>NC_133570.1:20000000-22957500 GCF_048773025.1 Camelus bactrianus
CATGTGTAAAATCAAGCTAACACCACATTCTCTCTAGACTTTGAATAACTGAGATCAAATTAGTTAAGAAGATGTCAAAGTCTTTTTGAATCATACAGTGGCCTGCAAACCAAGGGGCCATTACTCCTATGAAGGCTAGAAGGGGCTGTCCTGTAAACACGAGAGACGATCTGGGTATCAGATGTCCGTGGGGCTTCCATCACTCCTCCCACCAGAGCCCTGCACTCAGAGGTGCCCCAGATACACCAAGGGATGGCTCCAGAGGCTGGCAACAGCCAAGTCATTCCACTCTTTTCAGATTTTCATACTGTGGCCCCGTCAGTTGAAGAGAGGGCAGGAGATAGGAGAGGTGCAGGTAATGCTGTGCCCCAGTTTAGCCACCACAGCTCCTCTGCAAGTCCTGGTCACGCTCTGCAGTGTGATAAACACCATGAGGTTCAATGTGACAGCATTTTAGTCTAACTGGAACCTCATGCTTGAGGAAGAAGCATTCTTCCCCCTCCTTAAATAACGCAAACCACACACGAGGAGGAGGGTGAACACACACTTAAATACTGCAACTAGGCCACCACACAAAGGGCTGCTAGAAAAGGGGGCTCTGGTTGTCTCCTCTACCACCGCCTCCTATGCCATAACCTCACCACATCTGGGAATAATCTGAAAGACAAAACGACAAGAAGGCAGGCATGTTCATTCCAAGCTACTCCGTTGCTTTAAGTTAGCTTAATATGAATTTTAGACTTATATTCTCTAACACATGGAATACATTTCATCAGAAAAAGACATGATTCTGACTCAACCCAGCTGGTGGGACTTTTTAAGGGTAATTTCCACTTCAGTTTCTTGGCAGGAAAATGCAGGGATAGGAAGACTAAACCTACTGAAAAAAAAAAAAAAAAACTTTTGGAAAACCACACTGCGTATTTACTGTATGCTCCACCACCTGATACCTGGGAACCCAACAAAAGTAAAGCAGAGGGTCCTGTATGCTTGCTTTAACCCAGAGTGACATGCTGCTCTGTCCCTTCATTGCAATGTAAACAAAAGCAAGGCCACAGATTTAGAAATGCCTAAAAGGCAATCATCAAAAATAAACCTAGGGATATGGATATAATATATAGATTTAGTATTAAGGAAAGTTGGACAGACTTTTATTTCTGTGGCTAGCACAAAATAATGGGAAAGTAACTTGGCAAAATGTTTAGGAAATCTTTAAAAATGCTCTTTTAGCCAGTAATGTGGCACATAGAATTTTCTCCTAAGGAAACAATCGACAAGGGAAAGAAAATGCTCAGACTTCCCCACAGCTTCATTTGCCAAACTGAAATGTTAGAAACACTCTCAAAGGGAAATACAGAGGAGTCGGCCAAGTCAAGGAAGGCCTGTCACCTCAACATGCTGCATCCGCTCCAGAGAGGACCACGCAGCAACAGACCATGGAGCAACACAGGAAAATGCTTACAACACAGTACAAAAGGAAAAAGCAGGATGTGAAAGTATCTCTGCTAGTATTACAAGGACCCGAAAAAGGATGCCAAGAGCCAGAAGGAAACAGGAAAGAGTGAAAACAGCTGGTAGAAACTGGTCGTGAGATTGTGGTGATTCTTATTCTAACATCCTTTCCCTATTTTCTGTTTTCAAAATATCAGGGGAAGAGAAGAATGAGTGCTGCTATGAGAAAATAAACTTATCATAAACACAACACCTGCTGCCCTAAATCTGACATGGCCTGGGGGAAGGGTATATCTCAAGTGGTAGAGCGCATGCTCAGCACCCAAGAGGTCCTAGGTTCAATACCCAGTACCTCCTCCAAGCGGAAATCAATGAAGAAACCTAATTACCTCTCCCTCATAAAACAAACAATACAAGCCAATCAGACATGGCCTGATAATGTTCAATGAAGCACAGAGCCATTTATCCCAATACCCAAGTTAATCAAAGCCTTTGAAATGTGACAAGATCAGTCTGCATGGAACCTGATACAGTGAAAGACATCACTCAGAGTAACCTCTTTCTATGCTTCACTTCATAGGGAGGTTGGGAAGGGAAGGACCCATTAAAAGTTGTATTGTGATGGGGATGCTGCCTTAGGCTAAAGGTGAGGCCCCCTGGAGAGCATGAGTCCTGACTGAGGGCAGTAGTCTGCTCAGGGCCAGCTACTGCTTCTGTGCAAGAAGCTGTCCAGTATGTTAAGAGAAGTCAGAAATCCAGATTTACTGTGCAATCTCATCTCTAAACAGTGGCAACTAATTCAAAAGTTAAAAAAAAAATACATTGCTGAGAACAAACAAAAGATCTGTAGGCTGGTTGTGGCCGGCTGGCTGCCAAAGGAATACTTGAAATGTCCTAAACTAGGGGATGTGTTGACCTTTGGAGTCAAGTGGTCATCAAGACGAGTCCATTAGAAAAAGTGTGTATAAGTATGATGGGGAGGGACAAGAGGAAATCAAACTGATTTTTATGTCATCTGAACTAATACCTACATGATGTACCTGTATTTCATTCAGTCCCATTACCTCACTCCTGCCTCACAAAAACTGAGGTGGCACGTTATTTCATTTTGCAGATGGGTCAAAGGAATGCTGTCCTTGTACAATGAGAATGATCAACTCCCTTTTTTGTCTTCTTCAGGCCAGCAGCTCAGACACAGACATGCATTACCCATGACAAAGCAGCTTACCAGGCACTGACTCAGGCCCGTTGTGGAAGCACAGGTTGCTGGTGACTCTGGAGCTGAGTGGGACTTGTACTCTGCCACTGCCATTCTATGTCACAGACGCCAGTTCTGCCCACTGTCTGCCTCAGACCACATTGTGGTTTTAGATAAGTTAACAGGCCTAACATGACAATGCCACTCTAAAATCCCAGGTAATACTCTTGTACGGATTCAGGAGCTCTTTGGACAAAATCCACCCACACAAGTAGGAGTAGCTATGTTACCTGGCCACAAAGCTGGCAGTCTTGTCAACGATATTCCTGACCTCTGGAGGAGGGTAAATAATCCCCACCACTGGTTTAGAAGGGGTAGAATCCTCCTTTGAAGATGCTTCTTCTTCTGTGGGCTGAGAAAACAGGAAAAAGAAGGTCATGAAGTGCCTGTTTTGGCGCTGGATCCCCATCGTTAAACTCCTCTAGTGTATTATTGAGAATACAGACTCTCTCCCATAGACTCTCCTTGAGTTCGGAACCTCTGCTCCAGAAGCATGGTTCTCTTAACTACTCTGTGCTTGCATGGGACTCTCCCAAAGAACCAGTGAAGAGTAGCTGCCCTGGCTCCTCCCAGCTAGACGGTCTCAGTTCTCAATGACACTGGGAATCTGCATTTTTACTAAGTGCTCAGGTGATTCAGATACAAGGAGAAATCTGACCATATTCTGAGAAACCATGTTCCAGAATCCAGAAGGCCATGTGTGTTTCCCCCCACCCAAGGATGTACCTGATATGGGATATTTAACAACTGTTTGCTAAATAAAGAAATGGAAAACTCCTTGCTGGCCACTCCTGCTGTGAATGTCCTTTCCCTCTGTAACCATACCATAGTACCAATGTTCAAATGTTTTGTGACACTACACTGGAATACTCAACATTAATTGTCCCTTCAGTTCCAATATTCTTTCCTCACCAGCTTCTTTCAGTAAACAAAGGGTCAAGTATTTCATTTCAGAAAAACAAAGCTTCTCCCCTGCTCTCATGTTTCTTTCTGCTACTGCCTTCTCTCCTTCCTCTGGTAGCTAAACACCCTGAGCTCTCTCAGTCTTGCTGTTCCACTTCCTCACCCGGCATTAGGTCCCGTTTGGTCCCCATCCATTTCAAGTGCTCTTGACAAAAGCCAACAACCACAGCCTATAGCCAACTCCAGTGATTATCTGGCCATGTGACCAGTGACCACCCCTTCACAAAACTCTCAACTCCCAGGTCCTATTCTTACCCGTCCTTCCTTTTTCACCATTTCATTCAAGTTTCTCTCCTGGCTCCTGTTTCACCTCCTACCCTATAGTGTTAGGGGTCCCCAAAATTCGGTTCTTTGTTTTCTCAAGTGACTGGGAAAACACCAATGATACATAGGTACTTGCAGTGGTCAGCATACAGTATATGCTCAATAAGTGTTTGCTGAATGAATTCATCCTTCTAAACGCCATTTCCCTCTCACTTCTGGGGCTTCACCTACCTTAAACTCCCCTCTACCCCATTAAAGCAATGTTGATTAAAATTTCTGTCTCCTTTGTACTTGACACTCCTACTACAGGGCATAACACACAATAATTACTCATGCACGTTTTAGCTGAGATCTTTCTAAGGGCTGGCTGGAACTGTATCATTTACTGTGTTTGAGATAATAAACATTTATTGAGTATTCACTTCTGTCTCCCCACTAGTCTGTGAGTTCCCTAAAGCAGGAGTTGTGCTTCATTTATTCCAGTAACATCGTAGCCTGGCATGGTGTCTGGGCAGAAAGCAGATGCTGACAATTAACGTTCAAAGATGAACCGTGCAGGCCGGGAAATTAGGGATTCCTGGGTAAAGGCTGGAGGGCCGGTAGGCCCGACTACCACAGAAAACCGGTGGATGCACCTGATCAGTGCTTCTCAAACTTTAATGAATCGCCTTGGGATCTTAGTGAAATGCAGACTGTGATTCAGAAAGACTAGGGTGGAAACTCAGCATTTCTAATAAGCTCCCGGGTGATGCTGCTGCTCTACTGGTCCGCGAACCACACTTTGAGAACCACTGTTCTAGCAAGCGGTTTCGCTACCAGAAGGCCGGCGGGAAGCGCGCTGCCTCCTGGGAGTTGGAGTCCCTCCAAGCCTCCCAAGACGCCGCTTCTTCCTGCCCAAGTGAGGAACGCCCGCGCCGGAGGGGAGGGCCCAGGCCTAGACTCGAGCTGCCGGTCGAGGGGCGGAGGTCACGGTACCTGTTTGGGCTCGGTGGCCGCGGGCGGTGGCGGAGGCACCGCCTGCACGGGTCCGGCCGGCATGACTGCGACGCTCAGGGCTGCCAGTCCGCCTCGATGTAAGTGAGCAGTGCGGCGTCAAAGTGCTGTCCCCTCACGGACGGTACGACAAGCCCGCAAGATGGCGGCGGCCGAGCGAGTCGCCGACGGGGCGAGGCTGACGCACTTCCGGGACCACCCCTTCTCCGTGACGTTAATTCCTGCCCCTCCCTCGCGGGAGCCAATGGCGCGAGACGCCGTTGCCATGGCAGCGGCCCGGGAGCCCGGCTAAGGTTTGCTGGGTATCCCAGGAGCGGCAGGCTCGCCGGGGGCAGCTCCATGAGCCGACCATACACGGGGGCTGAGGCTGCCACGCCGGAGACTGGTGAGACGTTCTACATCTACATCTACATCTACATCTACGTCCCGCCCGCCGCCCTTGCACGCCCTGGACCCCGATCTTTCACCAAACAATTCCTCTCTCCCTCCGACCCCCGCCTTTCAGGGCTCCCGCGCCCTCCCATTGGCCTCTCACTTTGGCCAAAGCCCCGTCTCTCTATTTCCCCAGCCCCCTCTTTTGCTTCAGGCGCGCCTCAACACCCCCTTCCAAATCTCAGTCCCTGATTCCCGTTGGTCCCTTTCTCCGTTTGCCTGCCTTTCTAGGTTCCATTCCTGCCTTCCATAGTCCCGCCCTCAAACCCAAAGAACCCGCTCAAATCAAGGCTTCTTTAGGCTCCACCCCTCACGCCCGCGGGTTGGACCCTGCGGACCACTTACCTCGCTTCCCACCCTCCCCTCCCCCTGCACACCTCGATTCCCGCCCTTTTCGCTTCCTTTCCTGAGATCCTCTGGTTCCTTCCCCCTCTTTCCCCTCCCTCCCAACTCCAGAACGCGGGCTGGCTCTGAACCCTTGGGGAGTGATGGTAAAAGAGGCCCTTCCCAGTCTCCTGCCCTGCTCTCTTCCTCACAAACACACCATAGCTTGTTTATGTCATTGTTATTATTAATGTTGAATTATAATGATACCTAGGATTTATTGAAGATGTATCATGATCCAGACCCCGTGCCAAATACTACATGCATTACATCTTTTATTTCTTATAGCAACTTATTTACAGATAAGGACAGTGAGTTTCACATCCTCAGTTCACATGGTGGTGTGGGAATCCAAAGCCAGGCCATTCTTACTCCTCTACTAGTGCAGTTCCTTACTCCTCTGTCTTCCTGGGAGTCCTTCATTGTCACCAGGGATCTAAGCAATTAGCAGTTCTGAGTCAGAGACTGACACTGCCATATAGATGGTTTTAGAGTTTCCAAAGTGTTTTCATGGGTACACTGGCCAGGAGGTAGGCATAACCTTTATCTGAGGGATAGGGACCTAGGGCTTAAGCGAGGGAAGAGGCTTGAATGTTGAATGGAAGCGGAGGAAAGGCTCCTTCACTTCTCTGCGAGTCAAAAGTCCACCTTGGGCTTGAGGGACCTAAGAAAGGCAGAGTTAGCTGCTACTCCTCCCTCAGAGTAGTGATGGCTTAATTAGCAACATCATCAGATACAAACTATGTACAGAATAGACAAACAACAGGGTCCTACTGTGTAGCACAGGGAACTATATTCAATGGCTTGTAGTAACCTGTAATGAAAAATAATGTGTGTATATGTATATGTATGTGTGTGTGCGTATATATATATGTGTGTGTGTGTGTGTGTATATATATATATATTTATATATGAATCACTATGCTGTACCCCAGAAACTAATACAGCATTGTAAATCAACTATTCTTCAATTTTTTTAAATGAGAAAAAAATGAAAATAAATTAGTGCCATCACTTGTGTGATCTCAGGAACAGTGCAGGGCTGAAACAGCTTCAGGCTAAGGGTTCCACTCGAGACGCAGGAATTACGAAGAAAGCCCATGTCAAATGCTCCTTCACTTGACACATACCTACGTGATTCTCAAGCCATGCTTATATCTGCAAATCCCCACTGTTGAGAAGAAACGACATAGAGTAACCTCAGATATTTTTCAATGTTGGGTTTTCTGCCTGGATATTCTTGATGCTTTGGTATTTGCTGCTGCTTATCAGAATATGACAGGAGCTGGTATCTCGGGTGGCCCCAGATGGCAGCTGTGGTTCTTGGAGGGTGAACAGGTCAGTGTTCCTTTGTCTTCATAAGCTAGCTCCTGAGTTCCACGTGCTTTGCCACCGGAAAACCCTCCTCCCAGAGTGGGATTTCTTGCTTGCTTTATTTCCTTCCTCCCATTCCAGGAAGGAAACCCAGAATGTCTCAGTCAGTTTTTTCTAATTGTTTCTGCTTCATTCCTTGGGGTAATATGTCATGGGTGGCAACATGAGAGGCCATCACTGGGGCAATACATGTACATGGGATATGGGAGCACGCGCGCGCGCGTGTGTGTGTGTGTGAGTGTTGTGGGGCAGATCCTCATCGCCCCTCCTGTGGGTAGAACAGCAGAGCTGACACACTCAAGATTTGCTCCTTGCAGAGATCCTCAGACATAGATGGTGGCTCCCGGTGGACAGGGTTCCGTGTGCCCTTTTCTGTCCCTATTCTTGATATGGTACCCAGCCTGTAGTAGGGCTCAGTCACCATTTGCTTTATGAACACAGAATCTGACCCTCTACACCTGCACTGTCCAATACAGTAGCCACCAGCCCATGTGGTGCTGTCTTTGAAAATGGTGGCTGGTCCAAACAGAGATGAGCTGTAAGTGTCAAATAGACACTGGATTTTGAGACTTTAAAGAAGACTATAAAAAAAAAATCTTAATAATTTTATATTGGTTTCATATGGAAGTGATTACATTTTCGGTATATTAGATTAAATAATATATATTATCAAAATTAATTTACTTGTTTGTTTTCGCTTCATTAAATGTGGCAAGTTGAAAACTTTACATCCCATTTGTGGCCTGTATTATATTTCGTGTGGATATTGCTGCTCTAGAAGTAGCATGGTCTGAAGACAGAGCTGAGATGTTGGACTCAAGAATCACAGCTCCCTGAGTGACACCAGCTTAGCCCCCTAACTTTCCAGAGCCTCCATTTCTTCATGTGTATAAAGGAGGCGGATTCGGGAAGGGGCACACAGGAGGTCCTGTAGTCAGAGCCAGCACTGCTGAAGCACCCCCTCTGGGCTCAGGCTCAAGGCAGGAAACCCCACCTGCCCTTGCCTTCACCCCATCCTCCAGCCTGAAACAGCCCCCACCACTTCCGGGACAGCCTGCTCCCTGCCCTTCACCTCCTAGGAAGCCCTCCCTGAATGCCTGCTCACTCACTGTCCCTTCACCCATTCCCAGGGACTGAAGAGCTGGACACAGGAAGCCAGGTACCTGGATGAGCCTCTAACCCTGAGCCCCAGAGCCCACAGGCAAGTCTGAGAGCTGGGCCCACTCAGACATCCACCTCCACCGGCAGGCACCTGTGCAGAGGTGAGGCCAGGGCCCAGTCCTCTGGGAGGCCGGAGAGGCTGGCTCACCCTCAGGAACCACCCCTGGGTGTCTCTGAACTTCCCTGCACCTGTGAGCACAGGCTGGCCCTCAGGTGCCTGGGCCCAGGTGGCCGGGTCATACCACATTGAACTCCAAAAACGGTCTGTGTGCTCACAGGGAGACAGATTCCCAGCTGCAAATAACTACTCAAACAGTGATTCATTGCCAGCGTGGTGTGTGCTGGGAGGGAGACCAGGATGCTCTGAGGATGTGTAACAGGGGACCTCACTGGCCCGGGGTCCTGAAGGGGGCGTCTTATCTAGACAGAGTGTGGGGAGAAGGTGCATTCTGGGCAGTGAGACACATGAGGTGGGGGGGGCCTTACAGGGCCAGAGCCAGGGAAGTGTCCAGTCTTTGTGCTGGAGAAAGCCACTCAAGGGCTCTCAGCGGGGCAGTGAGTTGCCTCTTTAAATCATCACCTGGCTGCCTCATACAAAATGGATGAGGTGGTGCTGGGCAGAGGGGGAGGATGACCCCCGGGGGCTGTGGCAGGTCTGGGGAGATGTGTGGTGTTGATGGACGGAGGTGGTGGGTTCTCAGTACATTCTGGATGTAGAATTGGCAGCACAGGGTGCTTGGATATGGGAAGGGGAGTCGAGGAAGTGCTCAGGTGCACTCCGCGGGGAGTCCCATTTTCTGAGATGAGGGAGGTGGGAGGTGGAAATAGGTTGAAGGACTGGAGGTTTCCCAGGCCCCTTCTGTGATGCGGAGAGACAGGTGTGGCCCAGATCTCTACAGCAAAAATGGATCAGATTGGAGTGGGCAGGCCCATGGCCCCAATGGAAGCTGCTGCCATGGTCCAGGCGGGAGACGACAGTGGCCTGGGGTGGTCCAGCACTCCCATCATGTTGTAGCGCCAGCTCTCTTTTCCTGCCAGTTTCCTGTCCAATGGTTTGCTCAGGGAGGGATGGATAGCAGGTACCTCCTCATTCACAGATGTATCCATCCAGCATTTAGCAGGGGCCTGCCGCACACAGGTCCTTGGAGGGCCTTGGGAACTGATGGGATTGGCAATGGGTGACCAGGGGAGGGTGGGTCACCCACAACCAGGTCCTGAACAGACTTCTCCCTGGGGTCTAGGTTGGATTTCAGCCTAGGAGCAACTGGGCAGATCGGTGTTTTCAGAAGCTTCCTCCAGCAGCAGCCACGTGGCTCTGGGTAACAGGGATCCTCTCCACCCTCCCCAGGAGCCACAAGGATGGCGCACCTGCTGGGCAGCCAAGCCTGCATAGACAGCCTGCGCAGGGACCTTACCGACCTGCAGGGTGCCATTGTGGACGTGTTCTCACGCGCCGGGCCTGTGCGCTTCCCCTCCTGGAAGTTCCCCGACCGCGTGGCCTGTGACCTGGACATGGTGGCCCTGCTAGAGCACTATGACCATGTGCCGGGTGACCCCGAGTTCACGCAGCTGTCCCATGCTGTTCTGCTGGAGCTGGTCATCGACAGGTAAGGGCTGTGACCAGACCAGTCATCTCAGGATGCTGACCCCGCCCCTTAAACCAGCAGCAGCCTCAGCCTCAGGATCTCATCCAGCCACTGGGGAAGGAGGTGCCACTGTGTGACACTGGTAACAACAGTCACCTTTGACTGAGTACCTGTCAGAAGCAAGGTTGGCTCAGGGACCTCACAGTGATCTCATCCTGTGTCACCTAGTGATTCCATGTGTCCTATCCTGTCTACCTGCAGGGAGTTGCCCACCACCTTGTTAGTCTCTGTGGCACCTTAGGTCTGATGGCTGCTTCTCTAGCAGCTGCAGCTGCCTGCTTAGGGTTTCTGTGTGTCAGGGACACTCCAGCTGCTGCTCAGAGTTTCCATCCCAGCTCTTTTTCCTGGAGTCTTGTGGGCTGTGCTGTCCTTTCTGTGTGTCATGGGGCCAGACATGGGATGTGCTTTTCCAAATCCTGGCCCTGCTGGGAGAAGGCCAATGGACTCCCTTGCAGCCTGAACACTTCTGCACCATCACGAACATTGACATGGTCATCAGCCTCCCCTGCCTGGGTACCGCAGCCCAGGCTCTCTGTGCTCCAAACCTTACACTGTAACGAAGTCACGGGATCCCAACAGGCAAGGACCCCAGCAGTTCGGGGGTGACCTGCCTGGTGCCAGAGAAGCCAGGGTAACCACTTAAGAGGCCTGGAGGAGCCCTCAGTGTGAAAGCACCACTTGGAACCTGTGAGGGGCTGGACACTCCTGCCTTCCACATGCCGTGCCCACCCCTTTCTGGACTGGCCGAGCCGCCCTCATTGTTCAAGGCCCAGTTTACCCATCCCCCTTCTGTGAAGCTGGTGCTGACATGTCTTCTCACCCCTCACCTGCCCCTTCTGTCAAGACCACGCTCCACCCTCCGAGTGCTGCTCAGCACTGTGGCACTCACTGTTGCCCCCGTTCACAGAGGAGGACACCTTGGCCCAGAGGGGGCAGGGCCTGCAGGCGGCTGGCACCTCCTTCCCCAGGCCCTCTCTGCCCAAGGCCCTGGTGGGGTTGGGATGCACCCCCAGCACCTGCAATAAGTTAAGGTCACTTACCTGCCTGGTAGGTTTTGTAAACACAGTGCCTTTTCTTTTAAAGCCTGGTTCCCATTGCAAATAACCAACTTCTCCTTAAAGTTAGCACCGGTTCTAACTTTGAACTCCAGGTGGAAGATGGAGACCTAGCTCTCTCAGTCCAGTCTCCATGGTCACAGAAGCAACTCACCTTGCTGGAGGAGCCCATGACTGGAATCAGGACATTGCAGGGAACCGCTGCCCTATACAATCAGCCTGAGGCTTTGCGCAACCCCTTCCCCTCCCAAGGTCTCAACTCTGTCCTCTGTGAGGTGAAGGCTCTGAGCCATGTGATGTAAGGCAGCCACTCACCCAGCACTTTCCGGGCACTCAGGATATAACTGAGGCAAGGCCCAGCCTCCCAGAGCATCCTTGTCCAGCAAGGAGCACCTAGGCAGAAGTGTTGCCCCCCTGGAGGGCCAGAAGAGGCCCCAAGCTTAGCCTTCAGGGAGGGCTTCCTGGAGGAAGTGGCTCTTAGGTTGGGCAGAGCTTATCCTGAGATGCTCCGAGTCCCTGATACCTGAGCCAGTCCCCAGAGCCGAGGGCTGCTGGTGGTGTGGCGTCAGGGCACAGTGGCGCCGGGCCCTACCCCAGCTGACCCTGCCATCTCCACCACAGGCTCCTGCTGCTGCTTCAGAGCTGTGCAAGCTACTTGGAGAACTTGAGCTTGGAGCAGACGGTGCCCCCGGCCCGGGCTGTGGGGCCCTGCATGTCCGTGGGGCTCACGGTGCAGCGCTTCTGGAACAGCCTGCTAAGGCTGGGCATGCTCAACCAGCAGGCAGCCCCACTGGTAGGTCGACCACCCTCCTCCCCCAGCTTTGGACACCTTCACACCAGTCCACCCTGCCCCAGCTCCCCACACGCCACACATGACAGTGTCCATCGCTGCCTCCACTCCAGAGCCTCCCACTCAAGGACCACACGGCATGGCAGTTAGCAACGCAGGCCCAGGGGTCATGTTTGGGCCACCTGGCTCTGCTGTTTACACTGTGGGACTCTGGAAAAATCCTACCTACTCTGAACCTCAGTTTGTTCATCTGTACACTGCAGGTGATCACAGTCCCTACCTCTCAAGGCATTGCTGGGTAATATTTATAGCAGCCCCATTTGTTACAGGTTATCCCATCACACACACACACACACACACACACACACACACACACACAGACACACACACACCCTGGGAAGGACCGCCGTCACCGCAATGGGAAGGAAACCAAAACTGAGAATGGCTTCAGCGAAACAAAGGAAACAAGTCCCCTGAGCGACGCCCAGTAAGCGGCAGCTGTGTCTGCCACCATTAGCCTCCCAGTGCCGTGCGTGTAACCGCACTGAGCCTGGGCCTGCCGAGCTGAGGCAGTGGAGAGGAGGAGCCTGGCTCTCTCACTCAGCTGGCATCAGCTGCCGTCTAAGGGCCTGAGCATGCAGAGCAGTTGTCACAGAAATCCCTGCAGGGCGAGCTACTTCTGTGACCATGGCCCATCTCCCTCACCTGCTTTCCCTTTCTTCTCCTGACCACAGAAAAGGGCAAACCAAGGGGAGACCTCCACCTCCAAGCCCACAGCCAAGGGCGAGCCAGACAGGAGCCCGGAATCTGTGACTGCCAAGCTCATCAAAGCCTCCCCAAAGCCAGGCTCGCCCCAGACCTGCCAAGAGCTGGACAGCACCCCCGTCAGAGTCTCCCTGCAGTGTCCAGCCAGGACGGCCGAGAGAACCAGGAGCGTCCAGTCCCAGACTGTGGAGACAGCCCTGGTGCCCTGTGATGCCTGCACTAGCGTCCAGGGCAGCCTGCGGGAGGTGGGCAAGGTGGTCATCAGCCTGTGTCAGAGCCAGAACTTGCCCTCGTCCTTAGGCCAGTTCCAGCACCTGGTTCAGGACAGCATGGGCCTCAGGCCACTGCCAGCCGCCACCGTGGGCCACTGGGCGGCAGAGCAGAGCAAAGACCTGACGCGCCTTGGCAAGCACGTGGGGGCCCTCACACAGCTTGTTGGGCCCCTCAGGGCCCAGCTGGAGGAGGCTGAGGGGCAGAAGGACAGACTGAGGAAGCAGGTGGGTGAGCTGGAGCAGGCCCTGCAGCAGGAGCAGGGGGCACGGCGGCGGCAGGCGGACGAGGCCGAGCAGCGCCTGGCCGAGTGGGAACGCGACCGGAAGCAGCTGCTCGCAGGTCAGTGCCCGAGCCTGGCCGCCCCCCAGCAGCAAGAGCCCCGATGGGGCTGCGGGTGCCTGCAGTGGGTGTGGAAGAAACCTGGGCTGGGAGTGGGCAGGAGACGCAGGGAAGGGAAGGGCAGGGAAGGGAAGGGGGGGCTCTTACCAAGCCAGTGACACCAGGCAGCTGGGGAGTGCAGGAGCCGGTGTAGAACAGAAGTCTGCGCTGTCCCAGCAGAAGGGTGAGGGAGCCGAGGGATTCATTCACTCATTGCTGTCAGTCACTGAAGGGGACTCCTGGGGGAGTTAATTCCCCAGCATCTCCAGCCCGCAGGGCACCTCTTTGGGTTCAGCAAAAGCCATCAGGCAAATAGATGCAGCTGTGACACCGGAAGCGGCCCAGCTGCTGCTGAGGTTGTGAGGCCTGAGGGAGTTGGGCAAGTCACTGCCCTTCCTGAGCTTCCCTTCACCTCCAGGGAGGACACCAAGGCCCAGAGAGGTGTAGAGATGTGCCAGCCAGCCAGTAGGGAAGCAGGGTGGGCCGGGGCCCAGGCCTCCTGGCACCTTCCTTGAGGTCCTACCACCAGCCCGGGAGCCCTCCACATAGCCAGGGCTGCCACCACTCTGCAGGGTGCACGGCATAGAAGCCGCCCGCCAGGCCCAGCAGAGCCTCTGAGGGCCTCTCTCTTGGCTGCCATAGAAACAAGTGACCTCAAGACGAAGGTGGCCAGCCTGGAGGGGGAGCTGAAGCAGCAGCAGGAGTCCACACGGGCCGTGGGTGAGGAGTCCCGCCATGGAGCCCCATACCACGCGCTCTGTGCTTGGTGGTGCGGCTGGACCAGCACCGTCCATCTCTGTCTCCTGGGCTTCAGGGGCAAAGATAAAGCGATGCACAGAGGAGGGTGGGCCTGACCGGCCACACAGTTGGGTGATGGAGCTGGTGCCACCTCCCCTCAGCCAGCGCCTTCTGTTTTCAGAACCCACCTCAGGTGGGGTTCAGAGCCCCGTTTTGTGGCCGAGGACACAGGTCCAGAGACGTGCTCTGGCCCCTCCCCCCGGGGCATGTCCTGGGACAGAGGCAGCGCAGGGACTCGCACCCAGAGCTCCCCACTCTGCTCCTTCCCACAACCACTCAATCATGCAGAAACAAAGGCCCAGCAGCTGCAAGAGGAGGCCGAGCACAGGGCAGAGGCCGAGCGGCAGGTGCAGCAGCTGGAGGAGCAGGTGCAGCTGCTGGCCGGACGGCTGGATGGGGCTAGCCAGCAGATCCGCTGGGCCAGCACAGAGCTGGACAAGGAGAAGGCCCGTGTTGACAGCATGGTCCGCCACCAGGAGGTGAGGCTGGGGGCCTCGTCAGCGCCCTGCGCTCCTGCAAGACAGCTGCAGGGAGAGAGGGCTCCGCTGGCAGGAGTGGGGTTTTCTGTGTGGGCCCCTGCTCCCCAACACACACCCCAGTTCCTGTTTGACTCATGTTTACCAAGGGTCTGAGCCATCCCCTGAGCCAGGCTCCCAGGGGAACGGTGACCCAGGGACAGATGTGGCCAAATGAGGCCTCGCTCTGGAGGAGCCTACCTGTTCAGGAGAAGGCCCGGTGCCACCGCAGCCCTCCTGCAGGTGGCTAAGGGGCGGAGAGCATGCTGCAGGGGTTTAGGGAGGGATGGTCACATCAGCTTGTGGGAATCCAGAATGGCTTCTAGGTGGAGGTTGCCTTTGAGCTGGATGCCATTGGCTGGTGATTAGTGCATCAGCCAGAAGAAGGATAGGGAGGCCAGAGGGTGATGGGGGCCTGAGGCACAGGATACGGCTGTGCCCAGTGGGGCCTTGCAGGAGTCCCCAGGGAAGGAGCTGAGGAAACAGATGACCCGTCAGCTAGAGGTGGTGGGAGGTCTGGGAGCTGATCTGGCTGGGCCCATTTTCAGAGGCTTGGTGGGGAGCCAGGACCCCAGGCCCAAGTCTCCAGGGCCAGGCATGGCCCAGGATGAGAGAGCCTTTCACCCACAGCGAGCGCTTTTCTCAGTGTCCTGCAAACAGGCACTGTCAGCCGAGCATCAGGTGTCTGCTGTGAGCCAGGCACCGGGCTTTAGTCGCTGCAGCCCTCTCATTCTTACTCCCTGCCATGGCAGGAGGAGGTAGATACTCTTGTCACCCCATTTTACAGGTGAGGAAACTGAGGCTCGGTGAGGTTAAGAAAATTGCCCAAGACTGCACAGCCAGCCAGGGGTGGAGCCAGGCCTCAGAACAGACCAGGGCTGCTTCTTTTCACTTTGTGCACTCAGTGGGTGTCAGGAAATGTGGGTTCCAAGTGACAGGCTGATTGGACACTGGAGACCTAAGGAGAAGAATTCCTCTCTGAGTGACAACTGTGGCTGGAAAGAAGTGGGGGTGAGGCCAATAGTTGGCCAATTGCTTTGCAAGAGGGTGGGCTCTGCAAGCTGGGGGACTTGGCCTTGCCAGGGTTGGGGTCTGCTTCCATTTTCCCTCTGCCCCTCCCACTGCACATGTGCACAGCCTCCCCTGTACATGGACAGATGCAGCATAATGTGGGGTGGGCTTGAAGGGTTTAAGGCACGGTAGCCTCCTTTGTCCCACATGGCTGGGCCTAGCCCCGTAGGTCTCACGACCTCCCTGCCCGCCTGTCCTGGCTCAGTCCCTGCAGGCCAAGCAGCGAGCCCTGCTACAGCAGCTGGACAGCCTGGACCAGGAGCGTGAGGAGCTGCGAGGCAGTCTGGACGAGGCCGAGGCCCGGCGGGTCCACGTGGAGGAGCAGCTGCAGAGTGTGCAGAGCGAGAGGGAGCAGGGGCAGTGCCAGCTCCGGGCCCAGCAGGTGGGAGCGGGCAGAGGGAGGGGAACCCTTTCTCCAGAGGAACCTCCCACCAGCTGAGCACCTGCAAGCCTGTCCCGTGCCCAGGGAGTGGAGGTGACAGGGTGTCCCCAGGGCAGCTGGGAGCCGTTCCTCAGCCCTGCGCCTCCCACCCCAGGAGCTGCTGCAGAGCCTGCAGCGGGAGAAGCAAGGCCTGGAGCAGGCGACCACAGACCTGCGGCTGACCATCTCGGAGCTGGAGCGGGAGCTCATGGAGCTGAGGGAGCGGGAGCGCCTGCTGGTGGCCTTTCCGGACCTGCACCGGCCTGCTGAGGCCCAAATTCAAAGTAGGGGCCCGGGGCTGGTGCACAGGGCACACTGGGGTCTGGGCAGGACCCTGGGGTCTGCAACTCCCCAGACTGCAGCAAGGGTGATGGAGTGGGGGTCCAGCAGTGCAGCCCCTACAGAGCCCCCACGACACGCAGGTGCTTCATGTGTTCTCCACTGCTGTGTGTGGATGCGGACACAGAGGCCAGGGGTGAGGTGACTGTTCAGGGTCACAGAGCCAAATCCAGATGCAGGTCTGGCTGCCTCTTTAGCCTGCGCTCTTCACCGCGTCACATGCCAGCCCTCGCTTGGCTTCTGTGTCCCCAGTCCTGGCATCTCCCCAGACCACACTGTGGGGCCAGCTCTGAGGGCACAGCCCCAACTGTCCAGTGTTCTGGACACCATGGCAGCGGAGTGCTAGGGACCCCATCTCAGCGGAGGACTGGACACCAGGCAGCCTGGGCTCTTGTCCCAACCCTCTAGCCCCTAAAGCTCTGGGGGTAAATCCATGTGCAGGGCTGTCAGGATGACCTGCTGTGACATAGCTGGTCACAATAAGTCATCACTTCTGAGCACTAGGCCCTTGCATTGCTGTCAACCACCCCTTGTCACAAACCAGGAAACCGAGAACCAGAGTAGGCAGCAACTTGCCTGGGTTCACAGAACAGGGGGAAGCACCTCTCTCCCAGCAGTGAGACAGAACATCCGTGCTGAATTCCTGGAAACTCACACCCAAGAGCCAACTGTGACTTTGGACAAGTCACTGTATGGCCCTCCAAAAATAGGCAGCCTTGGAAGAAATTCACTTTCTTACCTATTTGCTAAATCTTCAGTGAGCTCCAGGTCCTACCCAGCTTTCAAATTCTGTCGGGCTGTGGTCACCTCCTAGCCAGTGGGGGTAGGGAGGGGGCCAAGGCCTCAGGAAAAGGAAGATGAGGTGGGGGGCCCAGTGTGCTGAGCCTGGCCCCCTCCCCTGTGCCTGCAGGGCCACCAACCCCCGCCGGCATGCCTGCCCTGAGGTCCTGTCCCATTGGGCACAAGAGGCAGACCTGAGGGGGTGAGGTGCCAGATAGTATGTCCCCATAGGCTCTGGTGATGTCACGGACGACATGGAGAGGCAGGTGCAGGCCAATGACATCCGGATCCGGGTCCTGCAGGAGGAGAATGGACGGCTCCAGTCGATGCTGTCCAAGATTCGGGAGGTGGCCCAGCAGGGGGGCCTCAAGGTGGGCAGCAGGGCTCCCCTACCTGAGAAGGGCCAGCCCCTGGGGACCTGGAGGAGGCCCCCGACCCAGCAGGCTGTTCTGGGACCCTGCCACCAGCCCAGCTCATTGCAGTCGGGCTGTCAGCGCAGGTGACCTCAGGCCGTGCTGTTGTGAAACATCTTCCACGTTTAAAGAAGGTGTTAGGATATTATGGTGCCTTCTAGCTCCAAATGTTCCCTTCTAGCCCTTTTAATCTTTATTTCAAGTGCAACCAGGAGCCCTGTCAGAAAGCAAACCTTCCCACACTTACCACAGCTGAGGACAGGCCCTGGAAGGCTTCCCAAACCCTGCTCCTCAGAGGAAGAGGCTGCAACTCTAGGTTCAGGCCCTCCCACCCGCGCCCATGACACCCTCTCTGTACAGTGGGGAGGGGCTCCTAGACATCTGAGCTTGGTTTTCTTTGCAGCTGATCCCGCAGGACCAGCTCTGGGCCTCTCCCAGCAGAGGACTCCAGAGAGCAGCAACCCCAGCCCAGGCCCAGAGAGCATCCCCAGGGTAAATGGGGCTTTGTCAGCAGGGTGGGGCACGTGGGAGGGGCTTGTCCCCCTTGCTCAAGGGATTTTGCCATCTGATCCTCCCTCAGGCCCCTGGGCAGGCGGCACCCGCCTAACAGCAGGACAGCCAGTACGCACAGGACCCTGCCAGGCCAGCCCCGGGCCTCCCCACAACAGCCCTGCAGTCGGCCCAGCAGGTCCTCCCCAGAGGATGTAACTCACTCCATCAACTGCGCCCAGAACCCCATCCGGGCCTTGGCCAGGCTGAGGAGGAGACTGTCACCAGGCCAGGGCCAGGCCAGCCCTGCACACCAGTCACAGGAGCGGCCCACATAGCCTGCAGTGGGGTGGGGGTGGAGGGCAAGTGGCTGGCAACCCACCTGATGTAATAAAGCCTGGGCCATCTGCCCACAGCGACCTTGGCCTCACATCACTGGCTGAGGCGGGCAGAGTCCCCTCCCCGTCTTGAGTCTGGGGGTCATCAGCCAACAGAGGCCTGGCACACTGTGTACCCTCAGTAAATGGGAGCTTCCTGCCTCCCTCCTGATGGGGCAGTGGGAGAAGAGGGCACACCGAGGGCAGAAAGAAGCTTCTAGCACCTGGGCCACATGAAAGTCAGTCTTTTGATCCCCATAGCAAAGGCCAAGGGGTAACACGGACCCAGTGATCCCCACCACCGAAGAGCAGGGTCAGGGTGAGAGGGACGCAGGTTAAGGAAAGCAGCCACCAGGGTAGGCCTGGTGAGGACATCTGAGGCAAGGATGGAGTCAGAGGCTGGGGTTCTTGCTCAAGCTCAAGGAGGTAGGCAGGCAGGCAGGGGCCACCCAGCTGTGAACCTGGGGATGGGGACGTTAAGGACCCAAGAAAGTCAAGCCTTCCTTTCACTGAGGAACACCTCACCTTCCAGAAGGTGAGTCACAAAGGGTTTCTCTAAATCTAGGAGGCCGGATCCCTGGGAGGCAAGGCAAGGCTTCACCCCACCAGAGTGGGACAGGCCTTCGCAGATCTGTACCTTGTGGCCGGTGTACTGATGCTACCAGCCACCAGGCCCGTGGTGGCCCAGTCTTCCTCCTGAAGCCTCCAGGGAGGCTGAGGGAGCCCTGACCACTTCATCTGTGAAGGATAGGTACTAAGACGTTACAGAGGACTGGTGGGGGTCGGGGTAGGGGGTGCTCTTGGCTTTCTGTGACGGTTTTCCCTGGTCAGGAAGCCAGCAAGTAGAGCGCCTCAGTTTACAGAGAAAGGTCAAGAGGGGCTGTGTGTGCAGCTGATGGGCACGGCCCAACTACTGCTCCTGTGCAGCCCGGGGGCTTTCTGAGGGGGTCTGGGATGTCTGGACCGGGCCCCTCTTGGATGAGCACCAGCCCTCAGGTGGGCTCCAAGGCAGGGGACCTGGGCCCAAGTGCAGGGGGAGGACTCGTCACAGCCCAGCTCCTCTCTGCATCCATTTCATAGCTCACAGGTCTGTAGGTCAGAAGTCCAGGCCGTGTGGCTGGGTTCTCTGCTCAGAGCCTTAGAAGGCGGAAGTCAGAGCATCTGCCAGGTTGCATTCCTCTCACAGGGGACTGGGGAAGAAGCCAGGCTCATCCTGACTGTTGGCAGAATTCCGGTTTTTGCAGCTGCAGAACTAAGGTCATTTCCTTGCTGGCCACTGTCAGCCAGGGCCACTCTTGGCTCTTAGAGGCTGTCTGCCTCCCTTGCCACGTGGCCCCCTCCATCTTCAAGTCAGCAACAGAGAATTTCTCATGAACTGAATCCCCTCCATGCTTAAAATTTCTGACTTCCTCTTCTTTCACCAGCTGGAGCAAACTCGGTTTTTGATGGGCTCATGTGGTTAGGTCAGGCCCACTTGGATACTTTCCCCATATTAAGGTCAGCTGTGCCCTATAACATAACCTAGTCACTGGAGTAAAATCCACCCGAGTCCCAGTTCCAGGACTACACAAGGCTGGGGGACTCAGGGATTACAGAATCTACCTCACACAGGCAGTAGACCCCAAGGTGACTTGTTTCTCTTAAAGCATCCACACAAATTTTACATCTTATGTTAAAATATATCCATGTTTATTTTACTATTAAACTTTCCCTAGCCTATACCTAAAAAAGGATGCCCCTGGAAGATGTACCACATTTATCCTGTGGCTTCAAGTATCCTGGTCAGCAACCTGTAGCCCCTCTGAGAAGCCCAGGACTAGATGGTTTCTAAGGCCTCTGGGCCCAGGCGGGCCCAGGAAGGGAGCCCGGCTGGACAGGCTGTGGGACCTCCGGCTCCCAGTGCCCAAGGACCAAGGGCAGCAGGCAGTGGGAGGGCCTCTAGGGTTAGTATCATAGCCTTGACCAAGATGTGTTCCGAAAGATGGTCAGGCTAGGGCACCCCCAAGGCCAGGAGGCTCCTCCCCCAGCCCACCCCCCAATAAATAAGCACGAAACCTGGCCCCTGCAGCCTCAGCTCCCAAGGACACCCTGACAGACCAGGGAGCTCCCAGAGCCCTGGGAACAGCTGCACTGCCCACAGCCTCTTCCCTAGACCCCTGCCCGGGGGCCTGGGAGCTGTCTGAAGAGGACCACACAGACACCCCAGGATGGCAAAGAAGGGCCCCAAAGCAGCCTCTCTTCCTGCCGGGTCCAGGCCCTGCATCCGCAGCCTGGGCTCCATGGCCCCTCCTTCCTAGTGAGGATGGGGTGGGGTGCCACGTCCCTTAGCGGAGGCAGCCTCTGTTCCTCCTCCCGCCCGCCCGCAGGGCTTTCTGTCCTTCCCCTCTGCTGTCCTGTTCAAGGCACCCAGGTTGAGGGCCAGGGTGCAGGCAGGGGGTCCCTTTCCCACGGGCAGAGACCCAGCCCCGGCAGCTAGTCATCTGAGTAGTGGTTCCCTGCAGGAGAGGAGGAAAAATAACAGGGAGGGAGGTGTCAGGTGAGGACCATGTGGCACCAGCCCAGGGTCCCATGCTTGGTGCTCACCAAGGACGTTGAATTTGCACAGTGGGCAGGTCTGCTGGAGCATCAGCCAGGGATCCACACAGTCTCGGTGAAACTCATGCTTACAGGGCAGCACCCGGAGCCACTGTGGGGTTTGGGGGGAGGGCTCAGGCCTCCGAGTGGGGGTGCCTGGCCCTGTGCCCTTCATCTGAGCTGGGGAACTGAAACCCCTGTGGCCTGCCCCCACCCCCATTCTGCTCTGATAGGGCTGGGAGAAGGCCTGGTCAGGGTGGTTCCCAGGTGTCTTGGGGGCAGGGTGTGGGGGCCTCTGCCCAGGGTACTAACCTGCTTGTTGCAGAAGTAGTCCAGGCACACGGCGCAGGTGTCGGCCCCAGGCTCCAGGTGGCCCTGCGCCGCCCTGCCCAGCCGGCAACGCCGGGTCTTGAGGGATGCCAGCCTCCGCACCACCCGGCGCTTGAGCAGGTCCACCTGTGTGGGGAGGGCAGGCACAGTTCCTAAGGGCTGGGGGCACTGGACTCCCAAGGGCTGGGGGCACCAGGGCTGGCTCCCACCTGGCCTCCGGGTTCCCGTTGGCTCTGCCGGGACGCCTGCCGCTGAGCCTGGACCACGAGGCCTGTGCACAGGAGCATGGCCACTAGCAGGATGGCATTCCACAGCTGCTGCAAAGGCTTCTGGAGAAGGGGAACAGGGTGTCAGGGACATGGGGGCTGCCCCAACCTCTTTCCCCAATAAATCCACCTGGAGGACCAGGCAGGTGAGGTCCATGGGCACCGTGACCCTGGCGGCTCCTGGCCTCCTCTTCTGAAGCCACTGTCCCTCCCCGAGCCCTTCCTCGCCCCCCCTGCATCCCCCCACCACTCCATGCACTCCCAGGGGCTGCCCCAGCTGTGAGAGACAACTCACCCCCGTGCCCAGGCCAGGCCTCTCCTGGGCAACAAACCTGGTGCTTGTGCACTCAGGGAAGCATCTATCTGGCTGCCTCACAGACACCCCAGCCCAGGTCCCTGCACCTTCCTACCCCCATGTCTCCTGGTCTGCTTTCTTGGCAGCTGTCACCCCCCACCCCCATCCAGGCCAAGCATTCAGACGCCCTCTGACGGGACACCTGTCCTCAGGCCTGGTGCCTGGCTCCCTAGGGCTCTCGTGTGCCCCTCCTCCCCATCCCACTGCTGCTCTTCAGATCCCCTGCCACGGCCCCACCCGCCCATTTCCCACCCATAACCACAGGGATCTCACCTGCAATCCTGATCACCCAGCACCCCGGCGTGACCCTTCCCTGTGATGCTCCTCTCCCTTCCCCGACAACCCCCCTCAGGAGGAAAGCCAAACTCTTCTACCAGCCCACCCTCAAGGCCCTTGATCTCCCCTGCCACCCCCAGCATCCCATACCCCCTGCCACACCCGCCCCACATCCGTGCCTTTCCACACCGGTCCTGGTTTTGGGAACTAACTCGATTCTTCCTCGCTCTTTCCATTGGCTTTTGCCTTTAGACACCTCTTGCTCTGGAAGTTCTCCCCAACCACCACCGCTGGGCAGATGCTCCCTCAGGCTCCGCTGCCACCCTCCTCACACCTCCTTTGCCCTCAGTGGTCCTCGAGCTCCCGTTGGTGGGAGACAACCACATCTGATAGGCCCCTGGGGGGGCCTCAGGGTTCCTGGGGACCACACGGACCCTGAACTTAACTCCCACCACGAGCAGTGCAGCGGGCCAGGCTGCGGCTCCTCCACAGCAGCCTGGGAAACGACCCGGCAAAGTGAGCAAGATCCAGCCACTCAGCACAGGCATGAGGGCCTAATTGTTATGACTAATAAATGCATTTGTTTAAAAGCTTTCTGTCACCATGTTCTTCCCCAGCCAATGCTCAAGTTCAGCTACCATCACGTGGGGGGAGGAGAGGAGAAATGACTTGATGTCAAAAGAGGCTATCACCCTGGGCAGGCGGGTACTGCTAATGTCACAAGATGTTGCTATTGCTCAGGGCAGAGGCACTCTGGGGACCCTAGTTCCCTGCTCTATCCTACCCTCTCCCACTGGTTTCTGTGTCCCCATCTCCCCTTCCTTCATGGTGGGATGGTGGCGCCTGCTCAGGAGGCCCCTGGGCTGAGCTCAGGTGCCTTCACCATGCCCTGGGGAACCTGTGCCCACCAGCAGCTCTCAGTGATCACCCTAGCAGAGTGACAGTGTCTCTGGCCTATCTCCTCCCCAGATGCAGCCCCCTGAGCCCAGGGCTGGAGATTAGGGAAAAAACAGGGTAAGTGAGTGAACAGGAGAGCTGTGAAAGCCAAGTAAGGAGTTTGAACTTCATTCTGCAGACAACGGGGAGCCAAAGAAGGCTTCGGAGCAGGAGAGTGACATGACAACAGCAGCAGCTGACACTGACTGTGCGTGACCCTGGGTCAGGGTCCACACTGAGCCCCACCAGGTCCCTGAACACTCACAGTTGCCCTGGGAGGTGCAAGAGGTCACTCTCGTCCCCAGGGCAGGAAGAGGCCACAGGCATGTGTGTGCCCCACTCCCGCCCCCACCCCAGCTCCTCTTCCTAGGCACCCACCTGCTCCTGGGCCCGACTGCCTCCCAGGCACACCAAGTCTTGCCATCCTCCGTAGCCGTCCTTGGAGAGGCCACAGGTGGTCCACAGGGTCAGCTTCCACTCAATGTTGGCAGACAGGGACTCTCCACTGGTGATCTCAGCTGTGGCCTGGGTCCTCCTGGGAAGGAAAGCCAGAGGGGCCAGATGGAAGGGCTCTTGGGAGGGGAGGCCCAGATCCACCCAACACCCCTGCCTTGTGGGAAAAGGACACCTGTATCACCCCGCAGCCCTTCTGCTTTGGCCCCAGGCCTTTCCTGGCTATTGGTTTTTCCAGTTTTCCTAACAGCCAGGCCAAGGAGCCCGAAAGCACAGGGAAGAGCCTGTCAATCAAGAATCTGGCTTCCCCTTCATTGGAGCCAATCACCTCTACTCACTCCAGGCCCCGGCACCTCCTTCTAGTCTCCTCACCCATTTTTCAGGTAGGCCAAGAGGCTTCAGTCTTAAAACTAACAGGAATGACCCTGGTACCAAGACCCTTGAGCCCATGGCAAAGCCAGGGACCTTAGCACCCAAGTCCAAATCCCAACTCACTGCAGCAGGGCCTCCAACAGCTTGGTGACGTTGGAAGAATAATGGAGGACAATCACTGGCCTGAGAAGAAGCTGGGAGATGTCCAGCTGTAAGGGGACATGGAGGTCAGCCAGCCCTGGTCGACCATTCCCCAGCCTTCATGCCCCCAGAGCCAGATCCGGTTTACCTCTCGGACCACGTTGTGGTTCAGGATGAGGAGGAGCAGGGCAGAGGCTCCCAGGAAGAGCGCCCTCCGCATCTGCAGGACAGAGGCAGAGGCTAGCACCCACCCTGCCCACACACCCGTCTCACACTCTGTGGCCACAGTTGTTTTTAGCTCCTGGCTCTGCAATGAGCATTTCCTCTGGACAGACTAGTTATAAGCTCCTTGAGGTGAAAGGCAGAAACCTTTGTTCCTCCCACCTTGCTCCCCTACCCTGAGATGCTCTGTGGGACCCAAACAATACTGTACAGCCTTCTCTGGCCTAAGCAGGGCAGGCCGGCCCCCTGAACCCCAGCAGGAACTCCTCATCAGATACTCTCAGAGTCTGGTGGAGCTTCCTGACAGTCTCTGGCCTCCTCCCACCACCCTGCTGCCAACACACTGACTTGATTCTACAAACTGGGGTCCCTTGACCCACCCAGGCCCAGGGCTTCTCTAGAAGCTCCTGAGGGGCCCACCTGGCAGTCTGGCTCTAGCAATTGTCTTGAAAACCCTTCCTCCAGCCCACTTTCCACCTACAACCCCTGCACCTGCTGGACCAGGGCCTTGGGATAGGCCTGTGGGCCGCTGCCCTGACTCTCCTGGTGAATCTGGGCTGCCTGCTCCTTGCCCACGTATGCCACTGCAATCCAGCCTTCTACGGGCACCTCCTGCTCGGCATCCACGGTGTCCACCTGTGGGGTGAGGGGCTGTAGGTAGTGGGAGGAGAGGGGATCAGGCACACAGAGGGGATGCAAGGCCAGGGTTTGGAGGGGAGGGCATCTTATCTCAGGTGTTGGAAGTCGGAATGCTGGGGGCCTGAGAGCCTGCGGAGGGGGCGCTGGGCTGCCAGGGCTTGGCCCAGGATGAAGGCGGGATCCGGGTGAGGATCTACGGTGGGGCGGGGGCCAAATGGCTCAGCAGCGCTCACCAGCAGCAGGCGGCCGCCCAGCGGGGGCGCCCGGTCGGCCTCGGGGCCGATTCTGACGCCCTCCAGCACCAGAGCGTCCTGCCGCGGCAGCCTCACGTCCACCCGCACGGCGCGGGCCCCGCCCCGCCCCGCCCCGGCCGCGGGCTCGCTGCCGTCCGCCGCGGCTCCGGGCCCCGCCAGGCCCAGCCAGAGTGGCAGCAGGGGCAGCAGCAGCAGCAGTGGCGACGGCGGCGGAGGCGGAGGCGGCGACCTCGGCACGGGGCGAGCGGCGGGGCCCATGGCCGGACCCGGCGAGCAGACGACACAGGGGCGCCGGGGGTCCCGGTCGCCGGGGGGGAATGGAGGGAGCGAGGCCGCAGCCGGACGGGGCGGGGCACCGGGGGGCGGGGGCGGGGCTGTGGCCGGACGGGGCGGGGCGCCGGGAGGCGGAGTGGGCTCTCGGCGGCTCCCGCGCTCAGACCGGGTCGCGCGCGCCCCCTGGTGGCCGCGGAGAGCGCCGGCTCCGGCGGTCAGGAGGCTGGAGCCCGGCGGAGCCCAGGTCGTCCGGCCCAGGTGTGAAGTCAGAGAGGAGGCGCTGCCAGATTGCTGCGTTGTCAGACGGCGGAGACCGGAGGAGGGGAGACCGACGGAGATGGTTGGAAGATAGCTGGCTACTTGGGGAGGAGGAGGCACCCTAGAAGGGCAGCCACGAAGAACGTCTGGGGGTCTGGAGGCTGGCCTTTGTTCTGTAGCGGCCCGATGGTCACACGATTGGGCCACGTCGCACCGCACTTCTTCCCTGGGCCTCCATTTCTCCACGAGACAGCGAACCAGAGACTGGGTGGGGAGTGGGGAGATTGAAGCAAAGGTCCTGGAGGGGTAGAGAGAGGGGCCAGGGATGCCCGGCTAGCACAGCTCCTCAGTGGGGCCCAGAGGCTGGGTGTTCAGGCAAATCACTTTCCTGGGCTGTGAAATGGGCACGAATACGACCAGGACTGCCTCACCAGTAGCAAGTCATCGCCGATGCCCACCGGAATGCGAAAGTTCCACGGACTGTCCTAAAACTTGTCCTTTTCTCCCAGAGTTGCCGCTGCTGGGAGCTGGCTTAGTCTGAAAACTGGGCTTTTTAAAAACTGTATCGTGACAAAAGGGCAAAGGCCAGAGGAGCCATGACACTCTTTTCCCCAATATTATATTATGAAAATTTTCAGCCGTGCAGAAAAACTGAAAGAGTTTTACAGGGAACACCTGTATAACCACCGATGTTGAATCGTCAGGATGCTCCTGAGGAATAACACGAAGACAATATGATATCAGACCCACAAGTCAGACAAACGGAGCATCAAACGGAGAAGCTGGAAACTGACCCGCACACATGAGCACGGCTCCATCAGAGGAAGCGCTGCCTTTGACAGGAGGGGAGGAGTTGGTATGATGGGCTTTTTGATAACTTGTGCTAAGAGAACGGATTAACTATAAGGAAAAGAAATGAAATTCTTGGACGCCTACTGCACACCACACACACACAAATCAGTCCCATGTGGATTAAAGACAAATATGAAAAGTAATACTCTAAACATTTTTAGGACAAAAAATAAGGGAATATCATGATTCAAAATCAGGAGAGATTTTTTTCTTCTCCCAGTTTTGTGGAGATGTAATTGACACACAGCACGGTATATGTTTAAGGGCTACACCATCATGATTTGACTTACATGTGTGATGAAATGATTATCATAAGTTTAGTGAACATCCCTCATCTCATATAGAGACAAAACTAAAGAGATAGAAAAAAATGCTTGATGATAACTCGCAGGATTTACTCTCAACAACTTTCATATATAGCATACAGCAGTATTGATTATGCTTATCGTGTTGTACATTACATCCCTAGTACTTATTTATCTTATAATTGGAAGGCTGTTTTACCTTTTGGCTGCCTTCATCCAATCCCCCCTCCCTCCACCCCCAGCGAGCAGTTTCTTACTACGTAAAAGCAGATTATAAAGAAAAAGATTGAAAAAAATTCATCTGCAATAAAATGAAACACTCTGCGAATACAAACATTGCAATAACATGGCAGGGCAAGGCACAAAATGGGGGAAGGTATTTGCAACCAAATGATTCACATGCAGAATATACACATGATACGGGCACAAGACACAAATAGGTGTTTGACAAAAGGGGGAAACAAGAATGGGCACTAAATATGAAAAGGTATGCAACCTAATCATTTATTAGGGAAATACAAATGAAGGTCATATGTGAGATCAACTGGCAAAAATCTGGAGTCTGACAATGCCAAGTGTTGATAGGGATGTGGAGCAATGGAATCCATACCCTGCTGATGGGCGTACAGCCTGATTGTACTGGTACAGTACAGCCGTGCTGGCAATAATTATATGTGGGAAAAAAAAAACCTAAAGGGACACACTCTCAGGAATTCTACTTCTGCGTGTACAGTATTCTCTAGAATAATGGTTCTCAGCACAGACTGAACATTAGAATCATTTCAGGATCTTCTAAAAAATACTGATGCCCAATCTCTACTCTTATCTCTGGAGGTTGGGACCTTTGTTGCTGGAAATGATAAAAAGCAAGCATGCCAGCTGACTCTACTGTGTAGCCTGGCTGAGAACCATTTTCTGGGCATGCACAGACTATCCCCATCTGAACAGAAGACTGAAAACAGCCCAACTCACCATCATTAAAGAGAGAAATTGTGGTATTTTCATTCGTAGCGTACAATGCAACAGAGAAAAATAAATGGATTAGTTATGTGTATCATCGTGGATAGTTCTAACAGAATGCTTAGCACAAAAAGCAAGTTTCCAAATAATACTTGCTATTTAAGTTCAAAAACATCAAAACTTAAGTCAACATACAAAAATCAGCTGTGTATCTAAACACCAGCAGTGAATTATCCTCATAGGAAATTAAGATAACAATTCTATTTACAATCGTATTCAAAAGAATAAAATACCTGGGAATAAGTTCAAACAAGGAGTTGAAAGATTTGTGCACTGGAAACTACAAAACATTGCTGAAATAAATTAAAGAAGACCTAAAGAAGTGGAAAGGCATCAGTATTAATGGACCGAAGATTTAATATTGTCAAGATGGCAATACTACCCAAAGCAATCTATAGCTTCAATGCAATCCCTCTTAAAATTCTAATGACCTTTTTTGAAGAAATGGGAAAACCTATCCTAAAATAAACGTGGGCTTGCAAAGGACCCTGAATAGCCTGTATTGAAAAAAGAACAAAAATTGAAGACTCACACTTCCTGATTTTAAAACACACTAGAAAGGCACAGTCAATAGAGTTACCATATGACCCAGAAATCCCACCCCTGGCATGTATCCAGAGGGAACCTTAATTCAAAAAGGCACCTGCACCCCAATGTTCACAGCAGCACTATTTGCAATAGCTTAGACATGGAAACAACCTAAATGTCCATTGACAGATGACTGGATAAAGAAGTTGTGGTATATTTATACAATGGAATACTACTCAGCCATAAAAAATAATAAAAATAATGCCATTTGTAGCAACATGGATAGCCCTGGAGAATGTCATTCTTAGTGAAGTAAGCCAGAAGGAGAAAGAGAAATACCATATGATATCACCCATATGTGGAATCTGGAAAAAAAAAAAGACAAATGAACTTATATATAAAACAGAAACAGACTCACAGATATAGAAAACAAACTTACGGTTACCAGAGGGGAAGGGGATGGGAAGGGATAAATTGGGAGTTTGAGATTTGCAGATACTGACTGGTATATATAAAATAGATAAACAAGTATATTCTGTATAGCACAGGGAACTATATTTGATATCTTGTAGTAGCTTATGGTGAAAAAGAGTATGAAAACAGATATATGTATGTTCATGTATGACTGAAGCATTGAGCTGTACACCAGACATTGACACAATATTGTAAACTGACTATATGTCAATAAAAAAAGAGGGAAAAAAAGGTACAGTCATCAAAAACAGCATGGTACTAGCATAGAGAGAGACATGCACATGGAATAGGGTTGATGGTCTGGGGGGACGATCTAGCTCAGTGGTAGAGTGTGTGCTTAGCATGCACAAGGTCCTGGGTTCAATCCCCAGTACTTCCATTAAAAAAAATTAAACATATAATCACCATATGATCCACTTCTGTGTATATCCAAAAGAACTGAAAGCAGGGACTCGGACAGATGCTTGTACACCAGTGTTCATAGCAGCATCACTTACAACAGAAACAACTATTACCGAACCAGGTTCCTTTTGCCCGTTGCGCAGCAAGCAGAAACACTGAGACGCCAAGGTTCGCAGCAAAGAGAGGGTTTAATCTGCAAGGTGGCCAAGTGAGAAGATAGGGGAACAAGTCTCAAATCCGCCTCTCTGAAGGGGCTCGTATTCATGGGATGAGGAATAAAGCAGCCGAGCGGTGAGGCGTGGGTGGGGTGATCGGGAAAAGGTAGGTAATCTTCGTTCTGCACAGGCGCAACTAAGCTGCAGGCCTCTGCATGTTCATCGCATGATCTGAGGGTGGACTTTTCAGCCCTTTGATATCCAAAGGTCACGGAACTGCATGCTCCAGCATGTTCCTTGGAGGGTCAGTGGTCCTACCCAGTCTCAACCAGCTCAGCTCCAACTAGACACAGCTGACTCTAAGTTTCTGGAAAGTAGCTCTGGCAAACATTTTATTGTTTAGGCCATGTGCTGTGTGGAGAACATTCAAGTCCTAAAATGACCTTGATGAGTGAAGGCAGGTGAAGTGGGTTTGAGTCATGACCCCACGGTTTCACAATTGAAATGTCCATAAATGGCTGAACGGATAAACAAATTTTGATGTGTCCCTATGATGGAATATTATTTAGTTGTAAATAGGAATGAGAGGCTGACATCCACGACAATGTGGATGAACCTTGAAAACATTATTCGAGGCAAAAGAAGCCAGACAAAAAGGCCACATATCATTGTATGATGTGCCCAGAAAAGATAAATCCATAGAGACAGGGAGCAGAGTGGTAGCTCAGGGAAGGGAAAATGACAAGTGACTGCTTACTGAGCATGGGGTTTCCTTCTGGGGTGACAGAAACATTTTGGAACTAGATAGAGGTGATGATTGCCTAACACTGTGAATGTGCTCAATACCACTGAATGTTTTACTTGAACATGGTTAATTTTATGTTGTGTGAATTTCACCTCAGTGAAAAAACAAAAGGCAAGACTGACTATAATTTAAAGGAACGTATTCACCGGTACCAAAACTCAAATTAAGTCGAGTGAGAATTAAATCAGCTCACCAGAGTGGGATGAAACTGGGAGGGGCCCCCTGGGGCCCAGTAGTATTGGTGTTCTGCTTTTTAAGTCACCTGAGTGCTCGTTTCTTTATTCTTTGCGTAGGTTACTAACATTCTTTTGAATGTAGGAAATCACTCTTCCTACGTTGCAAAACATACTGTGGAGGCCCCTCAGTGTCCACGGATTACCTTGCTTCTCTGATTCTGTGATGTCCCAGCCTGTCAGTTAGACCCAATGACAAGGTTGCAAGAACAGACCCTGTTTTCAACCAGGCCATTGGCTCCACCGACTTCCTATCCCTGTTCCCACTACTTGCTCCTTACCCCCACCCCACCCACCAGGCAGGGGGTCCTCCCTGCCCTTCACACACACACACTTACCAGATGCAGCTCCTTGCTCACAACTGACCCCCACCTAGAATGCATCTCTGCATCCTTACGAATATCCACATCCTAGCCTTCCATGAGTGAGGGCCTGACGGCTGCTGTAAACTAACCAGAGTTACCCTGTGGTCTGTCCTCCCACGGGGTGACTCTGGCAATCCTGGAAGAGACAAAAGCTTGAGGATATAGCCTCCGCATGGGAGGGTGTAGCAGGCCAGACCAGCCCAGTCAGGGCCCTTCTGCTGCTGGGAGGGGTGGGGTGAGGTGGGATGGGGTGGGGTTGGTGCCGGTAGAGGAGTGGCGAAGGTCAGCACTGCTGCTGGTAGGCGTGGAAGCCCAGGAACACGCAGCAAATGACTAGAGACTGACTGCAGGGAGGTGAAATCCTGGAGAGGCCCTGCTTGGGAGCAGAACATCTAAAGACAGGGGACTGGAGGACCCCATGGGGAAGAAAGGGATCCCAATTGGGAGAGGAGGCGGGTCACTGAGCCTGGCACTGAGCCTCAGGCCTCTCTACGCCCAAGGATGGACAGACAGGATGCTCAGTCCTGTGGGCCCCTCCAGAGTAGCCAAACCCCCAAACCCCAGCTTGCTTCACTTCTGGGGTAGGGTAGGGAGCTGGTAGGGACAGAGCCATCACGTTCTCACCGGGTGCCTCCAGGCAAGCCACTTTCCTTCTTTTTTTTTAATTTAAAGAATTTTTTTTATTTTTGGCAGGGGGAGGTAATTAGGTTTATTTGCATATGTTTAGAGGGAATATTGGGGATTGAACCCAGGACCTCATGCACACTAAGCATATGTTCTACCACTTGAGCTATATCCTCCCCTTGCCCTTTTTTTTCAATCTTTTTTTAAAAAGTATATATCTTTTGTTGGGGGGGAGGTAATTAGGTTTATTTGTTCATTTATTTCTTTTTAATGGTGGTGCTGCACTTCCCTTTTTTTAACCTGTGTACCCAGCTGGGAGCTGGACCAAACAATTTGGAGGTCTTTTCATCAGACATGCTGCAATCCCCAGTGACTTATGTCTTGGAATAAAAAGTTTCCTGGCCCTGGGCTGGGCTGTGGACTGTGTGGAGGAGGCCCGTGTGTCCCCATCTTTCCTCACCCCCTCAAAGTTGCAAAGGGACAGAGGAAGAAAGTGTGAGGCATGGGTACCTTTCCCCAAGAGCTGATGGGGTCGGGGCAAGGAAACATTTTAGACTTAGTACCAGGAGTGGGGCGTGTGGTGAGGCTATTGAAGTCCATGGGCACGAGTCCAGGGCTGCTCTTCCTCTGTCGTGAGTTGAATTCTTCGATGTGATTCCAGGCTGTGCCTAAAATGGGCATGCATTTCGCGAGTCCAGGAATGGGGTGCTGGCCAAAGGATGAAGGGCAGGGAGGGCAAATCCATATAAAGAACACGGGTCTGCTCCAGGAAGCGTGAACCTCAGCCCCTCCATGATGGAACAGGGTAATGTGATCAAGCTGCCACCAGGTGGCAGACTAGTCCCCAGGGAATGGGGTTACATGGGAGCCCAGTGTTGGTCTCCAGGAAGGCAATGCCTTGCTCACAGGAACGCACCAACTATGGGGGCTTCAAGCCCAGTTGCAACGAGAGAGGGCTAGGCTGGAGGGCTGCATTTTCAGAACTCAGAGGTCCCCGAGATCTCTTTGCCTTATCACATAGCAAATTGTCTCAGAAAAATCTTAGACTGTCTCTTGGTTCCCTGTTTTCGTTGCCACCTCCCTCCACTCACCCAGATGCCCAGTGAGGGGTGATGGCTCACCTAAGATCGCACAGGGTAGGTGCAGAGCAGCAGTGAAACTGTGGTGTGAGGAGGGGGGTGCTGCAGAGTGAAGGGGGTCAGGGTGGTCGAGATCCAGCCCTCAGAGGGCAGAGTGAATGTGGGGTCATGCCCACAAACAGATGTCGACCACCTTCAGGGTTCGAGGCACTGGGCATGAAGACGCAGAGTCAGTGGGCTTACCTTGGGCCATTCGTTCTGCTTCCTACAGGCACTAACATGGAATGAACAGGTCTGACTGTAGAATCTGGATTCTGTCTCGGATGCAGGAGGTGTGGGTAGAAACGACCCAATGTGAGGAGAACCCACTCCTCCCAAGGGAAATCTCCAGACTCATGCCAGCAGGTGCCAGAGCTGGGGCAGGGTCTCCGACACCCCGCCTGCCCTCCCCTCCCCTCTCATCCGAGAGCCCTGAAGTGCCTGCTCCCTGCCCCCAGCCTCTTGGTTCACAGCTAACTGGGCCACCTCATTCTAAAGGGATTTGACTCCCAGAGACAACTGAAGACTGGTGAGAAAGGGCTTAAGGATTAGACAATGATACCCGGGAAGGTAAGGGACTTAATTAGCAGAGTTCAGGTGTGGGGAGTGGGGCGGGGAGCGGATTTGTGTCTTCGTAAAGCCAGGATGGACTGCGGAAGTGAGGAGGAAGTGGGCTCCGTGGGAGGAGACAGACAGGCTTAGTTTCCTTCAGAAATAACACATGATAGTATTAATAATCCCTCCTGTTTGTGCACCCACTACTTTCCCAGCCATTATTCTGCTTGGAATTCTCACAGCAGCCCTGGGAGAGAAGCAAGGATTATTTTTCTCTCCAGTGACACCCAGAAAAGGCAGGTGACTTTGCCACCAGAGGAGCTGGAGTTTAGCTCCTGGTCCAGGACTGCTTCCTCTGCTTTCACAGCATCAGTGCAGGGGGAGAGGCAAGAGCAGGGGGTCCAGGAGCTGCTGCAGACATCATGGGGAACTCCGGCTGCCACCTCCTGGGCTGAAGTCCCTGAAGACCCCTGGCCTCCTCATGTTGGAGGGGAGGGTCCGTGGGGAAAGAAGGGTGGGGGAGACAAGCAGTAAGGAAATAGACGGTTGCCATCCTGTATTCTGGGCAGCAGGGCAGGGCTGCAGCTGGAACCAGAGGGGTCTACAAAGAGGGCTCCTCGTCCTGCACGCCTCCCCCATATATACCCCCCCCAGGGGAGATCCATGTGTGGCCCTCCAACCTACAAAGACACTCTCGTCCACAGCCTGAATTCACCCTCACGGACGTGTCAGTCTCGTTCAACACCAAGGATGACCAGGCCCCCAAAGGAGAAAGACCACCCATCCCCAGCTCCAGCATCCCAGAATAGCTTCTCTTCACTGCTCAGTGGTCCTTCCTGACACCCAGCCTACCAACATCCACGTACTCCCAAGCCCTGGCTATTTTGCCCCCTTTACCCACTCTGACTTCTCCGCAGCCTGACCTCAGTCTGGACATGCCCCACCCCCAGTACTGTAAGTTACTCGAGGGCACTAATTTACTCCATGATTAATAGCACAGTGCTCAGTTAAACATGTGCTGAATGAATGAATGAACGTATGAATAAATGAATGAGTGGTCTCCAGGCCTCCTGCTCCCTCCAGCCTGGCCGACTCCTGCTCAGCCATCAGGTCTCTGGGGAACCTAGGATGCCCCCATCCCTTGACTGGATGAGGATGCTCCCGTCTGCACCATAATGCCTGGTACCAGAATGACCTATTGCCTTGGCGGTCGCCCGGTAGACCGGGCACTCCTTGAGGGCAGGACTGGCAGGCCTCATTCTCTGAGGTGTCCCTGGGCCTGGCCCCATGCCCACTGCACAAATACTCAGCCCTGCTCAGGACCGAAGCCTGGGCCACCTGGGTAGGGCGGCAGGTACAGGAGCCAGTCCATCACCACTGCTCCTTCATTCTGCCACATCCACCGTCCGGACGGCATAGTCCCAGGGAAGGGGGCAGATTTCTTTATTCCTCCCCAACGTTGTTGGAAACAGACTCAAGGCAGCACGTGGCAGGGCTGGGAGGAGGCTCAGAGGCAGGGCCTTTCTGCATGGCGGCCCACAAGCACAAGGGCTTTCCAGAGAGTTCCAGCTCTCTTGGTCCCATAGAAGTAGAGTGTTCCACAAATATTTGCTGAAGGATTTAAAGGACTGTTCTCTCCAACTCTCATATCACCATGCCACCTCCGCACCACCCTTTCCCCTTTGGCAACACAGACTCAGAGGGCAGAGCACCCAGGGACCTCTGACCACCAGGTCAATATCCTTGTTTTAGAGGAGAGTCATTCAAGGCCCAGAGGTCAAGGGCAGATGCCCCGGCCAGGCCCCCCGCAATGCTCACTGTGAAATAGTCACCACAGCCCATTCCCTCAAGAACGTGGTCCAAAGCCCAGGCTCTGGACTCCCCATCCAGTGCTCCTGCTGCCTCAGAGAAGCCTCTGAGAGGAATCTCAACCCCGGGGCACAACCTCCCAAGACTAAAACTGTGACACACATGCCTCCTAAATCCTTGGGTCAAAGCCAGGAGCAAAGGGCTAATGGTTGGCAGAGGTCACATTGGGTTGGGTGGATCAGGGAGAGATTCCTGGAAACCAGCATTTGCTCAGGCTTTGAAGGCCCGGAGGATCTGGCAGGAAGAGGGAACAGGAGAGGGGAGCAACTCTGAAGAGGCCAGAGGGCTGAGATACATCTGAGGGACAGCGTGGAGCTTCTCCGACTGAAATCAAAGCTCCCTCCTGGGTGAATGTTCTCCTGGTGCTTTCCTGGACAGCCTCTGCAGGCAGCTCCCTGGCTAGTCCACATCCCAGCCCATGGGCCCCTGGGAGCAGTTGGCTGGGAAGCTGGACACTTGGGTTCAAGTCACAACTCTAAACGCAGTCTCACGTGACTGCCTCTCTCCCTCAGATTCCTCAATAAGTCATCTGGCCTGCCTACCTTAGCAGGTCACCACATGCTTAAATGACAAGCTCGATCTGAAAGTGCCTTGTAGACTGTAAAATGCTAAACCAACCTAAGGGTCTGTTCCTCTATTTTCCTTGGAGTAAGCCCATCACTGAAAAGAGCATCTTACCCCTGGAAGGGTCTTAAAGGAAGATCTCAGCCATGCACGCAGTAAGGAAGGCAGCCAAAGCCCATGGTCATTAACAAGGGCAGGGCTGCTAAGACCTCCTGAAAACTCTTCGCAGGGGTGGGGGCCTCTCAGTCACCAGGCTGGACCCAAGACCCTCACTCTGTGCCCGGGCAGACATGCCCAGTGGAGGGCACGCCAATCCTCCCAACCATCTGCTGCAGCTGCCTCCGCCTTCTAACCTGGAGAGCCTGGGGACAGCCTGCCTTCTACTCTCCTGGAGGCTGAGTGCGGAGGTGGCAGGGATGGTGCTCTGGGAGGTGCGATGCTCAGAGTCTCCTGGGCCTTATTCTGCATGAATTTCAGGCAGCAAAGGGAAGCCATGGGGCAAAGCTCTCCACATCTGTCACGCCACTGATGACCTTGGGCAGGTCATGACCTCTTTGGGCCTCAGTTTTCATGGCTGTTAAGTGAGAGGAGCTGCCTGACCCCTGAATGATCTATGTTTAAGCCTCTTTCCCGAGTGCCGCCGGCACCCAGCTCTGTGCTTACTGGAGTGTTTCTTGCATTCATTCATTCATTCAACATACATTTATTGAGCAGCCCCTGTGTGCAAGATGCTGTGCTGGGGGGAGGGGGTTTGTGGGGATTCAAGGGTGAGTCCAACAGGGCCCCGTGCCCAAGAACCTCCTGGTCTGGCTGGGTAGATGCTACTAAGCAGAGCCATGGTGAGGTCCTGCTGGTCCTCCTGGCCTCCTCCCTCTCTCCCCTCCTCTTTGGTTGTAGCCATGCTTCCTACCAACCACTAAAACTTTGCTCGTGCAATTGTGCCTGCATGCAATAAGTGAATCTCTTTTCTGTCTCCTTCCCACCCTAGATTTTTAGGGCCCAGCTCCAGTGCCACTCCTTCCATGCAGTCTTCTAGGATTTTTCCCACCCAAAGCAAACTCTCCCCCTTTAAGCTCCCAGGCACTTGCTGGCTCTCTTTGGGACATGTATCTTGCCCTTGTATTCTAGTTGATAGTGCCTGTGCCTTACCTTTGGGAGGTCAAGATGGCATCTGGGTCCCCAGAACAGCGCCTAGGGCCTGGAACACAGAAGAAGGAGAGTATGGCCCAAGGCATGTGACCAGCTGCTGCCATGGAGGTAGGATTAGAGTGGGGGAGGGGGAACCCCGGCAGAGGGGGACGGCTGGTGAGCTGGGAAAGTAGGAAATGGCTTCATTGTATGGGGAAGGGGCTGTGACTGGGGCATGGCAGGACAGTCAGATGGCACTTGTCCCACGAGTCAGATTTGCAGCCACACGGGAACCCACAGCTCCGGCCCCTGGGTGTGAGCAGGGGAAGCAGATAAGCTGATAGGCCAGCTTTCATGGGGCCATCGTTTTCACTGTGGCTTCTTCCATCCCCACCCAGAGGCCAGGCCAGGCAGGCAGCAAAAGGAGGCTGTGCATGGTGGACTTGCGGGTGGTCACAGATGTGGATGCTGTGTGAGGCACTGCACTGAGTGAATTCTGTATATGAGCTTGCTTTATCCTCTCACGCTGACTTGAAATCCAGATCACTCACCTCCATTTAGTGAATGAAGAAGATTGGATTCAGAGAGGTGACACTTGCTGAGTGAAGTCTCATAAAAAGGAGTGGAAGATGTAGGATTCAAACTCAGGTCTTCTGATTCCCTGGGAGGAAGCACCCCCTCCATGCCAGCCACGGGTGCGAGCACCTTGGAAGCCTCTCCTGGAGTGCTGAGAAGGTCAAAAGTAGAGGACAGCCCCCCCCCCCCCCGCTGGGGGGCGATGGGGTCTATGCCTCGTGAGCCCCTCAGCCCGCCTGCCTGACCCACAGGTAGAGGGGAAAGGCTGTTAACACCGAAAGGTCCCCAAGCTGGGTTGGAAGCAGTGGTCCAAAAACTGGCAGGACAGGAGGAGCGCAAGGGCCCAGAGAGAAAAGGCCAATACGACTGTGCTGGAGGCAGGGCGATGTCTAGACTCAGGGAACCTGGCCCCCTACAGAGGCACCAGGCACGCTCCCTCCCGTGTTGGGGGGAGAGGTCCTGCACCGTAGGAACCTAATCTTAGAACTCATTAGATAGCATCTCGATAGGGAAACCAAGATCCGGAGAGCTCAGGTGTCTGTCTCCTCCAAGGTCACACTGTGAGCTAAGGGTAAATTTGGGACTGGAACCCATACTTCCTGTTTTTCTGATGGACACTGGCCTCGGCCGGCCCGGGTGGCACTCCTGCTCGCCTCCCGCCCAGGTGTCCTCCTCAAGAGGGCGGAGGGGGCCCGCGTCAGAGGTTGCTGCGCCCAGCGCATCTCTCCCTACTCCGCCCCTTGGGCTCCTTTAAGAGGCGGGGCTTGGCCGCCACCGCGGCCCCGGCAAAAGGCTGGGACTTTACTCCGGCGGCGGAGAAGGAGTCCGTGCTCCATCTGCTGCCGCAACCGCCGCGCCCGAGCCTGAGCCACGATGAGCGGCAGAGTCGGCGACCTGAGCCCTAAGCAGAAGGAGGCACTGGCCAAGGTGAGCCCTCACGCCGGCCCGGCCCCGCCCCGGGCGGTGGCCCTCGTCCTCCCGCGGCAGCGAGCGGGGAAGGGGCTGGCTGGGGGGCGGCGGAGGCAGCAGCACCCGGCAGCACCGGGCTGCCCGCCGCCGCCCCCTCCCTCCCTCCCTCCCTCCGCCGCCGAGGGGGCCCCGGGGAAGTTTGACCGCCCCGGCCCCAGTCCCGAGCGAGCCCTTGGCGCTGCCACCTGGGAAGAAGGGGTTGCTTGGAAGCCCACGGAGGCAGCTGAGGGCACAAAGGCGACGTTCATCACCCGGACTCGCAGCCGGTCCCTGGGGGCAGGGGCAGGGGCAGGGCCCCAGGTTTCCTCCCATTTCCGGGAGGTTTTCCTCTTGCAGGGGCGCGATGGGGAGGGCCCAGAGGGCTCCTTGGGAGACTTGGACGGCTCCTGCTCTGGCACCAGGTCTCCCTGCGACCTTGGGTAAAACCGGTCCTTCTCCGTTTGCTCCTTGAGGAGATGAATTGAGGAGACTGGGCCAGATGATGTTGAAGGGGTACCTTCAAGTGCGAAGCCTGAGATCCTGCGGGTGACTCGCTGGGTTGGGGTTAGTTTGAGCTGAGACCAGTCTTCCCCTGTCCTGCAACCCAGGCCCCTCCCTGCATGGGGACTTGGGCTGATGCTGCTCTCCAGAAGGCAAGGAGGTAAGCCTGGCTTTGCCTTGTCGCCTGGGCAGAGGAGGGGGCAATAGTTCCAGAGCCCAACCCTCTCCCTGCCACCTGGATCTCCTCTGCTGCCCTTGGGGAGAGGAGAGGTTGCTGTTCTCTGAGCTGGAGCCAACTGAGTCCAGTCTCAAGGTTTGGAGGCTCCACAGCTGGGAAGGGGTGGGGGCAGATGTCTCCTGCTATGCAGTGGGACCGAGGCACCAGCCCTGTGAAGGCTTTGCCCCAGGCTGGGCCTCCCCATCCCAGGGAGGCTGGATAGGGAGGTTTCAGATTTTACTGCTGACCTGCAGGGGAAGTCAGGCAGAGAAGGGATTAGGTGGTGATTAAACTAGAAACCGGGGGCTGGCTAGGGTCCTTGGTGAGGGGTGGCTTCATGCCAGTTTCCCTGGGGGTCTGGGAGCTGTTTGGGGGATTGGATGATTTGAGTCCCTGGCTGACCTAGGCAAGGGGCAGAGGTGGCGGGTTCCCATTGGTCCTGTCTGAGGCTGCCCCGCAGGGTCAGTGACTAGGAAAAGGTGAGTGGCTGGGAGCAGGAGGCTTGAGGAGGACACCTCGGGGTGTGCTCACCTACTGGGTAGCCAGCAGTTGGAGGTGGGAGTGGCCATCCTTGGGGTCACTGTCCACCTCTTGTTTGGCACTCCTTGCACCTTCCCCCTTCAGGGCTTCTGGCTGGAGCAGTTCCCTCCACTTGGACTGCCTCCTCCCTTTCCCTGCTGCCTTTAAAGCCCTTCAAACCCAGTCAAATGCCATTTTTTATATGAAGTCATATGAGACCACCCTCTTCCTGGCCCCAGTCAGAATCAAACTCTTCCTTCCCTCTGGTCCCCGGGCACAGTGCCCACCATTCCATTACTAAAGGGGCAGAATACCACGTGGGAAGTGCATGCTGTGGCCTGGGACAGACCCAGGTTTGCATCCCAGCTCTGCTGCTTACTAGCTGTTTGACTTTGGGCATGTTACTTAGCCTCTCTGAGCTCTGATTCCTTCACCTGTAAAATGGGGGCAGTCATACCCCTAGAGACTCTGAGTGAGGAGTGAAGAAGTGCCAAGTTCAGGGCTGGGCACACGAGGAATGCTTGGTAAGCTGACTAAAAACCTGAAGCTTTTACTGTAGCACATACCAGACTATCTGTCCACCCATCACTCCGGAGTGTGTTAGTGCACACAGCCAGGCAGGGGCAGTGTCTTACTTCCTTCCCACTTCCTCCTGCTACCCAGCACCCCGCAGCACGACAGACAGAGGGTCCTGTGCAGCCCAGGGGCTCAGCCAGTGTTGGCAGAGTTGACCCGTGTTGAGCAGGGGTCTGGCAAAGGCTCCTACGAGAGTCCCGGGCAGAGGGTGGTCAGGGTGGGACCTGCCACTCACCCCACTGCCTCTCCCTACAGTTTCGGGAGAATGTCCAGGATGTGCTGCCCACCCTGCCGAATCCAGATGACTATTTTCTTCTGCGCTGGCTCCGAGGTGAGGGAAGAGGGGCTGCGGGAGGCTTGTTCTGGGACAGGGACTTGTTCTGGGTAACAGAATGGTGCCCTCTGGAAACCCTTCCGCTGGCAGTCTCAGAACCTGGAGTATTCAACCTGTAGAACCAAAAGGGTTCTTGGCTGTTATACAATCTCAACCCTCCTGTAGGATAGACAACAATACTGAGGCTCAGAGAGGTAAAGTAACTTGCCCCAAGTCACACAGTGTTGCACTGCCGGCAGAGAAGGACTAGAGCCCTGCTCAGCTGACTCCCAGCCAGTGCCCTTTCCATCCATTCGATAAATCCACTCTGCTAATGGACGTGGGGCATGGCTTGAGGAAAAGCCGAGAAAGGCTCCAGGTTTGTGGGAAGTTGGAGGCAGAGCCAAGCCTAGAAGCAAGAGTCTTCTGCCCTGGGAGAGGCAGGGCCCCTCTGTGGCCTGTTGAGAGGGCAGGCCGCCTGCTGCCAGCAGTTTAGGCTGCTTGAAGAAGGCGCAGAGTGCATGGAGAACACGGGGAGCCGGGGGTTCGGCCCGACCTAGGTAGCGAAACTCCTCTCAAGCCACCATCTGGCTTCAGAGCCCAAAGTTCTATTCCAGCTCTGCCCTGGCCTGCCTCTGGTACCTGGGCCAGGAGTGAACATCTGTCTTAGGCTCCTCTCTGGGAGAGCAGGATGAAACAGGGTGCCCTGTCTATGGCGAGATGGGACATGACAGAGCTGTGCCCATGGTGATGAAGTATTCATGTCTGTACTGGCATCAGGGTCAAACTCAACCCCATGCCCCAACTCCTGAAATCTTTCCTCTTTTCTCTCTTCTCTCCTGGGATTCAAGTCACGTGCCACCCTCTCCTGTTCTTGTGACATACTTTTTTTTTCTTTCTAGAAACTTTATTGCCAGACATAGAAATAATAGAGAAGATTCCTCCTCTGTGTTAGATTAGCAGAGGTTAAATCATGATATAGAATCATAGTCCCAAATGCTAAAGTACAAATCGTGGCTGACTGTTTACAGACTCAGACACACACATACATATCCTCGGAGTCTTGGGACAGGTGAAGTGATGTATTTTCCTTTTCTGTCCAGGAACTGAGTAGTGCTGTCAGGGTCTTGAGCAGCTGCCAGCAGGTGCCCCAGGGCAGATGCTGCTAGGAGAGCCATGTGGGGCCCTGTGTGCCTCTGGAGGTGCCACTTGCCCTTTTCCTCCCAAAAAGCTGTGACCCCCACACACACTTCTGCCCACTCAGAGAGGGTGGAGGGGCAGCGAGGGGGCGGCTGTGGAGTCTGTCCAGAGCTGGAGGATATTTTGGCTAGAAGCGGGTGGGTGGGGAGAGTGGGAAGACTGCGCTGCATTAAAGGGCCAGCCGCAAGATGATCAGGCAAACTCCCCGGCTACTGTTGGGGGGCAAGTGTGGTTTCAGAGAGCTGCTGAACTGAATAACATTGCAGCTCTCTCTTATCTAAGAGAAGGCCAGCCCGGGGCCCTGGCAGTTGGTTTATCAGGCACCACCAACTCCCCAGTCCTGGGATAACCCCTCTCTTTGCAGGCATGTAGAAGAGTGTGGTCATCCTCATTTGCCAGATGAGAAAACTGAGGCTCAGACAGGGGAGGGCACTTACCTGAGGGCACACAGCTAATGCGAAGCAGAATCAGGCAGAAACGTAGGGCCCCTGCTTCCCTGGCCAGCATCCTCTCCAGAAAGCCCCCACTGTCCCCCAAAGCCAAGCCCTGCCTCTTGCAACAGAGGAGGTATCTATTTGTGCCTCACATTTCCCTGGGCAGGAGCTCAGGCCTGGTCATGCTCTACTGTGAATTTCAATTAGGGTTTTTGTTGCCTTGCTTTGCTTGGTTTTTTCCCTTTTTTTTTTTTTTTTTTTAAGAAACCTTTTCTTTCTAAAGAAAACATTTACAAGGCACATGCCCAATGTCTTCCTCTAACGTAGGTGTGAGTGAGCTCTGGGTTCCTCCCTTCCTCCTTCCCCAACATGGGCTCAGTCTTCTGTGGTCCCCAGGCCTGAGAGCAGTCCCACAAATCTCTGCTGCCTCCCCCTGACCGTGCTTGAGTCTTGGCACCTCAGCAGGGAGGGTCAGATGGAAGAATAAAACAAGGAGGTGCTGGAAACCCTGTGAGCGGGGCAGAGCAGGACTGAGTCTCCTTTTCCAGGACAAGAAAGCGATCAAATAAGAACCCAGGACAGCTGCTCTCAGGCCGGCTTCTCTGGCAGTGCCCTAAGTCATGCTTCGAGCTGCCCCTGACCAGGGTGGCAGGAGCCCTGGAGAAGTCTGACTCAGCAGGCCTGGGGAGGCATCAGGCTGGTGCTGCCAGGGGCAGTGGTAACTCGGAGAGGGCCCTGGAGAACCCTGGATGTTGGACTCCAGCAGATAAGGGTTAACTGGAGAGCTTCCCTGAGATAAGGGGGATCACAGTTCACCACCACACCTGTTCCCTAGGAAGATGACTCCTCACAGTTGGGGATGACCCTCCTGTGGAGGATTCCCGCTTTCAGGTCCAGCTGGGCTCCTGCATCATCATAGCATGGTGCCCTGCATCTTCCAAGTGTTTCTAGCTCATTAGATGATCCGACCAGAGATGTGCAGTATCTTGTCCAAGGTCAAACAGGGAGAAAATGGGAAGGCTGAGATGCATAACCAGATTATATTCCTCTGAAAGCTGTCCCCTGCTGCCACCATGGCACATGAAGTGTGGCTGTCAGAAGGTACTCCCCAGGACGGAAGGCTGCTCATTTCTGGAAACGTGTGTCTAGCACCCACAATGGGCGTGGCATTGGTCAAATCTCGATTCACCCTTTGGACACAGGAGAGTGGGCTGCTTTTCATGATAGCAGAGTCAGGGAATGTGCTTGGCCACTCCCGGAGAGCAGTGATTAAGGGACCGGTGACAGTCCAGAGGGCAGCCTGTCTGGCCCAGGTTCCAGAGCTGTCAGCAGATCTGGGTGTCTGATCCACAGAGGATGAACAGTTTATAGGTCTGATGGCAAAAAAAAAAAAAAAACTTTCTGGTTCTCAGAAAGTCTTTAAGGGATGAAATGCAACTGACTGTAACAAGGTGGAATCTGACAGGGGTAGATCCAGAAAACCACCTCATGGCATCTGGGAGAGAGCCCACGCAGCAGCACAGGTGGAAAGGATTTGGGGGTTTCAGTTGACTGTGTCACCCGAGTTAAGGGTCTGGCCCATTGCCAAAAAAGTTCCTGCATTTAACTGAAGGGTAGACAACACCTGTGCTCTGGACCACACACTCGAGAGGCGATGGCAAACTGGAAAACATCCAAAGGGAAGTTGTCTGCGTGGACTTGAAACCGAGCTGTGAAGGATGGCTGATGATGTCTGTGGTGGGCTGTGTAATAGCGGGGACTTAGAGTGGCAAGGTGGTCACGTGGCTGAGGAAGCCCCCCTCCTCTCTGCGTGTCTCCTGAGAGGGTCTCGGCTCAGTACGAGGGCTGAGTGCAAATGGCAACTCAGATTGTCTGGGAGCAGGTGGCGTTGAGGGACAGGGAAATCTTTGTGTTTGGGCCTGAGCCGGACAGTGTGTTGTGGTTTGTGCATAAAATTGAGCTAGCCCAGGTGAATTCTAGTTCTGGAACCTTCCAGGAACCGGAGGAGGCGGAAGGCCCTCTGTGTTCCCGGGGGTTACGTGTGAGTCCTGGAGGAGGACCTGGCAAGTTTGACTCAAGTCTCATCACCCCTCCCTCCATCCTGCTGGGATGTTCTGCCAGCTCTGCCCCAGATTATGGGGCAACTGTGTTCATCTTTGAACTGCAGGTCAAGTTCGCAGGACTGGAAGTTAGACTGTGCAGGCGGTTAACTGTGTAAAGAGAAGGCTCTGTGATGAGGGGATCCAGGGTTTGCTTTCCCTGAGAGGTGATAAGACCCCTCACCCGACTGCATCCACTTGGGTCAAACTTTTTTGACCCTGAACTTGCGGTGCTGCCTTGACCTGCCCTGAACCTGCTCTCCCTGCAAGCCCCGGGGTTGTGGTTTTCCAGAAGCCCTCAGTGAATGCCCTCACATTAGCTTCTGCATGCGGGGTGATCTGAGAGTCAGCTGGGGCCCCAGCACGGGAACAGGGACGTCTCCCCGTCCCTGGCACTCAGGCTGCTGGCCTAACCCTGACCATCTTTCCCTGTTACAGCAAGAAGCTTTGACCTGCAGAAGTCCGAGGCCATGCTTCGGAAGGTGAGATCCGAACCCACTGCTGCCTCATCCCTGCCCCCGGGAATCATCCCGCGCTTGGACTTATCCACCCCTCCCACCCTGATCACAGCCTGTGGCTTATGTGACAAAAAATCTGAGTATTACCTGACCCCTACTGCCTTATCCTCTGGGACAAAGGGCATTCCCTTCCCTGGAAACACAGAGCTTTCATAGTTCTGGGCCAGCCAAGAACTATAATCTGCTCTGCTGAGGCCTGGAGAACAGGCAGCTCCTTCTTTTCTGCTCCCGCCAGCTGCCTTCTCGTGACTTACCTGTGGTCTGGCGGTCCGTTCGTGCTGTTGCTCACTGCTCGATGCCTATTAAGGATCACCCCCACCACCCTGGCCCTGCTTGTCTAAAGCCCTGATTGTGTGTCTGTAGCATGTGGAGTTCCGAAAGCAAAAGGACATTGACAACATCGAGAGCTGGCAGCCTCCAGAGGTGAGGACCGACTATCCCACCCATCCCTACGTTAGGTCTGTTAGACCCACAGTCTGGGTCCTGGGACTGTGGGACTGGGACCCTCAGAGGAAAGGTCTGATAATGTTGAGTGAGCCCTCACAGTTCCCAGAGTGGGTATCCACAGGCACCCAGGGGAGGATGGACCCCGAGGAAGGCCCTGGACGTGGGAAAGGCGTGGCCATCCTGGGCCTGCTGACCAGGTGCCTCCTGTCTGTCTTGGCCCAGGTGGTCCAACAGTATCTGTCCGGGGGTATGTGTGGCTACGACCTGGACGGCTGCCCGATCTGGTATGACATCATTGGACCTCTGGATGCCAAGGGTCTGCTCCTCTCAGCCTCCAAACAGGACTTACTCAGGACCAAGATGCGGGACTGCGAGCTGCTTCTGCGGGAGTGTGCCCGCCAGACGGAAAAGGTGGGTGGACCTGCACAGTCGAAAAGAAGTGAAGCACAGTGGAGGCATTCAAGCAGGAGCGGGGATGTCACACAGGGATCTAAGCCCCAGGCCAATGAAATTTCAGTTTTAGGGACTGACGTATGTGGCCAAATTTTAATTTTCTCAAGTGAGGACTTAGAAAAAACTTACCAGCTATTATTGCCATAATTAACCCCCCAAACTACAGGGATGGCATAAACTCAGAATAAAGGGCAGTCCTTTAAATTGAATAAAATTTAGCTTCATAAGAAACATACTACATTATTGTTATTTCCTTATGTATCTGGGCACCAGTGGAATCTCTGCCCCTGACCACCCTCTCCTTGGACAAGTACTTGGGTGCTGGACTGGTGTCGATGAGCTCGCAGTCTGTGCCCCTCTAACCCTGTATTCAAACAAAGATGAGGACACTGATTCTCTTACTGAAAACAGACTGAAGAGCAAGCCGGAGCCACCACGGTCCTGTCTCCTTCCCTCCTCTTCAGCAGTTGTAAAGATCCAGTGAAACGATGTGATACGCTTGGGGACGTTTCAACAGTCGTCCACGTTGACTGTGCGCGGAGGCCCCACAGGGCTCGGGATGCAGAGAAGCATTAGACAGGGGTGCACCCTAAGGGCTCAGGTTGGACAGAGAGCATCTGTGCCTACGAGGTGAGGGCCCCACGAGGCCCCACGGCCCGAGCCCTGCAGGGGTGCAGAGGAAGAGGGAGGCCGCCAGGTCAAACTGCAGAACAGAAGGAACCTCAGATGTAATCTCGGTCCACCCAGTTGTTTACTGGATGAGAACACGGAGATCTAGACAGGACGCGTGATTTGTCTAGGCCACAATTCCGGCCTTGGGTAATTATCTTGATTTGGAAAATCCTAGAGCCGGGCCTGCACAGATCTAGTTGCAACAGGGGTGCGAGGTATAATCAGCATTTTCCCTGAACCGTGGTGGGCTTCTGCAGTGGTCGGGGGGAGCAGCCTGGTGTGACTTTCTGCTCCTCTGTCCCCTGCAGACAGGGAAGAAGATAGAGACCATCACCCTGATTTACGACTGTGAGGGGCTTGGCCTCAAGCATCTCTGGAAGCCAGCTGTGGAGGCCTATGGAGAGGTGAGGGCCAGCATGGGCATGGGATAGGAGGGAAGAGATGGGGTGGGCCCCTCTGTCGGGAGGCCCAGGCGGTGGGGGAAGTCAGAGGAAGCCGAGAGATCTGAGCCCGCTGGACTTAGTGATTTTGTTTCCACAGTTCCTCTGCATGTTTGAGGAAAATTATCCCGAAACACTGAAGCGTCTTTTTATTGTTAAAGGTAAGTTGGGAACAACCTGTGATGAAGCCAAATGGGAAAGAGGGGCCAAAAGTACTACTGGGACAGTCAGGAGAGTGAAATAGAGTGAGCCACAGGCAGAGCGGCGGGTGTGAGGACACGTTCCGAAGACCAACCCATGACGTACGCAGACCGATTTATATTCACAAAGTTTCATTATTTGTTACCTCCTTCAAGACACCCAACTTGGTGAGGTAGGAGGACCATCCCCACTGTGTAGATGGGAAAGGGAGCGTGTGGCCTGACACGGGGGGCTGTGGAGGACGCTGTTGGGGACAGAGGGCATTGGGCCCGGCCTCACGTTGCCTGGTCTCTGTTCCAGCCCCCAAGCTGTTTCCTGTGGCCTATAACCTCATCAAACCCTTCCTGAGTGAGGACACTCGTAAGAAGATCATGGTCCTGGGGGGTGAGTAGCCCAGACTCCTGGGGCCCAGCTGGGGATGGCCATAGAGATGCGGCCACAGCGGCCTGGGTGGAGGCTCCCTTTGCTGGTTTGGTAGCGGTGGGACCCAGGAGCAGGCTGGGGCTGAGCAGGAGACTTCCTGCCTGTTTTCCTAAGAACTCTTTCTCTCAGACCCTCTGGAAGAAATTCAAAGATGAATGAAACACCAGTCCTTGCCCTCCAGAAGCTTGCAGTGAAATGGGAGAGAGACCTTTAGAGAAAAAGCTAGGACTCAAACTAGAAAAGGCACGGACGAGGCACAGAGCAGGTGCCGTGGAGGTCACAGGAGCAGGGGTCACTTTCAGATGGGGGCAAGGACGCGTGGCTTCACTTGATGGGCACCTGCTGTCTGCCAGGCCCTGGACCAGGTGCCGAGGCAGCAATGGTTAAGACGGGGCCCCTTGCAGAGCTCGTGGCCTCTCGGGGAGGGAGACACAAACAGATGTGTATCAGCGTGAGATGTCCAGTGTCAAAGAGAGGACTCGGAAAGCGCGTGGGAACATTGAGCCAGGGAACTCACCCGGCCTGACCTGGGGAGGGGGCGAGGCCTCCCGGTGCTGAGAGATCTGGAATGAGCAGGGCAGCAAGAGAAGCCAGGCAAGAAGCTACTGGGCAGAAGGAAGAGCCTCGAGCAAAGACCTTACACCCTGCGGCATGGGCAGCTGGCATGCATGGCAGGGCGAGGAAAGAGATGGCATGGAGAAGGAGCCGGGCGCCAGGAGCCAGGTTGCAGAGAGTCCAGGGCACCGTGCTGGGACGCTGGGATGTGACTCTGCAGGCCCCTGGGAACCAGAGAAGAGCTCTGAGCCGGGGAGTACTGGTGAGACTGTGAAGGACAGGTACCAGTTTGCACACCTTGGCCACAGTCCACACACCAGGTGTTGCCAGCCTGAGCCAGGGCGGGGGCGGTAGGGATGGGAGAGATGGATTTCAGACTTCTGTAGGAAGTGGAGGAGCAGAGCTAAGTTGACTGGATGTGGGAAGGGAGGAAGAGAAATCTTGAATGGCTCCCTGTATCTGGCATGGGTGACTATTGCCGTCACACTGATGCAGTTAGTTCGACTGGGGAACGAAGGATAAGCCTGAAGTTGGGTTTGAGGAGTCCGTGGGATGTGCAGATACTGTGAGCTGGGGAGATCTGGGCCTGAAGCTTAGGAGCGAACTCCAGTCTGGAGATTTGGGAGTTACCAGAGAGAGGCAGCAACTAAACCCTTGGGAGAAGATAAGACCCACAGGACAGAGGCTGGACCTGGGGGCTATCCAGGCTCGAGGGCAGTCAGAGAAAAAGGAACCCCCCAGGGAGAAGGGGAAGTGACTGGCGAGGTTGGCGGGGAAGCAGGTGGACAGGGATTGGCTAGTCAGGGAAGCCAGGAGAACATCAGGGGACAAGGGAGAGCCAATGAAGACGACACACGGGACTCAAGCCAGCCAGGGACAGACAGCATTCGAGGTTTGCTGGAGCACGACATGGAGCGGTGGGAGAAAAGCCTAGAAAGGCAGATTGCGACCAGCTCCGGGACGGCTTAGCGCCACCCGTGGAGTTGAACTCGGAGGCAGGAAATTCTGGTTTCTGAGTGTTCACCTTTAGGCACTGCATTGAAAGTAGCGGTTTTCCAGATATGTGCTGAGCCCTGCGGGTGGCGCAAGGCAGTCTGGAGAGCCCGGGGTTCTGGGCACCTCTCGTGGCTCTGGAGCAAGTTCTGCCCCTTGTTGCCTCAGTCCTCTCTCTGTAAGATGGGAGGGGTCCTCCTGGCCTTGTTCCAACCCTCCAGCTGAGCTGGGGGATGACACACAAAATCTAAGCAAAAGGCTCTGATGAGTTTTGGCTTTTCTGCGGCTGCCACCCACCACGAGCATGAGCGTGTTCGGTTTCCTGGCAGCCAAGCTGCGGAGGAGGTTCAGTCTGTTCCCCCACCCACACCTGAAACCCTTTCAACCAAACCCGCCTCAGGCTGGGAAGGTACAGGATCTTCAACAGAGGAAGGAAGAAATTCACCCTGGGCTGGTCACTGGAGCTTAGCACAGATGCAAGCCCCCTGAGACAAGAGGCACGATGTCCCTGCAGTTGCCTGGTCGCAGGTCCCCAGAAATCTGAGGGCTGGGAGACCCTGGACCGTCCCTGTGGGTTTCCAGGCAGCACCTGCCACAGAGGAGGCGCATGGTACTCCGGGACTTGGAGCTGCTGCCCATATCTGGTCTCTGTAGTCAGCATGGAGAGGTTTCCAGTATCGAAATACTGTCCGTGGCTGATACTTGTTTAGGAATCTGGAATGGCAGAGAAGTGGATGTCAGCATTGGTTGCCCTTGAGTCAAACCCTCCTAGCCAGGAAAGGGCTTGGTTATTTAAAAACGAGCCAAATCACTGGTGGCCAAACAAAAGCAGAAGTGAAATTGTGGCTGGGGTAAAGCCAAGGGACCCTGTTTAAGGGGCCACTCTACAGTGATGAGTTCATTAAATCATGACTGGGCACAGTGGGTGACAGTGGGGGATGAGACACATGGTCGTGCCGTCACATTCAGTCTAACTCAGGCAGATCATGTTGGTTCAGGTCCTCTTGCTTGCCGCATGCATGTGCTGTTCCCTCTGCGTGGAATGTCCTTCCCTCTCTTTGTCCCCTCTGCTTGCACTTCAGGTGTTTGTATCACCTTCCTGGGAGTGAGAATACACTCTCATACAGGTAGGGCACTTTACAGTTTACAACACCCTCTTTACATACTTAGTTGACTTCACTCCCACCGTAACCTTGCAGGGCAGGAGGCACTAGTCTCAGAATGAAGTGATTTGCCTCAGCTTGATCAGCTGGCCAGAGGCCGTGGGGACAGGCCCCCAGGTCTCCGGCTTCCTGGTCCAGAGCAGGGCAGCCCTGGGTGGCGGCTCCTCTCCAGCCCCCTTGCAGAGTTTGTGTACACCATGTGCTCCCAATGGCTGTGTTGTGTGTGCAGGGGTGGATGGGGTTTTTTCCTGCCTGTTTTGTGCAGCCCTCCAGGGCGGTGATGAAATTCTGCCTGTGGTGATTCTTTCTTCTCCCTCCTTCCCTCTCCTGCCAGCGAACTGGAAGGAGGTTTTACTGAAATATGTCAGCCCTGACCAGCTCCCCGTGGAGTATGGGGGCACCATGACTGACCCTGATGGAAACCCCAAGTGTAAATCCAAGGTATGGGCTGCCAGGGGCTGGAGGTGACCAGGGACGCCTGGCTCAAGTGCACATCCGGCTCACTCCATGCTCTGCTTCCAGATCAACTACGGGGGCGACATCCCCAAGAAGTATTACGTGCGAGACCAGGTGAAGCAGCAGTATGAGCACAGTGTGCAGATTTCCCGGGGCTCCTCCCACCAAGTGGAGTATGAGATCCTCTTCCCCGGCTGCGTCCTCAGGTAGGGTTCTGGACCCTTCCAGAGGACCTGATCCTTCTAGCCATAGGTGCTGGTGGATGGGCTGGGGTAGGGGAAGCCCTCTTGGCAGGACCCCAGAGAGGGCACACGCAGACAGAATCAGGTCTAAATGGGTGGGTGTGCCCTGCAGGTGGCAGTTCATGTCGGATGGTTCAGACATCGGTTTCGGGATTTTCCTGAAGACCAAGATGGGGGAGCGGCAGCGGGCAGGGGAGATGACGGAGGTGCTGGCCAACCAGAGGTACAATGCCCACCTGGTCCCTGAGGATGGGACCCTCACCTGCAGCGATCCTGGCATCTGTAAGTACCTCTGTCTTGGCTTGAAGCCCCTGCCCTAGCGGTCTGCCTGAGAGGTCCCTCTTTGTCCACGGATTTAGGCTCTCAGACTCTTAGAACTAGAAGTGGCTGGAGCTCCATCAGCCCCACCCTCTCCTTACATAGATGAGGACACCTCAGCCCGGACAGGTGAGATGACCAGCTCAAGGTGGCCGAGCTGGTCAAGAGCAGGGCAGGATGCTGAGCGATACTCCCCCGGCATAGGTGAGTCACAGGGCTGGGTGGTCACAGGGGTTCAGAATGTCTGCTCTCTGGTCCAGCTCCGGCTGGCTCTGTGACTGTCATCAGACATTTCTTGAGGATGCCCCTTCCCCAGATGGCAGAGAGGCAGAACTGGCTGGGCAGGCACCGGGATCACAGGCGGGCAGAGTGCTAACAAGCCCAGCCTTGACTCTGCTGAGCTTCACTCATCTCCAGGTTGATCCAAAAAAGGGGCACAGAACAGGAACAGGAAGTTTACCCGTGAGGAATAACGAATGGCAAGTCGGCATTCGGAAAGCTGTTTAACCTTGCTCTGCTTTGCAGTATCGATTAAAAGTCCCTTTGACTCAGCAATTCTATCTCTGGAAATTTATCCTACAGAAATATTTATAAAAAGACTCAAAGATACAGGTACAAGGATGTTCCCAGCAGCTTGGGAAGCTGGCAATAAGCTAAATGGCCTTAAGAAGGTCTTGTTAAATAAATCATGGCCCATCCATACAATGGAATACAATATACAATATACCCATTAAAGAGAATAAACTGACATGTTATAAAAAAAATAAAGCATGAGACATAGCTTATATAGTATACTTTGGTTATAAGAAAGGGAAAAGAATTCTGGGGACTCTATGCTGACACTAATGGTGGTTCTCTCTAGGGTATTAGGCTTATAGAGGGCTTTTGTTTTTTTCTACTGGCTCTGCAAATACAGTTAATTTTACAAAGATTATGTACTACATTATAAGCAGAAAAACCATATACGCACACACGAAACCCTCATCAAATCTCTGGTTTCCTTTCTGTCCAAGCCAAGGGGCCAGGCATGGAAGATCACTGATCTGAGATGGACTTGACCACTGACTAGTCCTTAGGCAAGTGACTTAGCCTCCCTGAGCTTCAGTTTCCTGATTGCTACAATGGGGATCAAATTCTCTACCTCACAGGGACACCTGATGGTGAAACGTGATAAGGTCTGTGCAGCACTTAGCGTAATGCCTGCCAGACAGCACTCAGCACGCTGTGGCCAGCATGGTCATTGTTAGGGCAAGACCTGGAGGAGAAGGGCTAGAGATGCGAGAAGCCCCATGCCGCATTTCTACGGCAGCACCACCAGGAGGTCTGAACCAGCCCCACAAATGTCTCAGCCTCTGTACTTGTCCACACCATCACCCCAGCCTCAGATCCTGCGATCTCCCCCACATCACAGGCAACCTTCAGTCTCTACCGCCCCCTCCTCACAGATGCTTTGTGGTCTGGCTCCCCAGGGAGGAGAAGTATTCTCGCTAGCGAGCTGCCAGGTCCTGAGGGAGAAGGCGTGTACTGTGGCTTCATCGAGAGCAAAGCTTAGCACCAGCCCAGACACTGTCATCCACAGAAGCTCCACTTTCTCTGTGTTAATGGGCGGGGAAGCTGAGTTATAGAGAAGGGATGTTATTGCTCCCCCAATGGAGCATCCACGGACACCGAGAGACAAGACACGAGAGAATCCTAGGGTCCTGGTGCAGGAGCTCCTGGCCATAGCCTACATTAGAGTTGATCACGTCCACCCCTGATGGGACAGAGGACAGAGCGGGGTCCCAGACCAGGGAAGTAATTTACCCAAGATCAGTAGCCAAGTCCAATCCATTTTCCAGCACTGCCTGCTACCTCTCTGTAGTACCATGTAGGACCGTGAACCTTTTAGCATAATCAGACTTACGTTTGCAAATACCAAATTTTAGTTCCTCTTGGATACATTCCCAAATGGAATGTGTAACTGCCTGTGGGGCCTCACCTGGGAGCTGCTTATTGTCCATTCTTGGGAAGAGCATAGGCAGACCCCAGCATCCATGTCCCCTCCCCAGGTGTAAAGACAGAGGTGGGATCGGCAGTCCTCTGGGCCATGACTCAGGTTAGACCTGAGCCCAGTAAGCACCCAGAGTTAGGTTACAAGCTCACTTGTGGGGGGTGGGGGCGGTGATGCCCTTGAATGAGGCGCCCCCCTGTAAAGTGGAACATAATCACCCAGTGGAGACATTAAAACTCTGCACCAGTCTCCAGTGGCAAGATTGCCTTAACCCTCCAGGGCCGCTCTGGTCCTGGCCCAACCACACCCAGTTACTGAGGAGGAGAACCAAAGTTTGAAGTGATTTCACTTTTTCTTCTCCCAACTAATATTTCCTGAGATCCTAAGTGTAGAATACCCTGCTAGGAAAGAAAAAGATTCAGAAAAAGAGATCTGGACTTTGTCTGCCAAGAATTTGTCTGCCAAGAGCACACAGTGTGGTCTAGCGGAGCTGAAGCGCTGTGTGAAGGTTGAACAGCCCAGCTGGGCCTTGGGAGACCTGGTTTCTGAGTCCAGCTTTGCCAGTAACTCTACGAGTGAACAAGTATCTCCACATAATTAGATTTTGCTCTCTTTTTCCTTAAAACGAGGGGAGTGAGCTAGAGCAGGAGATGTTAATCTGGGGTTTGTGACTCTCCAGAGCAGTGATAACTAAATCTTAAAGACCAAACACCTCCCTTTTATAGTAAATAGTGTCTCATGTCTCTACTATTCTGAAATGAAATTCACAGGTATTAAAACCCACCTACATACATAACTAAGAAGTCAGTATACTCTCCTACTTGGAATATAAATGAGAAATAAAAGGAAGCTAATTTAGAATATATATATGTATTTTCTCAAGACATAAATGAGAAGGCAGAGTTACACCAGCACCTGTCTCTTCAGAATGGTAGCTTTGCCCCCGGGAACCACTGCCCCAGAAGGTCTAAGGTGGGCTCCATGGGATCTGAAATTGTATGCTTTCATCAGATTCTCAAGAGGATCAGTTCCCCAACAAAAGTGAAGGAGCCCTGGAGGATCTCTGGGGGCTCCCCGAGTCTCTGAGTACATGATTAGTGTCAGAACAAACCCCCACAGTTTACGAACGCCACTTCCCTCGGGCATGGGCCTCAGAACAGCCCCTTCCTTGTTTCTGAGGACAGACTGTCCCGCTAGGCAGAGCCATCGCAGTCCTGCTGCTTGGCCCAAGGAGCTCAGACTTCTCCTCTAGCAGGACTGACTGGTTGCTAACGCTCCGTCATCCAGGGCAGACAGGAAGCTTCCCTCTTTCCAGAGGCACCATTGGCCCTGAAAGACCTTGGCACAGAGAGAAAATCAATGACTATTCCTCACTTTACACCATGAAGACAGGGTGGGTGGTGTGTCTACTCTCAGTCTAAACTATGCATTTTATCCAGGGGCAGAAAAGGAGAAGGATTACGTCTTAGGATTAAATACACAGTGTTTTTGGCTTTTGGTCTTGGGCTGGGAAAAGTGAGAAAAGACCAGGATAGGGAAGGGGCAGGCCTACTGTTTTCATTTTCACACTCTGTTCTCTTGAAGGGGGGTCTGACTGACATGGAACAACTTCTCAAAAACACAAGGGTTAGGTTGAAAGCAGTCTGTTCCTTGGCCAAGGCTTGGAAGCCTTCTCTACCAACTGCATGCCCATTTTCTCTCCCCAGAGGAAACCACTAACAGGTCTTGTCTGTTACCCTACCAAATATTTGCCGTCCCTTTAGAAGCATTACATGTTTCCATAAAATACAGGACATGTACACACACATTTACATTCATAGGAATTATATCTGTCATTCAGTGTATATTTGAAGGAATTCTGAAATTGTAAAACTTGTCAGTGTAGGTAGAAAAGGCCAATTTTTTTTTTACATATATTAAAAAAATTAGAAACTATTTACAAATTGTTCTGCAACTTGCTTTTTTGGCCTAAGGCTGTATTGTTGTCAGTTGCCCTGGCACTTCTTATAAAGCTAACCTCTTTCTTTTGATACAGAATACTATTTCATCATATGGATTGCAATGAAAACTTTTAAAGCAACTCTCCTTTGAACATTGGAGTTTTCCTGCATCTGTTATTATTATTGCATTGAGCATCTTTGTCCATTTCTCCTTCTGTGGGATAAATTCCTGATTCAGAATGTTTGCCTATTTTACCTTTTGTCAGAAACTGAACAGAGCTGGGCTTTCCAGGGCCCAAGTCAGGCAGCAGTGCAGACCAGAGGGAAATCCCAGTTCCATCCTTCCTCACTGTGTGACACAGTGACTTCCTTTTTATATAAAATAGGACCAATGCTGAACTCAAGAGTTCTTGTGAGTGACATATATAGATTGCCAGCCCAGTGCTGAAACACATAAATAGCCATTATTACCATTACTATTATTATTACGACAATTATTGCTGTTACTCATTCAACACTCAGCCGCCTTCAAGACTGGGTTCAAGCTCTGACTCCTTTAAAAAGCTCTTCACATGATTTCTGTCTATAGGGCCTCCTCCTTCTGAGCTGTTACAGCTATGACTTTCTCCGTCTCTCATCTGGCACTTGGCATGTTCTTATATTTTTTTCTCTCCATGAACATCTTATAACCCAGCTAGACGAGGTGTCAGAAGGTGAAGGACCTTTGCTTATGCCACCTTCATCCTCATTACCTACTACACTGCCTTGCGCAGTCAACAGAAATCGCTGTCTCTAAGTTCTTTGTCAGAACTGCCTGAATATCTGGGTTTTTTTGCCTCCTCTCAGATGTCCTGCGGTTTGACAACACCTACAGCTTCATTCATGCAAAGAAGGTCAGTTTCACTGTGGAGGTCCTGCTTCCAGACAAAGCCTCAGAAGAGAAGATGAAACAGCTGGGGGCAGTCACCCCAAAGTAATGCCTTCTCCCACAGCAGGCCTGGCTCCCTCGGTGTCTCCCTGTCAGTTTCTACCCCTTGTAGCAGTCATCTTCCCAGCACTCTGACGCCCAGAGAAACTGGGCTAGAAGAAAGACCTCGGGGCTGGATCTGGGGAGCCTTCATTTCAGAATTAGGAAGAGGGAGAGTAGCTGGAGTGGGTCTCCTTACCTCTCAAATTACTAAGGATTCCTGAGGGGCTGGGCATCATGGCAGAGTCTATCTTGTAAGCTGTGCCAACTTCACCTATCCAGTGACAGTTGAGACAGGAAAGGGGGTACCATGGGGTGGCAGCAGGAAAGAAATTAGGAAAAGGGGAGAGACTGAGACCTAACACCTCAGGAAAACCAGCTGCAGGGGAGGAACTTGCTCCCTAGTAAACGTGTAAGTCTGGATCATAATGAGGAGTAGAAAGATGGCCAGTTGCTAATGATGGTGGGGGTCAGAGGCTCTTCTGGACTTTCTACTACCAGGGCTGGGGTTTTTTGGCTTTACCCAGGTCTCGGGAGGTGGCCCAAGTTGGCATAGATCTTCCCTTTCAGAGGCAGACAGGCAGACCTCTCCCTCACCTTGAGGAATTCAGCAACTCCTGGGTCTCTCTGGCTGCCTCTTTAATTACTAGTGATTGTCCGTGACTCAGAGCTTCCTGGGGCAGTGAACTTTGGTACCCAGCCACTGTCCTCCAATGCAAACAAAGCACGAGGAAGTTACCTCCTGGGATCCCAGGTCTGTGAAGGGCCAAGGAGGCTGGGGGTGGGTCTGAGTTCTGAGGCTTCCACTCCTGTTTTCAGTACTGCCTGCCTCTCACCAAGTAACTCTCCACTTCAGCACCCTACACAAAAATGACAAGGGGGATCAAGACAGTAGATCTCAGTGAGGGCGTTTCCCAGGCTGAGTCTCCCACGGTGCCAACAGCCCGCTTCCTGACTGACCTGAGCAAGGCCTTAGCAGTCCCGTCTCTGGGAGGCGTATGATGGGTGCAGTGGGTTCCTGGTGTCTGCTGGGGAGGCTGCCCGGCAGGAAGCCAAAGACCAGGCAAGCAACGGGCAGAACCAGGGGCTGGGAGCAGCCACAAAGAGCGTCGCAGGCCCCCAGCCCTTCCGTCCACGGTGACAAGCAGGGATGGCCATGGGGAGGCGCTCAGCGACCAGGGGCTGGAGGGCACGGACCCTGTGCGCAATCAGCTCTTAACCCAATTTCACATCCTGCAAACGAACACCAGGCCCTGGCGCAGCCTGGGGAGATGAGCTGGCGAAGCTGAAGGAGCGGGGGCAGGGGCAAGGCTGGCGTTGACAGGAGGGCACGAGGCCGCACGGGCTCTCCCAGACTCCTCAGGAGGACATCCTAACTTCGGTTTACAATGGTCTGTTAGGAAAATTAACCAGTGAATAAAGCAACGATCAGCGCGCAGGGAGTGGAAGTCAATGCTTTCCGCCTTGCTCGTGCTTGTCCTCCACTCGGCCAAACTTTCGCCTCAGGAGCCCAGCGCCTACCCGCCAATAAGCGGGGCGCATGAGCAGAAACCACCTGCTACTCGCGTGCGCTTTCTCACGGCGCCAGCATGCTTCCTGATTGGCGTAACTTGTCGACTGTCTTCCGCCATCTTTGCTAAGGGCAAAGCGTGTTCCTGTCAGCCTTCACGGTTAGGGCGGAAGCCCCGCCCCACTCGGGCTTCTCAAAGCGCGCTAATAAACGCGGGTCTAGCGAGCGCGCGCAGCGCCTGCGGTGGGCCTGGAGTTAGAGGGTGGCAGAGAAGCAGCGATCACGTGGCGTTAGGGACCGTCTCCTAATTACGCGCAGGCACTGCCAATGTTTCCGGGGCTAGGGATCGCCTAGGCCCCCTAGCCCAACTTCCTGGAAGATTACCGATGAATTGGCTGTACTACAGGCTCTTACAAAGATAGAGATTCCCAGGGCTGCAAACAAGGGCCCTCAGTAGGGAGCCTATGATCTTTATTTGATGATAATAAATTTCTTTAGTGAGCGCGTACTGGGTACCACGCAACAGCCCTGTGCTTACCGCCTTGGGTAATTGCAAAGATTCAAAGAAATATCATGCAGAGCAGTTAGCATACAAGTATACGCTAAGTAAATATTAGATACTCTAATTTTTTCACAGACGTGGCCGACAGTTAATAAGCGACACAACTGGGATTTGGACCTAGGACTGCCTGTCATTAAAGGCCGTGCCTTTGCTCGCTAATACCCCCAAAGGATTCACAGAGCTATAGTGGGTAAACTGAGGTCCAGTAGAGGAAGAGTTTCCTCTTTAGTAATCAACCCCAAGTCTCTTCATTCTGTTCTGCTCATTTTCCTCAAGTTTTGTACCCCAGCCTCATTCATTTATTCATTCACTCAAAGTTCTTTTTTCAAGAGGCTCGGTCCAGTTAAACCCCCGTGCTAGACAGATGAGCAATGGCACCTGCCGGGAAGGGGCATCCAAGCATTCACCTCACCAGGATGCTCACCATTTGCTTCCCTAGCCTCATATACTGAGCTCACCTTAAGAGCATGGGAATTGGAGCAGCACTACCTGGAATCAAATGCCAGCTTCCCTACTCAGCAGTTGTATGACTTGGGAAAGTGACCTATTTTTCCTGTCTCTATTCCTCATCTATAAAATGGGGCAGGGTGGGGGGATGTCCCAGGCTGGTGGGAGGGTTTAAAGAAGAGATCCGTCTAGAGTCCTTGGCTAACAGTCTGGTCAGTAGTGTAAACTCAACAAATGATGACTGTATAATCAATCCGCGAAACCATCCCAGGAATGAACCTGCCCTGTTCCCCATGTAACAAATGAATAAAGAGAGGCTCAGAAAAGTACGGACTTGCCTGAGGTCACACAGCTATGAAATGCAGCATCCCGTATTTGAACCTCTGTCTCTTTGGCTCCAGCGCTACAGTCAGTGCTGGAAGAGGATCACTCAATTCCAGAGAAGACATGAAGAAAATTAATCTGCAAAACGCAAGCCTGGGAAAGGGGTGCCAGTGCGCGGGGGAATTTGCAGACGCTCCCTGCTGGCGGGGACAGCACGACCTGTCCTTCAGTCCCGGACCTTCGGCCGGTCCCGCCGCCACGGACCGCAAGGCTGGTGGAAGCCGAGGCTGTAGGACCCCTCTGCAGTGGCTGAGGCCGAAGCGGAAGCGCCATGTCCGAGATGCCCCCGCGGGGGGCCGAGCGCGACCTTTTCCGGGACACGTGGGTGCGGTACCTGGGTGAGCGCGGGCGAGGGGCACCGCGACCCCACACCACGTGGCGGGAAGGAGGGGTTGCCAAACGCCGCTCAGTAACCTGGAGAAGGTGGGAGGATCTTAGTTCTCATTCAGCCAGGGCAGAGACTGGGCTCAGAGAGGTCTCTGGACTTGCTCAAGGTCACACAGCTCTGTTCTACCCAGCCCTGCCCTCCGGGTCTGCTGGTCTATCTCCCAGGTGGGAGCTGCAACCCAGCTGGGAGGAACAGGGTGAGCTGACTGCCCTCTCTGGATGCCCGGGCAGTGGTTGTGGAGTCAGGGTATCTGGACTCCCATCTTGGCTTCTCCCTGTTTCTGTCTGAGCCTCAGTTTCCAACTTAGCAAAAAGGGATAAGCACAGGGTCTCTCTCACTGAGTGATCGTTGTGAGGGCAGAATGAGATAAGGCGCAGAGAGGCCAGGCATATGGTGAGTGGGGCTGTCTTTAGTGAGTCTCTCTCACTGCCTGTTCTCCCATCAGCTCAGATGCTCCCAGAACCCAGTCTGTGAAGGCAAGTGAGTGATGAGAAAGGTGGCGGTACTCAACTCTCCTACACAGGGAGAGTCGGGGTGGGCGTCAAGGGTGCCATTTTATAGGCCAGGAGAAAGGCTTAGAGGGGTAAAATCACTTGTCTAAGGTCACCCAGTTACTGCTTGGCAGGCTAAGAACCAGCTCCTCCAGTGTCCCCTCGTGGAACAACCCACGGGCTTGGGAATTAAACATCCCCTCCCCACCAGGCTACGCCAATGAAGTAGGGGAGGCCTTCCGCTCCCTGGTACCAGCAGCTGTTGTGTGGCTGAGCTATGGTGTGTCCAGCTCCTATGTGCTGGCCGATGCCATCGACAAGGGCAAGAAGGCAAGAGATGTGAGTGCTAACCTGCCCTTCAACCCCCACCCCAGTTCACTCCCACTGTGGTCAGTCCACAGCCTTGCCTGTGGTTAAGTCCCTGCGGGACAGTCCAATACCCCAGTCCCATATGTAGAAGGTGCACCCTGTCCCCTGCCCTGCATGTGGCATAGTTTCTATCCCAGTCCTGGTTGTGAACGAGTCCACCCTCAGCCCTGCTTTGGTCAAGTCCAGAACCCAACACTAGTGTGGCTCTGTCCCCACCCCCTTCACTTCCCTCCCCCTGGTCCAGCCTCATGCCTCTTGTCCACAAGCTTTCCCACCTCTGCCCCTTCTGGATGAAGTGTCTCTTGTGCTTACCAGATGCCGAGCCCTGAGGCAGGCCGCAGCACCAGGGTGACCGTGGCCGTGGTGGACACCTTCGTGTGGCAGGCTCTGGCCTCTGTGGCCATCCCAGGCTTCACTATCAACCGTGTGTGTGCTGCCTCTCTCTACGTCCTGGGCACTGCCACCCGCTGGCCTCTGGCTGTCCGCAAGTGGACCACCACCACACTGGGGCTACTGGTCATCCCCATTATCATCCACCCCATTGACAGGTAGGTGCCCCTCCCAGCCTCGGGATCATCCACCCTACAGGTGGAGATAAGCTTTGAGAGGTGTGGGCTGTACCCACTTTTCACAAAACAATAGCAGCAGGGGCAGGGCTGGCACCTGGGGCTCCTGAGGGAGAAAGGACAGCCTATGCCCTTGATATATGAACTGGCAGGTGCTCTGGCAATAAAGGTGGGGGTGCCTTGAGAGTATGAGGTACAGGACAAGTACATTCCCAGAAGGAAAACCCAGTTTTAGAAAACAACCAGAGGCAGGAAGGAACAGGTGCACCCTAGAGGGGGTGGATTTGGGGAAGTTTTGGCAACAGAAGCCCAGCTGAAACTGGGTTAAATAAAATAAGAATTGTTTCTTGAAACTGAAAAGTTTAGAGTTATGCTACTTTTAGGCATGTCTGGATCTAGGTTCCCAAATGATGTCATTAGGGGTCTGGGTCTCCCCATCCTGCTGCCCTTCTCCCCACCTCACCCCATGTTTGATTCACTCACTTTCCTTTTATGGGAGCAGAGGTGGCTCCCAGCAGCTCCCAGCTTCCCTCCTACCAGTTTAGCAAACCCCATAAGAAGCTTAATAGTCACGGCAAAAATCCCAAGGAAAGCTGTCATTGGTCCATCCTGGATTGGGTGCCCACCCCTGAACAAGTTTCCCTTTCCTGATTGGCCAGGCTTGGGTCATGTGCCTGCTCTTAGTACCAGAGAAGGGGCCAATCCGACCAACAGAGAGTGGGAAGAGGAGTCTTTCCCCAAGGGAACATAGCTGACCCTGAGGCCCTGCAGGAGTCTTTTACCCTCCCTGTGCCTCAGTTTTCCCAACTGAATAAAGAAGAGGATGATGGCTACCACCTGGATGGCATTTGTATCCTGTGTCCAGGAGTCCCTTCCCTAGCCCTGACCTCCTGCCTCCCATTCCCCCATTAGCATCCCTTGGTCGCCTGCTCATGACCCTCCACTGCCCCACAGGTCAGTGGACTTCCTCCTGGACTCCAGCCTGCGCAAGCTCTACCCCTCAGTGGAGAAGCCCAGCTCCTCCTGACCCCACCTTGGTACCTGGCCTGTGGGTTGGCCCATCCCTGCTCTGTTCCAACTCCCTCCTCCTGCCAGGGGATGTGGATGCCTGGCTCCCTGGGGTCTGAAGCCCTGGCACCTGAGTGGGTTTAAGCTGGATGGAAATTGAGAGACAAGGACCTCGGAGCAGCAGCTGCAGTGACTCACAGACAGGACTTGAACCCCATCTGCTTTCATGGAATCTGCGATACTGAGCCGGACTGGACTCTTGGTGGTCCCAGCTCTGTCTTTTGACAGGCAAGTAACATCCTCCCATGGAGGGTAAGGAGACTGAGGTCCAGACAAAGCAAGGGATATGGCCAAGATCATTTGGCAAGCTGGGGACCCAGGACTCCCACCAGCTGGGCCGGGTCACCCTGTGGCAGCGTGGTTGACGGAGGAGCAGCAGGCACTGGGGGAAATGCAGGCATGCAGTAGCAGGACCCTGAGGACGGAGTCTCTGTCAACCCCTTCCTGGTGAAGGGGCTGCTGGGGCCTGGCTGGAAGGCAGGACAGCTCCCGGTCCAATAAATCCTCAAGAAGTTGAGTTTTCTCCTTTTCTGTTGGGGATGAACTGGGATGTAGTGGGGAGCAGGGCTGGGGGCCCTCAGAGGTGGCGGCTGAAGTCTCCTGCCCCACATCACTCACAGTGGCCAGCACTGGGCCTGTCTGGTACCTCCCTGCCCACCAGTGCTCCCCTGCAGGTGCCTGGGATTCCACCTTGGTGCTGCCAGCCTCCTTTGGGGTAGGTACTGCCCTCTTCCCGCAAGCCTCCTAAAATACTCACACCACCGGGGGGGCAGTCTGTTGGGCAGATATCACCTGAGCCTGAAGAGACCCGAGAGGAAGACAGTCCCCATTTGAGTATCACATGGGACTCTCCTGAGGGAATCCAGCAGTCCTGGAGAAAAAGGAGTGACCCAGGGGCTGTCCCTGGGATGAGGGGGTGACCCATTCTCCTTAGAGCTTCTCCTGAGCTGCTGGGCCTGGGAGTGCTGAGGGGGCCATTCCTCCAGATTCTGGACCAGTTCAAGGGTTGGGAGGGAGGGGGGAGGGGAGGGGTGTGGAGCACAGGGCAGAAGCAGACCTGGACCCCTCAGCCCTACCCTAAGCTGCAGATCAGTTCTAGCCCTGCCCCTCACAGCCCAAGTGCAGACTGGAAGTCTAACTCCACCATTCTTCCCAGTAGCTGCCTGTACCTGGGTGGGGATTTGTGGGGGCCAAGGGACCAGGCAGGACCACTGGTGAGACAGGATGGGGGTTCTGAGGGTTTCTGCAGCTGCAAGGTGAGTCTGATGGCCTGCCCTGAGCTGGGGGTCCATGAGGGGGTGGGGTGGGCCTTTCTCTGCCACTTTGTCACCCCACACAGGCAAGGTCCCTTTCCAAGCCCCCCCTGACCTCCTGCCCAGTCTCCTGATGCTCCCCCTGGCTCCCTTAAATGCTCTGAGCCCCTTCACTCCCCAGTCCTCTGTGCCTTCTCCCTCATTCCTCTCCAGCCCAGCACCCTCCCATCTCCCCCCAGAGCCACACCCATACTTGCATCCCTAAGACACCTGAGTTCTGCCACCAATTCCTTGCTCACTCACTCTCAACCTTCCATCCTTGGGGCCATCTTTAAAGCTGGGAGCCACCCAGGGCAGAGTGTAAGCTCTCAGCCCTGCCCCAGCCCTCGTGTCCCTCCCCATCACCTGCCCTCCCGTGCCTCCCACTGTTCCTCAGCTGGAAATCCTTTTCATCTTGGCCAGAGCTGAGCATCCTTCAGAACCAGCCCCAAGGCCCCTTCTGTTGTTGCCCCTTAGCTCTTCCCTGCTGTGGGCCCCCTCTAGCCTTGACTGTCCCACTGGTGGCCCTGCCTTGTAAAGAATTACTAGGGGGCAAGTTTGCAGATGTCTGGCACATGGTAGGTGCTCACACGAGGTGCTTATAGGCATCCTCAGGCCAGGCTGGTGGGGATGAGGTCTGTGACAGCCTGGCTTTGGGAAGAGAGGCTCCCCCCACTACACATACACTTTACCCACTCCCTGCTCCATCCTGGAGATGCAGTGGTTGAAGGCGGGGGTCAGGTCAGGAGGATGTTTCTGGACAGGCTCTGCAGGCCGTGTCCTCACTGAGGTCATTCTCTGGCCATGCCAGCCTGGGTCAGACTGCCAGAGGACAGCCTCCTGCACGAATGTAATCAGACATACGTCCTCCTGGCAGTGACGCAGGAATCCCAGCCTGATGCCCACCACCTGCATCTTGGCACCTGCACACCCTCCTTGGTCCCTGTCATGCCTCGCCACGTGGTTATCCTTGCACCATTCAAAGCTTGTAGCTCCACCCCACTGGTGAGACCCGTAGGGACAGGCTGCCTGCCAGGAGCTTGGGGTGCCTGGGAGATTCTGAGGGGTGCAGCGGAGCTGGGGTGTCTAGGCTTCCTGTCCCGAGAGATCCCTGAGGACTTCAGCCTTAACTCCTGTGAGTGGAAGCAGGTGCCCTCAGGGTCTGGGTCCCCTCACTCCTCGCCTTCCAAAAATCTCTCGGCCTGCATCTCTGTCACCATAGGTTTATGTCCACTGCCAGCTGCTGGTCTGGGACCCAAAGGTCCCATATGATGCTGCCAAGAAGGCCTGTTCCTTCCATGGGGACATAAACAGGTGATGCACATTCAGTGAAGGTGTACTCACACCCTACCCTATAGCCTGCATCTGATGTACATGACCTTGCTTAATTGCCTGTGGTTCAGATTAACTTGCCAAAGAGCTCGACCCTCCTGCAGTAGTTCCTGGAGTGGGTAGCATGAGGTATGTTGGGAATAGAGACTTCTGACTCTGACCCAGACCCACGTTTGAATCCCAGACTGTTGGCTGTGACATCATGGGCAGGTTACTGACCTTTTACAGCCTCCATGTTTTTAAATTATTAAATGCAGGCTGGCCCTTGGTCTCCTACCCCCACCCTCGTCTCAGGTGGACTGACTTAAGCAGAACCTTCTCTGCTCCATCCTCGACCTCCTGCTAGGTGGGAACTTCTGGACGATGCCTCCTGAGCTGTATGTGTGACTGTTGTGAGGTTAACTTGTCCAGCCCTCCAGCCACCCCATCAAAGAGCCCTGGCAGGTAGGAGGTCCCTGGGTGGCAGCAGCTGTCACCCAGACCCATCCCTGTCCCTGCCTCTCCAGGCCCTGACCAACCTCTGCCTCCTATACCAGGCAGCCGCCCCAGCTCGCTGACAGTGATGACAGGTTTCCTCCCACCTCTGGCTGCTACCCCAGTGCCAGGTGCTTGGGCTCAGGCCCCTCTCTTCCCTGGCTGCTCCGCCTTGCTCCTAAAGCTTCTCTTCCCAGTCCTCTGTCTGCCACCACATCTCCTATCTGTCCCCTCCAGGTCTGGATGAGGGCGGCAGCCTCCAGCTTGCCCTGCTCCAAGCTGCTCTATCTGGCCAACCCCTTCTTAAAATGCTCAGAACAGACTCCAGACTCCCCGCGGTGGCTCTCACAGCCCTGCGTGACCTGGATGACCCCCCCCCACCACTCCCCCAAATCTTCATTCCAGCCATCCTGTCCTTTTTTGTTCCTTGAATCCCGTGTTTCTCTTGACTGGGCTTTCTCATGTACTGTTCCTTCCAACTGGGACACTCCCTTCTAGCCTCCCTCAGCCCCTCCTGCAGGCCGACTCACCCTGCTCTGACTACAATCCACTCCTCCCTTAGTTCATCCCCTCAAGGTAGCCTCTGACCCCCTAGGGCCGGCTTGGGAGCCTCCTCTGGGCTCCCTCCATTGCTGTGCTAATGGCCTGTAGAGACCTTGGCCTCACCCTCTGTTAGCCCCTATGGCCAGGGCCTGGGACACTTCTGGAGGCAGCAGCCCCAACTCTCTCCCAGCTTCCTGTGCACATTAGCTGTGTGGCTTTGAGCCAGCGGGAGTTTCAATGGCCTCTCGGTAAAGTAGGAGTAACGGCAGACAATCCCCGCACCAGCTTGTGAGACCAGAAGTGAGAGGCCAAAGCCCCTAGCAGAGATTGGGTAGTTGCCCCTCCCAGGCAGCCCAGTCCAGCTTCTATACTGAACCCTCCGGGCTAGGGTTGGATATACCAAATGAAATAATAGGATGCACAATTAGATTTTATTTGTTGGATTTAAACAACAAATAATACTTTAGTATAACCATGTCCCTAATATTACATGGAGCATATGTACACTGAAAAATTCTTCATTGTTTATCTGAAATTCAAATTTAACTGGGCATCCTGTATTTTATCTGCAACTCTACTCTGGGGGGCCATCCATGGAGCTGGAATGCCTCCCCCAAACACCCCAGCCCTGTAGAGGCAGGAAGCACTCTCTCCAGCCTGCATCTTTCCTGGACAGGGGACAGTTCTTAGCAACTGGGCTAACATCCCATTTGATAGTCAGGGAAACATGCAGAGAGGTCAATCAGACTGAAGGTGGCAGATGCTGGGTGTAATAGGAAATTGCTTTCCTGGGGCCTGAGAGGATGAGGCAGATCCCTGCTGGGATTGGGTGGTAGTCAGGGGTGGGGTGGGGGCGGGTGGAGAGATGTCTTTTCCCACCCCTACACCTGGTGGCCTTTGTCCTGGGGCATGCTGGGAGTTGGGTCCTCGGCTTCAAGCAATGCTCAGGCTCACCACAAGGAGGCAGCACCTCCCTGCACCCACCTTGGCTGATTCAAAAGTCTCCAGGGTGATTGAACGGCTCCTAGTTCGCCAGGTCCTCTGCTAAGCACTTCCTGGCATGTGGCTCATTTAGTCTTTACAACCACAGTGGTTGGGTCCCTGTTTTGTGAAGTGGGAGTCATCCCAACCCCCCTCCTCCCCCATCCCTCCCAGCCCAGTACTGCCTCCCAGCCCGTGGCTCTCTGCAGAGTCAGAGCTGACTCACGTGCTGGGTGACCTTGGGCAAGTTATCTAACCTCTCTGAGCCTTGGTTTCCACATTGTACAGTTCTCCGTAATAACCCTCTGAAGCTGCTGCAAGGATTACAGAAGAAATGGCTTGCAAAGAGGTCAGCCAGCGTTGGGTTCACAGAGTTATTTAATCACTATTATGATTGTAGCAAGAGACATCCATTTCAAGGGCAAATAAATGGTAATTGTGCCATTGGATGACTAACCTAGAGAGAAAATAGGCTAATTACATGGTTCAGGGATCCCAATCCTAAGAATTTATTCAGAGGCAATAATAGGATGGTGATCCAAAGATGTGCCTCTGAGAGTGATCGCCATGGTTTTATTTTTACAAACTAAAATCTTGGGCACTCTTTAAAGGCCCAGTGCATAAAGGAACATTCTTCTGATCTGATCCTGCTGGTGGCTGACTCTCCCCGAGTCCCTCCTCTGTTCTGATACCTTCCGTGACTCCTGACAGCCCCAGGGTCCAGTCCTAACACCTCAGCCTGGCACTCAGAGAGTCCAGGTCTTCGCAGTCTCATCCCTCACTGTGACACACCCATGCCACCCTGACCCCTCTTCCAGCACATCCAGCCTCTGTGCCTTTGCTCAGGCCATGCCAGCTGCCAGGAACGCCCTCCCCACTCCCACTTCCTTCTGTTCTCTGCCTTCAAGGTCCATCTTTAGTGGTACTTGTTCCTTGAATCCTCCCCAGCTTCTTCTCCCAGACAGAATCATCTTCATGTTTCTCCTTCCCCTTGGACAAGGGTCATCAAATGGCACCCACATGGATGCTCTATGCGCCAGGCCCTACATTAAGCACTGCTATGGAACCTTCATAATACCCTTTGTAATAGGTGCCGCCATTATCATCCTACAGATGAGAAAGTTAAGTCAGCTCTCTTACTATTCTTATTAGATCCCGTGTGAGTGAGGAGGGCTTCAGAGCCTTTTCTAAAATCAGAAGGCACTGCAGGCAGGTGGAGGGGCAGAGGTAGGGGAACATGGAAATACTTGGCCTGGCCCAGCTCAGCCGTGCCCTAGGCTCACCTGTGGGCTCCAGGTGAGGCTCGTTTCTTCCTCAGCCTCCTCTGGGCCCATTTAAGGAGGCTTGTGAGGGGTGGGCAATGTTTCTTCTCATTAGGCTGCCCCCAGGGGGCTTCTGCAGGTTGTTGCTCTGGTCTTGCTTCTTGGTAAGGGCCGGGCAATGGGTCTCCCTTGGGAGCGGGGGTGATGGTGGTGGGGCCTTTCTCCTGTCCTCCCCACCCATGAGCTGAGCCTCCTCCTGCTAGCAGTGCATCTGGTGAGCCCCCTCCAGGTAACTCATCCCAGCACACCTGGCCTGGGCCACCACAGGAGCTGGAATCAGCATCCTAGGGATACTGGGAGGAGGGTACTTCCTTTCTGATGGCCAGTGAGTCACTCTGTCGGGTGTCCTCCAACACTCAGCCCCACCTCCCAAAGCCCCCTGGGGTCCCTTCCTGCCTCCCCTACTGAGCCTAGGACACTAGAGCCCTGGGTCACCTCCTCCTCTTCCTCCCTGACCTTCACCCTGCACCTGGGGATCCTTTCAGCCTTGTCCCAGGCTGAGAAGGAACCTCCTGAGTCCAGGGCAGTCCTGCTTCTTAAGGTTTGCACTCCCTGGCCAGGCCAAACTCAGGGGTAGGGGCTCACTCCCATCCTGCACACTTGGCCTCTAAGGCAGAGCCTGGCATGCTGTACGTAGATGCTCAGCAAACACTAAACAACTGCCCTAAATTCTTCTTTTTAAAAAACCCTCCAGCTTCTTTCGGGTCCTTGGTCTGCCCTAGACCCTCTGGTTCAAGATAATTCCTCTTAGAGGCAGCATGGCAAGGTGGTCAGGAACCCAAACAGTAGAAACAATCAGCTGGAGACTATGCAGGGATGAGTCTGCCTACACACAGGCCAGCTGCTCACACTGACACAGAGTTACTTGTAGGACTGGGGTAAAGGTAAATTTAGCTTTTATTTTAATACCATTTGGTATCGTCTGAATCTTGCCATATAACAACTCCAATCTTTAAATATTTCTGGAAGAGCCCTTGCTTGGGAGTTTGAATCTAAGTTCTGCAGCTAATAGCTGCATGTAACCTTAGGCAGAGGGTAGCAGGACTTCCCAGCCTCAGTTTCCACATCTGTAAAATAGGGGCAGTTGTGAGGTCCACATGGGATATGTGGAATAGCCCCTAATGGCAGCTGGGAGGATGCTGAGTGCTGGTCAGGCTTATCTGAGCAGCTTATCCAGTCCTCCCACTCCCATTACCCACCTCTAGAGGAACTTGCCCAGGCCTTGCCCTCCAGTCTGACTGTGGAGACCCACTGGACCCCCTTGACCTGTAGTGCCTCTCTCTTGGCAGCCCCCCCAGCCCAGGCTGCTCCTCGGGGGGCAGGCAAACAGCTCTGCTGCAGCTAGCCCATTGTGGACCCTGCCCAGCACCCCCTCCAAGGAGTCCTCAGCCCTCAACACACAGCCCCTGCAGGTGACCCTCCCGATACCGCCTGGTGAGTCTTGGCCTGGTGTGTATGGAGGGGATGGAGAGTGAAGCCCTGAGGACTTCCCAGGGAGGGCAGAATGTGGGCCACATGCACCATCCTGTTCCTGGCCTCAGTCTTCCACCCCCGGTGGGACAGGTGTGCACCCATTTGGTAGATGAGGTCAGGTAAGAGAACTGAAGTTCAAGGACCTCTCTGAGCCTCCATCACCGCATCTGTAAAATGGGCATAACACTTCTAGGACCACTCAGGAAAGAGTGGAATAATGGCTGTGATCTCCCAGGCATGCACTAGATGCTTATTAGGCGGTGGCCGGGACTACGTACCAGAAGTAACCCTCTTCCCTCACTTCCCTCGGGTGCCTCGCCACCTCCCTGTGTGGAAGGCTCATGGCTGACCCTAGAAGCCCACATCTAGCCGGTGTTAAACTGGGCCATGAAACTCTACGTGGGCAAGTGTGTGGGCTCCCAGAGGATATACACCCTCATCTTCAACAGGGCATCTGGGGCTGCAAGGGGTGGGAAGGTAGACAGAGGGGGACAGAGAGCTTAGCCCTATCCTGGGGTCTTGCTTAGCTGGTCCACTGGTGTAATCATGTGTAGAGGTCTGTCTTTTGCACTTGGTCATGGTAACCACTGGTTTTTGGTGCTTGGTCTGAACTTGCCAAGGTCTGACCCTGCCCAACTGGGCTGTAAGTAGCTCGGCAAAGAGGTGCTGTCCTTCCCAGTTAGGATGCAGACTGAGTGGCTGTAAGGGCCTGAGAGTCTTGTCACTCGTTCTTGACTTTGTAACTTCGGCCCTTTGCTCAGGCTAAACACATCTGTCCGCAGGCCCTAGTAATGGAGTAAACATTCTTTAATTTAACATGGCTTTAAGGAGCAAGAAGTTCCCGCAGTGTGAGTCTTTCTGTGGCTTCGCAGGAAACTTGTTCCAACCAGTCTCTGAGGTGATGGTCCCTCAGGCCTCTTGTCTGTCCCCCAGGTGCCTCTCAATAGGCCCCAGTTCCAGCCCTTGGTCCCAGCAGAATAATGAGACATTGCAGTTCAGCATGGAGGCCTTCATGCTCAACAATGTCATGGAAGAGGGTGAGGTGAGGGCCATGCCCCAGGCCCAGCTGGAAGTCTGGGGATTCTCCTTCAGTTACTCTGATTCCCCTCCCAGGGCTATTTTGGGCAGAGCTGGGAGGTCAGTCCAGGAAAGGGGTGCTGGATCCTCTTGATAGGTTTGCCAGATTTAGCAAATAAAAATACAGGAGTTAAACTTGAATGTCAGAGGAACAAGGAATTTTTTAGTATAACTATGTCCCAAATATCAAATGAGATGTATTTATACTAAAGTTTTAGAGAATTAATCGAGTGTCCTGTATTTTATTTGGCAACCCTCACCCCTGAGAGTGGCAGCAGGAAGGGATCCAGAGCTGGGACGTGAAAGCCACAGCCCTGGATCTGGCTGAGCTCTGACCAAGGCGAGGCGACACCCGGGGTCTCACACTTCCATGTGCAGCAGCAAGTCTGGGATGGAGTCTGGCCCAAGGATCGCACAGCAGGTTGGGAAGGCCCACTCACCGCAGAGAGGTTTTGATAGATGTGATTATGGATGGAGGAACCAGGGCACTGTGACCTCTGTCCCTCTGGATGATGGAAGCCTGGGGCAACTTTGTTACATTCGTACATTAATATAATGGTCCAGTTTTTGTAATACTCTCCAGAATGCTCTGTTGGTGAGAGTCCTCTTTCACATTTATGACGGTTTAATAATCCACAGAATGGAGGGAGGTATTAGAAACAAACAAGTACCATGTGAATGGGTATTTGTGTTCTTCAGTTATTTTCACTTAAACCCCGATAGGTGACATCTCACTGCCCCCAGCCCCCATTTAGCAGGTGAACATACACCTACTCAGGAGTAAACCAGCTCGGAGCCTCCACCAGTGGCTAGAGGTGGGGGGACAAAGATATGGGCCCCCCACCACCACAGAATTCCAAGGAGAAGGGAATATCTATATTGTGGTTGCAGGGCCTCTGAAGGTCAAGAAGCCTTCGATCTCATGGTTCAAAGATAGGTACAGGGCTGGGAGGCAGCCGAGACCCTAAGAGGACTGGTCCCCCCACTACCATCCAGGTTCATGGACACTCGTTCTCGGGACTGTCCCCTCTGGCCTGGCCTGTCCCCAGCTTCCCTGCAGGCTTCTGGCTTTTGATGAGTCATGCAGGCTCAGGGGCAGTTCTAAGTGCCCTGCATGGCCCGCCCCACACCTCTGGGCAGTCCTGAGGTGCTCCGGCCCAGTCCTTCCCAGCTTCCTGTAAGACGCTGAAGGACTGGCTGGCAGTGGTTCTGGCCATCGGCTGCATCACTCTGCTGCTTGTCCTGATTCTGCTGACCCTGAGGAATGTGTTCAAGACCTTCCCACTGAGCTGCCCTCTAGGCTGGCTAGGGAACACGCTGAGGGCAGGTCCTGGCCAGGCCAGACACTGAAGAGAGGCAGCTGGTAGTCGGGGCAATGGAGAGACTATCTTCTGAGGAGGAGACGGATAGAGTGTCCTAGTCCACCACCAAGGAAAGCAGGGAGACAGGGGCCCCTTCAGAAAACAACTAAATCACCTTTTATATAATGCAATAATGCCTTCTATTTCCCTAGTGCTCTGGTCTTGCCTCAACTCGCTCTGGCACTTGTGTGTGTTGGTACCATGTGCCTGGGGACAAACCTGACCTTAAGTGTGTGATGTGAAGGTGGATTCTCTGGAGAGGCTGCTGCAGCACTGGGTTCCTGGGGAAGGCGGCGGGGGGCATCTGGTGCCCCCTTAGGATTAGCAGGGACTTGGCTCATTCTCTGCCCACAGGTTGCCCTGGGTAAGTGGCTCAGACTTTCAGCCTCAGCTGCCAAATTTAATCCCTCTCTCTTAAGGGAAACAGCCTGCAGTTACCGTCTTTGCCTCCCAAGGGCAGCTGAGGCCTTTCTTTCCCTGTCTCCTCCCTCACATTTCTGGGCCATGGGAGCTGGGACACAACTTCCCTTCACACACAGTGGGGAGCCTGCTGGCCTTGGTCTTCCTGCCCCTATACTGCTTGCTGACCACTGTGGAATGGGGGACCCGTTGGCCAAGGCTACAAAGTAGGGTTTCTTTCCCTCCCCATGCCACACCCTGGACCCTCAGAGCTGGAGGGAAGCCTCTGGCCCCTGGATGAAACTGGAGCCCTAGAGATCAGGAGCTGGAGGCCTGCTTCCCACCAACTAGAGATACGGAGTGGGAGTGGGTTTGCCACTTAAGAGCTGTGTGATGTTGGGTGAGTGACTTCACCTCTCTGAGCCTTAGTTTCCTTATGCATAGGTGGCCATGCTATGTAGCCTCAGGGCAGGCGTGAGTGAGCTAAACTTATAAAGCATTTGGCACTGTGTATGGTACATAGCACTAACTGAATGACAGCTGTGTTGTTTGTTTTTATTATTACCAGGCAGCAGCTCAAGCCAGACATGACGTCCTTTGCTTCTAGGAAAGTGCTTTTAATTGCTTAAAACACAGTTGTGAATTCCAAGGGAAGGCAGCGAGGGTGGGAGTGATGTGTTGGGGAAGCTGTGTGCCCCAAGTCAGACAAAGCCTTCTGTAAGCATCTCCTACCTACCCAGGAGGGCAGCCACTGCCAGAAATCTGGGGACTAGATCACCTGGGTCTCCAGGAGAGTCCCTCCCCATCACAGCCCTGTCCCTGTCCGAGGTGCTGAAACCTGCCCTGGTAGACTCCTTCTCATGCACACCCATGAATCACCTGCTCCCTACCTCCATTCAACTCCACAAGTATACACTGAGTATCTACTATACCAGGAGTAGAAGTAAAAAGAATTTAGACACACCTCCAACCCAATTTGCTGATAAATCAGATGAAATTCAACCACACACAAATGCCTTAGGAGAAGCAAGGACAAAGGCTAGGAAATTCATTTTCCCATTTCTTGGGTTTTAAGGACACCCACCTATTGCTTTTACCCTGGCTTCCTCCTCTTCTGCAGCCTCGGCATCCTCCAGGGCTATGCCTCTCATACCTTTCCTGATCTGACCATTGCCTATGAATTTTCCCCAAGGCAGCCCTTTCTCTATTCAGTAATGTAACAGAGTCAAGAGGACTGACAAGTAATTTCTGGGGGGGAGAGTGAGATATATCAACAGAAAGCAGAGGGTCAGGGGTCTCTGGTGAGTGAGGGGCTGCCTAGACAGCGGTGAGCTCCTCGTCATATTTCTGCATGCCCTTATCCGGGAGCAGCACCTCCACCGTGAAGCTGACCTTCTTGGCGTGGACAAAGCTATAGGTGTTGTCGAAGCGCAGGACATCTGAGGGGACAGATGGACAGATGGGTATGCGTCTGGCTTCACACTCCCTGCACCCTGCCCCAGCCGTGGGGGAGGACAGGCTGTAGTCCCACTTCCGTGTTTGCCAGGCTGGGCCCAGTTCCCCTACTCCTGTTCCCTTCCCCATGGGAACTGCCACGCCTGAGCAGGGCCTGTAAACAGATGCAGGCCTCCTCCTGGCACGTGCCCAGCCTGGCTTTAATTGCACCAACTTCACTGAGAACAATGGCTACTGCATCCTATTGTCTCCACACCTGGGAACTCACATAATGGGTGTGCAAGGACAGCAGCTGGGAACATCAGAGGCCTCCCAGACCCCTTAGGTGAAGTAGGGTACTGGGTGAGGCCTGCACATGCCTTCTGCCCCCTCATAAGCACCCTGAGAGACAGAGGTTGTAACCTCTGCTTCACAGGGGAGCAAACCAAGGGTCCCGGCTGGTAAGACTTTTGCCCAGGGTTATGCAACTACAAGGCGGACATGGGACCCTGGCACCACACTCAACTGTGTGACTCTGGATTCTGATTTACCTCTCAGAGCCCCCAGTTTCCTCCTGGGGAAAGTTGCACCTGCCCTATTGTCCCTTGCCTGGGTCCTGTGGCCCAAGTACTGTCAATCCCTTCAGGGCCCATTTGTCTCTGGTTCTTGGCACATCATACGTGCTCTTGAGTGTGGACCAAATGAGTGACAGTATAGATGAATGGCACTGACCTAAGCTCAATGTCACTACCCCTCTGTTTCTTCCTCTAAGCCATGGGACAGATGGCTCCAACCTTCCAGAGCTGGGACCCAGCCAGGGCAGACTTACAGACACCAGCTTCTGGGCAGGTGAGGCTCCCGTCCTCGGGTACCATGTGGGCATTATAGCGCTGGCTGGGTAGCACCTCTGTCATCTCCCCAGCCCGCTGCCGCTCCCCCATCTTGGTCTTCAGGAAAACGCCAAAGCCAATGTCTGCACCATCAGATGAGAACTGCCACCTGTGTTGGGGGAGGGACAGAGACAAGTTGCTGCTCAGTCTGATGGGTCCCCGAGGGGCTAGGGCCCAGCCAGGGGTGGGTCAGTAGCCTGTCCCTTACCTGAGGACACAGCCTGGGAACAGGATCTCGTACTCCACCTGGTGCGAGGAGCCTCGGCTGATCTGCACCGAGTGCTCGTACTGAGTCTTCACCTGGTCCCGCACGTACATAGCCTTGGGGATCTCCCCACCATGGTTGATCTGTGGACAAGGAACAGAATGGGCTTGCTCCCCTCTTGTTCATGCTCTTTCATGCTGTTTCTCCTGCCTGAGATGCTTTAACCACATCCTGCAGTACCTGCTTATCCTATCCTTCCCCACTCCCAGGGGAAGCCTCCTCTGACCCTCCAACCTGGGTCTGGGCCTCTTCTTGAAATTCTCCTTCCAGCTCATCCCTCTGGATCAAAATGTCCTCATTTCTTGCTCTGTTAAGGCAGGACTGGGACTTATTCAATACCTGGTCCACAGGAGTCTCTCCATAGACATTTGTGGAATGAATGAGTAGGTGAGAAAGAACCCAGCTCTACTCCTCTTCCCTCCCCTGTCCTGGGGCTCTTCATACCTTAGTTAAACATTTGGGGTTCCCATCTGGATCGGTCAGGGTACCCCCAAAATAAGCAGGCAGTTCCTCAGGACTGATGAGTTTTAGCAAACTTTCCTTCCAGTTGCCTGTGGGCAGAGGAGTTGAAGGGTGATTACTGAGCATGGAGGGGATGCACTCCTACCAGGAGGACCTGAGCTTGGGGAGAAGCCCTAAGGGAGCTAGGCTGCCAGAGCCAATTCCTTAGCTACCCAGGCCTCGGGCTACAGAAAGTATCTTCCAGCATCATGTTGCTATAAAAACATGTTTTCCCCTGGCTGATGGCTTTGCACATTTTTGAGGGTCTTCCAGTCATGAGCAGTCAAGATAAGAGTTATCTAACTGTCTCAAGGAGACTTTAAAGCCCAATGAGGTCCTTACTATATGGAAAAATAAAAGGCCCAATGAGGTCAAGGACCTTGTTGGGAGCCACATAAGGTGCAAGTGGCATACCCAAGTCAGACCTCTGGGTGGAAGATGGATGGCCCTGTACCTCTGAAAAGACCTTCCTCCTTTTGCTGCTTAATCTCCTCAAGCATAATACCCATTACTGTTCTTCATGCCCTACGCAAAGGTCTAAGTGTTCTGGGTCCCGGCTGTCCCATGGCCCCAGCCCCATAACCAACCTGGGCTATCCCCGCCTGTGGTCTTGGGAGATTCCTTGATACTAGTGGGATGAGAGGAAAGACCACAATGCTTGGCACACCAGGGCCACGTGCACAGAGCCCTATGCACCACCAAGTGGGGCAGAACCTTGGACTTGAATCTGGAATATGGCAGTTACCCACACTGCTCCAGGATTTGGGGGCTATCTTGTGATCCACCTGGTTCCCTACCCCAGTGGAACTGGGCAGAGACAGAGACTCAGGTATCAGGAAGGAAGAGAAAACAAGGATTTGTAAGATTTATACCCATCCCCCCAGATCCTTAGACCACATGATTTGATGATTTGACCATTCTGCTGGTGAGAAATTATCCTCCAAATTATCAGGGTCACTGCTTGAGTTTAAGAACTATTTCTCCTCTCTTTTTCTTTCTCTTTCCCTGTCATTAAAATAAATAATTTTACCTACTTATAAAAGTAATATATGTAATTTAAAAAATTTTTAAAAGTACAGAAATATAAAAAATAAAAAGCCACCAGATTTCTTGCTATCTACAAACCAGCATTTTGTTGTATTTCCTTCTAGAAATACATTTTTGTTTTTACAAAAATAAGATCATATTATCCACACCACTTTATAATCTCCTTTTAACTCAGTGACATTTCCTATGATATCAAATCATTTTTCATGACTGCCCAATAATCCAAGTGGATGCATTGTGTTTACTTATCCAGTCCCTTCTTACTGAGCCTTCCTCCTCTGAATCACATCTCTTCCTGCTCTTCTTCCTTGTCCTCCTCAGCCCAAAATGCCTTTAGAAGCACTGAAGTGATGAGTATTAAAAGGAAACTGAGGCCCATAGCCCAGGGGTTGACTAGAAACCAAACTGAAACTGATTAGGAAGAAGACGTGGAGGCCTTAGTCACTGAAGAGGTATGGCAGGGAGTAAGGAGGAGGTAACTGGATAGACTCTATAGTGTAAGACCCCCTTCATCTTCAAGAATGAGGAGCCTCTGACTCTAGGTGATGCCTGTATCTCTGGCTGGTGTGATGGACCAAACTTACTCCAAAGTTCATGCACAGAACTCAGAGAATGGAGCTGAAACTACTTACTTCCCAACACTACAATTTTCCTGCGAGTGTCCTCACTCAGGAAGGGCTTCATGAGGTTGTATCCCACAGGGAACAGTTTGGTGGCTGCAGAGATATAAAGCAAGTATAATGGTAAAAATAATTCCACCGGGCCACTGTCACCATAACAGTCATAATCATAGTCAACAATATGGAGGAATCATGAATTACTTTGGCAAGTTCCAATGCCCTGCACCTGACAAACCATCCAACCAACTGGTCAATCAAAACAACAAGCAGCCAACTAACCCCACCATCCAATCATCCAATATATCAAACAGCTAACAAACCAACCAACAAATAGCTAATCAATTCACCTTCTAACCAGCCATCAATCAGCCTACCAACCAATCAGCCAACCTACTGAATAGTCAAAGAACCAATCAACATGTCTGCCAATCATCAAACCAATCAGCCAATTGAACAACCACCTAACTGCCCAAACAACTGCCTTTTCCAACTAGTCAACCATTCAAATAACCAACCAGCCAACCATTCAAACAACCAGCAGTCAACCATCCAAGATCCAACCAAACAACAAACCAGCCAACCAACTAACCAGTCTGCCAACTGCCCACTCACCCTCATAGCCAACCAAAATGCTAACTAGTTACTCAATCAGTCTACCAAGTTAACAACCATCCAACCAACCACTAGTCAGTCATCTAGCCAGCCAGCCAACTGGCCAGTCAACTAGACAACCAAGTAAGCAATAAATCAACCAGTCAACCAGTCAATCATCTAACATACAGCCACCTTTCCAGCCACCCACCCATGCAAACAACAGCCACCCAAAAGCCTATTGAGTTTCCACCTGGTCCCAGGCCTATGAGGGATACAACAGAAGTGGAGAATCAGAAGTCTTGTCTTCAAGGAGCAGACAACCCAAGGAAATCAGGATGAACACACACACAAGACAACTGGAGGCCCCAGAAGGCAGTAGATAGGAAAGGTCAGACTGGGCTGAACCAGCTGCCAGTGCCAGAGGCAGTTTGGGGAGGGAGAGATCAACACAGTGGGAGAAGTGAGGAGGGATTCCTGGAAGAGCTGGAGTTGAAGCTGACTCTTCTTGCAGTAAAACCAACCATGGAAGTTACAATTTATGGACCACTTACTCTGTTTCAGGCACTCTGAGTGATTTGCATGCAGCCAAGTAACCAACCTGCTTCACTGCTACTCAGGGAAGAAGGCACTATTACTGCTCCCAGGGTACAGATGAGGAAACAAAGGCACAGGGTAGTGAAGTCATTTGCCACACACCTTTCACAATTAGCATGGATTTCAGGGTCTCTGGATAATTCTCTTCAAGGAGGCCAAAGAACTGTGGAATCAAGGAAGACCTCATCAGAGCCCACACCCCTTCTTCTGCTACCCCCATCCAGAGGGCTGTGGAAGGTTTCCCTTTCTTCCATCACCTCCACTGGCCCCTGTGTTCCCACAGCTCACCACAGACTATTGCAACCACACCCAAATAATAATTACATCATAATAATCATTTTTAGAGTAAATAGTATAGTAATGGGAGTACAGTAATAGTAATGACCACTGTTTATTAAACGTTCACAATTTGCCAAGCACCGTGTATACACTTTACATATCAACTCACTTAAGTATCCCTACATCCTTTTGAAACTCAGACTGTCAGTATCCCCATTTTGTAGGTGAGGACGACAAAGCATGGAGGGATAAAGTGACTTGCCGGAGTCACAGAGCTAGGGATGACAGGGGTGGGGAGGCTTTGTCAGAAGCTGGCCCCTGGGGTCTCAGTACAGTGTTGCCCCTGAGGCCTCTTCCAAGAAACATATCTCTGGGTCCTGAGTTCCAGTGATGGGGCCCAGGAAGACCACCACATTTTACCAAATCCTGGCTCTGAGTGAGCAGCAAGGTGACACCAGACCAAACTGGTCGTTAAAGCAAGCAGGGCACCCAGGGGCCTTCTCCTCACCTCCTGGTACACTTCCACCAGGGGTTTCCAGAAGTGCTTCAGTCCCAGGCCTTCACAGTCAAATATCATCACTATGGTCTCAATCTTCCTCCCCAGCTGCAAGGATGAAAGCAAAGATCAGGGTGCCAGCTCAGAACTTGGGAGGTCATGACCACAGCACATGACCCCTCAGGGCTTCTCCCAGCCTCTTACTCTGTCCTCAGGAATGAGTGGACAAAACAGGGAATGCATTTACCAGCCATCCACCCACCATCCACTCACCATCCACCCACCATCCACCCACCATCCACCCACCATCCATTACCTATTCATTTATCCACTCAGCCATCTGTCCATCTGTCCATCCATCTGTTAATTGACTCATCCATTCATCAATTCACCATCCATTTTCAAATTCATACTCCAACTCATGCATCCACCAATTTGTCCAAATGATGTGATTAAGCATCTATTTTGAACCAGACACTGAAAGTATAACATATAAGGCTCAATAATGCACAGCTCTTGTCCTTCAAGAGTTTACAGTCTGGTTGGGGAGACTGATAAGTAACCAGGTCACCGTGGTCCCGAGGTGAGTGCTATGATTGGCCAGCACAGGAGCTGTGGAAACACACCTCAACTCAGACAGGGGCCTCAGAGAAGGTGACAGTTTGAAACCTGAGAGATAGATAGGAGAGAGCCAAGGGAGGTGGGGGAGGTAGGTGTGTGCAGGGGTCCAGGTTATCTAGACAGAAGGAACAGCAGAGGCCAAGACTCAGAGGGAAGAACAGTGTCTAGCATTGCTGAGAAATATGCATTCAGCCCTGTATGCTGGCCATATATTTGTATTATCTTGCTTAATGTTTGCAACCATTATTTATTACTGTCCCTGCTTTGTAGGTGAGGAAACAGGCTCAGAGAAGTGAGGTGGCTTCCCAAGGTGGCACAGCTGGGAAGCAGCAGAGCTGGTGTTTGACCCCAGAGCTTCCTGACCGTGACACCAGGGAGCACAGGTGTGTCCCTGGGACTGTGTCCCCTGGCAGCCTCACCCGCTGTGTCTGCAGGTCACATTCGTGCAGGATGCGCTCACAGTCTCTCATCTTGGTCTTGAGCAGATCCTGCTTGGTGACTGAGAACAGCAGGCCCTTGGGGTCAAGTGGCCCGATGATGTCATACCACACGGGGCAGCCGTCACGGTCATAGCCACACAGGCCCCCAGGCATGTACTTCTGGACCACCTGGGCATGGCAGGACACACAACACTTGGCATTATGCACCTCCGAAACTCCCAGGCAGGTAGCCCAAGCCTACATGCACCATGATACTAGCACTGCCCCTCCCCTGGAGGGTGGCACTACTGTCCAAGTGAGGAAACTCAGGGGCTTGCAGCGGGGGACCTTGCTCACAGCAGGCACATGGCAAAGACAGGCCTCAGCCAGGGCTGCTTGAGGCCTCTGGGCTCCTTAGTTCTGCCCCAGAGTCTCCCATGTCCCTTTCCATAGAGAGGAGTTAGGCTTGTGACAAAGAACATAGATTCTGAAGGTCAGCAGACCTGGTTCAAAAACAGACACTACTGCTTCCCTGCTGTGCATCCTTGAGCAAGTGATGCCACCTCTCTGAGCCCCATTCCACCTCCTCTGTGGAGGAAAGTCCCCAGAATCACACTGGAAAGCACTGTGCCTGGCCCAGAGCTTGTGCTCCACAAATGAAACTAGGACTGTTGCTTTACTGAGACACCAGTGGTGGGACTGTTTTCCCCAGCTCCTTGGTGGGCTAAGTTTCTTCCCCACCTAGATACAATGCTTTGAGCAAGGCCCTAGGATGAGGGCTCACTGCCATGATCTAGCTGTGGTGGTGAAGAGCCTGGGTGTGAGGACAGACAGGCTTGAGCTCAAATCCTAGCTCCACCCTGGGGCTGTGGGACTCTGGGGAGGCTGCGGGACTTTGGGGAGGCTACTTAACCACTGCTGGGCCTCAGTGTCCTCATGTGTACAATGGGGGCAATGGTACCTGCTTCATGGGGTTGTGAGGATTAAATAAGCTCATGCAGGTAAAGTCTTAACTCAGGCCTGGACCTCATAAGCCCCCAGGAAATAGTCTTAATTATCACTGGAGAGGTGCCTGCAGGCCTGTGGGTGTTGGGGGTTCCACAGGCCTCTCAGTCTTGCTGGCCTTCACTCATGGCTCCCAGTGGTCCAGAAGCTGCTTCGGTGGTATGTCTGTAAAACTCCAGGGGGGTGTGCATGGTGGTGGTGTTGGCTCACCTCGGGGGGCTGCCAATCAAGGATGTGGTCAATGTCCATGGTCTTCCGGAACTCCATGTACTGAAAGGGAGATGAGTGGTAAGACCCCAGATGGCACCCATCACTTCTGAGGAGGGGATGAGGGAGGAGCTCAAGGCACGGGCCACCCCCCAACAAAGTCCCTCACCAAATTTCCAAGGGGGATGGGACTCACCTTGCGGAGCATGGCCTCTGATTTCTGCAGGTCGAAATTCCGAGCTGTGGGAAGGTGGAAGGAAGGCATGGGGTGGGAAAGAGGTTGCCTTGCAGTCATCTTGTCCTGGTCCTGGGTAGTGGGGAGCTATGGAGGGCATGGGGCTCTCCTTCCTGCCCCCTCCCCTCTCCTGGACCTGAACATGTGAATCAAGACCGTGTGGTCGGCTCCTGAGAACCACGGGTCCTCATGGAACAGTTGGTTGGGACCAGGCCCCTCTCACTGCCACTTCTCCCTGACTTCCCCCATCTCTGCCCTCACCTCGGAGCCAGCGCAGAAGGAAATAGTCATCCGGGTTGGGGAGGGCAGGCAACACGTCCTGGACATTTTCTTGGAACTGGGAAGAGAGATGTCGGTTGAAGAGGTTTTCACACTGAGCCTTGGCTCCAGACTCAGTGATTGTTTTCATCTTCCCTCCTTCTCTTCCAGTGCAGTCTGGCCCACAGTGATGGAAGGACGGGTGGGCAGATGCATGGGTAGTGAAGAGAAAGAAGAAAGGATGGATGAATGCAAAACAAAGGAGAAACCAATGACTGGTGGATGGACAGAAGGAGAGATGGCTGAAGTCAGTAGAAGAAAAGGGGAGACTGGTGGATAAATGACCAAAGGAGGGCTAGATAGATGGGTGGGTAGGGGAGGGAGGATGGATGGAAGAAAGGATAAACGGGGGGGGGGGGGTGAACCGGAATATGGATGTATTCTTAGTTCTTTCCATGTGTTAGCCCACTGAGGCTTCTGTCTTTTTTCTATCTCATTTTTTACAGAAACGTGGTTAGTGATTATGCGTTCTCTGCCCTGTTGATCGTGAGGATGACAACACACCCCACCCCGTCTCTCAGCTCTTACAGACAGGCCATCTTTCAGGGTCCTAGGGAGTGAAGGGGGACAGTCAGAGGGCAGACCATCCGCATCTCGGGCTTCCCCCTGAGGGGAGGTGGGGACGGGGCATGTCAGATAAAGCTCTCTGGGTCTGGCTCCTGGATGAGAAGTCGGGCTTGATCTGGCACCCCTCTATAGCCTGGAAGTGGTGCTGTTCCCTCAATCCCTGCCCTGGACGGGGCTGATGCCACTGGGCATCATGAGACCTGACCCTGGGTGAGGTGACAGCAGAGAGACAATGTCATGGATGTGTTGAGCCAACAGACTGGAGCAGGGTTCCAGCCACCACCACCCCTCCACCCCGACCCCGGCCCTCAGCCCTTTCCTCCGGCTCTTACTGTGGCCAGGGTCTCTGCCTGCTTGGGGCTCAGGTCTCCGACTCGGCCACTCATGGTGCTGGGTGAGGCTCGAGGAGTGCGGGCCACTCCAGGCAGAAGCTAAGCCTTGTCTGTGGCCCTGACCGCGGGGCCTTTTGCCCCTACTCCTGGGTGTGGCTCTAGGCTCCTCCTCCTTGGCCAACTGTTGGATTGCACATTACATAACTGGGATTAAGTGAGGTCCCGTGCTTGGCTCTGGGACTGTTCTAGGGGGCAGGCGGGCACAGGAGGGTGTGCCAGAGGTCCCCTGCCAGGTGGAGGAGGCTGAGGGAGTAAGGCTGGCCTCTCGTGGATAGGAGCCCAGGTGGGTGCTTGTAGAACCCTGCTCAGTGCTCTCAGGCCTCCAGGGAAGGGGGTAGTTTCAGGGGGAGTGAGGACAGCTCTCTGCAGACACCCCTTCTCTCTGACCCTCAGTCTCCCCATCTCACCAGTGAAGAGACCGCCACATCTAAGGTTCTGCAAAGATCATCCTCACCCAGCTCTGATAGTTAAAAGTCAGGGACTTGGTCAGTCTAGTAAACAGTTTATTCACTTTTTCAGGGTGGGAAGCTCATTTCTTTTTGCAACAAGTGTCCATATTGAAGAGGAGACAGGCTGGGGCAGAAAAATGGAACTCAGAAAGTGTTCTTACTGAAGGTTTGTTTGTCCACAGAGCTGACAACTATTTTCCTGTCTTTCAAATTCTATCCTTTGGTGCTGGCCCTGCAGCTTCAATACAGAGAAGGGCTGAGCACCGACCCCTAACCCTGCTGCCGTCTCTTCTCATTGCTCAGATCCTGAGGACTCGAGGGACCCTGGGCCCTAAGGGGCAGGTGGGGCATGCTGATGTCCTTGGGGCAGTGAGGGTGCTTCTTGGGATGTTAAACACCTTATCAGTGAAGGGCATTTCCCTTGTATGTGAGGTGATAAGGGAAGCCAAGAAATTTCTCCTGTCCTTTGATTTCTGTCGTGGTACCTGAGGTTCCCCCATCCCTGCTCCTCACTCCCCTTTAAGGTGACATTTTGGAGTGTCACTTGTGTCTTTTATAGAATAGGGCTATTAATGCTTGCCCTGTCCACCTCACATGGTTGGAAGGAAGATCTAGTGAGACACACAGACTGTCAAGGGTCGTGCATGTCTAAGGGATTATTCTCCAGCTGTCAGAAGCTCCAAGGGAGCAGAGGCTACATTGTCAGTGACTGTCAATAACCTATAAAGAAACCAGGGGCACATCTGCTTGAGACTCTAGCATGGCCATGTGGCCGCATCTTCCAGGCCTGGAGAGGGTCCACAGGGCCTAAAACTTAACCTTGGTTTAACCTCGGTCCCAACAGCTGAGCTAATCCACGCCTCTTCTTTCAGGCTCCCTACCCCTAGGACATCCTGAGTCCCCACCCCTGGGCTATCTTGGGACATTTAGGCTGATCTGGGTTAGTGCTGACAACTCCTTGCTCTGGGCCCCCAAAAGAGCTGGGTCCAGAAGGAGAAGGGGGGCCGTCTTTGGCTCTCTCCCACCATCTGGGGAGCCGCTGAGTGCCCTCAGGCGCAGTTAGATAACTCTTCATACCCTAGTCCAGCCCCACTTCACATTCCAGCCTCTTTCTGCAAAGCCCCCGTTGCTACCCACACCCACCTCCCGCCAGGCAGGCAGTATGCGGAAATTGGGTTCCTCCACCACCCTCTCATTAGCCCCTAATCCTGCCCGTTTCTCACCAGTCTCCTTTCTCTTGCCCTAATCCCTCTAATGTGAGGTGCCCCAGTTACCACTGGGGACATCAGAGGCTGGGCAGGGAGGGCCAGGAGGAGGAGTTGGGGGTCCTTCCAGGAGCTGTCAGCCTTCAGAGACACCCCTATGTGTTTTTCCTGAGCCAGACCACAAATAGACACAGAGTACCTACTGTGTGCACACATCATCATCGTCTATGGCGCTGTCCACTGGAACTTTCTGCGATGATGGAACTGTTCTGTACCTGGGCTGTGTCCTACTGGACATCACTGGAAGCCAGCTGTCACATGTGAAATGTGGTTAGTGAGAATGAGGAACCCAAGTTTTAATTAAATTAAATATTGATTAATTTTACTTTAAATTTCCCCATGCTTGTGGCTATCATATTAGCATAGATCTACTGCGTTTATCAAAGGCTTATTACATGTCAGGCCCCACACTAAATGCATCACCTGATTTAATTCTCGGAGCCCCCTGTGGGTAGGTACCATTGTTAAGACCACTTAACAGACAAGCAAACTGAGGTACAGAGAAATTAAGTAATCCATCCAGAGCTAAGCCCGTGCAATTAACCACTTTTCTGTCATGCTAGAGGCCATCCCACCGTCTCAGCTCCCTAATCAGGGAGAGGACCCAGGCACAGAAGTCACCCCAAATGGGATACAGGTGGCACCGAGCCAGACCTTGAAGAAAGGGAGGATGTCAAATAGCGGAGATGGGAGTAGAGGAAAGGGCATCCCAAGTGGAGGTGATGGCGTAGGCCAAGGTGTGGAGGTGAGAAAATGGAAACCACACAGAAGGCAGAGTTGAGGATACTACAGTAAATTGGGTCCCCGCCTGCAAAGAACTCATAGTCTCCCATTTTTTTTGAGCATTTTCTCTGTGCTGAGAGAAAATGTTACATCATTGTCAAACCGTTTGGAAACAGATAGGGATATCCCCGTTTTACAGTCAAAGATATGAAAGGTCAGAGAGATTAAGAAACTTTTCTGAAGTCACACAGCCAGGAAATGGGAAGTTAGGATTTGAACCCAAGCCTGTGTGGTTCTGGAACCTGTACCAGAACCACAGCCCAGCTCTGCCTTCCCCCAGAGGGCTTAACATTGTGCCTGGAACACAGTAAGTGCTCGATAAAAGGTCTAAATCATCGTGTGTTAGGAGGCATGCATCCACCCACCTTGGGCTGCAGGGTGTCTTGAGGCCAGTAGAATTTAATCTCCCTCCTTCAAAACAAAAGCTTCTGCAAAGGAGAACCACCCACAGTACATGTCTTCTCCTAGTCCTTGTTTGCCAAGCTCTCAGGGGACCGTGGCAACGACCAACTAACAACTGCAGGGGACAGACAGGGCCACCCACTCCACACCCTGGAACCCCTTGTCCCACAGGGGATTGGTTACTAAGAAATGTGAAATGCTGTTCTACCAGAACCAGCTGGGTGAGTATGGAGGGAGACCAGGGGGTACAGGAGCCTCACTGTGGGGCAAGCACTGCGGGCAAGAAACAAACAGGGGTGGGATTCAGACCACAGGGAGGTGAGGTGGCAGGGCCTATAAAGGGCAGAAGAAAGGGGAATGGGGTTGGGGTGCCTCACCAGAGACCCAGTGGAGCTCTGGCCACCACTCTGTGACAGTCTGCTTTTCCCCTTCAACCCTTGGGCAGTTTCATCTTTTTTTTTTTTTTTAATTTTTTGGGGATAATTAGGCTTATTTATTTATTTATTTATTTATTCATTTATTTATTTTTTAATGTTCATCTCTTTTTTATTAAAATTTTTTCTTAAAGTGTGATACAATTCACACATCATAAGTTGACCATTTTTAAAGTGTACAATTCAGTGTTTTTTTTAACATTTTTTATTGATTTATAATCATTTTACAATGTTGTGTCAAATTCCAGTGTTCAGCACAATTTTTCAGTCATTCATGGACATATACACATTCATTGTCACATTTTTTTCTCTGTGAGTTATCATAACGTTTTGTGTATATTTCCCTGTGCTATACAGTATAATCTTGTTTATCTATTCTACAGTTTTGAAATCCCAGTCTATCCCTTCCCACCCTCCAACCCCCTGGCAACCACAAGTCTGTATTCTCTGTCTATGAGTCTATTTCTGTCCTGTATTCACACTTTGTTTTTGTTTGTTTGTTTTTGTTTTTGTTTTTTAGATTACACATATGAGCGATCTCATATGGTATTTTTCTTTCTCTCTCTGGCTTACTTCACTTAGGATGACATTCTCCAGGAGCATCCATGTTGCTGCAAATGGCATTATGTTGTCAGTTTTCATGGCTGAATAGTATTCCATTGTATAAATATGCCACATCTTCTTTAACCAGTCACCTGTTGATGGACATTTAGGCTGTTTCCATGTTTTGGCTATTGTAAATAGTGCTGCTATGAACATTGGGGTGCAGGTGTCATCCTGAAGTAGGATTCCTTCTAGATACAAGCTCAGGAGTGGGATTCCTGGGTCATACGGTAAGTTTCTTCCTAGTCTTTTGAGGAATCTCCACACTGTTTTCCATAGTGGCTGCACCAAACTGCATTCCCACCACCAGTGTAGGAGGGTTCCCCTTTCTCCACAGCCTCTCCAGCATTTGTCATTTGTGGATTTTTGAATGACGGCCATTCTGACTGGTGTGAGGTGATACCTCATTGTAGTTTTGATTTGCATTTCTCTGATAATTAGTGATATTGAGCATTTTTTCACGTGCCTTTTGATCATTTGTATGTCTTCCTTGGAGAATTGCTTGTTTAGGTCTTCTGCCCATTTTTGGATTGGGTTGTTTATTCTTTTCTTATTGAGTCGTATGAGCTGCTTATATATTCTGGAGATCAAGCCTTTGTCGGTTTCATTTGCAAAAATTTTCTCCCATTCCGTAGGTTGTCTTCTTGTTTTACTTCTGGTTTCCTTTGCTGTGCAGAAGCTTGTAAGTTTCATTAGGTCCCATTTGTTTATTCTTGCTTTTATTTCTTCTAGGAGAAAATTTTTGAAATGTATGTCAGATAATGTTTTGCCTATGTTTTCCTCTAGGAGGTTTATTGTATCTTGCCTTATGTTTAAGTCTTTGATCCATTTTGAGTTGATTTTTGTATATGGTGTAAGGGAGTGTTCTAGCTTCATTGTTTTACATGCTGCTGTCCAGTTCAGTGATTTTTTTAAAGTATATTCACAAGACTGTGCAACCATCACCGCTATCTATTTGCAGAACATTTTCACTCCGCACAAAATACCCTGTACCCATTAGCGGTCATTCCCCATTTCCTGCATCCCTGCTCCAGCCTCTGGCAACTCCTAATCTTTCTATTCCTGCAGATTTCCCTATTCTGAATATTTCATATAAAACGACTCATACAGTATGTGACCTTTTGTGACTGGCTTCTTTAAATTAGCATAATATATACAAAGTTCATCCATGTTGCAGCATGTATCAGTACCGCATTCCTTTTTATGGCTGAAAAATATTCCTTTGTATAAATATACCACATTTTATGTATCTATTGATCAGTTGATGGACATTTGTGTTATTTCCACTTTTGGCTTTTATGAATAATGCTGCTATGAACATTTTTTGTACAAGTTTCTGCGAAAACACGTTTTCACTTCTCTTGGGTGTACCTCTCGGAGTAGAAGTGCTGATTCGTATAGTAAGTCCATGTTCAACCTTTTGAGAAACTGCCACTGTTTTCCAAAGTGGCTGCATTATTTTACATTCCCCCTGCCGATGTCCGAGGGTTCCTTGTCTGTTTTCTTATTTTGCTATCATAGCCATCCTAGTGGGTTTCAGCGGTGTTTCACTGTGATTTTGAATTGCATTTCTCTAATGACTAATGACCTTGAGCATTTCTTCATGTGCTTTTTGGCCATTTGTGTATCTTCTGTGGAGAAATGTCTATTCGGGGGAGAGGGTGTAGCTCAGTGGTAGAGTGCATGCCTAGCATGCACAAGGTCCTGGGTTCTCATGCTCCAGTACCTCCACTAAATAAATAAACCTAATCATGCCCCCAAAAAACAACAATAACAAAGGGAAATGTCTATTCAAGTTTTTAAAATGTCTTTACCTAATTTTAAGTTGGGTGGTCTTCTTACTGTTAACTTGTAAGAATTCTTTATATATTCTGGATTTTCACCTTTTATCAGATACATAATTTGAAAAAATTGTTTCCTTTTTATAATTTGAAAGTATTTCCTTCGGTTCTGAGGGTTTTTTCACTCTCTTTAGTGTCCTTTGATGCACAGAGGTTCCTCATTTTAATGAAGTCTGACTTCTGTACTTTTTCTCTTCTTGCTTATGCTTTTAGTGTCATATCTAAGAAAACATTGCCAAATCCAAGGTCGTGTAGATATACCTCCATGTGTTTTTCTGAGAGTTTTATGGTTTTAGCTCCTATATTTAGGTCTCTAATCCTTGTTTGTTTCCCTTTTTATGTGTGTGTGGTAAAACGTGCCTAACATAAACTTTGCCATTTCAACTATTTTTAAGAGTACAGTTCAGTGGCATTAAGTACATTCACATTGTTGTGCAACCAGCACCACCATCCAACTCCAGGACTTTTTCATTCCCCAGCTAAACCTCTGTCCTCATTAAACATTAAACTTCCCCATTTTCCCCTCTCCCTACCCCCCAGTCCCCGGTGTCTCTGGCAAAGCCAATTAAGGACTTCCAGGAAATAAGAACAGAATCTGGGTAATAAAGTCTAACCTTATTTGTTTGTTTTCCTTTGTGCTTAGTCTTATTTTACTAGCTCACAGAGAGCCGTGTGCAGAAGTCCTGTACTCAGACCAGAGTTCCTGGTGCAAAATGGCTACAGGGACACCTCAGCTCGACGGGCCGTGTGCAGCTGCGCACAATGCTCGATTCAAGATGGCGGCAGCAGGAGGTGAGCAGGGAGGCTGCGCAGAACACAGCGATAGGTCGCGCTGTGAGCCACACGCCTGCGCAGACCGGCAAGAACGAGTCGGCCCCCTCCCGGCTGACACTGCCCTATAAAGCAGCCGCGAGTCAGCCTCGGAGGACTCTAGGGCTCGAGCTCCCACCTCTCCCTCCTTTGATCAGAGTATAAAGCTTTCCTTTGCTTCTAAACTGAACTCGGTCTCGTTCTGTTGGCTCCAGCGGCACTGTGGGGGCCCAACCTGAAAGGGTAACACGGGCAACCACCATTGCCCTTTCTGTCCCTGGGAATCTGACTACTCTGGGTACTTCTTGTAAAGAGAATCATGCATTCATCCTTTTGTGTCTGGTTTATTTTCCTTAGTTTAATGTCATCAAGGTTCATTCAGGTTGCAGCACATGTCAGAGTTTCCTTCCTTTTTAAGGCTAAATAATATTCTATTGTATGAATAGACCATGTTTTGTTTATCCATTCATTTGTTAATGGATACTTGGGTTGTTTCCACCTTTTGGCTATTACGAATAAAGCTGTTACAAACATTAGTGTACAGATACCTGTTCGAGTTCCTGTTTTCGGTTCTTTTGGGTATATACCCAGAAATATTCTGGATCATTTGGTAATTCTGTTTAACTCTTTGGGGAACGGTCATCCTGTTTTGCATAATGGCTGCAACCATCTTAGATTCCCAGTAGCAATGCACAAGGGTTCCCCTTTATTCACATCCTCACCAACACTTAAATTTTCTGTTGTTTGATAGTAGCCATCCTCCAGGTTGTGAGGTGGTGTCTCACTGTGGTTTTGATATGCATTTCCCTAATAATTAGTGATGTTCAGTCTCTTTTCTTTCTGCCACTCTGGACACCCCAAACGGCCTGGCCCTGGTGAGCGTGGCCTGTTGGGACTCAACCTGCCTGCAAGGCTGCCCTTCAAAAGCAGAATGTTGGGGGCCCTGTTTCTGCTCCCTTGGGGACAGAGGTGCTGCTGGCCCAACGCATCCCTCTGATGGCTGAAGGCAAGGTGACGACGGTCCCGAGTGCCCCGCAGCCCAGACCTGTGGCTGTGGCCTCCTCTCTGGTCTCCTACTGAGAAATTCATCAAACTCCCGGTCTGACTGCAGAGATGGACCCCCTGCTCTTTATGTGGTGTGACAAGTCACCTCCTGCCCCGAGCCTCACTCTCCTCACCTGTGAACTGGGGATGATGCTTCAGCTCAGGCCCTGCACACAGTTAGTGCAGAGTGGGGCTCACATCCCACCGAAAGGCACAAATTTGAAATTTATCCTTTCTCATCAAAGAGTCCAGTGGTGGGCAGTCCAGGGCTAGTATGGCAGCTTTCTTCAGAGTCTGGGCCCCCCAACCCACCCCCTTCCCCAAGAACCCAGCTCCTAGCTCCATCTCACTGTGTGTCCCCTGCCCCAGGCTGGCCCTCCTTGGCTGGGGCTCACCTGCCCACCTTGACCCTCCCCAACCCCCAGAGGCAGGGCAGGGGCACTAGCAGGAGCTAAACTGGGTTCTGGCTCCACCTCTGCCATTGGGCATGGAGCCTTTGGCCAAGGATCTCCCCATTGCTGAGCCTTGGTTTCTTGGCCTGTAAAATGGGGCTATAATTCCTGTCTGCTTCTGGGTTGCATGTAAAGGGACCGTGCAGACTGTGGAGTGCCATGCTGTGGAACTCTGGCAAAGCCGTGGCTGTCCCACAGTGGTGTCCCCTCTAGTATGGGCTCTCGGAAGATGAGTTGGATTGGGGTGGAGATTCGCACCTAACCCTGTGTCACAGCCATATTTGTGTAAATTCTCTTTGATCAGAGCCTCAGGAAACCCATGTGCAAGGGACAGAGGGATCTCTGCTACCTACAAGGAAATGTGAGGCAATCCTGATGGTGGGAAGTTAGCTCTGGCTGGTTAGAAAGGCGAGGGTCAGGGTTCAAGTCCATGAACCCCTTGTTTTTAGGTGGGGGGTGTGGAGGTGGAAGTAAGGCATTGTGAGCCCCCTTCATGACAACAGTCATGCCCAGCGAAACCTGGCATAGGGTCCTCCCAGCCCCAGTCAGCCATGCCCTCCGTAGCCTGCCAGAGGCATTGGGAAGATGACCCTGAGAAGCCAGGGGGTCAGGGGGCTCCAATAGCCTTGTATCCGGGAGGCTGCACCGGGGAGGCTGGTTGCACAGTGCAACCTGGGTTGTGGGAGATCCTGTCACATCTGGGATGCAGGAGCAACCCTTGGACACAGGGATGTCCTGTGATTTTTGCCTGACAGCCCAGGCCATCTCCTTGGTCTTGTCACAGCAGTTTTTTTGTGCCCAACTATTCAAACACTCTGTTGGACCAGGAGTGCCTCATGGCACTAGCTTTTGGCAATGTTTCATTTAATTTGCTTTTTGTAGCAGCAGGGCCCCTGTGTGGACTCTGGGCTGCACCATAAATGATGCAGCTGCCATGGATGGAGTGCTGGGGCCCCAGGACCTCACCTGGCTCACCTGAAGACCCCACCTTCCCAAGTCTCATCATGTTTTCGCCTTAATAGGAAATCAAGAAACTTCCTATTAGGTGGAGAAAATGAAAGCACAGAATTTGAGAGTGGGAAAGGGGCCAGAGCTGGGCTTCTTGCTGGCAAAGCACCCGGACGGTGGTGTTCGTGGAGGCTTCCAGTCCATGGGAAGGGCCTGGGTGACCCGGATGCTAATGTTGTGCAACGAGGACCCCTTCCACAGGGAGGTCTGACCACTCACTCCTGGGGATGTCACCTGGGTGGACAGCACTCCACCCTGTGGACAGCAAGACAAACCCTAAGGAGAGCAGGCGCAAGGATCCAGAGCTGAGGGCCAAGCCACTCAGGGGGCAAAGCAGCACAGCCTGGGCTCCCAGCCCTGTCGATGGCTTCACTGCCACCTGGAGTCAACTGCAGAGTCACAGTCAGGTTGATGGCCTCCTCAGTTCAGTCCTCAGGCATGGGCTGCCCTGCTGGGTGCAGTCCGTCCAGCAGCTCTGACAGTGGTGCTAACTGTGGGCTGTGGGCACCAGGAGAGCCAGCCTTTGAGAAGTGGAAGCCTTCACCGGCCAGCTGCTGAGTTGCATTTGGGGTGGGGGAGGCAGGGGGTTGGCAGCCAACCTCCAGCTGTCCCCTTAGTGAGGCACAAAGATGGAGGAAGAGCGTGATGCTTCTCCAAGAAGCAAGTCAGAGTCTAGGGTGAATGCCCGGGGATGGCAGCTCCACTCTGCACCCTCAGCACAGTCCTTCCACCTCCCTTCAGCTCTGCTTCGGTCCTGGCCCCTACTCAGAGCCGGAAGGAATCCAAGTGAAATGTTGGCTGGATCACAGCAGGTGGGGAGGGAGTTGGGGACACTGGGAAGGCTGAGCGTGGCTCTTCCTCCTGATGGCCGTCCCTGCCGGGTCTTGCTCTCCATTTCCGATTTTCCCTCCAAAGGAAGAACAACCCTGGAGGGTTGATCGGAACCTAGACCCTCAGCCCCATCTCCATCCCTCCACCCAGCAGCTTCCAGCTGGCCCTGCACATCCCTGCTCTTCAGGCCTGAGGCTGTGCTCCCTGCAGGACCTGGGGCTCATGCATACACCCCCAAACTGGGATGCCAGGTGTGGGTGAGTCCTGGAATGGGTGGACCTTGTCAGAAAGGACGCAAGGGTGGCCTCTGCAGGAGGGATCCTTCCTCAGTGGACACTGGTTCATCCTCATTCTCTGCAAACAAGGGATGAGATGCCTGTCTGAATCCTCATGGTGGCCTATGTACTGGGGTCCCCTTCCTGCTTGGCCACCAATCCAGGTGAGCCCACAAGGAGATGAGATGGTGATGCGAGGTGGGTAGCTCTCTGAGGTCACCGCTAGCACCATCCTGCCTTGGAGGGCAGGGGATGGGGCAGGGGAGCTATGGGGCTGGAGAGCACAGGCACAGGGTGGCCAGGGTCCTCACTGTAGTGGGGACCGTCTCTTTGCCTCGAGACCCTGAATCTTCTCCTCGGAGGCCTTGTCAGGAAGCAGCACCTCCACAGTGTAGCTGACCTTCTTGGCGTGCATCAGGCTGTAGGTGTTGTCAAAGCGCAGGACGTCTGCAAGGACAGAGAAGTAAGTGGGCCCTGCACATCCGCACGCCCAGCGCCCTTGGGAATGGGGTGCCCAGAACTGCGGGTGGGGCTGGAGAGTCAGCACTGCCCAGCCCCCTGCCCACGGCTCACGACTGTCTCCTTGGATGATGCTTGTGATAAACAAAGGACTAATAACCACCAACATGGATCAGCTGCTTCTATGGGCACTTACATCAGCACCCACAGCTCCCTGAAACCTCAAAGCAGCTGCCCGGAAGGTATTCTCATCCCCATTTTATGGATGAGGAAACAGGCCTAGAGAGGTTGAAATGATCTGACAGCGAAAGGGAGGAGAGGGGCTGGGATGCTCTGGCCCAGAGGGGAGCCCTGCTTTCCCCAGAGGAGAGTGCTGAGCTCCATCAGCCACCTTCTCATCATGCCTTTTGTACATGTCCTTCCACACCAAGGTCCAGCATGAACTCTGGGACATGACAAGTCATCCAGGTTTCTCTGTCTCCACCCTTCTAATTCTTCCTTTTCCACGAGGTGAACTAGGTGTGTGTGCACTCCACCATTAGCCAGACTCAGTCTCCTTCCCCAGAGTAAATCAACCTTGGGTTTCCCTTCTCCTCGCTGGATCTGGCCTGGGATGGAGGACAAACACCTGGAAGAGTCAACTCTTCAGGTTTCCCGGAGTGGGGCAGTCCACGCACGTGGGCAGGCTGGGACCCCTGATGCTACGCCCATGGCTGTTTTCCAGCTGTCTCTTAGCCTGTTAAGTTGGGTGCAAGGGCCTCCCAGGAGCTGAGTCCACAGGCGCAGGCTGTGAACCCTGCTCTCCACAATGTGGCTCTGTCCTTGTCCCAATACCTGGGGGCCACTCATCAGAACCAACACCCAAAGCCAACGCCCCTGGGATCTAGGATCTTGCAGAGACCCCTACACCCTCCCTGAGAGCTGGAAATAGGGGCAAACAGAGAGGCCAGACTGACAAGAGACAGCCAATCATTTCTCTGTCATGAGGAGGAAAACGACTCCAGTGAACACTATAGCTCTTACAGACGCCGGCCTGGAGGCAGGTGAGGCTCCCGTCCTCGGGCACCTGCTGGGCGTTGTAGCGCTGGCTGGGCAGCACCTCCGTCATCTCCCCTGCCCGCTGCCGCGCCCCCATCTTGGTCTTCAGGAAAATCCCGAAGCCGATGTCCGCCCCATCTGATGCAAACTGCCACCTGCAGGGGACAGGGTCCCACTGACGACCACCTGCCTGGGCTCCGGACCCCTCCCAACTGTGCCCAGCTGTGGAGTGGCTGCCGTCCCTACCGGAGCACACAGCCCGGGAACAGGATCTCGTTCTCCACCTGCAGCGAGGAGCCGCGGCCCACGGTCACCGTGTGCTCGTACTGCAGCCTCAGCTGGTTGTGCCGGTAGTAGCTCCTGGGCACCTCGCCCCCATAGTTGATCTGCGGGTGAGGCTGGGTGAGCGGGCACCAGACTACGGCCATCTCCCCTCTCTCCCCATCTTCTGGGCAGCCGCACCTTGGTCAGGCACTTGGGGTTGCCATCTGGGTCAGTCATGGTCCCCCCAAACTCCACGGGCAGCTGGTCAGGGCTGATAAACTTAGGTAGTTCTTGCTTCCAGTCACCTGTGGGGGCAAAAGTGGGCTCCACAGAGGGGTGGGGAGGCGCGATGGAGGTCAGTGAGGCCAAGCTCAGGGAGGGGATCTGATGTGTCCTTGGCTTGCTCCTCTGGGCACCCACTCCTGAGAACACCCAGGAGATTTATGTGGCCACCCAGGTGGTGGTCTAGGGCCTGAAGCCTCAAATGACTGTGCAAAGGCCGAGAGGGGTCAGGCCAAGGTCAGTGCCTGGGTAAAAAGGACGAGCCAGGGAGAAATGGGGCCTTTAGCACTGACCTCTGCTTCCAGGCAGATTCAGAGATGGGCACATCCTGGAGGACAAGAACTTACCTCCTAGAATCACTATCTTCCTTCGAGTGTCCTCACTCATGAATGACTTGACCAAGTTGAAGGCCACAGGGAACAGCTTGGGGGCTGAAACACATGAAACTCCCTTGAGAAGGTGGACCAGAGGGGACTTGGACGTATAGGGTCACAGCCAAGGGCATGGGGTGGACAGAGGTTGGACAGACCTAGATTCTGCCATTTCCTACTGTGAGACCTTCAGCTAGTCCCTCACCCTCTCTCAGTCTTAGGGCTTTTAACTATAAAATAGAGGTTAAATTAAACACTCTCAATAAATGGTTGCCTTCCTGTCCCATTGTAAGGCATCAGCAATGTTGATTCCCCAGTGGTGCCTCCTTTCCACGCTCAAGGTTTGCCCAGGTTGCCTTGGTATCCTCTTGGGTGCAAGTAGGTGGAGCATCTGTGTCCCACCTGAATCACTCAAGCTTCCTGGTTGCTTTCTGTGGGCCAGGCTCTTGCTACATTTTCCCCACAGACTGTCTCATTTACCCTCACAGCTATCTTATAGGGAAGCTGCCACTGCATTCCCATTTTACAGAATAGGAAAACTGAGTCTCAGTGAGGTTCAATGGATTTGCTCAGTGGATTTGATTAGAAGTCAGATCATCTGACCCCAGAGCACATGCAGTGACCCCCTCACTATACAGCTGTCGCAGGGACCATTCCTGCTCCAAGTATGGCCCATGGACTATCTGCTACCAGTCCACACCCAGATAGGTAAAGAAAATAACACTAAACATTTAGAAACATGATGTATTTGACATTGCTGCAATGTATCAGAGCATGATTTTGTATATTCCAGAAGTATCAGTCTGTGAGGGACTGAACTAAACAAACAAACAAAAACCTATTCTTCACAAAGGATGGTTTGAGAATACCCAATTTTGGTGGCTTACCCACTGGCTCCCTCCCCCGATTCCTTACCCTTCCCTCCCCAGACGGTCATCCTCATCGTGGGCTCACCTCGAACAACAATTAAATTCTTCAGCGTCTCAGGATAATTTGCTTCCAGCATGGCAAAAAACTGTGAGGTCAAGACAAGTCTGGTCAAGGCCATCTTCCAACACCCCGACCCCTGGATTTCTGTGGCCTCTGATGCCGCTGAGACAAGAGTCCCCCACCCTCCACCATCCCATCCCATCTTCCCCACGAGCATATGCTTCATCCTCAGTGATGTTCTTGCTTCTCCTTCTCCTAGGAAGGTGGACCCCAGGCGAGCTTCACTGGTTGCTCTGGGGGGCCCCTAGGAGGTGACCCGTCCTCCATGGACCAGAAGCTGGTATGGTCAGCGGCTCCCTATTGACCTCGAGCCAGCTGCCTACCTTACCTGCTGGTAGACCTCCACAGCTGGCTTCCACAGGTGTTTCAGGCTCAGCCCCTCCAAATCAAACACCATCAGCACCATCTCAATCTTCCTGCCCAGCTGCACAGGACAGAACAGGTATATGGGTCAGACAGGAGATCCTGGCCACAGAGACGCAGGCATCCCTCCCTCCTACCTTCCTGCCACCTCCACCCCCAGCTGCCCTTTCCAAACAGACAGCCCATCTGAGGGGGTGCCACACATAAGCCCTGGCACGGTGGCCCTTATCACGCTGTTTGCTCAGCACTGTTGCCTGGAATCAGTTAACTGTGGAATTAAAGACATCATTTGTAGTTCGTTGGGCATCTTTATGTACAATAGTTTACTGTGTCAGACAGTGTTGCAGTCCCACGGCTGTGTCCAAGCCAGAGCTGTGCCGTGGGCAGGCTGTGTGGCCTCAGGTGGGTTTTTAACCCCTCTGAGCCTTACTTTCTTCCTCTGTAAAATAGGGGATAATTCCAGGCAATGATAGAATTGCTATGAGGATTCAATGAGCCCAGTGTCTGGTACATGGCCAGTGCCTGGTAAATCTTAGCAGTTATTATTATCAGTGTCGTCATCACCATAACTATCGGCTCTAACTGGGAACATCTATGAAGTAGAAGGCACTGTTTTGACCCTATAAAATCAGCCCTCTTGCTTGAGAGACAAACACGTATTCAAACCAGGCACTCAATAAAGTGCTACGTAACTCTCTTACACCTGCCACAAATCTCTGTGGAGGGCCTGTTTTGAGTCCAGCTCTGGGCCAGACACTGGGGACGCAGGCCCTGTGGAGTCAGCTGTTAGCCAGACTCTCCCACAGTGACACCTTAGGCTCATTTAGACACTTAGAGTCACAAAACCAACCAGGTCACACTTGGCATTAGAGTCACTCTGAAGGGTACAGGCCCAGAGACACAGAGACAGGGGCTGGGAGATCTGCAAAGGTGGGTGTGGTCCTTCTTGGCTTAGAAGCCCCTGGCCCCACAGGGCTCGAATTTTTTTTTTTGTAGCGATGCCATAGTGGCTCCTAAGGACCCACAAGGGATGAGCCCATTTTTAAGGGTCACTGCTCTCAGATGCCCAAAGCAATGGCTCCCCCATCAGGTGTTTATACTTCTGCAATTTACAATCAAGGGACATCTTTTCCATAAGCAAATCTGGCCATCCACTGTTCCCAGGGATCCATTCACCACACCCAAGTCAGCATCTCACCAGGGTCAGAGGGGAAAGGGCTTTGGCATCCCTTGGCGCACGCCAGCAGGGAGTGTCATGAATGTGTCAGACGCTCATGGATGGGTGACTGCAGGAGAAGCCACATCCTACCAGAGCCCCGAGTGCTGAAGGCTGGGGAGAAGTGGGGGTGGGTGCCTCCCTCCCTGGTCGTGACCCTTTAGAGAGACTGGGTTACCATGCATCCCCTGCCCTGTACCTTCTGACTCTGCAGGTCACACTGCTGCAAAAGCATCTCACAGACCCTGATGCGCTTCCGGATCAGCTCCTGCTTGGTGGCTGAAAGGAGGAGGCCCTTGGGGTCGAGGGTCCCGATGATGTCAAACCACACGGGGCAGCCTTCGTAGTCATAGCCGCACAGGCCACCTGAGTCATACAGCTGGATCACCTGGACACGGGGGCAGGTCCTGGCTCAAAGCAGCCCACCAGGCCATGTCCCTGCTCCATCAGGTGGCTGGACATGGTGGGTGAGTTGGGGGGGCTCCAGTGGCCTGGGGGACGCTGCATGGGGCTCACCTCCGAGGGCTGCCACGAGAGGATGTTGTCCAGGTCCTGCTGCTTGCGAAACTCCATGTGCTGCAGAGACATGGCAGGACCTGAGGACTGCCTGCCCCAAAGGCCCTGTGGGCACTTGGGGACCATAGGCCAGGCCCCTCTGCCCACCGCCACCAAGATCCTGCCAGAGCATCCCCAGGTTCCACCGACACAGAACAGGGGATGCGGACACCAGGGGCAGGACTGTGGGGCACCCGGGACTGCCACAGAAAGAGATCCAAGGAGAAAGGAAGAAGAAACACGAAAACAGGTCAGCGCAAGAGTGTCCAGCCTTTGTCACTAATCCCTGGGGGCACACGTGTCGGAGGCAGGATACTGGTGAGCGCAAGGTCTCACCTTCCGGACCATGTCCTCTGATTTCTGTAGGTCAAAGTTCCGAGCTGCAAGAAGAAGCCAAGGTAAAAGGAGGCTTGAGGCAGGATTCAGGATGTGCCATTCTCATGAGGAAGTTGGGGGGGAACCTAGACTCTTCCTCACACCCTAAGAATACATCAAAGATCTGGTAATTTTTCTTAAAAAGCAAGGATCTTTAATCCTCTAGAAGATTTTGAAAAGCTCTTGATTTCAGTTTCCGGGACTTTTAAAATTGTTCAATGAAGACGCTGATCTAGCCTGTAATATTTAAGACCTCCTCCCCGCCACCCAGGGAGCAGAGATGCCCATGGTGTTAGGAGTGGTGAAGAGCATGGGCTTTGGAGTCAAATAAACTTGGACTTGAGCTCTAGTTTTGCCCTTTTACTTGCTGTGCAACCTTGAGCAAGTCACTTACCTTCTCTGAGCCTTAGTTTATCTTTTAGATGGGAATAATATTTTTTAAGAGTTATTCAAAAGATGACGTGAGATAAAGTATATAAATTGTTTGGCACATTACCTGGCTCACAGTAAGTTCTCAAGAAACAACAGCCATTGTGATGATTTATTTTGAAGAAATAAATACACTTTAGTTGAAAACGTGATACTCTATTTTAGAAATGCCATCACCGTTATTCCCTGAGATCACTGGTTCACTGAGAAATTCAGCCAGTGATGGGCCTTTGATAATATCCAGGGTTAGAGATTTTCAGATGGAAGGGGCCTGAGATTTTTGTCCAGCTTTCCTCTGCCCCAATCATAAACCACCTCCAGAAAAAAAAACCACCCAGATCACCAGCTCTGCCTTGATTATCTCCCGTGACAAAGGTACTTTGGTAGGCAGCTTATTCCATTCCTCAGCAGCTTTGACTAAGCAGAAATCTGCCCCACAGTGATTCCAGCTGCATTGGCAGAGGTCAAACAAATATATGTAACCACTTGTCAACATGGCCACTCTGCAAATATTTAGAGACAAGCCATCACCTGCCCAGCCTTTTCTCTGGGGTATATATTTACTAAAACCATCTTCTGTATGAGTGCTGTCCAATAGACTTTTCTGTGTCGATGGAAATATCCTATATCTGAGTTGCTCAAGTGTATATAACTGTTGGGCTCTTGAAACAGGGCTAGGGTGACTGAGGACCTGAAGCTTTAAATTAATTTAATTCTAATTTTAATAGTTACATTTGGCTAGTGGCTAATGCAGTTCTAAATACTTCAGAGATGTTAAGATTTTTTGCTGTACAGATCTTGTCTGTTTTAACTTAATTACTGGATACTTTATGGGTTTTGTTACTATTTTGAGTGGCATTTGATTTTTTCATTATATTTTATAGTTGGATACAGTTGCATGGAGAAATGCTATTAATTTTTGTGTCTGCCACATATTGCTGAATTTTTTCTTTAGTTCTAGAGTTTTTCTATTTCTAATTTTTCTGCGAATATGTTAACTCTTCCCTTCTGGTCTTTTACCACTGAATACTTTTTTCTTCCCTTATAACATTGGCGAAGGTCTCCAGTTCTATGCTGAAACAATAACGTTGATTGATGTCATCCTTTCCTTGACCTAGATCTTTAAAACATGCATCTACAATTTCTCCTTAACATAACATTTATTGTAAGATTTTTGCTACGTGACCCCAACCGCGCCAAGGACATTCTCTTCTATTCCTAGTTTGGTAAGACTTTCATCTTGTTTTGTCCTATAAATAAAATTTGAACCTTTTCAAATGCTCCTTCTGCATTGAGATGGTCACATAATTTCTCATTTTAGACTCTACTAATGTGTTTGATAACACTGGTAGGTTTCCTGATGTTGAACTTTTATTTCATACCCAAGATTAAACTCTCCTTGATACTACTGTATAATTTTAATACCCTCTTGGATTATGTTATGCAATATTTTATTTGGAGCTATTTGCACCTATATTAATAAGCGAAACTAAGCTAGAATTTTCTTTTCTTGTATTGTCCTGGTCTAGCTTTGGAATCAAACGTACCCAGGCTTCATAAGGTAAATTTCACGCTCTCATATATCTTAAAATAACTTGCTTTGTTTTGTTTTGTTTTGTTTTGTTTGTTTAAGAGGTCTGTTAGACCTCCTAGTGGAGGTGCTGAATAGGCAGTAGTGGGACATCGAGAGCCGTGAGCACATGGCACAGGGGGAGCCCGGACATAGAATACAAAGCTTGGAATATGTAATATGGGAAAATAACTCAATTTGGATAAGTCGGAATTAGCTGGTTTTAAAACTCTGGAGGAATTCATCTGCAAAGCCATTGGAGTCGGTGTAGAGGTGAGCAGATGTTTTCATTATCATTTAAATGTCTTTAATGTTTATTGACCTATTGAGGCTTGCTTTTTCTTCTTGCTGGAATGTATCCATTTTACTTAGATTTTCAAATTTGTTAGTGCATAGTTGTACCTGATATTCTTTTATTGGCTTTTGAAAAATCTCTATGGTGTCTATAGGAGATTTTCCTACTGAGAACTGGGATGTGGTTTCTTGTCCTATAGACAGTGGCTTGGACACTGCTGATGGGTCCTCAAAGCTTTTTCAGTAGCCCCTACTATGTGGCAGGCTGGCAACCTGGGCAGGCTCAGTCCCTGCCCTCGTGAAGCTGGCATCCAAGCAGGAGAGATGGACACAGACGTGGGGTGGAGATAAAGGAAAACAAAGGAAATCGACTTCAGAGGGAAGGTCAGGAAAGGCCCCTCTGCATCTGGCCTGAGTGGGGAGCCTCCCCTTTACCTGTGTCTTGCGTTTGTGCGGCAGGGATTGGCTGCAGGGCTGAAGTTGAAGTGGACTGGACCATGTCAGCAGGTCCGTGACAGCGTGAAGTGGGAGGCATCATGATACCTGGCACCTTCTCCCAGTCTTGGGTCCCTTCCCTTTCCCGTGACCCAGCAGCCTACAGTGTCTGTGATTTCACTCCTTTCTCAAAGACCCACCAGGCACCTGAAAAGCTGGTTTTTAAACCCAAAAAGACTCCAAAGGAGGAGAGAGGTCTGATGCCATATCAAGGGGCTTTAAGAAATCTGCTCTCCCAACTCCTTCTGTAGCCCAGGTCGGGGAAAATGACATGAAAATGACTTCTTAAAAATGGACTAGAAACTGCCACAGCCAAGAGAGCCTAAGGAGCCATGACAACTAAATGGAAACGTGGTCTCTACATGGAAAAACTAAGGAAATCTAAATAAAACATGGATTTCAGTTACTAATCACAGAACAATAACGGTTCATTAATTGTAACAAAAGTACCATAAGAAAGCAAAATATTAATGTGCAGTGTTTATGGGAAATCTCTGTACTATCTTCACAATAATTTCCTATAAAACTTTTTAGAACGGTTCTAAAAAATAATGTTTGTAAAAAACAATAATTTAAAAAAAAAAACAACTAAACAGAACAGAACAGAAGAGAGGGCTTCCTCCATGCAGGCGCTGTGCACACCCATGACCTCATCTCTGACAGCATCTTTAAGGTAGGGAGCAGCATTACACCCATTACACGAAAGAGGGAAGTGAGGCTGAGAGACAATGAACAACTTGCATGGCACCCTCCTAGCAATCACTGTTTTGTCTGCTTCCCAGGCTGGCATTATCACCACACCATGAATGCACTTTCCAGCCTGGCTTCTGAATTCCTTCCTGGCTCGAGTTCAAAATACATTCCATGGGGTGTGCTGAGTTGAAATGAGTTTTTCCCTAAGCCCTGGGGTAGTTTCCGTTATTCTACATTGCTGCGGCGATTCCTAGAAGAAATTCTTTCTCTGCTTTTAATTACATTCACTTCATGAAGCATTTGCTGGGCACCTGCTTGGTGCCAGGTTCCCTAAGGGGATGACACAGCCCTGTCTTCAAGGAACTGGAAACAGACCCAAAGGCAAATCCTGAAGACCATGTTCAAGGATACCTACTCAAGCCTGACCAGGCCTGTCAGCCTGAGAACTTCCCGGTGTTAACTCTAACCCCACTTGACCCTGGGCCCACCGTCTCATTTAACTCACAACCACCCTTGGGGAGGCGGCCTCATGTCCACTTTATGGATGAAGAAACTGATGCCCATGGTTTTCTTGTGCCATGCTGATTCGGAGGGAAGCTCAGATTCCAGCCCAAAGGGGGCTGATTCCAGAGCCTGTGTTCTTAACCACTCTGCAGCACTGTCCCCCAAAGTCTCCCATCCCCTTTCCTGAAACCCTCCCTCCCTCCCTCCCACCGTCTCTGCCTCCACCAATCCCAGCTGGCCTCACCTCGGAGCCAGCGCAGGAGGAAGTAGTCATCAGCTTTGGGCAGGGTGGGCAGCAGGTCCTGAAGTTTGTCCCGGAACTGAGGGGGGAATATAACAGTCAGAGGGGCTCCCATGACCCCTAGATACCCAGCCTTGTCCCAGACCCTTTCCACCCTCAGTCTACCAGTCAGTCCTCCCCACATACCCTGCAGGATAGGGGCTGCAGACTTAGCAGCAAATGCCTGGACCATTTTGCCAACTGGGAATGGGGCAGCCCTCAGCCCCTACCATAGCAGGAAGAGTTCGGTCCTTCTCAAACTCTGGGGGTTCTCTGCCCCCCAAGACCCTCATTCCATAGGTCTGAGGTAGGACCATGCCATTCTGATTTTTACAAAGATCCCTGGTGAATCTGATGCAGGCCAACAAGCCATATGGAGAAGGCAGCAGCTGGAATGTGGCCACAGGTGGTGACAATCAGGCTTAGGACAGGGCTAGAAGGAAATGCTCTTAGGCATGGTTTCTAGACCGCCGGGATCAAGGGTAATTGCTCCCCATTTCTTCCAACTTTTCTTTTTCCTTAATTTTTGAAATAACAAGCATTCATTTCTTCTAAATAATGGAAAGAATGGGAACAAACTCTTTTACATTGTTGAAAGCTCTTTGGTCCATGAGCATCTCCACCATAATTCATCCCAAAGGCCAGGTGTCCAGTTCCACCACGAGCCTAGTGTCTGGGGCCATCTCCAGTGGAGGGGGTTCACCAGGGGACAACCCCTGCTCTTCCACCTGAGGACCTCTCCTTCATCTGAGGATGCTCTGTTCCTGGAACCGTCTCCTTTACCTTGGGATTCACCCAGGGAACTTATCGTTCACCTGGGGTCCCTACACCTTCACCTGGGGTCCCTACTCCTCCCAAAGTAGGAGCCTCAAAAGAAGTCATTCTCCATGAGTCTGAAACTGCCCTTTTGCTCATGGTGCCTGCCAGGGCTGTGACACTTCTCCCACCCTCACTTCACACCAACCCTGAAGCCAGTTTCCAGTCCCTGGCCACCTGAAAACCGAATTAATGCTGGGTCATCTAAGACCTTCCCCATGGTCATGACATTTTCAGGTGAGGCAGGGCTGTCTTGAAATCAACAACCCTACCTCTGTTTTCCTTTAATGAAAACATTAACCACAGGGAGAAGGCTGGGCCCCTGGTGAGTCAGAAAGCCGCAAGGAGAAACCAAACAAACAAATGATGCAATCTGGGCAGGAGACCTGGGAATCTGCTCAGGGCTGCCCAAAGCCGATGACAGTACCACCCTCCCCATAACCAGTGATCATAGGCCCAGGCTGGCTGGCCAGGAGCCGGCAGAGGTGGAAAGCTGGACTTGGCCCCAGAGTCGCCGAGTATTGGGTACATGTCTGCCTCAGCACGTGCCGGTGGGAGCCAGCGGGCTGGACAGAAGCGCTCTCCAGGGTCCCCCCCTCCCATCTATCCCAAACCTCCCGGCCTCCAAGCTCCTCACCGTGGCCAGCGCCTCCTGCTGCTGGAGGCTCAGGTCCCCAACTCGGCCGCTCATGGTGCCCGAGCGCTCAGGAGCCACAGGACGCGAGTGTCCAGAACGAGTCAGTCCTCCCGCCGCCTGGCCTCGCCGCCCGCCGCAGCTGCCTGGTTTTGCCCAGCGGGTCGGATGTTTGTCCCGCCCCCACGACTGGAGAGCGCCAGTCCTGCCCCGCCCCGTCCCGCCCGCTTCTCGCTTTCTCTCGGGGGCTTTTCCCACAGTGGTCAAGACTCACCCTGCCCGGCGCAGGGAGGTGACCTGCCCCCAGAGGGATCCCAGAGCACAGATTCCAGTCGAGGGCAGCAGGTAATCCCTCCTCCCCGCCCCCTCACCTCTGGCCTCATCCCAGGGACTCCTACAGGTTCCGCCAGGCAGGCAAGGGGGGTGGGGGGCATAAAGGACACGTGGGCAAGATTCAGGGAATACACCCGAGATCCCTTCCGAGCAAGCTTTTAATAAACCTGGCTCAACCCTCTAGGTGGTCTCCAAGCCTTTCTGCCCAAGGGGCCCCCAACCTCCCTCCTCTGACCTTGAACGCAGACTGGATCCTGTGAGTGCTCAGTAACCAATAAGAGAGCCCTTATGTGCAAAATGGTTCCAGTCTACGAGATGGTCCGGTGGATTAGATACAAAGAGGTGCCATGAGTTCACCTGGAACCGCACACCTGGCACCACACACCTGGCAAGTTTCATAATTATTACTATTGAGGCTGTCACCAGAGCTGTGAGCTGCAAGGGCAGAAATCCAAGGATGGCCCCAGTGGTGAGCTCCTGGGCAGGACCCGCAGCCCAAAGGCTGGGAGTAGGAGGTGGCGTGGACAGATGGAATCCCTGGCCGGGTGCTGGAGGGGTTGAGAGGCCAAAGGTGATGGGTGTCCAGGATGGCATCCCAGAGCCAGGCAGAGGTCCCTGGGGAAGGTGAGAAAACCCAAGCTGGCTGGGCAGGAATTTTCGAGAAAGAGGAGCAGGTGGGAGGTGAAGGTGAAGAGGGCAGAACTTTACCTTCTACTCTCCCTTGGGATCAAACAAAATTCTACACCTCTGCTGACCACTCTGGTGGCCATGAGCCACCTATGGCTGAGCACTGGGAACTTGTCACTAGTATGAATGGAGAGGAAATATAAGTGTACAGTACACAGCAAATTTTGAAGACAGTACCAAAAAAAGTTTCATTAATTTTTTATATTGATTACTTGTTGAAAGAATATTTTTGGATATATTGGGTTAACAAGATATGTTGTTAAAATTAATTTCAACTGTTTGTTTTACTTTTTGATAATTTTTTAAATTAATAAATTTTATTTTTAGGGTAGTTTTAGATTCACAGCAAAATTGAGCGGAAGTTATAGAGAGCTCTCATATTATCTCCTGTCCCCATAGATGCAGCCTACAGACATCCCCCACCGAAGTGGTACATTTGTTACAATCAGTAAACCCGCATTAACATGTTGTTGTCACCCAAAGTCCATAGTTTACATTAGGTTTACTCTTGGTGTTGTACAGGCTATGAGCCTGAACAAATATATAATGACATAAATTCACCACTGAATATTTTCACTAAACTAAAGATCTTCTGTGCTCCACCTATTTTTTTGTTCACTTTAAAAAAAATATGGCTACCAGGAAATTTAAAATTACATGTGTGTCTCACATTTGTGGCTTGCATTGTATTTCATTTGAATGGTACTGTCCTAGAAGGATTTTAAATCTTAAGGGGAAAGAAAGAAAGAAATTACAAAAGGCTAAAAGAAAGTAAAAGTGATGCTACCACATCTCTGGGAGGGCATAGTCTGCACTTAAAAGCAGTGACAGAAATCATGAAGGGCAATCAGTTGATTTGATTATACATAAATACAAAAATCTGTTTAACAAGAAACAGAATTAAGCAGTTAGTCAGTATTGGCTGATGTGAATTTGGGGAAAAAGACAATGTACAAAAATTGATATCCTTCAAGAAGGCACGCAAACTGATAAGAAAAATAGTAAGACACAAAGAAATGGGCAAAGGAGTCAAAGCACCAATTATCAGAAGAGAAAACACACAGGGACAGTAGCAGGTGGATAAATGCTCAACCTCAGGGTTATCAAAGGAATATGTGTACAAGCAACAAGACACTTTTTCAACAAAACAAAACACACACACACACAGACACAAAACCTTTTTTTAAAAAATGAGAATAAAGTTAGTTAGAAGTCGATGAAATGGAGACATTCATACATTGTTGGCAGGACTGCAGACTGATTCAGCTTTTTTGGAAAACTACTTGGCACTACACATTAGGATTCTTCGATAGCTTACCACTTTGCCCAATAACAGTTCTAACTAACAGAAGATATTTTCAGCTTAAAGTTGTTTGTGGTTAATAAGAAAACTGGAAATAATTTTTCAGGAAACCACGGTGCTTAATGTGGTAGATGAGGAGTTTACGATGACATGGGGAAAAAAATGCCATGAAACGAGTTAGAGGAGACAGGACTGTATTACATATGCCAAGTGCTTCCAGAATGTAAACCCAAATCCACTCAATAAAAGAAAGGCCAGACAGCAATAGAAATTTGTCCCCAACTTTTCTCAGTCCCTGAGGAATGGAAAAACTCTTATTTTTTAAATGCCACAAGTAACAATTCACATTTCAAGAAAAGTCTTTATTTAACCAGCACTTACCAGTGTTTTCTACAGGGCCAGGCCCTGCTCTAAGGGCTTCGTAAATATTAGCTCAGTGCTGTCAGTGGGTAGGTAATGGGAGCCACATGGGTCACTTTAACTTCTCTGGCAGCCACATGAAATTTTTTAATTTTAATAATATATTTTATTTAACATAATAGACCCAAAACATCATTTCAACATATGATCAGTATTGTTATATTAGTGGCTTGAGAGACCCCCCCAAACTGAAAAGCCCACCAAAATTTGTGGGCAAGCCCTGCCTTAAACGTGTAGGTCCTTGCCTGCCAACTGAGACAGAATTCTCAATAATGGGAAAGAGGCAAAGTGGAAAAAAAAGAAAGAAAGAAAGAAAGAAAGCTGCTTTATTGCTCAGAGAGAGAAAAAAGAAAACACTCTCGTGGGGAGCCATCAGCCAGGTAGCCGGTTAGACAGCTCCAGCCCCTGATCCAGCCTCAGGGTCTTCCACTGGAAGGCTCTACCATCGTGATCTTCACTCGGGTGGTGCCAAGCATCTTCTACACTTGTTTCTTTCCTCCCGTGGAGCTCAGCCTTTAAACAAAAACTTCACCGGGGAAGAGAATAAAGCAAGAGATACTGGGGTACATCCTTGGAATTAATGCAGCAGTTCTGGAACTTAAATCATCCTGCTGTATGACTGTGTCCTTGGAATTAAGGGGTCAGCTGCGGTGCTGCAGAAAAAATATGTTACAGCTCAGTTGTGACAGCAACCTGCATCCAGGCAAAAGACCAAACAGCACTAGGACAATTGGAGAACTCAGCTTTATTACGCCAACAGGCTCAAAACAGTTCCAAAACAGTTAACACTCTAAGCTCTGGCCCCTGTCTGTAGGTTTACACCGGCTTTTATAGGCTACCAGTTTACACTTTGCAACATCATATGCAAATGAGGTATAACGAAAGTTGACTAATTAGGAACAAGTTTTGTAGAAATGGACCAATCAGGGGGAAGAGAAATAACCAATCAGGAGTGAGGGAAATAACCAACCAGGAGTGAGCTCCATGCAAATGAAGTACTACAAATGGACCAATCAGAAGTTAGGGAAATGAACCAATCAGGAGTGAGCTCAGGGAACCAATAGAATTTTAGGGGTAAGTAAGCCGTTTCAGAGGCAAAAAGTGAGATAGAGCCTCTGGGCCAGGGAACCAGATGGTGCTGGCAGGAGAGTAGTGGCCTTGCCTGGGGGTCCTGCAGGTCTTTTTATGGGGCTTCCCGCCTCAGCGGGATAAGAGAAACAGCCTGGTCGTTTTGCTTTGTTCTGTTTTGTGCTTTTTTTTTTTTTTAAACAGCCTGGCACTTTCTTTCCCTTGTTAATCAGCCAGGGTCAGTAAGCCTGTCTAATTACCTCTCTTAATTACTAATTGAGATAAATTAATGATCTCATCTGTAAGTAATAGTGAGCTATCTTGCATTTTTTTGGTACCAAGTTTTTGAAATCCAGTGTACACTTAAGTGTAGCACATTTTAACTCCAACCAGCCACATTTCAGATGCTTGATCAGCCACATGTGCTGTTATGGGTTGAACTGTGTCCTCCCAAAATTCATATGTTGATGTCTTAATCACCTATGAATGTGGTCTTACGTGGAAACTGGGTCATTGCAGATGTAATTAGTTAAGATGAGATTTGTATGGAGTAGGGTGTGCCCCTATTCCAATATGACCAGTGTCCCTAATAAAAGGGGAAATTTGGATCCAGACCGGCACAGGGGAGAACGCATGTGAAGATGAAGGCAGAGATCAGGGTGATGCTTCTATAAGACACAGAACGCCAAACATGGCCAGTCAACCGTCAGAAGCTAGGGGAGAAGCATGGACCAGATTCTTCCTCATGGTCCTCGGAAGGAACAAACCCAGCCAACACCTTCATCTTGGACTTCTAGCCTCCAGCTATGTGAGAGAATACATCTTGCTGTTTAAGCCACTCAGTGTGGGAACTTTGTTAAAGCAACCCTAGCAAATTAATACAAGTGATCAGCGGTTGCCATTTTGGACAGTCCAGTGTTAGCTCATTTAATCCTCTGGACACGTTCTGAGGTCAGCTCTATTATTATCCTCACTTATGGACAAAATCTAAAGCCAAGGAGGCTCTCAAGTTCTCACAGCCAGTGAGCAGCAAAGCCAGGATTGGAACCCAGGCAGCTGGTGCTGGGCTGGTTGCTAACCCTTCTGCCTGCCGAGCTCCATGGTTCCAGGTCACTCTTTAAGTTTCTGTCTTTCCCGCACAGGGCAGATGTCCTCCGCTGACCCTGTACCACACCACCGCCTCCTCAAACTTCAGCTGATGCTGGGCATGGAGGACTTTTGCTCTACCCATCTGGGCACCAGACAGATGACTCCCTCTTCCGTGATGGGCCCAACTCCTCCCACTTTACAAAACATGACTCATTCCCTAGGTCCCTCCGACCTGTGGGCTGAGAATGATGGTGCTGTCATGGTATGTAACCCTAATCCCACACCTCCCCACCCACTCACGGCAGTGCCTCTCTGTCTCACCTTCCAGGTGCTCCTCAAACTCCTGGCATCTCTCAGTGGCTGCAGGTGTCCTGCTTGTAGTCTGAATTCACACTTGTAACCTGTCAACTGAAGGAAATCCCATAATCTGAACAGCACCTCCATTGTTGGGGTGGGATCAGGCTTTGCAGGAGCCCCTGCCCACTCTGCCCTCACATCTTGGCTCAGTCAGCCCCATCCCACAGATGGCCGAGCAGATGCCAATGGATGTCTCTCCAAAAACATAGGACTTGCCTTGGGTTGCCCTAGGTGCAGGGGTTGGGAGAGAGAATCTGCCAGACACACATGCCCACGGCAGGGTGGCTGCATGCTTGGGCCTGCCTGGGAAATGGAGATTAGGTTCTAGGGCAGCCAGGGGAGGGCTTTCTTAGCTCCCCTACCAACTCAGGGCGACTGCAGGGAAAGGCAGGGCCTTGTGTGACCACATCACCCCATCCTCTGCTCCCCAGGAAAGGAGATGGCCACAAGGGCCTGCACGAGAGAGCAGTGAGCAAGGGGAGCCTGACCACCTACCCAAAGATCTGGGACCAGGGAAAGAGGTGGGTTAGGGGTCTGGGGTCATGTTTGGATTCCTATCTTTCTTCCTTTACAAAAGCCAGGAGGTTCTTGGCCTTCCCAAACCACAGATGACCAAGAGGGGAGTGTATGGAGCTATCTCTCTCCCCTTGCTGCTCTCTCCTACCACAGGGCCTTTGCACATGCCACCCCCAACTTGAACACTCTTCTCTTCCTTCCTCTTCCTGTACTGCCTAGTTAGTGCCTTCTCACATCCTCTGATCCCCCAGTTAAATGCTCAAACAGACCCCTACTCCTCTTTTGCAGAGTATTGTTCTCATTAGACATGGCTTTTTTATTTTAATCCTTTTTTAAAATTTCTTTGGGGGGGTAGGTAATTAAGTTTATTTATTTATTTTCAGTGGAGGTACTGGGGATTGAACCCAGGACCTCATGCATACTAAGTACACACTCTACCACTGAGCTATCCCCTCCCTTAGACATGGCTTGTTTTGACTGCCTTAACTGCCTTAACTGCCAGCCCCAGGAAGTCCTGGGCCATATTTGCTGCTCACCATTGTACCCATGTGCCCATTTCACATGTGCCAGACTGAGCTTCAGAGGCTGGTGAGAGCCAGAGCCAGAGTTTGAACTCTTATTTGTCTGCACTCAATGCCTGTATTCTTAACCACCACCTGTCCTAGAAGATGTTCTGGGTGAGGTGATGGCCCAAAGAAGCTCACAGAAGTGAGAGGGAAGAGAGATACTTCAAGACTAGGTCAGGTCATGAAGAAACTTCAGACCTTTCTGGGGGCTTGGAGCTATGCCCTATCAGGGTGGGGAGCCTTTGAAGCTTTTAGAGGAAGAGACCAAGGTGATTACCTCTGCCAGGAAGATAACCTTGGCCAGGTGTGGAGAGTGACCTGGAGACAGCAGATATTCAGAGCTGGGAAACCAGTCAGGATGCTGTTGCATAAATTCATGATGGAGGTGGGAGGGCAGCATGGAGGAGCAAAGTGAGCAGGGGCAGGTCAGAGCCTCACCTCCATCCCAACCAGAGCTGTGTCGCAGACTTGCTTGGAGATTACTGAGGATCTGGATGTTGCTCGGTGCCTGGCCCATGGGAGTCATGTTCTACCTGTAAATTACACATTCATTACACCTGATGGTTTTGAGCACTTCAAATCCCATGACTAGAAAATGCAGAAATCCAGGGAATCCAAAAACTTACTACAATTTTACTTAAGCTTGTTCCTAAACATCCCATCTGAAATTAATTTGTTTATTGATCATTTTGATACTTGTTTTCATACCTTCCTATGATGAAGCCACAGGGTGACAGTCGTATACTTTGACATCCTTGAATTTCAGTATCAGTTTTTTACTATTTTGTTGGAATTTTAATCTGAATAGACCAAAATGAAAAAGGCAACTTTTTATTAGGTATTTTTTGGTGTTACAGCCTGAGTTATTGACCAGTTAACTCTGGATTGGGCCGCATGGATGTGGGAAGGAGGGGCTTCTCAGGTGATTAAAGCCTGAGCTGACGGTTCTCAGGCTGAATTTACTGTTTATATTTAAACATCCTTTGTTACCTCGATCAGACATCGGAAGTTCATGCCTTTTATGCAGGACTTGTTTGTTTACAACTTAAAATGACCTTTCCTTCTTCTTAAATCTCTTTTTGTGCTTTCCTGTTTTTAGGAATCCTTGGTCTGATTTGTTTCTTTAATATCCTGCCTCCTTGGTGGGGCTTTTTGTCCAGATCCTGTTGCTTCCAGAACTTCACAGGCTGCAGAGATACAGGAGGAGCTGGAGACCCCTCCGGCCCAAGCCTCTGCAGGAACCCGGGACACCAGGCCAGGCCCCTCTGCCTGCAACCACTGGGGGCCTCCCAGAGTATCCCTGGGCTCCACCAGAGCTGTGGATGGGGACAGGAGAGAGATGGAAGGAAATATGGGTCCAACATGGATGAGGCAGGAGAGACTCAGAGAGGAAAGGGTAAGGCCCGCACTCTGCAGCCGCCTCTCCCTGAATCCTTCCACCTGCTCCCCATGCTCCATTCCCCACAAGCCTCCCTCGAAGCTCTGCAAAGCGGGAGTCAGATTTCACTCCCCAACTTCCAGTCCCCCTTACTCAAAAAGCCAGACTGTCCAGGTGGCCTGCAGGGCCTGGGGGTGGGCCTGGGCCACTCATTCAGCATCATCTCTCCACACCCACCATGGCCTCCAGTGATCCTCATCCCACGGTATTTGCACCCTCATTTAGTCCCCCTCCCACGCCGAGCAGGGCTGACCTGTGTGACTAGGTGACGGGAACCTGACGTACAAGGCTTGGTCATAAAGATGTTACCACCTCCTCCCTGCTCTCTGGGATCACTTGCTCTGGGGAAGCCAGCTGCCATGTTGGAAGGACACTCAAACTGTCCTCTGGGGTGGCCGCTGTGAGGAGGAACTGAGGCCTCCTGCAAACAGCCAGCACTGACTTGCCAGATACATGAGATGTCTTGGGAGCAGATCCTCCAGCCCCAGTCAAGCATCAGATGACTGCCGCTGTGGCTGATGGCTTGTCTGGAACCTAATGAGAGACAATGAGCCAGAACGAGCCCACTAAGCCTCTCCATAATTCCTGACCACAGAAACTGGGAGATAGTGTTTGTGGTTGTTTAATTTGTGACACAAGAGATACCTAATACACTCCTCTTTTGTGTCCTTGACCTTCATCCCACTCTACTATTTATCCTTCCCTCAGGGTGGAGTAGGAGGAAGGAATCGTCAGCACTGGGCTGGATGGAAGGGACATCCTGGATGTTCTCCCAGGACCGAGGACCAAGCAGGGAGAGACCCAGGCAGAGGGTTTCCACAGTGCCCCATGCCATCAGGGGACTGGCTGGACTCCTTCAGGCCTATGGATCTCGCTTGCCCTTAGGAAAGGGGACATCTGAGAAGGGGGAGCCCACCAGTGCTGGGGGAGCGCAGGCCTGGGTCAAGTCATGCCAGCTCCCTTTCCCCTCTGGGAAATGGAATAGTCGTAAGCCCCCCACACAAAGCTTCAGAGAGGATGAAATGTGGCTTAAATGAGATCTGTGACCTGATTCTTCCCTCACATCTGTAGGGGCAGGGAGGGCCTCTCTTCAGGGCCCTGATTTCCATCCTCAGGGAGCCTCCAGGCCAGTTCAGCTGGGAGGGTAAGCAACATGGAGTGCAGGCTCAGAGAGGTTGAGCAATTTGCCCAGTGTCACACAGTCAGCAAGTGGCAGAGTTGGGAGGCAAATCATGTATCTGGTCCAGGGCCCATCATCCAGGCCTGTGTGACAGCTAGCCTGACCCCAGCCTGGAAGAGGATGCTCAACCAGACAATCCTTAGGAGTGTAGCAGGTGCCCAGCCCATCCTAAAGTGTCTGAGGGCTGAGGGCACTCCTGGGTAAATGTCACTGACCGTGGGCGACAGCCAGCCTTCAGTACTGATGAATCTGGCAAGGAGTCAGCAGCCCCGGCGTGGCCTTGCCTGAGTCACTTCCCCTCTCTCTGGGTCTCGGTCTCCCCAGCCTCCAAATGGGGGCTCAAAGGACTAGCTCTGGGCCTCTCATCCTAAGTGAGCTGAGAACCTTTGTCCTCAGGAACATGAGGGAGTGTTTGGCCCTGGGCTAAGCATTGAATTAATCCTGACATGATACTCCTGGCATCCTCATCCCCAGATGAGAGAACTGAGGATAGAACCAGTGATGGGATTTGCTCATCCAAGATCTGAACCCAATTCGTGATCCTAGTTGTCTTACAAGAGGACTCATTCCTGGCACGGGGGGGGGGGGGGGGGGGATTATGCCCTCTTCCAGATGCAGGACCCTTGGAGGGCAGGAACAGAGGCCTCCGTGGCCCACTCATGCCCTCCCTGCTATAGAAGTGTGTGACTCTCCCTGGAACCCACGCCTGCAGTGTTCAACCATGAGGGAAAGGCCCTATGGACCTCATGAAGAGCTCACAGGCTTGAAAGGAAAACATGCCTGTTCCTGCCTCCCCCGGGTCAGAGCTAAGGTCGTGACCTGACTTCGCCCTCTGGGCCAGCCGCCCTCACCTGCACTGCCTGGTATGGTAGCCATGTGGCCAGTCTGAATTGAGATCCGCTGTGAGTATGAGATACATACAGGCAGGATTCCAAAGACTTAGTACAAAGAAACTTCAGTGATCATTTTTATATTGATTATATCTGAAATGATAGTTTTGCTCTATTGGTTTAAAGAAAATATTAAAATTAACTTCACTTATTTCTTTTCACTTTTTTTAATGGGGCTACTGGAAATTTTTAAATGACACACATGGCTTGCACTTGTGGTTCGTGTTATGTCTCTGTCCAATAGCGCTGGTGTAGACGCTGGCCACTATGACCCTGAGAGCTGGGAAGAGACCCAGAGGTTCGGAGCTCAGAGGAACCTCAGGGGACTTGGGGGCTTCATCTCCTGGGGCCGAAGGTGAAATTGGCTAGTATAAGGCTCTCTCCCCCCACTCACCGGGGCCAGCGTCCTCTCCTGCAATGGGCTCAGGTCACTCAGTTCTGTCTACTCACACTGCCCATGGTGACAGAGATGGGGTCCAGCTCGCTGGTCCTGGGTACAGGGCCCACTCTGGCTCCCTCCAGGTCGCCTGTCGTTAGCCCAGCTGGCAGGGCTTCTAGTCCCTACTTTCAGGCAACTGGCAGAGGGGAGGGAGGTCTATTCCTTACTGGGTGTCTAAGGCACTGGCCCCTGGTCTGGCTGCTCTGGATTCAAATCCTCATCTGTAAAATGAGGACAGTGATGCTCGCCCCACTGCATACTGAAAGTGACACCGTCTACTGTCACATACAGAGGCCGCTCTCTACCCTGCCCCTCAGTCCCCCACCATCTGCACCTGTGGTGCCATCAGATGCCTCGCTGAGTCAAGAAGGCCAGACTCACCCCTAGCAGAGGCTGCATGCACAGGACCTGCATACAGTAGGTACTTGTCTGAGACTGCCGTGCAAGGAGTTTGTCCCGGAGGTGATCCCAGGGAACAAAAGTAGGGGAGTAAGGAAGTGAGACAGAGGGGAGGAGGTAGCTGTACAGGGAGGTAATCAAGGAAGGAAGAGCCTGATCCCAGTGTGGATAATGGGAGACAGTGTGGAACACGAGCCTCAGAGTCCCACCCGAGGCCAGAGGGTCTTTAGACACCAGCTCCACGCAGTCTTTGCTTGAGGGCTGCTTCAGGGCTGTCAGATCTGCTGGTCTTGGGGCCTGCTGGGCATCTGGCTCTGGAGGCTGGAGGAAGGGTTGACGGATACAGGAAGGGGGCATGGGCAGGGGACTCAGGCAAGGCATCAGCAGCCTCGACTCTAATCTGGGATAATGGGTTGGGCTTTGTGCCCGATTCTCAGCCAAAGGCTTCCCTGCTCTGCGAGCTCCTGACTGTTCCTCCCTGGAACTTGGAAAAGAGAAGCAGAGGGCTTGAAAACCCAGGCCCCGCCCTGGAGGAGCCTCACAGAACAGCAGATCTCCAGTTCTGGCCCTGGACGAGCAGAGCTGAGATGGGGAGCCCGGAGGCCCTATGCTAGCCTGGGGACTGGGCTGTCAGGAAAGGATGCCTGAAGCAGACAGCAGAGCTTGCTTTGAAAACACTTAGCAGTGTTAGTTACAGTAGAGGGAACAGCAGATGCGAAGCCCCAGAGGGGTGCAGCTCCATGGCTTCTCCCCAAGGGCAACGGGGGCCACGGAGGGCCAGAGCAGAGGAAGACCTCTGGCTGCAGGTGGAGGGTGAGTCCTATGGGCAAACCCAGGGGAAGGAGTTGAGAAGGGGTCCAGGTTGAAGGCAGAGGTCTGACCCAGGAGAGTGTGTTAGTGTCCTGGGGCTGCTGTAAGGAAGTACCACGAACTAGGTGGCTTAAAACAACAGAAGTTTATTCTCTCACAGTTTTGTAAGCCAGAAGTCTGAGGTCAAGGTGTCAGCAGTGCCATGTTCCCTCTGAAGCTCTGGGTAGAATCCTTCATTGCCTCTTAGCTTCTGGAGGTGGCTATCTCCCTGGGCATTCCTTGGCTAGCAGCTGCATCACGCCAGCCTCTGCCTGTCTTCACGTGGCATTGTCCCTGCGTGTCGTCTGCGACTTCACGTGCCATTTCCATGTCTTATCAGGACACCAGACATATTGGATTAGGGCCCATCCCAATGACCTCATCTTCACTTGATTATATGTACAAAGACCCTATATCCAAATAATATCAGTCATAGGGAATTGGGGGTTAGGACATCAACATTATCTTTTTAGGGAATACAATTTCACCCATAACAGAGAACACATGGTTTCACTGAATTTCTCCCAGGGGGCAGCCTTGATCCCTGCCCTGGCTTTCAGGAGTCAGGCCTACAGATGCCTGGTCACAGTGGGTGCCTCTAGCCCCCTCTGGCCCAGAATGTCGGAACTGGGCAAGACTAAACTTGGTACCATGGCGCCCTCTGTTGTCCAGGTGTAGAAAGAGCAGTCTGGTTCCTGAAAGCTACACCTGCGGGGCCCCTTGGAGACCTCACACTTTTTCAGCCATGGAAGAGCCCTCAGTCCTGAAGGTCTAGAGGCCGAGGGCACCAGCCTTGGCATCTGACTGACCTAGGTTTGCATCCTGCTTCTATGGTCACCTGGCTGGGTGATCCTGGGCTGGTTGCTCTGCCTCTCTGTGCCTCCTGGGGAAAGCAGAGGGAATTGTGCATGCCCCAACATGGCACAGGACTGGGCACAGAGTGGTTGCTCAATACCTGGCAATGACTCATTATCAAAATATTAATTACGTTAATAAATGAGTTAATAACTATAACGCTTTTAAAACAAACCAGGCAGATAGTAAATGCTAATGAAGTAATTTATATTCTTGTCATCTACTAACTGCCAGAGTTGTTCCTGGATTCCTAAGGGCCTAGGAGTGCCAATATTAATAATAATAAATAATGTAATATGTATAATATTATTAATGGCATTTCTAGGCCCTTCAGGGTCTAAAGAAATAGAATTAGGAGGTTCCACAAACCCAGGATGATATCATATTGCACTAATTCATGTCTCTCTTTGATTAATAAAAGGGAGAATTATGTAATAAATGCGAGTCACATCTTTTCCTGAAAATAGTCTTAGCTATTGTCAATTTTATTTATTTATTTTTGCTTATTTTGCTCCAAGGGTGTGCTTATTTCTTGCCACAAAGAATATTACGAGGGTGCAGGCAGTGGTCCTGGGGGTTGGTGGGGTCAAATCTGTCCCAGACTGACCAACCATCCTGGTTGCCCAGGACTGAAGAATTTCTTGGGATGTGGGAACTTTCAGTGCTAAAACCAGGACCGTCCCAGGAAACTGGCACAGTTGGTCACCCTAACTCCTTCCCACCCTGCTTGGACCAGAAGCTCACTCCCAGGAGGAAGACTGACTCAAGCCCAGGGAGGGCTTAAGAGCTAACTGATCTGGCTTTGAATTCTGACTCTGGCACTAATTAGCTGTGTGACACTAAGTAGGTCACTTAATCTCTCTGAGCTTTGGTCTATAAAGTTGGGATGTTGGAGCCTGGCACAAATAGGTCTCCAATAAAGAACCTCCCAGCTGTGGTTTCTGTCTTTCCCATCTGGCTGCTGACCCGAGAGTCCTGTGCCCTAGGAAGGGCCTCTATCTCCCTGAGAAGGCTGAGGGCGGCAGGTGGTTAGAGCTGACGCATCCCCACTCTGGTCGATCATACCTGACATGCCTTGGTTGCTCTCTGGACATGAGCTCCAGGAGGCCTGGACCAACTTGCTGACTGCCATATGCTCAAGGCTGAGGGGGCACAACAGACATCTAGTGAATACCATATATTTTTGGGGTTAATTAAACTGGACCCCAGGGTAGAAGGGGAAACCCAGGACCTAGGTAGGGCTAGAGCGCAAGCAGATGGTGAGGCAGCCTGGAGTGGTCAGTAGGAGAGAGGGGGCAGCCAGGGGTGGGGTGAACAAGCACTGGAGATGGAAGGGGTGTGGAGTTCTGAGGAGATGGCTTAGTACTGGGTCTGACACATCCTGCAGTGTGACCACAACAATCCCTTTCTGCTCTCAGAATATCCCTTCCCACATGTGTAATGTGGGATGGTACCTGTGCCTACCTCAGAGGGTAACTGTGATGATTAAGAGATTGCACAAGGAACCCTCAGCCTGGGCCCAGGGCCTGCTGCTCAGTGCTCCTCCAACTGGTCCCCACCTCCGTGTGTGTGTGTGTGTGTCTCTCTCTCTTTCACACACACACACACACACACACACACACACACACACACACACAAACACATACACACACACACCATCTTTCAGGTCTTGGGAGCTCATGGGAGCCCTTCAACTACACGGGCTTCAGCAGGTGACAGATGCCAGTCCACTGGGCTTCGTCTCACAGACACACTCACAGAGGTACCGCCATGCTCCCTGGGGGGGTCCCCCAATCCCCAGCAGTCACCCCCCAATCATAGCCCCGCCAGTCAGCACCACTGAGGCTGATTAACAAAAACACATTAAATTCTTTTACTTTGGAAGTCTCCCCTTTAAGGGGAGACAGGAAATAGAACATTCTTTTTCAGAGGGAAAGGAATGTAATTAAAAAAAAAACTATAACTAGTCAAATACTGATCTCAGGCCCTGTGTGCGGTGGGCCCAGACCTGGCAGCAGCCCCATCTCACCCCAGGGGCCGGGGTGGCACCAGGAGGGCCGCGGCGGCGGCCAGAGGAGCCCTGCCTGGCCCTCCTCAGCGGGCGGGACGTCACCACTGCAGAAAGTCCCGGATGACCTTCCAGAGCTTGGTGACCCACAGGTTGACGCCCAGGTCCGTCAGGTACTGGATCTCGGGCGTGAGCATGCGCCGACAGAGCTGCGCGTGCCGCCGCCCGATGCTCTTCTTGAGGTTGTAGCCCATGATGGACTTGGCGCCCAGCGGCTGCCAGGGCTGCATGGCCGCGTCCTGGATGGCGGTGGCGTCCACCGCGTCGCCGCCGTCGATGCAGATGCGACGCATGCGCTCATTGGCGCGCCGCAGAGCGGCTACCTCGCGGGCCATGCGCTCCCGCCCGAACGCCTCCACCTTGCGCCAGAAGCTGGCGTTGAAGTGGCGGTAGAGGCGGGCGTCCAGCTCGTTCCAGGCCGTGGCGCGGCGGTACAGCTCGCCCGAGAGGCGCGGCACGGCCGAGGCGCGGCGGGCGTTGAGCTTGAAGTAGAGCACGTCCTCCAGCTCCCAGCACAGCAAGTCCTTGAGCAGCACCAGCGACTCGTCGAAATACTCCTGCAGGAGCACCAGGTGGAAGCGGCGCTCCACCTCCAGGATGTGCTCCTGCACCTGCGGGCTGCTGGGGTCCAGGTCGCTGTCGTAGCCCAGGTCGAAGAAGAGCAGGTTGCGGAGGTAGTGAGCGTTGTAGCCGTGGGGGTCGTAGTAGCGGTCGGGGTCCTGCAGGAACTCGGCCAGCTTGTCTTGGCCCGAGAGCTTCCACGTGAAGGGCACCACGGAGCCGAAGTAATGGAAGGAGGACTCGAAGAGGCGGGCGGGGTCGCGGAGCACCGTGATGAAGGTGGCGTTGGGCGGCACCAGGCCCCGAACCTCGTCGTAGTGGAAGCGCATGTGGTTGCAGATGATGTTGAAGCAGGCGCCGGGCCGGTAGTCCTGCACCAGGCTGCGCGCGAAGAAGGCCGGGTAGTCGAAGTCGTTGCGGCCGTTGGGGAAGGCGAACTTGAGCCCGTGCTTCTGGCCGAAGCGGAAGAGGATGTTGAGCAGCGTGCTGCTGGCCGTCTTGTGCGTCTTCATGAACACGATGTCCCGCCGCGGCTGGCAGCCCTGAGCCGAGCCATTGGCCGAGGTCACAGGCTCGGGCTCACTTGGGGCGGGGGAACAGGGTGCTGCGCCCTCGGAGGTCCTGCTGGGAATAGAGTGGTGGTAGAGCCTCAGGACTCAGCCCCCTGGGCCCTGGGGTCTAGAGAGCAGGGCTGCAGGGGATAGTGGTGGGGATCAGACTGGCCAGCGTTCAGGTTGCAAGACATAGGCAGGCAGTTTGGCCTCTCTGGCCTCACTTTCCTCATCTGTGAAATGGGGACAATAGCAGGCCCTATATGTGGTGTTGCTGAGAGAACAATAACAGGTCTCATTCATGGCCACTGTGATATACATTTATCATTAAGTAGCATTAGATGGGACCACATGAAACTCTGCAGGCCCAAAATGGTCCACTATTAGTAATTTCTTCTAGTTCAACTTAATACCTCCAATTAAGGGCCCAGGCTGTGCCAGGCCTGAGCTGAGCAGCCCTATGGGGAGGTGGGGTGGCCTCGTGGTTAGGAACCAGGCTTGTAGGCAGACAGACCCCAGTTTGAATCCAGGCCTTGTGCCAGCTCAGTGCTCTTGGACAAATCACTCCCAACTCCTGGCCCCACTGGAGCCTCAGAGGATGACTCTGAGCCCTGTGCACAGATAGTGTTGATTCTTATGCTCGATGATAGGCTATTATTACACCCATTTCACAGGTGAGGACACTGAGGCCGTGCATTTCACAGTGAGTTCTGCCCTCAGGGGGATTTCTGCCTGGCACAGCCTCATGTAGGGCACAGCTGGGGGCTGCCCAGGAGGTGATCATCGGGGTGGGAGCCACCCTTCCCCCACCCCCCAACACCCAGCAGGGCCACTCACGTGGAGGCCAGGCCGGTGTGCAGCGGGGGGACGGCGTAGGAGTACAGCAGCAGCAGGAAGCTGGTGAAGAGTGCTCCCAGCACCAGCCCCTTGGCCATCGACTCCCAGCGCTTCTTCTGCAGCAGCATCTCAGACACCTATGGGGGAAACACAGTATCAGGAAGCCGGCCCCAGGGAGCCCCCACCGCCATCCTAGGCCTGGCTGGGTTGAGAGGCAGCCTTCCACACTGGGAACCTGCCTTTGCCTGCAGGGTCCAGACAGAGACAGAGAGACAAACGCACAAAGAGACGCTGGGTTGCCGATGGACATGGTGGCCGAGGCCAATGCAGAGAGAGGTTGGGGAGTGTGGCAGGGAGAAGGTTCTGCTGCCTGGCTCAGGTTTTTGGTTTGGTTTGGTTTGGTTTTTTTACTGCCTGGTTCGGTTTTCATTTTGAAGCTGACAGGTAAGTACATAGGTGTTCATTAATTTTTTATAGCTTTTGGGGCTTCATACCAAAATCATCTAAGTGAATAGGCAAAGAAGACCCTTTCCTAGGGCTCTGTCCCTCCAGGCCTGAAGCCAAGATTGTCTACAGGGAGGGTCCTGGGCCCTGAATACCTCACCTTTCAGAAGGCCCAGCCAGCCCACCTGTCCCCTTTGCCACCCTTCCCAGCTGCCCAGTGTGGGGGTCGAGGCTCCTCATCTCTTTTCACTGGCCCCAGTGCCCATGGGGGCTGTAGGGGAGCCAGATGGAGAAACTGAGGCTCCACGTGAGGAAGGAGGGGGCTCAGATCACACAGCATTCAGGCCTCTGCCCACACACCCACTTGTTCTCCAGTTGCCGGTAGGCTGGGTTAACTAGGAAAATCTGAATTTCAGATAAGCAACAAATAAAAATCTTTTTAGTACAAGTGCTTCCCAAATATCATATGGGATATACTTAACATTAAAAATTATTCAATGTTAATCTGAAAATCAAATTTAACTGGCTATCCTGCTTTGTTGTTTGTTTTTAGTTTTTGGGGTAGGTTTTGGGTCCACCCTGTCAGCAGGGGACTGAGGCATGAGCTATAATGGGGCCAGTTCAGGCTGAGCGACGGGGTCCAGGAGAGAGCTGGGGCCCGGGGGCCTTCTCACCTCCCCTTAGCTGCCAGGCCAAGGCGAAAACTTTCCACTCCTGTTCTGGCATATGTTGCACTGGGCCCTGGGCCTCTGAGGCCATGAGAGGTCATGTCTGCTGCCCCGTGATCACACACATGGCATGTCGCCACTGTCCCTGCAGCCAGGGGCCAGCCAGCCAGCCTGGAGGAGGACCCCAAGTACTTCCCCCTGGAAAAGTGACTGGAAGCACCCACAAACCTTTCCCAGAGAAAGGGCACTCCGGGCCTCCTTGACCAGTCCCTGAGACCTCCGCTTACCATCTAGAATTTCTCCTCACAGGAAAGATGTGAAGAAGCAATCTGCAGAGGAAGAAACTATACGAGAGGGAATTTTGGCTTCCCTGGTGACAATGACGTATCTCTGTTCGCTCCTAAGTGGCCAAGGTGGACCGGGTCGGGGTGGACGAGAGTGTTTCCAGAGGGCAATTCTATCCAAGGAGGAAGGTACAAGGTCTCCCAATTCCAACTATTCCACAGAAATACTTGGGCAAAGTCACCCATGCTTTCGTGTTCGTGGCAGCTTGGTCAGAAATAGAAAAAAAGAAACAGTCCCCCCCCAAAAAAGAAACAACCTGAGCATCCATCTGCGGGGGACAGTCATACAAAGCAAGGCCCATCCCTGGATGGAGCCATCTGTACCCAATGGAAAAAAACAAGGTGGACCTGAGTGGACTGGCTCAAAAACACACTATGCTCTATATTTTTTTAAATGTTTAATTTTTAAGAGGGAAGTAATTAGGTTTTTAATTTATTTTTATTTTAATAGAGGTACTGGGGATTGAACTCAGGACCTCGTGTATACTAAGCATGCACTCTACCACTGAGCTATACCCTCCCTGCACCATGCTGTATTGTGAAAAAAGAAAGTTCTGGACACGGTGCCCCTAAATCCATATATGCAGTAAGTAAATATGCATAGGCCCACAAAGAAACAACTGGAGGGACGTGTTCTGAGTTTTAACAGTGAGGAAGGAGTACACAAGGGAATATTTTTCTACATTATGCATTTCTGTAAGGGTTGCATTTTTTTTTAAGGAGCCTGTATTTTTAATCAGGAAAAGGCAATAAAATGCATTTAATATATTTAAGTAATAGATCATAAAGCTCGTGAGGTGGGGAAAGTCAGCTAGTGACGATCTGATCACGGAGAGGGCCCAGGAGAGGGAGGTGCCGGCCTGGAAGCCCCGGACCTGTGTTTCAATCACAGGAACCCCTTGGAGCCTCAGTTTCTCATCTATAAAATGAGACAGCTGGTAGCCCTCCCCACTGGCTCTTCTCAAGATGGGGCAGGCAAAGTGACTAGCACATAGTTTTTGCTCAAACTGTGGGGACCTGCTGTGGGTTCCTGTCTTTGTCGCCCTCAGAGTGGGCCCCCTTGAACAGAGTATGCCCACCCCTACCCCCACCACTACCACCAAGCACAAACCTGCCCCTGCCTCCAGTGCCCCCATCAGCCTCCTGTTCCCCAGGGTCCTATCTAAAGCAGGGCAGAGCCTTGGGCTAGGCCAGAGCCTCAGACTTGGGCCCAAACCCTGAGTGGGGCCCTGGGCCTCAGTTTCTCTGATTTTAAAGTGGGGAGGGATTGAGATTCCTGCCCTCTGAAGATCCCCAGGGCTCACCCCACCCCAGGAGCCCCACTCACCAGGGCACTTTCCGGAACTATGCGAGGCTGCTGGCAAAGGCTCTGGGTGGAGGTCGGGCAGCAGGGGGCAGACCAGCCTCCTAGAACCACCAATCAGGCTCTGCCTGGCCCCGCCCAGCATACCCCCCCACCCCTAACCCCACCCCCGGGCCACCAATCACTGCTTCATTCATTCATTTGTTCATCCCCCAACACTGGCTTCCTCAAACCCAGCCAAGGGGGAGGGCATAGCTCAGAGGCAGAGTATGTCTTACCACGCATGAGGCCCTGGGTTCAATCCCCAGTACATCCCCATCCCACTCCCTCCCAAAAAAACCCAGCCAGGCCCTGCCAGGTGCCAGACCCTGGGCCATCCCACCCTCTGGTTTCACTTTTGAGCCCCTGCTACAAGCCAGGTCCTGGGATGGGGGCTTCTCCAGAGCATCCTATTGACCCCACTCAGCTATCCTGGGAGGCGGACCCCACTGTCACCCTCATTTTGCAGATGGAGAAACTGAGTCTCTGGGAAATGACGTGACTTGTCCAGGGTCGCAAGGCAGGGGGCAGGGCTGGGATTTGAGCCCAGGGCTGTCGGCCTCCAATGTGCAGGCTCCCACTTGTCCACGGCAGCCTGTGCCTGGTGTGTCCCAGGCCCAGCCCAAGCTCATTGGGAAGGAGGGTGTGTGCAGCTGGACAGTCCATCACAGAAGGCTGAGGTTTGCCAGCAGGTGACGGCCCCAGGACTAAGGCCATGGGGTACTGAGGACAATCTCAGCCAAGCCTGAGCATCCTCCAGTCTGGAAGACGGCGCAGCAGGGAGGCTGAGGCTCAGAGAGGGCAGAACCACCATCAAGGTCACGAAGCACAGCAGTAGCAAAGATAGGATTAGAACCTGAGTCTCCTTCCTCTGCCTACGGTGATGACAGTCCCAGGCACTCGGGGCAGACTGTCCCGCTCCCTAGCCCACTCCATCTACTTCTGTCCTCTGAGTGCCCCCAGCCACGTCACCCTCCATCTGTGCTGACAGCTGGCTCCAGGCCAGGCCCAGCAATGCTCCTGTTTGGCTGGACCAGCAGCCTCCAAGGAATGAAGGAGAAACAGGACTCACCCCCCACCGCGTGCACACAGGGAAACTGAGCGCAGGACAGTGACCCTTCTGGGCTACAGCATCACCACCAGGCAGGCCTGATTCCCGGGTGTCCTGCTCCCCCAGGGACCCAGCAGAGGAAGACACACTCACCTTGGGCCGTGGCTGGCTGCCCCTTCCCTCTCCCTGCCTGAGCCACGTCTGACTCCCAAGGCTGCCTCTGCGGTCACTGGGAAACAGGAACGCTCCAATGACACCCAGCAGTGTGCTGGCCGGCTCCCTCATGCTCCAGTGGGTGTGAATATTCATGAGTTCCCTCCCCTGGGATAGCAGGTGGCATATGCCTGTACCCTGCAGGTGCTGCCCTGGCTCTCTGCCCCATAGGTGCTCCTCGATCCTCTCTGGACCTCAGCAGCCAGGCTGCTCCTTCATCTGAGGGCTCAGCAAGGTCCCAGGTGTCCTTGGATCAAGGACACAAGCAGCCGCAGAGCCCTGCGGAGAACCTGGGACAGGCTTGAAGGCCACGGAGGGGCAGAGAGGCAGGTGGGGTGGGGAGGCTCATTGCTCCTCTGATCACATCTGACTTAAGCCTCATGTCTGCCCTGTGAGTCAAACAGGTGAAGATACCAAGGCTCAGAGAGATGAGCTCACCTGTCCAAGGTCACACAGTTAGAGGAGAGGCAGATAGAACCAGAATCCAAACATGGACTTGCCAAATTCTACGGCTTTAAGATGCTGAGACACAACCTCAGACCACCAAGGTTTGTCTAAAATCTGTGAGAGCCCAGAGAGTGAGAAACTTAGCCTGGAAGGCCTCCTGGAGGCGGAGCCCCTGGCCAGGGCAGGTAGAGTCTGATGAGATTTCTCCTCTCAGAGCTCCAAGTTCTTCATCAGTACTGCAGTACTGAGGTGCAGTCCAGAATCCTGCCTGCGCTGCCTCCACCCTGTGTGAGGGATGGTGGCATGGGACACCCTGGTCCAGCCTCGAGCGATTCAGGCTGATCAGAGATGCTCATCCTTTCCAAGATCTCGGTAGGAAGAGGCAGTTCTAGGGGCCTTGGTTCTAAACCCAGTGGCCCTCAGGCTCAGCTCAGGGACTGGAACCTCTCATACCCTGCTCTTAGCTGGGATCAGGTCTGCCTCAGCCTTGCCCATGGACAGAGGGTGCCCAGGAAAGCCCCCACATCCTTCCTTTAGCTCTGATGCCCAGAGCCCACACCATGGCCCATGCATGGGGCTCTGGGGACCCAGGTGTCACCATCAATTATTAATAATCACTACTGTGACAGTCATTTATCCCACTCGGAGCACTTTCATAGGTCAGGGAGCATCTGACACTGCGCTCTGAATGCTCTTTCCCCCACAGCCCTGCCCAGCCAGGGAGCAGTCCTCCAAGCACCTATGAGACACAGGAGGACTCAGAGTGCTGATCTCCCTGAGTACTGGATCAGGTCCAGAGTACAGGGTAGAGATGTTTTATCTGTTCTGGGCTGAGCTAACTTAAAGACAGGTGCATGGGGGTGAGGAGGGGCAGAGCTGACATCAAACAGCAGGCACAGTGGTTTATGAGCGTGGACTCTAGACCAGAGTCTGGTCCTGTGCTCAGGACTTGCCATGTATCACGTATCCTCAGGATCTTTACAGGGAGCCCTCCCTATCCCCTACTTTATCATAGACTAGGGAACTGAGGACCCAAGGAGTTGAAGTGAGGAAGTGACAAGCCCAGGGCCACACAAGGGCAAGAACCTTGTCCAGGTGGTGGTGGAGCACAGAGAGAGAGCATGGGAGGAACAGAAGAGCCACCTGAAGCCAAGCTTTCCAGAGGAGGGAGCATTGATGACAGAACAGCCTTGCCAGAGGGGTCTCTTCCCAGAGTATCAGTGCCATTGGCTGTGGCTGGTTCTGCCCCCAACGAAAAAATAATTTTTTTTAACTATAAAAGCAGCACATGCTCACTGAAAAAAAGTTTCTGAACTTTAAAGTTTCTGTAACTTTACAGTTACAGAAAAATATCGAGAGGACAGTGAAAAGAGCTCCATACCCAGAGTTCACCACCCTTAAAGCTTCAGCACCAGCCTCCTCCTTTTCTGTCTATATTGGTGATGGGAGGGGTCTCTGTTGGGGAGCACACATTGTTTTTAACTTGCTTTCAACCCCCTCATATCAATAGATTGTGGACATCTTTTTGTGATCATAATGAGGTTTTCTCTCTCTTTTTTAAATGGAGGTACTGGGGATTGAACCCATGACCTCGTGTATGCTAAGCACCCCCCCACCACAATGAGTTTTAAGTTGATCTGTTCTGCAGGTATTTGCTAAGCACCTGCACTGTGCCCAGCACTGCGGTTCATGGTGCCCAGTGCGCGGAGCTCGGGCTCAAGGTGCTGGGGGTGACAGAGGGGCAAGCAGACAGCTGCAGGTCTCGGGTGGAGGACCCACTGGCGGGGCTTCCTGGAGCAGAGAGAAAACACCTGACCCAGCCTGGAAGGTGGGAGGGGCATGATCAGGGAGACTTCCTGGGCTAGAGGGCTCGGTGGCAGAAGCTACTGGGTGTTTTCTGATTTCCAAAGGCAGTTAGTTCCCTTTCTCCCTAAACTACATTTCCCATCTGCACTTGCAGTTCAATGTCCTCATGTAACTGAATTCTGGCCAATGGAATACGAGCAGAATGACAGCTGATAAGGTTAAGTGGGCAGACCTTCTCTGTGGTCTCTTTTCCCACCAGCTGGATGAATGGGGACATCTCTAAGGATCTAAAAGTGGGCGGGGCCATGAGATAGGAGGAACCTGGGTCTCTGCATCCCTGCTCACCAAACACCTGATTAGATTTCAGGAAAATGACAGCTAAACTGCCTTTGTGTTAAGGCTTTTGGAACTTCGGGCTTATCTATTACAACAGCTAGCATTAGCTAATGCACCTGTTACCCTACAATAAGCCAGGCAGAGAGAAAAGCATGTGCAAAAGGCCAGGGCAATCGAAAAACTAACAAACGTTCAGCCTGGCTGGAGTGTCCAGTATGTGTGCGTGTCAGAGGTTGGTTGGGTGTTACACTGTCCAGGTGTGAAGGGACCTGGACCAAGGAGAAGGCTAGGAAGGGACTGGAACCATCTGTAGGCCATGGCATGGACAGCGTTGGTGAGTGACAGGGTGTGGAGGAGAGAAGGAAAGAATCCCCGTTGGCGTGACTGGCTGGCTGGGGGTAGAGCTAGTCCCTGATTAGGGGAGGCTTAGTACTGGGGCAGGTTTAGTGTGGGGGTTGGGGGGTCAAAGTGGGGGTTGGGTTTAGGGCACATTGAGTCTGGGGGATGTGTGGGAGGCTCGCAGAATGTGCAAAGAGCAGAAGGAGCCCCTGCTTAGAGCACAAGAGGGAGATCTTGGGGGAAAGAGGTTGGGGGTCATGAGCACAGAGGTGGGAATTGAGGTCAGAGGAGGAGAGGGTGAGGAAGGAGAAAGACCCCTGCACTTAGGGGAACAGGGTGGGGAAGAGACCCCCAAGGAGATAAAAGGGCCTCCAAAGCCATTGGCTGCAGAACATTCTGTGGAACCACTGCTCCCGTGAACCATTCACTGGTCGGCAGGCATTCATACTATTTGTTTGGTGGGCACACAAGGGAACAGGGCTCTGGCAGAGAAGGTGGTGGGGTGAGGGTGTCCTAGGGCTGTTTCCTGCGGCTAGAAGGGAGTCTCATGGGGATACTGGAGAAGACTTTTTTTTAAAAGCAGGGCAGAAAGACTGTCCCTACAGTGCTCAGAGCACATATTTGACAGCAACTATTACAGGTCTAAAACCCAGCACTTCTACCTGTGGGAATTTGTTCAAAGAAGAAAATCTAACAAGAGATCTGAGATGAAGCCCAAAGATGTTCATTGTGGTGTTTTAGCAAAGGGGAAAAATAGAAACAGGTATCCAGCAATAGGGGATGGTAGAAAATATATGACATTCATCCAATGGTCTATTTTATACTCATTAAAATGATGTCCACAATTTATAATGACATGAAAAAATACATATACACACACATATATGTACACACATAAATATAGTACACACATATAATTTTGTTTTACAGAGTCTGTATTACTTTGGAAAAAAATTAAAATAAAACAAAGATATTTCCATTTTGAAAAACTGCAGTCTGGCTGGAGGAGGAGGGAACTATGACTAGTCTGAACCATGCCCCACCTTGCTGTGTGACCACGGCAGCCATGCTGCCCTCTCTGAACCTCCATTTCCTAAAGTGGGGAAGAGGCAGCAGGGACCTGGGTCAGAGAAGCTGAGAAGTGTGAGCTGCACAGTTGAAGGTGCAGATGGAGAGGGTGGCCCTCAGTCCAGGCGCACTGGGGCAGTGACTAGCAAAAGTCCAGAAGCTTCCTCGCTCTGAGGCCCTCTGGAGTGGGGTGCTGGAGTAGAAATGTGGAGGATCACCTGGAGGGGCATTTTAGCCTGCTGGCTGGCAGGACCCCCTCCAAACATGTAGAGAAGCCCTGACATCTTGCCCCCACTGCCGTCTTGGCTGGGGGAATGGCTGCAGCTGGGCATGGGGCCCGGCAGCTAATTAAGAAGAAATCAATGTTCTTTGATGACTCAGAAGATACTTTTTGATCTTGCAACGTTACCTATTTCTACCGTTTCAAATGGCAACCACATCTGTGACCTGGACAGACATCCTTAGTGTCACCTGCTAACTCACATGATGGCAGGGAAACTGAGCCTCAGAAACTTGTGGAGGGGCGAAATGGCCCAGTCAGAACTCCGAGCAAGCCCACAGGTCTGCCTGCTACACTGCTTTGTCCAGGCAAAACCACCACCCCTCCAGATGGCAGGTTTCAGTCACCCCAAGTAGCTCTAAATGAGAAGTGGCAAAACACAGGTTAACGGAGAAGTCCGTCCCTGTTCTCTTAGTCAAAATTCCTGAGAACCCGGGAGATGAGTATGTGGGAGTGGATATTACCATTCTCTGTACCTCCCAGTATGACTGAAATGTTTTTTAAACAGCTGTCATGCACTTGTTTGCATAAAAATATGGAAGGACAAAGGTCTTCAAAAGGTGCTAAGCACTTGCTATGCACAAAGCCTTGGATCTGCCCACCTGCCTTGCTCATCCTGGAGAGGCTTTGGCTCTGAGTCCTGGCTCCACCACTCCCCAGCTGGAAGACCTTGGGCAAGTAACCTACCCTCTCTGAGCCTCCATTCCCTAACGAATGAGGATAATGCAACCTTCTTGTGGGCTTGAGGTGAGGAGCACATGAGATGAGGCATGCGGAGCCCTTTGCACACCCCCAGATTATTATCCTGACCCTTCTAGACCCACCTGGCAGAAGCGGGACTCCTGGAGGTCCACCCCCTCCCCATCCAAGCATCTATACTTCCCGTGCTCCAGACCCAAGGTCCCTAACCCCCAGATCTCACATCTGAGGAAACCAAGGCACAGAGAGGGAAGGACTTGCCTGGGGTCCCCTGGCAAGTCTGGAAACTGCTGGAATCAGATCTGGGGGTGCCCAAGCCCCACCTCATCTCTGCCCTGGGGCTGGCAGGTAGGTTTCCTCTGAAACCCCACTTCCTCTGAACCATCACTTCTCACCTGGAGACTCCTCTGGCTCCCAGCCTGCTGACCACTGTGGGCACAGTGCTCCATTCTGCCCTCTCAATCTGGAGGAGGATGGGGCTTCTAAAAGGGGTTGGTCCATATTCCTCACCCAGTTCGAGGGAAGAAAGAGCCCTTCACCAACCTGCTGCCGTGCCTGGAATTCCACCATCTGTGTGTCATTTTCCCAGGTTAATCATTGCCTCTTGCACCAGGATGGCACACTCAGTCCCTTAGAGCCCAGAGGGAGGGGCCGTAGGGACACATTCCTCCCTTGCTGGGTGACAGGAGGGCATTGGACTCATGCCCTCAAATATCAGACCCATGCTCATCAGACAAGAGGATGCAAGGCAGGGAGGTGTGCTTCTCTGTCCACAGGGCGCTTCCATCAGGCAGGGCTCTGCCCTAGTGACAAGCAGGGAGGAAGCAGCCCGAGGTGGCAGCTGGGAACAGGGCTCCGTTGTCTCTGCTCCCAGGGTAGCAGCCTGCCCACCCCCCGAGTGTCAGGCAGAGCTGGGAGCTAAGCAGGCAAGGCGGAAGGGGTTTGGGGCTTCCATGGCAGCTCCAAGAGGCTAGGACCTCAGAAAGGCAGAGAGGTCATGAGCTAGGCTGGGGTCTTGAAATGGGGGCTGGGGCAATTCACTGTATCTGGAGTCAATTTAGCCACCTTTGAACTGTGTGACCTTGGGCAAGTCACTGAGTCTCCCTGAACCTGTTTCCCCTTGCAGATAATGGGGTTAGTGACAACGCCTCCTCCACAGGGCAAGGTAGGGTACAGCAGCATAGGGCTGTTCTGGTCTAGCCAAGCCCACGGCCTTACCCTCTCTGGGCCTCACGTCACCCTCTTCATAAAGGAAGAGGTTGGATTCTCCCAACTGGACTGTCCTCCTGAAGATTTCCATGGCACCTGTCACCTTGGCAACCCAGGGATCAGGTGTCAGGCCTGCGGCCCTCTCTCCCTCCCTCCCTCCCTCCCACTGGTTGGGGTTACTGCAGCCAGATGTGCACCTATCACCTCTCCTGCTCTAGGCAGGTGGTAAGGGGGTCCCCACTGGGAAGGGATCACAGTGTTGCTCTGTGCTGTTACCAAAGTGCTGGCTTGGCACCAAGCAGGGCAGACCAAGCTGGACCCCCTTCCTGGGCACTGGTCCAGGAAACAAGGGAACTGTTGGGTATCCAGAGTTTGCCCCACTCCCACAAGCCTTTCCTTGGTGGCTTTGCCTCCTAAGTGGGACAGCACAGGGTCTTCCCCAGGCAGAAGGGATCCGTCTTTTACCCTGACACCCAGCCCCTGCTCTAACCGCCCCCCTTCTGGGGAGGGCTGGTGGGAAGAGGGAAGATCCCTGCCCCTCCTCCCCAACGGCTCTGGCGCAGTGTCCGAGATTAATCATTAATGAACTCCCAGCTCCAGCCCAGCTCCAGCCCCACCCACCCCAAGTCCAAGGACCGGGTAAACCCTGGAAATAGGAGCCTGGGGGAGAAAACCAACGGCCGGGCAAGGACCAACCTGCACTCTCCCTGGCCCCGGAACGGGCACGCGGACCTTGGAGCGTCCGTGTAGCACTCCCGTACCCCTCAGGTCTGAGGGTCTGGCGTGCGCAGTCCCAGTTCCGGGGCTAGGGTAGCGCGGGCCTGGACCCCAGAGGGTAGACTGAGGCAGGACGCAAGCTGGTGGAAGGTGCTGGGCTCACAGGACGTACCTTGTCCCCGTCCTTCTCGGGCTTGGAGTGCAGGCTCGGCCCCGGGCCGCGCCGCCCGGGGCGCTTACTAGGCGGCGGGGTGTACCCGCCGGGTCCCCCGGCTCGGCCCGGCCTGGACCATGCTCCCGCCCCCGCCGCCGCCGCTGCCGCACCCGCTCCCGCTCCGGCCAGGTGCGGCCGCCAGCCTGGCCCGGCCCCCCGACGCCGCGGCCAATGGCACCCCGGGTCCCGGCCCCCTCCCCGCCCCTCCGCGCCAGCCCGGGACGCACAGAAGCCGCATTCAGCGCGCCGGGGCGCACCGCCGCGCCCCCGCCGCCGGCCCAACAAGGCGCGTTTGTCTCAGACGTGCAAACGGGGCCATTGTCCAGCCGCCGGACCCTGAGGCTCGGCCGAGCTCCCAGCCCTGAAGGGGATTCGAGGGTGCCCGAGAAACGGGGTGGCGTGGTGGTGGTGAGGGCAGCCCAGCTCTGGGAAAAAGGGAGGAGGCTAGACAGTTGCTTAACTTTCATTCAGTGGAAGTATGGCCTCGGGCTCTAAAGGCCGCGCAAAGTGGAGACACACTTTTTTGGCGTCTGAAATGTTGATGAGAGTAGGGGCTGGTCACACCCCTGAGAGGTCTCGGCTGACCCCGCCCCTCCAGGGTGTCCATCAGGGCTGAGCACAGGGCCATCAGGATGCAGGTGCCCCATTCAGGATCCACCTTTTCCCAGTCCCCGGCTTCCCTCCTTCACCCTCAGAGGAGCAGGACCAAGGATGGGGACTAGTAACAGCCTGGAGCTGGGAATGCTCAGCTCCAGCTGTGGGCAGTGCAAAACCAGCTGGCTACCCAGTGGGGCATAAGCCACGTCAGAGCCCCACTGCCCCCGCCATTACTGGGCGACTCTGGAATGGGGAAAATTCCACATCAGCATGGCTGCCAGGGATTTTTCCGTATCTGATGGGCCTGCTCTCCAGCCTTTCTCTGGCACCCCTGCCATGGCCCTGCAATGCACATGCACGCAGGCCCAAGTCATCCCCCAGGGCTGCAGACTCCAGAGGCCCTAGAAGTAACCTGCTCCCTCCCCCAAACATCATGAAGTGTGTCAAAGTGGAACACATCTCTCACCCACAGCGAGGCCCAGCAAGACAAGGGCCCTGGGTTCTCCGCTCCCTTAGCCAGAGAGTCTGACCAAGCGCCTGCCTGCCCCCTGCACAGGATGGTCCTGAAGACACTGCCCAAAAAAATTCTGTAGAGCCTGGACACTTCTACAGAGTGAGGGGGTGGGGAGGCCCTCATGTACCTAGTGAAGTCCAGCTCCAAACCCATCCTTCCCCACCCAGCCTCTGCTCCTGACAGCACTCAATCCACAGGGGTGCCCTGGGGGTGCTATTTAAAAACTCCCTACTGGACCCGGGAGAGGTTGCAGAACCATTCCAAGCCCCAGATTTCAGTCCTCACTCTGCCACGAGGAACTGGCAGTCCAAGCAAAAGCATGTCCCCCTGGGCCTCCGCAAGGGAACCGCCAGGGCCAGATGGGAAGCTGTAAGGATGGCCCAGACAGGGTTTCAAGGCAGCCTGCTGACAAAGCCCACGTTGGGGGTGCTTGGCAGTTTTGTCCATAAGCCCACAAGGTAAAGCTAGGAACCTTCAACTCGGGCCCCACAGACCCTTCAGACACTGGCTTTTACCTCCTGGATTGACTCCAACAGGAAGTGATGACAATCACGGCGTTTCCTGAGTACTTTTCCCTCTAGACACCTGACACTAGTGAGTCTCTGTAACATTATCATTGAACCCTCCACACATCCCTGAGAGAAAGGCTCCAGAACTTCTACACTTAACTTACACACAAGGAAAGAGGTTCACAGAGCAAAAGTATCTGGGTTGAAATGTGTGCCTACCTTCTGGCAACCTTGGACCCACAGTGGTCCATGGACATCCAGAAAGCTCTGAGCAGTGACCAGCACCTCTCAGTGAATACCAAAGGCTGGCCAGCCTAGAGCACAGGGTACTAGGTGGCCCTTCTTGCCAACCCCAGGAAAACTCATGGACACAGAATTCAACTGGCTGCAAAACTCTAGCCGTTTAATAACAAACACTCCCCCACCCTCACCTCCCATCACAGCACTGGGAGAGCCATGGGTCCAACCCATGGCAGGGGTACGTATGGGGAATGACGGGGGGAGGGCCGGCGGAAAGAAGCCTCTCCTTACCCAGCCACCAGCAGGGAGCGCCACCTAAGGGAGGCTGGGGCGGCCCAGAGGCCCAGCCAGAGAGGCTGAGTGGAGGCCAGGCCAGCAGAGGGAGGAGAAGGATGAAAACAGAAGAGACGCTGGTCTGTCACCAAGCCTAGGCCCTCTGGCCTGCCTGTGCCAAGTCCACTGGTCCAGAGCTGGCCTTGCACATTGAGGGGCTGCCGCCACTCACACCGGCCTTGCCTTCTTGGCCTTCTTCTCAGACCTCACAGCCTCATCATGGGCTTTCCGCTTCTCCGCCAGTTTGTTGGCCTGTGAGGAGAAAAGGGAGGACCGAGCTGTGATGGGGGGGCAGGGAAGGGAACCCAACCCCCTTTCTCCCACTCAAGGCCACCCCGTAAAACCCAAGCTTCCAGAAAAGCTAACAGGCAAATTACTACCATGGGGGAAAACAAACCAATCTGAACCACCTTGGGTGAAGAAATATGCCTTCACTTTGCCTCTCTAACTCAGTATTTTATGGGCCCACAGCAAGTTAGGAGGATCACAGGCTCCCAGAGCTGGAAGCAACCGCCCCACTGACGCCTTGACCTGGGAAAGCTGGGTGCCACTCAACCTTCACCAGGAGCTGCTGGGGAGGAGTCAACCTGGAACAGGCTTTCCCCCGGGGCCGTTTGGCAGCATCTATTACAAAGCAGGTAGGCCTTTCAACCTGGCGATTACATTCCTAAGAATCTACCCTACAGAGACACTTGGATGGAGGCAAGAGGTGCTTAAGTGTATTCTAAGAATGACTAAAAACGGCAGACAACCTAACCCTGTCAGCAGAGAACACTGTAAGATGCCGTGGACAGAGGTTCAGGCTACGGTTAAATGATCAACACACAGCAGAACAACCTGCAGGCAGGCCCTGGAGATACTGCAGGTTCAGTTCCAGTTCACCCCGACAAACTGAAGGTTGTGACAAAGGCAGTCACCCGAACTTCTCGGCCACTTTCTGGTCTCCAGGCACATTTAAAAGTTACGTTTATACTACACTGTTGACTATCAAGGGTGCAATAGCATTATGTCTAAAAACATAATGCATGTATCTTAATCAAAAAATACTTTATGGCCAAAAAAAAAAAATGCTAACCTTCATCTGAGCCTTCAACAAGTTGTGCTCTTTTAGCAATACTGACATCGAAGAACACTGATCACAGATCACCAGAACAAACATAATAATAATGAAACAATTTGAAATGTGAGAATTATCAATGTCGCTGGTGACAGAGACATGAAATGAGCAAATGCTCTTGGAAAAATGGCGCTAAACAGACGTGCTCAACACAGGGCTGCCACACCACCTACTTGTTAAAAACCAGTATCTATGAAATGCAGTAAAGCAAACGCAATCCAAGGAGGTCTGCCCGTCTATGCAGCACCACACCCCCCAAATAATGTCCATGTCATTGCGTGCACAGAAGAAACCTGGGCGGCTGTCACTACAGATCACCTCGTGGGCAAAGCTGAGTTGCTTTCAGGCCGTCCACTAGAGTTCCGGTGTGCACGAAACTCTTTGAAAAATAGTTAAGTGTATGTGGCTTTGTGAATGAGAAAGAAACAGAAGATGAACCAAAACCTCCCGCAGTCCCTCCAGGTGTATGCACTTCCGTAAGACGCTCCTTCGTATAAGCAGGCTGGCTCTGCTGAAACGGCTCTGGCCCCAGAGCCCATAGACTCAGAAAGCACCGGATGCAGGAAGGACACTGACACCAAGATGCCCACATGGGCCTGGGTGGGGCCCCAGACGCTGGGCCAGGCCAGGAGGCAACCTCAGAAAAGGGCTAAGAGAGGCCCCGAGTCTGCCCGGGAGAGCTCGCAGCCTCGAAGCTCAACTCGGGCGGGTGGGAGGCTCACCTCGCGGATTCTGCGCCTCTTGCCAAACATGATCTTGTTGTACAGGTACTTCTCCCGCTTCTTCATCATCATGATGGCCAGGCGCTTGGCCTCACTCTCCTCCTCCTGAGCCAGCCGCTGCTTGTCCTCCAGCTTCACCGTGCCCACCATCACCCTGGGCTTCTGGGGAAACAGGGTGGACACTCATGGAGGCAGGCTGCCCACCACCCTCCACCCCCAGGCTCCTGCCCAAATAGGCACCAAGACGGCCAGGGGGCTGCTGCCAAGGCTGTGACCCCAGTCAACTCTCCGGTACCTTCCCCTCTGTCCTCTGCTCTTCTGGGGCCGTCTGTCGGGCCTCTGTCCTCCGCTCCTCCGGGGCTGTCTGTTGGGCCTCCATCCTCCGCTCCTCCAGGGCCATCAGGTGGGCCTCCTCCTCCTTTTCTGAACCAGCCTCCATATCCTCCTCCTCCTCCTCTTCTTTTCCTTCCTCTTTGTCTTCATCACCATCACCTTCATTGTCCTCTTCATCATCCTCCTCTTCAGATTCGTTCAAATTTCCTACATACAGCCAAGGACTTCTGATCACCTGGGAGCCTGCTCTTCCCCCATGGCATGAGACCTGGCACTGGGCACCACCCTCTTTGGCCACAGGGACGGTCCAAAGGCGGTGCAGGGCTGTCCCAACCATGGCCCCTCTGGCACTGCCCCACAGAGGAAACTCCAGGCTCTGGACACCTGAGCTCTGTCGCCTCCTATGTAAACTTCCAGACCATTCTGCTGAGCTACTCCGAGCATCAAGAACACCTGACTATAGAACACAAACGGCCCTCCCCCTAAGCCTTACTCCAGAGGTGGGTTTAAAGGGCTTCATGCCGCTGCTGTCCTGCTCTCTGGAGCTTTCTACATTCATAGCCAAGAAGAGAAACAGCCAGCTGAGGCCCAGGGCCAAGGACAGCCTGGAGAAACCTCCCCACTGCCCCCCACCCCTGGCCCGGCCCCTCACCTGGGTGCTCCCCCCGCTGCAGGGCCAGCAACTTCAGCTTCTCAGGGGGGACATAATCGCCTTCCTTCTCTGACACAAAGGGCGAGAGGTGTGGGGGCAGCTGCACCCCAGGGAAGTAGTCTGCCACGGGGAGGAGGAGCCGGGCGTTCACAGAGTCGAACACCCACTGGGGCTGCACGTAGCACCTGGCACAGGGCAGAGGCAGAGAGTCATCGCATCTGCAGGGGACTTGACACAGACCCCTATAACCAGAAACCCAAACAAGCAGAGGAAGACGAGGGCCTCAGGGGCCCACCTGCCAATGACGGGGGTCTGCTGCCCAGGCCGGTCAACAATCTGGTGGGTGATGCCGGAGTCTGTGACGTCGTAGGTGGCACCGATGCACAGAGATCTGTCCCAGGACACGTTCCCTCCAAAACTCCTACAGGCACAGGGAGAGCCCACAAGAGCACTCAGGCATGGGGTGCCCATGACCTCCTGCCCTGAGCTGGTGAGAAAGTGATGCCAGCTGCCCTCCCATGAGTGTTTCCCACATGCTGGGGACAGGCTAAGAACTTTCCTCGCCCATTCTGTCAAATCTTCCCAACAGCCCTAAGCAGTGGATGCTGACACCAGCCTGATGTTACCCACAGGCTCCCTGGGCTGCCTGGTCCAGGGTGGAACCTAGCCCAAGCTGTGGCAGAGCCAGTGTCATCAGCCTCCCCACCTGATGATGAAAGCCAGGGCCTCGCGGGGCACCTCGCGGTTCAGGAAGAACTTCAGGCCCTCAAAGAGCTTCTTGTGCTTCTCCTGAGCCTCCAGCTCCTTCCTGCGGTCCTCCTCCTGCGCCGACACCTCCTGCCAGGACAAGGGGTCGCTCACACCGTCAGCCCCACCCACACCCCCACTGGAGGCAGAGGTTGGAGACCACCCCCTCCCCAGCTTCCTTTTAACTCCCAGTCCTTATGCCTCCCCACTCTGCCTCCGCGCCCCTTCTAAAAGACAGCACAGTCCTCACCCCATCGGCAGGAAACTCATCCACTTCAGCCTCCTCCTCCGTGGGCACCACCACACGGGCCAGGCTGGCACCAAGGGCAGCCAGTTTCTGCGGGAAAGAAGCAGGGCTGCTGCTTGCAGGTTGGGGGGTTGTCGGGGGGCATGGCTGGGGTGGGGCAGGGGTGGCACTGACAGTTCTGGGACGGATATCAGCAGGTTTGGGTTCAAAAGACCAGCCCTGAGACCACTCCCAGCCCCAGGCCAGGAACCACCCTTCTAGGGGAGGTGGGGCCCGTGCTCTGACAGCCTCTCTCACCTCCATAGAGCTCTCAGAGTCCAAAGCATAAGTGTCCTCACTGCTCTTCGCTTCTGCATGGGGCTGGCCCTCGAGCTGGGAGGCAGGCGGAAGGTCAGAGAAAAAGGATGCCCACTGCTCCCACCTCGGCCCCCACCTCCACGTGGGGAGAGAAGGGCCAGGGCCCCTTCGGGGGAGGAGAAGGTGCTGGGCTGGGCCGGGCCTACCTTGGGTGGGTAGTGCAGGTTGAGTGACTGGTAGAGGCGGAAGTTGACGAAGCCCAGCAGAGTCGTGTAGAACTCAGTGAAGGTGGCCATGACCCTGTAGTCCACGTCCGTTGGGTGCTGGGGACACAGGAGGCACATCAGCAGTGTGGGTGCAAAGACTGCACTGACAACCCAGGCAGGGTGGGGGTTCTGCCTGCCCAAGGATCAGGACCCCCCAACTCAGGGTGGCCCTGCCTTCAGAGCTCTGCCCATGGGAAGAGGCCATGTGGCATGTCCCCACCCAGGAGTATTCTGGGCACCAGTGAGGCTCTGGACGCGGTCCCAAGGGTTAGGTAAGGCCAGAGCCCGATCCCCGTGCCATAAAGGGGACAAGAGGTGTTAGAAAAGGGAAGCCCTTGACACGATGTTTCAAGGACTGGCTGGCGCCCCCCTCCCCTGCCCCAGCTCTCCCCCTCAATCTGCAAGTCAGACTTCTGTCCCTCCAGAGGCCGCTCGTGCCTCCTCCATTACTTATCCCACAATTTTCGTATGATGTCGCCTCCAGGGCTAGCCCACAAGCACCTGGTGGCCCAGCTGGGAGAGGCAGCCCTGGAACAGTCCATCTGCCTGGGTGGGGGCAGTGGGTGGACGGCACTCAGAGCCTACAAGCCTTGGCAGCAGCCTTGGCACAGACACTCAGAATCCAGCAAGCCTGCCCTGGGGCCAAGCCAGAGACAAAGGCACAACCCGAGGACCAGGGATGAGCTGGGCAGCTGCCTGGCTCAGCCCCAGGGAGATCTGAAGAAATGGGCAGAAGAGCTGCCTGCTTGGGGCAGAAGCACGAGCAAGCAAGAGGCACAGGGGGGCTCGTCCTTAACCTTGAGGAGACAATAAAGCAAAACAGGGCAAGGATCTGAGACCCAGACCAAAGTGCCTCGATGCCTAAGCAGCACCGCCCCCAAAACCAGGGAGGCCTGCCAACTCCAGGGACCTGGACGGGAGGATGTGTCGAGCAACGTCAAAATCGGTAGCGTTCACAATAACCCTTCTGTGCCCGTGCGCCCGTGACACTGAGCTCCATCCTGCCATCAGGCAGCAACTGGGCTGTGGGGGTGCAGGGATGGAGAGGTGCCCCATCTGTCCCCCAATGACCCCCGGTCCTTACACGAGCATCTGCCAGGGCCTTCAACACGCCCAGGAGCACGCGAGCAGTGACTCCCCCCAGCACAGTGCTGAGCAGCCCCCTGGCCCCCACTACCTGCCTGGGTCATGCTGCCAGGAGCCCAACACTGGCTGCACAGGGGGAGGGGGGCATATTGGGGCCCCAGCGACAACTCAGGACCAGTCCCCCATCCTCCTGCTAAGAGGAAGCAGTGGCAGTGAGCTGGCCAGAAAGGAAGGAGGAAGGGGCGGCCTGTTCCTTTCCCCTGTTCCCCAGGGCCAGCTGTGCGGAGGCCGGCTTCCACAGGGCCCTATTCACCACCCGGGAGGACAAAGACCAGTCTGAGCAGCGCGGGGGTGTGACATCAGAGAGAAGGAAGGAGAGGGAGGGCCAGAGAGGAAGGAGGGAAGGCAGGGAGGACAGGGGAAGGGGAGAGCACAGGCTCTGGCACATACACCCACCCCAGGGAGTGGGCATGCCAGCGGCTGAGGACCACACCCGCCTTTCTCCCACAGAGACCGCAGGCTGCCACCAAACGTCACCACTGCTCCACACTAAGACGTGGTTCCAGCCCGGGCCCCCACCAGCCCAGAGTAACGGGCAGGGTCCCAAGGCCCCCAGACCACCAGCTCAACCTGGATACCCACCCCCTGGCCAGCAAACCCATCATCCAGCCAGGCTGGTGCACCTGTTCTCCACTGGAGGCACCAGTTTCTGCTCAACTCTCAGCAGAAAGCGGGGCCAAACACAGACCCACAGCATAGTAAGTTGGAGGGGAGCCTGATGGGGACCCTGTGGGAGACTAGAGGATAACCACCCCCCATAAAGAAGCCAACCCTGGATTTCTCTCAATGGATCCTGCCAAATATTGCCACAGTCTGAAAAAAAGATATATAAGAAGCAGTATCCCTCATAAGTAGTGCCACTCTATGCTCACCCCCAGATCTCACGCAGCCCCCAGCCCCGGGTCGGGGACGGGAATGGGGGGGCAGAGGAGTCCAGTGATACAGCTGTTCCCTGTTTGCTCAGCAAACCCCAAGGGCCAACCACCAGGCACTTCTAAAGCTTTTTTTTCCTTAGATCCTCACGACAAGGCTTAGAACATGGAAGCATGTTATTAACCGGGGCGCAGAGAAGTAAAGGAACATGTCTAAGGTCAACCAGCCAGCAGGTCCTGGAGTCAGGCGGGCTCTGGCTCCTGTTACAATGGCGCACAACACACTCCCCACCCCCGGCCAGCACTCAGGAACCCAGCTGGCTCTGCAGGACAGGAAGCACCCCCCCTCACTCTCTCGTCTCTGTCTAGGAACCAGAGAGGGAGCACCGGCCCCACAACCCCACACCCCCCTGCCCCCCACGGGCACACTCACATCGTGGGAGAAGGTGTAGGGCGTGATCCACACAATGGGCTGCCCCAGCACCTCGGCCTGGTAGTAGATGCCTTTGATGGACAGGAAGACCTACGGCGGAGGGACGGCATGGTGAGAACATGGGCAGCGGGGCAGGGAGCAGGCTGGGACCCCTCAGGCGCCCCGGGCTCACCTTGCGCAGGGCACGGGCAGCGATGACGTAGTGCATGAACTCCACAGCGAGCCGGCGGCACAGCTGGATGGTGTGCACGTGGCACTTGCCAGTCCGTGGGAAGGTGGAGAAGAGGAAGCACATGGAGAGGGCATCGTCCAGGTCCCGCAGGGCATCTATGAATGTTGGGTACCTGCGGGGCCAGGAGGGCAGCACTCACAGGGTCACTCAGCCCGGGCTCCGACCTCCTGGCCCCAGCCTGTTAGCCATTCTAAGGCCCCATTCCCTGGGTCAGGACCCGCCACCACTATCTCCTGAACAGACAGCTGGGAAAAGGCTGAAGCTGCCCTAGGGGACCAGGGTGGAGTCAAATCCATCCAGTCTGGAGCTAAGTTTCCCAGGCCATCAGACCCCAAGAGAAGACAAGAGATTTTAGGCAGTCCAGGGTGTCTGAACCTCACCACTACTGACATACTGGGCCAGGTTTTCTGTGCCGTGGGGGGGTTGTCCTATTATACTGTAGAGTGTTTAGCTGTACCCCTGGCTTCTATTCATTAAATACTAGTAGACCCCCTGCCATCCAAGTCATGAGAAACAGAAACGTCCCTAGATGTTGCTAGGTGTCCCTTGGGAGGCAAATTGACCCCAGGCTAAGAACCACTGATTTAGCCGATGAATGAGGGGGACTGCTGAGAAGGCTGGGCAAGAAAAAGGTTAAGATCAGAGGTGTCCAGCTACATCTTCCAGGGCTAATCATGCATCCCATGTGTACCCCCGGAACTCTGGCTCTCTCCCACCACAGGGCCTTTGCACTTGCTCTTTGTGCAGCGTGAATCACACTTCCCCTGGCTGGCTCAAATGGCTCCCCTCAGAGACATCTCCTCTGACAAGCCTGTAACTGACATGTGTCCTCCAGTTCCCTTCAAGGCTGGCATCCCTCACGGCACACACGTGGAATTGCATTAGAATAACTTGCCAGTTTGCTTTTAGCCTGCTTCCTCCAAGAGAATACCAGCTCTGTGAGCAGGGTCTTGGTCTCATTCCCACCATATCCCCAGCACCAGGTCAGATCCCCCTGCTCACCGCTCCTTGACGATGTGGTCGAGCTTGTAGTTGGGCTTGTTGTCCTTCAGCCGCTCCACTGTGTTCCACTCACTCTTCCCATAGGCCTTGCGCAGCTTCCGGACGAACACCTGGAAGAGAGGACGAGACCCTCTTGGGTGGAGGAGAATACCCGGGGCAGGACACATGAGGCCGCTTGCAGCTGACCACGCTGTCTGCCTGTACGACCCGGCCCTCAGCCCAGGATCTGCACAACAGCCAACTCCAAGGAGCAGCAAACCTGACCCAGGCTGACAACGAGCCCACCCACAGCACCCCAGCGATGGATGGACAGGGATGACCACTCAGTCGTGCTGACTCCACCTATTTACACGGAGGTATAACATTTTCAGCCCTATTCTCCAGCTGAGGAGTGAGGCAGTTCAGGGCCGGGGGCTTGGGCCTTCGTTCTCAACACCAGTCTGCATGTGTGGGGCTGAGCCACACAGGGAAACGCAGCCGAGGCTGGTGGGGGCCCCAAAAGTCCTCCAAACCGACTGACTTTCTCCCTCCGAGTGCTGCAGGTCAGGCCTGCCCTCAGTGCTCTTCAGAGGCTCACAGGCCACCTCCATTGGGGTCGGAGCACCAGCTCTGAGGCAGCCAGTCCCACGGGGGCCCACTCCCCACGTAGTGAGTTTAGTGGCCACCAAACCCAGCAGCAGAAGAGGCACCCGCCTTAGTGGGCTCTGGTGAGCAGGCCCCCCAGCCTGGCCCTGCTTCTCTGCAAAGGCTTCAATCATTTGCATTTGGTTTGGTAGAATTAGGCGTCTACTTTTCCCGTGGTAGATAAGCATTTAACGGTTTCTATTTGCAAAATGAAAAGCTTGGTCTCAGGAAAAAAGAACCCAAATAGGAGGGGTTTCTTTGGGCAGAAAACACACCAGAGATGGGGGAAGAGGGTAGAGCTCAGCGGTAGAGCACATGCTTGGCATGTGTGAGGTCCTGGGTTCAATCCCCAGCACCTCCATTTAAAAAAAAAAAAGAAAAACTACCAGAGAACCCCTGAAAGACCACAGTCTGTCTCAGAGGCAACAAATTTACTCTTTTCCAAAAGAACCAGGGGAAAGTATGACAGGTGAAACATTAACCATTGGCCAGGTCCCATGGAAATGATTTGCACACCTGAGATCTCAGTCAATTCCTTTGAGGTAGAATTACCTCACCCTTCATACAGGCTTGCTCAGAGTTTAAACAATCTGCCCAAGGTCAGTGTTAGTGGGGCTGCACAGAGCAGCGAAGGGCACCACCCAGACCCCCAGAGCCCAGGCCTCACCTTGTATTCCCGAAACTTGTTGACAATGGGTTCGTGGAGGAGGAATTTGATGTCTTTAATAAGGTAAAAGGTTCGGGCTGCCGTGGAGCCCTTGTTAACCTTCTTCTTGTGTTTGGGTTCATGGGGATAAATGCCCTTCAAAATGCACAGCCGTCTGGAAAACAAAGGCCATTCCTTCTGTCAGTACCTGTGCTGAGTGCTGGCAGGGAACACGGAACATGGGCACCCTGACTTTAAGAAACTCCCATCCTGGTGCAAGGGTCTGATAATCATGAGCTCCCTGAAAAACAGAGTGCAGACTGTCCCGAGTACCAGAAAGAAACAACAGGATACTGCCAGGGGCCACACCGGCAGGCACTCCCTTCAGCAAGAGGAATCAGGAAAAGTCTCCCTGAGAAATCAACATTTTGGCCACATACAGGCATACCTCATTTTATGGAGTTTTTTTTACACATTGAAGGTCTGAGGCAACCCTGCGCTGAGCAACTCTACTGGCACCACTTTCCAACAGCATCTGCCCACTTCACGTCTCTGTATCACATTTTGGTAATTCTCACAATATCTCAAAACTCTTTCATCATTATTGTATTTGGTATGGTGATCTGTGATCTTTGAAACTGTTGTTGTAATAATTTTGGGGGCTCCATGAATCACACGAATATAAGATGGTGAACTTGATCAATAAATGTTGTGTGTGTTCTGACTGCTCCACTGACGGCCTTTCCCATCTCTCTCCCTCTCCTTGGGCCTCTCTATTTCCTGAGACACAATATTGAGATTAGGCTAATAAATAACCCCACAACAGCCTCTAAGTGTTCAAGTGGAAGGAAGAGTCACACATCCCTTAATTTAAATAAAAAGCTAGAAATGATTAAGCTTGGTGAGGAAGGCACATTGAGAGCCAAGACAGGTTGAAAGCTAGGCTTTTTGCACCACAGTCAGCCAAGTTGTGAATGCAAAGGAAAAGCCCCTGAAGGAAATTTAAAATGCTATTCTAGTCAACACATGAATGGTAAGAAAGCAAAACAGCCTTATTGCTGATATGGAGAAAGTTTAAGCGGACTGGACAGAAGATCAAATGAGCTATAACATCCCCTTAAGTCAAAGCCTAATCCAGAGCAAGGCCCTACTCTCTTTGATTCTATGAAGGCTGAGAGAGGTGAGGAAGCTGCAGGAAAAAGTGTGATGCCAGCTGAGATTGGTTCATGAGGAGTAGGGTGAGCAGCAAATACTGATGTAGAAACTGCAAGGTTGTTTTCATGCCTGCTACCAAAATATCCATTCTGCAGTCCGTGGATCAAGGACTAACTTCAACTTTCAGGTCTTACTAATTAAGAAATAGATTTCGTAAGGCTGTAGCTGCCGTAGATAGTGATTCCTCTGACGGATCTGGCCAAAGTCAATTGAAAGCCTTCTGAAGAGGATTCACCCTTCTAGAGGTCATTAAGAACATTCATGATTCAAGGGAAGAGGTCAAAATGTCAACATTAACAGGAGTTTGGAAGAAGTTGCTTCCAACCCTTGTGCGTGACTTTGAGGGGTTTAAGACTTCAGTGGAGGAAGTCACTGCAGATGTGGTAGAAATAGCAAGAGAACTGGAGCCAGAAGTGGAGCCTGAGGTGGGACTGAACTGCGCCAACCTCATGATCAAACTTTAACAGGTGAGGAGCTGCTTCTTAAGGATGAACAGAGGTTTCTTGAGATGGAATCTACTCCTGGTGAAGAAGCTGTGAAGACTGTTGAAATGACAACAAAAGATTCCGAATATTATGTAAACTTAGTTGGTAAAACAGCAGTGGGATTTGAGAGGATTAAGTCAAATTTTGACAGAAGCTCCACTGTGGGTAAAATGCTATCAAACAGCACTGGGTGCTGCAGGGAAAAGTTCATGAAAGGAAGAGTCAGTCAATGCGGCAAACTTCATTGTTATCCTATTTTCAGAAGTTGTCACTCACAGCCCAACCTTCAGCAACCACCACCCTGATCACTCAGCAGCCATCAACATCGAGGCAGGACCCTCCAAGAGTAAAAAAAGATGATGACTCCCTGAAAGTTCAGAAAACGATCAGCATTTCTTACCAGCAAAATATTTTAAGTTAAGACATTGCTTTTTAGACATAATACTATTGCACACCTAATAGACTATAGTACAGTATATAATACAGTACATAACTCATACGCATTGGGAAACCAAAACATTCACGTGCCTTGCTTCATTGTGACATTCACTTTACTGCAGTGAAACCAAATCACAGTATCTCTGAGGTCTGCCTATAAAGAGCAGAGGGAAGAGCATCCTTAGAAGGACAAAGGCAGTAAGAGTGGAAAGTGCTGGGTATGCTTGGAAGATGAGAAGTGGGCCAGGCGGTAGGACCCACAGGCTGTGGAGGAGTCTGGACTTCACTCTCTGAGGAGCTGAGAACCCCCAGCTGCAAGATTAAGGGGTCTCTACTGCCAGAAGGGAGAGGATGGGGGAGAGTGCATAGTACCAGCAGGTCCATTCTGACGACTAAGGGCAGCATGACCCAGTGCTCCAGATTCCCCATGGACCACAGCCGGCAAAGCACAGCTCACCAAAGCAAGGCCAGGCAAGAAAGAGGAGGAACATCAGAATCCCAAACAGAGTCTGTAGCAGTGCAGCTTAGACAGGGGTGTGGCTGAGTGTTAGCCGCGTAATGCACTGCCCAGGCATCCAGAGGTCCCCCTCTCCTCTCCAACCTCACCTGAAGTCGGCCAGGCTGAGCTGCAGCTTCTTCCGGGCTTTGTTTCGGGTGATGTAGTTGGTGGCAGAGCCTCGCTCATACTTGGGGAGAAAAAAAAAACAATTCTCCATTAGCAATGATTGCAGTGATAGACAGCAATCTCTGGATATTCCTCATGCCAGAGGCAACTATCACCTTGGATAAGTGGCCAAGAGGCTTCTGGGACAAAAAAACACCATGGGGAGGGAGCCCACATGCCTGAAGGAGCTCTCCTGCACTATCTTCAGCTGTCAGCACAGAGGACACATACATCTGCATGATTCAGGGACCACAGGGTTGCTGTGGATCTGGTGCTATGCGAAGCACTTAGAAGTAGTTGATTCCTACTGCATTTTGAATAAAAGCCAATCTCCTCACTGTGCCTGACAGGCCTTGTATGACCTGGTCCTTGTCCAACCCCAACCACACTAGATACCATTCTTCCCCTGGTTTACTATACCCCAGCCATCCTGACGTCCTTCCGATTCTTTGCACACAGCGACCCTTTCCCAACTAAGATTCCTGGCACTTAGTTTCCCCTGCCAGGCTTGTCAGTGATCATCTTATTTGGTTGCTTACTTTACTGTCCATCTCCCCCACCAGAAAAGGAGCTTGGGGAATGCAGGGACCACATCTGATTGTTTATGTCTCCATCCCCTGTGTCTAGGACAGGGCCTGGTTCAGTAGAAAAGGGAGTAACAAGCTTTAGAGATGATGAAATCGACATCATGGTGGGCTCTACGAAATATTCACCAGTCTTTCAGTAAACGGTCTTTTGGCTCGGCCTGACTGGGGGCGTGCAGCTTTGCTTGGTAACCTCAACTCTCCTACACAGCTCTACTCTAGAATTCTATCCTGGATTTCACCGGACGAGTAACTGCCGCCCTCGCCCATCTTTGGACCCCTTCTGGCTACTGTCTCATGTCGCATTGATCCCAGCCGATTCTACACCTACGACAGACCAAGGCTGGGGAAAGGAGCAGTCCCCAGGCTCTGCTGGTCCTGTCTCCTACATCCCGGAGCACCCCCCTACCGGCACCCCCACCGAGGCTTCTCGCTCTTCACCTTCTTTTTCTCTAGGCCTCCCATGGCTCCACGGTGAAGGGTTTACAATCGCCGCGCGGACAGACAGCGCCACTTCCCCCCGCATGTGCCCTGCCTAGGACCCCGAGGTCCCCGACGCCGCCGGCCTGCGCGGGCTGCCCAAGGAGGTGCCTAAGAGAATCTAGGGAAATCTAGGAAAGTCAAGATTTAAAACTAAAACCCCTGGAAAAAATCACTAAGGCCACTCTTTGGGACCTTTCTTACATATGAGCTTATTACAGACTTTTTTTTTTAATGTCTAAGCGAAGGCGGCTATTCAGGCATTTCTATAATCATCCTGATAACGAACGTTTGACGTCATGAGCCCCATTGCATGTTGGGATGGAAGGGGGCGGAAGGCTTAGAGGCAGCGCAGCGCCTTCTGGGATGCAGAGGGGAGCCGCACTCCTCGGTGAGGCCGCGTAAATTGCGTTGCCACGGAAACGGTTGCTGGTGTCGTTGGAACCTGGTTCTTTTGACTGAGAAGCGGCCACCAGGGGCGGTAAGGGAGGCTGCGCTCGATTCGCCGCTGGCCGTTGGCTTTTCCTTTGGTCCATTCGCTGATACCGGAATAAATAGAACAAAAGCAGGCTTTTATCCTCACATAGGTGGAGAGGCCTGAGAGACCACTTAGACTTTATGAGCCTTAGCGGTAGGTTGAAAACTGACGAAACGCCAAGCAGAGTTACAGAATTCGTGGTGTATTTTAAATGTACGTTTAACGCGTTTGAGCTTTTAATATGTGTACGCAAATTCCTTATTGTGTTCCTCAAAGGATAATTACAAGATTTATACAAATACTCACATCAAGGTTGTGTGGTCTAGGAAGTAGACAAAATTTGTAAAGTTGTTTGATGTTTTCTTCCTTCAGGCCTCTCAACTCCATTTGGAGATTGCCTCTAAATTTTAAATTTGAGGTCCTTGTGAATGAGACCGGACCCAAGTTAGAGACAGATACAGACTTTAAGCAGTGGCTGACGTGCTTGTTTTGAACAATGCATTTTTTATTGTCTACTTTCAATTAAAGCTAAAACAAAATAAAAACCTAGTGATTCTACAAACAATGAAAAATGGAGTAAAATGAAAACCAGGTTGGGGACAGTGAGCTTGTGAAGACTTGGAAGGAATTTGCCAGAGAGGTATGAGGAAAACCAGGGTCATGTGGTGCTCACAGGAGAAGACCGTGGAGTGTTTCAGAAAGGATCTGAGGATAAAAGGAGAGGGGCTGGCAAAGAAAAAGGAGAAAGATTATCCAGGCCAGAGGCAAAAGTTTGGGACATTCAGAGAATGACAGAAGTCCATTATGATGGGAGCATGGAGGGTGTGACCGGGCAAGAGGAGAGGGAGGGACCTAAGGGGACAGCAGTGGCTGGTTCATCAAAGGAACACAGGAGCAAGGCCAGTGTCATGGGGCGTGTGACCTGGCCGGCCCAGTCACCCATGGCCCTGTGCTTGATCCACTGCTCCATTGCTGTCTTGAATTCTTTGCAATGTTTTAAGAAGGCGCTCTGCACTTTGATTTCACGCTGCGCCCTTGCAAATCTTGTAGCTGGTTCTGCACAGGAGGGACCCTGTTCTGCTCATGTTGATTTGGAGGGGTCAGTGAAAGACACGGGTGGAGGTGTCTAGGAAAGCAATTGTACTTTCAGGTCTGGAACTCAAAATAGGTACCAGATATTATAGGTGAGGAAACTAAGGTTCAGGGAAGGGAAGAGACTCACCCAAAGGTCACTTAGCTGCTGAGTAGTAGAAAACGGACTTTTGACTAGGCAGCCTTGTCGCAGGGCCTGCTGCTGAAATCACATGCCACTGCCTAATGAGTTGTGGACAGGCCGGGGAACCCAACACTCAGTTCCCTTCTCTCTGTCTTGTGGAAACTGTTACTCTGACTCCAGGACCAAGTGAGGCAGATTTTAGTTCTGTAAAGGGAAGAGATTTTTATTTTTATTTTCAGAACAAAAAAAAATTGTTTATTTGCATAAGTAAGAACAATGTAGGGCCAACGCTGAGAGTGTGGTAAGACTGCTCAGCAACCATGTCCCCAGAGTGCACCTCTTCTGGCTTTTAAGGAATGGGAACCTTCCTGGGCTGGGAGAACTTAAGGAACATTGAAACACACCATTTGTTCTGAAAACTCCCATTGCATCCAGCTGTCCAAAGCCAGGTGCATGGACTTCTCAGGATTTCCAGGCTGCTTACCGTTCCTTTCTTGGGGAACCTCTGACAGATGCTTAAGGGTCATGGGCTTCCTGCCCCAGAAAGTAAAGTATTACATGGGAAATATTAGTCAGATGTACTGCTCCATTCCATGTGTCCTGAACATTACTATGATCTGTGCAAGACATTTGTTGTAAATAAGCCTGCAGAGTGTACAGTATGTTTTCTAGGAGTCCTTTGAAGAACAGCTTGCAGACAAGAGGTGCTAGCCTTAGTTTCACAGCCAGCAAAACTCCATCCAAGAGGCTTTTGGCAGGTCCCCTTCTCTCTGGTTTCAAGCTGGCTTCAAGACAGCCCCATCAACCAAATTCCAGGGGTCAGGACAGGGAGTCAATCACCATTAGGTATTCAGCAGAGAACAGTTAAGTTGGGACTCAGACATTTAGCTCAACATTCAGAAAAGAAAAGGCCCCCTTTCCTCCATGACAGTGTATTAAAAACAACTCAGAGCTGACTTTGCAAGGAGGCATCCTCCGTAGTAAATTAAATGGCTGAAGCTGGTGCTTCTTCCAGCAAGCAAAAGAACTCTGCTTCCCAGTAACCTAGTGTGGGCAATCCCTGAAGCTCATTTTTAAACCTTTCCTGCTTTTTAAAAAGCCTGCTCCATTGTGGGGGGTGAAAAACTTCACAGGAAATGAAATGTAAACAGCCACTGAATAAGATCATAAAAGGGAAAGCCTCTATCCATCTTTTTTTAAATTGTTCATTTCAGACAGCACAACTCCTTTTAACACACTGGTAGCTTTTTATAAAAATGAGATTATATTGGTTCATTTCTGATCGTCCTCTCCCCTTTCTACCCTTTTCTGTCTCCCAGCTACTCACAATATGTTCAAGGTAGCCAGCAGAGCAGAGGTGAGGTGGACAGATCAATTTCACCTCCCGCCAGACAAGCATTAGGTGAATCATTTGATGCAATTACAAATGCTAAGCCTAATGGATGACACCCAGGAAAAGGTAAAGAAGAGCGGGAAGGAGAAGCTTCCTGACGATTTCCATGGTAAAGCTATGTGTCACGTTGTCTCTGATCATCTTCAAAACAAGTCTGCGGGTTTTATCTTTAAGTTGATGTGCCCTGTCTTCGCTCAAGGTGGAGCTGAAACCAGTTGCAAAATTTCACTCTTCTGGAATCCAGAGGATCTAGGAAAAATGGGGTCTACGTTTCTAAGTCAGAAAGAAGCAGTGGTTTCCCTGCCGCTCATTGGACACCGCTCTCGCGAGCTGGATTGGGCACCGGGCAGGGAGAAGGAGGCGCCGGGTGAGCCGCCTGGGACGAATTGCTGACCCGGCTGGGCACTGCAGGCGCAGTTAAACGCGAATGGTGCACGCAGCTCTCCCGAGCTCCCCGTACACACACGGCCTCCCCCAAAGGAAGCCCACTGCTGCCTAGGACCTCAGGCTGGTGTCGCTGGAGGGGTGTCAAGCTTGGAGGACTTCAGCCTGGGTGCTGCTCACCGAAGGGAAAAGGCACCCTCTCTAGTCAAGCCTCCCCTGCAGAGACTCCCAGCAGCCGGCCCCTCTCCCCAGGAACTCTCAGACACCCCTACAGACGCCCATCCACGAACGATCTCGCCTCGGAAGGAAGTGGAGAGGTCTGGGGAGAGCGAGACTGGAGTGAAGAGGTGGGGACTCCCGTCTGCAGCAGTTGGGGAGGGCTTGGAAAATGGAGCAAGCGACCAGAGTAAAGGAAGGGCAGGGGCCCCGTCCCAGCAACCTGTAGGATTGACGATGATCGCGAACGTGGGGTGGGAGGCAGTGGTCCCCTCGGAGGTTCTCCGCCCGAGTCCCATCCCGTTGGGCTCGGCGCGCGGAGAGGTGCAGGGTGTAACTTCGGGGGCCAGCGCCATGGTTGCAGGTCCCGCTCAATCGCCCAGCTCGCTCAGCCCGCCGCTTACCTCGGACAGCCGCAGCCCGCCGCCCAGAAGCAGAGCCCTAGCCAAGGGAGCCACCGGCGCGCCTGTCCAGCGCCTCCTCCTGCGGCGACGGCTGTCCCCAGGCTGCTACTCCCGCTTCGGAGTACGGCTCCTCTTGCGCGCCCTGGGAGCCCGGGAGAGGCACGGCGAGCCACGGGCCAAGACCAGTGGGTCCCGGGGGTCTTCAGCGAGTAACTGCTCCATGGCCTCTCCCTACAGCACCGGGGCAGGGCACTCTGAGCCGCCGCGCGCTGGATACCCAGAGGATCCGCGCGCTCCCATATCCTCCCACAGCGGGGCGATCACTGCCGCCACAGTCACTGCCAGAGTCGCCCGCCGTCCCCTCCGCACCTCTCGCTCGCAGCGCTCCCGCCGCCGCCGGATTCCGGACTGAAGGGAAGAGATTTTTAACCATTACAGCTGTCCACTCACGGAATGCTTTGTGAAATACCGATCCTCCAATACCATTTTGGTGAAGAACCCAGGCTGCGGGCAGACACACCTGGCCCTACTGCCAAGCTACGGGCAGGCCACTTCACCTCGCTGTACCTCTCTTCCTCGCATGTAAAATGGCAACACCAACTGCATAGAGTCGTCGATCTAAATATTTTTAAATTATTTTTAAAAAATGGATAATAGTGGTACAGCCACTTTGGAAGGCAGTGTGGCAATTTCTTACAAAGATAGATGGGGCCTTACTATTCAATCCAACAATGACACTTCTAGGTATTTGCTCAATTGACGTGAATACTAAATGTTCACAAAAAACTTGCTTGGGAATATTTATAGCAGCTTTATTCATAATTGTCAAAATTTAGAAGCAACCAAGGTGCCCTTTAATAGGTGAATGGGTAAACGCACAGTGGTATGTTTCATGAGTTATCTTCCATAAAAAGATATGGATAATCTTAAATGCATATTTGCTAAGTGAAAAAAAAGCCAGTCTACAAATACTACATATTGTAAGATTTTAGTTTTATAACATTCTGGAAAAGGAAAACTATGGACAGTTTTAAGATCAATGGTTGACAGAAGGTCAATGGGAGGGAGGAGGGAGGGTTGAATTGATGAAGCACAGGGGTGTTTTAGGTGATGAAACTATTCTGTCTGGGATGATATATGACCCTATGCATTTGCCAAAACTCATAGAATGTCACAGCACAAAGACTGAATTATGTATGCAGATAAACAAAAAAAAATCACTTTGGGGGTCAGCGGAATCCCAGGGTGGAATGCAGAATGTGACGAAATAATTGAACAGTTTTATAAATGTATGAACATCGTCTCTGAAGACAGCGGGAAAAAAAAGATGATGACACAGGTAACTTGTCAACAATCAGCTGACTGTATATTTGAGGGTTTATTTCCGTTCTCTCAATTCTGTCCCATTGGTCTATACCTATATCCTCATGCCACACTGTTTTGCTCACAGTCACTTTGCAGTAGGTTTTGAAATCGGGAAGGGTGACGACTCCAACTTTTCTTAATTTCCTTTTCACATTGTTCATTGCTGAGATTCCATTTCCCCACAGGGTCTTGGAAAAGAAATGCCATTACTCTTCATCACGGAAGAGTAATGTAGTAAAATGCTTTGTAAACCATGAAGTGCTGGAAAAATTAAGGCGTTGGGATTGTTACCGGGATAATAATAATAATGAAGAATGAAGCCTCTAACCTGCATCATCCAGTATGGCCCCCAGCCACGTGTGACGATGTAAATTTAAAATAAAATCAAGTAAAAATTAAGTCCCTTCATCACAGTAGCCACATTTCAAGGGAGGAATAAGTGAGATGACCATGTGAAGCACCTGGTACCTAGGAATATCTCAGGAGCCCTTGAGTGAAAGGTTCTACCTGTGTCCAAAGTCTAAGCTTGTTCCTTGTCTATTTAAATTTTTCCTCCTTACTGACTTTGAAGATCTTGTTATTGAAATATAACAAGCGTACAGAAAAGTGGACAAATGTGCTAGCCATGAAATTCACGTCTCAGGCCTCCTGCAGAGGGCACAGGGGTCAGACCTACATGGCTGACTCCTGCTTTCCCAGCTTCCAGCTCCCTTCCATTTCCCTCATAGACATTTTCCCAGAAAAACTTTTGCACATTCACCCTGTCTTGGCATCTGCTTACTGTGGGACGTAGGTAATACAAACGGTACTAGTAATTGTCCTTAGACCATTAAATGCGTGATAAAATGGGCATCCGAAACTGGCTCACTCACAGCTTGGCAAGCACAGAGGTGCCAGCCCAGTTGGTAGGTGGGCATAGAGAGTCCATGGTGCAAGGTGGCAGCTTAGTTGCAAAAGATTTCACTGGTGGGAAAATATCTGAGTGGAGGGAAGGTCTGTGGCAGGTGCACTGATTGTGGTATTTGAAGGATACTGAAGAGTGGTGAACAATGCCTACGAAGATGAACAGGGTGGATTGGTTGTTGCCAAGTTGTGTGAGTGCCCTGCAGACGGATAATGAAAGACCAGGGCTTGGTTCCTCTGGTTCCCTCTCCCTTTACACTCGTAGAATTTTCCCCAGTCAGTCCTATGCACATTTTATCCCATTTGGCATCTGCTCTTAGAGAATCTGGACTAATGCAACCAGTCATAGATTTATAGCTTGATTATTTTTTGCAAACCAGATACACCCACATAACCAGCACCCAGCTCAGGAAACAGAAGATGACCAGCACCCAGGAGCCCTCCTGGTAGTGCACCCTTCCACTTCCTGTCCTCAGAAACAATCATTGATCTGACTTGCCACATCATACCTTAGTTTTGCCGATTTTTGAACTTTGTGTGAATGAAAAATGTTGCCTGCCATATCAGTAAACAAAGGATGTTGTAACCATTAAACTGTCAGCTACTGCAGCTGCCCAGACTGCACCCTGAGGGGATTTGGAATAGAGAAAATCAGGATCCTGGTCCTAGATAGTTAAGATGTTTATCAGAGGAATGATTTCAATGAGCCCAGACTTTTGCATCTTCCCATACATAGAAAAGCACTGGATTCATTAACTTGCGATGTCTGTATTTTATTTAATTAACAGTAATTTTTGGACATTATGACTACCTGGGTTTGTTTTTTTCTTCAAAAACTCCTGTATATCCTGGCTCCTCCCTTACCTCTTTGGAACAGTCCCTCGTAGCCATCTGAGAGGCTGTCTCCTGGGCTTAAGTCCTCAGCAAGTCTGCCAAATAAAACATAATTTTCAACTTCTAGATTGTGCAATTTTTTCAGTCGACATTTATATCAATTTAATCTCATAGCATGTTTTGTCTGCTAGATAAAGAACTGTGAAGGGTCAGAGTTGTTACCCACCTCACACAAATAAGTAATTTTTATATATGAAAATTGCAGAAACATGGGCCTTCTGGGTCAGGGAAAAGAACTCTATGTTGATACTCAGATTAACAGCCAAAGTAACATTAATTCCTCACACCTAGACCCAAAGGCAGTGAAATGAGAGTCGATGGAAACTTTCTATGTGAGTGCCAATTTACTCCCCTTAAAGAAGGATAGAGGAGGCTAGGGCTTTTCACAGGAGCACTGAGACGTTCACGGAGATCTTAGTTCCCTGCAGACTGTTTTCATTTTTGTCTGGCTTTTTTCATTCAACATTATGCTTGTGAAATTCATCCCTATTGCTGTGTGGATGTTCACTCATGCTAACTGCCATGCAGAATGTACCATACTTTACCCATTCTATTCTTGATGGAGATCAGGTCGTGCAAAAGTGTACCAACTGTGGAGTTAGGGAACAGACCACAAGGCTACCCTCACTTCTGATAACAGTTGCAAGTTCAAGGGTCCTTGAGATCATCCTCAGTTTTGATAATTCACTAGAAGGGCTATCAGAACTTGATGAAAGCTGTTACACTCACAGTTAACTTTATTACAGGGAAAGGATACACATTAACATCAGCCAAGGGAAGAGACAGGTGGGACAGGGTCTAGCAAAGTACCGAACATAGAGCTTAGTCATCCTCTCCCCAGAGACTCAGGACAGTGTTACTTTCCTGGTATCAATGTGTGACTCTAAGCACAGAGTATTGCCAACCAGGAAACTCGCCTAAGTCTTGGTGTCCAAAGTCTTTATTGGGGCTCCATCACATAAACAGGGTTGACTGCCTGTGTAGCTGATGTCAATTTCCAGCCCTCGGGAGGTCCAAAGCTGGTATCACATGAACCAAAGTCCCCACCCTAAATCACATTGTTACTGTCTGTCTGATTTCAGACTCCTAGGCAAACAAAGGCACTCCTATCAGGCATGACATTCCATGGGCTTAGAGATTATCTCCCAGAAGCCAAGGGCAAAGGCCCGAACTCTGTTTCTCCTTGCGGTTTTATCACAATTCACTTTATATTTTTCAGTTATATTATTAGGTCTAGAATGATTTTTAAAAAACCTTCTTAGTGAATTGACTCTTTTATTAATATAATATGTAGTAACTCTCTGTTCTAGTCACTCTTCTTGTGTAACAAATCATCCCCAAATGTAGTGACTTAAAACAAGAATCATTTTGTTATCTCATGGTTCAGTCTGAGTCTTCTATGCAGTTGCAGTCATAAAAGCTGGACTAGTCTGAGGGCTGGAGAAGCTGGGGGCTCTCTCTCTTCAGGTAGTCCTGTGGGTTACTTTTGTAGGCCAGTTGAGGCGTCCACCCAGGGTAGCAGCCTAAGGGCAGTTGGACTGCTTACGCAATAGCTTTCAAGGCTTGCCATGAGCAAGGTGACAGTGAATTTTCTTTTCTGACCTTATCACTTCTCCTACATTCTGCTACTTACAAGCAGTTTACAAATCTGCCCAGATTCAAAGGGAGGGGGTTTAGACTTTGTGGATGAATGACAAAATTATAGAAGATCACCATGGGACAGGGGGGACAAAGATGCAGCCATCCTTGCAAAAGACAATCTGATAATACTGTCTTTATCTCTTAATGCTTTTTGCCCAAGACTATTTGATCAGATATTAATATAGCTAAACCAACTTTTTTTGGTTGGTATTTATCTGGTATCTCTTTCTCTGACCTTTTCCTTTCAATCTTGTATTTTTATGTTATAGGAGTTTCTCTTGAAAACAGAATATAGCTGGATTTTTTTAAACCAATCTGATAATCTTTGCTCTTGAACTGGACGGTTTAATCCATTTACATGGATTGTGATAGCTGATATATTTGGGTTTATTTCCTCTAATTTTTGTTCTATCTATTCACTTTTTCTAGGTTTCTTTTTCCTCTCCCTCCTTTTTGTTTTTAGATTAATTTCTCCCCACACTAAATTCCATTTCCCCCTCTATGAAGTTACATACTTTGTTCCTGTTCTTTTAATAATTATCCAAAATTTTTAACTAAATCAAAAGACTTAGCAGATCCTAAAGTTAATCATTATCTTTGTCCTCTTCAGAAATAGTAGAAGGATCTTAGTATACTTTAACTCCAACCTGATCCCTCTAGACCTGTGTACAACTGTTGAACTTTATCTTGGTTTTTAAATTCTGTATAGTACACATTATGGGTGTTGTTTTCTTGTTTTTCCATTTTTTTTAATAGAGTTATAGTCATTTTACAATGTTGTGTCCATTTCTGGTGTACAGCACAATTTTTCAGTCAAACATGAATATACTTATATTCATTTTCATATCCTTTTTCACTGTGATCTACTACAAGATCTTGAATATATTTCCCTGTGCTGTACAGTATAAACTTGTTTATCTATTCTATATATACCTGTCAGTATCTACCAATCTTGAACTCCCAGTCTGTCCCTTCTCACCCCCTGGGTGTTGTTTTCTGTAGTCAACATTTGTTTACATTTATCCTCAGGCTTGACATTTTCTTTGCTCTCATTCTTTCTTACATCTTTCTCTCCTGGAATCATTTTTCCTTTTCTAGAGGTATATTAGTAAGACTCTACTGCAAGTAAACTCTCAGTTTTTGGTTATCTTAAAATACCTTTATTTTACTCTTAAGTTTTGTTTTTGAGTGATAACTTCACTGGTATAGAATTCCAAGTGGCTGGTGATTTCTCTCAACACAATGAAGATCTCATTCTAGTCTGATCTGGCTTCCATTGTTACTATTGAAAAGTTATCCATCAGTAATATTATTGTCTCTTTGTAGATAACATGTCATTTTATGTCATCTGATCCAGCTTGAGATTCACTGGGATTCCTCATTCTGATGATTGATATCTTTCCTCAATTCTGGAAAATCCTCAACTGTTGTGTTTGCAAATATTGCCTCTTCTTTCTGACCATTTTTTTTCCTTCTGTAGTTTCCACTGGACTCATGTTGGACCGTCGTACTCTATTTTCTGTGACTCTTAACTGCTCATACTTTTTGAAATCACATTTTTAAAATTAAACTTGCAAAAAGAAGCATAAAATTAGTGTGGATAGGCTGATTGAGACAAAATTAAAATCAATATCTATGATATTTGATAAACTATCAAAAAGATGATACTGAGATTTTAGTTTCTGCTAAGAACAGTTAAAATCAAGATGTGAGTTCTTGAGTAGCTGGTTAAAATATCATCACTTTTAACGTAGTCTCGCAGAAGACCCCTGCCTTCCATAAGTTGCTTAAAATCAGCAGACTCCCCAGAGCATGGGATTATTTATTTAAGAATATCAGCAAAAGTATCTTCAAAGCCCAGAAAAATGATGAGGTTATCATTTTAAGGAAACTCCTCTTTAGAAAAGAAAAGTAGACTTCATTTTTTTGGAACAGTTTTAGTTTTACATAAAAATTCAATAGATAGAACAGAGAATTTCCGTATACCTCAAAGAATCGATACTGATACTTTATTATTAACACACTTTATTTAGAGTTCCTTAGTTTTTAACCTATTATCATTTTTTTTTTCTGTTCCAGAATACCATGTGACATTTTGTAAGGGGATTAATCCCATTCATGAGGGCTGCTAATGACCCCTAAAAGGCCTCAATGCCAGAATCCATGGCATGAGGGATTAGGTTTCAACATAGGAATTTGAGGGGGATGCAGCATTCAGTCTATGTCATCATTTATTTATTTAATCATTTATATCAGTATGGACACATGGATATTTATTTTTTACTTTGGGTTTCAGTCTAACACCATTTTATTTTGTTGCTCTAGTTGTTCCAGCTTTGGCCACTAGAGGGTACTTTGAGCGTGTGTGCATGTACTAGTATCACGTTGCATATTTCTTGTCCCAGTCCTAGTATCAGCCACTTCTCTAGGGAAACCTGTCCTCTTATTGGAGAATGGTTATTATAAACCAAAAGCTGGGTGCCTGGTAATCTTACTGCTGCTATTTTTGCTTCTAGGCCCTCTCTGCTGACAGAGCAAAAAGTATGTTTGTATATATGATTATGCTGTATACATACATACCTATAAATATTTCTAGGTGTAACCATCTTTGTCTATATTAAGCTAGATATGAATTCATACTGATGTCTCCACCTCTAATCTGTCACCATTTGGATCATTCTAGCCTCCCCCATTCTGATCTGTAAACCCCCACTCTTAACAGTGAGAAACCTGCCTTCCGTAATCTGCCATCCATTTACTTAATTGTTCAATTCCAGTACACATGTCTACTGACATCAGAATTATTAACTCATGCCCTCATGATATAGTGCTTATGTGCAGATCCTTTTACCTTTATTCTTAAAGACCCCACTCATTTTCACAGTTTCTCAGGTCAGCACCCTTTCCCCTATCCCATTGGTGAGGTTGTTTCATACAGTTGTAATACAGTTAGATTGTCACCATCTGCATTCTATCCTGGGATCCTCTGATCTCCTAAATGACTTATTTTTAAATTTGCATGCATTACGTTCACTCTGTGTTGTAAAGTTCTGTAGGTTTTGACAAATACATAGTATTAGGTATCCACCATTATACTATTGTACAGTTTACCGTGCTGAAAAATCCCCTGTGCTTGCTTCACCTGTCCCACCCACTCTCCCCTACTCCTTCCCCTGCAACCTCTGGCAACCACTGATCTTACTATCTCTCTAGTTTTGCCCTTTCCACAATGTTACGTAATTGGAATAATTGGAGGTTTTTCAGTCTTACCTCTTTCTTCACTTAGCAGTATGCATTTAAGTTTCATCTTTGTCTTTTTGTGGCTTGATAGCTCATTTCTTTTCATTGCTATTTTTAGTTATATAATATTTTATTGTGTATACGTACCAGAGTGTGTTTATCCATTCACCTATGGAGTTGGCTCCAGTATTTGGCAATTATGAATAAAGTTGTCGTAAACTTTCACATGCAGATTTTTGTGTGGACAGAAGTATTCAAGTCTGTTGGGTAAAAGTCTAGGAGCACGATTGTGGAATCTGACAGTGAAGCTATGTTTTGCTTGGTAAGAAATTGACAAGTATCTTCCAAAGTGGCCGTACCATGAAATTGACAATTACATTCCCACCAGCAATGAGTGACAGTTCCTGTTGCTCCACATCCTCGCCAGCATTCGATGCTGTCAGTGTTTTGGGTTTGAGCTATTCTAATACTTATATGGTGATATCAGTTGTAATTTGCAACTATATGGTGACATATGAAATGGATCATCTTTTCATAGGCTTTTTTGCCATCTGTAGATCATCTTTGGTGAGATGTCTGTTCAGGTCTTGGGTCTGTTTTTAAATTGGGTTGTTTGTTTTCTTATTGTTGAGTTTTAAGAATTCTTTGGATAATAGTCTTTTATTAGATACATCATTTGCAAATATTTTCTCCCACTTTGTAGCTTGCTTCTCATTCTCTTATCTGCAGATTCCAGACAGTTCCAAGGATCTGTCTGAACAGCTCTCCTGGGACCTGTTAGCAGGACTCCAGTGTGTCCCCTCCTGGGGTCCTGTTAAGACAGCTACCCTTGGAGGACAAGGGGAAGGCTATCAGACAGGACTACTCAAATCCTGCCACAGCATCATCGGACGTTTCCGAGCATCATGTTGAGGAGAAAGAATTTCCCTCTCCCCTTTAAAGTTTCTTTCCACTGGTCCGATGATCAAATTCACATGAGACACAGTAACAGAAAATCAGATTTAATTTTGTAAGTACAGGAACCTCACATACATGAGAGAGCCAAAGACAGAGGGTAGAATGAGATATATGTGCCACCCTGAGCTAAGGAATGGGACTGGGCCTCAGGGCTTCAACAGGCAGGAGGGCCATTCACAGAACAGGACAATTCACAGGACAAGAAGTAGAGCAGATGCTTGGTAATGAGATGTTTGCTCTGCTATCCAGATGGATCACTCAGATAAAATTTATATCTGGTAATAACTCTCATTCTGGGAAATACCTCCAATTTAAATTCTTCTAGGCAGTTAAGGGAGAGACAGACATTTCTCTCAAGCCCGCAGGGTCTCAATTGCCTTTAGTGCTAAAGAATCCACATGCCAAGGTGGCGTGTTTTGGGGAGGCTCAATCTGACCCCCTTCAGTTGTGTGGCCTAAGATGGTCCCACAGTCTCATGTGCAAGACTGTTTTCTCTTACTTAGCTGGAACCCAGACCCTTAGAATTTGGAAACTTGCTGAGTGGACACTGACTCTTCCCTGTAACATTTTCTTTCCTGGATGTTGACAGATGAATATTAATAAGAGCTGAAATCGAGTGTGCCTGGACCATGTGCCAGGCACCGTGCTAAACATTTTACGAGGATTCTCGTTTGATCCTCGTGAGATACCTGTGAGCACGGTGCCCCACTCCCATTTTACAAGGAGCGGGCTTAGAAAGGGTAGGACTCTTGCCAAAGGCCATAGGGGTAAGCCTGGAGTCCAGGTCTATAGGATGACCCTATTTTGGGTGTTTTGGTTGAGATTTAATAAATTAATTTTTTTTGCCTTATTAAGGACATTCTTAAGTGAAACCAACTCCCCCCGCTACCCCCGGAGGTCATGGGGGCAAAGAATACAGTGACTACTAGTGTAGTTTGGTGTCAGTGCCTTGATTCCCGCTAAGGCACCAGCAATTTTAGATGCCACTGGTTTACACCATCAGTGCAAATGCCCAAACAGTGAACAAGGCAGAGAATGTTGTAGTATTCTTTGAAGTAATTCTGAACTCACAGACTCCCTAAAAATGTCTTGGAGACCCCCAAGGATCCACAGACCGCACTTTGAAAACAACCCTCTGGGTTGCAGGACCATCAGTGATTTTTCTTTTCTTTCCCTCCTCCTCTTCCTCCTCCTTCCACACATTTCCTAATTTTTTGTGCAGTCCACATGTGTTACTTATGTAATTTTTGAAGTTTAAGATTAATTATGAATATATTTCTATGTTAAATGGGCTCTAAAATAAGATTTTAATATATTTACATTTTTAATTTAAGAAAATGGGTATTCCATTTATAACCATACAGTCATATATTTGTTATATTCATTCTTCTCATGCCTCCTTCACGCATACAGTTTTTTTCACTTCACCTTTTTTTTTAAATTGACGTATGGTTAATGTATAACATTATGTAAGTTTCAGGTGTACAACATAGTGATTTACAAATTTGAAAGATAAGTTCCATTTATAGTTCTTATAAAATATTGGCTGTATTCCCTGTGTTGTACAATATATCCTTGTTCATGCCTACAGTTTAATTTTTTTCCTGTTGGATTCTTTTTTAGGCCGTGTCTTAGCCCAGTCATCCTAAGACCACCAGGGACAAACCTTTGGTCTGACAAAGTCAGCTTAGTTGACCCACTGCAATGAGGGAAAGGAACTGTGGGGGTCTGACCACACAAAGGGCAAGGTTTTTTTACAGGATTTGGGTGAAGGGTAGGGTTAGGTGAAATGTAAACCAAGCAGCATTTTGATAGGCTCATCACAACGCAAAGCTGTGTGAAGGGTCAGCATCAGGTCTGGACAGGAAAGTATCCTGTTTCCTTGGAAACTACAAAGTTGAGACAGGCATAGAATGTTGAGTCCAGAAATTCCTTACCAGGGCTGCTTCCCTGTGTCAAAGTGGCTTGGCTCCTCCAGGAATGTTGCTTTGTTACTAATATGATTTCAAACAGTAAATTCCTGATAGTCTGTGATTTTAGAGGGGGAGAGAAATCTCAGTAATAAAGCACTAGTCCCTCAAACAACACGGCTGTTGGGACACTTTACGGCTGTAATGTGACCTCAGGAGAAATAATGTTTCCTGTTTACTTCCTTTGTGAAGCTGGCTTTCTTTGTGCCTGTCCTGATGCATGGACAGGCAAATTTTTACTTGCTTATTCCAAGCTAATCTTTGCTTTCTCAGCTATAGACCCCAAATAGAAATCCTGAATAAAATGATTTATTCATCTTTCTTTCTCACTTTCTCTAACTGCATTACCTAAAAAGGTCCAGCTCCGCCCCCAATCAATCACTCTATTTCTAATAGCTGTAGAAAATGCACCTCCTCCCTACTGGTCACCGCGGTACCTCCAAGACCTCGGGGATCAGAGGTGACTTTCCCAAGGAAGCTGCTTCCCACCAGAGGCTGGATAAGGGAGCATCTCCTCTGCAGCTGTCTCCTCCAGTCTGTCTTCCTGGAGGCGGCAGGAAACAGAATCATTGCCAACTGCCACAGGCAGAGGGTTGCAGAGACGGGGCAGCCCCTTTGCATACAAATTTCCAAAGCCCCCTGGAAATCCAAACCTGAGGATCTGCAGAAGTGGGGCCTCCTGCTGGCCTCCCTCCTTCGCAGGAACTTCACCCTGATGGACCACACCCAGCCTTCTTGCACTGGACAATCTAATTTTAAGTTTACGAAGTACTTCTGTGAACAGACACACATCTCTGTATTTATTTATTGGCTTGTGATAAGTCAGACACAAAACCAAATTATCTTGAAAGAATGAACCTTAGCAATTTGCCATAAAATGATTGCAGTATAAATTTTATTTAGAAATGGTTAGAGATGTTTTAAGGTCATAGCATCTTCACGAGTTGAGCTGGAATGACCTTGTCCAACCCCTTCATCTTGCAACGGAGAAACTATTTCAAACTCAGAGAGGTTAAGTCACCTGGCCAAGGTCGCACAGCACTGCCAGAGCTAACTCTTGGACATAGAGTCCCCTGTGGAGCTAGATGAGGAATCCTTTGTTCTCTCTCCTTGCAGAGATTTTTTTTCAGTTTCCTTCCCTAGTCCCAACAAGTGGCCCTGCTAACCATGGTTTTGTGTCTCAAATAATTAAATCTCATTCCTTAAATTGCTTTGTTTTGTCTCCAGGAGGCTCGCAGCTTTCTGGTTGGTTGAGAAAACTGGCCAGTCTGGTCCTGGTCCAGCTGCCCCCGCCTTTGGGCGGGCGGACGGGCGGGCAGAGAACAGCTGACCCAGCAGTGGCTCATGTGACCACTGCAACCCCCAGTCCTGCTCCCTGTCCCAGGCCAGGGCGGGCACTTTCGGGGCTCCTTCTGGAAGGGCTACCAGGTAGGCACCCCAGCCCTACCTGTCTGCCACTGGAACAGCAAGGGGGAGACAGGACACATGCAGTTGAACAGATTTGGGAGCAGATCAGAAGTCAGCCTTTCTGCACTGGTTCAGGGCTCTTGGGCAGCAGGGCCAGACTGTGGCTGCCTCCAGACCTCTCTCACCACCCTGCTCGCCCTCCCCTCCTCTCACCCCCCACCTCCAGGAAGGCCTCCTCTGCCCTGCCCTTCCTTCCTCCATTCTTTGGCCTTCCTTTCCCCTCAGCTACAGAACTTCTCCCCCTCTTTCTCCGCTGACTTAGCGTGCTGGTGCCGCCGGGCGTGGAGAGATTAATCAGTGACAGGAAGCCGCCTCTTTCGGAGCAGTGCCCGGCCGTGGTCAGGAGTGTCCTGCCCCCCGCCTGCTGCTACCTCTGCTCCTGCCATGGGGCGCCTTGGGGCCCTCTTCTTCCTGCTGGGGGGCCTGGGGGCCCTCGCCCAGGTCTGCGGTGAGTAACTGTGCCATGTAAGGCTTCGGGGAAAGAACAGAGAGAAAGACAGTTTTCATCTCTGCCCTCCTAGACTTTGGTTCTCATGAGGGGCATGTCAGTGCTGTGTGTGGGGCTGGGGTGAGTGTCAGAGGAAGCCCCAGGCGGGAGGCAGACACCCTGTGCCTCTTTCCTCCTGGGTCCTTAGGAGGGAGGACCATCTTGTCCAAGCCCCTCATTGTGTGGCTGGGGAAACTGAGGCTCACATGTGTGTTGGGTGCAGCTTATCTGGGTTCCCACAGCAGTTCGGACTTTGCTGGACCCTGGACCTCAGCGTTTAGCACATTGTATTGAGATGAACTGTATCTGACTCCTCGCCAGACAGGCTCTCTTCCATTAATTCAGTCCTCTGTTCACTTATTCGTTCAACACACGTCGATTGAGCCTTCTCTGTGCCAGGTACAGTGTTAGGCTTTGGGGAAAGAGCAAAGAGTAAGACAGGCCCCATCCCTGCCCTCCTAGAGCTTCCGTTCTAGTCAAGAGGCAACTGAGCGCTGCGCGTGGGGGCTGTGGTGAGGGCCAGGGGAAGCCCCAGGCCGGAGGTAGCGGGCCAGGGGGCCACATGGGAACTGAGACCTGAAGGAGGAAAAGGAGCAGGCTAGGAAGAGTCAGAGGCTGGCACCCAGGCAGAGGGAAGTAAGAGACTGGCGGGAGACAAGGGCAGGCATTTGCTTTACATGCTGCGCACAGGGGCCAGGCTGCTCCCGCTCTGTCCCAGCGCCTCCTGGGGCCTCTTGCCTGGGAGTCTGAGCACACAGGCTCAGGGCTACTTGTGCCCTGGAGCCTGGAGGCAGGAAGGGAAGCATCTGCACCCTGAGTCACCCACCTCTCTTCTTCCTTCCTCGTACTCCGCCTGCGGCATTACCTCTTCATTCACCAGCTGGGGCTCTTGTGATCCTGGGAAAAGCCAAGAGGCAGGTTCAGTCGTGTCCAGGTGATAGAGGAATCAGTGAAGGGTCGAAGGGGCCAGGTGACCTGCCCAGGGTGCCCCAGCTTTCTGGGGCTTTGCTGACTGTTCTCAGAACTCCAGGTCAGGGTCTTCCCTGGGCGTCAGGAGACTCCAGCCCGTGTTCTACAAGTGCAACTAGACCCCCCCAGCCCTCGGCTCTTGGTTCCTGTCCAGAGTCCCCAGGGGAGACGGGGACCCAGTCCTCACCCTCACTGGGTGTGAACCTTTCGAGAGTTAGTCCACAAGCCTGACCCCCACGAGCCCTGGGCAGGGATTGGGGATGCAGCCCACAGCTGCTAGGCCATTTAGTCGCCCCCAGCCTCATTCCCTCACCTGTAAAATGGGCTAAGAATGCTCCCCTGCCTTCTTCCTTGGTGTGGTGCCCACCCACCTGCTTTACCAGCTTCACGCTCTGTGTGGCTGTGAAACTGACGAGGATGCTGCAGTGGTGCCCGTTCCAGGTGGGCTGGTGCTTCCCAGTGTCAAAGCCAGTCCAAGGCCCTGAGGGGAGGGAGCTCGCCCAGGGCCACCTTTATTACCCTGGGTGCATCTGCCTGGCTCCTTCCTGCTCAGGAGACTGAATTGTGTTTATCTACCTCCCTTTACGGCTCCTCTTCTTATCACTCTTATCCCAGGGCTGACTCACCTGCTAGAGGTCAGAGCCAGGGATGGGCGGGTGGGGTGAGGGGGACTGGGGCTCCCTCTCCAGTCTGAAGAAAGGGGAAAGGAAAAGAGATCTGTGGAGGGACAGACAAGCAGAGAGACAGGCTGAGAGATGGAGAGACTCACTCAGATCCAGAGAGATAAAGGGAAGTACATACAGAAATGGAGGAAGACACAGAAAGGCACTGAGAAAAAGAAAGACAAAGAAAAGCAGCCTCCCCACCCACCACCCCAAGTTCCTTTGCCCCGGGGTGGCCTGCCCAGCACCCTGCCCACTGGAGGCAGCCGAAGCCCTGCAGCAACTGGGAAGCCATAAACAGGAAAAGTCTGAAGTGGCTCCAAGGCCACCTACTGGCTCAGCTTCCTTCCCCGAGGGAGGAGAGTGCCAGTCAGCCAGAGCTGGGCGCTGTCCCTGAGGCTTCTGCTTCCTGCTGGTATTTCCCCGTATTGATCACACAGTTTCAGGTAAATCCCGAAGCGCACAGATAAATGGTTGCAAACAAGGATGGTTTTCTAACGCTTTACCTCACAATCTCAGGTCCTCCCCACCTAAACTGAGGCGGCAGGGAAGGCCTAATTCTGAGATCCGCCCAGAGGAGGTTCACCAGGCAGCCCCAGTTAGCCAGTGCGCGGTCTGCAGTGTTTTAAAATTGGACGCGTTAACCTGTTCCCGGTGTGGGTTGAAGTTTTGTAAATGGGTGGAACACGCCCATAGCTTTGAATTGTGCTTCCTCTTTCATGCAAAGTGATGATGGCAGTACCTCTGTCACAGGGCTGGCATGAGGACCCAGGGAGGTGGGGCTTGGGGCCTGGGGCCCCCTACACTGCCCAGAATCCAGTCTGTCACTGCTGGTGGGCAGAGTGGGTCCTGGGCCCACCACCTCTCCCTGCCCCCTCCAGCCACTCAGGACGTCTGCTTCCCCCACCCTTCACCGGCTGCCTCTCATTCCAGCCAGATCCCCCCACACGAGTAGGGTGTGTGCCGCGTGGAGGTAGGATGGAGATGTTCATTCCCTGGAGAAGACCCTAGTAAGGCGTCGCTGATGGCCTGGCCCTGCGACCTCACTTGGCCTGTTCTCTTCCCTAAGAAATAACGGAGGTGGACAGCGAGCTAGTGGAGAGGCTAGGCCAGCGCCTCTTGCCTTGGATGGACCGGCTCTCCCTGGAGCACCTGAACCCCAGTGTCTACGTGGGCCTGCGCCTCTCCAGCCTGCAGGCTGGGGCCAAGGAGGCCCACTACCTGCACAGCCTCAAGCTCAGCTACCAGCAGAGCCTCCTGAGGTGCTGCCTCCTTCTCTCTTCTCCTCCCTCACGTGTTCCACATCCTAAGAGACTGGAGGCCTGCATTCCTGTCACTGCTTTGTTGGGAGACCGTAGGGCAAGTCTTGTCTTCTCTGGGCCTTTCTCCATCTGTAGAATGAGGTTGTTTTGACTAGACTGGAGATGCTGATCTAGGGCCCTTGCGTGGCTGCTGTACCTTCCTATACCTGCGGCAGACATCACTAATCTATGACTGCACTCTTTCATACCGAGCCCAGAAGCAGCATCTGACTATCTGTGCTCCCTTTCCAGGGAGCATTAAGGGGAGGCCTCTTCTGAGGTCCAGCATGGGAGTTTGAATGAAAGGTGAAGGGTCAGGACCACCACAGAGCATCTCCCGCTTGGACTCCCTCTTGAGAAGCAGACGCAGGGCAGGGAGAGGAAAGAAAGGGAGAATGTACGGGCAAAGTGTGACCAAAGGGTGGGGCAAACACAGGTCATTTGGATGCAAGAGCCCTCAGAGTTTGTTCTTGAGTTTAATTTTCCATCTTTATGAAATACTCATGGCATACTCCTCACAACGCACAAGGCTGACTAGATCTACGTTTGGCAGGTCTAGTAAACTTTCCAACTCCTAGGATTTTTTTTCCTCTTTGTAATGTTGCTGGGGAGCCCCCCTAGCCAGGCTTACCAGGGTGGTACTTTCTTACGGAAGTATTGTTAACTGCCTTTGTCCCAGGTCTGCCTCTGGCAATGACAACAGTGACTCTGAGGCCAAGCCCTCCATGGGCCAGCTGGCCCTCTACCTGCTCGCTCTCCGGGCCAACTGTGAGTTTGTCGGAGGCCGCAAGGGGGACAGGCTGGTGTCACAGCTGAAGCGGTTCCTGGAGGACGAGAAGGGGGCCATTGGTGAGGAGACGGGGTCTGCCAGGGTGGGGAGGGCTCACCAGACAACACTGTCTGGTGAAGTATCTACATCAGAACTTTGGGTTTTCTCCCCAGGCCTCTTTCCTGCCCTCCATCTGCCTGTCTCGATATCCACCTAGAGGCTCAGGCTTCCCCCAGGAGCCACCCTTGATCAAGCCTTTCCTGCACCCCACATGCACTCTGTTGGCAAGTCTTGCTGCTCAGGCACCAGAATAGACCTGATTATCCACCTCTGGGACAACCGCGCAGCCTCCTTACTACTCGCTCCTCAGCCTCTCTCCCTAACTTTCCTGCCTCCTGACTCCACCCAGCACATACAGAGCAAGCGTTTTAAATACAAATCTGATCTTGTTAGAGCTGCTTAAACCCTGCAGGGGCTCCTCACTGCTGTGTTCACAGCCCTCAGGCCCAGCCTGCCTGCCCTTTTCTCCTCTCCAGTCTTTGCCCACCCACCCTCTGGCCTACCCATTCCACTGCCCCTCCATGGGCTCCGGCCATGCTGGCCTCTCAGCTCACCAGCCAGGGTCTTCCCATATGTTCCCTCTATCTGGAAGGTCTCCTTCGCCTTCTAGCTCCACCTTTAGCTCTCCTCACCCTTCCTCCCCAGCATCACTGCCTCAGAGAATCCTGCCCTGACTCCCCAGCTACTCAAAGACCTCTGTTACTCGGCCCCATGGACCTTGGTCCACAATTCATGGTCTTGTGAGCTTGGGTTATGTGATTTTTGGAGGCTGTGCCAGGCCTGCCATCACTGTGTTCATGCTCCAAGCACAGTGCCTGACAGTGGGGTCTCAGCAAGTATGGGTGAAGGGAACGAAGGCGAGAAGGATCCCACGACCTAAAGGAGGGTGTTGGGCGGTGCAGGCAATGGGTCCGGTGCTGGCGGGGCTGGTTGTGGGAGAGGGCAGAGGGGCAGCCCCTCAGGCCCAGCATGATGCCCCCACCCCGTGGTTTCCTCCCCCAGGACACAATCACAAGGGCCACCCCCGCACAAGCTACTACCAGTACAGCCTGGGCGTCCTGGCCCTGTGTCTCCATCAGAAGCGGGTCCATGACAGCGTGGTGGGCAAGCTCCTGTATGCCGTGGAGCATGAAGAGCATCTCCGCCAGGCCCACCTCTCTGTGGGTGAGTGAGCCAGACCCCACCCCAACCCCCCACACCCCTCCTCTGAGGCCAGGCTGGCCCTCCTCTAGCCCCGCCCCAGATGAAGGGCTTCCGCCCCCAGGCCCTGCTCACCTTTCCCTGTCAAGTCCATGAGAAGTGTAACAGGAGGGCTCACTGGCACAGCGGCTGCCCGCAGCGGAGCTGGACCAGACCCTGGCCCGGCCCTCCATCACACACTTGCTGTAGGTCCCCCTGGACAAATCGGCTGGCCTTTCTGGTGCAGCTGCTCTGGTAAAATAACCCCCCTGCAGCAGCTCAATAAAAGATGCCTTATAAGTAAAGGGCGCAGCCCGGTGCCCGTGAGGGAGAGAGTTCTGGACACCCAGCCGCGATGTTCTCATCAGATAAGCTGGGATGTGCCTGAGACCTGGATTCTGGGTCAGCTCACTGTGTGACCTCGGGTCTCCAGTCCCCTTCCTTGTCATCGTGATGTCGAGGTCTCTTCTAGGCCTGGCTGTGTTCTTGGAGCGAGTGTGTGTGCCTCGCATGGGGGGAGGCAGGTTGGAGGAGGTCAGAGGTGGGGAGGGGAGGTTCCCAGAGAGCAGAAGCCAGCAGGGACTTTTTCTGCCCCAGAGGCTTACAGAAAACCCACTGTGGATACATTAAATCCCCTTGGGGCAGGGAGCTTAAAAACCCCCAGGGCCCAAGCAGCTCCCTGGACCTATTAAACCAGACCACCTGGAGTGGACCCAGGCATCTGCCCATTTTAAAATCCCCTGGTAATTCCAAAGTGCGGGCAGCTTGGGGAATGAGTGGTGTAGGATAAAGTCCTCTTTGCCCTCTGTTCTCCAGGCTCTTTCCCTAACCCCTGACCCCCAGGCGGCAGACAGGAATAGGGTGACCAACCATCCCAGGTTGCCGTCCCGGAAAGTGGGCAAATGGGGCTGATTGGTCCTCCTAGCTGGTGGAAACTTTCTGAAATCATGCTCTGACTGTATCAGCCCCCTTCCTCAAGCCCCCCCCCCCCCGTGACTGCCTGTTGCCCCAAGGTCCCGCCAGGCCTGACCCCACTGGGTTTTGTCCCCTGCTAGACTCCGTGGCCATGGCGGGCTTGGCCTTCTCCTGTCTGGAGCTGTCCAACCTCAACCCCAGTCAGAGAGACCGGATCAGCCTGGCCCTCGGGAGGGTACGAGAGAAGATCCTGAAGGCCCAGACCCCCGAGGGCCACTTCGGGAACGTCTACAGTACCCCTCTGGCGCTGCAGGTGGGAAGGAGGCCAAGGGGCCGTGGTCCACCCTGGGTGGCTGGTGGGAGGTGGAGCGGCCAGGGGCTGGCTGACCCCCTGCCTCCTCTTCTTGCCCATTCTGTCACCAGTTGCTGATGACCTCACACACGCCGACAGTGGAGCTGGGTGCAGCATGCCTCAAGGCCAAGGCTGCTCTGTTGGCGAGCCTGCAGCACAAGACCTTCCGGAATCCTCTGATGATTTCTCAGCTGCTGCCAGTCCTGAACCGCAAGAGCTATGTGGATCTCATCTCCCCAGACTGCCAGGCACCAAGAGGTAGCCGAGCCTTTCACAGAAGCCCTATTCTTTTCAATCTGCCTTGAAGTCTGCATGTCTCAGTGAGGGGAGGTCACTCAGTCCAGATTCACTGAGTTAACCTGTAGGGGTTTGCAGGCTGGTGTGGGACACACTGGCAGCTAAGATGCGGTCATAGAGTCTAGAAGCTTAGAGTGTGGGGAGTGAGACACCAGATGGTGAGCTCTGGGTGGGCCATGAATCTCCAGCCCCTCATGTGACAAGAATGGATGGATGGATGGATGGTGAATGGGGAGAGACACACTTTGCTCAGCTCTGATACATCATAACAAGTGAGTCCCAGCTCCTTGAATCAAGGCTTCATCTGGGAGAGGGACTGCAGTCAGCAAGTGAGATTTGCCAGCGGACAAGAGTCTTCTGAAGGCAGAGCAGAGAGCAGGCAGCAAGAACAAAGGTGCAGAGGCAGGCAAGATTGGAAATTGGGAGTAGGGGCTTACTAAAGAGTGGAGTCTGGGAGAATGAGCCGGAGTAGCGGGCAGGAGAGTGAACGGGAGGGGAGACCCTCAGAGGGAACGGGCTGATATGAACAAATATACGTTCTAGAAAGAGCCCTCTGGGCTGCTGTGTGGCAGATAGGTGAGAGGGGAGATACTGGAGGCAGAGAAATCACTGAGGGGCCTGACCTTGAGCAGCCAGAGGATGTGGGAGCTGGGGGACAGGGGAGGCTGGGAAGGCAGCCAGGCTCCAGCTGCGCAGGAGGTGGAGGTGTTGACTGCCATGGGACTACGGGGAAGAAAGAGGTGCCGAGGGGCCACAGCGTCTCCTGGAGAAGAAAGGAGAGCTGACGTCTGGCCCCCTGCCCTCAGACCAGCTGCCGCTTCCCCTCTCCTCCACACAGTCATGTTGGAGCCAGCTATGGGGACCTCTTCACAGACCCAAGTCCCAGAGGTCATCCATGTCACGCTGAAGGTCTCCAGCATCCTTCCTCCATATGTACAGTCCATCTCTGTCCCTGCCGGCTCCTCCTTGGAAGACGTCCTGAAGAAGGCCCGGGATCATGGAAGATTCATGTGAGACCCCTACCTCCTGGCCCTCACCCAAGCCACCCCTGCATCCCTGAGATGGGACACGGATGGGACAGGGGTGGAGAGAGGGCTCCCTTGGGAGGGGGCAGACCCTCCACATGTGGAAACCCAGCTCCCCCCTCTCCAGCCCGGGGCCCAGACAAGTTATTTACCTGCAACTCAGTGAGGACGGCAGTTGTGCACCCCCGCCCCCAGCACAGAGCCCATGGAGGAGTCTGGGAATAATTAGTGCACAAAGAGGACATGATATGTGCTTTTTGTGTGCAGAGTCCCGCCCTTAGTAAGCACTCAATATAGGTTAGCTCTCATAAGAATGAGAATTTTTATTATCAAACGATCTTGGTCTAATCCCAGTGGTGAATTACCCGGGCAAGCCCTGTGCAGCACGTGGAGGTGAGACAACAGCCCTAAACTTGCTTCTAACCCTGAGATTGAACGGGTCTGAACACAAGCATTTCCCGAGCCCTGTGCCTCTGCCTAAGTAAGATGGGGGTGATTACCGATGGGGAATCTGGCCCAGAGAATGAGCGCCTTCTACTAGGTCACCCAGACCCCAGACTTCTCTTCTAGGAGGATGTGCGTCAGTTTGAGAGGGCCCCAACTTCTGTCCCCACCTGGAGTTCCCAAAGAACAGTGTCCTGCTGCCAAGGAAGGCCCACAGCTGGCGCCTTGGGGTCGTCTGGGCCAGGGAATTTCAGGCCAGAGATAAGCAAAGACCCCTTTAAAGCTTTAGAAATTAAATACAAAGAAAGCTCTGAAACCAGTAACATTTGAATAAGGACTGTCTGCTGAGGGGCAGGTGTCCTCGCAGGTGCCGGTGAGCCCAGCGCTCTCAGCACTCCCTTGGATGTGAGCTGCCCTCAGGCTGAGTTTGCGCAGGCAGCTATGGCTCATAGACTCTTCCCTGGCCCCCGCTCTCCACTCACTACCAAGCCCATTTCTGTCCTGTTTCGCAGTAGCCTGCAGGGCAGCACCGCTGGGGGCTACAGATACTGGGGACCCTTGGCAGGCTTCTCTCCAGGCACTGGAATTATTACCTAGAACCTGCTGGTATTCATGTTTGGACACTGTCATCAAAATAAGAAAAAAAAAATAGAACTTAACATCTTTATTCAAAACTCCAGGACCTCTGAGAAGACAACAGGGATACCAATCTGAGAAATAATTCTCTTGGAAGTGGAGGTGGGTGCCTGAGCCAGGTTAAGAGGCCGGGCCCGAGGCCACGTTTGAGGCCTGTGAATGCACAGCAGAGAAAGCCAGATTCTAGAAGAAGAGAGACAGAGAGAGACTGAGAAAAAGAGAGAGAGAGAGAGAGGAGAGAGAGAAATGGAGAGAGACGGGCAGGCAGAGAGAGGTCTCCGAGCAGCCACGGGGCCCTGCACGCTGGGAATGACTGGGGACAGGCTGCTCCCTATAACGACACCTTCCCTTTGACTAGGTCACCCTGTGTTTCTGTTTTGTAAAACTATAAAAACCCTCCCGGTCTAAGACCAAGGCCATTTGTAAGCCTTTAGGAGGGAGGACGGCACGGCCCACAGCCTTTAAGAGGCACCCTTTGGCAGCAGCATCTGGAGCTCGGGACGGGGTGGTGAGAGGAAGGAGCTTCTTGGTTGCCAAGGTCAGAAATCGGACCCCAGCCCTCTCTGCTAACGGGGAGCGCAGGGTGTGGGAATCAGAGAGAAGACTGAGCCACCCAGCCACAAGAGTGGGGAGTGCCCCTGAGCCACAGAAACTGCCGGAACCTGAGACCCAGTGCCACCGGGGGGGTGTCTCTGCCTCCGGCTCGTGGGTTCCCGCTTCCCTCCAGTGCTGGCGTCCCCTCTCTGGTTGGGTGTTGGCATCTGTGTGCTGCTGGCAGCTTGCCTGCAACCTCAGACCCCGGAAAGGGAGCGCTGCTGGGTCAATAATGTAACAGGCGCCCCTCCATATCCCGGGTTGTGGTCAACGCAGAGGGGATGGAGTCCCCTGCGTGGGCAGTGTCCATGGGGCCAGAGAAGAGGGGTGGAGGGGAGACCCAAGATGAGGTGTCCCAGGAAGATTTGGCTAGCGCTGGTCCCGAGAGTCAGGGCAGCACTTTCCTTGTGGGGGTGGTTCTACTTCTGCCCTTGGGTTGAGGGGACCAAATGTCACCTTTTCTCCCTCTTTGCCTGTCCCTTTGGTAGGTACGGAACACAGGCCTCCTTGTCAGGCCCCTACCTGACCTCTGTGATGGGGAAAAAGGCTGAGGGACGTGAGTTCTGGCAGCTCCTCAGGGCCCCCAACACCCCGCTGCTGCAAGGTGAGTCTGGCGGCCAGCCACCTTGGATGTGACCCTGCCCCAGCCCCAGCCCAGTCTTGACCCAGCTTTCTCCCAAACCTTCCCAGGCCTCAGCCTCGGATAATCACTATTGCTCAAAAAATAATAATAATAAAAAAATAAATAAAAACTACTTTCTCTTCCTTCAAAAAAAATCACTAATGCTCAAGATTGCGTATCATGTATTCAAGTGTAAGAATTTTTCTGTATGTTATTGTGCAACTCTAGGAAATCAGATAAGCAAAAAAGAAGAAAATTCAAACTGCTTATAATTCAATACCCAGAAATAACTTCTTTTTACCTTTGGTGTATTTTCTTCCAGATAATTTTTCAAATATGTAAGTTTGTTTTTTGTTTTTCATAAAAATGAAGTCGTACTCTACAGCAGTGCTGTCTGATCGAAACAACCTGTGAGCCATATGTGTCATTCTAAATTTTGTTGTTGCTGAAACTAATATTAATAATGCATCCAAAATATCATTCCAAGATGTAATTGGTGTAAATGATTATGACATATTTTTCATGCCTTAAAATTTTTTTTGTAATTTTTAACTTTATTTTTAAAATTTTGGGGGGAAGAATTAGGTATTGATTTATTAGGCACTGATTTACTTATGCAGAGGTACTAGGGGTTGAACCCAGGACCTCGTGCATGCTAAGCACATGCTCTACCACTGAGCTATATCCTCCCACCCTTTTTTATGCCTTTATTGGTTAAGATTTCAAGTGCTCAGTAGCCACATCTGGCTAATGGCTGGCATATCGGATGGCACAGCTCTCTGTACTGTAACTTATTTTTTTCATCCTTAGCGTATTGTGGACATCTGTCTATGTCACTCTGTGTAGATCTCCCCCTTTCTTTGTAATAGCCACATAGAATATATCATCCACTAGGGTGCTTTGGGCTGCAAGTGAGTGCGGAGCTGGGGCTTGAACCCCAGTGTCCTGCTGGAGCCTGGATTGTCTGTAGTGAGCAAAGGCTGGCTTCCAGGAGACTTCACTCGTGGTCCTGGTTCTCCCCAGACCACAGCAAGCAGGTCCCTCCTCCTGATGCCCCTCGGGGGGACTATGAAGGCAGTGGCCTGGCCGGCCAGGTGTTGTCAGGTTCCTTTGGCCCCATGTTGGGTATCCTGCATGCTATCCCATACCCTTCCATGCTCTCTGGGGGTTCCCCCACTGCAAAATGAGCCTGTGGGTCTCAGCGACCCCGGGGTCACAACTGAGTTCAGAGTCTCCACACTGACTCTGGACAGCCCCTAGTTTCCCACTACCAAGCCCTGAGCCCATCTTACAGACCCTGGCGACGGGATAGGAGTCCAGAAGGTAGGGCTGGTGGGTGGGACACTCTGCCCTGTTAACCCCCTGCTCAACCTGTTTCTGCAGGCCTTGCTGACTACAGACCCAGGGATGGAGAGACCATTGAGCTGAGGCTGGTTAGCTGGTAGCCCCCTGGGCTCAGCCCACCAGCCGCCTCCTACACCTCCTGGGCTTCTGCCCTCCCTCCGGATATCCCTGTATTAGGCACATGCCTGACCCTGCTGCCTCCTCTTGCGCCCTTGTCCCCAGATCACTCCAGCCACCACCCCTGCAGGGGTCCTAAGCCACCACTCACCCTTAAGCTGGGAGCCCACACCTCCCCCAGGAGATCTGTTTGCCTGGGTCTGGCCCGCTGGCCCCACAAGCATCCTGTGAAGGCTGCTCAGAGGCTGGAGGGCACAAGCATCTCAGACACCTCGGCACAAGGAGGTGAAGGCCGCTGCCGCCAGCGTTGTGAGTACGGCTCGCTCTGGAACTGGGGTCCTGCGAGGAGAGCTCTGCGGCCCTGACCCCAGCTCCCCACTCTGCCATCAAAGCAGCCCCAGAGCTGTTCTAAGTGTTGTAGCAGCCGGAGAGAGCTCTGCAGGGCTGCTTTCATCCGGCCACTAAAATGATTAAAGAGTTGATTGAGTCCCAGCATCCTGAGCCTCATGTTTGGAACCAATGCAGGGACTGGAGCAGAAAAGGGGGAGATACCCCCCGGGGAGCAGGAGAGGGGTGAGCATTCTCTGGGGTACTGGGGGGACCAATGTGGCAGTTGTGACGTTGATTACTGTTTAGGGAGCATGTACGTGCTAGACAATTTCTTGCACAACTCTGAGGTTGCTCATACTTCTGTTTTCCTCTCTGCTTTACAGACAAGGAAATCGGTGCTCAGAGGGAGAATGACTCACTCACAGTGTCAGGCTGGGGGCGTGGCTAAGAGACATCTGGTCTAGGGTGGCCTCCTGGCTCCTCCACTCAAGCATCAAAAACTGGGGGCTTCAATGATTGTTAAGATTACATGGCAGAGTCCAAATTCAACTGGCGGCTCAGGACCCAGAGCTTTTCCCCAAAGCGCAGTTAGGACGCCACCCCACTTGCTGCACAGCCCCTGCTTTGGGCTCTGCCTTCAGCCTCCCCGTCGCTACCCTCCCAGGGTGTAGAGCTTGCTCCCTCCCACCAAGGCCTACTGTTAGCTGAAATAACATCCCACAACGTGAGAGTTGTGAGTTCAGTTTTATTTGGGACAAGATGAGGACTACAGCCAGGGAGATAGCATTTCAGAGAGCTCCGAGTAGCTGCTCTGAAGAGGCAGGGGGAATTCAGTGTTATATACGAGTTCAGTGAAGGGTACGTGCAGTCAAGCACACATTTTGGCAGAGGCTTGCCGCTGGTCACGAGGAGCAGGTGTCACCATTAATGATTTTAGTTCTTTTCTAGATATGAGGAGATGCAAGAATTAGGGCTCATAAAATTCTCCCGAAAATATCTGAAGCCTGTTCTGCCAGTTTTCCCAGAGCACAGAGTGCCTCATTCCTGATCACCTTTCAGGGTGTGTTGAAGGTCAGCGGCTGAAGCAGCTCAGGATTTAATCCTTGTAGAGGCAGAGGTCCTACCCAGGCCTTCACGTAGAAATCTCCTGCCCTACAATTTGGACTATCCAGCAGTGATTTGCAAGCTCCTGTGGGCATCAGAATCACCAGAGGCAAGTGAAAAAAAAAGAAAAGTACATTCTTGGGCCCACTAGAGGGCATCTGAATCAACAGTGGGGCTGGGAGATTTTAATCCCAGTCCAAAGATTGTGATGGAGATCAGGGGACATTTGCAGCAATTCTGCATCCTGACCACAAGAGGGCGACATAGGCCGTGTTAAGCCATCCCTCTTTGTGGTCTTACTCCTCCAGACAGGCTGCTGTCATCAAGGACTTGCTGGTGAGACAACAGGCTAGGGGGATGAACCGTGTCCCAGTGGTCAAGGGGCTTACACAGAGAAGGAAGCCCGACATCAGGAAAGAGGTTCACAGCTGGCACTGGGCACCTATGATTCTTTCACAGTTGGACTCCAGAGCTCAGAGAGGCCACGGCCCAGCCTGGAATCCTGATCAGCCTGTCCTACTCTGAGAGTGTGTGCTGTTTCCCAGACCCTGAGCTCAGAGAGTAACCGTCTGTTCCGATGGGAAAGCCAAGACCCAGGCAAGGGCAAGGGCTTAGTGGCAGCTGCTCTGGCTCCCAGCCCACCTAGGGCTCTTTGTCCTGCCAGGGCTAGAGGCAGAGGGCAGACCCCAGGAAGTCCAGCTATGAGTCAGCTCTGAGTGCCCAGGGGATGGGACAGGGGCCGCTGGCTGGGGTTAGATGCTGGCCGGCAGGACCCTGCTTCCGCAGCTGTGGGTGGCCTTGGTGATTCAGCTTCCATCTGCCTGCCTCGAGGGGGCCGTCCTGGGCTGGAAGAGAGAGGAGATGTTACTATTAGGGTGGGGCAAGGGAGTGGCCTTAAGGGGCTAAGTGGTCAATTCTGATGGCTGAGGAGGTCTCACTGGATAACTGTGGCCAGAGATTGGGTGTTCCCGAGGCTGGTACTAGGATGAAGTCTAGTGGGGTGGGGGTCCTTGAAGTTGGAGTCTTCTGTGAAGCTAGGGCTTTTTATCAGGCTGCCTCAGAAAGATACCCCAGGGTCTCCCGCCCTGTGTTCCTCTCTGTGGGGGACTTGCCTTGGCTCTCGGTGGGCAGGGGCTTGATCCCCCACCGGTGGGGCGAGAAGGGATAGACAGGCTGACCACGCCAGCTAGGGGGCTCTGCTGATGGAGGGGACGCTAGGCCGATGGAGGAGGAGCTGCGAGCCGGCGGAGCGGAGGCAGGGCAGGACATCCTTCCCGGGGGCGGGGCTTGGCCAGAGGTGGCGCTTGGGGTTCGGCCCAATTTTCCTGGTGGGGCGCGAGGGGCGGCCGTGGAGGCGGGGCCTAGAGCGCGGAGCCTCGCTCTCCGCCCGAGCCTGGCGGGAGCCGCCGCTGCAGCCTGAGACGCAGCCCGAGCTGCCGGGAGCCGGAGCTGGAGCGCAGGCCCAGCCGGAGCCGAGCTGAGCCGAGCTCGCCGCCTGGCACCGGCCGGAGCGCGGGCCGGCCTGTCAGCTACCCGCAGGCCCAGGGCACTATTGGAGGCAGCGAGCCCCCCCACCGGCACCACGGGGCGCGGGAGCCCTCATCGCCCCCGCCGGGCTTGAGCACGCAGGAGGTCCCGCGGTCTGGACCGAAGAGAAAAAGGACGGAGGATTCCATGTAAGCCTAGCGTTGGCACTAGTAGGGGAGAAGCGTGGAGACGTCCCTGGCATGGGGCAGAGGTGCCCGACGCCTACTAGGCCAGGCTTGAGCCCCTGAGAGCCAGGCATCCCAGCAACAGCGACTTGGGCTCTGACCTGCCTGAGCAGGAAACGCAGCTTAGCTCCTGGCCCCGGGCTGGCGCAAGCCAGGCACAAGAAGCAGTGCCCTCACCTGTCTGAGACCCGGTGGCATTCCAGGAACCCAGGTCTGGCCTGACCCGAAGTGGGGCTCTCTGGTGGCCCAGAGCTGGTCACCGGGGAGCCGGCCTCCCGCGCCAGCCCCCCTGGTACGGATGTGCCGCTGCCCACCGGAGCACCATGACAGCAGGATGACCTCAGCTGAGGCAGTGGCAGTGTCTGGTGGGGCGCGGTTGGCTGGGTCCCCAGATTGGCCCCCCGACACCCCTCAGGCCCTGGGGCGGCCTGGCCGGGCCCGGGTGGCCATGGCGGCACTGGTGTGGCTGCTGTCGGGAGCCAGCATGTCCAGCCTCAACAAGTGGATTTTCACGGTGCACGGCTTCGGGCGGCCCCTGCTGCTCTCGGCGCTGCACATGCTGGCAGCAGCACTGGTGTGCCACCGGGGGGCACGGCGCCCCATGCCCGGCCGCACCCATTGTCAAGTGCTGTTGCTCAGCCTCACCTTTGGCACCTCGATGGCCTGCGGCAACGTGGGCCTGAGCGCTGTGCCCCTGGACCTGGCGCAGCTGGCGACCACCACCACCCCACTGATCACGCTGGCCCTGTCAGCCCTGCTGCTTGGCCGGCGCCACCACCCGCTGCAGTTTGCCGCCATGGGCCCGCTCTGCCTGGGGGCTGCCTGCAGCCTGGCTGGAGAGCTCCGGACACCCCCCGCCGGCTGTGGTTTCCTGCTGGCAGCCACCTGCCTCCGTGGCCTCAAGTCCATTCAGCAGAGTGAGTACCCAGGTCGCTGGCTGAGAAGGTGGGGGCCGGGGTGGGAGCATGGCCTTGGAGGCCCTTGAGGTCATTATCCCATTTTACAGATGAAGCAACTGAGGTGTGTGGCTTTGGAGGAGGCAGGGACTGAGGCTCAGAAAGGGCCAGCAGCTCAGTGAGTTCCAGGCCCCAAACTTAGGCTCTACAGGCTCAACCAGGATTTAGTAAGAGTTGCTGCCTAGATCTGTGGCCCATGTTTTGTCAAGTCCTTTATATCCCTGATCTCTCTACTGCCCTGATCTCTCTACTGCCCTGATCAAGGAAGTCACTATATTGCCCCTATTTGACAGGTAGAGGGGGCTTGCCCTGAGCCATGTGAGCTCCGGAGGCAAATTTGAACCCAGGCAGCAGACTCCACGCTGTCCAAATGATGAGGCATAAGGCTGCGGATCCAGAGGGAGGCCTGATGGCAGGGACCAGGGAGACAGAAGAGAGGAAGGCTGTGAGCTGGGATTTGAATGGTGAGGGGTTTGGCGAAGTCTGGGAAGGGCTGGTGTTTACTGGAAGCTACAGTGTAACAGGCCCCATGCCGAGTGTTGACCTTGAGTCATCATGGCAACCACCACCTTCATCCCCATTTTACAGATGATGGAACTGAGGCCCAGAGAGGTTCGTGATTTGCCCAGGTCACACAGCTCCTAAGGACTGGAATCCTGGTCCATGTGACTCTGGACCTCAGCTCTGATGTAAGGGGTTCAGGGCTCTGGGCAGGGGGTCAGGTGGAGGCTCTAGGCCTAGACCCAGCTACATCATTCTGCCCAAGGGTGGAGGCCACCTTCCGGCCTGTCCTTCTGAGGGGCTCTGAGTCACAGCCCCCACCCTCTCTCTGCCTCAGTCCAAGGGAGACATGGTGAAGTCCAGGGCACCCACTCAGGGCAGAGAGGCCTGGGTTCCAGCCACACTTTGACTCATACTTGCTGGATGACCTTGGGCAGGTCTGGATCTTGTCTGCACCTCAGTCTCCCCATCTTTTCGGTGCTCTCAGAGCCTTCATGCTCTCCGTCCCTTCCAGCTCTGAGGTCCTATGACCCAAGCCTGGGAGAGGAAAAGGGGTGCTCCCAGGGCACTGGACTGGGGTTAGGAGCAGCCTGCAGCCAGGGAAGGTTGAAGTCAGAGCTCAACCCTGCCCTGGCATCTGCAGCGCCAGGACCTATCCCTGTCCTCCAGGGCCCTCCAGTTCTATTTTTGCCCTCAGGTTACATGAGAGCTAGGGTCTGAGCTCTGGGCATGCGTGAGTCAGTGGGAAATTTGACCTCGTGCCCTGCCCTGGGCAGGGCCAGAAGGCTGAGAAGGCCCCAGCCTTGAGGCCCCACCATGCCTGCCCAGTGCTTCACACCTAGGAGGAGCCCGGCCTGCAGGACAGGCTACGTCCGCCCACATCTCGGGCATACAGGCCAGGAGCAGCATGTGCCTGGCAATCAGGCTGCTCCTTGGCTCTGCTAGCTCCCTCCTTGTCTCCAGCCTGGTCCCTGAGGCGGATTGGATGCTTTCTCCAGGCTCCCTGAGCACCCTCTGCTTCCCCCATCAGAACCCCACATGCCACTTGATTACCTGTCTGCTTCCCACCAGACAGGAGCTCTGAGAGGGCCTGGCCTGGCTTTGGGGCAGCTCCGTGTCCCCAGCACCTGACCTGGGGCCTGGCACAGGGCAGGTAGCCCTTAAGTGGTGGATTTATTAATGGCTCTGGTGGCAACACTGGCAGGCTGTTGAGGCTACATGGCTCAAGGTGCTAAGGAGGAGCTTAGGAGGCTGAGGCAGAAGCCTGGCAGAGGTGGGGAGGAATAGACTGGAGACAGGGGCTGACATGGGTTTTTGGGCAAGAGAAGGTTTCTACTTCCAGAGGTTCCAGGAAAGGTACCAGGACTAGATTCAGACTAGAGTGTAAATGGCTGACATCAGCTCCTTTCCTGAGGACAGGCTGCATGGGAGCAGAGGATGAAAGTCCAGGAAGAGGCGTGCCCAGGCAGCCACAGACAGATCCGGCAGCTTCCCTCCTTCCTGGGCCAGTTGCCGGCCAAGGGGGCTACACGAGGGTGCCACCTTCCCACTCACAGAAAGGCTGGGAAGTGGGGTGGGACGTGCTGAGACTTGTCCTCAGCTATACCCACCTGTATTGGGGAATGGCCTGACCCGATCTCTGTCCGCTGCACTCTCAGGCTAGTCAGGGGGTGCCCTCAGACCTAGAGATCACATGGTGAGGGAGAAGTGCCAGGGCCAAGGTGGGCACAGGTGTGGTCAGCAGTTACGTCTAGGGGAGACCAGAGAAGGCAGCCTAGGGGAGGAGGCAGGCAGCGATGGTAACAATAATGTAAGAATAGTAGCAAACACTTGCTGAACCCTCACCATGTGCCCAGCTCTCCATAGGGCCAGAGCAGGAGAGGGCGGTCTGGGAGCGGGTGTCAGCGGACGGGAGCAGAGCGTGGGGGTCGTGACAGCTGCCGCGGTGAGCAGTTGCCCTGGGCACCAGGCCCTGTGCTTAGCACCTCACATGCCCCTTGCTGACACAAGAGGACAGGCGTAGAGGGAAGGTGACTTGTGTGATACCATACAGCTCATGACGGAGCAGAGAGGAGAGAAGCCAGTAGCCAGCTAGACGGGGTCTAGAGAACATTTGTTTGCATGTGGCTGAAGGTTGGGTGTGTTCAGAGGCTGAAACAAAAATGTCTTTGGAGGAGGAGAGGTTGAAATGCAGGGTTTGTGGGGAGCTGGCAGAGGAGGGGTCACTGAGACAGCAGGACGACCGGCTTGGCATTTTGGGGGCCCCAGGTGGGGTGCATCACCTCTGGCTGAGGATCACTGCTCTTTCCTTGGGCTGCGGGGAGGGGAGGTGGAGGGCAGAGTGGGATACAGAGCAGATGCAAGGGGCCCAGTGGGGAGGGAAGGACCTTCCTGCCTGGCTGCCCCGCAGAAGGTGAAATTTGCCAGAGGTGAAGGTCACCTGAAATCCTCAACACCTTCCAGGGATTGCACCTTTCACATGCCCGACATGGGCAGCTCGTGACGGTGCTAAATTTGGAGCCAACGAACAGGAGGCATTCCAATGATCTGTTCATTTCTAGAAATGCTTGAGCCAGAGGGACTGTTGCCTAGAGAACAAAGCCAAAACATTAGAATGAAATCGAGAGAGAAATAAGATTTCCTATTCTAAGCATAGCCTATGAGTAAGCACCTCTGGAAATTGTGTGTCAGAAAATGCATAGAGGCTCAGAGAGCCCTGGGAGGGGACCGGGATCCGTTACTCATCCCTCCGCGAAAACTTGGAGAAGGCCCCAGATCGTCGTTGCCTTCATGCAAATACTGTCATTTCACCTGAGCCGTATGTGATTTTAGGATGGGCACCACTTCTTTTGTGAACCAGTGGGGTGGTATCACGTGTGCACGCACACACCGGTGCAGGCACCCCGGTGCAACGCAATAGGACTTCCTTTTCCCTTGCAAAGCCTAAGATTTCCTCTTTGTCCTGGATTCACCTAGACAAGCCCCAGTGTTGGTAGCAAAAGATGGTGATAAACAGTGAATGACAGCCAAGGGCAGACAATGACTTTCTTGTTCCCCTGTCATCCCAGTGGTCATAAGTCATTGAACATTTGACTCAAACAATTTTTGTTATTTTAATAAAACTTTCTCTTTCTTTTTTTGTTTAAATGGAGGTACTGGGGATTGAACCCAGGACCTCATGCATGCTAAGCACACACTCTACCACTGAGCTATCCCCAACTTTTTTTTAATGTAAAGGCCACACAGCTAGTAAGTGGCAGGGCTGGGACCTGCTGTGAGCCTGTCCCTGCTCTGATGTGGGAGCCGCACTGCGGGGCAGTGGGTTCCGGAAGGGCTGACGCCAAGAAAGCTGGGTTGGGGTCACTTGGCACAGGGCCTTCAAAGCTGGCTAAGAGCCCACGATGTGTTTTTCCAGGGCCTGGGGAGTCCCTGAAGATTTCTTTTCCCCATGTTTATGATCATTGGGATATCACAAGCAGATTATTGTTTCAGCCTCCGGGGAGTGGTTTGAGTAGGTGATATTGGCCTTATTTATCTTACCTTTTTACGTTTGCTGAGCACTTATAAGGGCTTTCTATACATTATCTATTTTAATCTTTACAGCTACCCTGCCTATTAGGTTATAAAACTTTGTAGGTGAGTAAACAGAGGCCTACAGAAGTTAAGTGCCAGGTCACAGCTAGTAAGGAGCAATACAGGTCACCACCCAGGTGGTCTGACTCCGGAATCTTGACCTTCACATTACAGAGCGAGGGAGTCACTGATTCTGCCTGAGGGGCTGGGGCAGGCTTCCTGGAGGACCATCGGTCATGCAGGGCGGGCCAGGTGGGGTTGACGGTGCTGACGGCTGCCATCCTGGTTGCAGGTGCCCTGCTGCAGGAGGAGAGGCTGGACGCGATGACCCTGCTCTACGCCACCTCGCTGCCCAGCTTTTGCCTGCTGGCAGGCGCAGCCCTGGTGCTGGAGGCCGGCGTGGCGCCGCCGCCCGCTCCCACTGACTCCCACCTCTGGGCCTGCATCCTGCTCAGCTGCCTCCTGTCCGTACTCTACAACCTGGCCAGCTTCTCCCTGCTGGCCCTCACCTCAGCCCTCACTGTCCACGTCCTGGGCAACCTCACTGTCGTGGGCAACCTCGTCCTGTCCCGGATCCTGTTTGGCAGCTGCCTTAGCGCCCTCAGCTACGTGGGCATCGCGCTCACCCTTTCAGGAATGTTCCTTTACCACAACTGCGAGTTCGTGGCCTCCTGGGCTGCCCACCGGGGCTTCTGGTGGAGGGACCAGCCTGGCAAGGGTCTCTGAGACCTGAGGGCGCACAAGGACCACCTGGGACAGCCCCAGCCTGAATCCAGCCTTGGCCTGTGGCCATGGGAAATGTGGAGAGCGGGCAGCCTCTGGGTCCAACGGGGAAGACAGGCCTTCCAGAAGGGCCACCTTGGAGGCTGGAATGGGGACTCCCGGAGAGACCCCTCTCCTGTCCCTGCCCGCCTCTCCTCGCCTCAGTCCCCACTCACCACTGGATGGTGGGTCCGAGCCCGGGGCAGGCACTGTGCCTGTGAGAGTAATTATTACAATTAGTATCAACTATGACGCCGAGTATTGCTGGCCAAACCGTGTTCTGATGGCGACGACGATGAATCTTGGCGGTCACGCAATCCTTCCTCCAGGAAGTGGGGGAAGCAGCTAGGGGCCTGGGGAAGGGCTTCTTTGCCACTGGGCTACCTAGGGAGTTGGGGTCGTCTGTGCCAACTCCAGGCAGCTGCTGTGGCCTCAGCCCCGGGCTCCCCAGTTTTGGGTCTTCCGTCCTCAAATAAACTATTTTTGCGTGGACACCTGTGTCATTCCTCAGGGGTGGCAGCTAAGGAAATATAGGGAGGAAGAAAAGGAAATATCGGGAGAGCAGAGGGCACACTGGCTGCTAGCTGCCCACACAGAAGCGAGGACCTCCACCATTACTGCTGTGGTCGGCCAGGCCCCCACCCCAGCCCTCTGCTCCGGCCCCTGCACGCCAGCCCTGCCCTAGGGTCTCCTAGAACACACAGCCTCTGTGGCTCCACACTGCTCAGGACAAGGTCAGATCTTCCTGCCCCAGACCACAAGGCTGTCAGGGTCTGGACCCGTGGCCTCACCTCTCCTTGGATTCCGCCTTTGCTCCCACCAGCTTCCTGCAGGTCCCCACTGAGGCCAGGCCCACCCCCCTGCACCTCTTCCTACATCTGCATCTCCCTTCTCACAGCTAAATCCTTGCTTGGGGGAGAAAACCCAACCTGCAGCTCTCCTCTAAAAGAAAACCCCAAAAAGGAAGCCTGAGGAAGGAAGGGCCTTGACCAGGGACCATGCCCAGGGCTGTGGGAGCAGAGGGCAAGGAATTGGGGTGGGGGGAGCTCCAGGGCTGCCACGGGGGGAACCTGGGGCCACAGTCTCAGCTTGGAGTCTGCTGGGCTCCTCTCTGACCAGCTGTCCTGACTCAGATCATCACTCCTCTGTCCTTGACTCTATGCACTTAATTTCAGCCACCACCTGCCTCCACTGGAGGCTGCCTGTTAAAAACCATAAGGACCCTGCCTGGGTTAGAGAGACCTGGGGCCTAATCCTGCTCCACCCACCTCATTGCACCTGGGGTAGGTAGGTACTGCCCCTCTCTGAGCCTCGGCTTCCTTATCTGCAAAGTGGGCTGATGGTCCCCCATGGCGAGGATTCTGGTGAGAAGACTGGTGAGCAGGGCCAGGGGAGAGGTGGGTGATGGTGCCAGATGGCTTGGTCCCCATCTTGGGCTAGGCATCCACTCTCTCTGAGGCTCCAGGCCCATCTGGTAAGTGGGAGGGTGGGAGCTAGGCCAGGCCAGGGCTAGGGGAATCATTCGTTGCTTCAGTATCCAGAATTCATGGATGTCTGCTGTGCCAGCCAGTGCTACACAGGGCAGCGTACCGGGTCAGCCTCAGGGTGGGGTTGGGGGTGGCAAGGGGCTGGGAGGCCCCTGGTCCAGGGAGGACAGATGCAGGTTTTCCCAGCATAGGCCTCCACCCAGGCTGGCCTTGCCGAGGGGAAGTGGGCCTAGGCTGAGTCACTGGCCACCCACCCTCCCTGTGACTCAGAGATGCCACTGGCCCAGCCCTGTCCCATGTACCCTGGATACCTCTGGGCTCCACTCTGAGGCCTGGCCAGCCCTGACAGGGATAGATGGCTTTGTAGGGGCAGAGCTTCCTCGGTACTCAGGACCCTTCCACATTCAAGGGGGCCCCCTGCCATAGCAGGAGCCTCCCGCAGTGACCTTGCCCTGGCTCCTGGGCCCCAGGAAGTGCTTGGCTTAAGAGTAAGTTTCCCATCTGATCAAAGCCAGCACCTGGAGGTTGTAGGGGTGGGACGGGGGATGGGATGGCACTGAGGTGATTCCCTCAAGGGCAGAGTTGAAGCCCAGCTTCTCTCTCCTCCCAGCAGTGGGCACACTGAGCACTGGACTGGGAGTCAGAAACCTGGTCTTGTGTCCCGGGCACTTTTCTCACTGATGGGGATCCCCTCAGGGAAGGGCTCTGCAGGTGATTCTCACTGACAGGCCACTGACCCTCCAGGCTCTGCTTCTTACTTGTTCTGTGGCCTGGGGCAAGTCACTTCACCTTTCTGAGCCTCCCTCCTTTTACCTAGTCCCTGCCGGGAATCCTTCTCGGAATAGCAGATGTCACCATTCCTGGGAGCTCTTTCCACCAATCCCCGTCCCTGCCCTGCCCCTTACCAGGCTGGGTTGACAGCCACAGCCAAAGGTCACCCCAGCTCCCTAGGCCGGGCCCTGAGCACACCTCACTCTCAGAGCTGGTTTATCGCCTCTCTCCTCTACCGGCCGGGGCTCCAGGAGGGCTGAGATGACCGCTCACTGCCGGCTCCCTGGCACCAGCACCAGCCTGGTGTGGATGGAGTAGGGGGAGAAGACTAGGCAAAAGCAGGGGTCAGACCTGGGTTCAAATCCCAGCCCTGGCAAGTCTGAGCTGTATGACCGGGGGTGGGGGGTAGGGTCGTCCCCTCCTGTGTGTCTGTGTTATTTGGGGGCAGCAGCAGAGCCCACCCTGATCTAGATCCTGGAGGCTAAGGCATGGCATGTGCTTAGCGACAATGCCTGAAACCTAGCGGGTCGTCAAGTAATGTTAGCTCATACAGATGCCTCCCAGCTCCTCTCCCAAGGCTTCTCATGCTCTCCTCCCTCCAGCCTCCCCCTGCCCAGCGAGGGCCCAGGCATGCCCCTGGCCCAGCTCCCACCCCCTTGCCCTGCCTTGGAGGAAGCCGGGCCTGTGGCGGGCATCCTGCCATTGTGGATTCAGAACAAAGCAGCTGCCTTGTCTTGGCCCCAGCTGCCAGGGGGCCCCTCCCACCCTCTCCGGCAGGCCCTGGGATTGTCATTCCAGGGGGCCAGGGCAAACAAGGACTCTTCTGCTCTCCTCTGCTCCCCAGTCAGCTCAGGGACACCAGGAACTCCACCATCACACTGTTCCTGCTCAGTTGTACACCTCTTAGCAATAACACAGAATACAGGGGGGCTGTGGAAGGTTTTGAGCAGGCAAGGGTCATGATGTGCAGTAAAGCTTTCTGGATAATGGCCCTTCAGTTTGGTCTGGATCCTATGTGTAGGAGAAATTGAAGGGGCTTGTGGCAGGAGGCAGGGAGACCAGGGAACTATCACTGTGGTCCATTGGACAGATGACAGTGGGGACAGTGCCTTGGGTGTGGTGCAGGGTAGCATCTATTGTATTGATCTGGGGGAGCAAGTTATCCCCAAACACTATGGCTTAGAGCAACAGATATAAATTATCTCCCAGTTTCTGTGGATCAGGCACCTGGGAGTGGCTGAGTTGGGCAGCTCTGACTCAGGGTCTCCCTCACAAGGGGCAGTCAGATGTCACCCAGGACTGTAGTCACACGAAGGCTTTACTGGGGCTGGAGGGTCCACTTCCAAGACGATGCATTCACATGGCCGTAGGCAGGAGGCCTCCGTCCCGGCCATCACGGGACTACCACTGAGCTATTACCCTCCTGCCACGAATGAGCATATATTTTCAAAAAGACATTTCTTAGGGTTTCAGTTCTGAGTAAGACAGAGTAAGCAGAGTCTGTCCTTCCATCTGAGTGCAACTAAAAACCCTGGGCGGAATGTAGGAAGCAGCTATCTGTGGACTTTGAGGAAGAAATGGTAGCAGGTGGATGGGAGAGGGAACCAGAACTTGGAGTGTAAACAGTCTGGTGGCGAGTTTCTTGTTTTGCTTTTTGCTCCTGTATCTGCTGGCCGTGGTCTCAGGGGCAGTGTGGCCCCTGGAAATGGAAAGAAAAAACTCCAAGAGAAGCCCTGTCTTTCTGGTCTGAGGTGTAGGAAGAAGGGCCCTTCAGGACAAACAGAGTGAGGGAAATCCTTGTCCCCCTCTTTTTTTTTCCTCTTTTCTCATCCAGCCCTGTCCCTGGGCAAGCCTCATTCTGAAGTTGAAACCGGGTGGGAGCAGCAGCGGCGGCAGCCAGCAGAGATCCTAAAGCTCTGAGGGGCATCCTTCCATCTGACCACAGCTGTGGCTTGAAGGGTGTGTTTGGAGGGGAGGCATCCCCTTGCTTTTTCCCCTCCCTTCATCCTGCCACCTGGTTCCAGAGCAGAAGAAGCCACAGAATGTGTACAGCAGAGCAGGCAGACTCAAGGCCCGGGTTCTAGCTTGGAGGCCGGGAGATGGTGGTCTTGAAAACTGGAGGGTGTGGGAGAAACTGTGGAGAGGAGGAGGCTTGAGACCTGGGTCCCCTAGACTCACAGGTATGGATCTGACCCCAAACAGTATTCCAATGACTTTGAGAACGAAACTACTATGTAGACCCCCCAGATTTCAGACGGGCTCCAGGGTGGCACAAATGTAAGACAGATATGACTTACGCTGCAGAAGTTCTGAAAACCGAACTGATACTCGAACTATGGCCCTGTTAAAAAACAAAATTCAACTGAGTATATTTTAAAGATCTTATAGGCTTTATTCAACGATTTATGAATTGGGCAGCATCCAATCTGGCAAACAGAAAGAGCTCCAAGGAGCTATACAGAATGAAAGACTTTCATATGCAGAAGGGAGCAAGAACAAGGAAGTTGTCTTAGGCAAAAAAGTGCCTTGGTTATCGCAAGGTTATTTTCCTTTAGGGGATGGCAGGGATCTATCAGGCAGATTACCTAACTAGTGCTGAGGAGGTGATTCCTGATTGACTGGTTTAATATTCTACTTCTGGGAGAGCCAAAACTATAATTCAATTAAGTCTCAGCTTGGTGCAGTGGGGCTTAGCACAAGTGACTCCATTTTGAGCCTATTGTTTTAACAGCCTATAGGAGGCAGAACAGAACTGATCCTAAGTGGATCAATTGCCTCCTAAAACAAAAACTCAACATCCTTCCATAGGAATTACCCAAGACCTAGTCCCATAACATAATATTTAAAATGTCCAGGATTCAATCCAAAATTACTTTACATATAAAGAGTCAAGAAAGTTTAAACACAGAGATGATCAAATATTGGAATTATCAGAAAAAGACTTTAGAAATGAAAAGATAGAAAGTCTCAGCAGAGGCATAGAAGGTACAGAAAATAATCAAATAGAATATTTAACACTAAGAAAATACATTCACCAAAATTTGAAAATATACTAGATGGCCTCAGTAGCAAAATGGAGGTGACTGAGGAAAGGCTGTGAACTTGAAGACAGAGCAGTAGAAATTGTCTGTGATACGCAGTATGTTCACCTCTGCCAAACACGTCCATGCCTTATTCCTTGGAAAGTGTGAACGTTACTTTTTATGATAAAAGAGACTTTGCAGATATAATTGAGTTTATGGACTTTAAAAATCAGGGCTGGATTGTTGGGTGGGCCTAGTCTACTCACATGAATCCTTAAAAGCAGAGATTTTTCTCTGGCTGGACTCAGAGATGCAGCAGGAGAGTCAGAGGTATTTAAAGTGTGAGAGGGACTCAACCCGCTCTTGCTGGAGGGGCCACGAAAGCACTGAAAGGAATGTGGGAAACTTCTAGGAGAAAAGAGCAGCCCCCAGCTAAGTTAGTAAGGAAATGGGGTCTTCTTCAACCACGAGGAACTGAAGTCAACCATCTCAATAAGCTTGAAAAATATGCTGGATTTCAGGCTTATGAAACCCCTTGAATTTGGCCTTGTGAGGCCCTAAGCAGAAGACAGTCAAACCTAACCAGACTTCTGACCTCCGGAAATTGTGAAGTAATAAATAGGTGTTGTCTTAAGTTGGTGGTAACTTGTTATGGCAGCAAGAGAAAACTAATACATTATCTAGTATGAACAGTAGTGAGAGTGGTAAGATATTAATTTAAGCAGCTTACGAACAGTTAAGTATGTATATTATAATCTCTAGTGCAATGTCTAAAAAGACTATACAAAATTAAATGGAATAGTTAAAAATATTAATAATCCAAAAGAAGGCAGGAAAAGGGAAATAGAAGAATGAAAACCAGAGAGGACAAACAGAAAACAATAAAATGGTAGACCTAAGTCCAAATATCAATATTTTTGGTCTAAACACAGCAATTAAGGGACAAACTGGATATATGAAAAAAGACTCAATTATATGCTGTCTACAAGAAACCTACTTTCAATATAACAATATAGGTAGGCTGAAAGTAAAAGGATGTAAAAAGATACATCATGCAAATACTACTTAAAACAAAGCTGGGGTGGTTGTATTAATATCAGACAGAACAGACTTGCTAAAGAAAGATAATGAGACACTGGATGTTCATAAAAGGGTCAGTTCGCCGTGAGGACATAACAATCCCAATCATGAAGCACCTAACAACAAAGCTTCAAAATACATGAAACAAAAATTAATAGAATTGAAAAGAGATGTAAGCAAATCCAGTTTTAGCTGGATACTTTAACACTCCTCTTGGTAATCCATACAACAAGTAACCAGAAAACCAGGAAGTGTGTAAGAGAAATGAAACCATTATCAATCAACTGGTCCTAATTGACATTTACTGAACACTCCATCCAAAATAACCCCCTTTTCCCCCCAAGTGCACATGAAGCATTTACCAAGACGGACCATATCCTACATCATTAAGTAAACATTAGTAAGTTTAAAAGAAATGAAATCATACAATGAATGGTCTCTGACTGATGGAATTAAACTAGAAACCTGCAACAGAAAGATGGTTGTAAAACTTCCAAATACTTAGAATTTAAACCACACACTTCTAAATAACACATGGGTAAAGAAGGACATTTCAAGGGAAATTAGAAAATGTGTTGAAATGCACAAGATTGAAAATGCAACATATTGATTTCTGTGGGATGCAGGTCTCAAATCAATAATCTAAGTTTCCACCTTCCAGGAAATTCAAAAAAAGAACAAAATAAGCTCAAAGCAAGCAGAACTATGGAAATAATTAGGAGGAGAAATCAAGGAAATAGAAAAGAGAAGAACAATAGAGAAAATTAAAAATACAAGGTAAGTAGTTCTTTAAAAAGATCTTTTAAAATTGATAAACCTCTAGCCAGACTAACAAAGAAATACAGAAGACAAATGATCAGTATGAAAAATGAAAAGGTGATGTTACTGCAGACCCTGCAGATAAAAAAGATGCTAAGGGGACACTATAAACAACTCTACATGCATAAATCTGATGGTTGGATGAAATAACCTATTCCTCAAAAATCACAAACTACCAAAACTCACCCAAGATGAAACAGATAACTTGAATAATCCTTTAACTATGAATGGAATTGAATTTATTGTTAAATCCTTCTGAAAAAAGCCCAGATGGTTTCACTGCTGAAGTCTACCAAACATTTAAAGAAGAAATAACACCAATTCATACATCTCTTCCAGGGACTAGAAGAGAAGATAATACTTTCCAACTCTTCCTTAACCTAATAAAGAGCAACTACAAGAAAAACCTATAGCTAACATCGTAGTTAACTGTCAAAGACTGAACACTTTCTGAGGTCAGGAATAAGGCAAGAACGTCTGTTCTCACCACTCGTGCTCATCACCATACTGGAAGTCCCCAGCCTGTGTAATAAAAAAAGAAACCAAAGGCATTCAGATGGAAAAGGAAGAAACAAAACTATTTCTATTTGCAGGCGACATGACTGTCTACACGTAGACAGCCAAGGAATCTACAAATATGCTCTTAGAATAAGTGTATTTATCAGGGTCACAGGATACGAGGTCAATACACAAAAATCAACTGTACTTCTATAGACTAACAATGAACAATTGGAAACCAAAGTTGAAAAAAAATTATTTTTATGATGCCCTCCTTCAAATGAAATATTTAGGTGCAACTGTAATAAAGTATATAAGCTCTGTATGCTGAAAACTACAAAACACTGATGAAAGACATCAAAGACCTAAATCAACAGGGAGACACACTGTGCTCACAGGTCAGAAGAGTTCAAGTCAAGATGTTAATTCTCCCCCGGACTGGACAACAGATTTAATGTAATTTCAATAGAAATCCCAGCAGAATTTTTGTTGTTGTCGTCGATGTAGACAAGTTGCTTCTAAAATTTATATGGAGAGGCAAAGAAACTAAAAAAACCGAAACAATTTTTTTAAAAAAGAAGAAAATTGGAGGACTCAAATCATTCAATTTTAAGACTTACTTTGTAGCTACAGTAAACAAGACGGTGTGGTATTGGTGAAGAGAAAGACACACATCAAACAGAATGAAAGTACAAAAACAGACTCACACTAAGGTGCAAAGGCAGCTCCATGGAGAAAGGACAGTCTTCAATCAAAGGAAACCACTGGACGTTGACAGGAAAAAATACGAACCTCAAACTACCCCTCACAACTTATGCAAAAGAATCATAGAAATAAGTGAAAAATTTTAACTCTCAAACTTTAAAACATTAGAGAAAAGCTTTGTGATCTGAGGTTAGGCAAAGTTCTTAGACAAGACACCAAAAAAACAATCCATAAAAGGAAAAACCGGTAAGTAGCATATCACCAAAATTGAAAACTTTTGCTCTGCAAAAGCCACTTTTAAGAGAGTGAAAAGACAAGCCACACTGGGGAAAAATATTTTAAAAATCCGTATCTGATAAAGGACTTGTATCCAGAATATATAAAGAATTCTCAACATTCAATAGGGAGAAAACAGCTCAATTTAAAAATGGGTAAAAGAGTTGAATAGACTCTTTTCTTAACATCACTAACCATTAGGAAAATGCAACTTAAAACCACAATGAGCTAACAACACACACCTATCAGAATGGCTGAAATAAAAAATATTGGAAGTTTCAAATACTGGCAAGAAACTGAAGCTCTCAGAGTGGGATGCAAAACGGTATAGCTACTCTGGAAGTCTGGTCATTTTTAAAAGTTAAACATAATCTTTACCATAGGACTGAGCAATCTTGCTTCTAGGTATATACCCTAGAGAAATGAAAAATTATGTTCCCACAAAAACCTATACACAAATAATTATAGCAGTTTGATTCAAAATCACCCCAAACTGGAAACAACCCAAATATCCTTCAGCGGGTCAATGTAAAACAAACTGTAGTGTTGTCATACAGGAATACCACCTAGCCATAAAAAGCAGCAGGTGTGACTCTTAAAGACCTTGTACTGAAAGAAGCTGGTCTCCGGAGGTTACATACATCCTCTATGATTCAATGCATGTGACCATGTGACATTCTGGAAAAGACAGATCTGTGGGGTTGGAGAAGAGACAGGTGTTTGCCAGAGACTGGGGTGGGACAAAGGTATGCCTGCAAAGGGGCAGCATGAGGGAGTCTGGGGGGTGATGGAACTGCTTTGGGTCCTGATGGTGGAGGTAGTTACACAAATGTGTTCAAACACATAGGACTTCACGTAGGAGAAAGTTAATTTTATGGTATGTTAATTTTAAAAGTTTTAAAAATTGAAACAGAAGATATCCAAATAAGCTTTTTTAAAAAAATGCTTTCGAAGAAATTTCCCATCTGGGTTTCCTCCAGATGGGTTTCTTCTGCTTTGTGGGTACACTGCCACACCAGCCCTGGTCTTTGTGGGTCTGCTTATTCATTCAACTCTCAAATGAGATCAGCCTAGAGCAGCAATGTTCCTTCCCCCCGACCCTAAAACTGCAGCCCTGGGCAGGCCCTGTGTGGAAGTAGGGGTGGGACAGGTTTGGAGAGAAGGAGCATTTGGCCCCCAGTGGGCTCTGGACCCACAGAGCAGTTGTGCTTTTGTCTGGCCCGTATAATGTTCGTCTAAAAATCTCTGGATTAGAAGAGCTGGTCTTGACCCAGATCCTCAGGCACCAGGGCTGGGGTGTGAACACTCCTGGATTCTGGGGCCCACTGGCAGGGCCTGCTTGTTTGTCCTTTTGGCACACACCCTGTGGACCCCAGGGTGCTGGCTCTGATGATCAGCAATCTAAACAAGGCCCTTTGGGGGAAGCTCGGTTCCCAGGTCACACGTGGATGAAACATAATGGGAATTCTGAAGAGGCTTTGAGGTCTAGGCCTCCTCCAAGGCAGAGTTGGAAAGGACTTAAACCACTTTTTTCCCACGCAGGATGACTTTTTGGAAGAGCATTTTGTAAGCAGTAATGGGCTATACACAGATGGGGGAAAGGCTGTTGTGAGGATGACTTGCCGACTTGGACCAGTGGGGTCAGAGCATCATTCGTGACGAGAGCTGCGGGTTACACTAAGCACCTACCACGTACCAGGCACCGTGCTAAGGAATCATGGAATCTTCATGACCACCCTGTGAGGAAAGGGCTGTCACTGCTTGGGTGAGGAAACTGAGGCTCCAAGAGGCCCCAGATCACATGGGCAGGAGCTGGCAAGGCTGGGTTCCAGGCCGCAGCTCCAGCCTTCTGAGCCGAGGCCTGTGAGGGGAACCTCTGGAGCCTGATGACAGGCCCGCTCTCCACATGGGCCCTGAGACAGAGACTAATGTCACCTTTAACCAAAAGGTGGTAAGGGGACCTTGCCATGTACAACAGTGCTCAAAAAGAAATGTTTTTTAAAAGTTTGTATCTAATGGAATGCTTCTTTTGAAAACTATCTTATGCGTAAGGCCAATGTAGAAAACCAGAGTTGAGCCCCTGTGGTTGAAGGTGGAAGCTGGCTTTGCCTGGGGCCCCTTGGGCTCCCAGAGCACGCTTGAAGGCTACTTATCCAGTAGGTTGGCACTTACTGTGGGAAGCACAGGAGATGATATGATGCTTAAGGCTGGCTTCGGATGTGAAAGAGTGAGATGAGATTGTGGTGGACTCATTCCTGGGGGGAGGGCTGCAGGATTCCAGGCCTGCCTTACACACTGGGTGCTGGCCCATCTGGCCTGGGTACCACCTGGCTCCCCCTCCCTCTCTGGTCAGCAGCCACAAGCTGTCACTCACGGGGTAGGAAACATCTCTTTACCATCTTACACTTAGTAAGTTTAATCTTTAACGATAGGAATGATCAGGTTAGAAGCTGCAGCACCCTTCCTTTCTTCTTGCCTGTATAAAGGCATCGTCTGGTTTTTCTGTATCAACAAAGGGAGACCGTTTAAGGGCAGATCTTGGTGTAGGATCAACGGCAGATCTGTACATCTGACCTCGCCGCAGGGGCTGACAGGATGGCTCACAGTGGGATCATCAGACGGACCTCCTTCTCATAGATGTCAGGGATCACTCCCACAGGGGAGCTGACCATGTGCACTGTGTTCTTTCCGAACAGCTGGAACTCATAGTGGATGAGCTGCTCCCAAAAGCCATTGTTGGGCCGGATGATGGGCCGGCACGACTTGGTCCATGTGTGGGCCTCTAGCAGGGACATGGCGTGGTACTTCATGAGGTAGGCGAGGCAGAGGGCGGCTGAGCGGCTCACGCCAGCGGCGCAGTGCAGCAGGGTGCGGCCCTGCTCCATCTCCACGCTGTGGATGTGGTCTGCAATGGGGTCAAAGAAGTCACAGAGCCGCGAGCCAGGTGTGTCAGCCACAGGCACCTGCACGTAGCGGATGTCCTCGTACACCGTGTTCACCACCTCCACCGAGACGTTGATGACCGTGGTGATGTGGTTGCTGGAGAGCATGAGCTTGTTGTTGGCAGCCACCCCATTGCTGATATACAGGCTGCTGGTGATCTGTGAGAGGCCGCTGACCGAGGGCTGCCGGAACTGAACCGGGAAGGCACACGGGGATGCTGTCATTGGGCCGGTAGGTCAGCGGCCAACGAGGCATGAAGGCTGCATCTTCCTGCTAGGCTGTGTCCATGGAGAACTGCAGGGAGGGAGAGGACACAAGTGAGGAGCCCAAGTTCTGTTCCCCCTCAGTATATTTCATATATTTCAGCATCTGCCCTGTTAGAATGAGACAGAGCCCCTTAGCTCTGCTGTCAAGGCCTTTTGTGGCCTGGCTCCTGCCCATTTCTCCCACCTCCTTTTAACCTTTCCTGCATCCTGAAGGACCTCAGGGAGGCCAAGCCACTTGCAGTTCTGTATGGGATCTGATCCTCTCTGGCCCAGGGCCTTTGTTTCTCTCAACCAGAACCCCCTTTCCTGACAAGTCTGCCAGATCCTAATCTGTTCCATTCGGCATTGGGATCTTCACCTAGGGTCAATTCCTGAAGGAAACCTCCCAGGACTACACCCCTATCCCTACATTTAATCAAGTCCCTGCCCCAGGCAGGCCCCAGGTGCCCTTCTTCCTAACATTTATTGAAGATGTGGTTTTGCTGTGATCTGCCCACGAATCCTTTTGGGATAGCACTGTGTCTATCTTCACTTCTATTATATCACCAGTGCCAAGTTGCCTGTCCCCACAGATATCTGTTGAACATAAGAATGATTCCAACAACCTTGACTCTGCCACCTCTAGAATTTTGGGGAGGAGCTGGGTCGAGGTGAGGGTGGTTCTTGGGCTGCAGGAGAGGAAGGCAAAGGCTGCACAGACAAATCCAATGCCCAAAGTCCAATGCAACAGGCTCATCCCCAGTAGGGCAGATGGGGCTGGTTTGTTCTAAATGTCACGTGAGTACAGGGGAAAAGGCCATCCCCCAAACCCAGATGGAAGCCTAAATGCTAAGGGATGTTCTGGATCCTTAACACACGAAAACCAAGGCAGAAGTGGACTGAGGGACCCCAAAACTAGTGTCCAGTGGGCAACAGGAATAGTGGAGACTGCTGCCAATTACAGGGACAAAGAGTGTGCAGAGGAGACACTGCTCTGGAAGGTGAGGGTAGTGATGGGAGGAAAGTCATTTTCCTGCTGGTCAAAAAATATTTATCAGGCACTGTAGTAGGTGCTGGGTGCTGGGATACTGAAATGCACGAGACAGCCATCGCCCGTCTCACAGAGCTCAAAGTCAAGTGGGAAAGGCAGACATTAAATAGGCAATGACAAGCGCAACAGAGTTGGAAAACAGGGATGACAGTGCTTACCTTACAAGAATCTTCTGAGGATTACGTGAGGTAACCTATGTAAAGCGGTTAACACAGGGCCTGGCACAGAGTGAGCCCTCTAAAAATGATAACTATTGTTGCTGTTGTTAGGGGGGTTATAATGCAGGGCATTAGAGGAATGAAGAGTAAAGGCATTTATTTCAGATTGGGGCTAAGGAGAAGCACAGATCGCCGGAAGAAATGACACAAAGATCTGAAGAACGTTTAGCGTGAGGGGGGTTGGGAGGGGGAGAAACAGCGACTCCGCAGCAGCTCAGTCACGGTTTCATGGCCTAAAAGCTTTGGTTCCATCTCCAAAACAACACAGTGAGCTGGTGTCCGAAGTTAATATCTCCATTTTACACACGGGGAAAGTGAGGCAAGAAGGGGAAAGGACCTGTCTAGGGTCACAAAGCAAGGTCCAACAGCCGGTCTTTCTGGTCTCATTACGTGTGGGAAAAGTTGGCAAGCCACACCGCGGGGCTTTCGTTAATACTGGGTTATAAACGTGGAACAAAGTCAAGTATCGACGGGAGAAAGACGCCACTTCCAGGGGTGAATCAGGTAGGTTTCCCGGGGAGTTGGCGTTGGAACGGGCGTCTTCACCCGCTCGGTGTCAAGACTTCGGTGTCTTACATCTCTCGCGCGGGCGAAAGGGCAAGTTCATTCAGGGAGCAACCCTGGGAGAGGATCTCGGGTTGGGAGAAGACGAATCAGGATCGGGAAGCCGCAATTCCCGCTGGCCTGGCGCTCCGGTTCCCATAGCAATGGTCCCCTGTCGCGGGGAGGAATTGACCGTGCTGGGTCTACGGAGAAACCCCAGCCTCGTCTCCCAGCCCCGGAGCTGCCCCACCCAGACTCACCCGGTTACCCGCCCGGCGATCGCGCGGGGACCACCGCAATCCTAGCCAGGAAGTACGGTCCGCTCAGTGCGCTGCAGCCCTCTTCAGTTCTCCTAGCCAGTCTCCACGGCAACGCGCCGGGCCGCACCACGGCAGTTGCCGAGGGACAATCCTGCTGCGTCGGCAGCCTTCCGGGCTCCGCGCACACTGCCCGCCCAGAGCCCGGGTCCCGCCTCACTAGCGCGTCTCCCGGGCAACGCGCTGTGCTCAGCGCCCCGCGTCTGCGCACCGTGTCTGCGCAAGGCTCACTCTGCGCCTGCGCAGGGTTCACTCCGCGTTTGCGCGCCTTCGGTGAGCATGGATCCCCAACTGGCTCTCACTCCTGAGACACTCTCGAGGGTGGAAGATGAGTACCCAGCAGCTAGCCAGCAGCCCAGGCCATCGATCACCTGGAACCTAGGCTCGCCCATTGCCTATGCGGCCGCCGACCAGGCGACCACCAGTTCTGGCACCAGCCCGGCTTCGGTCTTCCTCTGGCGCGGTAGGCTCGGCAGCCGCCCCGACATTCACGTGGGGACTCAGCCGCGTATCTGCTTCCTGCGGCCGCGGACCGCCCAGCCGCTGATGCTCTTCAGGTGCGGCCCGGGGCCCTATGGCAGCCGAACCCCCTCAGACCCCCGCTCCCTCAGCCGGCCGCTGGGACCTTGGCCCTGGCCCTCCCAGAGCCTCGGGCCCCTCGGAGCCCGACCTGTTCCTGGAACCCCGGAGAGTCTGGATTTCCGTGCTAAGCTCATCGCACCCCCGGGGTACCGGGAGCCTGAACGCCCGCAGCCCAGACGCCGGGGAGAGGCCAGAACTCCCACCTCCAACCCACACCTCCTCCGAATCGCCCCGGCCCTTCGGTCTCCCAGGCTTGACGTCCTGTACCCCGAGGGTCCCTTCTGGGCCGAGCCGCGAACTCCCTTAGAGCCTGGTGAGGCCCAGGTGCCCGCAGCCCTGCCACTCCCCTCCTCAGCCGCTACTTTCCCCAGTGGCCCAGGGAAAGCCCCCGGCCCCCTCAGGTCGGCCCCAGACGCCACAGACCCCAGTTACCCTTCCTCTCCCGTTTCACACCTCCCCTCAGAGCATCCTCCAGGCTCCCACAGATGCTTGCTTTGGAAAGCAGTTTGGTTCAAAATGATTATTAGTTATCACTTGAAAGGGAATATTTCCAGTCACTGCCTTTCCCCTCACCTTCCCAGGAAGTATTGATACGTTTGGTGCACTACTGAGTGGATGAATAGTGTTTCATGTATCTTTTTTGTTTTTCCCCCCAATAGACAAAACAGTGTTATTTTATTTTATTTTATTTTTAACATTTTTTATTGAGTTATAGTCATTTTACAATGTGTCAAATTCCAGTGTAGAGTACAGTTTTTCAGTTATACATGAACATACATACATTCATTGCCATATTCTCTTTCGCTGTGAGCCACCACAAGATCCTGAATATATTTCCCTGTGCTACACAGTACAATCTTGTTTATCTATTCTGTTTCATGTATCTTTGAGTATTTAGGGCTTTTTTTTTTTCCTGACAGGATTTGGGGGACTTTTGTAGGTGAGCATCTTGATCTCCAAACTAGCCTTTTCCATCAGCTCATGTCTTTGCTGTCAGAAAAAATGTAAATGGGCAATAAAGGGCATTGAACTACTAATTTGTAAATGTAAAGACATTTCATAAAAGCACAGTTCGAAACCTTCTAAAAATGAATTAGGAAAAAAAAAATTTTAATCCTTCAAAATATTTTATTCTTTAAAAATTGTCCTATGTTTTGTCCTGTCAAATCCCTATGGTATGTTTAGATAGTTTCCAAATTTTTGAAAGGAAATATTATGAGCAATTATTTTTAAATGGGCAAAAATATTTAAAGATATGTAGTTGTAAAATCACTTTACGGTGTAACCAAATTATCAAAAAGTGAAAACTCCATGGCTAGTATCCAATTTTGACCAAATCGTCATCTCTCGTTTCATCTGGAGCACCTGGCTCCATTTCCATCCTGTCTCTCACCCTCCCGAGTCTCTTCACGTCTCTGTCCTCCCCAAACTTCCTTACTTTTCTAGATTTTTCCAAACCCTTTTCTCTTAGGATTCCTCTATTACCCAACTTGACTCTGTCCAAACTGTTTATTCTCTTTTTTCCGGCTTCCTCTGACCTCCCCTGCCCAGATCCAAATCCCAGATCCGGCCAGTCCTAGGCTCAAGCAGTGCCCTCTCCTCGACCTCAACTCCCATCAAATTCATCAAATTCCTCCCTCAGACTTTGCTTCTTTCCTCTCAGACCCTCACCTCCCATTTCATTCTGCATTTCCATAAGATGACTGCTCCTTTGGAGTCCCTGTTGACACTCCTCTTGTAGGTTACTTTCTACATCCTTCTCAGGATGATTTTTTTTCTCTTAACATCCAAGGAACACCCTTTTAACTCACATTTTCTCCAGGAAGAAACCTAGGCCTACTCCCTTGCTCCTCATAATTATGACAGCTGTGCCTCTCCCAAGAAACCTGGGGGAGCCCCAGCCACTACCCCAGGGCCCCATCAGATCAGGTCCTGTCCCAGCCCTGGCCCCCGCTGTCGAGCCTGTACCACCTTCTCTTCCCTGCTCCAGCCTAATGAATTCCAGTGAAGCAGCAGTGAAAAAATTTTTACCCAAGAGCCACTTATCCCAAGTGATTATTCGTGACAACCTCAGTGCACAGCGGATCTATGAGATGGAGGTAAAGTCACAAGCTTTTGCACTAGAGGGTGTTAGGGTGTGTTTGGGGGATGATCACAGATCTTAGAGGTGGTAGGCAGTCATTAAGGTGCTCTGATACAAGCCCATTTGACAGAGGGGGTAGTTGAGACTTGGGATTACTGATTGGCCCAAGGTGTCACAGCTGTCCATAGGCTGAGGGAGCCAAGGAGGATTTCATGTCTCTTAGCTCTTGTGGCTTTTTTTTCCTCCCTCAAAGCACATTACCCTTCTATTCAGGGAGGCCCAGAGTAGATTCCTGCTATCTGTTGTGTCCCAGAGCTTGGAGTGGCATCAACATAATTTGTTCCTTTTTTTCCTTCAGGGATTATCCCCCACTTTCCACATGAGAACTGAGGCAATTCTACTTTTTGCTTATGGACAAGAAGGGTTTGACTTGTTTACCCAAAAGCCCTCAGAAGAAGAGGGAAACCACAGCATCATCACCCCATAGACTCCAACTGATTAATCCATTAAATGGATCTTTCAGGCCTGCTGGGACAGGCATTGTTTGGGGCACTAGGAAGAGGCTAGTGAGCAGGATGGACTCTGAGAATGTACTCGTTTCTTCGAGCAGAGTAGACAGTCCAGAGTTGAGCTGCTGTCCCCTCTTGACTCTTTTGAGCTCCCCTCCATGTTCTAGGACCAAATCTGGACGGGCCCATGGGATTCTGATGTTGAGAACAGTGGGAGAGGTGTGAGAGATGGTGCCATGTCCTCTTAAGGGTTGCAAAGACCAAAAGAAGTGTAGAGGCCTAGGTGCTTCTCTCTCCGCTAAACTTCCAGTGGTGTGGAGTAGTGGAAATAGGGTGGACTTGGCTGTGGGCAGGCCAGCTATATGTGAACTTGGGGAAGCACTTTTCCTCCAGAACTCTTCTCATTTGTAAAATCTGTTAGAAGTCTCTCAGTTGCAGGTGACACAAACTGAACTTGAACTAGTTCAAGCAAAATGGAGAGTGATGAGTTTACATGATGGAGGGTGGGTAGGGCAGGGTCACCGGTGTCAGGGGTGAGAGATGGCAGGGGCTCCAGTGCCACTGGATGTGTCTTCGGGTCTCCCTCTCAGCTCCTATTCTGCTGCTTTCTGCACGTGGTTGTCATCATCAGACTGGCTGTCCCTGGGGAGCATGGCCTTAGGAAACCCTGGGCTGTAGCCCGGAAAGGAAGCGGAGAGCTCCCACTGTTGCTCGAGTTAGATAAATCCCGGAGAAGGACACCAGCTGACTCTAGTTGGTCCATCCATGCCCCAGTCACTGTGGTCAGGTAGTGTGGGAGACTAACAGGACCAGGATGGGTTGGGGGCCAACCCCTATGACCAGAAGGTTTGGGGATATTGTACCTTTGGTGAGTGGGGTGAAGATCTCTAAGCTATAACTGAAAACTTTCCTGAGTTGGCTTGGTATGTGCTGTCCTCCAGCCATCCAGAAGGTCACCTTTAAAGCTGTATTGAGCCTTTCCATGTTTTAGGTACACAATGTGCATTATGTGTTATTACCCCATTTAATAGTTCAGGAAACCGAGGCTCAGAGAGATGGAGTCATTTCACTAAGGTCGTACCGTGCGTCACTGTGGAGTTGCAAACCGGGGACTGACTGATCATGGTGCAGGACGTTCTCCCTTGGGACAGGGACTGCCTTCTCTGTGTTTGTAGACTGTGTCTTGCTGAGGGCCCAGCTTGTAGGAACTCAGTGGATTGGAGAGACCTGAGTGGCAGTATGGCAATGTTTCTCTCTCCCCCTAAAAGTGCTCCCATTAGAGCAAGAGGCAGCTTTGGCCAGCCACTGATGTCTCAGAGCCTCAAGGAGGGCAGCTAAGATCTAGCGTCTTGGGAACCCTCTGAGCAGCAGTCTGAGGACAGTGATGATGGCTGGTACCCCTTCATCTACGCCACAGTTCTCACCCTGTGCGGCTTTGCCCCTCAGGGACTTGGGCGTGTCTGGAGACAGTTCTGGTGGCACAAGGGAGAGTGGGGTGGTGTGGTTGGCATCCAGTAGGTGGAGGCCAGGGATGCGATGCTGCTAAACATCCTACCATGTGCCGCCCCCCCGCCCTGCCCCTCCACCTTCTCAGGAAGAATGGTCCCACCCCATACATCAGTGGTGCCGAGGTTGAGAGACCCTGATGCATAGGAAAGGGGGAATCACTCCATGCCTTGCTTAGGAATATTTGCACATGCGTCCCACCTTCCCGACTACGTTGTAGTTGCTGTGAAGACCTGTGGCCAATTTTTTGTAGTATCATCTCCACAACTAGCTCATTGGAATAAGTGAATGAATGAGTAAGATGAAAGATGTGCTTTCGCAAAGGCTGCAGTCTTGCTGGGGACAGGACAGAGATGATATCCTAGAAGAAATGAGTAGAGCTCAGTGTGACGTAGGGGATGTCCCCAACAATACTCCCACAGCACCAGATGGGCAGTGGGGATGGGGAAATGGGAGTTAAGGAAGGGGATGGACAAGAGGCACCCTTTCTCTTCCCCCACTGCCCCCTCCTCCTCCCAACCAGTCTTCAGACAGAGATGTTAAGGTCAAAACCAGGCTCATAGGCAGCAGACTGTCACAAGGTACTGCAGCCGTTATCCAGCTCAGTGCCCACATTTGACAAGTGGGGAAATGAGGCTCCCTGTGAGCCAAGTTATTTATGGAATATTAGGTCAAGCCGGCACCCTGGCCTCTCTTCCTGTGAAGTAGCTGCTTCATCCTAACCTCACCTCTGTTTTTTGTAAGATAAGAGCTTCAGACAAGACCAAGAAAAAGATGGGCCACTTGTATGACCACCTGAAAAAAAAATTCATGGCAGACCAGCTCAGAAAGCTGGGGCGCTGGAGACGGGAATCCATGAACATCCGCCAGTACCTGGATAGCATCCGAGCACACAAGGTCCCATTAAAAGTCCAGCCTAACAAGAAAAGCCGGCCACCCTAGTCAAGGTGGATGAGCTGCCCCGGGGCTGTGATGACACTTGTCTGACGGGAGAAGAGCTAGAAACCGGTCAGTCCATGCTGATGTGAAACAACAATAAACTGAGACCAGTGGACAGCGGAGCACAAAACCCCTCAGCACTTCTAACATTTCTTGTCCCGGCCCATCCCCTTCGCTGGTAAAGGCTGTCCTGATAGTCCTGTAGCTGCCCAACTGGAAAGGGCTGAATCAGGCTGGCTTCTAAGGTTGAGGCAGAGGCTGACCTTTGGTACCCACATGTCTGAGTCAGGGCCAGGCCAGGTGCACTGGGACATCGGTACCTTAGGTGGGAAGGGCTCAGTGATGCCCTCGCCTGGCATTCCAGTGGGAAGGAGTCAGGGTGGGGCATCAGGCAAATGGGTTAAGGGCTATTTCTGCCATCCATCAGCTGTGTGACTTTGTAACCTCTCTGAGCCTCTGTCTTTTTATCTGAACCAGGTAGTAATGAGGGCACCTACCCCCAAGAGCTGGCCTGAGGGTGTGGAGGGCTTGGCCCAGGGCCTGTCATTTTCAATGACTGTCATCTCGATGCCTACAGTTAGTGTCCAGCCTCACCAGCCCCCACCCCCGGCCTGCCTGCTGTCCCAGCTACACCCCGACAGCCCCCACATTTTACCTTTACTTGCACAGGCCACGCACCTAGAATGCCTCTTCAGCCCCCCAAGGCTCTCAGGAAGCTCTTCTCATCCTTCAAGGCTCATCTCAATGCCATTCCTCCCCCTCAGAGCTTCTCTGACCTGCCTCCTGCCGGTCCCTCTACCCCCTCTGCCTAAACCATGTTGGTTTCCCCTCCCCTCTGAACCTGGCTTACCTGTGGTGGCTTCACTCTGCCTCCTGTGGTAGATGTTTGGGTGTTTGTCCCAACCCGTGATTACACTGTCCAGTCTGTGAGAGCAGGGGCCAAGGATCCCCCAAGATCCAGTTCAAGCCTCTTCTGTGCCACTTCCCCCACCCTGGCCCCGGTGGAAAAGGCCCCTCCTTCCTGTGCTTACACGTCTGTCCGCACCGAGCATATAGTTGGCCATTTCTCGTTTGTTCACTGTCTCCCTGACCACGTTGTGAAAGTCTCGGGGGCAGGGAAGCTGACTTGTTCATCTCTGTAACCACAGTGCCTAGTAACTGGAGTTGTCACTCGATGGTTTTTGAATAAATGACTCATTCCTTTTCGTATTACTCACAGCTTCAGCACAGTGCCCTCAGTAAGGGCCTGGTACGTATTTTTTTAAGTTAACCAAGTCTCCTCATTTTACAGATGAGGAAACTGAGGCCCAGAGAGGTGACCTGACTTGCTCAAGGTCATGCAACAAGTTAGTGGCAGAGAACTAGAAGCAGGTTTGTTGCCTGCATGGAGTGGTCATTCTGCATCACCGCAGCTGCCAGGTAATGACCTCAGCCCTCTTGGTGGCTTTCGGAAGTCCTCTTGGTTCGTCCTCACCCTCATCGTACCCTTCGGGCATTGCTGCTGGGACATTCAGCAGGCTTTCCTTCCAGGGGAACCTCAGCGAGCCCCCCTCCCGAGGGGACCAGCGAGTCCAGGGGCAGGGGTGGGAGCCGGATGTTCCTGATGCTCCCTTCTCCCTCTTAATGGTCTTCCTTTGAGAACCTGCTGCTTTTCAGTGGGGGCCAAAACGGGTTCTTGTCTGTTTTCTTGGCCGAACACAACCGATGGTAATAATTGGTTTCAAATATTTAAATTTTATTACACAGCAGCATCTTCATGTTTGCCAAAAACAAAAACAGAAATTCTTCTGTTGGATCCGCCGCTGCTAGGGCTTTGGTGTGTTTCTTTATTTTGTGTATTTGTTTCATGTTGCCAGCAGTCTTTTTCCTTGGCACTGTACCTAAAAGGGGGAAAGAAAGGCTTTAGGGATCCTGGCATCTTCAGAGGACCAGCAGAGCAGCCCCAGCCCCTCTTTTTTCATATTGTCCCCGGGAACTCCCCACCTCCTACGTCTCTCCTAATGCAGCCTCTCTGAGCCTCACCCCAGTCTGGCCCCCGGCCACATGCCCCCTTCTCCCTGGATGGTTGGCCTTGGCAGAGGGTCTTTGCATCCTTGTCCTGTGGTCCAACGGACTGGGCGACCCTTGGGAAGGGGGTTGGGTGAGGGAGTTGGGATGTCAAACTAATTAAGTCACTTTATAAGCCACTAACTCATCTCAGATTGTGTGGACTTAGTCTTCCCATTTTCCCAACCAGAGGATGGTGCATGTAAGTAGAGAACAAGAAGTGATGAAGTCCTAGAGAGGCTGCCTAATTGTTGGTAGTTGAAAAGAAGGAAAAGTCAGAGAGGGAAGAATGTGGGAGTATTGGATGGGAAGATATTATTTGAGAAATAGAATCTTGAAGCTAAGGAGGGCCTCAGGGATTCTTTAGTCCAGTGGACACACAGACACACAGAACTCTTAGTTCAAATGAAGTCACACGGAAGCCCATTCCAGTCATTAAAACCATTGACACATTCACATTTATTGAGCGCTCAGATGCCAGGCAGAAGGCTCAGCTCTTTTGAAACATAATTCATTGCATTCTCCAAACAACAAAGTAGGAATTTTTTTTTTAAAAAGTTGTTTTTTTTTTTTACTTTTTTTTTTCGCAGCGGGGAGGTAATTTAGGTTTATTTATTTACTTATTTATTTGGTTTTTCAACGGAGGCACTGGGGATTGAATCCAGGACCTCGTGCATGCTAAGCGTGCACTCTACTACTGAGCTATACCCTTAAGAGGCCCTGAGAGGCTAGGTAATTTCCTTGAAGTCCTTCATTTTTAAATGTTTTTTCATTTCTTTTTTTTTGGGAGGGGGGAAAGTACTGGGGATTAAACCCAGGACCTCTCACATGCTAAGTGCATGTTCTACCACTGAGCTATACCCCACCTGCAAAGTAGGTAATTTTATTAGCCCTGTATTACAGATGAGAAACTGAGGCTCAGAGAGCAAGAATCCCACCTAAGGTTGGGGAGCTAGTAAGTGACAGAGCCCCCCTCAAGCCTGTCTCACTCTGAGGACCATCTCTTGAGTGCCACGTGAGAAGCCCCCAGTCTGGATCACTCAAGTTGGAAGTGGAGGCCCGGGACCTGGAGCCCCTGGGGCATGACATCACAGATGGTGTTGTGGGAGCCTCTGCTGTTACATCAGTTACCTGAGGTTAGCTGTTATAGCAGCCGGACTGAAATCCAGGTCCTCCTTCTACCCGGTGGCTCAGGAGAACCTGTCACCCATCCTGGGATGGATAGAGGTCGGCTGCATTAGTGGGAGGCAGATGAGGCAGATGCCCACCCGGAGGCAGAAGAACAGAACACAGGACCATTTCCTGACCATTGCCCTTTAGCTGTGAAAAGATGTTTTCAGTTCGTCCTCAGGAAGTCTTTGTGGAATATCCTTTGTGTCTGAAGAACTGTGCTGATGGCAGGAGACAGGTGATGATGCTCTTAATGAGATGAGGTGTGTTTGAGCAAACCTTCCATTCTTGCTGAAGATACATCTCCTTCCCTCCACCCCTGTCACACCACGTGCACATCACTACTCAGGGTACTTAGAAACCCCTCCCAGTTTAGAAAGCTTGCTGCGTGCACAGGGGGTCTCACTCCTTCCCTCTCCAGAATCTCTTCATGACCTGGAACAAAAGAAGGGCACTTCTGTTTACCAGACACCTGTTACATGCAAGGCATGTTATATCAGACCTCATTCAGTCCTCACAGCAGTACTCTCCAGGTATCATGCCCACCTTTAAGGTGAGGAAACCAAGGCACGGAGAGGCTAAGGAATGTGCTCAGAGTCCCTCAGTTTGAGCCATGGTGTGAGACGCACAAGGTGTGCTCTTTCCACGCCATCCAGCCATCCTGGTGGTCTCAGCTTTGTTGTGCGTACCACCCTCAGTATCAGCCATTGGTGGCCACAGGAACTGCCTTGTGAGGGATGCCCATGTGTGGCCCTGGTCCCCGACTTTCCTTGCAGCCGCCATTGTTGACCACGGTGGCCAGTGACATGGCAGAGAGGAAGTCTTGGATGCTTTCCCTCACGGCAGGTCCCAGCTCCTGGCTGTCAGGCAGGGGCATTGGCTTTGCAACCCCAGCAGGTGGAGCAGCCTGCCAAGGGGCTAGGCCGCTAGAATCATAGGGGTGGCTTGTCGGAATGGGGGAGGCAGGTAGCTGCTACAGTTGCAGCTATGAGCGATCCCAGAGTTCTTACACATCTGCCCCATCCACCCGTCCACCCATCCACCCATTTACCTGCCCATCCACCCACCCACCCACCCACCCATCCATCTGCTCACCTATCCACCTGTCCGTGTGGCACTGCAGCACACATGTGGAACACAGAGGTGGGAGAACTGGTTTTCTTGTCTTCTGTGACACCTCTCACTTTTCCCAATCAGCGTGGGGAAGTGGGGTGACCTGCTGACTGGGAGTGCCTCTGCCCTGATTCTCTCTGACTTCGGACAAGTCACCTCTCAGCTCTGAAAGTTGGGGGAGCTGGGGAAATCTCAGAGTTGCTTTGTGCAGGTCACTTCTATTTCACCGACAAGTAACAGAGGCAGAGTAGGGAACTGACTTGCTAAGGTCAGATGAGGAATTAGTGGTGCATTTGGGACTGGGTTCCAGGGCCCTGCCGCTCACTTGTCAAGTGAGAGTGAGAATCCTGGTCTCCTCACCTCTTGGGATTGTAAGGAGGACCTCACGAGGTGAGTAGTAGTAAAGTGATCTGAGAAATGAAGTCACCAGGGCTGAATGTCCCAGAGGTGCAACGAAGGCCCCAGCTGCTGGGCAAGGACAGATCCCACAGCGACCACGAGGGGTCAGCAGATGCTCGTGCGCTCAGGCGGGATCTGCTGGAGGGCATGTTCCTGTGTGCCGGGTCTGGGAGGGAGGCCCAGGCATTTAATTCCTGGGGACCCTCAGCACAAGCAAGAGGACTGATGCACCCCAGACCAGCCCCTTGTGGAAGTGGGACATGTTGCTCGGGGAGTACAATGCCGAGCCTGGCCCAGCTGCCGACGTGGGAACTCTGCAGGACTCCGAGGGCTGAGGGGGCAGAGCCGGGAGCAGACCTTGGACTTGGACCCCCCTGCCTCCCCCAGTAACCATTCCCTGGGCTTCAGCTCTCCCACCTGCAGCTATGTGGGGAGGGGGCTGCTGCTGGCTGATCTCTGCACTTCCTTCCATTCTCCGGGTCTGAGATGTGGCTCAGTCCTCTGCACGTGTAATGCTCCGTAAATATCTGCGGAGTGCATGGGAGCAACTCCTGCTCAGAGCAAAGCCAGAGACATCCAGGTCAGCTTGTGGCCACAGATACAAAAGTAGATGCGGGCCTGTGTCTCATTTTACCCAGGACAAGAGATGCACAAGCTAAGTGGGAGGCAGGGCAGCACGTAGTTAAGAGCACAAATCTGGAAGGAAGGCCCCAGTTCAAACCCCAGGTCGGCTGCTTTCTAGCTCTACTCTGCGTCCCTTAGCAAGTGCCTGCCTTGTAAAACCAGTTGGTGTAGGTTTCCTCTGCTGTTACGCAGTTGGGTCTGTCCTCCCTCTGATCCCTTTGCTGAATGAGAATATCTGGCTGGAAGCTCTGTGTCGGGCAGAATCATAAATAGAGTCAGGAGGGCTCTACTTTGTGGTGCCAACATCCACTCTGCAAGCCCTTGCTGACCTCAGATATTTAATTCAGTTTCTTTAGAGAAGAGACATACTGTTTTCTGCCTGGGAGAAATGTTACCTGCACTTTGCAAACTTATCTGCCCCATCCCTGCCCCTGGTGCGAGTCTGTGTTATATGCTGAGTAGATACAAAAGGATACTGTAAAATATGTGTACAGCATACAAATAATACAAGACACTCATGGGCTCACTAACCAGTTTGAGGAATAAACCCCCCCATTTTAGTTCTTTCCACCTTCTGCCATAACCTGTTGACTTAAAACAATTTTTTAATTGAAGTATAGTCCGTTTGCAATGTTATGTTAATTTCTGGTGTACAGCATAGTGATTCAGTTATATATATACATACATATATTCATTTTCATATTCCTTTTCATTATAGGTTACTGCAAGATACTGACTATAGTTCCCTGTGCTATACATTATAAACTTGTTGTTTATCTATTTTATATATAGTAGTTAGCATCTGCAAATTTCAAACTCCCAATTTACCCCTTCCTACTCCCTTAACCCTGATAACCCTAAGTTTGTTCTCTATGTCTGTGAGTCTGTTTCTGTTTTGCAAATAAGTTCATTTATGTCTTTTTTTTTTAGATTCCACATATAAGCAGTATCATATGGTATTTTTCTTTCTCTTTCTGACTTCACTTAGAATGATGATCTCCAGGTCCATCCATGTTGCTGCAAATGGCATTATTTTATTCTTTTTTATGGCTGAGTAGTATTCCATTGTATATGTACACCAGAACTTCTTTATCCAGTCATCGGCATCTGTCACTTTCTAAATTATTTATTTGGTTTATTTCTGTATCTTACTAAAAGGTAAGCCTCAGGAGAGCAGGCGTTTTTGTCAGATTTCTTTCACTGCTCTATCATCTGGGCCTAGAAGAAGACTTGGCATAAGATACGAACTCAATGAACACTTCTTGAATAAAGACTTCTTTCTAGTTCTCTTTGCTGTTTGGTACTTTTCAGATTTTTAATACTTTTATTTCAGTGGGATCTCTTTGGGTCTCAAGATGGGAGGCACCCATGGGTGCTTGTCAGATACCCTGAGGTAAAAGTCTCCATGTCAGTGGTTCTTAATGTGGGGGGATCATGGACCCCTCTAAGATTATGATAAAACCTACAGAACACACAGATCGGCACTGACACTTAAAATTTACACATAGTTTATGAAGACCGTAAACTTCACCTTAAGGACCTGTGCTCTTAGATCATTTCTGGACAGATGTGTAGAAGCTATTAACTCACCAGCCCCAGAGAGGAAGAAGAGGGGAGTTCTCCTTTCGTTGTATACGCCATATACTTCAGTTCTGAATAGTGCATGCGTTACAATTTCAACGTTTTAGAAACCAGTTAAACATTTTGAAGGAACCTATGTTCTAACCCCTTGGGGTAATCACACAACTCGTATGTCTTCAGGGGCCAGAGAGGTAGGTGCTCTTGGCTTTTGGACACTAGGCAGCAGTGGGAGCTGTGGTGAAATGGAGCTTGCATTCCCCACCCCAAATGCTTAAATTCAAAGGCATGAAAAACATGGTGTTGATCAAACTGCTCTGGCCTCTGTTTAATTCATTTCACCCAACATTTCACAGAACACCCTCTAGTTGAATAACTAGAGAACATTTATTGAGCACCTACTATGCCAAATGAGCTTTATTTACATGCTTTATTACTCTCAACCTGTGAGGTAGGGATTATTATCCTTGTTTTACCGATGAGTAAGAGGAAGCTCAGTGAGGTGGATAAAGGTCCCACAGCTAGGGAGTGGCTGGGCTGAGATTTCCTTAATGGATCTGACTCTCAAAGCCCACAATTTTCCCTCCACATCACTGTCCATCAAAGTGTGGTCCATGATCCACCCACATCAGAAACTGCTGGGGAGCTCATTAAAATGCGTGCTCCTGGATTCCATCTCAGACCTACTGACTCAGAATTCCAGGGAGATGGAGATGGAAAACTGCATGTCTAAGCTTCCCTGGGGTGGCTTGAAAGAATTTTTTGAATAGGTGAAACAGACACAGAGTTAAGACATTTGAAATGTTCAAACGGGAATAAATGAAAAGCAAGACCGCCACTGCATTCCCCAGGTGCCACTTGTCTACCCACTGTCACCGAGGCAATCACTTTTCCTTGATACTGAAATTTGAGGACCCTCTTTTGTATTTATGGGATATACCTAGATGGGTAGGCCTCTGCACTCCAGAGCTCACAAAATTCTCCAGGTAAGACCACCGTTCAGGGGCAGGTGCCCCAAGAAGGGGTCCCAGAGTCACCAGCAAAGCTATGGAACTTCTGCTTAGGAGAGTGTCTGCACCTCCTTGTTTCTAGGACCTTCCAGCCTGTCAGCACCTGCCATCACTTCACATAGGGGGCTTCCCCTGCACAGGTGGTTTTGTCACAAGCAGGATAAGGGATAGACAGTGGGTAAGGGGAAGGTAAGGATGAGCAGAGAGGAGCCTGCACCGAGGTCTAGAGCTGGAGGGGTCTGGGCAGACGCCCACTACCCAACCTTTCAACCTGTGTTTCCCTTTATTTGTAGTAACCATTGACCTTTCCCTTTAGGATAGATTGTTTAAAATCAGTGCTGTTTAACCTTTCTGGGATCGCAGACTCCTTTGGGAATCCTATGAAAACTAGGGACCTTCTCCCTAGAAAAATACACAGACCGGTGAAACTCTGCAGACTATCGCAGGAGCTTCAGCCATCCAAGATTCCCAGGGACGTCCAGGAGCTCCAAGTTAAGAACTTCCACTTTTAGATGTGCTCCTTGTACTAAAACGCTCCACTTACAATATAAATGCTTTCTCTATTCCCTTAGATAGCCTGGACTATGTTGCCACTTGCAGCGAAGTGTCCTGGAAGAACCCGAGGCTGGCTGGCCCAGGAGGTGGAGGTACAGTGGCTTCAGACCCCTGAGCCTGGTCGCAGCGGAGGGACCCATAGACAGGTAATGTCTCCCGTTGAGGCTGGTGGGCGTCCTCCTCAGCTTTTGGCTTCATCTGGCTGAGCGCCCGTGCTTCGGGCGCATTTCTTGGTTTCCGAGGGCTCCCCCATCCCCGGCTTCCTGGGTTTCGGGGAGGGAACTCACCCCGGACGGGGTGTGGGGTGGGCACAGGCGCAGGGCCGGCAGGCAGAGCTGCGCTGGGAGCCGGCGGGCTCCGCATTCATCATTGTTCCCCAAGCGCCTGGCACAGGTTGGAGCGCAGGCAGGGATCGTGGCCTGAAGTGCGCTGTGCCTTCCGCGTCGCCCACTCGCCAGGCTCTCGCCCCACAAGTGCTTCCAGGGCGCCTTCCAAGGGCCGGACCGGGAGCCGGGAGCAGGCGACGCAGGAGAGGGTCGGGGGGTCCCAGCGCTGTCCGCTTCGCGCCGGCGGGGACGACAGCGGGCTGGCGCAGGCAGCGCCGGGCGCACGGGCCGCGGAGGGACCCGCGCGCGCTCGTGACGGCGCCCCCGGCCCCGCCCCTGGCCGCCGCCTCCGCTCTCGCTCTCCCTCCCCCCGCCCGGCCGCGCTCGGGTCGGCAGGCTCTATGGGGAAAGCGGCCGCTCTGTGCCGAGGCGGCGGCCGCTCCCGCGGGCTCTCGTCGCTCTTCACGGTTGTCCCCTGCCTGTCCTGCCACACGGCGGCGCCGAGCATGAGCGCTTCCACGCCCGGCTCCGGACCGGAGCCCAAGCCTCAGCCCCAGCCTGTGCCCCAGCCCAAGCGGGAGCTAGTGTCAGAACAGGTGTCGGAGCCAGTTTCTGAGCGGGTGCCAAGATCGGAGCCTGAGTCCAAGAAGATGTCGGAGCCCAGGCCAGGCTTCAGACAGGAGTTGGAAGTGCTGCCAGGCTTGGGGACCGGGTCAGGGACGGGGTCAGAGCTCCGGCAAGAGTTAGGCTCAAGCGTGGGGGCTGGGCTCTTCACCAAGGCCCCATCCGAGCAGGTCCTGGCGCTGGGGCCAGTAGTGGGGAGCGTGGCCTTGACCAAACTCGAGTCAGGGTTGTTGCCGGCACCAAAGCCCTCGCGACCGGGACAAATGAAGACTCATCTTGGGGCTCCGGTGACAGGGAGTGGCACGACCTCCTCTGTCCCGATGGTCTTACTACCACTGGACAGCTTCAAGGGCTGGCTTCTCAAGTGGACCAACTACCTGAAGGGCTACCAGCGCCGCTGGTTTGTGCTCAGCAATGGCCTCCTGTCTTACTACAGGTACGAAAGTGTCAGGGTTGGGTGGCTGAGTGTGGAGGGCCAGAATGCTGCAGTGATGGTGACAGAGGGCATCCAAAGTGGAGGACACCAGCACTAGCCTAGGGACATTTGGGAACATGTACTCTAGCAGGAGAAATAGTGCGTCTGGCCAACCTTCAAGGGCTGAGCCCTGGCTTCTGGTAGGGGAGCCCCTGCGGACATGAGATCTGGCAGCTTGACTTTAGGGAGTGAGCAAAGAGGTGGAGTGAGGGAGAGATTTGGGGCCTTGAAGCCCCTCTGGTCTTCGTAGTTGTGGGACCTGGGACAGCTAGACAGAGTCAGTCCCCCGAAGTTCCTGATTCAGGAGCTTTCTGGTTCAGGAAATAAGGTCATTGTATTAGGGACTGAGGGAGACAGTACCCTTGTTTAGTCCTTGGGACCCACTTGTGGGAAGGGCTCCTGTCCCCTCCTTGGCTGATCAGACTGTTTCCCACCTTTCCTGGTGCCTGCTGGTTGCCAGGTGGTAGAGAGGGGCACAGCAGACTCACAACTGTTTCAGACTCAGCTCTGCCCATCAGGAGCCCATCTTGGCATCTTATGAGAACCGGTAAGTGTCCCACCATGGACTTTCTCAGTCCAGAAGCAGTGTGGGATTCAAAATTGAAGTCCAGTGGTGATAGTTAACACTGAGATTGATTGAAAGGGGGAAAGAGACCGAAGGCTTCCTCTCCTTTCCTACTGGCCATGGCCTCTGTATGTTTCCTAGGGATGGTTGGTTTAAACTTTGAGATCTCAGATCACTCACTCTATACCGTGGATTCTCAAACCTGAGAGAACAGAATTCCCTGATGGGCTTGTTGAGATGCCAAATGCTCTGCCCCCCTGTTGAGTTTCTGCTGCAGTGGGTCTCGAAGGGGCCTGTGATTCAGCATTTCTAACAAGTTCCCAGGTAATGCTGCTCTGGACCACAGTCTGAGAAGCACGGCTCTGTTGTCATTGCAAACAGGAGGGCCCTGCCTTGCTGTTGGCTGAAACTCAGGTCACTTTGCCCAGGTCACTCGGCCAGGCAGTATCTGTTCAGGTCACCCATAGAGGATTTATGTGGTCCTTCATAGCCTTTTTGGAAACACAGCTTCTAGAGGATCGTTCAGTCTATGATTCCCTGAGAATTTGGGAGCTCCACTGAACTTAAGTGATGGTTCCCACTCCAAAGGGGGGATCACTGTCTTTAATTCCCAGCAGGAGAGAAAGCTGATCTGTGTTTCTTTTCTTTTAACAAATATTTTACTTATTTTGTTTGTGGGGTTTTTGTTTTTGTTTTGGAGATGAAGTAATTAGGTTTATTTCATTGGTTAGTTATTATAATGGAGGTACTGGGGATTGAACCCAGGACCTCACACATGCTAAACATGTACTCTAACCACTGAGCTATGCCCTCCCTCCTTGACCTGTGTTTCTAATGTGTCCATCCTATCTGGTGTCTTGGTACTCCTCAGCCCACTCAGCAGCACAACACAGCTCACAGAACATAGTGTTTTAGTGGGAAAAAATACTTTTCCAAATGTGTGTTTTTAATCCCACTTACCATACTCTTTCAGTTATGTAGACATTTTGCGAAGACACACGGTGTTAGGGATCATCAGTGGTTCACTATAAGTGTCACTCTGTCTTCTTAAAGGCAGGGGACATAACAAATAGGGCATGTCGGCTATGGACCACACTCTCGGTTTTATGTTATGGTCCTTTATTTCATCCTCACAACCACACTATGAAATGGGTTCCAGGATTATTCTCTTGTACAAATGAAGAGTTCTGAGGTTGACAAGGGGACATGGCTTGTCCAATGTCACTGGCCCAGGTAGGCAGTGGAGAGAGATTCTGACCTGGGCCTCTAGTGCTCCACAGTCTCTGCCTGTCCCAGATGTGTGTCCTGATGCCCACTCATCCTTGGGTTCAGCTTTTCAGAGTTATCTGTATTTTACCAGATACTATAACCTATAAGGGTCCAGGTAATGTTTATGAGTATAGGATCCCACAGTGGCAGGAAGGCCTAGTTCTAGTGGCAGTAAAACCTGACCTCATGCATTTTTGTTTTATTTTAATTGGAAGAGCAAATGTCCCATCTTTTTTTTTTTTCCTTCTTAAGGTAGATAATAGGTATTTCGAGGTAATCTCAAATGTGCAGAATGTCTAGGTAACTAAGAAAAATTCTTGCTTGCTGATAAAGTTGTGGGGACAAATACTGGTTTGGGGGGGAGTGGGGACAAGTTTTCTCGTGTGTGTGTTTGCACAGTCCAGGTCTGTAGTTGCATTCTTGGACATTTCTAGGTTCCAAGGTGGGCATAATTGTTGCTTGACTCACTTGAGTGGGACAAATGATCTGTGACATCTGTGCAGCCCTCTGCCTTCCTTCAGCTCCATGTGAGGCCAGCCATGGAGGTGCCCTCATTCCCATTTTACAGAAAGGGAAACTGAGGCTGAGTGAATAAGCTTCAGTGGCTCATCCCAAGGCACTCAGCTTGCGGACTGTGCCTAAACGCCCTGGGAGAGAAGTCAGTCTCTGTGTGTAGAGAAGGCCCTTCGAGGTGGAGCTGCAGTGGTCCTGTCTTCCCTGGACTCCTGTCTGCCTTCTGGAAGATCCTGTGCTCTGCCTCTCCTCAGGCCTCCTAGCACTTCAGACCTTCCACACACCCTCCTGTCCCTGCTTCTAGTCTGAATCCTGCCTCCCAGACCAGGCCTGGCCATCCTGCCTGCCTGGCTCAAGGGCTGAGCGCCCTCCAGGCCCACGGCTCACAGTCCTGCCAGCAGCGCAGGGTGGGTTCCCTGGGGCTCTGTCTGCGCCCAGTGCCACCCATGTGCTGTCACCTCCCCCCAGCCCCGGACCCCCACTCTCGGTGGTTCTCCAAGGGTGTGTGGCCGGAATAGAGGCAAATTCAAGTGCTTGCGAGCTGAAAACAGAGTGAGGGAACTTTTTATTCCTGATCTCCCTTCCTTAGGGGCTGGGTGGAGTCAGCTTTACCTGCTGGTGCTGAAGGAATCAGAGCCACTTCTTTTGCTAACTTCCGTTTCAGAAAGAACACGCTGTTTTTGTTTTTGTTTTTTTAGACTAAATGAAACCTGATGTTTGGAGAAATGTGTTTGGAGAAAATGTGGGTACCTGTTTCTCGTGCTCCCTCCCCAAGCCTGCCCCACTCAGAGATAACCAACATCCCAAATCCATCACCATCCTCTTTCTTTTCTTTTTATCTAGTTTTACCTCATCTACATGCAATTTAAAAGGAAAAAAACCACATTTTTCATTTCAACTATTTTTAGCTTTCTAAAAAAGGATATCGTACAGTATGTGATTTGGGGGGGCTAACTTTGACTGCTTCATATCAGCCCAGGATATAGTCTGGAATATTGTGATAGAAGCGTCCAGCAGCTTTGATTATACCATTTATTGAGGGCCAGCAGCGTCACCAAACCACTGGGTGGAGGAGGAGGAGGGAAGCCTGCAGCCGTCCTGGCTGATCAGTAAGAGGCCCGCAGGTTCAGACAAGGTATCCTGGGGGCTTCCCAGGGGGCTGAGTAGTCAGGCTGCGTGGAGTCTTCCGGGATGGAGTTGGCAAACTCTGTCAATAAAGAAAGACAGGCTAGTGAAAAGGATGTGAGATTCCTTAAACCAAGATCAATATCTGCTTATCCCGGGGGAAAAAACGGAGGAAATGGGACCACACTGGATGCTGACAGGAGGAGAGGAGGAGACTGGAGAGGAGACGGTTAGAAACACGCTGAACTAAACCAAAATTGGCAGCTTGACGTGTGGTGAGTCACATACCAGGTGTCACCACACAGATGTGACTTTAAGAGGCTCCCTTCCTAACCATAAACAGGAAGCAGCAGTCAGTGAGTTTCAGGGTCATGCTGGTGCTGTAAGCTTTGACCTTTTCTATGGGAGTCTTTCCCACGTCTGTCTGTTTTTAAGAGTTCTTGGAGTCCTGATGGCTGTGTCTCACTCCTCTCGGCTTCTCATCACACACCCAGGTCGCAGCCCTGTGCATCCAATGCCGGGTTAACAGTCTCAACTCACTCTGTGTGATCTGCATTGCTGGGCCATTGCCTAAACCAAGAAGAGGGCAGGTGGCCTCGCTGAGCTTGCACAGGAACCTGCCAGATTGTGCTGTCCTTGGAAGCAGCAAGAGGTGCTGTCTTCCTAAAAGATAGCACATCGTGTCCCTGGGCTCACTGCCCACTGCCCTTCCCAGTCGGTCCCCCCACCCTCCTTCCTCCAGTCTTGACCTTCTTCTGCCCAACTCGCCTTAGTCCCCCTCTGCAACCCACATGCCTTTCCCTCTCCCGTCCAGATCTCTGCCCCTGCCAGCCTCAGCGAGGAGAACCCTCCTCACTGCTGCAGACATCCTAGCAGGGCAGCCTCAGTTCCGGGTCATCTCAGCCTGGACCTGCCTGGATTCCCCTGCGATGAGCTGGGCTAGCAGAGCGGTCCATTCTCTGACAGCTGGGTGGTGGTCCATCTCTTCCCCACCAGCGCATGGGGCTGTGTCTTTTAACTGTGGTGTCCCCAGGGGTGCTGGGTGTAGTGCCTTGTACTTAGTAGAGTCTCAAATTACAATGAAGTTTTTTTTTTTTAATAGAAGACACGCTTTGTAATTTTAATCTTTTTTGCACGTTATAAAGACCCAACGAGCAGCCTGGACTATTGCAGTCACCCAAGGGGAGTCACTGAATTGCCAGGAGAAGGAGTGACCATGGGGGCTACACATGGCCCAGCTTTTCAGCTCCTTTTCTGAGACTTATCCTGAGCCAAGGATGTATGACAGTAGTAAGAGCTCATTTTTGTATTCATTTACGTTTAAAACTCTTTGTTACCAAGACTTCTAAACATATATCAGAATAGAAGATAGTATCATGAACCCCCATGCACCTGTTACCCAGTTTCAATAATTATTAACTTCCTACCCAATCTTATTCCATCACAGCACCCCACCCCACACCATTTTGAAGTCTCATTTCCCCTATAAGTATCACATTTCACATTTCCCTATAAATGTTTCAGTGGCTGCCTCTAAAGGATAAGGATTTAAAAAAACCATATCCTCATACCACTATTACAACTAAAGCAAATTAGCAGTAATTCCTTATCATCATCAAATATCCGGTCAGTGTTCAAAGTTTCAGTTGTCTCAAGTGTCGTAAGTGGGTTTTTGATACATTTGTTTGTATCAGGACCTAAATAAGGTCTACCCGGAGAACCTCCCACGTCTGGGTTTTGCGGACTGCATCCTCTTGGTTTAGGGTAACACGGTCCTCTGTCGTTCCTTAACTTGGAGATGGATCTAGAAACTCTAAATATGTTGTGTTCTTGCATCAGGAGCTCATAACATCTGGTGGCTTCTCGTTCTGTGCTATCAGCAGGTGTTAACGATCTGTCTTGGATTAACCTAATTCTGTCACTTCTTCATTTATTATCAGGAATAACTTCTATAAAGAGAAACTTACCCTCATCTACTGCTCTTTGCTTCCTCAGCGATACAGTTCACACAGGAGAGGCAGAATAAATGTTTGATTCTTTCCATTTATTTGCAAACTTTCAAAATAATGAGTTGGTTCTTATCCTCCAGTGGTGACCAGTCAGTGAGTTTTGTTTTCTTAAGTACCACTTTAGGCTCGTGGATACAGGCACGGCTGTATTGCCCTCAGTGATGCTCGCATCATCCTGCCTTGTCTTTGCTTAGTGAGGGCTTCTTCAGTTGACCTTCAAGTCCTCTGGAAGGGGCCCTGATGGTATTGACAGCTGATATTGGCCAGCCGGTATTGACATTGACTCCCGTGTCTGGCTTGAAAAGATGTTCAAGGCTCTTTTTGTACTTCTCTTGTCCCAGCCCTGGAGTCAGCCGTTTCGGACTTTACTCCGACTGATAGGCTGGATGGTGCTTAGATGAGGCGTATGGAAACAGGAATTTGCCTTGACGCCAGCCTGCTTTGACTTGCAGGAATCTTTGAAAAGAGGGGAAACAGAGGTACAGAACCTCAGTGTTCTATTTACCTTACTGCTCATGTCTTTGTGAGATGGGCAGAGACTATCCTGTCTGTATTTAAGGTCTTTGGCTCATCAAAGAAAAATTCAATGCATGAGACAAAAATTTTGACTGAGGCAGTACCCTCTATTTTTTCCCTGTTCTATCGTAGATTCTAATAATGACCAAATTTGAACAGAGCTTAATGGTGTATACGGTGCTTATGCGTATGTCATCCCATTTTATGACAAAGGTAGTTCTTATGTCCTGGTGACAAATGAGAAAGCCAGGGCTTGTCCCACTGCAGTGGCATCACTTAGTGGGTGACTGAGCTGAGATCTGAACCCAGCTGGGATTCCGCCACACCACCGGGGCGGGAAGACAGTCAGAAGCTCCTGTCTTCCCGCCTAAACAAGCCACCCCTTCCAGCAGCCTCCCCCATGAAGGAGTGATTGGGGGGCCTTCGCCCCCACTGGGTTCCCCAGCTGTTGCCTTCGTTCAGGAGACCCCCCCCCCCCAACGCCTGGTTCTCCTGTCTTCAGAGTTGGGCTTTGCTTGTGACCACACAGCAGGAGGGCTGGCTCCAGAAGCTTCACAAGAAGCTAGTCTTGTTCCTTTGTGATCGGATACTTGCTAGCCGTGGAAACAGTTGGCAAGGTCAGCTGCCCACGTGCACTGAGTTTATCCATTATCTGTTTCTGCGCAACTTTGAGGCTTAAAACGACAACAATGATTTTATCATCGCTCACAGTTTCTGTCAGTTGGGAACTCAGAAAGGGCTTGGCTGGACAGTTCTGGCTCGGGCCCTCTTGTGGGGCTGTGATCAGCTGGTGGCTGGGGTTGGAATGGTGGATTCTGGAGCATCTAGGGCTGGCCAACATCTCTGTCTCCCCAGAGAGTCTCAAGGCATTTCCCTGGGCTCTGTCCACACGGGCTGGTGTGGGCTTCCTTACTGCATGGTGGCTTCAGAGCAGCCAGACTGCTTACCTGGGGGCTGGCTTCCGTCAGAGTGATCACTAGAACCAGAGTTGAGCTAAAAATGGCTTCCTAGTCATTTTTACCCTTCGAATCAATAACATGGGACATATTTAGCTCAGGAATTAGGTCTACAGTTGCCTTGATTTCTTAGACTTTTTGGTTGCAAGTATCAAAGCCTTCCAGTGCAGCTTGAGCGGGGTGTGTGTGTGTGTGTGTGTAAAAGGCTTTCGTGTGGGACCACAGGATGGTTTACAAAGCCTGCCTGGCTTTTTGCACACTTTATGCATTTCTCATGTCTGCTTCTCCTCTTATTTTCTTCTCTAAGTTCTGGTCTGTTGTTTGTTTTGTTTTTACTCCTTGGACCATGTGGCAGAAGATGTCTGCTGCCCACAGCTCCTGAGGCCCAACCATCACTACAGCAGAAACTGTCAAACTCCCTGAACCCAGTTTCTATGAAGGAAAAGTGGATTGGCTCCATTTGGTCAAGGGTCAACTTCAAGTTAATCAACTGGAGTCTGGGAACGGGCCTGGGTCAGAAATGACTGCCCAGGCCACCTGGGATGATGCTGGCAGTTCCAAGGAAGCTTGCAAGATGTAGCAAATAAAAATACCAGTTATATTTGAATTTCAGATAAATATCAAATAAATTTCAGGAGAAATAAATAAAATTTCAGTATAGGTATAGTCTATGCAATATTTGGAATATACTCATACTAAAAATTGTTGTTTATCTAAAATTCAAATTTAACTGGCCTCCTATATTTTTTTCTTGTACTATATATTTTAGCTTAGGATTTTTTTTTTTTATTCTGTATTTTATCTGGCAACCCTATTTTAAGAGGCGGGCGAGGCAAATGCCACAAAATGTGTGCTACAGTTGGTAGGCCTCCCTTGCCTCTTCAGAAACTGCCAGCAGTGTAGTCTTGAATATACTATCCCCAGAGGGTTTTATTTCTCATGACATTTATCACATTTAACATGTACCAGGCCCTGTTCTAAGCACTCTATATGGATTATTTCATTTTATCCTCCGAACAAGCCTGAGGGGTGTAGGTTCTATTGTTATTGTCTCTGTTTTACAGTTGGAGAAATGGGTCTAAAAAGGTTAAAGACTTGAAGATCTCACCACTACTAAGTTTACAGCCAGATTCAAGTCCAGAGCTGTTGTTCTCAGTTACTACACAATCCTGATTCCCTTTCCCCCCCACAAAGTTTTGAAAGTAAATATGTTTGAATTAGAGGTCCATCTAATTCACCTTCTGTCTTTTCTAAGCATCCAGTTGTCTAGCTGCTAGATAGAAAGTGAGAAAAACATGTGAAAGTATTTACTAGGACTCCTCCTGGGTCACCATATTTCTCTCAGTACCAGATTGTCCAGTTCTTAAGTATATATTAAAATGTTTCCATCAGATCATATGTAGAGCCACATCCCTCATAATCAGGGTCTAGCCGTTGCTGAATTTGGTAACCTCTAGGCTGTAAAGATAGTGGAAAATCAAGCCCTGCCCCCCACCCCGGCTTCCTTTTTTGGTCATTAATTAGCAATGTAATTTCTTTTTATCATGATAAAAAAAACACATAATGTGAAATTTACCATCTTAACAAATTTTAAATATACAGTTCAGTAGTGTTAAGTATATTCACATTGTTGTGAAACAGGTCTTCAGAACTTTTTCATCCTGCAACTATGAAACTCTTTACCCATTAAACAACTCCCCTTTACCCCCTCCCCCTGCCCCTAATAGCCGCCATTTTTCTTTCTGTTTCTATGACTTTGACTACTTTAGATACCTCATAAAAGTGGAGTCATACAGTATTTGTCTTTTTGTGACTGGTTTAGTTCACTGAGCCATGATGTCCTCAAGGTTCATCCATGTTGTAGCATGTGTCAGGATTTCCTTGCTTTTCAGGGCTGAGTAATAGTCCATTGTGAGTGTATACCACATTTTGCTTATCCATTCATCTGTCAGTGGATGTTTGGGTTGCTTCCACTCCTTGACCACTGTGAATAGAACATGAGTATGCAAATATCTCTGAGACCCCGCTTTTGATTCTTTTGGATATATACACCCAGAAGTGAATTGGCTGGATCATATGGCAGTTTTAGTTTTAATTTTTTGAGGAAACTCCATACTGTTTTCTATCATGGTCGCACCATTTTACAATCCTACCAACAATGCACAAAAGTTCCAGCTTCTTCATATCCTTGTCAACACTTGTTATTTTCTGTGGGTTTTTTTTTTTTGATAGTAGCCATCCTAATGGGTATGAAGTGATATCTCCTTATGATTTTGATTTGCATTTCTCTGATGGTTAGTGATGTTGAGCACATTTGCATATGTTTGGTGGCCATCTCTATACCATCTTTGAAGAAATGTCTGTTCAAGTCGTTTGTCCATTTAAAAAATCTGTTTGATTTTGTTGTTGTTCTAGGAGTGGTTATTAATTCCTTATCAGATACATGATTGAGAAATATTTTTCTCCCATTCTGTAGGTTGCCTTTTTATTCTTTTGATTGTGTTCAACTAAAGAATGACATAGTCCCCACTTATATGTGGAATCTAAAAAAAAGAAAGATACAAATTTTATTTACAAACCAGAAATAGACTCACAGACATAGAAAACAAACTGTGGTTACCTGGGGTTGTGGGGGTGGGGGAGGAATAGTTAGGAGTTTGGGATTAACAGATACATATTACTGCATATAAAATAGATAAACAACAAGGACATACTGTATAGCACAGGAGACTATATTTAGTTTCTTGTAATGAGCTATAATGGAAAAGAATCTGAAAAATCTGCAAATATGTGTATGTATATGTATAACTGAATCACTTGCTATATACCTGAAACTAACATCATAAATATAGTACATTTCGGTAAAAACTAAGAAATTTTTATAAAATAAAAACATTAAAAAAATAAATAAATAAAAAGGACATAGTCCCAATTGCCAAGTCCACTGTCATGAAGCTTTCCCCCTATGATTTTTTTTCTAGGAATTGTATACTTTTAGGTCCTAACATTTAGGGCTTTAATTCATTTTGAGTTAGTTTTTGTATATGCTGTCAGTTAAAGGGGATGGAGGCTCCCAACCTCTGTGACCCTGACTTTCTTCATCCGTAAATACCCTACTTGGCTGTTTGAAATAAATGGTGCAGAAGCATTTGGTAAACTCTTTCATAACTGAAAGGGATGTTTTGAACGTGAGGGTTTTGCCAACAGTGTACACTGAACAAGTGAAAACCTCCTGTGTGGGGAGCAGGGCTGGGTTTGCCAGAGGATGAGGAAGATATATTTTAGGCATCTTTCTGGGGTAGCCATGCCATGGACTATCCAAGTTCAGGAAACTGGCCATGGGGAAGACCCCTCTCTGCTGACAGTGCCCTTCCCTTGTTCAGTCCAAATGTTGGAGGAGAGACAGATGGTCACATGCTCTTGGATGCTGTGGGAGCCCCGGCCTCATCTGTCTTGTTCACCCATCTGACCCCAGTGCCTGGCCTCATGTTGACCAAATGGAAGGATGAACATGCCATGCAGGGGTGACGGCTGTTTTAAACTCAGCCTCTGTCGTGGGAGTCTGCGACGGCCTTGCTTTGGGGCCTTTGGTTTTGCAGGCTGCTGTCACGGTTTGACAGGAGTTGAGCTGCTGTTTCTGCCTCCACTGACGCTTGGTGGGAGTCACTTTTATGTAAGATTATTTCATCTCCTATTAATGTCAATGCCTGTGGTCATGAAGGGAAGAAGTAGAATTCCTGAATAAATAACATCTCACCATCAGATCTGTAAACTCGGAATCTGCACATTTAAATTTGTAATTGTCCTGGGTGTGTTGAATTTCAACTTCAGTGTTTCCTCAATTGACCTCTAATTTCTGGTATTTCAGTCTTTCACTTGTCTTGGTAACTGATTTTCTTTTTTAGACTCTCCTTTGCTTACTGTAGGATTTTTGGGGGGTATGTTTTAGTGCTGCTGAATTTTTAAGCTAACAGATCACTTGTAAAAGGAAGAATCTAGGTTGCTGGGGCATCTTGTAGATTGTGGCTGCAGCTACAGAGATTGTGTGATGATTTAAAAAAACAAATCAGTTCAAGTATCCTGAATTGTTCTCTGTAGACTCCCAACCCTGCTCGAAATAGATCCTGTTCTCCAGAGACCCATCATCTCGGTCCTTCTGGTCCTAAGACACTCAGCGCACAGCCTCATTCCTGTGCTGGCTTACAGGGACTCAAGGGCCCCCTTCGTCACCAGAGTCCTTCAGCACTGCTGTTGGCCATCACTGTACATAGGAAAGAATTTACAATGTGATAGGTTTTAAATGGATTTTATTTTGTACTGTGGCAGTTTTCACTGACAGTCACTTAAGGCTGTCCTGTTTGGAAGGGACAAGTATGGATCCCCTGAACAGGAGGAATACCCTGCAACTTTCCCTTTGCCCACATTACCAATGAAAGTAGACGATATCCCCACCACCCAGTGTCAGCAAGTCTAACCTTAAGGTCGGTCTGTGGACTCCCCCTACCGCACTTAATATAAAGTAAGTCCCAGGCATCTTTCTAACTTAATTTTAATAATTAAGTTAAAAATAATTTTAGTAATAATTAATATTTGTAAATATTTCTGTAAATATTTGTACATATCTCTTTAGAGATGAAGGTTTCTTAAAAAAAAATCTAAATGACATTAACATACCTAAAAATTTAACACTAATTCCAGTTCTCATCCTGGTGGATCATGTGGCCCCTTACAAGATCAAGAAGGAATGTTATCTTTTAAGGAGTTGATGCTAGAAGAATGTTGCTCTTTATGGTTGACCAGGTATTCCTGCCGACGGGGGAGGTTTGGTTGGTGCATAATGCAGAAACACAGTGCACGGTGAGGGGAGAGAGGAAGCCAAAAGGCAGAGATGAATTTTTTATGTTTAATGTTTTTTGTCTTGCCATAAAATATGAGTTTTATTTCGCACCTGATTTCACAGAGTGGCCTGGTTTCCATCTCCACCCCCCAGCCTCCACCACCCACTTATGCACCTTGTTCAAGGGTCATCTGGGCTTGGTAATTTCATATGCTGGAGTAGGAGAATCATTCCAACTACTTTGGGGAAGGGGTGGGGATTCCCAGGAATTGGGCCTTCACCCTCTTTTTGACCTTTCATGGTTAGCCTTGAATCTGTCATGGCGCCTGTGGGTGTGTCATTCACCAGGCCAGGACACTCCAAGGTGTGTAATGAAGTTCAAGTTCCCCTGGAGGTCGAATCTCCAGCCATCTTGGGCCTCCAGGTCTATTGGGAGTTGACTTTTCTGCCACCTTGGTGCTAACTGCTGGGTCATTCTTTTCATGGCTGTGCCCTGCCCCCTTCCTTCCTGTCTCAGTGGCATCCTTGCTCTGTGGGTCTGGGTTCCCAGGTTACTCCTGGCAGGGGTACCTCCAAGTCCTCCCCCTGGGGTTCTGGCTCTCTAATCTCAGTTTGAGTGGCAGGTTCCCACCCTGTTCCAACTCTGTGTTTCTGAGACTTTGTGGAAAGAGTCTGGGATGGAGTCAGAGGTCTGCGCTGTCTAGCAGGACCCCAGCAACCACCCATTCCAGTTCCCGGTGTCTGCAGAGGCTCAGACCACAGCTGTTGTGCCCCACGTGGGGCACCAACACTGACCCTCCTCCCTCTACCACTCTCCCCGCTGAGTGCAGCCAAGCCTCTACCGGTCAGTCCTGATAGGTATTATCTCCCCGTGCTGACTCCAGGGCCTCTGCCAGCTCCAAGGGCCTGAGATTATTTTCAGTCCTTGAGGTTTTTCTCAGTCCAGAACTACTGAGTTTGGGAGCCTCACCCCATCGCTTCTCTTGCATCCTACAGAAATCAGGGTGAAATGGCCCACACCTGCCGTGGCACCATCAATCTGTCCACCGCGCACTTTGACACGGAGGACTCTTGCGGTATTGTGCTGACCAGCGGGGCCAAGACCTACCACCTCAAGGCCGGCTCGGAGGTGGAGCGGCAGCAGTGGATCACTGCCCTGGAGCTGGCCAAGGCCAAGGCCATCCGCATGATGAGCAGCCACTCAGGTAGCAAGTGCTCGACGTGGTGGGTGGACCTGCAGGGTTGTGGGTCTGGAGAGAGTAGGGATTGAAAGCGTTTGGGGGAAGTGGTGACCAGTAGACCCAGGTGAGTCCAGACCAACCCCAGGAGGTCGGAGTGTGTGCTCACTCTTCCACTCAGCCCTGTGCGACCTCAGCAGTAGGACGTTGGGTGGTCGGCGGGGGTGTAGGGGTGGCTGGCAGTTCTTGGGATGGAACTGTTTGTGGTGGGCTGGGCTGTGTGCACCCTTCTTCACACAAATCTGATTCCTGGGCTTCAGCAGAACCTTCAGAGGCTGCAGTGGGTCAGCTGCAGCAGCAGCAGTTGGGGTGGAGACCGGGGTGGTACCCCTGCACCTCAGGCTAGACTTTTTCTGAGGTCCATTTTGCAGGTTAAAAACTGTTTAACCAGAGCTGCTGCCTTTGCCAAGGTGGAAGGTCAGCTCAGAAGTCCTGAGCAAGACATTTTATTTTTTACTTTAATTTGTTTATTTTTTAATATGTAATGTCTTTATAAGATTCATGAACCAATGGTTTCAAAAACATACGCAGCAAAGCCTGCCCTTGACTCTTATACCCTCGCTGCCCACCTCGTTCTCCCACCCCTAGGCAACCAGAGCTTCTTGTGTCTTTGCATATGTATTCAAGTAGGTACTTACTTTAAAATAAATGCTGTCTTCCACCTTGCTTTTTTTTTTTTCCATTTAGCAATAATGTATCTTGGATTTTTTTTCCTATAAGTACGTAAAAAGCTTCCGCCTTGTTTCTACAGTAGTACAGTACTTCCTTGTATGGTTGTACTCTAGTTTACATAGCCTGTAGCCTGTGATGGACATTTAGGTTGTTTCTTTAATTTGCTATGAGTGGCTGTGCTGCGGTAAGTGACCTGGCATTTCATTTCATGTGTGTACAAGTATTAAATGAAGTGTGTATCCCAGGAAGTGGTGTTGCTAGGTCAGTGGGACCCTGCATTTGTAATTCAGAGACATTGTGCAGTTGCCTTCCACAGGGGTCACACCATTAGATGCCTGCGGCCAGGTATGAGAATGCTGACCTCCCCAGAGCTTTGCCCACCCAGAGTGACAGCAGATGTTTCTGATGGTTGAAAACTGTGTCCACACACAGGGAGGGGGCACTGGGAAGCTACAATCTTTTGAAAGTTATAAACAAAAGGTGTGTGTTTACACAGACTTGTGTGGTTGTTTTTAGGCAGGCAGGGCTCCAGGGGAGGGAAGTTACAGCCCCTGGTCTCCAGGATTATCTCCTAGGCTGGTTTGGGAGACAGAGAGCCCTGTGGAAGGAGCTCTTGCACAAAGGAGCTAGTGATGTCAGTCGCCTGCATTGGGGTCTCTCCCCCAGCGCTAGCTTCTCAGTGCACGTTGAAGGTCACTGAGTATCAGTCGAACCTTCTCTTTTAGTCTCTCCCATTTGGAGCATGGGTCCCCCTGTGATGACTTCCTTGGGGTCAGCACTCGTGTGGCTTGGGTATGTCAGCAGTGATGACAAGCTTTCCCAGGGGTCCCCAGAGTACCACTCCACTTCCCAGTGAAGGAGGGTATTTGGGGGCATCTCAGGTCTTGGCTGCACCGAGATTCCCAGCAGGACCTGTGGTCTTAGTTTGGATGCCTGTGGAAAGCTACTGTGGCAAGTGATGTGGCCAGTGGTGTGGCTGGACTCAGGACAGTCCCATTGGTCAAGTGCAGGAGCATTGCTGGTCATGAAAGAACTAGCTGCTTCTTACTAGCTTCTCCTAAGTAAAATAAGTAAGCAAATAAATAAACTCATTTTTAGGAACGTCCTGAAAATAATGTAGCAGGTAGCACTTACTGGATTCATCATTCTGGATCAATTTTCCTGGGACAAGCAGCAGGCAGGGTTTCTTTTAAGGCTGGCATGGAAATACTTTTTAACTCAACTGGACAGCGCTAGGGATGGCTAGCGTGGGCTTTCTCTGGGAAAGGTTGGGACCCTGGAGAGAGCAGCCTCAGGCTGACCTGCCTTCATTTCACGTCCCTTAGGCATGGGCAGAGGCTGGAGGTGCAGCACATGTCTTGTGTTCCCAAAGGGTTAGCCTTCTGGGTAAGGACATGGGACAGACATTGAGGTACAATTCAAGGTAGTACATTCTGTGTGTTGGTGAGAAATGGTCAGATTCCTCTCCTTTTGGTGTTTTGAAGCACAAATAAACTAATGTATGTGAAGGAGGAAGCTTCAAGCTGATACTGTGCTTTTATAGAAAGGTTGGGGCCATCTGATTATTTCTTTAAAAATAACACTTGTGGTGGCTTCTCTGCAAGGCAACGCCCTCCTCCCACAGTTCTCAGGTGGATGTTGGAGAGTTGTGGTTTGTAACTTTTCACTTGGAGTCAGCCTCGGGTACCCATAACTAGGGGAAGACTGCCTGGTGTGGTTCTCCTTGAGTCTGGCTAATGGCAACCAGCTGGGTCAAGGACGCAGACCCCTGTAGGTCATCCTTTGGCCTGTCTGTCCCTTCTGAGACTGTGGACCACCTCTCATCTGGCAGGAAGTCTACTTCATACTCCACTTACCTCTTGAAATCATCTCTTACTCTCCAGCTTTTCTGCCACCTGGTAATCCAGGTGCCGTCCCCTTAGCTGGGTGTCTGCAAAAGCCTCCTTCCTGTCCTCCTTCCTGCAGCCAGTTCTCCAAACAGCAGGCAGAACGATATCTTTAAAAATGGGAATTTGATCATATAACCAGACTGCTTACAACTCTTGGGTACTGTAAACCAGCTAGACTTAACAGACATATCAGAATACTCTGCCCAGCGACAGACACATTCTTCTCAAGTGCTATGGAACATTCTCCAGGATAGACTGTATTTTAGGCCAAAAAACAAGTTTCAGTAAATTTTAAAAGACTGAGATCATTCAAAATGTCTTTCCTGACCACAGTGGAATGAAGCTAGAAATCAATAACAGAAGAAACACTGGAAAATTCACATGTATGTAAAAATTAACACTCAAATGACCACTGATTCAACGGTGAAATCACAGCGGAAATTAGAAAATACTTTGAGATTAATGAAAATGAAAATACAACACCAGAATTTATGGGATGCAGCAAAAGCAGTGATCAGAGGGAAGTTTATTGCTGTAAAAAATATGTTTCAAAAGAAGGGAAACATCAAGTCAGTAATCAAGCCTTACACCTTGAAGAACTAGATAAAGAAGACCGAACTAAACCCAGTAAATGCAAACACAGCAGCGCTCACCAGCCTTTCAAGACAGCCTTTCTCATTCTCAGATTCACAAGCCTTTTCTCATGTGTTATTAAAAGAATCCGTGTGAGGGAGTGTTATGGATCCCCAGTGGGTCAGTGACCCCTCGATGAGTCCTTTGTCTGCAGTCGCAAATGCCAGTCAAATAAAACCTGGTTCTGGATAGCCGAGCGGGAGCTTTATTCATTGATCAAGGCTTGGAGAAGGGAGAGCTCGTGCTCTGAAGGCACCTTCTCTCCCGGGGAGGGGAGTAAGGGAGGGATCCTTCTGCTCTCAGCGGTGGGTCTGGGTGACAGAAGGACGTGGAGTTTTCTGATGTTCTGATGAGTCCAGCAACCCCAGGGCTGAATGATTTGCCACCTAAGTAGCTTCTGAAGTCCTTTGTCAGTGGAAAGCTTTATCTGGTGTCTGCAGCTGCCACCTGGTGGCTGGATTGAGGCCCTCCTGGCATCCTGTGGTAGGGCTGGCTAGTGTCTGTGCCTTTGCTCACTTACCTGCCTTTTTAAGGTGCCTGTGGGGTCATGAGAATCTGGTACTTCTGAGAGAACGCAGCGGAGAATGACCTTCCATCTAGGCAGTCCCCCACCCTCCCAACCCCATGAGAAGGGGAAGGACCAAGACGCAGGGCTGTGCCCACCTCCAGCCTTCAATTCTCTGTGCCATTCGTTCATCCAAATCTTGGCATCTTGGTGCCCCTGCTGGGCTTGCCCTCCACCCATCTCAGCCCTCAAGTCCCCTGGGGCCCTTGGCCACAGAGCTTGTCCTTAAACTCCAGGCCTTGTCCCCTGATTGGCAGACCCTTACATTGTTAGCTGCACCTTGACAAAGGACATCTGGCTCCATGAGCCCAACCTCACCAGGCCCTGTCCTCCCCACACCGCCCAGAGCCACCTCTGGACCCTACAGTGATCTGAGAGTCAGAGGCTGGCCCTTTTCCACCACAGCAGCCCCCCTCCCAGGGCCCCTCTTGACCTCTCTGGCTCCTCCAGCAGCTGCCTTCTTTCTTATCTCTCCTTGCTTGGCCTGGCTCTGTGTCCATCCCTCAGTCCCTTCTGGGTTGTCCAGCTTCCATCACACCCACGTGTCCTCCACTTAACAGCGGGGCAGCCAGGAGCCAGACTGGCCTGTGCTTGAATCTGGCTGTGCCGCGAGCCAGACTGGCCTGTGCTTGAATCTGGCTGTGCCGCTTATTAGCTGAGTCACGGGGGCAAAGTCACTTGTCCACTCTGTTTCCTCACCCTAAAGTGTGTCCAGTGATAAAGGCTTCTTAGGGTTGTCAAGAGGGAATCAATTAAATCAGTTACAGACTGCTTAGCACGGTGACTAGAGCATGGTGGCCACTCAGTTATTGGCAGTGAGGCAGCTGCTCTTTTGAAGACCCTTCAGTTCCACGTACTCTGCCCTCAGGCAGGGGTGGTTGGGCCCTTTGCTGAGTCACACAGGCAAGTCCTGGGGCAACCCCTCCTAGTCGGACGGACCAGCACCCCCTCAAACCCAGGGCTTCTGCTGGGCCTTTATCAATGCCTGCTCCCTGGTGACGGCCCCCTGCCAGCTTCCTCTCCCATCCCTCAGTGGTTCTTAAAGTCCACATCACTCTGTGTATCCTCACCACTGCCTCCCACCACCCAGCAAAGGATCTTGCCTCCTCCCCTCCTCCTTGCTTTTCCGGAGAAAAAGAAGTTCATAGCCTGGACCACCTCAGCTCTCTGCCATCAGACTTACTGGTCTCCCTGCATCGGCCCCTGTGGGACTCCAGTGAAGATGTTTCTCCTCTTTGAAGTAGTGCCCAACCCTGGGGACCACTGCCTTCCTCTTCCCTAGGGACCTGGTCCCACTGCTGTCCTCTTCTCTGTCCTGGCTTCTTCCCCTGACCCACTGCCCACTGCCTTCTTCAGGGTCTTAGGTCACTTTCCAAACCTGGCAGTTGGCCAAGGGGTGAACCTGCGTGTCAACCTTGACCTTGCCCTCCTTCACCTCTCACGTTCTGTCGTCACAACAGCCTGTGAGCACTGCCCGTGAGCAGTTTTGCATCTGCCTGCCGCCCTCCATCTGCGTGGCCTCCACCTTGGTTCGGCCGCCTGACCTGGAGTCTGGACTCGAGAGTCTTCCAGTAGACTCTCCAGCAGCCTGCGTAGGTCTTCTAAAATACAGGGCGATTCCAGGCTGGGTAGGATAAAGTAAGAGTGCTTCACTCTGTGCAGCTGGAAAACCTGGACAGGATGCGTGGAGCTGCTGTCTAAGCACCCTGAAAGTTAACTAACCATAGGCAGACTGGGGAAGGCCAGAGCTTGAAGGAACACAGAACAGATGGTGAGTTCAGTTTTTTTCCTTTCCAGTATTTTCCAGCCTGGACTTGGGAGACCTAGAAGTGAACGAACAGAAGTCCTCTCTCTTACAGGCTGTATGAACTGCAGTTTTGACTTCTGCCTCTGCTTTGTCTCTCCTCTGCCCTCCAGACCTGCCCAGCTTCCCCTCTCCTCATTGGCACACCGTCTTGCTGCCCTGCCAGCTGCATGCTGACCCTCTTGCCTGCAAACTCTCTTCCTTACACCCACGCCCTTTCCACCTTCTGCTTCCCCTTAGGTCTGCTTGCCCTTCAAGGAGAGGCCATTCTGGAAACCCTCCCTGAGCTGCCCCCTGCCTGGGCCAGATGCTTGCTCTCTGCCACCTGGCTTAGCCTGCGGTAGTGTAACAGTTAGTGTGAGCACGGGCTCCTGGAGCCTCCAATTCCCCGCTTCTCATTCCGCTGGAAGCTTCAATTATGTGCATCCCAGTGTCCTTCTAATTCAGAGATTTCTAAGTCAGTGGGAGCCAGCCTGCCTGGGTTCAAACCATGGCTCCCTGAGTATCTGTGTGACCTTGGACAAGGGGCTTGCTGTCTGTTGCCTCATTCCGTCCTCTAAAGAATGGGCTTCGTAATAGAACCACCCCTTGGAGGTGCTCTGAGGACTCAGACAATGCATGAAACGAACTGTGCACATGGCTTGGCAAATGCTCAAGAAAAGTCAGCTGTAGTTATTGGTAAGAGTCACCTGGGCAGCTTTAAAATAATACAAGTTCCCAGGTCCCCCTGCCCCAATAAGTCTGAGTGAATGAAAGCAACACTTGAGGGCTGGGGGCGGTGGTGGGGGCCACCTGCATTAAAAAAAGATCTCCCTCGGTTCGGATCGCCAGACTTAGCAAATAAAAATACAGGTTACCCAGTTTAATTTGAACTTCAAATACACAACGTTTTAGTATACTTGTGTTCCATGCAGCCATTTGGACATATACTGAACTTTGTTCATTGTAATTCAGATGTAAAGGGCATCTTATATTTTATCTCCTTGTGTTTAATTTAACAGCTGCATCCTGAGGGCCTTGATGCTTAGCCCACATGGGGGCTCTGCTCCTGACTCACTGGGTGGGTGGGGTCTGAAGTTGAGCCTCTCAGTCAGAAAATAGAGTATCCTTTCACTGGGCACAGGGGGGAGCTAAAGGACGCTTAGTTTGCCTTGCTCATAAATCCATGTCTCAGCAAGTGCCAGCAGGTCGGCAGGCTTACAACATCCCTCTCAGTGCTTGTGAACCATTTTTTTAGAAGATCTTCAGGTCCACCTCCCAGTGGGGGCTCCAGGAGGCTCTAAGAAGTGAACCCAGAGCTGCCACCTCTCTGTCTCGGGCCTTACTTCCAGGGGGGCTAATCCAGCCCCTCAGGGCTCCCTCTGTCCTGGCCTGCTCCCCCAGGCTGCCCTGCCCCCCACATTGATGTCATAGCCCTATTCTGATATCACAACCAGGCACTTGGAATGATCCCAGGCAACCCAGATTCTGCCCTCAGAGCAACTGAGGCTGGCGTTTGAGCAGGGGGGGAAGGGGGACTTGGGTGGCTCATAGCCCGAGGGGCTGACCCTAAAGAACATCTGGACAGCCTGCCGTCCTATGAGTTCAAAATGAAAATCCTCTAAAAGGTAGGACTTGGAAGGCTCTCCTGCTGTCCTTACTGGCTGTGGTCCCTGAGGTGGAAGTAAACCCCTGGGAGCATGGGGTAGGGTGTGTTCTGGCTCTGGAAACAGCTCCTGGAAAACCAGCTGCCTTTGTGCCGGGATGCATATGGCTTGGGGGAATGGTGATCTTGCCTTGGTCCACTCAGCGTTCTTCCCATTTGATGGAATGGCTTCCCGAAATGCGGGGTTACTGACTTGTTGGAGGGTACTGTTCCTTTGTCCTCAGAGAATGCCTGCAAGTCCTGAGACGTGGTGGCTTCTCCTGTGGCCACCTCCTCCATCCTCAGTCCCCAGCAGCTGTGTGGGGACAGGGGTGTGTTTGTCTCAGGACAAAGGAGAAGCATAGCCTCATTCAAGCTGTTAAACCCCAGATCCCTTGGTCCCAAGGAGGTGAAGCCCCATCCATCCATCTGGGCAGAAGGTGTAATGAGGCCTCTTGTGAGCTCGTTAAGTTAGTGAAACGTTGACTGGAATGGATTAAACAACACACACATACACACGCGCACACACACATACAAACCCTGAGTAATTTCTGTCTAACTTTGGTGGACGTGAAGGGCCCCGGGCGGGCAGGCCAGTTGCTTCTCCTTTGCATCTTCAGCAGCACCTTGTGTGGAGTTGCTGCTCAGGACATGTGTCAGTTGAGGGAGGTGCAGGTAAAAGCCTCAGATAGCACAGTTGGACTCAAGGATGCTGCAGAACCCCCGGGGATGGGATTTTTTTTTTAACCTTTTGTTGTTATGGAAAATTTAAGACATAAAAAGAAGCAGACAGAAGTCTCAGGAACCCGCACATACTTGTCACCAGTTACCACCTTGGTCTTGTTTCTGCGCCTCCACCCTAATCCTGTGTCATTGTGAATTTTTGTCAATATTTCAGGATGTAGCTTTAAAAGACAAGGATTCCTTATTTGACATATTCAAGGTACTTTGATCACATCTGAAAAACTGACAGTGCTTTGGACTGAGGTTTGTTTAAAGGAACCTGTACTCTCCCGGGTAACCTTGAGGATATGAGGGAGCGAGAAAAAGGGGTGTGGGGCCTGAGAAAGGGAGACACGTGTGTGCTTCCAGCAGAGAAGGCTGAGCTTTATTCCGAGTCCAAAGAAACCAAAGGGGAAGTTATCGCCCTCAGCTGGGAGGGAATTCTGGCTCTTCTCAGAGAAGCGAGACCTGGCACGGAGCACAGGAATTTGGAAAGATGGAGACCTTCTCCTGGCTCGGCCTTGCTAGGGGCCTGCAGGGTAAAGTGTGGGGCATGGGTTGGAGTTGGTTCTCAAATATCCACATTAGCAAAGAGGCAAGAGCCACCAGAAAGGAACTTAGTGAAGTGATGGTATTATGTTGTGTAAGAGGCATTGGCAGTTTGGATTTAGATGTGATCCTGTGACCCATACAGATGGCAGCGGCTTACCCCCGAGGGACCTGGACTCGTAGAAATCAGTGCTAGCTGCAGCAGTCCAGGGTAACTGGGTCACCAGCAGAGTTCGAGTATGTGCACAGAATTCGAGCAGATTGATGTTCAGCTTTCGGAGAAGCTGAGTTGGATTTTTGCAGCGAGGGCAGTGTTTGTTCTGACCTCGCCTCTTCCCACAGGACCCTCTGCCTGCCAGCTAAGCCCAAGAGCCGGCCCAGAGGTGGCCCCCTTATTTCAGTAGAAAAATAGATACTCTGATGTGTTTGTGTTGGAGGCAGTCTTCATAAGAGGATTAGTAGGTCAGAGTCATTAGACCAAAAAGAGTAGACAAAGTGACTTGTCTACATTTGATGTATTCTTACCACTAAGATGCTTTAAGCATCATTTTCCTGCCAGGACAGTTATCCTGATTACTGATTACTTCCTTTGTAACTAACAGGCATAATAGCACTTACCTTTGTAATTATCAGATTCCAAAAGCTTACGCTTTGTTGCCTCCTCACCCTGGAAGGCTTCCCAGACCTTGGCCTGGGTTGGCACTTGCCTGTGTTAGGTGACAGTGGTCTCTAGGGACCACTACATCCTGGGTCTCTTCTCACACGGGAAGGATCGAGGCTGTACCCATGTGCCAGCCCTTAGTGCCCAGAGGCAGGAGGAACATTGTGTCCGTATGTTTGGTGTGCAGGGACTGTTGGGTGAATGGAGGAAGGGATGGAGGGAGGGGGAGAGAATGAGTGAGGGGGAGATAATGAGTGAGAGGATGAGTGTGAGAAGTGGGTGCCTGGTGCTTTGGCCACAGGCACTGTGACTCCTTTGGTCCATACACTTTGGGTGCAGAACCTCTAGGTCGTTCAGATAAATTTGGGGGGTCCTCACAGAGCCAGATTTGAAGAGCAAGTTCTTCCAAAGAGCATTACCAGGAGCATGAATGGTCAGGAGGGATTTCATGTGACTTTGGGCAGCTAAGCTGGAGAGACCACAGCGAGAGCAGCTGTGTCCTTTGCAATGGACCATCCAGCATTGGTCACTATGTTGATCCCTCTCGCTGCTGATGTTCACATGATCTCATGTAGGGGCTGGAGACGCGGCTGTGAGTGACAGTGCAGGTATCTGAGTTGTGCAGGATCAGTGTGTAGTGATCTCATCTCCTGAGCACAGAGGGCCCAGCACCCAGCAGCCAGGTCCTAACCCCCCAGGGGGTGGCTCCTGAGAGCAGGAAGGGTCCTCGTGGGGCAGGTCCCCAGGCTTTCCCTTTCTCATCTCAGAAGTAGGGACAGTCCCAGTCCTGGCCCAGTTGACTTCATGGGGTGGCTGCAAGGCCAGATGAATGTGTACAGGAGCAGCTGCAGGGCTGACTGTTGGGGCTGTCCTCAGTGGCAGAGGTGTCCTCCATCGGGAGATGGCCACTGTGGAGAGCATTATCACTGAGTAAGTCCTCAGGAGTCAAGCTAGCCAGGGGGCTTTTGTTAGGAATGTGCCATTTTCCAGGACCATTCTGTCAGAATGCTGGAGGGGAAAAGAGTATTCTTAAACATCTCTGCCTTTTAAGAAAAAACCTTTACTGTTTTGTAAAAAGACTAAATGGAAAAAGAAAAGTGCAAACCATACTGGAAAATGGACCAAAGCAGGAAAAAATCACCCCAATTCTACTAACTTAGAATTGATCATTGTTACATCTTTATTGAACAGCATTCAAAACATTTCTTTATGCATGTGTTTGCATTTAGATCTAGGTATACAATTTCACATCAGTGGGGAAATTCCCCATATTGGCTCTTTAAATTCAACATATTGTGGACATGCTGTGCCAATAAATGTATATCTGTGGCATCACTTTTTATTATGGAAACTTTCTAATAAGTTACATACGTGTGTGTATATATATATATATATATATATATATATATATATATATATACATACATACATACACATGTACACATATGGTCCCATGCTCTTAAAGCTCACCTTTCAACAATTACCAATTTATGGCCAATCTTATTTCATCTCATTCCATCTTCTGGTCCCTCCATTATTTTTTTTACTGTGGTAAATACACATAACATAAAATTCACCATTAGTGATATTTTGCCATTCACAATGTTCTGTAACAATCACTTCCAATTCCAGAATATTTTCATCACCCCCAAAGGAACCCCATATCTATTAAGCACTCACTCCCTATTCCCCCTTCCCTCTGCTACTGGCAATCACTAATCTGCTCCCTGCCATTATTTTAAAGCAAAACCAATTTGCAAACATTTTACTGTGTTATCTCTAAAAAACAAGAGCTCTTTTAAAAGGATCAATTCAAGACCAATATCACACCTTAAATAACAGTTCTTTTCAAATAACTATAATACCATTTTTAATGATGCATAATACTCCATTGATTGGATACAGCATAATTTAATTAAACATTTTTTAGCCATTCAGGTTGCTTGCAGTGTTCCTCTCATATCCAAAAAAGCATTGGGACAGGTGTTTCTTTTTCTTTTCTCACTTTTTTTTTCCTTTCTTCTTTTCCTTTTTCTCCTCCACTGCCCCCCCCCCCCCCCCCGGCAGCGTATGATTATTTCCTAAGGGTAAAGTCTTAGAGAAAGGATTACTAAATCAAGTGCATGCTTTCCATTTTGATGCTGCTGGCGAGTTATCCCCCATAAAGGTTGTTCCAGTTAACACTCCCTCACCAGAAAATGCAAAGCTTGATTAAGGGAAGGCACGCCCACAAATATTCTCATGTGAACCCTTGCCATAACTTACCTAGAAGTGCCGCTGGCTTTTCAGTTTGCACAGAGGTGCTCCCGTCGCAGTGGGGCTCGAGGGCTCCCAAGATGCTATCACAGCTCAAGGCCATCAACTGATAAGCCAACACGGGAGAAAAATGCCGCCTCGCCCATGGTGACAGCCCACGCGGCCCTTGCGCCGAGGAGGGCACCAAGCTTTCTGGAAGAGTGATGATGGCAGCCTCGTGAGCAGAAAGACAGAAGGCCCCATTAGCTGAGCCAGGCTGGTTCCGACATACTCATCCGTCTGGTAGCTGGGAAAGCCGTGGGAGGAAATCGATGCTGTGTTTCAGAGGAGAGGGAACTGGCGAGTAAAATCACCTGCCGCTCTTCACTTAAACTTGACTTCCTGTGCTATTAAAATATTGCAGTGATAGCAAAGGAAATGTAAAAGAAGCAGTGAAAACACTGCAGACATTGCCATCCCTTCCCCGCTCGCACTGCGCACGCGCACACCCACGCATGGCGGCGGTCGCAGCCACCTTCCAGGAGCTCTCCTCTCACCAGGCTTTACAGCATCAGTGTTCTGGGGAGTGCTCTGCAGCCTCGGTTGTCACTTTTTATGCTTGCGTCTGCCTTGTGGAGAGCCCGGCCCAAGTTTTTTTTACCGTGCTATCCTCTGGCTGGGCACCAAGCAAATTCAGGTTTTGGCCTATTGTGAGCTAAACGCCCCAGGGTCTGTGTCGCATGGGTGCGATTATAACAACTTGGTGGTCTGACTCTCCGTGCCCGCCACTGGCGCATTCCACAGACATTTGACAGGTGCTTCCAAAACGTGGTCCCAGGCTGCTCTGCCACCTTCCTGCCTCAGCCGCCTGGGCCTCCCTGCACTTCATGGGGTGCACTTGTGGCTATGGGAGCTGGACAGATGTGACTCCAAGGAACAGGAACCCACATCCTGCCTTTCTCTGCGAGAGCCCAGAAAGAAAGGGAGCATGTTTTTAAAATATGTACGCAGTTTCTTTCTAGAATGAAGTAGCAATAGAGTGGAGGGGACAGCGGACGGGTTCAGTTGTGTGCTTGGGTGATGGGGCCCGAGGCAGGAAGACTGTGGCCTCTTTGGTGGTCGGGTGCTCTTTTCCGGGCCAGTGGGTCATCCTCGCTACCTGGCCCTGCCCCTTGCTCCTCCCTCCCTCACACCCCTACCGAACTCCTCTGTAGCACCGAAATCCAGCTTATCCCCACCCTGCGGTCTCATCTCTTGCTTTTCAGTTTTCCTTGGCTCCTTATTTTTCCTTTTAGACATGTATTTCATGTGTGCCAGTCAGATTCTCATTTAATATGAAGCAAAACCCCTTAATCTATGTATGGTCTGTTTAAAACCAAATGAAGATGCCTGAGTAGAACGATCATTCAGGCTGAGCACTCAATCCTTACGGGGCTCACAAGCCCCGGCGAGCAGAAAGGCATGCTTATTTAGTGTTATTTAAAAACTGCAACTCACCCGATACTGTTTTTCTGGATTCCACTGCCAGCACTTTTGCAATAAATATGCTACAGTGATCCGTCTCCTCTCAGAATATGGCAAGGTGATTATCCAGCAGCAGGTGCTGGGGACAGAGTCAGTCACTAGTGCATGGCGTGGCTGCTGAAACTCTCACCCGTGGGTTTTCATCAGCCTCGACTGTGTAACAGCCCCTTCGCTTGTGAGATGGGAATAAATGCCAGAGTCGCGGCTTGGCCATTTTCCACCTTACGCTGTAATGCACCCGGGCCACTAAAATACTGGTAAACCCTTTTAATCTGATCTCTTTGTTATTTATGAATTTAATTTCTGTGACATCACTGCATTTCAAACAACCCAAAAATAAATGCCATGCACCAATTTTACTTTAATATTAAAAATGGGATTTTTAAATCTCATTAATACATGCACATAGGAAAGGAGTAGTGAAAGTAGTGCTAATAATGGAAAGCGGAGCCTCACCTCCTCCCCATCATTCATGTATTTGGTTAGTGCTGTGGTCTCACTCACGGTCATTTGTCCTTGGGCTCAGACCCCAACTTGAGTTGTGGGTGTGGAAAGGCTGGTTCCTGGGAGTGTCTCAGCCAGGGTGCCCAGCATCCACCTCTCCCCAGGAGCCTTACTTCCCAGAGACATGCTGACTATGGGTTTCTTTGTGTAAGATGCCCCAAAAGTGCGTTGAAACATTCTGACCTTGGGCTGGAGGGAAATCCAAGTGAAGACTTTTGCAGCTTCACCCTTGCAAAGGAAGCACAAGGAGAGGCACCTATCCCAGCCTGGATAGTCAAGGAAGGCTCTCTGGAGGAAGTGATGCATTAGCTGAGACCCACAGGGCCGGGAGGAAGTAGCCTGGTGACAGTGAGTCGCGTAGCCTGGTGAAAGCGAGGCCCAGAAGTGGAGGAGAGCATGATGGTCTGGACTGATGAGGACAGTTCACAGGTGGTGGGAGCAGGGAGGGGTGTAGGGGGTGGGGATGTCCCAAGTTGAGGCTGGAGAAACCAGCAAGGGCCAGATCATGGATCATGAAAAGCCTTCCCCCCAGATCCTAGGGGCTACAGGGTGGAGAGTATGTCAGAGTGAGGCCAGACAGTGGCAGAGGGGCCAGTGGATCCAGGTGGCAGGCGATGCTGGCCAGGGGTGGTGGCAGTGGGGAAGAAAAGTACTGGGATTTGAGAAAGCTTCAGGGGCAGAGCCAGGCTCTGTGTCCTGTTTGTTCCTTATGGCGTCTGTGGTACCAGCACCCAACAGAACTGGGATCCCAGCTGTGTCACTTTGCAGCCACATGACCTGGGACAAGTGATCTAACCAGCGCCCCTCCCCCCTCAGTCCCAGTTCCTTTATTTGAAGAATTGGGCTGTTGTGAGGATATGTGAAGTGTCAGCACTGTGCCTGGCCCTTATGGCACCAGTACAGGCTGCAGTGGCGATGGTGGTAGTGGGGACAGTTTGATCAGCTGCAAAGTGTCCTGTGGATGATGAAAGGGGAGGGAAGGAGTGGTGCCCGCTCCTTTGATGCACTGTTTCCCCAGCATCTTGTCAATCCCTCTGCGACCATGGCCGAGGCACAGGGTGCAGAATCCCACCCAGTTCGCAGGGGGCTTTTCCTGCACGATAACCCTTCAGTAGTGAGCCCCCAGCCCTCTGCAGCATGGAGAGTGGGTGGTGGACGCTGTGCTCAGAGCTGGGCCCTGGGCTCTTAGCCACATTCCATCCCTTTCACTCGGGGCCCTCAGTCCAAAGGCCGAATGTGCTCCAGGGTGACTGACAAACCAGCCGAGGCCTTTGGTGTGATCGACTTTGACAGACTCAAAGAGGAACATAAAATGACTTTGCTATGGCGCAGACTTGCAGGGCTCCTGCAATTACATGTCCCCTTTCATGTAAAATTAGATTAGTACTGCAGCTCCAGTATAATGAGTCTCTAATGCCAGGGAACGTGGTAATTAATAAGTTGTAAATGTTGATTTTTGATTCAAGCATTCTTAGGGGGTGAATAATTAATTTTTAATAGCTTTGGGCAAATCTTCATGCAGTATCCTGAAAGGGTGAAAAAAATGGCTTGGCATCTGCCCATTAACTGGATGCCTGACCTATGCTGGCGTCTCAGAGTCTGTGCCATAAAGGAAGCATGAAGATTGTGCTCCCAGTGATGGTTGTTGTCCCCTCTTGAAAGAGCTGCCCTATTTTTAAGCTTGAAAGGTGGCTCTTGGAGGGTTTACTGTACCATCTCTGAGATGCATCCCGGAGACTGCAGGGAGAGGTTCTGAAAGAAGCCCAACCTTGACCAGAGGGCAAAGTCCTGAGTCTGGCAAGCAGGTGGGGGACCACGTTCTCTGCAGACTCAAAGGCCAGAATTTGGGGGCATTGAGATGGGCCTCCCTTAGAAATGACCTGGCCCATGTTCTTTCCAGATTGCTTGTCTTCCAGTATTTCCAGGAGCTAACACAGGCAAATGAAGTTTCTTCTCCATTGACCCCATCAACTCAGCTCAGATACTTACAGAGAGAAAAATCAACTTACGGGGCACACAAATATCCTGGGAAAAACTCGAAAGAGCCCCAGGACAACCCAGTGCTCTCTGGGGGGATTCACCACATAGAACAGGTGTTTGCTTGGGCTCCCGAGTCCACTGGAGACCCTAAGGGGAGAGAAATGGTTTGATTGGAGGTGGCTTGGGTGCAGCCCTTCCAGAAGTCAGCCTCAAGGACCAGAAGGTGGATTGACCTCAGTTCTAGCCCCAAGAGCACAGGGCAGAGTGAAATTTTCTCTCCTTGAGATTCTTTCCCTGTAACAGCTTTGCCTCCTCCTCTGTTCCCGTTTTAGAGCGCAGCTTAATTTTATTTTGTGCTGTGTTATTTAGGGGTAGGAGGGATGCAAATCTCGGTGAGAACACGTGTTTCTTGTGCACCTCTCCGTACATGAGATACTGGCTTTCATCAGAAACAGAGGTAGCAGGGGTGACGGTCTTCCTGCTCCCAAGCGATCGGGCTACAGGAGGAGGGTTTGGGGCCCTGGGGTTGGCAGATGTGTGGTTCTGTCACAGCGGCCCACTGGGTGTGGGGTCCTTGGACTGGAGCCAGAGGATGGCTGGATGACACCTCTTGAGGGCTTATTCTCAAGTTCACCCTCAGCCTGCAGGCATTTCCGGGTCAGGAGAGACTTTGGATCTGTAGCCCCACATGACACTGCTGTTGACCACCTCCACCCCCTTTTAAGGGAGAGAGAGAAAGAAGGGATAGAAAAGATTTGACAACCTGAAGCAGTGTCAGTTTTGTAGCGGTTTTGGCTGCCTCTGCACGCGCGCGCACACACACACACACACACACACGATCCCATGATGGATTTGGAGGGAGACAGGAAAGAACAAAGCCAGAGGCTCCTTGTTAGTCTTGAGAATTCAAGTTCTCAGCTTGGGGGCTGGATTTGAGGAGAGAGAGAGAGAGAGAGAGAGTGAGTGTGTGTGTGTGAGTGTATGAGTGTGTGTTTGCTGCAGTGTCTACTACCACTTGCTCTCATAACTTGTGTTCCTGTAGCTTTCAGGCGATATAAAATAGCAAGACTCTAAGCAAAACGCAAAAAACAAGCCTGAAGGGATGTAGCAAAGTGCATTTTACCAAAAGAGAGAGAGAGAGAGAAGCGAGGGAAGACTGGATAGGTTAAATTTTGTTTGTTTGAGATGCGATAACTTGCTGAGAATCCACTGGCAAATGTGGTTAAGGGTCGTTTCAAGACTGGTAAGCTTTTGGATCAGCAATTTAAAAATCAGTTAGCGGGTGTTTCTTCTGTTATCTCTCTGCTTGCCTCATTGATCACACAGCTGCCCTGAAACTAAAGGGAATAGGATCTTCCATTGCTTGGAAGGACTTTGACAGTCAAAGCCAACGTGCACTGGTCTCAAAAACTGCCCTTCCCCAGGTTGCGAGAGCTTACGTAGATCGGGGGATTCTAGATACAATCAGTCCTGTCTCTTTACGATATCTGTGCCACAGTCTTGTGAAATATGTTGTCAGTCTTAATTCTACTTTGTGGATGGAGAAAAATGTATAGAATGGGAGAGTGCCTTAGCGAGCGCAGAGCAGCGAGACCGTGAGGATCACAGTCATCTCCCAGGGTCAGGTGCGGGCCAGTGGGGCTTTTAGGAGCCTCTGCGGTGAATGGTTTGATTTAGAACCCAACTAGCCACCTCCTCTAGGTAGATATCACCTAGGTAGATATCAGCAAAATACAGCAATAGAGTCAGAGGGCTGATGATAAAAAAAAAAAAATCTGTAAGCATTTATCAAAACAGCAAAAAACTTACGTGTTTAAGAACCACATACAGAAGCTTCAATCATCATGGTTTGCATGCTAAGAAATAGTTTATGAATACAGGTATTTTTTTTTTCCATTTACCACCTGCAGCATTGTTTACTGAGGAGACTGAGGTTATAAACCTTCCTGCAGTTGCTTCCCACAGACATCTACTTGCAAGCCCATGGGTAAAAAGTTTGCATTTATATTTTTTAATGAATCGTCTCTTTGGCATTTGATTAGTCATTGTGTCTATGAGTGAATCATTCATAATCTGGGTTTGCCTCTAGCACATGGCAGTTAAAGTCATATGAATAGAAACAGTATTTTCAAGCAGAATGGAAAATACTCTCGCCAGTTATCATTGGTTGACAGCATGTTTTATGGAGGTTGATTGGCAGCTGTTACAAGTTTTGGTTTGTCTTCCTGTCTGTTGTGGAGAAAATGAACACGCAAGCCTCAAGGATCTTCTTCACGGCACTTGGAGAACCCAGAGTCTCTGACACTCCCCAGCCCGCCTGCCATCAGAGAGGGGCTCCACGCTCGTGAGAGGAATGTTAGTAATTGCTGCCGTGTGCACCTGCCATGTGCCTGGCAGGTTTACATGCTTTATGTGCAATCTTCCAAGGACCTTGCCCACGGTCACTGAGCTAGTGAGTGGCAGAGCCTGGCTTTTGGACCCAGGTCTGTCTGACTGCAGACTGTACATCCTGTCTACCATGTTGTCTGAAAACTGAAAGCAGGAGTGATTAAAGTTCTATTTCAGCTAAAAGGATGATTTAAAAAATGATTTAGATTGCATACCAATGTTCATAGAAGCATTATTGACAATCGCCAAAAGGTGGAAGCAGTCCTAGCGTCCATCAACAGTCAGTGGATAAACAAAACATGATAAATCCACACAACATGGAGACAGCCCAAATGTCCATCAATGGATAACTGGATAAAGAAGATGTGGTATATTTATACAATGGAATACTACTCAGCCATAAAACCCGACAACATAATGCCATTTGCAGCAACATGGATGCTCCTGGAGAATGTCATTCTAAGTGAAGCCAGAAAGAGAAAAATACCATATGAGATCACTCATATGTGGAATCTAAAAAAAAAAAAAAAAAAAACACAAACCAAGCATAAATACAAAATAGAAATAGACTCATAGACATAGAATACGAACTTGTGGTTGCCAAGAGGGCAGAGGGTGGGAAGGGATAGACTGGGATTTCAAAATTGTAGAACAGATAAACAAGATTATACTGTATAGCACGGGGAAATATATACAAGATCTTATGGTAGCTCACGGAGGAAAAAAGGTGACAATGAGTATATATATGTTAAGGTATAACTGAAAAATTGTGCTCTACACTGGAACTTGATACAACATTGTAAAATGATTATAAATCAATAAAAAATGTTAAAAAAAATGATAAATCCGCACAATGAAATATTATGCAGTCTTCAAAAGGAAGGAAGTTCTGACGCTGCAGCATGATATTCCTTCTCTCTCATTGTTTAAATAATTAAGCATTTTTTAATGATTTAATTCTTTCCTCTATCGTTCTTATTCTTACCTTCTTTCATTCTTTTAATAAAAGAGACTATAGTATGAATGTTTGATGTATTATAGTCTACTTTAAATTGTACTTTTACCACTTCCTAAATAATTGAAGAACCTCACAAGTTAAATTCCATTTATCCACTCTCCTGCATCATATTACTGTTGTTATATATTTTACTCATGTATGTTGTAAATTCCACGAAGCACTATAATTGTTACTGTTGTTTTAAACAATATTTATTTATAAGTAACTACATTTAAAAAAATAGTTTTGATGTTCTTTATCCCTTTCTGTATTTCTTTGCTTCCACCTGGGACCATTTTTCTTCAGTCTAAAGAACTCCTTTAGTATTTCTTGTGATGAACGTCTGCTGGTGGAGAATTTGTTGCTTTTTGAGTCTTTATTTTGCCTGAAAACATATTAATTTCACCTTAATTTTTGAAGGATCATGTCACTGGGCATAGAATTCTAGATTAGCTGTCCTTCATTCTTTACTTCCTTTCCTCCTTTTTTATGTTTTAAATATCCTATTGTCTTCTTTCTACTATATTTTATATTGAAAAGAAGACAATCGTCTTATTACTCCTTTGAAAATATCTCTTTTCTTTTCTCTAGCTGCTTTTAAGTTTTTTTTCTCTGTATTTGATTCTCAGGACTGACGATGATGTGGCTAGGTAAGGTTGGTTTATATTTTTTCCTTCTTGGGGCTTACTGAGCTTCTGGATTCTGTGGGCTAGTTTCTTTCATCAGATTGGGGAAAACTTATGGCCATTATTCCTTCCCAGACTGCTTCTTCTCTCTTCCCACTGTGGGACTCGAATTACACATATGCTGGACCTTTTGACTGTCTCCCACACGTCTTGTATGCACTCTTCTGTCTTTTCCATCTGTATTCTCTCTGGATATTTGATTAACCAGGTTTTGAGTTGATTAATTGTACTTTCTGCTTTCACCATTCTGCTATGGAACCTAGTCAAAGAAGTCTTAATTTCAGATACTGTATCTTTAAGTCGTAGCATATCTATTTGATAATTTTTTTATAGATCTCCAATTCTGTTGAAATGCTCCACCTATATATCCATCTTGTCCTTTTTTTTTTCCTCTTTTGGACTTGTTATCATGTTATTTTGAAGTTAGCTTCTTGCCAGCCAAGCTGCTTAAGACACACCAGAAATGCTGAGTAGCTCTTTTTGTTTCAGCCATCTGTGTTTATCTTAAAGGATATCTTTTTATTTATTTATTTATTTATTTATTTATTTATTTATTTATTTATTTATTTATTTATTTATTTATTTATTCATTCATTCATTCATTCATTCATTCATTCATTCATTCGGGGGGGTGAGAGGTAATTAGGTTAATTTATTTACTTATCTATTTATTTTTAAAGGAGGTACTGGGGCTCGGACCCAGGACCTTGTGCATGCTAAACACACATTCTACCACTGAGCTATATCCTCCCCCCAGCCACCTGTATTTTTGCAAGTTTACATTTCTCTTCTGTAGCGTTTTCCTTGGTTTCCCTAACTGCCGATGTGGTTCGTGCAGGGAGAGCGGGAAGTGTCTGAGAACTTCCCAGGAGTTGTGGGGACACAAGCCCCTAAATTGATGGAGGCGTGGCTGCTTGGTGACTGCGGAGGGGAATGCTGGTCTCCTGGGCTTGCAGCCACCTACCTGAGAGCCCCTTGGGCAGTCAGGACTACAAGGATGGTATTCAGGGTTGAGTTTGTTAGTTTTTCCTACTTAATATTTCTTGTATATCACAAGTTTTTAAACATTATAAACAGATTTACAAGGGAAATAACTAATATTAAGCTCAACTGGCTACCTAATGTTTTTTTAATTCTCTTCCACTCTGTTAACATAGGTACTTCAATAAGATATGTACACACACACACACACACACACACACACACGTATATTTGGGGGTTAAAATTTTTATTGTGGTAAAATATACATAACAAAGTTTGCATTTGCAACCATTTTTAACTGTACAATTCAGGGGTATGGAGTACTTTCATCTTGTTGTACAACCGTCACCACCATCCATCCTACAGCTCTTTCTGTCTTGCAGAACTGAAACACTATACCTCTTAAACAATAACTCTGTTCCCCACCCCCTCCCCTCAATCCCTGATAATCACCAGCTACTTTCTGTCTCTATGAATTTGACTGCCCTAAGTACCTCATATAAATGGAATCATACAATGTATATTCTTTCTGACTGACTTAATTCACTTAACATAATGTGCTCAAGGTTCATCCCTTTTGTAGCATGGGTCAGAATTTCCTTCCTTTTCAAGGCTGCGTAATAGTCCGTTGTGTGTATATACTACATTTACTTCTCCTTTCATTTGTTGGTATTTACGTGGGTCACTTCTTTTGGCTATTGTGAATAATGCAGCTAAGAACATATAGAAATGTCTCTTTGAGACCCCACTTTACATTCTTTCAAGTGTGCACCCAGAAATGGAATTGTTAGACCATACGATAATTCTATTTTTAACTTTTTTCTTTTTCTTAAAATTTTTTTCTTTGTTTAGTTTTAACTTTTTGAAGAACTGCCATACTGTTTTCCATAGCAGCTGCACCATATTACAGAGGACAGTGAAGGCCATGAGACAAAGACTTGTGATGATGGCCAGAGGGCAGAGCTATCACTGGTGGGGGGCCTGGGAATTGGGGTAGAGAGGGGACATCTGCCTGGGACCCACAGGGTTAGGCTTGGAAGTTGAACCTTACTTGGTCAGAAGCAGGACGATGGCATTTCAGGTTCATAGCAGGGGGAGTGGCAGTCTGTACCAGGTGTCTGAGGAAGAGTAACGTGGCCAGAGAGGAGACAGGTCCCAGGGAGGAGGTTGCGTGGTGTACCAGGGAGAGGGGAGGAGGGCTAGGTCCAGGTTCCCAGTAGGGTCAGAAGGAAAGATTGGGCCAAGGGCTGATGGAACCTGGGGCAGGCTGGTCGTGAGGGAGGTGGAAGGGATCTACCATGGACGTGCTTGTGTTTTCAAGGCACAACAGAGGGAACAGAACACAGCTGGGCTGAGGAGGCAGAGGGTGGATTTGTTTGGGATTTAACAGCAACGTCAGTAGGGGTGACATTTCAGGTAGGTCAGGTGTGGTTTGCTAGTTGTCAGCAGCAGTGGCTGTCAGTCTGCTCACCAGAATGTGAGTAGGTGGTGAGAAGGTCAAAGAGGGAGGCCTGAGCCCTTAGGCAGAGGGAGGAAGAGGGCCTGGGGCAGAATTGTCTTCCTGCCTTTGTGGATGAGAATCAATGGAAGAAGTCTTTACCAGAACCTAGAAAATAACTGAGTAACTGTATGGCTTAGTTTGTTTCTGTTAGTTCCAAATCCTGAATCTTTGGGGGTCTTCAATATAAATGCAGATGTCATGTCAATAGAAATTCTGGGCTTTGTGCTAGTGCAGTGTGTGCGTGTGTGTGTGTGTGTATGTGTAGAAATGGACTTCTCCAAATCCCTCACTGACCTCCCTAAAGGTTAGGATGCATACTTACGGCTTAATATTGCCATAAATTAGACAAAGAAACTAGATTGAAGGAATCATTTGTCACAAAATGCTCAAGAAACTCATTCCAAATGAGGAGGTGCACAAAGAAACACTTGAGACTCTCCTTGTGTCAACATGTCCACTTGGCAAATGCTGGGTGTTTGGAAGGCAGCTGGGCACCCCACCCCCCTTGTCTGATGCTTGTGACCATTGCAGCAGGAAGCCCACACAACCTGGTGCTCCTGGCACTGGACTTGTTTCTTGTCTTTGGATTTTGATGGTATGCTACCTTAAAGCAAGACAAAACAAAACAAAAAACAAAAGTGTTGGAAATATTTTCAGAGAAAAAAGGTGTTAAGTTAAAAAGATTGTAGAGGAGGTAGTGATTTTGCTTAAAATTTAAGACATCACAAGTGGATTGTGATTCTTCTTCCATGATGTGAAGACTGAAGGCACCACCACCCCCACCCCACACCCCGCCGGCCACATTTCCTGAATGGCAGATGCCTGATCCAGTTCCCACCATGCCCTTCGTGGACACCTCAGCTCCACACTCTCTGTGTAACAACCACGATCCACGAGTGTTTGAGCAGAGTGCCTCCTGCCTGCTTGGACAGTGTTTAATAACCTTGACTTGAGCTCATTCCATTTGGTTTTCCACCTTCAGACTGGGTTCTCAGCCAAATGGTAAAAATGAAGGTATCTTTGGACTTGAATTAATGAGGCATAAAAGTTGTTACTCTAGAACAAATTAGGCAAGAGTTGCCAGTTTAGCCCAGTAAAGGGAAGGGTCTCCTAATCATTGGACTGCAGAAAGGCCTGAGGGAGGCCATGACGTGGGCAGGGCCCAAAGTGGCTGTCCAGTCTGTGGAGTCCCTTCTGCTTGCCCAGACAGGCCCAGTTATCTCAGACTATGAAGCAGAGGGAGCCCCCTCACCCCCTCCAGGTCCCAGAGAAGCTGAGGCTCACTGAGGGCAGAGGTAAGGGTGACCACATGGTGCTCCTGTTTCCGGTCTGTAGCATAGGCTAAATCAGAACCACCCCCTCCCACCTCCACCCAATCTAAGTCTGGGACTTTCCTGGCTGGGGGTGAGGAGCAGTGGGAGGGATTTGAACAGAAACGAAAAACACGGAAGCAGTTCTGCGTGATGTCACCAGGCTCTAGCAGTCCCATCTGTTGGTTGATTGACTCTCTGGCACCAAGAATGTGGGGGAAGGAAGCGGATTCCAGGTGGGGATGAGACCCCAACAGCCCTCCCTCCCTGGGTTCTGAAACAGACTCTTAATTGGTTAACTCCTTGCAACCCCAGGGCATATGACTGTGGAGAAATGAGGGCTTGAGCCAAGGGCTCCTCCCTCTCTGGGCCTGAGTGAAGGGCAGCCTTCTTTGGCCTCGATTGGACTGAGATAGCGCCCTTAGTGCCAGGTTGGGTTCCGGGCAAAGCTCGAGTATTTCAAGGGGCTGAGCTGCGCTTTCCGCCGCCTGACCGGGCGCGTCCCATCAGGAGAACTTGCCTTTGTCTAGACTGCTCTGCTGAGAGCTAATCCCTGCTCAGGACGGGGCTGGAGGAGGTTCGTCCGGTCCTCCGGGGACTGGCGGGGGGCCTCGCGGGCGGCCCTTCGCTCTTGAAGCGGAGCCCTGGGCGGGGGGGGGGGGGTGGGCAGAGGTGGCCTCCTAAGGCTGGTGAGGAAGAGGCTGGAGGAATGAGTACGCGGCGCGCCGCGCCCCTGCCACGCTCAGGCTGACCGACCGGCGGGCGGAGCGGGGCGCCAGCTCCTCTCGGTTTGGCTGCGCTCGGAGAGCGCGGGCTGGCCGCTGTCCGCGGTGCTGAAGGGGCGGCCGAGGCGGAGAGGCGGGCCCCGGGCCGCTGGGCAGCATACACCCAACCCGGGGACCGCCCTCCTTCTCCCTTGCTCGGCGCGGCGGTGGCAGCCAGCACTGCACCGAGATGGACTGAGAGCACGGCGACGGGAAGGCGGCGGCGGCAACTGGAAGAACCCCCGCAGCTTCGGGGCCAGGCCCACTTCCACACCCGGGAGCCCCTCCCTGGGGTGAGTTGGGGCTGGCGGAGCAGAGATGGGGCAGGCGAGTCCTGGGGCATGGAGTTCTCTTGGGCTTTAAATTTTTCCTTCCCCATTGTACATTTTTTCCAGCCCTGATCTTGAGTAGCCTACAGGGCTGATGGCTCAGATGTCTGCCCTGGTACTTTCCTAGTCCTGGGATAGAGGGCAGGCCCCCCTTCCCTCACAAGCCAGGGGACAAAGGGTTCAGCCAGAAGTCTAAGGACAGTCACAAGGCATGTCCTCCTCCCCACCCTGGGTGCAGCTCACTGCATGGCACTGGGAAGGGCTGTTTGTCCAGACTGTTGTCAGAGGGTGACACCTTTCCCACTCTGTGTAGGGGGCTGGCTCTGGGCAGCCACTGAAATTCAGCCCAGACAGAGGCCAGCCATCTTTTAGCAGAGAAGACAGGCTTGAGCCTTCATTGGGGCCACAAGCGAGAGGTAAAGCCCTTTCCCTGCCTTCCTCCAGTCTCCTTGGGCACCTGAGCTGCCACGACCAGGGTTTCAGGGACAAGGGTCACATAGTGCACCTGGCTGTTGTGAGTGAGCTGGATTCAGGCAGAGGAGCTCTGGAGTGGATACTGGGCAGGCACTCCCTGCTAGTGTGTGTGTGTGTGTGTGTGTGTGTGTGTGTGTGTGTGTGTGTTTTCCCAGCACGCAAAGGAGATTTAAACTCCGGTGGTGCCTGTCACAGGAAAAGCCCTTCTCCAGCCGGTCTGTGCCTCTGAGTAAGCAGTTTGGGGTCACGCTGGGTAACTACCCAGTCAGAGGAGCCTTGGGCTTCCTCGATCCCTAAAGCTGCCCCCATCCTGCCTCAGCTGAAGTGGGAGATGTGTTTAAACTTGATGGGTCACCTCTGCCTTCGATCCCACCACCATTCCGTTCCCATCTCCATCACCTGGCAAGGTCAGACAGAGACCTCTTGATTCCTAAAACCTGATGGGCGGGCTGTTGCGGGGAGCTTTACTGTCTTGACAAAGGACTTTTGGTATGTTGGGGAGGTGAGGGCCTGGAAGGAAGGGGGACCATGGAGAAGTCTAGCTGTGCTGGAGTGAGGCGCCTGTTTTAACCTGATGGATGTAGATGAAGCTTCTAAATCTCCACAGGCTCGTGCTGGAGGACTGAGGTCTGTGTTTTGTTCTGTATGTCTAGCCTAAGCTGTGGGCACCAGCAATGACTCTGGTGGGCCGCTTCCTTGGATCATCGGATGCCTGATGGTGCCAGTGAAATGATAGAGAGATGGAAGAGATGTGTGAGATGATGTGCAGATTTTAGGGTCAGTGTGAGCTGCAGCAGTGCTGCAGTGCTGATGGAAATGCATGCCAAGGGTGTGCTAGCATTGCTTGCATAAAGCCGACCACTGGGTACCAGGTACCATTCGCTTCTGGCCAATGATCTGTAGAGGGGAAAGGTCATAAGGAGGAAAGTATGGTAACTGCACAGCTGACATAGACTCAATTTACATTATTCTTGATCAGTTTTTCCACCCAAAAGCACTTTTGTTTTGGGAGGTAAGTTTTTTCCTACCGTGTAAACACTTTGTATTTTTGGCCAGATGAATAAAACTCTTTAGAGTGTAATTGTCAGGAAGGATGGCTGACTCATAACTGTACTTTGACATTGTTGTTGACTTGTTTTGTAAAAATCTGAAGTTCAGAATGTATAATGGCAGGCCAGCTAAGCAGCAGGCCATTGCTTCTGTTTTTTGGAAAACAGTGTATTTGAGCTTTGCATGGTTTGTTTTGAAAATACGTTCATAGCCCCAAAGTTTTCCATAACTAGATCAACTTGGGGTATATTTTTAGCGTGCTCCACACCTGTAATGCAATCAGGCTACCTATTTTTATTCCTAGTCTGAGCAACTTAAAACCTCTTCAATAATTAAGTTGGGCTCAAGTTCTCTGTACTGGAGGAAGATAACATTTGAGAGTCGGCTGAGCAAGATACAGTCCTAGATGTATCTGCTCTCAGTCTCTGCTCAGAAGTCCTGCACTTGGTTGTATCATACAAGACTGCCTCTCTGTGCACAGTTGTAAAATGGGTATGAAACGTAGGAACAGAACCTTTCTGACTGGGTTTCTCAAGGCCAAGGCAGAAAGTAGAGTGATGAATATTTAGCAATGTAATAAATTTTATTTTGGTGAAGGCAGTTGATCTTAGGTTCCTCGTAGAATGGCGTTAGGGATGGTGGCAACAGCTGCGTCAGGTAAAGGAGTGAAAAGAGGCCTAGCTTTTAGTTTGAGAGACCTGGGTCCAGATTCCCATTTTACCTCTCATTAACTAACTGTATGCTGTGACGTAGCCTCTCTGAGTTATCCTTAATGTATCTCCTGCCGTAGTCTGCCACCACCAGTTAGTAGACAAATCACCGGGTGTATTGAGTGTGTTGAGACAGAATCCCCACACATTGGAGTTTAGACTCCAACCACGAGGGCTATGAAAGGACTCAGTAGTTTGCCATGGGTAGCCTGGTCCTGCTGGGGGGCTGTCCTTGGGTCTGCCCTCATCCAGGGACATTGGCTGGCCAGAGTGGAGCTTGGGCAAAGGGACCAGGGGACTGTTCCCTCCAGGAGGAAAGAAGCCTAAATGCCTGAGGCCACAAGGGGTCTCTGTTCAGAGAAAGCCCTTCCAGGAAAGGCTCTGTGGCTGCTGCTGTCCCCCGAGGTTCTCTCTCTGTAAAACAGGGTTTTCCTCCAATGTTGTGTCTCTTCTCCTCCTGCGTCTGTCCCACGTGCTCTGTAGTGACAGCAGCCGACACTAGGTGGGGTCTTACTTCAGGCCAGGCTTCCCTATAGTGACTCCATACTCCTGACAGCCTGGTGAGATAAGAGCCATCAGCACCCCTGGGATACAGAGGAGGAGGCCGGAGCTGGGAGAGGTTAGATGACAGGTGCTCAGGGTCTGACTGCGGCACATGCCTCCCCAGCACAAGGACAGGGCCTCCCAGATGAGCCGGTGGCACAGAAAGGGGGAGTCACCCTGATCTCCAGGCTCACAGTCCACCGTGGTGACAGCACCCACTGCTGGGCAGCAGCAGGAGGAAGGAGAAGCAGAGGTTAGGGTCTGCTGGACACAATTGCAACGAGGAGGGGTCAGTGTCATGAGACCCTCCCTTCCAGGCCTGCCAGATGGGCTCCTCTTCACCCAGGGGTGGGGCTTGTGATCTGGCCAAGGGACAGCAGTGGCAGCTGGTAGCAAAGCTGGAAGGTGAAGGAAATCAGCAACCTCTCCTGACAGCAGGAGACTGAGGCCCGGAGAGGGAATGACTCATCCTTGGGAGGGGGGTCTTTCTTCCATCTCCCAGGGGAAGAGCCCCCTCTAATGGACCACTCCAGCACTGCCTCTTTGGGGAGCCTGGGGTTTGCTGGTGGCTCTGTCAGAAAGCACTTCCTGAGACCAGGGACCCCTGCAATCCCAGAGATGACCCTGAGCTCCCTTGGGTCCCGGCTGCCCCCCTGGGTTAGCAGCTCCATCTGGTCTCTGCTGGCCCGCGGATGCATCTGCAGACTGTATTGATTCCCATTTCCTGGGGTGATGAGGTAATTTAAAGGTTATTCAGTTAAATTTCTAGTTCCCTTGGCCAGAGGCCTTTCTCCAAAACACCTGCTGCTAACAGCCTGGGCACCAGGCATTGATTTAAAAAAAAAAAAAAGAGCCATGCTTTTTGCCCGTCAACTTGAATTTTTACGAAGCACATGGCTGTCTTATAGATGCTTTGCACATATGCCCCGTCTCAGTGGTTACTTAATGAGTGTACCTGTGAGCTTACTTTTTTAATTGAACAACATTTCATGAGGCTAAACAGATCGCAGCTCCTGTGGGCCTACTGCTCTTCCTGGGCCACCGATTCCAGTCGCTGGCCCCCAGCCTCTTAAGTCTTGCATTCTGAACCTCAGCCCCCAGGAGCCTGGACTCCTTCCTCTCCTTGCTGCCTCAGGCCATGCTCTGTCCGTCTTCTGCCCCACTTCCTGTGAATTCTGTCCCTGCCCTCTGGCCACGCTGCCACTGCCCTGATTCAGTTCCTTGTTAGCTGCTAACTTTTTGTACTATCCTTGGACCTAGCTGCCTCCCTGCCCTGGGCGGGCCCCTTTTAGACTTGCCTCAGTGTGCTCCAGGCGGGTTAGTCTTCCAGGAACACTGGTTCTGCTCTTGTCACTGCTCTCCTGACAGGTCTTCCTGGCCCCTCCCTGCCTCCAGCATGGGGGCAGATTTCTCAGGTTGGCCCAGCTCCCTGCACTGCAAAGCCCAGAGCCAAGGTCTCTCCCATGCATTGCTCCCCCCACGCCTGGACCCATCCCTCCCCTCTCCCACCTCCTCCAGGCCTCCTCCCAGCTGCCTTTCTGCTCCGACTGTTCCTCCACTGCCCGGACCCAGAGCACACTGGCTCAGACATCCATTCACAGGGTCAGCAGAGCCTCGCTGTGGGTCTAGTTCAGTGCTGAGCACCAGGAATGCCAAAGTGAGTGTTGTGGGGTGTATTGTGTTCCCCCCAAAGATATGTTGAAATCCTAACCCCCAGGACCTGTGAATGTGACTTTTTTGGACATAGTCTTTGCAGATGTGATCAAGATGAAGTCAAGAGAGTGGTACCTCATCCAGTATGACTGGTGTCCTGTAAAAAGAGGGAGATTTGGACACAGACACACAGACACATACAGACACACACACACACACACACACACACACACAGAGGAGAAGGTCATGTGGAGACCCAGAAGCACAGGAAAAGGCCATGTGCAGATGTTCCCAAGCCACAGAAAGCCTGGGGCTCCCAGAAGCTAGAAGAGATAAGGAAGGAACCTCCCCTCAGCCTTCAGAGAGGCAGGACCCTCCAACACCTTGGTTGTGGACTTCTAGCCTCCAGATTGCGAGAGAATTTATTTCTGTTGTTTGAAGCCACCCAGTAGAAAACTAATGCAGAGAGTACCACCTCTTCCTGTTCCTAAAGGCGCTGATCATTTGTAGATAAGATGCTTGTGAGTTCGTGTGTTGAGTGCACAAGAGGCGTGCACAGATGTGGTGAGGACCCTGAGGAAGGGCCCTCCTCTGAGTAGCCTTCCAGCCCTCCCGGGGGTGACAACAGTCAATCAGGCTCCCTTAGGAGGCCCACAGCCCAGTGTCCAGAGATGACAGGAGCCAGCCGCGGGGGAGTAGGGCAGGGCATCCCAGGCCAGGTGAGCCAAGGCATGGGAGGGAAGAAAAGCGGGTGGAGCCCAGGAGTGGGAGTAGGGGGTTGCTGAGGCCCACAAGGCTTCACTCCTAGTGGACTGTGTTTTGCCAAGGAGTTTGAACTTAAAATTACTGCTGTGGGTTTCAGGGAACCAGGGAAAGGAGGTGAGCATATGATACCTTTAGTGACTGTTTCCTGGCGGCATGGAAGATGGGGCAGAATGGGTAGAGGAAACTGAGACCTTGGAAGTGAGCCGGGGGTGGCTCACCTCTGCCCTGGGTGGAGAAGGTGTGGGTGTGCAGACTTGGTTGAATTTAACATCATCAGGACTTGGAGACTCCGAGTGTAGGGGCTCACGGAGAGGAGGACCCACAGGAGCTGACCCTCCAGCCTGGCGCCTGAGGGCAGAAAGAATTGTCTGGAAAGGGAAAGGTTGTCAGGAGGGAGCAGAGGAGAGTTGCTGGCTCAGTTGGGGATAAGGTGAGTTAGGGGACATCGAGGTCTGGAGCTTGGAGGGGAGGACTATTCTGATGGTACAGATGGGGAGACATGAACCAGGAGGTAGAACATGGAGCCCTGGGTGTGGACACCGTCACTTGGGCCCCAGCATGAGTGGGACTGACCCCTTCCTGGGAGCCGGGACGGAGGAGGTTGGAGGACAGTGGGCAAGTGGTAACAGGACCAGGAGACAGGGGGTTTCAAAGAGGGACGGTTGGTGTGAGTAGGGCCCAGGAAGGGCCCTCGGAGGGCATCAGACTGGGCTGCCACACTCAGGGGTGACCCTTCTGAGCAGCCTCTGTCACATCTCGCCTTCCCTGCATCTCCGTCCACACTCGCCTGCAGCATCCTCTGTCCTCTTCTGCTACCACTCCTGACACCTCTCCCAGAGCAGACCCGGTGAGGTGAACACAGGTGGACGCCCGGCCACCATATGGTGGCCTCTGCTGGGCCTCATCCCTGAGCCACAGCTGTCACTCTCAAGGTCACCGGGCTCTGTGGCAGCATGGCAGCTGAGGGTGGGTCGAGGTCCGCTGCCCGGCCGGATGACAGGCGCCTGTGCCCCCTGCCCTGCATCTGCTGCAGCTGTGTCCATTCTTTGCAGGGCCCGTCACCATGGGCGGCTCTGCTCCTCCGCCTCCTGGGGATTGTGCCACAGGTGCGGCAAATGATCCGGCCCCTCTCTGATTGCTGCCTGCCAGGTTGGTCTGTGTGCACTGATGCGGTGGCTTCTCTGATGTGACTTCTGGGCCCTCCTGCACTCAGACTCATTCCTCATCCACCTCCTTTGTGCCTGACCTTCCACCACGAGACAGTCTTCCATTGGGTCCCCTACATTTCACCCCGAGCAGGAGTTGATTCTGGCACACTCTTTCCAATGGTAATTTGTTGAGAGATGACTTTAGATTAGGAGACATACGATTGTAAAATCTTTAAAACTGACACAGCATTGTAAACTGACTATACTTCAAAAATAAAAAAAAGATGATAAAATCTTTAAATGATTCTAGAGTACATAACATAAAATTTAGACATCGTTCATTACCTCCATCTCACGCCCCGCCAAAGAGAGACACACACCCATTTGTTAACAGTGGCACTTTTCCAGACTTTCCCCTGCATTTATAAAGCCACGTCGGTCCACATGCACCCGCGCATCCGCATTTACACGTCTGTGAGATCATCCTGTGCGTATTGATAAACGGCTTGCTTTTTCCCCTACCAGGATATTTTGGAGATCTTTACATGGTGATACAAATGGGCCTATCTCATTTTTTAAATGCCAGCCTGGAATTCCATAGTGGGTCACAATTTATTCAGTCATTTTCCTCTTGATGGACAGTTCGTTCCTTTACCTTTTATTCCTATTGCGGGGAGCGCTGTAGTGAACCTGCTTGTGTATGCCTCTTCCTGCACGTGTGTCAGTGTTTCCAAAGCATAGGTTCCTAGGAGCAGAATTGCTGGGTTTCCAGGGCATGCCCGTGATGCATATCAACAGACACATCCACATAGTCGCCCACAAAGAACGCGTCGATCTGTATCTCCGGAACTCGTGGGTTGTCGACAGAGGCTGCCCCATCATTCCTGTTACTCTTTGTGACTCTGGTGAGAGAATGAAGAGGCATTTCCTTGCTCTGTTTTTCGTTTCTCTTATTACCCATGAGACTGAGCATCCTTTTTTCTGTTTGTTGACCAATCATGTCCATTTTGCGACTCATTATATTCCTATTGTTTAGATACATGTGTTTTTTTAGGCTGATATGTAGGAGCTCATTTGAAGTTCTGGTTATTTCTCCTTTGTTGGTTATATGTCTTGCAAGCATTTGCTCTTTGTTGCTTCTCTGTTTATGGTGGTCGCGGTGCCGTGGAATTTTTAAATGTTTATGTTGTAAGATCTGTCCACCAGAGGCTTGCTTTTCATTAGAGGGGAAAAATGAAGCTTGGAAGTTCAAAATGCTGCATCTTGACCCTTCTTCATTCCGTGCTTGCTCTTTGACTTTGAACAAAAGCCCTTAACTTCACTGAACTTCCATTTGCCAGCTGTGTCAGAGCGCTGTCTGTCCTGCCCAACCTCCCCCAGCTGCCGCGAGGATCAGGAGAGAAGCTGTCTCTGATTTGTTGATGGTCACCGAGAGCCATCTTCCAGCACAGGCCTCTTCTGGGTCAGTGGTTTTCGGGCGCCAGGACCCAGCCGGACTTTCCCAGGTGTTTTTTGCCTGGCAGCCCTGTGCTGGTGACGTCACCCTCGTGACTCTGCAAAGGGAAGTGGATTAGTCTGCTCAGGGTGACAAACCAAATACCACAGGCTTGGACAACAGAAATGTATTTTCCCACCGTGCTGGAGGCCAGAAGTCCAAGGTCAAGGTGTCAGCAGAGTTGGTTTCATCTTGCAGCCTCTCTCCTTGGCTTGTTGGTGGCTGCGCCTCCCTATCTCCTGCATGGTCTTCGATGCCTTGATGTGTGTCCTAATTTCCTCCTCTTATAAGGACACCAGACCTATTGGATTAGGGCCCAGTGTCTGACCCATGGTACCTTCACCCTCTCTTTAAAGGCCCTGTCTCCAAAACACATTCACATACTGAGGTCCTACAGGTTTCAACTTCAACATATGAATTTGGGGTCACAGTTTAGCATGTAACAGGACAACAGCCCCGTGTCTTGATGAGCATCGGGGAAGTGAGATTCAGAGAGGCTCTTGCACTTGTTTCAAGCCACCCAGTGAATGGGTTGCATATTTGACCCCCAAACCCATGCCTCCCCAGGCAGCCTGACTGATGTTAAGACTGTTAAGGCTTCAGTGCCCTTACTTCCTGCTCACGGGCCACCCGCCGGCCTCTGTCCCCGCCATCCTGTGGCCTCGTAACTCACACTTCCTGAGCAGGACACCTAGTCCCAGCCGACTCCTCTGCGTCTCCTTTGTCCCCTCAGGGAAGGGTTTCAAATAATTCAACTGATTGGATGTAGCTTGTTCAGTTTTCATTGTTGTGGGAAAGATTGCACAGTAAGATGAAGAGCAGTGGGAATAGAGGAGGTCTCCCAGCAACCCCACACACTCACCAGACTGCCCCCAGCCCACACGTACACTTGTGTTTCACAGCTTTTCTATCACATTAGACAGCACCCTGCATGCTCTGCCCTTGTTACCCCACAGTATCGCTAACAGATTCCCCGTCTTTATAAAGATCACTTTAATGGCTGCATAATATTCCACTGAGTTGAGGTCCTCTAATGGTTCGACGCATCCTCCAACTGTGGAGCATTTGAGGTTCCCATTTGCACTATTACAGATAAGGATGCAATGAATGTCTTTGGACCGAAAGCTCTTTGCTTCTCTTGGATTGTCTCCTGAGGGAAAATCCCCAGGAGTTGGATTACTGAGTTAAGGGCCAGGTACCATCATGGCGCCTTGATGGGCTAGACTGTCTCTGTACGGAAGGGGCCTGTGGAGGTCTGAGAGCCTCACTGTACTCTCACTGGCACTAGGTGTTTGACCATTTTAGTATATTTAAAAGGGTACCTACCTCAAGGCCGCTTTAATTTGTACTCCTTTAATAACCAATGAAGGAGGAGGAACATTCCACAGTAGATTTGTATTTTCAATTCTTTTTGTTGTCACTTTTTTTTTTAAAGGCATAATTGGGGATTAGACAAATCACTATTAATTTATTGGGAATCACATTTCTTCTTTGGTTGGCTTGAGGGATTTGTTGGTGAAAGTAGTATTTAGACTTCAAGGCCAAGCAGAAGGCCTTTAGGTCAATAATGGACATAAGCAATTGAGTGGCGCCAGCTGGGCCAGCCACTCCTGAGAGCAGAAGGGGCTGAGAAGAGGCCATGTCCCCAGAGCCACCTGGTAGGTCCTGACCACGATTCTCTGTGGGGTCCTCCAGGCGGCCTGGTCCTCAGGCACAGTGCAGGCCCTGGCTCACTCCAGGGTAAAGTCCCGAGGCTCAGCTCCCAGAGCGGCAGCCCCCACCTCTTTGGAGGCCCCTTGCGGCGGAGGCCACGTGTGGGCAGAGTCAGGCTGAGGCACCGTCCCTTATGGAATCTGTCTCCTTTTTGCCTTTTTTCAAACTGACTTGAATGGTGCACTCTCCCCCATTCCATTTTTCTGCTCTAAAACAATCAACGATAAATTGAACGTTTTTCCCCTCTCGGAAGTTTATTTTAATTGACTAGCAGCACATTATCATAAACTGCTCTCAAATTAATTCTTTGGTTTCAGTGCAGAATCATTTATTAATGACAATGGCATTCAGCATTTGTGCGTAGCTATTCTTAGAACACTGCTGCTCTAAAGGGCTTCGTTCTTAAGATATCCCCACAAGGAATGTGGATGCTAGATGGTACCCTTGGAGGACTTGATCCCCCAGACAACACAGAGAAGGTCAGTGCTTCTCTCCTGTGGGCCCGAGCCACTCATCAGTGATGAGCCTGAGGCCCAGAGGGGGGACCACTGGTCCCTCACATCACGGAAGGTCTTGCCCCTGTGGGACTCTGAAGCCTGAACTCACCTCTGTGTGGTCCAGTTAAGGTCCAGTCAAGGGCAGAGGTGCAAAGGGGAAGAAGCTGTGTGGTGTGCAATGCATGAGAAATGCCCTCTGTGAGGGGTCAGGGAGCAGGGTCAGCGGTGGGGGGCTTGGGAAGGCCAGAAGGTGGTGTGGGTGTGGAGACTGAGCCAGGCCGGGCTCCGGATGAGTGGTAGGGTGCCCATAGAGTCACACTGGTTTCCGGGCACCCATTTCTCTGGGATGAGCAATAGATCCACCCACCCCTTGACACACATGCGTACATATATGTGGATTTTAGTTGAGTGGGAATGTGTGCTGTATTATTGAATAAAGGAAGGAACATGCTGGAACCAGAGTCTGATGAATAGTGTGCTGGTAGCAAGTGGAAGCAGGAAGGCTGGCCTCTAGGGAGACTTGCAACAGCCGCCATCCAGGTGGGACATGATAAGGGAGTGGTCACTGTCGACATGAGACCAACCACTTTGAAGTGACTGGATCAACTGGTCTTGATGTGAAGTCAGATAGAACTTGTTGGGGAGGGTTGCCAGTATGGGATATTTGGGGTGAGTGGACCTCAGGAAGGTCGCAGAGTTCGTGCCTTCAGTTTCAGAAGGTTACATCTAGACTGTTAGGAGCCATCTGCTGGGAGGTATTCTCAGTGGTGAATGCAGATAGGGGCAGGTTCAGAGCTGGGGTTCAGCCTCACCCACACGTGGACAGAGGGAAACTTGTACAGGGCTCAGGGCAGCCAGCAGAGTGGATGGAATTACTGGAGGTCATCGTATGTCTGGCCTTCTCACTGCTGGGTCATCTAAGACTTCAGCTAAAGTATTTCCTTCTTGAAGGACAAACTGGCACCCTTCTGGGTACCTGTTCTGGGTACCTGTGAAGCTAGGCTGTAGATTTTTAAGTATTTCACATGAGCAGAATCTGATCATTGTTTGATGTGACTTACAGCATAAAAGAACTAGGTAGGAAGGAGAACATTGTGTGTGTGTGTGTGTGTGTGTGTGTGCGTGTGTGTGTGTGTGTGTTTGCCTTAGTAGGACCGCATGCTTTTCCTCTGGATTTTTTTCACTATTTTAGCTTCCCCCCCGGTGTGCTTTGTTCCCTATCTTCTGCATGACACAGCTGTCAGCCAGGTGAGGGCGGGCAGACAGAAGAGACAAGGCCAGTGGCCCCAGGGCTCCCAGTGAGGACAGCACGAGGCACGCAGCCCCTGTCTCCCTGTGTCTCAGCTCTGAGAATGGAAGGCATGGCACGGCTCTGCGTTCAAAAGATTCTTCCAGCTTCCAGAGTCCGTGACACTCAGTGTTCAGTGTCCTGGGTTGAATTATTCTTGCACCTGATCATCCTGTTAAAAGTCACCTGCGTATTTAGAGCCTTTCCCAAAGCATCCAGGACACCACGCCCACCTCACCTCACCTTTCCTCCAAGGCCCTTGGGAGCCAGGGGGCAGCATCCTGTTTACGGGGACCCCACAGAGCACTGCCCAGAGTGAAGCCTCCAACGTCAGTCAGAACAAGCATGTCGATCTCGCACGAGTCACTGTACCTCAGAGCCTTAGCTTCCCCACCTGTCAAAAGTGTGTTTAAGGAACATATTCCTGGGGATTAAATGAAGAAACGCAGAGAAGGCAGGCAGAGCCCACAGCCCAGCGCTTGGCACTGGATCCACACTCTGCCATCCGCAGCCATTTACTTCGTTGTTATGCTGTTCATTTTGTAGCTAGAAAATCAAGGCCCAGAGTGGCTAATGCCTCATCCACCCCCACCAGTGACTCTGACACAACTCCTAAGGGTTTATTCTCTAGATGGAAGAAGTGCAAGTTGCTTCAAAGGCCAGGATGGGAAGTACTGGCCCAGCACCACCATTCCTGAGTCCATTACATGTCATAACAGGAACTTTGTTGTATGTTTGAAAACCTTTAAATTGGTGAAGGTTGATTAATTCAGTTTCAATCAGTTAACATTTGAAAAATTCCAGGGACTGAGCTCCCATGAGGTGATGGTGTCGGGGAGGAACAGTGGCTAGAATGCAGTTCCTGGGCTCAGTCCAGTGGGAGAGACAAGGCAGAGTGAGGTAGAGGCTGAGGCTTAACAAGTGGGGCTGGTCCTGGCTTGGACTGCCTTGCAGCGAGCCACTGTGTTGAAGCCAAAATGTCACAGTGGCCGGAGCAGAGGGAGGGGAGCACAATAGGCTTGCTTGTGGGGATTTGGAGACTGCTGAGGGGAAGAGTGACAGTGTCTGAAAAAGGTGCTCTCAGGATGTCGTATTGAGCATAGACTGGGGGGTCCGGAGTGGATGGGGGAGTCCTGCTGGGTGGTTCTGGGAGAGCACACAGGCAAGACGAGGGCTCGTTAGGCCCAGGTGGCAGCAGTGCGGTGGTGAGAATGGACAGGATCCTGGCTGTATTCTAAGGCCAGAGCTGCCGAGATGTGCTGACCACCTGGAGAAGGGTCTAAGGGACAGAGTCAGAGTCAAGGACGACTCCAAGGTGTCTGTCTGGAGTAACTGGTAGGATATGCTGAGGCGGGGAGGACTGGGGGAGGGGTGGGGGACACAGGTCTAGGGCTGCCCTGAGGAGCTCAGATTTGGACAGCTGGATTTATGATGCCCATCAGACATCCCACGGAGAAGTTCTGCAGGCATTTGGACAGGCGAGTTGTGTTCAGAGGTCTGGGTGGAGACAGACATTTGTCCCGAGATGCCCACAGCCCTGTGGTAGCAGCGCCAAGGGAGCTGGGGTCCCTGGGGCCCCACCTGTTGCCTTCCTCTGGGACAGTGGACAGGTGGCTGCAGGTGGCCAGATACAGGTGCACCAGCCGCCACAGCAGGCCTCAGAGGTGACCCTGATTTCCTGAAATCACCGTAAGGCCCCAGATGGGCCATCCCCATTTCTCACGTGCCCCTGGCTCTCAGTGGCATCTTTGCCTTTGAAATAAAGTGGCCAAGCCTGCCGCTGCAGGGGCGGCACCTTTGCACGGGTTTTCGCATTAGAATGTAACGTTTAAATGGGGAGTCTGCCTGGCCCCTGGGACCCAGGTGCCCTGGGACGGTTGCATGGGCTAGCAGGCGGCGTGCGGACTGAGACCTCGCTCCCGGGGGAGGAGAAGGGGCGGCCGCAACACCGCTCGCACTGCGCCCGGCTCCCGCGGCGCCGACGGAGTTAACGGGCTCAACGGGCTCGTGCACTGGGCGGCGGGCGGGCGGCAGTGGTGCATTGTGGTAACGGCAGTGCCGGGACCCGCGAGCGCCCGCCGCCTCCGCCGGGCTGCCCACCGAGGTGTGCGCGCTTCCCTGCGAGCCCCCAGGGCCTGGCGCCATGTAGCGCCTGGCTGCTCGGAGGCCGCCCCGCCGCGGGGATGAAGGGACGCGGCTGCTGGGAGACGGCCTCCGTGCGCTCCTTCTGCAGCTCCGGCTGCCTGAATAAATTTAAGAAGGGTTAGTGCCGCCCTGCTTCCGCCAGGAGGCCCGGCTCCCCGCGCACTCCGGGCTTGCTGCATGATCAGTCCACGAGAGCCTCTGATGTCACTTGCTCGCCAAGTGGGGAGCGCGGGAGCCTCGGGGAACCCCCGTCCCGGTACCTTGCCGGCGTGAGCTCCCAACTCGCTTTACCTGCGGGGTGTTTTGGAGAGGGGGCTATGGCTAGAGACGTGTCTGTCTGATTAACCTCTGCAAAATGGAACCGAAATATCTCCAGAGTTTTCTGGAAAAAAGGGGAAGTGGCCGCCTTGTTTAATCCATCCACCCATCCTCCCACCTCTCCTGCTCCAGAGTCCTTGGTGCCCGCATGCCCTGGGACCTTGGCAGAATTGCAGCTTTGCCTTCAAGGGCTTCTTCCTGGGGCCATCCGTGATGCTGGCTTCCCCCGGTGCATGACCCAGTCCCCTCCACTTTGCCCTTTAAGCCAGCTGTGCCAGGTCAGAGGGGTCACATAAGGGGCCCCCTGGGTTTGAGCAGGCCCCAGCCTTGAAGATGCTGCCCCCAGGGACAGCAGGCCTGAATGACAGCCCCAGGCTGTGCAGTCAGAGTCGCCTGAGAGCCCTTTGTCAGCACTGAGAGAAGAGTCTTAGCTGTCTTAAGGTTAAAGCCTTGCAATTTCTGATGCTTGAAACCTTCACTATTGGAGATTTTTGTATGAGTGAAACTTGCTTTGTTTTCCTTCATGAATGTCTATGTTATAATTTGAAACTGCAGGGGAGGAAATAGGATTCTTTGACCCTGTAGACCTAAAAGACACAGGGGCAGTTAATTTCACTTAACACCAATTTTTCAGAAACAGCTCCTTTCAGAAATTAACATTCTCTGATCTGTAATAAACCTTGTAATTAACTTTGCCTGCTGACTAGTCACACTAACGGCTTCCTAAAGACTTAGCCCAGCATAGACTCCAATCCTCAGTCCTGGAGTCATGTTTAACCTTGCAAATTTGCCTGAAAATACCATCTGAAATCTTAGGGTGTTTGTAATTGTATACATTTTAAATTTATTTCACGGGGAACTGATACTTCAACTCCATCTTAGAAATCCTTTAAAGAGACTTGCAGGTGATCTTTGTCCATTTATGTCTTCTGATTTTAGAAGATTGGTCTTAATTTCCAGCTTTTATTATGGGTATTTCAGTGCAGGACAGCGTCTGGGCTTGTAGAGGTTCTTCATGTGGGCTGCTCCTCACAGGGAGCGTTGGGGCACCTGGGTTGTGGTCCTGACTCTGCCGCTAGGCTGTGTGACCATGGGCAAGTGCCTGCCCCTCTGTGGGCCTCAGTTGCCTGTAGCTCTGTAAATGAGGGCAGAATTGGGTTGACAGGGACCTGGGCTCAGGAGGAGCAGCCCAGGGAGTCCATTGACAGGAAGCCGCTCCTGAGTGGGAAGTGGCAAGTTCAACCCGCAGCACTTGCATGACCTTCAGCCAGATCCTTAGCTGTTTTGAGCCTCAATTTCTTCACCTAAAGCATGGCATTAAATCGCATTACCTGGCAAGGAGGCCGGGAAGTTGAAATACTTCTGCACCTGTGTATCAGTCGGTCTGTTTACCCGTTTGTCTGTGTGTCTCTCTCTCTCTCTGGGCTCCAGACAAAGCCGGTGCCTGAAAGGCAGAAATGCCCTTCCAGGGTCTCTCGAAACCTCTGAATTCAGTCCTTGGAAACTCACTCCTTGGCCTTTGTGTGTGCACGCAGCACTGTGTGTACATGTGTGCACACAGCTGTGTATAGGACTTCTGCATCTTTTCTGGTTGCACATAAAGCTCTGACATTGCACAAAATAAGGAAACCCCTCACCCTGGCAAGGTAGACTTAGCAGGGGTCAGGGCTGGGTGGCCTTGGGTGGCCCTGCTTATGACACTGCTGAGGTCACCACTCTCTCATTTGGGACCTCAAAGAACCTCGGGTGCCCACCAGCCAGCCTCCGTCTTTTGCTTGGCTGCACTGTTTGCAGAGAGCTGAAATGAGCTTGGCCGAAACTGAGTGACGTGTCAGGGAAACAGTAAGGGATCAAGTATTCAAGTGCCGGGCACTGTAGACTGTGAATCTGCTGGATCCCCGAGGAGCCTGGCCTGAGTGGAGGCCACAGTGGATGGGGCTGGGGCTCAATTTCTGGGGCAGAACCTGGTGTGGTGATTTGAAAGAGGCTAAATGCCAGGGAGAAGTTTCAAATGTTTGGGTGCTTTTGAGTCAGAGTGAAGAGCAGGAAATGGTGAGGGAAAACAGAACATTTGTCTTTTCCATTTAGCAGAAAACCTAGCCAGCCTTTCACTCTGTGCTAAGAAATGGCCCAGGAGCTGCACAGGACCCAGTGTCCGCAGCCAGGTGATAGGAGTCAGCCTGGAGGGGCTGCGTGTGCTGGAGCCCAGCCAGCATCCTTCTGACCCACCACATCTGTGTCCCCACTGGGAAGGGACAATGGGAAGGGACGGTGGGGCCCAGCCCTGGCTGGCCAAATTCAGAGCCCAGGGTCTCATCTGCCTTGTAGAGAAGATCTGAGAATATTACACAGTCTGAGGCCCCCAGAGTCCTTGGGCTCTGAGGGAGGGAGCTGCTGTGGGTAGAGAGGTGGTCAGGTAGCTAGGGGTGGGCTGTGTGGGCAGCATGTACGGTTGCCCAGGTGCCGAGGAGGACCAAACGTGTGCATGTGGGTATCACTGTGTTGGTGGGGGTCGGGAGTAGGGGCCAGGCTGACAGTTGGGGGGGTGCTAAAGGCAGGGAAGGTGAGGGATGGGGAGGGCTATGCTGGATTGTGAGGCCTCTATAGAGTCAAAAAGGTCGCAATCAGGAGTGACCCCTGCCTTGAGGGCAGCAGAGAATTAACATTTATCAGGAGCAACGTCTGACTCCTGAAACACAGTGACCTCTGTCACCTCCAGGCAAAGAGAGAATGGGCTGCCGGGTTGCCAGGCCAAGACAGGTGACCCTGCCTGGGCCCTGGAGGAGGCCCTGGGGAGCTGGGTAGGGAGCGAAGTGGGGAGAGTGAGGCAGCTGGAGACTGGCGGCCCGGGGTCAGGCTGGAGCCCAAAGCCCCTCCTGCCCAGGACTGAGAGGTTTGCTCTGGGTCCCTTTCCCCCTGACTCAGCTGGGAGGGTCCTGCAGGCAGCGCTGCCCTCTGAGGACCCAGTCAGTCCCCCTCTTCCTGTAGTGCCAGTCAGCTCAGACTGGCTGCCGCATCTGATCCAATAGATGAATAATATGAATACAGATGAAGTTACGGGCTGCCAAAGATAAATTTCCTTTTATGTCCCGTTTCCCTCTGACGTGTGTGTTGACTAATGACGCCTGACGCACGTCTTCGGAAATAGCTGCTCAGGTGGGAGGAGGCCACAGACTCAGGGAGCGGACCCCCACCTGGCAGCCCTCCGAGTCCTGGCCTGGCGCACCTGAGTCCTTGTGTCTGTAGGTGAGAGTTACCCAGCGTTAGAGGACAAATGTTTTTCCCAAGAGGCTAGAACTGACAGCCAGTCAAGCCCCCTGGGCACAGCCCTCTGCCTGGGATATTTTTACAGCAGAAGCAGCACAGTCTGTCTGGGTGGGCAGCTCCCACCATCATGATGTTTAGCTCATTAACCATTAGGCAGCTACTCATCTGCCTGATGAAATCACCTCCCGAGCCCACCCCTCCCCCCCAACACATGCACACGCTTTGTTCTTGGCCAGACTCTGAGGTTCATCTGGTCCTGTCCTCTGAACCCTGAATTTTGCAGTATTTTTAGGGGTTGTTTACTATTAAGGCAGCAATTCCAGATGTTCCAGATCATGGTGTTTCCATCACTTCATTACCTCTCATGTCGCCGTTTTTAGGTCTCTGTTTTCAGTCAGTGTGTTTCTTTATGGGAACATCCTTTTTACATCATTGAGATACACAAACATCACCATTTTCATGTGGCTGGACGCAGGCTTGAGGTGGATCCACCAAATGGCTGTGGGGTGCCTTTTCAGACATTCAGTTAGACATTACAGTTCTCTTCAGATTGTCACCAAACTGCTGCCGAGTGTCTCCAGCATGTGCAGTTTTTCTCTGCTGTTTCTTTCCAGGACAGATTCCCAGGAGTGTGATCGCGGAGTCAAGGGGTGTGACTGCTCCCCCGGGCACCCCGTCGCCCTCGGCCAAAGTGTTCAGGTCTCAGGTCCGGGTGTGGACATCTGCTTCTGTCCACCTCCCCTGCATTAGTATATTTCTGAGAGAGCATTTTTTGATCAAGCATAAAGTTGTGCCTTGTTAGTCTCTTAGCTTGCCACTGACTAACCAAAAAGGGTGAATTTACCCTGCACATTTGGTTATTATTTGTGTTTACTCGTCTGTCTCCTTCTCCTGCCCTTGTGTGGAAACCCAAGGGGAAGAAGTATCGTAAATGTTGGTTTTGGTCAGACGTGGCTGGACCCCCAGCCAGACAGGACTTCCTGGGACCCTGGCGCTGCTCTGCTTCCCTCGGTGGGTGGGATTTGGAGGGGTGGTCCCTGGAACCGTCACCCCCTCACAGGGTCTGCTGCCTGACCTATGGGGCCCCTTGTTCAAAAATTTTGAGTGGCAGGCAGCTGAGCATTAAACCAAGCACAGGACCCTTCTGATTTCAGGCCCTTGTGTGACGCAGAGGTTCCAGATCCAGGCATGGAGGGGGCTTCTGACCTAGGGCCGCTTGTGGCCACCAGCACCCCTGCTCCTACCCGTCGTTGGCCCTATACCTCCCCCCAACCCGGGCTCCTTAGCCTTGAAGTTGTCCTTTTCTCTGCGGCCATTTCTGTGCCTACTTTCCAGTGGAGAGCTGGCCAAAGCATCTTACTGCCCTGAATATTTAATTTTTTTGTGCCATTTTTCCCATGGGAGTTTTCACCTTTGCCTCACCCACTTCTCTCTTGCCTTCCCCCTCCTGAGCCCTCTCCTTGCTGGCCCGGGGCTAGGAGGAGCTGCTGCTTCCGTAGCGAGAAGCTGGTAATCGGGATAACTGCTGAGAATCAGTGCTGGCTGGTTGCCCTTGCTGTTAATTGGAAACACCAGACTGTCTCCCTGATCATCGTCTCGTGCTCCCTCCCAAACAGCAGGGTTCCTTGGGTGCATGTTAACTCTGCAGGGGGCTCTGAAACATGGCAGCGCTCCAGATGGACTAGATGGGTCTCCATGGAAGGAAGGGAGGTAACCCCGTGGGTCGTCGGGAAGTGGCGTCTGTGTGGACGAGGACCCGGGGACTGACTGCCCAGCTGGTAGCTGCAGGAACACCACTCCGGGAGCTTCTCCCCATGGACTGCACAGAGTTTGGAACTTTCTTAAATGGCCCTCAGCTTGATTTAGCTCTTACTCTCATGGGAAATGTGGCCTTAAACTCGTGGCTTTTTCCACATTTTTCAGAGTTTGAATGGGGAAGGTGTCGATGTAAGCGTTCTCACATTGAGCTGAGAAGGGTTCAGTTACCCACACAAAGGAAGGTCATGCAGCCATAGAATCCCCAACTGTCACAGCCAGGCAGGATCTGAAGATGATTTACTCAAGCCCTAGGGTGCAGACAGGGACACTGAGGCCTGGAAGTAGTCGGAAAGCCACGGAGGCAGTGGTGCACAGCCAGAGATAGGAATCAGAGGACGCAATCCCAAATCATTGCCATTTGGTGGTTAAAATAATTTTACATTTTTCCAGACGTCAAAGGTAATTCATGCTCATTGTAGTAAATTTAGTAAAGAAAAAGTATTTCTTTCTTTATTTTTGATGTTCTTTTTTTTTTCTTTGTTTAATTATTGAAGTATAGTCGATTTACAGTGTTGTGTTAGTTTCTGGTGTACAGCATAGTGACTGAGTTATACATATACACGTATATATTATTTTTCATATTCTTTTCATTATAGGTTATTACAAGGTATTGAATATAGTTCCCTGTGCTCTACAGTAGGGTCTTGTTCATCTGTTTTATAGATAGTAATGTGTATTTGTTAATTCAGGTGAGTTAGTTGTGATGCTTTTGTATTGCAAGGATTTATTTAATCTAAGTTGTTGGCTTTGTGCATACACAGTTGTTAGTGGTATTTTCTTCAATGTCTGTAAGATCTGTAGTGATGCCCCCTCTTTCTTTGCTGATATTGGTCATTGGTCATATTATTTTTCTTCTTCAATCTGGCTAGAGGTGTATAGCCTTTATTCATATTTTCAAAAAATCAGATTTTGGTTTCATTGGTTTTACCTACTATTTTTCTTACTTGCTCTTTAAAAACATATATAATATAGATAACCTTCAAAAGGCAAATTCAGTCATACTATACATTCTGTTCTGCTCCTTGATTTTTTTCATCAACTATGTCTGAAGGTTTTTTTTCATGTCACACAGAAATCACATATCTGCATGTGTATCTGCTGGTCAGTAGGAGACATTCCTAGAACTGGATTAGTAGGTTGTTATCCTCTTTTTTCCTTTTTTAATCAATTTTATTGATATACAATTTACATACGATAAAATGAACTAATTTTAAGTGTTCTGTGAGTTTTAACAATTGTATACACCTGTATAGCCACCACTCCAAATAAGATCCAGAACATTTTTATTGTCCCCAAAGGTTTCCTCATGTCCCTTTGCAGTCAGAGCCCCTCATACCCAGCCCCAGACCACTACTGATATTTTGTAGTTTTATTCGTTCCAGGATTTCATGTAATAGAATCAAACAGTAGTATGTGTGACCTTTTTTCATTCAGCATAATGGGTTTTCGAGGTTCATTCTTATTGTGTGGATACATAATTTGTTCCTTTTCATTGCTGACTGATTTTCCATAGTGTGAACATACTACAGTTATTCATTCACTTGTTAAAGGACATTTGGACAGTTTCCAGTTTGGGGCTGCTATGAGCCATAAAGCTGCTATGAACATTTAAAATACATGTATTTTTGTAGATGTAAGTTTCTGCTTCTTAGGTATACCTAGAAGTGAAATTGTGGGTCATTTTGTAAGGGTATGTTTAGCTTTATAAGAAATTGCCAAGAGCGGTAGGGTATAGCTTAGTAATAGTGTGTGTGCCTAGCATATGCACAAGGTCCTGGGTTCAATCCCTGGTACCTCCATTAATTAAATATTAATTGATTAATTTAATTAATAAACAAACCTAATCCCCACCACCCAAAAAAAAGGAACTGCCAAACTGAGGGGAAAAGTTCAACTTTTCATCATTAAGTGTGAGGACAGCCATAGGATTTTTATAGATGCCTTTTATAATCATGAGAAAGCTCCTTTTTCTTCCAAGTCTTTGGAGTTTTTATCTTGAATGGGTGTTGAATTATGTCAACTGCTTTTTCAGTATGTATTGAGTTGATTATATTTTTCTTATCCTGTTAATATGAATTGTATTAATTTCAAATGTTAAACCTTGCATTCCTGAGATAAGCCTCTCTTGTTCACGATGTATTAGCCGTTTTAGCTGAATTTCATTGGCTAATATTTGGTCAAGGGATATGGCATCTACATTGATGAGTAATCCTGGGCTATAGTTTTGTTTCTTGTAATGTCTTTGTTGCTTTTGGTATCAGTGTAATACTGGTTTCTCGTAAGATGAGGTGATACTGCCTCCTAAGAAGATTGTGAATTGTCTCCTTCCGTTTTGTTTTTTTTTTTACAAAGTTTGTATAAGAATTGTATTATCTCTTTCCTAAAGAGTTGGTGGAGTGTAGCCATTTGGGCCTGAGTTTTCTTGGAGGGTAAGGTTTTTAATTTAAAATTCAGTTTCTTTTAAAAAGGCTTTTTTTCCCCCTTGTGTCATTTTTGGTAACGTGTCCTTTCAAGGAATTTTCCATTTCATCGAAGGTATCAAACTTACTGGCATAATATTGTACATATTTTTTAAACATCCTTTTACTGTCAGTAGATCTGTAGTGATGTTCCTTCTTTCATTCCTGTTATTGGTAATTTGTATTTTCTTTATTAATTATTCTAGGTAGAAGCTTATCAATTTCACTGATCTTTCAAAGCTTTTAATTTTGCATTGTTATTGTTTTCTATTTCATTGGTTTCTGCTCTTATTTTTATCATTTTATTCCCTCTACTTACTTTGAGTATAGTTTCCCCTTCTTTTTCTGTTCATTAAGATAGAAGCTCGGACCATTCATTTTAAACCTCTTCTCTTTTCTATAGTAAGCTATTTTCTTGGGGGGAGGAGATTCATTAGGGTTATTTATTTATTTATTTATTGAAAATAGAGGTACTGGGAATTGAACCCAGGACCTCATGCATGCTAGGCATGCACTCTTAACAGTGAGCTCCCCAGTTGTAATAAGCTATTAAAGTTATGCATTTCCCTCCAAATGCTACTTTAGCTAACTCCTATAAATTTTGATATGTTGTATTTTTTTTAATCATTCATTTCAAAAATATTTTCTAGTTTTCCTTGAGGTTTTTATTTGACTCATTAGTCACTTGGAAGCGTGTGGTTTAATTTTCACGTATTCAGGTATTTTCCAGGTACCTTTTTGCTACTGGCTTTCCAATTCAATTCTGTAGTAGGCAGAGAACATGGATTTTATCATTTTAAATTTGAGAACTGATTGATGGCCCTGCGTTGCTCTGTCTTGGTGAGCTGCACGTGTCTCTTCTCAGTGGTTGCTCTAGGGTTTACATTATACATTTTTAACTTGTCACAGTTTTTCGTTAAATCATATGCCATTTTAACTGTAAGTAAGAACCTTACAACCATGTACTTCCATGGCCCCCACCCTTTCTACTGTGTCCGGTTTTACTTTTGAAGATGGTATGAACCATACAATACGCTTATTTTTTTTTGTAACTTGCTCTTTACAGTCAGTTGTCTTTAAATGAAATTTAAAAGTGAGAAAACCAGCACCTTTTATGTTTACTTACATATTCATCTTTTCTGTTACTGAACCAACCTTGGGTCCTCTCGCCTGACACGCAACAAAGCCAATCTACTGACACTGGGTTGTGGTGAAGGAAAGTTCAGCGTTTATTGCAGGTGCCAAGAAAGAACAGGCAGCTCATGCACGAAGGACCCAAACTCTGATGGCTTTCAGGGAAGAGTTTTTAAAGGCAGCATTTGGGGTGAGGAGCGCAGAGTGCATGACTTTGTTCTGATTGGTCAGTGGTGAGGTAACAGGGTGATATTTCAGGAATCTTAATCAACCTTCTGGTTCCAGCCAGTCTGTGGTCTGCGTGCTTTGTGGTCAGCCCGTACCTCCACCTGGGCGAGGGTCACCATCCCACAGAACAACTCAAAGACCTGTGTCAGGTTGTTGTGTATGTCCCCTGAGGAGGAACAAGGACTGTTTTATGCTGAGCTGTTGTTGTTGCTTCGCTCACTTAACTGCTTTCCCTTTATTCCTGCGTTTCCTCACTTCCCTAACTAGTAAATGCTCATGCCTGCTCTTTGGAATTCGGGGAAGGCCTTTTTCCTACAAACAAGACACAGAGGAGCTTTTGTACCCGGTTTCATTTCCAGCCCTCTTCACTCCTCTGTGTGCATCTGAATTTCCATTTGGTATTGTTTTCTCTCAGTTTGAAGAACTTCCTTTAACATTTCTTGCAGTACAGGTCAGCAAGCCACAAATTCTCTCAAGCTTTGTTTGTCTGATTGTATTTTTATTTTGCCTTTATTTTCGAAGGACATTTTTCTGAGCTCTACATTCTAGGCTTTCTTCCCATCTCTCAGCGCTGTAAAGCAGCTGCTCCCTCCTTGTCCTCTGGTTTATGTGCCCACCGCCTGGCATACCCATTTCAGGGCCCCAGCATCCAAACCCCAGAGTCGAGCTGCCCACCAGGTGACCGTGGCAGGCCCCTTGACTCCCAGAACCCCAGCACCCCCGGCACTGAAGGGGGCATGAAGTGGGGGGACTGCCCGGCAGAGCGGTTCATGAGCTGTACAGTGACTTGTGCTGTCAGCAGGCAGCGACCCTCTGTTGTTGCCTGGGTCTCTGCCTCACGTTCTCCTGCTCCAGAAAAGAGCCTTTTGTGGGACATAGCCATTCCACCGTCCCAAGGTCCTTTGGTCCTAAATGGTCTTGGGTATGCCTTAGCGCAGCCCCCTAAAGTCTTCAGGGCTCCCCACTCCCTGCTCCATCAGTCCTTCCCCCTTCCAGCACAGGTAGGCCCAGGACAGGGACACCAGAAAGTTCTCAGCCACAGTGACCTGTTTAAGCAGACCCCCACCCCCAGCCCCAGCCCCGGCCACCATGGAGCCAACCTGAAATGGGTCTCAGATGGAAACTTGGCCCCGAGATGTTGGGCCCCTGCAGGCTGTCGGGTTGTAATTCAAGCCCACCTGGCTGTGGGGTTCAGGTTGTGCTGGACTGTGTTCCCGCACAGAGGGACTGTGTGCCCTCGCAGACAGCATACTATGTGTGGGTGCATCCAGGCCGGTGTGAGAGGTCCCCGGGCTCTACAGTGGAGGGGAAGGTCCTGGCAGCTCGAGAGCGCGTTTGGCTGCTGAGGGTGATGGGTCATCATGAGGACTGTCCATGGCGCTCATTGTCCTCCTGGAGGAATGTTCAGGTGCCTCCAAATACAGGGCCTGTGCCAGGCTCCCAGCTGCATGGACAGTGACCCAGAACTAGGAGAGGAATAGAAGGGCCTTCGGAGGAGCCAAAACAGCCTCCAAAAATAGCCCTACCCTCTGCCACTTTCTCACGGCCTCACCCCGAGCGTGGTCACTTTCAGCACATTCTGCCAAGTTGACTCTTCTGGTGTCGCCCTTAAAGATGGGTGGCCTCTCCAGGTGACACTTCAGGTGGCCACCTATGCCTGCCCTGTCCTCAGCTCTGCAGACCTGGCTGCTCAGGGCTCAGGGACCAGATCTGCAGGGAGGAGGTAGTCATGGTAACCTGGCTACAGGTGTGCCTGGTCCCAGGGCACATGCCTTTCAAGGGATGAGAGTTCCCATCTGCCCTCCTGGCCTAAGAAATGTCCCTTGCTTCTGTGTTGTTGGTCACCAGCAGTCATGGAATTGGAACAAGGGAGGCGGTCCCCATTCTGCGCAGCACGCTGGGGTGGGCGGCAAGAGTTGCCCCTGGCGTCAGACACACTGATGAGGTTGTCTTGAGGAGGTGATCCTTACTTTGCTACTTTATGCTTTTCGACTTTTTTACCTTCAGCGTGGCTCATTTTTATAACCAGGTAATGATGACCGAAGTGGGTGGCCTCATTGTGGGGCAGGCATTGTGTTAAGCACTTTACAGACATAGACCCATTTTACAGATGAGGAACTGAAGGTTAAGAAGTTAAGTAACTGCAAGGTTGCAGGGGTGATAAACAGCTAAGTGGGACTTGAAGTTCTGCTTGATTCCTAAAGGGGAGAGGCATCTCTTGGACAGTTAATGAAAGGGGCGGCTCTGTCCCCTTTCTGTTTAAGACACGGCTTGGCCTGTCTGCCCGAAGAGGAGTATGAGAGTCCACCCGTCAGGGACTGTGGGTCTCCTCCTCACCCTCCCTGCAGAGCTCAGCCCACAGCCAGGCCCCTACTTATGACCTTGCAGCCATAAGAGACAGGCAGGAGGGCGCCCCAAGCTCTGCAGGGAGGAAAGAGGAACTTTGCAGGGACTGGGCAGCCAAGGCCTGGTGGGCAGGCAGGTCACAAGGTGATCAGGTTGTGTTCCTGTGTTAGCTCAAGCCAGGGTCTGCACAGAGGAAAACTCTGAACCCCAACTCTTCTCCAAACCTCAAAGCACTGCGATGCCCCTCAGCACTCACCTGCACATGCCATGCAGCCCAGAAAACTCTTCTCACCACCATCCCTCATGTCCTTGGTTCATTCACTGGGTTTCTATTTGGCACCTCCTGCATGCCGCCCGGGAGGTGGGGGTCCGCCAGGTGCAGATGCAGCTCCAGCCCCTCCAGGGTCCCATGGCTCCTAGGTGGTGGGACCCCTCTCCCCGCCCCAGGCCCCCTGCTCAGTCACTCTGTCATCAACGCCCCGAGGCAGCTGCACGCAGAAAGTTCTTCAGTGTGATTACACAGGCGTCCAGTGGTTTCCAAGGGGAAGCAGCTGTGGCTGTTCAGTCCAGGACTATGTAACCCCACAGTTTCCAGTGACTGGCTCAACTGCACTGGCGCTGTCAAAGAAGGATCAGTGGGCTGTCGCGTGTGGGTCGCCAGACCTCTCTTTGGCCTGGAGAGAGGCGTTTGTGCTGAGTGAAATGAAACCCCCTCACAGGTGGAGCTCCTTGTTGTCCATTAAAGGCTCCTTCTCTCCGGTGAGGGCTCGCTGGCCTCACGAGTCAGCCGAGGTTGGGGCCCGGGGGCGCCTGGCCCGGAGAAGCAAGGCCAGGGGTCAGCGCTCCGAGCTGGGCCACAGGCAGTGGTGCCCATGCACCCGCGAGGGCAGAGAGGAGCCCTGTCGTGGTGTTCCCGCCACGTCCCCGGCAGCTGGTGGCCAGGCGAGGCCATGGCTCATAACCCGGTGGGATCTGGGGCGGCGGCTCACAAGTAGTGAAGTCGTGCAGACCTGAGAGGCTTACCGAGCAGAAGTGAGAAGGCGGCACCCAAACTGAACTTGCATGTTGTGGGCAAAGCCTGGCTTTCAATGCAGAAATGGAAGTTGTTTAATTTCCTGAGCTGGCAAGATCACAAGAGAATTTTTTTTTCTTTTCTTAGGTACCCAGGAGGCAGCCTTGGGCCCCGGAGAGAGCGAGGCCTGGGGGCCACGTGAGGCCCTCAGCCTCGGTTCCCTCGGTTCCCTAGTCCCCGGAGCTGGGGTGCGGAGCTGGGGTGCGGGGGACATAGGGAGCCCTGAGGCAGTGTGTGGGGCTGGAGCCTGGATTAGGAGGTGTTAGAGCCGGTGATCTAACCCAGCAGTTCTCACCTGGCTGTAGTGTAAAATCTCCTGGAGGAGCTTTTTAAAAATACTGATGCCCTCCCCACCTCCAAGTCACCAGGTGGTCCCCAGGAGCCTGCAGACGGGTGGGGTGGGTGGCAGCGTGGAGGCCTCAGTGGAGGCTGGGAGGAGCAGGGCAGCCCCAGGAGGCCCACTCTTGTCTGGGTGGGGTGGGCTTGTGAAACCAGCCAGCCTGGGGGGCTGGTGCCTTGGTGGGGAGGCACCCACCGTGCTGAGACATGGGTGGGCTCCCAGTCTTGACACCAACAGGGAGGAAAGGAGCGTCAGTGCTCCAGCTGCCTATTTCGTGCCCCTTAAACAAGGGCTCAGGCGAGAGCAGCAGCGCCCGCCCCGGTCAGCTCGCACCAGGGCTGGGCCGCCATGGCTCCGCCCAAACAGCCCTCAAAGGCCTCCCTCCGGCGGCGGCGGAGGGGCAGCCTACCTCTGCTCCCTGGGACCCTGGGGCGAGACTCAAACCTGGACAGGCAGGTGAATGAGCCTGGAGGCCCAAGGGGTAGGACGCCAGCTCCCTGAGTGCTGTATCCGGGATGGGCACCCCCGTTGCTTCAGGAGGCCCCATGGAAACCCCAGTTAGGGCGGAAGCTCTGGGTGGGCTGGAGGAGGCTGTGGGTGGTGGGTTGCCGTCAGCATCACAGCAGATGCTGTAATTGGAGCACGCGCCTCTATTTTTATGCTCCATCTCTGCACTGGTGTTTCTTTTCCTGGAGGTGGGCCCTGCTCCCTCAGCGTTCTGTCATCCAGAGGATGCTGCATGGCTCCAGGTCACAGCCTTCTGCTGAGCGGGGTGCCCAGGCCTGTGGGCGACCTAACCATCACTTGCACACACTTATTTTCACCGGTCCTTGTGGCTCGTGGTTTGACCCTGTGCCCTGTGCCCTGCCCCCTCCAGTGAGAGGACGGAGGTGTGTTTCTCTGCTCTCTGAGATTTTTGCCCGGCCTTCCGTTGCTTGCTGGCCTCTCCGGCTGACCCAGGGGTCCCCAGGGGTATTTTTCCCTGGGAACATCGGCAGTTCGGTCACCACAGATACTGACCTACAGATTGGTGTTTTTGTGGGTTTGTGGTTCTTGTCCCTGCGTCTCCGCTGGAACGGAAGCAAAGCCCAGCTTTTGTGTCAGCCCGGGGTGCCCGTGCGGGAGGCCCCACCGTGGCCTTGTTGACAGCCGTCCAGGTTGGGATGCCACCCCTGCACCTCTCTGCAGCGGGAGCTGCTGGAGAGCCCGAATGGGGTCTCACCCGGTTCCCTCAACACCCTGTGCTGTTCGCCCGTGAGAGAGGAGGGCAGGTGGGCCAGAGGGGCCACCGAGGTCCTACGGCCCTGGTTCTGTGGCTTGTGTTTTCTATCTGCCTGCCAGGCCTCACAATTTATCATGTATTGTTCTCTGGTTTTCCATCCAATTCAATCCTGACATGCCTTCCAGGGTCCTCAAGGCAGAGCTTCTCAGAGCCTCTAGTCACCTACCTCCTTGGGGAAGGGACACCATTCATCCTGTTTTCTTAAGTTGTTTTTTTTTAATCACTGATTCTTTGTTTTGGCAGAGGCCCCTGTGGGACTAGCGTCTCACAGGACCTACTTTGGGGAAGGCAGACCTGCTCTCCTTCTGGGGGTCCCTCCTGTTGCTGTGGTCCCTGGGTGGCACCTGGTCACATCCCACTCCAGGCCGGGTAGGAGGGCACCAGCCAGCATGGGCTTCATCTCAGGCTGGGTGCTGGGGAGCTTCCTCAGTCTCTCAGCCCCCAGGGCCATGGAGGTGGCAAGTGTCACCAAACTCTCTGTAAAGACCACTTGGCCAGTCCTGGTTCCACCACTCAGGAGCCATGGGGTCTTGGGCACAATCCTTAACTCTCCACGCCGCCCCTTCTTCTGGGCATGATTCTTGCAGCAAATGGTGTCATCCGTGGCGATGACAGGACGTGAGGAAGTGCAGGATAAGCTGTCCCTGAGCCACAGGGCTGTTCCTTCTCGGACCCGCTGAAGTCACTTGACATCCATGGATCTGCCTCAGGCCTATTTCTGTCTGCTGTCAGCATCTGGCTGATGGGATTCTGCAATGGAATTTGGGCAGCTTCACAAACCTCCTGAAATCTAAGTAACAATCACCAAACCCGCTGTAATTGGATTTTTGAGGTACTAACATTGCAGATTGGAAATGGCTGTTTTCTGCCAAGAGTGCAGCGCCCTTGTCCCCCCTCCCCCTCGGTTCTTATGTGCACCCCCCGACCCCGAACCCCCCGGAGCTGTGCTTGTCTCCCAGAGGCCTTGCAGCAAGGTATCTCTGCACAGCCAGACCACAGGAAAGTAGGAGGCTCCCCTGCTCTGTCCTGGGGATGAGAGCCTCCTCTGGGGGGCCTGGGGGCCCCAGGGAGGTGTGGCCACTCAGGGACCCAGACAGCAGGGGCAGGGGTGGCTGGAAAGCTGCAGGGCTGGGGATTAGGCCTTGTCCCCTCCCTGATCTGCAGAGAAGGAGGGGAACAGTGCCCGTCCCCACTAACCATGCTGCTGGGTCAGGGAGCACCACTCGGTCAGGGCTAGTCCCGCCCCAGATGTAAGCACCATCAGCTGCCACTGGATGGCGGGGTCTCAGGCTGCAGGCACAGCAGGGTCTGTGATGCAGGGATGTGGGCTCCCTGCCTCGGGAGGACAGAGAGTGGGGCTCCTTCACCACCGTCCCTGCACCCCCTCCTCTGTAGAGTGGCAGGGGGGCCGGGACAGGGCCAGCGGGGCCAGCCTGAGGTGAGCAAGGACACAGGCACTCAGACAGCGTGTGTCCTGTCCCCCTGCTTCCCCCCATTGACTCCAGTGGCTCTCCTTGGCGTCTGCTGGCCTCCACCTGCCTTGCACTGCCATCCCACGGATGGCTGTGGGTCCCTTTGCATGGCTGCCTCCTCCCCCGGGCTCCTAGTGGGTGGGACAAGATTCCTCTCTTCATTCCCTGATCCCAGCGCCCTGCCCGATCTCTGGCCTAGTGCCTGGCTTGCTGCTGACCCTGCAGAGGTGAGTGAGCTATGAGTCTGTCCTCCAAGAAGCCACCAGCTTCTCTTGACATTTTTGGGTGTTTACTCCAATCAGCCAGAGGCTGGGGAGCCCAGGGCTCAGGGCAGTGCTGAGGAGAAGTGATGGGTAGCAGGCCTCGGGGAGCAGCCGTCTGCAGGAGAGGAGGGAGGAAATCCAGGGGTTGGCGCAGGTGGGCGTGGGAAAGCCCTGGGCCGAAGGGTCTCCCTGCGGCACTGGGTGAGCTGAAGAGTCAAGAGGGAGAAAGGGCATGGGGCACTTGGGGGTCTGGGCATGGGGTGGGGGGCCCCCCTAGAGGTGGATAATCACCTAGAGGTGGAGGAGCCATCTGAATGTCTCTCCGTGCCCAGGACCCTGCTGGTGCCCCTGTGCTTGTCCCCTCACCCCCACAGGCCTGTCCCCTTCCACTGTAGTCCTGTCCCTCTGCCAGGCCCATCTCAGTACCACTCCCTCCAAACCTGGTCCAGCCCAGTACTGGGTGAGGGTGCAGTGGGAGGGGTGAGTGCTGGGCTCCCCCCACCCTCGGCCTTGACCTCTCAGGTCCTGAGTCTCCTCAGCCAGGGCTGCTCTCACTTCTAGCCACAGTGAGTGAGGGGAAGAGGTCCCCTGGTCACCCTGTTCCATGACCCTGAGGAGGTCGTGGGCAGGTGAGGGCAAAGCCAGGTTCTCCAGAGAAACAGACAAGAGACTGTGCAAAATAGAGTGGCAGCAGGGCCCCTGACTCCCACGTCCCCACCATGTCACCTCCCCCACCTTCCAGACCAGTCTGTGTAGCTTTTGGTTCCTTAGTTTCCAAAAGCTGCCCCCTGACAGGGCTTCCTCACCCAGAAACTTGATCCATTTCCTCAAAGATGGGGGGAAAAGCTCCACTTCTAAAAATAGCCCACCTGGCTCTGCTCTGCTGACTGTTTCCATAGCAACCCACTCCTTCCCAGGAGTTGCAGGTGAAGGAGGGCCCTGGCCCTGGTGTGGGTGCCCACTGGCTCCTCAGCCACAGCCAGCTCTTGAAAGGTTCAAGGAGAGCCCCCGAGAGTGGGGAGCAGGGATCGGGGTGCAGCAGACACACAGGGGCTCCCTCTGGCTCCAAGCCCCGATGATTTGAAGTAAACCTGAGACTGGTTTTGTGCAGAAGTGAGCTGCGCTGATGAGGTGACAGGGATATTGGTGGGCAAGGGTCCAGCAAGCCCCAGCTCTGCCCTGGCTGCACACCAGGTGCTTAAATCGTTTTCCAAGGGAGGTTCCAGTGTCCCCAGTGTACAGAAGAGCATACTCAGCCAAGGCCACGTGGGGTCAAACCTGGACTGCCTGGCCCAGAACCGGGCTCCTCGCCTGCCCCAGGCCACCTCCCTGAGCATGTGTGCCAGGCTTGGAGGGGAGCACAAAGGGCCTGTGAGGTCTCTCCGCCCAGGTAGTCGTCTCAGTGCTTAACCAGAGAGCATCCGGGGACCACCCCCCAGGGCAGTCAGTCGGACGTACTGACCCGTGACAGGTGAGAACACAGCCGCTCGCTGGGGTACTGGAATGATGGCCCCCGAAGACGTCCACGTCCTAATTCCCAGAACCTGTGACTGTGTTACCTCATAGGGCAGAGAGATTTTTGCAGATGTGATCAAGTTAAGGATCTTGAGATGGGGAGAGAATCCTGGACTGTCCGGCTGGCCCAGTGGAATCTCAAGGGTTCTTACAAGAGGGAGGCGGGAGGGTCAGGGTCAGAGAGAGGCTGGAAGATGCTGGCCAGCTGTGTGGATGGAGGAAGGGGCCGTGAGCCAGGGTACGAGGGTAGCCTCTACTGGCCAGAAAAGGCAAAGAAACAGACTCCCCCCTGGAGCCTCTGGAAGGCTCGCAGCCCAGCCACCATCCTGATCTTAGGACGTCTGACCTCCACAACTGCAAGAAAATACGTTTGTGTTGGCTTAAGCCACAGGGTTGGTTTCCCACGGCCACCATAACAAATTCCCACCAACCCACGGCTCCAAACCACAGAATTGTATTCTTTCTCGGCTCTGGAGGCTAGAAGTCCAAAATCAACTCGTCAGCAGAGCCTCATTCTCTGAAGGCCTAGGGAGGATCTGTTCCAGGCCTTTCTCAGCTTCTGTGTTGCTGGCCAGCCTTGGCTTGGAGATGCATCACTCTGGTCTGTGTCATCGCTAGTGTTTTTGTGTCTTAGTTCCTCTTCCTAGAAGGATGTCAGTTGTGTTAGATTAAGGACCCGTCCTGTTCCAAGGTAGCCTCATGTATGTATATATATTTAATGGAAGTATAGTTGGATTTATAATGTGTTAGTTTCAGGTGTACAGCAAAGTGAATCAGTTATCCACATATATCTATTCTTTTTCAGGTTATTTTCCATTATAGGTTATTATAAGACAGTGAATATAGTTCCCTGTGCTATACAACAAGTCCTTGTTTTTATCTGGTTTATGTATAGTAGTATGTATCTGTTAATCCCAAACTCCTATTTTATCCCAACCCCTTTCCCCTTTGGTAACCATAGTTTGTTTTCTATGTCTGTGAGTCTATTTCTGGTTTGTAAATAAGTTTATTTGTATCTTTTTTTTAGATTCCACATGTAAGTGATATCATACAAGGTCTTTCTCTGACTTAGTGTGATAATCTCTAGGTCCATCCATATTGCTGCTAATGGCATTATTTCATTCCTTTTTTAGGGCTGAGTAATATTCCACTATATATAATATAATGTTCCATATACACCACATCTTCTTTATTCAATCATCTTTCCATGGACATTTAGGTTGCTTCCATGTCTTGGCTGTTGTAAATATTGCTGCTGTGAACATTGGGGTGCATGTATCTTTTTGAATTAGAGTTTTCTCCTGATATAAGTCCAAGAGTGAAGATGACCACTTCTTAACTAATTACACCTGTATCAGTCCTTCCAAATAAGGTCACATTTTGAGGTTCCAGGAAGAGCCTGGATTTGGGGAGACACTAGCCAACCCAGGATAGTCCCTAAGGGTTGGAAATGGACACACGTGGGAAGCTCACCACGGACGGGAGGCTGCTACTGACCTGGCCGGTGTAGATGGAGAAGTTGTGACTGCTGCTGTGTAAACACATTGGTAACCTGAGTTTTATGGGTTTATTCTCTTCTAACGAAAAGGAGAATTCATTCTTGCGTTTAGCTGGGGAAAATCGTGGGTATTTTAGGAGTCGGTGCTTTTCTAGAAGTGGTCATGTCTGAGAACAGGCTCCCACCCAGCCACTTCATTGCTGGGCAGTGTGCAGCTGCCTCTTCCAGACCTTGCTTCCCGAGCTGCCGAGACCCCGGGCTGGGTCTGCGGGCAGTTCACGCAATGTCTCCTGGGCACACCAGCTGGTGCAGGGCTAGCCAGAGGCCAGCACGCGTGAGGCAGAGCAGCTGACCACGAGGGGCCCTGCAGGGCTAGCAGGACAGCGGATCCCAGAGAGAGTGGGGGAGACGGGCCTCGGGTGCAGGGGCTGAGATTTGACGTGAAGGATGGAGGAATAATCCTCGCCAGGCAGAGGGCAGGTGCGGGTGTGCTTTGGGTTCCCCTAACTGGCCTCTCACTCACAGTGCCCAGTAAAGGGAGTCTCCTGTCCCCTCCTGCCTCACCCACCCGCGCCCTGTGCTGAGGGGGAGGGGAGAGCAAGGCACCCGAGCAGACTGGCAGGGCAGCAGCTCCTGTCTTCAGCAGCTGGTGCACGTGTGAGCAGAGGAGGCCGCATCCTGGGGGAGTGCATGAGGAATTCAGAGTTCAAGCCTCTGCTCTCCAACCACCTCATTTTTTCCTCCGACCCGGGGCAGCCTGGCAGCCCCTCCCCAGGCAGCTGTTCTGTGCCGAGTCCTGGCCTTCACAGGGGCTTTGAGGCAGGCGAGGGGCTCCCTTGAACGCCAGAGTGTGGCGTTGACCTGGTCCTAGATTTAAGCTGCTGCTATTCTTGTATTCATACCGCTGCAGAATTTCTGTAGGGTGCTGCGTCCACGCAGAGTTCAGTGTCTGCCGTGTCGTGAAGATGCAGATTGTTACTTTGTTCCTCGCATGCTCATTGTGGCTGAGTTTCATTCCCAACGGAAGTTAGGACGGAAAGGATGTGTCAGGGTCATAAAAGCCTGAGAAAACCCCCAAGGCTACGAGCTTGGGAACCTGTGCATGTAAAGTGTGTTCCTGCCTGGACCCTGCGCCCCACCAGCAGAGACCCCATGGGGGAGGGGATGTCGGGGAGGCCACTCTTGATGGGTACCTGCCAGCTTATCTGTTGGAAAGCACATGCCAAGTGAATGTCCTTCGTTCTTTTTTCTGATTTGAGGACCATCACATTGAGTGGTTTTACCTGCATCTCTCACGTTGAGCTTCATCTGTTTCCAGTGTGGGTTTGCGCCTTGTGAGAACCCCAAGACTGGGGACTCAGTGTGGCCGGAGTTCACCGTTTAGGAGCCAGAGTCACCTTCTTTGTTCAGCTCTGCCTCTGGCCGGGCTGGAGGTGGGGTTCATACCCCAAGCTCAGTGTGTGAACAGCCCCACACGCTGTGGGAACATGGGAGCCTGGGCCACATGTCAGCTTCTGAGCGATACCCCCTCCCCCTCCCACATTCTTGGGGGGCTGGCCCGGGAGCGTGGCTGTGGCTGGTTGTCCATGGCCTTGGAGCTGGGTGGGTGCTGACGTCAGCCTGCCTGTACTGGGTTCAGGACTCCTGCTCTTTCCAGCCCCTGGCTTCCTGGGGCTCTCCCAGCTACGGCCCTGTCAGACCTCTTGGCTTCTCTGTCCCTTCAGTCTGCTCATCCTGCCACCGGCCACCCACCTCCTCTTTTCTGTGAACCTCTGCTCAGATGCCCACACACACTCCCTTTTGCCAAGGGATGGAGGCCCAGGCTTCTTAGCTGTGCCCTCTCCTGTCTCCAGCTAGCTCCCCTGTGCCCCACCCCTACTGCTCGTGTCCTTCTCTAGACCCTCCCCCTGTGTGGGACCTGCCACCTCTGTGCAGGCCTCCTGGGATGCACCCAAGATCATTCACCCATTCACTCAACTATTCACTACTCCGCTCACCTTGCAGGCCCTCCCTCATTCTGATCTCACCGTCCCTCTGGGAGGGACTCCATCCATCCCCACAGAACAGATTGTGCTAGTCAGCAACGCTGGTCTGTGTCCCCAACAAAACAGCCAGGGATTTAGGAGCAGAGCACATTCCTGTGTCCCTGGCAGCTGGACCTGAACTCAGACCCTAAGAGCTGCTTGCTAAGGTGTGGTTATCCACCCTCCTCCCGTCCCACAGGAAGACAGTCAGAGTTAGGCTGTGCACAGGGGGTCACAGTCAGGCTGACCTGTGGCCAGCATGCCTCAGCGCATCCCACCCAGTGCACAGCAATAGCCATGGTTGGTGGCCATTCTGGTTGTTAGACATGTGGAACCCGGAAAGCGGAAGGAGGGTATGTTGTCACTAAAAGCCCAGGCTCTGAAGCTGGACAGGCCTGGAGGCTCCAGAATTCCCCCGCCTACGGCCCTGGGCAATTTCAAGGCACCTTTCTGCCCCCACACCTACTTCAGTGGGTCAACGTGCGTTAACCAAGGCAGCGCCTGGCCCAGGGCTTGGCACCCGGAAAGGCAAGATTACTAAGGCCATCCAGAGAGGAAGAGCCTCGGGGAAGACCCACCCGGGTTCAGATCCAGCTCTGCCCTAAACCAGTGGCCCTGCCTGGAGAGCAGGAAGAACAGCTGCCATCTGCTGGCCACTGTGAGGCTACACGCTCACACTGGTCAAGCCAGTGGCCCAGGGCCTGGCCCAGCACCTGTGGCCTCCAGACCCTGGGTCATTTCGGGGCCGCACTTGGGCTGGTTGAGGCGGGGGCAGGCCCTGCCCCCAGCCCCGCCTAGCTTGGACCCCACTCTGCCAGCTGGCTGGGCACTGCCCCCAGCTCCGGGCATGTGCAGAGCAGTGACTCAGTTGTGGCCGCCCCCACACACCGTTTGCCACGGGAAGAAGTCCGTTCTCTCACAATGTGCATCTTGCTCAGAAATTTTATACCCCGGGTTACGGATTTTCTTTGCCAAAACAAAAGTTTCTTCCTGGTTATTTCTGAAACAAGGCATCTCAGAAAGCCCTAGGCAGTTGTAGGCTCTGACACTGATAGGCCTGGGTCAAAGCAGCAGAAGGGCCCAGGCCGGCTGCCCACCCCACCCCACTCATCGCAGTGCACCCCAGAGGCTCCCACAGCCCCCTGCAACCCTTTTGGACACAGGCTGGGCTGGCAGCAGGCCAGGCTCCAAGGCACCCCAGACTCCCAGGAAAGGGTGCACCAAGGCACCTGGGGCCGCGTAGGAGGTGAGGTGGGGGGTTAGTGAGTGCAGCCTGGCAGGAAGAGGGTGGCCCTGGATGCAGACAGACCAGCTGGGTGGCCCGGGGCATGACTTCACCTACCTGAGCCTCGTTACCTGTCTGTCCCCTGGGGATGGTACAGTTCCTACCCTGACAAGGCCATTAAGAGGCCACAGCCAGTGTCTCCACACCAAAGACCCCATAGGTGAGTGTGGCCTTGCTCCTCAGGGGAGACAGGCGAAGACCTGCAGGAGGGAGGCCCTGGGCAGCAGCAGGGAGGGGAGCTGTGACTGTGACCTGGGGGATCTTCAGATAGGCTTTGAAGTTGGGATGGCGTTGGGCTGGGTAGGGGGTGAGGCCTCTGAGGAGGTGAGGTGGTGACGAAGCTCCAGGCAGTGGGGACACAGAAAGGCCTCAAGTGAGAGCACTCGTGTTTGCAGGGAACGGGGCAGTTTGGTGTGGCTAGGGTGGGCGCAGAGCGGGGAGCAGGTCAGCTTGGCAGGGGAAGCGCGAGTCAGATCAGCCGGGCTGGGCCTGCCATGTAGGGACGGTGCCCGGGCTTCATTCGGGATCTGCGCCCTCTGGGTGCACCCCCTGCCTCTTTGCCCAGACAGCCCACCCCGGCCTGCACTGCAGCATGGGGGCACAGGTGCCCCCTGCAGAGCACAGCCCAGGCCATCGCTCCAGCTGGTCCCTCCTCCATCACCTCCACTGACTCAGGAGGGCCCACACCCCCCCACCCTAGGAGGCTGGCGGCCACCTTGCCCTAGTAGGGTGCTGGAGCAGCACCACCCAGACTGGTTATCTCCCTAGCAGCTCTGCCCACCCCTCCCTCCTGGGCCCGGCTGTCGGGCCTCCGGTGCCAGAGCCCTGTTGGTTATTCATAACCCAGCCACCCCGTGTCTCTCCACAGATGACTCTGGGGACGACGATGACACTGCCTCCCCGACCGACAGGACTGAGCTGCACGACACCGTCCGGAACCTCTCCCTGAAGCTGGACGACCTCAGCACGTGCAATGAGCTGGTGGCCAAGCACGGCGCAGCACTGCAGCGCTCCCTGAGCGAGCTGGATGGGCTCCGGACCCCCTACGAGAGCAGCGAGAAGCTGAAGGCGGTGAACGAGCGGGCCACCCTCTTCCGCATCACATCCAATGCTATGATCAACGTGAGTGTTGCCTGCGTCCTGGCCCAGGGTCACCACGGCACCTCGGTCCCTGAGCAGGTGGCCGGGGTGCTGGACAGACCAGGGCTCCCTCTCACACACCCCATCCTGTGTCACTTCAGCCACGTGGTGTCGATGGGCAAGGAGAGTTTTTAATCGTCAGGTGGAAACCAGGGTGGGGTGTGGGATCCAGCTGAGGCCTGCGGGCCTGGGTGAGGAAGGCCGAGGCCCCAGCTTGAGCGGATGGCTCTGTGCCCACAACAGGGACACCACAGCCGTGTCATCCCACAGCAGCTGCTGCCACTCCTTCCCCAAGTACATTTGCCGCTGAGACTCAGCAGGGTCAGGACCTGTAACCATGGGGACGGGCACGTGGGGGTGCTGGTGTCAGGGGCCGCTCAGTCAGAAGAGCTTTCGAGCTGAGCCTGCTGCGGCCGTGCCCACCTGATAGTAGCTGAATTCGGGGGGTTCAGCCCCAGGAGTCACCGCTTTCCACAGGGTTCTGGAATGGGGAGGGTCTCTCCGTGGCGGCAGAGAGCACAGTGCCCGACAACAGTTGCAGGCCCTTCCTCTTTCTGGCCAGTGTTTCCCAGAGGCACCTTTGTTCCTCCAGGCCTCCCACAGCAGACAGAGGTCTGACTGCGACGGCCTCCTCCCCAGGGCAGCCCCCAAGAGGGGCACATTTGGGCTCTGGATGCTCGGACCCGGGGGCCAAAGTGGGGAGGTGTGGGGAGATGGAGGCCAATACAGAGGAGGCAGCCCAGGTCCAGAGAACATGGTACAGGCAGACCGTACTGGTGCCCAGGTGAGCTCCAGTTTGGGGACCCAGCCTCTGAAGCAAGGGGTTCAGACCAGAGCAGGGTCAGGAGTTGGGACCAGGCTCTACGCCCAACACCAGGAAACCTGGGGGCAGGGTGAGAAGGTGGAGGCTGGAGCCTGAGCGAGACCCTCAGATGAAATCCTGAGTGTGGGAGACTTGCCCCAGTCCTGCTTCACTGGGACTGTGGGCAGCATGATTTTGCGGGGTGTCGAGGGGCGTGGACCACTCCCGCCACAGACAGGCTTGGGCCTGAGGCTGCTGGGGTGCAGGAGAGGGGCACCTGCTTCCCAGACTACAGGGAAACGTGCACAGGTGGTCACACAGGTGGACCTTTGTCCCCAGCACTTGTGGGGTGCAGCTGGTGCCCACCTGCTGAGGGGCTGCTGGACCACAGCTCTGCAGCCACCCCGTGATTTGGCTCTGTTGTTGGTCTGCTCTCTTGTCTTCCTCTGTCCACCCGCTCAGCCCACTGGCCTCCTTACAGTCCCCAGACTCTGGGGGCCTTCATCACTGCACTTCTTCATGGGACAGGCACTGACGTCAGGCATTTCATGGCGTAATGATGCGTTTGTGTCCCCCCGCCCCCTGGTACTGCCTCCCCGTCTGCCCAGGCTGAAGCCACGTGTCTCTAAGCAGTTTGGGCTTTTCCCAGGTGATGAGCTTCTCAGCTGGCACCTCTCACAACAGTATTTTATCAGGCAATAGAGGCAGGTCATGATGAATTGTTTGATGGGCAGGCCCCTGGGGTTGATGAGGAAGCCTGTTTGCAGCTCTGGCACCAGGAGGGTTGGACCTGAGTGATGGTGCCTGCTCCCAGGGCCCAGCTCTGCCCACCTGCTCGCGTGAACCTAACGTGAGAGCCTTGCCACGTCCACCTCTATGGGGAGCACAGAAATGAGGTGCTGGCCCCCAAGGCTGTGCTAGCAGCCTGGGCTAGTGCAGAGGCCCACGTTTCTTGCAGGGCCCCTTCCTGACAGCTACTCCTTACCTGCCAGGAGCCAACTCGGTTCTGGGAAGGCAGCTCACAGAGCCGTGAGACAGCAAGCACCCAGACCCCACCGTGTGCAGAAGGGCCACCCCTGCCATGAGGAGGAGGTGGACCAGGGAGCTGTAACTAAGCAACCCCTGCAGCTCCAGCCCCCAATCCCCAGGAAGCCCATTCCTGCCCAGGACCACTTACCCACCCTGCCCCCCCACCCCACAGCCTCACTAGTACCATTAGGATGCTTAGTGCCCATCGGAAAGAGGCTCCGAGAAGGGAGGGTCAGGAAGCCTTGTCTGCCCACTCTCTAACCACACCCCAGCCCCCCGCTGCCCCACTCCCTGCCCCAGCTCTGCTGACTGTCACCCTGTCCACGGGTCCTCATATCTCCTGGGCTTTTCTACCATGGCATTAGGCCATCCTCCCTGTTGGGCAGGGCACTGCAATCCTGGTAGCCTGACGCTTCTGTTCTTGGCCCGGTGCCTGGCATCCACAGAGCCTCACTGAAAGAGAGAGAGAAGATTGCGAAGGAATGCAGGAGCGACTGAATGAGTCGCTTAGTGTCTGGCGGAATTCCCCAGTGGGTGATTTTGTGAGTTTGATCACGGGCAGCCCAGCAGTTCCACACTTGGATCGCTGTCCGGGTAGCTGTGCATTTGCTGCCATTTAGAAGGAAACTCACAGCACAAGAACGACTGTGGTTCCCGTACTGAGCCTTGCAGCTCTGCACGCCGTGCACAGGGCCCCCCAGGAACTGCGCCCATCCCCGAGAACCAGGCGCTGGTGGTACAGCACTAAATCTGTCCTGAGGTTTAATGTGGAGAACGGCTGAGCTAATAACACACGTTACTAGCTCATGTTTGATTATTCGTTTCCATAAAGCGAAAAGGATGAACTCCTGTTTTATTCCCCTTTCCTGTGAGTTTATCTTTGTGGTGAAGCAGAATTTGAAGCCCTGGTTTGGAGGGTGGGCCTCTGGGATGCTAGCACTATGACCGCAAGCGCCCGCCCCAGTTTCTGCCACTCCTTTGTTCCTCACAATGGCCACATGAGGTTGGGGTCATTACAGCTTGTCACCATCGTTTGTATTATTCAGGTGCCATTCTGAGGCCCAGAGCAGTCATCTTGCCCAAGGGTAGCAGGCCTGGCTCCTGCATAAGCACATGGGGTCACAGCCGTTGGCCCTTGGGCTGTCCCCACTGCTGGCCTTGGGATCTGTGCAGAAGGGCCAGGACTGCATCACCTGTTGCCAGACCCAGCACACCTGGGTAATCTCTCCTGGGTAACCTGGGCTCCCCTACGGGTTGGCCTTGGGCCCTGCATCCTGGCCCCATGGCAGGCAGAAGACCCCACGGTATTGCGACGATTGTTTCGAGGCGAACCTGCCCTGGTGAGTGGGCTGCACGTGCCCCGCCCCGGCCGGTGGAAGCAGGTTCTGTCCGTCAGCCAGCAGGGAGCCTGGTGGGAAAGGGCTGCTTCTGTGACTTTCACGCAGGCCTGCTTCCCCACCTGCTGAGCCCCCAGGTCCTAATCCCACCGCTCTCAGGGCCTCCTCCTCTCAGCCCTGCCTGGGGCCGAGGGAGGGAGCCGCAGTCCCAGTGTGAAGGTGCTGAGCCAGTCGTTGGGCTGGCAGCCTGGGGGCTTGCTCCCTGCCACTGCTCTTCAGGCCCCTCCTGACTCGGCCCCCACACTGGACCTGCAGAAAGTTGGGGGGAGTGGCCAACAGGGTTGCACCCACCAGGCTCAGCTCAAAGGGCGTGATGAGACAGACCCTGCACTCTGGGTCCCTCAGTTTGCCAAAGAGGACAGCAGCACAGGAGGGACACACCTGGTGCTGGCGGGAGAGCTGGCTGGTGGGATGGGGTGCAGGTCCTGACAGCAAGGGTGGGGAAGCTGTGCTGGACGTCGGCCCAGCACCGCTGGACTCAGGAAGTTGGCTCCAGCTCTGGTGGGAGGAGCCGCAGGAGCACAGTGCAGCAGGGGGAGGGGAGGGCAGGGACAGGCAGGTGAGGAGAGGTGGGGGCACGTAGAGCCAGGTGGGGCTTGTATGTAGAGACAGTACCTCAGGGCACTTGGCTAAGGCCTCAGATTTGGGGCATAATAGAAACAAAGGCCGGGTCATCCTAGAAACAAGGGCCGTGACCGCTGGAAATGCTCGGAGGCTTCTCTGAGCCCCGCTTGGAGGTCATATTGGGCTCCTCGCACCCACCCCAGTGAAGCAGCGGCCAGAGGCCCCAGAGCTGCCTTCCCTCGTGCTCCTGGGCCCCACGGACAGGTTCCGGTCCAGCTGACCACTGTTCTGCTCCTGACAGCTTGCTCATTTGGGGCCTGGGGAGATGGGTAAAAATAGACTCCAGAACTGTCTAAAATCAGTTGGCAAACGGGTGGCCAGATGGTGCCAGTTCCTGTGCACAAGGGGTAAACTATTTTGAACGTGGAAAGGGCTATTTTCAAGTTTGAACTGAAGTGCGAAGCTGCCTCCCCACTGCCGTGAGTCACATCAAGGAGAAGCTGTGACCGTCCCCTCAGTGTCTGGGAACGGTTGGCCCCTGGGTGCCAGCAGCCTGTGCTGAGGGCCTCGGGAGGAGGGGGCCTGGCCCTGGAGCTGCTCAACCTCGAGGGGTGGGTGGGTGGTGGGGCTGCAGCACGGCGGCTGGACTGGAGGGCCCTGCACCCCCATCACAGCTCCTGGGGGCCCAGCTCTGGGCCCTGGGGGCTGAAGTGCACGTGCTTCTTCCAGTCCAGCTGCCTCTGAGCCAGGCCTGAATCTCAGCCCCTTCCTGCTGTCAGGCCAGCCTTCTGCTCCTTGGAGGGAGGGGAAGGAGAGACCCCGGTGTGTCCCTGGTGTAAGCTGCTGGCAAGGCAGAGGGGCTCAGGGAACCAGGACTCTGCACGATTTTCTCCTATTCGCCACCTTTAGTACCACAGGCTAGTGTTAGGCGGGTCCACAGTGATGCTGGCCACGTGAGGCTCGGTGTGGGGGGTAGATGGTGGGGCAGCCTCAGCCACCCACCAACCTGGAGCCCTGAAGCCCAAGAACAGCTGCAGGCCAGTCACGTGACCCGTCAGCCACCCAGCAGGTCCCAGCTGGTTGGGTCCCTGGAACCTGCCTTGTGCTAACGGCTAGAAACAGAGCCAGTCACCTAGCTGGTCCTGTTGGCCCAAGGTGCCTGCCCAGCCCGGAACCACCAGGCATTAGGCATGTGGTACCCCCTCCCCTCCTCTGTGGCTCCCTGGCACCGTTCTCATGGCCCCGGCACAGGCGGCAGTGATACTGCAGGAGGTTGATGATTTCCAAGCCACCACTGAAAGCCGGGCCTGAGCCAGGTCCTGGCCCTGCAGACCCTTCCAGAGCTCGAGAGGCTTCCCGGGCCACACACAGAGCAGGCATGAGACCCAGGCCACTGATGGTAGCCCAGCTTGCCCACCCATGTTTGGGGAGTGGCGAGGTCATTCGGGATTAGGATCAGGACCAGCAAAAGCGATTAGTCTGTCCTCCTTCCTCCTGGGCACAGCTGGGCAAGGTTTCCAGCTCAGACATGCTCTGTGTCTGTGTGACACCTGTCAGGGTGACCAGCAGCCACACCCCTTGGCACTCACACAGCTTGGCCCCAGTGTGCTTCCCTGGGGGGCAGCCCTCACAGGCCAGGCTTCTGGGAAGAGTGAGTCACCAGTGGGCAGCCCAGCCCAGTGAGGGGTGGCCAGGCCGCCTTTTTCGTCCTGGGCTTTTCAGTTCTCACTTTGCTTTGGCCATGTCAACAGGCTCCCCGCCTTCCCCACAGAGGCAAAGCTGCTCTGCCCTCAGGATCACGCACCTCTTCCATCTCAGGGACCCTCTCAACAGCCCTCAGGGTGGAAGAGGCCAGGCTGAGACTGGAACCCTGTTCCCATCCAGAGGATGATCACGCTCTGGGTCCCAGAATTGAGGACTCTGCAGGAGTCCTGGCATTCAGCTCCCAATACATCTCATGAGGACACCAAGGCCCAGGAGGTTATTTGCCTGCCTCAGGGTGGGCAGCAAGGCAGTGCCATGAAGGGCCTGGTGTGTGTGGTATGGGTCGAGGGCTTTGGGGTGACCTGAGGCTCCGCTCCTGCTCAGGGCCGGGCATGAGTTCTCTTGAGAGTTGTGGCCACGCCTCAGGGGAAATGTGACTGTGTCCAGGGCTCGGGTCAGCCAGGCCCTCCCTGGGCCCCTGGGAGCCACCCCCAGCCACCCCCGCATCGCTGGGCCCCAGGCCTAATCCAGCTTAGCAAGCACACAGTGCACGGCCCAGCTCAGCATTCCAGAGTGGCGGGGCCAGGCCAGTGCCTGCTCCCTCCATGGCTGGCAGGGATGGGGCCTGAAGGTCGGCAACATCAGAGGAAACCGGGGCAGCTGGAGATGGACACCAGGTAGGCACCTTAGGGCAGAGGGGGCAGGTGGGTTCACCACAGCCCACAGGGTGACCAGGCAGCTCATTGACTACAGATGCCCCCCTCAACCCCGCACCAAGTGACAGTGGAAAAGGCCCTGGTCCAGCCACGTGAGCCCTTCAATCTTGGGGAACAGGATACAGCAGCTTCCACTGTGCCCCACTCTTCAGGCCACTTCTACACTGTCTGATCTTCCTGTGCCCAGTCCAGCCACATGTGGCCCAAATGAGGTTCCTGTGGTCCTGGGGATTTGACTTCCTGTCCCTCTGCTGCCCTACTTTGGCCAGACCTGCAGTGGCAGCAAGGTGGAGGTTACTCAGGCCGGCAGCCGGCAGCCCAGGCCACATGGGCAGCATCCTCACCTGCAGGGATGGTGCTGGGAGGCAGGCAGGGCCGGGTCCTCCTGCTTGAACAGGGTTACTCCCCGACATCCTTGGTTAGTGAGCATCTCTGAGAGCCCAGCTCCACCCCAGGAAGGCTGCGTGATCCCACACCGCCTCCAGGGGCACCCAGATGGCAATAAGGATCCAGCTTAACAAACCAGTGACAGCACTGGTTCCATGCCCTGGGAGACTTGAGGGTGGGGTGTGTGGGGAACTGGACCCTGGCCCTGCACGCACTGCCTCGTGGCCTTGAGCAAGTCCCTTGGCCTCCCTGAGCCGCCATTCTCTCCTCAGTCATGCTGTTCAAACGGCTACCTCAGTGCTGGTGAGAATGCCCCAGACAGCCCTGACCCACAGCAGGAGTGCACTGTGAGGGAGGTGGGGCCGGCATCAGAGTAAGCAGGTGTGTTTGGGATTGAGCCAGACAAGGGGAAGACCCGTGAGGGAGAACGTGGGGAAGGCTGGGCCCCAGTGATGAGTCTGGAGAGGATCTGGGACAGGTCTGTAGGAAGCCATCAGCTGCCCCAGGAAATACAACAAAAGTCCCCTTTTCCGTAGAATGAGAAAATGGTTGTTTCTATGGTATTCAGAGCTCACAGATATCAAGGGTAGGAGGAAGGGAGCCTAGTTCATCTTTGCACTACAATTGTCTTTCCTTCTTTGCTTTTGCTGCTAGGAAGCTCAGAGGCCACACAGTCTACAGGGCTCTCTGACATGAGTTTGTGGAATTCTTTACCATGACTTTTGGCTGCTATTTTATACTGTTTGTAGCTCATTTACAAGCCTTGTTTCAAATGCTGTGTGTTATATGAAAGCAAAGTACCCGTCTGTGTTGAAACTCATGGTCATAGAGAAGCCTGCAGGAGCTGTGACTGGTCAGCAGGGAGTGATGAAGCAGTACTAAGGAAGTTGAGAGGCCTTGTGCAGCTGCTGAGCCAGTTGGGTGGGGCAGGCAATGTGCCAGCGGGCAGGGCACTCACAGACCATAAGGACCGGAACACTGTGAAGCGCCGGTCACATGTCTCGCCTGTAATAAGGCTCCGTGTGTGACGCCGCGGGGGCCCCTGCACCCTCTCGCCAAGGCAGGCGGGCGAGCAGGCAAGGGGACCGTGCCTTGTGTGGACTGGGATCCTGTCCTGCTTGCCCCTTGTTGACCTGGAAGCCCCTGTTCCCTGGGCCTTGGTATCTGGGGACAGGAGGACCTGGCCAGGGGCTTCCCTGAAGTGATGTGCCCAGTGCTCTCCCAGGGAGAGGAGCCTGAGCCTCTGCTGTTAGGGCTCCTACCCTGGTTAGTGGACAGGTGGCAGGAGCCGAGACTAACCTGCCTGGGTGCTGGGGCTGCCTGAGCTTAGGGTCGGGGGAAGCAACGATGACATGGACAGAGGTCACTTGGGAGCAGCAGCTCGGAGTGGACCAAGCTCTGGTTAAGGACCCAGTATGACCTCAGAGGCTCTGTTCACTGTCTGTGGGATAGGGTAGGGGTCCCAGTCCCCTCATCTCATGGGACTCCTGTAAGGGTGTGGGGCGATTCTGAGGTACCCAGAGGGATACTCTGCCTTCCTACCCCTGCCACCTCTTAACCCACTGGTGCTGACCGAGCAGAGGTGCCTTCCAGTCTGGTCGCCGGGGTGGGTGGTCACTGTGTCTGCTGTTAGGGTCCCCACCCTGAGGTCTGCAGCGATGGAGGGGCAGGGACGCAGGGTGAAGCTGGAAACCACTGTGGGACCCAGGGCAATGAAGGCTTGGCTCCAGGCCTCAAACTGTGGAGCGGGAGAGCCAGGCTTGGAGCTGGGTCTCCCCAGGCCCACCTCGGGGGTCCCCAAATTGCATGATAGCCAGTGACTGCAGCTCCGCACCAGTGGGCGAGCCCTGTAGACCCAAAATAGCCCCAGACCTGCAACGGCCCTGGATGCAACCTTCCTCGCCTCCAGAGCCTGCTAAGTGCATAAGGAGATTTCTTCCCCCCTCCCCCAACATGTGCCAGGACACCTGTCAGCATAAATCCCTGACCCTTCTGGAGAAGCGGGTTAGGGTGGCTTAGGTGTGGCCAGGGAGGGGACAGGGACCAGCACCCAGACGTCCCGGGGAGGGCAGGAGACCCTTGATTGTGTCTCCTCCCCAGAGCCTCGCGGGGCTGCTGGGAACTAAGCCTTGGTTTCTTCGTCTGTCAAATAGGGAAAATCCCTCTCCTCCCTCTGAGGATTTTGCTGGGTGAGCTGAGACAGGGTGCCTGTGAGACACGGTCTGTGGGCGCAGTACTGTGGCAGCTCATGGAGGGACGTGGGCTCAGAGCGGCTGGATGGCTCGTGGGAACCTTGGCCTGCCCATGCCTTTCCCACTACACTTTGCTGGTTTTCCTTGGGCCTCTGTTTCCATATCTTAAGGACGGCGGGGAGGGGGGAGCACCTGCCCCACCCACCCTGCACGGTGCTGGGGGGTGAGATGGGCGGACACAAGGAAGTCGCCCAGGGAGGGCCTGTTAAGGAGCATCATGCCCGGGGCCAGCTGAGCAGCCAGCCCTCTGGAGCCCCCGCCCAGGGCCCTTTCCACTAAGCCAGGCCGGATCCCAGGGCCTGGCTTCTGTTGGGTGGGAGAGCCAGCCAAGCCCAGGCAGGTGCCCCACTCTGGCAGGATGTTGAGTTATCCAGCAAACGCTCTGGAGCAGCTGCTGAGCTTGGGGGATTCCATGGGATGAAGAGAAACAGGCACAGTCACTTGAGAAACTAACTGGCCGGCGAGACTGCAGTGGAGGCGAGGGTCAGAAGGGGTCTGACCCAGCAGGGGCGGAGCCTTCCTTGGGGGGGTGCGGGAGAGGCCTGAGGAGCAGCAGCAGGTAGCAGGTTGGTGAAGGCATGTGCTCAGGCAGCTGCAAAGAATCTGGATGTCATAGTAGGCCGCAAGTTTGAAGGGGGACCTTTAAAGCAGAGTTTATATGATACAGACTTTGAGTTAACTTGGTGGAAACTTCCAGTCCCAGTTCCTCTGCCAGACAAGAACTGTTTGTTACTTCTGAGCCAGGCAGTATAGCAGAAGGTGACTTTCCTTCCTTCTGTGCCAATGCCAGGGTCTGGCCTGAGCTGCCAGGGGTGCGTTGGTTCCGGTGGGGACAGGGGTCGTGACAAACCTCAGGTCCAGCCCTGGTGAGGGCACGGCAGCTGAGCACTTAGGCCCCAGCTGTGAGGAACCCACAGCTGGCACCCCAGCTGCTGCTGGCAGTGACACCGGGGTTCAGTGCCCTCAAAGGGCGTCCTGAGTGTGGGGCACCCACCAGGGCAGATGCCAGACTGGCTCTGAGGAAGCCAAAGGGGGCAGCACAGGTGTATCTGACCCACCTGGCAGGGGGAGGGGGAGGGGAGACGGTGCTCCCAGCCCTGTGCTCACAGTCTCCAGCCCCCCAGGCCTGCAGGGACTTCCTGGAACTAGCAGAGACGCACAGCCGGAAATGGCAGCGTGCCCTGCAGTATGAGCAGGAGCAACGCATCCACCTGGAGGAGACCATCGAGCAGCTGGCCAAGCAGCACAACAGCCTCGAGCGCGCCTTCCGCAGCGCCCCCGGCCGGGCCGCCAACCCTAGCAAGAGCTTCAGCGAGGGTGAGCGGGCGCAGGTGGCCTCTGCCCGGGCGTCCCCTCACACAGCCCCCGGGACCCACCCCCTCCACATGCCCACGGCTGGGCTCACCTTGGCTGACACTGGCTGCCCGTGTGGCTTATTCTCCCCACGGCCCCAGACAGGCAGTCTCCCAGTATCCAGGACACAAACCTCGGCGACCCCAACTGTCCCCTCTGTGGCAGGGCTGCCCGGGCTCGAGGTCACAGGTACCCCGGGAAAGGGGTCTGTCAGAAAGGGAAGCTGGGCCAGACTGACCAGCATGTTTAGAGATCAGGGAAGCTTCCAGAAGGAAAGAGGCTCTGAGCATGAGGGTTGAAAAAAAGTGTGTCCCAGGAAAGGGAGCTCGGGCCCCCCAGCTGAGTGACTGAGGTGGGGAGGGGACACAGGGCCTGGACTCTGGGCTCCCCTCTTGGGCAGGCGCGATTTTTGAGGCTGCAAAACTGAGGTAGTGGTTCCTTGTGTCTCTAGGAAGCCTCCTAACCACCAAAGGCGAGGACAGTGAGGAAGATGAAGATACCGAGTACTTTGACGCCATGGAAGACTCCACGTCCTTCATCACTGTGATCACTGAGGCCAAGGAGGACAGGTGGGCTCTGAGAGGAGGTGGAACCTCTCCTGGGTCAGCCTCTCCCGCCCGTTCTCAGCCCCACCTGTTCTTCTTTGCACTCAGGGTTTTTTCTTTAAGTCTTGCTCCAGATGGTGTTTTTGCTTAGATTGGTTCTGTTCTTACTTAAATCAAAAATGCCCAAATAGAGCACCCTGCCTGGGCCCTCAAGCTTCTGACCCACAGCCATAGCGCCCCCTGCTGCTCTGGCCCCCATCTCACCACAGGTGTTCCTGGAAACAGAGATGCACTGACCCCGCTTCCTTCCCTTCCCAACCTCAGTCCAGTGCAGGAATCAAACCAGCACAGGGGACACAGTGGGGTCTGTCTGTGGCAGAGGGGGCCCACGGAGCTCCATGGGGCTCTCTCCAAGATGCCCACCCCTTGGCTCCTCTGCATCCAGGGTCAGCATTCCAGAGCAGGGGCCCCTGGTGAGGACTTTGCTGGACAGCAGCTGCTGCTGCTGCCATGGAGTGTCAGTGGGTGGGAGCCCCTCCAAATCGCTGACCCGAGTCCCTCAGCCCCACCTGAGTCCTGAACCGGAAAAGCCCCTGTTGGAGATGTGGGCTGCCCTTCGGACCTCACCAAGGGCTGGATAGGTCCCTGGGAGGCCTCAGGATTTGTAAATAACTTGCCTTCCTTCTTGTGTTTGCCACAGAAAAGCTGAGGGTGGGACCACAGGCTCTGTGGACTGGACCTCATCAGACAATGTAAGGAGGGGGGACCCTGAGAGGGGCCGAGGGGGAGGTTGGCACTTGGGGAGTTCAGGCCCCTCACCCTGGATGCCTTCATCTGAACTCAGGCAGAGTCTGCCTCTCCCCCCAGCCACGTGCCAGCACCCAGGTCACAGCCAGGGCAAGGCCTAGGGGGCTGAGGAGATGCTCTGGCCTCTGCTGACAGGCACACTCTGCTTCTCTGGCAGGTGCTGGATGGCGCCTCGCTTGTCCCCAAGGGCCCCTCCAAAGTCAAGAGGCGTGTCCGCATCCCCGACAAGCCCAACTACAGCCTTAACCTCTGGAGCATCATGAAGAACTGCATCGGCCGGGAGCTCTCTAAGATCCCCATGCCGGTAGGGGGCGCAGCGGGGTGCCGGGACAGGGTGGGTGTCCTGTGGGGCTTTCCTTGTGCATGGACAAGCAGTAATGGCCCATGGGAAGTACAGGCAGCCCTGGGTGTCATCTTCTTATTGACACCTGAGGAGCACGGAATACATTATAGAATCATGTTCATCGGCACTGCCAAAATCCCCCTGGAGCTTAGGGCTCAGGCTCAGAGGGAAGGAGCCAGGAGGGGTTCTGTGCTGATCAGACGTAGGGACCCGCAGAGCACCTCCCGCCTCACAGATGGGGAGCAGCAGGACTGGGCTGTGTGGGGCCAGGTGGGCCCTCCTCCATGCTGGGCACTGCCCCAAGTGCCCACCCCAGCGAGGTCACCACCAGGCTGAGGGCAGGGTTGGCATCCTCGTGGTGCTGGACCACAGTGGCATCTCCATGGAGAGGGTGCTGGGGGTTCTAGGCCAGACTTGGTTTCACTGTGTGACCAGGAGAGAAAAATTGCATAATAGCTCAATATGAGGAAGACCCACTTCATCCGTTCATTCGTTCACTGATTCCTATGACGCACTGCCAAAATAAGCCAGAAACCCTGGCCTTCCTGGCATTCACATCCCAGGAAGGGAGACTGACAGGAAATGTAATAAAAGTCTGCAAGACGCAAGCAGGTCAGACAGTGGTGAGGGCCCGGAGGCAGGTGAGGAGTGGGGCTGCGGTCTGAGGTCACCAGAGGAGCCTCACTGTGAAGGTGGTCTGAGCAGTGACATCTCTGAGGGCGCTGTGCGGATTGACCCCAGGTCTGTTGTGCTGAGAGCAGCGGACGCCCAACCCAGACACCCTGACCTGACTCTCCTGCCTGCTCACAGGTCAACTTTAATGAGCCCCTGTCCATGCTCCAGCGGCTGACCGAGGACCTGGAGTACCACCACCTGCTGGACAAGGCGGTGCACTGCACCAGCTCAGTGGAGCAGATGTGCCTGGTGGCCGCCTTCTCCGTGTCCTCCTACTCCACCACCGTGCACCGCATCGCCAAGCCCTTCAACCCAATGCTGGGTGAGACCTTTGAGCTGGACCGTCTGGATGACATGGGCCTGCGCTCCCTGTGTGAGCAGGTAAGGCCCACACACAATCCGGCCAGGCCTGGGGGTCGGAGCCAGACAAATGGGACACAGAAAGGGGCCATCAAGCCAAGGTCCCATCTGGCAGCTGGGCCTTCTGTGATGGGGGCAGGTACCGGCCGCACCATGGAGCTGGCCTCCCGGGGACAGTGAGGGCTGCGTGGAAGGAGAGCTGGGTAAGGAAAGTCAGGTCTGGTATGGGGGATGGGGAGGACTCCTCGGGCCGTGGCGGAGGGGCATTTGCAGAGCACCATTGGGGAGTCAGGTGGACTAGAGCACGGGGTCACCACTGAGCTGAAAAGTGGCAGGCAGGGAGCAGCCTGTGCTCCGTGAGGCCATGGACAGTGACGGTGGAGGCTGGGAGTGTGAGGAGCCCCGGGTCCTGCCCTGGGGCACGGGTCAGTGGGCCTCCATCCTCTCCATCCCTCCCTCCAGGCCTTCCCCACAGGGACATGTGTTCTCCTCATGAGGCAGAGCCAACACCAGGCCCCACAGGCTGGGAGCCTCAGCAGTGGCATTTCAGCCTGAGCCCTGGCATCTCTGTCTGAAGCGGGGGATTCTGTGGGTGCTTCACTGGGTGCTGGGAGGCCCCAAGTGGGTGCTGTGGAAAGACGCCCAGGACAGATTCTGTATCCGGCTGCTGCTGAGCGTCTGTTGTGCCCCGGGCCCTGCTCTGATTCCGGGGGTTGAGCTCAGAAGGCAGACATTCCGAAATCTGGTTTAAAAGGCATGCTCTGCCTGCTGTTTGTACCTGTAGGAGGTCCGACCAGGAAGGTGGGAGATCAGCACCTTTGTAAGGCAGAGCTAGGGATTCACCAATGCTTTGGATGTGGGGAGGGAGGCTGGGGAAGGCAAGGATGATCCTAGGGTTCCTGGCCTGAAGTAAGTGCATTTCGTCGTCGAACAGAGCTGAGCAAGCATCCACGGTGTTACAGATGGTGCTGAAGGTGCAGATGGGTGGCTTTTCTCACGGGGCGGGGTGTGGGGAACAGGTACTGTGTATGTGGATGGTTCTGGCTGTTAGAAAGGGGGTGGTCTGGGAGCGGTTTGGCTGATGCAGCGTGAGGCAGAAAAGAGGTCAGAGAGGAGGGGGCGGCGTCAGGCCTCTGGCTTTTCTCTGCATGGGAGTCATGAGAGGGAAGAGGAGGCAGTTTTATGGGGACTTCAGGGACTTGTTTTATGGGGACCCCCCCCCCGGCTGACACAGAGAGAGTGCGGCGGGGGCTGCTAAGGGTAGAGCAGGGAAGCTGGCGAGGCTTTTGCACCATCCACGGTGGCCTGGAGGCAAGATGGGGGAGTGGGTGGATTCTGGATGCTGTTTTGAAGGAAGAACAGCCAGGATTTGCTAAAGATTAAGTGAGGAGCATGAGAAAGAGGGGCCAGGGATGACTCTGGAGCATTTGGTGTGAGCAGCTGGACCCACCAGACCATCTGCCCGAGAAGGTGATGACGCAGAGCTCCAGGGCCAGGTCTTTGGGGTCACGTCCCTGAGTTGGCTGCTGGGTGGGCTCTAGGGGGGCCCCGGCCACAGGTATCAGGCAGGTGCGGGAACAGCTCACTCATCACACAGGAGCTGCTGGCAGGATTGTGCTTCTGAGACGTAGGGAGGAAGTGGGGGTGTCGCTTACAGGGCATGTCAGGAGCCCCGGGCTATCTGAGGAGCCTAGCAGAGGTGTCCAGTGAAGCTGGAGCTCACAGCTGCAGTTCTGGGGCGAGTCCGGGAGTTGCCTGAGGAAGTGGGGGAATTGGGAGAGGCTGAGCCCTAACCCGGTGACCAAAGGAGCCACACGAGGAGCAGACAAGGGAAGGCTGACAGCAGTACCTGGCCGGCGAGACCAGGGTCAGGGCACCCAGTGCTGGAGAGGAAGGGCCAGAGGCACTAGACAGGCACAGCTGGCCGCACCACCACTGGGGCTGAGGTGGGACACTGGCTCTGCAACCTGTCCAACTCTGCCCCTCAGTTGAAATGGCTTCCCTGGTCTGGGCCTCCTCAGGGAAGTGGGCAGGTTAACGTTTCAGAAAGTGGGCATGAAGCCCCTGGCAGCGCCAACTGCCCTCGCTTTATTCACCCTCAGCACAGCTTGTCACAGCTCAGCCATCACCCCCATTTCACAGCCCGAGAGTCAGGTGTGCAGACACCCCAGCCCAGGTCTCAGGCCTGCGGTGCTTGGGGTGTCCCCCACCAGCCACCCAGGCTGCTCCCATGGCCTTGCACTGTCCCTTCCGGGGCAGGGGGTGAGGGCCCCTGCTGTAGGTCCATGGCTCCCAGGGCCACAGGACCGTTCACACTGGGCACAGGGCAGGCTGGCCCCAGCTGGTTGGGGGCAGGCCTGGGACATGTCTAGCAGATGCTCACATCCTGTGGATCTGTTCCCAGGTGAGCCACCACCCACCCTCTGCTGCCCACTATGTGTTCTCCAAGTACGGCTGGAGCCTCTGGCAGGAGATCACCATCTCCAGCAAGTTCCGGGGGAAATACCTCTCCATCATGCCGCTAGGTGAGTGGGGCAGAAAGACATTCTGGATGAGGAGGAGGGTTCTGCCAACCCAGAAGCCAGCTTGGGCCCTCCAGGGGTGACAACAGTCTCCCAGCAGGCCTCCTGGATGCCCCCTGGCTTGTTCCCTGTCCCCAGTCTGCACAAATACTGCTTCTGGTTCTCAGGACACTAGGACTATGGGCAGGCAGGCAGGCTGGCTGGGACCCAGCGTGGTAGGCCATGGCCTCTGACCCTACATCTGGCCTACAGGTGCCATCCACTTAGAATTCCAGGCCAGTGGGAATCACTACGTGTGGAGGAAAAGCACCTCGACTGTGCATAACATCATCGTGGGCAAGCTCTGGATCGACCAGGTCAGGGGGTGCCCTTGGGGAAGGGGCATGTGGCCTGGGGATCGGCCGCTGACCACCCCTTCGCTCACCAGACAGGGGACATCGAGATTGTGAACCACAAGACCAAGGACCGGTGCCAGCTGAAGTTCTTGCCCTACAGCTACTTCTCCAAAGAGGTGGCCCGAAAGGTAAGCAAGGCCACCTCCTGGAGCCTCAGTCAGGGAGCCCAGAAGGGGGCGTGTGCCTACGCTGGCCCTGCCAATGTCCACAGGTGACAGGAGTCGTGAGTGACAGCCAGGGCAAGGCCCACTATGTGCTGTCAGGCTCGTGGGATGAACAGATGGAGTGCGCCAAGATCGTGCAAAGCAGCCCCAGTAGCCCCAGCTCGGATGGGAAGCAGAAGACGGTGTACCAGACACTACCAGCCAAGCTGCTGTGGAAGAAGTACCCGCTGCCGTGAGTGGGACTGTGGGGTAGGGGGGACAAGGAGGCGAGGGAAGTGGACAGGGCAGGCAGGTAACCTCATCCAGCCAGACAGGGAGGGAGCAGCAGGCAGAGATCCACATGGGAGGGGAGGACAGTACTGTGTGCTGATATCCCAGTATGGGGGCGACACCCAACTGTAAGTAAGTGTGACACACAAGTCCTACACAGAGACTTTAAATAGGCTGATAGGACAAGCCCCATAGTCCAAGAGTGCAGGAAACACAAAACTATAAAAGTGACACAGCTGATTCCAAAGAGAATGAAAATTCTACAAAGGGAAAACAGAAGAACTGAAGTTGAGAACTCCATGAGAAGGTTTAACAGAGAGAATCTACCGACTGAATATAGGTCAGAAGAAATCATCGAAATCTTCAGATAAAGAGACAAAACCTGGAAAAGACAAGAAGCTAAAGTGAGAGGCTAGCCCCCTGGTGACCCGGAGTGAGTCCTGGGGCAGCCCCAGGGCCTGAGAGGTGCAGCATCTGGACGTTGGGTGCACATCGAGTTTAAGAGCAGGGTCCAGCCTGCTTCCAGTCAGATTCCAAAAGAAAGAGCATATCTGAAAACACCAGAGAATTTCCCACACCTAAATCTATACAGTGAAACTGTTGAAACTAAGTCATAAAATATTAAGCAGCCAGATTTTAAAAAGACTGTACTTTCCAAGGAACAGCAGTAACGGGAGCCTGAAGACAGTCAAGCGGAATCTTCCAGGTACAGAAAGACTCACTTGCCAGCCTGGTATTATACACCCAGCGAGAACAGCCTTATAGAGCAAAGCTGAAACACATGTTTTCAGACAAATAAAACCTCATTTTGCCCCCAGCAGACCTGCACTAAAGGATACAGCTTCCAGATGGAAGAACCAAGGTGTGTGAATAAATGAAGCACAAAAATCATGTGGACAGTGAATTAACAAGAACAATAGTGTCTTGTGAGGGTTAAAATCTAAACATTAAGTACAACCGCACAATCATGGAAGTCAGAAGAGCGATAACTGGAAGGAAACTTTTCCAAGGCCCTTGTGTTACCCGAGAGGTGGGTTAGGATGCGCACTGACTTTTGACTCTTTGAAGTACACAAGTTGTAATTCCGAGAGCAACCACTAAATTAATATGTTTGGTTGGAATCCCAGAACTAAAGGAAAGAAATAAATGGAAAGGAGAGAGAAAGTAGTTAAAGAAAAACGATGGAGATAAATGTCCCAGAATAAAGAGATGAAAGACCTTGGGTTGAAAGGGCCTGTTATATTCCAGAGATGAAAGAGAAAGAAAACTTCTGCCCAGACCACACTACAGTGAAAATGAAGGATACCAAAAAGAAAATTCAAATAGCCTTAAGAGAGAAAAGGTTTCAGTAGAGAATGAAGAATCAGGTTGATGTCACATTTTTTAACAGCCAACACCGGAGTAATATTTTCAAAGTAATGAAAAAAATGAAATCAGAGTAAAATTTTCTGTCCAGCCAAGCTATCATTCAAATATGAGGCCATGATTTAAAAAAAAAAAAAATTCTCAGGCAAACAGCCTCAAGTTTGCCACACAAAAACCCACAATGAAAAGGGTACTGGACATAGTACTTTAAAACAGGGGAAGAAATCCAGAAGGTGCTGTGGTAGGTACATAAAATGAAAAGTTGGGTGTATTTTTTTTAAACAATTAATAAGACCAAAGAAAAAGAGAAAATATTCCCACAATAATCCAGAATTAAAAGTGTAGGTAATGTTAACATGATGGGGTTTGGGGAGACAGAGAAGGCACCAGGGATGTGAAGGAAGAGACAGAAGATTTCTAAATTAGTAAGAAAATATTAAAAAGAAAAAGGACAAATAAAAACAGTAAATTAACACAGTAGAAATAGGTCTAAGCATAATAAATATAAATAGATGAAACTCAGTAGTTAAAAAGCAAAATACTGACTGGATTTTTAAAAACCCAGATGCATGGACCTTCTAAGAAAGATCCAAAACATAAAGATGGGCAGAGGCTGAAAGTAAAAGACAGACATATCATGGAAATACTAACCCAAAAAGCTACAACAGCTATATTAATATCAGGTAAAAATAGACTAAGACAAAGGCATTATTAAGGGTTAAAGAGACGCTACATGATAAAAGGCTGAGTTCTTTGAGAAGGCATAATGTTGTTAGACATTATGCAGGTAGCCTCAAAAATACACAGCACGTATTGATAGGAAAGGGAGAAATGGATAAACCTATCACCACAGTGGGAGACAGAGAGATTTCAGTACACCCCGTCTCTTGCTGAGTCAAATGGGAAAAAAACAACACAGGATATACATATAATTATGGTTGCAACAATCAGAGAACATGTTTTTTACTCAAGTATACATGGAATTTATGCAAAAATCATGTACTAAACTCTAAAGAAAGGCTCAACAAGTGAAATCTATAAGATAATTAAGTTAGAAGTTATGAACAAGATGTCAAAAAGTCCCCACATATTTGGAAATTTTTTTCAGTTGCTATATAACTCATGGGTAAAATAATAAATTAGAATGGAAATTTTAAAATGCCTAGAACTGAATGAGAAGAAAAAAAGATATCAAAACTGTCTGGATGTACTAAAGGCAATGCTTCAAAGGAAATGTATTGCCTTAAATAGGTATAAAAGCTTATAAGGCTTTTTCTTTTTTGAGTTTCCAATCTAAGAAATGAGAGAAAGTTCAACACAGAAACTGAAAGAATGAAGAAAATACACCTTAAAAATAAAAGCAGGGATTAGTAAAATAGAAAGAAGTAAAGTAAGAAGTTAAAAAAGCCAGAAGTTGATTCTTTGAGGGGAAAAAAAAGAAAACTACTAGCAAGACTGATCAAGAGAAAATATAGACATAAATATTAATAAAAGTTTCATATGACATTTAAAGTATAAAAATATCATTAAAATTTTATAACTTACAAGAAATGAGTCTTGAAGGAAAAAAAACATGAATAGTCCTATAATAAAGAAACTGAAGCAGTAGTTTAAAAATTCCCACAGGGAAAACAAAAGCCCAGATAATTTTATAGGTGAATTCTACCAAATTTTTAAGATATATTATCCCAATTTTATATAAAATCTTTCAGACCACAGAAAAAGAAGAAATACTTTCCTCTCTTATCCTGTGAAGCCAGTATAAGATACCTGACACCAAACCAGGCTAACAGAGTAGTAGGAAAATAAAAGTTCTACATACGCTCTTTCACTCATGAATATGTAAGCAAAATTCCAAAACAAGACATCAGAAAATCCAATAGTATAAGAAAAACAACGTTCTTCAATCATGTTGAGTATATCCTGGGTATCTAAAGATGATTTTATACTAGAAAATTCATAAATTAACTCATCACTTTAACAGATCTGAACAGATTCAGAAAATGCATTTTGGGTGCCTCAACGTAAGATTAATATGCAAAAGTCTGTTGCATTTATACACACTAAAAGAAAACAATGAGAAAACACAGTTTCAGAGAAGACACCAGTTATCATATCAGCAAATATAAAGGACCTTATAATAAATTTTCTCTGTAGAGGTCTTGCATATAACACTTTGCTGAGATATCAAGGAAGAGCTAAATGAATGGAGAAAGATACCATGTTCATGGGTAGAATGAGTATTATAAAAATCTCATGATCTAAAGAGTCAGTAAATCAAATAAAATCCCAATAGTGATTTTCATGGAACTTGATATTATGATTTTTTACATTTATATTGAAGAATAAAGGGCCAGGATATTTCTAAAGAAGAACAGAAAAAAAGAGGACTTATTTTGAAGCTACAGTGAAACAGAGCAGTGAGCCCAGAAACAGCCCCTGGATATGCATGTATCTTTGGTATATAACAAAGGTAGCATATCAGATCACATGGACAAATGGCACCATCACTAAAAGGATCTAGGGAAAATGGTTATCCACACAGAAAAAGACTACATGAATCTCTCTCTTACATTATCACAAAAATCAACTCCAAATAAAGGTCTTACAATAAGTACTAGATTTGACTAGCTCTTAGACAGTGAGTTAAACTCTAAGTAGAAAACACAGTATCTTTTAGAACTTAAGCAAATATATCTTAAATAATGGAAAAAAAACTGATGCAGTTCAATTAAAATACTTTTGTTCATTAAAAGAAATTTTGCTTATTAAAAGACAATTTAGAGAAAGCAAAAAGACAATATATAAATTTAGAGAGGGTAATCATGATATTTACACCTGACAAAGGATTAGTATATTAAGAATACATAAAAAGATGTAAATAAAAAAAAAAAGATGTAAATCATGTACTCCCTACACCATACACAAAAATAAACTCAAAATGGCTTAAAGACTTAAACATAAGACAAGACACTATAAACCTCTTAGAAGAAAACACAGGCAAAAACATTATCTGACATAAATCTCAGCAATGCTTTCCTAGGGCAGTCTACCCAAGCAATAGAAATAAAAGCAAAAATAAACAAATGGGACCTAATTAAGCTTATAAGCTTTTGCACAGCAAAGGAAACCATAAGCAAAAGAAAAAGACAACCTTCAGAATGGGAGAAAATACTTGCAAAAGATGAGACTGGCAAGGACATAATCTCCAGAATATATAAACAGCTTATACAACTTAATAAGAAAAAAACAAACAACCCAATCCAAAAATGGGCAGAAGTAAACAAGCATTTCTCCAGTGAAGACATACAAATGGCCAATAGGCACATGAAGAAATGCTGAATATCACTAATTATCAGAGAAATGCAAATCAAAAGTATGAGGTATCACCTCACACCAGTCAGAATGGCCATCATTCAAAAGTTCACGAACAATAAATGCTGGAGAGGGTGTGGAGAAAATGGAACCCTCCTACACTGTGGGAATGTAGTTTAATGCAGCCATTATGAAAAACAGTATGGAGATTCCTTAAAAAACTAAAAATAGACTTACCATATGATCCAGCAATCCCACTCCTGGGCATATATCCAGGACCTTAATTTGAACCTTAATTCAAAAAGACACATGCACCCCAATGTTCATAGAAGCACTATTTACAACAACCAAGACATAGAAACAACCTACATATCCATCAACATGACTGGATAAAGAAGCTGTGATATATTTATACAATGGAATACTACTCAGCCACAAAAAATAATAAAATAATGCCATTTGCAGCAACATGGATGGACCTGGAGAGTGTCATTCTAGGTGAAGTAAGCCAGAAAGAGAAAAATATAATATGATATCACTTGTATGTGGAATTTAGAAAGGAAGAAAGGAAGAAATGAACTTATTTACAAAACAGAAACAGACTCACAGACATAGAAAACAAACTTAGGGTTACCAGGTTGGAAAGGGGAGGGAAGGGATAAATTGGGAGTTTGAGATTTGCAGATACTAATATATATAAAATAGATAAACAACAATTTTATACTATATAGCACACGGAACTATATTCAATATCTTGCAGTAACTTATGGTGAAAAAGAATATGAAAACGAATATATGTATGTTCCTATGTGACTGAAGTATTATGCTGTACACCAGAAACTGACACAACATTGTAAACTGACTATACTTCAATAAAAATATACTTAAGAAATACATAAGAAGTATTCTACCCCAACTAAAAATAATAATTAAAAAAGAATAAAGACTTCTAATGAATAAAGCAAAACAATCCAGTGGGAAATGTGCAAGAGTCATGAACAAGAATTTCACAGAAGAAGAAACGCATATGGCCAGTCATCAGATGGAAATGATCAGCATCATCAGTACTCGGGGAAATACAAATCAAAACCACAATGAGATCCAGTTTTACCTTCATTTGATTCAAAAAAATGAAGTCTGGTACTGTCAAGTTTGACAAAGACGTAGATCCACAGTATCTCTTATACATCACTGGAAAGCAGTGTGGCCTCTGCTCCTAAAGAACAGCACATACTCTGTGGCGAGGTGTGGGCTCATGAGAAGTTCCTAAAAATGCACAACAGGAAACGTGTCAGATTGCCCCAAAGCAAAAACTTGGAAACAACCCAAATTTATTGGATGAATAATTGCAGTATATTCAATCAAGACAATATTTACTGTAGTTGAAAACAAATGAACCACAGCAAGATGAAATATAGGTCAATTTTAGCAATATAATATTGTTTTAAAAAGCAACTCCTACAAAGTTACATAGATCAGGATTTTCTTTTTAATACAGTTAAAAACATAAAATATATGTATATTAATACACACACACTTAAGACTACTTAAAGATGCGACAAAACTATATTAAACGGAAAGCAAAGGACTGATGAACCTGAGTAGGGGATGGATGATGGTTAGATGTAGGTTTTGTCAGGATTCTATCTTTTGTTCAGGTGCCAAGGTTGCATTAATATAAGCAGGCCATGCCAAGACCAATGTACCAAGTAGTATGACTAATCCAAAACTGTGCACCTGAGGTCCAAAAAAGCGACAATATGAAAAGAAAAAAAATAAGCTAGTAGATTTAAATCCAACATATCAGGAATTACATTAAGTGTTCCCATTATAAGCTTTCAAAGTTTTTTAAATCCAACTATATGTGGTTTACAAGAAACACATCTAAATAAGGAAATAGATTGGAATAAAAGGATGGAAGAAGAAATGTATACATAGAAAAATTAACCAAGCAAAAGCTGCCTGCAGTTGTAATGATATCACAACACAGACTTTAAAACAAAAAGACCAAAGAGGGACACAATGATAAAGGTTCAGTTCACCAGGAAGATGTTTTCAGTTTGAATATACCCTGTATCTAATTACTCAAAATATATACAGCAAAGTTGATGGAAATATAAGGAAAAATGGACTAGTTTACAACCAAAGTGGGAGATTTTAGTATACCTCTTTTGAGGGGGGGGAGTAATTAGGTTTACTTACTTATTTTTTTAGAGGAGGTACTGGGGATTGAACCTAGGACCTCATGCATGATGAGCATGCACTCTACCACTTGAGCTATATACCTTCCCCATTAATATACTTCTTTTAATAATGGAGAGCAGAGGGAAAAAAAAAGTCAGGACAAGTTTGAACAACAGAACCTTCAGGACACTCAACAACTGTAGAATACGCAGGCTCTTTGATTACATGTGGAACATTTTCAGAAACTGACCATGTACTGGGCCATAAAGCAAGTTTCAAAGAACTGAAATTACACCAAGTATACTGTGCCTTCAAGGCAATTATGCTGGAAATAAAGATGAGAAAAATCTTCATGTATTTTTAAACTTAAGAAATATACCTCTAATTAATCCATAGGACAAAGAAGGTATAATGAAAATTGGAAAATATAACTGCATGATAATGAAAATAATACACATCAAAAACAGTGGGATTCAGTAGTTGGAGGGAAATCTGTAGCCTTGAAATGCACATATTAGAAAAGAAACACAGAGAAATATGGAGCTAAGCATCCACCCCAAGAAGTTAGAAAAGGAGCAGCAAAAGAAAGTCCAACAAAGTAAAAGGAAGACTATACAAGCAAAATCAATAGTGCAGAAAAATCTAAAATAGGATCAGCAAAGCTCCATCTTCAGCCAATGAAGGAAACGGACAAACCTCTGCTATGAGTGAGTAGAGAAGGCGCGTAAGACCAACATCACAGACGCGAAAAGGACGCTGCTGTCACACATTAAAGCAACAATAATGACATTATGAGACACTTCTGGCTGATAAATATGAAAAATTGGACGAAAGTGGCAAATTCCCAGAAGAGTATGACAAAACAGACAGGAGTAACAAAACAGATGCAGGTCGGTGGAGCGAGACTGTGAGGCGCGGGGAGGAAGGGGCGACGTGGGCGCCCCAGCCGGTCTGCAGGGGTGGAGGGACACACGGGATGGGGAGGGACGGAGGGCGGCTGGACCTCACGCAGCGGGGCCACCGCAGGGAGAACGCAGAGAACATGTACTACTTCTCGGAGCTGGCCCTGACCCTCAACGAACACGAGGAGGGCGTGGCGCCCACTGACAGCCGCCTGCGGCCGGACCAGCGGCTGATGGAGAAGGGCCACTGGGACGAGGCCAACACGGAGAAGCAGCGGCTGGAGGAGAAGCAGCGCCTAAACCGGCGCCGGCGGCTGGAGGCCTGCGCGCGGGGCTGTGGCGCGGAGGAAGGTGAGGAGGGGATGGGGGGACCCCAGGAGCGAGGAGTGGGGCCAGTGAGAGGGGGGACAAGGGTCTCCTAGGGACTGGGAAGGGGTGCCCTGCCTGGGGGCAAGGAGGGGTGCCAGCGGGAGAAGGGACAGGGAGTGGATTTCTGGGGCGCTGGGAGGAGGCAGGCCCTCCGCCCACCAGCCCACTGTTCCTCCAGCAGAGAAGGAGGCCGAAGTGTACATGCCGCTGTGGTTCGAGAAGAGGCTGGACCCGCTGACCGGGGAGACGGCCTGCATGTACAAGGGCGGCTACTGGGAGGCTAAGGAGAAGCAGGACTGGCACATGTGCCCCAACATCTTCTGAGCGCCCCCTCCTGCAAATACAGGCGCCTGCACAGCCTAGTCCACCTTTTATTTAAAGCACTCAATTTAGTACTCACCCGCCCTCCCACTCCACCTTTTTCTTCTCCTTTTTTTTAAATAACACATTTTTGGGGCTCCTGCCTTGGAAGGAGGAAATGCTGACCCGGGTTCTCTCCAGCCCCCAGGTGCCCCGGGTCTCCCACACCCCTTCACTATAGACTCGGGCCCCATCCGAACCGCTGCTCCAGTTACCACAATTCCAGTTTCCACAACTCAGGCAGGCTGGCCCCCGCCCTGGTCACCAGCCCCACCCAGGGAGGAACTGGTCCCTCCCAGGGAGCTGCTTTTGACTTTTTTAGAAAAAATGATCTCCATTTCTTTCCAGCGAAGATGTTTAGTAAATATTTTTAGTACAGCACTTAGTGGAAAACTTTCTAAGTGTGCTTTCTTGCCACAAAAGTGTCCTGGCAAGAGCCCCTTCTTTTTAAGACATCAGGAAGCCAGACAGACACCTCTGAGTTGGGAGCATTTTGTAGCTCAAATAGCAAAGCCCTTTGTATCTGAGCTGCCCACCCTCCAGGAGCCCAGGACCCCCCAGAAAAGGGAACCAAGGGGCTGCCCTGGCCCAGGAGAGCACAAGTCAGTTGTCTCTGGGGCTCAGCCCCAGCAGCCATGTGGATTTGAGGGCAACAGCCCCTGCCTAGCCTTGGCCGTGCTGGGGCTGCTCCCCAGCCCCAAAAAGGCCAGAGGCCCAGCCTGCAGGTGCTCCTGCCCCAGAACCATGCCCCAAATCAGCAATAAGAACCAACCCTCAGCTCAGCCTGGGCTGGTGTCCTGGGCACCAGAGACTCAGCATCCCGCCTCTGGGGTGCCCCATCTCAGTACCCCCTGAACTCTTTATTTGCCTGATTTATATCTATGATATATAAATATATATAAAATAGCTATTTTGCTTAAATTTGTATGGTATATAGAAGTGCAAAAATGATGAAGACAGGGCACTCCTGTCTGAGTTTGGCCCCATCAGCTGTGTCCTGCCCTCTCCTTGGACCCCCTTCCAATGGCTTCTGCCACCTGTGGGGGGGGACTGGGCCACTGTCCCAGCCCCTCAGGACCCCCACTCCAACCTTTCCCACTTTTGTTTGGTCCTGAAAAATCCATCACAGGGTTTTACTTTCTACTCCAGAACTGGCTTTGTTTTTATAAAAAAACAAAAGTGAAAACACCAACGTGTGAAATGCCTTAGGGTGCCCACTGGAGAGAGGGCAGGTGGGCGGGCGGCAGAGCTGTTCAATGTTCCTCTTCTCAGCACTGTTTGTGAGTGAGCACCTTCTGACCAGTAATAAAAAACCTTGGATTTGGAGTTTTCCACGGCCCTGTCCCTGAGCCTGTCTGTAACTGGGTGGAGCAGGGCTGACACAGGGGAGCAGGTGACAGCCCACAGGTGGCATGGGGGAGGAGTGTGGGGCTTTATTCTGCTCAGTGCCAGAAGCCAGCAGTGGGAGGTTGGTCTGGATGGGGAGGGGTGGGGGTGGAAAATATGGTGGGACAGGGTCTGGGCCAGGAAGGCTGCCGAAGGCTGAGTCAGGACCTAGCAGAGGGTCACAGTTTGGCCTGGGGCCAAGCCAAGGCCCTCACCACCCTCCACAGGGAACACTGGCCCTGGTGAGTTCTAGGGTTGCCCAACAACTATGACCTGGGCCACTTCTGTTGCCCCAGGTTGCCAAGCAACTTGGGTCAGTAGCTCCTAGGACCCAGCCAAGGGTGGCTGGTCTGGCCCAGCAGGTCCTCCTCCCAGTGCCAGCACTTCCAGGAGAGAGGATGGAGTGGGGCAGGCACCACAGGGGAATCAGAGCCAGGCTCTAACCATCTATCCTGACACCCCAGTGCTGTGGGATCCAAGGTTGGCTCCGCAAAACTCCTTCCTTTCCAGGTGCTTGCTTTCCCATCTGTGGGGAGGCAGGCAGACACCGGTGAGTCCTGGCAGAGGTGCTGGGGGGCAGCTCTCACTGGAGAGAAAGGCGGGAGGGGTCACCCCCAGGATGGCCCTGACCCATGAGGCAGTGGAGAGGGGATCTGCCAGGGGAGGGAATGGAAAATAAGAACAGAACTTTCATATATCCAAATATGACAACAGCAAATAGAATTCAGCCATATACAAAAAGCTGATACCTCACACTGGTAAACCCATGCCCAAGTTGGGTTTACACAGAAATGCCAGAATGGGTCAAAGTTGGGAAGCTTTTAGTTGTAAATCATTCATTTTACCAAACAGTTCAAGAGGGGTTTCTTTTTCTGGCAATGGTAGACTAGGTGCCTGTATTATCATCCTTCGTGGAAAACTAGACATGCTGGATAAAAATTTTAAAATACCTTAAATGCATCCATGAGCTGGAATGAATATAAGGAATACCTAGGCCAAAAATTAAGTGGATGTGGAAACCTGGGGAGATACAAGTCCCCAAGTCTGCTTCTCATAGCCATTTACTGAGCCCACTGAGCCTAACTAAGTTTTCATAGCCTCAAATGGCCTGCCTGATGTAGGGCATCAGTACATGTCCTCCCTAAAGCTGGGCCCCCAAGGGCTATACCTTCAATATAATGGTGAATCAATAATCGAATACAAGGAAAATTGCTTGTCTTAAAGGCTAGTCCTAAGCAGAGCAGAAAAAAAAAAAAAAAACTAAGAATTTGTAATCAGAAGCAGACCCTCATTTGATTTCACAGCCCAAATACATACTATCAGGGTGGTCCAATAAAAGCTCTAGTAGAGAATATAGCTTGGCCCCAAATTGGCAATGTCTGTCTCTAGTCACATGAGAGAAACAAACAGATCCTCTCTGGAGGCTCTCCCCTTCACTCCAGGCCTTACAGAACCCCAGATGTGAAGCTGCCAGGAAAACCAGCAGCTCACAGTATAGTATCTCCAGAGATACAAGGAAACACGACAAATTGGCCCATGAACAATGGCCAACAGAAATTACAGCAGAATCTTGCATAACATAAAACCCCTTGATACAGAGAAATTGGCAGACACAGTGTAAAATAAGTACATTTTAATATATATCTAGAAACAGAAGAGTGGCTTGCAAATGAGTAAAAAGCATTCAAAAAATACTAAAGAACTTGCAGAAATTGAAAAAAAAATCACTAAAAATAATAAATATCAGATTATACAACGAGGAGAGTATTAGAGGCATGGAAGTGAGATCTGTGTTAAGCATCCAGAAAGCAACACAGACACACAGAGGTGAAAAATATAAAAGAGAAGAGACAAGGATGCAGTGAAAAGATGCCAAGTGTGTCTAGTCAAAATGGAGCACAAGCAATCTTTGAAGAGTTAATGACTAAAAAATTAGCTTTTTGACAAGAAATACCAGTATACAGACTCAATCCCAACAAATCCTAGTAAAGGTAAATAAAAAGATATCTACAGCTAAATACAATATAGTGAAAATGCAAGACCTTTAAAAACCACAAAATCTTACAAGGAACCAAATTTGCCTTGAGAGAGCATTGATTAGATTGGGAATTCACTGTCTTCTGGCCTCCAGAGAAAGTCAGAAGACAATAAAATATCTCCAAAGTAGAGGAGAAAATGTTAGTATTCCCAACAAAAATATCGTTCAGGAATGAAAGAAAAATGAAGACTAACAAAAATTTATTGAAACAATATTAAGTGATTTGTGGAGTTAGACTTTGATGAGTTAAGGATTATGTAAAATGTATGGAGGAATGAGAATACTAAACTTCCAGAACAGAGGAAAAACACTGTATGCGGGGAGAAATTTTCAGTCAATCTAAAAGAAAGCAGGAAAGGAAAAAGGAGTGCAGATAAAGTGGAATAAAATTTACAAAGTAGGAATATGGAAATAAGTCAGTAACCAATGCATCAATAATTACACAAAATTTAAGTAAGTTAAATGCTTTGAGTAAGAATGGAAAATATTTTAAAAAATCCAGTTATATGCTATTTATAAGAAAACACCTAAAACATAACTATACAGACAAGACAGATTATGAGGCAAAAAATATTACTAGATGTCAACTTCAAGAGATTAAAAAAAACACTTTATAATGATGAAAAGTAAAATTTATGAAGTTCTAAAACTCATATGCATCTAATAACATCTCAAAATAAAGTAAAATGGACACAATCACAAGGAGAAATAGATAAATACACAATCGTAATGGAAGATTTTAACATCTCTCTCCCAGTAATGAGAGCTCAAACACTATCAGCAAGGGTTCAAACAACACAAACTTGGTGTAATAGGAGGAGAGGGTATAGCTTAGTGGTAGAGTGCACACTTAGCATGCATGAGGTCCTGGGTTCAACCCCCAGTACCTCCATTTAAGATAAATAAACCTAATCACCTACCCCCCCAAAAAAAGAATCAAAAGTAAACTTGTTGTAATAGGTACATACAGGGAATTATACCTAAGAGCAAAATACATATTTTTGAAATTCACAGAAAATTTATGAATATTAGCCACATACTTAGGCCAGTCATAAAGCCTCAGCAAATTTCAAAGGACTGGTATATATAGGCCACATTCTCAGATGACAACAAAGATAGTTAAAAATCAGTAACAAAAAGAAAATTAGAAAAAATAACCATGTTTGAACATTAAGAAATACACTTTTAAAAAAACTCATGGATCAAAAAAGAAAACAAAAACCAGAAAATACAATTAAAACTTAAAATATTATATATCTAAACTTACAGGATACAAATAAAGCTGTACTTAGAGGGAAATTTATAGTCTTGAAAGCTCATGTTGTAAAAGAAAAAGGCCAAAAAATAATAAGCTAAACATCCAATTTGAGTAGGGAAACGAATATTAGGATAAACTCAAAGAAAGGAAAGTAAGGAAATAATGATTAGAAATTAGTGAACGAGAAAACAAACATAATAGAAAGGACCAAGGTAGCTGAGGTTGATTCTTAGAAAAAAATAAAACTGACAAACTTTACTGATAAGGAAAACAGAAGGAAGGAGGAAATGCATGAACCCAAAAAACAATACTTGGAATGAAAAGAGGACATAGATACAGATGCTACAGGTATTTTAGGGATATTATAACAACTGTGTGACAATACCTTTGAAAACTGAGATAAACTCTAGAAAAATATAACTTAAAACTGACTCAAAAATTAGAAGAGCCTGAATAATAGTATAACCATTTTTTTTTAAATTCAGTCAGTTAAAAAACCTCCCCTCACATATATACACCAAACTCCAGACACAGCTGACCAAGGAATAACCAATCTTACAGAAACTGTCCCTGTTTTTTGAGGCTAGTATAATCTAGTTACCAAAACCCAACAAGGACAGTGTAAGAGAGGAAAATCACAAACTAGTGTCACTCACATGCTGGTACAATTCAAAACAAAATATTAACAAATCTAGCAATACAGAAAAATCATTCCAGAAGTGCACGGTTGGTTTACCTTAAGAAAAACTAACCAATGCAATTAACCACAGTAACAAATTAAAGGAGAACACTGAATGGTCATCTCAATGGATGCAGAAAATACTTGAGATGAAATTCAACATGCATCTGTGATATTTAAAAGAAAAAAATGCTTAAATATAGGAATAGAAAGAAATTTAATCTGATGAATGATACCTACGAAAAAAAAAAAAAAGCTTTCTCTGTGAGACAGGGAACAAAAAAGGATACCCACTTTCACACTCTGCATTCAACACTCTATTGGCAATCCTAGCCAATGCAATAAGGCAAGAAAAATACATGAGGTATGAGAACTGACAAAATTATCACTGCTCACAAACAATATATCAAAGAAAATCCAAAAGAATCAGGAGATAAATTAGAATAGTCAATATATAAAAATCAATTACATTTTTACAAGCTAGCAACAAAATGTCAGAAAATTAACTTTTAAAAAATACCATTTACGATAGCATCAAATATCATCAGATACCTAGGATACATGTAGCAAAGGACACACAAGACCTCTAAAGATAAAATTGCCATGAAAGACACTAAAGAAAGATCTAAATTAATGGAGAGTTATACCATTTTCATGATTTGGAAGACTTACAACGATACCAATTTTTCTCAAACTGATAACATACAGTCAATTCGAATGAAACCCCGTATAGGTTTTCCCATGGAGCTTGATAAAATGATTCTAAAATTCATATGAAATGCAAAGGATCAAGAATATTCAAGATGCTCTTGAAGCAGAAAAAGTGGTAGGATCAGCTCTACTAGGTAGCAAAACTTACTATAAAACTATAATTAAGTTAGTGTGTAGAGAGACAACAGACAAATGTAACTGAATAAAAATCCAGAAACAGATTCATACATATATGAACATTTGATATACAAGAGGGGTAACACTGTAGATTAATGGAGAAAGGTAAGACTTTTCAATAAGAGGTGTAAGGACGATCAGGAAGAAGGGAAGGAAGAAGAAAGGACCTGGAGCTCTACTTCACACCATACACAAAGGTCAGTTCCAGATGGATTAAAGATCTATATGTGAAAGACAAAACTATACACTCTTTAGAAGACAATATAAAAAGTATCTTTATGACCTCAGGATAGGGAAGGATTTCTTAAACAAGTTACAAGAAGGAAAATGGGCAAAAGGCTTGAGCAAACACTTTATCAAAAGATGCCTAACCCCATCAGAAATCAGAGAAATGCAGATTAAACCACAATGAGTTAACACTACACACCCATCAGACTGGCAAAAAACAAATCAAGTCTAGCAGTATCAAGTGTGGGTGAGCAAGCAGAGAAATGAAGCACTTAGTGCCAATGAGCATATAAATTGATACAACTGCTTCTGAAAACAATCTGGTATTACTTAGGAAAGTTGAAGAGGGCATGACCTATGACACAGCAAGTCTACTCAGTCTACTCCAAGTATTATGCATGCAACCAGAGGCATAAACACAAATGTCCACAGATGTACTGTATTAACAAAAAGCTTTCAAACAACCCAAATGCCAATCAGAGCGACATGGATTTTAAAAATTGTGGTATGTTCCACTGTAGGTGTAATTCATTTCCATTACTGTCGAGTATGCAGCACTACTATACAGTAGGGAAGGTGAATAAATTACAGCTACACCCAACAACATGGATGAATTTCTGGAACATAATATTAACAGGCAAATTGCAGAACAGTAAATAAAATGTCATGTCCATTTAAGTTCAAAAATAGGCCAAGCAATTATTTAGAAATATAAACCAAGATAGTTAAAGTATAAAAAGAGCAAAGAAAACATCATAAACACAAAATTCAGAATGGTGGTTACCACTGAGCAAGGAGGAGAGGGGAGAGGGCTCAGGAGGGGCACACATGGATTATAAACTAATAATAATACATTTTCTTAAACCAAATGAAAGATGTACACTGCATAGTCCTATAAATATTTGATGCAGTATTTCATAGTTACTCAGTGTCTAATAAAAGTAATCATTAAAACAGCTTAAAGGAGAAAAAGCCCATATGGTTTTAGCAATAGATGCTGAAATGGCCTTTGACAATGGGGGACAGGGTTGGGGGACAGGGTTAGGGGGCTCCCAACCCACGTTTCATTCTGTGTAACTAGTGCCCCCTGGCACTCAACTCAGACAAGATGGTCAGCCACAGCTCCATCCCAAAAGCCCCAAGTTTAAAAAACGAGACAACAAAAACAGAAGGAAGGTCTTTCCACACTTTAAAGGCCGTTCACCAAAACCAACAGCCAATATCCTGCTCAGCCCATGCGCATCAGAAAGACCTCGATAATTATTCAACACTGTTTCAGAGGTTCTGCAGTTAAATTGGCATACTGGCAAATCTGCACATTTCATCTATAAAATACAAGTTTCTTTTAAAAACTACCAGAGTTCGTATGATAGAAAATAAGCAATATTAAATAATTTGCTTTTCTCTATATTAACTATCAGGAATAGAGACAAAAAAAAAAAAAAAAAACTCATCCACAGTAGTGACAAAAAATACAAGACATTTAGGAATAAAATGAGAAAGTTTTAGAACCCGTATGAAGAAATAATAAAATCTTATTGGAAGATCTAAAAGGAGTCAAACAAATGGAAAAACCATAGCGTCTAGGGAGATTTAAAATCATAAAAATGTCAACCCTCCCACAACTTACATCTACATTTAATGCAATTAAAATTTAAACCCCAATGGAATTGGGGGGTGGGGGGGGGGAGGCAGGGACAGGAGAGAATTGGATAACGTGATTTTTAAATCTCATGTGAAAGAAGAAATTCCAAGAGTCGCCTGGAAAAACATTCTAAAAAGTAAAACTGTGAGGGAAACTCATCTATCTGCTGATGACGCCCCCAGATTCTAGGAGCTCAACACTCACGTCGGAATCACCTGTCCGTCTAGCTGGTAACAGGGTGTCTCCATTGTTGTATTTAAGGGTCATCTCAAGCTCAACAGATCCAAAACCACATACAGTGTAATATAAGTAATAACCAAGGCGGGTCACTTAATAAATGGCGCTGGCAGAAGTGAAGTTCCGCCTGGAAAAACCAAAACCAAAGTTTGACTCCTGCCCTACCACTTCTACTAAAATAATTTCCACAGGGAATGGAGATTAACACACAAAAAAACTTTAAAACAGTGCAACAAAATGTAAGAGAATACTCAAGGGTTGGATAGAGGGGGAAGGATTTTCTCAAGCACGATAGGAAACCCCAAAACCTTTCAAACACCACCATAAACCAAGCCACGGACAGACAAACCAGCGGAAAACGAGGCGCAGCTGTTAAACCCGAGCCCTCAGGGCGAGCGGGCGGGTCTGTCAGGGGAAGGTACCTGGAGAGGCTATTTTAAAATGTAAAACCCGCGGCTTCCTCTCCAGGTCCTCTGTCTTGCAGATGTAAAAGCACCACACCATTAAGGGGCATCTCTACAAGAAATTTTCCTGTATTGACCCAAGAAAGTTGGAAAACAGCCGCGGTGAAAGGTTTCCTCCGAGCCGGGGCTTGACACGCAGACTCCAGGAGCAAAATCCAACCTCCCCACTGCCCTGTCCCAAAGCCTCCCGCTGTCCCGGGACGTGAGACCCCGCGGCCGCCGGCCCCAGCCTGGCCGCACGCGGTGGGGCCGCAGGACGCGACGTCGGACCCCGGGGCGGGCCTCGCACTCCCGGGTTCGCTCACCTCCCCTTCTCCTCACCCGCGCTGAGGGGCAGACGCTGGCACTCGCGCTTCGGACCCTTTGGCAGGCTCGCGAGCCTCCCAAGGCGCATGCGCAGGGCGCGGAGCACGTGCAGTAACCTCACCGCGCAGGCGCCGTTGCGCGCCCGTCTCGAGGCTCAAGATGCTGGCGGGCGGGACGGGCGTTCTCCGCGTCACGCAACCGTTGGCGGTCTGGGAGGACGCCGGCGCACCGATACCCGCAAAGTCCGTTTTGAGAGATGACCCAGTGCTGCGGGCCGCGTCCTCTAGGCCAGGTGAGAATCTGCAGCCAGCCCTCGAGCTCCCGCTGTATTATGGTAGCTGATGATTTAGCGTGAGGAAGTCAAAACTCTCCCTTCTGACACTCAGGGGTTCTCGCATCGCAGTGCTCCAGACCTGACTAGGAACAGACTGGCTTAAATGATGGGGAAGTGGTGCGGGGAGTGAGAGCCCAGAGCTTCAATAGAGGAAAAGCGGGGAAGGAAGGAACGTAAATTCAAAGTGCTGGATTAGAGCGCCCACCACTTCCCCAAAAACCTGCAGGTGCTCTGGCAGGAGTGGCCCTGGAGGATCCCATGGAAGCATCATAGCAGCGTCAGGAGGGGACAAGAAAGGAGGAGGGATGTGTCCGCCAGAGCCTTCTCGTCTCACTAGTCCAGGTTTGCCTCAGTGCTATGGGATCCCTACCCTCCGAGCCTTGGCTGGAAGCTGCTGAGAAAGCCCGGGCCTCAGGAAGTAGCACAGGCAACCTTCCTGCAGCCCGAAGGAGGCTGGATGGAAGCCCTGCCCTGCTTGCCTCAGGGCATACTGAATGGGCTGATGGTTAGGCGGCTACGAGGAAGGCCACTGAGTAAGCCGTGGAAGGCCTACAGGTAGCCCGTGGGGACCAGTGACTCTTAGAAGCAAAAATAAGGGGTCAGGGCAACAAGGGGTTTGGGCCCTCATTGCAACTTGAGACCAGCTCAATTACTGGCTGTCCTTATAGGCCTTTGGATAAATTTCTGGTGGAGAATTGGCCCTGTGCCTTAGTAGGCCATAAAACCTCTACTGTCATCCAGCTCCTTTATTTTAGAGAGGGGACCCAGGATGGGCAGTGATTTGTCTGAGGCTTTGTGAGCTGGAAGAAGGAGGGAGATTTCTGCAGGACCCACCAGGAGCCCTAGTTGGGCCTGGCATGTTCCTAGTTAGGAGGTGTAAATCGCCAAACTGAGAAACAGGCTTGGCAACATTTTGGCTCACTGCTGAGTGGGATGTGCCTTGCCAGGCCCTTCCTCTGTCCAGTCTGTGTCTTGCGCACTATCAAGAGGGTGCCCCCAATAGTGCTGAGGACAGTCTGAGGCCTCAAATGTTGCACTGGAGGAAGCACGTTCCTTTAGAGCTCTGTGTCCTGTGGCCAAACTGGCTGTCCACCTGCCCAGGGAACCAAGAGCAATATGGCTGTTCCAAAGGAAGCCTCAGAGGTTCCATCTCCAGCAAAGGGCAGAAACCTCCAGTGGAATTCTGAGGATGTTTTCGGCATTTTGGCAACTGCCAACAGGTCCCCAATAGCCTGGCCCAGCCTTACACTGGAGACAAGTAGCCAGTGGAGGCACTGCACGCGCAGGTAAAGAAGTCTGAACTTACCAGTCTTAACACTTACTGGTCTTTAGAGCTGTGAACTCTTGGCTAATGCTGCTGGAACCACGGGTCTAAAAGACACTCATGTCTTTCAAGGGGAACTGGACCCAACAAGGGGAACCAAAAAGCAATGCCACCCAGACAGATGTAGAGGAGGAATCAGAGGCGTTTCTCTCAGCCTGCTATTAACCGATGCCTTCCTTTGGTAAACCAAAATATCAAACCCTTGTCCTGACCTAGTAATGAAGACAGTATTGATGCTAAAGTGGGGTTTTTAATGCTAAATCCATGGGACACTTGGGGGCTGAGGCAGTGGTATAAGGTGAACTTTTTTGAGGATTTTGCCCCTTATTTTTCATGATTTACAGAAAAGTTCCTAACCGAAGTTTCAGAAGTACAGCCCTGTCTCAAACACAGCTGGCCAGTGAAGATGCTCAATGTCAGGGTAGTTCAAACCAATTCAAAAGTCCACTTTTCACCTTTCAGATTAGTAAACAGTTAAGATGGAAGAGCGTGCATACAGGCAAGTGTGTGGGGGAAATAATACACTACTGATAGGAGTTGAAATTGGAAGTCTTTTCTGGAATGTATCTTAGAATTTTTAATACAACCGTCTGACACAGCTATTTCTCTCTTTGGAATTTATCCTATATACGTAGGGATCTGAGTTAATGATTAAGTACACACATACACACACAGATACTCACCACATCATTTTTCATAAACACTAAAAACGCAAATATTCATAAATAGGGGACCGTTAAATGACAGTACATTCAAGACAATGAAAGGCTATATGGTTGTTCAGAAGAATAAAGTAGATCCATATGAGCTCTTCTGAAACAGGTTCCAAGATACACTAAGTGGGAAACAGGCAGAAATTGTGTGAATGTGTACTTGTGTGCTAAGGGTGGACACTCTCTCCAGGGAGGGGATGGGGTCGGGGGAGGGAGCCTTGATTTTCATGGTCCAGCCTTTTGTACTGTTTGAATTTTTACCATGTGCATGTGTCACTTAAAAAAACAAAACAAAAAACACAAAAGAAATTCCTCATCCCTCTTATCCTTAAAAACAAGGGTCACTGCACTCATTCACCTTCTCACAGCCTTGAACCCAGGACCTTCTTGCCACAGACCAACCAGACCCTCTCCTTCCTCCCACAGTTCCAAGGAGGTCAGTTATCTGTGACAGGGGAATGGGAGGGACCCCTGCATCGCATCTTCCTACCCAGAATGGCAGGAGCTCCGCGTGGGAAGCAGGCTGCACTCAGCGCAGCTGTGGTTGGATTTAAACAGCAAGGTAGGCACACCCAGAAGTTGAAGCTAAAACATTTAAGAAATGCAGTATTTCAGTTTCTGTGGGTGTTAAGGAGGCTGAAGATACAAGACACTGAAGATGGTGGAGATGAAGAAGAATTTGAAGACAATTTAAAGCCACAGTGGAGGAAAGGATGAAGAGGAGGAAGATGCTGGATTTTACTAAGAAGAAAACAGACTGAAGACTGAGTTCAGGAGTCTCACCAGTGAAAGTTTATAGTATTGCATTTTGATTACAGGTGTGTAAATAAAAAACTTGAGTTTACCTTCTGGTAAAAATGCAGAACCAACTTCCATTTAGTTTAAAACAGTATGTTTGGGGACAAAAATGGACCATATGCTGCCTGTGATGGAGAGGGCGAGCTGGACAGGAGAGGAACCACCAGTTCAAGAAACCCCAAGACTCAGAGTATCTTCCACAGGAAGAGGTCAGGGTCTCTCTGAATGGTATTTCCCCCAAACAGCCCTCTACCAGGAATGTGTTTGGGGAAGCCCCAAACCCGCAAGTCACAGGCGCTCTGGCCACGTGCACAAGTGGGTGAAGACTTCTAATCCAGTGTGGCCTGCCTAGGGGCCTCGCAGTGCTCCCAGTCTTCTACAGACTTCACAGGGCCACTGCTGGCCAGATGTGGGAAGGTGCTGGAAACACTGAGAGGTCTGACTCGCAGACCAGTGGTCAAAGGCCATAGCTCTTGAAAACCCTAAGTCCCCAAATAAAGAGGGGGAAGAAGAGAGTTGGAGGAAAGCAAACCAGAATTTTTCCAATGGCCATTAAAGAGAAAACTCAGCAACTCCTGCCTTTGTCTTTGACCCTGAGAAGTTGTTTGAGGGCCACAGCTGTATGAGGCTGTGACCAGGTGGCAGGAAAGGCATGGTGTGCTTCCTACAGAGCAGCCTCTGGAGTCCTTGCGACCCACTTCCCACACCTGTGGGCCCCTCCTCCTTTCTGGCCCAAAGCAGGGATCCTGAACAGGCATGGTGGGGCAGAGAGGGAGCAGGGGAAGGAAAAGCAGCAGCAGGCCCTCCAGATGGCCCACAGCATGGAGGCAGGTCGCTCCTTCAGGACCCTGCCACACCCACTGACAGAGCTGCCACCAGGTCAGCACAGGGGATCCTTCACACACAAGGTCCTTTCCTAAAGGGAATCCTTTGGACTTCAAACATTCAGCGTGCTACCCAGGTCAGCAGTCGGACCAGAGTCGGATCAGTCCACTCCTCAACGCGGACTCAAGTTTTTGAGGCAGGAAACCTCAGTGTCCACAGTTAGCCATGGAAATCTCCAGCAGGGAGCACTTGGGCAGTGGATGGGGAAGCTGAACAGGAGGATCTTTCTTCCCCAAGCTGTTTGGACTGTGCCACAGCCAAGGTGCCCGACAGCACAGGCCACCACTCACATCCCTGCCTGGGGCAGGAGCCATGAGAGGGAGAGCTGCTCAGTGCTCAGCCTCCTCCTGACCCGTGGCCCCCTTGGGGTCCCCTGGATTGGAGCTCCTGGGGAAGCACCACTCTGGGGGGCCCTGTCCCTCCCCCAGCCCTGCCCCTGGAGCCTCTCCAACTTCCAAGAGATTTGCCACATCTTGAGGAGCCAGGAGCCAACAGATGTGGCTCGGACTTGGCGTCCTGGTTCTCTCTGTCCTTTGCCCAAGAGTCACCAAAAAAAGGTATGGTCTCACAGCAGGCACAGCATCTTGTTTCTTTTAAAAAATAAATATTTATAAACTTAGGGAGGAAGATTCAAAGAATCAGAGTCTCTTTCCCTCCAAAAGCACAAATGTCCCACGTGAGTCAAACCAAGGTAAGTCCACCAACCCGTGAATGAAGCGCCACCCCCAGGAGCTCTGCCTTGAGGGGTAGGGAAGCTGATCTCTGGCTCTGGGCCCCTTAGTCCCCCTTGGTGATCAGGTCCTCGATGTAGGCATCCAGCTCGTCGTCTGTGTTAATGTCTATGTCCTGGAACAGAGTAGGGCAGGGTCAGCCGGGGGCCATGGGGTGGTGGACCCGCCTCCCCACCCTCCTCGCAGCCCATGAGGCCTGAGCTCAAGTCCCTTCCTCTCTCGTCTCCACCCTGGCTGTCAGGCCCACCCCATCTTGACCATCTGCTCCCCCCAGCCCCATCCTCTGTGCACAGATGACGCCCAGATTTCTTGCTCCTGCCCTGCCTCTGCCCCAGATTCCCACTTGCCTCAGATGTGCTTCAGGCCTCCCAGGCTCACTACACCCAACAGCTCTACAGCACCACCCACCCCATGTTGCTCCAAGTCTCAGTACAGGTCACCACCTCCCCTCTACCCAGGGGCTCAGACAAATCAAAACAATCACCCTATTTCCTCCCCTTGCCTCAGGTATTAACAGATCTGCCCTCTTCTCTTCCTCCTCAGTCACTATCCAAGGTTCACGCCAGAATCTCTCACTCAGACAACTGTGGGAACCTCCTCACTGGAGTCCCGGATTCTAACTTCCACCCCCTCCGGGCCCTCCTACAACCAACCAGAGTAAATGTCTTAGATTGAAAATGTTTAGATGGTACCACACCCCTCCAGTGACTTCCAACCCTATACAGGCCCCACCTCTTCTATCTCCCTGCCTTGGGCCTTGGGCCCAGCTCTTCCCTCTGCCCAGAACTCCCACATCCCACTCCCGTGTGACTGGGTCTGCTCTCAGCTCAAATACCTCCACAGGCCACCCCTGAACACCCTAGTAAAGTGGCCTCCCTGCTTTCTGTCTCTTTTGTGTTTTCTTCAAGGCATGTCCCACCAGTCTCCTCCACCTGTTGGGCTCTGAGCACAGGAACCCTATCTTGCCTGTCTGGTTTACCAGGGGTCCACAGGACAGGCACAGAGAAAACTCTCAGTGTCTACTGCCTGGACGAAAGACAGACTCTACAGGGCACACCCGCTTCTGGGCTACCCCATCCCATCTAGGCATCATCTGGAAAATCAAGAAGGTCTTTCTCTTTTATGGCTTGGAGGGTTCTCAAACCAGGTTGTACATCAGAATGTCTAAACAAGGGCAAAAGTATGATACTGTGGGTCTAGCTGGGATGAGGCCCAGGCAGCCGCACCACGTCCAGCCCTCCTGGTCGGGATGCTGTGCAGCTAGGGCTGGAACCGCAGATTCCTGTGAGTGAGGAGAAGGGAGCAAGAGGTGCCCAGGCCCACCTCCCTGAGACACCACGTGGTCCAGCTGCAATGAGAGGGCTGCCTGGCTCACCTCCTGCACCTTTTGCAGGAGTGCCACGATGTTGGTCCTCAGCTTCTGCAGCTTCTCCTCTGTCTCACGGAGCTTCCTCTCGGAGGTGCGCAGGCTCTCCTCGGAGGCCTTGGCCCGGGAGTCGGCACGGCTCTGGTAGGAATGGCACAGATTCTGGAGCCCCACTTCATACTGCTTGAAGTACTCTTTCTGTTGGGAGGGGAGCCGGAGGGTAAGGCGCACGAGGTCACAAGGGTTCCCAGGGCCCTTCTAGATGGGCACTGGTGTCCCCAACTGGCTCAGCGCAAGGAAGCTGGGTCTGAAGGGATGTCAGACACAGGAGTAACGATCTCCTCGCTCCAGAGAAGAAAGGCCTTGATGCCCACCTCATGACATCATGAGGATGAAGACGAGCGCTCGTGTGTGAAGCACTCAGCGGAGTGCTCTGGCAGACAGCCACCGCGAGTCACATGATTCTGCTCACCATCCCAGGTGGCCCAAGAGGGACAAGATGGCCACCCCCCAGATCAGTCATACCTTTCTGACTTTACAACAGCCCTCCCAGCAACCCGCTTCCAAGTCACACCAACAACGTGAAGACCAAAAGTTCTCTTCCGCAAGTATTTACCAAGAACCTCCAAGAGCAGACACCTCGGTCTGTGCAGTATGTTTACACAGCATCAGAGCTTTTCCTCATCTTCCCTGAGTGCATGACACTTCCCGGGGGTGGGGCAGTAATGTTAACTAGACATAAGGGTTTTCAAACTTTTAGAAGGTAGCAAGATATTTGTTTCAAATTAAGGTTACAACGTAAATCTCAACGTAAAAACAATTTAGTTAATATCTCTTTGTTTATATTTTCAAAGCTCAAAGTTATGAGATTATGATTTACTCAGAAATCACCAATGAGAATGATGAGGCCATTCTGATGGCCTGGCCGACCACTGCAGCCTCACCACTTCTAGCATTTACTTACTTCTGTGAAGATGTATGAGCTACCCAGCAGTGAATGGCTCCTCCTGGCTGCTGTTTTTTAAGTGTTAGAACAATCTATTTACAATCTAGAATATTATCCTAGTAAACCACGGTTGCAAGAGAAACTTTAACTTATGCACAAAATATAATTACCACACAAAATAAATGTTCAAGCAGGCTCCAAAAGTATTAAAATGAAAAACACATCTTGAGCCCAACTATGATTCATACTTGTTTTTACATTTTTTTCATGTTTAGGTCATTATAGATTCACATGCAGTTGTTACTTTTTAAAGATACACATATTTGAATCTAATAGTTGCAGGACCCCTAAGGGCTTTATGGAATTCCTGGTCCACCAGGATGGCAAAAAGGACAGTCATTTACAAACTGTCAAGGACACAATGAACAATAGACTCAGCTGTGTCCCTAATTTAAAAAAAAATTAAAGCCAGAGTTATTTTAGGCATTACATTTAGGAGGCTATTAGGCTGATGCATTAGTGGTTCACCTCCTTCTACAAGCATAAGCTAACCGACTATTTTAGGCTCGGTCCTGCTGCCTGTGCTCTGGTCTGAGCAGTCAGGCCCCCTGCAGAGACCCCACTGCACCCAGGCTTTGCTCTGAATTTGGCAACAACTTTAAGGCGAGAGCAACAAACCTGACGAAGGACGCCAGGCTGGCCCAGCTGGCCCTTCAGCCATTTGCTCCTGGACTGAAGGCCTGCAGCCCAAGCAAGGACGCGAACCCAGGCCCACAGCTTCCTGTGAAGCCGCCTCGCAGCCTCCCCAGCAAGCAGCACCCTCGTCTCACAGGGAAGCAAGGCCCTGTCCTCAGTAGTAGTTCAAATCTGGGCTCTATCACAACACACTGCTCACGTCTCTGAGCCAGAGTTTCTTCAACTCCTAACCTTGTTTCCTTTTCTTAAAGCTCACCCCTCTCTGGCAAACTTTATCAAGCACGCAGCTGCCACCCAGGGCTGCCGTCAAACACACCGATCCTGCAGATTCAGTTCTAGCTGTCCTCTCTAGAAACGCCTCCTGGAAAACTTAAGCTGCTCCTACCATAGAAACATCCTCTTGACGTACACGATTCCCAGGTCCCCACTCTGGCCCTGGCCTTCCCACCCCGCCCCTCCCAAGGGCCAGTCTCCAGTGTCCTGCCCAGTGGACATCACCAGAAACGTAGTGCCAGTATCTCCGGCCCAAGACAACTGAGTCACAGCTCATTTTCCTTACCCTACCCTCTGTTTTCTCTCCCAATTAACAGCTCGGTCACCAACCTCCAATTCCCACAGGCCTGTGAGCCAGGGAAGCGTGTGGCCTCTACCTCCTCCCCCATCACCTGCCTTCAGTCAATGAAGGACCTGACATGACGCCTTCATCCACTGGTCCACGCCCACCACCCCTGGCTCTGCTTCTCACTCCCTCAGCCCTGACTGCTTACAGGCAGACCAGGCTCCCTGTCCCCTCCACCCATCCTGCCAGGAACCAGTTACCCTCGTAGGGGCAGGGTCAGCTGACCACTTACTGCCTATGGGCCCAATCAGCACAGACACATCCCTTCCTCTATATGCTGTTTGTGACGCAGAGCTGAACAGCTGCCCCAAAGACCTTACAGCCCCGTAAGCCTGAAAATACTTGCTAACTGGCCCTCTACAGGGAAAGTCTGTTGGCCCCTGCCCTAGACATGGTTCAGATCCACAATTCCATCCGCTCAAACCTTCTGCTGGGCCTCCATGTCACACAAAGTTAAGCCACTGTGCCTAAGACTGGGCGCTCCAGAGGCATCACATCTGGCTCTGAGGCCCCTTCTCCCTAAGCGCTCACCAGACAGACAGCTGCCTGCCTCGGGCCCCGACCTGCCCTTTCATCCCAGGGCCTTTGCTCACAAAAGTCCCTCTGCCTCAAACACCTTCCATCACTCAAACACTTGCTAAAATCCATGTTTTCTTCAGACTGGGTTGCCCTCCCGCACTTCCCCATGCTGCCAACCCCCCCCCCCCACATCGACAGTCCTTACAGCTCTCAGTCTAGTGTCCAAACATCTGCTGAAAATTCAGTCTTTACATGCTCTCCTTTGCTGCTCCAGCACTGAGGCACCACGTCCGCATTTGCTGGGCTCATCTCCACACACCACCTCCCTCTGAGAGTGAAGTTTTAGGCACTTTGAGCCTAAGCTCTTCACTGTTTCCTGCCTCAGTCACACCGGGCCTGCCGTCCTTCAGGGAGGATTCCGCCCTGGCACCTCACAGCTGTATACCAGTCATCCAGCTAAGATGCTTCTTTCTCCACAATGTGAGGGCTTCCTTTCCCTTCCCTCAGTGGAAGAAAGGGAGGCTGGCAGAGTGGGGAAGGGGGCACAGCTGAGCACTGGCAATCCCACTAAGCACCAGAGTCAGAAATCAAAGGTCTGGCCAGACTCACCAGAGGAAAAGATATTAGCTCATCTGAATTCATAGCACTCAACTCCTTCTTAGAGATGGGGAAACTTGGAGGCAGGAAGTACCGCAAACAATTCCTAAATAAGAAAGAAGGTGGGGTCAGGAAGTCAGAATTGCATGGGGTTGCGCAGAGAGCCGCCGCTGGCCCGGAGCAGGATGACAACGCACCGAAGGATCTGGACGAGCAGGTCGATGGTCTCGTGGTTGGTGCTCGGGGCAGTGGTGTCGGGCTCGATGCGAATGCAGTCAGAAGTGGAGGGCTCCGCCATGGCTACAGCCTGCTGGGCCACCGCCGCCTCCTCCTCCTCCCCACCCTCCTGCTGTGTGTCCGGGCTCTGATACTCGGGGGATGGGGGCTTCATCAACCGCACGTCCTCGCTGCCTTTCTCCACCCTAGGGAGGAGGACACAGCGTTTGTGTCACCTGCCCCTGCCCTAGCCACTGCTGTCAACCCAGCCTCACGGAAGGGGCGTTACCAGCGGTCTCGTGGAGTTGTGTCCGTGGGCACGTAGTCGAATTTCACCTTCCACCGCACCACGTTCTTGCCCACCTCCACAGCTGTGACACGGCCTGTGTACCACTCCCTGTTCACACGCACCTCCACGTGCAGCCCTTTATCTGCAGGTGTGGACAGGACTGAAGTCAGAAACACAGATTAGAGCCCCCCCACCCAGCCAGGGCCACCTCAAGAAAGGTCATCCCAGGTTCACAGGGACAAGAACCCCTAGGAGCTTGACCCGCAATGCCAGGGCCATGGAGCCCAGCCACCCTGGTCTCCCTCCCTGCCTGTCAGGAGGGGGCCACAGAGCAGCAGGATGATTGACTGCCAGAGGTGAACACCAAGGAACTAATGCTAAAGATAAACACGAGGATGGGCCATCCTCAGAATTCTTCTTGGAATTAGAGAGCCCAGAGCCAGGAAAGCCTCCGTGAGCCTTCGGGATAAGGTGCTGCTGGCCGAGGGGCCCCACATCCCCCACAGGCTGCGGGTACCTCCCTGAACTCACCTTTCTGAGCACTCTTGAGATCAGCAGGGTCCTCCTCACCAGCACTGTCTGACAGCTGCAAGAATGGGGTCTGTCAGAGGCCTTGCCTGCAACCCTGGGAGCAGCCTATCTGCCCAGGGTCAGAAGCCACCACCTCACCCCTCGTGTGGCCTCACTGGGAGCCTCTCTCTAAACCACTAACTATGCTTCTGCCTCCACAAACCCCGACAAACGAGAGAGCAGGCGAGAGGCTGAGTGTCAGACACATGGAAGCAGATCTGTGTCAGTGACCTCAGACCTGTGATTACAGCCCTAAGCCATCCTCACTCAGATCCTGCCTGGCACCATGTTTCTAGTCAGCTGTGTGACCGAGTCCTTCAGAGATGAACTGGGCTTCTGGAAGCCTCCCGTCACAGGTCGCGAGAGGTGTTCTGAGAACCTCACTTCACCACCTACCTCATTCACGTCCTTCTTCTCCTCCTTCACAGCAAACTTGCCCCGCTTGGACCTCTCCTTCCTCCTCTCAGCCTCTTCCTCGGCTTCGTCCTCATCAGAGACCCCGAGACTCCGCTTCCGACCAGGAGTGGCCTACAGCAAGAGGAGAGGGGACGTGAGGGGCCCTGTCAGCCCTTGAGGTGCCGGAAGATCCCTAAAGGAGTGGTTCATAGTGGGGTTGTGTGTCAGTCCCTGCCAGGGCTCAGCTCCTGACAATACTAGGTGCACAGCAACCCCCAGCCCACGTACCCATGAGGACTTCTGCTCAAAGCTTCACACGTGAGCCTCTCAGTTCACTCCCCACGGAGCCTGCCTGGCCAGCTGGGACCTCCCCAAGCTGCACCAGCCACTGTTGCAGCCCACCAAGGCTGTCACCAGATGCCAACCTCTGCCCATGACATGACAAGCAGTGGAGGGGACTCAAGTCTGTGGAGGACCGAAACTCGGAGGGAGCACCCAAACTCGGAGGGAGCACCCAAGAACTCCCTGAGAGGGAACCAACAAGCTCAGTCCCTCCAGGGCTCCCAACTGGGTCCCTTTAGCGATCAGACTCGTCCTCCACAGGGGCAGCCAGGGAGCCTGCTCTCCACCGAGGCCCCCCAGTGCAGCCAGTGCTGCCCAACTCCACTCCCACACCACTGTGGGCGGGGCTGGAGGAGGAAGAGCGTCTCACCGGAGAGAGTTTACTGGGTGGCTCTGGCTTCTTGACCACTGGAGTCTTGATGGCTCTGGGGGCAGGGGCCTCCCGAGGGCTCCTGGAGTTGGGCACCAGAGATGGGGACAGCGGCTGCACCAGAGGGGCAGGCCGGGGTGCAGTCTTGCCCGGAGTATTAGCAGGCTTTCGGGGTGCCTCAGGCGGCTGAAGCAGCCTGGAGGTGCTAGCCTCCTCCCGGGCTGCCAGGGCAGCAGGCTTTGGGGCGCTGCTGCTGACGGGAGCCTTGCGGGGCTGGCTGGATGGCCTGGGAGCCTGCAAGGAAGGGGGTCTGCTCGGGGCATTCTTGATCACGGCAGGTAAAGGAGGCGACCGAGGACGCTGCGGTCTACGTGCAGGTTCCTGGAAGAGGCCCAGAGAGAGTGAGAACACTGACCACAGCACAAGACACCTAAGGAAAAGCCTCTCCCCCAACCCCAGGCTTCACCTCCGTGGAAGGTCTGGTGGTCACTTCCAAGGGCAATTTCTTCAGGTCAGCTTGGGAGCGGATGGGTGTGGTTTTCTGCAGGGTAAACATGATGAGGAGGTTGTTTGCAAATCTTGGTACTTTCAAGCAAACTCTTTGGATCCCTACTCTGTCTGGGACAGCAGGCAAATAAGAAGGAAAACCTGGGCCACAGTCCCACTATTTCAAGCCTCCCTCTCTCACTGGGGAGACAAAAATACACAGACATTAAACCACTAAATTACAAGATTCTATGTGATTAATCCAGCAATTGAGAGACTGAGAAAAAGTGTCAATGGACTAAATTCCTATAAAATGAGACAAATAAGGTTGGAGAGCCCTGATGGACAAAGCCAGGAAAGACAGGTGGGATTCAGCAGATGGGGAGGCACGCACACAGCACTCGGGTCAACGAGAGCATCTTCCTGTACAGAAGCCAAAAAGGGAAAAGCCTTTGTAATAAGTATGATAAAGGGTTGATATGACACACATATATATGTATTTTTAAAAACCCTGACATATTGATCAAGGAAAAAATTAATGACAGAAATAAAAGAATAGTTATAAAAGAAATACATGAAAAACATGTTCATTTTAGAAATATGAAATGTAAATTCTAAGATGTATATCTTTGCCTACCAAATTTGTATAAACATTTAAAAATAACCATACTGCTGGTAAAAAAAAAAAAACAGGATATAATACATCTTCTAGAGGATAATTTGGAAACAGTTATTAAAAAAAAACCATAAAAATTTAAAACCCCTTTTATTCTTTCAAACTCACTTCTGGAAAATTATCCCCCAAAAATAATTATGCACAAAAAAATTTGTGTGCTTATGAGATATGACACAAATGTGTCATGATCTCTGTACTTCTAGTAAAAAATACATGTATTTATTATGTGTATACAGTAGTCATAAAAAGTTGAAAGGATATATAGTTAATGGTAGTTACCTCTAAGATATATTTATTTTCTGGAATTTTAAAACACTCTAAATGAACTGGGCCTCTTTGTCATATATAAACAAAATTGTTTCTTTAAAAGAAGAGTCAGCGTGCCTGGAGGCTGGCATTTCCGCTGTGGCAGCACTCATGGGTGAGGAGAGGGTGGAACTGAGCCTGAGGGAACGGGGGAGCCACTGAGGGTTCCTGCCCCCCTTGCCCCTGCCCACACACCTGCAGGGCCTCAAGCTTCTCCTGCTGCTGGCGAATTTTCTCTGTCAGTTGCTTCTGCTTCTCCTCCTGTGTCTTCATGTCCTTTCTGAATGTCCCCAGGGGCACCTTCTGCTTCTGTTCAGAAGCCTCACATCTGTAGAGAGAAAGTGCTAGAGAGCGAATGGTCCAGGTAGGGCGGGGTCCTTCCTCCTCAGCCAACCCAAGATCTCTCACCAGAGCAACCTCTTCAGAGTTTCCAAATGCACAGAATTAATACTCAAAGCAGGACACACTTCTGTTTTGATTTCCAGGCACTCATTATGTACAGCAAAACCGAGATGTAAGGATATGAGCATTGACCTCGAGAAGCACAGTGGAAGTGAAGAAAGCAAGGGGCTGGAAAGATGCCCACCAAGTCCCTGGTAGAGCAAGTGCTCACCGATCTTGCTCAGGATCTGGGTTCATGGAGCAAACCCAGGTGTCGGGGTACTCTTTTTCCACAGAATTCAGCTGGAAGGGGAGTGTCCGCCACTTCAGGCACAAATCTGTGATACAGAAAACACCCCCATGAAACGTTGGCCATGCCCACCACCAATAATCCCAATCAGGCTCCTCCCAGCCAGGCCCAAGGCAAAGATGCCCCGACCTTTCATGTGAAGACCCTCAGTCTGGCTCCAACTCTGCCTGCCTTACAGAACAGTCATTCTCCCCAGGGACAGTGATTTCAGCAAGGATGAAGACTTTGTATCACAGACTCTCAGCAGCCCCAACCCCTCTCCTGCTCCAGGAGGGTCCTGGCTCGGGCATCACTCACACCTCTACCAATGTGGTACAAACTGAGTGAGACCTGGCAGGTTAGATGACACCCTGCCTCATTCTGGAGGAGCAGGTGGATGCAGCACAGCCCTGAGACTGAGCTCCCAGGCTCATCACCAAACAGACTCATATCCTTAGTGGGACCGTTAAGTCCACGAATGTCAGTGCAGTCAGGAGGCCAGCACAGGGACTATGTCGGAAAGGAGTCAGGAAGAGGTTTCAAGCCCCAACTCACCACACTGGATGGTGGTTGGGATTTCCATAGCTCTCCGCCGTTTGTATCGCAGCTCACTGGATGGGGGCTGGTTCCAGTTGGCAGAGAGGTAACCAAACTCATCCCAGAACTTGATGATTCCCCGCTGGGCTGGAAGGCAAACACCCACACATCAGCTAGGAGCCAGCCCCCTCAGGCAGCGAGAGTCCCAAGGCTGGAGATGAAGAGGAAGGGCGTTACCAATGGCGATGTCCTTCCAGTACTGTGCCAGGTGCTCCCCCATCGCCCGCAGCAGGTGCCGGTACTCCTTGGCGTCAGCGAAGTCCTGCTTGTTGTGTGTAGGCTCCAGGACCAGGTAGGGCACATCAACCACCCCAACGACTCCGCCGCATGCCCTACAGAAGGAAGACAGGGCTCTGTCACCCCTCTGGCCACAACCCTCCCGCATTCCGTCTTGGGCTGGATGCTCTCCGTGGGCGGAACTCACATGCCCCCTTCCAGCTGTGGGCCCACTTTCTCATACATCTTGATCAGGCGGCTACAGTTGTAGATAAACATGCCATCCAGGTCCCGGTGTTCAATGTTGACCCCAAAAACAAAGTTCAGTTCCTTAGGTTCTTTAAGTGCTCTGAGAAGACAGAAGATAAATTCAACCAGATCAACCCAGTAACACACAAACACCATGGTGTTTAAGATGTGTTAAGCTTAAGCTTAAACTTGAGACACTTAAGTTTTGCGTTTGCATTCAGTGTGTAACCTGTCAGACTTGATAAGGATAAGCTCTGTGTGGTCACTTTAAGCTCCCTAATTAAAAGCACAAGACTTTGGCTTTTGGTACCAAAACGAGATGGATGGAAGTATCAATGGGATTCTGTGAAGCTGCTGCCAGTCTCTGCAAAGACCATCACATAGTGAGATAAACACAAGGTTTTCTGCGTAACTACTCCACCAGTGCGACAGTAATACATTTTAAAAAGGCAGAAATTACTAAGAACAATGAACAAGTATGTGAGAGAAGAAACCATCATGTGATAAAAATAAAAAAAAATAGTGGAAGGTGAAAAGCAGATGGATGAGCACTGGCCAAACTCATGGGAAGAAACCCGAAAGCCATGGCTATGGTGAGGGGCCAAGAGGCAACCAGGGATTCAGACCTAGAGCCTGGAGAGGCTCCAGGCACGGAGGGGCACAGAGGTCACGCAAGGAGCCAGGACACACGCCCAGACTGGATGAAAAGGAACACCTCAATCTACAGCACCAGTCCACATCTGTAACCAGGGGTACACAGTTAAGGGTAGATATCACCAGGTGGGAGAAGTATAAGGGAGTTTACAACTGTATTTCTTAAATGTTCTATAGTTTACAAGTTGTATGCAATAAGCATCTTATACATCCTTTAAATGGAAAGGGAAAAAAAGGAAAGAAAGAGGGAAAGGAGTGAGAAGGGAGAGAAGGGGTGGGAAGACAGAGGAAAGGGACGGAGGGAGGGAGGGAGAGCTGCCAGTGAGGAAGGTTCTGTGTTCAGCACATGGTGTTGGCTCTGCCCCCTCGTCCTGGCTCAGGAGGCACTGAGCTGGGGGAACCTCTCCTGGGGCATCTGACAAGCCCTTGGGATCACATTAGCAGCTTTCTCAAAGCCCTCTGTGTGTGACAGAACGTCTCCCTCGCAGGTGGGGAGGGATTCCTCAAGCCCTTTAACTGTCAATAATCAGTACCAAAGCTACATAGTTTTAAAAGCCCCGAGGCCACTGCTGGGCACTCACCGCTGCTTGGCCTCCTTGATCCGCTTCTTGACATCGGCTTCCCTGCGCAGGGTAATGGCTGTGTTCTGCACCTGCCGCAGCATCACCTGGAAACGCACCCAGCACCGAGTGAGGCGTGCTCGGGCCACAGCAGGCAGTGCTGTAACGTCTAAGACATCTCGCTTTAAATCACACGGACGCAAAACCAGACCTGGAAATTACTTCTTTTCCACAGAAAAGGGTCCTCGCTAGGGACCAAGTCAAAAGCTCTACTTCACTTGACCGGATTCACCAGCATTAGGGAGGAAACACCCAAAACTGAAACAGCAGTCTGTACAGGGGGTGCATCACATGGGGAGGGGTGGAGAACTGCCCTGTGGCAAGGGACGCTCTTCACTTCAATTTCTCTCTGTAAACTGAGGATACTCCCAGTGTCCACCTCATGGGGTTGCTGGGGTGCTGAAGTGATCAGCCAAGCTTTCCCTACACAGTATGTTCGACGGTGATTATGGAAATGTCATATCCCATTTTTCAGAGTTAGGGCAAGGGGTTCCTGACTGGCCTGAGATTGGGCCAGGCCAGCACTGGGATGCTACCAGCAGCAATGCTCGGGGAGAGCCGGGGGTCTGCGGCCTCACCCTGGAGTCCCGCGTGAGGTCGCCGCCCAGGCGCACTTCTAAAGTCCGGGCTTTGCTCTCTGCCTCTCGCGCCTTCTCTTCAGCTGAAACCCAGAAGAAACCATGATAAGGAATTCAAAGGGCCAAACTCTTAGTCATCCCTGCTGGACCCCACAGTGCAGACCCCGCTAGACAAGACGTGTGTACACTGTCAGGGAAGGAATGGGAGAGCAGGGAGGGCAGCCTCCCTGCCTGGAAAGCCAAGGAGGCCCCAAGAAAAACGGACAAGCTTTTCAAACTTTACAAATGAATCAGAACAGGTCAAAAACTGCCCAAGGCAACCAGAGTCAAACCCTCAGCAAGAGCTTATCCTTGTCCTCAGCCAACTACTCCCCCTTCAAGCAGCCAAGAAGCTTGGTCAGCATGAGAAACCTTGAGATTTTTGCCTTGGAGTCAAAAGAACCAATTTCACAAGCATTTGTGCCAGAGGACAGCGTGGGATTCTTCACTCCAGGCAGGCAAGTCAAGGAGTTGATGTTGCTTTTTTAGATAAGTGCCTATAAATGGCTGAGGAAGAGGCAGCCTGGGCAGAAAAACTGCTGAGGGGACTGGAACGTGGCAGGAGGGGTACAAGAGGAACTGGGCCAGGGCCCAGGACAGCCTATCCTTGGGTGATGGACAGAGATTTTGCCTGGATCCTGCTTTCGTCACAAGCAACGTCCCCCCGGACAACCCCTGCCGACCCCGCCTGCCCACAGGGTCATTACCAATCCGCGCCACATGCTCAGCTTTCTTCACCTCCTGCTCCGCGCGGGTCTTGAACCGGCTGGACGTGTACTTGTACATCCTGAAGTGGGGCAGGGGTAGGGGAAGCAATCTGAGGGCCCACACAGCAGGGGGGCCGGGCAGCAACTGTCCTGCACCCTCCTGAGTCCCTTGCCTCCTGCCCCATCTCTGATAAGCAGCCACGCCACTCACCAGGCATGTCGCTAATTCCGCAGGAGAAGCCAACCTCAGCAATCAGCCAGGGCCTCTGCTTTCCTGAGCAACCTCTAAAGACCAAGGCCAGGCCGGGCACCCTCTAAGTCACAGGCGGCACACTCACTGAGCCTCCCCAGCTTGTCAGCCACCCTCGTCCCTCCCTCAGGACCCAGAAGGGTGTCCACTGTAAGTCGCAAGCCGAAGAAAGGCCTAAACTCAGTTGGCATCATCAGAGCCTCTCATCAGCCGACATTCCCAATGATGCCCAAAAGATGGATGGACAGGCCCCACCCTCCGCCCCAGGGAAATAGCAGGCCAGGGTGGCCAGGCCCCTACCTGGGCTTGTACAGGCAGCAGGAGAGCCTCTTGGTCTGCACCTTGTGCCCGTGGAGGAAGATCCTCATCCGGGGGTCAATGTAGAGCACAGCGGCGTAGGCGCGGAAGGAGCGGCGCTCTGGCTTCCTGGAGGCAGGGGGAGAGGAGGGGCTCTGTTGCCACCCATCACCAGTCCAACCAAGGGCCTGCCACCTTTCCACCTCACATCTCGGCCTCTCCTGCTGCCAAACAGCACATCCCACCCCCTCACATCCCCGGCACGGACACCTGGCATGGCCCCCCTGCCCGCCACGGCCCAGGCAACTCCTCTCCCCTCTCTAGGTCTCTGTTTCTTCCTCCGTCAAATTAAGGAATTGGGGCAGGGGGTCACTAGTCTCCTTATCTGCATTAGCTAAGGACCTGCTGCCCTCCATCCATCCCTCTGTCTTGTGGCAGGAAGACAGGCATTCTCAGCTTTATCAACTCTGACTCTGGGGAATTCAGGAACAAGCTCACAAGTCACTCCCCTCGTCCTCCCTTCCCAGCCACACTCACGTGCCCTCCGGGGAAGTCTCTGCCATCTGGATATCTCTTGGGTTTGAGATTATGTCCAGCTCCGGCTCTCCGTTATCCATGAGCTTGAGGTTGAAGATGATTACCAGCGTTCCTGGGGAACAGAAATCCTCCTTTCCTTCTGCCAGGCACCCCTAGCCGACCCCCACACCACTCACAGCTCTGGAGCCCCTAGATTCTACAGGCTACAGGCTCAAAGCCTACTTACCACTGTTCCCAGGAATCTTCATGAACTGGGTCATCACTTCCTCCTCATTGCGGAAGGGAGAGTACTTGTAGATTAGTTCTGTCTCGATGGCAAACTTCTCCACATTGTCCGTGACAGGCTCGCGGGTCCGCGCATTCCAGGTGGGCAATGGGACTATCACCTTTGGAGAGAGCACAGGCAAGCACTTGGTGTGTCCATCCCGTCCCTCCCCACGGTGACACCCAAGCTCCCCCGCCTGGCACCAGAGGCTCTGGGGCTCCTGCCAAGATAGCCTCACACTCCCAGGTCCTCCCGGCTACACTGGTTCATGGCCTGGGGGGTCTCTGCGTTCAGGGCTTGGGAGGTCCCTGGTCATTTCCCCAATTTGGTAATAATTCTACACTTTCTACTAAGGAAACTGTATCTCTAAGCATGTAGTGTCTCTGAAGACACATATAAATGTAACACACAGCTCAGCAATTCCACGCCCAGGTACAGATCCTAGGAGACTCTCCTGCACGTGTCTACCAGCAGACGTGCAAGAACACTAACATCCACGCAGAGTGGACAAATTAAGCCATACTGTCTTCACAAAAAGGATTACTGTGAGTGATGAACATGGGCAAATGGCTACTGGCATCAACGTGGATGAATCTCACAAACACGGTACACGAAGAAGCAAAATACAAAAACCTACAGTATGAGTCCATTTATATAAAATTCACATGTAGGCAAAACTAAACTATTATTCAAGCATGCAGACACAGGTGACAAAATTATCAAGAAACACAAGGAAACAATCATCACCAGAGTCCCATGAGGGCGGTTCCTTCCGAGGAGCAACAAGGAGTATGACTGGTCAGGGCACAGGGGAACGTCCACATCCATCCAGGACGGTGGCTACGTGGGGATCCGCTTTCTAATTCCTCTCTCAACTGTACACAGATTTTAATATTCTCCTCCACACATATGGAGTTTAATCTTACGTCTAAGTAATCTTTAAAAAACCCTACCTTGTCAATCATACCTCAATAAAGCTGGGGAAAAATCCTCCTCACTCTTCAAAAACACTGCCTCAAACGCCCCTTCCCCAGAGGCCTCGACATGCAGGCCCCCCTCCCCGTCCCGCCCAGCCTTGTGGCCTGGGATTTCCTCTGCCCAGCAAACCAGTCCAGGCACCTGAGAGGTTCCACACAGACCGCCCGCCCTGAGGAAATGGGACTCTGTGTTTTAACAAGTGCTGGGGTGATAAACTGTCAGTTCTGAGACACTTGACTGGTTTCTAAGAAACTTCGTGCTTGCAGTATTCAGCTCTGGGGCTGGTCTGGACACATTCCAACCCAGCTGAGAATGATCTTATTCTGAAATCTTGGCCGAGTGCACACTAGAGTACAATCCAAAACAGTAACCTTCTAACACCAAGTAAGGAAAAAATTTCAACCTAGTGTTTCCACCGGGGGATTTGAGTTCCATTTGTGTTCTGTGCACCTGTACCACACTCTACACCAACCATTCCTCTCAGCAGCCCCAGGGGACAATGGCATTACTTTAACTGTGGGCCTTCACCCCATTAGGCACCCCACCTCCCCTCTAGAATACTTCTTTACTTTCAGCGTCCCCGCTCCCCAGCTTTTCCTCCTACCCTTCTGGCCACTTCGGCCTCTTAGGCCACGTCCCCCACCCAGGCCTTCACACGGGGCAGGCCCGAGACCCCAGGTTCTCTTCCTGGGCCACACGCTCTTTTACGTGAGCTTACCTGCTACCAAGAATCCCAGATCCAGGCCTTCCCCGAGTTTCAGACCCAGACTTAACTCTCCAAACTGCCTATCCTCCACGCCCCACCTGCCCCACCAGAACCCGAGTCACCTAGGACCCCTCCTCCCCTTTCTCCTTTCCACTGATTAAGCACCAAATCTGGAATCTGTGTGCCTGGCCACAGACACCGACACCGCAAACCTTTCAGTCACCACACAATAACCAAACTGAGTTTTTTCAAGGAGAATCTGCTACTGCCACACCCCTGCTTAAATTCCCTTTAGTAGCTGGTTTTACTGAAGTCCCCTACACTCCCCAAGGCACGAGGTCAAGCCTGCTCTGCTCTCCAGAGGCCACCATCTTCCCATTGCTCTCCCAGCTCTCAGGGCCTTGAACAGTCTACATACCCCCTCCTCCCACCACCCTCAGGCCATCAGGAAACATTCTGGAAAACACAGACTCCAGCCCCACCTTCCCGGGGAGTGCCTTCCAGCTCAGCACCTCTCACTCCAAGTCTGCTGAGTATATCCACTGAGTGAACCGACACACATGCTCCACCAAAAAGGCAAACAAACCCACTGGCTTACCAAGTAAAGATGGCAGAAAAAGTGCCTTTCATTCCCAACAAGAATTGATTTGCTAGGATTTAGGATCCACATCTAAACAAGGCCAGTACCAAGTGAATCCCAGCCAACCAGCACAGATGAATTAGGTGGAAACTCTGCCCGAATTCACCAGTTCACACGACAGCGGTGGGTTTCTCTCCGTAGACCCTCTCAGCCTCTCGCAAGCTCTAGCCTCCCTTTCTCACATGTGAAAGGAGGCAGGAGTCTGGTCTGAGGCTGGGCAGACCAAGGGCTTCCCTGATCTTCCCCACGATGGGGTACAGACCTCAGCAGACCAGCTCTGCAGACATCTGAGCCACCCACCAGGCCCAGAGTCAGCTGTGCATGTGTTCAGCTTATATAATTAATTACCAAAATGTTTTAAAATCAGGGTATTCTAGATTCATTACGCCTGTCTTCCAGCATAACAACAATCAGCTAGGGCTGAGTATCACACGTCACTTGGTGAAGAACTTACACCGATGTTTCCCAACATGATCCTGCTCCACTACCTGCCCAGCCCTCGTAGGTTCATGACTTGTAGCTTCTGATACAGAAGGTGAGAGCAACACATTCATTCCCTTAGAAGACGCGCTCACAGCACATTCCACAGAATCACCAGCACACGGGAAAGACAGGGCTGTCCCTAATACTATCACCAGCTAGGGTCTCCACCCAAATCAGGGAAGCCCCCAAAATACCTCTCCTGATAAAACAGCTCTCCACAGCGACACCCCCCACCCCATACTGAATTCTAGCTGCAGATCTAGGAGACCCACAGAGCCACCTCTTGGTCCCTGCCACTTGATGGCCGCAGTCTCAGAACCAGGACAACTGTTCTCAGAAGCTGTGAGATTTTACTTCCTCTCACATTACATTAAGATACCTGTCTTACCCCCTCAACCAGTTCATCCAATCAACCAGCTAATCCCTCAGTCGGGGGCAGGGCTGCAATCCTCAACACAAATAAGTCCAGCATGCAAATGACCCAGAACCAGGACACATGGGACGGTGACTTGGAGCACGAGGATGAGACCCACTTCATCAATGCCCTCCTCCTCGTGAAAGGTCCGCGACAAGAAGAGACAGGTCATGGTGTCTTCCTTCTTGGTGAAGAGGATAAAATCCTTCCCAATGCGCATGGAGCCCCTGAAAGGGAAGCAGAGGTGGGTTATTCTCCCAGGGGTTCAAAAGCTCACCTGAAAAAGAAGCAAGTCCGCCCTCTGGACATGCCTGAATCTGCCTCTAGAGGGCTCTCCTAAAGGCCTCCCTTGCTCCCAGGGCCCTGCGCTGAGGCCCACAGCCCTCGCCCCCTCTGCTCCCCCGACTCGCCCCCTCTGCTCTTCCATTGGCCTCAGTCTTTCTTTATCACCTTCTCAACCACATTTACCCCCCAAGCCAGGCTGTCTCACCACCTGTGAATGACCTGTGAGTCTCACCCTCCCATGGCCACCCATGCTCTGGGCTCATCCTGGCTGTGCCAGAGCTGCTGCACCCTGACTGCACCGCCAGGTTTCACTCCAGTGACCCACACCTTCAACACATCATCTTCCACGCCAAGCACACCCAGTCCTCACCTGTCCTTCCTTGCTGACACCAACTCCCCTCCCACTCACTCCTCAAACGGCAGCACCATCAAGGGAAAAGCCCACCGCCTGCACTCACAAGCCCTCAAACACCAGGATGACCCAAAGGCTCAGCCAAATGTAGGGCTAACCAGACAGAGCATCCTTCCTGTTCACAGTCTGGAGGAGGCCTACAACCGGCCCACGCCCCGTAATCACAGCCATCGTGTCTCAGCACTGTTCTGACACCTCAAACCTGTCATGCGACAGGCCCCTGCTTTAGGGTGCAACTGGTTTCTGAGAAATGTGCCCTGAGGCTGCAGTCCACATGGAGAGTCTGAATGAAATCTACTGTTTCCTACCTCTATTTGGCCTTGTTAACCCTCTGGAGAGCAGGCAAGGACAGGCCCTCCTGGGCAACACAGAGCAGGGCAGCGCATGAAGCACCAGCGGGAGGGGTGCCCACTGGATGATGGGCTGTTTGCTCCTTTCTTCGGAGCAACTTCTGGCTTTATGGCTGTCACCTCATTAGTCCTCCCAGTACCCCCAGGGGCGATGGCACTGGGAAGCCATATTACTCTCCTCCACGCACAAACACAGCCCAGGCACACAAATGAATGCCACGTCCCACTTCCCCAAGTGCTCAGGAAAACTCCAGGACACCACCCAGAGCACCCTGGGGGCTGCCCAGTTCTGCTCCTCCTCCTCCAGTTCCCGAGGTGCTGGCAACACTCCCTCCACAGCCCTCATTCCTCCCTGGAACTTACTGGTGGCAAAGTGAGGCACGTTGGCTTGCCTTCCCTCAAAGCTTGCTCTTGCCCTAATTTGGCAAAATCTCTCACCTCGCGCCTCTTTCTTCCCTCTGTTTCTGATCCTGACCTTGGAGGGAAAATAGCAATAACACAAAAATGTCACTTCTCTGCTTCTCTACCCTATGCTCACCACAAATCACTTCCTGCTGAAAGTCTTTCTCAGTTTCTAAATTGGTTTCAAAAGGAACACACTCTGGACGCTAGATGGCTCCATCTCAATGGGTCCTTCGCAAAAGTCATTCTAAAACATGCTGATGATGACACTCAACTTCTGTGGACTTTCCTTCCTGGTTTTCCAAGCACTTGCAGAATCACATTTCATTTGCTCCTGAAACTTGCTCAGTAAGGGAGAATGTCAGAGATTAGAAGCCCATTATCTACAGCAGGAAACATACTCAGGAAGTGAGAAGGCTTGTCTGAGGCCACAGAACTGATACAACCACGAAAAGGAGGCTGATCCAGATGGGAAGTCAGGGTTGCTTACATCACACGGACTCTGGGAAAACTCAGTTGTGGAAACTATCCACACCAGAATCTCCTGGGGAACATACAGGTCCTACCCCTGACTCACCAAATCAGGCCAGGAATCTGCCACGGAAATCTCAAAGGAGGAGAAATAAATAAGAGGTCAGAAACCAGGCTAGTGCTCTCACAGCAATGACAGCATTTAATTCTTATGTGTTATAATCCCAGTTACCAACGAGGAGGCTGAGGCTCAGAGAAGTAGTTAAGTGGCGGATGTCAGATTTGAACCTCAGTTTGACTGAAGGGGATGGAAGGCAAAGTCGGCTCTTCATTCAGAAAGACACGGTTCAGATCTCTGCTCTACACTGGGGCATTTTCACATCTCTGGGCAAGTCACTTCACCCCTACAGACTGCAATTTCCTCATCCGAAGATGAGAACCACAGTACCTACACCTCACAGGTCTATGGTGAGGATTAAACAAAATCACCCAAATAAAGTTGTCAGCATAGCGCCTGGCACGTGGGAAGTGCTCGTCAGAAAGACAAGTGGGGAAGCCCAGGAACAGGCCCCCGCCGTCCTGGGAAGCACCCCCTCTTCCCCACACACCTGACGCCTGCTGCGCCCGAGAAACCACCGAAGCTGCTGACGGACCACACACCACCCTCCCTCCAGCAAAACAACACGTTTTCACAGCCACACTGGAAACGTGACTCAGAATTCCATTTGTACAAACTCCAACCCCACTAAATCTCATTCCATCCAAAGGTATGTACAGCTGGAAGTGAGCTTTTCAGAAATAGAAATCTTTCTCTTGGGGCTTCACTCAAACCAGAACAACACGTTCCAAACACCAAACCAGTGGGAACTGAAGGCTGAGAAAGAAGTCCAAGGGATCTGAAGACATTAGGTAGGTCCCTGCTACCCAGCCTCACGGGACACGTGAGTAGACTATGTCCCCTGGGGAGGAGGGTTCAGGTCTCTCTCACTCACCCTGGGTCCCCAGTGCCTGGCACAAAGTGTGCTGTGCAGTAGGTGCTCAGCAGGAACTGCTGCTCCATGGGGCGACCCCCTCACCGTCTCAGACGTAACCCAAGCCCACAAAACCACCACTTGCATCCTTAACCACAGGGTAAAAGTAAGAATTTTCAACAGGAGCAGTGCTGTTCCAGAGCACAGTGCCAAGAGAAGCCTACAGCTTCCCCCACCTCAATGATTTTGGATGATCTGTAATGTAAAGGCTGGACATCAGTTGGTAAGTCCCCAAACCACCACTCCTTCTTGACTTTCCTCCTGTTCCAGAATTACAGGGATGAAGGACAAGGAGAAGGAAATTTTCCCTGGATAGAAGCAGGACAGCGTGGCTTGATCTTGTTTTGAGTCCTGTGATGGGCTCCCAGGATACTTACGACTTTAACCCATTCCCATACTGTCCAATCTGGGTGGACTCAGGTGTACGTTTGGCCGACTTCCCAAACTGGATCACACTGGCGGCATCACCTGAAGTAGCAGGCACAAGAGAAGGTGAAAAGTCTGCTTTCCTTTCCCAGACTCAAAAAAATCAAGGTCTGAGCCTCATTAAATCCAAGCAAGGCTGTGTGTCTACTGAAAACCTCCATCCAAGGAAACTCACAACCACAAGGCAAACAGGCAACCTCCGACAGGCCTGTTGGTGCTGCCGTCACGAGGCCCTTGTTCTGTTACCAGAACGTGGTAATAAGGCTGGGGGAGGCCTCTGCAGCTCCAGCTCCAGGATGTTATGCAAGATGATAGATACAAAATCAAGAGGCAGTAACCTGACAAACTTGAGGCTGCCATTCGGATCCTGCCTCGTATGTTAGGACAAGACCCAGCAAATCCATTAGTGAAATTAAGCCTGAGATGTTGCAAAGACCTCCCTCTCCCTGCTAGTCACAACAGTGAGGCAACAAAAAATCCAGTTAACACAGCATGTATTTCGTAAAAATGGTTATAACCTCCCCAAGAGAAGCAATCAACTTGTCACTTACTTGGATCCATTCCTGCTCCATCATCTAAAAAACAAAGCATAAATCCTCCTCGGAGGTCCTCTCTCCTTTCTGTAAAAGAAGAAGCTGCCATTACTGGGTAGTTACCCGGCAGAGGGCGGCAGCTTGGGTATGACCAGAAGGAGGATCAACGTGAAGCTTGGGTCAAAAGAGCCAGGTCAAACCTAGCATCTTTCTCAGTCTTGGCTAGTTTGAGTTAACTGGCAGGGCCCTTGAGGGTGGGAATTCCCCTCAAAGGTTCCCCAATGCCTTCCAGTTCAGGACCAAGCCTGAGACAGTCTATGAGGAGGGCAGAGAACACCCAGTCCAGCATCTAACCACAGCCAGGACCACCGAGTACGCATGTATTTCACACACAGCAGTCATCCTTTTGCCTCTCTGCCCTCTAACGTGGACACTAAAATACTCCAGCCACTACATGCTGCACCTCACCAACACTGCTCAAATTCAGCAGGGCACCTCCTCTGCAGGTTAAGGGTACGGTAGCCTTCAGACAAAGTGTTCAAGTCGGACATGCTATGGACACAGTGGTGGCAGCTGCTATCTAGAAGGTGAATTACTAACTCTGCACATGACCATCTCGGGCCAAATGCAGTTTCTGGGACATATGCAGCCATCGCCACATCCCCTCCATGCTACAGGTCCTTGGCACGGCTCCCCAACCCAGGAGTGAGAGGGCACAGAGCACAGTGAGAGCTGCCTGGTTTTCAGCCGGACCTACTTGACTGGGAGGAGGAACAGCCCTTTGACAGTAAGACACAGAGCAGCCGTGGCAGAGCTTGCTGGAAGGAAATGCAACAGACTATGGCTGCCACTCCAGTGGCTAGAAGACCCTTTTATTTCAGCAGCTTCTTCTGCAGCAGTAAGCAGTTACTCCAAGCAGCCTGGGTCTGAGCATATCACCAAAACTGGAGATAGTCCCAAATAGGGAGGGACCATCCTAGCATTTCCAAGATGACTTCTGACCCCAATGATGAGGACTAGATGGGCTAAAGAGGACTAGCACATGCCTTGCAATCAGGTAAGCACGTCTACTAAACGGAGGAAGGTCAGTTTAAGGTACCACAGGGAGAAGCCCAAGGCTGCTTCAGTCTAGTTCCTAACGGAGGACTTTTTTTCTGCCCCAAGCTGCAGCTCACCAACTTTATACAACTATCTTGGCTGGGGAATCTCAGTTTGAAATGCTCTTTGTCCTCCCTCAGGCTAGATTCAAGTTAAGTCACAACTGGCTTCTGTTAAATGGGCTAGTTAATGTAATTTAAAATGCCATTTCAGAAGTACAATAAACCACAGAGATTTTCAAGTATTACTCAGTGTTCAGGAAGCTGAACTTTGCTGAAACATTAATAACAACTGCTTCTTGAAAGTCTGAGGGCAAAGACCTTCCTGGAAGTACTTTTGATAGATAAGAAAATTTCTCCTTGTGGCAGTGCCTCTCATCAGACCCTGGAGAATCCACACAAGAGCTGGGAAGCAGACACAAGCACAAAAGAAGTGCAAAAAGTCTTCAAAGTTTCCTTCTGGAAGCAGCAAAGTGTCATAGAGAGACAAACAGGGTCAGAGACAGAGCGTGGTAAAGGAAGTGTCCTAAATCTAGCCAAGAGCCGTTTGCTGCACACTTCAGCCATAAAGACTGACATGGATACTCTGCTTTGAGATCTAGAAACTGGTTGGAGCCAAGTATGTCCGAAAAATCCCCAAGGATTCCTGGGATTTCTTGAACACTATCTAGGAAGTTACTTCTAGGCCCTGGTGTGTTAGGACAGGACTCACAGGCTGTTTTTACGTACAATCATCACCTAACAGTGGGTCTGAGGTCCCTTTCTTGCTCAAGGACTTCATTTCAAAGCTCCTCATGTGATTTATGAGGTTAGGAGACCCATCTATGGAGGATTCCCCTGGCCACACAGTGACCAACAGCCTGTAAGCAGCTGCAAGTGTCCAGGTCCATGTCATGTACAGCACTGCCTCAGGGCCGAGACAGACTAGCAGACAGAGCAGTCACGCCCTCAGCTCTGGAAACAGGCAGCCTGGCACCTGCACTTAGCTCTAGTCTCATCCCAGTCACTCGCTCACTTGACGTGCCTGGCTCTGTGACGAAGGTAACAGCCGTGAACAATGCAGATGTGGTCACTGCCTCCACGGAGCTTACAGTCCAGTGACCGCCACTCTCTGCAGCAGATCAGGGAAGCAAGAGGGTTTAAGCAGGAGACCGAGAAGAGCGTCAGCTGGAGCAAGAGTAGCTCACCCAATTCTGGGCTCCAACCTGCAGGATCTAACTGCGTGGTCTGAGGGGGTACCTCAGAACTTGCATTTCTAACAAGCACCCAGGTGATGCTGATACTGCCCACCAAGGACCACTCTTTGAGAAGCACAGAGCTAGAGACAGCAAGAACTAAGAGGTTTCCCTGCTCAAAACTCTCTACCAGTTAGAGGTACATTCCTAACACCTTCTATGTACTTTACTCAGTCAACTGAGTGATACGTGAAGCCTCCAAGGAAAGGATTTTGAGGGTGATGGGGGAGCTCTAGGCAGAGGGGAGTCTAAGCAGCTGGAGACTGTCTGCTCCTCTTCCCAGCATACATCTTGGATGCAAGTCCAGGAGGGCAAAGCCAAACTGCCTTCTCTGCAGCTGCACGTCAGACCCTTGCAGCAGCTGTGTACAATGACAGAACCAGTGTGGAAGGCTGCACGTCTAAGCTTCCCCCAACAGGGCCAACTCTAGCTTCTTCAAATTAGCCTGACATTCTTCCCTCCAACTCCCATAAGGGAGAACAGGGGGGAAAAAAAGAAGCTGGAAAAGCGATGTGATATGGAGCTATAAGTCAAAAATCAGATGTGATAAAATAATGTTGTCCTTAGCACAGGCTGTAACAGAATGACATCCAAGTTCTTCATCATACTCTGCAATCTGTTTGAGCAGTATTCATTTCAGTGACATTTGCTCCAACTAATTTTCTATTTATTAACCACTGACCTGGCCCCACAAAAGGGATTTTTGAGGAATGGCAGTCCCTGTCCAAGGAAGTCCAGAAACTCAATTAAAAAACAGTCTACTTCTGACAGGCACATTATGGTCTGGCCCCATCTAACAGGAATGCTTTTGGGTAAGTGAGTCTGGTTCCTTTCTCACCCTTCTTAAGTTTAAATTAAAATGTGAATTTGTGAACTCAAACTATATCTGATCTTTGGGGAGATTTCCAATTTCAGTATTCATTTCGTTTCAGAATGCGAGACAGGAAAATACTTTCCCCCATATATTAACAACACTTTATAGTGTAAGATATTACTAATCCTACTATTCTGCTTGTAAAGGGGTTGCCTCAATTCCTCCCATTGAATGTGTTAATAAGGCACTGAGGTAGAGAAGTGTGAAGTTAAGGGCACCCCAGTCTCAAGGTACTCAGAGTAAATCAAGTCTTTCTCCAAAATGCTGTAGTGCTTAGAGCTTAGTGCTCCTACCACACCATATAATCCTTAATGACTCTGACAGTTCTCTCAAGATGGAGTTACTGTTCTCTCATCATCTGTAGATGGTTAACTCTCTCTCCAATTAGCAACCCTCTAATGAGAATTTAGCAAAGGCCCCTCTCACTAGCTCTGGATTCCTCCCAAGGCCTAAGAGCTGTCACACTGAGCACAGGGTAAATGCTCACAGGGCCTTTTTCATTTAAACTGAAATTCAACTTGGTTCTGCTGCGTTCCAAGTGTAAAGCACTAAATTTCCTTGCTGAAATTCACCCACCAAGGGTGGCAACAAGGAGCAGAGATGATCCCTTTCAAAAAGCTTCTTCCAAATAGACGTGGCTGTGATAATCTGTCCTTTCAACATCACTTGGAGTAGAGGCCCACTCTTCGTGTGCCATCTGTGCAATGATTAAGACAGCCGCCATTTCTTCCAGAGGTGGCTGTTGTGACTCCTCACTGAAGCACACTGGGAGGTAAGACACATACTGTGGCCTGGGAGTGATGCCTCCATCTGGCCTGAGGGCTTAGCACCCATCTTCTAACATTCTTCTGCTGTGTCCCCTTTCCTGTCACTTTCTTCTAAAAATAAAAGGAGTCTTCTTTTCACCACTTTGACAGAGCCTTCTGAACAGAAAGCTTTCAGAATTTAACCAGTGTAATTGACTTCTAGCTGTTCTGAATATTTTCCTTCCTCCAAAGTGTCTCAGGCATAAGAAATTCATATTTGGACAGATTCTTTGTAATTATATGACACTGGAGGTTCTAAGAACTACTTCTTATTGTGGGCTTATTCCCATTTATCAAATGTGCTGAAGAAGAGGGGCTATCTGACAATTGTATATTCCCACAAAACACTCAAGTCTTCTCAGAAGCTAGACAATGTTACTTAAAATATTACCTCAAACTTTTCAGAAGTCTGTCAGAAAAACAGATCATGCTAGCCAAACTGGATTTAAAAGTCGTTTTCCTCTAACTCTACTTCCAAATTTTTAGCATTCAAATGACAAAAATTGTGCTGGTACAAACACTGAACAGGCAGGAAGCAAACTATCTATAAAAACGAAGGTGTGGGGTACCTAATGATAATGACTAAGAATTCTTCCACTGTCACACCCACTCTAGAAAAAAAAGAGGATCTCACTGCCAAGGAGCAGAACCAATTAAATAAGCAAAACAGCAGATGCTGTCAATATCTTTAAATTCCAAGCAAAGCAGCCCTCCTTCCTACCTGACTCCTCTGCCTGAAAACATCTCTGCAGACCTCAGGGCCAACCCAGTTGCCCAGCTGTTTTATACAGCTGATACCAGCAACTCTCCAAGTTAGGACTTGGAGAAGGGAGATCCCCAAGGTTGCAGAGGGAGGAGAGGGCTTCCAATAAGATCTCTCTTTGGCTGAGAAACCACAAGCCTGGCCACCTGCCAATTCCAATCAGGAAAATCAGTGGTACTTAGTCATTTCTCTCCCCATTACCCTATTCCATCTTCCCCAGAAATCTCCTAGTGGCTTTTTAAAAATATATCTCTAGATCTGGGCACCCCATGTTAGTTTCTTCACACCAATATTCTTGATTTCTGTTATTAAGTCTGACCAGGGCTGCCCTGTTTCTGCCTAAGGCCTGGAGTAATCAGGCTGTCTACCCAGGATCCAGAAACCAGTTATTTCCTACTCATTTCTTTTTAGGCACAGCAATAAATGCTTTCAGGAACTGGGAGTCAGAAGACAGGGCTGATGTATGTCTTACCTGCATAAATATCTATTCTGGTGGCATCAGCATCTCTGCAAAGTTAGAAGAAAAAAAAAATCAAGATTCAAATGAGAATATGAAATATCAACCATCAAAACACACAGTATTTTGAGTGGGATACATACTATTTTGACTCTATTTTCAGTTTTTAAAGAAATTCTGTACAGATTAAAGCTATACTTTTATACTTGGTAACACAATTTTCCTTATATGTCTGTGAAACACTTCTGGAGCTCCAAATTATTTTAAATAATCACATGACACATAGGGCCTGGATACATTTTTTTAATAAGAAGTTCACAGTGAAAACATCTAAAAGATAAATAAGAACATTCCCTTTACACAGTAAGAAATGACTCAAATCACTCTTTTGATTGCAAGCATAAAAAACGTTCCAATAACTTGTCCATTTTTCCTTACCAAGATACTGAAAAAAAGGGAAAGCAATAACCTGCCACAAAACCTAAGAAAAATCAGGTCTCATGGTATATACACTACAGTCAGCAGACTGATTCGCAAGTCCATAATCTTATCCTCTTTAAGCTTGAAAGAAAGTTGGGACACCCCATTAGACTCCAGCCATCAGCTGAAATAAAAGTTCACTCATCAATGAAGTTTTCCATAAAGGCTTGAAAGTAATCTAGCCCAATTCTGCCAACTGTAGGCAAGGAAAACAAGGCAAACAGAGTTTCATGCATTTTAAATGCAAAAAAATAAAAAACCCACACAAATCCATACAACTCTACATGCATCTATTCCCAAAGACATAAAAACACTTTCAAAACTGAGGGAGATTGGCAAAATGTGTGCATGAACAGGAACATATATTCCCCGGTAATCTCCAGTTAACTGTATGATCTACAAAAATGCAGCCTGCCAAAATACACTATGGTCTCACTAAACTAACAAGTGGCAAGTTCAAACATGGTTCCATTAAGCTACAAGATTTTTAAGTTGAATATAAAAATTATGAGTCAGCAAGGATTAAAACAACTGAAAATATCGAAAAATGGGAGTTTTCTGGTTAAACAATTTGTTAACTAGCACACTTCCACGAGCACTCCAGTGAATAACAATAATAAAAATAGTAACAGTATAGGTTTATAACACAGGCACAGGTAGACCTATCAGCAAGCTCATTAACTGGAGAGCTGTTTAGAAAGTGCTTCTGTCAACTCTTAGTCTTCTCTTCCTTTATTAGTCATCAAACTTGGCCAATAAATACCAGGTATGAACTTTATCTTTGAATTCAGAAACAAGACTAAGACAATATTTTCATGATATAAACAAAATCATAATTTGGACTTTGCTATTTATCTCTAAACCAACACAAATTTCGGTCTTGCACAGCAACATTTATAGGTTTCTATCACTAAGAACTCAGTACAACAGTACTGAAGAATGATCTCTCTCAAGCACAGCTGCTAACAATGGAAGATGCTTTGATCAACTAGAGTCATTTAACAATAAATATAGTCACCCCTCCGTATCCACAGGGGATTGGTTCCAGGACCACCTGGGGATACCAAAATCTGCAGATGCTCAAGTCCCTTGTATAAAATGGTGCAACCTATGCACATCTTCCAGTTTACTTAAAATCACCTCTGGGTTACATATAATACCAAACACAATGTGAATGTTATATAAATAGTTGCCAGTGTGTGTTAATTCAAGTTTTGCTTTTTGAAACTTTCTGGAAATTTTTTTTTCAATATTTTCAATCTGTGGTTCATTGAATCCACAGATGTAGAACTTGCATACAGAGGGCCCACTGTATTCTGGGAAGACACAGAACTCTGGCATAATTTAAAAGGCATTACACGGTGTACTGTCCTGGTAACAAGCTAAAACAGAGCTTGTTCCATTAATTAGATTCCTAGGTTTTTATCTTAATTGCCTGTGTTTCACTACAATTATCTTGCTCTAATACACAAGGGAGGGTAGCTTTGGAGGTCATAAGTTCACTATTTTTAGGCTTGAACACAGCAATGAATTCAAGTATCAACTAATGTGCTATTAAAAATACTTTTTGGGTAGGAGGCCTCTTAGAAGTGAGTCACATTTGCAACAAAACTGCCTTCCTCCCAAGTCTTCAGAGGGCAAAGGTCACAACAACCCAAAAAGTTTTCAAGCACATGCCGTGTGCCTGAAGACCACATACCTGGCATTATCAACCAGTTCAGCAAGAGCACCAAACAAGAATTCATGAGTAGTTCTGAAAAGATAAACACTGAGTCAGCAAAAGAATTATGGAATTGAACTATGACTCCTAATAAAAAGTTAGTTACGAAATATTTAAAAGCTTAAAGAAAAAAAGCAAAACTAAAGTTGCCATTTGCATTGTCAATTTACACTATTGAGGTTTAAGCTTCTCCACAATTCAAGTCTTTCCAGAGCTCGCTTAGTCCCCCTCAAGTGTTAATCTGTCAAGTCCTGCTAGCTACTGAGAATGTTTATTCTTAGTAGGCTGAGCAGAGGAACCCACCCTGAAGCATTAGATTCCTGAGTACTACTGCTAAAAGCAGTGTTTTTCACTCTCCATATTCTACCTAGAAAAATGCCTGTATTTTATTTTTCATTCCCTAAACCACTGTCAGCTTCTGTGTATCTCTAGGCATGCTCAATGGACAATACCTGTGTGAGATCTTCTGGTGAAAACCGATTCAGTTCTGTGCAATTTATAAGCAAAAACACTCCATTTGAAAGGTGGGAGAAGGGAGAGAATAATCCATTTCTTGACTTTCCTCAATTTTGGCTAAAAACAGAACTTTCTCCACATTAAAGAAAGGAATTCAAGACCCTTGTTAATAACTCCTTCTAGGAGAATAAAGGCTTGGTGTGGTCTCCTAGGGCCCTTATTAAAATTAGCCCCTTCAAGGAGGGTAGCCAATGGTCATCTCCTCCTCAAGGAGGCTGCTGAAAATTTGGGTGGGATAAATTCACAATTACCATGTTATTCAGAACTCAGTAAAGATGATATTTATGCATAAGATGTCTCCTTCTAATTCTTCCTCCATTTACATCCTCCTTAATTTGTGTTATTTCCCAAAGTAGTCCTCATTAGATATAAAAGTGGGATGTGTCTACCTTAGAACCACCTAGAAATCCTGACTTTTTTTTTTAATGGCGGTATTAGGGATTAAACCCCAGATCTCATGCACACTAAGCACATGCTCTACCACTGAGCTATACCCACCCTCCACCAGAAACCTTGACTTCTAATTAAAGAAAATATAAAAGCATTAACCTACATAATACATTACCATCATCAATTTTTCAAAAATAACAGTATTATTCCAGCTGATTTTTTGTATAGTTTCAGCCAATAAAGTGAAAATTTCTCAAAATTTATGAATTATAACAATATTAAGATTCTTTGAGCACTTACTATATTGTTTAAAGCAAACAGTAAAATGTTTATTTATAAAATAAATACCCAAAACTGAACTGTCCAGGAACACTGGTTTTTCCTCAAGTAAATCTTCAAAATTTCACAAGTGCAAATTTTTAATTAAAACTACCAGTTCTTGGAAATTTAGCAAGAAATTTTTCCCATGAGATCAGTGAAAATATCTGTTGCTGATTCAAAGGCAGCACCAATAACATTTCAACAAAAAGTAGATATTTTATCTCCAAATCACCTAGAAGACAGAGCTCAAATTCTTCTCATTAAAATTGAATTTTTAATTATTTTACATTTTTCTTTTAAAAACTACATAAAACAGCCATATCTTTAATTATCAAAAATATTTGTCTCTAAAATCATCTTAAATTCTTCAAATTATCAACTAAAGAAACAAAAAAAGTATTCTGTAGATTACTCCGCTAATAGGGAAAAATAAGCTAGAAAATTAAGGTGATTTGTTGAAGGTAATATAAGTTAAAAGTAAATCTAATGTTTGCCCTCAAGCTTTCAAGCAATCATTTTGCCATCTGACTTAGCAGCTGGCTTAGAAACTGACAAAGTGAATTAGTTTTCTATACTCAAAATTTTTTTAAAAATTTTCAAGGTTGTCATATGAAAATATAGAATAAATTCTATTGCAGTATTTCTCATTTCAAAAAGAATTTGCACTTTAAGTCAAGGAATCTCAGAAATATAGCTCCTGGGGGAAAAAAAACACAATCATAGTAAGAATGAGCCTACATCTTGAATGCAGAAATCTTTGGGACAGACCAGTTAAAGAATGATGTATCTGTCCTACTGTCATCTGTAGTGACAATGGTGAATATGAATGAACTGGAAAACTAATTCTGATACTTTTGCCATTACGACAAAGAAATCAAAAATAGGAATAGCAACTGCTTCTCAGCAATACATATTTCTGATTGCTTCACATGAAAATTAGAGACATTTAAAATTCAGTAAGATCTCAAAAGGGCAAGCACAAAGCACCTCTGCATAAGTTTTCACTGTCTTCTATACAGTGTTTAGAAAACTGCCTTTGTTCATTTAGACTCTAAAGAAAATATTTCAAATGTTTGTTGTTCCATACAGTACTAATGCTGTTCCACAATACACATTTTAGATAAAAGTAGCTTTAAAATGTAGCTAAGGGGGTACCTTCATGATGTGCACTCACACATCATAAAAGGGGCCTTTTGTGACAACTGCTGGTAAGGTCAGATACAACATTCAAAATCTTTTCCAAACCTCCAACTGAATAATTGTTCCTAACAAATGCTAGAACTAAAGCTCTCAATATGTCTTAAAACTGTACGATCCAAAACATACCAACTGAGAAAACTCTCCCTTTTTTTCAAATAATATTCAAAGAGGTACGCTCATGGCTAACAACATTTGAGATAGAGATATTTGTGTAAGTATCAAAGGAAATTTTTCTTCACAGACCTAAAGATTCTTTGCATGTGATCCAAGAAAGATCAACCATCTGGAAAAAGACAAAGATTTTTAAAAGACTCTTTCACTTTCAAATGACTGTAGCTTTACACCATTTGTGGCATGATCAAAACAGTTTTGCAGCTCAGCATTTCCAGCGACAAATTCACGTGTGAATCTACTCATTACGTAAGGAAATGGGTCTATTTATATTCAGACTGAATTCAGATTCAGAGATAGACTACCCATAAGCCCACACTGATAGCTTCTGCTGAGTATCTGGATACTGCTGAGTAGTGGATATCTTGTCAAGAGTTAATTGCCTCAATTGCTAGAAAATAAAGCTAGAAAGTTCTAGAGCAACCATTTTACATTCAGACAGCTTTAATATATTTAGAGTGTGGATCCACGTTTCAACAGGATTACACATCACAAGAAATATTGTCTCTAGAGTTAACAGGTTACTTCACATACCGAGAAAAAAAACCCCAAAATATCATACGACCAAGTTAACAACTTATTAAATATGCCACCAGGAACACACATATAAAGCAGACATCTTACACTTAAGCACCCTGCCCTATCAGACCACCCAGCAATACTGCAAACAGAGTGACTTAAGATACACACCTTACGCCAAAGGAACATCACTACCACCACTACATCTGGAATCTGGCACCTAGACTGCTTGTCAACTTTATTACCAGCAGTAACCAAAACCTACAAAGAGCAGTAACAACATAAAATTTTTCTTTAAAAACCCTAATTTCATTCATCTCATACGAGCAACATCCAGTATTAAAAGAAATTAGCCTAAGATTTTCATGTTAGAATTTCCCAGGCTTCAAACCTCAACCCTGATGTAATCAAGAGAATAACCATCAACAGTTACTGTAGACCTACTACAAAAAAAAAAAAAAAAAATTCAAAACAAGTGTTTAGTATCTCCAACAGATGCTCCAGAATTACCTAAGAATTTATCTGCCTGATGACAAGCACCAAACAGCAAGTTGCTACCACACTGACCAACTTGTGGTTTATATAAGCTCATATTATAAATAGAAAAATAATCATCATCTATTTAGTGTTTATTGTGTACCATGTACAATCTAATTACCTTACAGACATTTTACCTAATCCTTATAAACAGTCAGATTAGCCCCATTTTACAGATGAAGAAACTGAGGCTCAGATAAGTCGATCCACCCAAGGAACTGCCAGGAAGCAATCAAACCCAAGCTTGGTTGGCTCCCCAAGCCCATGCTCTTTTCACTGCACCACACTGATTTTCACCCTTCTATCCTGGACTCTGCTCAAAAGTCTACACTGGGAGGTAAACAAAGAGTCGTTTGTTTCATAATTGATCATATGGCAATATTGTAGATGTCAGACACCCTAAAATGGTCTTGTTTTTTTAAATTAGAACAAAGGTGTGTAAGACAAAAACTCCCTTCTCTGAAAGTAAACTGCACCAGTAACAGGAGGAGATACATTACCATCATTACAAGTAACAAGTCACATTTCATGAAAATTTTAAAGTGTTTTTCCTCTAGAAATGAACTTCCTGTCAGATCACAAAGAACGGTCTTGAAATTGGTTACAAACCAAAAACCTATCTAAGTATCCTGGGGTTCATATTTTCTTCTGGCAGGATTGGACACATTCAAAAGTAAACAACATCAAAGGTGTAGTCCAGATAATAACTCCAGAGCTTCCAAATGATACATACAACCATCAAAATGTTCATGCAAGCAAGTGGTTCCAGTTCAACATGTTAAGCTAAATTCACAGAAAATTCTCCAGTTTCACTTTCAAATTAGAGGTTCATTGAGATAAACTGAAATTGAAGACAAAGTGGAAAGTGAACCCATTGCTCTTTAGACAAAGAAACAAGCCCTTAAAGGTAAAACTGACTACAGTCAGTGCTGCCTAATGGTGAAAAGCACTAACCACGTGACTAGATAAATCTTACTGCCTTGAACCTTGGTGCCTTAAATCTGCCACATAGCAGCTGTGGTATGTAACTTAATTGCTTTGAGCCTCAGTCTCCTCAAATGCAAAATAGGAATAATTCTTACTCCAGCAGGGTTTCTGTAAAGATTACTTTAGACTATGTTTTAAAATGACCGGTATGAAGCAATTAACTGTTACTATTAATTATCAGTCTTTGGGGACGCTGGATTAAGAGCCCAGTTCCTGAAATCTCATTCATGGTCTTCCAAGATCATACATAGTTTGTCATTCCAAATAAGGCCCCAATTCCAAAATCCAGAACTGAACTTATCAAACACAATCACCTGTGAACATCTAAGTGTCCTTCAACTGCTTGATCTTAACATGGCAATTCAAATATACAAAAGGATACTGAAGGTTTTAGCCAAGGCTGTGCTTTCAACTAGATGAGTATAACCTTTGATCAGAGACCTTATCTAGCTGAATTTCACATTCATCATCCACAGTATGAGACTTCACCTAGGTGACTTCTACAATACCTACTCAAACACTCTAATTCAATAAGAATCTTCCTAAACGAAACAAAACCAGGCTCTCGTTTGGCATATTAACTTCACTACTCAGATAATTTTTATTTCCTTCATAGGAAAAATTGCAAAGAAGAGAATTACAGATGTTATCACAAATAATATGTTGTCCTTTCCTATAAAATACTAAGTTATTGTACTATTACTGGATAACTGAAGTCTATATTCTCAACCATGAGGGTGGTTCTTCAGATCTCTGGGCCATTCATTTAGCTGCTCATCATCTCTCCAGATACTAGAATGAGATTACTTACCTTCTCCTGAAAAGTGCCAAATGAATGTAAAAATAAATAAATAAATAAATAAATAAATAACCTAACTAGTTATGACCTCACTGGATTACTTCCAAGAGTGGGCACAAGGATTAACCGTGAAACATTCCAGACCAATGTGGAGTGATGGTAATCTCTTCACAAACTCAAGAACCATGAACACACTATTTGTTCAGGGACTTGCACACATTTGGGGAAAACACTATTTAAACCATGGGTTTAATAAAGTTGTCACTTCCTGCTTAGCGTATACAAACTATATTGGATGAGGGTAAATTTCCCAGAGAAATGAAGCCAACTGTTTCCTGGGGAAAAAAATAATTTCTTCTCACAAGTTGTCATTTAAATGTCTTCATTCTTTTTATTTTTTTCTTTTTTCCTTCTTAGAAAAGGCTTGGTATAACCCAACTGTTTTGACTGTTGTCACTAAAGAGAAGGTAGTTGATACTATAACAGTCCAACTTTTGGCGATCCAAAGAATAGTACTTGTGGATTCCTATCAAACACTTGAATGAAACAACGCAATATACTGACGCCAAGTAACTAGCTTGCATTTGATCAAATAAATTTCAATCCAATAAAGATCATATTCTTCCGGATTAGCAACAAATATTTCACTGATCTCAGTTCTTCCACACAGAGCTCAAGACTCATCCAGTGACACATCCCAAAAAGTAAAAGGGTAAAATTTTCTGGGAAAGGATTTCCATATTAACATCAAGCAATGAGTTATCAGTGACCTCGGTGGCACCTATAGGATACTTACGAATTTGTGTGTAGATATTCAAAGGTTAGCTGAGCTCGATTCAAACTGCTGTAATTTGTGAAGGCCATTAGTGCAGTGAGGTCTCCAGTCCTTTACCTACTAACTGGGAAATACAAGCTTACAATGGAATAAATTTTTCAGGATTCCTTCTTGTAAGATTTGGTAAATCTGTGCTCCCTATAATCAAGCAAGGTTACCTAGTATCTATCCAAAATATATTCAAAGAGTTGTCTAAAACAATAATTGATTTCTCCTTTAATTTTTGTTTAATCTTCTCAATAACTATATAATATCTTGGGAAGAACTACGTCATAAATCTGTACTCTTCAGGATCTTTAGCGTTAATTTGCGATAGTTCACGAGTCGAATGAGGTTGGTGCTGGAGTAGATGATACTGGAGATGGCGATTTTATTACTGCTCCATCTTCATGTTCTTCGAGCCTTTCTTTGTTCCTCTAAATTTCCTGAGGAAATTTACCAATCCGGAAATCTAGAAACTTCTATCATATAAGTGGATAACCACCCATGTCTTCGCCATCAAAGATCCCAGGATCCTTCAATAAGCCCCAGACTGGTGACCACGATGTTGATGGAGTGCATATGGCGTTGGTTCCGGTTTCACCACCTCACTGACTTAAAGATTTCCTAAGCGCTGAAGACCGACTTCCGTTTTCAAAGCCCGGACCAAACCTAGCTTGCTGTCGGCCCCAATCTGGGTCAGATTACCTCACAGTGACCCACTACGTCGCCTCAGAACTGACCCACCCAAATCAACTCAGGCGGGCCGCGCCCCTCCCCCACTTCCTTCAGACAGCGGCCTCAGCCTCTGAGGCCCTTTCCTGGCCTCGGTCCCGTGGTCTCCACCTCACGGAGAAGAGTTAGTCCCAGCTTTCAAAGCCCGGATCGAGGGCAGTGGCGAGCACACCAACCGACAGGGCGTTTCCCGGCGCTCACAGCTGCCTTTGTCCCTCCCCACGGAATTGGAACCCAACAACCGCAGCGCGCTCTTGGAACCATGTGCTGCTGCTGCCGCCGCCTCCGCCTCCGCCGCCGCCGCTGCTGCCGCTGCCACCGCCGCGAGACCAGCCGCCCACGCGCCGCCTGGATGAGATGGTGACGGGACTTAGCACCCCGAAATTAGGCGTTTAGGGCTTGCTCTGCCGCCGCTGCCGCTGCCGCCACTGCCACCTCAGCCACCTCAGCCACCGCTTTGTCTCCGCTAGCGCACACAACCCAGGCCGCCTCGCGCACTCCCCGACGCCCCAAGCCCCCGAGGCCTCCGCGGCGCTTTCGGCCAATCACAGAGCCGCAACTCCTCCCGCCCCCGCCCTGATGTGACGCCTCCTGATTCGTGGGTAGCATGTTTCCACGTGACCGGATCTTGTTAGCCGGACCCTCCCCTGTCACGTGAGAGCGCGCGCCTCTCTTCCTGCTTTCTTGACCCTCTCCGCCATTTAAAGAAACAGTACCGGGGGCGGGCCGAGCGACGCAGCCGGGACGGTAGCTGCGGCGCGGACCGGAGGAGCCATCTTGTCTCGTCGCCGGGGAGTCAGGCCCCTAACTCGAAGAAGCCCTGGCGCGCCCTCCCCCCCTCCCCGGTCTGGTAGGGCGAAGGAGCGGGCGCGCGGTCGATCGAGCGATCGGTTGGCGGCTCTTTCTCCTGCTCTGGCATCCAGCTCTTGGGGCGCAGGCCCGGCCGCCGCGGCGCGCGCCCGGTGGCCGTTGGCGCTCGCGCCGTGTCTTTCTTCTCGTACGCAGAACTCGGGCGGCGGCCTATGCGTTTGCGATTCGACGAGGAGTCGTCCGGGTGGTCGGCGGCGGCGGGCAGCTGCTCCGCCCCGCTCCCGGGGAGGCGGCGGCGGCGGGATTTGGCGCGGCCGGGGAAGCTGGGGTGGCCGGGGCCGGCCTGGAGGCCTGGCGCCACCCTTCAGGGCCTGCAAGGACCCAGTTGGGGGGGCAGGAGGGGGCCGGGGGATGGTTGGTGGTGGGCTTTCTACTTTGCCTTTTCCTCCTTATGCCGCCTTAGTGGGGGGCGGGAGCTCTGGCGGCTGCTCCGGGGTGGGGAGACAAGCTCCGGAGTCGGAAGAGCTGGGTTTGCTTCCGGGCCTAGCCACCAGCTGGATGAGTGACCTTAGGCAAGTCACTCTGTAATTTGTCTGCGCCTCAGTTTCCTCCTCTGCCTATCAATGTTTGTGGGATTGAAAGCGCTTTGTAAATGGTAAAAAAAAGTCCGTATATGCAAGGGATGATTATTGTTCGTAACGGTTGGGTGTTTTTTTTGTTTGTTTTTTTTGAGTTGTAAGAAAACTTAGCAGTTGTCCAGTCCTTGGATTTTGAACCTGGGAACCTTGGATTGGAGTTGGGGATCCCCAAGTTCTCTGAAATTGTATGCAGAAACTAGTGGGAATGTGCATTTTAAGGGAATGAGGATCCATCGCCAACAAGTTTTCAGAGGGGACTGACCCGGAAGAGTTTTTAAGAACCACAATTCCTTTGCCACAAGGAGGAAACTGAGGCCTAGATGTTATTTGGGCCCTTTCAGAACCAATTTGAAGCCCCTGTTTGAATCCCTGGGATATGTGAGCTGTTATATGCATAGTGAATATTCGGGGTAACAACACTCCACTGCTTGGCTTCTATTCTGAGTCCTTTCACCGTGGGTTGCCTGAAGGGTGGCTGATGTGCATGGTACAGTGGCACCCCATATAAAGCAGCTAAAACTAGGAGTGGTTGTGTTCTCTAGCATCAAGAAGCCTCTTTAATTTTTGGCCCAACAACTTTTTTTTTTCTGGTGCCTGATTACCTTTCTGACTCTTTCTTTGACCATTTTCCATGACCATGGTTGCCATCCGTTACTTGCTCCTATTTTATATTCCTAGTCGTGTGGTTGGTAGTAAGCAGGCTTTTGTTTAAATGGTGCTGCCAAGTCCAGCTAATTAATGGTGCAGGTGGATTTTTAGCAAGCTGGCTTACTGGAACAGACTGAACCAGGCATGGAATTCCTGAAGATGTTTGGGGGTTTGTCTTTATTAATTGAAGGCTAACATTCTTTGAAAAGTTTTGTTAGAACTTCTGCTGAACCTCCGGGTCAGTAGATTGGAAGTGTTTCAAACTTTAACTTTTTGCTGGCCTGCTTTGTATTCGGTTTGCTTGCAAGTGTGTTACTAAGGTGGCCAAAATGCCAGTTTTTGCTTCTTTGTTAATTGTCAACTGCTTTTATCAAATTCCAGGCCATTATCCAGCAAACACTATAGAAATGTTTGAACAGTTGGATTTCAAACATTTTCACTTTGTGGAGTGGTGCTTACCAGTGGTACAGCTCTAAGCAAGCAAATGCAAACACATTTAAGTATATTTTGTCTGTTAGGTGTTAGCCGGTTCTGCTGTTTCATACAAATGTCTGGAAAAGTCAATGGACTATTCCCTTTACCTAGCGGGCAGAGACAAATAATCTCAATCCCAGAGAAATTACTGTTTTGGAGAAAAATGTGTTGGTCTTTTAGCTCTTTTGTAATTAATTCTGGATGTACCTCAGAAGATTCTTATGACTGTGGTGATAAGATGCTTTCCTCAGGAGAAAGGAGGAAAAGAAACAACTGGAACTCAAAGCTTGAAATTTTGTGACAAAATATGAAATGTCCAAGATAGGAGTTTGAAAGGGTTTAATTACAGTGCCCTGCACTAGCTGGAACAGATGTCTTTCAGTGCAGTCATAGCGTGGACTCCAGATTTCCAGATTTTCAAGAACTGGATCTGGGACCGAGAAGAGATTATCAGGATGTGACAGGAACTTGCGAGCTGGATTTTTTATTTTTGAATTTCGGGACTGTTGTCCTTGCTTTGAGGAAAAAAGACAATGGCTGAGCAAGCACTGCCACCAGCACTGTTACTGGGAATTCGGAGACCCGAGTTTTCGCCAGACCCTCGGTGCAAACTCTGGCATCACTCCGTCCAAAGTGAACTACGGTACTTACCATTTCCCAAAATGCCTTATTTACCATCTCTATACTTTTGTTCACATTCTCTTCTCTACCCTGGAATGCCTTCTTCTGCTTCTTCACCTGTCAGAACTCTGCCATTTCCTCAGTATCCAACTCACATGGTCTCTCCTCCATGAGTCTCTTCACTTTAGCCAAAACTTATCTTTTTTAAGTTTTATAACATGTTGTTGTATATCTTTTATCTGTCCATACAGTTGCTTGTAGTTTTTGTATGCATTAGCTCTCCAGATAGCAAGCCCCTTGAAAGCAAGGACTTTTTCTTGCAAATCTTTGCCTGGACATATCACCGCATATGATGAAGCATTTAGTGGAAAGAAGGAATTTAGAGAACAGGCTATCTCAGAATGTGAGCACTCAATAAATGTTTAATTGCTGTGTGATAACCTAATTACTCTTGATTAGGAAGAAAGTCACTAGTAATGGGCCACATTTCTTTATTTAATGTTTTTATTATTTAATTCTAACTTTAAAAAGATTTAGGGAGCTCTCAAACATAAAGAGAAACTGCTGTGTTGCATAGGGTGTTACAGAGAGGGCAATACAAAGACTAAGGCCTTACTCCCTTTTCCCTGCATACTTTATTCTCTCCCATTCAAGGTGGAATCTTGTTAAAATGAAAGTTGAGGACAGCTCTTTAAAGTACAAGGTCTTAAGACAATTTGTGGAAGTCACTGGAAAAGGAAGAACAATATCTCCTTTGCTTTGGTGCTGATATATAAACTTAAATTCATTGTTATACCACCTGTGAAACCACTTCTTTCTCCCCCATCAACCACTACCCAGCAACCGAATACAATCAAATTACTGCCCCAAAGTATGGGAATTGGGGCAGTTTCTGTTTGCTGCTTCCCTAAGAGAGTTTGTCTTCAAGAGTCAGGAAACAATCTTTGCCAGAGAACTCTTTCTGTTCTTATTATCACTGATCATTAATCACAAAACTTTTTTCCCCCCATTTATCATCTGTCAGCTTCTAAGCCAGGCTTGTCAAGAGTTAGTACCCATTGAGGGGAGGATATAGCTCAGTGGTAGAGTACATGCTTAGCATGCATGAGGTCCTGGGTTCAATCCCCAGCACCTCCATTAAAAAAAAAAAAAATTAGTACCCATCAGGCAGCTGATGTGCTGACAGCAGCCCCACCCCAGTGTAAGAGTCCTGTGTTTGTGATTCCATGCATTTGTTACCTTATCTGTTTTGTCCCTCTCTCCTCCAGTCCTGTGCCTCCTGGTTGTCAAGTGTTCACCTGGACCTTCTGACTGCGTTCCTTGTGCTGTTCCATCAGCCTACATCTGGTACCTGGATTTTTCCCCATGGTGATTCATACCACCTTACTACTGAAGAAGACACCATTCCAGTGGACCACTGTGACCCAAGAGGCATCCAGCGAATCATCATGATGTGGCCTTCACCTCCACTCCTGTGTTGTTCTACCCAGATTCAGCATTGCCCTTTTTAGTGACTTCAAACTCCTCAAGCCAAATAGCTGAAGCTATTCTATCACAACAAAGGCCCAGTTTGTTCCATGAGTATGCATTTCATTTCTTCAGTTAAAGCCTTCAGAGACACGTAATAAATTTGGACCAGGGAATTTTTAGTTATCAACACTGAAGAATGGCAACATCTTTCTGAGTACCACATTGGACCATGCCCCACAGTCTCAAAAGATTGAAGTTCACGAAGTGTCTAGGATCCCATCTAAGTCACTGGACCTTATTCTTTTTCCATTTCAAATCTGTAGTAGCCTACTGAATGAGCAAGCAGATACTCTGACCCACTGGGATTAAGCAAAGGCACAGTGAACTCATAGCATCTTCTTTGGGATTACTCAGGAACCAGAACTTTTCACACAAATGTAAGAAAATCTACCAAGGAATCCCTTTACCTAACAGCATCTCACAAAGCTCCAGTCAGATTCCAGAAAAGGCCTCTTGATACATCCAGGTAGAACCTATATGGTAATCCCTTATGTTCATATAGCACTTTACAGTTTCAAAGCACTTTTACATGTATTAATCTCAGTTATCAAATGACACACATTATAATCCCTTTTTGCAAATAAGGAAATGGAAATTTAAAAGATAATCCAAGGTGTTACAGCTACAAAGTGGTAGAGGCCAGGCCCTTCTGACTCCCAGTCCAGTTCTCTCCTTGGAATTAACTTAGCCTCTATTTTACCCACAGTGTTAAAATAACTGGAGATTGGGAACCCCAGAAAAGTTTCCAGATCCCTGATCTGTTGCCCCTAGTCAGGATGTCATAAATGTAATCTTAACGATATCTGTACCTAGACCAGAATTCCATGGCAGCATCTCTGAGGCTTAGGAGTAGACTGTCTGTGGTGATAGATTGTCCAGTCAACACAGCAAATGTTCATATAACAACAGGATTACCCAGCATGAAACACAAAGCTGTTTTTAGATCTTTTGTCCAATTTTGTGGTCTTTCCAAAGATGGTCTAATTGATTGGGGTTCCCTGTTCATATCCTGTCTCTTTTTTAAGTTAATATTCCTGAGCACCAAGATCTTATCTATGGTCATCTATCCCCCGGCTAATTTTATATAAATGAGCCATTAATTTTTTTAGAACAGTACTGTTTCATATATATGTGTGTGTATGTATATATTTGATATACACATATAATATATATCATATGTAGAGTTTCTGTAGTTCGTTAAGGTGGTGAAGTACTGTAAAATGTGTTCCCTCTCCTGATTTATAATGCAGTGTAGTATATTAAAGTATCTCAGAAGGCTTGAAGAGTCTTATTTAGCCATTTAGCCCAATGCGTTCCACGTTTAATCAAGCACAGAATGTTATTTTTGCACCATTCCTTTCAATGGAATGGGGGAATCTTTGAAACCCCCCTTTTTCTTACTTTGTCAATAACTGCTTGAATTAGTATGACTTCTTCATATGAGAGGACCATATCTTAACAAGTTACCTTTATTTTCTGTCAGAGGAATATCTAGAAGATTTGTGGGGATACATGGAAGGGGAATGGGAGGTTAATTCTGCCACAGAATTAGATGAATTCCATGACATTTAGCAATATACTTCTGTGTCCCTAGAACTGTGCTGTTAACCTAGTTCAAGGGCATCACATCTCAGGTGGGTGAGGAGACAGGGAAGGGAGGAGAAGGATGGAGAAAGGGGAGGAAGGGTGAGAAGGAGATACTTTCTTAGGATTTGAATTGTGGCCCATTGAGATCTTAATGATGCTTGAAGAGAAGTCATCCAGCCAGGGACTTCGTGGTATAATATTTACGAAGAAATGAATGAATTTTGCAGCTGTATGCTGACTGCAAAAACCCCAGTGCTATTGTCACTTAAAACCAATAGCCTTATTCTCTGTCACTTATAAGCCCTATTTCAGGCAATCTGAAATTGTAGCAGACTTGAACATTAACTTCATCATTCTGTAATGTGGCCCACATTAGGGAAGGAATAAGTAGGAAAACACTTGGTCTTACCACAGGCTTTGCTCACACAGTTTCTGGTTTCTGTGACCTATTTTTTTTATTTCAGCATTTTGTGAACAACTTATTCTTAGATCAATGGTTTTCCAAAGGCTTTGTGGCCATGAAGCCCTTTGAATGAAAACTATATGGAAGCCCAGAAAAAAGTGAAGCTGCTCTGGAGGAAGCAGAAGTGGGGGGCCTGAAACCTGCTACAAGCATCTTACTTTACCGCCATGGTGACACCTAAGGAGACTTCTTTACAACACCTAGAATTCGTCAGAACACAGTTTGAAACCACTGCCCTAGACAACAATATGTTCAACCTGAATGACATTCTGTTTTGTACCTCTGCCCAACAACATCCATGTTCAGTTGATGCTGAGCATTCTTAGAAATAATTAATGTGGGCAAACGCAGAAAAATGCAAGAAGATGGGCATATCTTTGCACCCCAGAGTAGTCATATGGGCTGAAAGTGGTATCAGTCAAGTGGACCTACGATTAACAGCCCTTTACCCCTAGATGGACTTGCAGTGGTTCCTGGAATTGGATATAGCCAAAGAGCAATTAATACATATTCTACACTGACAAACCCCCTTACCCATCTTCCACAAACACCAGATTCTCTAGTGGTACTTGAAATACATGACTTTGAAGTCTTGATCCTCCTTGAACACATGAATCACCAGGTATTGAAGCTAGTGTTGAAGTTGATGCCTCATTGAGGCCATATTAGGCCAGCTGTACATTGGATCTCCCATCATCAGCCATGGTACTCTACTTCATGTGCAAGGGATAACCATTAACTATGAAAGCAGAATTCAAATACTGGCAGCATTACCTAGAAGGGTACCTGGTAATTATTCATCTTCTCAAACCATAAATCACTATCAACCTGTGGCAGTTACACTGCTCCTTGGTTTTTATTCAGTTTAACTGCTGTTCCCAGGATAAATGAGCTAATAACCTTTGAGAAAAATCACTAAAACAGTTCCTCCATCACTGGCATAACTGCCTATTCTGCTCCAAAATTATGAATGCTCAGCTCTGACTACATGTTAACACCCGATCCACAAGAGACAGTCTCTGAACATCCTTTCTCGTGTATATGATTTAAAATGTGACCATTTGGAAATTTTCTTCTAGCCAATGGGAGATTTTAAGATGGGTCTTTTGATGTCTAGTATCATCCACTATAGGTGACAGGGATATTTGGAGGTAGGCCTTTTGACCAGGTCGTGATAGCTTACTTGGTGGGCATCTCAAATTGCATATCATCTACCTTTTTGCTGGAAATGTAGACTGACTTGAAAGAAAATCTACAAAGCCTGCATAAAGATCAGTAGACTCAAGAGCTGCTGCTTCCTAATGTCGCAAGACCACAGTCCCTTGTCCTTGTGGATGTTTTCATGGAATTTCATCTGTCTCCGTACTGTTTTACATTGGCTGACTTCATTCCTTGTCATGAGATACTCTCAGGCATTAAGATAACTTTTCTGTTTCTGCAGGAGGGATTCAAGTAATGAACTCCCAGACCAGATCATGTAGAACAAGTAACCTTCAATTTGTGTCATGAGACAAATCGCATTCCTTTACTTCACAGTCGACTTAAGGGCCAGCTGTCCTCAACTACTTTAAAGAATGCACTGGTTAAATGTTGGGAATGATTTCTTTATATCTTTGTCTTTTATCCTCTGGACTAATTGTGATTATGTGACTCAGTCTACAAATCATCAAACAAGCCCTAAGTCTCATTACTCTAGACTGCTTACCCTCAACAAATAAAAATAAATTCTGATGACTAGTCTGCTTGAATACAACTATTATTTGTAAAGAAATTATCTACAAATTCAGTATTTCTACTACCTTCAAAATGTCAGCTCGATTTTCTTTTCTCCTGTACTGTACAGAAAAAGACATTGATCTACACTGCCAGTTATTCCCTTTAATCCTGTCAAAGTGAGGGGCTTAAGGTGAAGATGATCATCTGTTCACGAGTCTAATATACACTGTGTATAAGAATTGATGATTCAGACCTAGGATCTTATCTTCTCTCTCCATGCCTCAGATCTCATCTGAATCTGTCAGCAGTACCAGTCAACCAGTCTGAGACCTTGACTTGTTTATAAAATGATTCTCAGAGATGGGCTGAGTTACAGAAGATGGAGACTTGATTACCAAAGAAAGTAGGGCCAACCTTGATGAACCTGGCTCTCCCAACCCAATCACTCCCAGATGTAGCATAGCCTTTAAATAGAACCTCAAGTCTGGATTGAGGATATTGCCTTCTCCTGAGCTGGAAGTTCTTGTGCAGATGAGCAGGAAAATGAAAGTTGTACCTGACTGGCCATTTAAGATCAGAAAATTGTATGCAGATTAAACCCTATGGAATAACCCTGGAATATTCAGGGTAAAAACTAACTTACAGAGCTTCGATATTAAACTGCTTGTTCTCCCAGATCATAGCCTGGCTATTGATATGGCTGGCCCTGCTGAAGGTACCTTACTTGACTATCTGACTCAGCCCTTACCTGCCTTTGTTGACATGTTGCTGCAGACAGACTGGCCGTCCTTGAGAAGACTACAGCTGATCTTGGCCTACCTTATATCCAATTCCATCAAAGAGTTTTCAACAGAAGCAACCTGCACCTCACCCCACCAGGACTTAATGTTCACAAGAGAAAGGACCACGCTGTGTACTCCTTAACCAGCAACCTTCTTTAAAAAGAAAAAAAAAAACCAAAAACTGCAGAATGAGCCTCTGTGCCTCTATATATTTGATCATTTTCAGCATTTGGGACCTTTCTACCAGATCCGAAGGAGTACAGCAGATTGAAAGCACTGTCCATTTCTCTCTTTTGCAGTAATACAGAGATGAATCTGATTCACCAGTACTCTCAGAAATGTTCCAGTTCAACTTGCAAAAGACTTAAAGGAACACATAAAAACTTTAACACTGAACTTAAAATTTACCACTGATTTGAACAGCATCACAGAACTATTTGCCAGTGGGAGGCTAGTTGTCCTGCTTCATGTCAGCAAGACAGTTGGGCTCTCAGACTCAAGACCACTGAGTTAACTTATATTGAAACTCTGTTGTATCACTCAAAAGTATGTTATTGGACGTGATTATTCCATTCAAATGGATTACAAACCTCCTGAGTAGAAGACAGACTTACTTCTCATGATTTTTTTCCAGAATGCTTTTATTGTCAAGGAAGTAACAATGCCAGCTGTTAGCATTCAACTTTATGAGCAGAAATTAAACTTTTTCAATATCTGGTCTTTTCATTGACATAAGTTTTTGATTGACCAGCATCCATTCCATCTCCTTATAACAACTCCCTGATGTTTCTTGTAACCACCTCTCCATATTTCCAGTCCACGTGGTTCAGTGTCACACAACAGCTCAGGTTTCATGGGTGGATATGTAATTCAGACCTGATCAATCAGCACAGTCCATCTCCTTGACCATAGTGATTGGTTCAGGAGTGATCATGTGATCCAAGTTGGTCCAATGATACTCAACCTTAAGAGTTTTCATGAACTGTGGAGGAGAAGCTCTTTACTGAGGTTGCTTAGCTCTCTAGGATGAAAAGCTCAAACCAACAGGGCCCACCATATCAAATGAGCCAGTCAGAGAATGAAGCCAGTGCAGATGAAAGTGGAGCCAAATGATGGAGAGACCTGAGTCCTGATGACAATGCCCCTGGATCCAACCGTGCCTGAAGCTAGTATATCCCCTGGACTTTTCAGTTATGTGAACCAATAAATACCCTTTTTTGCTTAAGTTACTTTGAGTTGGGTTTCTGTTACTTGAAATTGAGTCCTAATATACCAGTTTTGAAATTTGACAGATTCAAATAGAGATTCCAATTATTAAACTAGAGGTCAAGGCCACACTGAAAGTATTTTCCAGTCCAGAAGACAAAATGAAGTAGGAACTGACAATGCTTCAGTTACTACAGAAACATAAAAATTATTCAGTAGGAAAATACAGAAGAAAACCTAAATGTTTATCAGTAAAGAACTGGTTACAATAACCAAACACATGGTTCAGCCATATAAGAAAATCTACATGTCTGTTAAAATGAATAAAGTACATTTATTGTGTATGGGCATGGAAAAATGGCCATGATATATTAAGTGAAACAAACTTGATAGAAACATATGTAGTAAGAAATCATTTAAAAATTTTGTGTGTTTATGTTCATAATGCATAGAAAAGTCTATTAATGGCTTTCTTTGAACAGTGTAGGTTACATGAGACTTTCAACTTTATACATTTCTGTATTTGAATATTTACACTACTCACTTTTTAAACTTTATTTAAAAATAAAGAATTTTTAAATTAAATTTAGTGCTTACTGTTTGACCTTGGCAAGTTAACACTAAGCCAGTTTTGTCAAATAATTAAAAAGACCTATATTATAATAGTGAATATTTAGATAAATGTATTCATCATCCATTACTCAAACTGATAGACTTGCACCTTTTTCAGAGCGTAGTAGTTGTTCCTTAGTTTTTCAAGTATATTTCTTTTAATGTCTAAGTGTGTTTGGCTTATCAGAACTTCCTAGTTTCAGTGTTCATCAAAGATTATTCCAGTTCTCAACTGTTATTAATCTCTGTAATACTTCTACTGCAGTGCTCACACTAGGCAAGAAGGAAAAGGCCACATTTTCTTTAGAATCCTTTGAGTATTCTGGTCTCACTGCAATTGAGGTCAATAATGGCCTTCTTATTGCTAAGTTCATGACATAAACATCTTACCTGAACTTTCAGCAGCACAAACAACTCCCAGCAGCATCTTGACACACTCCTCCCTTAAGTGCTTCTTCTTCCTGCCTTCCTGGCTGTTGGTTGCTCCATTGTAAGTTCTTTTCTTCTCCTCATTATTTAAATATTGGTAGAATGGAGATCCATTGATTTTTGTCTCCTCCCAAATCATTTCTCTTTTTTTTAGTGATAGCTTCTTTCTTTTTTTTTTGGAAAGCTACTTCCCATTTTGTGGAAATACTGTAAATGACAGTATTGTTGCCTCATGCCTCTTGGCTGAGGTTTGATTGTGTGATCCAAGCTTGTACAATCTAAATTCCCTTCTACCAGGACTTTGAGTCTTGAGAGCAGTGATGACACAAACTAACAGAAGCTGAGTCCTGATAGTAGTGTCCCAAGAAGACCATATAAGAATTCATGCAAAGACATCCCCAAAGGTGCCCTAGTTTCTGTTGTCAAGACCTTGTCATCCAGATTTTCCTTTGTTTTTCAGACTACCATGTATCTTCCTTATGTTCCCTTTTTATCTGTCAACCAAAGTGGGTTTTCATTGCTTGCAGCCAAACAACTGAATGATTATAGAAATTGATAACAGCGTTAAATAGTAGGCTTCAAACCCGCAGGGACATGGAGATTCTGGAATTATACTGAGATTGAATTAAAGTTAGCAATAACACTTGCTCTGTGGGGGGGGGGGGGGTAGGAGGGCAATGAATAATGTACAATGGCAAAACAGCAAGGAAAGACTCTTGTTTGGAATTATATACCCATTGAGGGCAAAATTTGGATAACCAGGTAGCTGTTGACAACAGAACAATTTGAAGTGAGTAAGAAAGGCTAAAACCATTGAATTAGGGGTGTTTAATTCTAAACTAGAACTTACAGATTGGTTCCACAAATTGCAAAAATTAGATGCTGATTGGATTTGCAGCATTACTAAGATCTTTTGTGAAAGTTAAGGCATTAGTCAGAAAACCAGTACTGACTTACGGAGTACTGGTATCTAAAAAGATTCAACAGACTTGGAAAATCCCAACCCCCATGTACCTCAGGAATAAAAGTTTGGGTCTTCCCATTAGACAAAAACCCTTGGCTGAATTAAAAATACAGAGCTGTATAGTGAAGAAGGGAGAGTTAAGTACAGTCGGCTCTATAACCACAGGTTCTACATCTATACATTCTACCAGTGTGGAACAGATTCAATCCCTGGCTGAATCTGGGTGTGTGGAATCCACAGATACGGAGGGCTGGGTGTAATATGCCATTTTACATAAGGGACTTGAGCATCTGGATTTTGATGTCTGCTGGGGTCCTGGAACCAGTCTCCCATGCTTACCGAGGGACAACTACCAGCTACAGCCCTGTGCCTTGTGGAAATAAGATCTCTATAGCCTCTACCCATATCTCCTAGTTTACCTTGTCTTTTTATCCCTCTCCTCTCTCTCCATTTAAGTACTTTGCCCCTCACACTTCCTGGCTGAAGTTTAAGCATGATTCAAGTTAGCCCAATCTGACTTTCCCTCCATGGGCACTGAGTCATTCTGCTGGCAGTGTCCCCAAGCTAATATATGTTAGTGTGTTCGTGATGGTTATATAAGCCAGTAAATCCATAAATTGTACATTATCAAGATGGGGTTAAGAACTAGAGGATAGTGACTATCACCCAGCAATCTTGACACTGGATGTAATAACTGAAATAATTTTAGCTTATCTCCTCTGGGGACAAGATGAATTCATTTTCTACAGTATGTTGGATGGAGGCATTTATAAAATTATTCAGTAAGAAATGCATATACTGGAGGGTGGAGGGTGGGAAGGGATAGACTGGGATTTCAAAATTGTAGAATAGACTACACTGTATAGCACAGGGAAATATACACAAAATGTTATGATAACTCACAGAGAAAAAAATGTGACAATGAGTGTGTATATGTCCATGAATAACTGAAAAGTTGTGCTGAACACTGGAATTTGACACAACATTGTAAAATGATTATAAATCAATAAAAAATGTTAAAAAAAAAAAAAAAGAAATGCATATACTGGAAAGGCAAGGGACAGACCATAACAGACAGCTGGATTTACCTACTCAGTGTATTTTCCCCCCTTCTTTGAGAATAGTACCTCACATTTGCTTTGGGAAGATATCCCTCTCCCATGCTATAGGAAGATAATACATGGGGCATGTAAGTTCCTATTACTGAGACTTTCTCATTGCCGAGGTACCTGATTTTCCTGAATGTTAAGCTTCTTTAATTTTTGTGAACTGCTTCATATCCTTCCAATAAATTACACTGCCTGGCCAGGCTGCTACCTATGGCTGCACAAGGTATCCCCTGTGCAACCGTATGTAGAGGCTCAGTAGCCAGAGTTGATTTTTATTACTTACAGTCAGAGAACCCCAGCTGAATCGGTGTCCGTCCTATGTCTTAGACCTTCTTGTCCTATAGACTCTGAAAAATCTCATCCATTCCCATGCCTCTGTGGTTTCCAGCTGTATGCTGATAACTGCCAGATTCCTATCTTAAGCCCGGGCATATTTCCTGAGCTCCAGATCTGAATGTCCACCTGTCATCTGGATATTCCTCCACTTAACACACAGATTCCTCGCACTAACCCCACCATTCTCCCTTCAAAATCTGTTCTTCCAGTGTTGCTTTTCCTTGATAAATGGCACCATCCTCCACCCTATTTCCCAAAACAACATGGGCGTTATTCTTGACACCTCCCTCTCTTCTCTCACCCCAGACATCCCTATTGGTCATTAACTTCTCTTGATATATCATGTAAATATACCTCAGAACCATCTCCACTTCTATCGCCCTTGTCCAAGGGAACAGTGTTTGTTGCTCAGACTTCCGTGATGCCCTTCTAGTGGTGTTACTGCCTCCGCTGTTGTCCACTTCTCCATTCTTTGCAGAGCTAATTGTGTCATTCTCTGCCTAAAACCTTTTAATAGGTCCCCCCATTATTTCAGAATAAAATCTAAACTTATGAAACTTTATCCTTCTTTACAAGGCTCTTTGTTATCTTACTCCTCCACGATGTCACTTCATTATCCTTCACCATGTCAAACAGTAACAGCTAATTTTGTATGTTGGAGTTTCCTGTAATATTTCATTTGAAAAAAAGATTTCACAATTTTAAAAAGAGAGAAAGGGAAGATTCCATTAAAAGAAAAAAATCAAAATCCATTAATATTCATAACTACCCAAATAATTCCTAACTGTTATAAATACTATATTTTCATCCAAATTTCTCTATGAAGTTTCTAGATTAAATGTGAAATGTGTAATTACTATATAAACAGAGCTCCAGTAAAGTGCTGAGGAAACAATCAAATCCCTACCTCACATCATACACAAAAATAAATACAAAAGAACTACAAACAAATGTTAAAATGAAATACTGAAAGAATTTTTAGGAGACTATTTTTATAATCTTATGATGGGAGATCATAAACAAAACAGGAAACCTAGAAACCCTAAAGGAAATTATAGACATGTTTGACTACATACACAGAAGTTTGGGGAAAACAAATCTTAGTTCTATAAAAGACACGTGTTAGACTGGGGAAATATTTCCAACATAAGTAACAGACTGAGGTTAATAACCCTAATATACAGAGTTCCCACAAATTGATTACTACAAAACAATCACGCCAGTACAGAACACCCAGCAGGTAACGCAAGAAATCTATAAGGTCAACAGTAATAGTCACTAACCATTTATAGTGCTTGCTATTTGCTAGACTTAGTTTTGGGTACTTTATATACTTTTAATCCTCACAACTTACCCTATAAAATAGATAATATATCTGTTTTTCAGCTAAGGAAACAGGCTCAGAGCAATGAAATAACTTGCCCAAGTCATATGATAGGTGGTCAGACATCTTGAGCCATGACACAAACTCAGGTGGAATGATTCCAGAGTCTGTGCTTTGAACCATAAACTTTTCTGCATTTCAATAAGCCTATGAAAGATGATCAAGTGTACAAGTGGTCACTAAGATGTAAATCAAAGCAACCAGGCACCATTGATCAACTATCAATCAGATGGCAATGAACTATTTACTCAAAAGAGCAATACCTTCAGTGCTGGCAAGAATTAGGGCAAATGAAAACTTTCATACATTATGGGTGGGAATGTGGATCATTCCAATCTTTTTACAAGGTAATCTGGCCATACTGATTAAAAAATTTAAATGCACCTTTTAACCCAGCAGTCCTACTTCAAAGACCTTGTCTTAAAGAACTAAGATATAAGGACATCGGTACAAAAAAGTTACTGCAACATGGCCTGTAGTCACAGAAAAATGGAAATGACTGGAGAGCCCATCGAAGGGAATGGTGGCATCATTTAAAGTGCAGCTGTCCTCTGGATCCCTATGCAACTCTTAAAAAGAATGAGTCAGATTTCTAGCTCTTAACCTGTGCCATGTCCATGATATATTTCTTAAGCAAAATGAGAAATTTACAGCATAATGTATATCATGAGAATGCATTTTTGTGAAAACAAACAAAACCTACAATTGTGTCTAAATAAATGATCACGAAAGAAAGGTGGAAGGACACGCAGCAGGTTTAAAATACAGGGTTTGAGAAAGTTTCACAATTAGTGAAATAATGCCAATACGTATGAGGTACTAATTGTGGGAAGCACTTGTCTTTATTTTTTTAAGAGAAAGCATACTTATTTCTAAGAAAAATAAATTTTAAGTTTAAGAATAATCAACTAAATTACAATGGACATTTTCAAGTTAGAATATGTTAATAAAAGAGTGATGATCCAAGCAGAAAACAAAGAGTAACAGTTGTTTACGTCTCACATATTTAAAGTTGCCTTTGGAAGGTGCTTGGGGTCCAGGTGACTGGTCTTCAACCACTGGAGAGGCCACTCACTGCAGCAGAGAACGGGCTGTCCATTAGGGTGCCCTTCTGACAAAGACCAGTGGTCTCCCTGTTACCTTTTCTTCCCAGAATAAAAACCGCATTTCCCAGCCTCCCTTGCAGATAGGTATAACCCACTGACTAAAGTTTTGCCAAAAGGGCATGGGCAACTTCCGGGACTTGTCCTTGAAAAAGCAAGTGCCCATTTCCTCCTTCCATTCTGCTGGATAGAATGTGGGTTTGATGGCTGGAACTTAAACATGTCACTTGGACCATGGAGGAGAGAGAGCTGTGTAGGAATGGTGATTGAGCCACAAGTGAGAAGGAGTCTGGGTGCCTGATGGATGTCAAGCCTCCATCCTAGGTCTGCCTGCACTGTTTACCTCTAGGTTTGCTTTAACGGATAAGGAAAACTTCTATCTTCTTTACATAATTGGTATTTAAGATTTTCTCTCCCTCGCAGCTGAACCTATTTGCTCACAAGTAGTTTGATGGAGATATTTCTCAGGAACATCTGATTCCATCTGTTCTAATTTTATACCGCTGAAGCAACCTGCCCCCAGCTGGGCTCACTGACAAGAGGGCAGTGCCCTAGGTGGATGTCTGGTTGGTTCATGAACCAGGCATATATCTCCCATTATAAATTAGTAAGTTGACCCCTTGCTTTATTAGCTAGGTGCCCCTTCTTTATGTTCCCAGAACCCCCACTGCTGTGGACATTTCTTTTGTTTTGTTTGTTTTTTTCTTCCCAGTATCTATCCCCACTTCTTTTGATAAGTGCATGTCAATCGCCCTCTGGCTTTTCAGCCCTCCTCCACTTCCTGTCCGTATGCTAACTACCCCTGTGACTCCAGTGTAAGCGCATACCCCAGACTGACCTCCAGAGCCCTGTAGCTCCTTGGTCGGTGTAGTTGGGTAATGAATGAGAATATAATCCAAGCCAAACCAATCTTATACAAACAGCTAATTCTGGCAGATTAGTGGAGGGGTGGGGGTGATAAATAACTGAGAAAGGCATTCCTTTTGTTTTTAATCCGCTGAATTTAGAACTGTAAGATTGCAAGCCTGGCATTGCTGGCAACCATCTTGCCATCACAAGATTGCCTGAGAATGGAACCTACACAGGGAACTACAAAAGAGAATCCTGAATTTTTTTTTTTTTTTTTTTGTCTGTTGGATTCAGCCATGCCTGAAGCAAAACTAACCCTGGACATTTTTTGCAAGCCAATAAATCCACTTTCTGCTTATTCAATTTGAGTTGTCATCTCTTTTCACGAAGTGGACAAAGTCCTGACTAAACTATTCCAATTCAACTCATTACCAGCACCTGACACGTAGTAAGTGTTTAGGAAATATTATGAGATTGTTTTGTAAGAGGCAGGTTAGAGCCTGTTAGCTCCAATAGACTGAGCCACGGAAATTTCAGCATTGGCAAAGCTGAGGACACTGGCAAGCTACTTAACCTCTCTGAGCCCACTTTATTCACAAAAAGAGGAGTAGCAGCAGCCAACGCCTCAAAGACTGTGAGGATTAGGAGAGGTGATGCACGCACCGTGCTGAGCACAGAGCCTGGTGCCGAGGAAGCGCTCAGTAAATGTTAGTAATAATGTTATGAAAGCAGCAATTCCCTGCAAGCCTCTTGGCTCAGCCAGCCAGCAATTCGCTTGCCATCTTTTTAACCTCGACTTGCCAGTGTCCGTGACACACACACACAGAGTATTATTCAATCTCTTTTATAAGGAAAATCAATTCCTTATTTGCCCCATCACCCTTGGGAGTGCTGGTAGCAGCAGAACATGTCACATTCCATTCCTCTTGTGGGCTGAGGTCCTTGGACGCCACCTGTGCCAGCTGGCCTGTTAGTAAGTGTGGTAGGAAGCCTGGATTATGGAGGTCCAATAGCCGTTAATAGAAATATGTCCCTCCTCATCTGTATCAGAGCAGACAGCCAGTCTGGGAGCCTGGGTGCACTCCAGACGGTTGATCAGATCAAGGGTCAGCACTCCTGGCTGCTCCTTTTACACACACACACACACACACACACACACACACACACACACACACACACACACACACATACATATATGTATATATATACAGGTTTAAGTCACAGAGTTGAATCCTGGTTCTTCACATCTACAAAAATAAAATATTTTTTTCTGTTCGGATCTAATTCTGAATACCCCAGAAGACCTAATGGCTTTATCCCACATTGCCATCCTGAACTGCCTTCAAATCTTAGGGAAAGGAGCTGAAATCAGACCTAGTTGTTAGGTCTGGGAAATGGGCTGAAGCCAGATTGCATCAAGCAGCCCTAGGCTCATCCGTGTCACTTGCTGAGGCAGCAGCAGCAGAACAGAAACACCCCAGTCACATTTGCCTGACTCAGTGCCCGGCCTCTTTGGATAGGAGCTCTGACTTCTCAAGTTTGGAAGATGCCTGGGACTGTCTGGAGTTGGGGAGAAGACAATTTGCCCTGAGAAAGTATTCAAATCCCGACACTGTTTTAGGTGATCTAGGACTTGAGAGGCATACACAGACCAGGGCTTCAAAGCCTTCAGAGATGTCGCAAGGACAGGACACGGGGCAGGGGAAGGGAGACGAGAGGACCAACAAGCCCAGACTTCACTCCAGCCCCAAAGATTTGCTGACACGCTCAAAGAGTGACAACAGTCCTCAAAATGGCATTCAATTTACTTCCCATCTCCAGAACACATCATCTGTAGTGCTCTATGAATTAACATTTTAAAGTAAATACTGTTTCTCTTGTGACCAGCACAATTACATTGCAGTATAATCTGTGTCTTTTACAATATTCATTTTCCAATGTGAACATTTAAGTTATACCACAAATTTTGGAGAGTATATGACAAAGCAAGCGTGGCCACATACACATACACACACACGCACCCACCCCCACCACCGCCAGAGCTGAGACAGCCCAGGGAGCCCGCCCCAGAGGCGGGGCCTGGCTGGGGTCTCCATGGAAGGCGGGAGAGGATCAGACCTCCTCAAGGGTCCTACGGAGGAACAGTGTAATCACATGGCGTCTTCCCATCACTTCCCCGGCCAAATCAAGCCCTTCAGCCATTTTGCGACATTTCATTATCTCTAACGATGGGAAAATTTGCAGTAATCAAAAGTGAATGTGGAAAAGTTTCAAGAAACCTCAAGTCTATAATAACAGGCATCTTTGGCTTCAGCAGAAAAGCAAATTGATACCAAGTTATTCTTAGCACTTTGCCAAATGGAATGCAGTTTCCTCGTGCCTGGGGCGCCCAAAAAGGGAACGAGGACTTGGGCTGTGCTTATGGCTCTTGGCCTGGATACCTCCCCCAGTTCCCTCTTTTAAGGCAAACTGCTCTAATAGCATTCTGTCCCCGGGCCTGGCCTTCATGGACCTATTTTATGATAACTAATACTCTTGGCTTTGCTTTCTGTGCTTGTCCTTGGGTCTAACAGCCTAAGAAGGAGAAATAGAACCTTCTTGTTCCCCTCCTTCCTTGCTTCTCTTACTCTTCAGTCTTTCTTCTACTTAGAAAATTCAAGTCAAGCTTCCCTGTGCCTCACCTAACTCTAACCCTAACCCTTACAGGAAACCACCCCCTTTTACACACCTGCAGGCGCCAGGTCTATACAGAGGGGATCCTCGCAGTCTCCCCAACCCTGGCTCCTTCCCCTTTTTCTAATCCTAGACCATCCACCTTCTCCTATCGCTGCCTTCTGAAATTTCCTGTAGATGAAGGCACTCAAGATATAGCAAGACTCATACAAGGTAAAGGGCTGTAAGGAATTTGGAAACTTCACGTGCAGTTGGCTCCTAAGAACTCGAGTCAAGGTACAGTATTACAGGACCAGCTACATAATTTGTGGGGCCTAGTGCAAAATGAAAATGCAGGGGCCTTGTTCAGAAATTGTGAAGAGGCGGGAGGGTATAGCTTGGTGGTAGAGTGCATGCCTAGCACAGATGAGGTCCTGGGTTCAATCCCCAGTACCTCCACTAAATAAATAAATAAACAAACAAATAAGTAAGTAAGTAACCTAAGTACCTGCTCCCCCAAAATAAAATTTAAAAATTTTTTTAAAACAAAACAAAAATTATGAAGAATTTCAAGATGACAACAGCAGAGCATTAAACCAAATGTGAGCCCCTCCTGAGTATGGGGCTCTTCAAAGAATGGGGCCCTGTGTGACTGCACGGGCCACATGCCCAGGAATCTGGCTCTGGTGGTATATTTTACTCAAATACCCTTTCGTTCACAGAATAAAATATGTCCATGCCACCCAGTCTGCCAGCATTTGGTAGCATTATTACAACACATGGTCATAACTCACATTTACTAAGGTTAGGAATGGAGCTAAGCCCTCTGCCTTTATTAACTCAGTTAATGCTCAGAGCACGCCAGTCATTACAAAGGAGGGAACACCAGGGTCCCTCAATTTGTAGGTGGTCTTTCACGCAGGTTTCCAACCATAGCCTCATCCTCCAAACCACAGATCTGCTTCAGCCTAGAAAACAATAAGACCCATGATAGTGGATAAGTAAGAAGAGGCTTTCCAGGCACTCAAACTGGAGATTTTAACATAATAGTATAATACCTTTCGTTTATCAATTCCTCTGCAGTTTATATGCATCATCTCTTTTGACACATTTCTGGTGTGAATTTTATTCCATAGACTTAATGCAAGAAATTTCCCATACTTTTTAGGTCATTTAGTCCTTCCTGAGTCAACTCACACACCACCACAGCCCCACCCCTTAGCCATTGACTCTTTGTGACAGAAAACTGAGGTCCCTCCACGGCAGTTACCACAGGGAGGCTGCTTCACCTGCTTGTGGCCAGCTTGGCCAAAAACTGCTTTTCCTTCTGGTACCCAGGTACACTGGCCCTTACCCCTGTCCCCCACCTGACCACAGGCCTGCACCAGGACTCTCACCTTCTCCAGCCCCCCTGGTGTATTTCAGCATCCCAGAACAAGCCATCAGGACAAGCAAGACCCAAGTCACTCACCCGCATGTTTGAACAGCCTCCAAACCCTGTCCCTCTCCTGAATTCAAACCTTTCCATGACCCAAAGACACAGGGATAAGGACGTGAGACAATTCCAGCCTCCTTTTGCTGGGGCTGGGGTGGGCTGGGCTGGGCTGGGAAGAGGAGCAGCTAATATCAGTGTTTTTTTAATTTTCTTTTAACAACTTGCCATGTCACATCAGAAGAAGAACCATCAGCAGAAGGAGGAGTCACCAATTTAAGGTCCTGTGTCTAGGAAGCGGCAGGGCTCGAGTCTGAAGATGTTGGACTTTAACTCTCAACCTGGACTACCTGCTCCAGTGTTGGAAACACCTTGGACGAGCTCATGGAAACTTCTCGGGCCCCGCACTGGCCTACAGAACGACGATCTCTGGGGGAGAATCGGCACTTTTAAAAATTCCAGATGTTACCTAGAAGCTTCTGGAATTTCTGTGTGGAATTTCCATTTGGAATTCCAGCCAGCCTCACAATGTTAAGTGTTGCAGACAGACCCCAACTTGCCCCCACCATGATCAGTGCTTCCTGGCGTTCACAGTTGTCCAACGCAGCTCAGGCTGCTGTAACAGAATACCCCAGATTGGATGGATCAAACAACAAATAATGTATTCTCTCAAAGTTCTGGAGGCTGGAAGTCCTGGATCAAGGTGACTGACCAGTCAATTTGGTTTCGAGAAAGGGCTCTTTTCTGGCTTGCAGACGGCTACCTTCTCCCTCTGTCCTCATGTGGCCTTTCCTCAGTGTGTGTGTGAGGGAAGAGAGAATGAGCTCTCTGGTGTCTCTTCTTTTAAGGACATTAATCCTGCCAGATCAGGAACCCACCTTTATGACCTCATTTAACCTTAATTACTTCCTTAGAGACCCTATCTCCAAATACAGCCACACGGGGGGTTAGGTCTTCAACATGGATTCTAGAGGGGTGCAGACACTCAGTCCAAAATCCCTTCTGCTCATATCAGACTTTCCCTCTGATGTGGGACTTGCAGTTTACTTCTAACCAGTGGCATCTGGCAAAGGTGATGGGATGTCACTCTGTGATTATATTACATTATATAAGACTCCATCTTGCTAGCAAACTTGCTCCAGAGGCTCTTCTTGCTGGTTTGTTGAAATAAGTGGCCGTGTTGGGGAAGGCCCACATGGCAAGAAACTGCAGGTGGCCTCTAGGACCTTGAGGGTGGCTTCCACCCAAAGGACCAGCAAGAAGCTGGGGCCCTCAGTCCTACAGCCACAAGGAACTGAAGTCCACCAACACCCTGAGTGACCTTGGAAATAGTTTCCTCCCCATCCTTGCCTCCAGATGAGAATGCAGCTTGGACAACACCTTGACTGTAGCCTTGTGGGCCCCTGAGAAGAGGACTCAGTTAAGCCACGCCTGGACTCCCAACCCATAGAAACCGTGAGCTCATAAACTGTGCTGCTCCAAACCACAAACTTAGGGATCATCTGTTACACAGCAGTGGAAAACCAACACATTAGACAACCTCACAGTCTCCACTAACAAGGCTGCGTGGATGACCCCTCTTTTTATTACTTCATCTAGAAGCAAGCTGTGGACTTACCAAGCATGACAAAAGGCATGTATCAAACTGCCTGGTTTAAAAAAAATTTTTTTTTAAGTTCTTGATTATGAAAAGCAATAGATGTTCATTGTAGAAAATTTTGGAGGCACACCAAAAAGAAAATAAAAATTACCAGGAATAATTTCCTCCCACCCTCTCAGATAACCACAGATAACACACTGGCAAACAGCCTCCCCCAACTTGCTTCTACACAGAGAGGCTGGATAAAGTTACAAACAGAGCAAGCTCTGTACTCTCTGTACAGACTGTTTTGTAACTTGCCCTTTCCACAGTGTCAGCCCATATTTTCTAAAGAATTTGAAGCATCAGAGGGGTGACTTTGTTCCTGGCATTTGGGGATGTTGCCAGATCCCACTTAAAGACCTCGTGTTTTTCCCAGGCTGGGCTTTGGCAAAGGAGACTCATAAAGGAAACTGAGGTTGGGAAGGGAAGGACATACCCAAGGCCAGATAGCCTGTCATCGCCCAGAAACTTCTGCCCCTCCAAACTCCTCATAACATTGTAGTTGAGCTGCTATTTCCCCAAATTTCCCCTTGGAATTATTGTCAGAGGTTGGTTCATGTAAGCCACAGCCTCACCCCTTAATGAGAGGGACTTGGAATAGGGGGAAGCCAGCACCCCTCTGCCTGAGACCTGGCCAGCCCACCACCCACAGAGCCTGATTCTCCCCTGGCCCCCAGAGTAGCTGATACTCAATTCCTGTAGCACCATTCTAAAACTTTTCAGATTCGACCTTCTTTTATTTTTTTATTTTATTTTATTCTGACTTTCTTTTAAATGTGAGTGGAAAGGTAGTCAGTAAGCAGGTGAAAATAGGAAGGCAGGGCTCACTCACTCAGTAAACTTCATCAAGCCACTGGAAGTCCGTGTGGCAGGTACTGGTGCTTTGGAGGTAAGTACAGGATCCCAGTCCTAAACAATACTTCTGTATTTGAATGTGATGCAATGAACAGGTGTGACTTTGGCAATGAAAAAGTAATGGTTAGTAAAGATTTTTTAAAAAAAAAGAATGCCTGAGTTAGTTTGACAGTTATAAACTGTGTGACTGTTCCAGTTTATTGCTGCATAACAAGCCACCTCAAGACTTTGTAGCAGAGCACCACACCCATATATCCTCACCGTTCGTTCCATGGGTCAGAGTTGGGCAGAGCACAGTATGCATGGCTCGTTTCTGGGCTTACATACCAGGGGGCCCCAGCTGGAGTGCCTAGAATGAATGAAAATGGCTAGGTCAACTCAACTGGGGCCTTATGTCAGGAGGCTCAGGTCTTCTCCACGACGTGTCTTCTGAGGCAAGGATGTCCAAGATGGCTTCTTCACCTTCATGTCCACCACCAGGGCTGGGAACAGTGGGAGAGCTGGAGGCAACTTTGGCATCTTTCTGTGATGCTGCCTTTTCACACGGCTATCTTGGACTTCCTCCCAGCATGGCGGTCTCAGAATAGTCAGACTTCTACATGGCAACTGGCTTCCCCCAGAACAAGCATTCCAAGAACAAGGAAGTGGGAACTCCCAATTCTCCTAAAGGTGTAATCAAGATGGAAGCCTCAGATCATCAAAAAGTCTACAAACAATAAATGCTGGAGAGAGTGTGGAGAAAAGAACCCTCATGCACTGTGGGTGAGAATGTAAGGTGGGGCAGCCATTATGGAAAACAGTATGGAGGTTCCTTAAAAAAATTGAAAATAGAGTTACCATACAATCCAGCAATCCCACTCCTGGGCATATGTCTGGAAAAGATGAAAACTCTAATTTGAAAAGATTCTAATGTTCATAGCAGTACCATTTACAATAATAGCAGAGACATGGAAGCAACCTAAGTGTCTATTAACAAACAGATGACTGGATAAAGAAGATGTACATACACACACACCATGGAATATTACTCAGCCATAAAAATAGAATGAAATATTGCCATTTGTAGCAACATGGATGGGCCTAGAGATTATAATATTAAGTGAAGTAAGCTAGCCAGAGAAAGACAAATATTATATGATGTCACTTATATGTGGAATCTAAAAAATAATACAAATAAATCTATATACAAAACAGAAACAGACTCACAGAAAACAAACTTACGGTTTCCAAAGGGTAAAGGGAATAGGGGGAGGGATTTAACAGATACAAACTACTATACATAAAATAGATAAGCAACAAGGATTTACTACATAGCACAGATATTTAATATCTTATAATAACCTACAATGGTAAATAATATGAAAAAATATATGTATATATAAAATGATAGCTTTGCTGTATACTTGAAACTAACATTGCAAATCAACTATATTTCAATTTAAAAAAAAAGATGGAAGCCACAGTGCCTTTGTATGACCTAGTCTCCAGAGTCACACATTATTTCTGCTTTATTCTATTTATCAGAAGCAAGTTACTAAGTCTAGCCCACACTCAGGGGAAGGGGAATTAAGCTCCATTTCTTGAAGAGAGGAGTATCAAAGAATTGGTGGACATTTTTTTTTTCAAAAGCACCATACAAGCAACATAGTCCATTTCACACTGGGCATCAGACATCCTCTCCAGTGCTCTGCTCTCCCAGAACCAGTACAAGCTCCCTGTCTTGTTACATAATGAGCAGTGTAGTTGATTTCCTTTTTCTCCTGGTCTCTCCCCCACACTCTTATCCTTTTCGTCTATCCATGAGAGCTTATTAGTGTATTTTTCCCACCCCTTACAGTCCCCACCCTTAAATGAATTCTAGTGCCAGTTGTTAAAATAATGCAATTTCTATTTTTTATATGACAGTTTTGTACAAAGAAAATTATTTTGAATGGAAAGCCCATATCCAGCCATACTGTCAAGCAAATGTGAGGAGAAAAGAAGATATCTGAAGTCAAGCAGGGACTCTGAAACTTTCTCTTGTGCACCTTCTCTGAAAAAAATTACTTGAGGAGGCACTTCAACAAACTGATAAGGGAGTCCAGGAAAAAGACTGGGGAAACAAGAAACAGTGGAACTAAAGCAAGAAAAGGTTTGAAAGAATCCCAACCTGACAGCCAGAAAGAAGAGGTAAAAGACAATGTGTTACAACTAGAATTGGACATTAGAGGCCTCTGGGACAAAAACTTCAAGAATAAAAATAGATGTCATTGGGCAAGTTGAATACATGACAATATGAAAGTTCTGAAAAGATGAACATAAAAGACCAAAAGGAAGAGTGCAGTTAGAAACAGTGGAATGTGGGTATAAGCGATGCTGGAAAATCACAATCAAGCTAAAAAGAACATAATTTGGGATACTTGATGGTGATTTAGCCAGTAAGAAACAAAGATCACCAAATTATAGTCAGAAACAAAGCTGAATTTATTGCCTTCCTGGCAAGGGAGAGTCATGTCCCTCAAACACAAGTTCCACAGGGCTTTCTGAGCAGAAGTGAAAGTAAATAGGTAAAGTGAAGGGGGGATGGGGAGGAAGTGCACCAAACAAGGCAAGATTCTGAACTATGGTCTCTCCTTGGCTCACAAAGCAGACTAGCAAGTCATCTTTGCAAGTGGTCACCTTTAAGCTCTGCATCACAGACACAGAACTTAATTTCAAGCAAGTTCAAGACACACTGTAAAAGACTCCTTTGGGCCTCGGGTCATTCAGCAGAGGTGCTTGAATGTGCATGTTCAAAGCTCAGCAAAGTGTTTTGCTTTGTTTTTTTAACAAATTTGAAACAGTGCTCAACCCTACTGGACAAAAAAAAAATTGAGCGAGGAGTAAGATTAATATTCTGAATTCATGATTAACTTGTTAGGTTTAGCATACACAGGAGGTGTAAATATTTTCCCAGGATGTTTCTTGCCAGGATGGGATAGGTTTTTTTTTTTTTTCCTACAAGCAGTTTGTCGCTTTTATTGAATAATTTCTTGGAGATCAGCCTTTCTCAGTTCCTTTCTTCTAGCGGGTTTAGGTTTTAAACTTTGTTCCTTTCAATAAAATTTTTAAATGTGCATGTGAGTGTTTATTGTCTATTTAGCCATCACAGTTGTCCTCTGATTTTCATTCGGCAGGTGTTAAAAGTTTTATTATGTAGAAATTTAAAGTTATATCTACTAAGATAAACAAAGTTTAACCAAATGCACAATGTTCCCATTCTTGTACTATTTCATAATCTTTTTTTAAATATAGAAGAATTTGGCAGAGGTGGGGTGGGGTGGCAAAGGGAGACTTTGGTTTTACTTCAGTTCTTTTTCTCCTATTAAATTCTAGTAAAATAAATTAAAACATTTTACTGTGAAAAGCTGAGACTCAGCATCTCATGGTGATGGAATTAATTTTCATTTTTATGCATTATGCTTTTCTGTAATTTTCTTTAAAAATTTAACCATGGATGTGCATTACTTTTAAATTATAAAAAGTTATTTTATAAAAGAAAGCCAAATACATATGTAAAAGGGTATTTATAACAGCATTGTTCATAATAAGAAACAATGACAAACAACTAAGAAGTCTGTCAGCAAGGGAATGGAGTAAATTATGATACCCCCATAAACAATGATGTAGTTATTGAAAAGATTAAGGTAGATTTATGTGAGGGGACTTGGAAAAATATTAAGGAAAGCAAGTGGCAGAAAAATGTGTTCTCGGTTTTTTGGGGGGAGGTGAGGGTTAAAAGTTTAATTTAAATTACTCAAATATAAGCACCATGCGCTAACCAATTGCACAACTGGAGCTTCTAAACTACCCAAATATAATTCAAAGGGCTTGGAGATAAAGAAAGAGTGGCACAGAGATAGAGATATATGTGTATGTGTATGTATGAATGTGTATATATTGCAACTTGACCCCTAAATGCAAACTGATACTCAACTGAAAAATAGTGATGTTTGTTACATGATGTAGGAAAACTAGGTGGACTTATTAAAGAAAGTACAGGATCTATTAAGACCATATATATCAATAATAATAAAATTTAACATTGTGAACGGACTTTAGAAGCTGTCACCTCACACCACAGACCACATTACTTCTATCCTTCTGGACCAGAAATTGTAGGAGGATGAAAGTGTTGCCGGTAAAGCCCATTAACAGTTCCCAGGAAACAAAAATAGAACTTGGGTAACAAAATCTAAGCTTTTTTTAAATTTTTTAACCTTTGTGCTTAGTCTAGTTTTACTCGTGTGTGCAGAGGCCTCGCACCAGGCCCTTCAGCCAGACTTCCTGGTGCCAAACCGCTATGCGGACACCTCAGTCCAAGATGGCAGCCCGAGCCATGTGCAGAGACCATGCGGGCCGTGTGCAGATACGCTGCGGAGCCCGTGTGCAGAGATGCTATGGCTACCCTGCAATGTGGACCTGGTGCAGCACAGTGAGAGCTCCATCCTCTCCCTCCCTGCTGATGAATCCCCATAAAATAGCCGCACCAACGTTGTACTTTACACTGCAAGCTCACACCTCTCCATTCTTTGATCAAAGGATAAAGCTTTCATTCACTTCCGAACCAAACTCAGTCTCATTTTATTCTCTCTGATGACACCAGGGAGAAGGACCCTCATTGGGAACTGACTCAGGAGGGTAGGTAACAAAAGCCTATCAATTAACAAATAATGTGGGACAGACGGTTACTTTTAATGCTTACCCACGTGGTTCTATACTGTTTGAATGTGTTAAATTTATAAATAATTTATAATTTTTAAAAATTATAAAGGTTTATAAGTATGATGCATATTAGCTTTCTGTATTTATATATTCACATAACACTATTTTTAACAGCTGCATAAAGTTGATTATTTAAGTAATTTTGTACAATTATAAACATTCTTGTACATAAACCCTTGTTCATTTTTCCATTTGATTCTTTTATTAATTCATCCTAAGGGAAAGCAAGGAGGGAGGTATACACTGTTTAATAATATCTTTATGAGGACAAAGTAAAATAATGTTCCAAAAGAACCTCACTTCTGTAATTCTTCTTTTTAACACTGGGCTCAGATCCAGGTCTGAAGAACCCTGTGGGTTCAACAAATATTTCAGCTGCCACAGTCTGGGCTGGCCCCTGAATGGGGTATGGACCCTGACCCTGACCTCGGGGATCTCACAGTCTTGAGGGTAAAACAGACACAAGCAATTACAAAAAATGAAAAGTGGCACAGAGCACTGCACAAACTTCAGCTCGCACACAAGTCACCTAGCATCGTTTAAAATGCAGATCCGGATTCAGTGAATCTGGGATAGGCCCTGCATTCCTACCAGTTCCCAGGTGATGTCAAAGATTGGTCATTTGCAGACCACAGTTTGAGTAGCAAAAGTATAAATAGAAGTTAAGCAAAGCTTTTCAGAAGCCTGAGCAGAGTTTTGAAAGATAGCTATGAATTTCCCAGACAATTGAGGGGAAGGGTATACCCTGGTGGAGAGAACAACTTATGCAAAGATGTAGAGGCATGAAATGGCATTGGTTTGTTTGAAACACCAAGTTCACAGTGCAGGGGGCAGATTAGAAAGATGCCCCTTAAGGAGGAGAAGTGGTGATAGAACAGAGGAGGAAGAGACTGCAGGGTGAATCCACAGCCTGGATAACAGACCAAATGTGGGGGGAAGCAGAGGAGGGCATGTATGATATGGGGAAGGCTGCCCCCTCCAAATGAGTTAATAAAGGATGTAGTGCAGGTTTGAGGGAGAAAGTAATGAGTTCAGCTGAGGGTTCAGGGAGTTGCAGGTGGAGGCATATGGAGCAGTGGGATACTCTGAGGAAAGACTGGAGTCTTGCAGGAACAGGCAAGTTGTCAATGTGTTGGGCAGTCAAGGCCACAGTCTGGGAATGGAGAAAGATTCTCCAAGCCAGAAGGATGGTCTCTTCAAACCTCACAACCCTCACTATAATGGTGCAAACCCGTGAATGATGTTTCTCATACTACATCTGAGAACATGGATCAACAGAGGCAAAAACAGGGTCTCAAGGACCCCCTCCCAAATTATCAAAAACATCTCTCACAAAAACCTGTATGGAAATGTTTATAGCAGCTTTATTCATAATTACTCCAAACTTAAAGCAACAAAGATGTCTTTCAATATGAATGGATAAGCAAACTATGATACAACCACGCAATCAAAGGACTATTAATCAGCAATATAAAGAAATGAGCTATCAAGCCATGAAAAGATGTGGAAGAACCCTAAATGCATAATGCAAAATGAAAGAAGCCAGTATGAAAAGGCTATATATTACATGATTCCAACTGGAAAAGACAAAACTACAGAGACAGTAAAATGATCAGTGGATGCCGGGTTTGATATTCTGATTTATAATAAGAATTTTGTAACTGCTCTTCATCCCAGTTCTGGCACAGAGCTCCTAAAACCCTTGGAATTTCCTGTGGTAAAAGCCAAAAAGGTGTGTTTTGTTATGTTAATGAGGTGACTTTTGGAAAGCCCTTCAGTAACCTTAGGATGGGGGCTGGTTGCCAAGGAAATGAACCATGTGATTAGAGAATTGAAACTTTCAGTCCCACCTCACCCCCAACTTCCAAGGAGGGAAAAGGGGCTGGAGATTGTGTTCAATCACCAATGGCCAATGATTTAATCTATTACACCTATGTAATGAAGCCTCCAAATCCCCCCAAACAACAGGAGAGCTTCCTTGCTGGTGAACACACATATACTGAAATGGAACAATTCAGATGTAAACGGATGTCAGATATTGGGTGTAAGTTTCTCACTGTTGGAACAGGAGTTTACAGACAAGCAAGGGAAGGGAGCTAGAATGATCCATATGGTAATAGATTAGAACTGGATACATCAGCATGAGCTCACGATCAGCTTAATATAGATATAGACAGTCACATATACAAATGTATATATACATGTAGAAACAAGTTTTTTGCTCTGTCAGCTGAGAGGGCCTAAAGGAAATGACACCCCAGTAGCCACAAGAATGCCTAATGTTCAGATCTTGGTTTCTAAGCCATTCCTCTATAAAAGGAACCAGAGCTCCTTAAAGAAATGGCTGATTCTAGAACTGAAACAGGAAATACACAAGATGAGCCTGGAGCGTCCTGCCAGAGAGTAAGGAAGTGTTCAAAAAAATAATAATAGTAATAATAATCATAATCATATTGAGACTATGTCACAGGAACCAACTGAAAGAGCTTCTAATGGCTAAATCTGAAACAACTTAAACAAAAAGTTAAAGCAGCATTGGGTTATGAGCCAACATAAAAAATATGCCTTGGCTTATAATACTATAAATGATGGAATAAATTAATAAGGAGAGAGAAGAGACAAATCTCCCTTGCAAGATGGAGTGGACTGAGTAGTGTCCCCCAAAACTTGTGTTCACTGAAAAGTCAGAATGTGGCTTGATTTGGAAATAGAGTCTTTGCCATTGTAATTACTTAAAGATCTCGAGATATACCGGATTCAGAGTGAGCCTATAATCCAATGCCTGGTGTCCTTATAAGAAGGACATAGAGATACACAGGCCAGGTGAAGGTGGAGCAGAGATTGGAGGGAAGCTTCCACTAGCCAAGTGATGCCTGGGGCCACCAGAAGCTGGAAGAGGGCAAGGAACAATTCTTCCCTGGAACCTTCAGAGGGAATCTGGCCCTGCTGACACCTGGACTCCAGACTTCCAGCCTCCTGAACACTGAGAGAATGAATTTCTGTTGTTTTAAGCCATCTAGTCTGCAGTAATTTGTTATCCCAGCTTTAGGAAGCTAATACACAAAAGAATTCCAAATAACTCATGTAGATACTCTGCCCTCGAGGAGAGGGGCATAAAGCCCCACTTTTTAGGCAAAGGCTGTGCATAGTGACTTCCTTCCAAAATGTATAATATGGAAAAAGAGGACAAAGAGTGACTTAAGAGTGGAGAAACCTGAAAAACACTCCATCAGCCAGGTGATCAAGGCCAACATCAACAGTCATCAGTCATGCTGACAGCCTGTGTGCTCAATATGACGTCATGGAAGTGGAAAGTTCTGTGGTCTTCCTCCCAATAACCCAGCCTTACAAGAAAATCACTGGATGAATCCAAGAGTGGAGCAGCCCACAAAAGGCTTGACCAGTTCTCAGAACTGTCAAGGTCATCATCAACAAGGAAAGTATGAGAAACTCAGAGACAAGAGGAGAGACGACAACCAAGTATAATGGGGGCTCCTGGACAGGATCCTGGAACAGAAAAAGGACACTAGGTAAAAACTAAGAAAATCTCATCAAACTGTGGACTTTAATAGCACAGGGAAATATACACAAAATGTTATGATAACTCACAGAGAAAAAAATGTGACAATGAGTGTGTATATGTCCATGCATAACTGAAAAATTGTGCTGAACACTGGAATTTGACACAACATTGCAAAATGATTATAAATCAATAAAAAATGTTAAAAAAAAAAACTGTGGACTTTAGTTAATAATAACATATCAATAATGGTTCATTAATCGTACAAACTGTATAGTCATCCCTCAGTATCCATGGGGAATCAGTTCCAGGACCCCCACCCCACCCTTTGCAGGTACCAAAGTCCTCAGATGCTCAAGTGTCTTATATAAAATGGCATAGTATTTGCATATAACCTACACATGGCCTCCCTTACACTTTAAATCATTTGTAGTTCATTTGTAATACAATGTAAATACTTTTTAAATAGTCGCCTATAGCAGCAAATTCAAGTTTTGCTTTTGGGAATTTTCTGGAATTTTTTTTTCTATCAGGTTGGTTGAATCCGCTGATGTGAAACCTACGGGTAAGGAGGGCTAACATATCATACTAATGTAAGACGTTTTAGTAGGGAAATTAGATGTGGGGTATATAAAAACTCTATCCTATTTTCTCAATTTTTCTATAAATCTAAAAGGTGCTAAAAAAAATAAACTACATTGAAAAGAAAAAATGTTAAACAACACAAAGGTATAGAAAGTGAAAATCTTTCTTTTCTGTTCTGAGGTCCAAATCCCCAGAGGTAACCATTAATACACTTGGTGCACAACCAAAACAGAAAAAACATCGATGACGTCTCCCAGTGATGTGCCCCAGTGGACCATGGTTGTCATCTCTGGCATCGACCTGAAACGCAGGTACATCTCAGCGACTCTTGTCTGGCTGCATGAGCCAGACAACCCATGTCCTTGAATCTCAGAGAGTCAGTGCCCACAACCCCCTTTCTGAGATGACCCTCCCCGGCCACAGATGATTAGCCCAGTGGTGGACATCAAATTCCAGCTGAGCCAATCAGAATCTGTCCTGGGACTGCTTTATTCCCTCAAAAGTCAGCCCTACAGCATTGAATGGAGAGGAAAACAAAAACCTCAGTCACCATCTGCTGGGCAGGCGGGAAGAAACAGTCAAGAGATCAGGAATCTCTGGACAGACAGTTCCAGGGTGGAGGGGAGGAAATCCTGTCCCTGGCAGCTAAATGCTCTCCAGAAAGGCGCAGCAACAAAGCATTGTACAGAGCATGTGTGCCATTTGTACACGTGGTGAACAATGGTTACTACCTATTTGTTTAAAAGAAAACCAAGATTTCTTCACAGGGATATTTTCCGGGAAGTTTGGTGTCGGTTGGATTTTAGTTGAATGTGCTAGGCGGAAGTTACAGTTAAAGAAACAAAGTCTTGCACCCAGCAACAGTATTTTAAAATAAAAATAATGATAGCTCACATCTCCTATTTCCTAGTTGTATTTACAGTAATTACAGTTGTATTGCAGGCTTAGCATTTGACATACACTGTCTCCTTTAATCCTTTAATAGCCCCATGAATTAAGTACTGATATCTCCATTTTACACATAAGGAAACTGAGGCTCTCAGAGTTTCAGTATATTGCCCACAGTCATATAGTGCTTAACCTCAGAGCTGAGTTTTGAATCCAGGTTTATCTGATTCCAGGGTCCATTCTTCTGACCAGTTGATACCGACCTTTCAAAACAACTCATGGGTTATGGAGGAAGAGAGAGAGCACATGCAAACTCTTTGCCTCAGTCTCCTCGTGTATAAAAAAATTCCTTATGAATAATAGTTACCCCATGATGATTAAGTGAAATATAGCCCATAAAATGCTTTCATAGTGTTTGACATACAATAGGCACTTAAGAAACCTGTATTGTCAGTGTTATTTGAGGATCAGATCCAACCAGCAGAAATCTTAGCTGGCCCAAACAGGGGCTGCGTATGTGTGTGTATGTGGGTGGCGGGGGTGGGTAGGGGATGGTCTTTTGTTATCCTACTCTGTCTTACTTTTATGAGGGCATTTAAAGGGTTAAAACACACACACACACACACACACACACACACACACACACACACACACACTGTTGCCATGTTCTTACTTCAAAAAGCCACACAAGTTTTTAAGATTTTGAATTAATTACAAACTAATGGCACAGAAAAATATGGATTCCCAGTTTATCTTGACAAATTGGAAGCCCTAGCATCCCTGGGTGCATATTCCACAGAGCCACAACCCCTGGAGCTGAGAGATCCCCGTTAGACAGAGCACGTGCTCTCTGAAGGCGGTGCCACCGTCTCCACCGCTCCTCAATGTCCCCTAACCTGAAGGCCTCTGAGTTGACTTGCAATGTTTGGGTTTTTTAAAAAACATTTTATTAGGAAAACTTTCAAACATACAGAAAAGTAGAAGTAATAGTGTAATGAACCCTGCATTCATTTCTTAGAGTCGCCATCACAAATTAACCACAGATAGGATGGTTTAAAACAACAGAAATTTGAGGGGAGGGTATAGCTCAAGTGGCAGAGCACATGCTTAGCATACACAAGGTCCTGGGTTCAATTCCGAGTACCTTTCCTAAAAATAAATAAATAAATAAATATTTTAAAAAACAGAAATTTATTCTCCTTGACCCCCCCGTGTTTTGTTTTTTTTTTTACTTTTTTTTATTGAGTTGTAGTCATTTTACAATGTTGTGTCAAATTCCAGTGTAGAGCACAATTTTTCAGTTATACATGAACGTACATATATTCATTGTCACATTTTTTTTCCACTGTGAGCTACCACAAGATTTTGTATATATTTCCCTGTGCTATACAGTATAATCTTGTTTATCTATTCTACATTTTGAAATCCCAGCCTGTCCCTTCCCACCCCCCGCCCCCTTGGCAACCACAAGTTTGTATTCTATGTCTATGAGTCTGTTTCTGATTTGTATTTATGTTTTTGTTTTAGATTCCACATATGAGAGATTTCATATGGTATTTTTCTTTCTCTTTCTGGCTTACTTCACTTAGAATGACATTCTCCAGGAACATCCATGTTGCTGCCAATGGCGTTATGTTGTCAGTTTTTATGGCTGAATAGTATTCCATTGTATAAATATACTACTTCTTCTTTATCCAGGCATCTGTTGATGAACACTTAGGCTGTTTCCATGTCTTGGCTATTGTAAATAGTGCTGCTATGAACATTGGGGTGCAGGTGTCTTTTTGAAGTAGGGTTCCTTCTGGATATATGCCCAGGAGCAGGATTCCTGGGTCATATGATAAGTCTATTCCTAGTCTTTTGAGGAATCTCCAAACTGTTTTCCACAGCCCTCACCCCGTTTTATTGAGATATTTATACCATAAAATTTGCTGATGATAAATATACAATTCAATAGTTTTTAGTGACTTTATAGAGTTACACAACCATCACCACAATTATTTTAGAATATTGACATCACCCTATTCAAGTTCCCCTGTGATCATCTGCAGTCATCTCCACTCCCAATCTCAGCTCCAGACAAACATTAACCTTTCTGACTCTATAAATATGCCATTTCAGGGCATTTGGTATAAGTGGAATCATGCAATATGGACCATTTAGGTCTGGCTACTTTCACTTAGCATAACATTTTTGAGGTTCATCCATGTTGTAGCTTGTATCGATACTTCATTACTTTTTCATTGCTGAATAATATTTCCTTGTTCCCATATTCTGGTTCTCCATTCACTAATTGATGTGCATTTGGATTGGTCACAGTGTGGGGCTATTATGCATAATGCTGCTGTAAACATTCATGTACAAGTTTTTATGTGGACGTAGGTTTTCATTTCTGTTGAGTAGATACCTAAGAGTGGCACTGCTGGGTCAGGTGGTAATTCTATGTTTAGTGTACTGCTCTCCAAAGGGATGCATTCTTTTACATTTCCATCAGCAGCATATAAGGGTTCTGATTTCTTCACATCCTCGCCAACACTTTTTATTATTTGACTTTTTCATTATAGCCATTCTAGTGGGTATAAAGTGGTGTCTCATGGCTTTGATTTGCATTTCCCTGATGACTAATGAATTTGAGTATCTTTTCATGTTTACTGACTATTTGAATATCTTCTTTGGAGAAATGCCTATTTAAGTCCTTCACTGATTTTAAAATTGGGTTATTGGTCTTCTTATTATTGGATTATAAAAGTTCTTTATGTAGTCTAGATACCATTTCTTTATCAGATATATGATTTGTAAATATTTTCTCACTTCCTGTGGGTCGTCATTTCCCTTTCTTGATGGTGTCCTTTGAAGCACAAAGGTTTTTAATTTTGATGAAGTACAATTTATCTATTTTTCTTTTGTTCATCAAGTTTTTGGTGTCATATCTATGAATCCATTGTCAAATATGAGGTCATAAAGACTTAACTCAACTCTACATTTTCCTCTAAGAGTTTTATACTTTTAGGTTTTGATCTATTTTTCACTATTATTTCTATATAATGTGAGGTAGGGATCCAACTTCATGCTTTTGCATGTGTCTATCCAGTTGTCCCAGCACTATTTATTGAAGACTGTATTTTCCCCTGGAATGACCAGAGCAATCTTGTCAAAAAACAGCTCATTACAGACACATGGGCTTAATTCCAGACTCTCAGTTCTAGTTCATTGACCTACATTTTCTTCCTATGCCTGTAACACACTGTCCTGATTCTTGTTGCTTTGTAATAAGTTTTGAAATTGGGAAGTTATGAGTCCTCTAACTTTGTTCTTCTTTTTCAGTATTGTTTTGGTTATTCTGGGTCCTTTGCAATTCCATGTGAAATCTAGAATCATTTTGTCAGTTTCTACGAAGAAGCAAGCTGGGATTCTGATATTGATGGTGCTGCATCTGTAGATCAACTTGGAGAAGCATGTTGCCACTTAACAATAGAAAGTCTTCAAATCCATGGACATGATGTCCTTTCCCGTATATTTAGATCTCCTTCATTTCTTTCAGCAATGTTTTGTAGTTTGAGAGTATGTATTGCAAATCTTTTGTTAAATGATTACTCAGCATTTTAATTTTTTTAGGCTATTATGAAAAGAATTGTTTTCTTAATTTCATTTTAAGATTGTTCATTGCAAGTGTATATATATACAATCAATAATTCTGCATACTGATCTTGTATCCCGCAACCTAGGTAAACTTGTTTATTAGTACTATTAACTTTTCTGTGTATTCCTTCAGATTTTCTATGTACAAATCATGTCATCTGAAAATATACTTTTATTTTTTCCTTTCCAATTCATTTCTTTTTCTTACCTAATTTTCTTGGTTAGAACCTCTAATACAATGCTGAATAGAAGTGGCAAGAGCGTACATCTTGTCTTTTTCCTGTCTTAGCAGGAAAGCCTACATACTTTCAGCATTAAGTATGATGTTAGCTGTAGGTTTTTCATGTATACGTTTTATCAGGTTCAGGAAGTTCCCTTCTACTCCTACTTTGACAAGTATTTTTACCACGAAAAGGGGTTGGATTTTGTGAAATGTTTTCAATGCATCTATTGGGATGATCAGGTAGTTTTTGTTATTTATTCTATTGATACTGTGTATTACATTAATTAATTTTTTGATGCTAAACCAAGCTTGCATTCCTTGGATAAATCTCATGTGGCCATTGTGTACAATTCTCATTATATTTGGATTTTTTGGATTCCATTTCATTTTTTAAACTATATTGTCTTCTCGTTATTGAGTTATATGAGTTATTTATATGGTATGGATACAAGTACTTTATTGAACGTATGATTTGAAAATATTTGTCCCAGTCTGTAATTTGTCTTTTCATCTTCTTGTAAATGTGTCTTCCACAGAACAAACATTTTTCATCTTGTTGAAGCCCAATTTGTACTTTCCTTTTGTGGAACATCATTTTAGTATCATATCTAAGAGTTCTTTGCCCAGCCCAAGATCACAAACGTTTTCTCCTGTGTTTTCTTCTAGAAGTTTTATAGTTGTAGTTCTTAAATTTATATCTGTGATCCATTTTCAGTTTCTTTTTCTGTATTGTGTGAGGTAGGGTGTGAATTCACCTTTTTGTTTACTTATATCTAATTGTCCCAGAACTATTTGTTGAAAAAACTATATTTTCCTTGTCAAATTGCCTTGATGCTTCATTGAAAATCAATTAACCATAAATGTAAGAGTTTATCTCTGGACTCTTGATTCTGTTCGATTGATCTATCCAGCCTTTTGCCAGTTAGGTTTGAACACAGGTAGTGTAAGTCCTGTGACTGTTCTTCATTTTCCAAATTCTTTTGGCTATTTTAGGCACTTGCATTTCCATATGAATTTTAGGATCAGTTTTACAATTTCTACAAAAATCCTGTTAGCATTTCTATAGGGATTATATGGAATCTAGAGACCAATTTGAGGACAGTCGCCATCTTAACAATTTTGAATTTGAATGTCTCATCATATATTTAGATATTCTAAAATTCCTCTCATTAATGTTTTATAATTTTCAGTGTACAAGTCTTACACTCCTTTTGATAGATTTATTCCTAAGTATTTGATTTTTTTGTGCTACAGTGAATGGAATTATTTTCCTAATTTCTTTTTTGTTGTTATTTGTTGCTAGTGTGGAGATGTACAACTGATTTTTTTTTCATTATATTGGCCTTGTATCCTGTGACTTTACTGAACTTTTTTAGTTCTAGCAGCTTTTGTGCATAGTAAGAGGGGAGTTCTTTAGGACTTTCTACACACGTGGTAATGTTACCTGTGAATTAAGAATTTTACCTCTTTTCTTCCCTAATAGGTGCCTTTAAATTCTTTTCATTTTTGCCTTGTTGCCTGTCCTGAACCTACAGGACGAAGTTGAATACAAGAGGCAAAACTGGATAGCCTTGTCTTGTACCTGATCTTAGAAGAAAGGCATTTGAGTCTTTTACCATTAGATATGATGTAAGCTGTAGTTTTTCATCAAATTGAGGAAGTTACCTTCTATTCTAAGCATTATTGAGAATTCTTATCGTGATTGGGTGCTGGATTTTGTCAGAGCTTTTTCTGTATCTATTGTGTGATTGTGAGGGTTTTGTCCTTTATTTTCACCAGTTTTTTTGTTTTTGAGTTTTGTTTTTATGCTCAATTGGCTTCTCTCATTTCTGTTAGCATCTTGGCACTGTACCACCCATCTCATTATCAAGGGTCAGCCTTGTGTTCATATAAAAGGAAGGAAGGTGATCACTCTTCACTGGCCCCAGGATGCCAGTGCCCCCTCACGCATTATCTCCCAGCTCCTCCTGGTAAATTCACCGTGGAGGTAGAAGGCTGCTGCTTTTGCTGGTAAACTTTTTCTCTGGGGCCTGTGACATGCCCCCAAGCATTGACCGTGTTCTGGATGAACAACATCTCTTCTGAGTCCAACAGTGTGAGGTTGTTTGTCGTATCCCTTTATTATCATTTCAATACCTGCATAATCTGTTGTGATATCCTATATTTTATCCCAATATTAATGATTTCTCTTTTTTGCCAGAGGTTTGTCAATTTATTGATTTTTTTCCCCAATGATACAGCTTTTTTTTTTTTTTTTTTTTTTTTGGCGGGGGGAGGTAATTAGGTTTACTTATTTATTTTTAGAGGGGGTACTGGGGATTGAACCCAGGACCTCATGCACGCTAAACATGCACTCTACCATTTGAGCTATACCTCCCCTACAAAGATACAGCTTTTTGTTTCATTAATTTTCTCTCTTGTTTTTTTGTTTTCAATTTTAGTGCTCTCTGCTCTTATCTGTATTATTTCCTTTATTCTGCTTGCTTTGGGTTTATTTTTCTCTTCCTTTTCTAGTTCCTTGAAGTAGAATTTAGATGATTAATTTGGTAAGAGGCCTTCAGTGATCTGACCTTTCCCGTTCCTACCTGCCTTCCGTGCCCCCCTCAGCTCACGTCTCTCTCCTCTGCCCCTCATCCTCGAGGCTCCTGCCACACTGGCCTTTGTCCTGTTCCTTTAACAAGCCACCTCATCCAGCCTCTCATCCTTTGCTCTCACTGTTGACTCTGATGGAAACATTCTTCCTTCAGATTCTTTGCATGACTGGCTCCTTCCCCCTGGACATTTAGGCCCCAGATCAAATATCACCTTCTCAGAGACACCTTCTCTGCCCACTCAACACGAAGACTGCCCCAGGAACACCTATCTCATCACCTTATTTTAGCTTTATCATACATTAATCATTTCTTAAAAAAAAAACAAAACAAAAACTTTGTTGTCTGTCTCTCCCCAGGGAACCCAAGCTGATGAGATAAGAGATCTTCATTAGCTTAGCTGCATAATTCTTCACCAGGGCTGATTTTTACCACCAGGGGACATTTGGCAATGTCTGGAGACATCTTGGGCTGTCACAACTGGACAGGTGCTCCTAGCATCTCTTGAGTAGATGCTGGGAATGCCACGAAACATTCTACAATGCAAAGGCCAAAACAAAGAATTGTCCCGCCCCGAATGACAGCAGTGCCACAGTGGAGAAACCCTTTCCAGCTCATCTCTGATGCCCCAGCGCCTGGACCAGTGCCTGGCAAATCTGATGCCGCTCTAACATTTTTGCGGCATGAACGAATGAAATGTTTAAATTAAATGTTGGATTTAATTTTAAAGCCTAAAAGGCCCTTAGAGAGCAATTAAACCACAAGTTTTCACATTCTGCTTCTGGAAGCCTCAGGCTATGGGGCAGAGTTTCTGGAATTCTCTACACTATGAAGAATTTTCTGCTCAACACTGAAGACGTAAATTCTCTGGCTGTGGTCTGTTTTATATATTGGGATCCCAAGTATCTGACAAGTTCTACTGCTTAAAAAACTAGGGAAACCACTGTTCCAGACCAGTCCCCTCATTTCACTGGGCTGGAAGCCAGGACCCAGAGAAGCTGGGGGCCCCTCAGTGTTATTCCACAGAGAGCCAGGCCTGGATCTCTTGAGTACCCTGCTGGCCTTGGTCACAGACTAGCTACAGCTCTGTGATTTGCTAAAGACATGATTTAGGAGCAAGATGATATGATGTAACAGTTACGAGCACCAGAGCCATACTGGGTGGGTTTTCACCGTGGCTCTGCCTCCAGCCAGCTGTGTGACCTTGGAAAAACCACTTAACCTCTCTGAGCTTTAGTTTCCCCTGAGGACCTGTAAAAATAGGGATATTAATAGGACCTACTTTACAGGGTTGTGGTGCAGATTTTAAAAGAGTTAAAATGTGAAAAGTGTTTGGAACAGTGTCTGACACATAATAACTGCTGTGCGGGGTGGGTGACCAACTCACCCCGTTTGCCTGGGACATTCCTAGTTGTAGCACTGAAAGTCCTGTGTCCCAAGAAACCCCTCAGTCTGAGCAAAGCAGAATAGTTGGTTATCCCAATTGTATGTGGATATTCAATCTTTTAAAAAAAGTCTGCATTAATGTTCAATAACCGTCTATGTTAATGTTGTTTGACTTCTCATTACTAAGTATTTTTTTACTTAGTAGGTTATTTATACTGAGCATGAGGGAAGGTTACTGACAAATTAACACAGACGGGCTATCAGAGGCCATCTTTAGCCTACTTTCTTTTTTTTCTTTCTTTCTTTCTAGATTGTTCCCCCTTGCCGGATATGGTAATACATTAGTGAATTTTTTGCATTGCTTTATGCAAGTGATATTGCTTGGGTAGTACTTTTTTTTGTTTACATTCTAACATTATTCCCATTCCTCCCCAGATCATGAGATATAATCAATATACAGCGCTGTATAAGTTTAAGGTGCGCAGACAGCAACGTGATTCGACTTTCCCTACTTTCTAACAATGAAGTAAATGAAGCTGCTTTTTTTTACCGATTCGTGCAAGGAGACCCACAGCACCTCCCCTTGGAAAACACTCATAGAGCTGTTGGTTTCTTACCAGACCTCCTCAAACAAGAGAACTCTGTTTCTTTTTTCGAAAAGTCTATATTCCGAAAGTTCACCACTTCAGACGAAATCCTCCCAGCCGCACAGAACCTTAGAACTGGAAAGAAGGTTAGGAAATATTTAGGACAACTGTCCCATTTCCCAGATGGGAAGCCCACTCCCTCTCCTGAGGTCACACACTGGTAGTAAACGATGGCCCGGGGCTCCAACTCCTGGGTCACAGCACTCTCTGCGGTTCTAAACTGGTTCCATACCCGGGGGCAAGCTGCACAGAGAAGTGGGGGGCCCTGGAGTAAGAGGGAAGCCGTGTCACTGAGCAACCTCTACCCTCCTTCCAACCCAGGGGCTCCCTTTTCACCATCTGGACACTGAGCTGCAGCTTCAGTAGCCTCTGCAGAAGGGCTCACGTGCCGTGCTCGCTTCGGCAGCACAGATACTAAAATTGGAATGATACAGGGATTAGCATGGCCCCTGCGCCAGGATGACACACACATTCGTGAAGCAGTCCATATTTTTTTTTTTTTTTTTTTTGGAAAAAAAAAGGGTTCATGTGCGGAAAAAAATTTTTTTGAAAGCCGCTCAATGACATCATAAGATTGACATATTTTCTTCCCTGGAAAATTTGTTCCCATGGAGAAAACTTAACCATTTCTTTAAATGACACGTCTCCCCCTGTCTGATAGATTTTACATGGTCGGAAAAACAGATGCGTGGGCCCTTTAAAAGCCAGCAGTTACAATGAAAGGCTCATTCACTTGAAGGAATGAGCTGGGTGAGTCAGGGGCTGGTAACAACCGACCCAGATGTGTAATCTCATGCCCATCACTTAGAAAAATGTCACTTAGCAAAACGCTGCCATTTAGGGCCTCTTGATAGAGCCTGAGAGTGAGGGCTTGGGAGGGCCCTGAGGGGGGACAGTCCCCAGGAAGCAGGATGGAGGGGGACAGATGGCAGTGAGACCATCTAGAACCCAGGCCCAGGGTGTGGGACGTGGGCAAGAGGAGCTACTGGCGAGTTATGCCTCTCCCTCCCCACCCTCTTCCCACCCCCTCCCCACCTCCATATGATTTTAAGCTGAAACAGACAAACCTGGCTTTGGAGCTGGGAAAACATCCTGGGTTGACCCCAAGGACGAGAAAGACAACAAGAAACGGCAAAGCAAAGTGTGCAGCCTTTGTCCGTGCCGAGTCTGGGCTCTCCCTTGAGTGGGTCAAGGCTTAAAGGATGGGCGAGGAGGCAGACTGGATCCTCCACAGGCCTGGGTTTGAATCCCAGCTCAGCCACTCACCAGCTGTGCGACCTCAGGAGAGTTGCCACACCTCACTGAGCATCCTTTCCTCGTCGATTAAATGTAACAGTACCTGCCTTACGAGGCCAGCGAAGGATTAAAAAGAGAGGGGGGCCATGCTCCTTACAGGGCTTCCGTGCCAAGGAAGGAGCTGCAGCTGCTGCTTATTAAGTACCTACTAAGTGCCCATCCGTGGGTGCCACAGCCTGAGCTCCTCACCCTTGGGCTATGTGGCCGGTGTCTACTGGGGATTCTCCCCAAAGCTGGAACAGTTTAGAGTAGAGCTGTCACCATGGTCATTTGAAGCCAAAATAGCTTTGGGTCAGAGGACATCCTGAGACACTCAGAGTTCATCAGTCTTTGCCATGAGTGAGTGTGTTTGGCCAGCCCTCCCCACATAATAGGGGCTCAAGAAATATTTGTCGAATGAGTGACTCAGTGATGGAAGAAATTAATGAAGGACTGAATGTTGATGAATGTCTCCTTCTGGATGGAAGGAGAGAAAAAAAAAAAAAACTCAGAAGTTCATGAACATAATGTTGAATGAAATAAGCCAGATACAAGAGAATGTTCCATGTGATGACATTTGTATAAATTTCTAGAACAGGTAAGATAAATCTATGGTGACAAGAGTCAGAATAACAGTTTCCTGGGGGCTGAAGGAAACAAACAAAGCTGTTCCCTGTCTACATGTACCTAATATCTGTTCCACTCTCCCTTCCAGCTAGTGTAGCTACTTGATAAAGTTCTGATCAATGAGACATAAGTGGACCTGTCGGGTGACAGTTGGTGAAATCTTTAAGGACTGGTTCATGCTCTTTGCCTCCTTGTCCCCTCATCCCCCATGCTGTTTTCTCAAAACAGATGTGATGGCTGGATTTCTGGCTGCCCTGTTTGATCATGAGGACTATGGCCACACACTAAGGTTAGAAGAGCTGGGAACTGGATGCCTAACTACTTCATGGAGCTGCCACACTAGCCCTGGACTGCTCACCTGCTCACCTTTAGACGTGAGAGAAAGAAATGACTCTTGGGGAAGCCACTGTCATTTTGGGGTTTACTATCACATGAAGATTAACCTATTCTCCCTGCCCAATGGCCCTCTGAGGTTGGTACTGTTACTGTTGTACAGATGACGACACTGAGTTACAGATTAAATCCTTGCCCAAGGTCACATGAACCCAGGCTGTGTCTGAACCCAGCCTGTGACAGTTGTCGAAGGCATTCCTTCCCTGGAGGCTAATGCACACACATCACAGTCCTCTCATGCCCAGTTCCTAGGGTCCCAGACAGAACAGGCCATGATCACAGGATTAAGAGAGTCCTAATCATAGGACTGACTTTGGGCCCCACTCACATGATGTCACTGACACTCCCCTTCTTCCCCAGACTTTGGGAGATGGAATCACATCCCCATTTTACAGCTGAGAAAACAGAGGCTGAGGGTGCTGAGCTCACTCCTTCAGCATCACAGAGCTAGGGAATGGCAGAGCTAGGATTTGAACCAAGGGCACTTGCCAGCAAAGGACACATTCTTAACCCCTCAGCCACACTGCTGTCTCAGAAGCCACGTAGCCCAGTTTCCCAAGAGATTTTTGAGAGTCCCTTTACGGCCCCTGCCACATGGCTGGCCAGCCTCCATTTGCATACCCCCAATGACAGAGGGCTCTTTACCTACAGCCCTGCAAAGCAGAATCTTGGGAGGAAGGGTTCCAGTCTTTATACTGGCCCCTGCCTTCTCCTGCCTGGCCTCAGCCATCCTTGACTGCCCCTGGGGACTTTTCCCCAGAAGTGGCCTTTTTCCTCAAGCTCTCAAGCTCAACAGGTGGGGTGGGGGACAGGTGATAGCTTTACAGTGGATTCTCTCTCTCCCCTCATTGCCTGCTCCTCTGAAGAGAATGCAAGACTGTCATGGAGGAGGATTTGGCAACAGTTCAGCAAATATAAAATGTACCTGCTCTGTGACTGGCTCGCTTGCTCTCTCCTCACACATGTGCGTGAAGCCACTCAGGGCAGTGAGGATCGTGAGGGTGAAATCCTGGAACAACCTAAGTGTCCATGGAGAGGGGGCTGCTTACAACACCGGAGTTGCCACAGCAGCTCAAAAGGTTAGGATTAAGGTTTCTGCCCAAGAGAAAGGAGAACACAAGCCCTCACAAACATGCAGGTGCGAACATTTACAACAATATTAGTCCTAACAGCCCCAGACTGGAAATACTCCAAGTGTCTACAGGCTGATAAATAGATCAGCAAAATGGAATACAGCTCTACAATGGAGTAGCAGCAAAAAGAGGACGAAACACTCTACAGCACAGATGAGCCTCCAAAGAGTCAGGCTAATAAAAGAAGTCGGTGCAAAAGATAATGTACTCTGTCATTCCATTCATATGAAATGTCCAGAAAAGGCTGACCTGCAGAGACAGAAAGATGAGCGGTCACCTGTGGCTGCGGGTGAGAGCAGGGACTGACTCACAAATGGGCAGAAAGGCACTTGCTGGGGGGCTGGAAATGTTCTTGAACCGGATTGTGGTGATGGATGTGCAGCTCTCTGAAGTCACTAAAAACCACACTCACAACAGGTGAACTTTATAAGTCACCCCTCATTCATGCTGTTCCTTAAGAGGCTGATATGAAAAAAGGGATAAGACATTAGGTGAAAAAAGAAAGATGCTGAACAAAATATCCAATTCCCGTTTACGTAAAAAAAAAATACAATTTAAGAACCCTCCCATATGAACATGAATATGTCTAAAGAAATGCAGAGAATCGCATCTTGAAAGCTCCACCTCACACTTTTTGACAATCGATACTTCTGGAGAGGAGGGTGGGAGTCGGGGGCTGGAGAGGGGGGTTTTACTTTATCATGAAAGTAGATTCCTTGGCTGATTTTTTTTAATACAAAAAAGTCAAGCAGAAAAAAGGAAAGAAAAGGAGAGATGTAGAGGAGCGAGGCTAGAGGCTGCAGTCTGTCCTCCGGCACCTCCTTTTACAGTTATTGGGCCCATGGATTTAGGGAGTTGACGTTTGTAAGCAGTAAGTTGGACGTGTCTAGACTTAGGAAGGATTTCAGGAATGATCTAGTCCAGTTCCTTTGCTTTTAGGTGGAGAAACTGAGGCCCGGGGAGGGACTGGGGTCCGTCTGACGCCAGAGCTCATTGCGCTTGGGCCCGGGCTGACGTCCAGGCTTGGGTCGAAGCTCCCAGATCTGCCCCTGCACTGCACTCTGCACAAATTGTTTTGTGTCTCCGGGAAGGGAGAGTTTATAAATTTGGCCACATTTTGGAACAACAGAGCCATAAATGGACATGCCCGCGGGAGGCTGGGAGGTACCTGACCTTTGAGGCTGGGAGTGGGGAGAGGAAGGGAGCGCAGGGCGGGCAGACCCAGCCATGGCCCAGATTCTGGCACTCAGGGGAAAATAAAACTGGAGAAGAGAACTTATCCAGAGGAGGCTGCAGATGAAGTGGGGAAACACAGAGGGCCAAACGATCTGGTTCAGAATGCCCCTTTTGCCACTGGCTGGCTAGCTGACGTTGGGCAAATGCCTTTACCTCTCTGAGCCTCACTAGTCACCAAACCCAGTGAATGATGAGAACATGTGAAAAGGTTGTAAAAATGCAAATGACCAGGCCCCAACACTGACAGAGAATCAGACTCTTCCAGGATGGGGCCCCGGCAACTGTATTTTCTAGAAGCATCCTGGCATAGTCTGCATCACTAGAGAACTGGAGTTCAGGGGCCAAGGACATCGGGCTCTTAAAACAAGCTTCTCAAAGTGATTATTTCTATCCAGATGGCTTAGCATAGCATTCAAGTTCTCCAGGGGCATAGGACAGCTTTGTCTCACCTCAGCTATGCACATCCATCTCTTTATTGCTTCAAAAAATAAGGTGGAGTGTCCCTGCTGCTGCCCCAGATAAAAACCAGGTCCCTGCCTTCCCTGGGCATCCAAAGCAGGAATAAATAAATTCTGTTCTTTGTGGTCCTCTTCCTCTTCCAAATACGTTCACTTTCAAATCTCTATTCAGGCACTTCCTTCCAGTTGGACAGTCCTCCCGCACCCCATCTGGCTTCCCTTTTGATGGAAAGTCCACCTCGAATTCCCTCTTCTGTAAAGCTTTCTTGGGTCTCTGCACCCCTAGACTGAATCACTGTTTACTCATGACTCTCCCCTCCAAATGAACGAACGAATGAATGAGTGGAATTCCTGACGGATGTGCCTCCCAGCCCTGGCACAGTTCGTAGCCAATAATGTGTGCTAAAATACAGTGAAATCTGGATTCTCTTAGCCAGCTCTGATCTGAATGCAACAACCACTGAAAAACATTTTTCAGTCAACAAACATTTATTGAGTGCCTACTCTGTGCCTGGCACACGTAAACAAACCAGATCATTCTGAATGGGGTTAAATGTGATGAGTGCTATGAAGAGAACCATGGTGAAGCGCTGCTTCAGAGAGGAAGGGGCCAAGAAGCCCCTTGGAGGAGGTGGCATTAGAGGTGACATCTGAAGAATGAGATAGGGCTGGCCTGCAGAGCCCTAGAAGGGCTGACTTGATCTGGGATTAAGAAGAGCTCTCTGGATTCTAGGTGGTGAGGGGCAATGGGGTGGGGACAGTGGCCAGAGCCAAGTGACGTGAATAACAGCAGTGTGGAGAGGTGGGGCCCAGCCACATGAAGACAGATGCCACAGGAGGCCTGCTGCTTAGGTGGGATGGCTGACCTTCCAAACCTTGTATTCTCTGTAAGTCTTGTTTGTGTTTTAAACACACACACACACACAAAGAAAACCAAACCCCTCAGAGCCTCAGAAGTTGGCTAAAGCCCATAGGATTGTTTGTTAGTTTTTTAAAAAACATATTTTCCCACTGAATCTTCAGTTTTGTTTCCAGCAGCTGGCAGGCACCCAAGAGGACAAGTTAGCTGGGATGAACAGGCTTCCGTCACTCTGTCATTGTCCTCTGGATCACAGCTCGTGGCTGCTAAGAGGGTCATTTCCTGTGGCCTCAGCAGGGCTGGGAGGGTGAAGTGTGGGGGCCAGGCCTTCCCACGGATGCAGCTGGGTCAGCTGCATTTCCTGAGAGGACACTGCTCTGGGGGAGGGGGAGGGGCAGGCAAAAGGCAGCCCCTGAGGTCAAGCAAGCAGCTCTGGCTCAACAGTTCATTATTAAGTCAGTTACTTGAGGTTTAACAAAACAACATGGTGAGGTTCCCGGACTGGCCCATAGCACTGATATTGGAATCATCTGCCAAGATAGGATGAGAGGAACCCAGCTAGAAGGAGGGCCTGGGTTAGTACCTGATTTCAAGACTCACCAAATTCAGGCCAGGTGACCTGGAAACGATCCTCTGAGGTGAGGCTGGGCTGTGACTGGAAGACAGAAAAGCCCCTCCCCCACTGCAGACCAGGCAGGGGGCCCAGACTCTGGGAGAGGGGACTCCAGACATGGGGCTTACTTAACTCCATACACCCAAATTCCAAGTCTCTAGGTTCAGCCCTTCCTGGTTACAATCTGGTTTCTTACACTGATGCTCCGCCCCTAGAGAGAGTGGGGAGGCTGCCAAGTCAGCATCTGGGCCATACCCACCAAATTCGTCCCACAAACCCATGAATCTTGTATCAGGATTACACACCTCCCTCTGATGCCACTCTCCCTTGCTCGATACCTCCAGTCACGCCAGTTTGCTTTGGGTACCTTCTTCCCACCTCAGGGCCTTTGCCCATATTGTTTCCGCCTGCAATACTGAGCAAAGTACTCAAAGCACCTTAATTAACCTTTTCCTTCTAAGAGCCAACTAACAATAGTGAGTCATGTAGTAACTTGAGTGATGTCGTCTTCCTCCACAGACCGCTGAAGTCGGCCCACTGTCTGTCACGTGACCTCCAAGGTCGCGTGGAAAAGAAAAGAGAAAAAAGACAGTGCCTCGTAAGATTCTGGGACCTAAGCCTGGAAGAGACCCGCGTGTGCCTTCCGCTCACTTTTCATTGGCTGGAATCAGTCACATGACCCCTCCTAACTGCAAGGGAGGCTGGGAAATGCGGTCTAGCTGTGTGTGGAAGAGGAAGACGCCAGTATTCGTGCAGAATAGCTGAGTCTGTCCCAGTCCGCAACGTGGTCCCCCAACATGAGAAGGGGGTAACGGGGGCCTAGACAGGCAAAAGCCCCTACTATTGCCCCGTACACACCCTCCACATCCCCAACAGGGAGAGAGAGACGTGCCTCCTAGACCTGTGTCTGCCTTTTTCTGTGAATGTAAACCAGTTAGTGGTCAGTGTTTGGAGCAGACACCACCCATATATCCCCCGGACTGCACTCACCAAAGGCGGCTTACAGCGAATGACGTTGTTCTGGCCTCAGGAGTGCTCTTGGGCCTGCATGAGGGCAAGCTGGAAGTGAGGGAGTTGGCCCCCCCTCCAGCCCTCAGCCGACAAAGATGGAGAATTGGTGATGGATGTCTGAGCTCCCTCGCCCAGTGGTGGGGATGATGGAGGCTGCTCTACTACTGGCTCTGAGCGTTCCCTAGCAGGGTTTCCCACCACAGTGACTTCCTTGATAATGCTTCCTCTACTGGATGCCTTCCCTTCCCTTCCCTTCCACCCGCTACAGGGATGCCCTAGGATCATCTCCAAAATAGGTTATTTGCACTTAAATACTTGTCTTTGAGTCTGCTTCTGGGAGGACCCAAACCAAGGCTTCTCCTCAAGGGCAGAGATGATGACCCATGTTCTTCTCCCCTACCATATCCAGCCTTGTGCTTCATGGGTGCAGGGTCATCCTTTTTTGATTACTTTCAGGAACACACAGAACACATGTCAATGGATTGGTCTTCTTGGCCAGGGCTGCTGTACACTCATCAAGGAGAAGCCTTGAAAAGAAGCCTCTGAGGATTTATCTGCTCATTCTATTTCTTTCCCACACACAGGAAATTCTGGACAGGCAGAGCTTCCTGAGCCCGGGGGAGCTCGCAGCATTGGGTCAAAGTTCTGCTCCTTATGAGAGGAAATGTTTGAGTGGTTTGAGGGAACTAGCATTGCCTTCCTCACTGCCTGGAGAAAGGGAAAGTATAGAGACCTGGGTTCGAGTCCTCACACTGCCACTTGGATTACTGGGACACTCTGAGCTATTCCTTCCCCTCCCTGGGCCTTAGATTCCCATCTATGAAGTGTAGAGGTGGAATAATCGGGCTTCGGGATATCTTAGAGCTGCTGCATTCTGTATCTCCTCAGAACTCAGATCCAGACGGGTCACACTCTTCACTTCTGAAAGCTTTTAGGGCTTTCAGGAAGTCAAAGCAGACAAGTATTTTGGAAACCAAGATTAGCAACAATTAAGAAAAGTTAGAGTGGTTTGTCCTGCAGATGGAATTTTCCACGGGAAATAATTTTAGATATGTATTTTCTTAATAAATTGACACTCACTAAAAAGTTTTCTCTTTTCATTTTTCCAGGCTTTCTCCAATCTCTACATTGCAGCCCAAGTTACCTGGCCAATCGAATCATGTTGCTCTCCTGCTTAAAACTCATCTCTGCATACCTAGTGCCTAGCAGAGCCTCCCACAGTGCTTTGCACATAATAGATAATTGGTTATTGAATTGAATTTTATTTCCGAGCCATGGCCCAGGGAGATGTTCTCCTAGAAAAGCTTGTTAGGATGGTATGTAAAGTAAAAGTAGAAAGGCTATGTATGAGTGAAGGCCAGGAACGCTTACCTAAGAGTGAGGTGCTTAGTATGGACACTATGGTGTGACTTTTGGTGCTCAGTTGCCCTTTTAGCTTCATTGCAGATTCTGAATAAGTGAGGTCATTGCATAAGTTACTCCAGTTAAGTGAGATGCTACTGTCATGCTTATTCAATCAGTTAGGGGTGCATTAAGCTGCAAGTTGCAGTGCACAGTGGCTCAAACTACAAGGACATTTGATTGTCTACAAATCTGGATGCAGGAGATCACAGAGTTGTTCTACCAGCTTAATGATGTCACAGAAGACACAGGTTCTTCCTAATTTTTCACTCCTCTCTCCTTATATTTCAGCACCTCATGGTCCCCAAATGGCTGTCACTTCTGTAAGCATCATCTTTGTCCAAAGAGGGTGATACCCCTGAGCTCTACTCTCCGTTTTGATCCTTTTATCAGGAAAGCTTCCTACAAGCACCCCAGCATACTTTCTCTTATGTCTCATTAGCCCAGAACTAAGTCATGTGACCATCTGTATTTATTATCTATTGCCATAAAACAAATTGGTCCAAACCAGGCTGCTGCAATAACCATCTACTATCTCTAAAAGTTTCTGGGAGTCAGGTCTCCAGGAATGGCTTAGTTAAGTGGATCTAGATCAGGATCTCTCAGGGGTAATCTGTGCCAGTCTCAATATATAAAGGTGACTGTGTGACAACATGGGGAAGTCAGTGCCACTGAAAGAAATGTTTAATGTTACTTAGAGTTTCCCTAGAAAGAAGAGGCATGATGTGCCACACAGGGCCACAGGGGAAAGCACCAGCATCAGTCAGGAGGCAGAAAGGAAAGAGACAAGGCCAAAAGCACAGCCTTTATGGGGGTTTCTAAGGGCAGGGCAGGGCAGGGCAAGGGAAACAGCTTAGGACTGGCTAGTTTGAATAATTCCAGTGGGCTTTGCGGCATAGGAGCTGTCCTGAGTTGTCCAGTACCTGGCCCTGGGTTATGGCAGAGGAAGTATTGGCTTGGTATGTGAGAGTTAGATAAGGAGGTGGTTGGGGGTATGGACTCAGGATTGGTCGGTTTATATGTGAAAGATGGGCTCATAGACAAGTTCTTTACTGTCTCTAAGAATTAACTAGCTCTGGGAGGGGCAGGCTCTTCCCAGACACCAAGGTTCCCCAAGATGTCAAAGTATCATAAAATATAGAAAATAAAAAACATGATTAATGTGAGGATCCCTCTGGCTCGTGCTTCTGTCAAAATATTGGCCCACACCATAGTCATCCAAAGGCTTGACTGGGGCTGCAGCCACTTCCAAGGTGGCTCACCTACATGCCTAGCGTGTTGGTGCTGAATGTTGATGGGAGGACTTAGTTCCTCCCATGTGGGCCTCTCCACAGAGCTATTGAGTGTCCTCACAACATGGCAGCTAACTTCCCCCAGAATGAGTAATCTAAGAGAGTAGGGCAGAAGCAACAATGGTTTTTATGACCTAGCCTTGGAAGTCACTCTTTGAAATGAGTAAGTCCAGCCTACATTCAAGTGGAGTGGGTGAGTTTCTATCCTTTGAAAAGGAGGGTGTCAAAAAATTTGCAGCCACTAGATCATCCCCGACTGCAAGCGAATCTAGGAAAGCAAAGGAGAATAGGATTGTCATGAGGAGCTTAAACTGATCACAATTCATCACCTGGAACACTGCCACCCCAAACAAAATCAGAGATCAGTTAATGAGGAAGGAGAAGAAAGGGTGATGGGAAGACAGTCGAGAGGGTCTGCCACAGTAATGATATCAAGGTGAAGGGGAATAGGGCTGCCAGGTAACTGTCTGTCTCAACGTTGCATAGGACATATTTATGTGAAACGTTATTTGTTGTTTATCTGAAAGTCAGACTGAACTGGGTGTCTTCTATTTTCATTTGCTAAAAACCTAGCACTCCTTGCTGGGAAGTAAGTCTTCAATAGTCACGGCAGGGGGAGGGTGTAGCTCAGTGGTAGAGTACATGCTTAGCATGCATGAGGGCCTGGGTTCAACCTCCAGTACCTCCATCCAAAAAAAAAAAAATTGATTTTCCTTAATTAATGGAAGGAGGCCAGTGAGGGATAGGACTTCTTGGGAAGAGGGAGCAAAAGGAGACTGCGGTTGTCTGGAGGAGGAACAGACATTTTAAAGCCTAGCAGAGGTTTTTTGGGGAGGTGGGTGTGTGAGGTTAAGGTCTCCTGTGGTCCCAATCGCTCTTCTCTGTTCCCACCACCACTGCCACCATCACTTCCACTCTGATCTCAAAGAGCCAGGAAATTCTAGCCAGAAGCATCTCTCTCCAACATCCTGAAAAGCCAACTCCCAAAGCCAAAGTGGGAGCCAAGGGCAGTGCTGCAAAATGCATGGAAGTTGGGTGAGAACACGGACCTTTGCTGTGTGACCTCAGGGAAGGCCCTCCCCTCTCTGGGCCTCCCTTTTCTTGGCTGTGTAATGAAAGGCTGGTCTAAATAGTCTCCAACAGCCCTTTCACTTGGCCTACGTGTCTCCCTCCCAAAAGGAAAAACTAGAGGGAACAAAAAGACATGGGTGGTTTCTCTGGTCCCGTTTCCAAGCCAAATGCAGATGAAAATGTCCAGTGTGACATAGATTTAATATAAACAGTGGTGCATTAATACTCACAAATACCCCAAAAGGAGTCTCAGATGGGCTATTTTTATCCCTTCAAATGCGTACACACACGCACACACACTCCAACCCCCATCACCCCCACCCATGAGTTTCTCCAGTTGGTTTTTACAAGAAGACAAGAGTTCCAGTTAAGGGTGCTAATTAAACAGCCTGGACTGTGGGCAGGAAGGAGGCTGGCAAAAACCTCCTCTCTGGGCCTGATGTCACCGCAACTGGGTATTTCTCATGACCCAAGAATGTGAGTGTGTTTGCACTGCATGTCGAAGCCAGTGATGCAAGCGTGGCCTGGTAAACAGGCCCCAGACAGGCAGGCCCTGCAAGGAGACGCGGTGCCGAGGCCTGGCGGACGCCCAGGTGGTGCTTAACTCCTTCCTGGCAGAACCGGCTGCTGGGCTGCCAAGGCTTGGCCAAGGGGCCTTCTGTCCTCAGCCCCTGCTTCTCTCCCAGGCAGGGTCCGTGGTGTGGCAAACTCTGAATTTGGAGTCACTGAGACCTGCATCTCACCCGCCAGTTACCTGCTCCAGGGCCTTGGGTATATGATTCCTCTGCCCTGAGTCTCAGTTTTCTCATCTGTACAGTGGGGAGAGGAATCAGGTCCCCAGTCCCCACTTTCAACTCTATAGTCCAGAATGCCTGGATAACCAAGGCTTTTCTGTATATTCAAAAAAACACTCATTTGGAGGCAAAATCTGACCTGAATGGACTGAGGCTGTGCAGAACCTGTATTTATCTGACTTAGAGTCAATACTCACACTTCTCACTACAGCAATACCCACCGGTATGTTTGACTGGGTGGGCGCAGACCCCAACAGATCACCTTTCAAAATCCCCCTAAGTTCTGAATTCTGAAACCCATCCAGCCCCAGGAGTATTGATCTGGGGTTGTGGGCCTAGGGAACTGGCCTCTGGCTCTTTGGGAGACTTACTGAGAGACTGCCTTCTGCTAGAAAATCAGCCCCGGACGACAGGGCTTAGCTCTGTCTCTGCTGCTTCCCAAGCACCCAGCACAGTGCCTGGCACAGAGCAGGCATCCAACTGACAGTCGTTGAATCAACAGCTGAAGTTCTTTATACCCCATAAATGCCACAGTGGTGATTACAGGGAAACTGAGGCTAGAGACTCTAAGCTGGCCCACCCTGGGTCCTTTCCTGCAGAGGGACTTCAGGCTTTCTCCAAGAAAGGTAGCTGCTTGCATTTCTCTGCTGGCCTGCTCATAAACAGCCTGGTGACCCCCCTCCGACATTCCAGGGCAGCCTTCTCCCTGGATGGCTGGTTTGAGGGCATCAATGAGTTTTCTTTGGCTGAAAGTTCAGCTGACTTTTTTTAAAGGGGGCCTGTGCAGAAAGCTGGGGGTGGGGGAGGAGAGGGTCATCATGCGGTACCTAGGGAAGGTGGGATTTAAGGCCAGCCCGAGACTGTGGACTAGATCCCCAGACCCCTCCAAAGACTGTGAATGCATCAGCTTTAATCCTAGGACTGGAGAATTACCCAGACCCACTTGGAGCTGCCAGGATGGAAAAGGCCTTCCCAGTGTGTTTGGACACAACCTCAACTGCTGTGGAGCCTGAGTAACTCCCTGTCCCTCTCTGGGCCTTAGCACAGTGGAGCTGGAGAACCCAGCATGGTGGATCAGAGCTAAAGTTGTAGACACAGACTTGAGAACAAGCCCAGGCTCTTCCCCTTGCTGGGCAGGGAGTTAGGGCAAGTCCTTTTCCCTCTCTGAGCCTCAGTTACCTCATCTGTAAAATGGCACTTTATTACAGGGATATTGCCCTGATGTACATGCCTGGTACATTGTGGTAATAAAGGAAAGTTAGACACTGTCACCCTGGCTTGGATGACCCTCCTGATCTGGTGTCCTGCCTTAGGCACCAAGTTAGAATAATGAAGACCTCATTGTCCAAGCACCCACTGTTTCAATACTTCACTATGTTCTAAGTACTTCACGAGTATTAGTTCATTTCATCCTCCCAACATCTCTCAAGTGGGTACAAGCATTGTCCCCACATTTCAGAAGAGGAGTCTGAGGTTCAGAGAGGCGAAATGACTCCTACAAGGCTGCACAGCTGGTGAGTAGAAGAGCCGGAATCTGTCGGACTCTAAGTATCTTATACCGTGGCTTCAGGGAAGACCTAGCAAATGATTCCATGCTCCGTGCTCCATTCGCTGAAGCCAGAGATTCCAGCCGGGCCACCCCCTGATGTAGCCAACGACCAGTGCTGGGGCTCTGGTTCCCCTATCTGAACCAGGAGGAAGCGCCTCCCTGCCCTGACTCCCCCTGACTAAAGCGAGGACACTGGTGACTTTGAAAAGGACTTTATAGGCTCTGAGATGGGACAGGTATTCTCAAAGTCTCAGTCCGGTGGGGGAGGGGGGGCAAAGGAAAAAAATAATCCTCTCCCAGCCACGCTGGCAAGTGTCAGACCAGCTCTGGTCACAGAGGGACTGGAGAAGGGAAGGTCAGTGAGGTACAGCTGCCTCAGAAGTCGAAAGGTTAAGGGGACTACTTGGAAACCAAGAACGGAAGGTGAAGTGGCCCCAGCCCTCCCCCAGGACCTGACACTTACTGCAATGGTCCCCTCCCTCCATTAGGAGTTAGGGAGTACTGCCTAGTGGTTAGGAACTTGGCCTCCAGAGTCCAACAGATCAGGGTTCAAGTCTCTGCTCCACTCATCTGTGCTGTGTCCTTTGGACTTTCCCCGTCTGAGTATCAGTCTTCCCAACTGTGGAAAGGGGTGATAGGATGAGAGCCTCACCAGGACTGTAGTAAGGACAAGACTTGGCCCATGGATAGTAGTGGAACAATTACCTTCTACACCTGATCTGCAATCTTCAAGGGAGCGTCCAGTCTGGAAGGAGAGACTATATATAAAATGCCTGGCACAGGTAAGTGCCCACTGGATGGAAGGATGGATAGATGGATGGTTACATAGATGGATGGATGGACAGTTACACAGATGGATGGATGGACAGGATGAGAGATTTACTCCAGGTCACACAGTCAGGAAGTAACCCTTCCTGAGAACTCACATTGGACACCAAAGAAGGCATAAGAGCTGGGTAGAGAGGGAGAGGTGCTCCAGGTGGAAGGGACAGCACCACAAAGGCTTGGAGTTAGGAATTCCTGAGACATAGATGAGACACTGGTCTCACATGCCCTTTCAGTAACCTGTTCAACAAGATCCTACGAGGAGGGGGATTTGGATGGAGGCTCTCCCAGAGTCCTCTGGGGCAGAGCCGGGCAGTTGTGCAGGGAGGAGGGCCCCACGGCACAGGGGAGCAGGCGGGAGCAGGCCCAGCCTGGGGGTCAGGCCTCCAAGGGCTTGGTCTGGCCATATTTGGTTTTCAAGGAAGTGGGAGACTTCTTGCTGGCTCTGCTGCCCAGGCACAGGAGCGAGGCCACCCACAGTTGCTGAGTCAGGCTGGCGGCTGGGGTCGAGAGCAGAGGCCTCCCCATGGGGTGACTAACACGGTTGTTCAGAGCCTGGCCTCGAGAGTCAAGACGTGGGTTCAAATTCTGCCGGACCTCCAATGGCTGTGGGACCGGGCAGACCGCGTCACCTCTCAGAGGCTTGGTTTTCTTTATCTGTAAAACAGAGCAAGATCAGTAAGGACAAACACCATAACTGAATTTGCTACCTGTCAGTCTGTGCTAAGCACTCTCCCTGCGTTATCTTGCTTAATTCTTATCACGATAGAGAAGTATTATTATTGTCCCCATGAAACAAAACGCGTGAGACCAGCGTTTCTCAGCTCCAAGCCTCGGCTCACGCAGCCCCCTCCACCTGGAGTGCCTCTCTGTCTCTGACCTGCTCGAGGCAAACTTTAATGCCTAGAGTGCGGGATCAGGAGGACTTACTTCCTGACTGTGGGACCCGGATTTCCAAATGAAGAAATTGAGGCACAGGGAGGTGAGGTCACATCCCAGGAACAGACAGAGCTAGGAAGAGCTGGAAGCACTCAGCCACTCCCCAGCACTTTCCTACGTTCCCATTTCCCCATCCAGTGCCCCCCAACAGCTCCTGCAAACACCCGACACCTGCACCCTCCACTTCCGATTCCCAAATTGCTGCCAAAGCCCTATTCAGCCCCTTATAACAGCCCTGTTAGAAGGTTATAAGAAGGTCAGCTAGGTATCATCCCCATTTCACAGATGGGGACGCTGAGGCTCAGAGAAATGGAACAAGTTGCCTGAGCCCTTGCAAGCAGCACAAGGGGAAACCAGACTTGGACGGCAGTGCTAGCTGACTCCCGTTCCAGTCCTCTCTCCCCACCACCGTGAGTGGACCGCATTCTGTGAGGGGAGCCCTCACTTTTCCTCCCAGCCAAGCCATCCTAGACAATTAAGATAAAAGAGAGGATAAAAGAGAAAATGAATCTGAGGTCCACTTGAAAGGAAAAATCAGGATGAGTGGGGGCATCTTGCAAATATATAAATTAGGCTTCCTTTGAAAAAAATCATAAAAGAATGAACGAACAACCGGTAGTAGTTTTAAATCAGATCATCTCCTCGTGACCGGCAGGAGACCAGAACCACTCTCTAAACCCATTAGCTCATCTCAGTCATTTTGGAGGTATCTCCTTCCCTGCCCCAGGCCAGGAGCTGTGGCGAGAGAGCCAGGCAAGAGCCTTGCCCCAGAGCAATCAACACGTGGACAGCGTTCCCCAGAAGCTGGGATTTCACATCCTGGTAAAGTTTTCTCCCCACATGGGGCACAGAGTTGCCAACATTTTGTTATCTGTCAAAGAGCATTAAAGAAAAGAGAAAAATAAAGCATTACTTTCTGTCACCATAAAATTTAATAAGGACTAATCTCAGAATTTAGCAGTTTTTAAAAATTATCTTTATAAGTCATTGTCCTAGTTTTCTCACTAGCCGCAGGCCAGGGAGACTGTGTCTAAGATGGGCATTTGGCAATCCCCAGATGAGTGGGAGAGACAAAACATTTACGCAAATAACTCAGAGTAGTGATCTTCATTGAGTATCTTTTGGTTGAGAGCCACACAAAACTATCCTGGCTACCTTATTAAAGAAAGATTTATTGGAAGGGGATTTTTATTGGGAGATTGGATTCTGGGGGTTATGTAGTGGACAGCAGGGCCAACCAACCAACCAACCATTGCTGGCAAGGACAGAAAACTTCAAGAACAAACAGAATCAGTGCTCTCGCTCTCTCTCACTCTCCCCTTCTTGCTGTGTTATCTGTCTTCTCTCTCTGGTTGCAGACAGGGTTCCTCCATGTGGCAGATGGCTAACAGCTTCTGTATCTCACATCTCATGGCCCTAGCAACCAGAGGCAGACCAGTTACCATCTCAATTCCAGTGGCAGTGGTGGTGGCAGTAGGAACAGAGAAGGTGGCTGACTGGCCCAAGTCAGAAGTCCACCCCTGGACCAATCAGCTGTGCTTGGGGTGGGTTCTGTAACAACATGGCAGCTCCTATGAGAACTCACCTAGCTTCCGCAAATATTAACATCTTGCCTAACTTTGGTAATTATTAGAGCCAATAAATTAACACTAATATAGTACTATTAACTAATCTACAGAACTTATTTGAATTTTGCCAGTTTTCCTTGTAATCTAATCCAGGATCTCACTTTACAGAATATCCCTCAATTTGGATGCATGATGGTTTTCTCATAATCATGCCGAAATGAGGCATTTTTGGCAAGAATAGCACAGAAATGATGCTGTGCCCTTCTTAGGGCATCACACAGGGGCTACATCCTGTCAACATGATTTACTACTAGTGATGTTAACATCGATCACTTGGTTTAAGGAGGTGCTTGCCAAGTTTCTCTGTTGTAAAGGGTCCCTTTGTAATTAGTAATTATCTTGTGGGGACATACTTAAGAGAATGCAAAAATGTAAATTTCTCATTCTTTACAGTTCTTTTTAAAGTGCTGTGCAATGTACACTTTCTACTTTTATTCAACAAGCGTCAACTGTTCACCCACTATATACCAAGCACTGGTCTAAGACGCATGGCTTGGTTATGTGCAGCTCGATGACCTTGCTGGACCTTAGGTACCACTCAGGGCTGCTGAGGATAGAGGAGGATCATGTTTGTGAAAGTGTTCTGTAAAGCTAACTGGAGTGGTTCTTTCTTTTTCCAAGGCGCTCAGCTCTGTCCTCACCTCCGCCTATTGGCAGTCTCCATTTCCGTCCTGCCTGCATCCATGCCTGCAAGGCTTCTGTCTCTCCTCACTGGCCAGACTCCCTCATCCTATTTGCCAAGCCTAACTTATGATGTCATTTAATAAGTTTTGGAGACACAAGGCGAGCCCTGTAGAGACTGACAGTTTCCTTCAGGAGCCTCTCTCTGGGCAATTTTGGGAACTGCCTCGAGGTGCCGAGTGATGCCCGGGACCCTTGGGTGGCAGGGGGAAGATCCTCTCTCCCATGGCAGAAGTAAGGGTGATAAGTAGGAATTGCCTCCCTCCAATAATGGTTTGGCTCTACAAGGGAAAACTCTTGAGCTCCAGAGTATTGAATAAGTCTGGGCGGATACCTGTATCTTACCGAGAGATCTGACATGCGCACCCTTTGAAGGAACAACTTCACAATGTGAGAGGATCAGCTCACCAATGACCCAGCCTCCTAACCCAACAGCACTTTTACTTTGGAACAAGAGTTTAACGAACCAAGAGGGAGGTATAAGGTAAGTAGCAACACTCCTTTTTAAAGGCAGGAACCTTCTGTGCTTGATTTTTTTTTTTTTTTTGGTCCTTTATACAAGATCGTTATGAAAATCAAATATGATAAAAGGTGAAGGCACCCTGGAACTCCTACAGGGCCAGGTCAATGTGGCTGTTCCCATCCTGTGTCCTGAGGGCAGCTTTTTAGGAACTGCTTGCCCAGACCTCAGCAGGCAGAATGAAGGTCTTAGCTCCAACATCAGCCCAGGCCACGCTCTGCCTTCCTTCAGCCAAGCAGATGAGCCCTTCAAAATAAAGCCCCCCAAGCAGAGATCCAGCAACATACAGGGCATTCGATCCAGGGTCCCAAGCAGTTTCCTCCTTGGCAGGTCACAGGCCTGGGTTTCCCAGGCCCATCTCCTACCTGAGGAGCAGGGTGCTGTAGGCTGGACTCCTACCTAGCTAGCACCCAAGAATTGGTAAATTCTCAATGGCTCAAGACTATTTGCCAATTTCACCGCCCTCTCCCCAGTGGACCCTTGGGAGCACCCATCCCTTGGAGACCACCAAGGCAGCAGCTCTCCTAGGGACCCTCAGGTTTAAGAGACACAGTCCCCCCATCAACCAGTTGATTTTTGTGGCCATGAACCCAAACTATAATGTGCACACGAATCCCCTGATAGTCTTGTTAAAACACAGACCCTGATTCAGTAGGCCTGGGGTTGGGCCTGAGACCCTGCATTTCCAACAGGCTCCTAGGAGATGCCAAAGCTGCTGGTCCACAGACCACACTTTGAAAGCAAAGCTCTAAACAACAGGCTGATCAGAAGGGTCTGGAAACCAGAAAATGGTTTTGAGTGAATGGAATGACTTTGAGAGTCCCCGCTTTCTACCTTGAATTTTTTATAGTCTTTTTTTTTTTAGTGGAGGTGCTGGGGATTAAACCCAGGACCTCATGCGTGCTAAGCATGCACTCTACCACTGAGCTATATGCTCCCTTTGAAAGTTTTATAATCTTGATACCACTTCTGATGGCCTTCCAGTAACGCCCCCTTTTAACTCAGATTAATCTGTGAGGTTTCTGGTATTTGCAAACATGATAGCCTTTCCTAATACCCCAAAGTATTTTACCCCCCAAGTAGGAAAGGGTGACACCTCCTCCATCTGTCCCATCCCTTCCTTTACAGGCCAGTCCCATCACCAGAGCCTGGCCAGATCCACCAGCTTCTTAAAGGGAACCAAGTCCCTTTGGGGGCACTTCAGATGGTATAAATCTCTTGCAAGAACACAAGAGGTTTTCAAATGTTATCCTGGGGATTCCTCATTGCCTTCTCTCAGCATTTTCCCAGAAAGAGACCTAAGTCTCCTTTCTGGGCTTCAGTCCCTTGATTGCCTCCCAGCCCACAGCTGTCTTGTGCATCAATTAGCTGGTGACTAATTGCTCTCTAATTGCCAACCGGCTCCCACCCAAACTTGCGACACTGAGTCATGGGCATCCTCCAGGGAAAGGTGTTTTGTGAGTCCAGTGGTTCACTTTTCCACGAATTGTGCTGAACCTCTTCTGTGGTGCCAGGTTACCTTCTAGGTCCTGGGAATTCAGAGGTGAGCAAGACAAACTCTGTCCTTGCCTTCACAGAGCTCACATCTTTTGGGAGCCAAACAGCAACAAATCAATTTCAGATAATAAGTGCTATGATTTAAAAAAAAATAAGAATAAAAAAGGAAAATACAGTACAGAGTAATGCCTGGAGCTTCAGACAGATGCGCTGGGAAGGCCTTTCTAAGGAGGTAACATTTGGGTTGAGACCTGAATGGTAATCAGGAGCCAGTCAGAATTAAAATGAGGAGGAAGAGCGGTCCAAGCACAGAGCACGGGCAACGTCAAAGGCTGGGAAGGAGGGACCAGCGTGGTCTGAGGAACACTCATTACATCCATTCAGCCCCCCAGGGATTCAGGAGTCAGCCATCAAGTTGGAGTTGGTTGTAAGAATTGAAGCAAAGCATTCCTCCTACCCTCTAGAGGAGACTGGGGGCGGGCCTTACTCCACGTGGTCCCGCCCCCAGAAGATGGCGTTTATGCATCGGATAGGTCAGACTTCAGGATCCTGCAGTCAGGATCTTTGGTGGTAAGGGAGATTTTTCTTCAAAGTTTCAAATCCTGCAGTCAGAGTCTTTGGTGGTAACTAGGGAGCTTTTTCTTCAAAGTTTCAAATTTCACAGTCCTATGGGGGACTTAAGGGTGGAACTCCTCGGAGGGTCCACTTAGGAAGCGTCTGCCCCTGGGGAATTCAGACCCAGGACTCTGCAGAGGAACAAAACTGCGTACTGCCATGTGAAATTTTTTGATTTTTAAATATTAACGATGAATTGAAAAAGCTTTTTAAAAGCTGTGCAGGCCAAACACATGTCTATGGGCAAGACCCGCCCCGCCCCCCGGCACTCAGGGGTGCGGTGGGGCTTTGGCGAATGCTTAGAGGTAGAGGTGATGGAGAGGAGATAGGAAGGACACTAACTACATCCTGGATTCTGAAATGCCTGCCCTGGCAAAGATGTGCCCCAGGAGGAACTCACTGCCACAGGCACATACTGAGCACCTATTGTGCAAGTCTCTGTACTAGGTTGGAGGATACAAAGCACATTGTGAGGCTACACCCTCCTCCAGGGCAAGGGTTGCCTACCGCAGGAGACCTGGGTTCGTGTCCTGGTTTGCCATTCTCTAGTTGATGCTCACCCTTGGGTTAGTTCATCAGCTCTGGAATCCCGCACACAGCCTATGTTGATAGCAGGTTAACTAAATCAAATGAGGACAAATTATGAAGGGTCTTGAGTGTCTGGGTAGAGTTTGGGCTGTATCTGATTAGGGGGTGGGAGCCACGGCAGATTCTTGAGCAGGAGTGATGTTCTGAGTAAAATATTTTAGGAAAATGAATCAGACCACCTGTGCAGAGAGGAGAGGGTGACAGACTATCCAGGTGTGGTACAGTGAGACAGCACCTGGGTTTACGCAAATCAGATTTTATCACCCCTCACGCAAAAGTCTTCAGTGGCTCCCTGCAGCCATCACAGCAAAGTCCTTTCTTCTTACTATGGTCCAAGGGCAGGACCAACTTCCTGGGTGTATGACCTGTGCAGTTGCACAGGGCCCCACGCTTGGCTTAATGCTCTACTGTCACCATCTTGAAATTCTTAATAATTTTTGAGCAAGGGGACTCATATCTTCATTTTGCACCAGGCACCACAAATTATGTAGCCAGTCCTGCCCACAGGGACTGGCCCTGCTCCCCTCTCCTTTCGCTCCTCATTTACACCTCGCTCCTCCCTAACCCTTCAAACTCCAGTTGCATTGGTCCTCCATCAGTTCCTGGAGGTTGTTCCTGCCTTAGGACATTTGCACAGCCTGTTCCCGCTACCAGAACACTACCCCTCATCCTGAGACCAACTCTTTGTTCAGGAAATTTCTTCTTATCTTCTGGACCTGAGCATAATTACCTCCTGACAGATACCTTCCTTGACCTCCCAGGATTATCTATTCAAAACAAAACTTTAAACATAATTTAAAGTAGGCCCCAGGACAAACTCCCATAGTGCCATGTGGCTCCACCTGCACAGAGCTGACCCTAATCTGTAATGACACTACATGGGGCTCTGTTTGCTGAGTCCATCTCCACCTCCAGACTGTGAGTGCCATGAGTCCTACCGAGTATCAGCAGATCCTCATGAACTTGTCTGTCTGGCTTCAAAGGGAGGCTCAGAGATAGGTTAATGGGGTAAAAGGAGGGGAAGCCACCTCTCACCCATCTTGGACCTTTCCTTCTGGGTGGGCGGAAATGTTCACAATGTACAGACCACACACACAGCAGGGTCTGCTTTGGCCCTGCCCCTTCCCCAGCTGGAGCCTATTAGCTCCAGACCCTCTTGCCCTGTTCCCTTCCCAGTGATGGGACAATCCTAGGGGTGGGTTGGGAAGGGGATGCACTTTACAGAGCCAAGCTTTAGTCTAAAGGAAGCAATAATAGAAGCATTCTAGACTTCTGTCAGCAGAACAGCCGGTGGTGTTTGGGGGCTTTGTGCTTACTTAGAAGGTTAGTTGAGTAACTAATATCCAATCAGAGGAAAATTTCCTTCTCTTAACTAAGTAAATATTTGTGAAGCAGGTTCCATGTCCCCTTGCAGGGTTAGGGTGAGCATTCAGGAGCTTAGCTTAGAGCCTGGGACATAGGACCTGCTTCATAAACATGAGGCCTCTGGGCAGACATGATGGTCTTTCTGATTTTATCTTGCCTGGGTCAACAGATTTTTTATGTTTTGTGCAAATTCTGTCCCTTCCTCCTACCTGTTGTAGTGTGAATGGTTTTATTTACTTGGTTAAGACAAATAGAGCTAATAGTAGTCTTATCTCACAGAGTGGTCATGAGGAATAAACGAGTTACTGTGGGCCTTAGCACAATGCCTGGTGCAGGTACGCGCTGCATGAGCACTTGGTATAATTTTTAAAATTCTGGAACCTGTTCCAGGGCCAGCATGAGATGATGGGGGTCCCAGCCCCACCGCCGGCTGCAGCTCGGGGCATTGCCTTTGCTACCATTCGGCTATTTTTAGGCTCAGCATCCTCATCTCAAATCCAGATGGGGTGCTAGAAGGGAGGGCAGAGCCGGGCCTGGCTGCCCGAGGGCTGGGAACACTGCTGGGAGGCCGGGTCGGGTTTGGGCCCCACCCTGCCTGCCCTCCCTCGCCTGCAGCGGGTCCAGCCGCCACGTCTGCACTTGGCTCTGAGGTCTGCCCCAAACACTCCCTCCCACCATGGCCGCCTCCTCAGGCCGCCTCCTCAGGGAAGGTTCAGAGCACTTCTGCAGCCTCAGCACGTTTCTGCCCACGCCGGGGAGACCAGGCCTGCATGGAAACTATGAATTGGACACTGCCTGCCTCCAGAGCCTGCAAAGGGGCCACCCACCCTCCTGTATAGAGGTCTTCATGCCTCCAATGAGGCCTATTGGGTCCAGCAAGGGGAAAGGGTCTGCACAACTGGGTTCAAATCCCAGCCCTATCACCAACATATGATGTCAACTTGGACAAGTGACTTCCCCTCCATGAGCCTCCATTTCTTTATCTGTAAAATGGATCTAATCTTAGCACCGACCTCCCATGGCTATGGTGATGATTAAATGAGTGAATGACACATAGTAGGGACTCAGTATGTGCTGGTTATTGCTATTTCATGCCTGGGTGTGCCAGGTCCTGAGGGGGAAACAAGGGGTTTGGGGGCCTGGGGATCTGGGGTAGAGCATGGCTCCACCTCCAAGTTGCTGTGTGACCTGAAGCCTGTTCCTTGCCCTCTCTGGGACTCAGACTACCTATTTGGACCACAAGGTGGGCATCTGGGACTCTATGATGTCATGATCCAGCTGCTGTGGTCACCAGTAGTTAAGAATATGACAAGGCCCCATGTGGGCAGAGACCCCAAGTGGCAGGTGGCAGGGTAGTGCAGTTAAGATCAAGGGATCTGGGTTCTAATCCTGTGTGAGGGGCCGGTGTGGCTTGGCCTTGCTAAGCCTGCCTCCGCGTCTGTATAATGACGGCTCTGCTTTGCAAGGTTCAAGCTGTGAGGTTCATGATAATAACAAAACTGCCACTCATGTAGTTTATGGGTGATCTGGAGCCAAGTTCCAACCCACTGGGCAGCAACTATCTGGGACCCCTGCCATAAGCCTAGATTACACCAGGCATCAGGGAACCATCGGAAGTCCCAAGAAGTCCAGGCCAGCCCCTCTAAAGGCTGGTCCTCCTGGAGTTCAGTATAGCCCATTGGGCGTCTCAGGGCCCCACCTCCTTCCCAGGGCCCACTTGCTTCCAAGTTTCCTACATTGAAGAGTCACGCCTTTCCCATCCCTCAGCACCTAGGGCCGGGCCGCCTTCTCCAAGGCCGGAAGTTTATCTGGCACTGTCCTCAGAGAACACAGCAGCTGGATGACATCACGGAAGAGATAGTCTTGCCAAACTGGTTTGCCAAACAGGTCCCCAGCCCCACTTCTGGCACTGCTGGCCAGGACCCTGGGGGCCTCTAGCTCTGCCCATGAGGAAGAGGGTCGCAGCCGTGGAATCCAACCAATCCCAGCAAGAACTAGTTCTCCACCTCCAGGGTCCTCATGCTCCAGCCTCGCCTACGTGACTTTCCCCAGGAAAGTCCTCAAGTCCTATCTGCCTTCCTTTGCTCACACTGCGCCTTTCTCCAGGTGTCTTTCCCCAGCCCCAACCCACACCAAAAACCAAGAGAGGGCTTTTTTTCTACAACTTTTAGAGCCCAAATTGCATCCCTCCCCTGCTCTCACTAGGCTGTGAGACCCCAAAAGCAGGCCCAACTCCAACCCACCCCTAATCCCTCCATTCCTCCCAGTGCCCAGCAGCCCCTGAACTCCCTCATAGGTCTTGGCCTTGGCTGGCCTCACAGCCACTTGTGGGGTCTCCCACAAAAGTCTTGGAATTTTATGTTGTCTAGTCTGGGGGCAGAGGGCTTGGAAAGCTCAGACCACAACTCCCCCATTGTGCAGATTTGGAAACTGAGGCTCCAAGGTGACCCAAACTTTACCTGGGCTGGAGCCAGGCCTAAGACTCATCATTCCTCTTGCCTCCTGATCCCAGGCCTGGGCTTTCTCTGCAGGATACTGGCTGGGGGGAGGGGTAGCCAGGGAGTTTCAGGGATCTGGCACTGCCAGCTTGGTAAAATATTTATTCTCAGGCTCAGAGACTGGAGCAAAATATTACCCTTGGCCTCTGAGCTGTTCCAGCCACTCCCCAGTCTGCCAGTCCAGGGTTGGACCTGGAAGAATCTGGACCCTTTCTGTTATAGCCTCTTGCCCTGGGAGAGCCTGAAGTAAGCCGGTTCAAGCCCCTCATTTTATAGATGGACAGGCTGAAGCCCAGTCCTCCCCGGTGCCCACAAAATATATTCACCCTGCTCACCTGGCATTCAGGGCCTTTGACAGATGGGAGGACTCCCATCTCCATTTTCTGCTCCATCCACAGCCCAGCTCTCCTCCTTTTCCCACTTACAAACCTCCTGGCCTTTATTGACACTGTTCCTCTGCCACAATTATCTTTTCTTGTCTTTCCTCCTCTTCTCTGTGGGATGGATTTCTTGGCACCCTTCCTCAAGGATCAGTGTGCATTTCACCTCCTCTAAGAAGTCTTCCAGGATTTCCTCCATCCTAGATGCAGCTAGGTGAAGGAAAGGGGCTTTGGTACAGGGCGTGATTCCACTCAAGTTTGAATGCCACTACTATCCAAGGCGCCTTCTCCTCCCTGAGCTCCAGCTTCCTCCTCTGTAGAATCCGGGTAACACATCTTACACAGTGATCAATTTGCAACGGAGCAAATTCTGTGTCAGACATGCAACAGGTGCTCAGTAGACACCAGGAGCCTCCTGACGGGATGTTTGCTCCTCCCTGTGCTGTGGCTGCAGGCTTCTCCAGTCCTGCACAGGGCTGCCCTTTGATCTTTGTTTCACCAGCATCCCGCTCTGCCCCTTTCAGATAGGAAGGGAAGGCAATTAGGTCTGGAGAAGGACCCCAGCCCTGGGGGCTTGACTGAGGGGCAGGACCCATGCTTAGTACTACCCAGAACTAGTGAGCGCAGGTAGGCACTTTAAGTCCATACACAGAGATTCACCTGTGCGGTTCCTCCTTGCTTGGGGGGGGGGGGGGGCAGGGGGTGCGAAGCTAGCACGAAGCAGGCCATTCATTGGAGCTGACAGCTGCCACTCAGGTGGCCTATATGTGTTCCACTCCAAGGGGCTGTTCTAATGGGGCGCAAGGGTTGAATAGAATCGAGTGGGCCTTGGAGGGCACCGACCCTCATTCTGGAAAATAGGATTGCATCTAGGTCAAGTAGAGAGGGCCTAGTTCGGGCCTGCCCAGGAAAGAGGACCTCCAACTATAGCCCCCAAACTGGGCTCTGTTTGCTCCTTCTCTTGTGTGATCTTAAGTTTCTTCCCTCTCTGCCCCGTGGTTTTCCCACGTGTAAAATGGGACCACTTCTCAGGGATGTCGAAATAAAATACGATATCTTCAACAGGGTCTCGGAGTGGATACTGGCCCTCTTTCTAGATGGGGGTGAGGTGGGGTGGAAAGTGGTCACAGAGGATCTGGTCAGCGGGGCCAAGGGGCTCTGCTGGGGCAACTGGCTGAAACCACTTCCCCACAACCCCACATCATAGTGGTTAAAAGCACAGATTCTAAATTCAAAAGGTGCTGGTATGAATCGCAGGTCCACTATCAGTTGTCCTCAACTGTAAAATGGGACAGTAATCCTGAGCTCAAATGGTCACTGTAGGGATTATACGCCGGGCACATGGCAAGCACAAAATAAATGAGTTGATATTTTTTTAACGGACAGGACTCCAGACCCCACCTCCCAAGCTCCAACGCCCTTTTGCCTCCATGGAGACCTGTGGGCGGCTCCCTGACCTCTAGAATAGGGGATGGGTGGCTTTCCCCAGTGAGTCTGAGCTCTTGGGTCCCCTAGCTGACTCCCAGTGTTGTCCTGGACATGTTGGCTCTCTCTCTGGGCCTCAATTTCCTCCATTTGGCGAATGAGATTCTGAACTCCGTATTTCCTATTTAAAACTCCAGAGCGGGGAGAGGGAGGGTATAGCTCAGTGGTAGAGCACATGCTTAGCATGCCTGAGGTCCTGGGTTCAATCCCTAGTACCTCCATTAAAAAACAAAAACAAAATAAAACTCCAGGGCTGCAAGAGGTCGAGGGAGAACCATTCACAGATAAGATCAATGTCCGCGCAAAGGTGTGCCGGCCTGGGGAAAGTGTGCTGTGCGATTGATGCTGCTCCATCTGAAAGTGGCCCCTGAGGTGCTCCAACGTAGGTAGGGTCAAGGGGCTCCCGGTCACTTATTCCCTGCTCGGAGGTGGCCCGGACCAGGTATCCCGAAAGCAGCCTGGGGGCATCGGCCAAGCCGGGGCACTGAAGCGAGGAGGGGGCGGAGTCGAGGGAGGGGACAAGGTCTCACGAACAAAGAGGAGGGCGGAGAGGGGCTGGCCTGAAGGCTCCGCGAATAGTACGATCCCGGGCCACTTACCCCGGCTTTGGGCGCCCTCCTCGACTTTGGCGCAAATCTACGTCCTCCTAGAGACGCCCACGCGACCAGTCAAGGCTGCGCCAGCAGTGGCCCCAAGACTGCAAGTCCCTACAACCTAGGCCTGCGAGGGGCGGGACCTCCACTAGGGGCGTGGCTGCCAAATTGAATTTCCCCAATGGGGCACGAGGGTGGGCGGCACCCTCCTGAGGATTGGCTCGCGCCATGGCGCGGGGCGGAGCCGGCGGGACTGCTGGCCCGGCTGGACGGGCGGCGCTTGCAGAATCCCGGGGACGGTTGCTGAGCCGGCCTGGGATCCCGGTCGTCGCGCCTTCCTCCTGACCGCTCCTAGTCCATCTGTTGGATCCCGAACTACCTAACCTGAGCCCGCGCCAGACGGGCGGGCTGGACTGAGAGGTGGGTGTGCGGGCCTCCGGGCGGCACCAGGACCCCCGACGGGTCTGGGGGTGGAACCCGGACGTGTGGACTCTCAGGGTTCTGGGACTCCCTGATCTGGGAGCCCCTACCTACCCACGGGGGCTGTAAGCCATGCGATAAGGTTCTGAGACCGCGGGGAAAGACGCTCACGGACCTCCAGGAGGCTCCACGCCCCCCAGGGGTGCTAGTGTCTGTGGGGGCAGAAACCCTGAGGAAGTGCCTACATTCCTCTGAGGCCCCTCACAATCTTCGGGGGCCCCAAACTGTGTGACAGGGAGCATGGGACTGGAGCAGCAGCAGGAATCCCTGAGAAGAAAGAGACTTCCCTGAAAGTCCTATATTATGCATTAGGGTCCCCCCTCTTCAGGAGACATGGAGGAACTCAGAGTGTCCACAGAACCTAAATCTGGTGATTGCTGAGTGACGTTCCTGGAAGCTTACCCCAAAGTAGGTAGACAAGGGTCAAGGGCCCCAGCAGAGGGTGGCTGGGAGGTTGCCACCTGCCCAAGCCTATACAGATGGGAAAAGCCAGCAGCAACTTGAACAGGCAGGGTCCAACAAATCCCAACTGTGGGGACAAGGACCCCCAACTCTGACCCATTCACCTGATGGGGTGACTCGCCTAGTGACTCTGATCTGGGGACGGGGGAGGAATGACCGAGTGATGAATCAACAGGAGGGGGGGCAATCCTGGGGCCATTTCAGTCACCATACGTTAACTAAGCACCTAAGGTGTGTCAGGCTGTGGGCCCTCAAATTCCAGAAAGACGTTAGGGCCTCAGGAGGAAGCAAAGCTGCAGTGGGAGGCTGGGCCAAGGTTTAGGGGGCCATTTTGATAGGCAGTGATAGGGCAAGGGGGAGTGTCCTGAGCCCCTGAGGGCACTTTGGAAGGGGACTTTGGAAGCCAAGATTAAATCCATTCCCTGCCCTCTGGGTCTTTCGGATCCTCCTTACTCCCCGTGACAATTCTCTGCCCTCTCCAATCCTGTTTGCCTAAGTCCAGAAGCTGGACAGATCAGTTTTGGAAGGTTCTTCCAGCTGGGAAACTGAATTCTAAGTGCATGAATTGGCAGGAGGAGCTGGGTGCCTGGACGCCTGGCTTCATGCAGTCAGGACAGTTGGCATCATAAGGAGGGCAGAAAGGGGAGGAGTGGAGAGAGGTGTGTACAGAAGGCTGTCCTCAAGAATTGGAAGACAGGGTGTTACCTCCAATGGCGTAACTCACCTGGGGGAATGAGAACGGCAGAGGCAGCAAGGACTTGGACATGGGCTTAGCCTAAAGCCAGAGGCTGAGCTTTTGGGGTGAGTGGGGGCTGGGTAGGCGCTGGGGATGGGTGGGTGGGGCAGGACATTGTGGAGTCTGGCGGGCACCCCCTGGTGGTGAGCACAGCTTGGGTGGGTCTTGCTGGGTCCTGGCTCCACAATCCAGGTTCCTACCCTCCCTGTTTCATGAGGCTGAGATATGGAGAGGGTCCAGCTTAGGCCACACAGCAGGCTAGCAGTTGAGTTGGCTGGGCTGGAACCAGGTACTTCTACTCTTGGTGTGTTGAGGTTTCCAGCACACTACCCTAGAGCAGAGGGCACCTCCCATGGGAGCCACATAACAGATAACAGGAATGGGACAGCAATGGATGATTGTGGGTTAGATGGGGAAACTGAGGCACAGAGCCCAAGTGCCTGTGGTTTCTAGAGGCCCCAGCAGGCCTGATGCATGTCTGTCCCCTGCAGAATTCCCTGAGCTGGTAACAGGTGCCACAGGCACTGGAGAACAGAGGGAACGGATGGAACTAGGGGCCAGCAAGATGGCAGACGAAACATTAGCTGGGCTGGATGAGGGAGCCCTGCGGAAGCTGGTAAGTGGCCCCATCATCCCCACTATGAGGAGAGGCAAGCCAGGCCAGAGAGGCAAGGCCAGCCCAGGATACCTCTCAGCTGACAAGAGCAGGTGACAGGGAGGGGGCAGGAGGAGGACTCAGGGGAGCAGGGTTAGGCCTGTTCTGCCTGGCCAAGGCAGAGGCCCTGGTGGCATGTACCTGTCCATGCCAGGTGCTGAAGCCTTGTCCCTCCCAGCCCCCCACTGCCACCACCTGTTTAAATAGTAACTGCTGAGGACTCGCCCATGTGCAGTCACAGGTGTGCGGAAGCTGGAGTTGCCTCTCCCAAGCAACAGCCTGGGCAGTGCCCACCCCTGGAGACTGGCCCAGTGATAAAAGCAGCAGCAATGATTAATAAGCCAGGACACAGCAGGCAGCAGGCTGGGTGCTAAGAACACCATCTCACAGAATGGTCCCAGCAGCTCCAAGAGCCAGGAGGACACTGTGGCTCAGATAGGTGAAATCACCTGCCCAAGGACACCCAGCCAGGAAAAGGGTGTGCCAGGATCCAAACAAACCCCAAAGAGGGTCATCGGAGACTAAGAGACCTGGCTAAGTCAAGGCAAGAAGAGCCCATAGAGAGTGACAGGCCTTGGGGGCCCATATGAGCTCTGTGACATCTAATCTGTCATTTTCCCACTCTGAGCTTCAGTTTCTTTACCTGTAAAATGGGAGGTGGAGGAAATGTGTGTGAACATAATGTTTAGGTCCTATAGTTGGTATTGGAATGGAATGAGGCATGGGGCCTGATCTTGGGATGGAAAAAGTATGGGCCCACTCTATCCCCTTTCCCCAGCTTCTCCTTGAAGCCCGCCCCCCCAAACACACACCATGCACAGAGAGGCTGTGGGGCAACAGCGCAGGGCAGACATGTGCCCACCAGCAAGGGCAAGGAGCAGCTGAACTGGAGGAAGGGCCAGAGCCCCACCTCCTAGCCCCTGACCCCTGTCCAGGGGGGAAATTAAAGATTTACCTTCTGTGGGAGAAGGCAAATGACCCACCCCACCCCCATACCAGTCCTCTGGAGGCAGGGGCTGGAGCCAGCCAGCCCAGTCCAGGCACTGGGCAGTGCCCAGCCACTGCCATCACCTACCCAAGGCACTGAGCCTCTGTGTCCTCGGACAGCACCTTAGACTCTGGGTGTCCGCCACCACCATAGCCAGCTGTGTGCAGCCTGAAGGAGATGGGTTGGGTTAACAAAGGTCCCCACCATGTCAACTCGACTTTCCTCCCATCAGGAAGTCGGAATCCCACTGCGGGTAACAGAGAAAAAGCCAGGTCTCGGCGCACCCCCTTGTCTAGGGGTCCATTCTGAGGCTCGGGGTTCTCCAGCCGCCACCCCCACCCCATGCAGGTTTGGGCGCTGGAAAAGGGCTTCAGAGAAGCCTGATCGGTGGTTGTAGTCCGCTCATCCCGGGCCCCCTCCCTGGGAAAGGACTAACGAGAACCCATCCCTCCTATCTGGACTTCGAAGACCCCCGAGGTCTGTCCCATTCCGGGGCCGGTTCTTCCCCGCCGGGCGCCCGCCATTACTGCGCCCCGGCGCTGCCGAGGGTCCCGCCCTGCGCGCCGGCCTCGTGGCAGGAACGGGGGCGTCCCGGGCCGGGCTCCTCCCCGCGGGGCCGGGCCTTATAAGGGAAAGCTGACCCAAGCCCCAGCGTCGGGCCGATCTGGGGACCCGGGACCCGCTCCTAGCTTGGGCTCCCGCACATTCCTAAGAATAGGGTGGGGGCATCTGGGGACACGAACGCCACGTGCCGCTCCACCACATACCGGGACTCCCTTCTCCTCGGTCCCGGGTTCGAGATCGGGCTCTGACACTCACTAGCTGGGTGACCTGGGGAAGCTGCTTAAGTCTGTGAATCTGGGTTTCCTCTTTGTAGCGGGGATATTAACGCAGCCGGTAGCGGGAGACTTCCTGCCTGTCTGGCTCCCCGCTCTGCGCCTAGTGCGGGGCTGCGTGGGAGAGGCGTGGGCGGTGCCCCGGGCGGGGTTGGGGGAGGCGGGGAAACGGCGGCTGCGGGGCCCGCGGGCCTTCGGCGCCCCCTGGCGAGGTCCCCCATCGGTAACTGGAGCTGGGACTGAGCAAATGCTTGAAAACTCTCCTCCATTGGGCTGGTGGAGAGACTGAAGCCCAGGGAGACGCCAGGATCTGTCAGACATCCCCAGCAGGGAAGGTACAAAGTACCGGAGGCCCGGCCCGCCGGGAGGAGGAAGCGCCCTCTTTCCTCCCGGGAGAATTCCACTGGGCAGTTTCGGAAATCGCCCCATCCCCTTCCCCTTCCCCCTGGTGGACAATGGAGCTTTGTACTTCCTTCCCTCCCTCCCACAGCCCCCTCCACTCAGGGCGGTGGGGCCTGAGAGGGTGGGGAACCAAGAACGCACAGCAGGGACACTGTGGGTGGACTTTTGTCTCCAGGCCCAAAGGAAGGGGTCATACGAGAAGGTGACCAGTGAGATGAGCTTGCCTATTTCCCCAGCCACTTAGGGGATCTGACAGAGGCTCCCATTTTCCAGATGGGGACACTGAGGCCCTCTGGTGTTGCAGAGGTGACCAAATATCCACATCAGTTTTTTTTTCAGGGACAAGAACTCCATCTCTGGAGCCCGAGGCACTGGGAAGGGGAACCCAGGAGATAAAGGCCTAGTAATGGCATCTCTGAGCCTCTTTGCACTCTGCACAGAGGGGCTGGACCAGCTGTTCTTCCCCCACCCCTAGTCCCCAATCTCTAAGTGTGCTACAGAGGGTTCTGGGCCCAAGGCAAGGCCAGGACTAGGGGTAGGAAGGTGAGCCTCATTCTCCCCCAACCCTGTTTTGATAGGCCCCCCCTTAAGCCCCAGAGCATCTCTAATCCAGGCTAGTAGTGTCCCCGGTACAGTACCAGGGTCCTCGAGGTACCCACCATAGCAGACAGACCCCAACCATAGAGCTATCCTCAGCCCAGGGCAGGCCCCGGAGTTACAGAGACCTGGGTTCAAATCCTGGCTCTGGTCATTTGACTGTAAGCAAATCACTTTTCCCTGAGCTTCAGTTTCCTCACCTGTAAAATGAGAGTAATAAAGTGCCTAGGGTTTCTGTGAAGTTAGGACAAGGGGGCCAGTCAGCCCAGGATCTGGCACATGAGTTCTCTGTGAATATTACAGATGCCTCTGGGTATCTTGTCCTCATTTGCCCTACTTCTCTCTCCCCTCCTGACTGGCTGGAACCAAGCAGGGGGGTGATGCTTATGCATCCGAAGGTCTATGGGGGAGTAGGGGAGCCCAAGTCACTGTCCCCATCCCCATCCACAGTCCTGAGATGGGAGCCATTGTCCCATCTGGCAAGTGAGAAAGGAAAAGTCGCAGAGATGTTAAAGATATGATCCTGACCACCCAGCCAGGACTGGATTGGGGCTGGAGCCAGCTGGGGGGTGATGGCTTGAGCCTCAGGGGACCTTCCCATAGCTCCTCAGGAATGTGGAGACTGAAGGTACCCTGGAGGGCTCTATCCCTACTCTCTTAAGACTGGGACAGGTGAGCTTGTGGCTAAGCTAGGCCAGCCCACGCTCTCTGCTGAAGCCTATCCCCCCTAAGCCCTCTCCCATGGAGTAGGAAGGAATGATGGGGAATGAGGAAAGGAGCAGAGGGTTGTGGGGAGGTGGGGGCAGAGGAAATCACCTTCCTCTACTCACTCCCAGGTGGCTCAGACCCACACTGGAGGCTTATCTCTGCCATTATCTTCCTGGGGGCCCTGAGCCAGTCCTCTCTTCTTTGAGCCACAGAGGCTCTGTTGGGGGTGGAGGGGGGCAACAGGATTGGCTGACTCTGCACAGAGAACATGCTCTTTCCTGGACCTGACTAGACCAGCCACCCCCAATTTCCCAGGGAGTGACAGGCTAAGAAGCTAGTGGGAGCACCTTTCCCCCATGGGCGCCCTCTCTAGGCCCCTGGGGGAACCCGAGTGCAGCTGCCATATCTGTCTGGGGGATTGGCCCTCCCAGTCTGGGCCCTGGCCCCTTTGCCCCTTCAGTGGTGGCCAGGGCTGGACCAGTGCAGGGAAGACAACAGCCCCCAGCCAGGCAGAGTGCTGTGACTCCTGAGCGCCTGCCTCTGCCTCAGTTTCCCCATCTGTCCAGTGTGGAGGACACTGCCACTCACCAGCAGGGCTGTGGTCCTTTGGGACCATGGGAGTCTCCCTTGCTCACAGCTGGACTCCAGAGGCCTGAATCACCCTCCCCTCCCAGGGACACTGTTAGGGACCCATAGGATTGCTTCCCTCCTCCTGCCACGACTCCCTGGCTCTTGGGGGTTTGGTGAAGGCTCTGAGAGTCAGGAGTTGAGTCACAGAAAGGAGTGCCTGGCTTGGCACCTGGCACAGGTGAGTGGTTGCTGGCTGCCCATGCTATGAACTGTAGCGCACGGTGGGCTGTCCAGAAGCCCTGGCTGTGTCATCTGTGTTTCCCCAAGGCCAAATTTGGGTGGGCAGGCAGGCACATGACGGGCTTGGGGCAGAAGGAGTGGAGACAGACCACTCATTGTGCCTTGGGACGAGCTGTGGGCAGCTGGTGCCCGCCCTCCACCCTGGCATCCAAAATGACCTGCCCCTCGCCCCCGCCTGCCCCACAGTTGGAAGTCACAGCAGATCTGGCAGAGCGACGGCGCATCCGCTCGGCCATCCGGGAGTTGCAGCGGCAGGAGCTGGAGCGCGAGGAGGAGGCCCTGGCATCCAAGCGCTTCCGTGCCGAGCGGCAGGACAACAAGGAGAACTGGCTGCAGTGAGTGGTGGGGGCTGGACATGCAGGTGGGGCGGGATGTGCCAGGGCTCAGCTCACGTTGTACAGGCAGGCACGAGCCAGGTGACTGCTCCCCACCTGGGTGGGCAAATGGCAGGACGGGACGCATTTGGAGTACACAGGGATGTTTGTGTGCACGAATTACTGGTCACGGTACTCTGGCCACACCCATGTGGACAGCATATCTGGTTGTGTGGTTTGAGCGCTGCTCCATGGGCGTGCACATGTCAGCGTGTAGCCAGAGGGTGCGCACAGCTACATGCCCCTCTGCCAAGGTTCCGGGTACCCTGTCCTGGCCTCCACCCTCAGCCCACATCCTCCATGACCCGCCCCTGGCAGTGGAGCTTATGGTCATGATGTCCCGGCAGCTCTCAGCAGCGGGAGGCTGAGCAGCAGGCTGCTCTGGCACGGCTGGCGGGACGGCTGGAGTCCATGAGTGATGTGGAGGAGCTGACCGCGATGGTGAGGCCCAGGCCGGGGAGGGGCTGGGAGCTGGGCAGGTGAAAGCCTGGACCGCACAGCCCAGTACCTTGGCCTGCCCTTCACACACAGCTGCGAGGTGCTGCTGAGTACGAGGAACGCAAGCTCATCCGAGCCGCCATCCGCCGCATCCGGGCCCAGGAGATTGAGGGTGCGTGCCCTGCCCCGGCCCCACCCCTGCCCTGCCGCATGCTGCCAGCAGCACCTCCTGGCCACTCACCAGACACTCTTCCCTCTCCTTCCAGCTGCCACCTTGGCTGGGAGGTTGTGCAGCGGGCGTCCCAACAGTGGCTCAAGAGAGGACAGCAAGGGGCGGGCAGCACGCAGGCTGGAACGGTGTGAGGTAAGGAGTGCAGGCCAGGTCCTGAGCCAGGGATGCCAGCAGCACAGAGAACCTGTGTGTTTTTGCTAGACTGGGCCTTAACTGAGGGTCCCCCACCTTGTGTCTGGGAGACACTGGGGCTCCATCTCTGGCCCCTGCCCACTCTCCCAGGCAACCTCTGGTCACATGTCCCCACTCTAGAGTTTGTCTCTTCCCAGGTCTCCCCTCAAAGCCAGCTTGTCTACACTGCTCCCAGTTTCCTGTCTGTCTCCTATGACACCCTTGTTAACCTCCTTGCTCGCCTCCCCACCTCCACACCTACCTTGCACCCCGACACCAGCCATCCAGTCTCCACTCAGTGGACAGAGGGATCTCCCTGAAATGCAAATCAGACCCTGGAACCTGCCCAGCTTAAATCATCCCAAGGCTGCCCCTCCCCCACCAGACAGCCCACATCCTTACCTTGGCTTATGAGGGCCTGCGTGTCAGGCCCAGGCTGTTCACAGAGTCGACTCTATTCTCCAGGGAGTGTGGGTGAGAGGTCAGGCCATGCAGATTCCCAAAGTGGCCAGCAGAGGCCACTGGATCCCTAGTCCTGGCAGGACTAACCCCAAGCCCCCTGATTAACCAGGCTGAGGCCAGGGGTCAGGGTCCTCCACTCCAGGAATCTAGTAAGTCTGGGAATTCCCAGCAGGTCTCCTGCCATCCCCACCCCCTAGCATTAGGATCTGGTCCTTTCTGAACTGCCCTTGACTAGGCAGTGCCTGGAGGTTGGGAAATGAGGATCAGAGAACCGCCAGTGTGGTACCAGTGACGTACTTGTGCAGGTGTGCCTGCAGGATACCATGCCCAGCCCCTCTGCTTTGCATGCCCTGCCCTGCTGCCTGCCAGCCCGGGGAGCCTTGGCCGCATCCTGTGGGTCTCCCGCAGGTGCCGAAGCCAGAGGAACAGGAGCAGCAGGCAGAGGTCCCAGTGCCAACCCCAGCCCCCAGCAGCACCAGCCGGGATGTGACCACAGTGACACTCCTGCTGCGGGCCCCACCTGGGGGCACACCCAGCCCACCTGCCTTGCCCGAAAGCTCGCCTACCTCTACCTCTCCCGAGCCTCCACTGGAGCCTGCCAAGGGCCAGTGCCCTGCTGCCGAGGCTCTGGGCAGCCCCGAGCCACCTCCCAGCCCGCCCAGGGCTGCCAGCCCTGAGCCCCAGGAGCCTCCGGCCATCCCCAGCACTGAGAGGCAGGTGGTCAACAAGGTGAGTCTGGATGAGGGGCAGAGATGCCAAGCAGGACTGCTCCTGAGTGTAGGAGTCAGGCCCTGCCATGCCATGTCTTCCTGCAGCTCCTGCCTGGCCGCACAGAGCCCCCAGCTGCCCAAGGCCCCGCCAGAGATCCCTCCAACACGAAGAGAGCAGGTGAAGTTTCCAGCAGGGATAGCTGCAGGCATCTGCCTTCCCCGGCCTCCCCTTCCCTTCCTGGAAAATGGGTGCTTGTGCCTAGATAGCTCCAGTCCCCGAAGGTCCCGGCCATCTCTGACACTCCTCCCACTGCCCCTGAGGTGTCCCCGCCCCTGGCCTGGCCCACTCCCCCACCCATGGCCAGAGGCCTCCCCGCAGCCTTGAAAGGCAACAGGCCTCAGGCACATTCTTTTCCCCAATAAGGGAGTGCGCCCATCTCCCAGCTGGAGCCGCGTGGGCAGTGCTGTCCGGGGGTGTCCCCTGTCCCCATCAGCAGGGAGGATCTGGGCACCCTTCCTCCAGCCCAGGCCTAGCCCCAGCCCCCAGGAGTGTCCAAGTCATCTTGGGGTCAGTGTGGGAGCTAGGGGGAGGGGCCTGTAAGAGATGCAGCTGAGCGGGAGGCTGGGAGCTGTAAGAGGTGCAGCAAGGGCCTGGGAGGCTGAGGAGGTGCGGAAGAGAGGACTATGAGAGGTGGACCCCACCATCCACTCTCCTTTCTCTGCCCCTACATGGCTGCCACCGCCTCCCCATGCTGCCAGACCTGGCTGGACCCCACCCCTGCCAAAGCTCCCTGTCTGTGCTCAGCCCCCGCCAGCCAGTCCAGAACCGAGGTACTGCCCGTTCCCACAGCCTCAGGTGCTGGGCAATCCCTGTCACGTCAACCACTGACAGGTCTCCTGTCCCTTCTAGAGCCCACCCCTCTTGCCAGAGGACCTTCCCGTTTCCAGCGAGCTGGCTCCATACGGGACCGCGTGCGCAAGTTCACATCTGATTCTCCTATGGCTGCTGGGCTCCAGGAAGGACCAGCCCGGGCAGCCCTAGGTCCCTCGACCCCGGCAAGGCTCTCAGGCCCCTCCCACATCAGCACCACCCCTGCCTCCTCCTCCAGTGGCCCCTCCTCACGGGGGCCCAGTGACACCTCCTCCCGGTTCAACAAGGAGCAGCAAGGAACAGCCCGGCCCCTGGCCCAGCTTCAGAGCTGCCCCCAGGAGGAGGGCCCTGGGAGGCGGGGTTTGGCTGCCAGGCCCCTTGAAAACAGAGCCGGGGGGGCCGTGGCCCGCTCAGAGGAGCCCAGTGCCCCGCTGCCCGTGGCCGTGGGCACTGCTGAGCCAGGGGCCAGTATGAAGACCACATTCACCATTGAGATCAAGGATGGCCGGGGCCAGGCCTCCACGGGCCGGGTGCTGCTGCCCACAGGCAACCAAAGGGCAGGTAGGCCTCCCTGTTCCCCATTGCTGGGGACCAGTGCCTGCAGCCGCCAACCTCTGCACATAGGACAAGTGCTGCGGCCGGGACTCAGGGTGTCTCCAGGGGGTGCGCTGGGAGCAAGGGGTGCTGTCAACCTGGGCTTGCGTGGCCCTCACCCCACCTGATCCTGACAGTCATCCTTCTCCACCTCCAGAACTGACGCTGGGGCTGCGGGCGCCCCCCACCCTCCTGAGCACCAGCAGTGGGGGCAAGAGCACCGTCACCCATATCAGCAGTCCTGGGACCCTGGCCCGGCTGGGCAGTGTCACTCACGTCACCAGCTTTAGCCATGCTGCCCCTGGTAGCCGAGGAGGCTACAGTGTCAAGGTGAGCCCTCCCTCACCCACCAGCTTCACCCTTGCCAACCTCACAGAGACTGTTTCAGGCTGTTGGGCTAGCAGGGCTCCTCTGTCTGCCCTTCCCCCGCTGCACACCTGGGGAGACGGAGGCCAGAGGGAGAAGGTGGCTGCCCACAGTCCGCAGATAGTTGGTAGCAGAGCGAAGGTCAGACCCTCACCCATCAGCCACTGGATGTGTCCTAAGCTCACTCTGTACCAGCTTTAAGCTTCCCACATGCTGATCTCCAGTCCTTATTCCAAAATTGGTTGGTTCATTCCTTGTGAACAGATGAGAAAACTGAAGCTCCAAGAGGGTGGTAAGGGCTTGCCCACCCTTCCTGTGGCAGCCCCAGTGCCCCTGCGCATACCCCATCCTGGACCTTGGCTCCAAGGTGCAGAGCCGCTCTTCTGCTCATCCAAGATCAGCCCGGCCTGTTAGGAGATTGGAGATTAGTGATTACCATCTGCGTCAACATCTCGGGGGGAGGTGGGAGAAGCATTGATGGGGGGACAAGCAGGGGGTGTCAGTCAGGTGAGGCAGCAGCCTAGCAGGTGCCACAGGAACTCTATACATCACACCCTTCCATTATTCATTCTGGAGCCCGGGATCAGCTGGCTGGGAGCTCAGCCAGGGAAGGGATCCCCAGCGGGCTGCCCAGCTGCACAGGTAATGCCCTCTGCGGTGCACCAGGGACTGAATGGGACTTTAGCCGAGGTGAGATGGTTAGAGCCAGCTTCGGGCCTTCTCAGGGGTGACAGGGAGAGGGTGGGAGCAAGAAAGCACCCTTCCCCTCCCAGAGCAGGACCTAACTGCTCTCTGCCAAGGGAATGAGGAGAGGACAGCTGAGGCCCTTGCAGTGGATGGGAGGTGCCACAGTGAGCCTGGGTCCAATACCACCAGCTTGCCCCAGCTTCCCCATCTAGAACCAAGGGGAGGCAGATCCTGTGCCCAGAATGCACTTGTTCGAAGTGTGTGGTTGATCTGAGCACCAGAGGCAGGCAGAGGACATTTATCTCAAGGACAAGACACTTGTTACAGCAGACTGCTCAAAGTCCCACCTCTCTGTGCCTCCATGTCCCCTATCTGTTCAAGGCTTTCTGAAACAGCATGGCATGAGGGCAAACAGTGCAGGCTTGGTGTATGACAGACTGGATCCTCCCAGCTTACGTACATAGTGGCCCAGACGGGCCCATTCCTTGCTCCTTGCCTCAGTTTCCCCACCTGTAGGGCATGGGGCCCTGCCTCAGTGATCAGAACCTCTACAGACTTGCTGCGCTGCTGGTCTGTGGTCTCTGCAGGGCCAAGGCCAGGCCTGGCGGTCGGCCTGCTGGGGCAGGCCACCCCTCCCCCACTCCCCCCTCTAGAGGGAGCCCAGAATAGGTTTCTATTTGGGCTACAGCCCCAGCTGGCGGGTGGCGGGCTGGGAGGCCAGCAGGGGCGGGGCAGGCCCACTGCCCTTGCCTTCGCCCTCAGGCCAACTGCAAAGACTCTGACACTGCCAGCCAGAAGCAGCAGTCCCTACCACTGTCCCCATCGTCATCCCACCATAGAGCCCCTGCCTGCACCATGCCGGGGGTACCAGGGCCTGGGTCTGAGCTGGCTGCAGCCCTGGAGGAGCGATTGGGCCAGGCGTTGGAGGAGCTGCGGGCAGTGGCTGAGGCAGGCCGGGCAGCAGTGACCCAGGCAGCAGAGGCAGCCGCCTCGGCCGTGGAGCCAGTGGCCCGGGCAGCTGAAGAGCTGCGGGCGGAGACAGCAGCACTGAGCCGGCGGCTGGATGCACTGGGCAGGCAGGTGGAGGTGCTGAGCCTGCATCTGGGGGTCCCACTCGTGCCTGACCTTGAGCCTGAGCTGGAGCCCAGTGAACTGCTCCTGGCCGCTGCCGACCCCGAGGCCCTCTTCCAGGCGGCCGAGGATGCTGGGACCCCCGTGGCCCACCCGCCTGCCTTCAGCACCCGCCGCCGCTCCTCTGCCGGCCCAGCCCGCAGCAGCAGTCTCGTAAGTCCTGATGGGTTATGGGGAGAGGGGTGGTTTTCAGACAGGTTCTACCTCGGCTGAGTGACCTTAGATGTGCCACCACCTTCTCTGATACTCAGTTTACCTATCTGTAAAGGGAACTGGGGAGCTAGTGCTCCAAGACTGAGGCAAGATGGTGCCAGGCTCCTGGCCCTGAGACACGCGTGGCGGCTGCCCTGGCAGCCCCTGGCCAGGGCCCAGTCCCCACCCCCACCCCCTGCCCCAGCCCCAGCCAGGCCAAGCCTCCCCGAAGCAGCTGCCACCTCGGCTCTCCTTTCCCTTACAGCAGGCAGAGGGGCCCTGCCAGGAGGGGAGGGGCTGTGATAGTGGGGCCGGGGGCTTGTCTGCAAGGGGCTGGGGAGATGTCCTGGGAGGGGTGGGGAGCTAGGTTGAAGCTGGAGGCCCCTTAGAGGGTGGTTCACACATGGGGGGTGGGGAGCAGGGGTAAGCTTCAGAGAGGACTTGGCTCTGGGCAGCCCCAGTCAGACACCTGGTCAGGAGCCTGTGGGCCCTGGTCCAGCCCCCTTGGTGTGTTGGGAGGGGGGCATGTGCTGCCTGGGCACTGGCCCAGGAGGACCCAGGCTTTGGAAACAGGCAGGCCAGAGCACAGCCTGCCTGGAGGGGGCTGGGAATGAAGCAGCAGAAAGAACTCGGGTTCAGGAGCCAGGCCCACTTCACCTCAGACCACAGGCTGCAACACACTTATGGAAGGACTATGGGCAAGTCATGCAGTAACCCTGAGCCTCAGTTTTCCCTTCTGTTAAATAGGGACAGAAAATTCCTAGTGCTCATACAGTGCTTACTACTGAATGGAAATCACTGTCATTGCCACTATTAATTGTATTAAGATAATTTTAAGACACGGGAGGCCCTACAACAAGGCTCTCGGTGCCACATTCCTGAGCCGTCACCCACATGGCTGTCCTTGGTTAGGCAGTCTGATTGGCTAGTGGTATATCAAAGGCTGTGTTAGAAGCCCCAGGGTCTGGTCTCCTGTCCTTTGGGGGCATGGTTGGTTTTAACTACACCCCTGCTTAAACTCCATGCTGTCTCCCCTTCCTATCAGATGGAGCCAGAACCTGCAGAAACCCCGTCTGCAGCAGTGGAGGTGGCCAATGGCGCCCAGCAGACCCGAATGGACAAGGCACCAGAGAGGCGAAGCCCAATGAGTGCAGAGGAGCTGATGGCCATTGAGGATGAGGGTGTCCTGGACAAGATGGTATGGCCTGATCTGGTGGATGGGGGATTGGCAGGCAGCTAGGCCAGCAGGCTCCAGGTGGGCAATGACAGGGGCTCTATCCGCAGCTGGACCAGACTACGGACTTTGAGGAGCGGAAGCTCATTCGGGCTGCGCTGCGTGAGCTTCGACAAAGGAAGAGAGGTAGAGCGCCTGTTGCCCCAACCCTAGATCCAGCTCCCCCCTCACTGGGGTCCGTTTGTGGATGCTCCAACTCAGTAACTGCCCTACCCAGTGTCTCCTTCTCTCCACCCGGCTCTTCCCTTCCCTCCTTCCCCCTGGATCCAGCTGCTCCCTTCCCTGGCTGCTTCTCTCCCACTAACGAGACCCAGAGCCAGTTTCTCTTCTCTTTCCTAGACCCGGTTACCCTCTCCCCCAACTACTCCTCCTTGGATCCAGTTGCTTCTCCAAGTACTGCCAAGGACTCCTTCCCTGAATCCAGATACTCCCTCTCCCAGCTGCTTCTCTCTCCCTGGGGTCCACAGATGGCCACCTTAGCCTCTGCCTCCTACCCACTTCCCCTTCCCTGGACCCAGCTATTCTTTCTTTCAGTTTCTCAATTCACTTGCTTCTCCAGACACTCTCAGTTCCTCCCTCTCTGGATCTAGCTGCTTCCTCCAGGGCCTGCTGATGCCACCCAGCCTCCACGCCCACCCACCTGTTTCTTCTTTAGGCCCAGTTACCCGCTTTGCCAGCTTCTCTCCCAGCTACCCTTTCCCTGGATCAAATTGCTTCTCAGATACCTCCAATTACTCCGTCCCTGGATCTAGACATATCTTGCTTCAGCTGCTCTTCTTCCCACCAAGACCCATTTGAAGGTCCACTCCACTACTGCCCTCACTCAGCTTCTTCTTCCCTGAACTCTGCTACTCCCTCCCTGGATCAAGATACTCCCTCTAGATTCAGATACTCATCCCCACAGAAACTCCCTTCTTGGATCCAAATATTCCTCCTCTGAGTTCAGCTATTCCATATCCTCTCCTTTCTGAGTCCACACCCCCATTCCCTGCCAAGTTATGGCTATCCCCTCACCCTCAGCTACTCCTAAAGAGGGTGCTTGTTCCCTGTGTCTTCAGTGTTGCTAACCAGTTCCCCTCCATCCCATCTTATGTGTCCCGTATGCCCGTGCATATGTGCTGTGTGGGTGATGGTGGCCCTTCTGGGCATGCATGGGGCATTCCCTGCCCAGACCAGCGGGACAAGGAACGGGAACGGCGGCTGCAAGAGGCACGGGCCCGGCCCGGGGAGGGCCGTGGCAACACAGCCACCAAGACCACCACGCGGCACAGCCAGCAGACAGCCGATGGCTCAGCTGTCAGCACTGTTACCAAGACCGAGCGGCTCGTCCACTCCAGTAAGGGGCTAAGCAGGCTCAGGGCTCAGGGTGGGAAAACGTCCACCTCACTGGCCCCATGCCTCTCACACTCTTCCTCTCGTCCCCTGCCCCTGCAGATGATGGCACACGGACGGCCCGCACCACCACGGTGGAGTCGAGTTTCGTGAGGCGCTCGGAGAGTAAGGCCGCCCAGCGTCTGCCTGTGCCTGCTTGCCTGCCTGTCCGCCTCCTCAGGCTCTTCCTCAAACTCTCTCTCCGAACCATTTTCATCTTTGTGTCTCTGTACAGCCATCACTTTCTCTTCTCTGCCTGCGACTACCACCATCCCTCCACCAGCCTCCTGCCCCATCTCCCACATCAAGCCCAGCACCTCACCCCATTCTCCCTCCTCTGTCTTGCAGATGGTGGTGGCAGCACCATGATGCAAACCAAGACCTTCTCCTCTTCATCATCCAAGAAGATGGGCAGGTGAGCACAGGAACCCACTCCCAGACCACAGAGGAGTCAGTGCCACAGGGGAGCTCACTGCACACCCATTCTACAGAGGGGCAGACCGAGGTGCTGGGAGGTGAGGGTGTATGGTCAGGGAGGGGCAGAGTGGGAGTCAGACCACTCCTACTCCCCTTGTGATTTCACCTAATCCTCAGCTGCACCATGGGGGAGGCCAGAGATTTGCTCAGGGTCTTAGAGGGGCCTCCCCACTACACTGAGCTGCGTGCTGGCCCTGCCACTTCCCAGTGTCTGCAGACCACATCCCATGTCACAGAGCACCCTTACACTTTAGCCCCATGAGGGTGGGGTGCACCCTATGTTACCGAGGATGTTGGGGCAGAATTCAGGATAGGAACCAGAGGGGTCCAGGGACTCTGAGTCAGAGACCTATGTTCAAGTTCTTGTGCTGCCCTCCATGCCCTCTGAAATTTGAGGCCCTGTTTCCTCATCTTTAGTGGAGCTGGTAAGGGTCCCTCCATCCTCTTATGAAATTTAAAATGACACATAAAAAAGGCTCAATAGACATGAGCTATTATTATCATGACTGTTACCACGTTGGTTGTCATTATTAGTTGATAGTGCCCAGAATATGAACTCACCAGTAACTTGACAATACAGCGAGCCTTCGCAGACAACTCCCCAGGGGCCAAGTCTGTTGAAAAGAGCTTGGCTCCCATCTTCTGGTCGTTTGAGCCTCAGTCTACTCCTCTATAAATTGGGTTTGATGAGGACACCTCCCTTGCTGGTCAAGATACCGCAAGAGTGTAGGGTCTGGAGCGCGACAAGACCCCTCGCTTGGTGAGGTGGGGTGGTGGCATAGGAGCGGCCCTCCTCGGCCCTAACAGTCATCTCCCCACCCCCTCAGTATCTTCGACCGGGAGGATGAGGCCAGCCCGCGGCCTGGCAGCCTAGCGGCGCTGGAGAAACGCCAGGCGGAGAAGAAGAAGGAGCTGATGAAGGCACAAAGCCTGCCCAAGACCTCGGCCTCTCAGGCCCGCAAGGCCATGATTGAAAAGCTGGAGAAGGAAGGCGCCGCGGGGTGAGCAGCAGAGAGTGGGGAGGGGCGGGGCCTAATGACTGCAAGGGGCGGGGTCTGGATAGTGGTGGGCAGGGGGGGCAGAAACGGGAAGAGCGAGGCTGGAGCTGTGGTGGGAGGAGCCTGAAGGTAAAGAAGGTGGGCCCAGCGGGTAGGCACCCCAATACTCCTGTGACCCTGCTCCTGACACCACCCCTGCAGCAGCCCTGGCGGACCCCGTGCAGCTGTGCAGCGCTCCACCAGCTTTGGGGTCCCCAACGCCAACAGTATCAAGCAGATGTTGCTGGACTGGTGCCGAGCCAAGACGCGTGGCTACGAGGTGAGCTCTAGGAGACCAGGTGGCCCAGTGGGCCACCCCTCCTCTCTGACCCTCGCTGCTCCCATCCCCTAATCCCAACTGCAGTCACCCTCACAGCCACCATGCCTGGCAGGGAAGATGGACATTCCTCTTCTGGGATGAAACAGGCTCAGAGAGGACACATAACATGCCCTTGGTTCCAGAATAAGTGATTAAGTGGCAGGGCCTAATGAGGGCCCTTGGATGGTGGGGATGGTTCAGGCCAGACCCCACCCTTGAAGTCCCCTCCTCATTGCTCTGTGGGGGGCATTGGGTAAATTTCGATACATAAGGGAAGGAGTGATGAGGGCATGACCATGGCCTTAACAAGGTGGTACTGGGCCTCTTTGTTGCTCTGTCCCCTAAGTAGCAGACATGGGAGTCAAGGAACTGCTTTGGAGGAGGTTCATGTTCCCACTGCTCACCGGCTGTGCAGCCTTGAGCAAGCCACAGGACCTCTCTGAGCCCTGTCGTGCTAGGTCTGGAATGCCACAGTACTGGAGGGTGAGGGGCATGGGGGAGCTGACAGTCCTCTCACTACCCATAGCATGTGGACATCCAGAACTTCTCCTCAAGCTGGAGTGATGGGATGGCCTTCTGCGCCCTGGTGCACAACTTCTTCCCTGAAGCCTTCGACTATGGGCAGCTCAGCCCACAGAACCGGCGCCAGAACTTCGAGGTGGCCTTCTCATCCGCTGAGTAAGTGTGGGCCCCAGCCCTGCTGGTGTCGGCTGGGTGTCTGGGGCTGGGCATCTGGGCCAGGCCCAGCTGCCCCAAGGCCCCCTGGAGCTGGCCAGCCACACTGTCATTCAGCGATTGAGACCCCCTTCCCCAGAAAGCCCCCGTCCTCTTCCACCCCACCCACCTGCTGCTGAGCGTGCCAGGTGCCCGCCGGAACGAAGGAGCCGGAGGCCCGCCTACCAGCCCGGGCCAAGGCCCACCAGGTGGCCCTGTCCATATCCCCTCCATCCCAATCCTCTGCCCCCTTCTCCCTCTCTCCCTCCCTTTCTCTGTCCTGCTCTCCTCCCACTATCACCAGAGCTTCCTGCTCCCACGGGATCCCGGCTGGAGATTCCAAAAGGAGGCTCCTGGCCCGGGCCCCGTGCCCGCCCAGCCTATATAGGTGTTGCCAGAGGCTTATATAGGACATCAGCAAGCCCTCCACTTTGGAATCGTTGCCCCGTCTGCTCACTTCACCCTCAGCACCCTCCTCCATCTGTCTTCCCTTCTCTACCTTTCTCTTTCTGGCTCCCCTAGAGTTTTCCTCTTTCTCCTCCCTCCACCTCCTCTCACGCCTCCCTCACCCCCACTCCCTGGGGCACAGCCCTCCTCTTCAACCTTGGCGTCAATGCCAACGCCATCGCCCCCACCCCGTGTTCCCTCCCGCTTGCCCCGAGAGTTCTCTGCACCTGTGACTGATCTGGCCCCCACCCCTGTCTGCATCGCACACCATTAGTGATGGGTAGTGAGCGGCACGTCCACGATGGGGAGGGGGCATGCGGGGGGCTGGCAGACTGCAGCACTGAGAACGTAACTGAACTCATGTCTCTGTGTGTGTGTGTATGTGTGTGTCTCTCTGTTCTCCTCCCCTCTCTCTTCTCTGCCTCTTCCCCACCTACCCTGCTCGGGCCCCATCCCCTGCCCCTTCCCGGCCCCCTACCCTCCCCAGGACCCATGCGGACTGCCCGCAGCTCCTGGACACAGAGGACATGGTGCGGCTTCGAGAGCCTGACTGGAAGTGCGTGTACACGTACATCCAGGAGTTCTACCGCTGTCTGGTCCAGAAGGGGCTGGTAAAAACCAAAAAGTCCTAACCCCTGCTCGGGGCCCCACGGTGAGGAATGCCTCCTTGCTCGCCTGCCCAGTTACGCCGGAATCTGCTCAGTGGGGCACAGAGAGAAGCTGGGGAGATGGCGGGGGAAAGAAAGGGGAACCTGAGAAGAGCCAGAAGGAGCCAGACATGGCCCTGTCTTCTGGTTATTCAGGACCTAGCAGGCAAGAGCATTCTCCTAAATGGGCAGTGATGACCCAGGTGAGCAGGACTGAGGTGGAGGAAGCCCAGGAGGCCAGGGGAACCCGAAGGAGGCACCTGGCCCTGTGGGCAGGTCCAGGACAGTGATCTGAAAAAAGTACAAACTAAGCTGGGATCTGAATGACCAATTCAGGCTAAAGGAGGGAGAGGGGGTACCCAGCAGAGGGACCAGCCTATGTACAGGGATGGGGTCGAGGGAGCTGGAGGCCATGGTACACCCAAGAGGGGAAGGAAGTTTATTTAGTCTGGGTGAAGAGGGAGGAAGGGGTCACAGTCAGGAGTCTGAACTTCCTTCTGAGGACAACAGGAGTCATAAAAGATTTCCAAACAGAGAAGGGATGTATGTGGTCTGGTGGCATTCTAGAACAATCCTGGGGTGAGGCCTGGATGAGGGAGGGAAATGGAGGGGACAGACTAGACAGCTAGAGAAGCTTAAGTGGAGAGATGGACTTCCTGATGGATCTATTGGGGAGGGAGAGAAAGGATCAGGGAAGAGTCTCCGGCCTCCAGTTTGCACACTGGGGAGTTGGTGGTGCCATGCTCCAAGTTGAGAGGCTCAGGAGCAAGGCCAGTTTAACAGGAAGATGCTTCTGGTGGGGATCCTGGATTCCCAAGCCAGCTGTGGCATTTCCTGTCCAGACGCTTGACTCCAGGGCCACAGTAGAGAATTCAGATCCTGAGCTAACTGCCCATTACAGACCAGGAGCCCAGAGAAGGAGAGAGTTGGGCTCAGAGAGTGCTAGCGGGTTTAGGTCAGAGCTGAGGCCAGAAACTGGATCTCTAGACCCCCCAGTTAGTGGCTCTTTTCCTTGCCCCATCACTTTCCCCACTCATTTTGTAGAGAGAAGAAAAGACAAAGGCCTGGAGGGAGAAGGGGGATTGCCTGAAGTACCTGAGTCAGGGGCAGAGCTAGCAGTGCATTCAGATGCCCCTCGGGGCCTGGAACCATTGTAGGGTGCAGCCCACATGTGCACACATACACTCAGAGAGGCCGTGCAGGTGAGGGGAGGATGGGCTTGGTGCTGTCTCCAGGTCATATATGGACTTAGGAACTGCTGCCCAGCAGGCCAGCCTGGAGGGAGAGGGGCCCAGCCCGGCCTCGATCCAGTTGGAAAGTGTGACTCAGCCGTACTGTTGCTCGAATAGCCTGGTGTTTGGCCTGTCACTGGGGCAGTTGGAGCCCTGAGCCGTGAGCCCCGGTGTAAACAATGGCTTTATAAGGTCTCCAGGGAAGACACCAGAGGTGGGAGGGAGCTCCATGTTGGGGGAGGCCGGGATCCCTGGGGAGATGGCCACAGCTGGAAGAAGCTACAGAGAGAGGCTGCCCCTTTGCCATAGTACAGCTGGTGAAACAAGCCCAAACTGGGGCCGAGATGACCCCAAGGGCACATAGCACATCAGCAAGAGAGTCAGGAACCTCTCACTCATCCTAGTTGCTTCCCAGGACTCAAATGAGGCAAAGAATGACTATACTGTTGCTGTAAAGATGGGGAAACTGAGTCACAAGGCAGGGCTTCTCTAGCTTCCACAGCTGGCCAGGAGTGGAGCCTTGACCTAAACAGCTCTCCTGCTTCCCAGGACTCCCTGAGAGAGTCCTGGTAAGCTGAGAGTAGGCCCTAGTCCTACCATGGTTTGACCTTGAAGGTTTGACCTTGGAGGCACAAGGTAGGAGGTAGTCCTGGGCCCTTGAGTATCTTGGAAACAGGAGCAATTCCTGCCCTTGTGCCTTCTCTGCCAAAGAAAACTTGGTTAACAGCATTGACTGTTTACTGTATGTCAGGCATGGCAGATGGGAGGGAGCAGGGTAGAAGAGGTCTTGCTCTGGGAGGGAGGGGAAATGAGGCTGGGGTCACCCTCCTGGCGCTGTCAGTTGCTTAGTAGCTGCAGCCCACTCACCCCAGAGTGAGGAGAGGGCTTCTGCAATATGGAAGAAGGGGCCCCAGGCAGTTGCCAACACCCAGAGCTGGGGTCTGGATGCCATCAGCCCAGCTTTTCACCTACTAAGCTGTGGAGCTCGAAACAGATGACTCCGCTGCTATGTGACTCAGTTTCCCTCTGTGGAAGGTGCATCTAGCACTCTGGAAGATGGATAGAAGGGTGGTCCCACCCCTGAGCATAACGTAGATGGTCCAGTCTGTATTGATTGGGACACTCATCTGCCTCCCCTGCCCTACCCAAGGGGGTAATAAGGGTTAAAGAATGGTCTCCCACACATACACAAACACCTCCCTGGATGGCAGGGTTGTCCTTTGAGACATACAGGAGTTCCCAGGCTGCTCTGCAGGAGGTGCCAGGCCAGGGAGCTGGCAGATAATCTGGGGCCCAGAGGGTCACTGGAGAGGAGGGTCCTAGATGCAGGGAAAGATTTGATCCCCTTTAGGTACAGTGGTCCAACTGAGAGGCTTGTGCCAGCTGGAGTGTGCCATTGAGGGTGAGGAGACGGCGCGCCCTCCAGAGAGGAGTGGGCGGGGTCAGGAGTCAGGACGTCCCCAGGGCTTGGGGTTGAGACCCCGACCCAGCACCGGGTCCGCTGGGATGGGGCAGGGCTCTCTTCCACTTCCACATACCTGGCCTGACTCCCCACAGGGGTGCCTCCAGGCTTGGGTGGGTGGGGCCTGGGGTTTCTGCCTTCCTGGAAGGCTTTTCCCCCATTCAGTTGATCAAGAGTCGAGTTTATGGAAGACCAGGAAGCTGCGGCATTGGAAAGACCTCCCGGTAGAGGGTAGCCGCAAGAGGCGGGGCCGACGCTGACAACGACCCCCGTGCCCCCTCCCCGCAGGATGCTTGTGGACTGCGTGCCCCTGGTGGAGGTGGAGGACATGATGATCATGGGCAAGAAGCCCGACCCCAAGTGCGTCTTCACCTATGTGCAGTCGCTCTACAACCACCTGCGGCGCCACGAGCTGCGCCTGCGCGGCAAGAATGTCTAGCTTCCCCGCCCGCACGGCCGCCCGCGGCAAGCTGCCCGCACCATCCAGGCACCATCCCCTCCCCTGTGCGCCTGCCCACCGCTGCCCTGTCTGTCGCGACACCTTCCCACGCATACACACGCAGCGTTTTGATAAATTATTGGTTTTCAAAGACTCTGACTCCTCTCTGCCTCCCTTGGGGGTTTGAATGGAGGGCAGCTGGGCAAGGTGTGCCCACGTCCCCACTCTGGCAGCCAGGCAGCTGGGGATGCGGGGTCTCCCAGGGGTATTCGAGGAGCTCCTATTGTTCACCCGCCCGCAGCAAAGAAGGAGTCGAGTTTCAGTTAAGGCGAAAGGGGATTTAGTGGAGCTGGGGAGGGAAGAAAGAAGGGTTAGGAGGAACCCTCAACTCCAACCCTGCTGGCTTGGGGACGGGGCGTCGACCCTCAGCGAGGGAGGTGCTCCCGGGACGCTGAGCGCTTCATTCTGTCCCCAGGGCTCAGGCAGGGGGGTGCCGCGCTCCCAGACCTACAGGTCACCGCGGTCAGGAGCGCCTTCCGCGGGCCTAGCGGGCGCCCGCAGGTATTCCGGGGGCACAGGCTCGTCGGGCGCCGCCTTGCGGTAGAAGCCGAGCTCCTGCACCAGCGCGTTGATCTCCTCGCGGGTCATGTCGCTGAGTGGAATTCGCTGCAGTGGAGGCGGGGCGGAGTCAGCGCGCAGGGTCCCGCCTCTCGCCCCGCCTCCCAGTCCGCCTCCCCAGGCCTCACCTCCAGTTCCTCGAAGCGTTGGCCCAGCAGCACGAGCTCTGGGTCGGCCCCCGGCAGGTGTTTCATTACCAGGTTGTGGCTGGAGATGGTGTTAAGGTGGGTAGTGGTGGAGTGGGCGGAGGCAGATGGGGTCTCCCGGGGCCTTGCTGATGTGAACAGCACTACCGCGTCTGCCCAGGGAGGGCAGGAATCCCCATTGACACTTGAGGAAATGGGGTTCAAAGAAATCAGAGGGTCTCCCTTCGGTTCCTGTATCTGTGACAGTCATCACTAGTCAATTTCTGTTGCCAACCCAAGACCACCTCAGAATTCTCTGGGCAGCCACTCAATTAACCCCATTTGTCAGGTGAAAACCATTTGTCATCCTGATCTGTGAAGTTAAGTGGAAGAACATTCTCCAGATCCCCTCCCCATCCTCCCTCCCCCAGCACAGTAGGCGGATACTAGAGTGGGATGTCCTGGGTGACGAAGGCCTTCACCTGGAGAGGAACCATAGCATCAGACCCCACCCCGCTCCTGGTACCATCAGGAAGCCCAGTGAGGTCACACAGCACTCAGGCAGTTCAGGAGAGCAGGCTCCTGATTCCCAGCCCAGGGATCCTCCCCTACCCAGTCATTGGGACCATGTTGCCCCTGCCCCAGGAGACTCAGAAGGGACAGAGCTGGGGACCCCTTCCTTCAAACTCACCTCTTTCAAACGATTCAGCTGTCATCCCCCACAGGTCTGGAGGGGGACAAAATGGGATCGGTCAAGAGTTCTTCATGTCTCCCCTCACCCTCACTGCACCCTCCTCCCCCAGCTGGGAGTTGAGTGGGGCTGTGGATTACTCCCTGGAAGAGCAGTTCCCAAGGTGTAGAGATGGGGATCCCTTGTGGGCAAAAGGGGGAACTCTGTACAGACCGGGATGCTGAGGCCTAGCAAAACCAGAGGAAAAGAGGAGCAAGGCCAGAGACCCGAAGGGCACTTACCAGCCTTGGGGCTATTGCCTGCACACCATACTGACTGTTGACTCACTCCCAACGCCCAAGACAAATGGTCACCCTACTCCTCTCAGGCAGTAGAGACCTGGACCTGCCCTTTGGCCTCTAGAACCTCAGGGTGGAGGCAGGCCAGAAGGAAACAGCTCAGAACTTCCCTAAGAGGCCCCATTAGAGACACCTACCATCTGGTCCCTACGTCACCCCATGCAGAGCTGACCCTCCCTGCCACCTTCAGCCTAACCCTACAGATCACCTGGTTGCCTCCCCAACAAGGGAGGGTGGGAGGGTGGGAGGGCCCCTCCCTGTACTCTCTAGGGGGGAGCTACCTCCTAGCAGGGGCCCAGACCCCAGGACCACCCATTCTAGTCCTCCCTCCTCCTCCCCTTCCTTTTTTCAGACAGAAAACTAAGGCCCAGAGAAGGTCTGTGAGGATCCAAGTCACACAAGGAAACAGGGACTTTGGCGGGGGCATTTCCTGGCAGGGAGTGTGGGGGAACTGATGCGGAACAAGTGTTGGTAGGGCAGTTACCAGCCCCCTTCCCTGGCTTTTGCCTGGTGAGGGGAGGCTCCAGAAGACCTTCCCTCCCCCAGGCAAAGGGAGAGAGACCAATCGGAACTAGGGTGGGGAGGAATTCCAGGAAAAAGAGGATTGATGGGGGGATGGGAAGTTGGGCTCCAGAGGGCAGATTTGGGAGTCACCGGCCGGAAGAAGTTAGAGGACAGGGCCAATGCGGAAGAAGTTAGGAGACAGGGCCAATGTGTCTGGAGCCCGCTGTCCGGCGGGGTGGGGAACTGGGAAGAGGTTCAGATTTCCAGATGGCAAGATTGGATGTCAGGCTTCCACAGTGGATGCTGGGGCGTTCTGAGGCTGAAGAGTGGGAGGGACAAGTCCCGGCGGACTGGAGGGAGTTGGAAGGGTCCTGAGGTCAGAACGGGTGGTGATCCCAAAGCTAAGGGGTCATAGGGTAGGGCGGCGGTTGTCCCTAGGCTGGGGGCCGGCGCACTCACCTCTACCCGGGCTCGGGCCAGGCCTTGTAGACGGTTCCAGTCGGGCCGGAAAGTGGTGGCGGCGGCCGCGAGTGCCGCGAGAAGCAGCAGCAAAAGCGGCGGAGGCAGCGGTAGGTGCATTGAAACCGGGCCGAAGATGATCCGCAAGCTGGAGGTGAACCGCCGGGCCACTGCGCCACGTCTGGACCCGAGGGCTGGCCCTGTCCCCGCTCGAGGTCCCGCCCCACTGGGGACCACGCCCCCAGCTCTCGGTCTCCGCCCCAGGGCCGGCGTGGGGGCCTCTCGCGCACTTTCGACGGGGTTTGGGCTCCTCTCTGGCCCTCAGCCCTTTACTTTCCCATCCTGAGAATGTCCACCCAGCCTGTGCTGACCGAGAGCGCTGACGCTCCGACAGGATGCTGCCAGACAGTTCCCCCTTACGCCGGCAGGTGGCGCAAGCGAGATGCGGACGGACACGGGAATTCCTGGGCCAGACGCTCGACTTGAAAACGGGGAAATTGAGGCTTAGAGAATCCTTGTTTGTGTTTTTTATTTCTCTGGACGAAATTCTGATGTGGGTTTCAATTCTCTGGAGCACATGTTGTGGCTATAGGAATATTACGTCGTACTCTGTAGGGGCTGGGAGGATAAAAGTGTTAATACACAACAGAAAGCTCTTTAGAACAGCACCTGGCGAGGTACCTTAAAAAGGGCCCCATGAACTCCGTTTTACAGGTTAGGAGACAGGCTCAGAAAGCTAAGGCGATTAAGCTGTGGATCTGGGGTTCGAACTCAAAATGTCCTTTTGCTGATCTCCCCAAACCAAAGATGCTACCTCCCCTCTTCTAGCCTAAGGCAGACAAAGCAAATCGATCTCAGTGCTCTTTCCCACTGAATCTAGACTGAGACACAGAATCCTCTTCAACAAGTCAAGCCTGCATTACGGCTTTATGGACCCTAACCAGTTTTGCCTTCCTGGGCCCCCTCTTCTATCAAAAAAATCATCATCATCATCATCATCAGATTTTACAACTGCTTTGATAAAAAGATGGATATAATCCAATCTGGGTTCATTATTATTTATTCATTTTTAGAATTATGGCTTTAAAATAAGTTAAAATTAAAACATTTTTGTGGACCCCTAAAAGTAGGATGGATCCTAGACACTGAGCCTAATATGTAAGTCAGGTGTGCATGGAGCCCTTTGTTCATAGCCTGCTACCTTCCATTTACTGACTTGATTGTAAAGATATAATAACAATAACAACAACAACACTAGTAATAATAGGCTTACAGCTGTTATTTAATATCCATTCTCTATAAGTACATGAGGACACAATAAATGTAATTGATTCTATCCAGATTATTGACATGATAGGCTATGTCTAGCATTCTATTTACTGCTGAGGAAGTGGGAATTCATCCAAGCTTTCTGAAAGGCAACTTGACACAACAAATCAAAACCCTAAAAATATTTCTTCTACCCAGTCATTCTGCTTCTCAGAATTTGACCCAAAGTAATATTCAGAGAGGAGACCAATTGTTTGGTCAAGACGTTTATCTAAACACTGTTTATCATGGTGAAAAACAAGAAACGACAGAAGCGTGTCACAGCCGGGGATGAGTAAAATAAATGATGGTACCTCCTTTGGATAGAAGACTATGCAATTTTTCTTAATGATGCAGCATACTGCTGTTGGGAGTTGTGATGCTCTGGGTTTCAAGTCACAGAAACTTCAAGTTAAACCAGCTTAAACAATAAAAGTAATCTGTTGGCTCAAATAACAAAATAATCCAGGTGGGGAGGGATTTAGGTGAGGTTTGATCTGGCTGATAAAGTCACCAAGACCTGATCTGTCTCCATTCTGCTTTCCATAGTATCAGCTTATCATGAGCCCAGTTACCTGTGTGGTGTCAAGATGGCTGCAGGACCACTACAGGCTTCTTCATTCATATCTAATCAGGGGAAATCAATCTCTCTCTTTCTCTCTCTCTCCTTCTCTCTCTCCCTCTCTCTCTCTCCTTTTTAACTTCTCAAGCTTTCTTTCCCAAAAGTCCTCAGCAAAAGTCTCCTTGTATCTCACTAGTCCATCCATGATCCAACCAGTGGCCAGGGGAATGGAAAATGCTCCCTGGCTTAACCAGTTGGGACCCATTCCTGAAGGCTGTCAAGAATACCGACTGCAGTGGAGGCTGTGGCAGCCAATCAATTTTATCAAATATGTATGTATAAATATACATGCCTAGACCAAAAGGCAAAAATCTAGACAGAAACAAGCCACTAAGTCAAAATGGTCAACTCTTGGTAAATGAAATTATAGGTGAATTTATTTTCTCCTTTACAATATTTTTCTGCGTTTTCTATAATAAATAGATATTACTGAAACACAAACAGTAAAGTCTGTTTATAAAAATAATGGGACATAGGCCATAGGTTTCCTCTACACCCAGCAAGAGTCTCAGAGTGGCTGAAGCCAGAGGCCTCATGGAGCCCATGGTTTTTCTGCTGACAGAACCAAACCTCAGCGCCCCACAGGCCCACGTTCACTGTTCACTGGACAGACGCCAGCAAACCACTCTCATTGCATTAACCTGGACGCTGTGGCCTGGAGGGGCCACAGTCTGGGCTGCTGAGGGTTGACAAGCTGGCTAGTGAAACTGAAGGCAGAGACATTGGCCATGACAGTACCAGGAACAATTTGGCATCAGCGACCAAGGGAGGCTCAGGACCTCCCAGAACAGATCTCTGCTCATAATCCACGCCCTTATGTGGCAGTTTATAATCTAGGCCGGCAGCCATACTTATGTGGGGCTGGATTTGGGGCTTAGTCTGTGAAGAGCCAAGCTCAGACTGGATTGGGGTCAGTCCCTAGCCTATGGCCAGGTTTAGAACTGGTGCTGGGGCTGGAGTCAGGTCTCAGTCAGTTATTGGGCTTGGGCCTCAGTCGGTGACCAGGATCAAGGCTCAGTCTGTGACTGCACTCAGGGCTCAGTCTTTGACCGGATTCACTGCACAGTCTGAGGTCAGGGGTTTGTGTGTAACCAGAGTTGTGTGACCCAGGGTCAGAGCTCAGTTTGAGGTCAGGGTTCAGTCAATGATTAGGCTCAGGGCTCAGTCTGGAACCAGGTTCAGTTAATGACTAGACTTGGACCTCAGTCTAGACCTGGGGTTGAGGCTCAGTCTAAAATCAAGGGTTAGTCCGAACTAGGGTTAGAGTTGAGTCTGTGACTATGATCAGGGCCCAATCTGGGTCAAGAATTGAGGTCTCAAGTTGGAATCAGGCTTGGTCAGGCTTGGATCTGGTTCAGTATTTGACTAGAGTCAGAGCCCAATCTTGAGCTGGGGTGGAGGCTTAGCCTCAGCATGGGATCAGGGCTCAAGTTGGATCTAGGATCAAGGCTAGGGTTTAGTCTGTCTCTGTGCTCTCTTCTGAGCTCCAATAAAGAAATTTCTGGGGCACGGGAGCCAAGGGCAGGTCAGCATACGAGAAGGGAGAGCCCCCAGACTAGCTTATGTCCCTGCAGTGAACCTCTCCTTGCCTGCTAAAGCCGGTTGTCCTAGAGCCTTCTAACCTACATGGCTCTGCTGCCCGAGATCCCCTCGCACCAGCGTAAAAATAGCCACTCACTTCAGAGCAGCTGACAGCGGGTGCTGGGCTGCCTGGGAGGAGGGGGAGCCAAGGAGAGGGAGGAGGGATGCTTGAGCTCAGCCCCAGCTGTGTGACCTTGGGGAAGTCACTCCTCCTCCTTAAGTCCATTCCTGAGGGGCAGAATGGGAGGTGAGGATGACGCCTGCCCCAGGGGATGAGAACAAGGGGACAGTGATACAACATGAGGCACTTGGTACCAATAAGGAGCCCTGGAGTGAAGCCTGGGGAGGAGAAATGCTCCTCCAGGCCCTGTATGCGTTCTCCTCCAGGAAGCCCTCCCTGATACTTACCTCTTCCACCTTCCCACAATACCCTGTGGCGCCCTCTGCATCTCGAAACATTTCTCAACTAGTGGCCACAGTGTGGCCACCCTCACAGTAAGCCTGGGTCAGATGACCAGGGAGCCAAACGGAGGACAGATCTTATGTACCATTACCATCCTCAGGTGCCCCTGGGAGGTGGGTCAAGGAAGAGGAAGAGGAAAGAGGAAAGAGGAAGAAGAAAATCTCTCTCCTTTCCCTGCTTAAGGTGGATTTACTCTGAGCAAAAGGGCCATGAGGCCATGGGTACAGATTTTGCATCATTTGGCAGCCAGACCCTTTCACACTCCACAGCTTTGCACCTGCTGCCCGCTCTGCTTCCCAGGACACTTCTTCTCTTCTCAGTTTGGCAATGCAGACTCTCCTTCAAAGAATGAGTTCAACGGGAACCTCTGTATCCACCATCTCCCCAGGAACCCCATGCTCTGAGCCCTACTGGCTGGGTAACCCCTAGGCCTCAGTTTTCTCCTCTGTCAAATGGGGATCTTATTACCAACCTCACTAGGTTACTATGGAGAGAGATTGCGATAATCCATCAACCACTTCCTTTCCTATCCCTGACCCACACAGCTTGGGGGGGTAGAACTAAGCGTTTCCAGGAGGGGGCTGGACAAGATGTACTCTCTGCCTCAGTACAGCTCCCACCCCGAGGAGAGAGGGAAGCGAGGGAGCCAGGAGGTGTCTCCGGAGACAGCCGTCTCCAGGGGGGCGGTTCTCCCTGGCAGCTGCCCCCAGCCTGCCGCCCTGAGCCCCAGAGCCTGTTATCAGCTTCCTTAGTCATCACACCAGGAGCTCAAATATAGCTCTTTCCCTGTTCCCTTCTCAGCTGGGGTCCGCCCTCCGCCCCCTTCCCCTGGCAAGGGCATGTCTGGGTCTCAGAGCCCCTTTTCCTTCCCGCCAGGAATGCAACTCTGCTGGGCCTCAGTTTCAGCATCCACCAAATGGGCTGGCTGGAATAGATGATGGTGGTGGTGGTGGTGGTGGTCACTCCAGGGCAGCTGCCCTTACTGAGAACTTGCTTGCTCCAGGCTTTGTCCTAAATACTTGATATGTATTATCTTGTCGAATCCTCCCAGCAACCTTAGGAGATATCTATTGTTTTTATCTCCCTCCACAGACCAGGAATCTGACTGACCTCCAGGTAAATCAGTGGCAGAGCCAGAAACAAAGTCCCCTGCAGGATCTGAGCTCAGGAAGGGGAGATGTGGAGATCTTGGCTGTCCTGCCAGGGCAGAGGAGCCCTCAGCACACTTATTTGCATGACATTTGCCTGGTTTCCAAAGGGCCTTGATGCCCCTGTCTCAGCCCCCATGGCTGAGCCCTAGGACTGGCTCCAGGCACCTGGATCTTCCTCCACCACCTCCGTGACTGCAACAGAAGACAGGTACTCCTGGGGGCCTGTTTTCTCATCTGTAAGAGGAGTCAGAGGGCTGGGCAGGGTAAGTTCAAAACTTCTTTCCCTCTTTGGCAGCCTGAGCACCACCACCATGTCCACTCTGACCTCCTCCCTCCCCGCCACCCCCATCTTCACCTCCAACTCCACCACCCCATCTTCTTCCTGCCTCTTCTGCCCCATCTCTTGTCCACTTTTACTATCAGCCTCATCACATTACCACCGTCCCTTCATTCTGCCACCTCCACCATCACCATCCTTTGTTTTCACCTCCACTGTTGCCATCACCATTACCTCTACTACCTCTTCTGTCACCATTCTCCATCCCATCACTGTCACCTTCACTTTGTCAGCACCATCACCTCACAGCCTACAGCATCACTGTCAGTCCTCCATTTCCATCATCATAATTATGTACATTATCATCTCCATCAGTACAATGACCACTGTCATTACCTCCCCCATCACCAATGTCATCACCTCTGCATCACCACCCAAAAAATCCTTTCCACCCCAGGGCCCTGATATAGCCTGGGTCTCTGCCCCTGAAATTTCCAGCCTCACAGAGATGCTGGCCCAGAAACACAGGCTAGACCCAGAGACAATCAAGCAGAAGTGGGAAGTCCATTCAGGAGAGGGGAATGAGGCATCTGTCCACATGACTTTCATGTAGGGGACCACAGAGATCCACAGGGATACAGAGGTGACCAGCAGGGAGCCCTGGGCACATAACTCTGAACATTTTCTGCCTAAACTGAGTGAGATCACTCTTCTCTAAGCAATCTAGCCATTCTGGAAGAATCAGGATTTCAGGGACTGCTTAGCAGATAAGAGTGAGAATGGGGAAAGGGCAGAAGCAGAGGGCCCCCAGCCATCTCTGGCCAAATCTGGACCTTGTCACTCATTCACTCTTCCTATTTGTTCATTCATTCGTTCGTTCAACAAATACTTCCCTAGGTCCTTTGGAGACCAGGCCCTGTGCTGGGTCATGGCCAAAGAAGTTCCCAGGCCTGTTTTTGACCCTCCTGCCAGTCTGTTCCCCCACTTTTGGGCCTTTCTTCACCCTAGTTTCCTTCCCCCGGACAGCCTGAGTGGCTCCTGGGGGTCTTGGGTCACTGAGGGAGCTCCCTTTCTTCACTGAGACTCAGGAGACCTCCCCAGCTCACCAGGTGACCTTGAGCAAATCCCTCTCCCAAGCCACTCCCAGTGAGTCCTGGAGGAGGAGAGGAGCTGGGCCATGCTGGGTCTGGCTGTAGGGACATAGGAGGGCAGGCACAAATTGTCTGAAGAGGAAGAGCCTGGGCTGAGGTTGAGATGGGAAGGGACTCCAGTTGCTGGAGCCTGAGTGTCTGGCCCTGAAATGGGAAGAGCCAGGCGGGGGGGCGGGCACCAAGGCCTGAAAATGGGGCAAGGGTGGGGGCCAAGGCAAGGCCTGCACTGGCAGGGAGTCAGGAAGGTAACAGGATCAGGGCAGGGACTCAGGTGTCTCTGAGGCCCTGGAGAGGAGGCTGACCTCCAAGCTACCTTACCCTCAGGTGTGTCAGTGCCCCTCCCTGAGCAAGGGCTGGCCAGGCCCACAGGCAGGAGGGTGGGGGCAGACAGACAGCCTCCTCTATCTGCCAGCTGGGACCTGTGCCAGGCCAATAGACCCACCTCCCTGCCCCTCCCTCCCCCTGCTATAGCCATTCCAGCCTCAGCAGCCAGTCCCCAGAGGGTAGGCCACCTTGCCCTGGCCACCTCTGGGTTGGGAAGTGGGTGCCTGTGCCTTTAAATTCTCAGCAGGTTGAAACGGCTGATGACATCACTGGTTCCCGGGAGCGGAGGAGCTGGAGCCAGAGCCCGAGGGAGCCCGGGCTGCTGGGGCTGCAGACATGGAGGGCCAGGGCGGCAGTGGCAGCAGGAGGCCAGGGACCCGGGCTGGCCTGGGCCCTCTGCCCATGCCCTATGGGTTTTCCCAAACTGGTACACCCTCCAAGGTAAGACCCTTAAAGCCTAGCACCCCTATTCCTGATCCTTGGTCCCATACCCCCTCAACACTGCAGGCACCCTGGTGCCCTCAGCTGGGGGGCTGGCACTATCCTTTGCCCACCAGCAGAGACTGGGCAAACATGGCGCCCTAGGGGCTAAGGGGGTAGTGATGGGACACCCAGAGAGAGATGGAGTTAGCCATCCCCAGGACCCCCTGGAGAACCCTGGACTGAGTGTCTGGGGACCCAGCTGTGCTCCAGCTTTGCTGTGTGACCTTGGGCAAGTTGCTTGTCCTCTCTGAGCCAAAGCAAAATGAGGAGGATTGTTCCTGAAGACTAAAACTGTGACATCTGGGATGTCTAAGTTGTTAGTGCTGAAGGCGGTGTGGTGTTGTTGGGGGGGTTGTGTGCAGAGTGGGACACTAGGAGCCAAGGACGATGCCCAAAATGCAAGCTTCAAAGAGCTGAGTTTGGGGACAGAGGTGGAGGCACAGTTTCAGAGTCTCTGCACTAAGAAGGACATGGGATGCAGGCAGAACTGCATCTCTGGAGGCAAGGATGGGGCCACCCCAGGGTGAGTGTAAACCTTCTTCTGCCCTCCCTGGCAAAGGACGCTGTATCCTCATTTCTGGAGACAGGGGCATCAGAAACAGGGGACAGAAGGGAAAGGGAGAGGAGGTCCCTGCAGGGCTCCACGCCCTCCACTCCACCTGCCGGACAAAAAGATGATACCTGCTTGCTTGTCCTCACTGATGGGGTGACCAGGGTAAGAGGGTACAACCTGTGCACAGAGAGGTGCAATGCCAGGATCAGTAGAATCCTGGACCTGCTCTGAATGTTAGAGTCACACTCTGGAGGATGGACTATCCCATGGAGCTCACACGGAATCCTAGCAAATGTTGGGCTCATAAACACAGAGAATGTGAGACCAAGGCTTCCCAGGATCAGGTGTGGCCAGGGACACTTTACTAGGTTCCTGCATTTTATGGACAGGGAAACTGAGGCCCTGGGCAAGGAGGTGCTTGCCTAAGGTCACACGGAGCTGGGCTTGGAATCAGTGTGGCCATTCCCAGCTCTGGGGTCTTACTCCTGCCTGGAGCTCTGGGAATGGTGAAGAGGACAGAGAGGGCTGTGACCAAAGAGTTTGGGACATTTAGCCGGGAGAACCTGAGGGTTCCTGGGGAGTGTGGAGGAAGGAAGTGGTGTTTAATAGGCTGGACCCAGGGTGTCCAGAGTGGCAGATCTAGGGTGTCAGATCAGTAACCCTTAGCCAGGGGAGCAGCAGGGACTGCAGGGGAGTTGCCTAGAAAAGCTGGCTGTGTGGTCAAGGAGTGGGTGATAGCCAGGCTCAGGTCCAGGCTCACGCTCTGCCTCATTTGAGTCAGGGGTCTTAGTTTCCCTACCTATGAAAGAGGTGTCAGACATGAGGGCGGGGATAGGGTTCTGGTTCCTGGTTCCTCCAAAAGAGAAGCTGATTCACAGCAGAATGGATTGAGGTGAGAAATTAGGAAGAACTTCCTTGGGAAGATGTGCCTCTCTTAGCTAGAGGGAGTCTGCTGGGGTCTGTATGGAACTGGAGGCCAGGATAGGGCTGACCCTGTATCCTATACAAGATGTATCCTATACAAGATGGACTCACATTTTCAGCTCCCAGCGAAGGAGAATGCAGCCCCAGTACCCTTGGAACCAAGGTTGGCTCTGACACCTGTGGGGCCACAAGCAGCTATGCCATCTTCCTCAGAGGGGCCAAGGCTGGCTCTGGTCTCCCCCCGACCCATCTTGGCTCCAGTGTCTACCCCTGGAAGGCAGAAAACTTCTCCTGCCCACCGTAATGCCAGCCTGGCTCCAACATCTGTGGGCCAGTTGGTCATGTCTGCCTCATCTGGGCCGAAGCCTCCTCCAGCAACGTCAGGCTCCGTCCTGGCTCCAACATCCCTGGGGCAGCTGGTGATGTCCGCTTCGGCCAGGCCCAGGCCTCCTCCACCTACCCTGGGGCCCAGGCTGGCAACAATGTCCAGGGACCAGAAGCAGGTGCCACCTGCCTCCGTGGGACTCAAGCCAGCACTGGCTGCTTCAGGCCTGAGCCTAGCCCTGACGTCTGAGAAGCAGCCCCCACAGCACCCCAAGCAGTCCCCACAGCCCTCATCCAGCTCTACTCCAGTGCCCAGTCCAGTTCTGTTGCCCTCTCAGGAACAGGCCCTGGCTCCAGCATCTGTGACATCAGCCCCGGCCTCTGTGGGATGGACGCCAGCTAAACAGAGGGATACTCCGACCTCTAGACCTCTCCCCTCTTCTGAAGGGCATCTCCAGCCCCAGGCTCAGGCATCCGGTCCTATGAGCTCCCCATCCTTGATCCAAACCCCTCCAGATCCTCGGATCTCCCCCTCCTTCAGAGCCAGGCCTGAGGCCTCCCGCAGCAGCCCTGAGGATCCAGTCCTGCCTCGGCCACCCCAGACTCTGCCCCTGGATGTGGGCCAGGGTCCCTCAGAGCCTGGCACTCGCTCCCCAGGACTTCTGTCCCCCACCTTCAGGCCAGGGGCCCCCTTAGCCCAGACTGTGCCCCCACCTCTGCCCAAGCCACCCCGGTCTCCCAGCCGCTCCCCCAGCCGCTCCCCCAACCTCTCCCCTTGTGTCCCCCCAGCCCCTGAGATGGCCCTCCCCAGGCCTGGCACTGCAGGGCCTGGTGGGCACCTGAGCCCCAGCCTTCAGCCCCAAGAGACCCCAGCCCCAGTCACTACCTCCTCTCCTACATCGACCTCGTCACCCTCCTCTTGGTCAGCTCAGCCCACCTGCAAGAGCGACCCTGGCTTCTGGTGAGGGGGCCCTCTCCTAAGAGACTGCTGAGACTTGAGCTCTGAGACTAGCCATCCTTCTAGGGTGTCTTGCCCTACTCTGCCCCAGTTGACCTCCCTGAGGAAGAGGACTTGCGGGTGCTAGGCCCACTCTGGGACCCTCAGAAGACAGCATCCTCTTCTAAGGGACTTGCCCCCCTACCCTGCCTCATTTGATCCCCCTGGGAAAGTCTGGTAGGAGAGATCCCGGGCCCCCTGGGGGTCCTTCTGAGGGCTCACACCATACTTGCCTCAGCTCTTTCCCTAGAAAGAGCCCCTGGGGGGGGGGGTTGGGGATAAGGAGTGGGGCCCAGTAGTGACCCCTCCTGTACTCCTACCACCAGGATCACTGTGGTCACATGGAATGTGGGCACGGCCATGCCCCCGGACGATGTCACGTCCCTCCTCCACCTGGGCAGCAGCGGTGATGACAGTGACAGGGCAGACATGATCGCCATAGGGTGAGGGGGCAGGGCCAGTAGACCCCCTCCTGAGCCCTTCCGGTGGGAGGGGTTTCTAGGGCACCCGCCAATCCGAAGGCTGCCTCACCGTCCCCCTCAGGTTGCAGGAAGTGAACTCCATGATCAACAAGCGCCTCAAGGACGCGCTCTTCATGGACCAGTGGAGCGAGCTCTTCATGGACGCACTGGGACCCTTCAACTTCGTGCTGGTAACGCCCCCCTCACCCCCCCCCCAGGCAGGCAGATACCTCCTGGATGCCCAGCCCTAGGTCTGCCTTGATTCACTGTGGGGCCCGCTGGGCCTCTGTTGACGGGTCCATGAAATGGGAGGATGGAGGAGCAGACCTTGTGGGCGGGAAAAGGCGAGGGCGTGACGGGGGAGTCATGTCCTGTCCCTCAGCCTCCTCCCGCCTCCGCTGCAGGTGAGTACTGTGCGCATGCAGGGTGTCATCCTGCTGCTGTTCGCCAAGTACTACCACCTGCCCTTCCTGAGGAACGTGCAGACCGATTGCACACGCACTGGCCTGGGTGGCTATTGGGTGAGCATGGGAGCGGCCCAGAGGGGAGAGGGCCCTAAGGAGTATGTAGGTTAGTCCCCCGGCCCGCAGCGTTATCAATGTCCCGTCCCCAAGCTCCACCCCTTACCCCTCCCCACCCCATCCCGCCCCATTTTCTAGACCCCGCCCTTTTTTGTCCCCATTGCATCCTAGTGTTCCACTCCTTTCCTAGAACCCACCCCTCTCCTAGCCTCCACCAGCTCTGAGCCTCACCCACTGGCCACGCCCACAAAAAGCACCGCCCATGCCACACCTCCTTACCTAGGCCCCGCCCATGATCCGCCCAACCCTGTCTTCCAAGGGCAACAAGGGTGGAGTGAGTGTGCGCCTGGCGGCCTTTGGGCACATGCTGTGCTTCCTGAACTGCCACCTGCCGGCCCACATGGATAAAGCCGAGCAGCGCAAGGACAACTTCCAGACCATCCTCAGCCTTCAGCAATTCCAGGGGCCTGGAGCTCAAGGCATCCTGGATCACGAGTATGGGCCCGGGGCGGGACCAAATGGAGTTGGGAGGGGCTGGTGAAGGAGGGGTGGGCCTCAGAGTCAAAGCTGATAAACCTTGTGGGGAGAGACGGGGCTTATGGGGATGGAGACCACTCAAACTGCATCTAAGATCTGGAGTGCTGGTAAGTTTGATGGGGAGGCTGAGCCTGCAGCCTGAACTTTGCTGAGGGGCTGGGCCTTGCTGGAGGTCGGAACTTAACTTTCCTCGCTGCTGCTCTGTGGTGCGCTGGAGGCTCTGCCGCAACCCACCCACCCACCCACCCACTGCGTGATGGCTAGGAGCAGCCAGTGCCGTAGGGTTGGATGGGGGCAGAGAAGGATCCCAGTTGGTCTCTTCACCCCACGGACCCTGCTGACCCCCACCCCTGAATAGCCTTGTCTTCTGGTTTGGGGACCTGAACTTCCGCATTGAGAGCTACGATCTGCACTTTGTCAAGTTTGCCATCGACAGCGAGCAGCTCCACCAGCTCTGGGAGAAAGACCAGGTGGGGGAATCCCAGCCTGCACCCCAAGCCGTCCAGCACACTGAGCATGCCCCAGACTACCCGCACCCTAGGCTGTAGTCCTTGCCCTCACCCGCCCTGCCCAAGCTCTTGTCCAATTCTGCGCTTCTGGACTCTCACAGCTCAACATGGCCAAGAACACTTGGCCCATCCTGAAAGGCTTCCAGGAGGGGCCCCTCAACTTTGCACCCACCTTCAAGTTTGACGTGGGTACTAACAAATATGATACCAGGTGAGCTCAGCACTGGGATGAGAGGTGAGAGCATGGGCTTCGGGATGAGGGAGACAGGAAAGAGGGGCAAGAGGCAAGGTCAGGAGCTATGCCTTGATCCCCAGCCACTGATACTCAGGCTACCCCTGCCCATCATAGTGCCAAGAAACGGAAGCCTGCCTGGACAGACCGTATCCTGTGGAAGGTCAAGGCTCCAGGTGGAGGTCCCAGTCCCTCAGGACGGGAGAGCCACCGGCTCCAGGTGACCCAGCACAGCTACCGCAGCCACATGGAATACACAGTCAGCGACCACAAGCCGGTGGCTGCCCAGTTCGTCCTACACGTGAGTCCTGGCCTCATCCTCCCCTCGTGACATCCCCCAGCCTGGCTCAGCATCCCCCTACCCACCAGTAACCCCTTGTACCCGCCCTCAGAAGAACCCACTTGTCATAGCAGACTGGGAGTGGGGTTATAATCTCCATTTTCAGATGAGGAAACTGAGGCTCAGAGACACAGCATCACTCGACCAGGGTCACACAGCTAGTAAAGGGAAGAGTTAGGATTTGAACCCAGGCTAGTCCTTTTAAGAGGCCATGCCTTTTCCATTCATCTTGAACTCCCTCATTTTGAGAAAGTCTTAGGGAAACTTGTGTTAAAATTCACATATATATTGTGAGTGTTTTACATACCAACAAAAAGGTATGTAAATATGAGATTTAATCATTATCATTATCATTTTTTAGTATCTGTTTTAACCTTTATCAGTTAAAGTTGTCCAGAACAATTTTTCTACATTAAAAAAGCCATTAGTATAGCTTTAGAACAGTCAATATATATGCACATGTGCACATCAAAAAATGCTAAAATTCACCAAGACATTTTAAAAATTCACATATATAGTAAGACCAACAAACTCAAAATAGTTCCTCAAACCCTATGTAGCATTCATTCATATTCATTTATTATTTATTTATCATCTTACCATATGTGGTAGGGAGGTGAAGTAGAGATATAAAAAACCCCACAAAACTAAACTCTAAATAGTTACGATAAAATTTAGCATTGTGTTTAGGATTGAGGTCCCTAGTTGCCAAAATAAAAAGGGGATATCCAAGAATGTCAGAACTGGACCTGAGAGACCAGATAGTCCAAATCTCTGTTTTTTTTTTCTGGGGACATGGAGGCCCCTAGTGGGGTAGGCATTTTCCCCAAGTCATATGCCGGTTTAGCAGCAGACTGGGGTAGATCCCATTTTCCAGCCCTGAAACCCAACTCTGGGCTCTCCAGTTCTCTTGATCTGATAAGAGGGAGCCCAGCAAGTCAGAGAATGTTTTCCCTGCTAACTTTGTCATGTGGTCAGTCAGCGGGACAGTGGCCAATATCCTCAGCTGGGAATGGAAATCTGCCCATGTCTAGCCTCCTGTGACCTTTGGTAAAAGCCTTAGGTGTGAGGTTTAACCCCCAGTTAGGAACCTCACCTTGAGAATCACTCCTTTTGGGCACCTGTCCTTCCCTCCTTGTCTAGGACTCTATCCCTTGTAAAATGTTACTTGTTGAGTACAGTCAGGTCTGGTATGGGGTGCTTCACATATGCCATCCCTCTGAATGCCTTGGTAGACCCTGAGATGTCCAAATTCTCCCAGTTTCCTGATAAGGGAAACGGAGGCTCAGAGAACTTAAATCTGTTACCCAGAGCAACACAGAACAGTGCTTAGCAGGGGTTTTGAGCCCAGGAGGCCATGAGGATATTTCCAAGAGCCCACTCTGACCAGACCTGCAGTCACGAACCCAGGGGCAGGGAGAGGATGTGCTAGTTCCTTCTGGAGTAGCTTGGCTTAGAAGCCAAGGAGGGAGGGAAACTTGAAACCAGATAAACAGGGAAACAGATAAAAGCCTGAGGCTGGCACTATCTGAGTCCTCCCCTCAGGGACAAAAGTGGCCACCTGCCACTCTAGCAACCCCACCCACATGGTGACCCCTGATCAGCCTGGGGTGACTCTGTAGGAGGATATTTATGGTTATAATTTGTCTTCATGGACTGAGAACAAACAAGGTTAATAGTGGTCTCTCAGTATAGGTGGGGAAACTGAGTCTTACTTAGGGTGGCTAGGGGCTTATCTGAGGTCATGAAAGAAGTTAGTAGCAGAGCCTGGAAGCTCTCCAGCCATCTATCCAGGTCTCTTCTTGCCTGCTCAGGGGTATTCAGTTTAGCCCAGAATATCTAGTGCTTCATGGGACTTTACCTGTCTCCTTCGCTGGTATATAGGCAAATCATTCATTAAGTACCTACTGCATACTGGGACATTTATGAGATGCTTTATATGGTGTCTCACTGAATCTGCAGAACAACCCCAAGAGTTAAATAAGATCATCAGAGTTTACAGACAGGAGCCTTGGTGTTCAGAGAGGTCAAGAAACTCATACAGGGTCACACTGCCTGTCAATGGCAGAGCCAGGGCTAAACCCATGGTCTACTGAGCTTCAAAGCTGGGTTCTCACTCACTCCCTAAGGAGGCTAAGGGCAGAAAGAGCCCTGAGCTGGGAGGCAGGAAGCCTGACATTTATCCTAGACCTGTTCTTCCTGTTTCCTGGTCTGTGCAGTGGCTTCAAATACCCTTCATCTCAGCTGATTTGTGCTGACTCAGGCCCAAGGGCTCTAGGTGCATGGAATACTAGAGGGTCTCACCTGATATTGTCGCCTGCCCCTGGGCAGTTTGCCTTCAGGGATGACATGCCGCTGGTGCGGCTGGAGGTGGCAGACGAGTGGGTGCGGCCGGAGCAGGCTGTGGCGAGGTACCGCATAGAAACGGTTTTTGCTCGCAGCTCCTGGGACTGGATCGGCTTGTACCGGGTAAGAAGGGCACGTGGGGTGGGGCTGTCAGCGACTTGGGAAGGAAGGGCCTGAAGGGACGACCAGACCCCCACGTGGGATCACTGGTTTCTCCAGGGTTTGATGCCACATTGGGAGGCTGCTGGGGTCAGGTGTTAGGGGTCATGACCTTGATTCCTCTCGCCCCAGGTGGGTTTCCGCCACTGCAAGGACTATGTGGCTTATGTGTGGACCAAACATGAGGACATGGATGGGAACACCTACCAGGTACTTAAGGGGGTGGAGTGGGGAGAGTGGGAGGAAGTCCCCATTGCCCTTGGGGACTCAGGTCCCAGCTTGATGGGTCCTGAGGCTGCCTCCTTCACCCTAACCTGGGCCTAACCCCCTGGACCCACTAGGTGACATTCAGTGAAGAGTCGCTGCCCAAGGGCCACGGTGACTTCATCCTGGGCTATTATAGCCACACCCACAGCATCCTCATTGGCGTCACTGAGCCCTTCCAGGTGAGAAGGCCAGGCTGCAGGGTTGGGGGTGCCAAAAGACTCTATTCAAATGCCACGGCCTCTACGTTCTGCACTCTGACCTTTCTGGGTCTGCCAAGGGGGAAGGAGGGAGTGGTTCCCAGAGGCCTCATGGCTTGTTGGGGAGAGAGGCACCCCAGTGACCAGCCTGGGGTGGTCCCCCTAGATCTCACTGCCTACCTTGGAGCTGGCCAGCAGCAGCACAGACAGCTCAGGTGCCAGTTCGGAGGATGAGGATGACAGCACCCTGGAGCTACTTGCCCCCAAGTCCCGCAGCCCCAGCCCTGGCAAGTCCAAGCGGCACCGTAGCCGCAGCCCTGGCCTGGCCCGCTTCCCTGGCCTCGCCCTGCGGCCCTCGTCCCGCGAGCGCAGAGGCACCAGCCGAAGCCCCTCGCCCCAGAGCCGCCGCCTGCCCAGGGTGGCTCCAGACAGGGGCAGCGACGGTGGTAGCCGGGGCAGCAGTGAGGAGGGGACCCCTGGGCTGCCTGGCCCCTGGGCCTTCCCACCATCCGTACCTCGAAACCTAGGCTTGCTGCCTGCCTTGCGCTTAGAGACTGTAGACCCCGGAGGTGGTGGCTCCTGGGGACCCGATCGGAAGGCCCCCACCCCTGACAGCCTATCTCCCAGCCCCTAAGGTCAGCAGGGACTGGAGGAAGGGGGCCTGGGGCCCTGAGGGTGGTGGGGGCAGGAGGGCCCAGGTGGCCCCCACTCTGCCCCAATCTTCTGCAAACCCACCTGTCTCCCCCCTGCTGCTGCTCCATCTTTATGTGCACCTGCCACTCTGTTCTGGCCAGAGGTGGCCAGCTGGGGTCCCCCAAACTTGGTCCCGGCACCTCATCTGTGACAATCAGCAAAGCCCTATCCAGGCTCCCATCTGGGATGGGGGTAGCAAACCTGGAGGTCGTCAATTAGGAATTAAATTCTCCAGGCTCACTCCCGACTCCTTCTTCACTTGTTAGCAGTCTGGGGTGGGGGCGGTCAGAGGGAGGGGCCCAAGAGGCAAGAGGATGGCAGATCCAACAGTTACCAGGCACCAGCTGTACACGTTCCACAAGCCATCTCCTTTAATCTGCACCACAACCCTGAATTGTGGTGTTTTCAGTACAGTTCTTAGCCCCATTTCACAGGTGAGTAAACAGGCCTCCAAGAGATTCTGGTAGCCTTTGTAAATCAGACACCTAAGCCCAGTTTGCCTGTGTGTTGGAGGGAGGGGCCATTAACGAGGTGCTAAGTGCTGTCCAGGTACTGGTTCATTTAATCCTCAACAACCCTATGAGGTAGGTCCTGTTTACACTCCCCTTTTTCAGAGGAGGAAACTAAGGCTCAGAGCAGGAGAAGGAGGTCTCTTGCTCAAAGGCACAGGGGAGATCTGAAGTTAGGTTTCGGGCAGAAAGAATGGGCCAGGGTTGGGCCAGGAAGGGCATAGCAGCTGTTAAGAGAAAGGGTCCCCTGGGGAGGAGGGGAGTTGGGAAGCCCCTCTCTAGCCCTGCCCCCCATTCTGGATTCAGACACAGGTACTTCTGTGACATCCCTTATTCCCCACTGCTGCCCCCAGCCTCAGAAGGCAGGCACTGAGCCCCCCCCACCCCGGGCAAGTCCTTGAGATATGAATTAATTTCACAACGTGGACATATGTGTACCTCCTCCTGGTACCTGCTGTGGCTGCTGCAATAAGTTATCCCCTCCCCATTCCCATCTGGATGTGAAGTTCCCTGGGAAGGCCCCAGCCCAGGGCAGCAGAATGAGCCTCCTGAATACCATATCCAAGCACAGAGAGGTTGCATCACCAGCCCAAGATCACCCAGCAGAGCAGGAAATGTGGTCCAGCATTTGGACCTTGGTCCCCTACCCTCTCCATACAGCTTCCTGACTGTTCACAAGAGTCCACGCCATGCTTCAGTCTAACACATGGAGAGGTCGAGACCTCCAGGGCCTGGCAAACCCAGAGGTGAGGTCCAGTCTGGGACCCAGGAGAGCTGGAACTGAGGTCACTGGTTCTGGGATTTGAGCTGCCCCTCAGATCCTCCGGCTGCCTGGGTCAGCTGCAGGCACCGGTCATGGAATGACACAGGGGCCCTTGGGTGCTCTGAAGGCCATGCCTGCCCGTTGTCTGTGCCTGTACCCTGGAGCTGAACCCGCCTCTGCTGAAGTCGCTGCAAGTGCCGAGTTGACACCTTGATGGCCCTAAGGTCCCTGGAACAGCTGTGGGGAAAGAAAAGTGGGGCAGGAGGTCACGACTGCCGAGAATCCCACGCTACTCTGCATACAGGGTGACCAGGACCCAGAGAGGAGCAGGGCAGGGTGGGTTATCCCTCCAATGAGGCAGAATAAACCTAAGCTGGCATCCAGAAGCCCAGGTTCTGCAGAAACCCAGGCCAGTCTGGGCCTTGATTTCCCAACCTGTGAAACAGGAGAAGTAACAAGGGAGTGGCTTTGAGAATTAGAATGGAAATGAGATTGTGGATTAGGAGCAAGAGTTAATGCAAGTGTTTTACTCTGTGTCCTGCAGGCCTTGGCCTGTGCATATCACATCTGCTATTTCCTTGGCTTCTACCCCCATTTTACGGGTAAGGATGCAGAGATGTGGAGAGGTGATTCAACTTGCAAGGTCACACAGGATGTAAGTGACAGAGTCGAGATGCCACCTACATGCGCCAACTGCAGAGCTGAACCCAGGGCTGACAGTGGAGCTCAGAGGTCCCCTGATCCCCTCCCCCACCCCCTCGGCCTGAGGTTCATGAAGGGAGTCTAGGCACCTCTCCTCAGGGGAATCCCCCATCCCTCCTGGCTCTGCTGTCACTTACCCTTTGCCCTCAGCACAGTCGGGTGGCAGGACCAGCTTGAAACAAGTCATGCCCAGCAGCTCCCAAAGCACACTGGCACCTGCAGGTGGGCTGTGGAGACTCAGGAAGCGTGCCAGGCTGAGGACAGAAGCAGACTCAGGCTGGGGCAGGGCCTCGCCAGCCAGGTGTCCCTTCCCAGTGCCTGGCAGAAGGCAGCCCACCCCCGGGTCCAAGCCGTCCTCACCGGCATGTGCAGTTGCAGTGGAAGAGGGGTTCATGGGCACTATTGAACAGCTGGAATTTGGTCTCCTGGGGCCCGATCTGATGCTCACACTGGTCCAAACAGCGGAAGCCACGGCAGGCCTGGCGGGCACCTGGGGACAGGTGTGGTGGTGAGGGGAGCCCCATCACCCAGTGAGGCCCCACCGATGCCCCTGCCATTCAGCACATATGCTCAGTCTCACACGTGGTGTCCCTCCATCTCATGCCCTTTGTGCCCTCAGAGTGCCTCACGTATGGGACACATACACACACACACAGCAGCATCACCACGGGGGAAGCCCAGAGTGGTCAGAAAAGAAGGCAGAGGCTATGAGAGAGGAAGAGTCAGGGAGAGCGCTCCCGGTGGCAGGAACAGCATGTGCAAAGGCCCAGAGGTGGGAGAGAGAAAGCTGCTTTAGAAGAATCAAATGAAGTTGGTGAAACTGGAGATTTGACTGGGAAGTAGGGTCTGTAGGACCAGCACCCGAGGACCTCTGGGTGTTGGGACATTGCAATGGGGGCTCAGTGAGGAGAGCCATGGCCAAGTTTGGAGCTTAAGAAAATCCCTCTGGCTGCATCGTGATTCGGTGGGAGAGGTTGGGAGACCCTGGAAGGAGTTCAGAGCAGGAAAGGAAACAACACAGAGTCCTCTGGCCCTGCACAAAGGCAGGGACAACTCCTCATATCAGGAACCCCCAAGGTTAGGTTCTGAGCTCACCCTGAGGTTTTAGGCCCTGCCATGTTTCCTGGAGGCCTGTATGTGTGACCTTCAGCTGGGCCATAGGTGCCATATCAGGCCCATGCGAGGTCACAGGGGCCTGAAGGGCTGTGGTGTTGGCTTTGCTGGGGTGCTTGGACTCTTCCCGCTGCATCCGCCGAGGCTTGCTGGGGGCTGGGTTCTGGGTGCTGGGGGTCAAGGGGGTGGTAGAGGAGCTCCAGGAGGCATTGTAGATGGTACTGGGCTGGAGGCGAGCGAGAGGTACAGAGCCATACGTTCTACACCTGGGAGGTGGAACATGGTGGCAATTGGCAACCCAGAATCCTCCCTCCCAGAAGTCCCGGGGCTCATCTCTATGGAGGCTGGGGCTCTGCCAGTCCCATCTCTCATCCCACATCCTACTAGGTCATGCAGGGCACCCAGGGAGGATCTGCATCCCCCTGCCCTGAGGAGAGGACAGGGAGGATGATGCACATTCCCTGGAGGACAGACATATGTTCAGGCCTCCCTCCATCCCAGGCTTGGAGCCCCAGGTCCCCCTCTGGCTGGGAAGGGGCTCAAAAGGCGCAGCCACATACCCGCCCCACCAGTACCACGCCACACAGGCCTCCTGCTCCTCCAGCACGAAGCAAGGGATCGCCAGCACGTTGAAGAAGGCCATGCCCACGATGTCGGAGATGGAGTCCTGCTGGTTCTGCAGGCACTGCTGGAATCTGCCCCAGAGCAGGCACTCAGGTCCCTGGACCACAGAGGGCTAGCTGGCTCCTCTCCCAAGCCACCTGGTCACTACCAGCCAGGTGACTTGGGGTCCAAGAGTCCCCTCTCCTCTCAGGCCTCAGCTTTCCCACTGCACAGTAGGGTCTGGCTGGCTGGTCCTTTAGCATTCTCTGGAATCCCAATCTCTGCACCCAGGAACTGGGTAACCCCATCTTGGGCCCCAGCCCTCCCTGCCCACCACCGACCTGGCATCACAGTCACAGTGGGAGACAGTGTGGAATCGGTAGTTTCGGATGCCATAGTTGTACTGGAAGGGCGAGACGTTCTGTGGGCAGTGGTCATGTTCCCGGCAGCAGAGATCTGGGCCCTGGAAGACCCCTGCAGGGAGTGGAGTGGGCACCAGCTCAGGAGGGTCCTGGGCACCACACACCAGCCGTGCTCACCTGGTGTCGGGAGCAGAGACCTGGTTCTCGCCCCAGCCCTGACACAGATGCTGTGGTTGGCCTCAGGCCTCCCTCTGTGGGATTCTCACAGTTTCAAAGCTTGAAAGGAACACCCAGGCTCAGCCTCTACTGGGCGACTCCAAGTGCCAGACAACCCACCCGGGAGCCCTTGCCTACAGAAAGATCTTCCTGAGTTCTCGGGCTCACACCCCCCAAAAAACTCCAAAGTTATGAATGTGTGTGGAATGGAATGGCAGACAGCAGGGAGTAACCTCACTGGCACGATGAGGCGTTGTCAGGATGCCAACCTGCTCCAGCTCAGGTGCCAAGTCCCCCCACCCAGTGCTCCATGCATACGCACAGACAGCCGCACCGAGGATGCAAAAAAGCCATCCGTGTTTTTCAACCGCTAAATAATAACACCCTTTACTGAGCATCTCCTAAATGCCTAGCACTTCCCACACCCAAGTGCACCACAGCCCTGGGAGGGAGGTGTTGCTTTAATTGTACAGTTCAGAGTGGGGAAGTGGCTTGTTCAGTTTGGATGTGCGGAGCTGTAATTTGAACCTAGGCCTTTGGGTCTTTGCGTCCACTCCACTGGGCACCCTGTGCCCGTAACACCTCCTCTCGAGTAATGGCTCTTTGGCTCAGCTGACCCTGGACCCACCCCAGCCTGCCCCTCCCTGGGATGGTGATTAATGAGGACTCCCAGGTTTGAGTAGGACATTTCCCATCTAAAATCTCATTTTGGCATCTTATGATGAAATTTATGGTCATCCCCACTTTTCAGACAAGGAAACTGAGGTTCAGAGTGGTTAAGTCACTTCCTCAGGACACACAGCCTGGGAGAGCGGGTGCCAGGGCTAAAGTCTGCACGTCCTCCCCAGCCAGCACCCCAGTCCACACCCCCATGGCTCACCCAGTTCCGATGAGTTCCCGGCGGAGTCCCCGACTCCACACCACAGTGTGCCAGGCATGGTCCAGCCCCTCTTCACCCGCTGGTGCCCTATGCCAGATGTGCCACTCTGCCCTGCTGCTCGCTTCTCTCTGGCCCCTGCTGGACTCTTGGCAGACCCTCGGCAGGCCTCCCACTGACTCTGAAGGCTGGCCAGGGCTCTCTGCAGCTCAGGTCCAGGGGTGTGGATGAAGGAGCCCCGAGTGATCTCATCAGCACAAAGGGCACTGAAGGCTGCAGTGAGCTCTGGCTCATCCTCCTGGCTGCACACCTGCAGCTTCCCGTGCCCATCCCAGCGGGCATGGAACAGGGCCAGGCCCTGCGCATTCTTACCCAGGAAGCTAAGGGACCCCAAGGGGCTGCCGGAGATGGGGTTGGCCAAGTGGCAGGAGGTGCTGTCCCAGTGGAGGGCAGGGAGGCTCCCCAGAGCCACCCCCAGGAAGCTCAGCACCTCCAACAGCACCACCAGAACCCCCATTCCACCCTGGCCTAGCCCAATCAGACAAAGCCCCCGTGAAGCCTACCCACAGGGCAGCAGCTCAGCAGCTGAGTGGAAACGGCGCCCAGCCGAGCCAGTGCAGCAGGGCCAATGAATGGAGGTTTGGGAGGAGAAGGAAGGAGGCTGGAGTATGGGGTGATCTGGGGCTTGTAACTGAATCCACCGGCTGGGCAGCCTGCTGATTGGCCAAGGAGTGCACTTGCCGGGGCCCACGCCCCCACTCGGCCTGCCTTTCTCCACGCCTTCCAGTCACCTGCCGCCAGCCCTGCCTGGATGGGGACGCAGGAACCAAAGCCCTGGGCCCTGGGGGCGAGGGCCAGGAGGGGGATCTGCATCTCTTTGAGGAGGGAAGAGGGGGGTTCAGAGGGTCCGAAGAGGCTCCCAGAATTGGTCCTCATCCCCCCACCCAAGAGGTGGCCACCACACCCACCTCCGTGAAGTTGGCAGAGGGCCATGAGTCTCAGCCAAAGCTGGGTAAAGAGATGAGGGCAGGGCTGGGGCTCTGTGGCCACCCTGCCCCCCAAGAGCTCTGAGGGTTCTGGGAAAGGGGGCGTCCATCCCCTGGCCACCTAGGTTGCTTCCCCTGCCCAATCTTGGTTCTCAGAAAGGCAATCAGCATGTTCAGGGGGCAATGCCCCAGGGCTTCCCACTTCCTGGGACTCCGAGTAAGGGCCTGGCACAGCAGCTGCCTTCCTGGTCTTATAGATGGTGAAGACACAGTCAGTGCAGGCTTGGGAGCAACAGAGGACAGTGCTGATGCTCTGGGCTTGAAGGGCCTGTGGTCCCCAGAGGAACAGAGGTGGCCCAGGGTGCTGGGTCTGCAGCCTCCTCCATCCTCGGACTGTAGCCACTATGGCGGGGGTTTGGGGGGAGACACAGCAGGCATCATGTGTCCCTCAAGAGATACAGTGTGTGGGTCTCTCCATCAGGGAGGAGCTACACCCAGCAGATGTTCCTGTGTCTCAAAGCTGATGTATTATTCAACTTCTAGCCATCCAGCAAGGTCGGGTACTTAGAACCCAAGTGCAGATCAAGAAACTGAGCACCAGTGAGGGTGAGGGAACCTCAGGTGACAGTCGGGCTCCAGCTGGGGAGGGCTTTGAGGCTGGGAGTGCAGCTCTTGGGGGGCTTTTATGAGAGGTCAGGGCTGGCTGGAATAGTATCTCGTCTGTCTGTCGTGCCCATCAACCTACTGCTCCCCCAGCATCCTCCCAATCTCCATCTGAGTCTCCTCCAGGAAGATAAGCCCCACTGAGGCAGAGCCAAGCGCAGAGCTGGGGAAGGGGAGCTCCCTGTGCAGGGTGAAGAAGACCCGTCTCTGTGGCTTCAGCACCGGCCTGGGCCTGTGGCTCCAAAGGTCACGGCTTGGGACAATGAAGAGAAGGGAGAGAGGGGGAGGGTAGCCCAGGAGCCAAACTCCTTCTCTCCAGAGGCTGGGAAGGAGGGTGTTGGGTAGAGTGAGTGGTGGCCGGAAGGGGAGGGCCACCTGGGCTTCCCAAAGGCAGAGAATGAACAAAGGTGGGTCCCTCTGGGAAGAATTCTGATGTTTGGAAACCATCATGCTGGTAACTTTCTCCAGCTGTAGGAACTGCCACCCACCTCTGCCCTCCTTTTCCATGTGACAGAGCCCTTTCCTGTGGGTGACAACCTGGGGAGGCTGGGAGGTACCATGGCAGGAACCTAACTTTCAAGGTCAGACAGACCTAGCTTAGGTCCTGGCACTGTGTGACCTCAGGCTTAGAAGTCTTAACTTCTCTGAGCCCCAGTCTCCTCATCTACATCATGGGCATAATCACAGCAGTCACTTTGCAAGATGTTGGCATCCGTAACACTGTCCCTGAAGGCTCAGGACACCCCTGGGCTGGACTCAGTGTCCCCAGGAGAAAGCACGTCCCAAAGGTTTTGGGGCCACAGCATCTGAGACAGCTAGTCCTGGTTAGGCCACCACCTGGCTATGTGACTGCAGGTTTGTTCCTGTCTCTTTGGGCCTCAGTTTCCTCCTCTGTACAGTGGAGCTGACCTTTGATGTCTCTTCCTGTCTGGGCCCCAAATGGAGGCAGGCCGGGGCCTGCCTAGGCCTCGAGGGAGGGTGTCACTTGGTTTTCCCTTCAGATTAAGCGGCAGCCACGTCAGTCAGCCTACAGGAGCCCTGCCTCCCACCCAGGCACCCCTCAGCTGCCTGGGAGCGGAGGCTACTAGGAGCCAAACCAACAGGACAGGACGGGACCAGTTGGCCCTTCAGACAGAGGGGGCCCGAGGCTTTCCTCTGGGTCCCCACCCCAGCTGGGTGCACAGTGGGGAGCATGGGGTGGTGGTCGGGAGAGAAGGTCTTCCCTCCTCCCGCCCTTTCTACTGTTTATCCCTGCAGGTCTCTGTCCGTCCCCAGAACTTTGTCTCCTTCAGGCTCCTCTCTCATTCCTCGCAGTCTTAGTCTCTTTCCCTCTCTGACTCTGATTCTGATAATTTCTTTCTGTCTCCCCCATGCCTCCGTCTCTCCACCTTTCTCTGTCTGCAAGATGCCCCATCTCATTCCCTCCCTCCATTTCTTTCTGCCTTTCTCTTTCTCTCCTCTGTTCCTCTTTACAGTTTTTCCCTGAGGCCCTTCCTTTACTGTCTCTCTCTCTCATTCATTTCCTCTTCCTCTATCTCGTGTTTTACTGTTCTTTGTTCCTTTGTGTGTGTACACACGTGCACACATGTGTCTCTCCCTCTCCTAATTCTTTTCTCTTCCTCCCTTCCTGTCTCTCTCCTCCTCCACACCCTGACCCAGGACCCAGTGAACCCTGCCTTTTCCTGTTCACATTTTCCCAGCCATGACCTCATCTGACACTCACAACCCCTGTCCCTCCCTGGGGATACAGGCAGGGCAAGGCTTATCATACCATTGTGGAGATGGATGGAGTGAGACCCCCGAAGAGAGGTGACTTGCTGGGCGTCGCAGCAGGTCAGGGGAGAAGCCAGGTTAGGTGCCTCCTGGCCTGTGGGGAGGGCCACCCCTGGCCCTGGGAGAGTCTCAGCTCCCCGAGAACCTCCCCATATCAGGGCCTTCCTCCCCACTGCCTGAGGGATGACGTCTCTCCGCCCCTTGGAGCTGGCCCTCCTGCCCCCCGCCACCTGCCACCCGAGGGCTCCCTGCAGCTCTCTGTGCCAGGAGAATGGTGCAGGCAGTGCCTAGCTCCAGAGCATTCTGTGTTTGTTCAAAAACAAATGGTTACTGAGAGTCTACTATGTGACAGGCACAGGGCAAGGCCCTGGACAGAGAAAGGAGGGGAAGGGGGACAGAGGATGCTCAAGTCAGCAGATGGAGAGGGAAGGCATCCCCTGGGGGTAAGGGGTCTGGCAGCCCAGAGGAACTCGGGCCTGGCTGTCAGTTGGGTCCCCTAGGAAGCTGCCATCCTGAAGAAGTTAGAAGTGCAAGGGATTTATTGGAGGAAATACCTGTGAATGATAAAGGGAGAAGAAGCAGGACTGGGCAGGGAAAGCCTCCAGGCTGCTGCGGGTCTGACATCTAGGGGAGAGAGGAGACGGAGAGCAGGTTCTGGAGAAGAAGAGCCTCACACCGCAGTGCTGCTCTGAGAACGTCTCAGCCAGTCAGCAGGGAGCTCTGGGGCTAAGACTGCCCATCGAAGAGCCCCAGTTGGGCAGAAATGGCCAGACCCTAGCGCCCTGGCTGTGCCCAGTCATTGGTTGGAAGTTGCCCAGGAAGACAGTAGCCTCCCCTCCAAAGCTGCTGCAGATTCTGGAGGGCTGCTCTTTGCCTCCCTGGCTCTCGTTTTCTCTCTCAGAATAAGAATTTTCCAAACAGCAGCAGCAGCAGGACTGATCTTTCTAAAACACAAGCCTGGCCAGGTTTGTCCCCTGATCCTCTCTGGCCTTTAAAGCCTGTCATGACCTGCAGGATCTGGGCCCAGCTGACCTCACCAGATCCCCACTTCTCTGCTCCAGCCAGGCAGAGCAAATTCATTTCTTCAATCACCAGGCTGTTCCCTTTACCTAAAGTATTTTCCTCTTCACCTGGGCTTGTTCCTATAAGTGTTGGTTGAGTCACCTCCTCCAGGAAGCCCTCCTCCCCAACACCCAGGACGGGCGAATGTACTTTAGGTCCCCACTGAGGATTGATTGACATCTCAAAGATGTATGTCACTGAAAGAGGTCAAGTGGCAGTCCATTCAGGCCAGGGGGGTTTAGGGGGCAGGTACTGTGGGAGTCATGGGCTCAGGGTTCAGTCTGACCCAATATTCTGTACCACTCTGCTGCCAATGGGCAGTGTAAACATCAGCCAATGATTCCACACTTCGAGTCCCTATTTTACAGGTAAATAAATCATTTTCTGTCTACACCAGTGCTGAACAATAAACTCTAATGCAAGCCATAAATGCAACTTAAAAATTTCTAGCCACAGTTTAAAAAATGAAAGAAACGGGTGAAATTAATTTTAACGATATATTTATGTAATCCATGTGCAAAGCATTATTTCAGCATATGATCAAGATTTTAAAATTATTAATGAACTATTTTACATTCTTTTTTCATACTAAGTCCTTGAAATCGGTGTGTATTTTATATTCACTGCACATCTCACATTTCAAGCGCTCAGTAGCCACATGAGGATAGAGACAACTGTATTGAACAGCGCTCTGTATCTTGACCTGTGTGGTGTTTACACAGGTGAGTTCATAGGTAAAAATTCATGTAACTGAAGACTTCAGACTTTTTTGTTTATGCAAATTGTATCTAGTCTTCAGGAAGAAAAAGATTTGCAGGTTTCTGATCTGATCCTGGGTGGACAAAGGATGGGGCGATTTCCTGAGGTGGAAGGGGCTAGAGGTGAACAGATGGGGTGCAACGTGGGGGAAAATTGAGAGTCTAAGGAGCTTGGTCCCTTTAGGTCTTCGTTGCCTCCAATCCCTGGGAGTTTCCAGTCACACCGCCAGGAGCTGTGCAGACCTCGGCTGCCTCCTAGTGGCCAGGTAGGAGGTGGCAGGAAACAGTTGACCTTGGTGCCTGGGCCTTCTCCTCACACATGAGAGGGGGTCACCGTGTCACTCAAACTTCTCTCCTGGACCTCACAGTCCTGGCCTCCGCCAGTTCTCACTGTCGTGGCCATGAGCATCCCCTCTTTCTAGGATTGCTCGATTAGCAAGAAAATAAGTCATCAATTTAAACTTGAATTTTAGATAAACAACAATTAATTTTTAGTATAAATATGTCCCATTCATTGTTCATGTAAAATTCAGATTTAATTGAGTGTCCTGTATTTTATTTGGCAACCTGACTTCTAGCTCATCCTCCAGGACTTGGAAGCACAAAATTCAGTGCTACTTCTTTGCTGTGTGACGTTAGTCACATTCCTTCACCTCTCTGAGCTTCAGATTCCTCCTCTGTAAAATGGCCGATAATTCTTTCCTCGATGAACTATTTTTTTGAGGGGGAGTAATTAGCTTTGTTTATTTACGTATTTATTTTATTCCTTAATCACACTTTTCTTCCCCCTAATCACTTGCCCTTTCCCACTATACAAGCTTCCTGGCGCCCCAAACCCCTTGACTCAGGTCCCCGCTCCCTCCGAGGCTCTGCAATGCCTCCCACTTGTCTTATGCTCCTAATCTCCACCCCGCCCTTCTGCTCTCTGGAGAAGATCTGATTGCCTCTGCATGAACTCCCACCACCCCTTGCCCCTGCCTTCTCCTTATTGCCAGCCCCATCCCTCCCTCTGTCCCTTCACAGACTCTGGCCCAGGGTGGCAAGGCAGCATTTTAACAGGAGTAGGTTTTGTAGGTGAATTCCAAATGCATCTGATTCTTACCTGCTGTGTGGCCTTGGGTATGTTGCTTAACTTCTCTGAGCCTCTAGCACCTCATACGCAATAATACTTGCTTCAGAATTTGGGGGTGAGGATTAAACTGCGTAAAGCCCTTAGCACAGCACAGTGTGTGGTATATTACTAAACATTCAATAAATAGCTGCCATTATTAGTATTAGTGTTAATATTAGTATTAGAGGAGTAAGGGGAGAGAAAGTGAGGGAGCAGGAGGAAGGTTAGGGCTATTAAAATAAGAACCCCTGGGGATGTTCAAAGCAAGCAGAAGAAGAATTCAGAACATTTCTATTTATTTTATTTTCCCACACTAGAATGAATTTTTTTTTAATTTAGCACAACTTGTTGTAGGCATCAAATACTATTAAATCCACACTGAGTCCTAACAGTATAACTGCAGTATAACCCACAGGGCTTCTGGGGTCTGTAAGTATCTTAGTGTGCTAAGCAGAGAAGATATTACTTGTTATGTTTTTGAAGCTGAAGTGCGTCCAAGTATGGTAGTTCCAATTCTGTTATTTCTTGGGAACGTTTTTAATAGCAGGAACATGAAGAAATAAACATTGCTGGTTCCTGAACATTTAAAGTTTTAGGAATGCAGTTATTGCTTTCCAGACGAGACCATGAGAATGACCTCATTCCTGACAAAGGAAAAGTTGAACTCTCGCCTTCAGTTGGCCTCCTGAACCCAAGAAAAGAACAAAGGAGAATATAATCAGCAAGTTTGTCTTAACTGAAGCTGATGGCTTCAATATCTTTTCGTAATAACGGTGCTCTGTGACTTTCCAAAGGAGGTAGTAGCTCAAGCAGGAATTTTTTAAAGTACACCCAGAGCTCACTCAGTGCTAAGCCTGTTCCATATCCTCATGTCCACCTTCTGGAATAAATCTTTCCATTTCAACAGATGAGGAAACAGGCTTCTGGAGGTCAAACTGCTGTCTAAAGTCAATGTAGGCAGTGAGCACAGGCACTTTCAATGCCTTCCAATCAAAGACCACGAGGAACACACACGTGGTTGAACAAGTTGACTTGTTACAGTGAAGGGTGGGATGTGAACTATGGGGAATGAGGGGACATCTCATTCGTCTTAGAAAGGACATTTAGGATTCGGCTTGTGTGAGGTAATTTGGGGGAAGGTTTAAGGAGTCAGGGTTTTCATCTGGATTGGATGCTGTTGATGATGATCGAGTCTGTTGATAAATCTTATCCAGGAGGAAGGAAGCCTAGACTGAGATGAAAGCTGTAACTGGTGAAGCAGGAGCGATCTAGGGATCACATAGATGTGAGCCAGGGTAGGGAAATGCTTGGTCATCTTTGTGGTTTGGACAATGCTCTTGTTTTGTCTGGTTCAGACGTGATTACCGGGAGGTCTTGTTAATGTCCTGATCCATCAGTCACAGAGTGGTCTTGTCTGAGGTTGATGTTCTGTGACATTTTTATGTTCAACAGAAGGGCACCAAGGCCTCCCTGTGAGGGTCAGGTCAGCTCCTGGATATCAGGGGCTGCTTTTCTATTTCTTAGAGCCTGGACTCAAATCTAGGTTTGTGAGACTAGAAACTCCTCTGTGTCACTCCCTGTCCACGGGAACCTGAGGAGAAGGCTGGCAGACGAGGGATTTCATGTATGAGTTCATTTCATCTACTACCTTCACCCCTTACTCAGACCCAACCCCTAAGACAGTCCCTGGGATCATTGTAGGCACTTAATAGATGCTTGTTGAATTAGTGAAACAATGAAGATGGGTGTTAAGATCTCCAGAGAAATAACCCCTGGGTGTAAATTGCAGCTCCACCACCTATCAGCATGCGATCTGAAAACTTTTTATTAAATGATAAAATTACATAAACTTTCAAAAGTTTTACTCTACCCATTTCTAAAATGGAGATCATCAACAAAACCGTTCATAAGGCTGCTGTGAGGAACAAAAGAAACAGTGTGTGGAGTGTGCTTGGGTAAGGTCAGTACTGCTGGCTATTAGTAGTATCAAACTAAGTAGCCCATTAGTTTTGTGATTCCATGGCAAGAAAGCAAAGATGGGGTCTTGTTTCTCACTGCATCACCAGGGCCTAGCGCATAAATAAATGTTTGATAGGTAAATAAGTAAATTGGCTAGGACCCAGATATTCCCCTCATTTTGGGGGTAAATTTTAATTTGTATATCATTTCTGTCGACTGAAATAAAAATGCATGATATGAGAGCTGTGAGTTTCAGTTTTATTTGGGAACTTACTAAGGACTATAGCCCTGGGGGACACAGGCTGTTAGAGAATTCTGAGGAACTGCTCAAAGAGGTGGGCAGAGGGGAGGCAGGTATACATGCGATTTTGGAGAAGGGGTATGTGCAATCAAGCACACATCTCAGTAGAAGGTTGCTGCTTGTCACAAGGAACATGTATCTCAGTTAACAATTTTAGTGTCTTTCTAAGTATGGGAAGATGCAAGAAATTGGGTTCCTAAAATTTTCTTCTGAAAATATCTAACTATCCGAAGGCCTGTTTTCCCAGAGCACAGAATGCCTCATTGCTATTCTCCGCCCTGAACTCCCTTTGTGATGTGGTGAAGGTCAGCAACTGTAGTGGCTAGTAATTCAATCCTCGTAGAACCGAGTGGCAAGAAACCTTCCTTAGCTGGCATTTCAAACTTAAAGTTGCAAAATTATTTAAGGAACTCCCATATGCCCTTCACCTAGATTCACCACTTGTTTACATTTTGCCTCATTTGTTTAATCATTTTATTTATATACATATGCATTTTCTTCTGAATCATTTAAAATTAAGTTGGAGACATTGTGCCCGTTTATCCCTACTTTAGGGAATATTTCCTAACAAGAAGGATGTTCTCTTAACATAACCACAATACAATGATCAAATGTAGAGATTTTAACATTGATACAAGAAATATTAACAGCTCATCCACAGTGCATATTCAAATTTTGTCACTTGTCCTAATATTGTCCATTATACCTATTCTGTCTCCTCTCCTCCTAGTCTAGGATCTAATTTAGAATTGCACACCACATTTTGCTGTCATGCCTCTTTAATCATCTTTAAATCAAAACAGTTCCTCAGCCTTTCTCTGTCTTTCAGGATATTGACAATGTCCTGGATTTGGTTATATGTCATCCTTCCTCATGAGATATGATGTGGGTTATGCATTTTCTTCCCTTGGGGATGGTGCATTTTTGACAGCAATACCACAGGAGAGATGTGTCTTTCTCAGCACATGTTACTAGGAGACACATTATTTTACCTGGCCTATAACTGGTGATGTTAACTTTGATCATTTTGATTCCCTTGTTCTGCGAGGTAATACCTCTGTAAAACGACTATTTTCCCTTTGTAATCAGTATGTAATTTATGGGAGACCCTTTACTGTGTAAACATTCTGTTCCTGTAGTTTTACCACTCTATTGATTTTCTAACTCCATCATATTTGTTAATTGGCAATCTAATAGAAGGAAGAATTTCCCTTCTGCCCTGTTTATTTATCTCTTCTTTACATCAATAAAGACTCAAGGGTTACCATTTTATCCAGTTAGTTATACTCTGTTGTTATCATTATGTATTCTGATGCTCCAATTGCCCCGATTTGGCCAGTGGGATCTTCTTCAAGTTAGCTCCTATGTCCTTTGACATAGTCCCATCATCCTGATTCTCATCATCCTCACATTCTGGTGCAACAAAAATGTCCCAAGCTTGTCTGGTCCTTTCCCTGCCCGGACCTAGGCTTTCCGAAAGCTGCGAAACGGCTCCAGTGTTTTTTCGCTTCCTGCCAGCAGGCGGAACCTTAGAGCCCAGTATCTGGGCCGGAGAACAGCGCGGCGGACCAACCTTTTCCGGTTGTGGCCGGAAGTTCCTCGGAGAGCGGCGGTTCTGCGTCAGCTGACCAGAGTCCGCGTAGGAGGGGTCCGAGGTCTGGTCGGACAAGCTGACCGTGTGGAGGGACTGGTTGGGCTGCCGACGGACGGACAGGCTGGGGCGGCCTCGGCGGCGTTAGCTGAGCAGAGGCAGGTACATGAGGGGTTGGGGGCGGTAGCCAGGGGCCGTCAAGGTTGAGGGACGCGGGCAGGGGACCAGGTTCCGCCTTCACCGGGCCTACGGACTGCGATACTTGAGCCCAGGGGCGCAGAGACAACAAGCCGGCTCTGCCCTCCTCTCCTCCGTCCCAGAAGGGAGTTCAGGCTGGTGTTGTGGTCTTCCGTCCAGAGATTACAGTTTGGGGAAACTGAGGCCCCGAGACGGGAAAAGGCTCCCACAAGCTTTCCAGGCAGGGACTCACTCTGACACTCTTTCTGATTCCCACTCGAGTCTGCCTCTCTCATGTGGAGGTCCTTTTAATGAGTTTGCCCCCAGTGGAGAGGTCGAGGCCCGGAAGCGTGGTGAACAGAGTTGGGTTTGGGAGTAAGAGACTCGGATCGGAGACTTTGCCGCCGACAGCCAGTTGTGCATTCTGGGCCAAGTCCTTTGCCTGTGTCGGGCCTCGGTTTCCTTATTTGTAAAACAGGGCAGTATTTCTCTAAATGAGTCTCCCAACCTCTGCTTTAAAATGCCCTCGGGTGCGTACTTTACAATGCAGGTCTCGAATAAGACCTCTGATTCAAAATCTAGGTCGGAACCACATTTTGAACGTACTCCTCAGGTGTCCTCTGCATACTGTTGTTTGAATACCACTGATCTTAAGTGCTTTCCTGTTATGAGTACTAGATGGCCATTCTTTGCTTTGAGGCAGCTGGAACTTGTTCAGGATATTTGAGAGAAAAAAAAGGGAGGAGGGGGGTGCAGGTGTTTAGCCCAGAAAAGAGAGCAATGGAAAGGAACTGTCATTGAAAACTGAAAACATTGTTATGGTGAAGAGAGCTTCTACCTCATCTTTGTGGTTGAAAGAGGCAGAAACTAGAACCAATAGGTGGATTCTGTAGGAAGAGAAGATTTTGATTGAATATAAGAACCTAATGTTGGTCCGAAAGCAGTGGAATGGATTGCCTCCTAAGATAGTGAACTCCCAGTTGTAGGAGCTATTAAGGTGTTAAATCGAAGTCCTTTTCAACTTGAAAGTGCCCAATTCTGAGTAGTTACTTTGAGTCTTTTTGGTGCTGACTTTTTTTTTTTTTTCTGTCCTCTTTTCTTGACATCTCCGTCCCCTCGGCCTGCATCTTCTAGAAGTGAGGCCAGTGTATCTGAACTTATGTAATCTCTTCCTGATTGTCTTATGTACCATCCTTCTGTTCTAGGACTTTGGAATGGCCCATCTGATAAGGGATCCTTAAGTGTTTGTTGAATGAATAACTAAGCAGGGTCCCAACTCCATCCGTTTGTAGCTTATTTTCTTAGAAAAACTTGGAAATGCCTCTGAAGATTTTGTATCTGATCAGAAGCAGCCAGTGAACTCTTTGGACTCACAGAATTGAAGAGTCCGGGTCAAAAGGGACCCCTTGAGGTTGTTCATGCCACCAGCCACCCCCACCCCCCCAGCCCCAGGACGTAAATCCCTTTTTAATCCTCTCTCCAGCAGTGTGTTGTATAGAGGTTGTGTCTGCCAGGAGAATTTTTGCAATCTGTTGGCTAACTTTCCATCCACACTTAAAAACCAGTCCTCTGATGGACTTGGTTGCCAGTTCATCCTCACGTGTAATCTGCGTTTAATGCTTCTAGCATATCTTTAGTTTTCTAGTTAAACATCAAAGCTCCTTATTTTGTGATTTACAAAACTCCAAGCAGATCACTTTTTCAAAACCTGTTAGAATATTTATCTTGCCCTATGGAGCAGAGGTTCCGTATTATGTCCCAATTCTGCTGACATCCCCCTGCCAAAAAAATGTTGAGTTTGAGCCAAGACTTCCTACCTCTGTTTACCTTCCTGCCTTGTTTGTTTGTGTTTCCTAGAATTTTTTTTAAAAGTTGTGAAATGCTTATTCAGATATTATCCAGGTGCTGAGTAAAATGATTTTAATTTAGTAGTGTCTTTAAAACTTCTCAATCTGAAATGTTCCTTATAAAAAAGTACCTAAGCCCACATTTCCATAATGTATTCTTCAGGCCACTAGTCTGAAGAGATGCCTCTAAAAAAAATGTTCTGTGATAAAAATAAGTTTGAAAAAAGCTGCATATCATTATCCCTTCTTGGAGCTTCTCAGTTTATAGTACCATATTAAAGGCACTGAGATGTCCTGCAATAAAGAAATATGCATAACCTTGTTTAACCTAGTGTTGCCAAACTTAATTGATGTGAAGCTTCTCCTTATTTTTTTGGAATTGAAGCATACTGACAGATTCTGACCTATAGAAGGAGCCTGCAGTCTATGACCTGTCAGCCAAATCTGACCCCACTGCCTGTGAGCTGGGAATGGGTTTTACATTTTTAAATGGTGGGGAATAAATCCAAAGGAACAATAGTATTTTGTGATATGCAAAGATTATAGGAAAATCGAATTCCAGTTTCCATAAATAAGATTTTATTGGAACACAGCCATATCTTTTAATTTACATACTGTCTTTGGTAGCAGAGTTGAGTAATTGCCCCAAAGACCATATGGTTCACAAAATCTGAAATATTTACTACATGGTGCTATTCAGAAAAAAATTTGCCTACCCCTAACCTGCTCTGTGTACATTTTTTTTTTTTTTACTTTTTATTTTTATATAATTTGAGACTTCCAGAAATAATATACAAACTTCCTGTATCCTCTTTACCCAACTTTCCCTAATGTTAACATTTATATAACCATAATAAAATTATCTAAATAATTTAATAATAATATAGTACTACTAACTAATCTATGGGCTTTATTCAAGTTTTGCCATTTGTCCCACTATGTCCTTTTTCTGTTCCGGGATCTAGTCCACTTTCCCACTTTGCATTTAGTACCAAGTTTCCTTAGTCTCTTTCAATCTGAGGCAGTTCCTCAGTCGTTTTTGTCTTTCATGACTGCAAACTTTTGATGAGAACTGGCCAATTATTTTGTAGGAGATCCCTCAAATCTTTTTTTGATAGAATTCACGTATCATTAAATTCACCATTTTAAAGTATACTGTTCAGTGGTTTTTAGTATGTTTGCAAGGTTATGCAACCATCGCCACTATCTTAATTCCAGAACATTGTCATCATGCCAGGAAGAAGCCCTGTACACGTTAGCAGTTTCTCCCTCTTCTCCCCTCTTCCCATCCCCCAGCAACCACTAACTACATGATATGTGGCCTTTTGTGTCTGGCTTCTTTCATGAAGCATAGTTTTCAGGGTTCATCCATGTTGTCAGGTGTATCAGTACTTCACTCCTTTTTATGGCTGAATAATGTTCCACTGTATGGGCAAACTGTGTTTCATTTATCCATTCGTCAGTTGATTGACATTTAAGTTGTTTCTGCCTTTTAGTTGTTATGCTGCTGTGAACATTCCTGTACAAATTTTTGTTTGAACATATTCTCAACCCTCTTAGGTGTGTATACCTAAGAGTGGAATTGCTGGCTCATATGGCAGCTCTGCTTAATTTTTTGAGGACCTGCCAAACTGTTTTCCACAGCAGCTACACCATTTTACATTTTCATTAGCAGTATAAGAGGGCTCCATTTTCTCCATATCCTCTTCCACACTTGCTATTGTCTTTATTATTGTTGCTGTTATTTCCACTCTGGTGGGTGTGAATTTCATTGTAGTTTTTATTTGCGTTTCCCTAATGATGATGATGTGGAACATCTTTTCATGTGCATTTCAGGCATCTGTGTATGTTCTTTGGAGAAATGTCTGTTCAGATCCTTTGCCCATTTTGTCATTGAGTTATTTGTCAACATGTACAATTTTACATGTAAATATTCGAAGAGTTTGCAGATTCCCTGAAACCCCTTGAAGTTATTCGGAGTGAGCTGACCTGCAGGATCTGAGGCAATGCCAGTAACTCCCTTACCTGAATGGAGTTGGATTTGGACCTGTTGAAGTGCAGACCGACTTGTCCATTTGAAACTGCTGACCATTCAAAGATTGGTTCAGCCCTGACCACTGCTGACCATGCAGAGCTGGGGTGGCTGTGTCCAGTGAAAGGGGTGCACCAGCATCATCCATGATGTGACGAGACCACTAGAGGAGCCTTTCACTTGGGAGCTCCTGTTGTGCTTGTCTGGTCACAGGCAGGGAGTTGAGGAGGCGGGTGGTTTGCAACACTCAGGACTGAGAGCCTTGGGCCACTGCCTGTCGGGCAGAGCTACCAGCGCACCCAAGCCTCTCTCGGCCCCAGAGCATTCGGCTCTATGTAGACTGTCTTCAACACACACACACACACCCCAGTGCTTCTAATTGTGAAAGTAATTGATGCTCACATTAGACATTTTGGGAAATACAGAAAAGCACCCCCCCACACATATACACACATCCTCCCCAGTCATCTCTAGCTCCAGTATCTAACAAGAGCCTTTACTGCAATTGTTTTCTTTCTTTCTTGTTTCCCCCCAGCAGGTAACATTTTTAATGGTTGAAACCATTCACTGTACATAGTTCTTATAGCTTGCTTTTTCCTATTAACGTTATGTTGATGTCTCTGTGTTTTTGCCAGCCTCTTCTGTAAGCTTGACTTCTAATACATTACTTAACTGTTCCCTTATCCAATAAGTCAATAAGCCAGGAAGTCTTAAGGTATAGATGTAATGTTTATAACACTCAGCATGTTCTTAGTGGGTGGAAATCTAGTTTGTTTTTTTTAATAGGGAGCACAGGTTGAAAACTCTTACTGTGGTAAAAATACACATGACAGAATTTACCATTTTAACCATTTTTAAGCGTACAACTCAGTGGCATTAAGTACATTCACAGTGTTGTGCAAACATCATCTCTGTTTCCAAAACTTTTTCATCACCCTAAACAGAAACTCTGCACCCATTAAGCAATAACAGCCTGTTCTCCTCTCACCCTAACTCCTGGTAACCCCTGATCCACGTTCTATCTCTGTGAATGTGCCTCCTGTAGATATTTCCTGTGTGGGAATCATACAATAAATAACCCTTTGTGAAAATGTAGGGATTTATTTTTCAATTTTTTTTATTGTGGTATGATATTCATAACATAAAATTTACTATCTTAAGCATTTTAGATGTGCACTTCAGTGGTATTAAGTATGTTTGTGTTGTCGTGCAACTGTCACCATCCGTCTCCAGAACTCTTCTCATTTTGCAAAACTGAAACTCTGTACTCATTAAGTAGTAACTCCACATTCGCTCCTCCCCCCAGCCACTGGCAGCCACAGTTGTACTTTGTCTCTATGATTCTGACTTCTCTAAATACCCCATGTAAGTGGACTCCTATAGTATTTTGTCTTTTTGTGGCTGGCTGATTCCTCTTAGCATGGTGTCCTCAAGATCCATCCGTGTTGTAGCATGTGTCAGAATTTCTTTCCTTTTTAAGGCTGAATAATACTCCGTTGTATTTATATACCACATTTTGCTTATCCATTTATTTATTGACGGACGCTTGGGTTGCTCCTCTGCTTTAGTTATTGTGAATAATGCAGATATGAACAATTGTGTACTAATATCTCTTTAAGACCCACTTTCAGTTCTTTGGGGTATATAACCAGAAGTGGAATTGCTGGATCATAGGTAATTCTATTGTTAAATTTTTGAGGAACTGCCACGCTGTTTTCCACAGCAGCTGTACCATTGTACATTCCCACCAAAAGTGCGCAAGGGTTCCAGTTTTTCCACTGTTTCACCAACACTTGTTATTTTCTGGGTTTGTTTGTTTGTTTTTTGATAGTAGCCATCCTAGTGGGTATGAGGTGATATCTCATAGTTTTGATTTGCATTCCCTAATGATTAATGATATTGAGCATCTTTTCATGTTGTTATTGGCCATATCTTCTTTGGAGAAATGTCTATTCAAGTCCTTTGCCCGTTTTTGAATCAGATTGTCCATTTTCTTGTTGTTGAATTTTAGGAGTTCTCTATATATTCTGGATATTGATCCCTCACGTGTATGATTGACAGATATTTTCTCCCATTCTCTGAGTTGCCTTTGTACTCTGTTGATTGTGTCTGTTGATGCACAACATTTTTAAATTCTCATGAAGTCTCTTTGTTTATTTTTTAGTTTATTGCCTGTGCCTTTGGAGTCATATCTGAAAATTTATTGCCAGAAATGTAGTTTTTAAAGTAGAGGAAAGCCACCAAGTAGCTTCTGGCCTAAGATTCTCAGACTTGGCCCTCGTGGATGCAACCCATTGGGGATGGCATGGGTCCATCTCTTCATTTCATTGAGTAGTGGGAGCAAAGCACCACTGGGTAGTGGTGTCCTTGTCACCCAACCCAGCTGGCCTAAGGACACACACAGATCAGAAGCGGCCGTGTCTGCTTCTGTGAAAGTAGCATCAGGGAGGCTGGCTGTCTGTCCTGGGACCAGTCGCCAGGTTGACTCCTGTGGTCATCTCTCTAGCTCCTGGCTGTTTAATATCCACACCCCCAGTTGCCTCTCAGAAGTGCCTTTTGCTGTAACATGGCTGGGGTTTTAAAGATGGACAGCTGTCTGAATGCGAAAGTGCCTCCTAGGCAAAAGCCCAGGAGAATTTCTTTCTTTCTTTCTTTCTTTCTTTTAATTAACACTACTATCTCTGCAGAGGAATTTCTCAGTGTGAGGCACTTTTAATTTTACTTATTTTATTTGGGGGGGGCTAATTACGTCTATTTATTTATTTTTTTAATGGAGGTACTGGGGATTGAACCCAGAATCTCCTGCATGCTAAGCATGAGCTCTACCACTTGAGCTATACCGTCCCCACCGAGGCGCTTTTTAAAAAATAGCAGTTAAATTCTGACAAGGACATGGATTTCTTGAGGGCAGGAACCAGAACCGAGTCTGATTTATTTTTACTGTTGTGTCTTGTTCTTGACATTCTCTAAATGTTTCCCAGACTGCACTGACAATAAGCACAATTAATGGAGGTGGCTTGGGGCACAAGCCTAATTTGTAAAAGTCAGTATTACAGATTATTTAAAGCAATGCCATTTTGGTTTTATTGTTTATAGCCATGGTTGGTCTGTCTTATGCATGCTCTCCTGGTGGTCCTCCGTGGGGCCTTCTATTGAAAGGAGAAGCGAGATCATTGTTTTTGTCAAGTATATGCTGATATTATTGAAATTCTTAGAAAGTTTTCTCCATAATTGGTTAAATGTCGTCGACCTTACTCATTTTCTTTTTATACTCTACCTTCAGTAGAGTACTGTAGAGTAGAGTACTTCAGAGGTCTTTAGCTCAACCTCGGGTAAAATTTGTATTAATGAGATTCTATAGAAACTGAATTGAATAAAGATTTACTGACTGTGTGAAAACAAAAGCAAAACTGTCACTTTGAAAACTTTTCAGATAACAAAGGAAGGATAGGCACAATTACCCCATTTGTGGGCGAGGGCCCTGGCTTAGTTGAGTGGCAGAGCAGAGTGTTAGACTAGGTCCTCTGGCTGCAGATTGTTCCTTTCGTTGTACTTTACTGAATTCACAGCCCTTAACTAGGATCTGTCTAGTCTGACAATCTTTCGTTAATACACTTTTATCCAGTTACATTGGTTTGAATTGAAATTAGCAAATTCCCATCATTTATTGACAAATGTGCATGTGACTCCAGGAGGTGTCTAACTAGAGTGAGCAAGACAGTTCAATGAATAATTAATCCTCTCTGAGACTGGCATTGTCTAATACAAGTTGGCACCAGTTTGGGAAAACCTCAACCTTTTTTTGGTTGTATATCCCTGATCTTTTGGGGTTTTTTCCATTTGTTTCATTTGTTTTGGGCAATACATAAGAAAAAAAACTATTCTAAAACAGTTATGTAACATTTCCAGTTCTGGAAAGCATCACTGAAGAATGTCTTGTTCTTTTAGAATACTGATTTTCTACAACTTCATTTGGCTACATTGACTCATATTGAGTTGCACAGTTCTGAGTACTCCTGGGCATCACATTCATCACCCCACACATATTTATGAGGTGCTCTTGAGGTGTCTAGCCCTGTGCTGAATAAGGCTCCTGGAACCTGCGTCAGGGCTTGAGGAGACAGACACATGAACAAATCACTGAGGTGCTTAAGCACATTGGCTTGGGAGTTGAGAACTTTGCTTCCTACTGGCCCTGTGACTGTGGGCAAGTGACCTAACTACTGTGAGCCTTAATCTGACCTCCCAGGGATGCTAAAGATGGTACAGCAGTGTTTACCTCAAAGGCAGGTTGTAAAGATTAAATGAGAATTCATTAAAAGACTGAGCAGAGTGTTAGCCTATGTTATTCACAGTGATGATAGATACAAGTGCCTCCTTATTTTCACACTTGTGGGGAGAATCTGATCTTACCAGGATCAAACTAAGCATGTCCTGTTTTGGCTTTCCTCATACACAGTTCTGATGTCTCACCTACAGTGCCTTCAAGGAACGATGCTCATTCAGAAAAGGAAGTTGTGACTCATTCATTCAGCAAGTAAGGCGAGTACCAGCTGAGTGCATAGCTCTGTGGGGAATATAAAGATGCAGTTACGTGTTCCGTGTGTGCGTGTTCTGCGAGACCTCATGGCAGAGGGGGATTAACACTTTCTGAGCACTTACTGTGTGCAGGCACTGTGCTGGCCCCTTCCTGTTTTCTCTCTTTAATCCTTACAACTGTCATGTGAGGAAGGTAATCGCCGCATTTTATAGTTGAGTAAAAAAGGCCTGGAGAGAAAATAATGACTGAAGTCACAGAGTTAGTGTCAGAGCTGGGATTTGAACCCAGAACCATCAGATTCCTCTGTGCCATGCTAATTTTAAGGTCAAAAGTCCATAAAAAGTTCAGGCACATTTAAGACAGTGATATAAGGGATGGCAGAAGGCCTCTTGAATGACTTCTCAAAAGCTTGTGCCAGGGTAAGCTGAACCCTGCTCCACCCTTTCTTATGAAACCTGGTAAGCTTTGAGAAAAACCATTGAAGCTTAAAATGAAACAAAGAAGAAAACCTTTTAATTCAGAAATAATGAAAGACAATGTGAAAAAGTAGGAACAGCTGAGCCTAGAATTCCCACTCAGATGTGTGTTATATTTGGAGATTCTTATCTCTAGGGCCTAGCACAGTGCATGGAACACAATGGATTTTAATAATTAATTAATGAACTTCAAGTATCTGTCCAAACTGCCAAAATTTCGCTGTATTTCTCATGTGACTTAGCATATGTTCTGTTTGGAAGATATACATGTCATTGGCAAGGATGAGCAAAGGAACCACTCTTACGTATTTTTCATGGGAGTGAAAATTGGCACATCCTTTCTGGAGGGTGCTTGGTACTATCTGTCAAAATTACAAGTATAGCTACCCTCTGACCCAGCATTTCTACTCCTGGAATGTGTCCTCAAGGGATAGTCTAGGACCTTGGTCTCCAAGGCAGGGAACAGGGTGACTAGGTTCTAGGGATGGGAGAGAGAGACTTTTCAGTCTATATCCTTTTGTACCTTTTGAATTTTGAGCCATATGAATGTGTTTCTTATTAAAAATATAAATGAAAATTTTAAATGTGAAAATTTCTGAGAGGATATTATGCTAAGGATCATCACACTTTAGTGTGGATTTCTTTCATTTGATTGCTTTCCTTTTTGTCCCCTGCTGAGATCTGAAGATACGGGACCTTTAGCATTTTCCCAGATTTTTTATGAGTATTAGTAACATAGTATTTATTATGGGAAAAATGGGAAGAACAGTTAAGCGTAAAAAAAACTTTAAAATTTTGCCCATGATTCCACTAACCAGGGACCACTACAGTTAATATTTTGGGGCCCTACCAGTTGTTTCTGTATCTTTTAACCTGTTGGTATCATACAGTATGTTCAGTTTGGTATACAATTTTCTGTCCTGCTTTTTTCACTTAACATTATGTTATGTAATTAAAATCCCCATGTAAGCAAAATCTTTATGGAAGCATACGTTTTAGTGGCCTCGTAATCTATTGCGTGAATGTATCAGTTTACTTAGCCAGGGAATGGGAGCTGGATGGGGAGAGAAAGAGACATTGGAATCACGGAACTCTTTGGAAGCTTAGGCAGGTCTGGGTTAGGTGGCTCAGCAGGGAATGAGCCTGACAAGCCAGGGCTGAAGGGCTCAAGGCCTTCTAGGCCTTTCTTCATACCTCAGTCCCAGCCCTTGCTGCCTTCCCACCCCCGTATGTGCTCTGGGCTCCAGCCACAATGAACTTGGAAATTGAGCTGTCCACTTGTCCTGTGTGCCGTGTCTGCATCCTCCCCAGCAAGCCCTGCCCTCACCACTCTGTACACACCACTGTCAGCACGTAGCACACTGGGCTGCCCTTTTGGTTTACTTGCCTGTGTCCCCTGTTAGGCTGAAACCCTTTATCTTTGTGCCTTGAATGTCTGGCAAATAGGATCATGAATACATCTTTGAAGGTAAGTGTGGGGTTGGTTGAACAGATGGGAAGAGTAGAGGGTACCAGAGAAAAGGACCAGTGCAGCCCTAAGGAAAAGAGACCAACTCTCAGCCTCCTCTGTCCTTCTGGACCTGAAAGGCCACTCATGCCCTTGGTCTTGTATTTGAGGGCCAGCCCTCTGTGAGCTAGCCGAGGACCTCAACTCCATTTAGACTCCAAAATGTTAGGGGCTAGTTTCTGTGTGTTCCAAGTTCCAGTCAGCTTACTCAGATTTCTTCCCACTCGAACCTTCTGCAAGTGTGATGTAGACATTCTTGGAATGTGGGTCCCATCTTGGCCTACATGTGGTCCAGCAGTGGCCTAATGAGCAGTGATAACGGGCTTGGACACGTCACTGTTCTGGTGGAAGGCGTCCACGTGAACAAGCATGTGCCCACAGGAGCAGGACCTCTGCTGGGTCACCTCTCAGATCATGCCAGTTATTTATCATCCAAATTTGTAATATGCATAACTAGGATTGACATTTCCAGATACCTCTGAACACCTGGGCCAGGAATTTATAGAGTTGAAGGGGCAGAGAAGGCAGATGATGAATGTTTGCAGCTCTAGAACCTGAGAACTGAACACAGGAATACTACAAAGAGATTTCTTCCTGAGGTTGAGTTCCCGGGGGCCTCCTTCAGGGATATGCAACTCTTGCTTTCTCTTCCTCTCTCAGTTCCTGTGAGGAGGGCCAGGCTAGCTCTGGCAGGTAGTAGAGTGTAGGTGCTGGGTCAGGCAGCCTCAGCGGCCAGGCTCTGCATTCCTAAGGGATTATTAAGTATCACACACCTGCCTTAGTCCCAGCACCACATGTGCTGCCTTGGACATCTCAAATTTAGGAATGGTTTTCAAAGCAAGAGGTGAACTTGTTCCTTAAATGGTCAGCTTTGTCCCAGATAGACCAGGTGCTGGCCTGCCTGTCTGAGATCTCAGCAGACTTGTCCCCTACCCTCCAAGATTATCTGATCTCTCCATAGTCCCTGTGGACTGTTGCTGGGGATGGTGTATTCTGAAGAGAAGCCCTGAGGTTATTGTCCCTCCCAAACTTTGCTGTGCTATGTTCCCAGAGTCCTCCCCTGTTTGAGAGCTGATTTTCCAAAACTCTTCCTCATCAGAGGACTATCTGGAGTGGAAGCTGGGGACACTTATTTAAAAATATAGATTCTTGGATCCTGTCCAGTTCCAGGTCCTATTTAAATCACTGAGGGGGTCTAGGAACCAGAAATCTGGGAGGGTGCCTTGTTTAGGAAAAACAGGCGAGTTTGGTGGAGCGCCTTGTTAAGACTTCTTACAGTTAGCTCCTGTCCTGGACTCCAGGGGCTCAACATGGTCTTGCTTTTCCTTATGACCCCTACCCCATAGTTGGTAGCCCCAGGCCTGGCGTGTAGTTGGTGCTAGAGAGCTGTTGGTTTAATGCATAAATGGATGAGTAGTGATTTTGCTTTGTACTCACTTCAAAGAATACGGAAGGTAGAGCATTGCACAGTGAATTTGAGGAAAAACAAAGGCCAGGTGTTTAATTTTGTAAAGCTGTATGTTAAAGGAGTAAAATGTAAGAGTGAAAAGAGTGCTGTTGTATTGCAAAGTCTGAACTGGGCACAGAATTACATGTATGATGGCCTGGCTTGGGCAAGTCCTCTAACATCCTGGTCTGATGTCCTCCTCTGTGAAATGGGGTGAGGGTCAGAAGTGGTAGTGGATGTGAATGTGCTATGAAAACTAGAAAGTAGATTCAGATCAGGAGTGAAGAATGGTCAGGGTAGGGACAGGGACACAGAACCAGCCACAACAAGGTGACTCAGTGTTTAGGTCCAAATCCAGGTCCCTCCAGGGACCAGGAGTTTTTAGCAGGGTGGCCGCTCAGCTATGCCCAGGGCCTGCTTCCTTTTTACTCTGTCTAGTTCCTGAGCTTACCAGGGCCTTCTCTTCTCTGCGCCAGTGTCCCAGTCCTTTTGGGTCCTCATGGAACATTCTGTTCTGCAGGTACTCAGTGAACGGTTCCCAGGGAAGGCTGCTCATCTCTGCCATGCTGCTCTGGCATGCGGTTCCTGGGCAGGAGGGGAGGTAGGAGGTAAGAGAGGAGGCTCAGGTGACGGGACCCAGGATGTGTTGCAAAGAGAGGTTACGTGAACAGCCAGCCTGGGAGTTGACCAAAATCGGTCACACACGCCTGTGCCCACTCTCTCAGCAAATATTTGAGTGCCTACCAGGATGGAGCTCTAGAACCCAGGTAGGGACTACACGGTCAGTCTCCAAAGGAGAGTGATACGGTCTGCCTAGAGCTGGGACATGGAGGCCTATCCCAGTGCCTGGCCTTCTGTAATACCGCAGTTCCCTGCATACTGTGAGCTGACCTGTTACTGTCCCCTGGCCATTCCTACCCTGACACTACCATGACCTTTATTGTTCCCTTACACCCACGTGTAGGGAAATGCAAGTACAGAGCCTTGTTGGGCCAGGGGGTGGAGAGGGCAGTAAACAAGGGTGGGTGGTGGGTGCGTGCATCTTCCCAGCAGCAGCAGAACCTCCTGCCCTGGAGGGTCCTCCAGGTCACTGTGTTGTCTCACATGGCGTCCTTAGCAGCCCCGCACGATGTATGACATCCTCATTTTTCAAGTGAGAAAAGATATTCAGGCCATCAAGGGATTTACCCAGAGCTGTATGGCTAGTCAGTAGTGGAGCCAGGATTTCAACTCAGAACCTTTCAGAATTTGGGAGAATTGGAACATTTGGGGGGAAAAGTTTTTAATGTAAATTAATTTGTCTGATTTTAGAATTAATACAGGTTAAAATGTCAGTTTTATAAACAGGAAAGGCCTCTAAGCCCCCACCAGTACAGAGACAATCACTATTAATAATTTGGTATATTCTTCCACATTTTCAAAGACATTTTCTAATACTTATATTCATTATTGTTGTAACAAATTAATATTATACATATGTTTTACAGTTTACTTTTTCAAAAATGTTACTGTAAAAGTAATACCTACTTGTCATAAAACACTGAAACAGGATAAAAATATAAAATTCAGAGTTCCCTAGCCCTCCTAATCCCAGAAATAACTGTTGATAGTTTAGTGTGTGCCTTCTAGACATTTTCTTTATAAATGTGTAAATGTATACTCATTTATATACTTCACTTGTTCTCACCTAAGTAAATTCATACACAGACTCTTCTCCAACCTGCTTTTAAAAAAAAAAAAAGAAACTTCTTGTTATGGAAATTTTCAAGCACACACAAAAATAAACTAATGCAGTTCACCACCTGTTTCCAACAACCATCAACTTCCTTGTTCTTACTTCATCTTTTCTCTCCACTTTCACTTTTCCCCCTGGAGTATTTTGAAGGAGATCCCAAACATCTTATCATTCCTTCATAGATACTTAAGCATGCATCTTTACCAGATGAAAAAAATTTAAAAACATCACACTGTGCCATTATCATACCCCCCCAAATGAACAATAATTCTTTAGTATAACTAATACCCAGGCTAAATCAGTTTTTGTCAAGTCATCTCACAAACTTACTTTTACAATTGGTTTGTGTGAATCTGGTTCCAGTGAGATCCACATACTGCCGGTGGTTGGTATGTCTCAACTCTCAATTTATGACTCCACACCCTGCCATTACTGTTTATTTTTTGGAGAACTTTGGTTGTTTGTCCTGTAGAAAGTCCTGCATTCTGGATTTCCTGATTGTATCTTTGTGAAGTTAACACATGCATCTGTGCCCCATATTTTCTGTAATGGGTAATTCGTTTTAGAGCCCTGGTTAGAGTCTGTTTTATGGCAAGGATGCTTCATTGTTAGTGCTATATACTTGTCAGTGCATCACATCAGGAGAGACTGACTTATCTTTCCACATCTATGTGCTTAGTCCTTGATTTTAAAAAGTTTTTCTTTTCTTTTTTTTTTTTTTTTTTTAAAGAAACTCATAGGTTGGGTACTTGAGCTGGAATGACAAAGGCCATACCATGGGCCTTCCAAGCGGGCTCCATCCTCCAAAGAAGGGAGCAGACATATATGGAGAGAAGGAAGTGTGGGGTCATGGGGAAGGTCTCAGAGCCGAGGCCAGCAAGGCGCAGTGCTGCTGGCAGCCAGCTACTCTTCTGGGACATTATGTAAAATGATGTAACTGAGTGAAAAAGTGGTGGCGAGCCAGCCTCTTCTGCCTGCTCAAGTCACTGAGCTGCTGGCGTGGTGAGGGACACTCGTGAGTCTAGAGTTCTGAGTCCGTGGTGTATAGGAAGACTTCTGAGTCTGAAAGGACTGTGGCTTTTTGGTCCTTACCTCCCCGTACTTTGGAAGCTGAAATCAGGGTGGTCTTCTGGTACTGCAGCGGTGAGTCCCAAATGTGTGGCAGGGCTGCCTGCTTTGGAGGCCAAGGGTGACATGACCCAGCAACCCAGCGCGACACAGTCTCAGAGCTAGGAGAGGACACCTAGAAGACCATGTGGTCCAGTGCCTTAGTTTACAGATGAGAAAACTGTGGCCCAGGGAGGAGAGAGGTTTCCAAAACCACCTAGCAAGCTGGAGGCACAACTGGGACCAGCATCCAAGCCTCCGGTTCTCTGACTGGTAGCCAGCTAGCATTTCCCGCTTGGAATTTCTGAGTATCCTTTGGTGGTGTTCCTGTGCTCCTTCTTGTTCAGCTCCTGGGGGTTCTTTGATTTGGAGGAGGTAGTAAACAGTGGTCTGTTTCTCCTGGCATTTAGTGGCTAGCCTGGTCTGTTGGTCGTATAGTAGTGGTTTGAATACTGAGTGTCATGAGTCCCACAGTCTGAGTCTCACATTCCTCAATCAGCCAAAAGGTCCCACAGTTTCCTAAAGGATAAAAGATTTCCTTTCGTTATGTTTATACTTACCTTTCACTTACGGCAGGTAATGCAGTGTTACCTATTTTCAGCAGTGATAGAAGCCTCCTCTTAAATGTATTGAGCTAAAAAGTTGATAGATTTAGACAAAATAAGGTAGGTGGTATTCTAACCTGACAGATGGAATGCGAAAGATTGCAGTGTGGAAGGCATTAGCCCACATGACCTTTCTGGTCCTTCCTGGCTTCCTAACCTTTCACTGTTACAGGCTTTTCTTTGTTTTCTGCTGTATACCAGTCACAACCTTCTGGCTTGAGCAGATTCACCTGCCAACATAGAGGCCTTTCAGAGTTAGAGGATAGCCTGTGAACTTTCAGCCTGATTGAGCATGTGTTTATCGCCTGGGCGGTGATCCTGGAAGAATGTGAAGGCAATGAGACAGGGTCCTAGTTCCCAGGGGGAGCCATCTGGAGGCTGCTCTCTATTTGTGCAGTTTGTGCATTTGTGTGGTGCAGTCTAGGCCGTGTTCGTGGGAAGTTTCTGAGTCATTGCTCTCTGGGTGGTGCCCCACAACTGTCAGCTTCTGGAACATCTGCCCAGGGGTTCAGTCATAATCTGAACTTACGGAGCTGAGAGAAGATGGGGGTATTGGCATGGAGACCAGGGGAGTGGCCTGCAGAAATGGATCACAGACTCTCTGCCTTTCAGGGTTTTCCTGGGGAAGAATCTTCACTCAGCGTTTGCTGACAGCCAAGAATGGCGAGCAAGGGGCCCTCGGCCTCTGCGTCCCCTGAGAACTCTAGTGCAGGGGGGCCCAGTGGCAGCAGCAATGGCACTGGAGAGAGCGGAGGGCAGGACAGCACCTTCGAATGCAACATCTGCCTGGACACAGCCAAGGACGCCGTCATCAGCCTGTGCGGCCACCTCTTCTGGTCAGTACCCCTGCCACTGCCCCAGAGGACACATGCCAAGTTAAGAAACAGTTGTGACCATGAACAGCTTTGGAGCAGAAGGTTTCCCACCCACTTTGGGTCCTGATGCACTCAGGCCCAAAGGCAGGAGACCTGAGTTCTCATCCCAGCTCCGCTGCTAAGCTGAATGACCTTGGGCGAATCCTGTCCCCACCCTGGGCTCCTTGTCCCCATCTCCAGAGTGACAGTATTCACCTTAGTGAGCACTTGTTCCATGCCACTTGCCACACGAGCCAGAGGCACTATAGCACAGTGGTTATGAGCAAGGACTGTGGACCAGACTGCCTGGCTCTAAATCCTGACTCCACCATTTCCCTCCCAGATGACCTTGGGCCAGGTGCTTACACACACGGTGCTTCATTTTACAGGGGTGTTTGGGAACATTAAATGACTCAAAATGTATAAAAGACGTAGAAAATCACACAGTGCATAATAAATAATACATGTTCACCATGGTCCTAGTGTTTACTGTATTTTATGCATATCAGAATGAAGTGGCAGAGTCAGTGTCCATTCCAGAACTGGCTCTGAGAACCTGGGTGAAAGTAGAGTTTTTGGATTTTTTTGTTTTTTTCTCTTTCTTTTGAGCTGGACCTCGAAGGGCAAATTGGGATAACTAGAGGGGTGAGAATGTCAGCCAGGTAAGGCAAAGAGTGGGTTCCACCCCAAGGCAGGCAGTTTCTCAGGACAGGCAGATGCACTGTTGGGCTCGTCTGAGAGCCTGAGGCTGCTGTTCTCCCTGATGGCACTGTGCGCGGGTGCGATGGGCAAGGGGATATGAGGCACCAAGACTGGTTCAGGGAGGATTGGGCCAGAGTATCACACCCAGATTTGACTGAGCAGAACATGGAGCTATTGAATATTTTTGAGCAAGGAAGTGGGATGAAGAAAGGGTCATTTAAGCAACATTTAAGGGAGTTTAAGTTGGCAACAGTGAAAAAGATAAATTTATTGGTGAATGAACAGAATGGGGCAGAGATTTTTGTTCTGGAGGCTCTTGCCCTAATCATTAAGTTTTATGCAGAAACTGTTGTCATCAGCTCTCTCCTAGAAATTGGAGATGCCCCAGTTTTATGATTGGGGTGTCATAAAACAAGGATTTGTAAGAATTAAGAATTAAGTCAGCTTACCATTGGTAAGAATACAGACTCTGAAATGAAACAGATGCTGAGTGGTTTGTCCCTAAGCGTGTCTGCTGTCCCCTCTCTACCCATTTCCTTATCTGTGAAGCGAGGTAACTGCACTCTCTCAAAGGGTAGTGTGACGACCATTCAGTGACATTGACAGATGAAACTCTATTCAGCCACAGCTGTTTAATGGATGGGGGTAATCAGCATCACTGTTACAATCCGGAGCTTCCCCCTGAGGGAGGGCACCTCCACTTCTCCCCCACGGCCCTTAAGGGAAGTCCCCAGTGGAGAGCTGCCATGATTTGGGTGCCCTCTGCTCAGTTTGGGATGGAGCTGAAAGGTTTATGTTGGAGTCAGGTGTCAGGTGTCTGTTACATCCAAGGAGGCTGTGTGTCTGGACTGTGAGACTAAACTGTGGTTCAGTAATTGGGAAAGGGATTATCCTCCTAGTCAAAATTTTACTTAGCTAGAGAAGTTACATTATGTGAGGGTCAGAAGCTGTGTCTACATTTTCCGCTGTCCTGGCACATAGTAGACACGCAGTAGATATTTTATACATGCATGAAAGGATAGATGAAGAGAGCAAGAAAAAATTTAAATTTGGAGTTAGAGTAGCTCTTCTTCAGTTCTGTAAATGTCGTTTTTGCACTCAGTGCTGGATGATAGAGGGGCAGTAAAACGGAAGTCAGAAGACTTTTGGTCCTGGCATGGTAGGCGAGTTCCTCCATGTTTCTGCGTTTGGTTCCCTTGCTTTTGAAGTGACAGGCTGGGCAGCAGTGTCTCTAGTGTAACGCTCTAAGCTGGAAGCCGCCCTTTCTGCCAAGCAGCGTCCCCATCTTCCCATTACTTCAAGATGTTTTTACAGTAGACTTGAACTCTGAGGCTCCTTCCTGCCAGCAGAGCTTTCAGGGCTAAGGGCAGCTTGCATATGCAGTTAAACTGGATCTAGAGCCACACCTCCCTTGTGAGCCTAAGGAGGCTGTGAACCAACTGAAATCGAGTCTAAAATAGTACGTGTGTGCCTGTGCATGAGAATGCCCCCGTGGATTTTTTTGCACAGAGGATCCTTAGCTTTTCTGGATTCCTTCAGAGGCCATGACCCCTCAGAGGTCACCTTGTAAAGAAGCTTGGTCTGAGATGGTCTGGGACCTGGGGGTCTTCATAAGTAGTGGGATCCCAGGGGTGGAGACTGGGGTCCTGTCTCCATTGCTTCATTTTTCCTGTGACTTGAGCTCAGTCTTTTCTAATTTCTGAAAGCAGTGATCGCTGCAGACCCTCAGTGCGGTGGCAGTGCTCTGCAGTACGATGCTGTCTTCCCATTTTCCTGTTCCTACCATATCCAGTGTTTCTATTAATGAAATCACTTTTCTTCCTTTCCCCTGTCTCTTTCCTCCTTGATGACTGGTTGCCCTGGGGACTCTGGCAGTTGGCCGTGTTTACATCAGGTAAGATGCATTTCATTTTACTTTGTCTTTCATCAGCTGTGGTTGCACAAGACACCTCTAGTCTCAGGAGACTGCCGTCAGAATCTGCAATCTCCCCTGCTTGTGGGCTCATTTGCTTGTGTTCCCCCCAGCTCTTTATACATTTGACCACGGACAGCACTTGATGTAACAGGGGGTCAATGTGGTACCTGGGAGGGATGCTCCTGCCTCTGCTACCAATGGCCTCTGTAGCCTTGGCAGGCTTCCATCTTGCTGGGTCTCACTTTCTCATTTGTACGTTAGATATGATAGCCTGTTAGGTTTTTATTTCTGAGATTGTGCCTCTATAAAAAGTAACTCCTATTGTATCAAAAATCCCCTCCACCCTTAAAGGTCTTGAGAATGTTAAGAAGAGGGAAACTCAACAGAGAACTTTTATGAAAGGGAAAGAGTCTCTTTTCCCAGCTTTTGATTATTATGAAAACCACTTAGTAAGTTTTCACCAAGACCCAGGCGCCTGCTTGGTGGGACAGAGCCGGGCTTGGCATTCACAACTGGCTGTGAATAATCAGCGCTGGCTGAGTGTCTCCATGGTTGTTGGCAGTGGAGTCTCACACTAGTAGGTGGCTGGGAATGTGAGGGAGGACAGAAGTTCCAGCCTGCTAGAGCCTCCGAACCTGAGTGGGAGAGAGAACTGGAGGAAACAAGACAGGTTTGGGTTTCCGCTAGTTTTAGGGCTGCACATTCTGACCCCAGCGGAACCTGGTGGAACATTTCTGCTCTAAATTTATGAAGAGCTCATAACACTTAAGTTTTTGAGTTTTTTTAACAGTGAGATAAAGGAAATAAGATATAAAATCTTTAAATGCTGCCTTCTTCTTGGCCCTGAAGTCCTAGGTCCACATTTATATAATAAACTTTGTATCATTGGGTCTAAAGATGCCATTAATGTTCTAAGATAAATGTTGAGAATATATATAATTGTTTAATGTCTACAAAGACACTACAGGTAATACATTTTCATCATTTTTGTTTTGTTTTTGAGAAAGTTAAACAAAATGATTTACTATAACCAGTCAAAGGGGCTGGAAAACCCCAAATAGGATTCTAGTGTTTTTAATTTTTTCTTTTTTCCCCAAAGAATATTGTGGTTTTATTGTTCACAGTTAGAAGTTTATGGTATTTTTCTTGGACCCTTTCTTTTGACGCATTATATTAGTTTCCTATTGCTGATGTAACAAATTTCAACAAACTTAATGACTTATCACAACACTGAGACTTATTATCTTATTGTCCTGCCAGTCAGAAGTACTCAAATCAAGGTGTCAGCAAGAGTGTTTCCTTCCGGAGGTTCTGGGAGAGAAATCATGTCCTTGCATTCTCTTGACTCATGATCCCGGCCCTCATTTTCAAAGCCAGTAATGTAGCACCTTCAAATCTCTCTACTTCTCTCCACTCCTCCTCACCCCCCGCCTCCATCTTCACCTGGTGTTTTTAATTTTGAAAGAAATAGTACAATGTGAAAATCAGTGAAAGTACATAAAAAACACTAAGCAAATTTAGATAAGAAGAAAAATCTATTCTTTAGCACGTAGTAAATCACCAGAAAATGGTCAGCTGAGGCCCAGATGCTGGTGTCTGAAATACAGAGTTAATGAGGAAATGCTGTAAAAGTGAGAAACACAGAAAAAATAATAATAATCTGACTGCCAGGGTCATACAGTGGACCCTCAGGGAAGGTGGAGGTGTACAGTTTATTATTGCTGTACCCACGGCCTAACCTGAGGCTGGATCTGTCAGGCCTCTTGACACAGCTCCAGGCTTGCAGTTCCTTCCTGCCATATTGCTGGGAGCCCCTCAAGAGAGCGAAGCATGAAGAAGCCTGTTTAATTATGATGGCATTTAAAGGCAGTTTTGATTTCACCACTAGTAAATATTTATTGAGCGCCAGGAGCGGGAAGCAGAGAGTTGGGTTGCTCAAGGTGTTCCCTGCTGGTTCTGGTGTTTCCAGTGTGCGGCCTCTGGTCCGTGTCTTCTGCTGGCTCAGACTGACCACTCTGGTGGGTTTGTGCCGTCATGCGGTTTTCTCTCCTTGCAGTGGTTGGAGACCAGACCTAACAGACAGGTGTGTCCAGTTTGCAAAGCCGGCATCAGCCGTGACAAGGTCATCCCGCTGTACGGCAGGGGCAGCACCGGGCAGCAGGACCCCAGGTGAGGCTGTGGCGCCCCTCACACCCCCTCCTCCCCTTGGACACCTCTCACTCCACCCTTCACGTAGTGCCTGCAGGTCCTCAGTTTGGGGATCCAGATGGGAGCCTGCGAGGAGGGGAGGGGATCGGGTCACCCTTGCTGGGCTGTAATACAGATGTGCCCTGAGCGTCTGCCAGTGGCAGGCAGTGTGCTGGGCAGCGCACAGGTGTGCTCGGTGCTGTTGAAGGAGCCTGGGAGCAGGGTGTCAGCAGGAGGGTCTGCAGGGAGGGGTTGCTTCAGCAGTGACATAGACAGGGGAGGAGACACGGGTCCAGGAGGCTTTGTGGAGTTTGAGGTTTCTGGAAATGGAGTTGTGGGTGGGTCTGGCATTCTACAGACACAAGTACTGAGAGCCTTCATAGTGTAGTGCATGGCACGTGCAAACACACATTCACACACGTACACACCCCCCAGACTCCTGGCCAGCCCGCCCCAGCATGCCCTGTACCTGGATATATTGGCTTTTCTTAAAGGATCTTACCCTTCACCTTCATTAGCCTTTGTATTTGTTGTCCCTCTGCCTCTCCTGCCTCCCCAGAGCTGCTCGACCCCCTCGTCCTCCACCTTCTGCCATCTTCAGTGAGCAGTCCTAAGGTTACATCCTCCTTGAAGTGGCCTTTCTTCCCCACGTTAGTTGCTTTTACCTGTGCTCCCACTCCATTTAGTTGACACCTCTATTAAAGAAGTCTCTTCCCACCCTGTATTGTGACTGGTTGTAGCCCTCTTAAAACCATGGGCACCTCAAGAGTAAGGTCTGTCCTCAGTCTTACCATCCCGCTTAGTGCCTGGTGGGTCCAGTATCTGGGATGAGTGATGGGAGGGGCTCGGACCCAGAGGCAAAAAGAATCATGTAAAGTACTTGCCCAGGAGTAGTGGGAGGTGGAGCTGAAGGTAATGGGGCAGAACAGAGAGACCCTGAATCTCAGCCGGCTCTGCCTACGGGCAATCCTCTGTTTCAGTTTAGACTTGGGAGTTTTGACGTCCGTGAGCCCTGTATCACACAGGTCCAGGGAAGGTGTCTGGCCGGCCGTCATAACTAGTCTGGGTCAGGCTCTGTGAGAGGAGTGGGCTGCGTGCCATCTGATGAACGTCTTGTAAAAACTGGATTTTCTCCCTGGTTTTCTACACACTAAGGAAAAGCAATTGCAGGTGGAACAGAGTTAGTATTAATTTGGCATAAGTTCATGTGGTGGGCATGAAAGGGGGCTGTGGCCCTGACCCTGTTGGTGAAATGCTCCCAGTCCATTCAGGGACCAGCTCAGAAGCATTTCGTAATAGACTTACTTTACATCATTTCTGTTTTCAGAGAGAAGACCCCACCCCGTCCTCAAGGACAGAGGCCAGAGCCAGAGAACAGAGGGGTGAGGAAAATTCTAGGAGAAGCTTCTAGAAATGAGTTCATGGCTTTAGAAGTTTCCCTTTTGACCCTACACTTTTTTTTCCTTGACTACAAAAGTAGAGGAAATTTGCAAAATACAGAAAGGGAAAGAGGGGAGAAAATAACTAATATTCACACCATCCAGAGATAACCACTGGGAACGTTCTGGTCTATTTTCTTTTCTGTTTTTCTATAGTTACCTATACACACAAATTTTGTAGATCTGTTTATGTGTGTGTGTTTTTTATAGCTAGATGTATGTGTAAGCATGCATTTTTATTTTTACAATATTTGGTTCCTGTTTTGCAAGCCTCTTTTAAAATTTAATTCATTTTGTATTTAGTGCCTTCTGTGTGCTGGGCCTCATTCCAGGCACTGGTGATACATACATCAGTGAACACAGTGAAGACCCTGCCCTTGTGGGGATTGTAGGCAGACTGCAGAGACACTGCAGGTCCGGTTCCAGACTACTGCAGTAAAGCAGATACCACAGTAAAGCGAGTCACACAAACTTTGGTTTCCCAGTGCATATAAAAGTTATGTTTATACTATAGTCTATTAAATATGCAATAAATAGCATTATGTCTAAAAAAATGTACAAACCTTAATTTAAAAATACCATATTGCTAAAAAATACTATCATCTGAGCCTTCAACAAGTCATAGTAGTAACATCAAAGATCACTGATTACAAATCACTGTAACAAACATAATAACAATGAAAAAGGTTGAAATATTATAAGAATTAGCAAAATGTGACAAATGTGAGCAAATGCTGTTGGAAAAATGGCGCCAACAGACTTGCTCCATGCAGGGTTGCCACAACCTTCAGTTTGTAAAAAAAAAAAAAAAAACAAAAAAACAGTGTCTGTGGAGCACGATGAAATGAGATATGCCCATACATTCTCAGAGAGGGAGAGAGATTTCATGATATATCTTGAGATTTTAATACTTTATTTAATGGCTGTTTAGTGTTCAGATGTATAGCCTTAACATTACTTAATCCTTTAGATTGAATGAAGTCAGGGATCGTGATAGAAATCAGGATCTCTTCTCAAGATTACTCTTAATAATAACAGCAGTGGACACTTGCTGGATGATTATTACATGCAAAGAACTGTATGTTAAGGGCTTTATATGCATGACCTCATTTAAACCCCACATCAGCCCATTTAACAAAAGAGGAAACTGAGGCCCAGATAGGTGAAGGGACTTGTCCAGGGCCATACGGACAAGACTGAAGCCCAGATCTGGCTTATATTGAAGTCCCTGCTCTTGACAACTGGGCGACAGCACCTTCACCTTCCCAGGCTCTGGTTCGTAACGGAGCATTAGCTCCTAACCCAGGAATCAGGCCCTGTCCTGAAGACTGGTGTACAAGCACCTGCAACCGCCAGTGATGCTTTTTGCCTACTCTGCCCAAGGAACATAAACCCACCAAAAGTCAGGACTCGTGGGATTGTATAGGTGTTGCTGGAAGGAGGCCGGGGAGTTTGTCCTCGGGATTGCACTGAATCAAGTGGTGGTTCCTGATGAAACAATTGCACCTTCTGTGTGAGGCAGCCTCGATCCCAGGAGCCCTCAGACTCACCATGCTGGCTCTGAGTGGGAGGCATTTCTTCACTGTGCAGATGGAACGTGGGTTAAATTGGCTGTTAGGCCTTCTAGGTAGTGCTGCCCGGCAAGAAGTTTGGAGCTGGATGCCAGACTGCACTCAGTGTGGGACAGGGAGTGGCCACTTCCTTGACTTGCGGAAGACTCACAAATGAAGGCCAGTCAACTCTTTGTGAAAAGCAATTGGCCCAATAATTTTTCTTCTCCCTCTCTATTTTTTTTAATTTTTTTTATTTTTTAATCATTTGTTCTAAAGATCTACCCAGGGATGCAGAGGAAGAGAGGAATTTTTTTAAAGATATGCACAGTAATTAAGATCATGGGTTTTTGGACTATACTGACCTAGTTTTAGATCTAAATTCTATCCCTAGCTAGGTCATACTAGCTGTGTGACCTTGGTGAAGTTATCTCACCTCTCTGAGCCTTGGTGTGGTCATCTGCAGATGTGGGTGATGCTGATATAAGAATTAAGTGCTATTTGAGTATCCTGGTGCTTAACACAGTGCCTAACACAGAGTTGGCACTTAGAAAACAGGAGTTAACTTATTTAGAATATTATGATTTCTACAGAATTTTTTCATGTGTAAGATGATGCAATGTAGACCATGCTATAGGGAGGAAAAGCTGAGGATGATACCAGACTGCTGACAGTGGTTATTGGCTGGGAGGGTGTTGTAAAGTGGAGGGGAAACAAGGAGACCTCTGACTCTGTGTCATTTATTCCTGTAAGGTGTGAGTTTCTCGTAACAAGCATATGTTACTTTTGTAATCAGAAAAAAATTGTTTTGAATTTTTAAAATTCTCTGTAACAATATTAAAAGAAAAATGTTGACTGAAAATTCTTACCCATATCTTTTCCAGATAGGTACATATTGCCACATACTTGTGACCATGGTGTTCAAACAATTTTGTCTGATAACTTGGTCATAAGAGTTTTTCTGTGTTGCTGCATAGTCAGCGTAATGTTGTTTTAAAAGGTGTATCAAGATTTTGATCATAACCTCCATTGTTGCTAATTAGGGTTCCTACTTTTTTTCTGTTATAATGTGTGGCTTGTTCTGATGCTCCCTGGTAATTGGGCATAGGGGTTATTGACAATTTAGCTGCTATAAAGCATGTAGAAAATTGTACTGGGCAGGGTGGGACTCTGGGAAAGAACCTGGAGCTCTGAGAACCCTTACTTGGAGCAGCAGAGAGATTTACTTTGGGTCAGAGCCAGTCCCTTCTGGCATTCACAGCTCTTTAGCTGGGGCCCCTCGAAGGCTAGATGGGCAGAGGGGCCACCAGGGTTCCTCTGCCTTGGGATCTCGATGGGAGGAAAAGAGTAGCGGGGAGAGACGGGTGCCATGTGTAAGGTGACATGTTAGACAGGTGCAGGAGAAACCTGCTTGCTGTTCTTCTGAGCTACATTTCTTCTACACAGGGATTTCAAGGGTTTGGATTTGGAGATGGTGGTTTCCAGATGTCTTTTGGAATTGGAGCATTCCCCTTTGGGATATTTGCCACAGCATTTAACATAAACGATGGGCGGCCTCCTCCAGGTAAGACCCTGTTCTCTTGGTAATTTTGCTGGACGTCTCCTTGGAATTCGGCAGTATCTAGGTAACTGCGTGGATAGTCAGCCTTTTCAAAATATGTTAAACTCCTTTTAGATTCCTGGTAGTCATGGTAATGATATTGCACACTTACCAAATATTAGGCATGTTCAGAATGCCTCTCGTTATGAAATTGGGAGCCTCACGATAAGCCTGTGGGAGAGGTGGGCAATTAGCTTCATTCTACAGATCAGAAGATGCTGAGTGGTGTTTCCCAAGACATACCCCGTGCCCATAAAATGAAGTGGAAACTGCACAGCCAAGGAAGAGCGCAGTCCTGGGCATGTGCCTCCTGCTTTGACCACTGGGGGCCAGGTGGGGTGAGGCGACTGCAGGGAGTCAGGGCCTCTCTGTTCTCTGGCATCTCTGGCCAGCTTCCCTCAGGACACACGTGGGGCTGGTCCTCAGTGCCAGCCCTTTGGGAACTCTGCTGAGGTCTGCTGCCTTCTGCTGCCTTTCTCCCACCAGCCAGCCCGAGAGTGCCAGTCGCCTTCGGGTGGAGCAGAGCAGTTAGGTGGGCACCCTGAGCTTTACTGCAGTCTTGTGCATGGGTCCCCATCCTTACCATGGGGCCTGCAGAGCTCCGAGTTCTGTTGAGCTCTGCCTGCACTCACTGGGGCCTCGTGTGTGCTCGGCACGGTGTGAGTACAGAAGGGGCCAGGGTGTGGTTCCTGGCCAGGAGCCTATGCTTTAGGGACAGTAGCCTCTGCTGAGCCGTCCTGTGTGTCCCCTGCCCCGACCCTGTGCTTGGCACAATGCAGACAATTGATAAGTCTTTGTTGACTGCCGGCCTGCCTGACTCCGTCAGAGCCCCTATTGGGACAAGTACAGCACTGAGAGACCTGGGGACTGCCCTTCCTTACCTCATCTGCCTCAGAATTTCTCCTCTGTTCACATGCGATTTTCTCAGAGGAAAGAGACCCCATAGGACAGGGTATGCTTCGCTCTGAAGCAGGGCAGGGCCCCGTGGAAGCAGCAGGTACCTGCCTGGTAGCTTGTTTCCATCCAGCCTGGTCCAGAGTCACCCTGGGTTCCCCAGGGGAACAGTTCAACGGCCAGTGGACTCTGGATCACTTTATCCCCCTGCCACAGTTTTCCATTGTCACATTTAGTACAAGTTGCCCGTCTGGGATATAGATTCTCCTAACTCTCCTTCCCCCAGACAGGACAAGGAGCTCTACATAGTAGCTCTTAAAGCAGAGAGGAGTGGAGGCCATGTTCTCAGCCCACTTCAATGCAGTGAGGGAGGCAGGTCGCTTTGCCTGTCTGGGTCCTGGTTCTCACCTCTGGAAAAGGAAGACACCCACACGGGGCTCCCTAAGACCCCTCCTGCTCAACAGTGCCAGAATCTAGAGACTCCATGACGCGGGAGGCAGTGCACAGGGAGGCTGAGAGCACAGCGGTGGGGCTCCCCACTAACACATGCACCTAGAGATCTTGTGCAGGTCACCCCGTACCTGTGCTTCAGTTTCCTCTTACACAAAATGAGATAATACCCACCAAGCAATAATGTGTAGACATAACAGCAAACAGGAGATGCTTAACAAACAGTAGCTTTTAGGGGGGAGGGTATAGCTCAGTGTAGAGCGCATGCCCAGCATGCATGAAGTCCTGGGTTCAATCCCCAGTGCCTCCATTAAAATGAAAAAAAAAAAAAAAAAAAAAAACTTAATTACTTCCCCCCCAAACAAATAAACAAAAATAAATACAAATTTAAGAAAAAGAAAATGAATTAAAAAAAAAAAACAGTAGCTTTTCTTTTATTTTTCCAAGACTTCCCTGTTCTATTTGCACCTGCAGGCCAGACCCTCTTAGGATAAATTGGAGACTTTGTCCTCATTGTGACATGATCCCATATGTTTCATTATTCTAATTTGCTTTTGTCTAATATTATTTGGGGTTTGGAAATCTTTTTAGTGTGCAGGATTCTGTTGTAAAGAGATGAAGGTTGATGCTCTCAACCTCTGACTCGTGTGGGCAAAGTGTGCAGAGCCGCAGCATTCTCACAGCCCCTCTCTCCTTCCTCCTGTCTCTCCAGCTGTCCCCGGAACGCCCCAGTACGTGGATGAACAGTTCCTGTCACGCCTCTTCCTGTTTGTGGCCCTGGTGATCATGTTCTGGCTACTGATTGCCTAATGCTGGGCTCTCGGCCTACATCCACAGCAGGGCCTCTGGACCTGTGACACGCCACCCCCACCTTGATGTTTGGCTTCCTGGCTAATCCTGACCCCCTGGAATCAGTGGGGTCAGTAACACATCAAGGAGTCTTGTTTTTCCATCAGAGTTGTGGTACTTAAGACCAGTTGTTGAGGACCCTGGAAGATGGCCACTGCTGTAAACACCCTGCTTTAACCTCAGGCCTTAGCATTGAGTCATCCCTCATGGGTTACACCGTGAAATCCTGTTCCAGCCAGCTCAGCAGGGCCTGACTCTGCACAGAGAAGAGGCAGGAGGAGAGAAACTGTCAGAACAATTTCACTTGAGTTTAATATCACACAAACAAAGGGATGAACCCAGTCGTACTTATGGGAACTTTTTTTCATCTCTTTAAATACCCCTTGATAAGTGGCCTCTGAAATCAGTGGGACTCATACAGAGAGGTTCCCCTTCCAGGTCCCAGTGCCGTTCTGTCCTATTTCCTCCCTTCCTCCTCAGCAGAGATGCAAGAAATTGCTGTCCTGTTAAGATCATAACTGCAGCAGCTGAAGCTGGAGTCGCTTCATGAATTCACCAGAGACCCAAAGATCTTTTATTGCCTCTGGGCCATGCTGGTGTCTTTGGCTCCAGAGTGGCCTGAATGACCTTCTGTTTTCCTGATGTGGATTATCCCCAGAGACACATGGCTTCACTCACAGATTTCCCATCAGCTTTCCCCCTAAAATTGTGCATATCTGCCTCTCTGCCAGAGGGCATCTAACCTGGATGACTGCTGGAGCCGGGGCCAACAGTGCGTTCGCAGAGACCTGCGGTCAGGGCTCAGGTGGATTCGGAGCTCAGATGCTGGAAGGACTGAACACGCAAGCCCTGACCCCAAGGTGGCAGGGGCTCCAGGTGCATCCTTTCCCACACCCCTTGAAGGAAACTGGGGGCCTTGTTAAGTCATCCCAGCTGCATGTTGAAGACCACCCTCCTCAGAAGCCAAATTGTCCTTTAGTGAAGAGGCAGGGAAGGGGAAGACCAGCATGTGACCCTGACTTTGGTATGGCTTGAAGACTCCTCGTCTGTGTGCTAAAACGAGGGAAGCATGGGACTCCAGGGCAGGCAGCCCCTGGTGGTTCGTAAAGCAGGCGCAGAGCCTGGGAAGCCTCAGCACGATGGTAGGATGTGGTCTTTCTGTAGAAGTTCCCCAGGGACTTCATGGAATCATTCTTCCCAAGCCCTGATTTGTTTTTCGACTTCACAGGCTTCTTTCTCTGAATCTGATTGAGGGAGTGTGGGGCCGGCAGGAGGCCAGTTCACTTAGTGGGATGGTTCTTGCTTTGCCAGTCCAGCCTCTTCCTAGAAATCCAGCGTATTCCAGGAGACCCTGAGGGTGAGGGGAGATGGACTTACTCTGGGGGCCTCTCTGTCACTTCACCAGTCCACTCTGCTCCTGGTTTACCCCCAGCAATAGCCAACAAGTGGTCAAAAGCCCCACCGAGTGTTTTTCCCAGATATGAGCCTGCATAGTGTGTGGAAACAAGACCTTGAGAAAGATGAGGGAAGCCCTTCTCCCCTCTCCACAGCACCACCCCTCTTCCCCCTTGTACCTTTCAATGCCAGAGTTCAGTGTTTAAAGAGACAAAATACAAGTATTGAATAGGTGATTCATTTACCGAATCTGTTTGGTAGGAGTAATCCACCAGCTTTACAGTGTGCCTGATGGATTCTAAACATTCTCCTGGCACCCACTCACCTGGAAATCCCCAAAGTCTGAGGGGCCCCTGGAGTTTCTCAGTGCAATGGCCCCACCTAGTGATGAGAGAAAGGACTTCAGTCAGAAATGGGTTCCAGAAGAAAGGTTATTAAAGAAGGGTTGTAGGTGAGAAGAGAATAACTTAGACCCTTAAACAAAGTGGAGTGAGCCCAGGAGCTCCACCAGCAAAGGCATCCCAGGAACCTGCTAGCAAAGCCAGATTGGCCACCTGTCCTTTGATTTTGAACCTTGCAGCCCCCACTCACCCTCTGCCAGGAGATGGGGCAGGAGAGCCAACTTGGGACTGCTGGCCCAGCCCCAACAGGGAGCCCCCTTCCCACCACCCCTCTGCAGGCTCACCACCTCGCCCTTCTGCCTAGGCAGTTTTGCTCTCTTTTGTGTGTGTTTTCTATGTTCTTGGCCCCCACCCTCCTCCTGCCACCTTTGTGGATTAGGACCAGGTCCCAACCACGGTCAGAAAATGACACTGTGTACAGTGGCACACCTTGACCAGTCACTAATTTTCACTGTTGTGAAAGTGATTTGATTTAGAATTAAACAAATGGTTTTACATTACTGTGAGCTGTGGACTTATTGTCTGTGTCAGGGGAGTGGAGGGATGGGTTGGGGACTAGTCACACCGGTCTGGCCTCTGGGAAGCACCTGTGCGTCCTCGGATATGTCACACTGAGGACGAAAGTCTTCAAACACACATGGATAATTAGAAATGAAAAGCGTAGGCTGGAGGCCTCGCTTCATACACAACCCCGCCCTAGGTGTGACCTGTCTGACAGGCAGACCCAGTCCTGAGAAGTGTTTGGAATTCCGACACTTGCAGGCTGCCACTGTGGAGCTTAGCTTGTGGCTGATCAGAGCCCTGAGGACCATCAGGTTGTTCAGTGTCAGCATCTCTCCCTGTGTTCCTCAACGAGGCAGGTAGGCCCCCAGCCAAGCCCTCTACCTGGAGCAGGGGCCATGCTGCGCCGTGAGGTCCCTCGGTAGCAGAGTGTGAGATAGAAGGTGGTGAGATGACAAACCTGACTCAGCCTCAGGCTCCCCAGCACCTCAGAGCTACAGGTCATCCCTCTGGGAGGAGCCCTTTTCTCCCTCTTAAACTTTGACCTAACAGTTATCAAGTGAAAGAGTGCCAGGGTATAGTAGGAAACGCAAAGGTAGGCAACTCCAGGAATTCACAAGCCCAGTAAGACAAGGAAACATGCACAGAAGAGGAATGGGACTGTACAAGCCTCCCCCTGCCAATTGTCCAATCCTGTAACCATCAACTCGGGTCCAGCCCTGATTCGCACACCCACACAGTGTTCCTCTCCCCTACCTGCTCTGTTCTGAAGCAAATTCCAGTCATATTTCATCTATTAAGTATTTCAATATGCATCTCAATAAGGATTTTAAAAAATATAACCAAAATGCTCTTACGTACCTTTAAAAATTAATGATAATTCCTAATGTCATCATACACCCAATCATTGTTCAGATTTTCCTAGTTGTCTCATAATGTGTACAGTTTGTTTGAATTGAGATCCAAATCAGATCCATACATTGCTGGGATGTCTCTTAAGTCCGTTACATCCATAGGATCCTCTTCCATCTCCTTTCTTTCCTTTGCAGTTGATCTGTTAAGGAAACCATTTCATTTGTTCTACTGAGTTTCCCACAGCTCCACTTTTGCTATTTGCATCACTATGATATTAAGAAACGCTTCTTATTTCCTGTAAATTGGTTGTTAAGTCTAGAGGCTTAGCCAGATTCAGGCTTGTTTTTTTTTTTGTTTTTTTTTTTTTGGTAAGACTAGGTCGTAAGTGGTAGTATATGTTTCTTGCATCATATTAGGAGGCACCTAATGTCTGGTAGTCCCTGTTTGTGATGTTAGCAGCCCTTACTGACCATTGTCTAGAACAACACTGCCCAATACAATTTTCTGCAGTTACGGAGATGTTCTCTATCTGCACTCTCCCAACACAGTACCCGCTAACCACATGTGGCTACCAAGCACAGGAAATGTGGCTAGTGGACTAAAGAACTGAATTTTTTGTTCTATCTCACTTTAATTTAAATAGCCACTTACAGCTAGTGGCTATCATATTGGACAGAGCAGATTTATTTACACAGTTTGCAAAAATGATATAATTGAAGATAACAATGTGTTAAGAGCTTAGAAACGAGGACTTCCAGCAGACTGGTACAACAAAATTACAGAAAACATGGGAAGCAGGGGTGGGAGGGAGACAGCTAGTGGTAGGAATGGCAGAGTGGTACAGGGGCAGAGTGTGTTTAAGGAAAAGCAGCGTCTTGGAGTGGAGAGAGTAGGGAGAGTAGGTGGTAGGGTGAGGTGTAGTCAGCTCATGACGGCCTGGTTCAGCTATTGTTTTGTAGAGGAGCTACTGGAGGTTTTTGAGCAGAGAGGTGACAGAAACATAATTTTGGAAGATTAATCAGTCCATTTTAGGTGGGACAATTCAGGGAGGGGAAAGATTAGAGGTCCAAGACTGGCTTGGTTTGAAGCACATGGAAGTGACACTGGGAATGTCTGGCTGTGGACCAGTAGGTCAGTTCCCTCAGGATAGCAGAGTCTGAACCTAAGAGTGGTTGTCAGCATCCAGGTTGTCATCTCTGTAGGCCCAGAGTTGATTGTGAGTCAGTCAGCAGGATCTGGCCTCAAAGACTGACCAAGCCATGGTTAGGTAATCAAACTGGACAAGTGACTAGGTGCCAGAAACCCAGGAGGCCTTCTCCCTGCTCAGGCCTTTTCTGCCCTCCAGAACTCCCCTTGGGTTCACAATGACTTTTGAATGTTCTCTGGGTCCACACTGAAAAGATGTCTCTGGGTTATGTCATGTCTACAGACTGCTGTTCTCTTCCTTTACATTTCAACCTACATGTCCGAGAGTTACCTGAACTTCTCTGGGAGGAACTTGGAGTTGTTTATCCCCCCACTCCCTGCTGGTGATAGACCACAAGGCTGGAGGTGGGAAAGAAGTAGAATGAGAGTGAGGAGGGAAAAGAGACCTGGGTTCCTTGCTGTGGGGCAGGGGGAGAGGAAGGACTCCCAGGGGTCTTGGTTTCAAGGCTGCCAGTGTCTGGGTGTCTGGGAAAATACAGTGTAACCTCTTTCCATGTGCAGGGCAAGTTAAAGCCCCATCCCTTTTTGCTAGCCATGAGGTGGCCTGTCAGGAGAGCCCCCTGGATCCCCATCACTTTAATTCAATACACAATCTTGTAGCTAGTATAATCAGAGCAGAGATTTCTTCAGAAACTAAAGCCGACTGCTGAAGAGGGTTCCCAGGAATTAATGGAAGTCAGGCACATCGCCCCCACCGCCCCCTCAGCACTTTGCACACTCAGGAGATTAGGAGCCACCTGCCATGCCCAGAGGAGAAAAATCTGACCTGCATCTGCTTTGCACTACACGGTCAGGGCAGGAAGAAAGAACTGTGCTCACCTTTGCTTACTCCATTGTTGGGACTAGAGGCAGCTGGATTGAACTCTGTCCTTGGTGGAAGTGTCGTGAACCATTTCCTTGGGCCCCATCCCTGTCCCTTCCTGGTCATTTGTACACTTTTCTCATGACCTAAATCTGGTCTAAGGAAATGACAGTTGCCAAAGACCCAGCATGAGAGAATCAGATGGGAGGGGTCTCAGGGACCAGCTGATGTGGCTGACCTTCATCACACAGAGGACCCCAATCTCCTCCCAAACCCAGTGAGGGGAAGTGGTTCTCAAGGCACCTCATCCAGCAATGAGCTGCCAGAAGCCATCCTGCTGTCTGTCCTAGGACCTGGTCTAATGCTCTCTTCTCTACAGAGAGGAGCCCCAAAGGCAAATCCAGTCCACCGATATATTTCCTTTGGCCCTTTTGGCATTTTTAGAATTTGAACGTTACCAACATTTTTAAAAGAGGGAAATTTCACCTGAATACCTGGATTTTGGCTTGTCTTTGAAAAATTGGAAGATCTGGTGTTCTGGATTCATTTACATACTTACTTGGTCTGCTAAGGCTGTGCCCCTGAGTGTCAGCTTGTTCACAGTCGCACAGACAAGTGGCTTCTCTGAGCTGGAAGCTCTTAAGAAAATCTCTCCCTCAACCCCAACAAAGCTATCTGTGTGGTAAACCTGGTTTCTCCATATTCTTGATTCCAAATACTCAACTGGAAAGAGCTTTAAACAGGTGGTTAAGAGTCTGCGTTCCCATCCCAGCTCAGCTCCTAATGAGCTAAGCCATTTTGAGGTAGTTGAGCTTGTCCGCTCTGGTTCTCAGCTGTCTGCATTTGTAAAATGAGCAGAGGGTCCCATGTGTGGCGATCTCCAGCCTGCGCAGTCACTCTCACCAGCTCGGGCACCCACAGAGGGCGCCGCTCGAGCTATGGGGGCTCCAGGGCCGCCGCAGAGCCAGAGCCAGGGGTGGGGCCTTCTCGGGGGCGGGGCCTGGCGGCGGCTGGGGCGGAGCTTCGGCGGGCGGGCCCCGGTGCCAGGTGCGGTTTGGTCCTCCCCGGGCGCCGTAGGCGGCGCATCCTAGTCGCCCCCGGGGCTGAAGATCTCCCGCGCCTGAGGCGGCGGCGGGAGCTGAGCGGAGCTGTCGTGGCTCCCGCCTCCTCCTCTCCATTTCCGCGCCCCCGGGACCATGGCCGCGCAGGCGGGTAAGGAAGGGCCGCCCCGCCCTGTGCCGCCGTTATCTCGAAAGCCCGGGCCCAGGGCGCCCTAGGGAAGCCGACTGCCTCTCGGGGGTTTCGGGCTGAGTGGACCCCTGTGGGGCCCGGCTCCTTGGAGAATTGGGGGAGTGAGCACACCGCTCCCTGAAGACTCGGAGGCTGTAGGGGGCGGCGGTAGAAGGCTCGCGGAGAGGGCGGGCGCATTTGGGTTGGGCGGCTTCCCGCGAGTTGAGGTCCCTGGGAAGAACGGATAATGGGGGGCGTTTATTTTATTTTATTTATTAATTTTTTTTGGTGGACCTGACGAGCGCAGGTCCTCAAATTAAAACTTTCTAAGGAAGCTGAGAAACCCGGTTTCCCTAGGAGTGAGGGTTTTGGGGAGTACGAGGAGTACAGGATCCTCAGAGTTGGAGGCAGCTCTGAGGGGACGGAGTTACCCCGGGTTCTGGGTTTTCTGTGGAAAATAAAGGAGAGTGTGACTTTACCCACGGGATCCAAGGCCCCCTGGCGGGTATTTGGTGCCTACGGTCTCCTGGGACTTGGGGTTCTTCGCAGGAAATAAAGCAGTGTGGACTCTCGGGGTTGAGGACATGATTGGGGGTAGGGAGAGAGCAGAGCCTTCTTCCTGGGGAAGGTAGGCCCCCGGGGGACTCTGAGCCGTCTCATGGTCTCTCTGAGACAAGAGAGGAATGTGGCCAAAGACTTTTCTGAAGGAAGTGTCTAAGGGTGAAGGGTAGCTTCAGGGTTAGGTTAGCTGGGCCTGCGATCCCCACCGGTCACCTCACACCACCTGGCAGCTTCCTGCTCTCCGCGCCTGTTCCCCCAGCACCAGGGACTTTCTGTTGCCTGTGTCTCCCAGCCACCTGTGTGAGTGGCCTAGCCTCTAGGTCGACCAGGGTCAGCATCCAGAAGCTTTCTAGAGCTGCTAGAAGGGAATAGTGGAGGAGGGAGGCTGTCCTGGATATCTGCCCCCGCTTCCTGGCTTTCAGCCTCTGGACACTCACTTCCTCCATCCTGAATACAAGGACCAGGCCACCACTGGGTCACTTCCTCACCGTGGGAGCATGGGATTTTCTCTGCATTCTTGATAATAGTCTCCTGGTGAGAGAGGGCTAGGGGTAGAAATGCTCCCTGTGCTTTCCTCTTTTACTTTTTTTTTTTTTTTAGCTTCCAGGGTTCTTTAGTTCAGATGAGTTCCTGTGACATTTTTTGGCCTCTGGGTAACATATGTTCACTGTCTTCAACCTTGATTGTCAGAAACTTGTGAAAGATCTTAGAGTGCAATAGTGTTTATTAGATTTTTCTCTGAGTGAACCAGAAAGTTTGTACATTCTTCCATAAGAATATTTGTTGAATGCTTCTGTGCCATGCACTTAGCCAAATACTGAGGAGTATAGTGATGAACAAAATGGACACAGTCGTTGCCTTTGTGGCGCTTACAGTCCTAGAGATGGACATTAAATAATTGAGGTAACAATTGAGAGAAATGCCATAATAACTGAGATGAGCAATTGAGGTAAGTGCTCTATGAGTGGATAGGGAATACCTTCCTGTAAAAAGTAAGTTTTTGCTGACCCCTGAGGATGAGTAGAAGCTAGTCCAGTTAGGAAAGGGCAAAGAACTTTCCAGGCAGAGGGAACAGCAAAAAAAGGCCCTGAGGTAGGGGGGCATATGATGCCTTTGCAGAGCTGAGCGAAGGCCAGTATGGCGTTTTTTTAATGGGGTGAGGAGACTACGGTTCCAAAATTACTTGTTCAGGGTTCCATAGCCAAATAAATGGTGGTAGTCAGAGTTCATATTTTCCAGCTTCAGTTTTGGTAGTTCATCCTCTCTGTATTGCAAACACCAGGATGAAGTTTCCCGTGGAGTCAGAGAAGGAAGTGGGACTTGAAAGTTTTTACTTGTTCTGTCTGAGCTCTGTTCCAAGACAACTAGATTCCTGCATAACAGGAGAATCAACAACAAAGAAATCAAATATTTACTGAGTATCTGTGATGTCTCAGGCACTGGGCTAGGCCAAGCATTACCTCTTAACAAATTTTAACAGATGAAAGCAGGGAGAGGGTTGAGATAATGTAACGCTCCTCACTTTAAATGTAAAGAAACTGAGGCCCTGGGAGGAAAATGGATTTGTCTAGGGTCACTCAACTGGTGGTAGAGCCAGGACTAACCTAGGACTTCTCCAGTGCTTTATCCAATATTCCCAGGGTCTTTGAGACATACAGAGCCTGGCACACAGTAAGCCCTTAATAAATATTTGTGGAATTGTATAATACGTGGTTTGTGCCTTCGAGAAGTTCACTATTTAGAGTCACTGAGAAAAATGGACAAATGAAGGCAAGCGATTTTAAGGCTTGTAGGGGGTAACATTATGGAATTTCAAAAATGAGGGAGAACTTCATACATTCATCCCACAAATATATATTGAGTTCCTACTGTGTGCCAAACACTTCTAGGCTCTGGGGGATACAGGAGGGAGCAAAATAGACCAAATACCTTCCCTCCTGGAGTGTATGATCTGGTGGTGAGAGATAGATAGTAAGTAAATATATGAATATTCTACATCAGGAATAAAGGCTCTGAAGAGAAATGAAGTATGATAAGGGCATAGGAGCAGCAGGAGGTCAGGGAAAGTTCTCTGGTTAATGACATCTGAACAGAGAAATGAAGCAGGGGAGTGAGCCATTTGCACATCTGAGGGAAGAACATTCTTGACAGGGAGTAAAAGAATGAGCAAGAAGGAGGATATAGCTCAAGTGGAGATCCTGGGTTCACTCCCCTAATCACCGCCCCCTAAAGGAAGAAAGAAAAGAAAGAAGAAAGGAAGAAAGAAAGGAAAGAAAGATTGAGCAAAGGCCCTGAGCCAGGAGTGTGCTTGGCATGTTTGAAGAACAGCAAGGTGTCCAGGGTGGCTACCAGATTTGGTCAGGGAATGCTTCTTGAAGGAGGTAAAGTTTGAGAAGTCTTAGGTAGGTTTAAAAAAGGGGGGAGGTAGTGGCAGGATGATATCCTGGTAAGGAAGAAACTGGGAGTAGGATTGCAAAGGCAGGGAAATTCAAGGTCTTCACAAGGGATGTTGAATTGATATGTGTGGTGGAGGCAAAGATTTGGAGGTGTGAGAGTTGTAGGAAGTAGAAGATAAGTCTGAGAGGCTGGGTGAAGCCAGACTGCAGAGGGTTTAATGCCAGGCTTGTAGAATTTTCTGATCTGCAGTAGAGACCATAGATTTAGAGGTGGAAAGAGTCCTGAGGTGGGCATTATTTATTTATTTATTTATTTTTGTAGACTGTCAGTCTGGCATTGGTGGACAGGGTGGATTGGACAAGGGTGAGGAAGGGCACCACTTGAGAGGTGGGTACAGTGGGCCCTGAGCTGAGGTTGTTAGTGATAGGAATGGAGGAGGAGGCACCAATCAAAAGAAATGCCTCATGTCATGGGCAGGGCAGGATGACTTGAATGACTGAATATGGGATGAAGGAAGCAAGGTAGGGTCCAGGAAGGCCAGAAGGCTTTAAAAGCTAAATAGAAACCCATTGTGTTCAAGAAGCAGTGTTAGGCTTTCCACATTCCTGGTGGGTGTCTGCATCTTTGGGAGGCTGGGCTGATTTCCAGTCCAGGGCTGGCTTCCAATCAATGCAAACTTGGGGAGAGGTGCTCGGTCTCAGGCATACTAGGAAGGGGTGGGGCCCACCACCTAGATGTCACTTCAGCATTTCATAAGAATGGATGTGGAGCTGTAGCCATCTCTTATAAGTCTATATTCTCTCCCACTCTTTACTTTTTCTTTATACAGGAGCAAGAATTAGACTCTTATCTATTAATTCACATCCAACAGTAGCTAAAACATGAAACCGTTGCCTGGTTCTATTAAAGTATACCTTGAGCATCCACCCTGGGATTCTATTTTGTCAGATCTTTCTGCCTGTAGTTTATTTTCCCAGGAAAGAAAGTCTAAAATGTAGTTAAAGACATAGACTTTGGAGTTAGCAGACCTGTGGTCTGATACCAGCTCTAACTCTCATTAGTTGAGATATCAGTTTCCTTTTCAGTAAAATGAGAACAATAATAGTCCTTCAGTACTAGTCCTTATTTCTTGGAAGCTTCATATTCAATTAGTTCATGCTTGCGTAATGCTTAGGACACTGCTGGGTCATAATTAGGACTCAAAGTAGTTTTTCCCTGCCATTGACAACAGGTAGAAAACTGCCATCTGAGAATGTGTGGATTGGTTAACCAGTCCTCCAATGAAGAGATTATTTACAGGCCTTCCCCTCAATAAGAAAATGCCTACTCATTCACAGCTAAGTCAACTTGAGGTTGGAAGTGAGAGCCTGAGTGCCCGAAAGCCACAGGAACCATCTGTTTTAGTTTCTCTACCACGTGTCTTGTTACTCTAACAAGTTTGCCCTGCCCCCAGCACCTGGTTTGTCCTTCTCTGCCGCGTCTTATTTTTCTGTGTATCCTTGTCACCCCACAAGTACTCACCACGGGCCCCAGAAGTGCGTGGCCTTGTCTTGCGCACAGACACATAGAAAACATTTGCTCAATTTGTTTTGAAACACTTCTTTCAAATTTTAGACATTAGTGTATTTAGTGCAACCTTTCCCCCTGCCAACCCCTTAGATATATGTGAAAGAAAGAAGAAAAGCTACTTACAATTCAGTTGCCAACCAAGTGCCAGGCACTGTGGGAGGCATTTTCACATATAGTATGTTTTTTCTCTTAATCCTTCTGGTAATGCTGTAAGGCAGGTGGTATTATCCTCTTTTTAAAGATTTAGAGACAAGGAAGGTGAAATAGGTGAAGGGGATTAAGAGGCGCAAACCTCCAGTTATAAAGTAAGTAAGCCACAGGGATGTAATATAGCGTACCAGGAATATGGTCAATAACATTGTAATAACTTTGTATGGGAACAGGTGGCTACTAGACTTATCGGAATCAACTCATAGTGTATGCAAACATCAAATCGCTCTGTAGTGCACCTGAAACTAACAAAATATACGTCAACTGTATTTCAATTTTTAAAAAAAGTTTAAGAAACAGACTTGGAGAGGTTAAATAATTTGCACAAGGACACAGAGCCAGGTTTCAAACCCGGGTCTAACTCTGGTTCTTCTGCTTGACCTTACACATTTTTCCTAATAAACAAAAGGGCGGAAGAGAGCAGTGGCAGGAATGAAATGTGCTGAGATGCCTGTGGCTGTGCCTTAACCTGAAAAATGAGAAGCCCCTGGTTTGGTGTCACAGACTCTCAGAGTTAGAAGGAATAATTTGATCCCTCTTTTTATGAAGGAAGAATCTAAGGTCCAGAGAAGTCCCAAGGCTCCTTTAGAAATCATGTAATCTTTCTTCCTGAGACACTCCCTTTGGTAATATTTGATAAGCTAGCGAGGAGGAAAACCCTTTGGGATACAGGGGAGAGTATCCAGAGGAACATTAATCATTTTTGTTAGCCTTGTTGGTAGTCACTTCATTAAAATCTGATCTTTTCTCTCTTGGTTGTTCCCTACCAGTTGCTGCCCTGCCCCTCTGCTTCCTCTTTATCCTGGAACAAGTGGGATTTATATACCTGACCTGCCAGTTCCCAGGGGGCCCAGCAGTTACCATACTTGTTGTTTTGTGCTGCACTGAATTGGTTGGGTTTTGTTCCTGGTTTTCATTGTCTAGTGGAACATGAGAAGCAACCAGAGATTCTTCTCAAATGAAAGGATAGGGTCTATGCATGTTGGTTCAGGCCAGGCTTTACGGTCTCATGAGCTCTCAGTGCTTGGGGATTTCTCACCACTTTGAAGTCAGAAAAGGACTAGTTTGCAGAAACTCAGCTCTTAGACCAAGATTAAGGTGAACATTAGTGTCTTGTGGGAAATATACTGGCTTTGAGCTGGGGTACCAGGCTGAGCCCTTCTGCTGAATACCTGTGTAGTCTTGAGCAAGTCTCAACTTGTCTGAGGCCATCTAGGGTCATGAAAATGCAGCAAGTCTGGTAGTCTCAGAACTTGGGTTTGAGCCCCTCCTGGACCAGCTTTCTGGTGGTTAGACAACTCAGTTCTCTTTCTTTAAGTCCATTTTTCTTTCAGGAAAATGAAAGGGTTGGGTTCGAGTAGGTGACTTCTAAAGGCCCTTCCAGCATTATTAACCTGCCACCCTGGTGCCTGCCCCAGTGGATTCAAGGATTGTTTGAGGGTCACATAGCTGATTATTAAGTTGGCAGAGAGAAGGGTATATAAGCTGAATATATTTTATACCAGTATTTGAAAAAGATCCTAAAGGTGAAAACATTTGTAATGAGCCATTTGTTAACAATTCTCACCTTGTTTGCATGGTACACTTACAATTTCTTTAAAACAACAAATCCCAATAATAACTGTGAAGGCATGGTTTTCCGATTGTTAAACACCTAACAAGGGCTCCATATTGTTTGAAACTGCTGGGGACATTTACTCAGTTAAGTTCCCTTTCTGGACTCTGACAATCAATAGCTACTGTTGATAAGTCTGCAAACAGGAGAGGTAAACAATAGAGGGAGAGTGAACAGCCTGGTACGATGCAGTATTTTCTTAGAGGAAGAATTTCCCAGACTGACTGGACTCTTGATTGATCTTCCACTGGACCTCAAAGAAATCTCCAAGACTTTATATTATTATGTTTCGCTTATGTTTCCTAGAATGAAGGTTGCATGAGGGTTAAGATCATTGACTTTAAGGGCTGTAAGGGAGCTGAAGAGGCCACGAGTATTCTTTGGAGGAGAGTCTGGGCTTGGGACCCTGAAGGCTCTGGGTGAACAGTCTTGCTCAGGTACAACATGATAAACTGTGCGTCTACATGTGACTTTATTTGGGGGAGCCGGAAAACATTCTGGATGAATCATCGCTGCTGCCGTTGGAGCTTATCTTTGGAAATTACCTTTGTAGCTGGTAGTTGTTGGATCCAGTTTTCCAGTTAGATTTGTCACACAAAGGAGTGTCTGTTCTGCATCAGGCTTTATGCTAGGCCCTGGAGATTTGAGGATGATCGAGATGCAGTCTTTGCCCCTTGTGGAGGGAGCAGTGTTGCAGAGAGGGAGGGACTGAAGGAGACAAACATAATAAGCTGTAATTACAGAACAAATGATTTAAAACAGGTAATAGAATGAAACAAACATGCCTGCCTTTGGAGGACCATCAAGGAAGGATGGAAGTTTGATTAGGGGAGGAAATAAAGTATCCTAAACACACAGAGTATTTGAGGTGTGAATGTTAGGATGCAAGAACATGAATATGTGTGGCAGGAATAGAAAATAGATCAAGATGTGACCAGTGCATCTCTTTGTAAGGGATGATGAAAGATAAAGGTTCTTTGAGGCCGCCTTGTAGAGAGATGTTCGTTCCTTCAGTTAATGTTTACTGAGGGACTGTACTAGGCCAGGGACTGGTCTTGGTTCCCCTAGTCCTTTGGAGCTGACAATAGCCAGCTTAAATGATGTGTGAGGGGTTTGTGTTCCTGTCTCAGGACCTTTGCACATGTTCCCCCCCCATTCCCAATCTCCAGTTTACCCTTTTCTCCTTTTTGCCTACTTAATTTCTATTCAGCCTTTAGAGCTCAGCTTGGAAGTTACTTCCTTAAGGAATATGTTCTTGTTTGCCCTACCCCACCCCATTTACTTAGTTATGAACTTGATGTTTTCTTCATACCACTTGCCTCAATTATAATTAAAATGATTGTGTTATTGTTTAATATCTGCTCTGTGTTTAATCTCTCTCTTGTTTGCTGCTCTTTCCCGAGCATAGTGTTAGACACGTAGTTGGCGATAAATATTTTCTGGAAGATTGACTGAAGTGTGTCCATTGAATTTAGCAATAAGCTTTCATTGTTGACCTTGGTGAGACAGTTTCAGAGAAATGGTAGGGGTGGAAGTCAGATTGCAATGGATTATGCAGTAAATAGGAAGTGAGGAAATGAGGGCGGTGATGTGTAGACAACTTTTTAATATGTGTAACTGTACAGTGGGGAAGCAAGTGTGGTGGCCACAGGAGAAAATGAGGTCCAGAGTTCTTTTAATGGGACAGACTTGAATTTATTAAATGACAATTGGAAGGAGTCAGTGGAGAAGGGAGTGGTGGTGGAGATAATGGTGAGGTGGGACAGGGCAGGACAGGAGCGCCATGTCCGGCAGTTGAGTTCTATAGACACTGGGGTATCTGAGTGAGCCAGCCAAGACCGTGCAGGATGCCAGGAAAAGACGCCAAAGACCAGAACTCGGGCTGTGCTGAAGGACAGGGAAGGACTGGAGAGACGTTTGGAAGGTGGAGCCAGAGGGGTGTGAGAAGAGGGAGTAAGGGTCTTGATTTTTGTGCCCCTCATACCTGGCGCAGAGCAGATGTTAAGTGTTGAATGGCTTTATGTTTCTTAAGACTGGAGAGCAAGGCAGGCCCTGGAGACATGGTGTGGCCATGACAAGTTATCTCGACTGTCCTCACAGTGGAAATCCTGGTTCTTTTTGAATTTTGGAAACGGCCAAAAGTCACTCAGAGCCAAGAAGTTGAATTGTTGAGTAACTGGGTGGTCAGGTCAGAGATTGTTCCTTTTGGGTTAAAAAGTAAAAACAAGAAACAAGGTGTGGCTTAAAATAATGAGAATTGCTGGGGGTGGGGCGCAGTGATCTAAAAGCCTTTCCGTGTAAGAGGTCCCAGAATGTTTTACAGTGGTACCTCAGAAGCTTCACAGATTTGGATGTCTGTTCATTAAAAACCCTCTCATTAATTCTCTGTCTCGCCCACTGTCCACAACCCAATTTGAGTGAGTCTTTCAGACTTTCTGCCTTGGAGTTAGTGAGGTTGATGGTGCACTGTCTAACAACTATCACCCCCAAACCCAAAAGGCTCCAAAAAGTCTAAGAAGTTTAGATCCTGGGGGTGATGAGCATGTACGGGAGGGGGCGGGTGGGTCGCGGTTTTCTTCTGCCAGCTTGTCTAACCCTCCTCCGGGGCATGAGGACAGCTGTCTGTGCCCTGGCTGCCCCAGAATGCCGCCAAGCAGTCTTGAAGTGCCCGGAGCCGCGCATTGTCTATTCATGGCCCCTGTGCCTGTGAAACAGGGTCCGGTGACTGTCACTGCGCCTGTGGCAGTCTGGAGTTACCAGGAGAGAACAAAGCTGCATACACGAGGCGCACAAGAGAGTCTTGTAACAACCATGTCCCACTTTCTAGGGCTGAGTCAGGTAGCACAGCTTGATCTCAGCTGTCTTTATTTCAAGAAGTTGGCATCTGAGCCACACCCAGGGGTATTGTGTTCTGTCCCTTTTGGAGGGACACAGGCCGACCCTGTGCCAAGCCCATGCTAATCTCTCAGTCTACACAGTACTTCCCCATCCTCCTTCAGCCTTTGGTAAACGTTCCCCATCTTTCAAGGCTCAGCTGCCCCTATAGACACTTTGCTGGCTCCCCCAAGTGGAATGAGCAGGACCTAACGCAGGAGATTGGAACAAGCATGGACTTTAGAACAAGCCAGGCCTGAGTTGGGATGCTGGCCCTGCCCCTTGGCCTGTCAAGCCCGCCCCAAGTTTCAGTTCTCTCGTTCGTTAAATGAGAATAATAATACCTGTCTCACCCGATAGTTTTGAGAATTAACTGAGATTAGGTCTGTGAAAGCACCTAGCACAGTTCTTGGCATGTAGGAGGCATTCGTTAAATGTTTGTTCTTTCCCTTCCACGCTCACAACTTCTTTCTTTGAACTAAAATTGCACTTTGCTTTTGCCTCTGAAATAATATCTCGGTGAAAAATTATAATGTGGAAGAATGTTTCTTTGCGAGTAGATTTTGCTCCTTGAGGAGCAGGGATAATTTATCCAACGGCCTCCAATGCAGAGCTTGGACCCATGGGTGGAACAAGAGGACCCATGATGTTGGTTGAATGCACGAGCTCCTAGATGGAAATTCTGCACAGCCAGGACATTGGGGGAACAGGAAAAGGCAGCAGCACATGTAACCCAGAGAGGAGACGTTTCTGAGTCTGGGTCCTGGTTGGGGATGGTTGTAGGAAAGGCTGCCCTGAAAAAACAGACCTTGTTCATTTTGTCTACTCAGAACTATAAGCAGAGGCTGAAGGAAAAGGCAGGTTTTGTTCCAGTAGAAAAAGGTACCGCCAGACCGCTTTTTAAAAATTGGAACGAGACTTTTGAGACCATGAATTCCTTGTCCCGGGAGAGAGGAGCAGGCTGGATGAGAGCTCACCGGGATCCTGTGCCCCCAGGAGGGAATCCTGCACCTCACAGAGCATCGCCCGGCCCCTTCAGGATGAGGGTCTATGACTCTGTCTTATTCTACCCAGTAGGAACCCTGTCCCTGTGCCACCTGCTACCTCAGCCTCTGAACCCCTTGGTTTTGTGTGCAGGTGAAGATGCCTGGAGGTGTCGGGGCTGTGGAGACCACGTCGCTCCGAACCAGAGGTTGTACAGGACTGTCAACGAAGCCTGGCACAGCTCTTGCTTCCGGTAAGTGAATCCACGCTCCTGTCTTTGCCAGGGCGCTAGGAGCCAGGCACTATTCATTTTCTAGAAAATACAAAACAAGCTTCTGACTTGAGAGTTTCCATTTCAAGGTAGGGGAGTGGGTGGGGGGTGGGTCAGGGGGCAAAGAGGGATGTGCCGAGGAGGAGGACATGAGCAAACATCAGGTGTGGCCCCCAACCCGACACCAGGTGAGAGTGGAGTAGTCACATGTGGGCCCGGTGCAGCTAGAGGTGGGGGTGGGGGGGTGGGGAGAGCCCTTTCCAAGGTGTCCCGGCACCCCAACTTCATAGGTGAGGAGACTGAGGCTGAGAAAGAGTGACTTTCCCACGCCTGCACTACTGGTTTGCAGGGGCCTCAAGGGTTGTTTTCAGTGCAGTTGGCAGAGCCAGCTCTTCTTCACCACACAATGCCTTCCTAGTTTCCTGCTTTTTGTTACAAACTTTGTTATAGCTCTTAGATGATTGTTTGGAGGCAGCTCGGTTTCTTGACAGAAACACAGTTTCTAAAGTGAGATTTTTTCCTGCTGTCTGAGGCTCAGTTTCCTCGTTAGGAAAATACGAATGTTAATCATCTCTCTCACGGACTTGTTGAGATTGAATGAACTCACACATGCCAAGGGTCCAGCACATGGTTGGCACCCACTGACTGGTTGGAATCCTGGAGAGTGGGAGCTTGTCTTTGTATCCTCCAGAGCGTGAAACAGTGCCTGGCCCACAGTCATTCCTCCTCGGAGGCTGGGTGGGCATTTGTGGCCCCCATGGTCTGAAGTGGTGGGGCTGTGCTCACGATCTGAGAATGAGAGAGACTGTGGACAGGCACCATGTGCTGTAAATTCCAGCTCCCACACACAGCTCATGCTGCAAAGCATCCCCTGTGCTGATATCAAGTAATTTAATTGACCTTTAAGCACTTGCCTCCACCCGCGGAACTACGTAGGGGGATGGCCTGGAGAGCTCGTAGGGGGATGGCCTGGAGAGCTCTGGCCTCTGAAAGTGTTGGAGAAGAAGCAGCATTTTTCTGCCCCTTCAGCTCTAATTCAGAGCTCTCCAATCTTCTCTGTGGATCTGACTGCCTCGGTTCCTCCTCCTTTTACCCTCAGGGAAGTTGATTCTACTTTTACTTTTGCCTTTTAGTAAGATAGGAGCAGAGTGTCAGCGCTGCAGGGGCCTTTGGCCAGCCCTTTCATTTTACAGCTGAGGCAAACGAGCAGCATCAGAACCCAGTGAGTTCCCAGGCTGGGGCTCACCTTGGCATCCAGTCCATATGGTCATATTTGTTCCTGCTGTTTTCCTATTTGTATGAATATCTTCTACCCAAAATTGTCAGGGGAGAGTATAGCTCAAGTGGTAGGGCGCATGCTTAGCATTCATGAGGTACTGGATTCAATCCCTGGTACCTCCTCTATAAACAAACAAACAAACAAACAAACAAACAAACAAACCTAATTACCCCCCACCCCAAAAAAATCCTCTATCCGGGTAGAACAAGCTAATGTTTGGGAATTTCTGGATTCTCCTAGAACTAGAAGAGCACCTGCTATATGATATGACCCCTTCATATCAGAGATGCAAGGCCTGAAACCAAAAAGACAAAAAGTTACACAGATAGACCAGACCACGGATGACAAGAGCTGGCCCTAGACCTGAAGTCTTGGGTCACTAGTAGATCTGGTGAGATGCTAGCTTGTTAGAGAGCACTGTGTGTGTGTGTGTGTGTGTGTGTGTGTGTGTGTGTGTGTGTGTGTGAGAGAGAGAGAGACAGACAGACAGACAGACAGAGGGAGAGAGACAGCCATACAGATGCATACACACACACACATGCATGCTCATAAAGAAGTAAGGCACATTATCCTGGTGGAAAAGTGTGCAGACTATAGAAGGGACTGTCTGGTTTCAGATCTTGTCTTCGCAGTTTATTAACTGGCCTTAGGTGACTTCCCTAAACTCCAGGCACCTCATCTGTAAAATGCGGGTAAGAATAGTACTCATCTTACAAGGTTTTGGGGAGAATTAAATGCAATAACCTATATAAAGTCCCCAGCATAGCTCTTGACACGTAGAAAACCCTTAATAATCAGTAGTTGTCACTTTATATTATATTGTGATTGTGTGTCTATATACGCCTACGTGCATACTTTATTTCTCATACCACACTCATTGGTCATCTGATGTGGAGCCTCAGGGATTAAGGTTAACCTTGAACTACCCTGGCACAGTAAAAGATTATGCCTGGGGAGAGTAGAGCATCTGGGTTCAGTCTCCTACATACAGCTTTGCCTCAAGGACAGAGTCTTTTCTGATCCAGCTCTGTTGAAGGGGCGCCTGAGCTCTCCCATGCAGACTGGATAGCGTGGAGCCCTCAGACAGAGCCTGGTGATTTGCCGTGGGGAGACTGGCAGCTTTGGAGCCAATTTGACTTTTGCCCAAATTATTGGAAGATCTTCAGGGCTGAGAAGGACTGTATTTGTCTGACCCCAGAAGCGACCTGTGTTACGAAGAGCACAAGGCACCAGCCTGAATGGTCTCTTAAGGTCTCTTGTGCCCCTGCTCATCTGTGATTCCCTGAGGAATTCGGAGTGTCTGGGTGCAGGACCCTCCCTCCATGCTCCCCAAAGAAATTCATTCTTCCTGACTCCCTTCCAACTTTGCTCTGACCCAGCTGGGCTACAATTACAATAAAGGAAATGACTTTCTTCCCCTTTCCCCTGTACCTTTGTTTTCCTAGTCTCAGGGTGGGGCTGGATATTGAATGGAGAAATTGCTAGGGTTTGGCCCAAACTCCTCCCCTCGCCTTCTCCCTACACTGGCCCATCCCCTGTCTGCAGCCACATCCATAATCCTGCCTCTTCATCCAGATTCTCAGGTGCCCAGGACAATGGGAAGCCACTTAAGGCTGGGACCAGGGACTGTACAGTGGAGGCCAGCTGAGGAACCTCCTGGAAGTAGTCCCGTCTGTAATTGTGCCAGTGCAGTTGGGCACCTGGCCAGGATCTCTCTGATCTCTGGACACTTGGCCGACCAGCCCTCCCGCTTTCTCCTCAGCCTTCGCAACCAGCTTGTTTGCACTTGAAGCACCTCTGGCCTTCCTTTTCCTTGTTCAGTTCCATTGGTTCTAGAGCTGGGGCCGTTCTCTCTGAAGCTCTCCGGAACCTGCTCCCTCTCGTTGGGGGAGGCCAGGAAAGCAGCGGGATCACACGATGTTTGCAGCTGAGGTTAAATTGTGGAGCTGTGAATGACGACCTGATCTCTTGCATGTTGGCAAACCAGGGAACCTGGACAAGTTTTCTGACGATTGTCCTTTCACCCTTGTCAGAGGTGTTTGGCCTAGAAGGAGGGATCATAGGGGGAGGGAAAATCTGCCTCTGTTAGTCCTTATGGCCCCTACCTGGGACTCTGTTGCTTAACCTGGTTCCTGACAACATTGTCAGAGGGAAAACACCACCGTGTGTAAGCCCCCCGTGAACTGTTCTGGGCCTTTCTCAGAATCACGAAAGCAGGCTGTTTGAGTTTTCTCTTTTGAGAAGTGATTTCTAATGGCAGTGCTCTGGAAAAGGGATGATGCAGATAGAAAGCTGTTATTTCATCACCATTTCCTCTAAATTTGTGACTCTTAAGAAAGGCCTGAGAAGAAACCACACATCGTGACCAGACTGTGATGTAATGGGCTGCCTGACGACACAGGATTTTCTGTGATGCTGAAAGTCGTGCTCATTTTCTCACCCACACCCCCATCCAAACAAGCACCGCAGAGTGAGAGTTACAGTAATAGCACCCTTTGTTGAGCGTTTACTCCACGCCAGAGACTGTCCTAAGCATTTCACATACATTATCTCATTTAATTCTTACAACAACCTAATAACTGCGGTACTAGTCCTACCTATTTTATGAGTAGGGACATGGAGGTTGCTTGCTCACAGTCTCAGAGCTAGTAAGTAGGCATAGCTGGGATTTGAACCCAGGCATTCTGACTCCTCGCTTACCAGAGTCTTGCATTCCTGACCGGGGCAGTCATTTCACCTCCCTAAGGCTTGTTTCCTCCTCTGTAACTTCAGGGTAACAAGCACCACACACACTGGTGGTGTCAGATAACATTGAAGGGCATTGGTTCAAAGGCTTCAGGAACTTTCAAGTGTCAGTAAAAATGCTGCTGGATTTCTGGGGCTCCAGCTCCTGGTGTGGGCATTGGTGGAGCAGCCCTGCCATCTGCTGTTGCACTGCAAGTGCTGCTGTGTGTTTATTGACCTGAGTCTTTGATTCTCGTCTGCTTGTTTGTCTAGTTTATCTCTAAGGAAACAGCCAGCCTGCGGGTCATTGAGGCTGGCTGGTGGGCAGGGTGCTAGGGCCTGGCTGACAGAGAAGGGGAAGGACAAACACCTGGGTCTTCCTCTGCCCCCACGAGGGACTCCAGCATGAACACAGAGTGGGACTCCTAGTTTGCAACAGCATGTGACCTTCAACGTGCCTTAATCCTGCTCTGTTCTTTGGGAAGAGAAAACTAAGACGCCATAGAAACCCCACATTGGCTGTCTGGGCCAGAGATGGAGGGATGGAGGGGGGTGGGTGGGACTAGGGTGAAGGGCTGATGTTTATTAAACATTGTATTGGGAGTTCCACTTAGATTATCTGATTCAACCCTCACAGTAACCCTGCAACCTCATTTGATACTAAAACAGAAAAGCCCAGAAAGGTAGAGTAACTTGCCCAGGGTCACACAGAGCTAACATGTGAATTCAGGTCTCCCTGGCTCCAAAGAGGGATCTTCTTTCCACTGTGACTCCCACGAAAGAACAAGACTCAGAGTCAGAAGACCTGGAGTTAAGTCTTAGCTGAGCCAGGCCAGCTGTGTAACTGTGGGCAAGTTCCTTAGTTACTCTGAGCTTCATTTTCTTACATCTGAGATGCAGTGAAAGTAATCCACCCGATGAAGTAGCTGTGAGAATCACGAGGATCACGGAGGGGATGGAGAAGAGCGTTCTCTGCACACCTTAGGGTGGTGTGACGTAAAGCAGCATGTGGCAGCGTTGTGCTCCTTAATTAGCTGTTCACGTTTCATTTTGAGCGTCATCTACAGTATTAAAGCACCCAGTTAACTGCTGATGGGGATATAGATTGGAAATACTGGCCTGACCTCCCAGCTGGCTCCCTCAGACAGGTCATAAGTTGGAGCATTCCTGATAGTGGGCTCTAGTCTGGCTTCCATTCTGTCTCTACCCTGGAACATCCCCTCAGTAGGGTTCCAGAGGACAGCCTCGCTGGTCCACCCACTGGCCTCTCTTCTTCTTGCAAGGCCTCCAAGGCTGCCCTGGAGGTCGTAAAGTGAATCAGAGTTTGCAGTCAGGCTGCTTGAGTTTCCATCCCCACTTCTCTTGAGTCACTAGCTTATCCTTTCTTTGACCACAGTTTCCTCATCTACAAAAGGGTGAAATGGTTCCCACCTCAAAAGATTGTTGTGCAGACTAAATTTAACATGTATTCAAAGCCCTTACTTAGCACAGTGCCTGGCCATAATTAAGTTTTAATAGATGCTAGCGTTTATTATTAGTGTCTTTGTCACTCTTTAAATGTTCCCTTCCCTTGGCTTCCCTGACATGCCACACTCCCGCTCGTGTCCTCCCCTTCTCCGGTCATTCCAATTTGCTTATCCTCCTCTGTCCAGCTCTGAAATGTTGCCATCCCCCCAGGCGCGTTTGCCGATTTCTCCCTCTGTCAGGGTGAGAGTCTCACCCTCGCCTGGGGCTCCCATCTCCTCTGCACACTGATGACCACATACTCCACATACTGATAGAATCAATATCTTCAGTCCAAACCTTTCCCCTGAGTTCTCCACTAGCTCACCTGCTGTCAACCTCACATGTCCATTTGGATGTCTTGCAGGCATCCCAGACCCAGCTGGACTTTCCAAAACTGGCTCCTCTTACACTGTAACCTGTCCTGTTGAGTGGCACCAGCATCCACCCACTGCCCAAGCCAGAACCAGGTGTCCTTCCCAGTACTCCTCTCGTATCCTCCAGATCTAGTTCGTCCGTTTTCTCTCCGGGTTATATTTTGAATCTATTTCTCCACCCTGCTCCAGGCTACCATCCTCTCTCACCTGGATGACCACAGTAGCCTTCTAACTGTCCTTAATCACTCTGCACCCCCAGTCCATCCTCCACAAAGCAGCCAAAATCAGTGATTTTTTTTTTTTTTTAAGTCTGACCACATCACACTCTCATCTCTCGGTCCTTATATAGTTGCATGATTTTCCAGCATTTTTAGATAAAGGCCAAAGCCCTAAGTGTAGCCTGTAGAGCCCCCCGTGGTCCGGCCTCTCCCCATAGCCTCCTGTTCTCCCTACTTCAGCCTCACCGCTCTTCTTTACAGGTCCAAAACGTGCCCTTCTTCCTTCTGACCGGGCCTTTGCTCCTGCTGTTCCCTCCACCTGGAAAGCCCTCTCACCTTCTTTTGGCCTAATTAACACCTGCTCACTCTTCGTATGTACCTGGATGAGAAACGGATATCTCAGGGAAGTAGTTAACAAAACAGGTCATGGCCCCTGTTTTATGCTTTCACAGATCTTCCCTTTGAAGCTTTTTTTGTGGGTTTAATTTTACATGTATTCATCTGATCATCTCCCTAATGACATCCTGAGACCTCTAATGTGTCAGCATAACTTGGTCAGGGACCACGGGGCTCTTTGCCCCCCACATGTCACCACTGGGCACGTGTTGGCATGGGAGGGATACTTGTCGAATGAATTGCCGGGGTGGCCAAGAGATGTGATGTAAGCGTGGCCTTTCCCTGCCCTTCCCCTTCCCCACATCCTTCCCTCAGCAGTCACTGTGGCTGCGGTTACTGTAATCGGCAGGGAGGAATTGGTTCCAGACATTAGGTTGTTTGGGAAAATTGCCTGCAAGTCTCGAGGTGAGCAGTTAAAGATTTGTCTTCTGTCCCCGAAGGAGCCAGAGAGGCTGACCCAGGAGTCCTCCTGCCCAGCAGCAGGTCTTGAGCTGTCCTTCTCTGCAGGCACAGTCTAGATGGGAGCAAGCCCTGGAGAGAAAACCAGTGAGTTCAGCTGCTCCAGCCCAAACTAGTTATGACTGCCCTGAAATCTGACAAATCCCAATTCTAATCGTAAGTTTTAAAAATTTTGTTGTTGTTTTTTTTTTAATTTTTAGAAATCTTTAAAGGGTGGCATTAGCTAAAGATGCCCATGAAGTATAAAGTGGAAAAAAAATTTGTCTTTTACTTGTGGGTGATTTATGGCAGCTACTGGGTGGATAGGTTAGCAGTTCTTAAAAATGAAGTTTGTCCTTTGGGAGTTAAACTAGTTGGATCCATGTGTAATGAGAGCCGTCTCGTGTGGTAGTTAAGAAAGGCTTGAGAACCAGATTTCTTCGGTTCAAATCCTGGTCCTGCCATTTATTTGCTGTGCACCGTAGGCAAGTTACTTACCCTTTCTGTACTTCATTTCCTCACCTATAAAAGGGAAAAAGTGACCTACTGCCTGCTTCCTAGTGTTATGGTGAGGGGTGGATGAGTGAAGTCGTGTGTAACCCAGAGTAAGCACCCATGGCTGTTAGCCATTTGTTACTGGCTACTAGGGAGCCAAACGTCTCCCAGGGCTGAATTGGTGATTGTTACGTATCTAAAGGAGTCATGATTTTTCTCTTCTAATTAAAAATTAGTTTAAAAACCAGTAGAATAATGAGTGGCCAGCAGTGAAAAGTCAGTGAGGCAAAACTAGAAGTATGTCCACACAGAGATACTGATTCTGGATGTGGTCACCAGAAGGGTGTTCTTTGTTGCAAGTGGGGCTAGTTTGGCTGGCTCATTACTGCTGGAGTGAAGTTTCTCTCCGTGGCTGCTCATTTCCCTTTATTGTAAGTCGGTGCTCACAGTGCAACCTAATTCGGCTGCCTGGGATTCTTGATTAACAGGAAGGGGCTGGAGGCAGTACATGTGTAGGGGATGTGGGGGTTCTGATTTCAAGTGTTAGTTTGTCAGTGGACAGTAGGTTGATAAGTGGTTAGGATACACCCATCCTAGAATGTCTACACCTCTCTGGGTACTGCAAAGTCCTGTTTCTGGGCCTAAAAGGCCAAAAATGAGGCCTAGATTAGGATCATTTGTCAAGGTGACACTAGCCTTGGAGAGTGTCTGGGTGTTCAGCCAGCCAGCCTTTCTCTGACCCCAACCCTTCAGCATTGGCCTCCTGGTGTGGAATTTTTTGCTACCCTAACTCCCTTTTACAGAGGAAGAAATTGAAGCCCAGAGAAGTTTAACAGCAGGCTCAGATCACACAGCAAGTTTTGTTGTTGGCCAGGTCAAATTTTCAGGCCTTCTCTGCCAGGCATTGCCTGGAGATTTGTTCAGTATCCAAAGCATTTTTTCCTGATGCAGCCAGGAGATGAGAATCTGTGTAAACACAGCATTTGACCCTGAATGTTAGACATTTAATTTTGTAATATTAATATCAGAGAGCAACAGTGGATAATTACCTACAAGGGGTTACAACCCCATCCTTATGTACTTACAGCCCATACAGCAAATCTCAGCTGTTAAAATGACCACCTCGGGAGAGATGTGGCCTGAGGATGGGGCCGTGGTCTGCTGTTAATGCACACGGGTCGGCCAGCGGACTTCGTGTGGATGGACACGTAGCCAGGTGCAGACTCGAGAGGTGAATGCCCCCCATGGAGAAAAACCTGCAAAGGGCCAGCGCTGTCTTTGCTGTTTCAGGCTCTGTGTTCTCTTCATTGGGAGCCTCTGCGTGTTAAATACTCTGATCACTGCTCACTGCCTGGGGATGACCTGGCTCGAGGTCAGCCGTGGTCCCTTCTGCCATCCCAGCCTCTTCCCCGCTCACTCCTCACATGTGCCTGCCGCTGCAGCTTTCAAGACCTTACTCTGTTACGCCTCAGTGCTTTTGCACATGTTATTCCTTCAGCTGGAGTGCCTCTTGTCTGCCTGGCGATCAGCCTGTTAGGTTCAGGCGAGACAGCCAGGCCTCTGGAGGAGCCTCCCCAAGTGCACCCTCACTCTTTCCCCACCGATCAGAGGAGACTTTTTCTCTCCCTTTGTCGTTCTCCTCGTATAACCTCAGTCACGGCCATCATCATCCCTCTTAGAGTATGAAATTCTCTGTCTGGAGCCACATCTTGTTCTCCTTTGTGTCCCAGAGCTTGGCTGAGTGCTGAGAACGCGGTGGGCACTCAGTGCTTGTTGTACAAAGTATGTTTTTGTCAAACGACCACCTCTCTCTTAGACACTTGCATAAAGCCCTTCCAGTGCAATCACCACTGTCTCTTTGCTCTGCAGTTTTGTCCCAGGCAAGAGCTTTTCTTTCGAAGTGGGGGCATGGAATAAGACCTCTGTCTGTGTCATTCCAGAGTCTGAAACCAGCAGCACTGCGGCCTCAAGGGATGGCGTGCCTTCTGCACTGCCCAGCCCACTGTGCTGATTTCCTTGTAGTTTTCCTCCAAGGCCTGAAATCCCTCTTCCCTTGGGTAGCGCTGGAGGGGTTGCTAATAAACTTTGTTTCTCCACACTCCTCTCCATCACCAGGAAAAACCTCTGAGTGCCTCAAGCCGGATTTGAATTAGGGGGTTTTATTCTACATGTCAGTCACCTGGTCCTGCCTCCCTGGGGCTGCCCAGTCACGATTCTGCTTAGATCCTAGGGTGCCCCACTCCGCTCCCATCAGTAGCACTGACTCTTAGCGCAGCACCAGCTCTTTCTGAAGTTAGCTCATGTCAGCCCTTGTGTTTTGTTTTGTTAACCTGTTTCAGTTCCAAAGGTGGCCTTTTCATGAGATGACCCTATATTCTGGAGTCATCTTTTCCCACTGTACTTGAACACCACTACTGTGGGTTTCAGATGAGTAGGAACAGCTCCAGGAAGGTGGAAGTCCCCAGCGAGCCAAGGCTTTACAGAATGTCAACCACCAAATATTTATTTATTGAGCTACATCCAGAATAGGAAGATGAACAATCTGTCTTGCAATCATTTCCTCATTTGTAGCCAAGGGGAGGCTAGTGATCTACCTGCCTGCCTCTCGGGGTCAGTGTGAGGGTGGAGTGGAAATCAAGTGGAAGACACACTGGAAAGAGGAAAGCAGTGGTTTCCATCTTCGGTCTGCAGCAGAAATACTGAAGCTTATTTAAAATGCAATTCTCCTGCTCAGTCTTGGCAATTGTTGTTATGTTGGCCTGGGGTAATGCCAGGAATCTTCATTTTCAACAAGCTGCCCAAGGGTATCTGATGCTGCTGTCCCTTTGACCACACTTTTGAAATACCACTGTAAATCCAGTATAGAATGGTTATTTGAGGCTATTTTAATATCTTGGACTTGGAATCCAAAGTTTTGGGTTAAATCCCAGCTCTGCTGGTTCCTAGACCTGTGACCTTGGACGACCTTCTCTTTGAGCTGCAGTTCCTCATACGTAAAAAGGAGGTGATACCCCGACCTCACAGTGTTACGCCAATAAAAGGAAAGCGTATGTGAGCAAGCCCACCTCGGTGCAGAGGTCCTAGAACTCTGTCGGTGTTTTACAGAGTGGGAGCCAAGGGTCCACAACTTCTGGAATGTGGTGTTATATTGACAGACACCAGGCAAAAGACAGTTCTTAGCATCCAGCTTAATCAGGTATCATGGAAATCTGGATAAAACCCTAGAGATTTAGTCCAGTCCCTTGTTTTATGGCTCATGAACTTGAAACTAGGAATGGAGGGTGGAAAGCTCAAGATGTGTGGGGATACCCAGTCACATGAAATGTGTTTAGATTTTCAGACTGGAAAAATTATTTCCCAAAATACTGAAGAAAGACAGAGGGGAACCTATCAGCGCAGCAATAGAACCACTGTTAATAACTTTTGAGAAACCATGGAGACTGGTGTGATACCCCCAAGTATAATTATTTGTTCCACACCTGCTGTATACCAGGTGCTAAGGATCTAGTAGTGAGAGGAAAGTAGAGATGGCTAACCGGCCCGGTTTTCAGAGAGGAGGGAAAAGAGATGCTGAAACAGTAAACTCATAATCCTTTTGACTTGACTCTGTCACAGAATTCCGATGGAATTTTGTGGACAAATTCCGATGGGACTCTGGAATTTTGCAGGTGATGGGCTAGGGGGACCATGAGCACTTAGAAGAGGAGCTGATCCAGCAGTTGTGAATTAGTCATGACTCCTCAGACTTGGCTTCATGTTTTCACTGGGTTGCTATCGAGAGACAGGCATTTGATAAACTCTTTCATGTTATCCTGACAGTAAGACTGTGGGCAGGAAATGTAGAGAAATCAGATGCAGGAGTTCCGTGTATCCAGCACTTTGGGGCCCTGTGCGGGAGGGCCAGGTTCCTCAACACCTCGCTCTGGCTTCTGTTGAGGAAAGGGCTTGGGACTCGAGGTCAGCAAACCGGGCTTTTAATCTCAATCCTGCCCCTCCCAGCAGTAACCTCAGCTGGATTGCCTGACCTCTCTGGGCTTCCCTTGCCCTGTCTGTGCTGTACATACCCCTTGCCAGGTTGTTGTAGGGACTAAATGAGATGATGAGAATAAAAGTCCTTTGTAAACTGAAAATCTCTTGTGAACGTTAGTTATCATCCCTTTTCTAGAAGTTGTTCCTAACAGAGTTCCTGAATCGTATGCTTATTTACTGGGCATCTGCAGGCGCCAGGTGTGGGCCAGGTGTGGGCGCCTGTATTTGACCTGGAGGTGGACAGATGCGGGCTCCAAGCCCTTCCTGTGTGAAATGTGCTTAGGGACACGTCAGGGGAACCGTTTCCAGAGGAGACTGAGTGCTCCGTTGGAGGTGGGCCTGGAAAAAGTAGGAGATGGAGGGGGCTGCAGAAGGAGCTAAGGGAGCAAAGGCTTGGGGACTGCCCAGGGAGAGCCTGCATGGCCTTTCTGGGAAGTGGAGCAGGACAGGAGGCGGCCAGCTTTCCTGGGAGGGAAGCCAAGAGACTGCCCCAGGGTCCTGAGTGCAGGGCACCTAGGCAGGCAGGCTTTGCCTTTGGACAGGAGCACCAGCAAAAACGTGTGAGGAGGTATTTGCTCTAAACCATAGGACTTCTTTTTGTTGTTCATTTACCATATGAAAAAGCAGCACTTCAGTGTAAGAAAAAATGTAAACAGTATCAAAAAGGTAGAAAAAGAATAGTGTTTCATCCCTGCTTCTTGTCTCTGCTACCCTAAAGAGAAACTGATCCATGTGGTGGAGTTGGCCAGGTGGTCTCCAAGGATTGTGTGCATTGATTTTTGAAACAGTGGGATTATACCACACAGTCTCTCTGATGCCTGGATTTCATATAACCCTTTACCCAGGACAATTTCTGTTTTGGGACCTAAAGTCTACCTCATTTTTTGTTGTTGTTGTTGTTGTGGGGGAAGGTAATTAAGTGTATGTATGTATGTATGTATTGTATGTATTTTAATGGAGGTGCTGGAGATTGAACCCAGGACCTTGTGCATGCTAGGCATGTGCTCTACCTCTGACCTGTACCCTCCCCCTACCTCATTATTTTTAACAGCTGCATAGTATTGTGTTGCATGGCTGTGGGATTGTAGTTAGCCCACCCCTACTGATGGACACATGGATTGTTCCTCATCTTTTAGTACTAAACCGTGCTGGACACACATCTTGGCACATTTGTAGGAATATTTCTCTGGGCAAAATTTCTGGCAGTAGAATTGCTGGGACTCTCATTTTTGAAAGCCGACTACTGCTGTAGTGTGGAAAGTGAGCCGGAAGTGAGGGGGAGCAGAGGCAGTAAAAACAGCCAGCAAACGGGGTGACACTGCTCACTTTCCAAGGTTCAGAAGCTGCAGTCCTCGAGCTCCCGTCCCTGGTGGGAGTCCTCCCGGCCAATAGAGGGCCCCACACGGACACAGTTCCTTGGGCTTCAGGTTATCTGACCAGAGCCTCCTTCTGAGAAGAGGTTGGGGTGATTCATGCATTCACCACTGCCCCCCAGAGCACTCACTTGGGGCCGCCGGTCTTCTCCAGCCTCTCACAGCCACCTTGAAGCCCTGAGTCTCAGTTGGTTCTGAGGAGTCGGTTTGCTGGGCTCCCCGCCAGGTTTCTAACTTGTGAAACGTGTAAGAGATTAGTACCTCTCCTGCCATCTTATCCCATCTGTAACTGCCAGTCCAAGTGTCCCTCCTGTTGCCTCTGGCAACCGTAACTTCTGAATCCCCCACCTGGAACCCAGAAGAGCAGCTTTCCATCTGGGACTAGTATCCAAGGGCAGGCAGTGGAAATACAGCCTCCACTGTGACCTTCTACCTCCCAGTTCTGGGGGGTTTGGGCCTTTGAAATTGGCCCCAGGGAGCCACACTCTGGGGTCTGAGTGGCCAGCAACTTCTCACTTCTGGTGGTCTGTCCTTCTTGGTCCCTCCTGAGGTCTGGATTTAGAGAGGTCAGGCAGACTCCACCTGGGAGAGCCCTGCGCTTCAGCTCAGGACACGGGGAGACGGCCACACCTCTTCAGTGGGGGGTGCAGTTTTGTGGCATTGAGGAATCCTCACACTGGTTCCCCACACACCCACCTACCCACTGAGTCCTTTGTGCGGGGAGCTGGGGTGGGGGGACTGGAGAACGCCTGCAGCCTCCTGCATTCCTAGACACCGACTCACTGCGCCCGCGGCCGCTGGAACAGCACATAGCTGTGTGAGATGTCAGGAGGAGTTATGCTCACGGGCTCCCTGGCCCCATCTCTTTGTGGCTTGTATTTTCTTCCATCCGCACTCTGTTCATCAGATGGAAATCAGAGGGTGCAATTAGCAGATAATTTGCTAGTTCCAGGCTTAATTTGGGGCCCCCTTCTTGCCCGAATCGAATTACAGGGGAACATAATAGATTTTTAGTGAGAAATAGTTGGCCCTGTTGCTGGAAGAAAGCTCTCTAGCTGGGCAGGCTTTTTGGTGTCCTGTGTGTTGTCCCCGCTTCCACTCCACCCCGCCTCCTCTGTGGCTCGTGTGCGGCCCCCAGGCCTGGATCCTGATCCCCTCAGGGCCAGCTCAAGAGCTTTAAACTCGAGACCCAAGGAAAACAGGGAGCCCTCTGCAGCCTCACAGGGCTGAAAACGTTGAAGCTGGAAGCTATTTAGAGACCTCACCAAGGCCCAGACAGAGACAGCAGCTTGCTGAAGACCACATAGCTAGCCCATAGTGGTAGTAACAATAGTCTTAATGATATTAGCAGCTAACATTTATCACCTCTTAATGTGTTCCAGACTCTGTGCCAAGGGCTTACGTGCAGGGCCTTGTCGCATTCAAACCCAGACAGTCTGGCTGCGGGCCCAGGCTGGGCTCCAGCAGAGCAGTGGTCGAGCTCAGCATCGGCAGCCTGGGTTCGAATCCTGGCTTCACCTCACGTACACAGCTGGGAGACCTTGGATTTAAAGTCTGTGTACCTCACTTCCTTCCTCCAAGAAAAGGGGGAAATCACAGCACTACCAGCTAGTGCAGGTTAAAATTCATTCACATACATAAGTGCTTCGAGCAGTACTTGGGGCAGCACTCGTCCAGCGCTCAGTCCCTGCTGGCTGCCTCGGGCTGGAGTGTGGCGTCTGTGTGGCAGGGTTGCATGTGGCTGAGTTCTGCACAGATGCCAAAAGCTGGTCTCTGCTGCTGGAGGCCGTCAACAGAGTAGTTGAGTGCACTGCCCGTGGAGCAGAGGTCAGCACCCTAGACCCTGCCTGTCTTTGTATGGCTGAAGAGTTTTATATTTTTAAATGGTTGAAGGAGGAAAGCAAAAGAATATTTTGTGGCAAATGAAAATTGCATGAAATTCAAATTTCAGTGTCCATAAATAAAGTTTCATTGGAACAGAGCCCCGTCCATTTGTTTGCATTTTATAGACAGCCACTTTTGTGCTGCAGTGACAGAGCTGAGTAGCTGTGACAGAGTCTGTATTTCTGTAGGTCTGCAAAGCCTAAAATATTTGCTCTCTGGCTCTTTACAGAAAAAATGTCTCAACCCTGGCTCTTACTAGGTTGAAACCCAGCTCCGCTCCTCCAGCTGTTTGTCTTCAGGGTAGTGACACAACCCTCAGAACCTCAGTTTCATCCTCTGTTAAATGGGGGTGATAACATCTGCCTCAAATATTGGTCACAAAAGTATGACAGAACAGATGCAGGGCACTTAGCACAGGGCCTGGAATGTACTAAGTGCTCAGAAATGCTCGCTTACAGCAGGGTGCAAACACCATCTCTTATCACATTCTTTGTTATCCGTGTGCTCAGTCAGTCCAGGAATGGGAAAAGGCTCTGACATCCAGCCGCCACCTTTGCCACAGGCTTTCCTGTTCGTCGTAACAGGGTAACATCAGTGGCGAGGAGTGTGTGCCTGGTGGGAGGGAGCTGGTGTTGTTCCCTCAAGCCCAGCAGTGAGGTCTGGATGTGCCTAAGTCTTCTGCAGGCCAGGGAGGTTGGGGCTCCCCTGATGGTGGGCTCTGGTTTGGTCAGAGCAGCTGGGGCTCTTTATGCAGCCCCTACTCCAGATACCTGGCCAATCATTCCCCACAGGCACCCTGGGCCTTGTCCTCCATCGTGCCCTGCTTTTCGGTTTGAGAAGCTTGGTTACCATGGACACAGTGGAAGAAGCACCACTGCCTGCTGAGGCCAATGGCTGGCATTCTGGAAATGAAAGAGAGGGGACGGGTGACCTGGCTCCAGTCCCTGTGCTCCCTTCTACCTGCAGAAGGGCTTTGAGGGAGGTGTTTCCTTTGAATCTGCATTTAAATCCCAGCACTGCCACTGACTAATTTTCTGGCCCTGGGTAAGTTACCTAATCTCTCTGTACCTCACTTTCCTTGTTTATACCATGGAGGTAATTCCCTTGTCGGTGGAATAAGAATGTTGTATGGCGTTTACCACACGGAGAAATGGCAGGCGTCGGTTAACATTCTGGGCCTTGTTCTTAGTCTGCAGTGCAGCTCTGCCCACAGGTGGAGTAGCAGCCCCCGCTAGCAGCTCTTGGAGCTGTCCGCAAGCCAGGCAGAGGGAAGGGATGAATGGGGACCCACGCGCTAGCACCAAGTATATGCCAGCCCAGAGCAGAGAGCCCAGAGGGCAGCTTTCTCAGGACCTGGATCTCTGGACCTGCCTCCTGCCAGAGGCCCCTCTCTGGGGGTGTGGCTTGACCTGGAGCTGGTATCCTATGCTTTTCTTCACCTCTGAGCAGAGTTGCTGTCCTTGGAGTAGCTCTTCAGGCTGGGGACACTTGGGCCACATGTGCTCACCCTCTCTTCGGCCTTGCCCTTCCCTGAGCCCAGGGATGGACGCTCAGCCAGTCCTGGTCATTGTCTGCAGCGCCTGCCTGCAGCCTCCCTCCAGCTCAGCTCCACCCCTTGACTGCAAGGTCTGTTTCCTAATAGCTGCTCCAACCACACACCTCGTTCGGCGCGGAGCCCCTCCCCTTCCTCCCTCCCTCCCCCGTCAGGGGTGGGACTGGAGAAGAAGGCTAACTTGACAGCAGCGCCTCTTTCTTAGCTAGCCACCGGCCCCTGCCCAGGAATGCCTCTGTGCGCATAGCCTCCGCAGAGAGGTGCTTCTCCTGAGTCCTGAGGGGCCGCCCAGCTTCCGAGAACCAGGGAAGAGCCCTCCCCGCCATGAGACCCTACGGGCGTCTGCCGGGGGGCAAGGGGCCCGGAGTGCTCACGCCTCTCCAGCCGCTCCGGAGGGAGAGGTGAGCGCCGGGCAGCCAGCCCACAGCCAGTGGTGCGGAGCCCTGGGCCTGTCATGGTGGCCGTCCGCTGCCGGCTGGAGGCTCTCCCAGACGGGTTTGCAGCTGAGCGTGCTTATCTGGTGTGGGAAGAAGATGGGGAGTTACTTGTCTGTCCAGGCTTACTTCACCTCCAGAGACCCCTTTCGGTGAGTTGGACTCTCAGTCCCCTGCCCCACCTCCTCTTCGGGCCCCTGGTCCTGAGGGGCGGGCAGAGGCCTCCCTGAATCTGCTTCTCGGATTTCATTTATCCTTTGACTGTGGCTTCTGTCAGGCAGGAGCCAGTAGAAGCTGCTCCCAAGTGAGCCGGGCTACCCGAGGCCCCCCCACCATGTTCTGGGAATGGTGAGGTGAGGGGTGGGCCCAGGGGCAGCCCCAGGGGAGCTCGGGCTCTCCTTGCTTCCCTGACTCACCTGGAAGAGCCTCCAGAAGGTGCCACTGACCGGCCTGCTCTTGGTGCTACTGCTTCCGGGGAGAGAGCACAGACAGGGTGCTGTCCTTCCAGCTCTCACGTGTCTCACCTGCCGGCCGTGCCGCCTGCCCAGGAATCTGTCCCAACAAGCAGGAGAGGCAGGTTTTGCCAAACAGCATGGAAGCTGGCAAGGCCTGGGTGTGGGCAGCCTGTACACCATAGGCACTCTCATTACACACGTTTGTTCTCACCTCTGCCTCTGGCCTTTAAGGGCTTCTGCTCTCCCTGGCAAGTAAGATTGCTGGGGAAAGGCCTGGGCAGGTGAGACCTGGGCAGTTGGCTTTGGAGTGACCTATGCTGTGGGGCTAGCCCCCAGGCCTGCTGGGTCCCCAGGCCCGAGCTTCTGTGGGCCTTACCAGAGGGAGATGTGGAAACGTTCTCTCTACCTCTGACCTGCCTTCCTTTGCTCTCTGCCCCACCCCACCTCCAACAGAAACTCCCCAGGGGGTTCTAGCCCTCTGGGTCCCTCCTGAATGGAGCCATTCCTGGCTGGGGTGGGGCTTGTTTTCATTCTTTGGGAGCAGCTTGTTCCCAGGTCTGCCTCCCCTCACCAGTGGTCCTGGTCGACTCCTCCCTTCTGGCTTCCCAAGCCCGGCCCCGTGCCCGGACTTCGCTGCTGGGATACTTAGTCAGGTGGCCGTGCCCTGGGCAGAAAAAGCAGAACACCATGTGGTTTCACAGAATTACCAGCCCCTGGTGGAGTGGTGGGAAACCCCTGGGTTTGAGCAAGGGCTCGGGGACCTGCGAGGGTGGGAGCTGGTCCTCAGGGCTGACTCTGCCAAGCATCCTGCTACACACTTTATCCCTCCGTCTCGCAACAGCCTCAAGACATTTTGTATCCCCATTTTACAGAGGCAGCAACTGGTTTCAGCAGAGTTAACTTGTGGGGTCTCTGGCCAGCCTCATCTGTCGTCCTGAGTTTCCTCTCTCATCCTCAGGAGGCTGCACCTCCCCTGCCTGTACCTCACCAGGGTTGTTCTTGGGTTTGCTTTCCTCTCCCAGCAGAGAGAGAGTAGAAAAAGGGTCCCCATGGCTGCCTGGCATATGAAGGGATGGCAGAGGTTCTCCTTGGAAGAGCTAGTGGGAATTGATCTTGTGTTTAGGAGGCAGGTTTTACCACGTGGAATCAAGATGCCAAGTGTTTGAAGCAGCCACTAGTTTAAGCCAGGCCCTCCTTAATCCCTCTTCCTCTTAATCCTGAATAGGCAGCTTGGCGGGGTGGGGTTGTTCCCTTAGAAGCCAGGAATGTGTGCCCCTTTTAATCTCTGGGGCCAAGACAGGAGCTAGAGAGATAATGAACTCTCAGCCTGAACCTTTGAGGGCCAAGCCACTGACACCACCCAGGTCTGCCTGTCCTTTGTCTTATTCTGCCCCACCCCCTTTGGGCAACCTGACAACCCTCCCCCCAATTCTATTTGCCCAGCTGGAGTCTGGGGACCGACTGACTGACTGACTGATGTGCCATAGACCCTCTCCCCTCCCCCAGATAAGAGGCCACATTCCTCAAGCCACTTCTGAAGAGAGAGCCGCACACACGCACATGGGGCTCTGTGCCCCAAGGGAGGGACCACCCAGACCCTCTGCTTTCCCAGGTAGCAGTCTAATTAGTCACCACTGTCACTGCCTGCCCCATCCTTTATTACAGGGTGTCTTCATGGGCTGCTCTCTGATCAGGTGCCTGACCCTTTCCTGGGCTTCAGTTTCCTCCTTCACAGAGCACAGGGACTGCACTTCCTGGGCTCCTGAACACAACCCTTGCCAGGTTCTGTGGAACAAATTAAGTCCTTGACCCCAGACCTTGAACCCTCAGGAGTTCTGGGGCTCTGGTTGCAAGGAGAGTGACGCAACCGGATTCCACAGGGACAAGATCGGGCGTGACCATGCACAAGGGAGGGAGGAGGGAGCAGGGATGGAGAATGATTTCTGTGCCCTGGCACCCCTGCCTGGCAGATCTCACTCAGCAGAGTGCGCCGTCTTCCTCTGCCAGGGCCACCGATAGGGCCACCGATGTGAGGGGTGAGATGCAGTTACTGTGTGCTCGCAAGTAAGAGAACACCTCAGATTGAATTTTATAAAGAAGTAAATTTGTGAGTAACTTTTGTCTGACATCTTTCAAGGATTTTTCTTTTTATAGATCTTCCCTTAATGCCCAACATTGATTTAATGGGTTTGGTTTACTTATTGTCTCTTGAGGAAAACAAGTTCATCTTGGTGTAAAGCAACCCACATTTAACAGGAAAAACTATTCTTGACCCTGCCCAGCTTAGCAGTAACATTTGGAAGGTGCCTTAGGTCCCCTGGGACCCTTTTCCTCCTCATTCGAAAAATGAAGGACTTGAATCAGTTGAATGATTCCCAACTGTGCAACCCATGAGGCTCCTCAGAGACACACAAGCACTTTTCAATTTTTCCCAAATAACGAAGGCTCTATTCCTAACTGCAGTGCCACTGCACAGATTACTTTGCAACTATAGGCTTCCTGGCTTTTGATTGGAACTGAATAGCGCGCTCTGGCAACACTTATTTCTTGCTGATCAGAGGCTTATTATGTATTTGGTTAATTTTTTCAAACAGAATAACAGCATATTCCATAATAATTACAACTTAACTGACAGCCTGTCTACAGGGTCTGCAGGCAGGAGAGGTAATAAAGGGGTCTGTGGTGGTAGAAGACTAGGCTCTGATGGACCAGAGTCTCAAGGGCCCTGGTCTGTCTGCCCTCCAGGGCCCGGGGGAGACTTGGCATCCCCAGGCGTGACACTCTCAGGTGAGGGCAGATACCTGCCCAGTCTCCCATCCAGCTAGTCAGAGCTCAGAGGCAGGGCCTGGAAGAAGCTTCTCCCCAGATGTTTTCTGCTCATTTAGGAGGCTAAGGCTGAGCATCCAACCAGGCAGTCACCAGGACATGGGAGGGCTTATTCTTTAACCTGTGCAAATTCACTGTAATAGTGGCTGTTCTGTGCTCTTACCACATAAGGTTGAAAATTTACCTGTAAACATTTGGTCTGAAGAACTTGCATGTGACTGAAGGCTGGGCCTCTATCTTATCTCACTTGGCTTCTCCCAGCACCTTGCCTTTTTGGTCTTGCACATCCTAGATGCACAGTAACTATTTCCTAATTGGTAGGAATTGATAATAATCAATAGATTTCTAGTTGGCTAGACAAATAATTCATTTTAGGATCTTCTCTACTTCCAGAAATCTGTTTGGTTCTGGGCCAAGAAACAGGTCCCTACTGCTTGGGCATGGGAGGGAAAAGGGTCTGTTTCCTTTCACCCTTGGTGTTCTCAAATTAAAGAGGGAGGCGGGGGAGTGGGACCTGCTGGGCACCTGCTGTTGGCCAGGCATCACACTAGGCATTTTAATTCTCATAACCCCTTGAGATTTTATCATCACCGGTGTGCGGATGAGGAGACTGAGGCCCAGAGTCATGAAGTAACTGGCTTTTGGTGACACACATAGTAAACAGCAAAGAGAAAATATGAACCCATGCCTTGTAAGAAGTTATTTGTGAGAATCTCAGCTGATTTTTTTTTTTTTAACCTGTGTGTTCCCTGCTAACTCAAAAGGCCTCAGTTTGGGTCTGAGCTGCCCACTGAACTGACAACGGCTCGATTCACCCTATAGTGCTTGGGAGGAGTCCTGGAGGTTGTCCTCAAGGTGAGTGGGCCTCTCAGAGATCACCCCTGGCTGGGGGTTTCACTGCTCAGGAGAGTGTGGATGGCTGATGCCTCGGCCCTGGGATCTGGACTCCAGCACCAGTCCCACCACCTCTAGGCTGGATGCCCCCAGGCCTGCAGCCTGGGCAGACGTTGACCTTCACTTGGAACTTTCAAAAACTGAAAGCTGGAAATTAGCTTCGACTTTGGGGAGAACATATTGTGGTCATCACCCCTGAGAACTTGAGGTGGGATTTTTTTTTTTTTTTTTTTTGCAGTGGTTTTTTATTATGGTATAGTTGACGTACAATGTTATATAGGTTTCAGGTGCACAACATAGTGATTCACAATTTTTAAAGGTTATATCCCATTTATAGTTATTATAAAATAGTGCCTGTATATATTCCCTGTGTTGTACAATGTAAGTGGGATTTTTTTTTTTTTTTGAGTTGCACCTCACATTTCCAGAGTGTATTTTGGATTCTTTTCTTAAAAGGGCGGAGACCACTGTGGACTAAGTGGAGGAGAAGAGTCCTCGTGTATTTAACATGGGCCCTTGGGCTTAAGGAGCAGCGTCACCAGGTGTTAAGTGCTCTCAGGGCTCCGGCTGAGTGGGTGTGTGCATCACACGGGGGATGTCGTGCCGTCAGTGGAAACGGCTTCACAGACAAGCACACGTTTGTTCAGATTCCAGCTCCATGGTGTGTGTACTGGGTGACTTTCCAGAAGTGACTTGACTCTACTTTTTAGTCTTCTAGTCTGTGAAACAGGGATGATCCTGTCACCTTGAGGGGTATGGTTGGAATTAGAGCTCACATAAGTAGACACCTTATGCAGCGCCCAGAATATGGTTAGCAGTTGTGGAACAGTAGCTGTTGTTAATATCTGAGCTGAGACTCTGGGTCTGCCCGGCAACTTCTCCAGGGGCCTGGAACCACTTGTGTTCTGTGACAGAGCAGCCTGGGGACCCGCAGCCAGTCCTTCCATCAGCTGTTCATCTTCCTGCTCTTCAGGGACACTGGCGGCCGGCTCTGGCTTTGCCCTTGAGACATTCCTTGACACAGACGTGTGTCTTGGGGGGTGTCGCTCTCCAGCCAGGTGTTCCTCGCAGGAGGCTGGCGTGGCTCTCCTGCGTGCCTGCACTTGCTCCTCTCCGGGCCTGGCTGGGGCAACAAAAGCAGGATATTGGCAGTGGAGAGGAGGACATGTTCTGGTGCTCCCGGGCTCTGCAGCGCACATACCATCCCGAGGGTGTGACAGGGCCCGGGCCTATAGTTCGGTGCAGGTGTGTCTTCACCAGCTTTTCTCCCCTGCAGCCAGGAGAAGGACGGGTCCCGGTGACCTGAGCCACAGAACCCCCATGCTTCCACCTGGACTGCTGGTTTGCCACTCCCACCATTTTCAGTTTAGAAACGTGCTAAGAGCTTACTCTGCCAGGCCCATTACGAGGTACTAAGTCTACCAGGAGTGAGAGGGATGCTGTCCTGTCCTCAGGGAGCGCTCAGTGTGGTGAAGGAGGAAGACAGGTGGACAGGTGCTTTCAGTGAGAAGGTGGGAGGCAGGAAGGAAGCCCCTGCTTCTAGTGCCAGCCCTCTGCCAGGCACCTACAGCCACCCAGAACCAAATTTAGTCCTTCCTGCTACCCTCAGAGTCGGTGGTCATGTTGCCATTTCACAAATGAGGAGTGAAGCAGCTGGCCCTGGATCACTTAGGTGGGAAGTGGTGCTGGGATTTGAGCCTTGGATCGTCCAGGGGAAAGTCTTTGTCTAATTCTCTCATTTATAGGTGGGAAAAGTGGGCCCAGAGAGGGAAAGGGGCTTGTCCAGGGGCATGTAGTTCCCAAGAACTTGAACCCAGGTCTCTCTCCTCCCACTTCAGAGCTCATCCAGCCTTTACGTTGAGAGGAATTTGAGCTGTGTGCCCAGGACAGGTCTTCCCGTCCACCTCCTGTAACTTGTGGTTCTTGCTTAATCATTCTGGGCACTTCATACCCATACTTGTCACGCCAGACCCAGCTCTCAGGACCCTGAGGTTCAGCATCCAAAGGACAAGTGGGAGGTGCTGCAGGGTGGGAGTGGCCCCTGGCAGAAGCCCCATCATGGCCTCTCACCTTGCATTGTTAATTAAGTACTGCTTAGACTTTCTCTTCCCCAACTCTTTATAAGCTCTTGGAAAATGGAGTAGGGTAGTTTATATATCTGTCTTTTCTCTCTGTAGTGCCTGCCAAGTTACTATAATAATACACTTGCCTGGCCCTTCATAGTTTGCAAAGGGCTTTCCTGATATATTAACTTACTTAGTCTTCACAGTGGCTCTCTGTACTGGATGCTGTTAGTCACATTTTGTCAGTGAGGAAAAGCTACGGAGAGAGGCTGTCCAGAAGCCACCCAGCTAGTGGCAGTAAGTGGCCGGGAATGTAGCTTCCATTATCACCATCATCTTTCATAGTAGTTCACACTTACCGACTTGCTACTGCGCTGGGCCTTTCATGTAAAGTACCTATACTCTAATACGTGTCATTTCACATTCACTTTACAGATAAGGAAACTGGGTCAGAGAAGTGCAGTAACTTGCCCAAGATGACATAACTAGTAAGTGGCAGGGTCAGGATTCAGATGAAGAGGCAGCTCCACCCTGCCTCTCTGGAGGAAGGATGTGGGCGGCGTGGGCGGTGCGAGGCCCTGGCGACAAGAATGGAGAGTCTGTTAACAAGGAGGAAAGGGGTGGGATGGGCCCAGTGGGTGCCGGGATCAGACGTGAGGAGGAGCGTGTCTGTGCAAATGTGGCCCGAGACCAGCCCAACTTGACCCAGGGTGACCGGTGGAGAGAGGAGCTGGGGCTAACGTGCACGTCTTGCACAGTGCTAATAGAGTTTTGTTCCCTCCCCGATATTTTATTTTGAAAAATTTTCAAATACATAGAAAAGTTGAAAGAATAGTTCAGAGAACACCATGTATCCTTCAGCTAGATTCATCATTGGTTAACTTTAAGCCACTTTATCTATACACAGACACACACACTGTGTTTTATTCATTTATTTTTTACTGAACTGTTTAAGTTGCAGGTATCTTGACTTTCCCCTTAATTATTTAATATTTTTTTCTACAAATTCTTCTATATAACCAAAGTATTGTTATCACACCTAAGAAAATTAACAGTAATTTCACAGCATAATCTAATGTATAGTTCAAATTCAGATTTCCTTAGATATTCCCAAAATGTTACTCATGGCTACTTTCTTTTTCAATCCAGAATCGAGTCCAAGGTGTAGGTATCGCATTTGGTTTCTGTGTCTCTAGGCTTTTTTAATCCCTGTGCCTTAACCCCATGACATCCCATAACATTAGCTCTTCGGAAGAGTCAAGACCAGTTGTCTTATACAGTGACCCACCCCCTTCTGGATTTGCCTGATTGTTTCTTTATGCTTAACATACTTTTCTCAAGAATGCTGCATCGGTAATGCTGTGGGTAGTGGGCGGGTTTTGTAGAGTGGAGGTGACTAAGCTTCTTTGGTTCATCGCGATATCTGTCTAGACCAGAAGTTCTTAACTGGGGCCATGAGTAGGCTTCAATCCTTGACACACAGGTGGCCCATAACCTAAATTGTATGCACATCTTCCTTGTATGTGCATTTTTCTGGGAGAGGCTTCTTGGCTGTTAATTAGATTCTTAAAGGGCTTCAAGACTCAGAAAGGTTGAGGAACGCTGGTCTGCGGCTGAGACAGGTGGGACAGAGCTGATTTCTAGGGTCCTATTCCCTCCTCCAACTGGCCTTCTTTAGGAAGATAGCAGCAAACTATGCCTTTCCCCTATCCTGGCTTTGGCTCAGAGAGAGGTGTCTCCACTGTATCGTTAGGCCTGGGAACCAGGGGCAGCCTGTGTAGCCTGGTTCCAAGGATCCAGGAGGGTTTCTGTTCCTGTCTTCCTTTCAGGTGTTCAGAATGCCAGGATTCCCTCACCAACTGGTACTACGAGAAGGATGGCAAGCTTTACTGCCACAAGGACTACTGGGGGAAGTTTGGGGAGTTCTGCCACGGGTGCTCTCTGCTGATGACAGGGCCCGTCATGGTGAGTGAGCACCCCCCCCCCCGCCCTCCCGGTCACCAGAGCCCACTGCCAGTGCCTCCTGTTTCCCACGGCCATTCACCTCTGGTCCTCCCATTAGCTGAGGTCACTCCCTTTATTTATTCAATCACTTAACAGATGTTTCCTTAGCACCTAGTGAGTGCCAGGTAAGCCCCTTCCCTCAAAGACTTGACAGTTCAGTGTTGGGGTAGATGAGTAAGCAGGCAGGGAGGGAGGAGCCGCAGTACAATGGGACAAGGGCCTTAAAGGGGGTGTTCCAGGTCAATGAGAGGAGACTACACCTAAGATGTGTCCCATGAATCAGAAAAGGAGACCCTGGAATGGGCTGGCCAAGGGAGGAGGTTCCTCCTCCCCTTCCTGCTCCTAAGGGCTCTAAATCTAGTCACAGACCTGCCAGCCCTGTGTTGGAGGAACTGGGAGCGTTTCTAGTCGGGGCGGTTACTTCCCTGTTTCCGTGGCTGAGACCAAAAGAGCTTTTTGCAGTCTCCGCAATGACAGGGAGGCAGCAATCTAACACTTTCTCTGGAAGACATAGGGCAGGGAGTGCAAAGGTAGATTACGACTAGGGTCTGTAGACCCTTGATGGGAGGACCCTCACCCACCCACCCCTGCCTTCGCTCCAGCAACAGTGACAACTCACTTCCTCCATCTGTCCACCCTTCTCCCCACCTGCTCACAGGTGGCCGGGGAGTTCAAGTACCACCCAGAGTGCTTCGCTTGTATGAGCTGCAAGGTGATCATTGAAGATGGGGATGCATACGCCCTGGTGCAACACGCCAGCCTCTATTGGTAAGATCGGCCCTTCGTCCACCCTTCCCTGCAAGAGTGACTGAGAGAAGGGGGCAAATGGCAGTGTGCGATGGGCAGAAAGACTGCCGGGGGGTCAGCACTCTTCACTGGCTCTGAAAGCTGCAAGCAAGACGATTAAAGTCTCTGCCCTGTGTCCTACTGTGAGAATAAGGCCACTGCTCCGTATCCTCCCAGAGGGGCAGAATGACTGGGAGGGGGCTCTTGGAGACAGATCCCAGGACATACAGGCAGTGGCCCAGTTCTCCTCGTGAGGCAGAGGCAGGGTGAGGAGAACCCAGGCCCTCTCACCCCGGGTCCCAGTCCGCTCCAGAGAGCCCAGGCAGCTTTCTGAGCGGCCTGCTGGAATCTCAGCAAGGACGGTGATTGCGGGGCTATGGATATTATTGCTTGAAGCCATGGGGTTGCTTGGGGCTTCAAGGCGGGGCTTCAGGATCTCAGCCCCCTTTTTGCTCCTCCCCGCAGCGGGAAATGCCACAATGAGGTGGTGCTGGCCCCCATGTTTGAGAGGCTATCCACGGAGTCTGTCCAGGACCAGCTGCCCTACTCCGTCACACACATCTCCATGCCGGCCACCACGGAGGGCAGGCGGGGCTTCTCCGTGTCTGTGGAGAGTGCCTGCTCCAACTATGCTACCACCGTGCAAGTAAAAGAGTGAGTGTCCTGAGACCCCCGAGGCGGGGCTCCCTGAGGGGCTCAGAACTCCAGAGTCTCAGCAGAGCTCCCTGCTTCCCCACCTCGGCTCTTCCTCCTGGGCTCACTGTGCCATCACCGCACCCAGGCCTTGACACTTACTGTTCTCCCTGCCTGGGCTGCCTCCCACCAGATGCTTAACGGCAAAATCACTCACCTTTCTCTTGCCAAGTTCTAGATCACATTTGCTCTTTGAAATTGTCTGGCTTGATTATGCGTATTAGTTTGTTTATCATCTGTCCTCCCCACGAATTCCTTCCAGAACTTGGTCTTGTTCAATACTTGTTCAGGGCCTGAAACAGTGCCCAGAATACAGTGGTGTGCGTAGATTATTGTTTCGTTGGTTGAGTGAATGAATGGAGGAAGGAGGAGAAAGAGACTAAGATTCCATCCTAGGTCCAGTTCAGTCACCTGATGGGAAAGGAGTCTGTCCATCTCATACCAGTCACAAGGCGCATATGGCTGCCGACCCTGCAGACGGCGGTCGTGCACTTGCTCCATGCAGGCACTGGGTGTTTGCAGTAGAGGTGGGAGGTGCTAGGGTCGGGGAGGTCCAGAGGAGGGAGGTCTGTGCTAAAGCCTCGTCAGGTGAAGAGGGGAGGGAATCATGTTCAAGGCAGAGGTGGGAGTCTGTGGCTATGTCTGGTGTAGACTGGGCGGTTGAGAGTAGCCAGAGTGGAGACTGTTAAGTGACAGGTTGCCTGGATTATGAAGACTGTTGGCAGGTTTGTTGAGGGATTTAAACAAGGTGATGCAACCAGATCAGCATTTTTGAAGGATCACTGGTGTGGAAGTGGGGCGGGAGAGGAGCAGGCCTAGAGTGTAAAGACCAGTTAAGAGGCTGTTGCAAGGTGCCAGCAAGAGATGTTGGTGACTCTGGTGATGGATGATTCTTCAAGGTGATGAGCATTGGCAGGCAGTGAGGGAACTCCAGATGGGGAGGGTGATGTCCAAGTTCCTGGCTTAGGCCACTGGGTGAGTGTGGATGCCCTATGAAAGGTGTGACCTTTCCCTGTGAGTGGCCTGGGCCTTGGAGGTCAGGAGGGGCCTGGGGCCTGGTAAGCCCTCCCTGCACAAGTGAAATTGCTCAGGCACTTTTTTAAGATGCCTTCACCCTGCCTCAACTCTTGTCTGGCTCAGGGTCAACCGGATGCACATCAGTCCCAACAACCGCAATGCCATTCACCCCGGGGACCGCATCTTGGAGATCAACGGGATCCCCGTCCGCACACTCCGAGTGGAGGAGGTATGTGTGGGTGGGACAGGGAGCAGACCCTCTGGGAGATCAGGCCATGGCCCTGACCTTTCCCCAGCTTAGGTCTGTCTTGGTCTTGCCACTGAGCCTGTGACCACTGGTGACTTCCTGTATCAGCCTGGCACGTCCCCCATGTGGTGACTGGCAGCTGGAGGCCATACCGTTTGGGTCGTCTGGGCTGAGGGTGGGTGACCTGCAATGGGCCACCCTGTGCGACCAGCCTGACACTGCTCTTGGCCACAGGTGGAAGATGCAATTAACCAGACCAGCCAGACACTTCAGCTCTTGATTGAACATGACCCCGTCTCCCAGCGCCTGGACCAGCTGCGGCTGGATGCACGGCTCTCCCCACACATGCAGGATGCTGGGCACTCCCACTCCCTCAGCACCCTGGACACCAAGGAGAATCTGGAAGGGACGCTGAGGAGACGCTCTCTGAGGTGCCACCTCCCACCCCAGCCCTGCTCTGTTGCCCACAGATGAGGTGGAGCTGCCTTTCGGAGGCCAGCAGAGCTAGGAGGGAATCCAGCTGGCTAGGGACGGACTTCGAGAATTGTGCTGACCCAGCTTCCCCCAACCCCCGGGATCACAGTTCATAGCCAGGGCCTGTGTGCGATCTGACCCAGCGGTCTGCCAGGTTTCCCTAGAAACCGGAGGGTGAGGCTCTCACTGAACTCAGCCGGACGGAAGGCAGCAACGCTGGACCCCACAGGACAGCATGACCTGTGAGGGAAGCACGGGGCTCAGGCTGGAGAAGGGGCACAGTTAGGATTAGTATATAAATGAGGGTGTGGAAAACTACAAAGTAGGGGGTGAATGCAAATTGTTTTAGGTTTAAGGGACTAGCCCCCAAAACCCAGAGTTGTCCAAGTCCAGTGGGGGCCATCGCCTGGGTGCAGGTGCCAGGCAGGGAGCCTGAAGAACAAGAGGCCCCCAGGGCTCTGGAGGCAGACATCTCGCACCCAGACCGCGCCTTCCAGCCGAGACTCTCCCTGCACAGGCCCCTTCACCTCTGCAAGCCTGTTTCTGCATCTGTGAAGTGGAGCCACGGGGTAAAAGTGGCTGTCTCCCCAGTTACGTGAGGGTTCAGTGTGGAAAAGGATGCAGAGCAGCGCAGGCTGGCCCAGGGTCAGTGCCCAGTAACATGAGGTGTCTGAGGTTTCCCTGGGAATCAGTTTCTTTATCCACCCTCTCGACTGAACAGGCTGCATATCACTCGGGCTCTCTTGGCTGGGATCTGCTGGAAACGGCCCTCCCCACAGGTTGCTCCTGTCACCCCTGGGCTGCCGGCTTGGCCTCAGCATGAGTGAGCTGCTGGAGGCTGGGCGCCAGGGGATAAAGAAGGCCTTGAAGAGGGAAGATGGGGGTGGGTGGCCAGAGAGCTGCTCAGACGTCTGGAGGGCCATCGTGCAGGAGAGCAGGCAGCTCACCTCATGTGCTCCGGTGGGCACGGTTGGCCCAGAGAGAAGTTTGTAGGGCTGCAGTTAACCTGCAGACCTGTGGATTCAACCTTCTTGTCCTTTCTTCAGGAAGCCAAAGTGACAGTCACCAGCCATTACTATTACTGGCTGCTTTTAGAATGTCATAAACCGGGGCATGGGGGGTATAGCTCAGTGGTAGAGCACATGCTTGGTGTGCACGAGGTCATGGGTTCAATCCCCAGTACCTCCGTTAATGGGAAAAAAGAAAAAAGAAAGATAATGTCATACACATACTGCCTTTATTGCTATAAAAATCATTCACACTTGTTATTTTAAAATTCGAGAAATGCAGACAGGTACTACAAAAGACCAGCAGAATACCCGAAGTCCCATCTGTGTTTGGATGGTGCTAGGCTGTCGCTCTAAACTGGTCGGGGCCTGGAATCAGGTGGACCTGGAAGGTGGTGGGTTTCCATCGATAGTGCTGTCAGCTTGTAGAGTCTAGTCCTTTGTTCGGTTGAGAAGGACTCAGAGTTCCGGCTCAGAGTGTGACTCACCATGCTTAGACCACAGCGCCTGCAGCCCCAGACTGCACACCTGTCTGATGTTGGACTCCCCTCCCCATCACAGCACCTGAACTACAGACATAGGGATGGACAGTTCCTGCCCCAGGCTCTCCTGGCAGGTCTCTGAGGGCTGCCCTGTGCTTACCCCCGTCTTTCCTTCTCCTCAGGCGCAGCAACAGCATCTCCAAATCCCCTGGCCCCAGCTCCCCAAAGGAGCCCCTCCTGCTCAGCCGCGACATCAGCCGCTCGGAGTCTCTCCGCTGCTCCAGCAGCTACTCACAGCAAATCTTCCGGCCTTGTGACCTGATCCACGGGGAGGTCCTGGGGAAGGGCTTCTTTGGGCAGGCCATCAAGGTGAGCACAGGCCGCCGCTCTGCCCCTCTGCCTCCCAGCCTATTCACCTTCTTTTGGGGACTTCTTATCACCTGACGCCCTGTGGGACACCAGGCCTCCCTGCCAGCTGGAGGTGATGGTGGGAGGGCCGCACCCTTGCCCTCCTAGACCTCCTAAGGGCTGCATTGCTGCTGAAGTGAGCTTGGACTGGGAGCCCCGGGTGGGGACAGGCTTGCCCTCCCACCTCCAGTCAGTGGGTGTTTTTAGGTGCCCTGAGGCCTTGGTGCTGGGAGTGGCTCCTGCCTCCCTGCTGAAGTCTTGGGGACTAACCTCTTTCTCTTTCTCTCCTCCTCCTCCTCTGCTGAGAGCTGGGAGGGGGGGTCAGGTAAGCTGTGTGTCTCAGCCTTCGGGGCAGTGGGGCTGGAACGCTCACACCCGACCCACCCAGCTCCCTGGTGCATGTCTGTGGCACTGACCCTCCTGCCCCCAGACTTCTTTTACCCCAAGGGACTCGCTCCTGTGTCAGGTGACCAGAGCCCCTGCTTGGCTTGGCAGCGTCCCCTCCTGTCTCCTCCCACACTTCCCTCTTCTGGAATCTCACCTCTCCTCTGTGCATGCCCAGTGCTCCAGGGAAGAGGGTGTGCTCCCCTCTGAGTCCCCTGTGGCCGTGCTGTGTACTTCACACATGGACTGTCAGTCTGATCTGGCCAGTTACTTCAGTGTGTCCTCCAGGGCGTGTGATGGCCAGTTGCATAGATTTTCACACAGTTGCCCAGAACTGCCTCCGGTCTCTAACGGTCGCCATCCTTTTAGGTGACACACAAAGCCACAGGCAAAGTGATGGTTATGAAGGAGTTAATTCGGTGTGATGAGGAAACACAGAAGACTTTTCTGACTGAGGTAAGAGGAGGAGGGTAAGGAGTCTGATGTCACTGTTAGGGGAGGAGAGATCTTATATACTAAATAACAGTTTCAAGAGGAAATTTAGTTTGGAGCCATGTTCTTAAGGCTGAGCAGAAGCATCCCTAGAGGAATGTCTCTGCCCTCTGTAAATGACACCATAATTATTTGTGCAAAGAACACTTAGTGAAGACAGCACAAGCTGGGTGCAATGAGGTGGGGTCGGAGGAGCTCACCGAGTAGCGGGTGATGGACGTGGAAACAGGCCAGTTTAGCACAGCCTGACGCTGTGATACCGCCGGGACACCCTGCTGAGGGAGCTGCAGTGGAGCCCCCAGAACTGACCCCCTTGAGCGTCAACATGGTTTTCACCGCCTCTCCAGGTGCTCCGTTGGGTGCTGCCCTTCAGGCCTTCATTCCACTCGTGGGCCCTCCCACTCTAATACCCCACCATGCAGTTCCTAGACAGGCAGGATCCCAAGCGTGCAGCCTGGGAGGCGTCCCCATCCACGTGGAGGTGTTCTTCCCCTTCACGTAAGCTAGGAGGTGGGAGGGGTGGGTGACATTTGTCAAGCTGACTACCTGGAGGGAAGGGGTGAGGAGCCAGCCTAGTGGGGAGAAGCCGCCCAGCCTCCTTGGCTCCCCCACCCCCCCAGGTGAAGGTGATGCGCAGCCTGGACCACCCCAACGTACTCAAGTTCATCGGCGTGCTGTACAAGGACAAGAAGCTGAACCTGCTGACAGAGTACATCGAGGGGGGCACGCTGAAAGACTTCCTGCGCAGTGTGGTGAGCATGGCACCCCGGAGTCCCCACAGCCGTGGGTTGTTGGTGGGACACCTGTGTCACCACTACTCTGGACCCGCAGGGCAGAGAGGCCTGCTGCTTTGCTTGCAGAGGGCTGTGCTGGGAGGGACTGGGCACAGGCAGGGAGGGGTTACTGGAAGATCATGACCCAGGGGGCCTGGACACAAGTAGGTTGGGGCCCAATAGCCTCTGATGGCACCCCCACCTCTTGCAGGACCCATTCCCCTGGCAGCAGAAGGTCAGATTTGCCAAAGGCATCGCCTCTGGAATGGTGAGTCCTGCCAACAACACTGCCGGCGGGGGCTGGGGGATCTGGAGTAGGGGATCTGGAGAGGTACAAGGATTGCAGGCAGGCACTGAAAGGCAGAGACCCCCTCATCCTGGGCAGCCTGCAGGGCTGGGTCATTCAGCAGCCATTTACTGAGCTTCTCTCTGTGCCAGTGAGATTGCCCCTGGTTGACTGTCCTCAGTTCACAACTCTGCTCTCAAAGAATTCCAAATCTTCAAGGGCAAACAGGGCACAGGAGAGGCAAGCTAGCCCAGGGTGGCCTGGCTCTGATGTCAAGGAGTGTCCGGCTGCCGAGGGCCCTTGAAGCAAGCAGACAAACCCACCACCTAGGAACTCAGAGATGGGGAAATGCACTCTGGTTGAGCCCTGAAGGATGGGTGAGAATTGGATGAAAGTTCCTCTTGGCAGAGAGGCCCAAAGTTGGGGTGATGGCAGCAGCAAAGAGCTGGGAGGAGAGAGGAGGAAATCACCTGTTGTAGCTGGGGAAGGATGACACCGGTCACAGTGACAACTGCCAAGTGCGTTCTCCATGCCAGGCACTGAGCTGAGGGACCAGTGCTCCCCACCACAGCCCTGGTCCAGGCAAGAAGCTGAGGCTGGACGGGGAGGAACTTGGAGCTTGGGCCAGTCGCTCTGACCCCTAGCCTGAAATGTTAATCCCTGCTCTTCACATGAGGTTCTCAAAGACAGTGTTAGACTCGGGATACGTGAAGATCCCTGGGTTTTAAGCTAAGGAGTCTGGACTTTATTCAGGAAGCCAAAAGACAAATATAAAAGTTTTTAGGCAAGGAAGTTTAGGCAAGAGCTGTGTTATTTCAAAGATGACTCCAGTGTGGTCAGTAGGTTGGGGTGGCATTGGTGAATTCAGGGCAGGGAGACCTGGGTTGAGGGCTCATGAAACATTTGGGGTTTCTGAATTACAGTACGGCTGTGGAGCCCGGAGACCGGGAGGCACAGTGGGTCAGAATGGACACTGGTCAGTAGTGAGGGATTAGAGGTGGGGGGAGGAGGAGCTAGTGGGGCTTGAGGTGCCTAGAAGGATGGAGGTGTGGCTTACCAGACTTGGCTGGGTGGCAGTGATGACAGGTTTGGGAAGTGCTAGGTGTCCACTGAGGCTGATGTTGGGGGGGTGGGTTCGTGGGGTCAGCAGTGACAAGAAGGGGCTTTGAGAGGGGTTGACGTCGAGGAGGCTGGAGGTAAAGGCAGGCATCCAGCCGCTGGAGGGGCACATGGGAGAGGTGTGGGCAGCCTTTGAGGAGGGGGTGGCAGGCAGGTCAGGAAACACACCCTGGGCCTTCGAGCAGCTCCAGGAGCCCCAGGGGTGGAAGCGGTGTTACAGGGGTTGGGGAGGGGGAGTGGCTCCTTCCACATTTGCTGGGGAAGCGAAGAGAACAAAATAGGAAGCACCTCTAGGGTGGCAGGAGCCAGAGGTGCAGGCCTGGAGCCAGGACTAGCAAATGGAGACTAGTTGGGAAACATTTGAGTAGGAAGGGGGAGAGGTTAACGTGTAGACAGAGAGCGAGGACGGGGGTAGGGGGATGTCAGGAGCAGGGCCAGCCAGACCAGGAGGAGGTCACTTTTTCCTCTGCAGCAAGGATCCAGGGTGGCTGAAGCCAGAGATGGGGGTGAGGGTGAAAGGGAGGGGCAGACATAGTGCATCCCACTGGCCTGGATCTAAGTAAAGTGGGTAGAAGGGGTGGGGCCCGCTAGGGCCAGGGCCTGGTGGAGTTGGACACTTCAGGAGAGCAGCCTCTGGGTTGCGGTCCATGAACAGAGGTGGGCAGGCAATGGCAGCAGGGAGAGAGAGAAGCCTAGGTGGCCTTGGCTTTCTGTCAGCATCGGGACAAGGGCGTGACGCAGGAGGGCTCTGGAGTCCAGGGTTGGGTTCTGCATCTGGTATAGACGGCCTGGGAAGAGACGCATTCTGTGCCCCCAGCTTTGGAGTCAGCATCTGGTTGACTTACTGGCCATCGACCTCACTCCTACTTCTGTTCCAGGCCTATTTGCATTCCATGTGCATCATCCACCGAGACCTGAACTCGCACAACTGCCTCATCAAGCTGGTACGTCCCACCTGGCTTCCCTATCACTAGGGAGACTGGCTGTCGTGTCCCCTCTTGCTTTAGACCAGGGGCAGTGCCTACGGCCCCCATCCCACCCTTCCTGCTACTCTGATGCCCTCCCCTGTCTCCCAGGGGCTCCCTGACACATGCAGATGAATTCTACCTCCTCCAGTAGCAGCCTCTGAAATTCTTTGTCTAGAAGGGACTTAAGAGCCCTGTCACTTTTCCTCATTTTGCCCTGTGACAGTCCTGTAAAAGCAGCTCACTGAGGACCACATTTTACAGCTGTGTGTGGCATCATTTTACCTGAAGCCTCAGCCTGAGGCCACAGAGCTAATAAATGTACAGTGACTGGTTTGGGGCCAGCATTCCTCCTGCTAGCCGATCAGCTCTGGTTGCTAGTGTTGTTACTCTTCCTGTTGACTCGCAACGTAGCTTCCTGGGTGTCCACTCGCTGGCCCTGGCTGTGCCCTCTGGACTCACACCAAACAATCTTAATCCCTTTTCCACATGACTGCCTTGTAGCTATTTGAAGAGCTTATCTCGCCCACGCCCCCCACTGAATGCCACCACCTTGTCTTTTTCTGTCTTATCCTGGTTCCAGCCGTGGCCTTAAATCTTTCTGGGAACAAGGCAGGATGAGAAAAACTAAACAAAAGAAATCCTCTGTCCTGCCTCTGAGTTCCACTCTTTAACTAACATGGAGCCCCACCTTCCGGTCTCCCGAGGAAGCATTCGCTGAGACTCCCCTTTGCCACATGCCATTTCTCCCCCTCTCAGTGGCTTCTTTCGGAAATGTCCCCCCAAGTCCTGACCTGGCCCTTGTCCTACCAGGACAAGACTGTGGTGGTGGCAGACTTTGGGCTGTCACGGCTCATAGTTGAGGAAAGGAAAAAGCCCCCAGTGGAGAAGGCTGCCACCAAGAGACGTACCTTGCGCAAGAGTGACCGCAAGAAGCGCTACACGGTAGTGGGGAACCCCTACTGGATGGCCCCCGAGATGCTGAACGGTGAGTCCTGACATCCTGTGGGGGACATGGGGCCACATCTCACCACAGAGCCCTGGGAGCTCCCGGGAGGTCTGTGAGGCATAGGGCCAGGTACCCAGCTGAGGCCTGGATGGTTTTTGTCCCCTGCTGGACAGGACCTCACAATCTCCTCCCTCCCTAAGCTCAGGCCTGTGAGCCAGCCAGGGCCGCATCCTGGGCCTATGGTGAGGTCTGACTGTGGCTTTAGTGCCCCAAGGGCAGCTGAGAGCTCAGGCTATTTACTGCCTTTACTGCCTTTTCTGCTCTCTCCGTGCTGAGAACTGAAGTGTGCTGCCCCCTCGTGGATAAAATTCAAACCAGCCAGAGATGCTGGCTGGGATTCTTGAACCCCACATGGCTGTGGGCCTCAGATGTGGTCTGATACAACTCTTTCTGGAGTCTGCAGTCCAGAGAGGTTCAGGATTTGCCCGGGAGCATACAGCTGGCAATAGCAGAGTCCAGATGAACCCTGGTCCAGTTCTCTCTGACTGTCCCATGCAGTGTCATCCTAGGCAGTACTGTTTTATATCTCTCCAAAGCAGCCCACCCAGGCTGAGGATAGGTGACTTACAGATGGTGCCTGTCCTGGGCAGCCTTTGGGGCATCCCCACAGAACCTCTTCTAGCCCTGATTCTTGGCTGTGGCCTGGCCTGGCCCTAGACTCAGTGCAGAGCAGATAAGGGACCAAACCTAACTGTCCTGTGTTCCCCAAGGAAAGAGCTACGATGAGACAGTGGATGTCTTCTCCTTTGGGATCGTCCTCTGCGAGGTGAGCTCCGGCACAGAGACCAGGCTTGCATCAGCCGGCCCAGCAGCTTGGCTCCCCAGACCGGGGGCCCCTCCTCCTAAGGATGAGTAACTTGGCACAAAACCAGCACAAGTGGAGGGCTGTGTAGTTTATCCCAGATTTCTTGACACGTTCGAGTCCCACTGGTCCCATGAGAAGGTTTGGGTGGGGTTTTGTCAGGTGAGGAAACTAAGGCTCAGAAAGGGACAGCAGCTTGTTCTTAGTCACACAACCAACGAGGAGCAGGCGGGACTCGGAACTCCACGGGGAAGGGCAGGAGGTTGTTCATGGGGCTGTCCACCTAGCTCTTGGGCCAGATGCAGCCTTTCCCTCTGTGCCCCCTCCCCAGGCCCTGGTGGTGCCCCCACACTCAGTTCAACAAGTAGAAGTGGCCACTCCAGGAAGTGCTAGGCACTGTGGGGTACAGAGAGTCTGGGAAGGATTCAGGAACTTAGCTCAGTCTGCCTTGAAACACTCAGTTGAGCACATATGTTCAGAGGTCTCTGTAACTCCCACAAAGTGGACAATGGTAGAGGAGAGACAAGGGGCGGTTGGAAAAGGTTTTTAAAATGTTGTTTTCTCTGACAGAGATCATTGGAGCATCTGCTGCGTACAGAGCACTAGGCTGGCACCAAAGGGTTTCAGACATGAATCAGACCCAGCAGCGTGCTTCACAGGGCCTGAACTCTGGCAGGGAGCTCAGACAGAGGGGGCATCACAGGGCAGGGTCGGGGGTGGGGGAGCTTCCCCTTCACAGGCCAGTTTAGAACCTTGTGCTTCTGCTGCAGTAAGCAGATTCTCAGGGGACAAGTCTGGATTAGCAAGATTTGGAGAGGTAGGGGTGGGGAGCAGCACTCTAACCTCGGTTTTTACCTCCCTCTTCTGACCATCCTTCCCTCCTATCCACACCACCAGCATCCCTCTACCCGGCCATGTGGCTGCACTGTCAGTAGTCCATTCCTAACCACCGTCTTCTCACCTGCAGATCATCGGGCAGGTGTATGCAGATCCCGATTGCCTGCCGCGCACACTGGACTTCGGCCTCAACGTGAAGCTTTTCTGGGAGAAGTTTGTCCCCACAGACTGCCCTCCAGCCTTCTTCCCGCTGGCCGCCATCTGCTGCAAACTGGAGCCCGAGAGCAGGTTGGTGTCTGCTCCTTTCCGCAAACTCCCACAGTCCCGGGATGCTTGCCCAGCCTTTAGCCGTCCCCAAGCCCTTCCCAGGTGCAGGGGTGGGAAAGCCTTGAACACAAGGATGTGGCTGTTGACCTCCGAAGCCACCTGACGACTCTGACATGCCAGCTGTGGGAGGGAGACGAGGGCATTGTAACAGTGACCTGGATGTAGCCCAGAGACTGCTGTTAAAAGAAATTTTAACAGAAGGAAGTTCACCCGGACCTCTCCTATGCTTACAGAATAAGTATCTTCATGTTTCCAATATTCCCACGTCCCATGTCCAAACACACATTTTTTATATAGTTATAATATCAAATAGAAAAAAGTTTTCTGTTTCACCCTGCATTTTGTTACTACCCAGCCGTTCTGTTTATCATTTCTGTTGACGTCATGAAATGCAATCAGGAGACTGTATGAACGTGTAATATACACAGTGTAGATGTTTAGGTTTTCCTGGTTTCTGCTTAGAGTAGGTATTACTACAGTGAGCATCTTAATGCGTTTAGCTAATTTTCTCCTTCAAAGAAATCTTTTTAAAATACCTTTATTATTCTCAGATTATAGCTTTCCTCATTACTCAAGTCACTCTGGGTCTTTTAAAGTTGTGCTTTAGAAAACTAGAATCTTTGCACTTCTGCTATCAAAAATTGGGTTTCTTTTAAAAAACAAAGTCATACCTTAACAAATTTAAAAGAATAGAAATCACTTTAAAAAAGCATGTTTTCAGACTGAATGGAATTAAACTAAAAATTCATAACAAAAATATATCTAAATAATCCCCAAATATTAGGAAAGTAAGCAACACACTTTTCAAAGGACCCATGGGCCAAAGAAGAAGTATCAAGAGAAAATAAAAATATTTGAATTAAATGACAACAAGGATACAATTTATCAAAATTAGTGGGAGGTAGCAAAGGCAGTGCTGAGATGAAGTTTGTAACATTAAATGTATATATTACAGAAGTAGAAGGACAAATGTCCAAATAAGCCGATAAGCACTTGCATAACATGCCTGCTAGGCTGGGCGAGGAGGGCCTGGACTGGACAGGACCGGACTGCCTCTGAGCTCTGACTTAGTAGCTTATCACTGGAAAAGACTGAAAGAGACAGGCTGTCTCAGCTAAACTGTTCACAGCAGTGTGTTGGTTTTTTGTTGTTGTTTCCAAAGTAAAGTACATCTTTCCTTTCAGAATTTCTCCTATAAGAAATGGTATATGCATAAACTGTAATATTTTTAAAGAATTGTTATATCACAGTCATGTCTTCTGGTTACATTACTGAGCGCATAACATGCAATTTCAACACCTTTAAAGGTAGCTGGGTTGATGTTAATTAAAAATTGTTATCAAGTAAAAAAAAATAAAATAAATAAAAAACAAATTCAAACATTACCAAAATACATGTAGCACAGGAAGTGTACGTTTTCTGTCATCTCCTAACCAGCATGCTCCTCAACGCTCCTCACTCCCCAGCTCCGTCCTCCCAAGATAACCAGTTGGCACATAATCTTTATTTTTAATTGATTTCCTAAGGCCTACTTTACTGGGATTTGCTGGTGAGAGGCTCAGTATCTTGTTCCTTCATGGGCCAAAGGACTGAAATCCTTCAGTGACACCAGAGTAAGACCATGAGGGGGAAATTTGAAGCTCCACAATATTCTCAGTCATTCTAAATATATCTCTCTTTAATTCATTCAAACAACATTTGCTGAGTGCTTGCTAGTGCCAGACACCATGCGAATAAAACCAAGGTGCCTGCGGGGACCTGCTTTCCAATGAGGGGAAGTGATAAACAGTCCACACAACAAACTGTTGAATGTGAAGTGACAGGTGCTCTGGAAAAAGGAGTCAAGCCGAGAAGAGAGGATTGTTTAGGGTACAGGTGGTCATGTTAAATACGATGATTGAGGGGAAGATGTAGCTCAGTGGAAGAGCACTTGCTTAGCATGCATAAGGTCCTGGATTCAATCCCCAGTACCTCCATTTAAAAAAAAAGAAAAAAATAGGTTAAATAAATAAATAAATACGATGATCAGAGTGGGCCTTGCCAAGAAGGGGACAAGGTGTTTAAGCAAAAACAAGGAGGAGGTGGAAGAGTGAGCCCGAGATGTCTGGGGTTCCAGGGCAGCTGAGCTGTTCCCACGGCACCAGGGGCCAGGCATTGGCTTTCTCCTTGGGAAGAGCTACCGAGTCTGTGAAATGCCCCTTCCTGGGCAGATCTGTTGATGCGGAAACAGTCTGAGAGCTGGAAAGCATCTTTAAAAGGGCACTTAGTCCAGTCCCACCTGTGATGATTGCATTTTCTTCAACATCCGAGGGGGTTTTTTCCTCCTGGACTTCCACTTTTTGAGCTGCCCCTCCTCGAGCCAGGCCAGTGTTATTCTCTCTTACTTTCACAGTTATATTGTCGCTGTTTCCCACAGAGGTGCAACGTGGTTAAGGGGCTTGCCCAAGGTTGTACACCTAGGAAGTGGCTGAGCCGCAGGCCTGGGTCCCTTCCGTGCCTCCCCAAGGCCCTGCCCATATCTCATCTGTCTCCAACTCCTTTTCTTTCTAGACCGGCATTCTCAAAACTGGAGGACTCCTTTGAGGCCCTCTCCCTGTACCTGGGGGAGCTGGGCATCCCGCTGCCTGCAGAGCTGGAGGAGCTGGACCACACTGTGAGCGTGCAATATGGCCTGACCCGGGACTCGCCCCCCTAGCCCTGGCCCAGCCCCCTGCGGGGGGGCGTTCCACAGCTAGCACTGCCCCCTCTGTGCCCCACCCCTGCTGTGGGCAGGGCCGTCCGGGCTTCCTGTGGATTGGCAGCTTGTTTAGAAGCAGAACAAGCCATCCCTTCTACCTCCCCAGGAGGCGAGCGGGGGCAGCACCAGGGCAGCGCATCTCCCAGGTTCTGGGACCTGGTTACTGTCTGTAAATCCAGCACTCGCCTAAAAGCTGTGAAGAAGAAAAAAAAGACAAAAACAAAAAGCCTGGTCCCTGTGCCAGGAGGAATCTGTTACTGGTGACCACTCGGGAACTCCCTGGCGGTGGGATTCCGGGAGGCTCTTGTGCTTACACTAATCAGCGGGACCTGGACCTGCTGGGCAGGATCCCAGGTGAACCTGCCTGTGGGCTCTGAAGCCCCTGATCCAGCGGGTGCAGGAGGACTTCATGTGCAAGCATGGAGGAGCGAAAGCAGCAATCCAGCGATGAAAGATGACAGTGGTGCTACTGCCTTGCACTCCACGTCCCGCCCTCCCCGGGACAAGGGTTGAGGGAGTAGGTTTTGAAGAGTCCCTTAGTCTGTCTTTGGTGGATCTGACCAGGAGTCGGGGGAAGGGCTGGTTTCTGTTCACTTCCTGAGCCCAGGGGCCACATCAACTCAAGGGGGAGCTCCCGCCTGTGTTCTCAAACTGTGCTGCTGGAGACTGAGATCTTCTGGGGAGCATCCTTTCTGCCTGCAACAAGGAGTCAGCCGCAAGTGCAGGAAGAGGCTGAGGTTGGAAGGAAGGCGGCCCTGCCCTCTAGAAAGCCCTGTATCCTAGGATCCTGGCTGCTGTTGCTCATTCCCTGGTGGGCACCTCAGTCAGAAGCCCCGGACATTTTGCTCAGTGCGTTCTGGAGGACGGTGTGGCTCATCGCAGGCCCAGCCTATGGGGGAGGGGGTGGGAATCACAGCAGTCTCCTGGCCCTACCCTTGTGACAGCCACTGCTCACCCCTCACTGTGCCTAGTGCAGGCAGCAACTTGGGTGGGGAGAGGTGGTGGCAGAATCCCAGAGTGGAGGTGCTGGGGAAGGCCGCTCCCCCGGCTGGGCTCTCCGGCTTCTACCTTCCGTGTTGGCTGGCCCAGCTCACAAGCTCCTGGCCCCAGCCTCCTGAGCCACAGCACGTCCTCTCTGGGTGCTGGGGACACCCTCCACCCGGCTCCCAGAGCTAGGGGGTCTTCAACACAAGTAGATTTGCCTCCACCTAAATGTGACCTTGCAGCCTATTTAACAAATTAGCAGTGGGTTTGGGATATTACTGCAGTATGTGGTGGTTGTATCGGGGGTGGGGGGAGGAGGCGGGGGGAGTGATCCAGGAGGATGGTTGCTGTTAAAACTATCTTGTTGTATCTGTGGGGTGATATGTGAAATACTGTACATAGACCTGGTGAGTTGTGCGGTTAGATGTCATCTCTGGCCAGAGTTTCCTTGCTGTGTAGACCATACTTAGGTGTGGAGTGTGCAGGTTTGCTGGAGGCTCGAGCCCTGGGCTCCCAACGACAGCAAGTTGGTATCAGGGGGCTGGTTGTGCCTCAGCGGTCCCCAGCAAGCATGGGGGTGGTGGGCCCAAGCTGGGCCATTGAGCAGACCAAATAAATTAAGCAGTTAACGTAACTGATGATACTGAGAGTGAAAAAGTGACTTGCGGCTTGGCTCAGGGAGATGTGTGTGGAGGGTGTGCTTCTTGCTTCTGCACAGGGGACCTGTTGTGGAGGGGCAGGGTGATGTTATCTGGCTAGTGGGATCTTGGACACAGTATGTATCCATGTACCCAAAGGTGATTTCTCCCAAAGCTAGAGTCCAACTTAAGGACAGGATCTGGTTCCTGGAAAAAACTGATGCTCTAGGGTGCCCCTTGCTTGTAGAGCTGCAGAGCGCTGTCTTGGTGTGGGCAGAGGTCACCCTGGGTACCTGAGAGGCTGAGAACCTGCTGTGAAATCCCCACTTAAAAGCCCAGCAAAGTCCTGTGGGCAGCTGCTTCTGGAGCCCAAGGAGCCACCCCCGCACAGACCTTCCTCAGCCCAGAGATGCTCCTGGGAGCTCAGGACCCATTCCCCCATACACACCCATCCCTCCCTTGGCAGCACCCCACCCCCACCCCAGTCTCCATCGCCTGCCAAGGGCTGCCTGGATGTTCAATTCAACTACCTCCACCTCGGAAAGAATGCTGAAGGGGAGAATTCGCAGTGACTGACTGCCCTTCGGGCCACTGCACACCCACCATTCCTGCGGCTTCAACCTGAAAGATTCCTGGTGATGACTGTGTGTGGAGGCTGCGGTTACCAAGCATTCAGGTGTCGCCACCTCCCAGGTGCAGGGCCAGGGCGAAGGATCTCGCCACACAGGTGTGGACAAGGTAACCAAAAACTTCCCAACTTTTGGGAGGAGTTTCCTGGCACCTTACAAAAACTTGGCAACATGGAGTCTTTTTTTTTCCCCAAATTTATTTCTGTAAGTCAAATGCAGAGCCATTTCCTGCACTTTATATGCAGGTGTCAGAATGAGGTATATAAAACATGTACACAGAGAAGTGCTTTTATAGAAAAGTAGAAACCAGTAATGTTCCCTTCTGCATCGCTGCCACTAAGGGACCCCCTGAGGCCTAGGTCCCCTCAGCAAATTGCTCCCAGGAACAGCCTGCTGAGACTGGGTCCCATTAACCGCCTCTCCACATCAGGCAGTTGGAAGGGCTTTGGGAAGAAAGGTCTATGGACAGGGAGCACTGCTAAGGCCTCCAAGTGTGACATCAGGGCTTGGAGGCCCTGCCAAGCCACAGGAACAGTGTGGCAGGTGCCTGGGGAAACACTACCCTCCTCTCGGCTGCACCAGCACTTCCCCTATGACCCTAAGCATCACTTTCCCCCACTAAGCCCCTCTGTCCAAAAGGCTTGAGGAACCCTAAGGTCCCTTCCAATGGTTCTCTGATTGCTTTACAAGTTAGGGGCTGTGACCCTAGCCCTACTACCCCACAGGAAGGCGCTGGCCTGGAGGCCACAGACACCTGCAGACCCAGACCACTGCAGGGACAAGCCCTGAAGCATCTGTCACCTGCCTCAGCTGGTTTCCAGGTCAACCTCTCTTCGGCTGCAGCTCACAAGGCCCCGCCCACAGTGTAATTCTGGTAGGTCCACTGGCTGCTGTTTCACCCCTGAAAAATGCAGGGGCCACGGTCCACCCTGAATAGATACTGTCTGGGGCACCCCAGGTCCACTACAGCCCCATGGCCTGAGGCAGTTGCGGGTCCTTCTCCACCCTCTTCCTCTGTGGAATGTTCAGTGCGATTCTTCCCTTCCTTTCCTCTCGAAACAGGAAGAGTCCCTGGGCCTGCACCTGGCCCAGGGTTGTCAAGGCACATCACTGTCAACAGCCCCCCACCCCACCTCAACCCCATCCTCAACCCACAGTTCTGACTTTCATACAGACTCGTTTCTCAGAGGTCAGTAGGGAATTGCATCCCAAATATTAAAAAAACTAAATATACTTTTAAAATGCTGCCTCATGACTGACTTGACCTGAACTATGACTAGCAGTGTGTGCCACTCAAGCTAACAGTGTGTGCCACTCAAGCCCACGGAGGACAACGGCAGAGGCTGAGGCTGAGGCTGAGGCCGTCTTGGACAATGAAGCACAGGGGAGCTGGGGGAGCTCCCTGTCTGTCCCTGGTTCAGTTCCGGGGCAAGGCAACGTCTGGGAGCCCCTGTCAGCAGCACTGCAGTGGGGGCCGCCGCTGTCTTCATCCACAGGCAAAACCCTACTCCAAGGGGTGGAGGTAGAGCCCTGGCAGGACCCTACCCAGCTTCACTCCAGCCCACAGTGCCCCTGCTTCTGTCTTAGGATTCACCAAAAACAAATGGACCAAAAAAAAAAAAAAAAGTGAGGGGTTTTAACCACAACAGATAGTGTCGATCCTCCCAGCCACAGGAGGGTAGGTGGTCCTGCACCAGTGTCTGTGTGGGCTCCTGCCCAGGGTCGGGGGCTCAGGCGCCTGGAGTGCCTGCCTGGCCCATGAGAGGGGCACTGCCCTCCTGAAGGCCGACCGGAGTCTGGCTGGCGTGGACCACCACGGTCCTCTCGTCCACAAGCTCACAGGTGGGGTTGGTGAAGGCAGACGAGGGCAGGGTGATTCGCTGCATCTCCCTCTCACACACTTTCTGCTCATGCTGCTCTTTCAGATCCTTGCCCCTGCGGGGAAGAGAGGCAAGCATTCAGGCTGCACCCCCTGCAGGGCGGCTCTGCTCCTTAGCCGGCATCCTGAGGCCTGGTGGGGGCCAGCTGTGGGCACAGCCAGTCAGGAGCTTGCGTCCAAGATTTCTAGTTTGCCAGACTGCCTTGACTCAACAAGGTGCCCCTATACCTTGGGTCTCTGCTTCCTCATCTGAAAATGGGGGCCACAGCCCCATACAGTTGCAGTGGGGCTCCACGAAGATACTCTAGAGGAGGGAGACTCTTAAAGCAAGACAGTTTTTGCTTCTTCAGCCCAAGGTGCCACAAGACCCAGAGAGCTCTCCCAGCCCTCACCCACAGTGCTGTCCAGAAAACTGACCTGACCATCCTGTTCTGAGACAGCTGTCACCCCAAAGTCCCTGGTGTGAGCCCTGGCAAGAAACAGGGACCACCCCCAATCTATACAGGGGACAAAAAGGGCTGAGGGCTGCTCAGGTCAATGGGAAACTGAGACAGTGACCACTGGGCCTGAGTCTTCACATGCCTTCCACGTCTCATGGGGCTCAGTGACCCAGTCAGGCCATGGTGTTGCCCACTTTGCTCGGGTGGAGCCCTCCCTCCACGCTAAGGATTTGATGTATGTTATCTCACCTCATTCTCTGCTGAACCCTAACAATTAGGTCTTATCATTCATTTTACAGGTGAGGAAATAGCCCAGAGAAGCTGAACTCTCCAGATGACATGGTGGGCTCAAACCCAGAGTGGGCACTGGACTCTGGCTGATGCTCAAGAGAAGTTCTGTCCCAAAGAAATGGGACAGAGACTCACAAACCCAGTCGTCTGGCTGTACCTGTGGGGTTTGGTGAGTACCTAGCACACTACACACCAGAACCAGCACCCAGAACCCAGGTCAGCATCCTCTGACGCCAGCAACTGGACACATGGGCTCAGTTGTCAGAGGAGGAAATCTTCCTGGACTCTTCCCACCCGCAAAGAGGCCTGGAAACAAGCAGCTGATGGATGATCTGGTGCAACAACACGGGCCTGCTGCGGTCCTCCGGGAGAGATGGCGAGATGAAGCGGGGTGCACATCCACTGCAATGACAGTCTCCACAGACCAGAGAAAGTGCTGAGAAAACAGCAGTGGCCGGAGAGGGAAGAGTCTGCACAGATGCTTCAGAACTGTCTTTAAATCAGCCCATTCTCCTGCGCTCCAGTACCAGCCCAGCCTTGGCTGTGTGACACTTGGCCTCAGAGCCTTGGTTTCCTCATCTGTTGAAACTGCGATATACTACCTGCCTCCAAATAAGACAGTGAATGTGAAAGCATTTCAAAGACAGTGGAACTGCTGTAGAACTCAAGGGAAAGATACTACAATCTGCCTGAATATGACTTGACTCACCAAGCAACGTTATCTTGATCTGGTTTACCAAGGAAGCTCTATCCTGAGTCAAGTATTGTTTATGTGACCTCAGCCACTCCCCTCCTCTCTGGGCCTTAATTTCATCATCTGTGAAACAGAGTTGGATCTGATAACCTCCAGGGCTCCAAACATCCTGTGAGATCCCCTGCAGGACGTGTGCCCTGACTCCGTTTCTCACTGTGAGGTCACAGAGGGCAAACCTAGGAGCTCATCTCCCTGGATGCCCAAGTGTGTAAGCCTGCAGCTCTTGTCCATCCTTCTTGTCAGGCTCAGTAGCAGACACCACTGGCTCCTGTAGCAGTGACCCCCAGAGCGCCCCGTGGGGACATGGAGGGCTGTGGGGTCAGGGCTGTCTGGACCAAGTGCACCCCAACTCATAGCCTGAGATTCACTTTGCCCACGGGCACTGCTTGTCCGTGACAACACCCGCCTTGGTAACGAAACCAAGAGCTAGATTCATCAAGGCTGCCCATGTCAGGAGAGGAAGGTCTGGGTTTAATTTTATTAAGGGAGCCCCCGAGCCAGAAGAAAACCAAAAGGCAATTCACAAATGAAGCAGACCATCCAAGTGTCTTGTGCCAAGGCCTGAATTTCAGGATCTAAGGGGCTGGAGGAAGAAGCAAAGCAGGAACTCACACTTTCTGAGGACCTACTAAGGTGCCAGGAAATGGCTTTCCCATCAGCAGAAAAGCTGCCTGTGCACCTACTGGATGCCACACATTTTATACATGTCCCTCCCAACTCTGCAAGACTGCAGGTATCATCCACATTTTACAGATGAAGAAACTGAGGCTTTGGAGTCTCCAAAGCCCCGCTCTCCTCAGCTACCCCCTTTATGAAGTGTCTGGCTGTGGTCAGCAGAGCCGTTGATGACGGTCAGGCTGCATCACACACAAATATCTAGGGGGTAAAAAATCAATGCCAATTAATGGGGCAGAGCTGGGCTGGAGGAGCAGCCCAGGGTAAGTAAAGGAAGCAGGTGCTGGGACTCATCGGGGTTACAGTCTCTTCCATCTAGAAGCCTGAGAACACACTCAGCCCCACGTGCATCCTGTTAATGGTGCCTGTGAGTCCTGGAGGTGCACTGGCTGCCCCCACTCCTCCTGAGGTCTGAGAAAGGCCACCATCAGGTGGCTCAGCCCCTTCTTGCTGCCTTGGGGGGCGAGGGGGGCAACCAGGCTGCTGTCTGGCAGCCATGAAAGAACAAAAGACTTATTCACTGACTCAGCTCCCTCTTAAGTGGGCAGAGTGGTGCTGACTTAGTTTTTCCCTTGCCTTCTTATCAGAAAATACATGCTCCCTCTGGAGCAAGCACAGACACTGTGCTCGGGGCAGGGGCAGGGAACAGCAGACTGGCCACCTGAACCTGGTGGCCTAGACGACCAGGACACAGATCTCCCAGGCTGAGCCCTCACCGATCCAGGCCTGCCGCCCTTCCTCCCAGAAAGGAAGCCTGGTGCCTGGCTGCCCCCGCCCCACTCCCCTGGCTCGGAGAAGGCTCCATCCGTTAGCTCCATCCAAGGCTTGGGGCAATTCTGTCCCTGACTGCTCCGGGGCCAGGAATGGGAGTAGGCTGGACAGAGAGAGCAGGCATGGACGGAGCTGCTGCCGGTGTCTGACTTCCTCTTGGGGGGTGACACAGGCAACTGAGACCTCCTTCAGGCAACGCGGCTTTCTTCGAACTATTACATAACTCAGCCACTGCTCTTTTCTCAGTCAGTAGCAGTGCCCTGCCACGCAGCCACTTAGGACGAGTTCCTCAGGGCAGCTGAGGTCACAAACACCAACTGCATGCCCAGACTACGCTAATTTCATCCTCACAACCAAGCTATACGGCGTCTATTAGGATCTCTGTTTCAGGGACGGGGAGGCAGAAGCAGAGACGTTCAAGCAAATGGGATTGAACCCCGTACTGCCTGCAGCCACCAGCAGGTAATACTGTCTTTTCAGGAAATATTAGAGCGGGGAGGACCACAGCTAACCTGCCCTGACACTATTTTACAAATGAGGAAATCAGAGAGCGTAAATGACTTGTCCAGTGTCACACCCAGAACTGGTGGCAGTTCCAGAACTAGATGCTGGCTATTTTTTTTGGAAAGTTTCTATTTTTCCTACTGTCCTTTGTAATCCAAAGCGAAGCTTGCACGAAGCCCCTGGGCCTTGCTGGACTTTGGGGAGATACTGGCAATCCTTAGACACACCTGGTTGGCCATGTAGCTCAGACACAGCATTTAACTCCTCTAGGTCTCAACTCCTCACTGTGAACAGTGTAAAAGTGACCCCTCTGGTGTGGTCATGAAGCTCGGGCGTGACCATCAGGGAAGGGCATTCAGAGGGGCTTCACTTACTAAGAAAGCATGAGATAAATGCTGGCTGCTAGAGTGGTTATTTAACTTGACTGGTGTCCTACTGGTTACATTTAATACTTATGACAGTCTGGGGCGGGGTGTGGAGGTGGGATACAGCCCCATTGAATAGACAAGAAACTGAGGCTCAAAGGAGTGGCAGGACTGCACACACTGGCACTTTCCAGAACACCCTGTTCTCTGACTTTGGGCAGAGATGGGAGCTGAGAGCTTGCCTCCAGCCCACATGCGGTTTCCTGTTGTACGGCTTGTGCTCAGAGCACTTTTGCTGAGGAAAGGGGTGGTCTGGTGGTTAGTGACGGGGAGTCTGGTGACTTGGTGCCTCACCCCGAGTTTACAGGAAAGTAAATACAAGGCTCTGAGGCAGTTCTGTGACAGCCTAGAGGAGCAAATCTAGAAGAAAAAGCCTTGCCTTCCTCACTGGGCATGAGAACTGAGCATGCATGCAATTAAGGATGTTCAGTAGTCTGTTTGAGCACCTGGAGGCCTGGATACTGTCACAAGGTTGGAGGAGAGCCAACCACTGTCCAGTAGCTGACGAAGGAGGACATATTTTAAGGGCTAAATTCAGCCAACACAGTTTGGGTCTGACTACGACTGACAGCCAGGGCCTCCCCATCACTTCCTCTAACTCTCTGAAACAAGCAAGCAGGTGCCCTTGGACCTACCTGCCACATCAGCCATCCCACTGGGGCACCTACCTTGCACAGGGAGTCAGGAGACCCTCTCGGGTCAATACTTCACCTCTTTTAACCTCTGCTTCCTAAATCGTAGATCAGAAAAGGAAGAAAGCCCAGAGAGTAGCTGGTACAGCACCCACGTTTTACAGGAAAGAGAAACAGCTATGGTTTACTGACCACTTGCTTTGGGCTAGGGAGCCATGTGCCTCAGCCCCAGCAGTGCCCCGGAGGAGGGAAGAGAAGCAACCTGCCCAAAGTCACAGAGACTGCTCATTAGTGGCAGGGCTGAGACTTGGACCCACCAAATGCTAGGTGTGTAACCTCAAGCAAAGTACATACCCTCTCTTGTCTCAGTTTCCACATCTATAAACTGGGGATGATAAGGGCACTTACCCCATGAGGGGTGATTGTGGGAATGGAGTTACAGTGTGCGTCTGGCGTGAAGCAGTGCCTGGCCTCTGGTAACTGTGACTGCTGCTACTGCTGTTATTATTCTTACCCAACTTTTCACCTGTAAAATGAGGAGCTTGACTACATCACCTTTAAGGGCACCCTAGGTTTATTTAATGCTGGCTGATCCACGGGCTGTGGGCTCAGGCATGGTCCTCAACACTGGAAAACGCAGGCCATCATGTCAACTTCCCGTATAGGAAGCCTTCCCAGACCACAGAAGAGAAATATCACAGATACTCAGGTCTGGAGGTCAAATCCCCTGATTTTGCCCAAGATTTTGCAAGTAATTTTCCCAGAGTTTTTACAACCAATGTTGTAAAAACGAGCATGACTCCAGCTTATCATCACGTACCAGTCACTGGCTTTGAGAGCCTGTTTCACACGGTATCACAGGGGACCTCTCAAAATAAGCATTCTTCTTGCTGTCCAGCCACAGGTCACGTCCCTGAATTTCCCAGGTAGCCTCTCTGACCTTCTTATACGTGGTAAGGAGTAGCAAACAGGCTCCCTATCCTCTAACTCACTTTCTCCTGCCCTAGAGGAGATCCCTCTGTTTTGGCTCAGGACACTCAAGCCCCACCTGCAAAAGCAGTGGCTGGGAACCTTTTCTGGTAGCAGAATTTTATAACTCACAGAAAGAATGCGATCTCTGGGAACCTGCAGTGGGAGCCCAGCCTAATTTCTACAAGGCCACTAAATTCCATGCCAGGCAATCTGGATCAGACAGCAGAGAATCTGGTGTCAAAAGAGATGGGTTTGAATCTAGCCACTCCCAGGCAGAGTAACCCTGGGCAAGTCATTTTACCTTTCCAATGAAGGCTTCCTCACTTGTAAGCCTCCCTCACAAGCTTTTGGGTGAGGAGTAAAGACACCAAAGGAAAGGGTTGGTCCTCTTCCAACACCTCACTTCCTTTATGGGTAAGGATGCCACAAAGGAGTCCGGTTTGACTTTGTGTACCTTCCTCCCCTTCTCGCAGAGAGCCCGGAAGACAAGCTACTGACCTCTTGTAGGTGTAACCGAGGACAATGCCAGCTCCAATGGCGATGATGATCACCATCATGGTAACACCCAGCACATAGCCTGCCAAGGACAGGGCACAAGGTCCCATTAGCTCCACCCCAGAGAGCAGATTTTCACAAGGAATCCCACAAGGACAGGGGTGGGCAGTCATACCCAGGGTTCCCAGGTCCTTTTTCTCCTTGGGGTTCACTCGCACCCGCTGGCTGATCCCAATTACTGGCTGCACGGCTGCTGCCTCGCTCCGGGCAGGCAGGGTGTTGGCGGGGGCAAACACCTGCACCTCGTCTCCTCTGAGCACTTCAGACGTCTCCTTGGTTTCTGTTGTAAAGGTTGGCGGGCCCTGGGAAGTGGTCTCTGGAGGTGAAGTGGGAAACAGCTCTCATCAGAGAGTGGCCTGAGTTTTGGGGAAGACAAGGGGACCCACCTTAGGCCCACCACACAAAATCAAGCCCTGCCCTAGAGGCAAGACCAGGCCTAAGGACTGCACCATAGTTGGGGCACAGGTGAGGGGAAGGTCATGGCAACGGACCTCTCCTGCCTCCTACGTCTTCATCTGTTCAAATCCTTGCCATCTTCCAAGGCCCAGCTCAGCTGACGTCTTCTCCAAGGGTCCCTTCTCTACGCCAGGAGACAATCCATGACTCCGCTTTTTTTTTTTTTTTTAAAGTATAGTTGATTTACAATGTTGTGTTAGCTCACATGTGTTGAGCCCACACTTTATGCCAATCCCTATGTTATATGCTTACATATCCCCTTTAATCCTAGAGAACTGTCTTGCTGCCCGGGGAGCTATAAGCCTGCACCTCGGAGTCTAAGAAACTTGGACTCAAATATGGACCCTGCTGCCCCTGCCTTTGGTAAATTGCTGAACTTCTCCGAGGCTCAAATCCCCCAAACTGCCTCTTCCCGGGGGCATGGTGGGGAGGGAGCTGTGAGGAGAGTGCCTAGCACGCAGCACTAACGGTCCGCAAACGCTGAGGAACTCGCTCAGGGCGTGGGCCCAGGACCACGCCTCCGGGACTCCCCAGGCGGCGCGCAGGATCCGGAGTTCGGCCGAGGGGCGGGGCCTCGCCTCCCACCGTTGTTTACAAGGCGCTCGCAGAGGATGAGCTCATTCCGGGCGGCGGCGCCGGCCAATGGGCTTCGGGATCCGCGGCCTGGAGACAGCCCTGGCCAATCGGACGGGGCAGGGGCGGGGCGGGGCCGGCCGGCGTCGCGCGGCCGCACGTGCGCTGCGGGTGCAGCGGCCGCTCCCAGGAAACCGGGGGCGCGGGGTCCCGGGCGGGTACCTGGACAGTACAGGTCCTCGCAAGGCCGCTTCTCGGGTGCGCCGGTCTCGCCGCTCACGTAGCACCAGGGCCCGCGCGGGTCCTGGTCCGGGTTCCGGCAGTAACTGTGGTTACCGGCGCCTGGGAGGGGAGAGAAGGAGCATGGGCCGGGGCCGGGATGCGACCGCTGCCCGCCTGCCGCCCGAGACCGGCACTCACCAGACTTGGGGGCAGGTGCCAGGCCGCTCTGCACGTCCAACCAGTTGAGGCAGCGGAGGCCCGGCGCGGGGAAGGGCTGGTCCGCCCGGTACAGGTGGCCGTTGTCCCAGAAGCAGCCTGTGAGGAAAAGGAGCCCCCCGGACACTGAGTGACGGGCAGGGGAGCCCGGGCCACCCCGCCTGGGAGCTCCTGCCCTCACGTGGGAAGCCCCGCCCGAGCCTCGCAGGGCTGTTGTGAGGCCGGAAAAGAAGGGAGAGAGCACGTGAATAGCCCCCAGCCGGTGCCCGGCCCTCAGCGCCCAAACAACGTTCGCTTTTTCTTCTTCTTCTTTTTTTTTTTTTTTTTTTTTTTTTTCCTGTAAGCCGGAAAGCACTGCACGAGAGCGAGGGGTTGTTGCTCTGGAACTTGTGGCCACTTTGGAGGAGGGTGCAGGGAGCTCTGGGTTCAGGTCCCTCTGTGGAGACGGTGGGAGTTTGGGGTCGGTGGGCACAGACCCGAAAGGCATCCCCGCGTTGTCGTTCCATGTTACATAAACTCTGGCGTTCCCGTCTCAGCGCATGAAGCCACACTTCCACAGGCAGCACTCCCTCCCGAGAGAATGCTACAAAAGCCCCGATTCAGTCAGGCAAAAGAGAGCCTCAAACGGAGGGAACCTGCCTCGCCGCTGCCTGGATGAGACTCCAAACTCCCACTCCCCTCAACGGGAGAGCCGCAGGAAGAGGCTGGGGAAGAAGGGCCTGCGCTCTGGGGACACCGTGCAAAGCCCCCGAAAAGAACAGGACTTAGGAGTGGGGGCGATGAACCCGCCAAGTTCCATCCACTCCTGAGCCACAGGCAAGGAAAAGGAAAAAGTGGCTACTTGCCTTTGTTCTTAATGGCAAAGATGGAGCTGCAAGCTCCTGGCAGGGAAAGGAGAAAGGGAAGAAAAAAAGCTTTCATGGGACAACGGGAACCTGCTAAAAGCTCCGTTTCCTGTCATCTTCCTTCCTGCTTGGGAAATAGTGAGCTTTACCCTTTCTGCTTCATTAAGTTGGTGCAGAAAGGCAAGTCTGTAATCTCACCTCCAGATCCATAGGCTTCTGCCAGGAGCATGTTGCTGACGAGGATCGTTTGCACCCAGGCCAACAGCATCCTCCCTCACCTCCTCCGTCCCGCAGGTGACTGACCAACCAGGGTCCAGCCGGGGTCCCCTTGGCGGCGGCTCAGCCTCCCGTTCCCAGCCTTGCAGTCAGACCTGCCCTTGCTACGCTCTTCTGGTAAACAGCCTCTCTTTAGAACTGGGAGCTTCCCAGCCAGCTTGCTGCAGCGAGGTGTTTTTTTCAGCGAAAGGCGCCCCCTGGGTCCTAAGCCTCCTATGCCCAGCTCGATCACAACCCTGAGCCAAGAAAGGAGCTCAGCCAAGTGAAGAGAGGCAGGAAAGTTCAGGTTGTGCTTAGCAGTGATTCAGCTTGAGACCTGCACTGGCTGCACCCAGGGGCGTTTCATCTCTTCTGTTTCCATTTGTGTGAGTACAGAAAGAATAATTTTGTCAAGAGGCATCATTAGGGGGCAGGGGGGTTGGAATTATAGTCACTAAAGCAGAACAACTTAGAACATGCTAGCTGCAGACCAGGGGGAGCTCCAGAAGCACAGAGAGGGCACAGATAAGAGCATCCGGGTGGAAGGAGCTCTTTATACCCATTCTTGAAAAAGAAAAAGGGCTGGTTTATACATGTTTATGAACACTGACTTTTTTTTTCATAGTGTAACTTTGCCTGGGATTTGGGTTGTCATATATAGTAGGAATACAGAAGAGGGGGTCTCTTTAGTTGAAAACACATGTGATGCAAACATTGGGATCTTTGCTCAGCTGTGTTTAATAGTCTGGCCCCCGAATTCATATAGAGGAAGTTAAGTACCATGTTTGCTTCCCCACCCCACCCCCCATCCTGTGGGAAATCCATTTGCAGCAATTTATATCCATCCTTAAACCTCACCACATCCATATGACTGAGACCTTTTGGAGTTAGGTGGCAGGGCTGTCTTCCTGTTTGGCTGACAGCTCCAGTTCCTAGGCAGTCTCAGTAAACTGAGAGATAGAGCCCAGTGATTCACCAAGACTACCTTGTGACTCAGGCAAATCTCAAAATAGACATGGGAGACTGTTTCGGTCTGAGAGCTTGCATCTCGAAGGAAGGCAGTAATTCAGGGAGGAGGAGAAAAAAAATTTTGTAAGTTTCAAAAGTTTTATGAAGGAATAAAGCTGATGTCAAGCCAACTAATCTGAAGTGAATTTGAATTCACGCCAGTCAGATTTCAGACACAGAAAGGACAGAGAAGTTTCATTTACTCTCTCAAGACGTTTGCGGACCACGTTTGATTCCTTCTGTCCATTCATTAAGACGTGTTACTTTGTTTTTGCAGTCTGTCTCCCATCTCCCCACACGTGCATCTGATCTTCTGACTCCTGACTTGGTACCCCCTGGGAGTTACACCGTTAAGTCTGTAAACTTACACACGTATACACAGATATGCCCCAAATTGCAGAATTTACTCTTCTAACTTAATGTTCAGGGGTCTTTTTTTTTTTTAACACTTTCAATAATTTTCCAAAAATTTTAAGCACCTACTACATGCTAGCTATAGTTCTGGATATAGAGATACTGAGAATATATATGTGAACTAAATAGTTGAAATCCCTTCCTTCATGGTACTTATATTCTAGTTGGGAAAGACTAATGACAAATATATAAAACATCAGATGGTCTTTCATGTTATGAAAAAAGGTGAAACAGCATAAGAGGGAGAGGGTAACAGCAATATTTCACTGGCTGAAGAAAGATTGCACTAAGGTGTTTCCACAGGCAAAAGGCTGAAGGGGAAGGGTTCTCTGCACCGTTTTCCTTGCGGGTCCTAATACTTGTCCACCACTGCAAGAGATGTATGATTTTGTTTCATTATGTAAAATATATAGGCTTGAGGAGATGAGAATGCAGTCTAATTTCGGAGGAGCAGGGGCTTCTTTGGGATTAGTCCCTCAGCATCTAATCTATAGCCTTTGTGTACAGTGAGTGCTCAGTTAACTCCCTGATGAAATGCCCCTCCTGAGTCTCAGAAGGACTGCTTCTGCTGGACTATACTTTTCCCCTGGTGGCAATAGAGACCGGCTGTAGTCAGGCCAGCACTTGTACCACTCCCAGATTATCCGTTGGGCCTGTATAGGCTGCCAGAACTTCCTCCTCAGAAGCCCAAAGCTTCCTTACCTGTTGCTGTTACCATGTAATTTTTCTGTTTAGAGAACTGCTGTCTTCCCAACCTTACACACTTTGATATACAGCAAGACCATATTTTGTGCCATGTGTATTATCAGGAACCACACTGCCTAGAAGAGATGTGAGACAAGCCAGAGGAGTCTTGTTTTCAGCTTAGTCATCTCTGCTTTTTCTCCCTTGTAACTAAGACATTTATCAGCGTGATTTGATTTTTTTTTTTTTCCGGGAATGACGGACTTGTTTCTCAGTCCTTCAAAGGCATATTCTATTGTAATAGGTTCAGTCCCTTCCTTCCTGAGGGAAATCAGATTTAGTTCAGAGATGGGCCTGTCATCATCACTGATGATGTTTTGGTTTTTTTCTTAGGATCCAGATGTGAACTTTGCTTCATGTATTCGTGCGATGTGGCCATATTTTATGGCCTGTAATTACTCCAAACTTCAGATTTCTTCTGGAAAGATTCCTGCGACAATAATATGATACAGCACTGCCCAGATACTCATTTTGGATGGTTTCTAGCCTGAAGACAACGTTGTGAAATGCAGTACTCACGTTTTACTAAATATTTCAGAGCTATTTAACGATTGGTTTCATACTAAATCAGTGCTAATCCAGAGAGACAAAGCTGTACCGTTAACTCAGGAAATAGCCTCCAGAGCATTTCCCAAGAAAGACGGGCGGTTTGTTTTGAACTTAGAAGAACTCTGAGGAAGCCATAAAGCTGCTAAAAGGCTTAAAAATCTTTTTTGTCAGCAAGAGGGCCGAGGTGTTGGTAAAAATCTTTGGAGTCAGAGCTAATGTGATGACTCCAGATACGCTCTGGGTGTGTGATGTGCTGTGGACACGGAGATTTTGCTGAGAGGTATTTGGGTGTAAAATTGCAAACTGAGCAGGGGACAGTTTTGTGAAGCTTGTTAAGGAAATCATACTCCAGTCAAAATATCTAAACTCCCAAGGCCGTTTCTTTGAAAGTATGGCCTTCAGTGAGTTAGATTATGTCCATTTTGGTACATAGTTAAGTGTTTAGTAAATGTTTGAAATAAAGAGAGAAAGCAGAGAATGTAAGGAAGAGAGTCTAATAAGCCTACACAGAATAATAATTTTTTAAGGGGAAACAATAAAATGGCCAGGAAGGCTTGTGGAGCACAGGTTACTTTTGGAAACAAGACATTCCACATTGGGGAAACGAGGGTCCCCAGGGAACTTGGGGACATCACATCACTGGTTTGGGGGGCAAAAAGGGAAAAATAAATTCCTGAGTGGGAGCGGATTTTGAGTTAGAGGCCAGCCTTGGAAACCATGGGTTTCATGTTGAGGGAAACAGTCTTCCGCGTCGCAGGGGAAGAGAGTGCTAGAGACCACAAACTCAGGTGGCCGGGGAGCCTAGGCTGTCGGTGTTTAAGGTAAATCAACCCAGTGAACTACAATGATGCTTCTTTTGGAAGGGAACCTAATCTTCAATCTCAGTAAACTGGATCTGCAGCTTTTAAAATCTGTCAACACCCAGTACGATCTGGGTGTTAGCACAGACGTTTAAGCAAGAGAAGCAGCGTGTCAGATAATTAAGAGTGCAGGCTTTGGGAAGTCCTGGTTTCCAGGCTCAGCGCTGCAGTTTGATCCCAAGTAAATCACTTGGCATTTGTAATTCCGAGTTTTCTTAGCCTCTTGTAGGGGTTGGGAGTACAGGCACCACGGTCAGGGTTCAAATCCCAGCTCTGTCACTCCCTAGCTGTGTCATCTTATAGAAGCTACTGACTCCTTGTAACTCAGTTTTCTCATATGGGGTGAGCGAGAAATTAAAATAGTACCTCCATCATTGGCTTGTTGACATCCATTGAGCCCTGACTAAGTGTTAGTTTTTAATAAGTGTGTCAGTCACGTGACTTAGAAGTCCTGAGTATATTTGCTATCTTCCAGAAACTTAATGACCTGGTTATAAAGACCAGGCTAACACATATGGAAATGAAAACAATACAGGGCATTTATAAGTAGGCGTTAAAAGAGTGTAACACAGACAGTAAAGGGTGACTGATTAAGGGGTTATTACACGTCTGCTGGGCACAGACAGGCACTAGGCTGAGTCCTGTGGACACAGCAGTGACCTGCCAGGTCCTTGTTCTCAAGAAGCTCACAGTCTTGGGATAGAGCCAATAGGAGTAGGGGTAGAAATAAATGCTACAGTAGAGGTCACTGCTGGGGATCATGGGGCTCATGGTGGGGCACCCGGCCTAGTTTTAGGAGGTCAGAAAAGGCTTGACTTCAGTGACAGCAGGTTAAGTACCAGCTTCAAACACTCAGGGTGTCTGTGAGTTTCCAGCGATATTTCCACCTGGTGCTTGCTTTCTTCTCCATTTACCTTAATGGCTCAGCTGGAAGTCAGCCACCGCTGCTAAGTGTTCTTGAGTTCTACCCAGCATTGGCAGCAGCTCCCTTATTGTCCTGACGACGTCAGAAATAGAAATTCCGCCCCGTCACAGCCAGGCTGTTGCTACCCAGGCAATGGAAGAGCATTTCCACTTTCTAGGAGCCTGTCCTCTCCAACACTGAGTGGCCCTCTGTCACCTTCACAAGTCCTCAGACTTATGGGAAAGCGTCCCATTTCTAGAGTGTATACCTGGGAGTAGAATTGTGGATAACTCTGTTTAACCATTTGAGGAACCACCAGACTGTTTTCCACAGTGGCTGCATCACTGCGTTCCCACTGGCAACGTGAGTTCCAGTTTCTGCACATCCTCACTAACACTCATCCTCTCCCTGCCTTTTTTTATGATTGCCATCCTACTGGGGGAAAATGGTATGTCATTGTGGTCTTGATTTGTACTTTCCTAATGACCAATGAAAAGATGTTGAACATCTTTCCATGTGCATTTTTGCCATTTGTTTATCTTCTTTGGAGAAATGTTTATTGCAGGCCTTTGCCCATTTTTTCCATTGTGTTGTTTGTCTTTATTTTAATAATTATATATTCTGGATGCTAGACTTTTATCAGATATATGAGATATTTTCTTCTAATTTGTGGGTTGTGTTTTCATGTTCTTGATAGTCCTTTGATGCAGAGTTTTAAATTTTGATGAAATCTAATTGATCTGTTTTTTCCTTTGGTTGCCTGTGCTTTTGGTGTCATATATTGCATGCATATATCCAGCTGTCCTAGCACCACTTGTTGAAAGACTATCCTTTCCCGCATTGAATGGTCTTAGTACCCTTGTCGAAAACCAAATGACCATCGATGCACGATTTTATTTCTGGAGTCTCAATTCTGTTCAGTGATACATATGTTTATGCCAGCACCATACTGTTTTGATGAATACAGCTTTGTGAGTGCTCTACTTTTATTACTCCAGATGCTTCCAATATGTAGTACAGTTGGGTATTGTGATCAGTATTTTGTATTTTCCTTTTTTTTGGAGCATGTGCTTCTGTGTGGATCACTGATGGAATCAGCGCCCTTGTCATTTAAAATAATTATGAAGTGTTTGTTTTATTGCCTTACAGAGCTGTGCTTGGTTTTGTCAAGCTCTTATGTCACCCTGTTTTGTGGGTTGGTTTTTACTGTTTTAGATAGCCATGTGTGTACTGTTTCTTCTGGGCCGAGGCTCGTTAGCTGTCAAGCACCAGCCCGGATCCAGACTACTCCCACCTGTCTCAGCCCAGATCCAACACTTCCTGTCAGTCATGAATTGAATTTCTGGGGTAGAAGCCTAAGAAAGCCATTTTCTTGAACCAGAGCTCTCCAGAGGTCAGGAGTGGCACCAGCCTTACGATCTGCTCTTTGTTTTTTGGGGTTTTTTTTGTAAATTACTATCCCTGAGATGTCATGCTGATGAGGAGACACATGGGGGAACACCCTGTCTTTTGGATTTCTCTCATGCTGCCCAGACAAGCACCTACAGGTGCTGTTTCCTCATGTGTCCCTGTCTTTAGAAAGGAGGCGCTCCCAGAGATGTTGGGACCTGTTCAAGGTGGCCCGGTGACCTCACAGTGCTGCCAGGAGCCTCATTCACCCCTCACTCCGTGGCTTCCCCTCTTGGCATCCTCGCCAAACACTCCTTCCCTACTGGGCAACAGAAGACCGGATGCAGATCTCGGCTTTCTTCTTCCTGCTCTTGTGAACCACGTGGGTCGGGCGCCCCAGCAACATGTCACTTGCACACGTGCTGCTCTTTATAAAGGGTAGGGACCATGGGCTTTGGCAGCAGGTGTGGGAGGGAAGGGGGCAGGAGGGAGTGTCTACAGCGTCAGGGTGTCCCGAACTCTTTGGGGACTTTGGGTGAGCAGAGATGCCCTGTTTTCTCCCATAAGCGCCACGGTACCTCCTGTGAAACTTGTCTGTAGCGATTATTGACCAAGTTGTTGATATATATATATAAACGTTCCCTGTGGGAATTTTCTCTAAGAATAATATAGTTACCAGGTACATGTTGTGGAATTACCAACCCTCGGCCAATCTTGTTTCGTCTCCCCACTGGATTTTGAACCAAAATCGGGATAGTGATCAAGTTTTCGCTTTCTCCTTGTTCCCAGAGCTGTCTCCCTCAGATGTGGGGATGTGAGCTCTCATTTAGATTGCTTTTAGCTGTTTTATTGAGCCCGGCATTCTTGCTCTGGCAGGGTTTTTGCGCTGGAAGAAGCACAAGAATTTTCTGGCCTCAGACTCTGTTCATTGGCCTCTCCTCCTCCCAGAGTCCCGGGAGCCTGACATGCACCCTCACTGTGGTCCCAGTGCCCGGACCTCCAGTTCCAGTTCTGACTCTCACGTTTGCGGCCAGCAATGACCCCGCGTGAGCGTCCAGCCTGGCACTAGAAGGTGCTTGATCAGTCATTGATGACTGGGTGGATTCCATCTGGCTTTCCACTCCCCTGAACCTCACGCTCAGCTGTTGGAACAGAGCACCAGGTTTTGCATATCTTAGATGAGGAGAAAATGACCTGAGCCTGGAGAAGTGGCGTCTGTGACTCCTGTCCCTGGCTCCTGTCCCGCTGCAGAATCTGAATTGTCCTGTCTCCCCCTGCTGGCAGCTCCTCGGCAGTTGCGTGCAGGGTCCTCTGGTGGGAAGGGATTGGAGCTGAGCCACTTTCTGCGGGCAAAGAACATTGTTGCGAAGTGCCCAGGCCAGTCTGGGCAGGTCTGAGGAGGAAGGGAGGGAGCTGCTTGTGGAAAACAGTTCTGGGAAGTATGGCTTTCTGGGTAAGGGGCAGGGAAGGTGGCCAACTGCCAGCGAAAGTCAGGAGGGCAGGGTTGGGCCCCAGCACTGGGCGCCAATGAGTATTGTGACCATGTGGGCTGTCAGTGAGCCCGTCATTGTGAGGGGATGGGGCCCCACACTGAGAATGGAGATTCCTTCTCCCCTGAAGACGAAGCAGCCTGGGTTAAAATGTAGTCACCCAGCAGGCAGAGAGGCGACAGAACTTTACCTCTGTGAAAGCTGAGGCCAGGAGGGTGGTGTCCCCCGAGTTCCTGGTCCTACATTGGGCACACGACCCCACCTCCCAGCTCTTAGACCAGGAATGGCTCTGCGGAGCTCTGGGTGCTTGTGTCTCCCTCCCTCCTCTGGGGCTCCCCCTCCACCCTCTGGTAAGGATGATACATTCCCCACAGCTGCCCACCCCCTTGATCACATTTCTTGGTTATTTACATGTATCTGTCTTCCACAACACAACTTCCCAGAAAGTGGGCTGTGGGAGTATGTGTCTCACCTGATACCAGCCAGCTGCAGGCACCAGGAAGGGGGTTAAAGATGGTCAGACACTGAGACCCTCTTCTTCCCTCCAACCCCAAACCCCAAGAGCCAGGGTCATTCCACCTTAAATTGAACATGGAGCACAGGCTTTGTTCCTTTTCAGGAACAAAGCTCAGCATAGAGCTTCCCGGAGACACAACGAAGGGAACCCAATCCAGAAGAACCCTAGGCCATGAAAATTGCCATTGGACTTGGCAGGTGTAACTGAAACAGTCCTTATAATGAAATGTTCAGAAGGAGTTAATATCTGCCAGGTGGTGGGCTATGCCGTGGACAATGTCCTGCATTCTAATGGGGGTGGCAGACCTTACACAAATGAATAGCTAATATGTCAGGGGTGCTAAGTACTAAGAAGAGGAATCAAGGGAAGGAGGTAGGGTAGGGATGCGTTGTTTTCATCTTGGTGGTCAGGGAAAGACACTCTGTTGAAGTGAAGGAGCAAGCCCCATGACTGTCTGCAGAAAGCATGTTCCAGTCCAAGGGACTAGAGTAGGTACAAAGGCCCTGAGGCTGGAGCATGTCTGGCTTGTGAGAGGAACCATGAGGAGGCCGCTGTGGCTGGAGCTGGGTGAGGGAGGGAGGGTCAGAGAGGGAACCAGGGGACCAGGTCCTGTGGGCCTCGTACACCTTGATGAGGGATTTGGATTTGCTTTGAGTGAGATGGAAGACATTGGAGGGCTTGGAGCCAAAAGCAACTGAAACCAACCAACACCAGCAGAGACTGGTGACCAGGAGGTGAGGGTGGGGAAGGGGGACCAGTTGGAGGAGGGGGAGAGGTGAGGTGGCCAGATGGGGCAGTAGCAGGAGTGAGGAAGCGACTGATGGGTAGTGAGTGTACTTCCGAACAGAAGTACAGCCAGTGGCCTGAGAGGACAGAGCCCGGGCTGCCTCCGAAGGCCTGGCCCGCATCATGTCATCTGGGAAAGTGCTGTCCTTTACTGAGTGGGGGTGGGGCTGGAGAACAGGCGGTCTGACGGAAAATTCACCTTCTCTAAGTGCAGGCGTCCACTTCAATTAATAGTAGACATTTCAAAGAACAGGCTCCTCACAGAAACAGTGCCAATAGCTAATGACATTTACACAGTGCTTCACGGTTGACAGTGTTCCTGTGAACGTCCTCTTGTGAACGTCCTCTTGTGAACGTCCACCACACACCCCAGGCAGCGTGTTTTATTTTACCAATAAGGAAGCTGAGATTCAGAAAGGTTCTGCATGAGAGAGCCGGTTTGGGGATGCAGCCACAGAAGAAGACAACAGCCTTGGTCTCGAGTTGCTGCAGCCAACCAACCTGGAGACCACTGGCCACCTCCCCAGGGCCCCTCCCCCCATCCCTGCCTACAGCCCCCTGCAGAGAGGACCAACCCGGCCCCCCCCCCAACTCAAGCCAGCGGGTCATGGCCACATGCAGCTTCCCTGGGAGGGGGCAGGGCAAGAACTTCAAAGGGGAGCTTGAGATGGCCATTTTTAAGCGAGTGTTTTTATTTGTGTAAACGTTTAAAATGAACCTGAATTACCAGAAGGAGACCACTCTAGTTTCTGGAAGTAGTGGAGGATCTGTGGCGTCCGTTATTAAGAGATCCAGTGAGAAAAGAGGGGTTGACATGGTGCTCCTGAGGGCGGCCGCTGAAAAATACAAGGAATGATTCCCGTTTATACAGGATGAGATACCCTGATAAACCGGTTGCAAGTGCATTTTCTCCCAGTCTTTTTTCCATGCATCATTTTAACCTTGTTCAGCTCTTAACACCCAGGCAATTTTGTTTTCTCATAACCTGCTGTTTTCTCATAACCACTTTTAATATAAATGTTTCCCTCTATGACATTAAACATTGTGTGATCATTTGTAAATGGCTGTATGTTAACCAGCCGTTTAGGCTGCTTTCACATTTTCCGTACATCTTTGTGTGCTAAGCTCTTTAGTGTTACTTTGTTAGATAGCTTCCTACAAGTAGGATTCTGGTTTAAAGGATATGAACATTTTTAGACTCCTGATAAATTCTAACAAATTATTTTCCAGAAAAGTTCTGCCATCAGTACAGGAAACTAAGAGTGAGGCTTGGAACCAAGGTCCTCTGACTCTAAATCTTGGGCTATTTATTCTGTGCTAGATTTATGAGCCTCGATTTTCTTATCTGTGAAATGGAGACGACTGTACTGGTCATAGTCATGAGAATCAGAAGAACATGTACTCAGTAAATGGGGGAAGTTATCATTTCAACAAGGGAAGCTTTGTTATTTGAATCTGGCCACAGGGTTCCCCTTAGGAAGATGTCTTTGTTCAGTCACCCAGACTGGCCCGCACGTGGGAGCGTGGCTGCCCCGATCAGCTCTTCCTCACTGCAGCTCCTCCACAGCCTGAAATGGCCCTTTTCTCCCTTGGTGACATGAAGGCACTTGTCACCTTGATTGTCAGCTGGTATTTGCACTTCAAGAGCAAGTTTGCCCAGGTCCTCCCTTCTCTGAGCTCACCTGCTTCCCCTACATCCATCCCTTCTCATCTGAGTCCTAAGTTGCTCCAGGGTCTGACTCTAATGCCACCACCTTCTCAGACCTTCTCTAAACCATCTGAGCATTTTATTTCCCCTTGCCTCTCATGTCTCGTTTTCTCTTGTGGTTCAGATGTTTGCTTATATGTCCCTTGAGAGCAGGAATTCAGCCCTTCCTGGCACACCATATCCCACTCAGAACACCTGTGAGGGAATCAGCGGCTGCTAAGTGCCGAGCGCTGTTCTAGGTGTTGGCAACACAGAGATGAATTATCTCTGCATGAGGCCGGTTTGCAAAAAAACCTGGCTTCATATGGGGAGATAGACCCATGAAAAGATGACGTGAAAGTAGGAATGTGTGCAGAACAGGGAGATGGCACAAGGTGATGGGGCCCTGGGATCCTTGGTCAAGACATCTGTGTGACGTTGGCAGTTACTTGACCTCTCTGGGCCTCAGTGAGAGTAGACAGTACCAACTCCACAGGATTGCTGACGCACGTGAAGCCTGTGGTACAGTGCATGGCACAGAGCAGCGATGTGAGCGTGAAAGCTGCCTCCCTCCTGGTGGGGGCGGGGGAAGCTTTGCAGGCCAGGGGCTGTCTGAGCTGAGCATTTGAATAAGGAGTTCTTCAGGTAAACAGAAGATAAGGAACTTAGAGGTGGAAGAAATGACATGAAAAATCGAATAGTTTATCATCATCCAAAGAAAAGCTTAAAAAAAAAATAAACAGAGGCCCTGCCACATGTGGAGTTCATGCTCCTTGGCGTGGACGCCCAGGCACCCAGTATGCTCAGGGCACAGGTTTTGACTTGGAACAGGAGAGAATCAGATGGGAACTGATGCCCTTGGAGCAGGGAGAGGCATAGACAGTCGCTCGGGTCCATCCTGTTTTCATGTTATCTGGGCCCGGCTGCTCCTGTACAGTGGCAGAGTGGAGTGGCTGTGACGGCAACCATGTGGCTCATGAAGCTGAAGATGTTTCCCCTCTGGTTCTTTACAGAAAAAGTCTGCTTGTTCCCTGCTCTTGCTCATTTTTGTGCGGGTTTAGTCTGGTGGAGGAGATAATTCAGGTGAACTAAAAGGGAGCTTTTTGAGTGTTTTCTAATGTGCTTGATGGGTAACCAGCCTATGTAATTCTCACAGCGGCCGTGTGAATAGGACTGTTACCCTTGTTTTCCACACGAGGAAACAGATGCATCTGCCAGGGGCCACCTGGTTAGAAAGAGGTGGTGCTGGGATCTGCACCTGGGTGGCTGGCTCCGGAGACCACCGTGAGCCAGGGCCCAGGGATGATGGCCCAGGGAAGGGGTGGAGGAGGGCAGCGGCAGAGAAGGCCATGGAAACGGTAAGGTTCTGATGCACATGGCTGTGGAGGAAGAGCCTTCCTGCAGGGAGGGTATTCTAAGGCACTGGATGGGATGTGCTGAGAAGGGGAGGGTCTGAGAGCCGACACTCCCCAGCGCAGGGTCACAGTGAAGACACAGACTCTGGGCCTGGGCTAGAGTCCTCCCTGTACCACTTAAGGCCGTGTGCTTGGGGCAAGTTGCTTAATTGTAAGAATTTTGTGTACCTCTTTGGGCCATTGTGAGGGCAAACAGAATTAATAAGTATAAAGTGTTTAGAAGTGCATCTGGCCCTTAGTGCCATTATTTTTATGGTTATTGTTGTTAGGAACAAGATGTGACTGCAGGTTGGCAGAAATAAAGGCCTGATACATGAAAAGTAAGAGCACAAGGTGGGGCTTATGCTCCGGGTGTCTGAAAGTGTGGACAGAAAATGTGGGATTGGAGCTGGGGAAGTTCAGGAGGCAAGCTGTTGGGCAGTTAGTTTTGGGGTCCCCCACCTGAGGCTTTTGAGGGAAAAAGGCAGCGAGTAGGCACGGGGGCCAGGGAAGGGGCTGAAGTTTACTCACGCCCACGGGGAGCCCGGCTCTGTGCCCAGCACCCGGTGTGCATGTATCAGCCTCATTACGACCCTCCTGTCGTCTCCACTTCACACATGGGATGCCAAGGGTTGGAGAGTTGCCGTAACTGTAAAAAGTATCTCGGAACCATCTCCTGAGACTGGACACAGGCCCCCCAGGCCCTGCCCACTTTGGGCCATCAGTGGTCACATTTCTTTTGTGGTCACATGTGCCGGGGTCCCTTGGTGGCACAGGGCCTCCCTCATCCCTGCTGTGGAGAGGTGAGGCCAATGCCCCAGTCTTGGCCCAGGCCCTCTGGCAGTGGCTGGATGGGCTCCCCGGTGTGACAGGTCTGCCTGGAGCAAGTCCACCAGGCTGCTGGTGCCAGGAACACCTTCATTCAGCAGGTCCCAGGGAGGCTCGGGACCCCAGAGGGTCAGACTCTGTGGGCACTCCGTCTGGCACTGACCCCAACTTCCATGTGGAATTTCTTCTGCTGTCCTGTGCAGGCCCTTGTCCTGGGGGCCTGGCAGGGGAGCAGAGCCCGTTCCGAGCCAGGCACAGTAGTGGGCATTTATTTACATGCATGCAGAGGCACTGTCGCTGGGAACCTGGAAACACTAGAAGCTTGGGAACAGAGGTCCTGGAGTCAGAGGACAGAGCTGAGTTTGAACCCTGGCTCTGCCTAAGTGATGGGGGCAGGGGTGGGCGGGGTTGGGTCACCTCTGCCTCTCGGGCCCCGAATGCTCATCCACAGCAGGGGGAGTAACGGGACCCCCCTCAAGGCTGAGCTGAGAATTAGGCACAGAGGACTCAGCGCATGAATTTAGCTCAGGCCTCCTCAGTCTTCACCACCTGTTTTGCAGGTGAGGAAACAGGCTCAGAGGTTTGCCCAGGGTTGGCGGTGAGCAGATGGTGGAGCTGGACGGCCGAAGCTCAGGCCCTTCACCCTGACCATTCACTCTGCCCTTGTGCACCACGTTCTGCAGCTTTGTTCTCCATGGCCTGAAGAGCAGGGGAGATGCCAGGATTGGGGGCAGGGGCCCCCCACTTCCCGCCCAGGCCTCAGGTGAGTCGCACTTACTTCCTTGTTCCCCTCCTGCTGTGAGACAGACTGCTTCCTAGTCGTAGTGCCTGCCTGTCCATAGATGAGACCGGGGCTGGGGAGGGGGGCTGTGTGGGGGCAGGACCGAGAATGTCTCCAGTCAAGTCCTTGGTTCATGGCCAGGTTCTCTGCTTTTCCTGCCTGCTGGGTGGCCCCAGCTGGCAGACTGTGGCGGTCACAAGGTCTCCATTTTCTAGGCCTGCCCTTCCCTCCAACACTCACCCCAAGGGCCCAAAGCCTCCACCCATGCACACCAGAGCCCAGCAGCTCACCCAGGATTTCACATAGAGGCTTAGAGGTTTTTGCAAAAATCCAGGTGTTGGGGATAGGGTAGGGGCATGAAAATAGGTGAAGGGGATTAAGAGGCACAAACCTCCAGGTATAAAACAAACAAGCCGCAGGGATGTAACACACAGCACAGGGAGCACGGTCAGTAACACTGTAATGACTGGTTGGGGGCAGGGAGCTACCAGACTTGCAGTGATCACTTCATGGTGCGTGAAAACATCAAGTCACTATGTGGTGCACCTGAAACTAATGTAATATTGTATGTCAACTATATTTCAATTAAAAAAAAAGAAAAAGAAAAAAAATCCAACTCAGACTCTCTGCCTTTAGACCCTAGCAGTGTAACAGCTGATACTAAACTGGGTCTGAATCCTCTTGTGCTTTGTTTGCTCTTCGTGGTCTACATTTATTCTTCTCCCCTTTGTCACTCTACTGTTTCCTTTCCACTTGCTTCTGTTGGTTTGGGGGCTTCCCTCCTCCCTCACTTGCAGGCTCCTCGATGTCCTGGCTGCCTGGGTCTGCCTGTCCCCTCGTGTTACCTCTTGTTCCCAGTGATTCTCTGTCATGCTCACTTCCTGCCCGTCTTTTGTTCCCTTTCCCCTGTTCCTCACACACCCGTGAGTCACACAGGGTTGGGGGAATTCAGGTTGCTGAGCCTCTCTGAGCACCCCTTGGGGATTTTCTCCCTGCCCACGTACCTCCTTAGGTCCTAGCTCTGTTGGGTCCCCTCCAACTCCATGTCCCTCTCCCAGAGTCCCACCCCCGCCCCTCACTGGCCTGGACCACCTACCTACTCTCCCGCTGACACCGTCCCTACCTTGCCAGGTTTTTCTCCTTATCTAAACTCTTGTGGTCCAATCTCCTTACTGTTGACTGTCTGTTTCCCTTTAAGTCCCACAGGGGTGTCCCATGCACCACTGTATCCCCAGGGTCTGAGGCCCAGAGCAGTGAAGACAAGGAGTGGATGGGTGGGTGCATGCTGGTGGCTGAGTCTGCAGTGGGGACATCCACCTGTCCATCGCAGCAGGACTGGCACAGTGAAGAGCAAGCGGTCTCCTGCCCCCACCCATGTGCAGGGGTGCAGGCTACCCACCCTCTGGGTCTCAGAGATCCCACGGCCGAAAAACCAGACTCAGGGGAGCAGGCAGAGTAACGTACTAACGTTTTTAATACAGTCTGATCAGATCAGTTCACATCACAGGGTCAACCTGGGCTTGTTCACATGTGATACAACCGAGGTGTTCGATGTCCCCACCTGCCAGCCCGCCTGCCTTCCAAAAGCACTGAAACCCCCTACCTCCCTGACCAGACTGGCATTTTTAAAATTCTGCATAAAACTATTTCTTCCATAGACTTCAAACAATCAACTAGCCAAGTTAATTATGGTACATCTAAACAAAGTTTAATCCTAACCCTAACGTGTGACTGCGGTTTACAAAGAGCTCTGTATCACCTGGGATAGCTTTCAGTAGCAATTCACTACAACTGGTCCTAAAAAATAATAACAATAATAATAATAATTAGAGAATTAAAACCCAACAGCAAGTTGAATGGTTAAAATCACATATCAGAACTGGAATTTGGGGGGCGTGTGTCCTCAACTGCTAAGCTTGTCCGAGTGGCAAAATGCTAGCCTTCAAGCAGGGCTCAGAAAGGTCTGGGGCCCCACAGGTCAAGGGTCAACAAGCTCAGGGGCTCTCAGAGGACACTCACCCCATGGTCCATGGGGTGCTGTAGGTTTCCAGCTTCCTTAAAAACAGTTGGGCATCAGCATTGTGTAAGTGGGTGGAGACCCTACTGTGGTTTCTCTTGAGGGCTTGAAGGGGGAATGAGGGACCAGAGGCGAGAAGGGACCAAAATCAGCAAGGTCCCAGAAAGCTGTCAGGTGTGGGCTGGGGATCAGGGTCACTAAGGACTGCACACCAGGAGGAGCTCCAGCTTCTGCCCATCAGGAAACTGGCCCCGGTGCTGCCTTAGAGGCCTATGTAGTGTTTTCTGCCCTCGTCCCATTCTGGGTCTCGCAGGTATTTCTGCCGAATGTCAGATGAGATTCTATTTCTAAAGACCACTTGGGGGTGGGGGGTGGGGAGGGGTGGGGTGACAGGGCTGGAGGGGGAGTTAAAAACGAATAAAAATCTCTCAGCTACAGAACCCAAAGACACCACCTCCCTCCGCATTCACAGCATTTCTCAGCGGTCCCTGGTGGCCGATCCGACAGGGACGCAGCCTCTGCCTCACTTGCCCTCGGGCCCCATGGGCTGCTGGTCCACCTCGGGATCCACCAGCGATGACGCAAACGCCGACTGAACGATCTGGAACCCGAAGGACTCTAGGAGAGACATGTTCTGCTGGGGAGAGAAGGGTGAGCCCAGGGTGGGGCCCAGGTCCCCCAGGGGGCCCCCGAGGGCCCGGACATGCACCTTCTGTATGTGTTTGTTCAAGTAGGACTTGGAGCGGAAGAAGCTCCCACACTCGGGGCAGGGGTACTTCTTCTCCCCATCAGCTTCCATTTTGTTTTTGGGGACCGCCATGTCGCAGGAGAAGGAGCCATTGCTGCTCTGCTTCTCTGGCGTCTTCAGGTCGCTGGCGTCCGAGAGGTCGCCGTAGGAGTCAGAGCTCTCAATCGGATCCTGATGCGAGCATTTCTGGCCTTCTAGGAGGAAGCAGAACACAGAGGGGCAGTGAGGCCGGGCTCCAGAGATGCCCCCTCCTGGAGGGGTGGTGAGGGGCCAGCTCACAGGCGCGTGGAGGGCGGCCGGCGGCCGGCCACCGCCCTGGCAGAGCCCACCGAGGTTCGGCTGGTCCATCGGGGGGTGAGATGCAGGGCCCGGGGCTGCCGGCCTCCCCAGCTGAGGACGCTGCATGCAGGCACACAAGTACCGCTCACCACCATGTCGGCCTGCGTCAAGGAGACGGTCTGGAGGGGGGACCTCCACTGCTTCTGCCCAGGACAACCCAGAGACCCCCAACTCCTAGGTGCTCCCTTGGGCACCTCTGCGGGTCAGACAGCTGCCATGATGACAGGAGCAGGTATGTCAGTGGCCTCATCTCTGCACCAGACCGGCTGCACCCTAGCACAGCAGAACCAGAGCCGCCAGCTCCTCAACCCAGCAGACCCCATCGACGGCTGAGCCAGAGCCAGTCCTTTCCCCAGTGCTGCAAACACAGGCCCTGCCCTCACAGCCTCCGCCTGCCGGAGTCCTTCCAGGCCAAGCGGCCAAAACACAGACCTCCAAAGGAACTGAACAACTCCATCAGCTGCTGTCCCTATGCAGGTCCCAGGACAAGAGGAACCTCAAGACAGTCCTCGCTGATCGGCCTTGCCCAGCCCACGTGAGTCCTCCACCGAGAGCAGCTTCCTGCCTGGGGTCAGAGAGCCATGCTGGGCGGGAAGGGAGTCTGTGATGGGAGCGTGGAGCATGCCATCTCTGCCGCCTGCTGGCCCCTGGTGCCATCCCCGAGGCGACAACCACTTGAAATACCACAGAACAACCTGAATCAACACCTGGAGGTGGGGCCTAGGGAGCGCGACGTCAACCAACTCAGAGGCAGCGCCATGCATCTCACAAATGCAGCCAGAGGCTCTCTGGACAGGGCTGCGCACAGCAACCAATCGCCCCGCTGGAGGGGGAAGCCGGCCCTTGGCTCCCCTCACCCAGGGTCAGAGGAGAAGAAAGCATCCAGCCGCAGCTCCACGCCATCCTTAATGGGCCACAGGCAATGGACAGGCCCAGAGACTCGTCATGCAGGGCTCTCTTCTGCCCTGGGCCTGGGACATCCCTGCAGGGCTCCAGACGGCGGGGGCAGGCCAGGAGCCAGGGAGGAGGGCTGGGGAAGAGGAGGCGGGGGCTGGATCTTGGCAGTGCCCTGGAGTGAGGGACCTACTGTGACTTCTGTCCTGGAGGCCACTGCCACTCAGATCTCGAGCCTCCTCGAGGCAGCCAGCAAGCCGGCAGCCTTCCCGCCTCCCCACGCCCGGCCCAGCGCCCCCACGCCACAGTCTGCGCAGAGAAGCAAAGTGCAGAGCAAGGGGTCGCTTGCCTTTGTTGCCATAGGTCCTGGCGCAGTGGAACGCTGCTCCCCCATTCGGGATGGGCTCCTGGTGCCTGGAGACCTGGGGAAGGGGAACACCGTGGTGGGTTTTAACATGGACCTTTAAGTAGGAGGCAGAGGAGAAACCTAAACAAGACAAAAGGAGATGAGATCCCGCGGCCAGCACACAGATACCTCTCTGCTTCCCCCATGCCTCTCCTCTGGCCGCACTGGCTAGCATTCCTAGAAGGGGCCCCTCCTTGGCTCAAAAACGCTGCAACCACAGGAGCCCCCTGGCTCAGGAGGGAGGGTGGCACTGTCCACGAGTCGGCTTCTCTGCAGAGCCCGCTCTGCAAGGCTGGAGGGATGTCCTGCGATCCTGCCAGGGCCAGAGGCCAAATGCCTCTAGGCTTGCTTGGTGCCTTGATTACAAGTGGTTTGAGCGGACGTCCCACAGCCCCAGACCAGCTGCAGGGACCATGGCTAGAAATGTAGCCGGGAAAATACACAGGGTTCCAGGGCGGCCGTGGACTCCAGGAGCAGGACGCCCACCAACACTTGTGAAGGTAAATCGCCTGCACAAGAAACCGGACGGAGGCAGGACAGATTCCCAGAGACACGCCTCTGGGAGCCCCCTTCTTCTATCTGTCAGGGCACCTTCTGTTTTGCTAACTTCCTCACGGTCAGAATAACTGGATTTAGTAACTGCTTAGACCTTTTGAAGAAGAGTGAAAATAGGAAGTTATGTTAAAGGGGTGCAGTCATCTCTTATTCACGGTGGACTTTCTGGTTGGTTCTGGAGGATCCATCAGCTTCACTTAAGGAAGAAGAAGCAGGGGGCACCGTTGCCTTTATTCTAGGGGAGGGGCAATCCGGCCATCCTGGAGTTGCCCCAGCCCAGCCCAGATGCTCCGGTCAGTTTGAGCTGCCAGATACCCTAGGCCAGGATGAGCACATCTCGGGCCAACTTCCGCACCAGCCACGAGTCCGAGGATATGGAACCAGGTGGGCCCGTCAAAGGATGTCCCCTTGGGTTTCACAGGAAGGAGCTGTGACATCAAATCTCGACCATAGTCAAGGATCCGAGAGCCTTCACAGCTTTTGGGCGTCAGGCCCACCTGGGGCACTAGGACCCTGATGGTGTCCGTTTAACTCGCTCCACATGTGGTTGACCCAGCTTCAGTCACTTTCATTCCCTTGTTAAGTTACAGCCACAGTGTAACGGTAGGAGCCACCGCTGATGGGCTGGAGGCTGCAGAATACTTTGTAATGTCTGCACAAGACTTATTTTTTAAATATCTGAATTGGCCTGGCCTTTGCAATGCTGCTGGAACTCTAATAAAGTCCACCTTCAAGAAGGGCTTCAAGATGGCGGAACAAGAGGACGCGGAGCTCACCCTCTCCCATGAATACATCAAAAGTACACCTACAGGTGGATCAGTTCTCACAGAATCCCTCGCAACATTGGCAGGAGCCCTTGTACAACTGTAACTACAAGGAAAATCTTCACGAAACCACATAAACAAGGTCCTACTGTAATAGCACGGGGAGCTGCATTCAACATCTTATCATGGCCTATAATGAAAACAGGAAAGGAATATATATATGTGTAACTGAATCACCATGCTGTACACCAGAAGTTAACACCATATTGTAAACCAATGCTACTTCAATTAAAAAAATGAACAACAATTAAAAAAATAAAGCCCACCTCCAGTGAGTGACTAAAGTGTGCCAGGGCCCCACGCATCCCGTGTGTCACTCTGGACCTCACGGCCACGTGTGCAGCTGCCACACAGTAGAGCCTAGACTCCAGGCCCAGGACCACATGCCACCATGTGGTTCTTCCCCACCAGGCAGCCTCTCTAACGGTCCCTGAGCTTTGGTCCTGGCCCTGGAAACCCCCCTTGGGCTTCTGCAACAGGCTTCATTATCACCATTTACAGTCCTGTATCTCCCTGCCAGGCTGGTGGATCAGAGAGGCAGCTGCTAGTAGCCGGGGGCTGACCTGTGGGAATCTTATTTGACAGACTCTCCCCTGAGAATAGCGGTCAGCGGTGCTGGAGGGAAATGGGGGACTGGGTGAATTTTCCTTCCTTTCCCAAGAAAGAAGACCCGCCTGGACCAGATGCTGGTGTCCTGTCCTGCCTGGTAAAGCGCGTCGTCCTTCTGTGACCGAGTGGTCTGCCTGGGGCCGAGCTTGGGACAGCCTGGCTTCAGAGGGTCCCATATAAACATTCCTACAAGGGAGGCTGCAGTCAGGAAGGAGCAGACGAGGCTCACGGGACAGAGGACCTCAGCCCTGCCCCGTGGATGGTACTGTGGTCCTGGAAACCAGCATAAGAAAGACATCCGGACTTTCTGACCGATAGGATGATACCACTTTAGGAGGGAACTTTGTTTTTGTTTTTTAATCCCTCATGGAGCCTCTGAAGTTGTCTGAATCCCTCTCCATGGTGCACCAGGGCAGGGCCACTGCAGTCAAAAGGGACAAGAAAGAAGGGGACTATTACGCTTACTCCTCGTGGGAAGAGCTGTGCCGGGGGAATACAGCAGATGCTCAGCGAAAACTCACTGCATTTTCCTGAAATGCAGTCTGGGGACCACGTGGCGGGGTCCCCCCTGACGTTGCCCCAGCGGCAGATAACTTACTATCTATAGCGAAACCACATGGCGGGTGGCAGGCGTGGGTCCACAGCTGCCATCTCCAGCCCAGAATTTAAACAGAGCAGCTCAGCAGCCAAGTTCTGGGATAAAACAGAAGCTGAGTTTCTGAGGAGAACACATCTCGGAAGCCAGACACACTTGGCTGGGATTCTGAACTCACCTGCTGGTTCACCGCTGATTCACTGAGAACCAAAGAGGCAGCCTGACACAGGCAGCGGGGTGACGGGGCCGCGGAACACACACACGACTCCACCACCGCCGACAAGCCACCCTGTCTCACGCTCCAAAGATGGAGAATTTATCAGCAGGAGGCGACTGCTCCTCTGCTGTGCTTTTTTGTCCCGTGTACTATCATTTGCTCTCCAGAAGCACGCCTGTGCAGGGGTCAGGGACTGCTTCCTCCTTGTCCACACCTTGGTGGGGCCATGCTACGCTGGAGGGAGACACTAAGTAGGCTTGTGTCGGCTCAGTCCAGGGGACAGCCGGCTGTGCATCCACGACTGGCCTTGGTGACAACTGGTGTGCTCGCCTCTGGCTGGAGAGAAGCCTTCCTCCACCTCCTAAGCAATGACATGAGTCCAAATGTTGTCCCTCTGTCAAGGGCAGACTCCCAGTGAGCTCTCCCTCTGCCTCCTACCAGTACATACGCACACGTACAAAGACCCCACTACAGAAACTGAAAAAGAAAGAAAAACCGTGGTGATTACCAGGTTCTTGCCACTGTTCAGCTCAACTAATTTCCTACAGCCTGAAAGTGAGGGAACAGGCTTTTGCAGCCGTCACACTCCTCCCACTGCAAACGATCTCTCCAGATGGTGTGGCCCATGTCCCGATATGTCTCTGGGATAACGACAAAGTCACCTGCCCCCGGCGTGGCGCCGGGCAGCAGGCTGCATCCCCTCCCGTTCTTCACAGGCAAGAGCTGCCTGCATGGCTGGAAGGAGGCAGGTGTGGAAGTGATTATGGTGATTGCTTAAGAACTGCGGGGACTGAAGGATCTCAGAGGGCACTTGGAAATTCACCTGATCCAGCCTTGATCATCTGGCTGACAGTACCCTTTGCTTGAAGCCTCGTGGAGAGAAGAACACCCTTTTAGTCCTGCAGCTCCTCCTGTGTGCACAGCCTTGGTGGCGGGCAGGGCACAGGGCGGCCCAGAGCTCTCTGCGTTCTGATTCCAGTGTCTCAATCTCTTCTGTGACCTTATCCTGGAAAAGCTGCCTTCCTCTTTTTGGAGGGGTGGGGGTGGGGGCCGGGGAGGAGTCTCTTCCTGTTTCTGCCCAAGAAATGAGTCCAGAGGCAGAATCCTGCTCCTTCTCTCCTGATGAAGACCAAAATTGTTTTCTCTTCCTTCCAAGTACCCAGCGGGGATGGACTGGAGTCCTCTTCTGTCTTCTTGGAGGAGCAGGACTTCCTCCTCTGACAATCCAGATCCAGTCTCGGCTTCCCCGAGAAAAGCTGGGCTCTGGTTTTACTCCCCCGGCCCCCCACCCCGGCCGTGGAGCCTGTGGCCACTGTCCGGGGAAAATAAGTCCTGATGCATGACAGCCGTCAGCTTTGCCGCGTCAGCTGCCTCCTAACTGGGTCGCCGTTCCCGGCCATTCCCTGCTGCTCTCAGCTCTTCTTTCCTCCTGAGTGGGGCCCCTGGGGGCTGTGGCCCTGGGTCCCCCATCCAGCCCTCCCCCACCCTTGCCCTGTAATCCAGGCTTCATCTCTTGGACGTCCTCCTCCATTCTCACTGGTTTCCCGCCTCTGGCCTCGGACCCCAATTATCAGGCTGAGAACTTCAACCTCGAGAACCTGACTGACAGCCCGCTGACGACATGCTGTGGCAGGTTCAGAGCTCTTTGGGGCGCTGTCAGGAAGCCAGGTTAGGATGAAGCAAGACAAGGAACCATCTTTTCCCAGAGATGGGGCCGCCACAGTCGGGATGGAAAACCACAGCCTGATCACTCCCTCCACGCACAGCTCCACTGCCAGCTCTTGGGGGAGCTCCTGCCAGAAATGGCTCTTCTGATGTGTCAGGAAACAGGACAGATGCTTAAGCAGCTTTTAGGACCACCTCCCTGCTTTCACAGCAGGTCTCCCAGTGGTACAAGCATCGACATCCAGGGGACTTCAAGGCAAACCCCAGGTGTGCAGTCTGGGGCGGGACCAGCTCAGGGCACCAGGAACACCCAGCTCCTTAGCCGTCTCCCTCCACCAGTGACCGCAGAGCATGTGGAGACAGCATGGGACTCAAAGATGCCAGCAAAAGGCTGCAGGGGCTTGTGCCTGCTTCAAACCAGTGTCAGCGAGCTGTGTCTTTGCTAACCATTACTGAGTACAAGGAGGATGTCCCAAGTGCGCTGCCCCTCGAGGGGTTCAGAGAACCTTCACCTACCTGTGCCCCCAGGTACCCACAGCAGCCCTGTGAGGTGGGCAGACGGGGTGTTCTCAACCCCGTAGAGATGGAGAGACTGAAGCTTAGAGAGGGGAAGGTGGGGGGCTCAGGTCACATCGCAGGGTGAGGTGGGAGGGGCCAGCTAAACCCTTGTTCCCCCGCCTCCTGGTTCAGCGCCCAATCCACTAAGCCACACCCAAGACTTCCAGAAGCACTGGGACAAGACTGTCTCAGGAGACAGGACTTCCCAGCCACGTCCCGGCCTGGCCAAAGCAAGCGCACCGTGCAGAAGCGTCCTCATGCCCACCAGACCGCTGCCCCCGACCTCTGTCACAAGCCTCCTTCACTGACACTGAGCTCACAAAACAAGGATCTCAGCCCTTCCGGCAGCCAACTAGCCCTGCAGAAGCTCAGGAACAGGCCTGACTTCATCCAACACAACACTGGGGCCATGCAGCCAGATGCCACCTAGGCTGACCTTGGCCACGAGCACGCTGCCCTGCTCCGAGCACCTGCCACTTCCCGCTCTCCTCAGGGCCATGGGTCGGTCTGGGCTCTTCCGAGCATCTGTGCTAGAAAGTCTCAGCCCTTGTCCATCTCCAGACTCAACCTCCTTCCCTGGCTGCTGACTTCCACATGCCGGTGAGCCAGGCAGCAACAGCTCTCAAGCAGGACCCCTTTTCCTACCACCTTTGGGGGCCTAATGACTCCTGCCAACCTCGGCAGTTCAGTGCATCCATCCTGCCACCCGGGCAGCAGGTGTGTCGTGGGCCCAAGTCTGGGAACAACACTCTTTTGTTCCCACCTGTGGATCTCCCATTCCAAGCACCCCCAGTTTCTTGGGAAGGAAGGGGTGACACACAGCTAGCTGCAGGATGAAGGTGTTTATCGTTCAGTGGGGAGGGAGGGCTGGCCATACAAAGAGTGGGGTCTGAGGCAGGGTGGTCAGACACCCCCTGGCCTCCCACACAAGCTCAGGCCCATCCCCTGGACGTGCGGGAGTGGCAGGGAGGTTACCTCGGTTACAGATGCTGCAAAAGTTGCTGGGCCCCTCACTGTGCTTCTTCAGGTGGTCCGCCATGTACGCTGCCCGCAGGTACTTCCCGCACACCTGGCAGGGCACCTTGTCTTCGTGACAGGCCAGGTGGGATCGCAGACGGTCTCGGGTGGCAAAAGAAGCATTGCAGGTCTGAGGGCAGAAGGGAACACGGGGTGAGGAAAAACCTAGCATCTACACCTGACGCCCCACCACATACACCATGAACCAAAGCCGCTTCTGGCCAACACGTGGACTCCCTGTGTAAAGAGGACTCTACACTGTGGCCCCAGCTTTCTCCCCATCTTACTCCCCAGGACCTTCCTCCTGGGACCCGAGTGGGGATTACAGGTTCCCAGTGGCTCCCACGTGCCCGTTCCTAGGTGTTTCCGCGCTTAAAACATTTCAGAATGGATTTCAGCTGCTCTGGCTGTGAGTGAGTGTGCAGAAGAGCTACTGGCACGTAAACAGAACAGTCTTCACCTTCTCCACCCTGGGTCTCCCCTGCTTGCTTTACACAAAGAATTCAATTTATTCACTTTCTTCAAAAGTGGCTTTAGTCATAGCCACAGGGAAATGGAAAGGAAAGGCAGGACAAAGCACAGAGATTACTCTTCGTAATAGCCATGTGCATTTGTATTGAAAAAGCAGCCCATGAAACGATGGTGTCGACTGTGCACGTGTGAAACTAAGCGGAGAATGAGGGCAGGAGGCTCCAGGGGCCCTGGGAGACGTTAACTTGGTAGCAACGTCTGGTAGCAACAAGGTGGGGACCGCCCTGCCCCGCCCAGGTGCCCCCCCGCGTCACATGCAGCTCATCTTCCCAGCGTGTCTCACCACCCGCTCCCCCCGGAGAACTGGCCAGGTGCCAGGCAGGACAGCTCAGGAGCTGGAGTTCAGCACCCGCGCCCTGAGAAGGCAGTCTCCCGTCCCAACTTGGTCTCAGTCCCCAATTTCCCCCAACATCCCTCTCTAGGACCCGGCCCGCACAGCCAGCCACCCCAGCCTTCGAGGTCACAGGACTTTAAGTCTTTACGAGAGGTGAAGCTTGTGACTTTCAAGCTATTCTGGCTCCATGGAGGAGTTTCAGGAGTTCTAGTCAAGGCTGACCCATTTTTTTTCCTCTGTGTGTGTTTACTGTTTCAGAGCCACAAGAGAAAGCAGCGTTCACCTTCAAGTGCATTACAGATCGAACGTTCACCCGCTGAAGACCCACCACCCTGTTAACTGGCCGGAACGGAGGTACTCCCATGGGCTGTCTAACGGAAACAAAGCCAGAGATCCTGAGGCCTCAAGGTAAGCATCTGAACACTGTCACCATGTACAAATGTTTATCTGTTGCCTCACTGTACAATCAAAACAAGAAACAAAGGCATGCGATGCTGTGGGGGCAGAAGATGCCCCAGCTGCTGTCGCATCCCAGGTGTCTGCATCAGGACTGGCCTCACTGCTCTCAGTCATTATCTTTTAAGTTAACATTACACATCTGAACAGAACAATTTATACTAATGAGATACAGCTGACCCTCAGCACAGATTTGAACTGCTCGGGTCCACTTATCCATGGGATGTTTTTCAATAGGAGACACTACGGCGTACACGATCCAAGGCCGGTTGAACTCTCGCTGCAGAACCATGCTGTGGAGGAATGGTGCACACACGGGGCCGACTGTAAGTTATATGCAGACTTTTGACTGCCCAGAGGGTCAGCACCCCTAACCCCGCGTTGTTCCAGGGTCAACTGTACTGCTTTTATCTGTTTTATATCCTGAATTTATTGATTGACAAACGAGGAAGCTAAGTTTGGAGAGTGACACGCACAAAGCACACAACTGAGTTACTAGAGAAAGCAGCCATCTGCACACCCGGCCACTGCCAGGCTGGCTCCCTGCCGATCCGCCCGGCTCCCTGGTCTAAGGCTGGGCAGACGGGGGCCTGAGAGGATATGGGGCAGCTGGCCTGAGAACCGGCCCCCGAGCCTGCATTCTTACCACCCCCAGCCTCAGTAGAGGCAGCTTCTGAAAGGTGCTGATAGTCTGTAACAGTGCACTCAGTAGCCAGGGCTGTCCTCATGGAGGGAGGTGACAGAACTTGTGCAGGGAAACTTGAGGCACTTAAGGGACTCAGACAGCATCATGAGTGCTTGGTCTCATTGCCACAGCTGGGCCCCACCACAGTTAGGGACTTTGTGACCCACTCACAGGCCGCAGTGTAGGGGAAATTGATTCTTCCATCCAGCCTACCAGACTGTAAACCAGAGTAAGGGATGCTGTGAACACCTCGGGGAGAGAGGTGCACCTGTTGATTTATCTGGGGACAAGAGCCGGCTTTGCCAGACAGTGACCCGAGGACCACCCTTCCAATGATGAGAAGCAGTGTGGGCCACGCCGCAGAACTCAAAGGAACCAACCGTGGACCAGGGCTAAGAAAATGCAGCTGAAAGCACGCATCCAGGATTCCATCTTCCGCGGTCCCTGGAGAGGGCGCCACTAGAGGGAATGTGAAAGAGATGCATTGTTTCTCTTGCCAACCTTCTTTTGGGGTGTGTCCTTTAAAGTTCTGCCTTTCATACTTTGCTACCTCAAGATAACCGACAGCCAGACCTCAGTTATCCACAAGTGGATTATCCATTTAGGGGATTAGCTAAGCAAAATTAAAATCTCAGACCAGGCTGAGCTGCCCAACCCCATCCTCCACTGATTCTCTCTCAAGGAATGAAAGCTAACTTTAGCCTGAGCAAACATAATTAGGAATGTAAATCTGCTACTGGGGAAAAAAAACCCCACAAACTCAACAAAAAGTTTGACTGTATTACAAAGCCAAGCTGAAGAGGTGGTTGCCTTCTCTGTGCCAGGGCTGACCCTCTGTGGCTGGAGTCCCCAAGGTTTCCTGGAGGAATTGTGACAGTGTCCGCGTCCGAGTCTAGCCCCGCCAGAAGTTCAGACAACAGAGAACATCAGGAGCCTGGTCACCTGACCCAGGAGAGGAAGGAGAGGAAGGCTGAGGGAGAGACAGACCTCCACGGATGGGACACCCAGAGCCTCCATGCCAGGGCCACGCAAGAGAAAGGCACTTCCCATCCTGGAGGCCAGAGAAGACAGAGGGGCCCCAAGGGGAAGAGGGCAGCCTGCGGTAGCCTGCTGATGGCTGGGCTGCTGGGAAGACCGCCTCACCCCTAGCCTTGGGCTGAGGCCGCCCGCTCTTGCTGGAGGCATACCTGCCGGCCCCAGCCCCACCACCCGGGCTCAGGTCACCTCTGTTCGTCACCACTCAACCAGTCATGTTCCCTTCCCTCCCAGCCAGTTTCTCCCTGTCCGGGCTTCCTCATGCTTTTCTTCCCAAGGGTGGAGCAGCGCAGGAATGGGGCCTAAATGATACCAGGGACACCAGTGCACGCCCCACCCTAGGTGGCCTTTGAGTCTGGCAGCCTTTTCCACAGCCCTGGAAAAGTCTAAGGGCAATGATGGGGATCCAGCGCCATGGGCCTTGCTGGCCACCTTCTTCCTGAGGGTGTGTCGGTTTCCTTATTCCCACTTCAATTCCTTCCTTCTCTAGTGAGCTATCCCTTCAGCCCAAACCACCCCAGCTAGCCCCCGGGAAGTGGGGCCACTGGCAGCGGTGGGAGATCTCTGAGCCATTCCAGCCTCTTGCCTTAAGGCTGAACTCCATGTGGGGGAGATGTCCCAGCCCACAGCACCACAGATCCAGCAGCACTAGGGCAACTGGGCCCTTTAAGGACACTCAGACCAAGCCCCAAGGAGACTTGTGTGTCACTGCCCAGCCTGGGCCTCCATGCCCCGAAATTCGGGTGACCTTTTCCCTCCAGCTGTGGCCTCAGTCTCTGTAACCAGCCCCTTCTGTCCTCTGTGGCGTCAGGAGGGACTGAGACCCAGCTCTGCTGGAGGCCCAAGGAACCAACTCCCAGAGAGCCGTCCCGTCCCCTCTGATGCTTCCAGAGTACACATCATGCAAAACAGATGCCCCTGCTGTTCAGCCAAGCCCGGCACCCCTGGCTGGCCAGCCTGGCGCCCAAGAGCCAGCATATCTTCACCTGTTGGCTCGTTGGTAGGGGAATTCAGCTGTGGGGCTGGAGGCAGGGCCTGCAGGTCTGTGAGAGTGTGTCGGAGGGGCAGGGCAGGAGCGGGTGCGTACACTGGGGGACAGTGATGCCAGTGTTATGACACAGACCAAGGACAAAACACACAAAGCCTCAAATGTTAGAATGAAAAATTTTATCATCACCTGTTATCCCTGCGGAGCCTGCAGGGGCTAAAGGGTACAACCCCAGGATCGGGGCAGGGGGCCTACATCTGCTTTATCAGCCCCCAAAACCATACACGGGGGTGACCCGATATGAAGCTACTGGTTAGTCTAGTTCCTGAGCAGACCTGCTACTAAACCTCAAAACCACAAAAGTCTAATTCACTAGCCAGAAGTGAAAGCAGGAGCCATCTGAGTGGGATGGAAGAAGGTGGCAGGGGAGGGGAAGCATTAAGCTGGAGGTTAGTTCCCAGGAAAGCACCCACCTCCAGGCAAGGAGACACCGAAGGTACCATCGACTAAAGGGGGAAAGTGAGGCAAGAGAGCCCAGAAAGAAACATGGAGGCTGTGGGGGGACCCTGAGCTGGAAAAGAGTCCATGTCACCCAGGGAGGAGCTGGGCATGGTGGGTAGGCCACCCTGCTGACCTCTCCCCAGAGCAGGGGTCTCAGCCCGCCGCCATTGCCACCATTCCCCTCCATGGAAAACCCACTCAGGGAGGCCCTGGCTAGCCTACAGGCCACTGTGTAAAGGCCCGGCTGCCCTCTGGGCCGGTCCAGCCCTGCCTCAGGTATCCTGGCGGAGCTGGGCAGAAGAGAGTGTTGCTGGAGGGTGCGGGGCCCAGGTTTTCAAGGGCTGGGAAGGATTTTTTTAGAGAAAGGGAAAAGGCGGTGTCAGGAACCGAATGGGACGACCTCCACAAAGCAGGCTGGGCAAAGTCCCATGCTGGCAGGTCGCTAGGAAGAGATTCCAGGGGCGGCAGGCCGCTGCTGCTCCCAACCCACACCTGGAAAAAGGGCAGAGAGTGCAGGTTACCCCCCGGCCGCCGGGCATGCCCCCACTGCCCTCTGGGCTCCTCCTACTCTGCCGGCCTGCTCAGACCCTGGGCTGCTCAGACCATGGGAGAGTCGGGATGTGCTCCATGATGAGAGAGTCAGAGACAGACAGATAGAAGGCAGCGAGGCACAGGGAGGCCTTCCCCTGGGTCGCCATCCTGGGGGAAGCCACCCAGCATGGCTGTCTGGGAAGACTGGCCGCACCTGGCCTCTGGGGGCCTCTGCCCCACCTATGGCACGTCCATCCCTCCCTATAGGTCTCCCCAACCCTCCCTCCTTGCCACCAACAGGATAAGAGAAGTAGGTCCCCCTACCATAGGCTGCAGTAATCACCCCACAACTCTGTCTCCCCCTCAGATGGCGGGAACTTGGCCCGGGGAAGTGGGGACCACCAAGGACAAGACAGAGGCATGTTTTCCACCCACACAGGAACGCTCAGTGGCCAGGAGAGGAAGCTCAACTTTCTGGGCACCAAAGGGCCCCCAGATACTGTTTAGGCAGACCAACTAAGGGTGAGAATCTCGCCGGGCCTCCCCTACCTACTGCTACACAAAGCTCTCAAGGACAGGAAACCACCTCACTCCGCACTTTTCAGAAGCCCTTGGCCATGTGCACATGTGGCTGGGATGGGCTCAGCAGGTGCCAGTGCTCAGAGATGAGACCACCCGCCCCCGCCCCCGCCACCTGGTGCCCCAAGCTGGGTCAGGCTGCCAGGCAGACAAGGGGAAGAGTTGCTGGCTGGACCACCAGGAGCCCTTCAGAAACCCTTCCCACCTCCACGATGACCCCTGCAAATTGCTGGGAACCCAAAGCCGGGCCCGGTGGGGTGCCAGTGCCCCCAGGATGACACTTGTGCAATGTGGCCCACCATCCAAGGAGCTGGCAAACGCCAGGAGAGGAAAGCCAAGCAACAGAGCAAAGACAGAGACGGGGTGGGGACCAACACCCAGCGACCAGGAAGGAAGGGACATCAGCAGTGAGGGGGGCGGCAGGGGGAAGAACAAAGGAGGAGAGCAGACGGAGGCTGGAGGGACAGAGGGGGAGGTGTGCAAAGCGGTGGTCAGCCAGCCGGCCCTGCACACACATCAGCTGGCTCATGGCCACGGCTGTGAGAACAGCAGCATCTCTTTCAGCCCATCTCTGCCCTGGCCCGGCCCCTACCTGACACTTGTGAGGCCGCTCAGAAGTGTGCACCTGCTTGATATGTCCATTCAAGTGATCGGGCCTGGAAAAGAGAACCAAGAGAGACTTTAAAACAAGACCTCAGGAAATGGGGCTACAAACCTGGCCGGAGCCCCCACCCTCCACACTGCTGGAGAGGGCTCTCCCCTACCCCAGTATGACAAAGAGTCACCACCCAGCTCTGGCTCCTCAGGCCCAGGCCTCTCTGCCCTGGTTTTCTCTAGAAGGGGAGGGAAGTGAGCATTTGTCTCTGACCCTCCCTACCCACCTTCCCCCGCCCCCCTTAAACTCAATGATTCCTAGGACTGGAGGAGGTGGCTTTAGAATGAGACCGGGTTGCCCTGCGGTAGCCTTTCCGGGAGGGGGTATGGGTGATTCATTGTCCAGACTAAAGCCCCTTAGAAACTCAGTCTTCCCCTCCCCCAGCCTCTCCCGCCACAGCAGCCAATGAATGCCACCCAGATGGAATTCAGTCCCCAGAGGCCAAGGGATGAAGCCTCAAGTCCCCAGCTGGGCTGGTAAACCAGATGCCCGCCAGGGCAGGTGGGCAGGGGCTGCCTGACCGGTAAGACTGGTTCCTGGTTGGGGCCCCTCTGAGGGAGTTCTCCATCCCTACGTTCATAGGCACAGCACTAGGTCCTCAGTACCCAGGCAAGTTAAAACCAGCCTTTTATTCTGAATATTCTCTTAAGAGGAAAATCAACCTTCTGCTCCCAGACAAGTCTTCAGTTCCTTACCAGGCTCACTGAAAAGTGAATCTAAGAAGACACCCACCCCTCTTCCTCTCTGTCTAGTAGACATAAAAAGGACCTCAGGGTCCAGTTAGGCTCTGGAGCCACCAGGTCAAAGCAGATCAAAGAATTCGCTATTCAGAAGAAACTCTGGGTGCCCCGCGATTCCGAGGCTGTAAGGGGTGAAGCCCGAGTCTACTGACCCAGGATGGCCAATGCTGTGCTGGGGAGACGGAGGAGTCCCAGATGCACTTGTTTCAGTCCCTCCCCCGGCAGCCATTCAAGCGGGGAAAGTCGCTGGAGGAGCCCAGCCTCCCGCCCCCAGAGGGGGCCCCTCGCCTGGTGCCGGAAACACAAAGGGAGCCCAGGGAGAAGAATGGTGAGGCCCGGTGGCTGCGGCCTGAGGAATCCAGCCCCTTCCCATAAGGCCCCAAGGAAGAGAGACAGTAGGGCACACCTAGTGCCAGAGAACTTCCCCCAGGGAAGAGAAAGTAGCTCTCAGCCACATCGTCTCAAGATCAGGGCTGCTAAAACACTCTCCCCAAATCTGACATGGCCCTACAAGGTCAAGTGACCCCCCACACAAGTCTCACACCCCTAGATTTTGGCGAGGAGTAGGACAAGTCACAGGGGCAGAGGGGCACCATTCCTCACCTGGAGAAGCCTTTCCCACAGCTCTGGCAGATGTAGGGCTTGCCCACGGAGCCGTCGTGGGACCGCACATGGTAGGACATGCGATCTTTTCTCTTGAAACGCAGCCCACACACGGGGCAGGAATAGGGCTTCTCCCCGGAGTGGGAAAGCTTGTGCCGGTTGAGATGGTACACATCACGGAAGATCTTGCCGCAGATCTCACATGCCACCTGCTTCCTGGTCCGGCTCCTCTTTCGGGGGCCGTCGGGGTCCTCAGAGATGGGTAGCCCATTCTCACCCAGCCTCGGAGGAGGAAGGTCGATGTAGCCCAGCTGGAGGCTGGTGACACCATGCTGGGCCTCGTGCTGCCGGAGCCGGTTGGCATCAGTGAACACCTTCCCACACAGGCCGCACGGAAGGATGCCTGCCTCCCTCAGGCCCCCTGGGGACCCGAACATTGAGTCCAGCAGGTTGGCCTTCCTTGGGCGGCCCCGGCCTCGCTTGCCAGTCAGGGGAGGGGCACTGGATGCCACATTGGGGAATGGGGAAGTCAGCAGTTGGGGGGACAGGGGTCCGGCCACCATGGGCAAGCGGTCCACTCCAGGTAACACAGGCAGGGAGGCTTGGCTCGCAATGGCTGCACCGGCCGCCCGAGCTGCTTCCTCCTCGGGCTGCATGCTGCCTGCGATGCCGTTGCTGTTGGCTGCCAGGGCTGCCCCATTGGTCATGTCCAAAGGGAAGCCCAGGTCCGAGGTCCCAGGGGGACGAAAGAGCATGATGTCGGCCCGGGCAGGGGGCACCAGGATCTGCACATTGGACTGTTTGATGACTTCCTGGCAGATCTCAATGACCGACCTCATCAGCAGAAACTTGGCGGCCGTCATAAGCTCGGGGAAGCTCTCCAGGCGAACCACAATGCGTGAAGTATAGGCGAAGTCCAGGATGTCCCCGAACACCTTGGAGCTGATGGTGTGCATCTCCAGCTCCCGGCTGCCCCCAGCCCCGCCGCCTGGGGCCGCCGCTGCGCCCCCCACTTCAGCAGGACCACCGTCCGCAGCTCCGCCGTCGCCCAACTGGGCGCTGAACACCGACTCAAAGTACTCGCTGCAGGCGGCCAGCACCGCGCGGTGCGCTGGGAAGCTCTCGTCGCCCACCCGCAGGAGCACGTCGCAGAAGCGCCCGCCGTTTTTGCGCTGCTGGTTCAGGTTGTGCAGCATCTCAGTGCTGTGCCTGCTCACCTGGTAGGTGTAGCAGCCCGACGGGCCGCAGGAAGCGTCGTTCACCCGCTCCATGGCCGCCGCCCCCTCCCCACAAACCGGGCCGCGGCACTTGCCCGCCCCACTCCCTTCCCCTAGGCAGCGAGAAGCGGGGCGCAGCGAACGTCTCTACACTACCCACACGTGCCGGCCCGGGGCTCTGTAGTCTCGCAGGTGCGCGGGGCGCACACACCCCCTGCCTGGATCCGACTGTCTAGACTGCAGGGCGCACCGCCTCCCACATAGCTGCCCCTACCCCTGCTGGATCGTGCACTTCTCTCTCCTCTCCGCCCGCCCGCCTTCCCTTCTCGGTCTACCTCCGGGGGGTACGCGAGCAAAGAGGTGCGCCCCTCCCGCAAACGCGCCTGCCACCTCCCCTCCCGCCCGCCAGGCGGCGCCGGCGCGCAGCCAAGAGGGGCGCGCGCGCGGGGAGGAGGAGGGGTCTGTCGCGCAGGCGCGCGCGCGCGCCGCGGCTTTTCCCGGGCCCGCTGGGGGCGCGCGCTGCGTCCCCTGCAAAGCGCGAGCCGGGGCGGGGGCGCCGGAGCGGAGGAAACAAAAGGCTAAGGCGGCGGTGGCGGGGCGCGCACCGGGGCGGCAGCGCGGGCCTGGTCCCGGAGCCTGGCGGGCGGTGTCTGCAGCGAAGGCTGGAGCGGGCGGGCGGCGGCGGCGGCAGGGCTGGCCCTTTCCTGGGCCGGGCGAAGGCGGCGGCGGAGCGGCGGCGCTGCGGCCCCGGGCTCCGTGTGTTCGGAGCGGAGGAAAGATGGCAGCGGCTGCACTTCCTCTTGCACTTTCACCCCTGGGGGGAGGAGAAGGAGGGGGCGATACCAACAACACCCCCCCTCGCTTGCAGGAAAAAAAAAAGAAACGGCGAGCTCGGCGTGGGGGGCCCCCGGCGCCCCCGGCCCTGCACGTGCGCACCCGGATCCCTGGCCCGGACCGCCCCGCGCTGCAAACTTTCCACTTTCTTTGTGCCGAGCGCCCCCCCCTCACCCAACCGAGGATGCACGTCCCCCCTTCCCTATTTATACACCCCCCCCCGCAGCTCCACTCCCCCCGCTTCCTGCCCCCCCTCCCCAGTCCCCAGCTCCGCCAATGCTAGCGCAGACTGAGCCCCCGTCCGGCCCCCGCCTCCCCACCCCGCCCGCGGGGCCGGGGGCTGCAGTCTCAGCCCCCCCGGACCAATGCAAACGAAGCGCCAAGCCAGCAAACCCGCTCTCAATGCCCCTCCCTCCCCGCCAAGAGTGGCGGCGCGCGAACGGGGCGGGGGGAAGGGGGAGACCCGAGGGGTGCAGACCTGGGCTCCCCAGTTTGCGATGCGCACCCGTAGGTCGAGCGGGCGTTGGCTACCCTTCGGAGTCCCCCTTCGATGCGTGAAATCCCCAGCAGTCGCCTGCGATCGCCTTCCCGCTCCCAGCGCCAGAGAGGGCCCGGGGTCCCGGCTGAGGGCAGGCCGAACCGCCGGAGCTGCTTCTGCGTCCGCGCATTAACTGAACCGAAGGGGCTGTTCGCCGGGGAGAGCTGGGGATACGAGGCCATCGTCCACACTCTCCCCAAAACCTCCATACGCCAAGCTTTGCGCTCCAGGGAGCGGAAAGTCACCAGCTCAGGGAGGCGACAACAGAAGCAACGGCTATGGACAGGAGCAGGGATCCCCGCGCACCCCAGGGAAATAGGGGTACTGGAGGCTCCAGGGAACACCCTTTGGCCTCCTGAGATCAAGAGCATCCCCAGCACCCGCAGCCCAGTGAGTCGCCGAGAGCTCAGTCCATGGGCCCAACCGGCGGGCCTGAGCGCTTTGTCCCCGGCCGTCCTGGAGATGCTGCTGCGAGCGGGTTGGACACAGAGGTTCGTCTGCCCGGGAAGCGCTGGCGGCCGCCGCCAGGCAGCCCGACTTGGAGCCAGCCCTAGGCTGTAGGCACCAAGTGTGCGGGTGGGAAGTTCCCACAGTTGCAAAGAGGGAGCGAAGTATGTGTTCCAAACTTTCCACGGTTCCAAACTGAGCGCTTCCATTAAGAGAAGCAGTGTGCGGGGGGGAAAAGCATTCTGGGTATTAGCATGCAAATGAACGGGCCTGGCTTCCAACTCCGCTCGGGATTCCCACCGCCGCGCGCCCTTCTCGCGCAGAGCCACGCGCGCCCCGGGGCTTCCAGGCGTGGCGCCGCGGGAGGACGCGAGTTCAAATTCGAGACCTCTGCTCTGCTCTCTGATTGCTTGTTCTGGTGCCAGTCACTTGGTCTCCCTCAGCCTTAGTTAATAAACAGTTTCCTAATATGTACACGGGGGACAGCAGCACCTGTCTCTTGAAGTGATGAGCTCTGCATAGCACCTAATTATGGGCTGGGCCTTGTCTCCTTACCTCAGTCCTTCCTAGGTTGGAGTAGGTGCCAGGAGCCTGTTGGAGACAATAGATGATGAAGCTGAGAGGTTTGGGGAAAGTTCCCTGGCCAGGCTATCTGTGTTCTAAGCCCAAACTAGCGGTGCCACCTCGAGCTAGAGTCTTAACCTCTCTGAGCCACAGCTCAGAGATTTTTTGGTGGATTCTGGGAACTGGCAATTTTTGAATTCAAGAGCAGCCACAAAGAAAGAGGGAAGGGATCTGATTATTAAGTGCCTGTGGTATACACACAGCCCCTCTCCAAGGTAGATCTATTCCCATTATACTGCTGAAAAAACAGGAAAATGAGTGACTGGCCCATGGCCACAGATACAGTGATGGAGCCAGGACTCCAACTGGTTAGCCCCAGTGTGCCCCTTCCTTGCCAGTGGCTTCTGAACCCCTTCAGTGTCTCCACGTGAACCAGGAACTGGCTCTCAGTCTGCCGTGCTTAGAAAATAGGTACTGAGACACTTCATTCCAAAGGGTTCACCCTGTGAACCCCAGTTCACAGAGTGCTCTTAGAACAATGATGCACAGTGCTCTGTGGAAGACAGAGAAGATGCAGCAGCCCCGTTTTGCAGATAGGAGGCCTGAGGCTCAGGAAGCTTGAGTGTGTGGCCCAGGATCCCACTGTGGATAAGTGGCCAGAGACAGATCTAGATTCCAGTTCTGACCCTACTGGGAGCTTTTTCCTGCATGTCACCTTGGCGGTGTAATTGTGTGGGAAGCCTGTGATGATCTCTCAGTTCCATCTATATCCACCTTCAGTCTTGCCTACCTCTTAGTCTTTTTTTTTTTTTCTTTTTCTTTTTGTAATTGAGGTGAAATTCATGTAACATAAAATTAACCACTTTAAAGTGTGTAATTCAGCAGCACTTATTATGTTCACAATGTTGTGCAAACAAGACCTCTGTGAAGTTCCAAAATACTTCCACTACCCTAAAAGAAAATTCTGTCCCCACTCCCCTCTTCCTCCAGCCCCTGGCAACCACCAATCTGCACTGTTTCTATGGATTTACCTATTCTAGATATTTAATATAAGTGGAATCATACAATATTTGATCTTTGAGTCTGGCTTTTTCACTTAGCATAATGTTTTCGAGGTTCATCCACATTTTAGCACTATCATTCCTTTTTATGGCTGAATTCCATTGTATGGATATACTACCTTTTTTTTAATGCGTTCACCTGCTGATGGTCTTTTGGCTATTGTGAATAGTACCACCATGAACTTTTGAGTACAAGTATTTAAGTACCTGTTTCCAATTCTCTTGGGTATATATCTACCGTGGAATTGCTGAATCATATGATAATAATATGTTTAACTTTTTGAGGAACTACCAAACTGTTTTTTTCCACAGTGGCTGCACCATTTTACATTCCTACTAGACATGTCTTTTTAGAAGCAATTTTAGAGCGGAGAAAACTGCTCATGAATGAGGCCCAGAGAGGTTAAGTAACTTTCCTGAGGTCACTAAGCAGGGTTTAGACTGGAACCAAACATTTTTGAGTCCCTAGCTTTCCATCCAACAAGAGCCTCCTACCCTCCTTCAAAGACCTAAACCATCTGCCTGAGCATTCATCGACTGATTTGACAAGCCTGTGCAGCAAACAACTGAGGTAACCATATTTTGAAGCTCTTTCTCCTCCCTCAACATCTGTTGAAAGAGCCCACCGCCATGTTCCCAATTTCCAGGCCACACCATGAAAAGATGCAGAGTTCGCCATCCCTATGTCTGCCTCCCGCTGCTGGCCTGGCGGGCCCTCTTCTGTTACCACAGAAACCACGCACCTCCGTTTTGGCAGTGCACCAGCTGGACAGTGAACTGAGAGCATCCTTGTTTCCCAGGCTAAGTGGAGCTGTCAAGGTTGTTCGCTCACTAGATCTGTATTTATTGAGCACCTACTAAGCACCAGGTTCTTTTGTTTGTTTGTTTGTTTGTTTGTTTGTTTAGAAGCTAAGAAAACAGCAGTGAACAAGCTAGACTATGGACTGTGCCCTCAAGGAGCCCACAGCCTAGGGGAGGAGACAGACACACACACAAAAATAAACAAAAAAACACCAAGGAACAAGAAAGACTTCTGGCTCTCCTCCCCCATTCTTCAAATTCTCCTGTCCTTCCAGGCCCTGCTCAAATCCCACTTCCTCTGAGGCATCCTATCCACAAGCCCAGATCCAAGTGATAGCTCCTCTCAGCTTTCACAGTGCTTTTTTTCCTTTCTTTCTTTCTTCCTGATTGCAAAAGTGATGTGTGCATTGCAGGAAAATGTAGAAAATACATGAAAACACAAAGAAAAAGATCCCCTATAATTTTACCACCAAGACTTCAGTGCTGCCAGCATTTCCTTCTGGTCTTTTTAGCTTCTACATGTGTATAATTTTTTTCAACATAATTGAGCCCTATTTTATATACTACTTTATAATCTTGTCTCATAGCAATGTATTTTCTTCCCAGCACATTCAGGTGTTCCTGTTCAGGAACAGGGCGTTGATAATAATGGCGAACATTTATTGAACACTAATCATGCCAGCCGTGGTACTGAGAGCATTCTTTGGTTTATCCTCTGTCATTCTCCAAACTCCTCTGTAAGGTACCTACTCTTGGATTCTTCTCTTACAGATGACGGCACTGAGGAATGGCCAGGTAAGGCAGGGAAGGAATGGCCTAGTATGTGTAGGACTTGGACCTCGGCCTGCTCCTGGAGCCTCCCCGACAAACCCAGGCTGCCAGGCTTTGGTTGGGTGATTGGCCATGAGCCAGGGACCCAGTCGGGGGGGTGATGGAGGAAAGTGGGTGAGAGGGGCCCCCGTATTTCTGCCAGACAAAAAGAAACCACCCCACTTGCCTTTATTGGGCTTGCTTAGAAGGCACGTGAAGCCAGCAGGCTTCCTCCGGCCACTCTCTTCAGTGTTGGGCTGTGTGGCTCCCTCATGACAATAGTGACGAGGTCATTCATGGGTCTGTCTGGGCACCTCGTGCAGGAGCAGAGCTCAGGGTTTGGAGCCAGAGAGACAGTGTAGCTTTGGGCCAATGGTGCCAGAAGTGACTCAGTGCTCCCAGCCTTCCCCCGGCGGGGGGAACATTGCCCTCTTTTTACAGATGAGGTAACTGGGGAGTTAGGTGGTTCATCCGAGGCTGTATGGGTGGAGGGTGGGGTCTAGTTCGAGTGCAGGCTCCCCTGACCCCAGCAGCCAGCCCCTCAACACTGAACACTGAGCCTCTTTCCTTTTCTGATGACTGGGTTTCCTTCGTGTCTGGGAAAAGTGTGTGAATCATCTGCCTGTTCTGGAAGCTCTCTGAGCTTCATCGAGAAGCCTGCAAAAGGCCCAGCCTGCCTCAGGAGTTCCTGCCTCCCACTCCCAACCTGGCTTATCTTGTTCCCTCCGTGCTGCGCTGTGGTCTCCGGGGCCTGACAGGGACCCTGTGGGCCAGGGTTTATCATCCGCCATGCTTCCTGCCTCTTTGTCACCAGGAGGACTTTAACTTTCTCTCAGTTAATCGGGGATTAAAAAAAAAAAAAAGCAAATAATCTTCCTATGTAATTGTTTTCTGTTTTCTATATGCAAATCTGTGAGGATTTTCTTTTTTGTTCCTGATTAACTGAAGGAGAGTCACAGTGTCACTGGTGACCTGGGTACACACACATTTGTTCATGCATGAACAAAGAGCTTGGGTTAAGCTTTTGGCTGAAGATTCCAGGGTGACCAAATCACCAGCTCCCTTTGAGTACTCTGTGTCGGCACAGCCAGACTGTGAGAAGGCAGGACGGTCCCTGGGTCACTCCTGTTCCCCAGCCCTTGGCACAGGGCACAGGGCACAGATCCTGGCACTCCCTTGGTGCTCAAAACTTTTCATGTTTGTTGAATTGAACCGACCTTAATGGAGAGACTATGGGGTGACCTCCCATGGGTGTCCATTCTGGGTCTCCATCTCAGGCTTTTCCCAGACCACTCCCTTCCTCTGAGGCTCAGTTTCCTTACCTGTAAGCTGGCTCAAAAAGGGTGACTCGCATTATCATGCCTTGCCACAGAGGTGATCAGCCCAGCTTGGATGCAGCCAAACTCCACACAGACTGAATCTTGAACTGGTACTGGTTCTTGGGTGGAGTCAGATGAAATGATTTTTATCTTTCATTTCTATGTTTAATGTTCATTTTTTCCAAAAAGGCTTATTTAGAGAATGAAGAAAAGGAGAGGGGAAAAAAAAATTACCCACAACCCCACCACCCAAATAGAAATACTAAAATGTTGGTGTATTTTTGTCTAGCCTTTTCTTCCCCCACTTTTTTTTTTTATTATGGTAAAATACGCATAACAAAGTTGACCATCCTAACAATTTTTAAGTGTACGGTTCAGTGGTTTTAAATATATTCATAATAATATGCAACCACCACCACCATCCATCTCTATAGTTCTTTTCATCTTGTAAAACTGAAACCCTAAACTTGTTAAACAGTAACTCCCCACCCCCTCCTCTCCCCAGCCCCTGGCAACCAACCGCCTATTGTCTGTCTCTGTGATTTTTGACTCCTCTAAGTACCTCATGTAAGTGGAATCCTACACTATTTGTTTTTTCGTGACTGATTTTTCACTTAGCAGAATGTCCTCAAGGTTCATCCCTGTTGTAGCCTGCGTCAGAATTTCCTTCCTTTTTTAAGGCAGAATAATATTTCATTGTATGGGCCATGTTTACTTAGACCATGTTTTACTTATTCACTTATCCACTGACGACACATGGGTTACTTCCACATTTAGCTACTGCGAATAATGCTGCTATGAACTTGGGTGTACAAATAGCCTTTTTTTTCCCTATTCCAATGTATAGGTTAAAAAAAAAAGTGATACTAATGAATCTATATAATTTTATTCTGCCTCTGAAATGTACCAGTACATGACGAATACATTGCATGGTCTTATTTTTTTTTACACTGCATGCTTTTTGTTTGTTTGTCTGTTTGTCTGTTTGTTTTTGGTGGGGGGGGATTAGATTTGTTTATTTACTTTTATAAATGGAGGTACTGGATATTGAACCCAGGACCTCGGGCATGCTAAGCACATACTCTACCACTGAGCTGTACCCTCCCCACTGCACTGCATGTTAACTCTGGGACTGGCGGTAGGCATGTTTGTGGGGTACCTTCACGTCTTACCTTAAACATTTCTATAGTATTTTATTTGTATTGTGAAAAGGGATTACTTTTTTTTAGGGATTACTTTTGTAATTTGAAAAGCAATGAAGAATCCATAGTATCATGAGTGCTTTTTAAGTTGTTACATGAACATTAAAAATAAAATAAGTGAACATTATTTTCACTGGCTGCAGAGTTCTCTCCTACTTGTACCTTGATTCTTTAATCAGTTTCTGTGTTGGACATTTAGGTTGTGTTCTTTTTCTTTGCTGTTATAGTCAGCGCTGAGATGAACATCTTTGCACATCAAACATAGCAGAAGTTTTAAAATGATAGTATGATTTTATATGTTGGCCTGGAAATAGAGGGAGACAGCTTGTGGGACCAATGGTACTTTCGCCAGCTGTTTTTTGTTTTGTTTTGTTTTTTGTTTTTACTGGGGGTTGGAGAGAAATAGAATTTGGGCAGGGGGCTTAAAAGAACAGAAATTTATACAGAAGTCTGAAACTTAAATTTTAAAATAAGAATTATCATGTAAATTACCAGCGTTTAGCTAAATGAACCTCCAGTCCTCTCTGGCTCAGAAATTTGGGGTATCACTTACCTCAGTCCCGGGCTGGGGTGAGGGGTTGGGGCGGACACGAGCAGAAGCTTGCGATCCACTGTCCACATTTACAAAAACACTGCTAACCCCCTGGTGGTTCCCTCCTAGGGTGACTCCCAGGCTCCCACCATCCATGCAGACATTGCAAGATTCAGGCGGAGAACCTGGAAAGTCAAGGTGCTGGAGAAAACCCACATTTCAAGGGCTTCTGATCTCACTGGATTCTGAAAACCCCCTTACAGCGACCGAGGTACGGAAAGTAGGAAGAGCGTTGGTTTCTTGTCAGACAAGGGGGTCTGAACCCACTTCCAGCTGTGAGGTTTGGGGTCAGTTTCCTTTACTTCCCAGATCCTAGGGGTTCTTACAGAGGTTGGTGAGAATACCGTCACGCACGCTGTAAACGCGTAATCAAGTGCTGTTTGTTTCGCTGATGTCCTTGTGGTCATTGTTGTTTGCCATCCCATGTTAAACGCTGTGATGAAGGAAGGACAAGAATTAGAGCTCATGGTGGGGATGGTGGTATAGCTCAGTGGTGGAGTGCGAGCTTAGCATGCACAAGGTCCTGGGTTCAATCCCTAGTGCCTCCATATACATAAATAAATGAAATTAAATAAACAAACCTAATTACTTCCCCCCAACAAAAAAAGCAAAACAAAACCAAAAACAAACTCATATCGGGGGATGATGGAACCCAGGATGATGGAACTTGGCCTGGGGTCCAGGGAACTGTAGCCAAATTCTGAGTGGGAAAGAAGGAACAGCTCAGGGTATTTCCTTCCTGGCAGCTGGACCTTTCTGAGTGAGAATGGAGCATATTCCAGTACCAGGTGACCCCCAACCCTGCTGGCCTGGGGGGTGGGAGGGAGGGGTTGGTGGGTTATATGAGATTCCAGAGGCACCAACCCAGTGGGAACTGTGGCCTCCTGGGTGAGGCACCTGGCAGACAGCAGGCCCAGGGAGTGCTGGTCTTCTGGTTGATGGCTTGTGCTCTAAAAGAAACACACCATTGGAAGTTGCACCTTGGAAACTAGCCTGAGTCTCCCTCCAGTCTTTGCAATCTCAGTTCAGTCCCTTCCTCTCTCCAGGATTCAATGTCTTCACCTATAAAATGAGAGAGTTGACCCAGATCAAGGGTCACAGACCCACATGCCTCCAGGCGTAGGCGGACTTGGTGAGGTGTGTGAGCTGGGCGGGAACTCCAGGGCTGAGGACGGGGGGTGGGGGCAGCCAGGGTCCAGCCAGCTGTGGGAACATGGACCTAGGGTTGTCAGGTCTTCCCACTTTTCACAAGAATCTAGAAATCTGGAGATCTCCTGTCGTTAGATGCTTGTTAAGTAGTCCAAAATTCTCAGTGCTGGCTGAATGAAATAGGCCAGAAGGCCAGAGTGGCCCCCAGCCCCGTTTTTCATCCCTGGAATGGCTCTTCTCAGAAGAGTCCTCTGACTCACCGTTCGCCATTTGATGTCCTTGAAAATTGCCCTTAGAATTCCCTGGTGGGCATTTCTCCCCTGCTGGAATGTAATATATGACCTTGGGCCAGGAGGTCAAATGCTCTGAGCCTGCAGGCTGTACCCCTGCCACAGAACCATTCTGAGATGGGACCTGGGCCTCAAAGCAAGTCCCTGGGAGCCTCCCAGAAACTCAGAGCTTTCTTAGAAAGTCCTAGAAACCCTGCAGTGTCTCCGACCCTTGGCAGGCTCATCTGATCCACCAGATCCAGAGTGGCAAACGAAACCTGATCAATTGGAACTTGGATTCCCAGGGAGTAAACTTGAAACAAGCCTTAGGTATCATCTAGTTCAGTTCCTCCATTTCACAGGTCCAGAGTGGGAAGCAGTGATCTGCCCCAAGTCCAGGAAGACCTAGATCCCTACAAACAGGACACTGGTTACTAGTAAGCACAGAGGAGCCGGTTAGGCCTGGGTTCAAATCTTGGCTTTTCCACTTACCAGCTCCTTTTTTTTTTTTTTTTGAAGTTAGACTATTTAGTAGACTGGTATACCTTAACATTTGGGGCTGTTAGTCTAATGGAGATTAGAATTTAGAGATGCCACAGGGTAGTGGTGAGGTATAGAGTGTGCTTAGCATGCCCAAGGTCCTGGGTTCAATCACCAGTTCCTCCATTAAAAAAAAAAAAAAAAGAGGTGGGGAGGGTATAGCTCAGTGGTAGAACATGTGCTTAGCATGCGCAAGGTCCTGGGTTCAATCCCAGTACCTCTATTAAAAAATTTTAAAAACTTAAAAAAAAAAAAAAAGAATTTAGAAATGCGAGCTCCTTTTTCTAGATTAAAAAAAAATTGTTCCGTAATCCACTCCTGTTACTCACCTCCATACCTTGGCTGGTGCTGTCCTCTACTAGGAATTCTCCTTTCCCTACATTTTTCTCTTCTGAAAAAACATCCTGCCTGTTGTTTACCAGTCAGCTTGGATTTCAACTCCTGTGTGAAGACTTTCATCCACCTATGCATTTGAATAGGTAACACATTAAAAGTTCACATGGAGTGAAGTATTTCTTTACCTCTAGCCTGTATCCCAGGAGCTTTGACCTCTCCCATCATTAAACTGCCACAGTTCCCAGCATGGGGGTTTGCAATGAAGGGGGAATGGTTGTGAAAATTACGATTCTTCTCTGGAATGAAATACTATACAAAAGAAAGAAAGAAAGAAAGAAAGAAAGAAAGAAAGAAAGAAAGAAAGAAAGAAAGAAAGAAAGAAAGAAAGAAGGAAGGAAGGAAGGAAGGAAGGAAGGAAGGAAGGAAGGAAGGAAGGAAGGAAAGGAAGGAAGGAAGGAAGGAAGGAAGGAAGGAAGGAAGGAAGAAAGGAAGGAAGAAAGGAAGAAAGAAAGGAAATACTATGCAGCTATTAAAAATGAAGTGGAAGAATTTTGGAAAATGTTCATAAATTGTTATTGAATTAAAAGATTTGAGAACCTACTTCATTCAAAACAGTAGGATCCTAATTTTTTGGGGAAAAAAGAAAGTAGACATTAAAAAAAAAAAAGATTTGACAATGTGCAGCAAAATCTTACCAGTGGCATTTAGTGGGCTGGGGGGGGGGGTGGGAGTGGGAGTGGGGCCGAATCATAGGTGATTTTTTTTCTCCTTCCATTTTCATGTTATTCTTTATTTTCAGGACTTTCTACATAACCATGTATTCACTTAGTAGTCATTATAAAATAATAGTTCTTTATACTGTTGAACCTCTTATGCTCTTTGACCACCAAACAATTCTGAGTGATCAGGAAAGTGAGGACTGTTATCACCACGTTAGAGATACGCAGACTGAGTTTAGAGGGATGTCGAGGGGCATCAAGGACTTGCCCAAAGTTTAAAGCTAAGGTGTGGAGCCAAGACTGAACCCCTGATTCCCTCCCATGTCCTGTTCTTTGCTTCCATAGGGGCAACCCCTTGGTCACTTCCTGCATTCTCCTAGACACGCAGGTGGCCTCTAAAGATTGTGCAAGGGGCAGAGAGGTCAGTAAAAACAAAGTCATGAAGTGAAGCCTTCAGTAGGGCTGGGGGAGCTTTGCCCAAAGTTAGCTTCCACATACGTACAGGCAGATGTTGATACCTTCACGGATACAAACCTGTGTTGTTTTGGTCAAAGCTCTTTTGGAAACAAACAGCAAAGACCTATTTGAACCAGCTTAACTGAAGAGAAAGTGAATTTACTGGAGGGGCACCATCACGTCTCACCCAACCCAAAAGTAATGGGGCTTCATCAGGCCTAGCATGGGGCACAGGAGTCCTGAGAATCAGAACTCTTTTGGTTGCAGGTAACAAAGTCAAGTCAAGCTCCGTAAATTAAAAAGGACTTCACTTGAAAGCCGTCAGGGGGTCTTCTGGAACCCACGAGCAGGAATGCCAGCAGGGCCAGGAGGAGGGAGAAGGGCACATCAGGGACCAGTGAAGTCCTTTCCTTCATCATTTGTCATAGACATGCTTTTCCCAGGCTGTGTGCAGACCAGCTTCTCTGTTTGGTCTAGACCATATCTGCTCCCAGCTCCCCAGTGCCACGTGGGTAGTTCCAGCCACGCAGAAAGACTGGACTTCTCACCAAATTCCTGGGGGAATGACTAATGAGCCAGACTTGCATCCGCTGTCATGTGGGTCCAGTCAGCTGTGGTTAAAGGCGGGATCACATGGTATAAACATGGCTGCCAGGAGCCAGGCTTCTTCTCTTCTTTCCCCCAAGCAATCTTGCCCTCTACAGATTGTCTTTCTCTATCTACCCAGGCACATGGCCAAAGAGGGCTACACTATAGATCCCAAATTTTGTCCCGTTCCTCATCCCAGCCACACTAGAAACTAGCTGGAATTGCTGAACCCCCATGCTGAATCCCCTGGAGAGAGAAGTGAATGAGCCCAATTCTGGTCTGTGATCCACCAGAGTGCCACGCCCTGTGGCCAGGGGAAAGGAAGGGGCCTGTCACACTAAATGGCTCCCCCTTGTCGGGAGAGGGCAGTTCTCAGAGAACGTGGATTGTTATGAACTGGTCAGATAATTACAAGAGGAGGGCTCTTCCGGATGCAATTACATCATGTCACAGCTGCTAAGGTCCTAAGCTTGAAAGCATCTTCATAAACGAGAGGCCAGTTTCTCTCTGTTCCATTAAGACACCAGAAAAACTGGGGCGTCTTTTCCTTTTAAGGACATCGGCATTAGAAGCCTGTGTGCACACTGACTAATTCAGTTTGGCCAACACGTTATTCATCTTGCGCTGGACACTGCGCCAGGCCCTGACCATCCGAAGTTGATCAGATATTGTCTCTGCTCAGTAAATCCTGCCCCCGCCCCCAATATTGTGTTTACATCTGTCAAGTTCATTTAGAAATCTGTTATTTCAGACACAGCCTGCTTTGCAGCTTCCATCTGACTGCATTAGGAGGCACTAAATTGCATGAATTCATCTGAGAGTTGAGATCACAGGAACTAATAATGTACTTGATCTCCTTACTTCGAACTATCATTTTTCAAAAACGGAAATATTATGAAGGCCATTGACAGTGGTGAAATTAATATCCGGTTGGGATTTCCCAAGCATCCACGGAGGCTGGGCGTTACGGAGCAGAATCTGGGCCAGACACACTCGTGGTGCTCTCCAGCGTCTGCTGGGGCTTGTCATGTTACTGATGGTTCTGCTGAGGGCGTGAGAGGGAGGGACACGCTCAGTGGGTACCAGTCCCAGCCCTTCCGTTTATGAGCTGGGTCACTGTAGCTGGCTCCCCTCCCCTCTCTGAGCTTTAGAGAAAAGGGCACCGACGCGCCGCTGTGACTTCTGGGAGGAGCTGGGATTCAGTGAGCAACAAAAGAAAATGTTCGTGTGTTGCTTCATTAGATATTGTCCGAATTAACTACAGAGAGCTTGTGTTTCTCTTATGATTTTTAAAATAAATTTTAAAGACTCAGAGCAGAATGGACAAAGGCAAATTAAAAAAAAAAAGTTGAGATCAGCTTTTAACACGTCCAGGCCCATGTTGCTGCTGGTATCATTTTGTATTAAAGCTAAATAAGATATGCTGCTGTCTCAGCTGGGTTTCTTCCTCTTCTTTTATCTCATGCACCTCACTCGGAAGCAGAGATCCTAGGATTTTTCTCTTGGCTGCCCCCAGGGTCAATTCTCTAATCTGTAGGGCCCAGTGCAAAGTGAAAACTGGGGGCCCCCTGTACACAAGACAGGAAGAAAAGTGCTGTTGAAAGTAATAGCATGTAAGGTTTGTAAGGTTTTTTCCTTTCTCCTGTGGTCTCTCTCTCTCTGTCAACTTGTCATGGTGTTTTTTATTTGCTATTTCATGTTGTTCTAAGGGAAGAAAAAATTTAAAAATTAATTATTAGCACGAATTTTACCACTCACATTTATATTGTGCAAGGCCAGTTTTAAATGCAAAAAAGCTGTGAGAGTTTAACTCACATGTGGAATCACCAAATGACATAGTCTGCATTTTGTAACTCGTACGTGCATCTGTTATTCTGTGCTTGCTACAGCCGTGGAAGGTGCTGCACAAAACACACTCAGCCGTTTGCACTTCCCAAGACACGCACGCTCCAGCAACAGTTTCCCCACAAGGAAGAGAGGACTGAAAGGAAAAGGAGCTCTGGGTTGCTCGGTCTTTCCTTCTCTTTCTGTCATCATTTTCAGCACAAGTGGTCAGCTGGTACCAAGGCAAGTGAGGAAGAAAGTCTGATAAGGTTCTCTGGTCATTCATCCTTAATAGACATTAGTGCTTTCTCTCTGCCTTCAAGCAAATTCCGAGTCGAGTGGAAGGCACGGCCTCTCAGGGCTGTGTCCTCACCCCGTCTCAGAGTAGCCCTTCACCTCACACTTACTTCGCGTCTCTCTGAGCCCCCACGCCGTGGGGGGGGGGCGCTGGAAGTGTGTTCACGGGACACTGACAATGCTGGGACCATTGTCAGTGTGTCAGAATATGTCCCTTTACATGAGCAAACGCATGTTCTTATCTCCTCCGCCCCACTGCCCATGGGCTTTCACTTACAAAACACCAGCTCTGAGATAAATTATTAAGAATTTCAAGATGGTGACAGCAGAGCATTAAACTCCAAGGTGAGGGAGGCCCTTCTGGGGGAGAGGCCAGTGGGACTGTCTAGATTGCACATCTGTGACACAGGCGTGGCTGTCCCTCCTCAGCACAGTGCAGCCCACACTAGACAGCAGCGGTCAAGGGCAGAGAGCTTTCGATGACGTGTTGGGAGCTGGGAGACATGTTCTGGCTCCAGTGATGCAGCTGATTTGGGCGGGACCTCACCATGTTCCAGATCCACTCTTAAGACGATTTCCCTGCAAGTTCCAAAGCCAACCCCCGGCCTCAGGTCTCAGCTTAAATGCCACCTCCATTTGGAGGCCTCCCCTGACCACCCTAACAAATCCCACCCAGAATTTTGTTTCTATCACTGTACCCTCTTTATTTTCATCACAACGCTTCTTCCAACTGTGGTCCTGTGTTGATTTGTGTTTAGTTTTTTTCCCTACCTCCCCCACGAGTGTCAACTCCACTTGGCCAGGGAGTGTGTTGGGTTGGCTTCTGGTTGTAGCACAGAGCAGGTGCTCGGGAAATACCTGTTTGATGGAGAGTTGAACTCCAGAAGTTTTTCTTCACAGAGATTCTGAAAAACCACAATTGTTTGTTTGTTTATTTTAATGGAGGTACTGGGAATTGAACTCAGGACCTCCTGCATGCTAAGCATACACTCTATTACTCAGCTATACCCACCCCCAGAACCACAATTGTTAATGAAGAGAAAAAGTGCTCATGATATAATATTGAGTTCAAAGAAATAAAGTGTACAAAACTGGTATAAAGAATGATTCCCACTTCCTGCCCCACCCAAAAAAGAATGATTCCCAATTTTGTCTAGAAGAAAAAGTAAATGCAGAGAAAAATGTTTACAAGCTACATGTATAAATGCTAAGTGGTAGGATTATATGTGATTATCAGTTTCTTCTTTTTGTACATCCATGTTTTCTGTCTTGAAGATTTAAGTTTCTGTACTGAATTTTGTAATAAGGAAAAAATTAAATCTGCACTCATGCACATGTCTGTGAATAAATATAACTACATGTATGTATAGGATTTTTGAAATGTAGACTTTAATTTTTAGGATCATTTTAGATTTATCTAAAAAGAAAAGAAAAGAGATCGCATAGGGAGAATTCCCATATACTTGATACCCAGTTTTCCAGTTTTCCCTATTACAAACGTCTTACATTAATATGATACATTTATTACAATGGATGAACAATATTGATGCTAACATCATTAACGTCCATGTTTCAGATTTCTTCATTTTTTAGTTTTTAATTTTCTAATTTTTTAAATTGAGATATAGTCAGTTTATAATGTTGTATCAATTTCTGGTGTACAGCACAGTGCTTCAGTCCTACATAGCTATATGTATATTCATTTTCATATTCTTTTTCACCATAAGCTACTACAAGATATTGAATATAGTTCCCTGTGCTATGCAGTATAAAATTCATTTTTTCAAATGTATTTTCTTTAATTTTCTTTTTGGACTGGAGGAGGCAATTAGGTTCATTTATTTAGACAGGGTACTGGGGATTGAACCCAGGATCTGGTAATGGTGCACAGGACCTTATGCATGCTAAGCATGTGACCTACCGCTTGAGGTATACCCTCCCCCCCAGGATTTCCTTCATTTTTTCCTAATGTCCTAGATCCGATCCAGGACACCACATTACATTGAATTGTCATGTCTCCCTAGGCTCCGCTTGGCTGTGACAGTTTCTCAGACTCTCCATGTTTTTGATAACCTTGACAGTTTTGAGGAGGACCTGTCAGGTGTTTTGCAGAATGTCCCTCTACTGGGATTTGTCTGATGCTTTTCTCATAATTAGACCAAGGTTCTGGGTTTGTGGAAGGAGGACCACAGAGGCAAATACCTTTTTATCACATCATATCTAGGGTACATACTGTCTACATGGCTTACCACTGTTGAAGCTGACCTAGATCACCTGGCTAAGAGAGTGTTTTCAGGGTCTCCAGTGTCGCTACCCGTCTCCCCCTCCACACACTCTGTACTCTTTAGAAGGAAGTCACTATGCAGAGCCCACATCTAAGTAGTGGGAACTTATGTTCCCCTTCCTTGTGGACAGAATATCTGTATAAATCATTTGGACCTCTAAACAGATTTGTCTCTTCTCCCCATGGATTTATTAATCAGTCGTTTACACCAGTATGGACTCATAGATGTTTATTATTTATACTTTGGATTATAATCCCATACTTTTTTTTGGAAGGGGAGGTAATTACATTTATCTTATTTACTTATTTTTATTATTATTATTTTTTAACGGTGGTCATGGGGATTGAACCCAGGACCTCATGCATGCTAAGCACATGCTCTACCACTGAGCTCTACCCTCCCCCCACCAATACTTCTTTCTTTATCTTCTTGCTCAAATTGTTCCAGCTTTGGCCATTGAGAGCTTTTATTTACAGGATTTTGTGTGAGGTTTTTTTGTTTGTCTTTTTATAAAAATTAGGTAAACTGTACATATTACTCTATAAATTAGTTTTCACCTAAAAATAAAAGTGTCATGAAGTATCATGTATATCCCTCCTAGCTAAAAAAAAATAAAGCTCTTACTCATTCTTGTTTAGTAGCTGTGTATAATTCTATATTGTTCATATACAGAAAGGCTTCTACTGTTCTCCTGTTGACAGACATTGGCTTGTTTCAGGCTTTTTTTTTTGAACTACAAACAATACTGCCATAAACATTCTCATATTTATTCAGGAATTATACAGTAGATTCCCCAAAGTGGAAATGCAGGGTCAAAGGGCATGTGTGTTTTAAATTTCTGTAAACACTATCATCTTATTTTCCTAAAGGATTATGACAATTCATCTTTCTAGTAGCAAGGAATGAGAATGTCCTTTTTTTTTTTTTTTTTTACCACGTTCTTACCAGCACTGGATGTCTTTTCTCTATTTTTATCAATATATTAAGGGACAAAGCGCTATCTCATTGTTTCTTTAATTGGAATTCCCCTGGACCCAGTAAGCAGTTTTTCCTATATTTACTGACCATTTGGGTTTTCTCTTCTTAGAATTGCCTGTTCATATCCTTTGCTCACTCCTCTGTTGCAATGTTTGTCTTTTTTTTCCCCCATAACAATTTGTGGAGGCTTTTTTTGTATAGTGAGAACTATAAATTTTTGTCTTTCATACGCATTGTAAATATTTTTTCACCAGCTAGTCATTTATATTTGACTTTGTTTTTGGTGTCTTCTGCAGTCCAGAAATACCTTTTACAGTTAAATTTGCCAGTCATTTCCTTTAGGGCCCGTGGGTTTGTCTTATTTTAGAAAGCTTCTCTAACCCAAGGTTTTATAAATGTTGCCCTCAAGTTTCTTCTAATACTTTTAATTCCGGCCTTTTTAAGATGATTTAATATTGAACCGGGAGGGAGGATATAGCTCAAGTGGTAGAGCGCATGCTTAGCATGCATGAGGTCCTGGGTTCAATCCCCAGTACCTCCATTAAAAAAAAAATAAAAAGTAGGCCTAGTTACCTCCCCCCTGCAAAAAGAAAAACAAAAAACAAAACAAAACAAAATACCGTTGCAAAACGTGAGAATCCTACAAAAATATAATTCCATTTACAGCCCCATTATTGTCCTTTGTGCTGTTATAATCTTATTTTTCATGTGTTTATATAAACTTCACAATACAATATTATTGTTTTGCTTTAAACAGTCATTTGTTTTTTTTAAAGAAAATAAAAAAGGCACATTTTTCCAAGTTTTACTGAGATATAATTGATACATAATTTAGAAGACAGTTAAAAAAAGTATTCATCGACATATTTATCATTCTTTTTAGCTCATCTGAGTTCCATCCGGAGAATTTCCTTTAGCATTTCTTAAGGCTAGTAATGAACTCTCTTTAACTTTTGTTTATCTGAGTTTCTCTTTATCTCACCTCATTTTCTTAGAATATTTTTACTGGATAGAATTCTGGGTTTATACTTTATTCAGCACCTTATTTTTATTTATTTATTTAAATTTAATCACTTTTTAAAAATTTATTTATTTTTTCAGGGGAGGTAATCAGGTTTATTTACTTACTCATTTTTGATGGAGGTACTGGGGATTGAACCCAGGACCTGGTGCTTGCTGAGCACACACTCTACCGCAGAACTGTACCCTCCCCCACAATTCAGCACTTTAAAAGAGGTTGCTCTAGTGTCCTGCATCTGTTTCTGATGAGGAGTGAGTTTCCCACCACGCACCCCACCTCCCCATGTCTTTTTCCCACTGGCTGCTGTTTAGATTTTCTCTTTATCCATGGCTTTCAGCACGTTGGCTATTATGTTTCCAGGTGTTTGTATTTATCCTACTTGAGGTTTTGCTGAGTTTCTTGGATCTGTAGGATGATGTTTTCTGCCAAATTTGGGAAATTTTGGCCCTTATTTCTTTGTATGGTTTTTCTACCCTATTATCTCTCCTCTCCTTCGGGGCTCCTGTTACAAGTATGTTATGATTTGATATTGTCCCGTGGGACACTAAGACTCTGTTCGTTTTCTTCCCCCTCATTTTTTTCTCTTTGTTTTTCAATTTAGGTAATTACTATTGATGCTTCAAGTTTATTCAAGCTTTACTGTACACTTTTTAATCTTTTGTTAACTTCATAAGGTGAATTTTTCATTTCAGACATTGTACTCACCTGTTCTATAAATCCCATTTTTTATATTTTCCATTTCTCTGCTGAGATATTCCCTCATTATGTCCATTTCTTCCTTTAAATCCTTGAACGTGTTTATAATATGTGTTAAATCCTTTTCTGCTAATTCCAAACACCTAGGTCCTCTTGGGGTCTTTTTGCATGTGCAGTAATTTTTTATTGTCTGGTAAACATAAGTGGTACATTGTAGGGAATCTGGATTTTGTTGCATTCTTTTCAAGGGTTTTGGGCTTTGGTCTGGCAGGTGGTTAAATTATTGGTGGAGACTCTTGCTCCTATCAGGTTTGGTTTTAAGTCGTGTTTCAAAAAGTCTTTTTGGTTTTGTCTTTGGTCCCGGGGCATGCCTTTACTCTAGAACTTAGTTCTTATTTCTAAAGCATGGGCTTTTGGGGATCTCAACTGAATTGCCAAAATATTCAGCATGTCCACTCTGACTGGGCTTGAACTCCATATTCCAACATTGAGCCAACTTTGGTATCTCTGTTCAGCTCTCAGCCCTGAGCAGTTGCTCTCTGCTGAGCCTCAGAGTCTCACTCTGTACACACCCACGGCCCACAGCCCAGCCTTCTTTGGCCAAAGAATCGAGAGGAATTCCCGGGTAGACTTTTGCCTCCCCCCACGCCCTGTTTTGCTAGTCCCTCCTCTTCTGTACCCTGACCTGCAAATTCCTGCTGCTTCAGCAGCCCCAAATACTCATTTCTGCCTTTTCAGCTCAGGAAGACCACTCCTTTGCTTGGGATCCTCTGCCACTGGGAAATTGTCACCAGGCAGAAAGCCAGGACAAACATGGGGGTCATCTTGTCTATTTCCTTTTTCTCAAGGATCACAGTCATTGTTGCCTGTTTTCCAGTGCATGAAAGCAATTACCTCTGATTTTGTCCAGTTTTATAGTTGCTTAGGATTAAAGGATTAGTCATCATTGGAAGTGGAAGTCCTACTTTCTCTCTCTGTCTTTTCATAAACATCTTTTCAGAGGCATAAATGACATAATGCACATTTAAATTGCACAGTTGTGGGTGGAGGGTATAGCTCAGTGGTGGAGCGCATGCTTAGCATGCACGAGGTCCTGGGTTCAATCCCCAGTACCTCCAAAAAAAAAAAAACCTTTTTTTTAAATGTGCAATTGATGAGCTTTAATTTATGCACATTCCCATGGAACCATTACAACAATAAAGAAATGAAGATAATCAACATATCTCATCCCCAAGTTTCTTCTTGTTCTTTAAAATCAAAAGACGCCTCAGCTGTAAAACTACCTCAACCTGATGCCTTTTAAAATGATTGATACTTTTCCAATCTCTTTTGGTTACATATTAGTCTACTTATTAGTCTACTTAGGGCTTCTTTTTCTTCTTGGATGAGTTGTAGTATTTCATTTTTTGCCAAGAAGTCATTATTTCCCCTAGATTTTCTAATTCTTTGCCATAGAGTTATACATAACAGCCTTTTGTAATCATTTAATTGCTATTATTAGTGGTTATAGGCCCTTTCTAATTCTTAGTTACTGTGTATTTTTTTTTTTTCCCTATCCTTTACCCATTTTTCAGGCTTGGAAGGATATTTTTCCTTTCTATTTTATTGGGCCTTTCAAATCCTTTCAATTATTTTGAGGAATTATTATTTATTAATTTTCTATTTAAATTTTTTAGCACTTTCTACTTTATGTAGTTCTTATACTAATTTTTAAATTTGAATATTTAACTGATTTATCTTTTTTTAAATAATAAAAACCTTTAAGACTACATGATTTCCTCTGAGTACAGCTTTAGCAGTACTCCCATGGTTTTGGCATGAAATGTTATTCATAAGATTATAGTTAACTTGAAATTTCATTTTTAATATTTATTTTATTGAAATATAGTTGATTTACAACATTAAATTAGTTTCAGGTGTACAACGTAGTGATTCAACTTTTAATAGATTATACGCTCCATTTAAATTTATTACAAAATAATGGCTACACTTCCCTGTGCTGTACAATATATCTTTGTTGCTCACTTATTTTAATGTATTTTTTAAATTTATTTTTTATTTTTGGGAGGGAGATAATTAGGTTTGTTTATTTATTTATTTATTTGTTTGTTTGTTTTAATGGAGGTACTGGGGATTCTCATTTATTTTATACATAGTAGTTTGTATCTCTTACTCCTATACCCCTATCTTGGCCTTGAAATTTTACTTTTTAAAATTTTATTTAGGAGAATGTTTCTTAGTTTCCAAGTGGTTACATTTGCCTCATATCTTTGTTGTTGATATTTAGTTTTACTGGATTCTGTTCAGAGAACACAGTCTATGTAATTTCTACCATTTGGACATTTAGAAGATTAAAAAAGAAATACAATTCAGTGGGTTTTAGTATATTTGCAATGCTGTGCAACTATCTCCACAATCAATTTTATAATGTTTTCATCACCTCAAAAAGAACCCCCCTACACTTTAGCAGTCATCAACCCACTGTTCCCCCCCACGCCCAAATCCTAGGCAGCCACTCATATACTTTTTGTCCCTACAGATTTTCCTATTTTGGATATTTCATATAAATGAAATCTTATAATATATGGTCTTTTGTGACTGGTTTCTTTCACTCAATATAATGTTTTTAAGGTTTTGCATAGTGTAGTATGCATCTGTACTTCATTTCTTTTTATTGCTGAATAATACTCCACTTTATGGATATATCACATTTTATTTATCCATTCTTCAGTTCATAGACATTTGAGTCATTTCTACTTTTTACCTATTATGAATAACACTATTTTCTTCTTGTTTGCATTTATCTGGTATACCTTTAGCAAGCCACGTATCTATTTTCATTCTTTTATTTTGAAACTTTGTCAATTGTTTAGGTGGTTTGTTGTTTTTTTTTTCATATTTAAGGTCCAGCTAGATTTTTTAAAAATCCAAATCTCTGTTTTTGAAATCAGTCTGTTTCTTGTATGAGAACAGGTATATTTCATTCCATTTTACGTTAACATTTATCCTACTTTATTATTTCCTCTTTCTCTTTTTTCTTACTTTTGCTGCCTAAATCACATTTCCATGTACCCCCTGTTAATTTAGAAGCTCTCCTGTACTTTTCAATTCTACCATTGTTACCTTCCCATTGCTAACATCATCATCAAATCTGTATTTCTTTATTAACATACCACAATTAAACAATGACTAAGCCTTTAGAACACATTTATTTCTTGATTCCTCTGCACCCCCAATGCCTCCATTTTGCTAAACTAGGTTGACATTTCCAGTCCAGGGTTTTGATAAGATTTCTCATTAGCTCATTTCTTCTGTTTTGAGCATACTTACTTAGAACAAAGAATACCAGTGTTGGGGCATTTTTACAACTTTCTCAGAAGAAAAGTTAGGGAAGGAAAGTCAATTATCCTTTAGCAAAGTACTGTTTGCTTTTTTAGCCCCTAAAAATGACTTCCCATGCTGACCATATGCAGGATCTCAGATGAGCAGGATGTATGTTGATGTTTAAGAATAATTTGCTGTCTGGGGACTTACTTAGCTTATCACATATACTCACTCCAGCCCAGTTGCCCTTTTGAGGCCTGCCCAGGTGTGCTGCGCCCCTCTCTCCCCTGCTGGAATGTTCTGTTTCGTTCACCTCCATCTCCATCTTCCTGGGCACAGCTCTTTCAGAGCCTTTTTCTGACCCAAACCGGATGTAAGCACTTCCTTCTTTGACCCCTACAAGGTACCTCATTTATATCTCTCCTGAGACTTAACCTCATTCATTGAGCCTTGTGTTAACCAGCTTTGGGTACTTTCCTACCTCACTCCTCTCCTGGGGGAAAAAGTATCTTATCTTCTTATCCCCCCTGCTAGCACAGGCCCTGGCACGTGGTACACACTGAACTGAAATGACTAGAATGAATCATATGGGGCAAGGAATCACCCACTTGAATGGCAGAAGAAGCGGACTTTTATTTAGTGAAGACATTTGTGTATTTTAATTTTTCTTTGCATCTAAGAGACAGAAAGTTTGTAGAGAAGAACCTTCTTCATCGTGCCCTGGGTGTGCACATTCTTGAGAATCCTCCTTCTAAGAGCAAAGCGCACATCAGTCACTAACGACATTAATCACTGTCTTTCACGGAAGGCTTCCCACACTCTGCTGTTACAGTATCCTGGGTATTTTGATCTGTTTAGAAGCGAAGCCTTAAAAAGTGGTAACATAGGTTTTTCATGTATCATTTATCCTATTACTTCTCCTGCCATCAACCAGACACAGGTATTTAGCTCTCAATTACTACGGTGTCTGTAATAAGGTATAAATGCTCACTTAGGAAAAAAAATTAAGTATCTTTTCTGCTGCTTCTTAAAATTTTTCCCCATCTCCTTGTTTTTATTTCCATTTTTAAAAATAAATATGTTTCAAAGGCTTGATGTAGCTGCCCCCATCCTGGTGCTGGGGGTTCGTACTGCTCCTCCCTCATAGGCTTATGGGTTCATGGGTTAGTGGGGAATCAGACAAGGAAACAAGCAGAGTGATTGTGCTTGGATGTCATGAGAACCTGGGGAAGCCATTGGCGGGCCTCTGCCTGGCCTTGAATACCAAGGAATGCGTCTCAGAGACTACATGAATCAGAAGACTATGAGGTTGAGGAAGAGTTAGCCAGATATGGGAGGTGGAAGGAAATAGTAGAATAGTATCCTGAGCAGAAAAAACCAGTGCCAGAGAACCTGCACATTTGAAGTGCAATTATTTCAGAAGTGTTGGAGTGTCCCGGCAAAAAACAAAGCTTTTCTGTGTGTCTTTATTTAATTAAAAAAATTGTTTTAATTGTTTTTTTTTTTTTTTTTTTAAAGAAATACAGTGCTAAGGCAGCAGTGGGTTAGCCCTATAGCAAACAGGCCCTCTGTTGTGATTAGAACCAAGCCGACCTGGGCTTCCTATGGCTCTTTGAAGCTGAACTTAAAGGCCTGGCCTTGGCCTCCCAACCTAGATATTTCTTAAGTGCAGGGACAGTGTCTGATTCACTCTTTGCTCTATCCTCAGCCCTGGTACAGTGCCAAGCAGCAGCAGGAGCTCAGTTAATATTTTTTGGATGAATACGATGGCCACCCAGAACGTGGGTTACCCTTTGGCACAATCTTGACAGCTTGGGGCCCCCATGGTGGGACTGGGGTGTGCCTGAGCAATGAAGTGGTTAACTTGGCTGCAAGCTTCCCCTGACAGATTTGCTAAGGAAAACCTACTCACAGAGCACGATGCCCTTGATATTGTCAACCAATTAATTCTGTAACTACTCTAACTTAGGAAAGGCCTGCTGATTTGATTTTATCTGTCTTTTAAGACTTATCTTTGATCATATCCCATTCCAGCTGGACTTCCTCTCCTCTTCTTCTCTGCTCCGTTACTGATGGCACAGGATCTAATTACCTCATCACCCCTTAATTTATTTATGAAAAGGCTGAGGCTAAAGAAAAGAAAGAAACTCCTGGGACCTTTGGGGACCTTCTGTAAAAGCTTTCCTTTTCCCATTCCCTCCCTTATGCCCGATAAAACCTCCTTTTCTGTCTCTGGCAAATTGGAATTGTTCTTACTTATTAATTTAAATAAATAAACTTCCCTTCCAGGGCTGAGTGGAGGCCTTCTCTGAGGGTTAAGCCTGGCCTATGAACTCTCAATGGATCAATCAATCCATCAACAAGAATTCATTGATCCTGCAGGAAGCAGCTTTCAAAATCAGCACAGGGCTTCTGGACATCCCGGCTTCCTCTTCACAGGACATTTGGGGAAGGGGAGTCTTTTGAAATTTTAAATTTTATTATTATTATCACACAAATAATACATGGACACATTAATCTTAAAAAGAAAAAAAACTGAAGGACACAGGAATATGTGGGATAACAAGGGAAAGGCTTTCTCCGCGCATCCCATCCCACTGTTAACAGCTTGAGATTGTAACCTTTTATTCAGAACATTGAAGAATGCGCTTTCCGACACGAACACCTATATAAACAAACATCTAATTCTAAAGCTAGCATAAATGGGATCACAATGTAGGTGTAGTTCTACTTTTTTTTTTTTTTTTTAAACAATACGTCTTAGGCATCTTCCAGTCAGACCACACAGGTCTATGTCTTAATGGCTGAAACAGTATTTCACAGCATAGAGGTTCCATTATTTATTTATCCATTTCCCTGCTGAGAGGCATTAACACAGTTTCGAATTTTTCAGGATTACAAGCAAGTGCCGGGTCCCTGGGAATTATCCGTTCAATCACGCATTTATTGTGGGCTCACCATGTGCCACGCACTCTACTAGGGGTTGGGGGTAAACAAAACAGACACCTAAAATTAGTTCTGAGTGACGGAAAGGGGGCATTTTCCTTTCCCAAGAGGACGCGGCCGATTGAAGATCGGTCTCTACATCAGTCCCCCGGGGCGTCTCCCCAGCGAGAAAGGGGCCCCGGGACCCGTCCGTCGGCGAAGAAGCGGGGTGGCGGGGTGACCGAGCTTTTCAGGAAGAGGGGCTGCGGGGCGCGGGCCTGCGGCGAGGAGTCACTCGTCACACACCAAGCGCCGGGCGAGCCAGACGCGGGGCGCAAGTCCGGCGGGGCGGGGCCGAGCGGCGCGCGACCCTAGGCGCGCTCGGGGAGGCACGGCCTGGGCGGCCTCTCTGGCCCCCGCTCCCGCGGGCTCTATGACACCGCGTTGGCTCGCGGGACGGGGCGGGGTTGGCTAAGAAGGAGGAGACCATTTCACGTTCTACATCTCGCGGTATGGCTCAGGCTTGACTCTCGCGAGAAAGTGGAAGGTCCGCGCTTGCGCACTGCTGTAGCGCCTAGTGGCTGTGGCAGGTTTGCCGCCGGGTGTGCGAAAGGAGACTACCCCTCTGGAGGCCACTGCGTTCCCTGCGGCTCGTCACCATGAGCAGCACCTTGGCCAAAATCGCGGAGATCGAAGCCGAGGTAATGGGCATTCGAAAATTCCGTCTTAGCGTTTCTCTTAGGCGGCGTCGCTCCTTCCTGAACTACCTTCAGCCGCGTCAGAACCGGGCCCGCGTCCCCCGACCCCCCTCAGCCTGGGCCTGCGTTCCCCAATCCCTCCTCCCTGACCCCTCCTCCCATTGCCCACATTCCACACGGCTGCACTTAGTACCCTTTTTCAGTGATGGCTCCTGTCCGAACATTATTTCTCTTAGTATTTTCCTTTCGTGTGAGCAGTACTGAATCCTGTCCCCCCACTTCAGCCCTGACCTGCTCAAGTACTTCAGTATCTTTCCTCATCATCCCTCAAACCCCTCGCCCTATCTCCAATCTCTACTTTGAGGACCCCCTTTCCCAGAGTTTTGCTCCCAGGGAATAGAATCTGGAAGTAAATTGTCACCTATGGTAGCCGTTGACTCCACCTGGATTGTTGTGTGATTCTGTTTGAAGCGCTCAGAGCTTTTTAAGATTGGATGGGGCACACCAGGTACAAGCAATTGAAAAGGAATGAGCAGCTGAGTTTTAGTTTAATCTGTGAATACTAATTGTAATAGCCTTGGTCATGTTTCTTCTCTTTGGACCTCAGTTGCTTGTTATGTAATTGGGAGATTGGGCTGGGTGATGGAGAGAATGGATTTTTATTCTTAAGTCTGCCTTAAAATGGATATGTTGACATTAGTAGGACCTAGGAAAAAACATTCTCTCAGAGCTGAGGGAGCATTCATTCTGGTTATTTTACCGTGTAGGAACTGCTCTGATTTTCTGATTTATGGCTGTGATTCCTCCCTTATAGATGGCTCGGACTCAGAAGAACAAGGCCACAGCACACCACCTAGGGCTGCTTAAGGCTCGCCTTGCTAAGCTTCGCAGGGAACTCATTACTCCAAAAGGTGGTGGTGGTGGTGGGCCAGGAGAAGGTTTGTGTTTTTCTTCATCAGTTTTTTTGAGGGGTGTAATTTTTAATCAAGATAATATAGGTGTATGGTTTAAACATAATTTTAAAATTTCTATGAACGTAGATTTGTAATTTTCTAAGCATAAATTCTTGAATTGTGTTTATTTTATTTTATTCTACTGATTTTAAAGGCAAATGAATAGTTTTTAAGTGAGCTAGGGTTTTATTTATATATATCCTGTACTGATCCAAAATAGATTTACAGTGGCTCACAGAAACATGTAAATAAATACAGTCAACAATATAAAGAATAATTGAGAAACTTGATACAAAGGGAAATGCTGGTGGAAAGAATAGGTTGAAGCCAAGAGAGCAAAGTTTAGGACCAAAAGTAAGTCGTAAGGTTTATACACTTCCTAGAGAAGGGCCACAAATTTGACTTTGAATTTGTTTGCAACCTATTGTAAGAAAAGAAGACTCAGTCACAGGGTTTGTAAGAAAAAAGAGAAACCAATTTTTTTAGATCAGTTATTATTTAATATTTGGTCTCTTAAGTACTATGGGTGCTAGAAGGATATGCAACAGTTTAAGCTATAGAGGCATAAAGTTTTTACATCAAACACTGCATTAAATATTGTGACTTGCTATGGGGGAATTTCGTGTGCTTAAGTTCTAAAGCTAAACTGTAACAAGTTGGAGAAATAGGTTCTAGAGGGATAGGCATCCAGAATGTTAAATGAATTACAAGTCTCAGTGCTCCCAGGGATAACTTGTCTCTTCTTTCTGATATTTATTGATGTTTCAGGATTTGATGTTGCCAAGACAGGTGATGCTCGAATTGGGTTTGTGGGTTTTCCATCTGTGGGGAAGTCAACACTGCTTAGTAATCTGGCGGGAGTCTATTCCGAGGTGGCAGCCTATGAGTTCACTACTCTGACCACTGTGCCTGGTGTCATCAGATACAAAGGTGCCAAGATCCAGGTGAGTCAGGTCTGCAAGCCAAGGAAGGGAAGGAATCAATTCTTTTATTTAAAAAGCACTTATTTAGAACTCCCTGTAAGCCAGGGCTGATTTTTGATCTGCCAGGCCCTCAGTGTCTAGCAGGGGAGATAAAATAGTACATAAAAACAATAAAGCAATGGGATAGTGTTTGACTGTACAACAGTGGAGACTTGTGAGGAGAAAGGAAGGACTACTTTTTCCACCTGAGGGTGGTTAGGGAGATCGTCTGGTAAGACAAAAAAAAGTTTCATGTTGAAAGTAACAATGGGGTGGGTCTTAAAGTTCAAATAGAATTTCTCCAGCCAGAGAATGTAAAGGGCAATTTCAAGGAGCCTTAATGGTGAACAGTTTGCTATGGTATGAGCTTAGGTGTGGGACAGGGAGTGGTAGAAACTGAATCTGGAAAGGTAGATTGGAGCTGAATTATGAAAGGTCTTGTGTGCCTGCTAAGGAAGCTGAATTTTATCTATTATGTAGTAGCTGGGGGAGCCACCAGAACCTTTTTAATGTAGAAATGATCAGGCCCTTTTTAGAGGAAAATTCTCTGTGAAGCCTAATGAAGTTGGTGTCTTGAGAAGTTCTTAGATAGATGGCAGATTTAGGGCTCCCAAATAAGGAGTCCTCTTGGGTATGAAAGAAGATATATGTAAAATATAATGGAAAATATTCTTGTTGGCTGCACAGCTAATAAGACAAATTCTGAACTTCATGACATTTAAATCTAGGCTAGAGGTTTCCAGACTTTCTACATTCACAGTACCCTTAGCGGCTCAGCAGTTATTTCCTAACAACTTTTCTTGTCCTAGTAAATTTTTTACAGTGCTCCCAGCCAAAAAAAAAATACCTAATGGGTTCCATTTGTTAAACAGATCCAAAAAATGCAATTATTTATGTCTTTACAGCCACAGTTATTTACTAATGGGGTATGGGCACTGTTGGGTACCACGTAACTTCTCAGACTTTGGAATCAGATTGAATACTCCCAAATTTGTTGCCTTTTCCACATTAATTTTTCTGTGGTACTGACTTTTTACCATAATATCTGCTGAAAAATCTAACTTCCCAAAGATTCAGATCTGGTGTCATGGAAAGCAGTGTAGTAGGATCTAATGAAATTGTGAGCTTTTTTGATCTAGTAGTTCCCTCAGTGCCTGACAGGTATCAAGAACTGCTTCCCTTGAAAATTTAGAACATTCCATATGTCACCCCTAAGTTCTCTGTGGTGCAGCAAGTGCCTTGGTACATCATTTGGAAGCTCTTGGTGTAGGCATTTGTTTTACTTCTTGCTGAGCTGCACAGTGACTTCTGAGGTGCATTCATGCTTCTTTACTATAGAATCCAGTGTAGGGAGGGACTAGTATCCAGGTGGTATTTTCAGTGGCTTTTTATCTTTCTGGTTAGGTGCCCATGTGGAGACTGTTAGGATATGTACCTTTCTAGGACTTTATGTCTAAATGTATATAACAAGAATAAGGATGCTTGGGCATATCTGGACCATTGCTTAATTTCATTTGGTTCCAGAGGCTCGAAAGTTTGGCATCTCAGAGAGTAACCTCTTTCCTAATGAGATACTGTGGCATCTCTCTCTGGGCTTCTAGATGTATTAGAATAAATATCTCTTGCCTTTTCCTCAAAACCTTCATTTGTTTCAGTCTCTTCTGACCTTTTTTTCCCCTCTTTTTTGCACAGTGCTTTTTTTTCCATCTGTTCACTCTGCCTGTTTTTCCCACCCTTCTTTGTTCAGAAACCAAGTTAAGTAAGCATACTAATAGGTATGCTTAACTGAATTAAGATGACTGCCCTCAAATATTTTTAAAAAGTCTGTTTTGTGGCAGAGGACTCATAATCTGTGGCTTGGTAGGAGGGATGTGCAAAATTAGAACCACCTAATAAGAATTATAAGGAGGGAAACTTCTGGGATTTTTTGTTCGGAAGAAAGATATTTTTAACAATAAAGGTGCCTAAAAATGAAATGGTGCCTCTTGAGGTAATTAATTACTGTGTTCAAGTAGTGGCTGAACCACCACTTACCAGGGATGTTATAAAGAAAACTGATGTCACATAGGCCGAGATTGGCCTACAAAGTGTATGTACAGTGCTTTAAAAATCAAGGGGCTTATGTTTCACCTTGCCAGGGTCCTTAGGACTCCTGTTGATTATACTGAGGTATTATGTTTTTTTTTGGCAAGCATACCACAGAAATGGTATGTCCTCCTCCGTGCGTCTTAGGAATTCATGATGTCAGTATGTCTTATTGGTGATGTTGACCCCCATCAGTTGGTTAAAGTGGTGTCTGTGGGATTTCTCTACTACAAAGCTGTTATCTTTCTTTTTGTAGTTAATAAACATCCTGGGGGAGATACTTTGAAAAGATGTAAATCCTGTTTCACAAACTTGCCCTCTCATTTTAGCATTTGTCTGTGGATCTTGCCTAATGGTGATTTTTTGTTTTTCTCTTTCTTACTACATTTATTAATTAGAATTCTACTATATGGAGGAGTTGTTCCTTCTTTCCCATTTGTTTATTTGTTTGTTTATCACTGTGGGCTCATGGATATTTATTTTATGGGTGATAATCCAGTACTACCATTATTTTATTACTCAAATTGTTCCAGCTATGACTATTAGGAACTCCTTTAGGTTGGCACCTGTGTTCTTTCCAGAAGCCCCTTTCTTTTCGTGAGTACTTCCTTATTTTCTGGCCAACACACGGTGTTCCAGGCTAATCTTATATTTTCCCTGCTTCAGTCCTGGAATCAACCACTTCTGAAGGAGCACTGTTCATTTCATTAGAGATAGGTGTATAGAAATCAAGATCTGGTGTGCTCCTTACTCCCAATGTAGCTTTTAAAATCAGTGTAACCAGAGTTTCCAAGTCAAGGCAGGTATATTGAACATAAGTTATCTTCTTTGAAAGAGAAAGAGTAGCTCAATTTAACTGATGTATCAGTTTTAAAGGAGATAATGTTATTTTTTATGTAGTGAGGAATAGGAAGGAGCTTTTGAGCAGGTTCTTGAATGAAAATCTTGAACTCTCTAAGCACCTCCTGAGTTCTTTTTCATTGTGGTTTATTTAACGTGAACTATAGTTTTATAATGTCAAAATGCTTATAGCAAAGGCTAGTTTTAAATGATAAACTGCAACTATATCCCTGTCTGTTCACTTGAATAATTCAATATTGACTGTACAGTAGACCCTTGGTATTTTCAAATTTTATATATGCTCTTAACATGACTCTTACAAGCTTCTAACTATAGTTTGTAACCTTGCTCACATGTGAATTTGAATCATATGTGCTGTGGAGTTGGTTTTGATGTTCTTATCATTAGATACATACACTGTGACTTGTGTGAGGTTTTACTTTATCACATTTCCTGAGCAATTGAGTGGTCATTTTCAACTGCGGACACATATCATAGTCACCCTTGAAGCCTTTTGAAATACAGATCGATATCTGAACCCTGCTTTGACTCCTCCAAATCAGACTGCAGGGATGAGGCTCAGATACCTGCATTTTTAATGGTTTTACAAGTGATTCTTACGTGCTCACCTGATTAAGGTTGACTGCAGAAATTTTTGTGAATTGGGGGATTTGCAAAGGTCTCAGTATTTATCATTTGTGAATGTCCTAATCCAGTTATTATCTACAGTAAGGAATTTTTGTGGAGGTTCAAATTCCTGAAAAGTGGAGGAATACGGAAAGATACTCATGTAGAATAATGGATTTGCCCCCCCACACACATGTAGGTTATAATCTTACTTGATTTATTAGGAGTGTGACTTTGGGCCAAATCACCTAACCTCTATGAACCTCAGCTAATATCCTTATTCACAGAGTAGTTAGACTATTTTAAACTAGATGAAGTATATAAGAAGCTTGTAGCTGACATTTATTAGATGTTTAGTAAAAGTAAGATTTACACACTCATTTATAAGGAAGATTGGGTTTGGATCTCCTAATTTTGGATCTTGAGAAATAAATCATTCTATTTGATCTGTTCAGATTTACAACCAGTTTTTCCTTTTCTCTCTTTTCTCTTGTCCTTAATCTTGCAGCTTCTGGATCTCCCAGGTATCATTGAGGGTGCCAAGGATGGGAAAGGTAGAGGCCGTCAAGTCATTGCAGGTAAGTGGTCCAAGGCCACCGTCCTGGGATATCATCCCTTTATTGGGTTATTTTATTTTATTTTATTTTATTTTATTTTATTTTATTTTATTTTATTTTATTTATTTTATTTATTTTATTTTATTTTATTTTATTTTATTTTAATTTAATTTAATTTAATTTTATTTTATTTTATTTTATATTTTATTTTATTTTATTTTATTTTATTTTATTTTATTTTATTTTATTTGGTACTGTTCTTTTAGATGGGTCTTTTAGTATCACTGTGAAGGAAATAGTTTTACCTGACTTTTCACTGGAGTAGAATGTCAGAACTTGAAGGGATCTCAGACAGTAACAGTCCAGATCCCCATGTGAAGAGAAACACTAAGGACAGAAGTGAAGTGCTTTGGTACAGTGTTGCACTGTTGGGCAGATTCAGAACCAGAATTCAGGTTTCCTGACTCCCACCCATGCCTTTTCTTCTTCTTTTTTTTTTTTTTAATTTAAAGTAAAATGTTATAAAAGGCTAATCTTGATTGCAACAATCTGCTACCCCACCTCTCTTCACCTCTACTGTCATTCCCCATTGGCAACTATGTCAAATCTTCAACTATTCTACTTATCCTCATATTTTAAAATATTATGCTTATATTGCTATTTCATGGTTAGACACCATCTGTTGGTTTCATGTTATGGTAGAAAATTAGCTCTCTTATACTACATACCTCTTTTCCTATTCTTTTAAAGAAATTATATCATAATTTTTAATTAACTCATCAGTCATAGTTTACATTATTATATAAAGACTGTAACTTGTTCAGTGCTGAGATAAGTAGTATATTATGACTTGTTTTCTTTCTCTTGAAATCTGTTTTTGAAGTTTATTTTTTGTGGAATTAATAATTGACTCTCTCTTTTGTTCTGTTTACTTTTCTGTGTTTGCTAATATTTTTCAAATGTTCCAATAGATCAAATGCCTACCAATCAGTATTTTTCTAGATACTTGAATACAGTTCCAAATACTGTCTTACTGATTTCATTCTCTCCTCTCAACTCTGACACTACCTTGCTGTCTTCCCTTTGTCTTTTATGCTTCAGTCTGGATTGGTTGCTTCCTAGACCAGACCTGTCCAGTAATGGAAATGTTCTACAGTAGTGGAAGTGTTCTGAATTTGTGCTGTCCAGTGTGGTAGCCATAGGCATATATGGCTGTTGAGCACTTTAAATGTGTCTGGTGCAATTGAGCTGAATTTTAAATTTTATTTAATTGAAATTAACTTGAATTTGAAATGCCCCAGGTGGCTAGTGGAGTCTGTATTGGACAGTGCAGCTCTAGACTTTACACATGGGTGTCATCCTGAGATTTTCTTTTGTGTTCTTGTGTGGGATCCCCTATTTCTTAGAGTCAGTGTTTTATATTTTTGGGGTTATTTTAATGTTTTGCTGAGTCACAGTTTTTACTGACATACTGAAAAAGAATGATAGGTGAGTTCTGTTTTTTTTGTGTTTGAAAATATTTTTATTCTACACTTATATTAACTTACTAATTTAGCTATTTATAGAATTATGGGTTCAAAGTCATTCATAGATGACTGTCAGAAACATTATGCTATATTAAAAGAGCTGGGCACAGAAGACTGACTACATTGTGTATGATTTCATTTATATGAAACTCTAAAAAAAATGCAACCTAACCTATGGTGACAGAAAGCAGATCAGTGATTGATTGAAAACTGAGGGTAAGATGGTTTGCAAAGGGGCCTTAGGGCACTTTTGGAGGTGATGGAAATGTTCTGAATCTAGATTGCTGTGGTGGTTATACAGGTATGTACATTTGTCATCAAACCATATATTTAACATAGGCACTATTTATTTTTTATAAATTATACCTCAGTGAAGTTTACAAAAATATGCTAACTTATTAAGATATAAGATAATCTTATTCTTTGAGAATTCTTGTTGTTTTAAATCTTTCTGAACTTTTTCAGGGATTCAGGTTATTGCCTGGTTTGTATCTTCATTCCGAATTATTTTTCTGCTTGTGAATCTAGAAGTTGACACATCTTCTAGGTACACTAATAGAAAATAAAGCATACATTGCAAATTGACTTCTGGTGTAAATCTTTGGTAACCTTAAGAACTTCATGTGTGTCTATGTATTAAAAAAAAAATCCTTTGTCTCTTAAGTATAGGAGCTTTACACGACCATCTCCCCCACACCCACCTGTTTGAATATTTGAGTTATGTTAAGTCTTTAATGAGCTTTGAAAAAAATTTGAAAGAAAATTTGTTTTCAATTCTTCAGTGGCTAGAACGTGTAACTTGATCTTGATTGTTCTGGATGTCCTGAAACCCTTGGGACATAAGAAGATAATTGAAAATGAGCTGGAAGGCTTTGGCATTCGCTTGAACAGCAAACCCCCCAACATTGGCTTTAAGAAGAAGGATAAGGGAGGCATTAATCTCACGGCCACTGTAAGTGGAGAAGGTGATATGGGACAGGTTGCTGAAGGGACTAGGGTGGGGAGTGGATTGAGGTACAAGGACATTGACATTTGGAAATTGCCTGGCTTCTTCCAGCATTAATCAAGGTAACACAATGATGTAATGACTGACAGAGTAGGACAAGAGTCAGTCTCAGACTTATCTTTCTGGCTTTACTTCCTCTTTTGGGTTATTTATTTGAGGTGGTATGGAACTGTAAACCAGTGTTATGCTTGCGTGAGGTAGAGAGCTACCAATATCATCTGTTTTCATTCATTCAACACAAGTTTATAGAGCACCTACCATGGGCCAAGCATTGTTTTAGGCTTTTGAGGGGAAGGGAAGAGGGAGCAAAATAGACAAAAGTTCCTGCCCTTGTATTCTAATGGGGAAAGTAGCAAACAAAATTAATTAGTGATTATAGCATATTAGATGATAGTAAACCTAAGGACAAAAGTAAACTAGGGAAAGATGGAGAGTGTTGGTGGGAGGGTTGCAGTTTTAAGTAGGTTGATCAGAGAAGTCTTAACTGAGGTGACATGGAGTGAACCAAATGAGATTCCTATCTTGAATAACATTTCATATAAAGGGGACATCCAAGTGCCAGGCCTTGAGGTAGAGCATGCCTTTGCATGTTTGAGGAACAGCAGAGTGAGCAAGTAGGAGAGTTAGTAAGAAATGAAGTCATAGTGTAGGTCCATATGTGCTTTTACTGGGCAGGAGATAGGCAACTTCTGGTTGGGTTCCAGTCTGTGGAGTAAAATTGATTTGATTTAGGTTTTAATGGAATCAATCTGGCTGTTGAGAATAGACTGAAATGGGTTAAGAACAAAAGGAGAGAGATTTAAGTGAAGTAAGTCAGAGAAAGGCAAATATATGATGTCACCTGTATGTGGAATCTTAAAAACAAAAAATACAAAATTTATTTACAAACCAGAAATAGACTCATGGACATAGAAGACAAACTGGTTACCAGCAGGGAGAGGGGAGGGATATATTAGGAGTTTGAGATTGACAGGTATACATTATTGTATATAAAACAGATACACAACATGATCTACTGTACAGCACAAAGAACTATATTGTTTCTTGAAATGAGCTCAAATGGAAGAAAAAAAATGAATATATAACTGAATAGCTTTGCTATACACTTGAAACTAATGTAAATCGACTACACTTCAATTAAAAAAGAAACCATTTAAGAGGTTATTGCAATAATCCAATCAAAAAGTGATGGCCTTTACTTCACCCTGCCCCAAAAAAAGTTAAAAAAAAAAATCTTAGACCAGGGTTAACAGTGGAGGAGACGTAAAGTAGTTGATTGTGGAAAGATCTTGGAAATAGCTGGTAGGAATTACAGCTAGATTGGATGTGGATTATGAGAGAAAGAAATGACTGAATTTTTTTTTTTTTTGGTAGGGGTAGGCAATCAGGTTTATTTATTTTTAGAGGATGTACTGGGGATTGAACCCAGGACCTTGTGCATGCTACACATGCACTCTACCGCTTGAGCTATACCCTCTCCCCTAGTAGTTATCATCTTTAAAGCTATCATCTTAGCTGAGGAAGTTAGTATAAACAGAGAAGAGGTTCGAGGATTGAGCTTTGTGACCTCCCCCCAATAATTAGAGGTTGGGAGATGGGAAGAATCAGCAAATAATTCTTCTCAGGCAAAGAAGAAGGAAAACCAGAAGAGTTTGGAATCCTGGAAGCCAAGTGAAGAGAGTGTTTCTGATTTGTGGAGCCATCAATTCTATCAAATACTGCTTCTAAGTCATGTAATTGAGGACTGAGAACTTCCTGCAGCTTTTAACATTCTAGAAGTCCAGATTATTTGGCTGGCACAGGTTTGAACTGTCCTGCCCAAAAGAGCTTTTCCATTATCCTGTCATAATGTTCGAATTTGAGCATTCCGTATTCTCTATTTTTACTAAGGCTGCCATAATAAAGTACCATAGACTGGGTGGCTTAAACAACGGAAATTTAATTATCTTTGATTCTGGAGACTGGATATCTGAGATCAGGGTGTGAGCAGGACTGGCTGCTTCTGAGGCCTCTCTCCTTGGCTTGTAGATGGCTTTGTGTCTTCATATGATCTTCCTCTGTGTGTTTGTGTCCTAATCTTCTTTTCTTGAAAGGACATCAGTCACATTGGATTAAGGCCCACCCATATTACCTCATTTTAATATAATTATTTCTTTAAAGACCCTATCTCCAGTCACATTCTGAGATACTGGGGTTCGGACTTCAACATATGAATTTGAGTGGGGATAGGGAAACAATTCATACGATAGCACCTTCTTGTGAGTTCGAAAAAATTGTAGTTTTTAAGTATTTCCTACTAGAAGTAAGTTATCCTCATCCAGGATAACAGTCTTTAGAAATAAGTTTGCACCTTATGTAGGATTATCCAGGTACACCAAGAGATGCTCTTAGGAGATTGTTTACCAGTCATTGTCTTCTGTGCCTATTCAGTGCCCTCAGAGCGAGCTGGATGCTGAAACTGTGAAGAGCATTTTGGCTGAATACAAAATTCATAATGCTGATGTGACTCTGCGTAGTGATGCCACAGCGGATGACCTCATTGATGTGGTGGAAGGAAACAGGTACAAACTGAATGGTGCCTAAGTATGAATTGGAAGCCTTGTAATGGAAACAACATCGGATTATGAATCTGGCAGACATCGATTCTAACTCCAGTTGTGGTATTTAAAATAACAGTGGGCCTTGCTTTCTTTAGCTTTAAAATGAAGGGTTGGTCTTGATTGCTGATATCCTTCTTTGCTCTGAAATTTGATCACGATGATCAAATTTCTCATTTCAGTTACTTACTGTAAACTAGGCTGTCCCCCAAGCTCTGTGTCATATGGTGGTTGAAGAAAGTAGTGTCTCAATCTGCTCTCCCAGAATTAATGCATCTGAGAAGTTCTTTACGCTGCTGTGCAGAACTCAGAGCAGGTTGGGCTGTATCTGTTTTCTCTAAGGGTAACCTAAGGGTATATAGCTGAAACCCTATTCCATAAAATATTACTATTATTAGTATTTGAAATTAAATAATAATTGAAACCACTGTTAAAATTATTCCTGGCATTTGGATATAATATTTTCTAGTTACATTCCTGTTCATTTTTTTCCTGTTTCTTGCATGAATTTATTTAATCCTCATTTGAAAACAAACAAAAGCCACTGCTTTGAGTTAGGGGTTTAGTAAGTAAGGTACTTAAAGCCTGAGAGTTGTGGCTTGCCTAATTATTAGTAACCTTAGCTGCTGTATTGATTGAGCATTAGGACTGTGACATTGCTAGATACTGTGTTAAAAACTTTTTTTCCATTCTTTAAAGTTATCATGAAATACATTATTAGTGATGTACTTTACATTCTTACAACTTGTAAAACAACTCTGGGAAATTGACTGTGAGACTTGCTCTGGGACACATGTCTAGAAAGTGACAGAGCTGGGAATTCAGTCTGTATGACACCAAAGCTTGTGTTCTTTCCGCTGCAGCATGCTTTCTCAGTAATTAGCTGTGTGGCAACAGACTACGGCCCGAGTTTTGTTACTTCTCAGCCCATGGTTCACTTTTTGGATGTTCTACCTTATTTTGGTAGGAAGCTTTTTTGTGTGCTGGCCTACTTATGATCCCTTTGAGATTCTCTGCTTTGAGGTCCTGGGTGAGGGAGATAATCAGACTGACAATCTTGCCCACAGCTGCAAACTAATGTACTGTTTTTCTTCTGTTTTCATAGAGTTTATATCCCCTGTATTTATGTGTTAAATAAGATTGATCAGATCTCCATTGAGGAACTGGACATCATCTATAAGGTGCCTCACTGTGTGCCCATCTCTGCCCATCACCGCTGGAATTTTGATGACCTGTTGGAAAAGATCTGGGACTATTTGAAACTAGTGAGGATGTAAGTCTTAGTGGATAGTGTAACATTACTGTAGGACTTAAACCAGGTTGTCCTAAAATGATACCCTCAGGAACTCAGTAACATAATCGGTCTCTTTTTGGAAATACAAATAAATTCCTATCATCCACAATGTGCCCTGTATTGAGGGCACATTCTTCCTCAAGATGGAGGTTATCTGGTCTGATCTTCAGGGCGATGGAGGGTTGATTTGCATTCGCACATGAAACATTTCAAGAAGTAGATAACCTCTGCTCCCTCGCTGTTCTAGTTACACCAAACCCAAAGGCCAGTTGCCAGATTACACATCCCCAGTGGTGTTGCCTTACTCCAGGACCACGGTGGAGGATTTCTGCATGAAGATTCACAAAAATCTTATCAAAGAATTTAAATAGTAAGTATCATGGGCATGTAGTGCCTTCTTTTCCCTACAAGCTGCTGGTTCCAACTAGCAGTTCTTAGGATAGCATTACAGAAATTGGGCATCAGAGAGGCTGCTGAAATGCTTGCTTGATTAGAACTTTTCAGTGTCTTCTTAAAACTGTGCTGGTTTGGAGCAGGAATAGCTCTGGAAGCCTTTTTAGGTTGGGATGGCTGATAGTACAGATGATCAGGTTGCTCATTTCATTTACTTACTATGAACTAGGTTCTGACTTCTCTTGTTAATTCATCTTCCTCTTGGCAAACACAAATGTTAATTCTTCCTGCCAGCAACATACTGGGCTTCACTGAGGACCCCTTTAAACCTTACGCATGGGTCAACCCCACTCCCTGCGCCGGTCTCTTTCTCATACTTCTCACTGCTGATATGGGCTGAAAAATTTTTTTATATTATCTTATTTTAAAACTAATTTTAGGCTTACAGAAAAGTTTCAAAAATAGTAATAGTTTCCTTATGTCCTTCACCCTACTTCTAACATTATCAGCGCACATTATCATAGTACAATTAGCAAGAACTGAGATTAGCATTGGTAGAATATTAACTAAAACTATAGACCTTATTTGAATTTTAGTATCTTTTCTACCAGTGTGGAAATACTTCCTTAGTCTTTCAATGTCTTTGATCTTGGTACTTTTTTTTTTTTAACGCAAACTTATTATTTGTTTAGGGGAATACATGAATTTAGGAGATACAGGATTCCCCTAAATCAGGGAGGGGCAAATAAAAGAGATGGGTCTCACTGTGTTGCCAGGATGGAGTGCAATGTCTATTCACTGATCCCACTACTGATCAGCACCGGAGTTTTGACCTGCTCTCTTTCCGACCTGGGCCAGTTGACCCCTCCTCAGGCAACCTGGCCGTCCCCCGCTCCCAGGAGGTCACCACATTGATGCTGTGTGGCACGCAGTCAGCATAGCGCACTGCAGCCCAGAACTGCTGGGCTCAAGTGATCCTCCTGCCTCAGCCTCTGTGTAGCTGGGACTACGAGCGTGTGCCCCCACGCCCAGGGATCCTACATACTTTTGAGGAGTACTGATCAGTTATTCTGTAGACTCTCCCTCACTTTGGGTTTGTCTAATGTTCCCTCATGATTGAAGTGAGAGTATGCACTGGTAAGAATAGCACAAAAAATGATGATTGTCCTCAGTGCATTGTATCACAGGATTCGTGATGTTGCTCTGTCTAATTGATGGTAATATTTGCTTTGATGCTTGGTTATGTAAGTGTTTGCTGGGTTTCTCTGCTGTAAAGATACTATTCTCTTTGTGTTTGATAAATGTCTTGGGAGAGACTTTGAGGCTGTGAAGATCCTGTTTCTCCTCAGACGTTTGCCTGCTGATTTTAGCATCTGTAGTGGGGCTTTTCTGCAACATTTATTGGTATGTTGTATGGTTAATGGTGATTCTTTCTTTTCCTCTTTCATTTTACATTTATTTATTGGAACTCTGTTGTGTGTTACAGCTGTCACTTCTCCCTATTTATTAATTTAATCCATAGTTTATATCCATATGAGCTCTTGGATATTTATTTCGTAGGTGCTGTAAACCAATACTATCATTTTGTTGTTCAAATTGTTCCAGCTTTGGTCATTAGGAACTCCTTCAGATTGGCTCCTGTGTTCTTTTCATTGGTTGCCTTTTCTTTTTTTTTAAATTTCCCTACTTTGGCACTACTAGATTCATAGTGATTTTCCCTGCACCAGCCCTGGAGTCAGTCACTTCTCCAAGAAGCCCCGGTTTACAAGATCTGTGTGCTAGGTGTGCTCATCGTCAGTGGGCTGTTTTTGCTTGTAGGCTCTCTCAGCAGACAGAGCTAGGAAATATACGTACAGATACTAACCTATGCTTACAAATATATCATTTCTCTCTCTTTTAGTATGTATCTATCTGCCTATCTATCTAATTTACCCATCCATCCTCATCTCTCTATATTAAAAACCATGAGTTTATACTGTTACCTCTGATTCCAGCTTAACACTACAGGGTTCATTTTAGCCTTCTCTCTCTTTTTTTTAATTTAATTAAATTTTATTTTTTAATAGAGGTACTGAGGATTGAACCCAGGATCTCGTGCATGCTAAGCATGCACTCTGTCACTGAGTTATACCCTCCCCCCATCCTTTTTCTTACTTTTAACTTTCTCCAACAGTGAGAAACTTGGCTGTCATTATATATAATCTGCTTATTTAATTCTTCTCTGTGTGTGTGTGTGTGTGTATATATGTTATACATATATATTATATATAATATATATATTATATATATATGTAAAGTAGCTCAGAATTGCAACCCGTAATCCTGTGAAAAATATTATAACTAACTGAATTACAGTATTAATGAATTATTCTTTCCATTTTTACAGTCTGAAATTTAAAAAATTATTTTAAAAATAAAATAGAAAATAATTGTAGAAAATCAGGAAAGCATAAAAACAGTGATGTTTTAAAAAATACTTGTTATGATCATAAAAATACTGAAAGAGTAAATTCTTTTATTAAGCTTCATATTCCTTTTATCAAAAATAACTATATTCCACACATAGATGCTAATTTCTCCTATCCTCAAACATTATATTTTGGCACATACTTGAATCAGTAAAAGAGACTCTTGGGGAAAGTGAGACATTTTCTTTTTTCAAAACCTCATAAATTTCTGTGTGGTTTTTGCCTTCCATGGTAACAGAATACTGTTCAAAGCCTCTGAACTGTAAGTTAACCAGGGAATTAAATGAAAGGGGAGAAAAATATTTTGGGGAAGAGACATATCAAAGCAAGTAGAATTTTACTTGGTAACTATTTTCCTGTTTTTAAATTATTGCACAACTGGTATTTTAATAATAAGAAAATTCAGCTTAGTCCTGCTAATTATAACATACGTCCCTGTTCCATTCCCTTTGCACCCTTGACTGCACGCACACATCCTTTGATAATTTACTATACACCGTTTTCCATGTGTTATAATACTCATATATATCACTTTTATAATCCTATAAACTGGGTTTTTCATTTCTTTAATCCAAAAGTAGGATGAATGATTATATGGCTTTTGATATGTTTTGCTGCATTGCTTCCTGAAAGGACAACCTGTTTACATGGCCATCAGCAGAACGGAAGGCATTGACTTTTCTGCAGGCATTGAGTATGATTGCTGAAAACCAGCTTTCTAGTTTAAGATAGAAAATGATTACCTTGCATTTATTTTGCTTGTTAAAGTACATTTGAAAATTTTTATATATATTTGTTGTACTAATGCTGTTATATCTGTTCCTGTTATTTATCTATTTTTATTTAAAAAGTGAGATTTTGTTTAGTGATTTTTTTTGGGGGGGTGGAATATAGATTTTAAAGAAGTTTTGGTGCAAAGGCAATATTATAATAATAATATGGCCACCATTTGCTATCCTTTGCTACATAGTTCTTAGCTTCTGTGAGTCTGTTCTTAGTGTCTTTTTCACTGATTTCCATTAGCAACACATCATACTCTTAGTATTGGATAAAATTTACCTTCCTGTATTCTAAGAAATCAGGAGACCATGTCAATTAGGGTTTCTTAATAGGGAGGGAGGATTTTCCTAGCATGGCTGAGGAAGGACGTCCTACATTTCTTACTAGTACCCACTGCTGGTTTCAGTAGACCCAGCAAAAACTGGTACTCTGTAACAGTCTGCAACTGACATTGCATCTGTAGGACTGAATTTCCAGTCGATTACTTCAGAGTATTTCTCTGTAATAAACCTATACTTTCTCCTTGTAATTTTAAATTAGTCTTGTCACACTTCTCATTTGCAGTTTTTCTTTTTGACTTTTCTAAGTTGGCTCTGGAACAAGAGGAACCACACAACTTCCAAAAGTCCTTGCCACTTTTTATGTCAAGGCTCCCGTGTGCCACACTGTTGGGGAAGCTAAAGCCTCTGGACCTTGACTGGGGACAGGAGACCTTGGCTGTTTAAGCCTTTGGCTCTTAAGAACCGGAATGCTAAATCTTAGCAGAAAGTGGCACCTAGGTAGATAGCACGGGAGCTAGGTGATTATTTACACTGACTGTTCTTTTTTTCCCTTCCATACAGCGCTCTGGTCTGGGGTCTCTCTGTGAAACACAATCCTCAGAAAGTGGGTAAAGACCATACGTTGGAGGACGAGGATGTCATTCAGATTGTGAAGAAGTGAAATCTTCCCCATCCACCATCTGCCGGGCCAACCACAGCAGCTTCCCCCATGACCAAACACCCGACCCCAATCCCCGTCTGGCTTTGGCAGCCAGGATACAGGGGAGGGAGATGGAGGCTCCCAAATTGGAACGTCATTTGTCTTAACTTAGTATCACCTTGTACGTTGAACTGCATAAAGGACCTGGTAGGCCAGCCATCTATGTACAGTTCATGTGTCATTGTCAGAATTTGTTTTGGGGTGGACTGAATGAGGATGGGTATGTATAGTGAGGCAACTGCACAAGGGGTACTTGGGAGCTTGGTCTTAAATGTGAAATGGATAGCAGTGTGACTGCAGCATCTCACTTGATGGTTAGTTATGGGAAACCCTTCCAACCTGATGTGGCCTTTAGTCCTTTCAGGTGGTCTTTTCTAGATGATACTGGAGAAAGGACTTGATGTAAGCTAACTGATTATTCCCTGCAAGGCTAGCCCACTTGGGAGATGGTGTAGTGTGGCAGTTGAGTAAAATACTCTGACCAGGCACATCAGGCTTTGGATTGCAGGCCCACTTCTAATTAGCCGTAGAACCCTGCAGAAATTACTCAACTTCTATAAGCCTCGATTTCCTCGTGTAACATCGAGGTAGTAGTGACACTTCTAGAATGAAGATTCTTAGTATTAAGAGAGATGGTACTTGCAAAATGCTTATTAGCATAGTGTCTGGCATATAAGTCCTTGGTGAATGTTGGCTCATGTTGTTCCCTTTCCTCTAGTTAGAGCACAGCTGTGTTGTCAGTGTTGGGCTGAATATTGAGTTGAATCATGCTGCCAGCTGAGCACCACTAAGTGTCTCCTTTCTCATAGCCCAGCCCTTCTGCTTGCACTCCCATGGCAGTCCTGGCCCCACACATAACCTGGGTGAAGGCATGGAGGCAGAATATTGCAAGGGAGGCAACCAGTGTGCTCAGAACAGGTTTGTAGGTATATGTGTATGTATGGAGGTGGGAGGTTAGTTTAGGAGGAGGCATTGGCGCAGGACTACTTAGAGGGTACAAAGGGCATAATTAGAGGTTTTGGACTGGGAATAAAGAAATTTAAAGGAATTGTCTTGATAATAGGAAATTGGCAAAAATCTGTGTGTTGAACTGGGCTAGTGAGAATATGGGAGAGGAAGGGTTTGGGCATATAGGTACAGAGGAGAAAGCGAAACTCAGTAACTGACTAACTTGCTCTTTGGAGGAATAAAAGTCAAAGATTATTCCAGTATGGATTACAGGGATGATAGAGAAGGGTAGCCCCTGAGAAAATCGGGGAGAAGAGAAACATAGGAAGACAGTTTGATTTTAGATGAAGTGAGCTAGATCCTCTAGCAGGTTGTGAGGAGTGAGGATGTGGGATTATCCACATACTTAGCCATTTCCAGTACTTGTTACTCCTGTTACCTTAGTGACAGTTATTTCCCTCTGATAGTCTTCCTAGAGCTTGGGCGTAGCACTGTCCCCAGACCAGGAGATAAGCCTCTCAGGCTTGGTATCCTAGTCACTTTGCAGTAGACCTTGGTATCACTGGTACGTTCACGATAGAGGCCATAATCTAGAGCCTACCCCAACTCTTTAGAGAAATGTTGGCTTTCTGAGCTATGGGATTTCCACCAGGGTTTGCTCTCCAGCCCCAGCATAGGTGGCGTTTTCAGAGAATCAGAATCACTTTCACTGGGCTTCAATGAAATGCCAGGATGTTGGGGAGAGAAGGTTGCTGAAATCCAAGTTCATCCAAGGCCTTGCTTCCATCATTCAGCACCTTCTCCTTCAGTGAGACCCCTGGGGGCGTTTGGGGGAGAATCCTACTCCTTTCTCTCCCTTTTTGGGCTCAGAGTTGGGAGTTTTGGGAGACAGGTATAGTTTTGTGTTAGAAATGCTGCCTGGCGTAGGGGCCATCAAGGAGGCTTACTCCTACACTGCAAAGCTTTCTCTTCGTGAACTCCAAGACTAGAGTTGTTTGGCTGTCACAGCATGGCTTGAATTTCCTGTGCTGGTACATATTCCATCTTTCTTTCCTAATCTGTTTTAGCACAGCTAAGCAGACTCACTGTCCTGTGCCATTAACTGTGGATGCTTTTAGCTGTGTTTAACAGCAGGAACTAACTTAACCAGCTGAAATGGAAGGAAACTCTTCTCTCACATAAGCTGTCTGGAGCTCAGAAGGGCTTGTGGTTGCTGGTGTGTCATTGAGGATCCAAATTCTTTCCATCAAGCTACTCTGTCCATTGCAGTTTGTTGGCTCTGCTGGACAGCTGGCCTCCCTCAGCCACAGAATGCTCAGTCCCAGGCTTTACATCGCTCTTTTGGGGAAGCCATTTTCCAGAGGGTGCCAGCCAATTTGTCCTTGTGTCTCATAGCCTAAATTGGGTCACATACCCATTCTTGAACCAACTGTTAGTAAAGGGAATAGAATTATTGAAGAATTAGGTACTCCTGTAAGTTATTTTCATTCCTGGAGTGTGTTTATCTCATTTGCAGGCCAGTAGACCTGACTTCCCTTCCATCTTAATATACTCAATAGCTGTCTCCTGGAAGAAGGCCTGGCTGTACATTCCCACCCCCCACCCCCTTCTTATTGATTACTACTAACTAATCCCAAGTGCTGGCTACTCTTTCCTTTCTTACCTGCCCCCGCCTTAACTTCCATGACCTTCTCTGTGGTCCTGTTTTTTCACTTTGAGGCGGTCTTGCATGTCCTGGCCTTGATTGCTGCTAAAGTTCTCAGAGTTGTACCATGTAAGACATGTTAGCGGAGACAGCACTTTCTCCTGCCCTTATCCTTTGTCTGTCTCTTAGCTCATGAAGACTGCATTAGCTTCCTCTTCTGCCTCTACTCTGTCCCATTCACTAGAGTAGTTTCGTTAAGATCTGTGTAACTAGCTTCTGCTCTTTTCTCAGCAACACATTTCCTTCTGGCTCCATCTCACCAATTATTGGCTGATGGCTTTTCCCTTTGCTTCGTGCCTACACGTGTTTGTTTCTGTCATCCCAGCTTCTAGCCTGAAAGTGAAGCTCTTACTGACAGTTCCAACCCAATCTTCCCTACTCTACACCTAAAACTGTTGGTTCAGCATGAAAGAGGACACAGGAAAGATGAAACTGATTCAGGTGTCTGTGTTCTGCCACTGTTCTTCAGAGACTTTCCCAGTTTCAACTAGGAAACAAGGCATTTGGGAGAAGTCTAAACGGCATATTTCTGTAGCTGAGGAATTACGGTCAGTTGATCTCACTGGGGGAGGGAGTGCTAATGAAGTTGAAGTACCAGGAAGAAACAGACCTCATGCTCAATCCATAAAGCCACATTTTTGTTGAAAGACGACTTGCTTTCTTGTGTTCCTGGATGTACCGAGCAGGGTGAGCAGCTCCAGGTTTACTGGCTACACCCAACACTCAGGCTGTTTTTCACCCTTGTAGTCAACATCCAATCACCTTACCTACTTTACCTGTGAATGAGAATGGTCTTATTACTTGACCCTCTAGTATGAAGTCAAAGTAGCTTTAATGGCCCTAAATGGACAAGTATTGAGAAATTAGATGAGTTCAGTTGAGGAGCTTGTAAAATAAGATTGTCACCTCAGAGCAATAGGACTGAAAAACCTTCAGTCAGCAAAGGAGACTTAAAACCATAGAGTATTCTGGTAGGATCCTTTTTTCCAGAATGTGGTGCATGAAATTAAGGTGAATAATGAAAATAACTGTGAGCTGAGGAAGGAGATACAACACAAGGGATCAGTTAACACAGACACCAGAGTCTTGAGGGAAGTTCTATATGGAAAAATATTACAGACTGAATCAAGAATCTGAGACCCCATTTTGCCCTATAGGGGGACTGACCTGGAGAACAGGAAGCCAACCAATTGTTGACATTTGCCCCAGTAAATGTGGATTTGTTTGGGAGAAACTACCATAATATACATGATTACCTAGTAAACAGACTTTTCACTAGGTGGGTTTAATTTTAGAAACTATACACTGTAATCTGGTATTAGCCACAAGATACCTGTAGTGTCAGCCCACCCTAAACTGGCCCATTGAGGTCTTCAAGGCCCACGAAAGAGGGCCATAGCTTCCTTTTCCTAAATGAGAGTTCAATTCCATGAGCTTTAAAGAAAAATTAAAACTTCAGATAATCTCCCTCAAGGAAGGGATTCAGGAAGAAAAACACAACAGTGCCGTTCACTTCATTGACACACTTAGCATATGCAATTTTAATGGGCCAAAAGAAAAAGTTCCAAATGTACAAGTGGGAAAAAAAATCCAAACTTGACACAGGCTTAACTAATGTCAGCTACTTTTATGTACAGCTGTATAAGTTCAAAAAAGCTATCCTATAAGTATGTACAAAAGTTGTTTATACACAGGTCTGTACACAAGGTTCTATACATTTATTTCCTTAGAACCCTTAAGGTGTCACCTTTTGGTGAAGACACCAACACTTCATTCACATATCTTACAAAAAAAGACTGTTTCCAGGACTGACAACACCGTGCATCCTGTATTCAGACCACGTAGGTTCCACTCGGGTTAAGTTCCTTCTGTCATGATGCAGACCACACCAGGTGCCTGGGTGCCTTGAACAGCTTTGCCACAAAATAAAGGCCCATAAATCAACCCGAGATGAGGAAGCAGAGCTCTGACCAGGTGCCACCAGGGTCCAGGCTCCGGCGAGCCTGCCTGCCTGTTCACTGTCGGTATTCCAGTTCATCTACACTGATGACCTTGGCGGGCATGGAGGGTAGGGGCTGCTGCAGCACATCCGAGCCAAACCACTTGGCGAGGCCCACTGGGGAGCTGCTCCTCTGGCTGGGGCGGTGCTCCAGCTGGGAGTGCATGTGGGGCAGGCCGGACCGGCTGGGCACATTCTGGGGTGTCGTCTGAACGCTGACAGCTGCTGCCTGGGAACCAGAGCCTGGAGGATGGAGAACTGTGGGGATAAGAGGGGAGGTTACTACTCAGCGCACAAGGTGGGAAGTAGTTCTCTAAGGCCCTGCTTCACTCAAACCCTATCCATAAAACTCCAGACAGAATTCTTTACCAGATGATCGATTCCAGGCTTCTTTAGGAAACCCCTTTGCAAAATACCAGAAGAGAGTACCTTGGGAAGCTGAGCTATTCAGGAGCCATCCATACTGAGAACCCATCCTAGTTACATCACTACTTCCCATGACAAGCAGCCACATCACAGAAGCACTGACATGAGCTGGTGAGAGCATCTACTCTTGGCAGTCCCTATGCTGAACTGTTGGAAGGATTCTCAGCCTCCTCTCCTAGGAGGCAAAGGACAAAAAAAGCCAGAGCACACCTGGCTCTCCCACTGTCTTCACAGGGGTTCCAAATCCCAGAGGTTGGTTTACTTCATCCTGTTATCTGGTTACACCCCTATCCCAGTCTTGCTAGGGTAAGTTAAAGAATGAATGGTCAGTATCATTTCATCCCCTTCACTGGGAACTGGTCCAAAAACTCTGAGCCTATTCAGCCCATCCTCAGCTTACCTGGCCCGTTCCTGAACCTACCTGAGCGCTGCAGCTGCTGTTGCATCATTGCCAGATGCAGAGGTGTCCCAGGACGAGGGTTTAGGAGAGGGTGACTAGTGGCAGGTAAAGGGTAAAAAGGTTGACCCAGGATTGGGCCAGATATTCCCTGTAAATGAGTAAGGTCCATCCCAGGAGGAAGCACACCTATTGGGCAGAAAGAAGAAACGTGAGAAATACTCTGCCTGGAAATTTTTAAGCTTGGCTGTACAGTTTTGCTAATCTGAAAGTTTATTCAGAATGAAGAATGCTTAAGCTAGGTTCCTAATCTTTTAATGGACAAAGGGATAGATTAGCTTGCACCTACTGGTTAAAATGGAAAAAAAAAAAAAAAAAAAACCTAGCAACATCATTCTAAGGATGCAAACCTCCCCCAGCACAGCATGTCATCAGTTCTAGCGGCTGCTGCCATGGCAGGTCAGACTTACCAGCTTGGAGCAGACTTGGAAGATGCTGTGGATGTACTCCCTGGGCCAGCATCCTTTGGACCAACCCTGGGTGAAGCTGGTGAGCAGGCCGCACAATTGGGACGTGGGGGACAAGGGGAACTTGATGGACAGGGCGGAGAAAAGGTGTTCCTGGAACTGGGGATGCCAAGGTGGGCGTTTTTCTCCCAGTTGCTTTAGGTCGATAATCTTGTTCTTTGGTGTAACGGTTGGTCTGGGACAGTGGGGTGGAACATGAAGACCGCTGCAGCGTCGACAGTTTGGGATGTGTAGTGGGAGAAGAGTCTCTATCAGCAGTGGGCACAGAGCTGGATGACAGGAGGTTCTCTGTAAGGATTCAGACAGAATATTTTGGTCCTCCCAATGATCCAGTAACTCATTTCTTAGAAACTTCACAATCCTTATTTGATCCCCTCAACAGATAGAGAGAACTGCACCAAAGGGACCATCGTTTTGCCTTATGAACAGGCCCAGTCAAGGTCACGGGAGTCAGGGACAGAGCTGAGACTAGACTCCACGTTTTCCAGGCTTCCAACACCTTGCTGGAACACAGTTCATTTTTGCTACACTCTAAAAAACCAAAGGCTCTGAAGTGATAACATATAAAAAGCCCGCATCTTTGTTCTTACAATCCTCCCGACCCAGAACAGCTACGGGCAAGCGAGCCTGGCGCGTCAGGCCCTGTGGTCCACCTCAGCTGGGCACCTGCTCTGCCTCAGGGCCGTGGTCTGGGATCTGCGGGGAGCTAGTCCCATCCTAATCAGCTGCTTGGGATTAACATGCTTTTTAGCCTCCCGGGGAGATCAAGTGAGTAAAATTATGCAAATCCATCACAGCAGAAAGCTTAAAGAGCAATTACAGTCTCGTGAGGGAAACTGAACTGCCTTTTAGTAGGACCAATAGGATTTCCTTTTTCCCAGAAGCTTTCGCAGAGTCAAAAAGCTCTCAGACCAATACTCTAACCTATGTACGCCTCACTTATTAGAATCTGTTTTGCCATGTCCTTAACAATCCCAACTGTGCAACTCCTAAAAACCTCTTTCATTTTCTATACACTTTGAAGGCTCTCACACACCTCCTATATGCTTCATCCACTGCACAGAATTTTTATTGGATAGTCTCTGCAGACTAGAGAGAACCTTTCAGAAATAAAACTGAACTTTTATTAATCTGCCAAATCAACGTACTGATAATTCAAGCCTAAATAGGCATCCTAAGCTAACGCTTGCTCTTGCTGTCTAACACTAGCATTCATACCGCAATAGGTTGGTCAGAATTTCAAGTGCCTAAGTGACTATGAGCTGGCAGCCAGGGGTCTTGCCCGGGGCTTTGCAGAGAATCAGGTCGGGCTGGTCAGCACGCAGGCTGATGCTCTCCGGCACACCTGTCGGGCAGCACATCCTCAACAGCTTTGCAGTACCTTCACTGGCCTTCTGAGTGTCCTCTTTACTGTCCCCAAGAGCTGCTTTTCCAGATGCTGGCTCCTCCTTGCTTTTCTCTTTGCTCTCGTACATCTTACGAATCACTGAGGTAGGAGTGAAGGAAGGAGAAAGCTGCAGAGAAAAGCAATTTGTATTACCACATTCTCTAAATGCCTTTTGGTCAGGATTAACTGGCCAAACTACTCAAGCTGGAGAGTCCCCTTCTGTCTACAGGTGGCAGAGGCCAACTGCAATATTCTGGTGATTAGCTGCTGGAAGAAACAATGGGCCAAACAGGCAGTGTCCCAAGTGCATCATCCCTTGCTCACAATTCACTTTCATCAAAACCTAGATTGAGCTCTAAGACAAAGGTAGTTAAAGCACAGAAACTTCAACCTACCTCGTCTGTGGTGACGGGGACCTGCCTTTGCAGCCTGCGCTTCGGCCATTTCCCCAGCCCACGATTAGGCTGGGAAGGTGGAAGAACACGGCCAGAAGTACACCCTGGAGCAACAGCCCTTCCAGCTGGGAAAGGACATTCCAGAGACAACCCCAGAACCTAAATCTCTCTGTACTCCTACGGTTTTCCATCTTAACTCTGCAACCAGAAAATCCACAACTGTCTTCTTCCAGGTCTCCTCAGCTACCAGTACTCACCATGTGGGGTCACTGTTCCCATCTCTGCACAGCCTATTTTTACACTGATGATTTTATTACACACACAACTTTTCTCATTAAACCCCAAATCCTTGATGACAGGAGACAGCATGAATTATGAACAGAAAAGCTCCTTCGAGATCCTGCCTTCAGGGTGCTTAGTGCAAAGCCCCACTTGAGGTCCTGAAGTAGAGGTAATAATAGTCTTTTCCCCTTGGCTTATCAGCTTTGATTAGGTGGTAAGGGTCTAGGGGGGGAATGAAACCTAAAAAAAATGATGCTGGCACACGAGTCAGTTGTAAAATAAGCAAGCCCCTCTGTACCAACCTTAATTTTTTTTTTTCTTTTTTAGGTTGGGGGAGGCAATTAGGTTTATTTATTTTAATGGAGGTCCTGGGGATTGAACCCAGGACTTTGTGCATGCTAAGCCTGTGCTCTACCACGCAGCCTGAGTTCTTATCCTTGAGATCTGAGTCTGAATTTGTGAAGTCCCATCATGTTTCTTTCACCAGACTCCCCATGATCCAACCCCAGTCACCCCATCTACCTCACCTTCTGTCTTTCACCCCTGTCCTCCCCTGCTCCCCCCTTTAACTGCTCATTTGTTTGAACATACTACCCCACTGGGTATGCTCCAGCCCATACTCATCCAGCTGCTAGAACACACTTCCCCCAATCTAAGGGCTTCACTAGAATCCTAAGACTTAGACTGTATCCTGAAAAGAGGAAGAACTAATAAACAGGTGGTCATAAAAGTCTAGTAAATCAGAGACTCCTGTGGAAGGCACGCAAGGATATTTTGCGGTACACAGTGATACAACATAAGCACAACCAAACAGGGAGAAGCCCAGAAGTCATTCACAAAGGCAAAGGGCACTGACCATGCTTGTGATGGAGGCAGCGGGGGCAGGGGAAGAGGAATTCCCTCGGTGCACAGGGGCTGGTGACTTGGTCACTCGCTGTTGCCTGTGAACAAACCAGTTATCAGTGTGATCCCCAACCTGCTCCAACTCCAAGTTCTAAAAACCACATAATACTCAAGGTCAGCCTATGAAGCTTCCCATTTCCTTTCTCTAATTCAATTTCCCAAGCATTTAATGAATGCCTAACACATGCAAAACCACATGCTAAGTTCTGAGGGAAGACAAACCTTAATGGAACATGGTTCTGGGCCTTGCAAGAACTCTCCTCCAGCGGGGAGACACTTACTAATGTAGGGCAAACAAGGCATGTCAATGTTAGACACCAATGGTGTACAATGGGAAAGTGAGGGGCAGAAGGGATGAGAGGATACTCCTGCCGCAGGGACTTTGGGAAAGCTGCTCTGGGAAGGAGCTGCATTAAACTGAGTGTGCCAGTGAGAATCTACGGACGGAGAACAACGATTCAGGCAGAAGGAACGAGTACGGGGAAGGCCTCAGGAATGGAGGCTGGCCCAGGGCGGATGTGTAGGTTATTTGCTGACCACACCAGTGACACAGGCTAGGGAGGGCCTTCATTCTGTAGGCCGGCTATGCTCCAGAGGGTAGGCAGCACACTGCCTGGCAGGAACTGCTGCTGCGGGAGACACTGGTTCAAGTCAGCTAGAGCACCAAGAGTTTCAGTTGTTCTTTGGGCCCAGTTTCATGCAGCATTCCTTGCCACTCCTGGTCTACACACAAGGTTGATCACAGGCCTCCCAAATACAATTTAAAAGAACAGACTCCCCATCTCTCCTAACCTGGAAGAAAACAGGTAACAGCTGACCAAGACAAACAGGCTGAGAGAAGAATTATGTGAGCCCATTGACTAATCAAACCTTCACTGCATTTCAGCCACGTTAGACCTTGTACCACAAAGGCCAAGGCCCAAGTACACTCAGGGATTCTGTAAATTCTCTGACTCATAAGCAGATGGGAATCCTAAGCTCATGGCTTCTTTCCAGTCTGTACCAGGTAAGCCCCAGTGCTGCCACAGTGAGACTGAGTATGATGACAAAGGGGGAGAGAGAGAGCGCAGTGGTATTCTGGGTGGTTAAGAGGTAACCCCAAATCTGGTGGTTCTGCACGACCTATCATTTATTCCTTCTGATAAACATATTTGAGCACCTACTATGTGCTGAACACTGTTTTAGGTGCTGGGGATACAGCAATAAACAAAATGAAACAAATCTTTGCCTTCATTACATTCTTGTGTTTGCAGGGTAAAGACGGGTTACTATGGGCAATGAGAGAGAGAAAAAAATATAGTCTGCTAGAGGGTGATAAGTACAATACAAAAATAAAGCGAAGCAAGGAGAAATCATGTCTGCCAGGGGACACAACTGTATACAGTGTTCAGGAAGGGCCTGCCGTTCGATACTAAAATTAATTGAAGGCTCCGCAGACACTGACTTGGATCTACCTGTTAGTTTCAAGTAAGTCACATTTAAAAAATCTGTTTCTTTGTAAAATTTAGTTCTTTAACCCCATCTACCTCCTAGAGTTGTTCCCAAGAGCAAGTAAAATTCTGGGTATCAAAAGTGCTTTGAAAGAGTATGGGTACTAACTGGTCTCAGTTTTCTGAAAGTGTCAACGTATAAGACCAGCTGAAGCAAGACACTGAGACACTGATATGGCAATTTTAGAAATGACTTCTTAAACAATGTGACTTCTAATATAAGAAAACATAAATACATTTTAATTACCAAGTACTATATGGGGCAGGAATATAGTGTTCAAGAATGTACATTTTGGTGATAAAACTAAAAATATGAAGGTGGTGATTACTTTTAAGGGCTTGACAATGGTCACTTCTAGGGGAGAAAAGGTATTGAGATAAGGCACATGGAAGGCTTCTGGGTAGCTAACAAGGGAGATCTGCCTTATAATCAACTACACATTTGTTTAATGCAGCTTTTTGTGTCTGTTCCATTTCACACAAAAAAAGAACAATACTGCTACCCCTTTTGCCCCCAATTCATGGTTCACTTCATCTCACTACTTGTTGCAACCAGCAGAGAGAATGCGAGGAGAGTGAAACCAGTGATCATTTGTTAACAGCTCTGTTCAGCAAACCCAAATCAAGGGTCAGTCTGACATCTAACAAGGAATCTGTGGGGAAGGAAGCTAAGTGGAGTTTTATTTTTCATCATCTCATCAGCATAACTGCAAACAAGTAGCTATGCTACCTACACTGGTAAAAATGAATCCTTTAAATGAATATGACTAAAATTACATAGGATGACAAACCTATGCCCCTGCAGTAGAATTCAATCATATGATTTTCTCTAAACTTTCAGGAGATGGAATTGGCACCACATATCGTACAGTATGTCAGTTATCCGTAGTATAACTTCTATTGTACGCACTAATTTGCTACTCTGAGGAAAAATAATTTATAAATCTCCACAAGGGTAGGATTAGTAATTTACCTGTTTCTGAATCCGTCTCTGGTTCTGTCCGCTTGCGGTTTGCCAAAGCCAGGCTGGTAGAAGTTTGCTGCCTGCACTGCAAGGTCGTGCGGCAGGGCCAGCCCCTCCAAAGCCGCCTGCTGCAGTTCTAGCTGGCTCATCTGCTGAACAGAAGTGGCAGAGGAGGGTTAGCAGAAGAATGAGGACAGTCAACACACCTTCTCTCTTTGCTCACTTAGAGAAAGTATATTTAAGCAGCACCTGAGAGAAACTAGATATTGCAAACCTAACTAATTGTGCTGCCAATCCACTGAACAGGATTTTAGCTATTTAAGTATGACTTCACATGTTCATAGTTCATATAATTTCACCAACTTTCTAGCCTTCATTGAGCTTGAATTATAGTTCAAAACCACTTCCAAGCACTGTACCAATTTAATTCTCCATCCCACAAGCAACAGTAAGGGTGAAAAGCAAGCCAACAGACTGAGCGTGAGAAAGACCTCGGCCAGACCTGGGCTGTGACAGGGCTCATAGGCTTGCGCACGCCTTGGAATGGATCTCCGAGTAGCTGCTGTGGTCCTGCTGTGAAACCTGTTGGAAAGTTAGTCTCCGTGAGTGTCAAGACAGCAGCCGCCCACCAGGCAGGCACCATCACTGATGCCTGCTGCTCCACGCCGAAGACCACCTCTGCCAGGAAGTACTGAGATCCCGGGCTGATGATGCCTCTCTCCTTCTGTGCGCCCACAGTGGGCTAAGTGGACCTCAGTCAGATCATTTAATGACCCAAATTGCTGGTGTATCTATTTTCCTCACTAAGCTGTCAGCTTTGTCCCTTTTAGAGCTGAGTCCTCTGTCTGTTAGAGAAGATCTTTTCTAGCTAGTGATCTGGCCCACCATCATCAAGCCAGCTGATACCAAAGCAGAGACCAGTGCTTTGTGGTTCATACTCTTTCCACTGCATCCTCCTAACTCTGGAAAGATTGCAAAAACTTCCTTTCAAGGTATGACTGGCGGGGGCCAGAGAAGCCAGGAGCCCAACGTGGTCCAAGGTGGTAGGGACACTCTGAGAATCTGCACAACACTTTGCTAAGACAGCCTTCTGAGTGCTTCTTCCATTCATTCTTCTTAAATTATTCTAATTTAGCCACAAGGCCTAACAGTTGATTGTGCACAACTTCATTAGGCTGGTAGAGAGCCACACCCTGACTTCTCCATACAGGAAAAACCTAAGGAGCCAAAATAACTTTTTTTGCTTGAATTCCCAAAATAAGAAAAATGACTGAAGAGCTGGATCCAATTTAGATCAACCTCAAGAAAAAAATACAAAACTGTAACACGAACATACTTAACTGGAAGAGCAGGTAGATAAATAAGCTATTTTCCTCATTTGTGTCCTCACCACCCACTGAAAAAAGCATAATAAATGAATACATTTCTTTTTAAACTGTTTAAGGATGCCCATGAAAAAGAGCTGGCCAGTTCCAGGGGACTGGTACAACCTCTGCGGGGGAAGCGGAGGGCATGATGACGGGGACAGGCCTGCGTCTGCGAGCATTTACCAACTGGTGAAGGTATTCTGGGACGAAGGTAGTCGGCTGAGGCTGCTCTTGTTTGAAATGCCTGTGACAAGGGAGGAGAGGGTGCTCTTTGCCCCAGTAAAGATGTCGTAGGCTCCAAGCTCCCCATAAGGCCACTCAGAAGATTGGAAGAAGCAGGTCTCTGAACTGGTGGACCCAGAAGTTCCTAAAGGCAGAAAAGTCAAATCGTTGTGAACAAACCTGGTCCTTCCTCCTAGTCAGAGGTTGTGGATTATGGATTAAATTTTTGAAATCAATGATTAATCTCCCTCATTCTCCACTGACAAACTTGGCACATACACACACAACAAATTTCTCTGTACGTTCAGCTAGCAACATTTCCTTTAAGTTAGTGCTACAAACATAGGTTAGATACTTTAAATCTCCAAAGAAATTGCAAACTTGCAAACTGGAAATCAAGGGCTTAGTCTGTCCTCTTTTTTAGCCACCTCCCCACCCCACACTGAGATTAACAGCGACACAACTATGCCAGGCAGTGACACCACATCCTTCATTGCGAGGCAGCATGGAACTGGACCACTACACAAAACCAGTTCAGAGGACTACTGTTCAGGACTCCGAGGCCTCTGTATAAGATTGTGAAGTACCTGCAAGATGTTCTTAGGGACAGGCTGGCCTGGAATCTCAGCAGGGGACATCAAATGGCTTTCAAGGTTTCGCTAAAAAAGTCAAAGGAGAACTGGTTTTAAACTTCTACATATTTATAGATTAATTTGGGACCAAAAGAAAACACTAAAAACTACCCAGGGAGTTGGCACTTAACCGCAGAATGACGTCCAAATCACAGAAAACTAACTGAGATCAACTTGTTCCACCCTCTCATCACACAGATCCCAAAGATCTGGGAACGGGAAGAATCTTCACATGTATGTGCAAGGTCCACTCAGAGACCCTCAGACAAGGTCGTTTCCTCTCTGTGGTAAGCTCAAGTCCATTTTACTATTTCTAACATTGTGACCAAAAGGGGAAAAGAAAAATGGTGAAATAGGGGAATGCTTATTTAGCAGGAAGTCACAAGTAGGAAATTCTGATAATTTATACATTTTAATTTTTGAGACAACCTTTGGTACCCATTATCTTTAACACGTACCACAGATGGTACAAAAAACCTAGTAAACAACATGTGAGTTTGGCTAGAATTGTTATAGTTCAGGAAATTTGAACTTCATTGTTTTGAACAAACTGTTCTGTAATGTATGGTTATCTCCAATATGACTGAACCGAAATGGATGGCGGCAGATCAGAAATAGTATACACATAACACACACAGTTGTAGTAATTACAGACTTGATTTCTCAGGTAGTCCATGACTTAACAACAACATGCAAATCAAGCAGTATTTTGGGACAATACCTGGGCCACTTATTACATTATTTCCTTGTTGCGTTCTTTCTAGGTTGAGTTTGTGTTACTCTTTACCTAGCAACTTAAATTATATCATCCATTCCTTTATGCATGTATTTGAGGCTCATTCCTTGAGCTGAAACCAGATATATTTCAGAGCACAGAAACCCCAACATCAAACCCTAAAATCATACCTGAAACAAAAATATTCAAGAGCATCAGGTAAACTACTGAATTCCCCCACTCCCATTTCTTAGTCACTCACACACCACTGTAGTCGGCACCCAGTCACCAAGGTATAAAGGTAACGAGAAAGCAGAACAGGATAGTCTGCAGTCCCTTTAGTCCTCATTTGAAAGCATTCACATCTAGTAATTCTTTGTAGGGAAATTATTCTAAAGCAGCTTACAAGGAACATTCCCCTGTGACTGGCGTGGTGTGGTCAGATGCACAGGAACAAGCCTATCTATCTGAGATGCCTCCTTTCAGAGGTAGAGAGTCAGGCAGGTAGGCCAGGGACAATGGCACCTATTAGGACCTAACACTAATTGCTGGTCAGATAAGAAACACCAAAGATCAGCTGCCCTCCCTTGGTACGAGGCGCAATGAGTCAACTACTGCCATGGTTAACCTGTAGTTCCCAGACGAGACGGCGTCAGGAGAAAACAAGAGGCAAAACTCAATTTGATAAATTTGCTGTAACTTAGCAACTAGAGTAAGTCTATGTTCATGTTTTTATTATTCAGATTTACCGTTTCTCCTATCACTTTGTAGCATCAAGGGTTAGCAACACTGACAAACAGACTATGGCTGAGAGCCACCCTCTAACGTGTTGTAACAAAGACCAGTATGTGCTACATACCTGCGTTTACTGACATGCAGGCACCCTGTAACCCTACTGAACGCCTGGAGGTGTTTTACAAGTTTGCAGTCAAAGCTTTTTCTATTAGTAAATTAACAGAAAGTAACTGTCTTGAAAAATCTATCTCAGATACTTTACAATAATACGTACAACTGTCAACAGCCTAATCAAGCAAGCAAATGATCCCAGGTGTCTGGAGGTAACTAGAAGGTGTGAAAAGAAAGATTTTACTATGAAAATATGGTAAGTTACTTTAACTTAAGTAGCTGAATAAACAGAAAACTTTCTTGAGCTCATCCCGAAAGATATTTTTACACTTCTTTAGCAGTGAGTTAAGATAAGCAAGTGGTGTCTGCATCTTTCAATCCATATACTGTCACCCACAACATGTACAGATTAACCACAAGTCTGCTTTTTTCTAGTAACAAACAGTACAGTGGTAATTAACACACAAAAGCATCAAGGACCAAATGACCACTAAAGAATTTCCAACTTACTCAGAATACCTTTTTAAAAAATCCATTTATTGCGATGGGAGGTGGAATAGAAAGAGGGAAAAGGAGAAAAGGCTGGGATGTGTGACAAATACTTACGCTGACTTTGGGCTGAGAAGGCAAAGTCCCACTTGCCTTCATGGTGCTCACTAGCTTGTTGAACGCAGTCATATCTCCATCTTTTTTGAGCTGTCGATTGCTGGTCACAGTACTCAGGGTCTCCTCTAAATGTTCTGCCATAAAAGGAGTCGAAGTCTTCACTTGCTGGTCCACCTTCAGGCCCTTGAGCCCTGCTTCTACCTCTTCCACTGAGAGCACAACCCCTGAATGTGCTGAAAGGTTGGGAAAGTCCAGGTTAAGCCCAGCAAAGGAATATGTTTTAGGAGTTCTTTTTGCTTAACGTGATGGTGAAGGTGAAACCGATTTATTTCACAGCTGAAGTAAGGCTGTCAGAAAAGGCTGACACTAAAAACAGACCGACGGAAAAGACTTTCAGATCCTGCAGGGGGACGTTTTATAATGAGTCTTCTTGAGACCTGCTACCAGGGACAGGAATGCCAGGTAGCCCAACGCCAGCAAGAGCGCCTCCTGCACCATGGTTATTACACGACTAAGGTTTATGCTGAGGGCTTTTAACCTCAGCAGGAACGCAGCAGCCTGGGGCAGAGGTTGAGGAGCTGCCAAGTCACGCTCAGGAGGACTACAGCATTCACTGGAGTGTCATAATCAGGCTCCAGGTAAGGAGGAGGGCTTGGAGGGAAAGTTCCTACCACCGGCCTCACGACCCACTGACTACTAGATTCTCAAAGAGGTGGTATTATTCGATTAGAAAGTGTTTTTGGGTAGGGGGTATAGCTCAAATGGTAGAGCGCATGCTTAGCATGCACAAGGTCCTGGGTTCAATCCCCAGTACCTCCTCTAAAAATAAATAAATAAATAAATAAGCCTAATTACTTCACCACCCCCCACCAAAAAAACCCAAAGAAAACAAACAAAAAAAAGTGTTTTTGAAGAATATTAAACAAAACCCACCATCTATTTGACTTCTGATGAGAACAGCAGTCTGTTAGAACCAATTCTGCGTTTAGACTGATCATCCAAATGTTTCAGATATCTAAAGCAGACTGTAATAAATACTTACAGCTCTCTTTAAGCTTTTCTTTATTTGCAGAAAGGCTGGAAAGGAGAGGTTTTAAATCCACTTTGGCTTTCTGTAGCATTTCTAGAATATCCACTTTATTTTCAGCATGGTCTTCTAATGGTATAGGAGCAAAATAATTCCCCGAGTTCTGTCCAGGAGAGAGGATGGCTTGTTCCAGACCTAATATTGCAAGTAAATATATTCATAATTAACTGGTCATGATCAAGTACAAAAACATATCATCAACAATATTAAGAAAACACAAATCGAAGGTTTTATCAGTATCCAGAGACCTTTAATGCTAACAGACCCCTGCCTAATGAAGACAGAATGAACCATGTCAGAGAAAGCTCAAGTCTACATCCAAGGCCAGAATCTGAAGCACTTTTACCTGCAAGTCTTTCCAGTTCTTCATGTGGTGTTGACCCAAGACTGCTGGATCGGCTTCCTGATCGGCTCGGGTTAGAGAACCACCTACTGAACCGACTGGCAGAGACTGACCCTTCTCCCAAAACATCTTCTATCATCTAAAAAGAAAGGTAAAAGGGGTTAAGATGATAGTTTCTAGGCAAAAAGGACAAGAAGGTTCAAATCTTAAGAAAGGGTCACTTACTTTGAAACTTCCTTTGATGCTGCTGATCTGAAGGTAAACACCCTCAGAACTTAGGATTTTGAACATCGTTAATTTTTCTTCCCCTCCTGGATCATTTCTGAGTAACCAAGACTTGGGCATAACCAACCATGTACTTTCTAAGCATACAGAACAAAACCCCTGTGCCAAAGTATTCTGGCTTTCTATCTTCGCCTCGTTAGAAAATCCATGAATGTTCTAAGGGGGCATAGTTGCAAAATCAAATCAGCACCAGAGTAAAGCAGCCCATTGCCAGGCTGAAGAGTGGCCATCAACCAAGCATGGAGAGCTGATGAAAAGCTCTGCTTCAAAGTTCAACATCCTCAAGATTGTAATGAACACCACAAAATCCAATGCAGATAATTTTAGAACCCGAAAGCTAAAAAGTAGAGCTCATGAAGATCATAATTCCAAGTCAAAGTTTAGAAAGTGTGTCAGAATTTGAAAGATGAACATTCAACTGATCTCTAGTATCTCTTGAAACTTAATAGGAGGTTTTCAGGTGTTTGTTTTTGCTTAAATCTGACCTCCATAGTTTCTGGTTTAATAAGAGCAATTAAATGATGCTCTATGAGTAGAAAAAATTTCTTCAACACTGTTTCATAGTAGTAATTTCTACTACCAACTCTTCTTAAAAACTAGATTTAAACATTTTTTACCCGATTATAAATCTAATTAAAGATCCAAACTGATCTTTATGCAGTGTTCTTATTAATATTTAGAAAAGACAAGATAAAGCAAACGTCAATCCAAAGATGAGGCACAGCCTTGAAAGTAAGGGATAAACTTTCACTTCTATACCAATGATAAAAAAAAGGGTTCCCCCAAAACCGGTACACAGATGAGAATTAGGAACTTTGTTTTATCTGAAGTCTAGAACTCAGTTTCTAGTCAAAGTTCAGTAGTGGAAGGTTAAGTTTATACTTTTATTCCTATCTGGAAGAATTTTCTCCTAACACATACCCAATCTAAGCCACAAATAATTCTCTTGAATACAAGGATAAGGGATTTTAATTCAAGACATCAATTTGATTACCCGTGGAACTTCTATCTTCTCAGGTATTATGCAGTTTCAATCACATTCTACCTGTAGACTCTCACACCTTAAATAGTACTGACTTTCAAGTGCATAATTTGCAATCATTAAATTATAAGACAGGCATTATGAAGTGATGTTTCACTGTGAAAAATTGGGAATTGTACCCAAAATACACCCACCTCGGAGATAAATAGGAATTATTTTAAAAATAAAAGCTAGAGCTATTAAAAATATTTTAATTTTGAAAAGACTTTGAAATTTTACAAATAGCAAAAATAGTTTTGCACTTTAATCCTTTTATTTCCTCTGATCACACTGTTTAGGAAAAAAGCCAGAAGATATATAGGAGGAACATGAAAAAGTAAAAGATGTGAATATAAAGTATCTGGACATTTTCTAAAGATCTGACAGTAAGTGTTGAGAAAGTCATTTCCATATCTTGATCAGTGACTGTTTCTATTATAGAAACTAAGTTTTATTATAGCCAAAACATAAGTAGAAACAAAATCACTTTTATACACATTTACTAGAAATGCCAATTTCAAGATACTAAAGCATTCTGAACAACAAAACAATCCTGAGTTTATCTGTTCAGTCATTTTTACCACAGAGCCAGTTGGGGCATTCCACAGTAGCGGTGCCTCGCTCCGTGCCTTGGCACAGGAGATGGAGATCTCAGCTCTGACCTCTGCTGCATCCTTGTCTGCTATCAGTGGGTCAGGAAGAGGAGACTGAACTACATGCTGGTATGTTTCAGCTCTTTCTAGACGAGATTTTTAATACTTAAATATTTTACTGAGGTATAGTTGATTCACAATGTTGTTAGTTTGTGGTATTACAGCAAAGTGATTCAGTTAAACACAATTTTTTTCATTTCCTTTTCCACTATGGTTTATTACAGGATACTGAATATAGTTCCCTGTGCTATATAGTAGGACCTTGTTGTTTATTTTATATATAATAGTTTGTATCTGCTAATCCCAAACTAATTTATCTGTCTGCAACACCTATCCACTTTGGTAACCATAAGTTTGTTTTCCATGTTTGTGAGTCTGTTTCTGCTTTGTAAATGAGTTCATTTGTATCATATTTTAGATTCCACATAGAAGTGCTATCATATGGTATTTGTCTTTCTGACTTTTGTTACTTAGTATGATAATCTCTAGGTCCATTCATATTGCTGCAAATGGCATTATATTTCATTCTTTTCTATGGCTGAGTAGTATTCCACTGTGTGTGTATGTTTAATTGTGTGTGTGTGTGTATATATATTGTATATATATATAAAACATCTTTAACCAATCATCTGTCGATGGACATTTAGGTTGCTTCCATGTCTCTTGCCTACTGTAAACAGTGCTGCTGTGAACACTGGGGTGCATGAATCTTTTCAAATTATATTTTTTTCCAGATAATGCCTAGGAATGGGATTGCTTGATCATACGGTAAGTTTATTTTTAGTTTTTTAAGGAACCTCCATACTGTCCTCCATAGTGGCTGCACCAATTTACATTCCCACCAACAGTGTAGGAGGGTTCCCTTTTCTCCACACTCTTGTTATCTGTAGACTTTTTAATGACGGCCATTCTGACCGGTGTGAGATGTTACCTCACTGTAGTTTTGATTTGCATTTCTCTAATAATTAGCAATGTTGAACATCTTTTCATGTGCCTGTTGGCCAGCTCATCTTCTTTAGAGAAATGTTTATTTAGGGCTTCTGCTCATTTTTTAAAATTGGGTTTGTTGTTGTTGTTGTTATTGAGCTATATGAGCTGTCTGTACATTTTGGAAATTAATCCCTAGTTGGTAGCATTGTTTGCAAATACTTTTTTGCATTCCGCTAAGTGGTCTTTTTATTTTGTTTATGGTTTCTTTTGCTGTGCAAAAGCTTTTAAGTTTGATTAGGTCCTATTTGTTTATTTTTGCTTTTATTTGTATTGCCTTGGGAGACTGACCTAAGAAAACACTGGTACAATTTATTCCAGAGAATGTTCTGCCTATGTTTTCTTCTAGGGGTCTTATGCTGTCCTGTCTTACATTTAAGTTTTATATCTGAGGGATGTCATACTGTTTCTACTTTAAAAGTCGAGAAAGACTAGATCTCACAACAGTTTAACAGCAACAACAATAGTATCCCATATTCCTTTTCACCAAAGGTTTTCGGAACCATCACATCACAAAGGTACCACCTAACAGGTCAGCCTTACGCAAAGAATGCAGATCAGTGCGACACCATTCACCAGTTGTAAAAATCCACCTCCACAGTAAGCCTTAACAACAAACACTTATCTACTTAAAAATAAAAGTGGACAATGTTCTTAAACATCTGAAGATTCTTAGTCCAATGCTAACAGCCTGGAAAAAGTGTTAACTGGTATAGAATTCTCACTTAGTCATTTCCACTAAGCCTCTCAAAACAATGCCAATAAAAATTCAAATAATATTTAAGAACAAAAGCCAAAAAACCCCAAACCATCTAGCACAACCATACTCTAAGAAGAGGTATCTTAAAGACTCGGGTCAAATTTAACCCTGCAGTTGCACCATCCATGTTTGTAAGTGTGCTGCTACACTCACCGAAGCCAAGCACGGCACCTTATCAAGGTTAAAGAACTCATTAAAGTCAAATTCTCCTGGGGACTGCTCGGGCAAGACGGCGTCCCTCGGCACCTCCTGATCAGCAGCAGGCTCCTGCGCGAGGATGACCTCCACCTCATCCTCTTCGGCCACGCCTCCATTGCACTCGACTATGCCTGAAAGCAAAACCAGGACAAAGAGTCTGATCAAGCAAACCACTCCAGACTTACTCTGTGGCCTCAGCCGTCATAACGCATGCAGAAGAGACACAGATGACTCTGAAAGCAGACTTCTCGTGCTGGTACAGGACGGGCAGCAGTAAAACAGCTCCCTTCTTATGGGAGCTGGCGGAGGGAAAAAGCCTTAATAACAAGCCAGAACACCAACACCGACGTGGGATTATGGTCCCTCCTCTGTCCATTCTTCGCTTTCTATACGGTAGTGATTTTTTTTATTTAAAGGATAGCCTTTGAGATTCTCTTACTGCTTAAAAATGGAACCAATTTGGCTCTGCTTTCACTCACGCCTCTGCATCACCACGTTAAGTCGGGGTCAGCAACCTGAGGTATTTATGTGAAACAGCACAAAGTCAGTTTTCACTTGCCTACAGATTGCAGTTCATCCTTCAAGGCAAAGCTCAAATGTCACCTCTACTGGGAAGCTGGCCTGCCAGCAAAATAAATCACCACCTTCTCTATGATCTGTTCTGAGTACTTATTGCACTTTGTTATGGTAACCGTCTGTGGGACTGAACTTTCTGAGGGCAGGTTAAGCTGCTCTAATCAGCTTTGTCTTACTCCGTAGTGCCTGGTACATTTAAAGTTCAGTAACATCTGGTTGTTGTTACGATGGGAAGGTGAGTTCTTAAGTGATGCTACCAAGTGCTAATGTTTGAGGATACTAACATGTTAGTTCTAGCCAGAGGATGGGCAAAAAGCAAGATCCTCTGGATAAAAATAAACTTTTTTCTTTTAAAATTTAAATGCACTGGAAAATACTGGATAATCAACTTTTTAATTTGAAAAACAGAACTCCTAAAGCTCTACCCAGCAAAAGCACCTACATAAAAGCTGCCTGTAGTTTCAAGATCACAGCCGACATGAAGTTCTCCTAAAAAACAGTGCCAAAACCTGGACCCATCGCTTCTCAGAAGTCCCCAACAGGACCACAGTCTTGATATTATTCAGCCAAAGTATTCCAGACAAAGAGAGGTTAAATGCTATCATCTGCCTTCATTCCAATAACACTTCAAAGAGCTAGACAGCAAGGCAGGGGACTACAAGAACTGAGAGGCCAAGTGGCTTGCTCACCCAAGGTCTCAAAGCTAGCAGGTGGCAGAATCTTCAGCCCTGGAAGGCCAGCAGCACTCTTCCACCCAGGCTGGCACATTTGTGAGCCATGGACAAGGCCACAGGCAGCCTTCCCCGTGGGTCAGCACATGCTTACCGCCAACCAGCAGAGGCAGGTGCCGTTCCTTAAAGACTGACATTTAACTACAATGACTGCTTTGGTGGAGATACTTTCCTCATTTTACAGACAAAGAAACCCTGGAAAAGGTAGACAACTTAACAGCCTAATCAATGTCATTTGTGTCCTTTTCCACTAGAGCAGTGCTTCTTCTGAACCCACTTTATCCACCAGAACCTGCCTGGCCACTTCAGGAGTGACGAGCCACATACACTGCTGCAGCTGTGTTACCCTCACTTAAGGATGAGAGCTGGAAAAGAGTCGGTGCTTGGTTCATACACTTACAAAAGAAACTTTCTCCTATACTCTTTTATTTTGTGTTGAGATGAGGACATCTCTTAACAGATGAAGGTTCCTGAAAGCAGCAAGAGTGTTCCAGATTTAATTTTATGCCAGCTTGAGAGCAAACTGGGCTTGACAACTGAGAGCGGATAGGAATATGCATTAGCAGACAAACACAACTGGCCATTTATTACGATAGTCTCAAAAGCCAGGGACCCAGGAAAGATGATTAAGGGCACATTATATCCCATTTCAGAATGAGCATATACTTTCACTGGAGAGAATGCAAATTAAACTTTTCTATCAATGGAGGGTTTTAACCATTTCCTCCTTTTATGTAGTTTTTTGGTTTATAAATGTGATACATATTCAAATTGTTTCATTCATCACCATACATACAACACCTAGTACTGGGCCCTGTAGAGTGGGTGCTCAACACACACATTTTAAAATCATGCAGGCAAGGAACACGTCTGTCTCGTTCACTGCTAAGCTCCCAGCACTACTGTGTGCCTGCAGGGAATTCTACAGACTGAGTTCAATGGAAAGCTGGAATACAGACACAAAAATGGACTCAAAGGAACTCATCACCACCCCTTCTTCATTCTTGCAGCCAAGATGAAACGAGAGTACTTGTTTATCTTAAATACAGTAGCTAGGGCAGACTAGGGACCTTCAGCAATCAACCAGTGGGGCAAGTGAGCCAGGCCCCCCGGGTTCCACTCGAGACTCTGCCATGGAACCTGTGTGACAGGGTCTTGTTGTCACCTCAGGCCTATTATCTCTTTTTGCATCTATAAGGTGAAGAGGTGACACTATTTATTTTGCTACTTTTGGTTCCTCCTCTGTTGAAACAAGAATGGCTGGAATTCAGATTTCAGCTGTTAAGAAAAGCACAGGCTTTTTCTCACCAGAAGCCAGACCTTTACCATGAAGTGAAAAGACCACACTGGCCAGTGCTGCTTTAGCCTGACTGAGAATGAGACAAGGGCACACCTCAGAGGCAGTTTAACAGCAAAGTCTCCCAAGTCACCCACCTGGCTCTTCACTAGCCCAGGGCTGGCCACCTGAGAGCCAGGCACAGCCTGGCGCACGGCTAGTGGGCTCCCACCCTGCACCAGGCACCCCGCATACATTAGCTCTGGCTTCTTCAGTTTAGCGAAGGAGACACCTGAGAAAGCAAGTTTGGGAGAAGCCAAGAAACAACCAACTGACCTAAGGGAGGCCCTAACACCATGGGCTCTGAAGCACAAGCATCCTGTTCAACTCCAGCTTCACCATTCACTTCCTCAGTGTCCAGAGACAAGTCACAGAAGCCCCACGTGCCTCTATTTGCTCCTCTGTAAGATGGGCCCGATAGCACCTACCTCACAGTAGATGTTAGGAGAAGCAGTATATGGACAAAACACTCACCACTGTGTCCAGTACACACGTTCTCAATAAACGAGACCTGTCGTTATTTCTACCACATGCACTTACCTCTGTGGAACCCTTACGAGTTCACACTGCTCTTACTGGGTAATGTGAGACTTTTCTGTTTAGCTCTACAGGCAGAAAAGTTGAAAGAAACAGTAAAAGCTACACACAGTGAATCCACGCTTAGGAAGCAGTTTCAAAATCAGGCTTCAACATTAAAAACTTGCCACTTTTTAACAACTGGTTTCCACTCCTAAGTGTACGATTAAGCCAATTATAAGCACATCTCATCTGAGAGCAGTGAGCTTCCCTCCCCGAAGTTTTTGCTGACCTTCCTTCACAGAGGCTGTCCGTCGCCTTGTTCTTTTTCTCCCCTTATGATCTTCTTCCAGTATCTTATCATCAAAGCCAGTCAGCTCAATGGTTTCAGACTGACTGGTCGGTCCAGCTGAGAACCACTCTGGTTCTTCTTCCGTGTAGGAATCATTTCTTCTACGCTCACCAAAGACACGCTTACTATCCCCAAACTCCCTCTGGAAAAGTACACAATGCAAGATAAAAAATAAGATTCTAGTTAAGGCATTTCTACCTCAATCAGGTCTTGGTGAATGAAATACTGCTCAGTAGATCAATGAACACCCTTTGCTGTAGACCTGGAGCACCTCCCCACCCCCAGCTCTCTCTGGCTTAAGAATGGGCTACGTTCACCCAGCATCACAAAGAAACGTGGTGAACACGTGAGGTGCCAGAGGATCGAGAAGACAAACCCTGAAACGCTTGTCCTTGTAGTCCCTCTCTCGGTCTCTGTCCCTCAAGTCCCGCAGGTCCTTATCACTAAGACGGTGATCCTTCTCAAAGGTCCGAGCAGAGATTATCCTTCCACTGCCAATCCTTCGTCCACCAAGCAGGCGGAGCCCATCAGTGTCTTTCTCCAGCGGGCTTCCTGAGCGCCGGGAGCTAGTGGCAGCCGTTACGTGGCAGCCCCCTCCGAAGCTTCGTCTCTGCGGGCTGAGAACAACGTCTAAGTCATCTTCTTTCACACGCTCCCGTGGATCTGGAAAGATGCCGGAAAAGGAAAGTTAAGCAAACCAGCAAGGGCACTTTTGCTCCTCAGGTGGTCTGTCCATGACTGGTGGCCGTGGAGGTAATGGAAAAGTCACCACTAAAGCAGCTACAGAGTAACATGTACATTACCTCTTCAAAGAAGACTGACTGAGCCTTCTGCTTCTCTTTGGAGAAATAAGTGTACCTCATAATAAATGATTTTCCATGATTAATCTCCACAATCCCTTTATTTTGACTAAGTCCTTACCTAGGTAATTATTAGCAAATGTTTAGTCAACTAATAAACTAGAGTAAGTATCAATATTTCAAACAGTAACTACTTAAAAAGTTAAAATGTCTCTTCAACAAACGGTGTTGAATAGGTGGATATCCACATGCCAAAAAAATGACTTGAAGTCATACCTACTATCATATACAAAAATTAACTCAAAATGGATTATAGACATGACACCTAGAACTATATAAAACTTCTAGAAGAAAATATGGAGAAAATCTCTGTGACATTGGGTTAGTAAAGTTTTTTTAGGCACAATACCAAGAAAACAATTCATTTAAAAAAATGATAAACCGCTTCATCAAGATTTAAAACTGCTCTTTGAAAGGTATTGTTCAGAGAAATGCAGACACAAGTCACAGACTGGGAGAACACATTTCAAAGGCATGCATCTGGTAAAGGACCTGTATCCAGTATAAATAAAAACCCTTAAGTGGGGGAGGGTATAGCTCAGTGGTGGAGCACATGCTTAGTTAGCATGCACGAGGTTCTGGGTTCAATCCCCCATACCTCCATCAAATAGGCAACTAAACCTAATTACAATTACCTACCCCCACCAAGGGAAAAAAAAAAAGCACAAGTGGAGGATTAAAAAAAAATTGTGAGATCTCTTAAAAAAAAGAGAGAGAAAAAGGAAAAACTCTTAAAAACTCAAACAAAAACAAAAATGGATAAATGGTTTGAATAGACATTTCCCAAAGAAAATACATGGATGGCAAATAAGTACATGAAAAGATATTCAACATTATTCTTTAGAGAAATGAAATTAAACAATAATGCGATACCACAATACACCTATCAGAATGGCTGAAATAAAAATGACTGACCGTTCCAAGTGCTGGTAAGGATGTGAAGCAAGTGGAACTCTCATATACTTCCGGTCGAAATGTAAAATGGTACACCCACTTCAGAAAACAGCTTGACAGCTTCTCAAAACGTTAAAGCATATGTCTATACAGAGACTTCTACACGAATGTTCAAAGTAGTTTTGGTCAAAAACTGAAACAACCCAAATGTCTATCAACTGTGGCAAATTCATACAATGGAATACTACCAGGCAATAAAAAGGAACGAACTATTTATACACCCAACAACATGAATCTTAAAACAATTATCCTAAGTGAACGAAACTACCCAAAGAGTACATACTCTATAGTTTCATTTATATTAAATTCTAGGAAACGTAAACCATAGTGACAGAAAGTAGACCAGTGCCTCCCCTGGGGAAGTGTGAGGAAGGACGCAGCAGGTACTAGGAGACTTTTAGTGGTGATGGAAATGCTTATTACTTCAATTGTGCCAATGGTTTCATGATGTATACACAAGTCATCAAATGGTACACTTTATGTGTACCATACCTACTGTATGCCAATTTTATCTCAATAAAGGTGTAAGAAAAGTAAAAGTCACCACAGACACACAATTTCTTCCTAGGACAGTCAGAAAACTAAATATAAGTCCAAATGAGGAAAACCTTTAATCCTCTCACCAGAAACACTTCCTAAAATGTTTTGGTGTGCACTTTAGAATTTCCATCTTTTTTTTTTTTTTAAATAAGATACAACATGGGCAATTTTGTATAACTTGGTAAACACGTCTCCAATGTTTTAACAGCTGAGCAATGTACTCCTACATATGGATAAACCAAAGTTTACTCCATTCATTTCTACTGCTGAATATCTAGGTTGCTAAGTTTTCATCTTTTTAATAAAGTCTCTGCACATCTTTAATGATTCTGTTAGAATAAATTCTTTGCTCAAGGGACATCACTGCACTACATGTACTGACAAACTGTGTAGAAGGTCTTACAGCTCAAGCTAGAGTCACCCCATCTTCTTTGTCAGTTCCAAGTTTGTTTTATGATGGGTCTTCCGCTCATCTCAAGAGGAGGTCCTCGTCTAACAAGTTCTTTGACGGCTTCTACATAGCCAGGACTCCATTTCACTCTGCAGACTCTGTTCTATTTTAAAGGGGTAAAGGTATGGAAGATCAAGCTTTACTCCAGTCTCAAACCATACCCAAACCCGGTATTCAGATCACAAGCCACTGTGAGTTAAGAATTGCCAGAATTGATTTACGCCTGAGGACGAGTCTCACATGAGACTAAACATAGGCAGCTTTTCGCTCCCTACCACACCTCACTCAGTTATTCACATCAGTGAAAGACATCGGTACTTTTAACATGAAAGCACAAAGCCCAGTACAGCCCACTCACCACTGCTGTACAGGAAGGCTATGATTTTACTCTGGTAGCTAATCAGAAAAAATCCAACTGTCAAGTCAGTTTCCTAATAATGACACTGTCTCCCAATGCATAAAACTCACACAGTGAGAATGAAGTCAGCAGCAAAGAGCATCGTCTCCAAAATTGCTACCCGCATTTGAGTGACTGTGCGTACCTACTATCCTGCGCACCAAGGAAGGCCGGTCTGTATCCAACTCTTTCTTCAGACCTTCCACTGGTGAGCTCCGCCCGGAAGCTGGGTAGAGGGAGGCATGCCACTTCTCAGGGTCCCAGACACCATCACTGCAGGTCAAAGGGTAACAACAGTTAGCACTTGCATTCGTGAACTGCATACGTAGCCTAATTTCTAAACTTCTTCAGTTAGTAAGTTATGGAAATCCCTTTCCAATATAAAACTTCATGGATGCCATCAGAATGATTACCTCTTTTAAGACGAAAACAACTAATAATTTCAGTAGCACTTTGTTGTTGCTCACATTAACAGCAACAGTCATTTGAAAACCAACGGTCTGTGTGTAAATGAAACATTCAGACCACAAACCTTGTTGTTCACAGTACCTATGCCTGTCCTATACACAGAAATGCTTCATAAACAATGATTACTCAAGTTCATTGAAGATTAGTACAAGGAGGGAAAAAACCCTTAATTCTCTCACTACAAGTGGCTTCTGGAATGGTTGGTGTGTATTTTTCCAGAATTTATAGGTATAGTCTCAGTTTCTCCCAGAAGTAGGACAGATAGCTCTTAAGAGTCGAAAATGCATGGCTTGGGTTTTATTTTGGTACTGCCTCTCTGATGACTGGGTGGCAGGTGGGCAGAGCAGAAGCTTTGGAGCCCAAGGACCTGGTACCAAATTCTAGCTCTGCCATCACCACCAGGGACATCCTGGACACATTACTGAGCTATGCCCTTCAGTCTGCTGCAGAAAGGGCTTCCTCACCCCCAAGTCACACCAGGCTGTGCTACACACCAGCACTGCACTCTGCCCGTGTCCCTCACAACCTGTGCTGGCGGTAATGATAAACTCGCACGAGTATTTGACTGTGTCCTCCCACAGACCCTGTTCCATGCCGACGGTGTCTGACAGATTCCGATGCAGTAGCTGCCACACAGCAGGTAGCAGCTAAACATTTCTAGAAAAGGTGAGTAAACCTCTCAAACACACAATGAAGGAGGTATTACCTATCTTCTAGTGTGGTGGTGAGGATTGCTTACTTGGAGTTTAAGAACCCAACAAATTTTAGTTCTCTAAGAGAAAGAGCAGAATGAGAAACTCTTTCCTCCATTTCTCTTATTTTCATTACTATTATTAGGCACAATGTTTCCACTTCAGAATAAAAGTATGTGTGCCCATGATAACTTTACTTTACGCCAAGAAGAAAATAGTTGTAGCAAGAAAATTCAATTTGAGGCGTAAAAAAGCTTTACTGCTTTAAGATGAAAGAAAAAAAAAAAAAAGCTTATCTGAGACTTAGCAAAAAATCCGAACCAACTGGAATAGTTATTATTCAAGCATCACTTTCATCAGGGAAAAGTAGTGAGAAGTCTAGATTTAGCAACCTTCTAAACAGTCCATGTACAAAATTTAAAAAGCATATTCTATTCAACCAAAAAATTAAAGACACTTTATGTTAAAAAAAAATGAGGGCCATGGGTTCAATTCCCAGTACTTCCTCTAAGAATAAATAAGTAAACCCAATTACCTTCCCCCACCAAAAACAAAACACCCCACAAAAAACAAAAAACGTGGGCCAATATGAACCATCTACCTTGATATTTAAGTAACCTTAAAGTCTTAAGATAGTCATAAGGAGTGCAATGTAGGGATATTGTAAGAGACTGCAGACCACTTTTAGCTATGGCTTTCTCAAACCAAAGCCTTCTACCTCTTATGAAGGAGCCCAAGATATAAAAGGGGTAATCTGAATGGCTGAACTGTTCTTTCGTTTAGGGGGTGGGGAACTGATGAAGCTCAGAGTCCTCCTGATCCGCCCACCCCAGACAGGCCCTTGGAGGAGGACCCTCAAAGCACAGTGTGAAAAACCACGGGGAGAGAGGAGACCCTGGTGAAGATTCCTGTGTTCAAGTCTTAATTCTGCTTTCTGACTATGTGCCTTTGACCAAGTTATTTTCTAGTTTTAGTTTCAAAACCAGTTAGTTGAGAGAATATTGGTTTAGTTGTCCTTAGAGTTCCCTGCAGCTCAAATCTTTGAATAATGGTTTAAAGGAGTAAAGAAACTGATAAAGACAATGTAGCGAGATGCAGTTTGGTCACGTTCATAGCTTAAGAGCAACTTGTTTGTGTGGAAGCCCAATGTCATTGCCCCTGAAATCTCCCCACTCGTAATTCTAGCAAAACGATACAATTCTTAATTTAATAAATTTGGTGTAACAAAAAGTTCACCCCCCAAATACCTGTCGTATTTTTCAGAGAGGCATGAGGGCCTCTGCTTGGAATGAGGGCGTTCTTTTATATCCAAGAGCTCCTCCTAGAAAGAGAAATCAAATGGTGGTTTTTGAACAATATTTCTCAGGCCACATAATTTCAACTTATTTTTGTTCTCAGTAACTGAGTGTCTACCTCAAGCATTTCACATAGTTCTTATTTATTTACACCCTGATTTTTTCCAGGAAGGACCAGAGTCAGAGTAAGTTCAAGGTTCTTACAGGAAGCTCAAGCAGAACTGCAAGTGACTTAGTAGTGATCAGTTTCTTGCTAAAATACATTCTCTCTCTCACAGCAAAAAAAAAAAAAAAAAGTGACAATGAATATATGTATGTTCATGTGTAACTGAAAAATTGTGCTCTACAATGGAATTTGACACAACATTGTAAAATGACTATAACTCAATAAAAAATGTTGGAAAAAAAACATTCTCTCATAAATTTCTGTCCAATAATGTATTCCACAACACTCTGATCGAGGCATAGAAACTTCAGGCTCACATAAAACCTTCAGCTAACCTGACTACTCTTAAATACATTAGATACCAGTTTGTAAGGGGACAGATTTATTTTTTAATACATAGTAAAACCACCCAAAACACCCATATACCATTTACCTGATTTGCCTGTTGTAAACATCTCCCCGCCCTGCCTCTATGTGCTTTACCATTTGGGCTCTCCATACATAATTTTTTTTGGAGGGTGGGAGGGACCATTTAAGGGTAAATTGCACAAGTTTTAGTCCTGTACCCCTAAACACTTTAGCGCCTATTTCTTAAGAATGAGGATATTCTTTCACAGCCTTTTTTTTTCCAGTTCCATGAGAGAATTAATCCCTATAGAAAATAACGTGGGAGACTATATTTCCACTCTCCCAAAGATTTTACTTGGTCAGTGTCATTTTAGATGCATAGGAGAGAAGTGAATCCATTACATTCAGTGGAGTCTTGGGCAAAAGGGCTCACTCACGTCAGCAGAACCGGGTTGAGAAGTGCTGTCGGTTTTATATAACCAGTAACACCTACCTAATCTCTCCCTCTGGATTCCAATTTTGTCAACTGACCCAATAATCTCCCTTATAGCACCTTTTATTAGAATCTAATACAAGATCCAGCCTAGAACCAGATATTGGTTGTCATGTCTCTTTGGTCTCTAATCTGGAACATTTCTACAACTTCCTTTGTCTTTGATGACATTAGCATTTCTAAAGAATACAGCCTACTTTTTGTTTTTTAATAGAACATTATTCATTTTGGGTTTGTCTAATGTTTCATGATTAGACGGAGGCTAAGCATCTCTGCAGCAGAACACTAACCTAAGAGATGTCCACTCACAGTATCACCTCTGGACACCTACATCATCCATCTGTCCCCATTAGTGATGTTAACTTTGACCACTCAGCCCAAGTACTCTCCAGTTTTACTCTGTAATTACAACTTTAAAACGTGCAATCGGTATGGCTTTCATCAAAGTTTCCCCCTAAATTTAGCACCTATTGGTGATTCTCAGCCAAACCAATCTTGATTTTCCAACTGCAGGCCTCCTTCCACAATTACCAGTCAGCACTTGGCATTCCCCCGTACACACAAGCCCTCCCTTCTCCATTTCTTTACCTATTCATTACTGGCATGGGCTCACAGATTCCCAGTTTTTCCAATGGTCTTTAATTCATCAATGTCCTTAATTATTTTGGTGCTCACATTCAGAGCCTCTTCAAGCTGGCCCCTGTATCCTTTTGACATGCTCCATCATTTTTTTTAAAAAGCACTTCCTTACTGTCTTATTTTGTACCCATCCTGTCCTCTCCCCAGACTCTGCCATTTCTCTGAGAAATCCTATTTCTTGTAAGTGGGGAATGGTGTATGAAATCAAGACCTGGGATCTGGCTATCCTCATTTGCATCTAGGCCCTTTCAGCAGAACTAGAAAATACCTGTAGGTATTTATGTGCGCACACACACACACACCTGCTCACATACATGCATATACACACAACCAATGCCTCCTTAAATAAGCATTTTCACAATAAAGTGAAAAAGCAATCCTCAAACTTTCAGTACTAGTAAAATTCTACAACTGCCTTGCAAAGTCACCGTGCGTGACCTTTCTAGCACCCCGTCACAGGCCTCACAACAGAATGCCTGCTGCTTCTCTGACGACTGCTTCCCACGTCGCAGGGTACACATGGAGGGATACGTTTACTCTCAGCCCACAGGAGCCACTGCATGTAAGCATGCTATGAAACCACACCACTCAGTGTTTTCAGACACCTGAGGTGCCTAAATGTCTTCTCCGTGATAGCAATGTGCCCTAGAACTGGAAAACATTTTAGTTTTAAAACCAGAATATCAACCAGGCATTTACAGTTATTTAGGGTTTAATTTATGAATTATGTCTTATCATTTGGGTAGAAATACCTAGAGAAATTTAGAAGTCTGAGATAAACAAAATTCAAAATTTAAGACAATGTCTAGAGGCTACTCAAAATTCTGAAAAAATTGTCAAAGCACTGACATATCACCTGCAAATTGACAGTGGAGACTGAAGTCCAATGAAATCTGCAGGGTAAACAGTGACAGAGGGGCAGATGTGACACAAATTTGGTGGTATGGCATGGGGTGGATAGACCAACAGTAGTTGTGAAGGCAGCAGATGTAACAATACAGAATTCCTAACAGTAGGGCTTAAAACATTTTCCAGTAAAAACAGGAAGGACCTTGCAATATAGGAAATGCTTATACATACACTACAGAAAAAAAGCAAAGCAATTTTCTGATAATAAAAGCAACCCAAAGATTATTACATATCCCCTTATGCCATCACCCTCAAATCCAAATATTAAACTAAAAACCCTAGTATACTATTAAACCAAGGGCAATATATTTCATGCTTAAATATGTATATTCTCAATGTACAAAAACTTGCTAAACAATGGGGCTCCAAATTATAATACGGAGTCCAAGTGATAGGTGTTCTCTATTTATTACTACAGTTGTTTGCCAAAACTCTGATTTTATGTATTTATTTAGGAGTCAACTTGGAAAAATTGACATTTTAACACAGCCACAAACATGTTGAAGGACCAAAATGTTCTATTTATAGGGATCAAAAAATATTTAAACAAAGGTAACAAACAGCCTTATAAAAAAGGGAACTAAGGACACTAAGGAGAGATGACAGTGCAATGTAGCATGGTACCCTGGATGGACTTCTGGAACAGAAGGACATTAGTTTAAAATTAAGGAAATGTGAATAAAATATGGACTTCAGTTAATTACAATGTATCAATCTTGTTAATTGTAACAAATGTACCACACTAATGGAAGATACTAATAAAGAAAACTGGGTGAGGGGTTTATAAGAACTCTACTATTTTCCTAGCTTTTCTGTAAATCTAGAACTGTTCCCCCAAAAAAGGTTTACCACTACCTCATACCATATGCAAAAATTAACTCAAAATGTATCAAAGACCTAAACATTAGAGTTATGACTGTAAAACTCTTAGAAGAAAACATATGTGTAAATATTCATGACCTTGGATTAAGCAATGTTATTTAACTATGACACCAAAAGGCTGAGCAACCAAAGGAAAAAAAATAAGTAAATCTTCAAATTTAGAAACTTTCATGCTTCATATGACACTATCAAGACAGTGAAAAAACAACCTACAGGACAGAAAAAAAATTTACAAATCATCTATTTGATAAGGGGTCTAGAAGCCAAAATATAGACAGAACTCATACAACACAACAACAAAAAGACAACTACCCAATTTAAACCAGGTAAAAAAAAAAATATCAAAGATTTCTCTCCAAAGATAAACATCATTCATTTTGGCCATTTGTGTAACATCATTAGTCATCAGGCAAATACCACAGTGAGATACCACTCCACGTCTACTGGGATGGCTGTTTAAAAAATGAAAATAAGTTATTGACAAGGATATGAAGAAACTGGAACCTTCTAGCATTGCTGATAGGAATGGAAAATGGTACAGCTGCTGTGGAAAATGGTGGCAGTTCCTCAGAAAGTTAAACACAGTCACTGCGTGACCCAGCAATTTCACTCCTAGGTATACACCAAAGAACTGAAAAAATTATGTTCAGGCAAAAACCTCGTACACGAATGCTCACAGCAGCATTATGCACAGTAGCCCACGAGTTTAAACAACCCATACATCTACCGACTGATGAATGGATAAACAAAATACGGTAAACATATAAGATGGAATATTTAGTAATAAAAAGGAATCAAATACTGATACATAGTACAACATGAACCTTGAAGACACTGTTAAGTGAAAGCAGCCAGACACAAAAAGCCACATGTTATATGATTCCATTTATATGCAATATTCGTAATAGGTAAATCCAGAGTCAAAAAGCAGGTTAATGGTTGCCAGGGGCTGGGGGAAGGGGGCAAGAGGGGGTGATTGCGAATGGGTACAGAGTTTTTGTTTGCAGTGATGAAAATATTCTGGAATTAGATAGTAGTCATGGTTGTACAAATTTGTGAATTTATTAAGAACCACTAAGTGGTACACTTTAAAAGGGGAGAATTTTACGTATGTGAATTCTATCTCGACAACAAAAATTTTTTAAGTAAACTAAACTAGGAGGTTCAGTTACCAGAGGTTAATGTTTTGTTTGATTTCTCTTACAGACTTATCGCTCTAACCACAGATTAATAAATGCCAGCTACTCTCTGATACAAAAGAGTGGCTCAGGTTGGTAAAAATGTTTTTACTTTTCCCTCCCATTTTATTCCATTTTTCTTTGTTGACTTTATATGCTTGACATATACCAGGTACGAATAAATGCTCTAGAAACTGTACAAACTTGACAGGCTTATACAGGCATAAGGTAGAGCAGGGAGCCAGCAGCACCATGTGTGCCAGGGTATCCCTCTGACCAATGGTTAAAACACAGCCCATCTGTCTATAGAGGATGAGCAGCCATTTTCCTCATTAATAGGCTGAGAACAGGGAAAACAACAATTCTTGGATTGTAATAGCTGCTGGGAATAACTTTAAATATCTAGGTAAAACTACACTTACTACTCTTGAGAACAGGGCTTCTTTAGCCAGTTTCATGGCCTCAAGGAAGCCATATACAAAGTGTACTAGTGCAGCAATTCCTGTAATGTGTTCCTCTCCAGTGGAGATCCAAAGACCTCCAGTGGACCCCACAGAGGTTAAGAAGTAGTGCTTTAAACCAACCACGTTTTTCAAAATGTGGCACAGTCCACGCGGACATTTACAGAAAAAAGAAATCCTTCTCATGGGGTTCAAAGAACTAACTCTGTTACCTCTAGCAATGTCCTAAGTTGCTTAAGATGGTACCTCAGCCCAAGAGGACCCCCCCCCCACAACCTTAAGCAAGGAGAGAAACCATAATGTAAGTCACTACATAGTTTGCTCTTTCCTAACTGTCCACAGAACACTTCTGGTGTGCCAGGCTCTGTGTCCCCCACAGGCAGACGACTGCTGTCCCCACAGCTCTCCAGCCTCTCAAGACAAGTGTTCTTGAACTTGCCATCTCCTCAAGAGCCCTTAGAGCAAATTACTTCTTGAAAGGAATCCCTTTGGGATATTTTCAAAGAAAACCTTCAACTTTGGCTAAAAGCAAAAAACTTGTAAAGTGCTCATTCTTAATTGGGAGTGCTCCCTCCCTGTGAGTATTTCATGGGGAAATGTGAGATAGTCCTAGTAACCCACAGAAACGTACCGATTGTGGACAAATTCACTAAAATTACCATCTGGACAAAAGAAGAGTTATTACCTGAGACCTTACTTTTTGCATGGTTACAAAACCTGACCAGGCAAGAACAAGCTGCTAATCGCCCAAGAGTCCCACACCCAAGGAAGCATGAACACATCTTAGTTTTAGCAGCCTTCCTTAAAGAATATTTGTCACACCTTCCCAAACAATCTAATTACTAATTACTGGTATTTATTGGTAATGGAAATTACTAAAATGGACACCCACTTTCAGTGATCAGTATCAAAACAGGAAGCAAACGATGTGAGTAAAAGTCCAAAACAACAGTGGTTAAATCCGTTTCCAGTTTCCTTCTGCAGAAATCCCACGCAGAAGCAGCTGTGCATTCTGATGACATTGTGACATTACAGAATTTCACACAAGTCACTTATAGGAGATGAAAAGGAAGTATTCTTTACCTTCATGAGCTGAATTCAATTCACAAGTGTAAAAAGCCCATTTAAAAAAATTATGGTGGATATTTTGTAAAAACAAAACAAAACTCAGTTTTGTTTCACTGTTAATGGTCCGAATACTGTAAAAGCAACATAGTACCTAGCTCTTCCTAAAGGAGGCAGATGTCCCTGGAGCAGCATTTGGGTCTGGTCCCCCTTCAGCCTCCTCTCCCGTCTCCACCCTCCACATGCCCACTAACATTGGGCTTGGCCCATCAGGCTCTCACTCAGATGGCTGCTGACTGACCTGATATTTCAATCTACGGAGTCACATGACTTTTCTGAAAGGATTAGAAAGCTTTTAAAAATAGATCACAAAGGGGTAACAGCATCCACAGACGACAACCAGGGCAGTGGTGAACAACACAAGGGGCGCGTGGGGTTCAGCCCACGATCCCCCATTCGTGAGGCTTGCTGCTAAAAGGACAGCATTTAGACAGTCCTTACAGGTGGGTCAGGATTCAGACTGGATCTTGCATAGCCGAGAAGCAGCAGCACCTGGATTCGAGCCTCCAATGCTGACTTGATGCAAAGACTTCTTTTATTTAAAGAATTTATACAAGACTAAGAAAATGGAAATGGGGGAAAAAAGCAGGAAAACCTGTTTTTTCAGTTGATGGGGCCAATGCAACAAAAATAAATGTGTTTATTTTTTATTTAAAATGGCTTTTAAATGTGTTTACACAACTGATAAAAACAATGTAAAAACATTAAGTAAGCAGGTATATAAGTACCAGAAGGACACTTATGAAAATCATGTTTAGGGTGGTGGCATTACACTTTCAATAGTGCTTTCTGATTTCATATTGAAATGGTGATGCTGAAGGGGGAGGGTATAGCTCAGTGGTAGAGCATATGCTGAGCATGCATGAGGTCCTGGGTTCAATCCCCAGTAACTCTGTTCAAAAATAAATAAAAATAAGTAAACCTAATTACCACCCTCCCAAAAATTACAAACAAACAAACAAAAAACCCCCAAAACAAAAACAAACTAAAAGAAAAAAATGGCAATGGTTATTGTGACGTTTAGAAAATAAGCATCTCGACCTAAAGTTGGTATCTACAGGTATCTTTCAGTACCTCCCTCCACCCTTACTGTATTATAAAGTGTTGAAGTAAGTGTTCCAGTCACTTTTCTAAGCACTTGATATTCACTTTCTCATTTACTCCCCACAAAAATCTTATGGGGTAGATACTATTCTATTCTGTGTCTTACAGAGGAAAAGGATGAGATTCAGAGAAGCTGAGTACATGACTGAAGGCCACACAGGTTAAGTGGCAGAGCGGCAAGTCCCAAATTCGGCAGCAAGGCTTGTGGGCCCACATCCCTCATCTCTCCCCTGCTTCTCTTGAGAGGACAAGGGAAGGGGCACGAACCCTCCCAGCAGCTCTGTCACTCAGTGCTGGGTTTGTCCCTGTGCAGTGGGGACACTGGGAACTCTGAACAAACTGCTGCCTCCTTGGGCAGGCTTCCCCCAGGCCAGCTCCTCTCATAGTACCCCTTCCTGAATCAGAGGCTCTGCCCACAAATTTCTACGTCATAAGTTTCAGTTGTGAAATCACTGGTTCCTTATCTAGCTAGGAGTTCCCACCATGAGTGAGGAGGAGAGAAAATCCAGGCGACAAGGGACCTGAACCCCAACTTTTCAAGGAAAAGGACTGTACCAGGTAGAAGAGAGCAATGAGAAGACAGGATCTATGGTGTTGCCAGCCAGCCCCCTCTAAGAACTTCCAGTTACCTTTTCTGGACAGCTGAAACACCAAGGTGGTGTGACGATCTTTCATATTATAATTCTGCACAATATGAACAGGCACCTCTATTTTCATACCACCTTACAAGCTGTGTCTCACTGAAATGCCACCTGTTAGAGGCTACTACTCAACTTGGTTTATTAAAGATACCTATGAAGTTATCAAACAAGATCTCTGTAGAGCAAAAACTGACCATCTGACTACTGATTTCCACCTAGAATTTGAGTAAAAGAGTATTCTCAAAGGTTTGACCTCAAGTCTTGAAACGTATTCTTTCCAAGAAGGCCAGAAGGATCATTCAGTTATTCTGCTTCTGGTGCTCATCTGTTTTCTTAATGATTTTAAAGCTAAGACATAAACATGATGGTACCACTGTGACCAACTGCCCATTACAAACCACGATGGCTACCTTTAAAGATCCCTACACTGATAAGTAAAAGGGTGCCAATTCATAACTAGCCAAGGCAATGAAGAGCACTCTTGAAACTAAGCTCAGATAATCTAACACCTATTTTTCAGCTGGTAGATTTAACATGCATGGTTAACACTGGTCAGTATCACGGTGAATATTCTGAGTATCCTGTGCTTTTATTCTCTAACTGGCAGGTGACAGAATTTAATAAGGAGTCAGTGGCAAGATACAGGAGCAAAGGAGAAAAAGCACAAAGTATGTATAGTCTGTGACTTGAGAAAATTAGTCTGTTCACTTGAAGAAAAAAAGATGGATCTGAGGGTGGGGATCGGGGGCCATGGATATAGCTCAGTGGCAGAGCACGTGCTTAGCATGTATGAGGTCCTGGATTCAATCCCTAGTACCTCCATTAATAAATACATAAATCTAGTTATCTCCCTCCACCCCCTGCAAAAAAAAAAGTGGATCTGAACAGTGGGACTATACAAAAATATCTATTTTGTCTTTCAAGCAGAAGATGGCATCACTAATAGAAGAGCAGGTACAACTCACGAACGGTAAACAAGGATCTCTGGTGAAGGTAAGACAAAACTGAATGAGTCTCAAAGTTCTTCCACTAATAAGCATCACTACCTCATTTCCTAAACTAGTGGTTCTCAAATTTGAATCCGAGTTAGATTTCCTGACAGACTTGTTCAATACAGATGGCTGGGCCCTACACCTAGAGTTTGATTCAATAGCCTGAGATTTTGTATTTCTAACAATTTACCAGATGATGCTAAATGCTAGTTCGAGGACCACACTTTGAGAACTGCTGTCTAAACCATTTTTAATCCATGACTTTGAGATGAGACCCCACTCTATAACCTCCCATAGTCCTTTGACATAATGCAATCACTTTATAAATGCACATTTAAGTACTACCAAAACATAGCTTTTGGTCTTAGGAATCTGGCCTTATAAAATGGACCTGAATAGATTTATAAACTAAGGGCTCAAAACCCTGAGGCTAGCAGGTGCATATGATAAATCCACTTAAAACCATCCCAGACTAAGTCTCTGGGGTAAGTCTGCAAGTACCCAGTGTGACTCTGACTTCCTGAGACATTTGCGGAACCACAACAGACACCAGCTGAACCCTGAGGAGAAACTATCCATCTGAGTTGCTTGACAACATCAACACCATATTTCAGTGTCTCCATGGAAGACGAAAGCCTTGCTACTCAAAGCATAGTGAGTGGACCAGAAATATGGGCATCACCTGGGAACTGGTTATAAAGCTGAATTTTCAAACCCACCCCTAACCTAACAATCAGAATTCACACTTTACTAAGGTTCATAGGTGATCCCAAGACACACTGATGTTTGAGAAGCAAGCTAGAGGATGTCCTAACACACAGGGAAACTCTGGTCTTTTACCTTGAAAAGCACTCAAACGTGGACTACTCCACCTTCATGGGAGAAAAACCTTTGAATTCTGAACAGATTATTAAAGTTATAATAATGGAGCAGGGTCAAAGGTTAAGAAACCATGTTATCTGGCCAGTGTTTTTCTGACCTCGTAGTCAACATCCCACAATTACAAAAGTTTTCACAAAGTACACCACTTATACAAATCTCTGAGGACAGTTTCCTTCCACTGCCTCTAAACTTTCCAGCCTGTGAACCTGAAGTGGCAGAAGCATTACTAAATGTTTGTTTATTCCAATAGTTTGGTCTCAGCATGTGGACAGAGAGTAGGATGGCACAAATATTATTCCAGTTATAGAACCAACAGATCATTTACTATCATGTTAAGAACACAGGACTGTTTCAAACTTCCTTCAAAAGTAAAATGGCTTAGTTTGACTCAAATCCCACATAAAATTACCAGAGTGCTGAGAAACATACATATGAAAGAACTATCCTAACAGTGCCTAAACATGATTCTAAAATTGGCATTAACTAAATCCTCTTGAATGGGGTGGAAAGGAAACCTACTTCTAACTAAACTTGGTAAAGAAGATCATTAAATCTGAACTCCCCTGTCATTAACTTATAAAATTTCTTTAAGACACTTTTATCTAACTTTGGCAGAATTCCGAGTGGACAGTCAAAAATGGGCAATATTGAGCTTCTTAATTTTTACTGTAGACACATAAGTTCTACGCTAACTGAGACCAGTATCTTCCTAAAAATGACTCATGCATAAAAATAGATATACATAGAAGATGAAATATTCATGGTCCCCTCTGATGAATGTGTGAAAGTGATTCAAAAGCCTCTGTCTGAACTCTGTGAGCATCAGTCAGAACTTTCATTCAAAAAGTGCTGGGAGACTTGAATTCACATGAGCTTGTAAAAGCAGTTCAAATCAGTTTCCCTTCGTTTAATAAGCTTTTCTCCATTAGGAATTCACCTGTCAACAGTTTAGGTAATGAATTTAAGTTGTGAGACACTACTCAAGCACTCTTAGGTTTGAGAGGGCTGCATCTGGAAAGACCAAATCTGAAAGAAGTAAAGTGCTTTCTATCAGCTCACATTTGTTATGCCAAAACAGACTATATTAAGATAGCAATTCACCAAAAACCCTTTCACACCTGAAAGCACTTTTCCCCGTAGAAAGGTTGTTCATCTTAATGCTAAAAATGAGTATTACTCCAATAGCATTTGATACTTTATGAAGTAATAGTGGCATCACTGGTACCCAAACAAGGCCTGACTTTAAACTACTAACCAATCAGTACCCTGGGAAGCCAGGGACAGTAACCACATTTGAGTCCTTGTTTGGGTTCATACCAAGGAAATGTAGGTATAAGCCTAACAAGAACATAACTCTTCCTGTCAACAGTCCCAAGCACATTTCATGTACTCCAGCCCAGTACATTTCAGGTAACCAAAAAAGGATTCATTGTTCCTGTCAACCTCTTCAGAAACACTCAGTAGCCTATGAGATAGTGAAATAGCTTCAATAAACACACAACCTTGAGGTGAGCCCTCCCCCCTTACCCTGCCCCCAAAAAGCAAGTATCTACAGGGGTTTAAAATCACAAGTTTTTAGCCAGGGGAAATAGGATTTAAGTCTTACTTTTGTGAGTCCATATCCATTTTATAACAAGAAGTTAAAAAAAAGAATTTAAAAATCTGGTTACCCTAGCCAAGTATCAAAGAGCATTCCTGTGGGGAGTTCACCTCTCAAGAAAACACTAATTTCTTGAAAAGATCAAGAATCCTGATTTCCATGAGGCACCCAGAGCTGGAATCCTCACTTTACAGCATGTAAGTCAGTAACATAACAGTTGCACAGCTGTTACAGAATTTGTGTGTCAACACGTACTGATTCACAGTTCACATGGGATCTGTGCCAGTATTCCCTCCACCTGAAAGCTACGTAGAAGCAAATTCTAGTTTAAACTTTAGGTGTTCACATTTCCAGAAAAAAGTTCAAAGCAATGCTTTACCAAATCTAGTTAATATTTAGTCCAGAGAATGAGGCTACCATTTTAATACTAATAAAATACCTACACAATGTTACTAACGTCCTCACCTATAAAGAAACACTATTTCACTAGTAACAAAGCCTACTTTTGTATAGCGATGGGGCGACTTGGAGGCCGGCGGCTTCTTCAGGTCAAGGAAAGCATCTCTATTTTCTGTCTCACCCACACTTCTATCCATGGTTCCTTGGGCTACAGTTCTTTGCACCTGAAAGAAATCAGCACAAAACTGTCACCGAGAACAAGAAATTTTCAGAAGTCCTGACTGCTTAAAAAACTGAAACTCTTATCTCTTAAAAAGACTACGTTAAAAAAAAAAAAACTTGCCCAGTAATTATGCTATAAACCAGAACCCACTTGGAAACAGAATCACTGGTACTTAGATATCTCTTCTAGTGAAGAGCTCTAAGCATCAACAGGGCGAGGAAAGCATAAGTGGAACGTGCCCAAATCAGGATACAGCCTTTAAGCAGCTTTAATACAAAAAGAAACCAAGATTAGTCGCTGCCCCCCATGAGGACTGGAGAGGCAGTAGTGGGGAAGTTTCCCGGAGTGGGGGCAGGTAGGAGGCGGTTTGGGGATCCGGGAAGTCAGGCTGTGGTAAAGTGCCTGTCACTCGCCAATGGACGGCGCCAGCTGCCCCTTGTTCTCCGGGTGCCAGGGACTGGGGATGGGGCTCGAGCGCCCCTCTCTCGGCCGGCCGCACCTGTGGACATGTCAGGGGCGCCAGTGGCAAGGAAGCGGCGAGCGCCGGCTTCAGCTCCGAAACTCAGCTTCCCGGGGCCGCGACCCCAACCCCCGGCCTGCCGCGCAGGCCCTAGCCCAGAGGCCTCCTTCGGGTTAAGGGTGGGGACGGTACTCACGGAGGGGAGGCAGGCGGGAGGGAGCCCGGAGGCCGAATCCCCCGGCCCGGGCGCTCCGAGCTGGAGGCGGCGTAGGCCCCCCACCGTCCGCCCCAGCCCGGCGGCTCGGGCCCCGCCAGCCCGCCCGATGCCCGCCGGCCGCCCCGCTGGCCTCGCGCCCTGCCCGCCCCCCGCGCGCGCCCCGGCGCTCACGCACGCGACCCCCGGCGCCGCGCGCCCGCGCCCCTTCTCTTCCTGCGGGCCTAGGCGCGCGGCGCCCCGGACCCTGCCGCCGCCGGGCCCTTACTCGGTTCCTCGGCCGCCGCTCCCCTCCCCGCCGCCCGCGCCCGCGCCGGTCCGAGGGCTGCCCCGCGCGGCCTTCGCTCTCGCCCCCCCAACCCGCTCGGGCTGTCTCCCTTCAGCCGCCGTAATCACGGCCCAGCCCTCCGCCCCTCCTCCTCCTCGGCCCCCTCCCCCTTAATAACTCCCTCCACGCACCCGGGCCCCAGCGCCGCCTTCGCCGCCGCGCGCCCGGATGTGAGGTGTCCGCGGCGGTGCCGGGCGGAAAAGAGAGACATCGCGGCGCGCTTCCCGGGCGCCGGCCCCTGCGTGCGCCCGGCGGCGGGGAGGCGGAGGCCGGGAGGGGATGGCGGCGGCGGGGAGGTGGCCGGGGCAGGGGCAGCGGAAGCCCTCCACGTTGTGTGCAGGCGGTCGTCGTGGGCAGCCCCGGCGAGGACGCCGCGTTCCCACGCGCGCTACGGGGCGGGGCGGAACGGAACGGAACGGGGCGGGCGGAGCTTGGAGCCCTCGATCCCCGCTCGGCCGCTCCCGGGGGAGGGCGATGGCAAGTAGCGAAGTGGGCCGGGGCCCGCAACATGGGAGCGCGCCGACTGCTGTGTCTCGCGTCGGCGGAGAACTCTGGGGCTTCTGCAGCGGGAATCTGAGGCGAACCTGGGGGCTTTGGAGCCCTCCGGTGTGGGCTCGAACCTCGGCTCGCGGTGCTGTAATCTTGCGCGAAGCTCTGACTTCTGAGTTTCCTTCTCTTTACTAAAATGGCCTCTCTGAGGAAAAAGCGTGATAACGCTTTGCTGCACTAATAAGTAAGCTTGCTACTATTGCTTTCGATTGAGCTATGAGCAACTGGCAAGTTCTCTGAAATGCTCTTTCCCGCCCATAACCTGAATCTTTCCTTAGCTTCCACGGGAACGGGAAGGGCAAGTGTGTTTGGATGCAAGTGAGAGCGAATGTCAAGTGCTTAGTACTCAGTGCCGAGACTGGCTGACGGGGGACACAGAAAAGCAAATATAATTTCCCAACTCAGCAATGCCAGTAACTGCTGTGTCCGGGAGGAGCGGTCAGGAAGGGTGTCACGTGTGACCCTGGTCTGCAGCATTTTCATGAGCCCCAATGTCTGCCCCGTGGGACCGTGAAATAATAGTGGCTGAGGAGGGAAATGCAATTTTTCTCGCTGAAAGATAGTGAAGTCTACATTTCTTTGAAGGGGCCTAATTTCTCTGAGCTTCACTTGTGAAATTGGCCGATTGGGCAGTGAGTGGTCACAAGTTTCATCTTATGAGTTTTGGCAACAGAAAACAAATATGAAAACTTTATTTTCGCTTGTAATGTTCAATGTATTTTTTACAAACTGCCTTCACTCTGTTGGCCCCTGGTGAAGTGGAGAAGGCTCATTTTTTGAAGCTCTTAAATCCCGGCTCTGCTACTTAATGTGAAACCTGAAACACCTCACCTTTTTGAACCTGTTTACTCATCCGTCAAAGGGAGATAGCAGTTCTTATTTTCAGGCGTGTAGTGGGAATTAGAGATAACATTAAAAACACTGTTCTGGTTATCTTTTGCTGTGTAACAAACCACCCCCAAGCTCAGTGGCTTAACACAACATTTATATTGCACTAGATCTCCAATTTGGGGTGGCTCTGGCTGGGACAGCTAGTCTCTGCTCCATTCAGTATCAGCTGGGGCCCCTGGAAGGCTCCTGGCTCAGAACATCTAATGACTCACACACTAACATGTTTGGTTTTTGTTGGTAGCTGTTAGCTGGAACCAATGGAGCTGTTGGCTGGAACACTTTACATGGCCTCTCTCTGTGGCCTGAGCTCCTTCACAACATGGTAGCTAAGATTCCGAGGGCAAATGTCCAGATAGGAAGCCCATACAGTTGCTGAATTGTTTTTTCTAATCTAGCCTTGAAGTCACTCAGTGTCCTGCCACATGCCACATTCTGTTCCTCGGATAGGCATCACCAGGGCTGGCCTATATTCAAGGGGAGACTATTTAGACTACCCCTTCATATGAGAAGAGTGTCACAGAATTTGTAGGTATATTTTTAAATTACTACAAGCCATATGAAATCTGCTCAAGGCACTGTAGCTATCATGATAAGAGGTCTGGCCTGAAGCTCATTTCCTGGGTCCTCTGGTCTGTCCTGGTTAGGATATACTTTTCCCCGAACCTCTTTATTGTCTTCTAGAACCTTGTTCTGAACTCACTCATTACCTTTCAGTTTCAATTTGTCTTAAAGACGACAATTATTACCTAGGAATAAAGGCAATAATTTACTAAGGGACGGCACCTGTGAACTTTCACCTGTGCCATGTAAAAGCTAGATGCTTGCAAATCCTTGTTTCATTGTCGCTTTTAAATGTTATTCTCTATGGTAGAGATGATAATTTGTAATTCTAAATGCCCCCCTTTTGCAACTGAAATTAATTTTCAAGTAACAGTATGGGAAACCCTTTCGAGAGAGCAAGAGAGAAATGATTTGTTCTTTACTAAATCTTTGTCAGGTCTTGGTTTAGATTCAAATTCTTGGTTCAAAGTTTGGCATAAGGGGACTCCCAAGTTTCAGTCATTTGGAGAAATTAGCAGTGCAAGAACAGTAGAGAAGCAAGGGGAAATTAGAAACCTAGAAATTTTGAGAGCAGCCTCATCTCAGAAAGTTGGGATTACACCTCCACTGCTCTGCACCTCTCTAAATGGTGCTACTCAGCTTTTCTTGCTCCAAGGATAATGCCTAGCTCCAAGAAAATAGGATAGGATTTGAACAGTTTCACAGTTGTGGCATCATGTACTCAATGACTACAAAGAAACTACTAAGGGCCTTTGGAAGACCACACAGCAAATTATTTGCAGAGCCTAAACTCTTTTTGGCACTTTACATCTTAGATAGATATTATATATGCAAAGTACTTAAAATAGAGCCCAACACCACTAAGTGGTGCTGCACTAGCTATTGTTTCTCTATACTGTGGTATGGTATTCTAATATTTCCCAACAGGACTAATTTTCATTGTAACTCAAATGGAAATGCCCTTCATTTCTTACTAAGTTAGTCAAAGCTGAGGGTATTAAACACACGTGACAAAGTATCATCAAATTATTTAGGAAGCATGTTTACTGATTTATCAGCCTTATTTGTCATATTTTATATAAACATAATCTATATAAAGTACTTATAAGAGGACTAATTTTACAGTAAGTAAATATTAGTTACAGTGTTAATTAGACTTTGAAAGTCACTAAACTATTTAAAAACTACTTGGCCACATAACTTCACATGAGCCGTCCCAGGAAGATTAGCTCCAGTGTCCCGCTAAAGTGGAACTTCTCCTTTTAAACACTTTTAATTACAAAAATTAGCATACGTAGAAAATAGAGCAAACATGCAAATTACCTCTGATTCTAATCCCCAGACACCCAGCAAGTTATTTTTCCTCATGTTTTTAACATAAGGTCTTTCAAGCATTTAAATACATAATGCTGGCCTTTGCTCTCTCCGCCAGAAATCTCAGGTGCTTTCAAATGATGTTTTACAAAGCACAGGAGGAAAGGATATAACAATGCCCTATCTACAGTCTCCCACCCTTATTTTTAAAAGATGATCAGAGTGGGCCTAAGTTAAAAATTTTTACTATTTACTAACAATTAGTGCTTGTTAATTACATTTTAAGAGGAATGGTTAAGAGAAGACCTCAGGCTGGGATAATTTTAATTCGGGGGCTGAGGAACACTGCGACCCTGCCCCCGCGTTCCAGAGTCACACCTTCCCTGGCCCGCGCATGCGCGCGCCCTACGTCTTACGGGCCGGCTCGAGCTCCCCGGGAACCACGGAGAACCGAGAGCCAGGGAGGCTCACGCGGGAGCCTGGAGGTGGGGGAGGAGGACCGCCAGACGAGAGCCTCATCCCTAGGGCTCGCCGCGCGAAGCCCTCCCACTCGTCGCGTCTAGGAACAGCAGTAGGAGGCTAAGCTCACAGAGAGCCCTCCGTGAGGCCGCCCAGACCGCGCATTGGTACGCGTCCCTCGGGCCGGACTTGCGGCGCTTGCGCTCCACGGAGGCTTGAGGGAGGCGTGAGGGAGGCGTGTCCGCCGCCTCACTGAAGCTGCGCGAACTCCGGGGCCCCTGCGGGGCGTCCCTCACGCACGCCGCGTCGCCGTGGAGATGGGGCGGGGCCGGCCGAGACGTGCGTCCTGAGGCACGGGAAGCCGGAGGCCGGCGTGGGCCGCGCCAGCTTGAGGAGTCGGGCCGGCGCCCGCCGAGATTCCTCTGGGGCGCGAGACGGGAGGGCTCGGCTTCCCCGGGCGCGAGGCCGGGTCACAGTCCCCAGCCTCTGAGCGGCTCGGCCTCTCGGGCCGGAGCCCAGCGGCGAGCGCACGTCCCTGCGAACTGGGCCGGGCGACTCCTGGGGAGCCTCCGTTTCCTCTTCCCCTGAAAGTGCAGATGATGCCCCCCGCCACGTGCCGAGGTCGGGAGTGGAGGGGAGGTGACCAGCGCTCGCAGGGCGGCGCCGGAGCTACGCTTCTCTCCCTGCAGGGTCCTGCTTCTCGCCGGCGTCTGGTGGCCCGGGCTGGGGGAGCCGCAGCGGGTGAGGGGCCAGTGCCGCCTCCGTGCGGGGGTCCTTAGCGTGCGCGGCCCCGAATCCGTGGTTTCTGGATCTCTGCTGTATGGCCGGACAAGGGGTGAGAGTATGCAGACCTCAGGGACCCCACCTGAGCCCTAAGGGGAAGATAAGGGCTAACACCTGCATTGGGAGGCCGTTCGGGTTTCTTGTTAACCTTTGGATTATAGTGAATGTGTGCTAAGTGAATGGTGTTAGGGGCCTGAGTACCAGTCCCAGCTCTACCGCTTGGCTGGTGACCAAAGGCACCTCGTTTACAAAATGAAGATGGCTAACACCTGTTGGGGTGGTTGTATTAAAGCAGATAATTAATGAAAAGTGCTTAATACTATAGCTAGCACAGAGTACCCGCTCCATGAATGCTATTTTGAATCTAGTATATACATTCTAGATGGCATGATATCCGCCTAATTGCCATGAAAATATGAGGCTTTTGAGTATAAGATGTCATGGAAAGCTTCCTGGAAGAAGTAGTTGAAACTTATTCTAAGATTTACGATATAAATTTAGGAATTTCTTTGCTTTTCTTTAGTAAAATCATTCATTGTTAGCTGCAGAATACTGTAGAAACTTATTTAATATTCTTTTACATTTATATTTTCCAAATGAATACATGTAATTAAAAATAATAGTAAGAAGGGGGAGGGTATAGCTCAGTGGTAGAGCACATGCTTAGCTTGCATGGGGTCCTGGATTCAATCCCCAGTATCAAAAATAAATAAATAAACCTAATTAATTCCCCCCCCAAAAAAAAACAAGCAAAAAAACTTTGTTTTTAAATCAGAGACTTCCCACGTTCATCTATTGTTGAATTAAGAAGGAGGGGCAGGAGACTAAGAACTGGCATGTAGCTTCTCATAACTGTGGCTCCTTAAGAGACAAGGTAATTTACTTTCTTTTTTATTCTCCTTTTTCTTAGAAGGGGAAGATACAAGACTTTTTGATTCATGAAGAATCTGCTCACTGAGAAGTGTTTATCAAACCACGGATTGAATTTCCATCAGAAAGGGATTAAGTGGACAATGGAGAGGAAGGTTGACTCCAGGTGAGTGATGGAACTTGACAAAAAAGTTAACTGAAATCATGGCCCGTTACAAAAGCCTGTAAACATTTTGTGTGTGAAAATAATGTGCAATAAAACAGTAGTTTTTTCTTAAATCATGAGTAGTGAGATAGGTACTTTGGGTTTTTTGTTGATAGTTTGGGATTCTCATATATAGAGTATAATGCACGTTTCATACCTTATATTACAGTCAAAAACCGTTTTGAGTGTGTGGAAATATCCCTCATTAAAATTTTGATTTTTTTGGTAGGTTTTTTTTTTGGTGGGAGGAGGTAATTAGGCTTCCTTCAAAAGAGACCCTTTGTTGTGCCAGCACAGTTTATTGAAAAGACTGTAGTGCCACTATTGTCGTTAACTAAGGATCCATTTAAGCCCAAGTTGGTTTCTGGGATTTCTACTTTGTTCCTGTGGTCAGTTTGTCCTTGATACAAAATTGTAATGTCTTGATTGCATAGCTTTACAGTGAGTCTGAGATCTAATACCACTTATCTAATACTTCTTAAAGAATGTCTGATTATTATTTTGATTTCTTGAATATGTATAAGCACATTTGACTGTCCTTTATGATTGTTGATTCTTATTTTGTAGTTGGCTTTATTCCTTTGATAACTATGTAAGTTTAAAAAGCTAAAGATCTAATCTTCTTAGAAACAATAATTAGTACATATATGTAAACTAAAAAAAATGTGCAGTATACTATTAAAAAAATTGTGGTGAGAAAAAAAATTTCTATAAGCTCTTCTTGGTCTTTGATAATTCCATGTAAGCTTCAGAATCAACTTGTCAAGTCTTCTTTCCACCTCAAACAAAAGCTTTAATTGGGGTTTTAATTGGGATTACTTTGAATCTATAGATTAGATTGGGGAAAATAACTGTATTATGGCAAGTCCTATGATTTTCCCTGTAGAAGTGTTTACACCTTTTGTTAGATTTACTCTTGTTTGGTATTTGTGGTTTGAAAACAGTATATAAATGTGAATAATTTTTGCTTTTTGTTTATTGCTAGTTTATAGAACTATATAGTTGATTCTCATTGTTTGTGAATTCTGAATTTGTGAATTCACCTACTTGCCAAAGTTTATTTTAACTGCCAAATCTCAGTACTTTTGGGTCATTCTAGGACATGGGTAGAACACTGAAAAATTTGAGTGCCCAGCAGGCACATTCTCATCTGATGTGGAACAAGGCAATACTCTGGCTTCTTTTTTTAAAAATTGAAATATAATTGATATACAACATTGTTAGTTTTAGGTGTACAACAACGATTCGGTATTTGTATATATTGTGGAATGATCACCGCAATAACTCTAGTTGACGTCTGTCTCCATACTTACAGAATTTTTTTTTCTTGTGATGAGAACTTTTAAGATTTAGTCTTTTAACAACTTTTAAATATGCAATATAGCATTAACTATAGTCACCATACTGTATATTACATCTCCATGACTTATAACTGGGTGTTTGTACCTTTTATCTCCTTTTACCTGTTTGGCCTACCCCCCACCTCTGGCAACTCTCAATCTGTTTTCTGTATCTGTGAGCTTATTTTTTTTGTTTGTATCTTTTGGTTTGTTTAGATTCCACATATGTGAGATCATGTAGCATTTTTCTATCTCTGACTTATTTCATTTAGCATAATGATATCAAAGTCCATCCATGTTGTCACAGATGGCAAAATTTTTCTGGCTGTGACACTTTTTATGGCTGAATAATAGTTCATTGTATATATACATACATCACACTTTCTTTATCCATTCATCTGTCGATTGCTTAGGTTGCTTCCATGTCTTGGCTGTTGTAAATAATGCTACAATGAAATGGGGTGAATATATCTTTTCCAGTTAGTATTTTCATTTTCTTCAGACAAATACCCAGAAGTGGAATTGCTGGATCATATGGTAGTTCTATTTTAATTTCTTGAGGAACCTCCGTACTTTTTCTCATAGTGGCTGCACCAATTTAGATTCCCACCAACAGTGCACATGGGTTCCATTTTTTCCACATCCTTGCCAACACTTGTTATTTGTTGTCTTTTTGAGATAGCCATTCTCAGACAGGTGTGAGATGATAACTCACTGCGGCTTTGATTTGCATTTTCTGATGATTAGCAATGTTCAGCATCTTTTCGTGTATTGTTGGCTATTTGTATATCTTCTCTGGAAGAATCTCTATTCAAATCCTCTATCTTTTTAATCAAGATTTTTTTTGGCTAATGAGTTATATGAATTCTTTATATATTTTGGGTATTAACCCCTTGTCAGATACATGGTTTGCAGATGTTTTCTCCCACTCAGTACGTTGCCTTTTCATTTTGTTGATGATTTCCTTTGCTGTGCAGAATCTTTTAAGTTTGATGTAGTCCCACTGGTTGATTTTTGCTTTTGTTGCCTTTCCTTTTGGTGTCAAATCCAAAAACTCATTGTCAAGACTGATACCAGGGAGCTTACCACCTAAGGTTTCTTTTAGTTTTATGGTTTCAGGTCTTACATTCAAGTTTTTAATCCATTCTGAGTTAATTTTTGTGTATGGAGTAAGATAGTGGCCCAATTTGCTTCTTTTGCATGTTGCTGTCCATTTTCCCCAATACCTTTTATTGATACTAAAGAGACTGTCCTTTCCCCATTGTATATTCTTGGTTCCTTTGTCATAAATTAATTGACCATTTATTCATGAGTTTACTTCTGGGCTCTCTATTCTGTTCCATGATCTATGGGTCTATTTTTATGTTAGTGTTTTTATTTATTTTTAGTTTTCAGAGGGAGGTAATTAGATTTATTTATTTATTTATTCATTTCAACCAAGTTACTGGGGATTGAACCCAGGACCTCGTGCATACTAAGTGCACATTCTGCTGCTGAGCTATACCCTCCCCCTGGATGCCTTTCTATTTCTTTTTCTTATCTAATTGCTCTGGCTAGGACTTCCAAAACTATGTTGAATGAAAGTGGCAAGAGTGGGCGTCCTTGTCTTATTCCTGATTTTAAAGGAAAAGGTTTCAGTTTTTCACAATTGAGTATGATGTTAGCTGTGGGCTTGCCATATACAGCCTTTATTATGTTGAGCTGTGTTCCCTCTATACCCACTTGTTTTTCCCTGTATACTCACTTTTTAGCTGCCTTCTTATTTTAGCTCTCATGCAGAGATAGTCGAGGATGGAGACAGAAGGGGCAGAGCAGTGTAGTGCGAGAAGCTCCTGCTCTGGGGCCAGCTAGATAGGACTTGAGACCCACTGACACTTGTTCAGTGGGAAGCCTCAGACATGTCACTTAACAATGAACCTCATTTTCTCGTCTATAAAATGAAAATTAGAATCTAACAGGATGAGTTGTTTTAAAGGATATAAGCTTATAATCTATGTGAAAAAAAAAATATATATGGAGAGAGAGAAAAATACGTATATGTTTGTGTGTATATACGTACATATACATATTTCCCCCAGGAGCAGTGGGTTCATTATTCACGAATTAAATGTTTGGGGTGACTATGTAGAATGCAATTACTGTAAGTAACAATCAACTATATATTTATTTTTGTATATTGACTTCATATCAAACAGTCTTGATAGACTGTCTTATAAATTTTAGTAGTTTACCTGTAGATTCTTTTGGGTTTTCTGCAGGTACAGTCATATCATATGCAGAATGATACTTTATTTCCCCCTTTCCTATCTTTATGACCGTAATTTTGTTTACTTGCTAACTCTGTCATCCAGGACCTCCAGTATCATGCTGAATAGAAGTGATATTGATCTTACTTGTCACACTCCTAATCTCAAAAGGAAAACTCAGTGTTTCATCCTAAGTGTGGTATCCGCTATAAGTGTTTCATAGATAACCTGTATCCCTTCCTAGTTTGCTAAGACTTTTTGTCATGAATGGATATTGACTTTTTTAAAAAGCAGCTGTTTTTTCTGCAACTTTTGAAATGGTTATTGTTTTGATGGCTGTCTATTGTTTTAATGGTTGATTTTTCTAATAATAACCTTTCCTTTCTGGAATTAAATTCTTCATTCTCCCTCAGGTTATTTTATCCTTTTTCCATGTTGCTGACTTCAGTTAGCTAATATTTTGTTTAGATTTTATGTAAGTGTTTATTAGGGAGACTGATGTATAATTTTACTTTCTTAAAAATGTCCTTCTTAGATTCTGTATTAAGGTTGTGGCTGGTCTCATAAAACTACCTGGGTTTAGGTAGCTCACAGCGAAAAAAAAAATGTGACAATGAATATATGCATGTTCATGTATAACTGAAAAATTGTGCACTGCACTGGAATTTGACACAACATTGTAAAATTACTATAACTCAATTAAAAATGTTTAGAAAAAAACTACCTAGGTTTATGTAGCTTTTGGATGGGTAGGGTTACATTTTTTGTAAAATTTTCTGTAAGAGTTTATGTGAGATCGGCATGAAATTTTTTCTTACACTTCGGTAGAATTTGACAGTAAGACATCTAGGTCCAGTTTTCTTTGTGGGGAGGTTTTTATTAGCATTTAATTTTGTTAATGGTTATTGGATTATTCATATTTTAATTTCTTGCCAGTTTTAGTAAGTTTTGTTTTTCTAATTTATCAATTTTATCTACATTTTCAGATTTACTTGTATCAAATTGTTTATAGTATCTTCTTAGGGTGTATAATTTATAATGATATGTTTGCCTTTCCCCACGAGTAGTGGTTTATTTGGCATTCTCTCTCTTCTTGATTAGTTTCACTATTCGTCAATTTTATTAGTGTTTTTAAGGAGCTAACTTTTGTCCTTGATCTTCTCTATTAATGTTTGTTTTCTGTCTGTGCAGAAAAGAATTAACCTAGCAGCCTGACACTGCTGTCCTTAGAAAGTCCTGCTTGCAAGGTTCACCCTTGACTGGTATCTAAAAACTTAATTTTCAGGTGGTTTCCCACCATTCCCTAACTGATGATGGTAGTTAACTATGTCTGTACTGTGCAAACTTTGTGGTTTAGGCTGAACACCTTTCCTCCTGGGAGTCTGGAATTTTGGTGCGTGTGAGGCAAAGATTGCCCATCGGACCAACCCCCAATAAAAACTTTTGGCACTGAGTCTCTAATAAGCTTCACTGGTGGACACTTCACATGTGTTCACACAGTTCGATGTGGGAGGAATTCAGGGTATCCTATAAGACTCCCCAGAGAGAGAACTCTTGGAAACGTGCACCTGATTTCCAGCAGACCTTGCCCCATGCTCCTTTCCTCTTTGCTGATTTTGCTTTGTGCCTCCTGCTGTAATAGATCATATCCATGGGTACAACTACATGTATATATCTCTTTAATGTCTGAAGCCTCATGGATCTGTTGTTTGTTTCCTTTATTGTGGAGTCTAACTTCTTTGTGTGCTAGACATTTTATATTTTAAAATACATATAGGAATGTCTCCAGGCTTATGATGAAGGTGCCTTCTTTCAAAAAAGGTTTACATTTCCCTCTGTTAGTCTGCTTGGTACATTACTAGTCTCCAGTCACTTTATACCCATTTTAAGGCTTGCAGTTCCCTAACCCTGGTAGAACCCAGACTATAAATTCCCACCAGGCTGCAACACTTCTAATTCACCCACACCCTCAATTTTGTGAATGGTCCCTGAGTCTTTTGGAGATGGACTTGTGCTTATTTACTAAACTGATGTACAAACCAGAGTGCATTGGCCGGCTGTTAACGGCAGATTACAGGAACCTATCACCTGATGATCCTACCTACTGCTCTTAGTCAGAACTTAATTTCAGAAGTTAGTGGCTGGGGAGCTAGTACTGTAGTTTTTATTCTGGGCAGCCATGTGCCCACCTGAACATTCTGTTATGTGGAAGGAGAGAATAGATACTGGATGTGTGTCAGTGTCCTGTGCTGACTATAAGCTGTCAACATCTTGTCTTCTCATTGTACAAGGTCTTCACATTGAATACATGTTTGTCTTTCTAGCCCCAGGCCTAGCTATATTGCCAGGCGTATAGCAGGTCCTTGATACTGAATGGATAAACAAACGCACCACAGGATACACCTGCAAAGTAAATGTTAAATGAATTGGTCAGGGCATGCCTTCTCCTTGGCACTTTCGGATGGATATTTTCAAATTCTTTCTCCTCACTTCCATTTTTCTGTATTTCTTGGCTAACCATAATTCTCCTGTTGACATTAAAAAAGTAGTAATTGTATTTCTATGTTTTTAATTAAGCCAGGTTCTTTTCCTGTTCTTTATGATTTTTGGTGTGGTTCTTAAAATGCATTCTGTTTCATCTATTTCATATTTCTTTCCATCCTTCTGGCTTCCCTCCCTTCCATGAAATAACAGATTTCTATGAGTACCTGTTGTGAGTGCAGTGTGTTAGGGGCTGAGTATATACATTCGCAAATAAAAATGGTCCCTATCATCTTAAGGCTTACAGATGGGAAACATGTTCACAGACAAACCGTGGTTTTAGCTTGTGATCTTTTCCTTTAGGTGTTAGAATAACTTAGGTTTCTGAGGCCACCTGACTTACATCCCTATTGATATGTTTATGGTCTTTAAACTTCCAGAGCCATAAATAGTTCCTCTGCTGCTTGAATCACTAGCTGGTGAGGAGGAGCCCAGAGTCTGATGAAACAGAGCAGTGGGCAGGGATGACCTGGTGTGGGCTTTCCAGTCTGGGTGCTGATACCTGTTTGATTATGTAACAGGGCCTCAGAAGGGCACCATTCCAGCACACATTCCATCAATTTGCTGTTTCATAGGCTCTTAACCTTTTAGGGCCTCTTTCATTTTTATTTTAAAGTAAATGGGATGTAAAATTTTGGGAAGTAAAATTTTGTTAACCTTTTATTTTGAAATAAAAATCAAACTTAGAAGTTGCAAGAATAGGATAAAGAATTAATATACCTTTCTTCTCCCAAATTCGCCTGTTAACATTTTGCCACACTTGCCTGCCCATCTGTTTCTGTCTGTCTGTCTCGGCATTTTCATATTGTCTGCAGACATTTGCAGAAGGGCAAAATTTTTAGTCCCCCGATGCTGGTGCTCCCAGCTGAGGTCAGACAAGGCAGGGTGCTCTGCCTTCTTGTTTTAGCTCATACTGTAAGCAAGGGTCCTTTTCACCGTCTATGTAACGCCACATTTTCAGTTTTGTGCTTTTTGTCGATGGTTTTGCTGTTTTCAGTGACCCTCCCACCCCAAATGTAGTGCTGAAGTGCTGTATAGTACTCCTAAGTGCAGGAAGGCTGTGATGTGCCTTATGAAGAAAATGTAGGTCAGATAAGCTTTGTTCAGGCATGAGTTACAGGGCTGTTGGCCATGAGTTCAATGTTAATGACTCACTATATGCATTAAATAAGGTGTCTTTGGATAGAAGTAAACATAAAACAAGGTCATGGATTGATTTCTTGATGAGAATGCCTTTGAAGGCTGGCAGGAACCTAGCCATGTATTTCCCCTTAGGGATAGTGGTTTAGTATACTCATTAATTCAGCATTTATGGTGACTTTATAGAACATTACTGCAAATAATGAGATTCAACTCTATCTGTATCCCTCCCCCCCACCCCTGGACCATTTGAGAGTAAGTTGAAGCCAGTTGTCCCAAAAATATTATTTATAACTAAAAAAACCCAAAATATAAGACAAACTTCCCTTTTTATTTTTTCTTTCTGGTCCAGGATCACATATTGCATTTTGTCCTTTTTGTCCCCTTTAATTTGGAACTATTTCTCAGTCTTTCCTTATCTTCCATGACCCAAACACTTTTGAAGAGTTCAGACCACTTACCTTTTATGCATATTTTTCAATTTGAGTTTATTCAATGTTTCTTCATGATTAGATTCAGGCTGTGCATTTTGGGCAAGAATTTCACAGACGCGATGCTGTGTTCTCAGTACCTCAATACCAGGAAATGTGGTCCCATTACCATTGATGTTAACTTTTATCACTTCATGAAGATGGTGTCTGCCAGATTTCTGCTATAAAATAATAAATAAGTATTTTGTGGGGAGATATTTTGAGACTACATTAATAGCATCTGTCTCATCAAACTTGCATCCACTTGTTTTGACATCCATTGATGATTCTTGTCTGAACCAGTTACTACTGTGATGGCTCTTAAAAGTATATTTATTAGTTGGCATTTTACTGTGAAGTAGCACTTTCCATTCTCCCCCGCTTATTTATGCACTCATTACTTCTTTAGTATGGATTTGTGGATTCCTATTTTATTCAGTAGGTTTTAATCTATTACTACCCAAATGATCCCAGATTTGTCCAGTGGGAACCCTTTCAAGCTGGCTCCTGTGTCCTTGTAACATGCCTCCATCATTCTTTGAACATTACTTTCTGACCCAGTAATATATTTGAGGCTTGTTTCGTATTTTCACTGTCCCAGACCTGAAAATCAGCCATATTTCCAAGGAGCGCCACTTTCTCTGAGTAGGGAATGGTATTTTACATACAGTATTTGAGCTCATTGGTCGGCTCATTGCTGATGGGATGTTGTTGCTTCTCGGTGTTTCCTGCAGGTGGCGCTCTTAAAATCATGAGTTCATACCGATAAGATAATCTCTTAACATTTCTGAAATGGGATTAAAAGTCATAAATTTAGTGTTTTGTAAAAGTATGTTGTTTCATGTTGATATAAAAGTCACAAAATCTGAAAATCATTCCTAGATGTTTTTTATAGAAAGGAACCTGTTTCCGATTTGTAAATGATTGTCCTTAGATGACATATTTAAAAAGAGTGTGTTAGGACTAATGATTCCAAGACACCCTCCAACTCTGCAGTTCCTGCCTAGAGCCCATCCAGCAGTACCCACCTGCAGAAGGGGCGGGTATTTCTGTCAGATTGGGCTGCTTATTTTCCTTGAAGCAGAGTTATATTGGTTTATCTCAATGAGCTTATCTATTTAATTTCACTGGTTTGTTAAAAGATATTTGCATCATAGGCAGAGATGATTTGATTCTCTCCTTTCCCCCTTACTCCTCAAACTTAAGGTCTTTTAGGGATGGTGCAGTTAAGAAACCTTACTCTCCAAAGATACTGTCCAACAAGAAGTCTTCTGCCTTCCTTGGGACCCGGAGTGAGTTACCTGGTGCCAGGCACCCAGTACAGTATCATCCCTCACGTGCCTGGAACCGAAGGGGCCGGTTAAGAGAATTGCGTATCAGGTGAGCTTAGGAGGAGGGGTCGCCTGCCCTCAGTGACTTTTTCATTGCTTTCCTTTCTTGGTTAAAATGAGGAGGTGATTCTTATTCTTATCTCAGTTAATTGGAGACCTGAATGCCTGTTCTTCCTGGCAGAAGATTCAGAATATTTAGGAATCTGCAGACATAAAGTCTGTCATTGAGTGTTCTCGTATAGTCTCCAGCTGTGCCCCGCAATGTGTAAGCTATAAAGAGTTTTCCAGAAAAAGTCTCAACATAGTCCAGGAAAATGGCCATTTTCCACTGCTCTTGATTAGGTCTATGAAGAGGATCCTTTTATTCATTCAACAAAAAGTTATCAGGCACCTGCCTGCCCGGGTGTTGTGCTGGGTGCTCAGCATACAAGGTGAATAGGACGTTCTTGGTCCACGACCTCATGAAAGCGTAAGATCAGGTTGGCTTGGCGGACTATTAAACAAGCCACAACAGCAGAGTGTGGTAAGTGCTGTGGGAAGAGAAGATGTGGTACCATAGGCCCATGTGGCAAGAGCAGCCACGCCAGTGTAGCCAGCAGTGACTTCCTGGAGGAAGTGGTATTTAAGCCGAGTCCTGAAAGGGATGATGCAAGACTAAGCCAGACAAAGGGCAGGAGGAAGAGGAGCATTCCCATGCTGAACCTGGAGATTAAACCAGCCAAGACGAGCCAACATTTTTGGTGTATACCAGGCACTGTGCTTGTACTGGGGATACTATGAGACATGGTCCCTGCTCTAGGAGCTCACAGTGCAGAGGGAACAACAGGCACCCTGCAAGCTGGTTCCTGGGATTTGGTATCATATGTTACACTGGGGGTGGGAACAGGGTGCTGAGAGTACAAAGCTACTCGCTCTGTTTGCTTGGGGAAGGTCCAGGAAGGCTTCACGTAGGAGTGAGCATTGACGATGAGCCCTGATAGGTAAGCGGACATTTGCCAGATGTTTCAGGCAGGAAGAATAATGTGAACAAAGGCACTGTCATGTACTTCCTTTCCTCAGCTCCGAAGTCTTCGCTGACAAAGTTATCTGTTTGATTTTAGTTTTATAAATCTATCCCATCCCGTGCTCTGTTTGATGAAAGATAATCTATGATTCACCTTTTGACTAATACTAGTGTCTCTTCCCCTGGGACCTCCCCTCCCCTTCCCAGAAAATTGATGATATAAACCAAATGGAGCTTTAAAATGTATATGTCCTTTTTTTTTTCCTTCTTTCAGATGCGTGGCCAGAAAGTTCATATATTTGTGGATTCGAATGACTTTTGGAAGAGTATTTCCCTCTAAAGCCAGGTAGTATTAGCTCAGAACACCACACTGCTGCTGAGTTCATTCTAGGTTTTTGTTTTGTACTAAGCCCATTATATGACCTTTGTTTTGGCACATGTTACATCCCCCTGCCCCTCCCTAGCCTCCATTAGCCATATAATAAATGGTAACTTAACACATACTGTTATGACTGAATGAATGTATGAAGGAATCTAAATAAGTCAGGACAATTAAGAGTCTCTGGGGAAAAAATTATTTGCCCAAGAGAAGTAAATGAGCTCTTTCAGGTCACTGGTGAGACTGACAGATTGACTTGGTCTAGGACAGAGCCTGAGAAAAAAGTTGGCATTGATGAGGGGAGTGAAATTTAGTCAGGAGAAAAACCCCAGTGCTGGTGCAGTATCTTCACTTGGTCTAGGCTGCCACCTGCTGCTGCAGATTTTGTTCACCCAGAGTGGACCACAAGGGGGAGCCACTGGTGTCAGGGACAGGCAGGTGCAGGCAGTGGTGGGGCTGGAGAGAAGGGGCCAGGGTAGGGAATGTTTCAGAGAACTGACAGCCATTGGGAATGCAAGCATTTTTACAAAACTGAAATGTTACTGGTCCTTACCCTTTCCCCTTCCCCTTACTATAAATTTTCCTGTTTCACTTTTATGACAGTATGGCCTTGCTAATCTGGAACATCAAGTTCTCTCAAGCCATTTTGGGCTGTGTGTGTGTTCTCTGAAGTCTTTCTCTGTATACCTCGTGGGGGCCTTGCTGTTCCTGCCTCCTTTGTATCTTTACCAGGGAGGCTCCTTCTGTGGCAGCAGCCCACCCTAGCTGCACGGATAAGGCGTAGTCCACCCCCGCCTCTCCACCTTCCCCAGGACCTTGGCCCTGCCCTTCTTTACTGCCTTGATAGTGCTTCCTCCCGTCAAATAATTTTTTGTTGTTGTTGAGCTTTTCTTGTTCTCAGGGGGTGGGGGGAGGAATGATCTGAGTTAAACAGTTTGCTGTTATTGGAAATCTTTCCTTTTTCTTACTCAATTGAGTATTTCATTTATTTTCTCCCCTGTTAGCTTAGAAGTTATGTACTCTTATTCTTTGACTGACTGCCCTAAAGAATATATGTCTGTTTAACTTACTGGGGTCTAATGTTAATTGGTTCTTTTACCCTCTTCCCAAACAAGGCAAGGTCCTTAGAACATTTCAACTCTGCCTGTCCTCACTTACATGCCCTTGTTGTAATATATTTTAATTCCCTTTATATTTCAAAATCTGCAGAATGTTGCTATTCTCATTTTATACAGCCAGTGTTCACTTGGATTTATTCATGTGTGTACACTTCCTGTTGGTCTTTGTTTCTTTCTGCATCTCCAGGTTTCCATCTGTAACTATCTTCCTTCTATCATTAAAAACTTTCTTTGTATGATTGTTTTGCTACGTGGTTACTCTGTGTGTTTTATAAGGATTCAGAGATTGAGAAACTATGTTGCTGCCTTCAGGATCTTCTCCAAATCCTTTTCCTACTTAATTTTGTCAAACTTAGACTTGACTCATTTGACTGGAAACCTCTTTTCAAATAATAGTTATTTATATGCCAAGTACTTGGGAAATGCTTATTGTGTTAGAAGTGCATTTGACTACAAGTAAGAGAAAGTCTGGTAACAGCTTAAACAAATCCGAATTTGCTTGTTCTCACATTCTGGAGGTTGGTATTGGTTCAGCTGTTCAGTGGTTTTATCAAAGACTCAGGCTTTTAGAACCTTTCTAGTTCACCATCCTTAGCATGTTGGCCCTTTGTCCTCAGAGATGACGCTGCATAGTTGAAAGATGCCTGTTGCAACTTTATACAGGAAGGGGAGAGGAGGGTGGTGTCAGCTAGATCTGTCTCTTTATCTGGAAAGCAGAACTTTCCTAGAAACCCCCAGCTGCTTCTGCCTCTGCCTCATTGGCCAGGGCTATGTCACTGGCCACCTTAGCTACAGAAGAGGCCGGGAAAGAAACCTTCCCAGCCTTTGTAGTGGGTGCTGGTGAGGAAGCAGAGACCTGGCAGTGGGTGTTGGGTTCGCCAGCAACCAATGTCTGCCTCACTGCTTTAGAGCATTAGCATTGTGCTCTGTTCCTCTTGAGTGGGGGCAGGTGCAGAGGAAGGGGTACTGGGCTGTAACTGGGGAGACCTGAGTTTGAGTTCTAACCCAGACGCTAGCTAAATGTTTGATCTGGGGATAAGTTGTGGTTCTGGGTCTCAGTTTCTCAATTGTCAAATGAGAGGGTGAGAATATTTGTTTCTTAAGCATTTCCCAGAATTGTGATTCTGATACTGTGTTTCCATTGACTTAGAAATTTCAACTTGCAAGCTCTTTGTAAATCAAGTGGGTTGTTTGTTACTTTGGAGAAGGTTGTGCATATTATCTTTGCATTTTTTTTTTTTTTTTGGTCTTTTTCCATATTGAATTATTTCTTTCTCACTTTTAGGCAGGGTAATGCCTTTATGTGCTTGAAGACTGTTTTAACTGTTATAAGCTGGAGTTTTATCAGTAATAAACTGAGGCAAAATGACCCTTAAGTTAGTAGGGCAAAAATAATAATACAGTATGTGTTCATACGTAAGGCAGTCTTAAATATGAGGTAGTCACCTCTAATTCTAAAGAGAAGATATGAGCAAAATTATTTGGCTCATTTGAGAACTAGATAAAACAGTCAGGCCCATTTATAGTATTTGTTTATTTATCAATATTTCTTCTTCATTCTTAGTCATATTTTCTTGGGAAAACAGAAGTAACAGAAGAGCCCTTCACCGTATCTACTGATTGCCAGCATCTGTCACCATATAGCCTGCTTTCCCTACTGTTAGGCAGATGAACTGTCCACGTTCTTATCTGTGGCAAAACCCTTGACTTTTGTACCATATTCCCCTTGGCCCTATTCCAGGCCATCACACTAGCAGTTTTTTTCCTCCCTCTCTTCTCTGCATCAGTTTTTCCTTCTGTGCTGGATCATTTGCACCAGCATATAATGCTGTTATTGTCCTATCCTGAAAAAAGTCTCTTTGACCCTATTTCCTCCTGCAGGTAGCTCTCCATCTCTTTGCTCGCCTTTTTGTCAGATCTCCTGGCCATCCCCAGGATATCCAACACCTCTTTCTGTGGCCTCAAGTCCAGCCTACAAGGCTTTTTTTTTTTAATTGATACACAGTTTGTTACAGTGTGTCAGTTCCTGGTGTACAGCACAGTGTCCCAGTCATGCATATACATACATATATTCATTTCCATATCCTTTTTCATTAAAGGTTATTTATTACAAGATATTGATTATAGTTCCCTATGCTATACAGAAATTTTGGGGGTCTATTTTTATATATAGTGGCTAACATTTGCAAATCTCAACTCCCACATCCTGTGAGGCTTTTGATTCCACCATTCCACCAAAACTTTTGTAAGTTCACTACATTTGCTTAAATCCGTGGTGAACTCTTAAGTTTCCTCTTACTCACCAAGAAGCATTAGACAGTCCATCATTCCCTTCTTCAAGAAGCCCCTTTTCCTCCCAGCTTCCAGGTTACCGTTCTCTCATAGTTCTCCTTCCACCTCTTTATTCCTTCTAACTATGCTTTGTTGGTTCCTCCTCATCTAAGCACCCGGCACCCAGTCCTTGCACTCCCAGCTGTGGAAGTCTCATCAAATCTCTTAACAATTCCCACATCTACACACCCAGCCCAGACCTCTCCTTTGAACTCTGGTCTGCAGCGTATGTGACAACTTCACTGTGTGTCTCATCGATGTCACAACTCAAGATGTCCAAAGCCAAAATCTTGATCTTCCCCCGAAAGCTCCCTGCTGAGCCTTCCCCTCCCCAGTGATGGAAGCTGCCATCCTTCCAGGGATCCGGCTCAGAAAGCTGGGGGTCATCCTTGATACCTCTTGCTCCCTCACACCCCACCTGCTACGCCGAATGCAAAATTATGTTGATTCAACGTTCAAAGTAGATTCAGACTCCAGGCTCTCTTCAGCACCTCAAGTTGCTACTACCCTGGTCCAAGCCAAGCCATCATCGTGCCTCCCCTGGATGACTCCGGGGGCCTCCTTGCTCCCCTCCTGCTTCTAGCCTTGTCGCTGGTCGGTCTTTCCATATAGGAAGTCTGAGTAAATCAATCACACCACTCTCCTGTCGGACCTCAGGCAGCTTCCACCTGCTGAGAGTCCTTCCTTACTGTGGCCTACAAGGCCGGTCAACTTGTTCTTTTACCTGTATGTGGCTCTTTTCCTTTTTCATTTCTGCCATCATATTTTTAATTTCTAAGAGCTCTCTTTTGTTCTCTGAATGTTTTTTGAAAAATAACATCCTGGAGGTTCATGATTTTTTGTGGTTAATGTAGTGATTTAAGACTTTTGTCTGCTCTGAGGGAAGGATATAGCTCAAGTGGTAGGGCGCATGCTCAGCACCCAGGAGATCAGGGGTTCAAACCCCAGTACCTCCTCCAAGCAGAAATCAATGAAGAAACCTAATTATCCTGCCCCCATAAAAGGTTTTTGTCTGCTCTGTTTCTTTTAAGCTTTTTTTTCTGTTTGCTTTTTGTTCAATCTCTCATGTTGGAGTCTTTCCTCAAATGTCAACATATCCTTTTATTGTCTACCCGTATTTAAGACGTAAGCACTAAAACACTAATTTTAGTAGCTATGTATACATATAAAGTGTATGCACAGGGACTTGTCAGTTGAGAGTTCCACTTTAAGCTTTTGAAGCAGAGACCAGTTTAACCGGGAGATCTCCATCTGTCAGGACCTGAAGGCCTGTTCCCTTAGGTTGACCAGTTCTCCCTAGGGGAGAAGAATCCTCCAGACTCCTTCTGAGATGGGGTGGGTGGGGTGGAGGCGGGAGGCGGGGGCAGGGGTTATAAGCTCTGCTGTAAGCAGAGGAGGGGAAAGTGGGTCTCACTGTTCAGTGTGTAGATTCTCTATTTAGGACCGTCTCCAGAGCTTGCCTCTCCAGGGAGAACCCCGAGTCTCTGCCCAGGTGAATAACAAGGTCCGGGGGCCTACCTGCTTCTTACACGCAGGTTTGCCAACAGTCCTGTGTTTTCATCTCCACCCAGGACTCCGCCCTTCCTGATGCCTCTCGTTCCCACACCTCTCTGGGGCCTGTGCCACCCACTGCTTGCCTCTTGATCCCCCACCCCTGCCCCACCGGACACTTAGTTCTCGGATTTCGCTCACCTGTTGATTCAGCTGCCCTGCTGCACCCCCCCCCCCCACCGCCTGCTTTCTATCCTTCAAAATTTGTTGGCATCTCTTGCTGAACATTGTTGCTCTTGCTCTGTTTCTTTATCACACCTTTTGTAAGTATTGGCTGTTATTTTAGTGAGCTTTTGGGAAGAGAAGGAAGTAAGATGGGTAGACGGTAGTGGTGGAAGGAAGGACACGTGCAGATTTAAGTGGTTCTTTTTCATTAAAATTTAAAAAATTATGAACAAAGCTGCTGTTCAAAAATTTTCTCAAACTAAAGAAATGTGTAATATAGGAAACACCAGTGTCCTGTAATCCCTTCCTGAGAGAGAACCACTGGTAATAGTTTGCTATTCTGGAGCTCTTCTTGGGCTTTTAATTCATACAGTATGATAACATGTATGTACACATACATGCGTGCATATAGATGTATGTATTTTTACATACACATGTGTGTGCATACATTTTATACATATATATTTGATGTATATTAATTATAACATATGGGTACTGGATATACCAAAAACATTAACTTAAATCATGTTAAACACACTACGAGGTAGCTTTATTTTTTCATCTAACAACTTTTCTGGAGCATCTTCCATTTCAGTATCTTTAGCTCTACTTCATAAAAAATGACTGGTGGGGTGAGGCTATAGCTCAGTGGTAGAGCACGTGCTTAGCATCCATGAAGTCTTGAGTTCAATCCCCAGTATCTCCAGTAAAAAACATAAATAAACCACATTTACCACCCCCCCAAAAAAGAAAAATACCCACTGGGTGGCATTAATTGAATTTAACCTTTCCCCTTTTGCTGGGTATTTGTGGTGATTTTCTCTACTTATTATTATAACAGTAGTGAGGTGAATTTTCCTACGTATATTTTTGCTGTCCAATTTTAAAAACCCGAGAGTTGGTGAGGAGGAGGTTCATGTTAGTAACCTGCATAACCATGAAAAGAAACTCAGAGTGACTGACAGGACCAGAGTTCCTGAGTTGCTAGTCTCCTTGACCGTGCCTTGTTAGCGTCAGCACTCTCACTGCCCTCTTGTTTCCTTCCTTTTTAGCTTTTCCCTTCTTACTTTCTCTTACCTCCTTTTGCTGTGGTTGTAGCTCCCCTGGCCAGACTTCAGTTAAACTAATGTACTCTTTTCATGTTAAGTCCTAGGAGTACCATTAGGCATTTGCTTATTTTATAACTTTTATTCTCCTGTGAATGTAAATAAGAAGGATAGCTACTACTTTTTACTAACCAAAACTATTTTTTATTCTGATGAATGAAAACAATGGAGAGTAAGAATTCTTAACTCACTTACGGTATTTGAAAAGCCAAATTTTTTACTTTTACCTCTTTAATTGGTAAGATATATAATATAACATTTTCTAACCTCATTTCCAGTTTGAGTAGTTCTAAGGTTTTGATGTGAAAAAGTTAAATACGTCTATGTTTAATCAATTTTGGTGTTATCAAATAATGAGCCACACTTTTCTATGAGAAAGTGACAGCAGTGTGAAACTGATTTGGAAATAGATACCAGCTCCAGCATCATCATGTGTTTCTCTTTTTTTTTTCATTACCCTAGGTCTTACTATGAGCAGAGATTACTACGGAAGGTCTTTGAAGAGTGGAAGGAAGAATGGTGGGTTTTCCATCATGAGTGGAAACTTCGTGTTCGAGCTGACTGTCACTACAGGTCAGATTTCATTTTATGTTATTATTTTAGTTTTACTAATAACACATTATCAAGTAATTACTTGTTGGCATGTTTCTAGTCAAAAGAAGAAAAGGTTTATTTTTCCCAGTTTTATTGAGGTATAATTGACATATATTACTGTATGAGTTTCAGGTGTTCAAAATAAAGGTTTGACTTACATATTATGAAATGATTACCACAATAAATTAATAGTCATCATCTCATAGAGATACAATACAAAGAAATGGAAAAAAAATTTTTCATCTTGTAGTGAGAACTTTTAGGATTTACTCTTAGCTACTTATGTGTCATACAGCAGTGGCAACTTACAACTGGAAGTTTGTACCTTATGACTGCTCTCCCTACCCCCTGCCTCTGGTAATCACAAATTTGATCTCTTTTTCTGAGTTTTTAACTTTCTTAGTGGCTGTTCCAGTTTACAGTCCTGCCAACAGTGCACAAGGGTTCCCTTTTCTCCACATCCTCACCAACATTTATCTCTTGTCTTTTTCTTTTTTCTTCTTTATCTTTTATTTTTGGGAGACCTAATTTCCTCCTTTCCTTTTTTTTAAATTGAGGTAAAATATTAGGTACTGATGTTAGCTGTGGGCTCATCATAATGGCCTTTATTATAATGAGACACTGATGATCACATGATTCTTTCATTCTGTTAGTGTGATGCATGAAATTGATTGCATTTGTGAGTGTTGAACCTTCCTTGGCAAGGAAAAGAGTCTTGAATCATTTTCTGTTTTTTTAAAAAAAATTTTATTTATTAAAAAAAAATTTCTAATGGAGGTATTAGGGATTGAACCCAGGCCCTGGTGCATACTGAACATATGCTCTACCACTGAGCTATACCCACCCCCCATTTTCTGTTTTTCTTCAAATTCTTTTCAGAGTAAGCAAGATCAAAGTCCTAAATTAAACCCAAGCACACATATGCATGTGAGCACATACACACAGAGATACCGAATTCAGGTAACAATTAGGTACTAATCATGCTAATGATTTGAATTGGCTTTTCTCACTGACTCACTTCTATATAATTTCTAGTTCTGAGAGTATTCTTTTCTTTAAAATAGTAAAGTTGTTTTAATTTATATTGATTGTGGGAGAAAATTTATGCCCAATATAGCCATTAAGAAAATGGAAATAGAAGAAACTCTTAATCCTTGACATTTGTATTCCCGGCGATAAGTGGAGAAAGAAAAAGTAAAAATTGGGAAATTATATCAAATACGTACTTTTATACCTTTTTTAAAGTAAAAACTTTATATGTCTTATACATTGTCTTTTTCAAATGGCATTCATTCTTGTTATAATCATGTCTTTAGGTTTTGGGGGGCAGGGTTTCTGATTTATGAATATGTCAGATAGAATATAGACAGCATTGAATTGTTCTTGTAAGCTGGTAGAGCATGAAATAAAGTCTTAGGAAGTGGGATAGTGAAGATGTGGAGGGACTGACAATCTTAAGTGTATAATTTATGTATTGAGAAGGAAGGGACGAAGAACATTGATCGTGTTTTAGTGCAAAGGAGTAGTAATATTTTACATAGTGTGGATGATTGAAATATCACTGCCATTCCAGATGGCACGGCTTTGTGGGTGCTGAAGGTGAAGTTATTCTCAGATCATTCACACCTTTTTATGCTTAGTGATAGCATAAGGTGCGGAGAATGACTCTCAAGGAGGATAGGTTTCACCGTAATTGTAGGAAATGATATTTTAGCTTAGGATATAGATTGGCTTTTTAGTGTCAGAAGCGTCCACGTTAGTTTTTCCTGAGTACAGAATGGACTAGGTATGTCGGATTAGGAGTTGTTTTTGTTTTAAAGAAACGGCATTTGCTTCTTTGGCTCCTCAGGTACTACTTGTACAACCTGATGTTCCAGACCTGGAAGGCCTACGTGCATCAGCAGCGGGAGATGAGGAACAAGTACATGAGAGCCGAGGGCCACGGTGAGAAGAGGAAGTACATTTCTGAAGAAAATGCCTTGTCTACTTGTTTTTCTCTTTTATTAAGACTTTATTTTTGTAGAGCAGTTTTAGATTCAGAGCAAAATTTCGGCAGAGGTACAGTAATTGCTGATATACCTACTCCCCCCGCATGCAGAGCCTCCCCATTATCAATATCCCCCATCACAGGATGCACTTGTTACAACTAATGAACCTACAATGACACGTCATAATCATTCAAAGCCCGTAGTTTAACATCAGGGCTCACTCTTGGTGCTATACATTCTGTGGGTTTGAGCAAACGTATAATGACATGTAGCCATCATTATGGTATCATAGGGTATTTTCACTGCCCTACAAATCCTCTGTGCTCTACCTGTTTAGTTCATCCCCACTGGCAACTGCTGATCTTTTTACTGTCTTCGTAGTTTTGCCTTTTCCGGAATGTCATAGTTGGAATCTTACAGTATGTAGCTGTTCAGATTGGCTTCTTTTACTTAGTAATATGCATTTCAGTTTGCTCCATGTCTTTAATGGCTTGATAGCTGATTTCTTTTCAGTGCCGTATAATATTCCACTGTCTGGATGTATCACAGTTTATTTTTCCATTCATCTACTGAAAGACATCTTGGTTGTTTCCAAATTTGGGCAGTTATGACTAAAGCTGCTGTAAATATCTGTGTGCAAGTTTTTGTGTGGACATAAGTTTTCAGCTCTTTTGGTTAAGTACCAAGGGAGTGTGATTGCTGGATCAATATGGTAAGAGTATGCTGAGTTTTGTAAGAAAATACCAAACTGTCTTCCAAAGTGGCTGTACCATTTTGCATTCCCACCAGCACTGAATGAGCTTCTGTTGCTCCACATCCCCACCAGCATTTGGTGGTGTTAGTGTTTTGGATTTTGGCCATTTTAAAAGGTGTATAGAGGTATCTCATTTTAATTTGTGTTTCCCTGATGACATAATGATGTGAAACATCTTTTCATATGGTTATTTGCCATCTGTATATCTTCTTTGGTAAGTGTTTAGGTTCTTTTGCCCATTTTTAATTGAATTATTTGTCTTGTTGAGTTTTAAGAATTCTTTGTGTATTTTGGGTAATAATCCTTTGTCAGATGTCTTTTGCAAATAGTTTCTTCCACTCTATGGCTTATCTTCTCATTCTCTTGACATGGTCTTTTACAGAGCAAAAGTTTTTAATTTTAATGAAGTCCAGCTTATCAGTTTTTTCTTTCATGGATCAAGCCTTTGGTGTTGTATCTAAAAAGTCATCACCATACCCAGGATCATCTAGGTTTTCTCTTACGTTGTCATCTAAGAGTTATTTAAAGTTATTTTCCTCATAAAATGAGGAAGTGCTATATTCTCTATTTTCTATAAGATAGTTGTAGAATTAGTATTATTTCTTCTTTAAATATTTGGTAAAATTCTCCATGAAATTTTCTGAGCCTGGAGTTCTTTCTCTTTGTTGGAGAGCCTTAAACTTTGAATTCAAGTTTTTAAATAGATACAAGACTATTCAGGTTATCTGTTTCTTCTTGAACAATTTTTGTTAGTTTGTGTCTTTCAAGGAACTGGTCCATTTCAAATACATTGTTGAATTTATGGGCGTAGAGTCATTTGAAGTCATGTCATTATTACAATGTTTATGTCTCCAGGGTCTATAGTGATAGCGTCTCTTTTGCTCCTAGTATTGGTAATTTGTGTCTTCAGCCTTTTATTCTCTGTCTCTGGCTAGAGCTTTATCAATTCTATCGATCTTTTCAAATAACCAGCTTATCTGTTTATTAGATTTTTTTTCCCCTATTGTTTTTCTGTTTCCAGGTTACGTTTGTTTGTTTTTTTTCACCCCCAGGTTTCTTGATTTCTGCTCCTGCTTTTATTATAGTCTAACTTCTCCAAGGTTTGGTTTTAATTTGCTCTTCTTTTTCTGATGTCTTAAAGGGCAAACTGAGATTATTGATTTGTGACTTTTCCATTTTTCTAACGTAAGCATTTACTGCTGTAAAGCTTCCTTTAAGCACTGCTTTAACTGCATCCCTCAGATTTTAATATTTGCAGTCATGTTTTCATTCAGTGTAAAATGTTTTCTAATTTCATTTAAGATGTCCTTTTTGACCCATTAGATTATTTAGAAGTGGTTTAAATCCTATATTGGGGATTTTCCAACATCTTTCTGTTATTGACCTTTTAGTTTATCCCATTATCATCAGAGAACAGACTTAGTATAATTTCAGTTCTTTCAAATTTGTTCAGGGTTTTTTATGTGGCCCAGAATATGCTCTCTCTTGTGAAAGTTCCATACTGAGGAATCTGCATTCTGCTATTTTATGTTGTTATTTATAGTTATGATAACTACAGCTATGTTATGGAGTAGAAGAAAAAGTCACTTGATATATTAAGATAAAAAGTTATTTCTGACAACATGACAGTTGTTTTAGGCCATGCCCACAGACTCCGGGGACTGTTCATTCACTCTTAACACTGTTAAATAAAAAGTCTGCAAGTACTTTCAGGCCTAAAGGAAGCATGGTTTTCAAAATGTCATCAGAATCATGGCAGAGACAGTTAATGCAGATTCCTGGGTTCCACACTCAGAAGATAATAGCTTGTGTTTATTGGAGACACTTCTCATTGATAATCTTCCTTTCCTGTTTGCACACCTACCTCTAAAGGAGGCACCAATCTGCAGATAAGGAACTTGTGTAGGGTTACTTAGCTAAGTGACGAGGTCAGTGTTCAGACCCACCCTGTCTTACTCAGGAGCCTGAACTCTGAAGCAGAGCACCTTGCTTGTCCTTGTTGCCCGAGGTGCGCTGATTGCTCAGGTTGGGGATGGGCGTGAGGAAGCTACATGTTAAATTCTTTTCCGTATTTTGACTTGACTTGTCAGCAGCTATGAAATGCAAAGTATAGTTGTAGTTCTACTGACCACATTTTGGAGAATGTCCTGAACATGGTTTACATGATTTTATTTTCTCCTCTGTATTCTAAAAAGAACAGAAGTTTACTTTACTAATGATGACTTTCATAGTGAAAATGGAATTTACCACAAAAGGAGACCTGTGGACCTTTGCACTTCCCATATCTAGTAAATTGTTTCCTCTAGGATCATTACTGGTCCTTTTTATTCTGTTTCTCAAACAGATATAAACAGGTGCAGATAGTACCCTTTCCTTTTGTCTTGCTTATTCTATTTCACAGTTATTGTTTCACACAGCACATTTTTTTATTGAGTTATAGTCATCTTACAATGTTGTGTCAAATTCCAGTGTAGAGCACAATTTTTCAGTTATACGTGAACATACATATATTCATTGTCACATTTTTTTTCCTCTTTGAGAGCACATTTTATAACATGACTTGTTTCTAACTTTATATAATGGAAATTTTAAAATATCTACAAAGTTGAAAGGTAGAACGTGAACCTCCATGTACCTACCCATCACATAACTAGCTTCCAGTAATTACTGACTCACGCTAGTCTTATTACATCCATATTCCCATTCGCTTCTCTACCTCCTGTGTTATTTCATCTGTAAATGTTGCAGAATATAACTCTTAAAAAAGGGTTTTAAAATAAAGGATTTCTGAACAGCGCAGAACCTTGATTTTCCTTTAAATGTTTTGTAACTGTCGTCACTGATAGAACCATTCTTCACATGTACTTGGATCCTTGTTAATTTTGTAGAGCTTCACAACTTTTCCAGCAGGGGGCACTTGAAGACCGGAGGAATTTAGATATTCAAAGGAGGGATGAGTCCTAGAGCCTTTGAGCTTTCCTCTAACCCAGTGTAACACATCTCCCCCCACCCCTTTTTGAAAATCTCTTTGGTGCCTCTAGACGCAAAACAAAAGATGCGGCAGGCCTGGAAGTCCTGGTTGATCTACGTGGTTTTTCGTAGGACCAAACTTCAGATGCAGACCACCGCCCTGGAGTTTAGGCAGCGGAGTATTTTGTGGTGAGTGTGCTACATTGCCCTACAGATAAGCAGCATTTTTTTACCTCAGCCTTGACCTATGCCGCTGGAAAGCCAGCATAAAAAACCCACCTTAAAACAATGTTTTGAACATACATGATGCCTAATAAGTATTTACTGATAACTTGTTCAGCACTAAGGTCAAATTTTCACAACGTCGTAAGTAATGCTGAGTATTTATGTGTTCTAAACCGTGTGTTAAGTTTGTGTGTGTGCATTTTTTAATGTAAAATGTCTCATTTACTCATTACCATAAACTATAAAATAACTACTGTTGTACAGATTAAGATATACAAGCTCAGTAAAGTTACTCAGCCTTTCTGAGACTTAATGTTTAAGTTGTAGGTGGCAGAACTAGAGCTCACCCATCCGTCTTTCTGATGCCAAAGCTCATGCCCTTAATAGCTGCTCTGGAGTGCATCTCAGCAGCGTTGTCCACATGTTGGAGGGACCTGAGTTAGTCCACTTGGAAAGCCAGATGTGTATAACAGTGAGCTGCTTTATAATGGGACTGATTCCATTGTGCCTTGTCCCCAGTGGTCCTCTGGTGTTCTGAATGGCAGCATATTGAAAGCTCAGTTCCTGCCCGAGAGAGCTGGGCCCTGTATGTATCATGGGTGAGAGCAGAGTCTTTGCAGCTAGAGTGACTTGGGTTGAAATCCCTGTTCCAACAAGTGTTATTGGGTCATTTCACCTCTCCAAAGCTCACTTTCCTCATCTGTGAATTAGGCACACCATTAAGCATCTTTCAGGGTTGTCATGGGAAATAAGGTAGTATCTGTAAAGTATTTAGCATAGTATCCAGAACATCAGTGGACATAAAGAAGTTACTTAGATTTTTTTCTGTTATTTAAAGTTTTTTCAGCAAATATTTTATTTATTTATTTTTTCAGCAAATATTTTAAATGCTGAGTAAGTTCTGCTAGAGTTTATGGGAGGATTTTTCTATATAATTTTATTTATTCAATGTATTTATTGAGAACTTAAAATGTTGCTGATACTACATTGGGTGCTGGGGTTACATTCAGGGAATTTACAATTCCCTAAAAAAAGATAAATAATAATGCAAGATAGCTTGAGATTTTGAAGTGAGTGGTAACAGCTAAGCATGGCTTAGGTTAGGAGGAGAGAGATTCTGGTGAGTTAAAGTGACCAGGCAAAGTGAATGTTTCTGTAAAGCAGAGGTTGCAAACTCTCATTTCCACGTTAACTGTTTTCCGACAGCAAATTAGAGAATAAACAGGAAAGAAACCAAGGCTAGAATGAAACCTAGCCAGTTCAGGAGGAAAAGCAGGGATCCATCCATCAAGCCTGGAAATCTGAAAGCCACTTTTTTGACAGTTTATTCTATGAAATCTCTTGTTTTTTTTTTTTTTAAATGTTGACAGTGATTTTTTTTTTTTTAACCGTGCCTAAGCTAAACCGAGCATGTCTGTAGTGTCGAAGGCTGTATCTGACCTTAGGAACCATTCAGTTTCCCACCCTTAATCGCAGCCCTAAAGACTGTTTCTAGGTTGTTTTCTTCAATGGTAGATCTAACAGATATCAGTCTAGAGGTGGCACCATGAGGGAGAGGGACTTGAGCTGAGAGTCTGCCCTCTCTGCCCCTCTCTTGTCCAGCTGGCTTTTTTCTGACTGGTTCCATCTTGGGTTTGCTCTTGGACAGGGTGTGGTGGCGCGAGTGGAGACAGCGCCTGGGACAGGTCCGGGTGGGCCGCGCTCTCCACGCCTCCGCTGTGAAGCACAGTGCCCGGAGCCTCCAGCTGCAGGTGAGTCCAGCAGACTCAGGTTTTGGTGCCCTTTGTCCACGTCATCAGGTCCCGCACCCACAGAGTGTGGGCTCAGACTCCCAAGCAGAAGGCTGACCAACAGGCCGCTGCCTCTGCTGAGCCCTCCCTGCAGCTCAAGGAGCTGAAGGGCGCCTGGGAGGCAGAAGCACCATGGAAGGCTGGCGTCTTCAGCAGACAGAAGCCACTAGTAGGAACGTGCTGTGTGTGATTGCCAGTGGTGTTTAGAGAGCTCCTGCTAACTGTGGAAAGGGGTTTGTGAATTATAAATGTGTTGAAAGAAGCAACAGTATATTCTTTATTTCCTCATTATTCTTTTCCTACAGCAAATTAGAAAATAATGAGGGCAGAAAAGAAACTAAGACTGGAAAGAAAACCTTTTTTTTTTTCTTCCCATATAATTTTCCTTATCTCTAAAGAGTTCTTTTTGGGAAAGCTACTATGTTTTGGTCAGTTATAAAGGCCCAGCATCTGTACAAAAACTATGCTGTGGTGAAGCTTTCTTGTGGCCTTTGATAGACCCTCTGAATTTCTGTCACTTTTTCATGTTCCCTGGGTACATATTATAGGGCTGCCAAGTCAGTTACAGAGAATAGGCTAGGAAAGAGGAGGAAAAGAAGTGCCTGTTACTGTATGTAGGAGTAATAGCTTTTTAACGTGACAACATTTTATATCGTCCATGTGAGTATATGCAGTATTTGAGATCACATGCAGACAGCACAGATCAGGGGTCAGCTGCCTTGCTCACGGGTCAGATTTCGCCAGCTGCCTATTGTCGCACATCAAGTCTTACTGAGATGCGGTTACATCTACTCATTTATGTATTGTCTGAGCTGTTTTCTGGCTATAATGACAGAGTTGAGTAGTTGCAACAGAGACCGTACCTTATGGCCTGCAAAGCCCAAAATAGTTCTTATCTGACCCTTTTTTAAGAAAAAAATTTGCTGGATCTCTGAACTTGTAAGTTCTTCAGAAGCAATAGCAAGGAAATAGACACAGTTCTTGCCAGTGGTAATAGCAGTACGAGCAGGAGCAGCAGGGTTTATCGTGGCCTCCCTGTCCAAGGTGCTGGACCGCGTGCTTTATGTACATTATCTCAGTTAATTTCAAAATTATTTTTTAAATCCCATAATATTATAGGTTAAATAACTTGAACGAGGATCACACACTTAGCAAAGTCAGAACCAGCATGAAAACCCAAGCAGCCTGCTAACCACAGAGCCATTCGCTTAACCATCTTCCTGCCTATTCCTCAATAGACTTATACTCTCTGGAGGGAGCAGAACTGACGAATGCAAGAATGCCAGTAGCACGGGGACATGACGAGGCTGATTCTGTCACTGATGGACGCCAGCTGTGTGTCCCTTTCCTCCTTAGAAATAGCTCCTGCCTTGATACTGAAGTCATTGTTCTCTTGTGTTCTTTTTCACTTGTGAAAATGTGTGCGTATATACATGTAAAGTATAAATGTTCTGGCGGTGTATAGTTAGGAAACTTATGACTGGTGTCACACTGTACATTTACTTTGCAACTTGCTTTTTTATGCAGCAGTTTATTTTTGAGGTTTATCCATGTTGACCCATAGAGATCTGTTCACTGTATAATATGCCCTTGTACGAATAAGGCTCCGTTTATCTGCTCACTGCTGCTGAACTGTTGATTCCTTCTGATGACTTTTTTTGCAAGTACAAAAACAGTGTTGCAGAGAGTGTTCTAGAACACAGATTCTTGTGCAAGAGTCTGAGACTTTCCTCTGGTTCCTGGAAGTGAGGCTGCTGGGGCTGTGGGTGTTCATCTCTTCATCCTTACCCCACAAAGCCCCGTTGCTCTCCAGTGCTGTGCGGGTTTACCTGCTAAAATTTCAGTTCTCTTTCTTTCGGCCTCATCAGCACTTTGCATGGCCAGACTGGGTCATTGTCACCAACTCAATAGGTGTGAAGTGGTGTTTATTGTTGCTTTAGTTTACATCTCACTGATTCCTAGTGAAGCCCAGCATCTTTTCAGATGCTTGTTTGCTATTTGGGTTTCTGTGTTTGAGCTTGTGTACATCCCTCACTCCTTTTTTTCTGTTGAGTTATTTGGCTTTTTCTTACTGTTTTGTGGATATTGCTGTAGATTCTGCTTACTGACCTCTTGACTGTTTTGTACGTTGCAAGTACTTTCTTCCAGTCTGTAGCTTGTTTCTGCTTTTGTTTTTTAAATGCAGGCACTGGGGATTGAACCCAGGCCCTGTATATGCTAAGCACACTCTCTGTCGCTGAGCTGTGACCTCCCCCCACAGCTTGTTTTTTTGCTTTATCATGCTTTTTTTTTTTTTATACAAGTGTTATTTCAGTGTAACCTAATTTAATCTTTTATCTTGTGATTTGGTCTTTAATCCATTTTGGGTTTAATTTTTATAAGTTGTGTGAAACAGGGTCTTCATTTATCACTTTCCTCATGGGTAATTAATTGCCGCAGCAGTATTTACTGATTAGTTTATCCTTTATCCTTTTTTCTTTCCCCCTTTGTCCTTTCTCTACTGATTATTAGTCCACCTTCATTATAGAGCAAGGTCCCATTTGCTCATGGGTCCATTCTGGGCTCTTCATTCCATTGGTCTGTGTGTCTGTCTCTGAGCCAATACCATGCTGATATAGTTATGATTTAATGAAGCATCTGCTTCATTAAATCATTAAGAAAGAGCAAAGATTCTCTAGTCAGACTGCCCAGGTGGAAATTCTGCCTCCGTCACCTACTATTCACTTTGTGCCTTTGAATGAGTTACTTAATCTCCCTGTACCTAAGGTTTCTTATCTGTAAGTAGATAATAATGGTACCTGCCTCATAGGATTGGTAAGGATTAAGTGTGATGATATGTGTTAATAATATGCTTAGAGCAGTGCTTGGAGTATGGAACTCCTCTGTAAATGCTCACTGTATATCACTACTCCTTGATCTTACTGTATGGCTTCATATATGGAGAGAGACCTTCTTGTTCTTTTTAAAAATTGTCTTGGCTTCCTTTATCTTATTAATTTTAGGATCAGCTTGTCAAGTTCCACAACAAAGCCTACTAGGATTTTTATTGTAATACACTGACTTTTTATGTTAGATTGGAGAAAACTGCCACGTTGGTGATACTGAGTCTCCCACTGCATGAACCTGATGGAGCTCGTGCTGTGCTGATGAGCATGGGAGGGTAGGAAGGATTAGGCCATGAGGTGGCGAGGGGGCCCATGTAGCAAGGCTTCGCGGGCTGTGCTGGTAAAGGCTTTGGCTCTTACTCTGGGGAAGAGAGAAAGGTACTGGCTTTGATGGAGGAGTGGTATGGTCACACCTCCCTCTTAACAGGATCCCTCTGGTTCGTTGTGTGCTGCCTTTTGAGGAAGAAGGGGAGAGAGAGATGAGTGTGTGTTTATAGTTTCAAGAAGAAACAATGGAAAAATGGAACAAAAACCAACGGAAAGTGATTACCTATGGGGAAAGGAGTAACAGTGTAGGAAGAAAGTACTTCTGTGAATTTACTGTGTTACATAGTTTTAACTTTGGAACCATGTTAAATATTGTATATAATTAAAAAATAAAAAGGAAAAAGCCAATCCCTAGGATTTTAAAGCACACTGAGAAACTCATACCAGGTTTGTAGCAGTGACTCCACAGAAAAGAGTTACTTCAAGTAAATTTAAAATGCAGTATTTTGATTGTTCATCCCTAGTGGGATGTATTCTAAGGACACAGAGAACTACTAAGAAATCTGACATTGTGTTCAGTAGTCTTGTTGGTAGCAGATTTGAATTGTTGAAACTATTATTGCTACATTGTAAGGTAAAGCAAATAACTGTGACAGCATCACTAGGAAGCACGATTTTCAGTGTAAAAGGAAAGATTACAGAAATTAAAAGAAATTAAAAGTAATTAAGTAATCAGAGAAATTAAGTAAAAGTCACGTAATCTGAAAATGGAAGTGTAAATATCAGTATGGACTCATGATTTTTTTTAACCTAGAAAAGTGAGTTGCCAACTCTATTTACTGAAAAGACTTAGAAGCAGTGGCAATAATAAAGCATTTAGCATCCCTAGTGCCCACATTGTGGTCTCTACTGTTTCCCACTAAAAGAAACTGATGCTTTGTGGAGAAATGGCTGATTCCAGGTCTAGAGCAGGAAGTAGGCATCCTGTGCCAAGGAGATGGTGTGCGGAAGGTGAGGGAATCAACAGAGGCTACTGGGGTCGTGTCCGAGGAACTCATGTAGGCCTTAAGATAGAACAGTTTGAAGATCAAAAAGAACAATGACTACAGTGGATTGAAAATGTACCAAATATATAAAAATAGATGCATTTGTAATGAGGGAAAAAAAGAGCTCATTGGTCACAATTTTGTGTTGTGAGAGCATTAATTCAATTCTTTGGAAATTAATGAAGGCCAAAATCAAGCATGCATCCTGCCTTTCCTGTCCAAACTGATCTCTGAGAAACTGGAGGGTTCATGAGAGGAGGTTTATGTGTAGAATTCCAGTTAATAACTGCAGGAGTGTTAGAATTAGAAAATCACTGTTTTGCTGCCCCAGGTGAGAAAATGGATCTAGGCAGCAGCCACCTGGTAGAAAGGTGACAGGGAGATACGAGGAGGGGGTCAGACTGATGCCGTCTGAAGCCACTAAACAACCTTGGCGTGGCTAGAACTGTGGCAGCTGGCCACCATGTGGTGTGACAGGAAGTCCCCAGCAGCACTCCAGATGTATTCGTGCCTAAAATTTGCACATGACTGCAGCCAAGCCTAACGTGAATCTGACTTTCAGCTCATGGGAAATACAGGGCTCAGAGGGACAAGCTAAAGACACTTAGAGAAGACAATCAGCCAAATGTAAAACATGGGACAGTTTATACGATAAATGACCTGGTTTCTCTAGCAGATTGGTGGCATGAAAGAGAAAAAAGGGAGGAAAATTGGCAAATAAAATGAAGATATTGAAGTGACATAACAACCAAAACAAATGGAAAAGGGCTACTGTGGCTGTTGTGCTAAGACAGACCACAGAAGATCAAGGATAAAAGCAGGGAGAGCAGTCTGGAGGTGGTGACAGAGTTCCAGGAGAGATTTCAGACCAGGAAGGTAGCAAGATGGTGTTGGAGTCTGGGTACGTTCTGAAGGTGTTGCTGACAGGGTTTGCTAATGGATAGGGAAGCTGTGAAGTTTCAGAGAAAAAGTCCAACAGAACTCCTGGGGTTTTGGTCTAAGTAACTGGCACGATGGAATGGCTATTTACTGAAGTGGGGGATCTGGAGGGAGGGGCAGGTTTGTGGGAAGGAATTAGGGGGCGCTCCATGCTGAGGTCCCGGTTAGGCCTCTTGAACGTCCGCTGGGAGGCGTCGGGGAGGCAGCTGGGTGTATGTGTGGAATCCTGAGGTCAGGCCCAGACCCGAGATGTAGACTCGGGGGTCCTCAGCTAGCAGGTGGCATTTAAAGCCATGAGACTGGGTGGGAGCACAGAGGGAGTGGTTGTCGCTGGTGGACAGGCTCCAGGACCGAGCCTGTGAGGTGAAGAGGTGAGAACCAGCAGCAGGAACAAAGGGGAGATGACATCCTGAAAGCCAGGTGAGGGCAGGTGTGACAGGCCGTGTCAGAAGCTTCTGGCAGGTCAGGGAAGGTGAGGACTGAGACGTGACCTTTGGATTGAGCAACGTGGAGGTCATTCACCCTCGATAAGAGTAGTTTCAGTGAGCCTGTCAGGGAGAGCGTTCAAGAAAGCCTCCTTGGGGGAAGAGAAAGTAGAAAGTAAGACAGCTCTTTTGAGGAGTTTCGAAAGGAAAGGGAAGCACTTGGGTGTTAGCTGGGTGGCAGAGTGTGGTCTCGAGAAGGGTGTGAGTTGTTCATTTGAGGATCCCTGATTTATCCCCTTCAGGAAGTATTTGTGACAGTGATCTTTTCCCCCCAGCCTTTTAATTTTGACAGATACCAAATCACAGAAAAGGTGGGTAGACAACTATGTACTCTTCACTAGCTTAACCTATGGTTAACATCTTACCACATTTGCTTTCCCTCGAGTATATCAGTATATTTCTTAAGTTTTTCTGAGCTGCTTTAAAGTTGCAGACATTAACTTACCCTGAATACTCCAACTCATATCTCCTAAAAACAAGGATGTCCTCCTGTATAACTGCAGTGTCACTGTCGTGTCTAAGAAATTTAATATTGATACAGTAATATGTAAAATACAGATCATACTCAAACTGTATATTGTTCTTTTAATGTCAGGTCCAGGGTCCAGTCAGAGGTCACCCATTGCTTTTGATGGTCACATCCCTGAAGGGGTTTTGTTTTTTTTTTTCAGAATGGGAGAAATAAGAGCACATTCGAATCCTGATATAAAAAAATCTAGCAGAGAGTGAGAAGTGATGATGCAGGTTGGGGTTGGGGGGATTTCCAGTGACGAACTTGAGGTGTTGAGAGGAGTTGGGAGTGGGGCTGACCTTTGGTAGAAACGTGGACAGTTTGTCCAGAGTGGCAGGAGCGAAGACAGAGCCTGTGGCAGGTGAATAGACACGGCAGAGCTTGAGAAAACTGTCTTTTGATTGCTTTTATTCTCATGGTGAAATAGGGGAAATGGTATTCAGCTGAGGGGAAGGAAAGGTGAGGTGTTACAGGTTTAAGAAAAGAGGGTATGAAGTCATCTGACAGTCCTCGTCAGACCAGGGCATGCATATCGCTGAGCTGCGTATCGCTGAGCTGCACGAAGGCTTTCCCCAGGGCGCGCATTTATGGACGGTCTTCAGGGAACCTTCAGTTTCTGTGGGTACACTTACTTCCCGCAAACTAACGTGCCTGAGAACGGGCTCTTGACAGTCGGCTTCCTCCCACTTTGGAGGAAAAGGCAGACCCTCGGCTCTCCCAGGTTAATTCTGTCCCCCCTTGGATTGTCCACGCTTCTTGTCTGTTCATTGATTTTATTATTCCTCTTTTCTTCTTCTTCTTAATCCAGGAAAAAAACTTACTGTCTGGAGGCAGGATGCCCTTCTTAAAGATCCTTTCACCCCAAATTCCCATTACATATGATCCTGCCTGGGGATTGCCACTTCCTTGTTTCTAATTTTAGCCTTTCTGGTGTGTCTGTGTCTCTTTTCCTGCCTCCCTTGACCGTTGTCTTTTCTCTGGTTTTCAGGCTTGGTCACGGTGGCAGGAACAGCTCCTGCATGTCTGGAGGGAGAGACAGAAGGTGGTCTCCGCTGTGAAACACCACCAGCACTGGCAACAGCGGAGAGCCCTGAAGGCCTGGCTTGAGTATCTGCAGGTGCGCAGAGTGAAGAGGCAGCGGAACGGTGAGCAGGAGGGTCTGGGCTCAGGGGCAGAGGGTGGGTCACAGTTCCCAGTCTTCCTGCCACCAGTGGTGCTGATTTATTAAGAGAAGATAACCATCTTATGCCACAAATTTTGGAAAATGGAGATTGAGGTAGAAAGTACATCATCCTCAGTTCTCATATAAGTTATTTCATTCTGGTTTTCTTCAGTATTTCATTCAATATATTTAATTCAATAGGACTTTAATTATGCTATAAATACTGTGATTATTATGATTCATATGATGCAGTTTTGTATCTTGCTTTTTCACACATCTAATTAATAATTCCCTGTGTCTTTAAGTGTTCTTTAGAAATGTTTTTTTTTTAATGATTGTATTTTATAGGATGGCATACCTTAATCTACTTAGCCTTTCTTCTATTAATAGATATTTGAATTGTTTGTTTGTCCCCAGTTATGCAGATACATGTGATTTATGATGTTGAGTTTTCTGAACACTGTTCTAATGGTTTCATTTCCCCATAAGCGTTCAGAAGCAGTAATAAATAAGTCATGATTGTTGGTACTTTTTGTACTTTGGTTTCTTGAGCCTACGCAGGAGTGAGTCAAGCACTGCGCCGGGGTTGGGCTCTCTGGCTTCCTCTAGGCCTCCCTGCACAGCCTCCCTGGGCTGCCAGCACAGTCTTTTGGGAGAGTGAGTGTGTCTGTGTGAGAACAGTGACAGGGGACCAGCTGTCCGGTTGTCCATACCTGGAAGGTGAAGGCATGAAGCTGTTAAATGATGAGCTGCAGACTAGCGTGCCTCCAGTTATGGCATTCTAATTCCAGGACCTAAACTCATCAGACTGTCAGCTAGTATTAAAAGGAGATGGAGCTGGCAGCCTGTATCAGCCTGGCTGAAAGCTCAAAAAAGCGTTTGCCAGCATAGGGACCTAGTTGTGTGTCATTGACTCAGACCCTAGGAGCCTTGGTCCTTTGCTGTAGCCCTTTTCTCTTTCCTTGGAGAGGAGAGATGTAGCTAAGAGATTCCTAACAACCCTCCCATGTTTAAGAATCTTTTGTTCTAAGATTCCTTGTGGGAGCAGCCTTGTCCCTGCTGCCTGCTGCTAGTGGGTTTCAGCCTGTCTTAAAGATGCTTCCAGCTCCTCACCCAGGCTTGAGGGGGCAGCACCTAAGTTGTTTTCCCTGTTGCAGAGACGGCCGAGCGATTCCACCACGTCACCATGCTCCAGACACACTTCTGTGATTGGCAGTGGGCTTGGGAGCGGAGGGAGAGCCTGCACGCCCACCACGCCCGGGTGGAGGGGCTGGCCAGGAGGATGGTGCTGCGGAGGGCTCTTACTCACTGGAAACACTGTATCCTTTCACCACCCAGCCCTGCCCACCACGTCGCCAGGGCAGCAGCCCAGCAGCCTGCAAGACACAGGAGTCAGAAGAGTCACGGAAAACAGTCACCCGACAGTTTAAGGCAGTCAGCACTGACTGCTCTGCTGACGTCTTTAAAATTGTTTTTTTGTTTAAATTGGGAATATTCATACAAAAAAGTGTGTATAACAAACATTTGTAGTTTAAAGAATAACAGTAAAATGAACATCACTCAAAAAATAGAACACTGCTTACACCCATGTGTGTCCTCCCCCTCAGAGGCATTCCTGCTGTCCTGATTTTGTTATCATTTCATTGCTTTTCTCTACCCAGCAGATGGTGGAGATCGCCATGGCCATTTCTGCTTCAGAAATTTTTCATTTCCGTTTCAGAAAGCCACCTGTCCTTGGTGGCCCTGTCATTATGATCATAGCTTCCATTCATTGAGCTGTTACTGTGTACATGCGTCTCGTGTTAACCACCTTAATCCTCATAGCAACCCTGTGGAGTACGTGTCACCATCTCCATCTTACATATGAGACAGATTTGGAGGCTAAGTGACTTTCAAACTCACAGCATGTATTGGCCAAGCCAGGATGTTTTAACCTAGGCCTTTGACTCCAGTGCCCCTTCTTAATCACTGTCCCTACCACACTGTGCCCAGGTGTGGGATTTTGACCCCACTGCACATTCACCCACATAGTCATTTGTTCACTGAACTCTTGCTTTGTTTTAAACTCCTGCCTAAGTTCTGGAATACAGGGAAACTTAGAGACTAGCTCATTCGTCTGGTAAGGAAAATAGACGTGAAAGTTGGTCTTTATAATATGGTGTGGTAAGGAGGTTTGTATTAGGTCCTGTGGAGATCTAGCCCAGGAGGTGGTGTTTGAGCTGAGTTTAAGCCTTGGGAGATGACATGTTCTCCTGGCGGGGAGGTCAGGAAGGGCATTCCAGGTGGCAGGAGTGGCACTGGTACAGGTGGGACGAGGAGGGATATCCAGGGGTGGCAACCAGGGTCCGCAGTGAGTGCTGGAGTATGGAGGGCAGTGGGGAGGTGGCAGGCTGAGGACCGGCCCATAGAGCCCTTGTGTGCAGTGGTCAGAAATTTGGGCTTAATCCCAGTGGCACCAGGGGTCCTCTGCAGATTTTTGAGAAGAGAGCGATGCAGCACTGATCTGTTCTGCAGGAAGGTTGAGGCTAGATGGTAGGAGGGAGGCTACCGTCCAGGGGGACCAGTCTGTGTGGGGACAAGTCCAGCACACTGCACAGTGCTGCCAGCGGGGACAGAATGGGAGACCTGGGAGGAGAGCAGATGGACTTGGCAACCAAGTAGATGGAGCAAGTTGGAGGAGAAAATGTTTAAAAATAACTCCAAGGTTTTTAGCTGAAACGTTCGGCTGGATTGTGACACCAAAACAGAACGCAGGAGACCAGGTTCTGCTTAGATGTTGAAATGTTCACTGAAATTGGTGGCATTTTATCTCCGCTGGTTTTGCCTCTCGTGAAGTGGGGAGAAAGGCAGGACCAGCTGTTTGACAAGTAACTCACATGGTTCCTCTTAGTCCACCTTTCCCTGGGTCATCAGACCAGACAGAGGTGGACCCCAGCCCGCCTGGCATGCCCGTCATCTCCTGCAGCCAGGGCCCTTCAGGTGGGTCACTGGGATCCCGGGTGGGGGCAGGACCTTGTTGAGAGGAGCGGCCTTAACTCCTGCAGATGTGCTGCTGTGTGCAGAGGACGCTGCCCGGCGAAAGGCGGCAGAAGAGCACCGACAGCACACCTTGCTGGTAAGAGCGCTGCAGCCTTGTGAGGCCCTGTGTCAGCCTGACCCAGGCGTCCACTCCAGGGCCCGGGCCCCACCCTGCCCTGCACGCACATCTGGTCAGCTTCCGTCATGGAGTCCTTCTTCACCGCAGCGTTCCTATTTTCATCTTGGATCAGAGGGGTGATGGTGTAGGGTCAGAGGGCTTTGGAGCTGTGGAGGAACCTTAGAAGTGATCTAGTCCTGGGTTTTTTACATGGCAGACCCCTGTTTAATGGTGGGAGCCTCGTCTTCGCAGTCAGTCAAAGCAGAGGTGCTGTGGGTGAAGCAAGGTTGGGGAGTAGTCCCCATTCTGCTGGCTGCTCTCCCCCACCCTCACACGCCACATGGCCTTCAGACACTTCAGGAGCCTCTGGGGGTCCACAGAGCACAATATGAAAACCTCAAATCACTTCACTTCTGTCTCAGAAAACTGAAGCCCAGGCTGTGGGGGAATGGGCTTTGCTTCGTCCCACGTGAGGCATTCTTGACAGAGCTGGAGTCAGGCCAGCATGTCCTGCCCCTGCCCCACCCCCTGCTCATCAAGGATTCCTTCTCTTCCCTCTATTCTGCTCTTGCAAAACTGCATTTAAAATTGTGTAAGTATACACGTTGACCCCACATGGTAAAAAACAAAAAACAAAAAAAACCCACCCCATAGGCTAAAAGTCTATCTCTTTCCTGACTTTTCTGCGAGGCAGAGTTGATGTTTTGACCTTTGTCTCGTGTTCCCGTCTGGGTCACAGGGATCCCTGCGGTCAGAGGTGAGGGAGTATTTGCCCCTGTGCAGTATCTGTGGATGGAGGGAGCGGTCCCGCAGCTGTTTACTGAGTGCCTACTGTGCGGGCTGGCTGGTATCCGGCTCCCAGTCGGCTCTCGGAGCAGAGAACACTCTCAGGGGCACGGGAGCAGCTGTGAGCAGCCACAGCTGAGCTTCTTGCCACCTTCTCGGGCACTGCGCTTGTTACAGACGCACCACTGATTTGTGTCCCTCTCCTCTTCACAGCGTTTTTGCTTTAGAGCCCTGAGAGACAATGTGAGCTGTGCTCATCTCCAACGAATAAGAAGGAATCTCGCTCATCGGCAGCGTGATGTCATGGTGAGGTTCCTCTGCTGATGGCCATTTGTTCATTTTTTTTTTTAAACCTTTGTGCTTGGAGGTTTATTCAGACCGTTAGACTCTAAAACCTTCGTGTCCATTTTCTTCAGTAATTCACACCAGAGGATAGAGAAACCCTTGTTTTTCTCTTGTTTAATCCCATTTTTTAAATCTGTTTGCTAAGAAAATTGATAGTTGAATAAGAGGTCAGGGACTGTGGATTCCAACCTTGAACTGGGGACATACTTCAAGACTTGCATTCCAGGAGCCTCTGGTTGTGTTTGCACTGTGAGACCATTGTCTTCAGTGGTTGATTTACCTGAGGGCAACAAACATTCTATCTCTACTTGTAGATTGTGTTTCTGGGTGTAGGAGGATGGGGTGTTCTAACTATGAAGATGTTCAAAAGTACAGAAAAATATGAAGAACAGTATAATAAACATCTATCTGCTTTACTATCTAAATTTAATAGTTATTATAAGGAAAAAGCAAATGTAAAATCGGTAATTAACGTTTGCTTCTCTTTTTTTCCTGAATTATTTCCAAGTAAATTACAGACATTGTGACACTTCACACCTAAACATTTCGGCATGTGTATTATCGCCCCCAAATTTCCCTTCATAGCCACAGTGTCATTCTCATTCCTAAAATGAACAGTATTCACTAATATTATCCAATACTCGGCCCATATTCAGATTTCCACCGTTGCCCCCAAAATGTCTTTATAGCTGTTTTTTTTTCAAATCAGGATTCAGTTAAGGATTGATTACTCACTATATTTGGTTATGTCTTTTTAGACTCTTGATCAGTAACGGTCCCCTCTCCCGCTCACTTCTTTTCTTTAACTTGTTTATTTTTTAATTCTGGTAAAATACATAACAAAATGTACCATGTTAATCATTTTAAGTGTACAGTGTAGTGGCATTAAGTACATTCACATTATTGTGCAACCATCCCCACCATCCATCTCCAGAACTTTTTAAATCTTGCAAAACTGAAACGCTGCACATTAGACAATAACTGCTGTTCTCCTCCTCCTCCCCCAGCCCCTGGCAACCACCGTTCTCCTTTTTGTCTCTGAACTTGACTGTTCTAGGTGCCTCCTATTTACGGTATTTACTTTTTGTGACTGGCTGATTTCACTTAGCATTAATGTACCCTGTTTTCTAAAATAACATTGACTTTTTGAAAAGGAAGACAAGTTATTCTGTACAGTCATCCATTTTCTCCATTTTCTCCATTTTTCTGTTTCCTTTTAATGTCACTTTATTTTCCTTGTTACTGTGTAGCTTTTGTAAACTAGAAGTTAGATCTAAGGGCTTGATTAGGCTGAAGTTAAACCTCTTGGCAAGACTGCTTCGTAGGCAGTAACACGTGGTAAGATCAGCTCTGATTTCTGAAGCGGCCTTGTCTTCCGTGAGGCCCAGATTCACAGTGCCTTTTTCACTTCTGATTTCCATAGATTTGGAAAGACCCAGCTTTTTGCCATTTATATTGACTCAGAATAGTTCTACATAGCTAGCTTAGCCATAATTGTTTCGTAAGCTGTTATATGTTGGGTGCTCCAGACTGAGGTGAGTCCTGCCTTGGGGGAGCTTGCAGTTGTCCGGAGTTAAGGATTTGCTAACTTGCGGGTTAGGAGAAGTCATTTTACCTTTCTCCTTAATAAATGTCTGTTTCCTCCCTGTTTTGCTTCAGCTCCTGCACAGGTTCTGGAACCTCTGGCAGTCTCGGGTTGAGCAGAGGGAGGACAGGAAGCAGCTCCCCTTCCTGCATGCTGCCTCAGACCACTGCAGGTGGGACTGGCCCTCCAGGCCCCCTGGGACCCACTGTGGCTGACGCAGTGGTCTCCAGCAGTCACCACTCACCCTTCGGCATGCGTTACTGTGGCAGGTTCAGAAAGGCCCTGCTGTAAACCAGTGGTTCCTGAGCTTGCGTTTTCCTTTTGGTTGATGAGGTGGGTGGTGGAATGAGGGTGTTCTGCTGGTTCTCAGCCACCACAGCTTGAAGTAGGGGCCTGCCAGCTCACTGCCGCAGTTTTCAGGCTTTAGTGATGTTCACATCTTGGGATTTATGCATTGATACTGTTACAGGGATGGCCCAGGCATGTCAATATTTGTGGCTTGGCCTTGGAGGGTGTAGAGAGAGTCTTCAATTTTTTAGAGTTATCATTTAAATAAAAGCACCACATGTCCACAGGAAGAACTCAGAATGTATAGGAAAGAAGTAGAAAGTGAAAAATAAGGGCTGCTTAGACCCCTCCCTCTGACCCCTTAGTCTTACTGTTCAGGAGGAACCACACTATCTGCTTTTTCTTGCTTCAGGAAATGTTCAATATGCCCTCCCCCCATAGTATAATTAACCTAAGTTGCATAGTTACAGGTCCAATTTTGGAGCACTTTTTAATGAGTCAGTGAGAATTGCAGTATTTGAATGAATTTGGAATTGTCGGGGTATACCATTACTCTGAATCCTGGTTTACAAAGCTGAATGTGATTCTCACTGTCAGTATCACTGTGTGAAAGCATGTCACAGACCCAGGTGGTCCTAAACAGGCCCCAGAGTTTGGCCATAAAATCAGAAAATTCAGGATATTTGCAGGATTCCATTCATATTACCTGAGTTCCAGGAACACTGTGCTTGTGGTCTCATTAAGTTTACAAGAAAGTTGTCAGATTTTGGGGGCTAGTAGCCACAGTTCAAAATCGGGTTGGCAGATTTCATGTCAGAAATCAGGTTCTTATTTCCCTCTCCTAGAATGAAACCCGTGGGGCGTCTTTAATGCTCCAAGTGTACCCACACCCAGATTTACCTGCCTTAAAATCAGAACTTTATAAAAACCTGAAACCTAGAAGTGGGACAGGCAGTTACCTCAGTGTTGTGTGTTTCATTTCAGAATATCATTGCTACGCAAGTGTATCAAATTGTGGTTACAGTATACTCAGAAGAGGCGGACACAGCAGGTACGGAGTTCTTCAGAGCAGGGAGCTCTGCTGGCTTACAGTCTTAGACCCATTAGCTTTGGAAAGATTCTTGGAAAAGGCCTGTGCCAAGAGGTCCGGTGGTCTGGTTGGAAGAGAGGGTGTTGTGAAAAGCTCAGAAGTATCTGCCCCAGGCCCCTCCAGCAATGGCAGAAAGTCTGCATAACTCCCATCTCTTCATCTGCTTTGAAAGTGCAAGCTCTTCTCTCTGCAAGTGCTGAGCTTGTCAGCCGTTCCGTTCACATCTTTACCCAAGTCACTGATGGTATTTCTCAGCCATCCTACCACCCAGGGGGACCTTCAGGAGATGCTGGGAAAGGTGCAGAGCCTCAGCACCCTCTCCTAGTGCTGAACGGTGTGAGACCCAGGTACCCACAGCGGTGGGTGGAGGTGAGGGCAGGTTGAGAAAGACTGGTTCAGTTCCATTTAAGAAAGACTTACTGAGCCACTGCTATGCCTCAGACACAGTGCTGAGCACTGAGGATACAGCAATGATACAAAGCAGACAGAATTCCTGCTCCTGCAGGGCGTGGAGTTTAGCCCCTGGGTGGCTCTCATGAGGGGTAGCTGTCTGGAGTGCTGAAGCGAGGACTCCACGTTCAGGCTTGGGGGGTTGTGTGCTTGATTGATGATGTCTGCATGGGCCATGCAGTGGGAAGTGGTGCTAAGCCTGCCTCTGCTTGGCTGTCCCTGCAGTGAAACAGGGAGGGCACACACCAGACTCCTCCCACTTATTTTTGGGCTGCCCTCTCCAACCCCCCCAATCTGCTGCCAACACGTGGATCTAAAGAGTTTAGCTGGTTCATTGCAGTTTGAGGTGACATCCAGACTCCTTTGGGAGCTGGTACTGTCCATTTGTGTTACCACTGTCGCCGCCCCTTCCCAGCTGCAGGCTGGCCAGTCAAGCTGCAGTGCTTCCCCGAGGTCCTCTGCTCCTGTGTCCCCGGTGCCTTTGCTTCTGTTCCCGCTGCCCTCTCAGCTCAGGTGTTACCTCTCTTCCCCCGGCCCTGCCTCACGGGCAGCTTTCTCAGGGTGGTGTTTGCCAGCCTCCCTCCCTGCCAGGCTGTCCTGCCTCTGAACTGTGGGCAAAGCGTAGGTGCTGACTAGTGTGAGTGAGTGAATAGTGAGCTGTTGGTGATTGCCTCAAGAATCACCTCACTTCTTGGTGGATGAAGGGGACAAACCCAGGGCATGGCTTGTTTTTGTATCACCTTTGCCTCCCACACCTAGAGAATGCTTAGAAGTGGTGCATTCTCTAACCTTTGGACTATGTGGCTGTTCATGAAAGGACACTGCCAGTTGGTCTCTTAAGCTCATTTAATGCAAGTGAACAGAATGTAAAGAAAGAGCCCTCTTAGGAAAAGAATGTGAGTGCCAGAGTTGAAAGGTTGTGTTTATTCAAGGTGGAAAAGAAGCAAAGGGTCTCTTTTAGTTCCTTTCTGGAGAAAGAGCTCCTGGACCCTGGGGCCCAGCACTGGCAAAGGTCAAGGGTCAGAGCTCTTATCTCCCCTGTGGCTCTGGCACAGCCCGCCCAGCAGAAGGTCTGAAAAATAGTTGGAGCCCTGCTTAGTTGCTGTTGTTTTTTAAAAAACCTGGAGCTAACCGTCTGACTGTCGTCTCTTGGTTTAGATATCCAAGGAGCACATCAGTTCTTCCTATTTTAGGAAAAAATAAAAGTATTATTTACTGTGAGTTCTTTCTATTTACAAAAGTAATATATAAAGAATGAAAAGAATGTTTGCTAATTGTCGAAGCTGGGTGTTAAGCTTGTGGGGGTTCATTATACTTTTGCTCCTGCTCTTGTTTACATTTGAAAATGCCCGTCAGCAACATGTAGACACAGAAAATGTGGGAAGTGTAGGGAGACATAAAGAAGGAAAAAAATGTCCATTTGGTGAGTAAACCTGGTATTTTTTTCCCTCCATGTGGGTAGGAGTGTTGTGTGTCTGTGTGTTCATAAACACATGCAGAGGCACACTGTTTAGTTTTCTATTGCTCTGTAAAAATATCACCCCAAACTCAGTGGCATAAAGCAACCACTGTTTCATTATCTTAAGGACTCTAAGGGTCAAAAATTGAGACAGGACATAGCAAGGGTGGCTGGTATCTGCTCCATGATTCCTGGGGCCTCAGCTGGGAAAATTCTGATGGCAGGGGGTTGGAATCTTCTACAAGTTTCTTCACTCATGTGTCTGGTTCCTGGGCTGGAATGACTCGGGGAAGACAGGGATCCACTGGGACTGTTAACCAGAGCTCCTGTGTACGACCTCTCTGAGAGGTTTGGACTTCCTGACAGCATGGCAGCCTCTGCGAGGTCAGACTTCCTGTGTTGCAGCCCAGGGCTCCGTACGTGAGTGTCCAGTGAGCAGGAGAGAAGCTGTGTGGCCCCTCATGACCCAGCCTCCCAGGTCACTTAGTGTCCCTTTCACCATATTCTGTTGGTCAGAGTAGGCACTGTCCACCCGGATTCAAAGGAAGGAAGATCAGAGAACATGGAGCCTTGTTGTAAAAACTGCCACACATTGGTATGCTTTCCCCTCAAATTTTGGATCGTGGAGGCATACAGATTCTTAGGTCATTGTCTGGCTTCCTACTGATGTATCAGTGAAATAGTAGTAGCCTTTTGTAGTTACATAACAATTTAAAGCCTCTGTATTACAAATAAACATAAAATCAAAAGATACATTACAGAGTAAGGGCAATACTGAGAACACATGACAGAGGACTAATACGTTTAAGGTTCAGAAAGCCCATGTATGTCATTGAGTTAAGTGCTGACAGTCAAATAGTAAAGTGGGCAACTGGTATGAACACTTAGGCTGTAGGGAAAAAAATTTAGATAAGTATATATCCAGGCACACATACATAAATATATGAAGAGATGCTTAACTCATTTTTAATTAAAGGGGAAAATTTTCATCTATCATGTTTCATTTTTACCTATCATGTTGGCAAAGATTAAAAATAATGATTTTTATTTAAAAAATTTTTACGTAGAAAGCAACTCTCCCTTGAAAGTGTGACCCTGAAAGGTCTTTTTCCTTTTTTTAATATGAAGTACAAATAAAGGTCAGTCATTGTTTTACTTTAGGTGTTGCAGGCGAGAGCAGATGGTCACTTCCAGCAGAGAGCCCTGCCGGCAGCCTTCCAGGCCTGGAGAAGACTCTGGCGGCGGCACCAGCAGGAGAGCGCCCTCAGTGCGAGAGCGGTGCGCTTCCACAGGTTCGCCCGCGTCAGGCCTCTTGGGTCTAACTCCGCCGCCCACACAGCCGTTTGCTTTACTCTTCAGCCTGCCAGTCCCCTAGGCCCTGGTTCTTCCTGGATGTTCAATAATGTGGGCTCATTGATCTCATCTAGCAGGAAGAGACAGCCAGCGTTCCCCCTGGGAAAACTTCGGTCCATCTTTGCAGCAAGGGCTTTCAGAACAGCCTGGGTTTTATGCCCCTTCCCTCATTACACGCCACAGTGAGCTGCGTAAAGCTGCCCATTAACCTTCTGGATCAGAGCGTGGTTGGACCTTGCATCACTTGGCTGGCTTTCTTGAGCATGATTTCCTTGAAACACTTGGTTCCTATTCTGCTAAACCTGGCCTTTTGAAGTCTTGAAATTATAGTCATCAACAAAATTAGGACAGACAAGAAACAGAGCTCCATCTTTTTAGCTCCTACAGGGTAGACTTACCCATAGCAGGTCCTTGCTCCCTGCTGGCGGAATTCAGTGAAGGAATCGTTGATGACTGGCTGTGGGTCTCCCTGTCTCCCGCTGTGGTGGGTGTGGTGTGACTGGGGAGAGGAAACTACAGAAGCTCTTTCGCCTTGACACCATCATCTTCGCTAATCCATTTCCTCCCCACAGCAGTCCTGCAAGAGTAGGATCAAAATGATAAACAACCCACCCACGTAACAGCCAGGAAGCCGCAGAGCCAGGGTTTACGCTGAGGTCTCCCTGATTCCAAAGTCCAAATACTTTCTACTGAATCAAGAGGAAGATCTTTTTGATGACTTGGTAGGAACTTTAAATCTTTGTGAGGAGGTCAGACTGATAGACAAGAAACAAATGAGGAACAGTTCAGCAGCTTAGATCCGTGTGTCCTGTTACGTCAGCCACAGGGTCCTCCAGAGCTCAGAGCTAGTCCTGGAGAGGCTTGCTCTGAGCTGGAGGGGCCGAGGGTGGTGGTGGGAATGGGTGGCATGAGCGGGACCAGACTAGGGGCTGCCTGATCCTACAGGTAGATAAGGCCCTAGTGTCTGAGCAGGAGCATGGCACTGGGAAAGTGGCAGTTTTGGAGACGGCCCTGTCTGTGGGCAGTGTATGTCTAATTAAGACAGAGAAACAAGGGATAGGGGACATGCACTGGGAGAAGCTGCAGTGATCTTGACTTGGGAGGGTGCTGAATGCTGGTTTGAGGGAATCGGCCAGAACTCGGGACTCCTTAGCAGAGTCCAAGGAGATGCGTTTAGGGGGCAGCCACAAGGACAAGAGGTGGACATGGGGCTAGCACTTGGCTCTGCTTCTCCTGCAGAGAGCGGCTCTGCCTTTCCTTAGTTCCTGTGTTGAGGTCTGGTGTAAGATTCATGCGAAAAATGGCTTCGCTACCTAAAACACTCATACACGCCCCTTTGTTTCCTTTACAATTGAAGTCTTGCTTGGTGCTGTTGCTTTTTCGTATTTTGGCATTTTGTGGGGGCCAGAAATTGAGAGTGCCTTCAAAGTAGCCAAGAGGAGCTCCTAAAAGGGCTGTGGTTGGGGGGACAGGCATGGGTGATCTTAGAGCCATCCCTCCAGACGGAAGGACTCAGGGTGAATCAGAAGCAGAGAAGAGCACAGGCTTGAAGGCTGGCGAAGCCCTGACCTAGAGGTTACCCTGTTTGGGTTTAGTTGGATCTTTTTAGAAAACTTCATTTTTCATGTTCCTGCCTTCCTGCTTCATGAGAAGGTGGAGTGACTGAGAACCTGGCTTAGAAACTGACAGGCCCAACTGAGTTCAGACCCTTGCCCCACCGCTTGCTGGCTCTGACCCCAGGCAAGTCACTCAGTCGCTCTGAGCCCCAGTTTCCTCAGATGTGAGAGGGAGATGATTTGATAACAGCCCTTACCTGACAGGGTCGTCATGAATACTAAGTGGGATAATCCATGTGAAATTCAAGCAGAGTACCCAGCACAGAGTGTTAACTGTCCTCCTGACCCTGATTTGTGACTTACAGTAAATTAATATCCATAGGTTTGGTTTGGAGTTTAACAAATCAAAGTTCCAAATAAATGTTTGTTCTATTTTCCTATGATTTCTTAGTGTATTTTTAAAAAATATTTTAGGAACGCAGAATTTATGGTGAAATCTCATGAATTATAACTAAAAATGGTAAGTTTATTAACCCACCAGTGAACTACTATACTATTAATGAGACAAGACTGGTTGCCTTTTTTTTTTTCCCTAATTGAGCTAAAATTTACAGACAATGAAAGGTATGGGTGTTAAGTAAACAGTTTGATGAGATTTTACAAATCACATCCCTGGATAATCAACACCCCGGTCAAGATATGGAACAATTCCATCCCCCCAGAAATTTCCCTCATGCCCTCCTCCAGTCAATTCCTACCCCCTGTAAGTAGCCACTGTTGTAATTTCTACCATACTAGGTTAATTTTGCGTATTTTTGAACTTTATACTGTGGGATCACGGAGTACGTGCTTTATTGTGTCTGCATCCTTTCAACTTCAGAGGATATTTTTTGAGATTGAGTCAGGTTGTTGCATGTATCTGTAGCTGTTTTTTGTGTTGTTCTGTTTTTTTCCTGAGTAGTGTGCTATTGTAGGAATCTAACAGTATTTTGATCCATTTTCACATAGGAGTTGTTTCCAGTTTGAGACCATTATGCTTAAATCTGCTGTGAAAGTTGGTTTTGGTGGAATATGTCTTCATTTCTGTTGGGTAGACACCTGGGTAGACTTCTGGACCAGAGGGGGAGGATATGCGTACTCTCATAGGTGGTTACATCATTTTTTGCTCCCACCAGCAACTCAGAATTCTGGTTGCTCCACGTCCTCACCAACATTTGTTTTTGTCAGTGTTTTTGACCGAGCCATTTTGGTAGGTGTGGAGTGCTGTCTCATTTTTCTGATGACTAGTGATATTCAGCATTTCTTTAAGCCCAATCAGCTAGGAACAAAAGCCTGTTTAGTCTGACCAAGTCAGATTGGCTACCAGGAAGGAGGGAGTTTCGGAGGAACTCTGGAATGCTGCTCTACCCGAGGGAAGGGCATTTGTAACCTTTGGGTTCCCACTGAAGGCTTCTGAGGAGGATCTGGAGAAATGGGGATCAGTTTTGTGTTGATTACTGTTTCTGAGGCAAGACTAGGAGGGATGAGAGTGGGGACTCACTGGGGAAGAGCGGTCATGAGCATCCTCAGGAGTGAGTGAGAGGAGGAAAGCTTGTGTGGGCGTCTCTGGCAATGAAGCAGTAGCCACTCAAAGAAGAGGGGGCTCCTTGTGGCATCTCACAGCTGCTGCTCGACCTTGGGAGAAGCAGTGTTTTCTCGCATTTGGCTTTATCTGTGTCTGTCCTCCTGACCTGATTAATGGTAGAGCTGTGTCAACTCATTTCAGTCTGAGCTGATTTTCATTCTTTGAATACCAGACAGATTTTGACTCTCTCGGCCTTTATCGTGTGCCTATTGACCATTTATTTGTATATCTTTTGTGAAGTGTCTGTTCAAGTCTTGTTCCTAGCTTTTTAAAAAATTAAGTTATATGCCTTTTAAAAATTATTACTGATTTGCAGAATTTTTTTTAATATATTCTGGATACAAGTTTTTTGTTAGATATACGGATTGAAAATATTTTCTTCCAGTATGCAGCTTGCTTTTTTACTTTCCAACAGTATTTCTTTCTTTATTGAGAGCAAAGTAAGTGGTCTTATGTATGTAAGGCCAATATGGTAATTCTGTATTTAACTTTCTGAGGAACCACCAAACCATTTAGGTTTTCTTTTTGTAGTTTGTTTCTCTGCCGCCATTCCCTGTCTGGTAACTAATTTTGTTTATGTTTTCATTAAAGTACTCAAACATATATAATAGCTGTTTTTAAATTTGGTTCATTATTTCTGTTCACACCTTTTTCCTTCGATGCTGTATGTTGCATTTTGTAGCAGGTGGTGGTTCCTGTTCTGGTGATTCCTGTTGATCCTGGCCAGTGTGGGTTTATTCTTTCTTTGTGTGGGTCTTTTTGATTTTCTCTTCAGTGTTAGGTCACAGCTTTTATTCCTAAGGCCTTACTGAGTTGTGAGGTCCCTTCACTCAGACTAGGCCAGAACGCCATCTCCCAGCCCTGCCCCACCCCTCATACCTCCATTCAGCTCTTAGTCCTGAAGCAGCCACTCTGCTGGGGCTTGTGGAGTCTGCCTGAGCAGCCTCTTCGGTGGAGTGCACCAGGTGTCCATCAGCGTGCCAGGGGCGGGGTACGGTCACTGCCTGCCCAGGCTTAGGCAGGCGACACATGTCCACACAGTCCCCTGTGGTCTCGAACCCCAGTCTCTGCCTCAGCTCAGGGAGACTGTCGTGCTCAGCTTGGACTCCTTCCCCCTGCCCCTGGTGTCCAGAAAGTGCCCACAGGCGAAAGCCTGGGTGGCCAAGGGGCTCACCTTCCGTATTTCTCATCTCTCAAAGATCACATCTCTCAAAGGTCACATCTGGTCCAGTGTCTGGAAACAGTTGCCTCATATCTCATCCCGTTTTGTAATACCTGGCTGGGGGCAGGACCAGGACCAGCGGCTGTGTCATGGCTGGAAGTGGAGCTCTTCGTCTAACGTGGTGTGTCTGATGGGTTAAACGTCAGGAGAGCCACCTCTCTGCACCCCCAGCATCGGTCCTGGTGGCTTTGCCAAGGCTCAGCCCCTGCTGGCTGTTGGCCAGTTGTCCCAGTGCTGCTTTTGTGGGTTTTGACATCATGTCATCACAGTGAGTAGGCAGGCCTGGGCAGAGGGGACAGACCTGTCTCTCTGTCCACCTCACCTGGAACACTGGTTTAAAATACGCTTTCCTGGGGCTTAGCTCAGCCTTAGGGGTCTGATACCTGTTTTTAACCACTTCCCCCAGGGATTTGTAGCAGGAGCCTGGCTGCGCAGTGTGGACAGGAAAGACTTTCACTGTGATTGTTGAAAACTGTTGGCAGTTCACTGTGGGGCTGTTGAACCAGGGTCTCAAAGTCAGTCTTTTGCATCCTGGGAGGGTGAGGCCAGAAATAACTTGGAAAGTGGTAGGTCATTTGTGGGATTTTTGGTTATTGTCTGCCTTCCTCCCCTGGGCTTATTTGGCTCATAATGGTGCCATATAAGAGAGAAAACCCAATGATTTTAAGTGCTTTACTGTTACTTGTTTGTGTTCTTTTAGGGAGAGTTTAGAGAAGCAAGTGTTTGTTCTTTGGCGTCAGAAGATGTTTCAGCATCAAGAACACCGCTTGGCAGAGAGATTGGTAAGAGGCTCTCCTCAAGGAGGTGCTGGGACCGGCAGGACCTGCTTAAAGCCTTCACACTCACTGCCTCCCCTCCTCAGCATGCTGCCCGCACCCAGGCCCAAACTGAAGGGCGTCTTGCCTGTGTCCAGGACTCACGAGGCAGGGGCAGGGTCCAGGGTGTCCGTTTTCTTTGTCAGTGAAGTTTATAGTTGGCTGTGGGGCCTGGGCAGCTCCTCAACATCCATTTCTTCTGCCGTGGTCATCATTTGTGGCCTGCAGACCCTTCCTGGCTTCTGTACACCATCCTATTTGATGCATTCTGATCTCTCCCTGCTGCAGGCCATCCTCCACCTGGAGCGGCAGCTTCTGCGGAGGTCCTGGTCCACATGGCACCAGCAAGCGGCAGCATGTTGCCTGGAGCTGCAGCAGCAGGCAGTAGCCTGTGCCCACCACCGGCTGGGGCGGCTGAGGAAGGCCTTCAGTGTCTGGAGGGAGCGCGCCCGAGGGCTCAGAACAGAGTGAGTGGCTGCGTGGGCCTTGGAAGACATTCCAGGTTCAGGGCAGCTTTGGCGGGAGCAGCAGGGCTATTGGCTCTGAGTATCTGTCTGGGGGGTCGTTGAAGCCTAGACCCGGTCTTAGGTCCCGGAAATCCAACCTGAAACAGTCTAAGCAAAACTGGGCCCGTAGGTCTTACACCCACAGAGCTGAGTTCTCCCATCCTTGCCGGGGTATCAGGAGCTCAGCTGATCAGAGACCCTGTGTGTCTGAGGTCTGTCCATCAGCCAGTCCTGCTCACTTGTTGGGGCCCACTAGAGGCAGCCATGGCCATGAAAGAGACTGACGGGCCTGTGCTGGGATAGCTGATCCGCCAGGACCAGTGGTGGTGCTGGGGCAGGTATGGGAGTTTCTACCACACCGTGTGGTTAGGGGTCAGGGCAGGTGCCCACATGTCCCCTGCAGGTGTTGTCCTGCCTTGGTGCCTTTCTAGGTCTCCTCTGGGCTCTGAGGATCTCCCACCGCTCAGACTCTGGCCACTTGTAACATCCTCCTCAGTTACGTGCGCGTGAATACAAAGCCCTGTGAAGCTGTCCTCAAAATGTGATTATATGTGCACTTTTCTGGGCAGAGAGCCCAGTTCCTTCTGAAAGAGTCTTGATTGCCTTCCAAAGTTAAGAACCACTAGGCAGGGGCCAGGGTCTGTAAGGAGGGCCTCTGAAGAGTGCCCTTGAAGGATCTGGCTGGGCGTGGAGTACAGACTGTCTCCCCACAGGAGGATGGGCAGAGCGCAGGCTGCGCAGTTCCAGTCAGCACAGCTCCTGCGTGGGGCCTGGAGCAGGTGGAAGGAGGTGAGGCCTTGGCACGGGCGCCCCCCACACGGGGCTGCGGCAGGTGGAACTGAGGGCGGGGTGGCTCAGGGCGGACACACGGGCTTCTCCCAGGTCCCTCAGAACCACCTGCCTCCGAGTGTGGGGAGGAGACCGGGCTGCAGGCGCAGTGCCGACCTGGTTTTGTGAGGTGATAGGGTCACAGTTCCTTGTTCTGTTAGTTTCTGGGCTGTTCTTCCCTGAGTTCCTGATCTCACGGTTCAAAGGCCTCCCCCTCGGGGTGAATAAATGCTGAGCTGATGCTGCTTAGTTTGCCCACAAGTGGGCACTTAACCATTGAATCCTCAGAGGCCTTGTCTGTAAATGAGGACCTTGGGGCTCAGGGGTTAAGCATCTTCCCCAAGCTCCCCTGAAACTGAGTGTAAATGGAGGCACAGCTGAGCCTCTCGACCCAGCCCTCGGTGGCCAGCTGTCTCCTCTGTCCGCAGTGCCTGGCCCTGCGTGGCGCCGAGCGGCAGAAGCTGATGCGAGCCGGCCTTCACCACCGGCACACCTTGCTGTCCAGGGCGCTACAGACCTGGGGGGTAGGAGATACTGCATTCCTCCACGTCTCCGTACCTCGCAGGGAGGGGATTCCAGAGGCTTTGTTTCCCTTCCTAGTTCCTCCTGCGCCTCCCAAAACAGTGATTCCATAAGGCTCAGACAGAGCCAGTACCCTGGCCTGTGGGTCTTAACGCCCGCAGAGCTGAGTTCTCCCATCCTTGCTGGGGTACCAGCCTTGTCCAGGGGATTGGACTTGGCAGGTGAGGGCTTAGCCAGTCCTCTCCCTGTTGTTGGGTGGGCTTCTGGCCCCCCCGCCCTCTGTGCCCAGTGTCCCGGGCACTGCAGCCCTGCTGAGGACGCACCTCTGAGGGTGCCTGAGAATGGGGAGCGAGGCGTCCCAGGGTGGCCTCTAGTCCTCCTGGTCATCTACAGATTTATCAGAGCCACGTGCGGAGCATCCTGCAAGAGGCAGCAGCCAGGGAGAGCCAGCACGAGAGGCGAGTGCTGCGGTGAGTGTCCGGGCCCCGGGCCAGCCTGGGGCGGGCAGGCTGCAGACCCAGGTGGATGGGGGCCCTGATAAGGGCCAGGAGGATGGGCCCGGCTGCCTTGTGCTGGCTTTGGATTTTCCACTGCGAGCGCTGTTCCCTGGGTCCCCTCCTGCGTCTTGAACCCATGCTGTGTGCGGAGCAGGGCCTTGGGGAAGCAGCTGCGACGTCTCCCACTTGTCTTGCTTCCCTGAGCGCCTTGCCCTGCCCAGTGCAGACCTACAGGATTTGGCTTCTCGAGGCACCAGGTCACCTCCTCTCAGCTCCCAGGCAGGAGCCTCCCCTTTGTTCCTGGCTCTCTAGGCCTCTCACAGACTTTGCAGTCACTCCCAGCCTCTGGGATCATCTGTCGTCACTGTGCCCCCGGCTCCGCTCCCTCCTGAGCCCGTCCTGCGGCTTCTGCTGAACCCAGCTCTGACCTCCTCCTCCTCTGCTGGCCTCCCTCCCTCGTTCAGCTGTCTTTCCCTTCCCCTGCATTTGTTCAGCGGTGCTGTTCCAGGCTGCCAGTGCCCTTCCTCCAGCTTCCTTGTCTCTACCTCTCATCACGGGTGAACCACCTGTGACGTCGTTGCCTGGTTATGGCTCTGTGTTCCCTGTTGCTCGTAAACGCGTGAGGCTGCGGGGGTCCGTGCTCCCCCAGCGCTGGCACAGAGCTGTGCACAGCCACGTGGTGGGGGTGTGGTCAGCATCAACACAGCAGTCAGGGTGACAGGTGCGCTTAGGCATAGGGAGACCTCGCACTGTCTCCACAGTGGGTCACCCTGGCTCACCGTGTGCCTGCAGGGATGTGTTACATCGCTGGAGAGAGAACGCCGTGGCCCAAGCAGATGAAGCAAAGAAAGCGTCTCGAGCAGCGGCTCACTACAGAAGGACCCTGTGCTCCAAGGTGAGGCTGGGCAGGCCATCTGGTCACCCAGGAGGTTTGGGCCATGGCCCTGTGAAGGGGTGACCTGGGGGTGGCTCCGGACATCTGAACTGAACGAGGTACCTAGAAACACACGGCCATGCCTGCAGGTGGGTCTGTTGTTTATTTCACTGACTTACAAGCCAGTGTCCATTCAGGCAAAAGCATGGCACGTAGTGAGTGTGAACCAGCTCTTACCAGAACCAGTGTGGACTTTTGCACTGGGGCAAACCATGTACGTCTCCACGCCTCCATCTCCTTGTCTGTGGGCACAGGGAGCTTGGGTGCCCGCACCTGCTCAGTGGCCTCGTAGGATTTGTGGCCATGGGGGCCTTTCAGAGAGCATCCGGGAATGTGAGGCCCTTGGTGATCATTGGTGGGAAGTACCCCCCAAATGCCGCTTGGTTGGGCCTGGTCCCATGTGCTGGGAGGATGTGGCCGTGGGAAGATGTGCCATGAGACAAGACTCAAACAGAAGTAGCATGATGGAGGTGGCCACTGGGCTCGGTGTTTTAGAAGAAAGCAGTTGCTGGGAGCCCCGGGCTTTTCCTGACGGCTTTGAAGCCTCCATGGATGAGCAGTGACTACATATGGTCAAGGCCCAGGCTGATCTCAGGAAGGCTCCTGGGCTGCGTGTGTGTCCCCTGCCCTGGAAGGACTGGCATCAGAGCTCAGAAAGGAGGAGGCCTTTGTGGGGGGATGGTGTTCATGACTGGGGAGCAGGCCCCAGTGTCCTCTGTGTTACTGTGATTTTATGTGTGTCTCGTGTATGAACATGCATCTAACGTATGGCTTCTATTTAAGAGATAATAGAATGAAAGCCCACGTAAGGACTTGATCTCTTTGTGGCTTAGTATGAAGTTTAACTCCTCTGGTCCCATCGCCTGAGTTGCGAGGGGACTGGGGATGGCTGCCTGTGGTCTGCACGGATGGTGGGCACTTCCTAGAGTGTGTGTGAGCGCCCTGCGTCCACCTCTTGGCCTGACTGCAAGGAGCTGGGCTGACCCCTGGAAGTCAGGACATGTCGTGATCACCCTCTGTTCTTCGTCTGCCCCAGGTCCTGACCGAGTGGCAGGAGGTGGCGTCAGTGCAGATATTCCACCGACAGCAGGAGGAGTGTGCCATCAGGGAGGCCCAGGTGGTGCTGAGTAGGGGTGAGTGGGCCCGCAAATGCCGAGGAGAGCCCTGTGGAGGACCCAGAACTGTCCTGGGCTCCCAAGGTGCTTCCTTCTGTCTCTGTCTCCTCCTTGTGTGTATTGATTTCCTGGCGCCAAGGTAGCAAAGTACCACAGACTTTCAAACAACAGAACATTGTTCTCCCAGAGTTCTGGAGGCCGAGTCCAAAATCAATGTGTCGGCAGGACCGTGCTCCTGCCAAAGGTTCCAGGGGAGGCACCGTCCCTGCCTCTTCTGCTTCTGGCGTTGCCAGCAGTCCTTGGTGTTCTCGGCTTGCAGACACGTCACTCCAGCCTTGGCCCCCATTGTCACGTGGCTGTCTTCCCTGTGCTTGTGGCTTTTTATAAGATCAGTCATACTGGACTAAGGGCCCACCTACCCCAGTCAGGTACCAGGTAGTAACACCGCACCAACCCTCTTAGCAAATGACTTCAGTTCTGAGGCTCCAGGGTGGACGTGAATTTGCAAGGGGGTAACTTGTAGGATTCTGTTCCCAACCGACTGCCAGCCAGTTTATGTTAAAATGAAAAGCTGAGGCTTGAGATCACAGAGGCATAAAGACACAGGTGGACTGGAGGAGATGGAGGTGGTTGGGGTGGGAGGTGTGATGGGAAGGTCCTTCCAAGGGTGCTGCTTGTCAGGTCAGCCCCATCGTGTCGGGGTTCTGCTTCCTGGAGGGAGCAGGGACTTGCCCGGGTGGCCTCAGGTAGTCCCACGACCTGCTGTATAAAGAGCCTGGGAAGGCAGTCCAGGCGGGACACGTGGAAACAGAGGCCCTTGGCCCGGGGGGGGGCGGGGTCTTACACTCTGAGGAGACAGCTCCTAGTTAGAAAAAAAAAAATACAAATAGAAATGAAAACAAATGGAAATGGTTTAAATTGGACCATACTGAAAATGGATCAAGTTGTTGAGTTGGCTTAATAGTGTTCCCTCTGGGACAAAAGCTAACCTGCTTTGGTTTGGTTCTGACTAGTTCTCGTGTTGGTGAACACAGATCCCCGCTTTCCTCTGGACGGAACCCTGGGGTCCCGCATCCCGCACCTGCCCTGTTCTGCCCTCAGCACGCTCTCTGTGTCCTCAGGCTGCCCCTAGCATGGAAACCAGTGCTGTGTTTCTGGTCATTCCCCGGAAAGACACCGCAGGGCTCAGCCTGCCCCTGGTCTCTGCTTGGACAGAGCTTCGGCACCAGTGCTGCAGGGACCTTCCAGTTTGGGTCAGGTGGCCATGGTGGGGAGTTAGAGGTGACAGGCCCAAGGGCAAAGGGCAGCTGAAGCTGCTTCCCTCCAGCAGACTGTGGGCGGCAGCTTTCCTGGGCTGGTGTGTCCATCACGGCTGGTACACAGGACTGGGGAGACCGTGTGACAGGACACTGTTCTCTGCACACAGTGGGTGCACAGTCTGTGCCTGTGGAACCATTTCCCGGCTTAACTAAGGCCTCTGGGTCTCAGGCACGCTTCAGTGGTCCAGGGCCGGGGTGGGCTGGGTGCCGGAGAGCAGGCAAGGAGTCGTGGACACTCGTGCTGAATAGAGTGCTTGAGAGGTGCAGGTGGGCCATGAGCTGGCGACGTGACCTCGGGCACGGCCTCCTCTTTGAGCCTCAGTTTCTCCATCTGTAAATGGAGATAATAGTACCTGCCTCTTGGGTAGGTCATGAGGGTCCAGTGAGGCCAGGAAATCCGCACTTAGAGCAGAGCCCAGGAAACAGCAGCGCTTGGTACCCACGCCTGGCCTCCAGACGGGTCCGGGAGGACACCCTGTCTTGGCCTCAGTGCCCTGGGGTCAACCCTCTCCTGTTGTCTCTAAAAGAAACTTCTGTCAGGGCTGAAGGAAAGGGAAAATTTAAAAGGAAGAAAGTCAGCAGAAGAAAGTGCTTGTTCCCTCGAGAGAATCTGGTGACAGACACAGTGCAGGATGTGGCCTGGGGCCACCTGGCCCTCTGAGCCTGTTTCCTCCCAGACAGAGCGGGGCCACTGCTGGCCACTGCCTCCCACTCCCTCAGACCCGGGTCTTCTCGTGTCTTGTGGAGTTTCTGCAGGGCCCTGGCGCACCTGTAGTCGCTGTGGACAGGTTTATGGCTTGGGGGCCCTGAGGGGGCACAGCGGTAAACAGCAGACCTGGTGCCAGCCAGTAAGGGTGTGTGTAGTTGCTGAAGATGGCCAGAGCTGTCCTCAGAGTGGCCGCTGTCCACATGTGGTGGTCTCACCAGGCGTGGGCTGACACCCCGGCTGGATCTCCACATGGTCCTCGCAGCTGTCACCCTTGCGTGGTCGTCCCTGTAAATCCTCCCAGAGAGCAGCTGCCTCACATCTGCCGTAGGCTGTCTCAGGACCTGGTTTCGGCGCTGGCGGGACCGCAGCCAGAGGGCGGCCCAGCGGAGGGTCCGGCTGGAGAGGGCGGCGCAGCATCACCACCGGCAGCTGCTGCTCCAGGCCCTGGCCCGGTGGAAGTCGCACCACCTGGGCTGCGTGAGGAAGCGGGTGAGGCGGGCAGCAGCTCCTGGTTCGCCTGTGCGGCGGGGCTGTCCGGGTGGGAGACAGCGTCTGGGAAAGAAAGGTCCTTCCTGTAGAACTCGTGGCAGCCAAGTGTGGATGCTAGGTGGTTGGGGTCCTGTGGGCACAAGGCTGCAGGAGCCTCTCTGGGTGCTTAGTGAAGGCTGGGGTCCCGTCTGCCCGGGTGGAAGATGGCTCAGGAGGGGACCTGGCTTGCTGTGAACCATGGCCTGGCAGGCCCTGGCAACCTACAGAGGCACCTGGACGCCCCTGCTGGTCAGGAGGCCCTTGGCCCTGGCGGTGGGAGGAGTTCGCATGGGCCTGGAGCCTCTCACCCTGTGCTGTCCCCAGGTGCTCTGGGCACCTGACCACTCGGGCACACAGATCCCTGTGCGCACTCTCTCCCCAGCTCCTGCAGAGGCAGGCCACCCGACTCCTGGCCCGGACACTCAGCCGGGCCTGCTTCCGCCAGTGGAGACAACAGGTGGGAGCTTGGAGAAGCCCCCACCCCACCTCCTCTGCGTCCTGAGCCCACGCCTCTAGTTCAAATCTAGTTTCTAACGTTGCCCTCTTCCCAGGGCTCCTGCTACCCCTAGTCACTTCCTGGCACCACCAGCTTCCTTCGCTTGTGACCTGCTTAAGGCCAGGTCACTTCAAGTCACTGTTTCTAGTGTCACATTGAAAACATAACCAGGGTAATGTCCAAGAATGAACAAGAAATGCATTTTAGGTCTTGATAAAACCCCGGGCGGTCCTGCGTCCTGCTGGGTGGAGCTTCCTAGCAGGAGGCCCCTTTCTCCTCTCCTTCAGCGCCATCCCAGCTTTCCTCCTGGAGCCCAGTGCAGCCCCAGCTCCCGACTCCAGAGCTCTTTGCCTTTGTTCTTCCCAGAGGAGCTTCCTTGATCCCCTCCACAGGGCCAGGCAGGGCTGGGCCCTTTCATGGAGGGAGGGCAGCGCCCGACCAGAGCGGGGTCTGAGAGTGACCAAGCCACGTGGTGGTATTTCCTTCTTGGCCAGTAGCTGGTGTACAGGAGGCGGGAGCAACAGGACACGGCGCGAGCCCTGTGGTTCTGGGCCTTCTCACTACAGGCAAAGGTAACAGGGCTCCCGTCCCAGGAGAGGACCTGCCTTCGGGGGTGGTGTGGGCACATCCCCTGGGGGAGCCTAGCAGGGCGGCTGGGCCTCACCTCCTCCTCTCCTGGAGGTGTGGACCGCATGGCTGGGCTTCGTGCTGGAGAGGAGGAGGAAGAAGGCGCGGCAGGAGCGGGCGGTGCAGGTCTACCACCAGCAGCTCCTCCGGGAGGGCATCACGCGCCTCCTGCGATTCGCAGCTGGCACGAAGGCCTTCCGGCAGCAGCTGCACGCCCAGCAGCAGGTGCAGGTAGGCCCAGGGCGTCCCCTGACCCCTCCGTCGGGGCAGGCAGGGTCAGCATGACCTGACCAGAGGCTGGTTGCAGGCGGCCCACAGTCTCCACCGTGCAGTCCGTCGCTGTGCCACGATCTGGAAACAGAAGGCACTGGGCCCAGGCCGGGAGCCTCGGCCCCCCACATCCACTGTGTCCAGCAGAAGAGTGACCTTTGAGGGTCCCCTTCCCAGCCATGTTGCCGCTGGGGCTGGGGATGCTTCCCTGGACATCAAGAGGCCACCAACTCCTCATGGGCCTCGGGGAGCTCCGGGCAGCCTGGCATCGGCCGCCGGGGACCCCCAACTCCTGGAGCTGTGAGTAGCCCATCCCTCACCCCTGCCTCCGCACTTCCACCTGGGCCAGAGCTTGGAAGGAGGACGCCGAGCCCCGAGGGTCATGGCTGTGGAGCAGTCCCCCTCCCACCCCAGGACCTGGTGGCCTCCCCACTTATTCTGCTACAGCCAGGAAACAGGCACCCTGTCTGGAACCCCACTCCTTTGTGACCTGGCCCCTGCCCCGTCCCCACATGCTTTGCTGATGCAGCTGACAAGGGCCAACCCTAAGGGGAGCCTGTGTTGCCTTAGAGGTCAGAGGAGGCAACACGGGTGGGGCGTCCCGAGGTGCCGGCTCTCATCAGTGGAGTTACTAGTTCAGTAGGCTCTGGGGCAAGAGCCTTTCCTTCTCCAGCCTTTAGTCTCCCTTTTAAGATTGAAGGTTTCGGACTGGATGACCCCACCCCCCAGAGGTCTCAGGCTCCCAGCAGCCCCTGGGCAGCCTGGGTGAACGGCCTGTGTTTCGTCCCAGCAATGCTGCCCGCTGGGCGAGGAAGCAGCCTCGACGCCCAAACTTCCTGCTGGAGCCCCTGCAGAGCCAGACGCCCCTGGGGCACGGCACCCTCAGGGGACAGGGGTAGGTTGTGTGGTTCTGGGGCTGTAGGGTGGGTGGCCCCCTTTCCTTCCTGCTTCCAGCGCCTGCCTTCCCTCTGCTCAGGCCTGAGGCACTGTGGGACCGTGGTCTCGGCGTGGTCCAGCCAGCAGGCCCTTGCTTGACGACGCCCTTCCTGGCAAAGGCCCGGACAGCCCTGGACCCAGGCAGCCCCCTGCCGAGTGTGCCTGGCCTGAAGCTGCCTCCTGTAGTGAGTGCAGGCTGGGAGCAGCTGCCCCCTCCCTCCTTCCTGTCCAGTGAGGCTGCAGCACCTGCCAGGGTAAGTCCCGTCACCTGGGTCCCTGCTTTTCGGTCTGGCTTTAGGGGTAGTGCTCGTTTTTGTGTGCTCGGTGCTGTAACTGCAGCTGTACTCATTGCTTCTGGAACACTCTGGGCTCGGGAAGACGCAGGGAGACCACGGTCCCAGGGACACAGCAGTGAGCATCCCCTGGGCTGGTGAGCTTACGTCCTGGTGGTGGAGACAAAAAAACTACATGCAGACAGATGAAGAGAGTGCAGATCACGGAGGGTCGTGCAGGCCCTGGTGAGAAGTTTGGATTTTAAGAACAGGAAGTTGTGGAGGATGGTGGCTGCTGTGCTCTGGTCCAGCAGGAGATGCTTGTGGCTGGGACGGAGGTGGTGGTTGTAGATGTCGTGGGAGACAGACTAGGTAGGACTTGCTCTGATGTGTTTGAGAGGAAAAGAAGGAATCCAGGATGGCTCCTGGGTTTCTGGCCTGAATAACTCAGAAACTAATGTTCTTTTACTGTGAGAGGAAAGACTGGGGGTGGGGACCCAGTGGGGTGAAGCATGAAGAGTCTGTCTTGAACCTGTCAGATTTGAGATAAAAGTGACGGATTCTGAGTCTGGCCTTGAGAGACAAGGTCAGGGCTGGAGATCAAAACTCAGAGTCAGCAGCACAGGTTGAGGTGACCTCTTGAGAACCAATGGGGCCACGACTCGGGGGCCTGTGACGTAGGAGTCAGAGTCCGGGCAGGGAGGTGTGAGAAGGCACAAGTGTGCGGTCACCGAGGGGCAGCGGGGGGCCTGCGCCCTCCAGGGAGCTGGTGTCTGAGGAGCTTCGACCTCAGTGGGGGTGATGAAGGAGTGGGGGACAGGAAAGGCCATTCCCACCAGGCAGCACCGTCACCGGGAGGGAAGGAGGAAAATTGTATCTGTGTCTGCACAGTAGTTGCCTCTGACCGCTTTCCTCACTTAAGTGCTAGGTCTCAGCTAGGGGCGTTGCAGGGGTGAAGGAGTCAGTAGGGCTTGAAACAGCGGCTTAGGTGGTGCTAAGCCAGGCTCTGGGGAAGCGATGGGGCCAGACCACAGAGGAGCAGGTGTCCCTTGGTTGCTTGTGGGACCCTCTCCACTGGTGTCAGGTGCCGAAGGGGCGAGCTGTGGCCGGTGTGGGGAACTCCAGCTCCTGGTGCCGCAGGGCCCCCTCCCCGCCTTCCTCCCGGCTTCCCTGCTCAGTGTCTGTCTTTCCTTTACAGGTGTCAGCACGACCAACGCCCCAGGCCTCTCCATCCCTGGCTGGTGTCCCCAAACCCCATCTGCTCCTTCCTGGGGACTTCACAGCCAGGCCTGGTGGCTGTGATGCTGCGGGTGTGCACCTGAGGCCTGTTGGTGCCTCAAGCACTCGGGCCACTCCGGGCACCAGGGATCCCTGGTTTCATCCTGGGCCCAACAGGCAGGATGGTGAAGATCAAGCTTGTCTGTCTGTTGCCACCAGTCACTCCAGCCTGGAGGCTGAGCTGGAGGGCATCCAGCAGCAACTACAGGACTACCAGACCATGAAGCAGAACCTCAGGTGAGACCCAGAAATAACTGCCGGCCCCCACGCAGGCGGCACCTTTCCCCTTCAGTCCTGCTCAGGAAGGCCCAGGTGAGCTTTACCTGCGGGAAAAGCTGAGCAAAACTTTAAGCCTGTCATGTGGAAGCTGGTGTCTACCCAGCGGTTGTGATTGTGATGCAGGATGAAGCCTTTAACTGCCCTTGCCTGGGGTCTGGGAGCACGGCCTGTGTCCCCCACGCCCAGGCCTGGGACCCTCAATGTGAGCAGGAGGGAAGCACGTGGGTCCCAGGCAGCCAGCTCAGTGCAGGGAAGACGAGTGGAGTGGGGGAGAGGGGGGAATGGGAGCCCTTCTCCCTCCACCCACACCGCAAGTAATTGGTGTGCTTGTCCCCAAGCCAGAGGCTCTGCCTGGGGTCCAGCCAGGCAGCAGGTGCATCCTTCCCCCAGGTCCTGCCAGCGGCAAGCAAGCAGCCTGAGGCGGTGGCTGGAGCTGAGCCGGGAGGAGTCCAGGCCCGAGGACCAGGAAGCGGAGCAGCAGGTGCATGAAGAATTGCAGGAGGTAAGACTCCAAGCACCATGGGACAGCTCTGGGCTGTCCTTCCTCTCAGTCTGGCCCACCTCTCCCCTCCCCAGGTGGAGCTGCAGATCCAACAGCTAGCCTCCGAGATCCAGGCCCGGCGCCAGCCCATCCATGCCTGCATTGCTCGCGTCCAGGCCCTGCGGCAGGCTCTGTGCTAGTCATCACCCTGGGCCCACATCCAGGAACAGAACGCAAAGCTGCAATGAATTTTTTTTATTGCAAAATGTTGCAATTAAATGAATCACTGTTCAGAAGTCTCCCACTTTTCATACAAAAATACAGTGCTACTGATACAGTTGAAAAAGTTCAAATGGCTTCTCCTGCAGGAGAAATTCACAGCGTCCCCAGGAAACATGAAACCTGGCCCTGTCCCCACCATCAGTGGCTCCCCAAGGACTGCGTACCTATTACCTGGGGACAGGTTTTCTAGGCACTGACATTTCCCTCCCCCCTCCCCCACCACACATACCAGACAGACCAGGGTTCTATGTCCAACACATGCCGCTGAGTCAACAGCAGCAACTTTCCCATGTTTTATGTAGGTCTGGATATAGGGAGGGGACACAGGCTCTCCCCTGACCCCAGCTAGGCCACCACCACCACCTGCCCCAGTCACTGGAAACCCCTGAGCAGGTTTAATCATGGGTCCTGCCCACTAGAAAGAGGACGAACCAGCTCCAGAAGTCATCAGGGCCTGCAAAGCACTGAACCATTAGTGGCCACCCCTACACTGCTGGCACAGTTGGGGGGTTGCTGGCAGAGTTCAGCCACAAGTGCAGAGAGAAAAGACATTTTTTCCCAACAAGCAGGGTGGGGCGAATTTGGGAATAGAAAGAGGCTGCATTCCAGGCCCCATGGCCCTGCTCTGGAGGGCAGCGAGGACCCACAGTCAGTGCTGGGAGGCACCTCACCCCGTGCAAGGGAAGCCAAAAAGCAGTGCTGGGAGGAGCAGCAAGAAGGTACGGTACTACCACTTATCTCAGAATGGAAATCAAGACCAACTGAATGCTCGGCCAGGAGAGGTAGGGTCTCCAGTTTATATGACATGTTAGAAAGTATCTCCAAGAGGGAATGTGAGACCATCCCAGCCTGCACTTTGTCTTCAGGTGGGAAAGGGGACAACACTGGTCTAGGGGCATGGCAAGGGCTCTGATGACCTTGTCTGCACCCCTGGGCAGCAGAGACACAAGTCACCCAGGTCCTGCCTGGTCAGACTCAACAGTCCCTTCCCCAGACAGCCTTGGAGGTCCTCCTCAGAACACGCTTCTCTGGAAAAGACCCCGTAGCAGCCGTGGCCAGGAAAGAGGCTCTAGAGGGAACCCAGAGCCTCCCCAAATCGGATTTTCTGTCCTGCTTTCAGCTGGAAGTTGAAGTCCTTGGGGGCCTCGAAGATGAGCACGATGGTGGAGCCCAGGTTGAACTCGCCCAGGTGCTCGCCTTTGCGCATGGGGATGCCCTCCTTGTTGGTGTGTGTCACAAAGCTGAAGTCATTGTAGGAGCCCTTGCTGTACCGCGGGCTGTTCGTGTGCAGGTCCTAGGGGAGGCGGGAGCAGAGCATGTGGACCTTGGACACACCTCTCCTGCTGTCCCAAACCCCCTGTCCCCAAGCCCTGCTTGGAAAGGGAGGTAGGGATAGCACCTCAGGCCGTGGACTGGGTCTAACTAGGCAGCGCCTGATCGGCTGTGAACGTAGAGGCATCAGGCCCAGCTGTTCACCAGCACAAAGGGTGCTGCAAAACCAACACGGAGAAGGGGACTCCTGTGGGCACTGGCGTCCCTCACACACTTGGCCTCCATCAGCACATCCCACCCCAAGCTCCACATTCCCCTTGCAATCCTGGCAGAAGCAAAGTGCCCAGCAGGGAGGGTGATCCCCTCCCTCTCCAGCCACCTGGAGACCAGGGTGAGTGGTGCACATGGGGCAGGGAAGTGGGAGACTTGCCCTTGTAGAATTTACGGTCCCCGTGGACCTGGGGCCTCAGCAGGACCTGGGCTCTGCTTACCCGGTCAAAGTAGATGCGGATGGAGCCCACGTTGGTGGCTCCCACGGCTGTGAGTGAGAAGAAGCCATGTTTCCAGTCCCCGGTCAGGACCACCCGCTCATTGTGGCAGAAGAGCTCTTTGATCCAGCGGGCCATGCCAGGGTTCACGGACATCAGAGAGCCTGTAGGGGCAGAGACAATGCCACTCCCTGCCCACAGCATCTACTCTGGGAGTACCCAAGACCCAGTGTCACCCCCAAAACACCCTAAGCGCAGAGTGGGCCCCAGCCTTGGAGCTCCCCCGGGGACCGCTCCCTCCCCCGAGCTGGCCCCAGCCTACCTGGGAAGTGGCGTCGGTGAGAAATGGTCCAGTCGGTGGGGGAGTGGAAGCAGTGGTAGTCCCCGGGGGCCAGGTAGATGACGCAGTGGTAGAGCTCGTTCCCTTCTCGGGTGACCAGCTGGCTCCTGAAGGAGCTGCAGGAGGTGGCTACAGGGGCAGGCCCGGGGCCAGCTCTCAGACCAGCCCTTGATGCTGCCCAGCACGGGGCCTTCCCAGTGCCCCCCACCACTCCTGCCCTTCACCCTCTTCACAATGCCCAGCGCAGCAACTGTGGCAGGGTGGCCCGGCTGCGACCAGGTGAGGACCCACCTGGAGAGAAGGGCAGGTCCTCAGCCGAGGTGCGTGGACCCAGGAATGACTCCAGCGAGTAGGTGACCCCCTTCACCTGCTCCACCTCGCAGTTCTTCACCTGCCCAAAGTTGAGGATCTTCCCATCCGATGGGCTGATCTGGAAGGACCAGGAGAGGGCTGGCTGTGGGGGGAGGGAACGGAGGGCAGGGCCGGGGGGGAGCACCCACCCGCCACCGGTTCCAAAAGGCACAGGGAGGAGCCTCGGGAGGCAGGGTCAGGCCTCACCACGCTGTGCAGGCCACACACGGGCCGCGCCTGAGGCTTCAGCTTGCGTCGGAAGAACTCGCTGAGATTGCGGTAGTGGTGCAGGTCCTCCACTGCGGCCTCCTTCATGTTCACCCCGAAGGTCCAGATGTACAGGCTGTAGATGGGCCTGCGCAGCCAGTGCGGCAGCTCCACCTGGTTGAGGCGGCCCCAGGCCCGCGACAGCAAGCGCGTGGGCACTGTCTTGTACAAGGCCACCTGCGGGCCATGGGAGAACGGGTGAGTCGGCCACGCCAGGCACACTCACCCCCTGCCCCCTGGGGCTACCTCCCCCAAACGCCTGGGCAGCTGGCAGCCCACAAGGGCTTTGTGATGTGGTTTCTCAGCGGGAATCAGACTGAGCTTCCAAATCTCTCATAAACAGTCCAGGCTAAGCCCGCGCCACAGCTGTGCCAGCCACTTCCCACAGCGACTGCCCTAGTCCTGGGGGAGACTGGCCAGCATGGTCTGACTTAAGGAGGAAGGGGTGTAAATGTATCTGGTACCTTCTCACAGAGGCAGTGCTGCCCGCGTCCCAGACCAGCATAGGGAGCTGCCCCCTAACGTGCACGTGCTCGTCTCACCCCAAGGCTGGGGACTCTGGCAGGAGATACTCAGCACTGACACCTGCACCTCGAGGGCCTGAACACACCACTGAGCCCACCTGTGGCCGGGCCAGTCTGCAAGGATACAGCTCCTCCAGGAAGCAGAGGGAAATCGGCCCCTCCATCAGACCCTCCAGCCAAATGCCAGGCCTGGCGACCCAGAAGGGGCAGCCTCTCAAACCTCAGGTGCCATTTCCACAGCGGGACCTGCCTCTGATGGGTGGCTGCTGCTTGCTGCGCTCAACCAAGACACCAAGTCCCCAAGGTGGAGAAATGATTCCATCCCAACTTGAAACAGCTCTACAAGGTACTGAGCTAGGGCTCCCAGCCATCCCAGCTGATGCCCGTCCACAGGGCCGGCCCAGAACTGCCATGTGATCCCAGGCCCAGTGCCCCTAAGGTGGCCTTGAGCTTTCGAGCCCTTGTAACACCCACTTGGGCTGTCCAAGGACCTGGGAGCAAGTTTCCTCCTTGGGGTCAGCTTGCCCTGAGAGCCACACGCAGCCAGGCTGCTCCCTCACCCAGCCCTGTCTGGGCCTCCTGGGTCCTCAAAGGCATCCTTACCCTAAGGTACCACACAGGCTCCAGCCTCCCTGAACTGCTCTCTGGCATCCAGAAATTAATTTGGATTCTTCTCAAAATCAGCTCTAAGCTCTTTTCTGCCTAAACACAGGAAATGAGACAGACACCACTGGTTCTTTCCAGAAGCAGAGCCCCCACATGGCACAAATGCAGGCAAAGAGAGCAGGCAGGGTACAGCAGGCTGTTACAGTCACCTGTCTGCAGCCCCCATGGCCACTGACCAGCCCCACCCTCACCACCAACTCGCCTTCCAAGACAACCCTGCCAGTGGGCTCGGCCCCCACAGCACCGCCTCTATCTGACACAGCTCCAGAATTCTTGGGTCTTGGGGAGGCCAGGCCAGCAACCTGCACACTTACCCTGCTCACAGGCCTCCATCCCACCCGGCTGAGCGGCCTGAGGGCGCCGAGGGGCAGGAGGTAGTAGAGTACCGTCAGGGGCCAGGAGCGCAGTTTCAGGGCGGGTTTGGACATGCAGCTCAGCTGTCCCAGCCTCCGCCTCAGGGCCAGCTGAGGGAAGTGCAACCTGCAGGGCACATGGCCGCACACGGCCAGGATCAGCGGAGGGCCAGCGGGCACCACCCACCCTGGGCCAGCTCATCTCCATGGAGTCGGCACCTGCCAGGCCCCCTCATCCCAACACACTGTGTCAGGCCAGGGGCTTGGCTGCCTCTGGCCGGCAGATGCACGCCTGGTCACTCCCACCTGCCTGGCAGTGGAGGCATGGAGGGGGAGGCCCAGATCCGCGCTCCTCTCAGAGGCAGCAGCTTCTGGACCAAGTGCACTGGAGACGGTGCAGAGCCTGCCTCTTGGCCCCCACCCACCCCAGGACCACTCCGCCCCACAGGCTCTGAGATCTAGTCTGACCTCCCAGGGCCCCTGGCAGTGCAGGATCTGGGAAAATCTCTTCAAGGCTCCAGGCTTATTTCCTCACCTGATAAGAGACTGAGCCTGACAAGATCACAAAGGAAAACACAGGAACCATTCCATCTGTCCTTGTGGCTTTCCTACCTCATGCCAGTTTCTCCAAAATAAGCCGGCCAACCTTCAGGCCACCTCCCAGGTCTGCTGGGGCCACACACCTGACCCAGGCCCCTCCTCCAGTAAACGCTGGTGGGCCTTCCTCAGGTTCCACCCACCAAAATATGGTGCATTCAGCACAGGCTCATCCTTGGGGAGTCGCAGAACCTGGGGTGAGCCTTTCCACCCAAACCCTGGCCTCCTGAGGCTCAAAGGTGAGGCTGGAGTCACCTCGCCACATGCTTAGGCCATAGGCAGTGCTCCATCAGGAGACCACACCTCCAGCCACTCTGAGAATGGCCCCAGGCCTCGGTTTCCTCATCTGCAAAAACGCTGCATAGAGAATAAGGCCCCATCTGTGCCTGTGCACTCTCAGAACTCCTCTGTCTTCTGCCCCCGGTTCAACAAACCGAGGAACAAAGAGGCATCTCAGCTGATACTAAAAGCAGAAAAAAATGGAGAACTGAGCCCTGCAGTTCAATGATGGTGCTGGAAGGCACTGCATCTCTCTCGCTTGCCAGACCCCCTGCATCCATTCTACCATCCCACCCCCTTTTAAGAAGGAGTTCTTAAAAGGTCCAGGAAGGGAAAGGGGCCAAGCAAAGCCAGGCACATCACTGCTCTACCTCTGGGCTTCCCCCGCCCGCCTCACTCTGCAGAAGAAAGGGGACCAATCCCAGGGGAGCTGCGCCTGGACACTGGGCCACCAGCCTGCTGGTCCCCCAGTACCTGAAGTGGGCTCTCCGACTCAGGCCCCCTGGGCCGGGCCCCTCCAGCCGCGGGGGCTGGTCCCCCAGCCCCCTGCCGCCGCCACCACCACCTCCACCGCGGGGCCGCTGAACGTGAACTCTGACCTTCCGGAGGTCGAGGCGGGGTGCGGCGGGGTAAGGATGCGGATGCAGCCGGCAGCATCTCACCATTTTGCCGCGCGGAGCTCAGGTCCTCGCCGCGCCTCAGACTGACACATGGTGGGCGGCACAGGGAGGCGGCGCCAGGCTCTTTCCCTTTGTCTCTCCTCCTCCTCCCTTCCCCCCAGGAGCTCTGGTGCTGTCACGGCTCCTGGGCTGGCCTCGCCAGGCCCCTGGTGGCTGGGGAGCCGCTTCCTGGCTGGGTAAGGTCCGAAGGCTCAAGGGTGCAGGGGAGAGGTTGGGGCTGTTGCAGAAATAGGCACCAGTCACACACCTGCTCAGGGCCCGTGCATCAGCCCCCACCTCGGCCTGCTCTGTCGCTAGCCTGGCTGCCCGCTCATGGCAGATTGGGGACTGGGTGCCTCTGGCCACAGGAGCTCAAGCAGGAATCTGAGCCCCACGCTCCAGGCCCAGCGTCGGCCTGTCTGCGGCAAGGGCGGCCCCTCCCTTGCCAGGACCTGACCCATTTTCCTTTCAGGTGACAGAGTAGCATCTGAGGGATGAGGGGGCGGGAAGATGGGAGAGGCGCGGCGGGTGAGACCCCGGCATCTGGCCTGCTCCCGCTCTCCCCTCCTCCAGCCCGAGTCCCCACACCTGTCTCCTTGGACGAGGGCACCTGGGCAACCTCAGAGAAACCAGCCCTTCCCACCTCTCTGGGGAGGAACAGCACTTTGGCCGAAGGTTCCCAGGCTTCCGGCAAGGACACCCAGCCTCCGCAAGGCCCAGCGGCCCGCAGATACGCAGGTCCTGAGGGTGGAGAACTGACCCAGCCCACCAATGAACAGGGCAGACTCAGACATGGCTCCACCTGCACAGGCTGAAGACCTGATGCCCTCAGACCCACCTCGGCTAAGGAGGTGAAACCACCAGCCTGGCACCTGCCGGACCCCTGGGTGCGTGTGGCTGTGGAACCAGGATGAGGCCAACTGTTTGGATGTTAGAGTAGATTTCTGCCCCAGCCCAGGACCACCCCCTGCCAGCTCATCTCCCCAGCCCACCCACTGGTTGAGTGGCAGGAAAGCGGCCACCCAGGACTCCTCCTGTCAGAGAGCTGGGCCACAGGCACCATGGACACTCCAGGTGAAGTCCCACTAACTCCCATCGCCCCACCCCCGCCTCCCTCGCCTAGGAAACAGGTGACCGGCAGTTGAGCCTGGTGCTGGGCTCCAGAACGAGGCTCCTTCCCTGACTCTAGAAAGCTCAGACCATGCACACACACTGTGGAGGCAAGCGAGGCCTCGTGGGCCAGGACGGGAGCCCAGGCCTCCAGCCAGTTTTCCCCAGCTCTCTTACTGGTAGGACTGTGACCACTGCAGGTTTTGGTCAGAAAGGCCCATTCAGGAGCCCACAGGCAAACCCAGCTTGGCTCCAAACCTCAGGTCCTCACGGCAGATTCCCACCTGTGCCTTTGCACTTCATTCTCCCCCAGGGCCTCCAGTCCAGAGGGCTGGCTGTACCAGACAGGCCACCAGGGCAGGGCAGGCCTCACCCTCCTCCCGCAGTGGAGGGGCTCAGGGAAGACCAGCAGTCAGGGAGCTGCTATCCAGAAAACACTCCAAAATGGCCCTGAGGGGCCGGACAGGAGGTCCTTAAACCTCAATCTAGTCTTGTCCCTACTCCACCTCCTCTTCTAAAATTTGACAGCAATCACCAGTGGTGGGCCCCACAAGGCCTCCCAGGAGCAGACATGAATTCAGCTGTCCCCCAGGAAATGGTCCAGACCCTCTGACCAGCTCAGAGCTGCAGGATGAAGGGAAGAGGGTCCCTGGCGGTCCCCCTTCCTCACTTCTCAAGGGCAGAGCCACGTTCTCAGCCAATAATGCTCCCAGCATCCCCATCTCAGAGCCCCACTTGCCCTCTGCACCTCCAACGACCTCTGGAGGCCAAGACAGAGCTTCCTCCCTCTCTGGTTCCGAGACCAACTTGGGGAGCTCAGGCCTGGATGAGTCTGCAAGGAGGGTGCCCTGAAGCCAAGTGCAGACACCATCCCTCCCTCCATTCCTCAAGGACACTGTGGAGGGGAGTTTGGTGCTGTGACCAGTAGGACCTTAAAGTCATTACACAGCCTAAGGGCCAGCCATGTGGAACATAGGAACTCAGAGTGGCTTTGGTGGGGCACAGGGACACTCTGGTTACTGTGGTCCTGGCTGACCTCCTCCTACCCTTGCCCTGAAAGCTAGGAAAGGTCTTGCAAGTCACAGGCGCCCTCTGAGTCTCTGTTTCCTCATCTGGAAATGGGAAGGCTCTTTCCTTCTACTCTCCTGCCTTGAGGCTCAAATCACAGCTGTGACCATGGCTGAGAAAGTTCTGCTCAGAAAGCCCATGTCTCTTGTCCACCCAAGAGTTTAGTGCAGCCTCATCCCTCAGACCTGGCTCCCCACGCCTGCCCTCCCTGTCCATACCCACACTCTGGGAGGACAGAAGTTTGCTACCACTGGGAAGATGGAAGGAACAGAGCCCAAGCCACAGGGCAGTGATGACAGAGGTGATGGCTCAACAGGTCACCTCTGTCAGGACGTGCTGTTCCGCGGGTCACACTCGAGTGGTGCTGTAACATTGCCTCCCACCCCTCACTGACCAGGACGAAGGCCTTGCAGGCCTGCACTGTCCAGTCCAAGACAGCCCGAGAGTTGCTCCTGATCCCTGAGGGGAAAGTGCCCTGGGTGCCATTTACCCCGCCTGAAGCCTCAGCAGAAACCCCAGTGTCCCCAAATCACATGTCCCCAGCCTGTCTTGCTCCCACTCTGGAGAGCAGGCCAGGCAGCTGTATCCAGGTGAGGCCACCAACCATCCCTCCCCCGAGTTGCAGGGCTAGAAGCAGACAAAACATCACAAGTGGGGACCCAGGAAAATGGATTCTTCCCAGGTGAACCATCTTCAGGAAGCCTTGGGCAAGAGAAGAGGAAGGAAGCAAAGAGAAGGGTCCAAAGGTGCCTCTTTCAAGGGCGGTGGAGGTGGGAATAGGACTCGGCAGGGGTCTTTCTTAAATCCCTCCAAGGAAAAAAACCTTCTCTCCAGCAATCCTTAGCGCCAGCGGGGAATGAGGTTCTGGGGGGCAGGGTGTCCCCCTCCCCGCCCTCGGGTGGTACATGGTGACAATCTCAACTCATCCAGTTCCCATTGAGGATAGGGGAGTCTCCCTGCCCCTCTGATGCGCGTCCCAGGCCCTTTCGGCAGCACAGAGGAAATGGGCCCGGAGCTCTCGGCGCAGGAGGGTTAGAGCCGCCGGCAACACCAGCATTTCCCTTTTCCGGGCCGTGGGGCAGGAGATGCTACAGGATGCGGAGGAAGTGAGCTCATCCGGCGGCCCCGTGACCCCCGTGTGGGGCCAGGGAAGCCACAGCTTAATCAGGGCTGCGGGGTGGGCTCCTCAGGCCCTAAGCGGAAAGGGGCGACCTGCACCCCGGGAGCCGGACGGCCGCCGGGGTCGGCGAGGTCTTCCGGCCCCGCGCGGCGGGGCGGCTCGGACGCTCACTCACCGGCAGGTGGTCTGGTCCCGCTCGGCTTCCGCGCGCCACCCGCCGCCGACTCGACTCACAGGGAGGCGCCGCCGCGGAAGCCTGGCTGCGGGCGAGCGCTCGGGATCCAGCCACTCAGGCCGCCCGGGGGCGGGGGCAGGAGGCTGGGCCAGACTCGTCAGCCGCGCCCCGCCCCCTAGCCCAGAGTCCCTTTAAGGGGAGGGGCGGGGCCGGGGTGGGGGCTGCGAGAACAGGCGACCACTCCTGCCGGTCACCGGACTTCCCGGGGTGCCACCTCCTAGGGTTGGGGGCCCCCTGCCGTCCTCGGCAGGGCTGGGCCTGGGCCACCCCACCCCCACTAGCCCCTCCATCACCGGGGCTTCACGTGTTGCGACCTTACCGAGGGCTGGCTTCTCTGGACTGAGCACAAAGCCACCTCCTGCCACCTTTTCTAGCCTCGCAGTGACAGAAGGCATCTAAGCCCTGGCTCCTTCCCACACCCCACCCTGAAGACAAAAGCTGCTCCCCACCCCACGCCCTCTCCTCCAGACACACACACCCTGACACACACACACACACACACACAAAAACCCCTGGGGTAGACCAGCAAACAAGATCCAGTGGACAAGGTCCACCTCACCTCGCCCCGCATGTAGGCTTCTCGCTGGGATCCAGAACCTGTGGGGTGATTCTCGCCTTATCTTTTTACCCCACTAGATGGTGGGGCCCAGCCTGCACCGTCAGCACCCCACCCCCACGCCCACCTAGAGCACTGGGTCAACACAGGATGGAATGAACCAGCCTAACATGTTTTAGGGGAGGGGGAGGGTCTGGCCAGGAACACCACCACCACCCACCACTCAACCACAGGAAGCATATGGGATCAGGAGGTCCAGCAGCTGAACTCTAGCTGCTTCTGACCACTGGGAATTTACTTTCTAAAGCAACATCTGGACAGGAAGAGAGCCTACAGGGCTTGTGAAGAGCTGGGCAGCTAAGCCGGCAGGATAGACAGGATACAGTGCTGCCCAGACACAGCCCCATACACCTGCCCCCTCATCCGATCCAGCCCAACCGAGTGACAAGCTACAGGCCTGGGATGACACAGCGGGGAGGGGAGAAGATGGGTAGTGACCTACCTCATGGACTTCCAAGATATCAACACCTACAATGTACGACGGGAGCAGGGGGTGCACAGGGTGGCAAATGCCTGACCGGCCACCTCCGCCCCCTAGCCTGGCCCCAGGGAGACTTCAGACCATGCACAGGAAGATACTAACACAGAATCCTAGCAACACTAAATCCCAGAACCAGAAAGCTGGGGAGACAGTCCTGACTTCCCCAAAGTCTGCATTGCGTCCAACCAAACCCAGCCCGAGGCAGACACGAGAGGGAAAAACAAGTCTGTGGATCAAAAGTGCAGGCTCTCATCCGTGGAGCAGCCTCTGGAGCGCTGATGCTCTCCGCTGTGAGATGACCACCCGGGCCACTGCACGTCTACCAGGGTGCCCCTGGAACCGTCCCTCGCAGAGCCTCTCAGGCTGGCTGATCGGTATTTAGAAAACTCATAAATCAGCTCTGAGATTAGCCCTCCCTGCCTTCTAACCTGCCCTCCACCACGTGCTTCAGTAGGGAAATGCCTTCTGGATTCCAGACAATACTTAACATGATTTCTGGGAAAAACGAAAACCCTTTGATAGGTCTGCTTTCCCACTCTAAATGAAGTCCCTTCCAGCCACATTTGGTCCTTAATTTCCAGTCCTCCCGCTTTATTTGGAATCCCCTGGGAGGCAGTGCCACCTAGCGCCACTGCAAGGCTCTGCAGGCCCCAAGCCACCTGGCCAACAGCACCTGTGGCCCGCTGCTGCTCCCTGCAGAGTGAACTCCCTGCACGGCTGTGCCAGGGAACAGAAGCAGCAGCGGGACAGGGGCGGCAGGTGCTCTCTGTTAATTCTCATTTCCCAAGGGGTGGCAGGGCCCCTTGAGGAGCATGGATGAGGAGCTGGGGCAGGTTATCAGCCTCACAAAAGCCTAGACACAAGCTCCGACAAACACGAAGTGCCCTCAGATAATTCTCACACCCCTGCCCAATTCTCCCCTCCGTGTCCCCGAGTGTTTCTTGGCAGTCCCACCAAACAAGATGACTTCTCTGAAGCCGAAGCAGCGAGGAGGGGTGCAGCGGGATGGAGGAGACAAAGTGCTGAGCTGGAGCCCGGCCTGTCTGTTCCATGTCCCCTCCAGGCACTGCCCTGGGCTGGGAGGCAGGGGAGAGGAAAGCTGGAGTGGCGGCCACATTTCCTGGCAGGCACCTGAAGGAGGGCCCTGAGGCCCTGAGATGGTCTCCTGCTCCAGAAGGAGCCCAGGATTCTCTGAGGACACAGCTGGGCAAGTGGGAGGGTCTACTTCCCACCAACTTGACTGTCTGCGCATTTTAACATTTATAATTGTTTTGTCTTGTAACACCTATTAGGTAAGAAGTAAAATAATACTTCCTGAACCCCAAACCCCTGCCAGCCTGGGACCAGGTATTTACACACATACCATTCTCACTTACCAACTTTATGAGGGAGTTAACAGCAGCCTGTTCACAGAGGGGAACAATAAAGCTGTAATAATTATAGGAAGCTGAAAAACATGCAAAATATGTTCAGCACTGTCCAGGGTCCTGGATGCTGGGGGCGGAGGAGCAATCTGAGTGCAGGCCGCTGGGGGTGTCCGGATAGGCTGATCTGGCTTCATTTCTTCTCAGAACTGGAACGCTGCACCACACATTTTTACAAATTCTAAACTGAGGCCAGAAACAAGGAAGCGATGCTAACACAGAGAATGAGCGCGGATGCGAGCCCACTGCTCCTGACTGGGGCCGGTCGTCTGCACAGCTGCTACCCTGCGACCTCGCCACAGGCCCCATGGCCTGGCCGTGACGCTGACCAACCGCATGAGCATGCTCAGATGCAGCCCCTGCAGCCTGAAGGGTTCGGGGTGAACTTTCATCACGTCTGCAACATCCTTCCAGACGGCTCGGAGAGAAAACACACGCATACACACAGAGAAAGCAGACACGATACAACACTCCAGCTGGGCAGTCGAGTGGCGCATGCAGGTAACTCTCAACTCTTCTACTCTGCTCAGAAGTGCTCACAATAAAAAAAACTCAGACTTTGCTTTAAGCCACAGAAAAATCTCTAAATTCTACTACTGGGGAGAAAAACCCAAGACCACGATCCCCACACAGTCTCCTGCTCTGAGGTAAGCCCCCCACCCACTGTGGCTGCTCCACACGGGGGACTCAGGACCGAACCCCTCACTCTGTCTGCTCAGCCCGGGCGCAGCCTGCGGGCTCTGCGCCTGACAGGACCAGCCAGCTGCCGACCACGGCCCTCCATGGAGTTGGCTCCCAGCTTTGCAGGAGGAGGGTCACATGGACTCCTTTGGGGAAAGGGTCCACCCTTTCCACCAGGCCAGCTTTCCGACCCCTGCATCTCTGTCCTCAGGTCCAGTCAAGGCAGAAGAGACACCTTGGACACCCCGGGAAGAGGGGAGCCTGCCAGAAGATGCCATCCTGCGTGCAATGCGCAGCACCCAGGTGCTCACAGGAAGCCCCGCGGTCAGCACCCCTGACTGTCCCCCACCTGCCATCTGTCACCTGGTGACTCTGGGTTTGCAGACACTATACACCCGCCAGCCTCTTATTAAGACACCCTTATGAAGTGTTGTCCCCGCTTTTTGACTTACAGGGACGAAAGGACAGCGTATCTGAAAACACAGCTGCCACACAATGCAGACCCCACGACGGATCCGAGTACCCCGGCAGCCTTCCGGCCTCGGCTGCTGCTTCTGCAGGGCCATCTCTCCGCAGGAGCCCAGTGGCAACCACCCTCTGCCTGAGGCCAACCGCCAGGCCTGGGTGGCCCAAATGAACAGGCTCTTTGACCACGAACCCAGAGCTTTTCCAGGAAGGACACTGAGAGTTCCTGAAGAGAAACCTGGCAAAGGTCTCCTCTCCTCTCTGGCCACCCAGCACTCACTCGGCCACCTGCAGCTCCCGCCCCGAGGGCCCTGTGCATCCTTCGGGGCTGCCCAGTGCTGACAGCCTTGTTTCTGGAGGAACAAGGGTTCCTGGTCCTGTGCCATTCAGACTGAATGTTACATTTACAAGTACTCTGTGCCAATATAAACAGAGAATAAACACGTGAAAAATGCTGACGTGGACTCACATGTAAAGAAAAGCAAACTACAAAATGTATCAGGGCCTGAGTCATGATGCTCCGTTTCCTCCGCAGCTCGGACCACAGAGTGGCTCCACCCCCATCCGCCCAAGTCAGTAGTCACGAGTCACCTTCCATCTCCGCCTCCCTCATCCAGCCCATCAGTGCATTCGGTCCACTCTCCCCTCACAACATACCCAGAACTGAATGTGGAATCTCAAAAAAATACAACAAATTAGTGAATATAACAAAAAAGCAAACTCACAGATATAGAGAACTAACTAGTGGTTACCAGTGGGGAAAGGGAAGTGGGGGCAAGACATGGGTGGGGGTTAAGAGCTACAAACTATTAGGTATAAAATTAATTACAAGGATACACCATACAACATGGGGAGTAGAGCCAATATTTCATAGTAACTGTAAATGGAGCATAACCTTTAACATTGTGAATTACTATACTGCACACCTGTAACTTTAATAATATGGTACATCAATTATACTTTAATATAAAAATACCCAGAATCAAGTCCCCTCCCCGCTCCACTGCTCCCACACCGATCCACCCACCACCTTCTCTTGCTGGGGTCCTGTCAGAGCCTCCCATCAGGTCTCCTAATCTGTCTCCACAGCAGCCAGGACAACCCAATCAGAACCCAGACCACTCAGCCTCCACTCACAGGCCCTCCAGCCCTGCTACCTCTGAGCCCTCTGTGCTCCAGCCACTCGAGCTCTTTGTTCTTCTTCCACAGGGACAAGCCCTCTCTGTCCACCTCAAGCCTCTGCGAGGCCTGCTCACCCCTCCCATCAGCTGGCCCCTCTGCTCACTCGCACGGAGCGAGTCCTTCCACCACTGCGCCGGTACCAGCCCCGCTCTGCCCCAGCCCGGGACAGCTGTGCCCTTTACCTAAGTTTTCTCCCCGGCATTTCACCGCTTGATGTGTCCCTGTGCCCGTTTGTTTCTAACCTGTCTCACCTGCTACTAAGGGGAGCTCTCCGAGGACAGGACTCTGGCTCCACTCGCTGGTGGGTCCCACATCTCACCAGGGCCTGGCATACAGAGGGAGTGAGTTCAAGGAGACAGGAATCAGGTTCCTCTATGACAAATGTTTCACTAACATCCAGTGTGGTTCACGTACTCAACAATACCAACAACAAACAGGTACAATCGCTTTTTTTTAGAAGCCAAAAACATAACACAAACCATACAGGTGTTCAGACCCTTCCAGAGAGCAAGCCTACACCCAGGCATTCAGCCCAAGGAGAAGGCTGTGTGCAAAGAAGTGCTCGACAGCATCATTCACGAAGGAAAGAACTGCCAGGGCACCAGAACCGAGCGCAGGAGCGGAGTCACTGAGAGCATGTACTTGCATGAAATCTTGCAAAACCATCGTGTAACAGCAATATGTATACGGCAAAAAAAAAAAGGCAACATACAGAACAGGAGCAGCTGACCTTGAACAACACAGGTTTGAACTTACAAGCGGGTTTTTTTTTCCCCCCAAGAAATACGTACTACAGCACTACATAATTCTTGAATGTGGAACCACACATACTGAGGGCTGCCTGTAAAGTTATATGCATATTTTCGACTGCTGTTGGGGGTGTGGTGTCAGTGCCTCTGACTCCTGCACTCTTTAAGGATCAACTGTATATCCATTTAAAAATGGAGACTAAGGAAGTGAATGCATGAAAAATAAAGCCCATAATTACGCGCTCAGTCATCTGATGAGAAGGGGTGGGAATCATGACTGTCCTCCCCTGGTTTCCCACATTCTGTCAGAGTTACGTCATCTCTGCCATTTATTAGAGAATGAGGCTGGTTTCCACAAGGGGGCCAAGACCATTCAACGGGAAAAGGACAGCCTTTTCTACAAACGGTACTGGGAAAACTGGACATCCACGTGAGTGAAGTAAGACCTTTACCTTATACGATATAAAAACCAACTCAAAGTGGATCAAAAACCTAAACATTACACCTAAAACTATAAAATTCTTACAAGAAAACCTTCACGACTTGGTTTCAGCAATGATTTCTTGGATATGACACCAAAAGCACAGGCAATAAAAGTTCAAACAGATAAACTGGACTTCATCAAAAGTTATGATCAAGAGAGTGAAAAGACAATCCACAGAACGGGAGAAATATACCTGCTAACTTATGTATCAGAGAAGGGTCCACTATACAGAAAAACAAAGAACTCCCACAACTCAGCAACAAAAAACAGACCAGCCAATTCAAAAATGGACAAAGGCTTGAATAGACATTTTTCCAAAGAAAATATACAAGAAGCCAATAAGCATGTAAAAAGATGCTCAATATCATTAGTCCTTAGGAAACACAAATCAAAACCACAATGAAATGTACTTCATACCCATCAGGACGGCTACTATCAAAAATAAGTAAGTGTTGGTGAGGATGCGGAGAAACTGGAACCCTTACGCATTGCTAGTGGGAACGTAAAATGGTGTAGCCACTGTGGAAAGGTCTGGCAGTTCCTCACAAAGTTAAACACAAAATGACTGTATGATCTAGCAATTCCACTGCTGGTTTTACACTCAAAGAACTGAAAGTTACTTTTACACCAGACAGATACTTGCACACCAATGTTCACAGCAACACTATTCACAAGAGCCAAAGTGGAAACAACTCAGGATCTATCAACAGATGGATAAACAAAACGTGGTATATCCATACACTGGAATATTGTTCAGCCTTGGAAAGGAATGAAACTCTGAAAAATGCCACAACGTGGATGAATCTTGACAATATTTATGGTAAATGAAACAATAAGCCAAACACCCAAGGACACACGTCGTATGATTCCACTTACATGAAGTACCTAGAAGGCAGAGGAGAACAGTACTTACTGGGTGTAGCGGGGCGGAGAGCAGGGAATGGTGCCTGACAGGTACAGAGTTGCTGTTTGGGATGATGAGAAAGTTCCAGGAATGGACAGTGGTGATGGCTGCAAAACAGTGTGGGCGTATTTAACACCTCTTAAAAGTGGTTAAATCGTGTCCCCACTCGGGTTCCTATGTTGACATGCTAAACCCCAAACGTGATGGTATCTGAGATGGGGGCCTCTGGAAGATAATCAGGCTTACATGAGGTGATGGGGGTGGTGCCCTTATAAAGAGAGACTTCAGAAAGCCTGCTGCTCTTGGCCATGGGAGGACGTAGTCCACCAGCCTGGAAAGAGCTCACCCTGATCTCAGCCTTCCCAGCCTGCAAAGCTGCGGGAACATAAAATTCAGTTGTTTCAGCCACCTCAGTCTACAGGGCTCTGTTACAGCAGGCTGAGCTAACACAGCACATTTTACCAAAAGTTAAAGGAGAGAGAGGACAAAGACAGAAGTACCCCTAAGACTCCAGGTAAGGACACACGACCAAAATATTCTGGAATGGTTTCCGTGAGGAGAGGGAGAGTGGGTGCCATTACTAGTCAGAACAGGCAGCAGAGTCACCCAAAGTGACCCAGGAGAAGACGATGAGCGGAAGGGACAGATGGGGAGGGAGTGTGTGCTCAGGGACGCACATGAAGGCTGACACACACGGAGGACACAGTGGACAACAGAAGGAAGGTGAGGGCGGGTGGTCTCCAGGTCCTGTTCCCTGAGCTGCACTCCCCTAGGGTTACAGGTCCCCCATCTCATTGTAAGCAGATGGGGCAGGGGATCCCAGAGATAGAACAAGGCATGGCTTTCTTGACACAGGAGAAGCCATTTTTGGCCTAAACCATTAGAGAGCTAAGCCAGGCCACAGTGCTTGTCCTTGAACACGTCGCAGTCTTAAGGGAAGTGAGGGAAGACAGGAACAAAGGACAGGCAGTCAAGAACCAATAGGTCAGCAATAAAACAGAGTCCTAGTTCCTCCTCAGGGGGCATGCACAACTCTGACACGCATCTTTAAGTTCTGGAGGAACTAAGGCCCCATCCAAGCGGAGGACGGAAGGATGATGCTGACCCTCAGGACTTCAGTCAACTAAAGCTGGGACTCTGTAGACCTGGCCCCAAGTCTGTGCTGAGCTCTCCTCTGCTCAAGCCCCTTCATGGATGTGCACGGACTCTTGGCTTAAAACTTCCCCAATTCTGTTGTTCACGGAGACGCTGCTTTGGGATAGATCCCCGGTGTTCTCCTTACTTGCTACAAGTGATAAATCCTTTCTTCTCCCGCTCTTTGGCTTGGTGTGTCTTTTGGCTCGACACCCATCAAGAAGAGAACCCAGTCTACAGGTAACGTCATGGCCCCCAAACCCACGCTTCATGTTAATGACCTCCGACCTCCCACACACTTCTCTCATCCAGTGAGCAAAATGACATCACCGGCAATACAGAAAGGCCTTCCTGGATGCCCACAGCACAAAGGATGTGGCCCTGGCTACCTGCACTCAAAGCACAGGGGTGGGAGGCAGAGGAGCCGTAAATGGGTGATGACAGCTTCCATAAGCAATCACTCCCAATATTTAATCGTGATACTGTAATTTATAAAATTAAGAAATATCTATTTCTTATAATGACCAAAATAACCAAAATATATTTCTTGAATGTATCTGGACAGGGTTCCTGGCTCACAGCTTCCGGAACCCTCGGAATTTCCTGAGTGGTAAGAGCAATGGAAGCATCTTTTGTTTCGTTTGGGCTTTTGTCCTCAGTTCCTGAAATGTATTCAAAGCCTTCAAGGTGAACCAGTTACCCTGTTGTTCCTAAAAAGCCCCTTTCCATCACAACTGGGCTCATGTCAAAGATGTGACTTTTGGAAATCCCTTAAGGATGGGAGCTGGTTGCCAGGGGAACCAACTAGAATAGAGCACTGGAACAGTCCCATCTCCCTGATTTCCAGGGCAGGGAGAGGGGCTGGAGGGTGACTCAGTCACCAATGGCCAATGGCTTAATCCATCATGCCTGTGTAATGAAGGCTCCGTAAAATCCAGAAGGATGGCACTGGGAGAGTTTACAGTTTGGGGAATCAGACTGGTTCCATGTGCCACTGTGCAGTGCCCCAAACTCCATGAGGACAAACGCTCACTTGTTGGGGACCCCACACTCTGTGTCTCCTCATCTGACAGTTCACTCTTACCCTTCCATATCATCTGTAATAAGCAGGTCATCTAATCAGTACAATGTTTGAGTTCTGTGAGCTGCCCTAGCAAGTTAACTGAACCCAAGAAGGGGGTCGTGGGAGCCTCTGATTTAGAGTCATTTGGGCAGAAGGACCTGTTCGTGCAAACAGCATCTGAAATGAGGGTGGGGGACATCTTGTAGGAATACGCCCTTAACCTGTAACCCAAGGAGGGGTCACTGGAACCTCCAATCTACAGCCAGTCGGTCAGAAGCACAGATGGCAACTTGGACTTGGGATTGGCACTGTTAAAAAAAAAAGAAAGAAAGAAAAACAACAGGCCCAAAATGGAGTCATCAAACGTCAGCAAACCAAGACTGAACACCTAATCTAACTGAAGTTTCAGCCTTTCCAAGGAATGTGACCTTTAACCAGTCAATCAAGAATTACCTGGTCAGTACTAGTGAGGTATTCTGCCCGACAGACACCTGCCTGCCCCCAAAGGAAGGTCACCTAGCCTGAAACAATCCATTCTTTGCTTAATAACTTCTGTATCCCACCTCCTTCTGCCTATGAAAGTCCTCCATTTTGTCCTTGGAGCTCCCTTCTACCTACCTGCTAGACGGGATGCTGCCCGACTCACGAATCACTGTGTTCATCGATGGACAGATGGATGAAGAAGTCACAGCATATACATACACACTGGATGGATGAAGTCACAGCATACACATACACACACACACACACACACACACACACGGAAATGTTACTCAGCCATAAAAAAGGAGGAAATCCTACCATTTGTGACATGGATGGGACTTGAAGGTGTAAGTGAAGTGACTCAGACAGAGAAAGATGAATACTATATGACCGCACTTGTATGTGGAACCTTTAACACCTCCCCCCAGCTCCGCCCTCAAATGAACTTGTAGAAAGAGAACAGACTGAGGACAGCAGAGGAAAGGGGAATCGGAGGAAGGGAGCCAAAAGATAGAAACTTCCAGTTTTAAGATAAATTAGCACTAGGGATGTAACATCCAACATGACCGTACTTAATATTGCTGTACTGATGTTCAGGAAAACTGCTCAGAGAATTAATCCTAAGAGTTCGCATCACAAAGGGAAATTTTTTTTCTATTCTCCTTTCTTTTTATCGTATCTATGAGATGATAATGTCAGCTGAATCCACTTCACAACATATCAAACCATCATGCTATATGCCTTAAACTTACACAGTCTCTCAGCAAAACTGGAATAATTAAATCAACTTTTAATTTACAAAAATATGTATGTATGGAGAGATTTTCTGGAAAGATAAACAAGAAATGATAAAAATGCTTGCTTGCTTCGGGAGAGCAGGAATGGGATTAGCAGATGCGGCGGAGAGTGGAAGGCTCATTTTTATGTAATCCCTTCTTTACTACTTCAATTTTTACATGATCATATTTTATTTAAAAAAATTAAAACTATCTTATTAAAAATAAAAATTAAATTAATAATATCTATTCCTAAACACAGCCAAAAGCCTAGAAGAGCTATGTTCACCAACCCACAAACCAGTTAACATTTGCTGAAACCTTACAACATCTACTGTGCCTGGACCATTTCGCCTTCATAAGATGAAATGTTGTCCAACCTGCAAACCCAGGAGCCACCTCATTCAACCAAAATAACAGGGTCTAACTTAAGCCCAGTTCTTCACCACTAAGAGCTTCAGACCTCTGGCTGCACCACGCCACTCCTCTCCAGTGTACTCTCACTGTCCAGAAGCTAGAATTTATGAGCTACTCAACCCTGTCCTCCCTGCAAACAGTAGTCTTTCAGGCTCCGACTCCCACCTAGCAGTGATCCCAATCACAGAATGGCGGACATTACAACCACCGACCCCAGCCCTGTGTGACTGAGAAAGCAGCACATTCCTTCCAAGCGCAGATTCTCTTGGGGTTCCTTTGAAATGAGTGGGAATTTGCTGAAAACACGCAAGCTCATCACAGGGTGAGTCAGGGAAGCCAGCTTGGGTCCGGCCCTTAAGTGGGGTCAGGGATGACAGTCTCACAAGGACTCTGCTGGTCTGGAGGAGGAGGAGGATACGCTCACGGAGACCACAATGTCATGGCATGAAATAAACAGAGTTCAGCAAACTCGGAAAGTGTGACTCTCACGCTATGGTTACCCTTCACTGAAAGCATTCTGTAACGTACTAGCAGAAACAGAAAACCCAACGGAAGTGCCGCATCCAAGTCCACACGGCCACCAAGGGCTGGGCCCCCGGCCGATGGATTCAGCTGAGCTGGTACCGACGTGCAGCGGCTCATGAGGAAATCCAAGCGCATCACCCCAAATACCAGTAGTCTCTGCTGTCACCCCCCACCCCCTTTCACCCAGGCTATCAGGGTCCACGGACATTTCAGATATTTCACTTGTCAAATTAGGGCTGGAAAGAAAGCAATTTTTAAACTTGTACCTTTATATTCAATTTCAGTATTTACTGAATGTCTACGTGAAATTAAGGATTATCCTGGGCCACAGACAGCACAGGTGAGTGAGAAAGGTCATCACACACCACGCGTGGCTGGATGACATGGAAGCCCGCCCTCCTGTACCGCCCGACCACGGGGAGTGCACTTTGAGCAATAATGACAAAGGAACTTTGTTATTTCAGTCTGGTTCCTGATGAGAACTTGTCCACATCACAAAAGTCAACCGTTTCAGCTCATCCTCAGAGAGAACGGCCAGTACACCGGCCCCAATATAAAGCATGAACTCAGGGGGCTCCGACAGCAGGAAATTTCCACTTGGAGCCCTGGGGAGGGTCTGGAGACAGAGGGAAGCCGACGTGACACCGAAGGTGTAACTTCTGCATTGGCCCCAAACCCGCTGGAGACATGAGTGCCTAGAAAGCACTGCTCACTTTTTCAAACAGTTCAACTGCAGGCAATTTACAAAGTGACAGACAGTTGTGCGACATGCGGACTCAAGGTAGCTCCACTTTATTCCTACCTCCCAGTGACCAGCGAGTTTGGGGGGGACCTCCAGCCCCCGCTTCTCCCGCTTTCGCTCCTGGTACTTCTCATACTGCCGATAACATGCATACCCGCCGCCCACCGCAGCCAGAATGGGCAGGGGGCGCAGCAGGGACAAGGTTCGGGCAGGGGCAGTGTGGACTTTTCTGGCATCTGTAACAGAAAACAGGAAGATGTTGAGCCTGGGAGGAGGGACAGGCGAGTCACACAAACACAGTGCCAACAGGAGGCCCAGGAGGAGCCCTCAGCAGAGCCACTGGACCCAGAGGGCTCTCACAGGCAGGTGCTGCCCTGAGTCACTATGAAGACCCTGCTGCCTCCAAATCCTATAGAGGAGGGACCAAGCATCTTTCCTGTGAAACCATGCTGCACCTCAACTGCCCCACAGTTAGTGAACTTCAGATGAGAACACTGAATTGCAAAGAGGTCGGGAAACCAATCAAGGTTGCCCAGCTGGCTACCAACAGGGCCAGGACGGGGATAGGTACCGCTTCTCACCCAGGGCTCTCTGATCTTACCATCCAGGCCCAGTTCTGACTGGACACTAGCATTCTCTCAAATGCAAAACCCCATGAGCTCTTACAATTCCACCATAAAAGACAAATATCTTATTTTCAAAAACATACTAAGGATCTGAATAGACATTTCTCCAAAGAAGACAAATGAATGGCCAGTAAGCACAGGTAAAGATGCTTAGCATCTTTATGGGCTGAACTGTGTCCTCCCCAGAATTCACATGCGGAAGTCCTCGCCCCCAGCACCTCAGAATGTGACTTTACCTGGACACAGGGTCTCTACAGAGGTGATCAAGTTAAATTAAGGCCAGAATGGGTGGCCCCTAGTCCAACGCAATTAGTGTCCTTATAAAAGGAGAAAATTCGGAGACAGATGTGCGTAAGGGAGAATGCTACTTGAAGATGAAAGCAAAGATCAGGGTGATGCTTCCCCAAGCCAAAAAATCCAAATATTGCCAGGAAAGCCATTAGAAGCTAACCGAGAGGCATGGAACAGATTGCCCTCACACCCCTCAGAAGGAGGCAGCCCTGTGAGACCTTGATCTTGGACCTCTATTCCTCAGAACAGTAAGAAAATAAATTTCTACTGTTTAAGCCACTCTGTGGTACTTTGTTCCAGCAGCCCCAGCAAACTGATACACCATCATCAGTAATCAGGGAAATGCAAATCAAAACCACGATGAGATACCACCTCACACTAGGATGGTTATAATCAAAAAGACAGATAAGCGTTGGCGGGGCTGTGGTGAAACTGGAACACCCACACACCACTGGTGAGGTTGTAAAATTATGGGGCTGCCACGGGGAAAACAGCTTGTCAATTCTTCAAAATGTTAAACATGAAATTCCTATGTGATCTGGCAATTCAGCGCTCAGAGACTTGAGACATACATCCACACAAAGACTGGCACAAGAAGGTTCCAGAGCAGTGTTGTTCATAACAGCCAAAAAGTGGAAACAAACCAAGTGTCCACCAACCAATGAATGGATTTTAAAAATGTGGTTTTTCCGTACAATGGAATATTATTAAATAATAAAAAAGGAATGAAGTATTGACACCTGCTACAACAGGAATCTTGAAAACATCAGTTAGAAGAAGCCAGCCACAAAAGGCTGCACATTGTATGATCTCACATCAGTGATGTGTCTGGTATAGAAAACATACTACACAGACACAAAGCAGGTCAGCAGGTGCCAGGGACTGGGGGTGGGGAGAAATGGGGAGTGACAGTTTAGTGGATCAAGTGCTGTCATTGTGGGGGGCGAGGAGGGGATGAGCATGTTCTAAAATTAGTGGTGATGGCTGCACAACTCTGTAACTATATGAAAAAACGGTGAATTGCACACTTAAAATGGTGAATTTTATGGTATGCGAGTCATATCTCAATAAAGCTGTTATTAAAACAAAATCTCGGGGTGGGGGGAGGGTATAGCTCAATGGTAAAGCGTATGCCCAGCATGAACGAGGTCCTGGGTTCAATCCCTAGTACCGCCATAAAATAATAAATAAGTAAATAAACCTAATTACCCCTCTTCAAAAAAAAATAAAAAACTCCAGCACTGAGTTCTCAGAGGAGGGTAGAAGCTCAGTGGCAGAGCATGTGCTTAGCACAAGGGAGGGAGGGAGGGAGGGACGGAGTGGGGTAGGAAGGAATCCTTTCTGAGAGCTGAATTCTCAGGAGCCTGTGAAAACCAAAGCACGTGCCCCCTGCACTGCCCTCTGCTTCCAACAGGAGGAAATCGTCCCACTCTGTGTCACTGTCCCCCTACTCCACCTTTTGGCTGTTGCTGTTTCTTTTTTTTTTAATGAGTGAGTATGGATGTCATTAATCTCTTCCGTCTTCTAATTATTCTTACTGAACCCTTACCACTTAACCACTAAATACTCTTATCTCTGACTGGAAGGATTTGTCAAAGCAAGAAACTTTTTTTTTCTCTTTCTGGAATATTTGGTGACAAGAGAACTGTGTACCCTCCCTCCCTGCACTGACCCAGCATCCTGGACTGACTGGTCACGCTCTACTCAATGCTGTCTGCTACACGGGTCCTTTCTTCAACTGCAGGCCTCTTTCTCTGGCCTTCCCAAGGCTTACTTTACTCCCCACAAAAGGGAACGGTAAACAGAGGGCGCCCTGCACTCCTGACCACCTCTCTGCTGGGTCTGTCACTTTACAAAGGCACAGCTTTTGGGCAGATCCAAGGTTATGGCTCAATTTCCAAGGCTCCGCCTCTATCCTTCATGTGATTCCTACGCTGTCCAGCAGGCCAGTCCCAATTATAATTAAATAAGCAGCACCCAGATGTGCCCCTGTGAATTATCATAATAAGCCCTTTGTTTTTGTTCTCATTAACCATCTCATTTCATTCCCAAGGTACTCTTACTGGGCAGTTAAAAATAGCTTTCAGTATGGTAAGAATAAAAAGGATATTGAGCTTATTAATAAAGACAATAGACATTTTTCTACGGGTTCAAATAGCTGCTTCTAAGATCAAAAAAGTTGATAACCCAGTGTTGGTAGGGGTGTGGGGAACTGATGTAGTCACAAGTACCTCCTGCTTAGATAAGTGTAAACCTGGGACAACCACGAGGAGAGCAATCCGGCCCAAATAGCAAATTGTAGAACACATCAGCCTTTTGATCCAACAATTCTCTCTACAAATTTATCCCGAGGATGTACAGAGATATGTTACCACAGAACTGTCTGTAGTAGAAAAAGACCAGAAGCAACTTAAATGTCCAACACCAAATGGTGCAGTCATACACAGAACCCTATCTGGCCAGAAAAAAAGTGAGGTAACAGCAGCTAATGCTTCAGGGGTAACTCCACGCCAGGTACTCCGAGCACTTCCCAGACATAGTATCATCCAATTCTAACAACCACCCCATGGAGCAGCTGCTATGTTTGTGCCAATCTACTAACACACTGAAGCACAGAGAGGCTGGCATCACCTCTAACAGCCACTTACTTGTGGAAGAGGTTCTGAGAGGCAGCTTCCTCAAGGGCTGCAGGAAATGGCTCCTGGCAATGTCCTCGCGGTGACAGGGCCTACAAGCAAGAAAAAAATGAACCATCAAACATTTTTTTAATTAAAAAATTAATGAGTCAACTGCCAAAATTTGAGTACAGTTTACAGATTCAATAACAGTATTGTGTCACTGTTAATGTCCTGGTTTTGACCATTGTATGGTGGCTATGTAAGAAAACGTCCTTATAGGAAAAGGGCTAAAATATTTAAAGGTAAAGGGGCACCAAGTGTTTCAGAAAGAAAAAATATACATATTTACACACACATGAAGAGAGAAAGAAAGGGAGAGGCAGGGAGAGAGAATGAGTAACCAGAACCAGTCGACATCCGGGGAATCTGAGTACAGGGTACTTAGGAATTGTTGTAACATTTCTGTAAATCTACAACTACTTCCCAATAATAAGTGTGAAGAAAAATTTTCTTTTAACTCAGTATAAGACCACAATAAGCGGTACAGCCAGCACTTATGCAAAGCCCTATGCTTCTTCACCACAGAAGAGCTGTGCACAGCCTTGCCCCCTCTCACGCCTACTCATTAAAGAACCTAGTAAATTGGTTGAAATGTTAAACTTTAAATGTTTGTCCTGGGGAAAAAAATGACACAAACAAACTAGACTGAACTAGTCTAATAATCTACCTCGAACCTGGAAGGCTCACCTGGTGTGGAACCTCTGAGTTACCATCTTTGGCTACTTAGCCACAAATGCCGCTTTCACAGTGTGCAGGTTTTTCAAGCATTCTGAGAAAAAATTACTAATTATTTTCATGGCTTTAAGTCTAAGAAACTATTATTCCTGTTTCAGTTTGTTTCTATTCTGTGTTCCAGATTCACCCCGGGAAGTGGCAGCAAGGGAAACATTAGTGAACATCTCATGAACAGAGTCTCCCCTTCAAGGAGCAAACATCCTGATTTCAAACCACATGGCACCTCAGTTTCCCCAAATACTGACCTGAAACCTAAAGAAACTGTCCTTGTAGGTAAGCGCTTCTTTTTACCCTTGGAGCCCTTTATGAGAAAAGCAGAAATTTACTATAAATGTCTAAACTGCTATTTTTGTAGAAAAATTTACCTGCATTTATGACTTTCACAGAATAACGTTTACATGTGTGGATACTTAGTAATATCTTACACAGATATTCTGTAAACACGATCAGATTTCAGTACCTTCATTTTTTCACGAGAAATTTCCTTGATGTAAAACTGCCCTCACAGCACGGTGCTAATATGACGACTGGTTCTCCTGCAGGCACGCAAGGTCTGTCTGGAGAACAAGCATGGGGCCGGGACAACCACTACCCCCTCTAAGACCAAACAGCTGGACAGCTAGTAACACAAAAGGGGGTGTGTTGCAGTGTGAACGTTCCTTCAGCAGAGAACAATGCTCATCTCTTAGACTGGATGCTCTCACTACAAAAGCTAAACGCCTAAAACCCTGCTTTCCAAATGGAATTAGAACAAGAAGTGTGGAGTCTAAGGGCTGCATTGTTGTGTTGCGCACACTGCTGCACTGTGTCCTCGGAGCTGCTGCTGAACCCTTAACTGAAAGAACGTTTGCAGACCGTTGAACAAGGCTTTTTTTTTCCTGGCTGGGGGATAATGTTCATCCGCGATGACTGGATACCCGGCGCTCAGGTGGCTGGTTATGCGTTCAGACATTCCCAGGAACAGAGCTCGGCCCTCCTCCAGGGCTGTGGCCTCAGATCCTGGAACAAGCGCCTGGCAAAGGCCCCATTACACCAGCTTGTCTTTCATGCCTGTCCTCACGTGAATGTTGTGCTTCCTCACGTCTTACATAAACACCGTCCACCCCACTGCAAGCTCCTAAAAAGAGCTACGTTCACTGTCCCCACTTCCTCACCTCCCACTCAACCAGGCTTTTTTCCTAACATGTTACCTCTTGTCAACGTCACCAACTTCCACACTGCCAACACCAACACGCATTTCTTGGCCCTCACGTCATTTGCCCTCTCAGCAGCATTTGCCACTGGTGATTCCTTCCTCCTCTCCCCTTTTTACAATAACTGACATATAACAGTATCTTAATTTCAGCTGTACAACATTATTCCCTATTCGTATATGTTATAAAATGATCACCACAGTAAGTCCTGTTAACTTCTGTCACCATACATAGTTAACAAAATTTTTTTTCTTATGATGAGAAAGATCTACTTTCTTAGCAACTTTCAAATACACAATACAGTATTATTAACTATAGGCACCATGCTGTACATCACATCCCCAGGATTTACATATGTTATAACTGGAAGTTTGTATCTTTTGACTGCCTTCTTTCACTTTTTCCTTCTTGAAACACATTTAGCCTCTGGGGCCCAGATTTTCCTCCCACCTCTCTGGTCTCTCCCTAACTTCAAACTGCTGCCATGCCCAGGGACTGGACCTCTTCTTTGTCCACCTTCTCTCCCTAGAGATGCTTTAAACAGCCAGATACCGATGACTCCCTCACTGCTCCTACAGATCCCTATTTCAACTGGCTACCCAACATCCCTACTCGGGATCATCTCAAACTGAGTTTGTCCAAAACAGAACTCCTGACCCTCTCTCACTGCCCTTCAACCTGCCCTACCCCCCAGAGCTGTCCATCTGCGGCAGAGACTAGCCAGCTGTTTATCAAATCTGCTTCCTCTTCTTCCTCTATCCAAGAGACCGTATTTCCCAGCCTCCCTTGCAGTAGGGTGTGGCCATAGAACTGATTTCTAACCAATGTGAGAACCACTCAGGCTTCCCAGGCTTTCCCACACTTTCAGCCTGTTTGATGCAGACAAACATGCAGACCTCGAGAAGCCACATGTTAAAGATGGCAAGAGACGGGGTCCCCAAATCACTGATGCCCTGCTGACCAGGAGCCCCCACTGGGACTTTACATGATCGACATATAAACTTTTACTGTGTTCAGTCACTGAGATGCTGGAGTTTACCTGTTACTGTAGCAGCATTACTATAATTAATACACCATCTCAGAGAAAAGGAACCACCATTCACCCAGCTGCACAAGTTGAAACCCAAGGACTCTTTTCTTTCTCACTATCCACATTCAATCCACTGGCAAGGCATGAAGACTCTACCTTCAAAACACATCCTTGCCTACCTATTTCTCTTCCCCACCACCACTCTCATCCCAACCTGTGCCACCAGATCTCTCACTGAATGACTCAACGGCCTGTTCTCCCAGGTTCCATTCTTGGCCCCTAAGTCCTATTCATCACAGAACACCCAGAGTGATCATCCACACCTATGCATCTGCTGTTTACTCTGCTGGGCACACCCCTCCATGGGGCTCACTCCCTCCTCATTCAGTTCTTCGCTCAAACAATTCCTCCTGGCTGGTTTCTGACCACAAGCCCAAGTTAGACAATCACATAAGACCCTAAGTCCAGTCCCTGGCACCTGGCTATACGTTAGTATTATTAACGTAACAGAGCTGCTGTTCAGCTGGCACACACCGGAATGGCCACATCAACTGTCTGTGCCAGTGTCCATGTTTCCCTAGTTAATATTTTTGAGATCACCCCTGGGGGCAACACTTTAACTACAATCCTTATGTCTCTCCTGCTTTCTAGAGCTGTGAAAGCTCTCCTGAAAGTGAACTGGCAGGCCTCTTGAAGGCCTTAGTCCACATTCTATCTTGTGTCATTTAGTAGTGCTTCCTCTCTCTTCTACTAAACTGTAAAGTTCATTAAACACAAGGCCTATTTCAATTTATCTTTTAAATCCTCTCTTTTCCCTACTCTCCCTCCCCCTCTCCCTGATCCCTGGCACTGCACTTGGCAGTGGAAGGAGTGCCATAAATATTCCTGAAGGAAAATCCCACATGAGCAACCACTCCCAGGTACTACGTCCATACTCGCCTGAACCTAAGAATCATCCAAGGCGCTTGTAAAGAACACAGCTGCCAGAGCCCCACCGTACATTTACTGAACCTCAATTTGGCAGCAAGGTGGAGGTATACCTGGGAATCTCCCTTTCTAATAATAATCCACCCCATTTTTTTAAATCAAACAAGTTTGGGAAACACAGCCCTAAATTACCACCTGTAATTGCTTTCTCTTTCTTCTATCACCTTCAAGTATCACCCAGTTACTGAAAAACTTCCCTGCAATATGAGGCTTTCAAATACATGTCTCACAGATACCCCCTTACTTGAAAATCACCAAAATGTTATCTTTTGTTTTGTTTTGTATCTTAGTATAGTTCCTATCTTGATATGTAATACCTTTGAAAATCAAGAGCCCTATTGTACCCAAATCTTCATCCCTCCCACCCACTGCACCTAAACCCAGTCTTATCTACCTACACTGGTACTAAAGTTTTTTTTCTTTTCCTTTTAAAATGATGGTGAATGAAGTATATACTCCTCACCATCATTAAAAATATTTATTTTTTAAGAGTGTCACGTTTTAGTCTTTCCAACTCGTGACACATTTTAGATGATTTCACGGCTGACTCATAAACAGCACACCTAGTAATAACATTAAAATCAGAGCCCTCCTGTTCAAATGCTAACAGTTACCACCACATTGCAGAGCGCCCTCCTGAGAGAGCTACACCATTTCTGAATAAGTAATAATGGCAAAGTGAAGTTTTCGCGGCTAGGGCAGTTGACAATTCGTTTCCTTTCAGTCCAAATCCAGTGTCCTTACTTCCCAAAATGACAACGCAAGCTTTGGTCAATGCTAACAAAGTGAAGCCTGCCTGAAACATCAAAATACCGACCGTCCCTCAAATCTTAGCTCTTTGAAATGACACCGAGTAGCAGATTCTTGAGTCATAGCTAACGTTTTAACCCATTTTCCAAGAGTCTAAATGCTCCCAAGTTATTACTCACACAAGCTATTCCGAATAATGAATGCCCTCACCGTGGGCAGCCTGAGGGGAAGGTCGTTGCGTGACCCAGGTAGGGGTCCTGGTTCCGCTACTAACTGGATGGGAGAAACTGAGGAAGTCCCTCCCGCTCTCTCAGGGCCTCAATTTCACCAACACCAAAAAAGAAAGAGCTGGATTTAGAAGACCCCTCCAAGAATCTAAGAGATAGGAGTCACCAAGGTAACAAAAACCCCAATTCCATCACGGACTATTTTGATTTTACCGAATCCAACCCCCTCGCTTCAGAAACCTAGACTCCGAGGTGAAAGCCGCCCGACCCGCAGTCCAGTGCTCTTCCCACATCACGCCGCCCCTCCCAGGAACACAGATCCCTGAGAAAAAGGGGCCAGTCCTGCCTCGGCTCTAGTGGCCGGCACGCAGCCTATTTCATCTGATTTGGGGTGGGGTTTTTTTGGTTTTCGTCCCTTGTGGAAAAGATAAAGAGGGAGTGCTTAGGCCCGACTCTGAGTAAACTCAAACCGCCGTACGTGGCGGCAGCGCACCTGCTCCCGAGCTCGAGGTGAGTGGTGGTTCCGTCTCCTCTAGAGCTCTCCTCAAGGCGGCCCGCGGTAGAGAAACGATTCCTCTCTCCGGACCCCGGTTTGGCCCGGACCGCCCGCCGCCCCCCGCCCCGCGCCTCGAGGCAGTCTCCCCAAGCAGCCGTACCTGCTCCGCCACGGTGCGACCCCGCGCAGCAACCCCAGACACCCCCGCCCCAGGGACGCCGCCATCTTGCCTCCTCCTCCTCCTCAGCGGGACACGCCCCCCTCTGACACGCGGGGCGCGCTGCGTGACGTCACGAGCCTCGAGCGCGCGGGGCCAATGAGGAGCGTGGAGTGCAAGGGACGGAGCTGTCTCAGCTGTTCTCCCGGTTACTCAGCAGCCTGGCGCTTCCGGCACCTGCTGAGCTAGGTTGGGGAGGGGCGGACGGTGGTAAACTTGGGCCTGAGCGCAGTGGAGCCAGCCCTACTTCTTCCCTGCGCCCTGCGCATCCGCACGTGCCTGGAAAATCTGACTCACCCAAGGTCCGAGAATTGACCAGCTGAGCTAATTCGCTCATTTTACGGTTGGGAGAACTGAGAGCATCCACGACTCAGCTACCATTGATAAACGCTTCCTAAGTGCCAGACTCTGTGCTCATCACTTTGCATGCATGGTGTCTCATTCTTACTCCCATCGCCCAGAGACCAGAGACCAAAGGTCTTGGATTACCCAGAAATGCAACTAGTCGTCAAAGAGATGCTAGGTGTGATGGCGCGTTCTCTTTCAAGGATTCTTGATCTTTAGGCTTACGGGAGTTTTCAATAGTATCTGCCTTTTTTTTTTTTTTTTTTTTTCTTTTTAAGTGGGCAGAGACTAGAGACCGGCATCTAGCCCTGAGAATTATTCCCAGTTTAAAGATAGAGAAACCCGAGTCCAAGAATGTTAACGAGGATGCTCAAGGGCACACAGCTATAAAAGAGAAAAGCCGTAATTTGAATATACATCGCTGATTCCAAAACCCATGATCTAAACATTTTTCCTTTTCAGCCTTTTGCCTTTCTAGGGCATAACCAGACTTTACAGGGAGCCTAACAGTCCTCAGGTTTCCTGTCGGAGTGGAGACACTTCCCTCTGGTTTTCAAGTCTGAAGTGGAGGAGGGGAGTATAGAATTGGTTTTACTATTCAATTAAGAATAGTTAACTCAAAACCAGGGGGAAAGAAAAAAAGCTGGGAGGGGGAGATTATTTCAAAATGAAGTGAATTTTGGAAAACTGATTATCCACATGCAAAATAATCAAGTGGACCATGTATAAAAATTAACTCAAAATGGATCAAAGACCTAAAGCTAAGAACTAAAACTATAAAACTCTTAAAAGAAAACATAAGGGAAATTTTTATGACATTGAATTCAGCAATGATTTCTTGGATATTACTCCAAAAGCACAGGCAACAACAATAAAATAAGATAAATTGGATTTCATCAAAATTAAAAGGTTTTGTGCATCAAAGGACACGATCAATAAAGTGCAAAGACAACCCAGAGAATGGGAAGACTTTCACAAACCACGTATCTGATAAGGGTCTAGTATCCGGAATATATAAAGAATTCCTAAAACTCAACAAAAAATATCCCAAATAACCCAATTCAAAAATAGGCAAAGGACTTGAACAGACATTTCTCCAAAGAAGATACACAAATGGCAAATAAAAGATGCTCAACATCACTAGTCATAAGGGAAATGCACATCAGAATCATGATGAGATATCAATTTCACACCCATTAGGATGGCTATTATCAAAAAAAGAAAAAAGGAAAAAAATCACAAGTGTTGGTAAAGATTTGGAAAAATCGGAACCCTTGTGTATTGCTGGTAGAAATGTAAATGGTACAGCTGCTGTGCAAAACAATATTTTACCACATACACAGAAAAAGTCAGTTGATAAGAAGTGTTGATGAGGATGTGAAGGAATCAGAACGGTCATACTCTGCTGATTTTCATTTTTAAAATCAATCTTGCATTGCTAGTTATTGTATGTTATCCTTTTTTTCTATCACTGGATTCAATTTGCTAGTATTCTGTTTAGGATTTTTGTACCTGCTTTGTGAGAAAGAATTGGACTGCTATTTTCATCTTAATTTATGTGTATGAAGTTGGTTCATTTTTCTATAGATTTATCCAATTGTTCCAATACTATTACTGAAAAGACTTTCCTTTCCCTATTGAATTGCTTGGCATCTTTGTTAAAATGAACTGAACACACGTGCGTGGGTCTATTTCTGAGTTTCAAAGATCTCCATTTGTTCCATTGATCTATCTTAATTATTGTCACTTTAATTAAAAGTCTTGAATCAGGTGGCATGGATTCTCCAACTTTGTTCTTCTCTTTTAAGATTGTTTTGGCTTTTATAGATAGGTCCTTTGCATTTACATAAAAAAAATTTGGAAACAGCCAATTTCAGCAAAAAAAAAAAAAAAAAGTCTAGTGAGATTTTGATTGGGATTCTGTTGAAATCAGAGATCAATTTGAGGAGAATTGACATTTTAACAATAATGAGCCTCCCATGCACGGATGTGATAAATCTCTTTGACTGTTTACAACCAAATATCATATGTAAATTATTGCACATGTGCCTCATTTTATTGAACTTTACTTTATTGTGCTTTGCAGATATTGTGCTTTTTTTTTTTTTTTTAAACAAATTGAAGCTCTGTGGCAACCCTACTCTGAGCAAGTCTATTGGGGCCATTTCCCAACAGCATTTGCTCATTTCCTGTTTCTGTGTCACATTTTGGTAATTCTCACAATGTTTCAAACTTTTCATTATTATTGTATTTGTTCTGGTGACCTGTGATCAGTGATCTTTGATGTTACCATTGCAAAAAGATTATGACTCACTGAAGGCTCAGATGATGGTTAGCACTTTTTAGCAATAAGTGAATTTTTTAAAAAAATTTATCTTCTTATTTGTTTGTTTATTTATTTATGTTGGTGTGGAGGTAATTAGATTTATTTATTTATGTATTTATTTTTAACAGAGATACTGAGGATCAAACCCATGACCTTGTGCATGCTAGGCATGTACTCTACCACAGACCTATATCCTATGTCCAGGGGGTAAACTATACATCAATAAAAAGAAAATGTCTGGGAAACCAAAACCAAACACAACCTACTGATTTTTTTTTTTCAGTTTTTTCCATGAACATTTCTCCATTTTCTCTCTGGCTTGTACTGCAGCCAAGCAAGGTTGTTTGTTTTTTTATTTAACTTTTTTTTATTGAGTTACAGTCATTTTACAATGTTGTGTCAAATTCCAGTGTAGCGCACAATTTTTCAGTTATACACAAAGATTCATATATTCATTGTCACATTTTTGTTTTGCTGTGAGCTACCACAAGATCTTGTATATATTTCCCTATGCTATACAGTATAGTCTTGTTTATCTATTCTGCATATGCCTGTCAGTATCTACAAATTTTGAAATCCCAGTCTGTCCCTTCCCACCCTCCGCCCTCTTGGCAACCACAAGTTTGTATTCTATGTCTATGAGTATGTTTCTGTTTTGTATTTATGTTCTTTTGTTTTGTAATTCCACATATGAGCGATCTCATATGGTATTTTTCTTTCTCTTTCTGGCTTACTTCACTTAGAATGACATTCTCCAGGAACATCCATGTAGCTGCAAATGGCATTATGTTGTTGGTTTTTATGGCTGAATAGTATTCCATTGTATAAATACACCACATCTTCTTTATCCAGGCATCTGTTGATGGACATTTAGGCTGTTTCCATGTCTTGGCTATTGTAAATAGTGCTGCTATGAACATTGGGGTGCAGGTTGCAGCCAAGCAAGTTTTGAGAAAACAGATTTCTACTTTTGTTTTCCAGAGACCATTTCTGGAATGACCCTTTTAAAGCCCAGGCTCAGTGTGCGGTGAGATTATCATACTAAAGGAAGTAGGTCAGACAAAGACAAATATCATATGATATCACTTACATGTGGAATCTAACAAAATGATGCAAAAGTGAACAAACAGAAGGAGACTCACAGACATAGAAAACTTACAGTTACCAAAGGGGAAAGGGGTGCGGGGGATAAATTAGGAGTTTGAGATTAGAAGATACAAACTACTATATATAAAATAGATAAATAACAAGGTTTTAATATATAGCACAGGGAGCTACATTCAATATCTTATAATAACCTATAATGGAAAAGAATATATAAATATATGCATAACTGAACACTATGCTATCCTCCATAAACTAATGCAACATTGTTAATCAACTCTACTTCAATACAAAAAAAGACACCAATATACAACCTCTTACATTTAGGTACATGTCTAAGTGTTGTAAACCGACTACACTTCAATAAAAAATAAGAATTAAAAAATATTTAAATATGTGTGTGTGTGTATATACATATATACACACACACAAATATATACACAATTCCAACCCTTTTGAGTTTAAAAAATAGATACCTATATGTATCTCTGTGTGTGTGTGTATAAAACCTTTAATAAGGCCTCCTTCCAGCTATAAAGTTCTGTGATTTTAAGGTAATATGTGCCTGATTTGGGATTTTGTTCCATAAGTTTTTCAAATAATAAGTCATTTCTAGATTCTGTCCATTTAACAAGGAGAAGGGGGAGGTGCTGGACAAAGAGAAGTCGGGAGAAAAGGAAGAGGCAGCGACAGAAACAAACACAGACTGAGCTGCAGAGGCGCAAAGGAGACCGTAAGGGGGGCGGCGGGTTCCCGGGGCCTCACCTCCAGCACCTGGCCTCTCCGAGAACATGATTCAAGTTCTTCCAAAGCCTGCTGCAGATTGAATGTGGTGCATGACTTGCAGGCAGATAAATGTAGTCGGTGGGGCTGAGTTCATCGCAGGCTCATGGCCACCTTTATTGGCCCAGGAAAAGCTGTCCTGGTGCTGCAGGAGCAGAGGAGCAATTGGGAAATGGAAGTAGATTATTTACCTGAAACAGGTCTGTGCAGTTTGCATGATGCGGTGGAAGTGAAGAAGTTACCCCGAAAGGTAGCTCCTGGGGAGCCTCTTGGACAAGTGACCAAATTCTAGTCCTTCTGGCTGCCATACCCCCGAAAGCATCGTCTCTACTGTCACGTGGGTGGGTTAGAGAGAGTCTATTTTTCCAAACTCACAGGAGAAGCAGAAAAGAAAGGGCTAACTGAATGGTTTTAGTAAAAGACAGTCCTGAGGGCATTTGGGTGTAGGTGTTGCTAACAGCAACAAAAGCTTTTGCGTGTTGCATATTATTAAACACTCTATGCGTACTTCTTGTGTTTATCGGCAAAGGAAGGCAAAGATGAAGATCTGTTTTGTGTACTTTTAGGACTACTTTGGTTATTTTACTTTGGGAAATTTGATATTGTAAAAGAATAAAGCAAGAATTGACTGGGCATGCCATTGCTGCTGGTCTTTGATGTTGCTTCTTCAGTTGCAAAAGGGTCCACTGACACTTTGTTGGAAAAGTTGGATAAGTCACATCCGCTCGGGACGAGGCACCAGGGCCTCTGTTTTGGAGAGGCTGGCGGTGTGTGAGCAGAGTGGGAAGGAAGCCGTCAGCAGCAGGGGTGTCCCTTGGTGACAGCTACTCATTGTCCCCAAGAACTTTGTTTTTAAATTGAAGTCTAGTCAGTTTACAATGTTGTGTCAGTTTCTGGTGGACAGCATAATAGTTCAGTCGTACACATACATATATTCATTTTCATATTCTTTTTCATTATAGGTTACTATAAGATACTGAATCAAGTTCCCTGTGCTATACAGGGACTACTGCTGGAATACTTTTTGTGCAGTAGGACCTTTTTGTTTATCTGTTTTATATATAGTAGTTAGTATCTGCAAATCTCAAAGTCCCAATTTATCCCTTCCCACCCCCTTCTCCACCATAACCATAAATTTGTTTTCTATGTCTATGAGTCTTTTTCTGTTTTGTAAATAAGTTCATTTGTCTTTTTTTTTTTTAGATTTCACACATAAGTGATTTCATATGGTATTTTTCTTTCTCTTTCTAGCTTATTTCACTTAGAATGACAATCTCCAGGTCCATCTGTGTTGCTGCAAATGGCATTATTTTATTATTTTTTATGGCTGAGTAGTATTCCACGGCATAAATATACCACAGCTTCTTTATCCAGTCATTCATTGATGGACATTTAGGTTGTTTCCATGTCTTGGCTATTGTAAATAGTGCTGCTATGAACATTGTCCCCATGAACTCTTAATACTTGAAAACTTATTACTATAGACTATTTGACATGCGCTTCCAAAGAGTTGTGAATGAGGCATCAAAATCAAATACTTCTCTACTTTGAAAATGCAACTTCCTTAGAGGATAGCTTGCATTTCTGATAACTTAAGTTGTATTTAGAAACAATCACAGTTCCCTAAGCACAGTATCTGACTCTAAAGAAATGCAGACAAAATGAAAGACGCTGACTACACAAACTCTCCAGAGGTTCCGCTCTGTCTCCAAACTGCAAGCCTGGCGCACTACTGCAATTCTCACCTTCCTGTCGTCTCTCTAAGACCCAGGGCTTACCAGCTCCCCACTAACCTGTTATGTGTCCCTAGTTAAATTCCTAACTGCTCTGATCTTTGATGACTTATCTGGACATTTAGCTATCGCTTACCTCATGGTATTGTGAGGATGAAATGATGCAGCATAATGTCAATCATCTGGTGGGTGTAAATTCTCCAACAGCTACTGCGCATTATTTTCTTCTGTGATTTTTCTCTGGCCATGAGGGGGCAGAATTAGCCTAGGATTGAAGGATGAGTTTTTAATCAACTTTCAATTTCCAAAGCTGTGGATGGTGGTGGCCAGGCTTCATTATGACTTTCTTTGGTCCTAGGCACTTTTGCCTTCATGGATGACTTCCTCCAGAAAAAAAAAAAAAAATTAAAAATTATAGTTGGGGGGATGGGTATCACTCAGTGGTAGAGCGCATGCTTATCATGCACAAGGCCCTTGGTTCAATCCCCAGTACCTCCAATAAAAAAAACAATAGAAATAAAAACTATAGTTTACAACTGTGTTGATATAAAGACAGTGGAATCCAGGTGCAATACAGGGAATGTAGCTGATATTTTATAATAGCTATAAATGGAGTAAAACTTAAAAATTGTGAATCACTATGCTGTATATCTGAAGGGTATCTGATACTGTAAATCAACTGTGCCTCAATTTTTTTTGAGTACAGAAAGTAGAATCTGGGCCTGGCTTATCATTATAATTCTATTCATTTTTTTTTCTTATTTAAAATAAAAAATTAAAGTACCGCTGTGGCCTCCCAGCAGTATCAGGGCCCCTAACACTTTCCCTGCTGTGCATAGTGATCAGGTCAGCCTTGGGTGGTGGTGGGGAGGGGCCAGTCATCACTGCTGATTTGCTGGGGGGAGGCTTGGGCTCTGGAAGTGTCTGAGTCCTTGCTGGGCCTCTTATAAACAGTATGCACAGTTGACCCTTGAACAATGCGGGGGTCAGGGGTGCCAACCCCTTGTGTAGTTGAAAATATGCTTGTAACTGTTGACTCCCCCAAACTGAACTACTGATAACCTTACCAATCACATAAATGGTTGACTAACACATACTTTCTAGGTTTTGTGTATATCATCATTTTATGCGCTCATGACACACCTACTTTTTTTTTTATATTTCTAGGCTACATGGTTTGTGAGTTTTTTTCAAATGGTCAAAAAACTCCAAAAAGCTTTTCCAATGATTCAATTATTTATTGAAAAAAAAAAATCTCAGTATCAGTGCACTCATTCAGTTCAGACCTGTGTTGTTCAAAGGTCAACTGTATTAGTTTGCTTAGGCCGCCATAACAAAACAGCACAGACCATGGCTTGAACAATACAACATATTTTCTCACAGTTCTTGAGCTAGAAGTCCAAAATCAAGTTGTCAGCAGGTTTGATTTCTTCTGTGGCCTCTCTCGTTGGCTCGTGGATAGCCTCATTCTCACTGTCTCCTCACCCCGTCTTTCCTCTGTCTACACCCATCCGTGGCATCTCTCTGTGTGTCTAAATTTCCTCTTCTTATAAGGATACCAGTCCGATTGGATAAGGGTACCCTTATGGCCTCATTTTAACTTAATCATGTCTTTAAAATCTCTACCTGTAAATAGAGCCATATTCTGAAGGTTCTGGGGTTAGGACTTCAACATACTAATTGGGTGGTGGGGACACAATTCAGCATATAACACAGTGTGACCTGCACAGTTGCTTATTGTCTCAAAGCCTGTTGCTCCATTTGTTAAAATGAGGCAACACCAGTAACTGCTTAATGGGCACAATAGGATTTTACCCTACCACCTAGATGGTGAAAATATTCTTGAACTAGACAGAAAAGATGGTTGTACCACACTGAATGCACTAAATGCCACTGAATTGTTCACTTTAATATTTAAACAACAACATAATTTAAAAACGGGCAAAGGACTTGAATAGTGTGTCTCTGAAAATAAACAAATGACTAACAAGGACATGAAAAAAACATTTAATGGCACTCACCATTCGGGCAATGCAAATCAAAACCACACTGAGATACCAGTCATGAGGTTACTCAGTCAAATGAGATTTCCAATCACTTCACGCCCATTAAAATCACTATACAGTTCTTAAAAATACAAAAAAGAACAAGTGTGGGAGAGGATGTGGGGAAACAGGAACCCTTTTACACTGCTGGTGGGAAGGTTCGATGGTGTAGCCACTGAGGAAGCCAGTCGGGTGTTTCCTCAAAAAGCTGGACATAGAGTGACCTTATGACCCAACAATTCTACTCCTAGGCAAGTACCCAAAGGCATGAAAGCAGGGATTCTGACTGATACTTGTGCACCAGAGAACACAGAACTGAGTCTATCAACAGGTGAATGGGTAAACCAAACGTGGTCTGTACACACAACGGAATAATATTCAGCCTTTAAAAGGATGGAAAGGCCAACACAGGCTACAACATGGTTGAACCCTGAAGACACTAAGTGAAATACACCAGATACCAAAGGACACATGTTAAGTGATTCCATTTATATGAAGCTCCTAGAACAAGCAAATTCACAGAGACAGAAAGAAGAGTGGTTACCAGGGGCTGGGAGGGAGGGTGGTATGGGGAGTTTTGCTTAATGGTTACAGAGTTTGGGAAGAGGAAAACGTTTTGGAAATAGACAGTGGTGATGGTTGCACAACATTGTGAATGTGTTTAGACACTGAATTACATACTTAGATTGTATGTTATATATTTTTATCACCATAAAATACAGTAAATCAATGAGATATTTTTCTTCTTTTCCAAAGAAAGTTCATTTTCTGTTATGTGAATGTCACCCAATTTTTTAAATGGAAGGACACAAATCATCAGATGTGCAGTTCAAACTGGTGTGGAGAAGGTAACAGGTTTGGTGACAGACATAAAGGAAAGCACGTTAAGACTCCTGGAAAAGGACAAAAAAGGAGCTTAGCCTTCAACAAGCACAGGCCCAGGGCTAGCCCCAGGGGACCCCAGTTGTGGCCCCAAGTCTCCCAGGAGCTCACAACTCCTTGAGGGGAGACAGACATCAAAACAGCACAATGAGTCAAGTTCTAGAAGAGCTGCACATGAGTAAGATTTGGAGATGGACCTGCTCAGAAGGAGAGGACCACTTCTGGGGTGGAGGCAGCCGTTACCCGGGGCTGCGTGGCCTCAGGAGCTCCAGCTCCGCAAGCTGCGCTGAGGTTCCCTGAAGCCTCAGTTTGCAGAATCCAGACAGCCCCATCTTGTTGGGGAAACTTGGTGGCTTCAAAGCTTTAGGAATGTACAAGAAATTTGGTAAACAGCACTGCGAGATGAGAGACTCAGAGAAGATCCCATTTCGAGAGAACCGGCGTAACGTTTACATTGGTCTGGCTGGGCACGCTGGCTCATGGGCGTTGCAAAAGCTACCCGCTTGGAAATCTGCCTGCCTGTCTGCCGTCAGTGGCACTGTTCTAATGGCACCTCCATCACTCTGTCCCCTCTTCTGCTTTATTGTGATTCAGGAGAAAGAGTCAACCAGATGCTGCTGGCTTTGAAGATGGGAGGGAGCCAGGAGCCAGGGAATGCGGCAGCCTCTCGAACCTGAACAAAGAAATGGCTCCTCCTCTACAGACTCCAGAAGGAATGTGGTCCTATGACCATCTTAATTTTAGCCCAGGGAGACCCATTCTGGACTTCTGACCTCCAGAACTATAAGATAAGAGATTTGTAATGTTTTAGGTCACTGAATTTGTGGTATTTTGTTTGTGCAGCAAAAGGAAACTAATATAGACCTGAAGGAAGAGTCGAGAAGTAGGGGAAGCGGGAAGACACTAGGCAGGAAATACTGTTCCATGCAGAGGAAACAGCTTCAGCATAATTTGAGGACCTGACGTCTACCCTGAGAGAGGAGGAGAGAGTAGCCAAGGTGAGGCTGGTGGATAAATCCCCAGGCAGGGATTTGGGGTTTATTGAAGAATAAGTGGAAGCCACTGAGGTATTTGCAGCAGGGAAGCAACACGATCAAGTTTGCTCATGAAAATGTTACACTCCAGTGTCCACTTCTGAGGAGATAAAGTCGATGTAATTTTCCCTGGTCTTACTATGCAATAAAATCTCTGGGCATAATAGGTAAAATGTAAGAAGACTCTGAACATTAGTTAGAGGCAGACAGACTAGGTAATTCAAAGCACAAATAACGACATGGTGGTGAGTTCCCGGGTTTTCTTTTTTCCTCCTATATCCCAGACTTAGAGTTGAAAAAGTTGGCAACCAGAAGATACTAATGGTAGGAATGTAAATTGGTGCAGCCACTATGGAAAACAGTATGGAGATTCCTTTAAAAAACTATAAAAACAGAGATATCATATTATCCAGCAATCCTAGTCCTGGGCACATATCCAGAAAAAAACCTCTAATTTGAAAAGACACATGCACACTAATGTTCATAGTGACACTATTTACAAATAGCTAAGACTTGGAAGCAACTTAAATGTCCATCGACAGATAACTGAATAATGATGTTGTATGTATATACAGTGGAATACTACTCAGCCATAAAAGAATTAAATCTTGCCATTTGCAGCAACATGGATGGACCTAGAGATGATCATACGAAGTGATTCTATATATCATATGTATGTACACACACACGTATATACCTGAATCACTTTGCTGTACACCAGAAACTAACACAACACTGTAAATCAGCTATATACCTCAAATAAATAAACCCCCCCAAAACCCCAAACAAAAACCCCAATGGGTACAGGGGGAAAAAGTGCCCACTGGAAGTAACAACCTGGATAAATCTCCAGAGAATTATGCCAAGTGAAAAAAAATTTGTCTCAAAAGATTACAAATTGTATGACTCCGTTTATACAACATTCTAGAAATGATAAAATTATAGTAGAAATGGAGAACACATTAGTGGTTGCTCGAGGGAAAGGGGGTGGGGTGGGGAGGAAGGTGGGCATGGCTCTCAGAGGGTTTCATGAGATCTTTGTGGTGGCAGAAATGTACTGCATCTTGATGGAAATTGTCTTAGCCTGTTTGGGCTCCTGTAACAAAATACCACAGACTGGGCAAACTAAAAACAATAGGAATTTATTTCTCACGGGTCTAGAGGCTAGATGGTCAAGATCAAGGTGCTAGCATGGTCAGGTGAGGGTCCTCTCTGGGTTGCAGACTTCTGGTTGTGTTCTTACTCGGTGGAAGGGACTAGGGGTCTCTCTGGACCCTCTACTACAAGGCAACTCTTCCTACATGACTTCAGCGCCTCCCAAAGCCCCCACCTCCTATGAGCATCATCTCTGGGGGTTAGAATTTCAGAACATGAATTCAGGTGGGAAGACAGAGACCACAGCAGAAATGTCCTGTTTCCTGGCTGTATTGACGACAGCACTGTTGTGATATCATATAGTTTTGCAAGATGTTACCATGGAGGGAAGATGGGTAAAGGGCATGACAGGCTTTTACTGTATTATTTCTTAAGTGTATGTCAATCTACAATTATGTCAGAATAAAATGTTTAATTAAAAAAAATCAAGAGTTGGATTGGGGGTAGCAAGAGTGGCTGAGGGTGGATCCCTCGTATTCAAGCCTTTCATCTTAAAGACAAGGAGAGATCACGCGGCTTTGTCAGGTTTAGGGTCGGCGAGTGAATGGTGGGGCTGGATACTCCAACCTGATGTCTGAGTGACTCCGTTTCACCCAGATTGTCCACCATTTTTCAGGGTGACTTTGTATGACTCCTGTGCCTTCCAAAGAACACTGGGACAATGTGAGTACTGAGGAGTAACAATAGAACTCTGTTGCTGGTCGCTGAGTCCAGAGCTGAGGTAGGGGCAGTCCAGAGCTGAGGTAGGGGCGGATGCTAGGAATGCCAAAGGCATTTTACCCCATTCAGCAAACCCAACTTAATGTTGCAAGAAACTGATTCAGAAGCTTTAAAATCTGAGTGGTTCGCAGCATGCAGTCCCAGGAAGAAATTCCAAGGGTTCCTGCTAAGATTTTCATTACTGGGTTTTTGAAGCTGGGGCCAGAAACACTGGCAAAGATTACTCGTTTAGCAAAGCAGATTTTAAAAAGGATTTCTTACCTTTCATGCTGTTTATAAGACTGCATTTCAGGTAGAGCAAGGTTTTGGCTTCTTTGGCCCGTAACCGTTACCAGTTTTGTTCCTTACTCACACATCGTGGTGGACTGAATCATCACATCAGCCCCTCCCTGTTCTCTGTTCACGCTCTTTCCCACGTAGCTCTGCAATTCTTCCCACCGTGGGCAGAGTATTTTTCCCTGTGTGGTTGATGTTGAGCTTGGCCATGTGACTTGCTTTGGTCGGTGGAACATTTAGGGATGAGAGAACAGCAGAGGCCTTAAAAGTGCCTGTGTGGTTTGGCTTAGCCCTCTTGCTCTGGGGAGCTGCCAGGGCGAGGAGCATGAGAGATGCTTGAAATCTGCCAGCACCAAAACTACAGGTAGGCTCTGCTGAGCCAACCCACAGTCAACCTGCAGACCCACCGGCACGAGAGTAAATGCTCACTGTTGTCCTCCACCGAATCCGGGGTAGTTTGTTACATGACAACATTGCAACGATAGCTCACACACACATGCACACACACACACGGCATATATTCTAATTCAGATTTTGTGTATATGATGCGAGGGTAACTAAACAGCTTATTCTATTTTTTACTATTTTTCTTTCCAAAGGAATTCTTTAAAAATGTATAACTTTAAGGTTTTGCTCATTTTAATTTCAGCTTTGACTTAATCTTGCCAATAATTGTATTAACTGCTTGAGATGACCAGTTCTTTAAAAGGAAGTTTCCTCTGAGTTGTGGTGACAGATACATCACTTATTTCATCACACCCACCTGGAACATCACAGGGAGACGAGGCAACGTGCCAAATGAGGCTGTCGCCTCCTTCTTCTAAGATGCATTTTTTTCCCAAGGCCAAGAGGAGATACTGACACTTTGACAGCTTTGCTGTAATGATGTTCTTAATCCTTAATTGGAAAATCCTTTTGCAGAAGAACCCAGTTTGACCTTTGCTTTCCTGGAACAGAGGTCTCTGGACAATTCCAGGTCTCTTCCAATAGACTCTGAACCTCTATTGGTGAAGACCTTCCCCAATTACCTTTCTGTGATGGTCTATTCTACAGCAAAGAAATGGCCCAGATCTCTGTATATCAACCTGAGCAAATCTCAAAAATAAAATGTTGATTGAAAATAACCAAGATGCCAATGGATACGTACTAAGTATGTGATTTATGTACTTAAAAAAATACACCACTCCTTCCTGCCTGTGGGTGCTGGAGAGTAAGCATCCTTCCAACCTCCCCTTCTGCTTCTGCCGCGTCTAAGCCAGGCTCGAAAAGGGCTGGAACAGCCGCGGAAGGGCTCCGGGGAGAGCTGGGCTTTGAAACAGCGGGTGAGTCGGAGGGTGGATTTTGAGCCGTGGGGAACGCCCACCACTATGTGGGTGGGAGACCGAGACGCCAAGCGTCCCCGTGGAAAAGGCGGGTGCAACCGGGAAGGCAGTGCCACGAGAAGAGGACGGGAAAGTGGTGGAAACAGAGGGCTCTTGAGAGGAGGTTCTCCAGGACCAGGTGCCCATTTCACTGTAGAAGAGCTTTCTGTGGGTGGCAGGAAAGACAGCACTGGGGGACGTCACCCACGAGGTTAGTGTGGACATTGCGGGAGAACTGAAGTGGGTGAAATCCTGACCGACCAAGGGGGTGGTAAGAGAGACTCTGCTTTTGTGACCTTTGTGACTCCACAAGCTGTCATTCAGAAGTACCGCACTGTGAATGGCCACAATGGTGAAGTGAGGAAACCCCTGTCCAGGCAAGAGATGGCCAGGGCTTTGTCCAGCCAGAGGCTGAAGTGGTTCTGGGAACTTGGGTGGTGGTCGTGGGGGTGGTTTTGGTGAGAATGACAACATTGGTGGTGGAGGTGACTTTGGTGGCAGCCAGGTGGTGGTCGGGTTGGGAGGCTATAATGGGTTTGGTGATGATGGAAACAGTTTTGGGGCTGGTGGAAGCTACCACGATTTTGGCAGTGACAACAATCAACCTTCAAATCCTGGACCCGTGAAAGGAGAACACTTAGGAGGCAGCAGCTCTGGCCCCTTGGTGGTGGACGCCAATACTTTGTCAAACCACAACACCAAGGTGGCTGTGGCAGTTTCGGCAGATCTCTGGAGGCCTTCCCCAGCGTGGTCACCCCCTCCTCTGTTGGTCACCCCTCTTAGATGCTTGCTCAGCCCATGCATGCCCCACCCTCTGAACTGCCTGCTCACTCGCCCACATCCCCTACCCACCATGAGCTTCCGGAGGGCAAGGCCTTGTTTGCCAGCCCCAGCCCCAGCCCAGAGCGTCCAGTCAAGGACAGCATGGAGGATTTGAGGAACTGGAGGAAATTCCGAGTGGTGGAGGGATGGGGCTGCAGAGGAAAGAGGGGGCAGAGATGTCAGGTTTGCCAGCACAGGTCCTCCTGATCAGCAGACCAGGGCTCTAACACTTCCTGTGCAGATGGGACATCTAATCTGTCTTTATACCTCAGTTTCCTCATCTACAAAGTGGAGATTAAAAACCACATCTACCTCACCAAGTTGTTGTGAGGATTCACGAAGGTGATAAATACCAAATGCTTGGCGCTTGGTCAGTAACTGACAGTTACCATCCTTATCTGGGGGTGAGGGGAACACCACGGAAGGATCTTAAGGGAGTGGTTCTGACAAGCGCAGAACTGTTTTTCCAAGATCCCTTGGGCTGGCAGCAGTTGGGGAAGGATGTGAGGGGCGCCCAGACTCATCAGCTGTTGCAGTACCTAGGGGGTACTTGCCCCCGTGTTTGCACTCTTCCAGGAACCATCTTACCATCTCCAAGAGTCTGAAATTAAAAATACAAAAGGGAGAAAAATTCTCAAGGCAATTCCTATCTGCATGAGCCTCCACCCTCGGCATCCTGGCCCATTCATGCCCAGGGCCAGGGATGCAGGCTCCAGGTTGGGCAGTACCTACCTCCCAGGTGGGCCATCTCACAGGATGCTGTGCAGAGGTGGGAACTCCTTGGCTGGCCCCGCCCCGCCTTGAGCTACAGCCAATCAGATGGTGTGAGGCCAGCAATGAGTCCTCTGAAGAGTAACTGAAAGGGAGGAGAATTATGAGGTCTTCAGATGCTCAGAATCGGCAGGATGAAGGGGACCTCAGCTGGTCTGTCAAGTTGTAGGGTCTGTTGATTAGGGAGCTATTTATTTACCCATGAAGGGTTTCCTGAGCTCCTACAAGACGTGGCAGGCACTGTTTTAGGTGCCTGGGAGGCCACAGGAGGGACCAGAGAGATAGTCCCTGACCTCAAGGAGACTGCATTTCAGTGATGAGCATATACAGGGAGGTGGTGGTAAGTTCTAGAAAAATAAATCATCGGAAACAGGATGCATGATGGGAGGGGATACACTTTCAGGCAGTGATCCCAGAAGGCCAAGATCTGAACAGTGCCTGAGGGGACCATGGAGCAATGTCGGAGAAGGGCCTTCCAGGCACAGGGGACACCGAGTGAACACCTCAAAAGAAGGACCATGCCCGTGCTGTTTCAGAAACTGCAAAGGGTCCGCAACGCAGAAACAAAGCTATGGGCTGACGGTGAGGAAGGAGAAGACACTGCATGTTTGAGAAAGATGTTATGCAGGACTCACCTGTGGCCCTGGAGATTGAAGAATTGGGAATTCTCTAGAACAGTTCTCAAGAGAGGTCCCAGAACCAGCTGCAGAAATGAGGTGTCCATCACATGAGGAGGGCAGGACACGGTTGGGGATCCTTCCATGTTTCAACCAGTCCTCACTCTCAGGACTGAAGATTCTGTGATGGGGGATGCTCAAGGGCTAACACTGCCGTGGGTGGTCATGCCTCTCCCTCCTAAAGGAAGAAGAGGTGCAGAAGAGGACTCTTCCCCAAGTCACCGTGAAACCGAACCACAGCAGAAAAACAGCTGCCAGGAAGGATGCTCCCCAATGTGACAGATGACACAGAGATCTTTATTGCGGAAGCCTAAGAATTGGAAGGAGGCCGGCAAGGGAAACGGGGCACCGCTTTTCCTCTGGACAGAGGAAGGACACTCTCAGGAATCACGCTTCTTTCCGGAACGCGTAAGCGTGGGGTTAAGGAGCCGTGTTTCCAGAGTCACTCTCTCACCAGTATGCACTGGTTAAACAAGGAGGTGAGACCCAGAAGACTCACAGCCTAACCTCACGTACAGCTGCGAAGGATATGATAAAAGGTGAGACCTTTTTAAAAGTAAATGAACATATTCCACCGTATTTGTACTCTCACAAGGAGCTTCCTTAACAAGCTAAGCTCTTATTCCAAATATGTAGTGAATATCTGAAATTTATTTTGACCTGAACTTTAACTGCTGTTTGCTCTTCCAGGTGTTCAAAAATCACACCTGAAATACTCGTTGGGCAGCCTGACCCAACTTCATTGGGTGTGACTCCAATCTGAGTATTGGCTGTTTCCAAACACCAAATTCCCTCACAAGAGATGATCTGCCACCTCTGAGCAAACTTAAAAAGCTCCAGCACAGGCTCAGAAGGTCACATGAAGGTGGAGTTCACCATACGTTCTGAGCACAGGACAGTCCTGAGAAAACGGGGACCACTGTGGAAGGGACAATGCTCGCTGTGATAGGTAACTTTGGAATGTCTATTTAAATAAAAGAAAAACACAACTTTATGACTTTACAGGTCAACTTTTAACTTATGAAGCCAAAAGAATAACACCCTCAAGAGTTACTTGAAAGATTATCCAAAAAAAAAAAAAAATTTTTTTTATTTTCATAAATTAACACACACAACAGTGGGAATTTTAGAGTCACAAACTACCAAACAGAAAAGGGACTGCAGGGGCATCAGGTTTGCCAATGTTACCAAAAATGTACAAATTTCACTCAACTACTGACCATGATAATATATAAACACTTCAGGCAGCGATTTTCCGGCCCAGAACAGCCCAAGGAGATGCTGAGGCCTCTCACCAAGAATTAAAATCTGATTCAGCACCAGAGAGGGGTTCGTGAAGACACACAGCAAACAGGCATTGAGCCTGAGGGTTTGCTGTGCTGGGTGGCCAGCGGGACAGGGACCCTCACTTCACCATCAAAATAAGTGGACTTCGCTGCTTGATTTGTGGCTAGGTGGTCATACTAACCTTTGATTTTAGTAAAATTAATCCTTCCTTTCCAGTCAGCTTTTTAATTCTATGAGAAGTTCAGCTGTGGTGAGGAGCCCTTCCCTTGCATGAGTCCAGGAAAGGGCATGCTGCACCTCTGGCCAATAACTGAGGCTCTGGATACAGCCGCCCACAGTACGGTGTTCAGGGGTCCTTTCCATGATTCGGGGAAAAGCTTATGGAAACAAAACACAACAAGGGAATTCAAGAAAGCACCAACTGCATACTCTCCCCCCAGGGGATGGGAGAAAAGTACCGCTGCCTAAAAGTTGGACTTTCGCGGACTTCAACATACACGGTATTGGTGATGAGATGAAATCCCAGCCTGGAGACAGAGCACTGGCTGTTTCCGTCGGGCTGTGCTGAGCCCTGGGCCGGCTGCCCGGCTGCACCCTCCGCTGCTCTCAGCCTGGCGGGTGGGGAGGATCGTGTCTGGGGTGGGGTCTGGAATTCACCTTAGGTTGGCTCTGGCGCCGGCGCAAAAGACCCTTTCAGGCAAAATTGTGACAGACTGTCATGATCTTCACAGCTCTGGGGGAGCGCTGAGTTTCGGGACTCACAGCGCGAGTTTCTGAGCTCTCCGGGCTCCAAGTAAGGCAATCGCTACGTGTCTCTCCACTGTCCCTCCCGCAGCTGCCGCTCCCCGAGGAAGGTCAGCGAGAAAACGCGGACATGATCTGCTGTAACGCGATGAGGTGCGTTTAAACGAACAGAGAAACGAAGCTGGAAAGGAAACCGAAAGACAGAAGGAGAGGAAGGGGGGGAAGGGCAAACATAGCTCAAAACTGACGGATGGAAAACAAAAACACAGTTGAAAACTTCAGTGAAAAGCTGATTGGACCTGAGATTTCTCCTCTTTCCCATATTAAAAACACTAAATCTCTTGAGCTTAAAGTCGAATTAATTATTAACCACACTCCCTATCGCTTGGGGTGGGAAGCCTCCCGTTCTTGGAAACTGCACCCACTCCCACGCCAGCAGCAGACTGCCCATGACTCCGGGCAGGGGGTGGCCCGCAGCCGCCCGGCGTCCCCGACAGGGGCAGGCACCCCGGTCTCTGAGGACCATGGGCGGTGCTGCAGCTGGCTAGGCTGACGGTAAACACGGAGGTTAAGACAGGTGGGGCTGAGCTAAAATCCGATGTGGCAACTTCAGGTGAGCAATTTCAAGTTTGCTATGGGGGCCCTTTCTTCACTTTGAAATGACGAAGGGCCGGGGCCAGAGGCAGGCCAAGAACACAGGGAGGGGTTGGCCTCAGAGAGCTTTCTCCTGCATTCCCAGGACAAGGAGGGCCCCCAGTTTCCACTTTCTCCAAGCCTCCCTTCCCAGAAGCCAATGTTCCAAATCACCACTCCTGGCCCTTCCAAGTGTCACGCTTGCCCCAGGTGAACCGGAAACTGCATCTCCACAAGGCTGGTGACGGCACAGCTGCTCCCACAACTTCAGTCTGCAGGATGACGTGGTTGCCAAGGTGCTGACTCGTCTACACTGGCAATGGAGCTGGCGAGCAGGGCTCAGTTGATCTGCTGGGAGTTTGCAAGCCGTCCAACAGGAGCTCCCTAAAAACATCCACATGAGCACAGACTCATCCCACTCTTCTAAGCAAAAACACAGAGAGAAGCCTTCGTGCCTAAGGACCCTGTCCCAGGAAGGGAGAGGTACCGAGGTGAGACACAGGTCATGTCTACACAGTCTGGGCAAAGCGGACACACAGCAGCGGAATCTGGTTCGCATCACTCAGAGCCAGAGTGGAAGCTGGGCACTCCTCTGATGCCACTCGGCCTTAGAAGCCACCTGGATGCCTGGGCGTATTTCATTTCCTAAACACTATGTCTGAGGCTGGGGGCCTGCAAGATGGGAGTGGCACTTTGTTTTCCTCGCATTGTCAGTTTTTCTGCTCCACTGTGGCACCGACGGTCAACCTGCAAAGGAAACGCACGTAGAGACCCCCTACCCCTACCCACTAACAAACGGGGACACTGAAGGAACCCAGGAGACATGGTCCCCAGAGCCTGACCATTTCCGGCGGCGCTGCTCCTCGGAGGATGGAGGAGGGGACCAGTGTCCTGAGGTGAGGAGGGGGCTGAGCATCCCTCCCGCCAGCAAGGAATGTGAATTCTCTGCACTCGTCTTGAGAGCGAGTAAGTGAGACAGTGAGGGAGACAGCAAGTGAGAAAGAGAGAGAACACAAGGGGAGGAGAAGGGGAAGCAGGGGAGGGCACACGACCAGTAAGTGGAGAAGGAAGGAAACCTCAGGCCCTCTGGCTCCCACTGCGCACCCTTCTGAGCCTTCTGCCCACAGACTCCCACAAAGCCCAGCCAGCTCTGTCTGGCATTCTTTAAGAACTTCCAGTAGGTTTGACACAGGAGCCCAGAGTACAATGAGGTGCCTGAGGTGGGGCTGGCCATGGAACTGTGACCCCGCCACCTCTCCCCACATGCGGAGCAGGCTGCTCCGACAGCTGCGCCCACCCCTGCCACGGACCACCACTGCAGGTGAACCCACCGAGACCACCCCCATCCTTCGGACTTTTTAAACAACTCGGAGAGAGACCTGCTCTTACTTCTGCCATTAAAATAAACACATCTACTTCACGGGCAAGAATGAGAACCCAGGTGAAAATGGAGCTCCCTCTAATGCATTCTGTGAGGAGCTGGAGGTGGGGAAGGGGCTGCTGGAAATGCGTGAGCTGGGAAGAGGCCCTCTGCTCACACCCTGTGCACCGACAAACTGGGTCAGATGCCTGTTGTGTGTTCTGAAGACGGTATTGTCTCTCTCCTTGATGTCTTAAAAAAATTGTTTTAAAATCACATTTAAAGGCTCCAAACATGCAGCAATAATAAAAAAAAGAAAAAAGAAAAAAGAAAGAAAACAAATGAAAATAATCAACACTACAACATTAAAAAGTGCAACTTACTTCGAAGGGGGCCTGGACGGGCTCCTCTGGCACTAGTGACCCACAGTCACAGAGGGGAGAAAATGATGGGGAAAAGCACACGGACACACACGCACACGGACACACACGCTCCCGGTTCTGGACAGAGGGGCTCAAAGGATTAGAAAACACAACAGCTCATCTTTCCTCAGCTACTGAAGTGAGCCAGTGAGACCACGCGAGACAGGACGCCAGGTCCCCCTCCCTGGGCCACGTCTCTACATAATCTTGGTCTAGCACCACCGTAAACAGCGCAGAACCTTTGCATGGACGTGCAAACACGGAGTCCTTGGAATCCTAGTGTTACTGAAGGGATGCTGCGTCTTCCTTCTGTGGACAGCAGAGTGGGGAGAGGAGGCCAATGGTGTTCAGGACCGTTTCCAGGAGAAAGGGAGCGTTCCTGAGGTTCTAGACTCAGCAGTACAAGCTCGAGGACCCTCCTTCACCAGCCCCTAGAAAGGCCGCTCTCGGAAACAGGTGAGAATCTGTAGACTGCATGTAAGTGGTCTGGGCGGTAGGGCTAGACTAGGCAACCTCGTCCAAGGAGGCCCAGAAGGTCCAGAACTGAGACCCCCCCAGCCCGAATTGCTTCTCAACAACTGGGTGACGGCTCCTGCTCCTCTTCCTTGGCAAAGAAGGTCTCCAGCTCCATGAGCTTCTGAATCAAAAGCGCATCCAGCTCTCGACTCTGCAGAGCCGCCTTCTGGGCCCTGGTGAAGCTGCCCGCCACCTTGACCTTACCACGTGCCCGCCTCTTCCGCGGGACTGTGAAATCCTGAAACTCTAGAACGCGCTTCCTCTTCTGCTGGCTGATTGAGATGAGCGTACCATTTCGTTCCTTGGGTTCCTCAAAGATGGTCTCTAGACACCTGAGGGTGGAGCACAAAACAGAGTCACCAATATGCGGATTCTTGCGCCATCAGCCCCCTAGCCCAACTCAGCTGTTTCCTCTGGCTTGCAGCTATTTTTTTGATGAAAAAACACAAATGAATGAATACACACTACAAGCACATGGTGAAGAAACAAAAACTGGACAAAAGGGTAAAGAATTAAAGTGAGGTGAACCCCCCCAATGGGCAACAGCAGCAAGAGTATTTGGTGTGCCCTCCCAAAGCCATGTACAGACACACGTCTGTAAGCAGGCATGCACCACCAGAGGGCAGCCCCTCTCTGTGACGGGCCGGGGGTAAATATTTTAATATTTTTAATATTTTAAAATATGTATAATATTAAAATATTAATGAGCCACACAGGTCTCTGCAACAGTCTTTTCAAAAACAAAAAACAAAACACACAAAAAAATCTTTGAAAAGATAGGAATCATTCCTAGCTCATAGGCCGGGAAAAAAAGGGAAGAAAACTGGTTGCTGGCTGGATCTGGCCTGGGATCTGCTGACCCGCGACATCTACGCGACGCTCTGGTTTTTCCCTTACTCAAGTGATAGCAGAGGACACGCACTGTCCTGTATACTGTGCCTCTCCGACCTCTCGGTAACCTTTAAGCCTGTCCCAACCAGGTACATGGGTATCTGATTCATTCTTTTAAATGGCTCTGCAGTGTATCCTATTATAAGGATGGATTGTAATTTAATCAGAACCTGATCCACGGATATTTTAAGTTGTTTCCAATCCTTCCCTGACATTTAGCAACGCTGCAAGGAGCGGCCTTGTACAAACGCCTCCAAGCGAATGTTCACCTTGCAGGATAAATCTCGCCTGCTACGTCCTAGACACAACGGGAACTGAATAGATGTTCAATGACTTGAACTGAAGTTAGACCCAATGGTAGCCCAGTGACTCTCTTCCTGTTAGGGTTTGGAGTCGTATCCGAAGACCCAATGAGTATCAGTCCTGAAGACAGCGGCCTATTTGCTAAAAACGCAAGCCCAAACTGAGAGACGACCTAACGTGACACATTTCTTTCCCTTCCTACCACCGACCCCACATCGAGTGTGGGGAACTAAAAATCTCAGTTCTAGTTGTGGTCAAGACCTGATGTCAGAAGAGCTGAACATGAAACTTCCTGTGGTGAAAGGACTGGAGATTTGCATCGGTCCTTTTGGGAGCCCTCCCCACCCACCCCTTCCTACCTGTTTGTCTACCCACCTGTTTGCAGGAGGAGATTTATAGTTCTTATTGGTATATATTTCTTCTAAACTAAACTCCTTTTTCTTTAACCTGAAAAGAGAAAAAAATAAATAAGTAAATAAGGTTTCCCAATTCTGCCCTTACCTTCTTTCTCTTTCGACCTTCCTGTGAGGAGCTTTACGCGTGCCCCACGTGGATGCGCAGTGGACTTTCTGGTCTGGGCTGCCCATCCTCAGCTCTGTGCCTGTTAGCCCAGTTTTACTTACTGGGAATGATATCACTGGGTTTGACCTGTTATTTTACAGCTTCTTCTTGTCCTACTTCTCTTCTTTTCCTTGACTGTCCTGTTTCTTATCCTCCTCGCCTGGCTTGAAAACTACACAATTCTGCTCGTCTGGCGGCTGGCAAGAATTTGAATGAGCATATTTAACTTAGAAACCAAAGTGCATCGGAACTTCTACCCTCTTCCCAAACAACACAAGGTCGCTGGAACTTCTAAGTGATCAACACTGTCCCAATTTATAGTAATACAGTATAGTATAGTAGTGTTCTACTGCATCTTATTCTGTAATTTTTTAAAGAAACCAGGCCGTTTGGTCTGTGGCTTCCCCAGTCTAGATCTTGATTACATCCACAGAGTGTCAGTTAACATGCTCCTCTGCCCCAAACGTGTGGGACGCACTCTAGGTACCTCCTATAGGCTGGTAACTAGGTACAGATACAAGCGAGTCAGGTGTTCCGGGTTTTTTGATGGGCAGACTTTTAGATGGTGGTGTATACTCCCTTCCCTCATGAGGGCCGTGATACCCGGCTGTCACCCTTTTTGTGTGTTAGCAGTCACTGACAAGTATTGAATATATTTATTAGTTCATTAGGGTTGCACATGGTGACAGTCAACCATTCTTTCAGTAGAATTCTTCCACCTAAAGAAACCTTCGGGCTCGTCCACAAACCAGGAGGAACCATTTGTGTAGGAAAAGCAGGAGGTATGCTTCGTTCTTTCCCTTTGTTTAACAGTTTCCAAAACAAGGAATTGCTTGTATTTTGAAGATTTTTGTGTCTGTTATTTACAGAGTTCCCTGGCTTCTCTTAAGATCATCTTTGTCTTTGGAACTCTGCAGTTTTCTTAAGACGCAGTTAGGTATGAAATCCTTTCCACTGATCCTGCTTGGGATTAGAATCTTTCACCAGCCTTCACCATCCCCCTTCTCCTTCTCCTCCTGGAACTCTGCTTAGATGCCTGCTAGATCCTTTAAATTGTCTCCATACCTCTCACCCTCCCTTTCTATATTTTCCATCTTTTTTTGTTTCTGTGCTTCATAGCGAACATTTGTTCAGGCTTGTTTTCCATTTCTTTAGTTCTACTTAGCTCTGTTTAATCTGCTGTTAAACTCATCTACCGTGGTTTTATTCTGATCACTCTATTTCACATTTTTAAGAAATTTTCTCTGGTTACGTTACAAATCCACTTGGTCAGTTTCAAGTCTTTTGATCCTTTACTCAATCCATTTTTATTTCCCTAAACATATAAAAACATACTAGATTATATTCTTCTCCAATAATCCCAGTATCAGGGGTCGTCTCAGATTTGAGTCGCTGTTAGGTCCACTGGCACTCAGGCACGAGACCCTTGTTTCCCTCCACGCTTCGAAGTTTACTGTGAATTGTTTTACATACCCTCCCTTAACTTTTATTTAGGGCCAGATTGGGAAGTGGATTTCTTGAAATGATGTATTTGTTTCTGTCAGGAGCCTGAGGGAACTACAAACCAGGGACCACTGCAAACTGAATTCTCAGCCTAAAGTTTTTTTCAGTCTGCCCAGGAGGCATGGATTCAGGCTGCAAATCCAGGAGAGGGCCAGCTTGTGGCTATAAATGCTCAAAGGTGAGTCCTCTTCCTCTGCACAGGGACTGGATTTGGGGAAGGTGGTTTTCTTTGTTGTCCCCCGGGTGGGAAACAAATATATATATGTATATGCACGCCTGGGACATTGTGCTGTATACCAGAGATTGACATATTGTAACTAACTGTACTTCAATTTTTAAAAAATGGCTTTTCGGTTCTGAGTTAGAACAAACCTATAAATTTGTAAGGCCAGAGACAAAACATCAGGCATTTCTCAAAATCTGTTTTTGAGAAACGATGTCTCTTACTTCCATGACTTCAGAAATGGTTTATATAAAACCAGAAGTCTTAAGAATTTTTACATGCATACCTTGTAGACGTTGTGGGTTTTGACTCCAGACCACCAGAATAAAGCGATTCTTGCAATAAAGCAAGTCACACAAAATTTCTGCTTTCCGGTGTGTATGAAAGTTATGTTTACACTATACTGTAGTCTATTAACTGTGCAATATTATGTCGAAAAAATAATGTAAATAGTCTTAATTAAAAAATACCTTCTTACTAAAAAATGCTAACCATCATCAAGTAATTTTTTTTTTGCTGGTGGAGGGTTTTGCCTCAACATTGATGCTTGCTGACTGATCAGGGTGGTGGCAGCTTAAGGCTGAGGTGACTGTGGCAATTTCTTAAAATAGACAACAAATTTTACAAAACCACATGGGAAAAGTGGAAGAAGGTCGATCATGAGCACAGTAACAGTTAACTACTGCATCTGTGTTGTGCGAAGCAGTGAAATAGATACAGAGCACAGTCTTTCCTCCGTTGGACTGTACAGCAATCTTAAGTGTCGGGAATTCTTGTTTGCATTTTACACATAAGTCCTTTAAGCTCACGAAGTTAAATAACTCACCTTGGGTTACTTGAGGGACACTCTTAGGCTCCCATTTGCTGATGAGAAATGAAGGCGTGAAATCCACAAGAAATCATACCTCTGGAGATCTTTTTAAAAATGTTTATATTTTCATAGTGTCTGTGTAATACACATCATTCCACAACTGGAATCATGTCAAATACATAATTTGGACTCACACCTAACACATAATTTAGTCATCTGATCTTCTTTCCGCTTCACTTTATAGGGATTAGCAAAATCATCTCAGTCGTAAAAAATAAATTCAAATTTTTAAAGGCTATAATGTAGACCAAAATGTGGATCTGGCATTTTCTTAAAAAAAAAAAAAAAAAAAAAAAAAAAAAGACACTAAACTTCTTTCCCTTGTGACATTTAGGTCCCTTCCCAGTTTTGCGCACAGGGTGCTGGGAGCTTGGGCCATGGGGTGAAACCTGTGTGAGACAGGAACCCCCTGTGGCAATGACGGATGCTGCAGCCTAACACGGGCTTCTTCTGAGCCACTGAGCCCAGGCAGCCTCACCTAACCTGGGGACCACAGCAGTGCCTGCCTCCCAGCACCGCAGAGGATGGCCTGGGATTGTGCACATGAAGGGACAGCACAATACCTGACACAGAGAGCTCGATAAAAATGCCTGAGAACGCCTGCAGCTATCCGTACACGTAAATCTCTGGCCACACTACCAACGGATTCTTTTGGATAAACTCCTAGACGTGTAAAAAATAGCTCAGAGTATATAATCATCCAAAAGGTCGTCACATTTTGCCCAAGTCTCCCAAAAGGCGCACCCACGTGTGAGGGAGGACGAGCTCACCTTTTGGGTCGAGGAAGGCCCATGGGGGTGAGGTTAGGGTCTGGCTTAGGAATGGTTTTCCGGATGCGAATCTGTGAGACTTTCTTTGGCCTCTTCTCTGGCTCCGCCTATTTTTAAGGGTTAAGAAGAAAGACAGTCAGGTTGTCAGACTTTCTAAATATATAAAGTCCCTTTCCTTGACACTCAAGACACTGCTTCCTCAGTGTGCAGATGATGTCAGTGAGCAGTGGGTGACCCAGAGTCCCCTCCTGCTGCTGCCGACAGTGTTCCCAGCACCTGTCCCGCGATATCCCTGTCCATGCAGTTCAGGTACTGAGATGATCAATAAGGAAGTTTGCAACTGCTGGAGACAGCAGACATGGCAAAATTAAAAAGCACCTTTGTTCACTCGTCTTTGAATGCATGAGGCCGCTTGCTCTGTGGTCCAATTCTCTAAATGCTGTCATCAAGAAAAAATGGAGATGGAGGGATGAAGGTATCCTTTAGTGGCCAAACAGAAGAGCTCCCGCCTTGGCCATCTCCAGTACTCAGCAGGAGTTAAAGGTGGTTAAGTGAAGACACTCAGGGGCCCGTCTGTACCTGCCACGTGACCCGTGGTCATCGACGGACACCTCCAGCGCCCCCGCCACCTAGCCCACCAGCACTTTAAACTCACCTCTTTCTGCTCCGGAGGGCTGCTCTGTGGTCGGGGACACACTGCTGTCACACCATCCAGTTCATCAAATCCGGGAACCTGGAGCTCAGAGGCTGAAAGCAGGAGCTTGCTGACAGCTGAGTCTGTTACCAAGCGAGACTTTGGTACCAAAGCAGGGAATGGAGGCTCCAGCCTAGCACCATGGAGAGAAAAACAGAGAAGAAAAATATGAAACGGGTTTCTAACCTGGCACATTCATCTTAACATCCAGACCAGAGCTGAATGATGTTTCCAGCCAACCTGTCCTCTAATTACTTCTGGACACAGCCTGTGTCCACCTATGTAAAAAAGTACGAGAATGCGGTGGATCCACTTCCTTACTGTGGAATAATGAAACAAAGAAAATGCTATGAATAAGGACAAATGTAAAATGAAAGGCTTTTGGGGAGGGGAAGAAGAAATCTAGTGAACTGAACAAATGAATTGTGTTTGGATGAGATCAACCCTATCTGGGCACTGAGCTCGGCTAAGTGACCAGAGAATAGCTTGAGAGGGGACTTGTGGTACAATGTGGCTGGTGATCAACTTATTTCAGTAAATGGTAGTGATTACACATCCTTAGTGACACAGTCCTGAGGCTGAGTCTCAGATTGTTCATCCGAGAGACACAGATCAGGTTCAGAAGGAGAACAAGAGGTCGGAATCACACCATGCCTGACACACTGGCTGCTAGTGGACGGACACATGGACACACACTTGGCCATAGCTCCGGGGGCTCACCTCATGTGACTGCCGCTGGTGGTATAAGCAGCCTCCATGCCCGGGATAGGCACATACGGTAACAGGGTGTGGCTGGCATGGAGCAAAGGCACAAGAGCAACAGGTTAGGGTGGTGGGGCAGCAGGGGAGGCCCTGATGCACAGGGGGCTCAGGACGGTGCTCAGCCAGAGCCCCTGGAAGACACGCGACAGTCACTCAGCAAGACGATCGCCTCCCTCCCAGCCAGGAGAACTACACTGCTGTGCCTAGCGCTGGAGGGGAGGCAGGCCATGGGGAGGAGGCAGGAGAGAGTGAGCAACAGAGGGCACTAAGAGAAAGAGGGGAACCAGGAGGACTCTGAGCCTTATACCTTCCACTCAAGCTGCTGAACATGTGTGAAAGATTTTTAAAAAGTAATTTAAAGATAAAAGTACACTAGTCAGCTCTGTATTAACCATATTAAAATAAACTCTGCCAACTTCTTTAACCCTGCGAGCAACTGTGACGAAATCTTATTTTAAAGCCAAGTCTCACAATAAACATGGCCGCATGGTTGAAAATTTTGACAGGGCTGGTTCCTATATAATTGAATTTTTATTTTTATAGATGAAGCAATGGAATTTCATTTACAGACACATTAACATGCGATGCTGGAGAGCTCTTGGTGCCCCTCCAAGTAAAACCTGTACCAGTTTCTGCTGAATTTAGACACAGTACAGGTTTAGTTAATAAGACGTTTGTATGCTGACACTACCAATCCATCTCCTCTGGGAAGTTAGAGAAATTTGTTCAATGGCTAAATCACAGATCATTCAGATTTTTAGAAATGTTAGCACCAATTTGGAATGCTGGAAAAGAGCTAACCAAATCAGGAATCAGGAGACCTCGTTTCGGGCCTCGCTCAGCTGACGCATTAAGCAGCTGAATGATCTGAATTAGAAAAAACCATGTGCCTGTCTTATCATCTATAAAAAAAGGCAAAAAAAACCCCAAAACCTATTTAACCTAGATTACAGAAGGCTGGAAGATGAGATGCTAATGAGAAAACCCCATGGAAACATAAATTAATCTTTGTTAAGTCTTGCTTTCTGAGGCTACCTAATTTACCACTCGGAACATTTATTTCTAAGCACGTCTAGGAAAACAGCAAACTTCTAAACTCTAAGCCAAGGATACGTATGATGTTAAGGCCAATGAGAACAAAAATTTCCCACAAACACCACCCCTCCAACCTTCCACTTAAATTAAAAACATATATATAATAAATTGAAACTAAAGCATAAAGTAAATATAATGTCAGATACAGGAAGGAAGGGAGAGAGAAAGTACCCCCCCCCCCCCCGCTTCCCCCAGAAAACAGAAAAGTCAGGTGGGAAAGAGTTCTGGAAAAGGAAAAAGGGCCAAAGGGTCACTCATCTTCACAGGGTGAAACGAACAATTACCCTCCACACGAGCCTCAGGAATGGACACAATTTCAAGGAGGTAAGACGATTTGAAGAGGGATGTCACAGTCACAGAGCAGAGCAGAGCACGACTCTGGGCCTCCAGAGGCCAACACACAGGAGCAGTGCACCACCCCTGAGGACAAACCGATTTGCACCACTGTATCTTTATGGCTGCATCATACGGAGCGAAAATTTTTCTGACTAACTCTAGGGCAAGCACCTGCCATCAGCTGCGTTCAGGTTCTGGGTGTCTTTCTGAAGCCCTTTTATTCAGTGAGTTTTTGGCTAAGATGCTGGGTAACTTCATGGTATACTCCAGCAGCTTTTCAATGACACAGAACGATTCTGCAGGAGAGAGAGCCCAAGTACGCAGATGAGGCCTCTCTCAGGCTGTTCAGAATTTTAAGGCCTTTTTTTGTTGCTGAATTTTTAAACGATAGCAATGATAAGGACAAAGCAAAAAGATGTTTAAAGTTTCTGTTTATCTGAAGGATTATAAATAGGAGGGCTTCTCTACTAGGTCTGAAGCAGATCATTAGGGATATAACTCCCAAGTTTTTTTCTTCTCTTCTTTTCAATTAGAAGGTATAACGATATTGGTGAAATTATTTTCAACTATTCCCAGTGGTCAAACCACAAAAAAATCTTTCCAGCTCACTTAAAATTCTATAAATTCTTCAAGAACAGAAATGCAAATGTCAACCTTTGAAGCTGCTCTGCTCCAGAAAGAAAGAGGTTCATAAACTAGATTTGATGATATCTACATAACTAGTTAGTTTATTTAAGAACTATTTCTTCTGTATCCTTTACGCATGGAACACTGAGTTAAGTGCTGGCTATATGACACCTTGTGAACAAGTTATAGTCACAAGCCATAGTTTGTCACCACTTTAACTTGTCATGCTGTTGGTTCTTTGCAAGGTGGGGGCAAGAGGTGAAAAGAAGAGCTTCAAAAGATTTGGGGGTTTGCAGAATGAAATGGACAGAAGAGAGGAAGGCACAAAATAGAGGACTCTGCAAGAAATCCAGACTCTGCAGGAAAATTGGAGGGCTCTACACTTCAGAACTACTGCTGCATTTCCTTTGCAGGGATTTGGCAATAAACAGGAAACGCAGACACAGAGACTCCAAGCCTGGCATTTTCAGGAGCGCCCTCTCCTCCCAGCCCTGGGGCGGGATGCAAACACGGGACTTCGGCAAGAACAGGGGATGGGGTTTACCTGCTTGGGGTGCCCAGAGTTGGCTGCTGCTTGCTGGGAGAGGAATGAAGAGCGGAGACTTCCAAGGGGCAGGCAGAAGGCCCATGCTGGCTCCAAATGGACAGCACTCGGCCCACCGAGAAGGGCAGAGAACAGAAGGCCTCATCTGCCGGGGAGGCTGGAGACCTTAGCCCTTTCAAGCCCTGTGTAAACTGGGTCAAGAAGAGCCTCTGCATGGTGGGCATGTGACTGGAGAAGCTCCGTTTTTTCGTCCAGATTCGGTAACATCCTGGGGAACAAAGTGCTAGGAGTGTGTGAAGGCCAAGGACGGAGCAGCTGGCTCTGGTCTGGACTATGGCGGCGGCTCCATGGTCCTGGAGAGGAACTGGAGGCTGTGGGGGAGGCCGGGTACCTGCCTGACCCCGGACACCAGCGTCTTCCCTGAATGTGGCCACCCCAGGGCAACCATGGGCCAGGAAGAAAGAGAAGGTCCACTTGGGCGGCGGAGATGGACACTGGGCGGCCTCTCCTAAGGCGAGCCTCGCGGGCGCACAGTGCTCGGGAAAAGTCCTCGGGGACTCAGTCCCAAGCTCGGAGCCCGACTTCATGTGGAAGGAGACTGGGAAGACTTCGGAACCAAACAGCAGTGATGGCATCTTGGCGCCCAGATCCATGAAGCTCATTTTGATGGCTTCGAGCGAACAAAGTGTCAGGGGTTTACTAGTGGGCCTCTTGTCCCAACGGCTGGCTGCCAGACATGGATTCAGCTGCGCGGTGCTGCGTGAAAACCCATCCAGGAGCTGGCGGTATCTGAGCCGCTTGTGGCTTCCGGCCACTGGGAGAAGCTCCGAGGAGCACCGACGCCCCAGCTCCTGGGCCTGTGCGGCCGGGGCCAGTCTGGAGGCCAGGCTGGACAGCTTGCTGAGTAAGGCTGACTCTTTGGTAGGCTTCCGAACATTCGGGCTCCCCGAGAGGCGGCCCGGGGCTGCCGGCTGCTTTGGTGCGGGGCTTCTGAGGCTCCCGGGGCTCCAGGCCAGGGCTGTCTTGGGTTCCGGTGGCGAGGCTGCGGCCACGGCGCGCGAGCTGAGAAACCTGTGTGTTTTCGTGGGGATGGTTTCAGAGGAGCTCTTGAAAAAGGCAGAACTTCTGATTTTACTCATTTTCCTCCCCATGTTGACTTGCTCCTGACAGGAAACCTTCTTACACGTTCGGGGGGGCTGCTTCTTTAGGGGAAGCACCCCTCTCCAGTGTGAAGTGTTCCCAAAGGCACCGCTGAGGTCCCCGCGCCCGGTGGGCCTGGGGCCTGGTGCTCCCCGGGGGGCTCCCTGGAGGCTGGGGCCTGCACATGGCGTGGAGCCCTCTCTTAATGGATGGCACCAGCTTCCATTTGGGTCCCTGGGCTCCTGAACCCCCACAGCAGTGCTGCCTGTGGCCGGCTCTGCGGGGGCGACTTCTCCCACAGTGAAGGGCTCATCTCCACAGCCCCGAAGACGGCTCTCCCTTCGCAGCTCATCTGACAACAGAGAAGGGGCTGTGTGTTGCGCCCACGTGGTACCTGCTTCTGGCTGCATCTGGCCCTCTTTCTCCCTGCCGTGTTGCTCTTCCGCATCACCGGGATCCCCCTGGGGACTGAGGTGCACTTGAGAAGTCTCACTTGTGATCTCCCCGGGACCCACTCGTTGGACACGTATCTCTTCAGATTCCTTCCCGGCAGCCACAGGGCCCCGCAGCCGGCCCTGGTCTCCGGTGCCCTCCCTGCTCGCTGCAGGCTTAGTCTCTGCTATTAAAGGCGGGCTCCTCATGCCAATGGCCATGCTGTCTCCTGTGCCAGGATCCTTCTTACCCCATGGGGCCCCCTCCTCCACCTCAGGCAGGACCTCCACGTCTTCACAGGGCACTTCACCATCTTTTGGCTTAAAAAGGCTTTTCAGATCAGATGCTCCACTGTTAATATCAGTTTCTGATTTTTCTTGGGACGACAGGCACAAAGGCGTTATCTCAATGGACTTCAGGTTTTCTGGGGGAACAGAGTTCTCACCTCGGTGTCCAAAAGATACCAGCTCCTCTGAGCAAATTCCACAGAGGTCTTCCTTGTCAAACTCAGAATTTATTTCTTGTCTTGGTCGCTCCATCATTCCTTGTGCTCCTCCCAGAGATGCTTCTTGAGGTTTCTGTTCATGATGAATGTAATTTAAAGACACACTTTCCCTACCCAATCTTCTAACATTTGGCTCATGATCTGCAGCAAACTCTACCTCACGGGTCCGAGAGTCTGGACACACTTCCATTTCACAGTCTTCTGATGCTCCCCGTACTTTGTCTTCACATGAGTTTTTCATTTCGAGAGATTCCACTGCAGGGGAAGCAGCATCTTGGAAATCCGAATCCGGGTCCATCTCTCCCAGGAACGCAAGGCTGGGCTCCCCTCTCTGGGACAGAGTACTCCGTGGGGTTTCATGTAACATCGGCCCAAAATGACCTGCACCACCATCAAGTGTGCTCGGCGCCCTTTCGTCTGGAACGCTTTCTGTGGGCTCCTTCCCGCAGCCCGCGTGGACGAAGTCTACCATGCCGTCTGCGGACTCCTCACGACCAGAAACCCTTCTGAAGGCCCCTTCCTTTGGACGTCCACCAGACCGTGAGCTGTTATTGCCTGCACTGATCAGGAGACCCTCCCGGCCCTGGCTCCCCACTCTGCTGGGCTCTGTGACTGTCTCTCTCTGGTCACCTCCCGGCATCTCCTTGGCTGAGTTATCTTCATTTCTGCATTTGTCTGGTCTATCCAGGTTACTCTGGCAGCTGAGGGCCTCATCGGCCTTCTGCTCAAGAGTTTCAGCAGCTTGGTTCATGCTTTTAACACCGGAGGGCAGAACAGTAGGAAACTGGTCCAGCAATCTCTCAGGGCTTGGAGTATCTGTAGGCTGGTTTTGCTCCCGTGCGGCACAATCAGAGATGTCACCTTTGTGACACATGGTCTCCTTGGGGACATCCTGTTCTCCTCTCTCCAGCCCTTCCCCGCCGGGTCGGCTGTGCAGCGCGGTGTGAGCGGTTTTGTGTGAAGCTTCACTACCTGATGTGCCTGCTGGCGTCTCATTTCTGGCCTCGCCTCCTGGAAGGCTGCCTTTAGTTCCTCTCCCATCAGGTTCACTCTCTGATGTACCACTCACTTTATGGGCGTTACTTTTCATGGAGCCTTCTCTCCCTTGGGGGCAGCAGTCGCTGTGCTGAAATGCATTTTTGTACTTGGTTATTGGAGGGTTTTCAGCTCCCATGAGGGTTTTGCTGGGCTCCAAGGCAGCATGGGTGGGACACATGCTCTCCTCAGGTGCATTCCTTCTCACACAAGGGCGGCTCGAGAGGTCCTGCAGTTGGACACTTTGACATTCCATGGCAGAGGCCTCTTGAGGCAAGTCTGCTGCTTCTTTCTCGTTTGAGGGGAGCCTGGAATGTGCATCTTCTGCTCCTGGAGCAGCCATTTCGGCTTTTCTTTCTAGGCTCCCTGGTCTGTTTAAGGTGGGACTGTTTGAAGAGGCACCACAGGTTTTGTCACCTGGTGGAGAGATGTCTTCCATTCCTGTCTTCATGGGAGGGGTCTGAGTACCAGCAAGGACATCTGCTCCAGCCTCTAACGGAGGGTGTTGGTTCTGTTGGGAAACCCCCTCGCTCGCTGCTACAGGCACATCTTTGTCAGTTGGCAACTTTGCGTGGTTTTGAGAATTAAGGGACACTTGATTTAAAACACATTCACTTCCTAATTTGTTTACGGCCAGTTCATTGGTGCAGGAAAGTTCATTCGTCTCCCAGGCAGTGCTCTGTTCATCTATGTGTGGACCACCGTCCTGGGAGTTGTGTGTGGCTTCTTCTGACTCAGGTCTGTCCTGGAACTCTGGGGATGGCGGTAACGGAGCAAGATCTTTCTTGGGTTTGGATACGTCATTTATGGAATTTAACTGGTCCTCTGGCGTTAAACTCACAAGGGATTCTCTTTCAGTTGGAAATTCATTATGTGATGCTTCATCTAACTCGGTGTTGCCATCCAGATTTCTGTGGGTGCTGTCTAAGGAGTATTCACTGTGACTCTTCTCACTTGACACACTGGGCCTGACAGTGGCTGTCTGTTCTGGCCCTTCCGTCAGCATCACAGAGGAAGAGTGCGTACCCAGACGGCTCATATCAGGAAAAGTTATCCTATGGTCCTCATGGTTTGCCAAGCTACCTTGAATGTCTACAGTGATTTTCAAATCATTTTTTTCAAACATTACTTCCCTGGCTTCGGTTAAAGAACTGGGCACTGTAGAACTAGGGCTGTCTGTGTGGACACTGCCTCGAGGGCAGCAGTTAGCATGGGTGTTTTCTTTGGGGACGTCAGCGGTCTGGTTTTTTCCAGAACGATGACTACTAGCATCCTCTTCTGGCTGCCTGGCACTAACAAGAAAGGGTTCCCCTCTTTCACTCCTGGGGCTCAAAAGCTGTTCATTTTCTTCTCTGGAAGCCAAGTTCACACTTTGATCGTCCCCATCCAAACAGGAACTGTCTGTCTTTTCAACAGATCCCTTCAGCAAGCTGTCACCTTCAAAATTGCACTTTGCTAAGGATGCTGTTCTGGATTCTGGACCAGACAAACTTGATGTGAGATGTGAAACTTCAGAATCTTCTTCTGAAACAGAATTTTCTTCTACCACAACCACACTCCTCGTGGCTTTGGGGCTGCCACATGGGGAACTGTGTCTCTCATTATGGTGGCCAAGAATCCGCTGCTGATTGTCATCTGCTTCACAGGTAAGGTCCAATTTACACAACTCTTCCTTCCCACCATCCACTTGGGAAATGGCACTGTTCCCTGGTAATGACAGCGACCAAGGAGGACAGGCTTTTAATGCTTCACATTCTGTTTCTTCAGGAGTTGCTTCTGTTGATCCAGGGCCCACAAAGTTCAAAGGCTCTAGGGAAGCTAGCGTGCTGGGTTCTGAAACTCTGTCACCGGTCATGACTCTGTCTACTTCCAGGTGTTTGCTGCGCCCAGGCGGGAGCCCTTCGCTCACGTGGCCGTCCTCTTGTTGTTCGTAATCATCCGTCTCAGTCCCACTGACCCTCATCCCTTGGGCTTCCTCAGCAGATTTTAGCAGAGTTTCAGTTGTAACTTGCCCACTTCCTTCTGCACAAGGGAAATAAATCCAAGTCAGTATGTAATCATTAAAAAAAAAAAACAAACAAAAAAACCCAAACATCCACTCTACTTTCATAAATCTAATCATGCCGCCAACGGCAGCAAGAGGCCTGACTCAAAAAGAGAAGAGCAAAGTGAGTGTTACAATACCACTGGTTTTTGTTTTTCTCTGCGAAACATGACAGAGGGACAAGAGTACCTGGAAGAAGCAGGTTATTCTGAACAAACTTCTTATGAAATGTTATGTAAATGCACTTACTGAGCTGGACAATTGAATATAATGGGGAGATATATGCCTAATTCAGAGTCTTAGGAGGCTTCCACCCTAACGCGTTAGTAAAGCAGACTCACAATAAAACAGCTTATATTACTAAATGATCATCTTCTTAATACCTGAATAAATAAGTAATAGATAAAATTATCTCGTTGAAAAAGAACAGTTATACATAGAAACTTACGTAAAAGAGATTAATCTGTTAAGTTGGACATTAGTCTTGAGCCCAATTACCTGCAGTAATTGCCTCTCTACGAGATTGGTCACCAGTTGGTAATTACTGAAGGTCAGTGACAGGTACATGGGGGTTTAGTAACCTCTCCTTTCCACTTCTGAATAAATGTGAAATTTTCCATTATGGAACTTTAAAAAACAAACAAAGAAACCTTTCTAAGCAGAATGTAAACACAACTCATAAAGGAGTTTTACTGTACAGATTTCTCTGAACTTCTACGTACAGGATGCGGTATAAAGAACTCAACTTGTTACTCCACGTACACAAAAGTTTCATCCCGCTCCCTTTATAGAAAACAAACCCAAAGCTATGTAATTATGTATGGATGCATGTACGCGTGCACGTGTGTCTGCAACAGGACACCTGTCCTGAACGCATACAGAGAAGTGCCTGTCGATCTAAAGATCTAGCTCCCACCAGAACAGAAACTCCACGGGGTCAGGGTCATGCTTGTTCTGGTCTCTCCTCTTCCCTTGTGTCTAGCATAATGCCTGACACCTGACAGTACTCGGTAAGTATCCGTGGAGTTCATAAATGAGCACAGTTAGGTAAAGTCAGCAACCATTAGTCATGTCTCCCTAGGGCTTCCTCCGTTGGCGCTGAGAGCAGCAGTTCTGAGAGAAAGCGCAGTGACTCTGAAGGCAAGCCAGCTGGGCTCTGCGATACCACTTACCTCTGAGTCTTCTTCGTTAAAGGTGGGAAGTCCACTTACCTCGGTGCCATTCTGAGGATTCAATTAAAAAACACCTGTAAACCACCACCTGGTACAGTGCCTGCCAGTTAAAGGAAAAGTGCCTTTCCTCTGCTCTGCTCTGGCTGATTCCTACTTTACTGGATCTGAGGATAGTTATAGGGATAAACTTAATAACTAGGCCAGGACACAGCACTTAAAAATATCTGGAGTCAACAAATACTAGGTGGATAAATACATGCTGGATTCTATGAGTGCGCACAGCTATCAGTCACTGACAAAACGTGGCCCTGAAATCCTAATGGCCCACATCACAGCAGACAATTCTACACCCTATTCGTGGATTTCTACGCACAAGCACTGCACACGGTTTCACTCCGTCTCCCGCTTGACGCTGCAGCACTCAGGAAGCCGCTCGTGTCTGTCCTGTGCCTGTCCCTCTGTCTCAGCACCTCCGGGTCCCATCTCATCACAACTGCGCAAGGACACTCTCAGACTCTTCATCCTCAAACTGCTTACTGGGTAAGACTCACCCCCAGAGCCCCCGCCCCCTCTTCCTGAGGAGGCCTGTTGTCCACTCTGCATAGTCGTGGGGATGGGGCAGCCAATCCTGGGTGGGGTGGCAGAAGGGGTGGGGGTGGCGTGTGTACCGCTTGAAAACAAAACGATACTCTGCCCACTCTTTTGACTTGGTTTGAATCATATTCTGGAATCTCCAAGAACTTTAAAGGAGCCTTTGAGATAATTTTATATTTATTAGAAAGTTTTCAAAAGGCTGGATCCTTATCTGTATCTTGGGGAGAAAAACGGTGCCTGAGTCACAGGACTTGTAAAGATGAGGTGAGTTCACGCACATAAAGCTCTCAGAAGTGCCACAGAGTCCACACCCGTTGCGAACCACTCCGCCGGACCTTCACTCCCTTGCACGGCATCTCTATCTAAACCTCGGTAATGCTATCCCTCTACTACGTGTGTAATTTATCAGCTCCATGAGATTGGAGGTATCTGAGGACAGAAACCAGATCTTACTGATCGCTGTGTACTCAGGATCCGACAGTGACCTTGGCCCCTGGCAGGTATATAATAGGTGTTAGCTGAATGAAGAACCAGATTAGTGAAGGTGTTAGAAGTATTAGACATGCTGGAGCTATGTGCCCATTTAAGAAACACAGGCGTTCCATGACCTCAGCTGAATGGATCTGTAGTTCTGTGACGACTTATGTTTGTAGAAATTGACAAACATCCTAAAACTCATATGAAAATGCAAAACACAACAGCCACAACCTTGAAGAAGGTGGCAGACACACTTCCTGACTTCAAAACTTACTACAGAGCCACAGCAAGCACCAGAGAGATGTACAGATCAACGGAACAGGACCCACAGCCCAGAAATAAGCTCTTTAACATTCATAGTCAGTCAATTGATTTTGACAAAGGAACAAGGAAAAATACCTTTCCAACAAATGGTCCTGGGAAAAGTGGATATCCAGACGCAAAAGAATAAATTTGAACTCCAACTCACATCACACAAAATAATCAACTCAGAGTTGATCACAAACTTAAATGCAAGAGGTGAAACAATAAAACAGACAAAGACACAAGAGTAAATCTTCATGAACTTGAGTTAGCTAACGATTTCTTGGCTAAGAAACCAAAAGCAAAAGTGATAAAAGACTGATAAGTTGGACTCCATCGAAACTAAGAACTTTTTATACCTGAAACTGAAATAATAATGTAAATCAGCGATACCTCCGTTTTTTTTTAAAATGTTAAATGTATCAATTTAAAAAAAACTACAATGTTTGTGCTTCATAGGACAACACCAAGAAGTGAAAAGACAAACCACTGACAGGGAGAACCTATGTGCAAATCATCTATCTGACAAGGGATTTGCACTTAGGATACATATAGAACTTAACAATAAAAAGACACACACAAAAAAAACTAATTTAAAAATTGGCAGACAGAACATTTCTTGAGTGTAGTCCATACCTAGTGACTTTCTTCCAAAGAGGACAGTATGGAGCCAGGGGAGAGAAGTAGCTTTACAGGGAGAAACCTGACAAACACTACGTCATGTTTACAGTCTGTGCCCTTGATGATGGGATGAAAATGCACTTTACCTGGGTTATTTCCCTCCCCCAAACCCTAGTCATATGAGAAAAACTAAGTATGATGTAAGTTTTGGTTTGTCCTACACCCCATCCTTGGAAAGATGTGTGATGGGTAAGCAGTGCTGTGACGCCTTATGAAAGGACGCCCTCCTGTGGAGGTGCACATGGGCTGCCTACAACCCCACAAACCTTCATCACCTTAGCTGGTACTGACTGCCAGCCATCTAGCTTTCCAAACAACAGGTAAGTCAACAAATAACAAGGAAGTATTCAAGCCCTCGGCTGGAACTCTTATACGGCTGACGGGAACAGAAAATGGTACAACCACTCCGGAAAACAGTTTGGTAGTTTCTTGCAAAATTAAACATACATTTCCCAAATGGCCCAGTGGGCCCATGCCTAGGTATGTGCCCAGGTGCAATGACAACTCAAATTTACACAAAAACTGGTACAGAAGTGTTCACAGCAGCTTTAGTCATAATTACCAAAACTGAGAACAATGCAAATTTCCCTCAAATGGGAAACAAATAAATCGTGACACAACTGGACAAAAGGATACATTTCATACACACAGGATGAAACACGGAGCACCGTGGATGAACCTCAAACACACGACACTAAACGAGCAAAGTCAGGTTCAAAAACTCCCCCTGAATGATTACATTTATTTGACACTCTAGAAAAGTCAAAATGATAGGGACAGAAAATAGATCAGTGGTTGCCAAGGGCTCGTGGCATAAGGGACTGACTGTAAAAGGAGCGGCAAGAAATTGCTGGGGTGATGGTGATGTTCTGTTTCTTGAGTTGGATGGTACAGTTGTGATTACATAACTCTATGTGTTAGCCAAAACTCACAGAACTGTACATAAAAAAGGTGAATTTTACTATACTTAAGTTAGATCTTAATTTTTTTTTAAATGAAAAACTTCAGTTCCCCAAATGTCTAGACTTCTTTGCTGCCTATTAAATGGGTGTGGTACTGGCTGATTTTCAATTTTCCACTCCCCAAAATATAAATTATAGGAGGATAATGACATAAATAGATAATACGAAACAGTAAATATTCATTCCAAATTACAAAAACCAATCAATAAATGCCAAGAATCTGGATGCATATAAGGCATGAGGGCTTTACTGAGAGATTCATTCTATCTACTTACAATGCTTAACTTATTCACATAACAGAAAAAGAGGCCTTTAAAAGATTGTTTAGACTTTAGTTATCCTAAATAATTGAGACTATCTAGTTCCAAAAATTATATAAGGTAGCTTCTCTCTCCCTGACTGCTTTCACCTCTGCACCAAAATGTATTTCCTCACTGCTCTTCCAATTTCTGGTGACCCTCCTATTTCAGAGAATTCCCAAATAAGCCTTAATGGAGACTGTTACTATAGTAACTAAGTCCCACAGTAATTAGTGGGAACTAATATTTGTATTTTTCCTGGAACCCATTCCATCTTTCTTATACAACCTTCCCCATCAAATCCAGTTACAAGGAGCTCTCAAAAAGAATTTTTTTTGGTAATGTTAGTTTTATAAAATAACTGAACAAAAAATTATAGTGAAACGGGCAGGTTAAAACTCAGAACAGCAGCAAGGAAGAGGTACCAGTCAGAGGGACACTCTTTCCTCGTGAAATGGCCTCTAGACTGACACCCATCACTGCTCCCTGATGCCCGCTTCTCCAGGGTCTGCCTTCCTACAATCAAGAAATAGAGAACAGCATCTTGGTTCACATGAAGGTCCTTTTAAATAGTCAACCATGTTCTCATTTTACCTAACTGAACCACAGCAGACATAATGACTGTTTAAAAAAGAAAAAAAATCTCAAGAGCCTGGAATCCCATGCTAACTTGGGAGTGCTGTGAATGGGACCTTTATACAGAGAAGGAAAAGCAACAGACTGGGGAGTGTAGCAGCCTGGGGTCACTTACTAAACAGCTCAGTGTGGCGATCCAAATTCACTCCTCAGCAGACTTATACATTATTTCAGCACACTGACCTTAGAGGTGCCCCCAGTCAGAATAATCCAACCTTCATATAAATAAGACTATGTACAGCAATTTGCACAGTGCTCAACAGTGCAAACACTTACAACAAAGGCAGCAAAGATCTGTTAGGTTTCCATCAAGAAAATTTAAATTAATACACTCAGGACTAGGAGCTATGCTCTGGGGCAGAGTGAAAATTCTAGCAGCTGGGGCCCCTAAAGAGACAGTACAATTAGATTTCCAAGAAACGCCATCTACTTCTCAATTCTGTAGTAAATGTAAGTTAGTGGATGCTTGACCTTGACCTTGGCAAAGCAGCTGAAATGCCGGGCCTACTAGGGAGAAGCACGGACATCTGTCTAACTCAAATCCAGGGCGGCAGCTGCAAGTCCCGCCTGCACTCCCAGCGCTCAGTTCCTATGGGGCCCTGCCTCCTTAGAACCTTCCTTTCTGCCTGGCTATGCCTGGCCACGACCCTGGATGGCTGAGTTGGCTTCCTTGTGTGTAACACAGGGACACGCTGCAAGGTTCTCGGGGTTGGCAGGCAAGACTGTATCACAGTCAGGCACTAGGTCACTGCTCTAAAACTCAGGTAGAGCCACTGCCTTTTCCAGGCTCCCCCAGATCAAACTGAGAACCTTCCACATGGCTCTTGGGGAAGAGGGCAAAAAAATCATTTTACCAATTTAAGTCATTAAACAAGAATGGTGTTGGGACAGGAAGAAGAGCGCCACAGAGCAGTTTATCTGAAGGCAGTTTTCGGAATAGCTCATCTTATCTGGTTTCAGCGGGGACCAGCTTTCTAGGTGGAGAGTAACTGGGAAAGTCCGAGAAGGCAGGTTTCCTTGTAGAAAATAACCCTGCAGGTTCTCCTGTTTAAAAGGCCCATTCAGTGGTTACATCAAAGCATAGTTCAATACATACACAGTGAATCTGGTGATAAGAGGTGGGTGAAAATACACCAACATACCTGAGACTCCACACACCGGGGCAGGAGCAGAAAAGATCTCAGCGGGGACGGTGACGGCACCACACTGCGTCCCTAGCGAGGCCCTAAGCCCTGGGTGAGACATGCACAAAGCGACACTCTGCATCTTCAGAGCTTTACTCTTTACGGGATGTCCACGCCTGTGAGCCAGAGAATCCCCGGCAGGAGGGAACAGCGTGACAAACCGGGACAAGCCTGCGTCTCACAGGGGCGATCTGTGCTTCCTTTTCTGTCCAGGCTGCCAAAAGCAGAGCGTCAAATCTGATGCTGTCTCACGGCAACAAAGTGTCCACGTAGTTAAACATATTTGCTGTATCTTTTTTTTTTTTTTTTTGCAGTTCTGATGACTCTGCTGTTAACCTTAACTGTATAATAGACACACACAGTCCTCTCTAAAGTTACCTAGGATTATTTCTGGCCTCGGGCCGGGGAGAAAAATCTTGGCTCAGCACTCTCTCTCAGGCCTCCTTCTTAATCAATCAATCAAACAAATTGAAGGCAACATCTCAGATGCCTATACCCAACCACTGTTTTGAGGAGCAAAACGAGGTAACGGAAATGAAACTGCTTTGAAAACTGTCTAGGTGATCGGGAATGAACGCCTCCCTCGCCCCTGCACAGAGAACAGAGCCCATCCTGGGCAGGTTCCTCCCTGTCCACATTAACCCTTACAGACAGGTAGTGGAGCGTCATCAAATCAAGTGAAAGACTTCACACCAGCAGTTAAGGTTCAACACACGGTCAACAGGGGCTCATCAGAGAAAAAGCAGGAAGCAAACTCTTATCACAATCAGTAATTCTGGGGGCCTGAGTATGTCCATGGGCAGTAATACTGAGACCACCTTCTGAGGCAGGGACTGAGAGCCTCATGTTCCCGGTGTGAACTAAACAGTGTGCGGTAAGTGTACAAAGGAAAAGATCTGAGAGAAATAAATACCTTTGCTTCTCAGACAATCTTCAGCGAGGTCCGTGCATAAAAGTTCTTTGCTCGCCTGCATCAGGAGATCCTCCTGCGGTAAGAAAACCGAGCAGTCAGGGAGGGTCCAGAGACACCTGAGCTCACCAGCGCCATTATCCTTAGACAGACTTCTTTCTGGCTCCCAGAAACTTGCTAGTGGTCACAGAGACTGGGAGCTGAGGGCAACAGTCAATTCAAATTAATTCAATCAGTAAAACTCCCACTCCTCTAGAATCTGCGCTTGAAAAGCCAAGTTTCCCAAGGTCTGTACAGTAACAGAGGTTTAGGGTGTTGGTGCAGATCCAAACAAGAAACACACTGATGCAATGTGATCTTCATTAAATGAAAACCTGAATGGAAACTCTTAGCAAGCTGGATGTACCTCAGTCCCTAAATGTTCTCGGTGTCAGGTACTTCTTTTCTTCTCAAACTTCCTGGAAGGGCTGTTTTTTCTTTTCATCCCTGCTCACTGGAAGAGGGGGTGGAGGGGACACCATCAGTGACACCTGGTTTCCTCCTAGAGGGAATCAGGAAAACGGGAAGGAGCAGGAGCAGGTACCTGGCGGGCTTGGAGCCCCGTGAGGACAGGGTCCTATCAGGCTGACCAGCCGGGAGACTCTGAGAGACCAGCAATGGCTGCTCACACCAAACTTTCCTCTTGGCCAAGGATTTAAAAAAATTTGTTTCCATATTGATTTAATTGGTAAGTACAAGATTCTGGTGTAGCACTCACCTACATCTACAGATAGTAAAATCATTGCTACAACTTTCCATAAGTTTTATAGCACTCAAAACAACAATAAACAAGCAAAACCACTTCATCTCTGATCAAAGTTCTGTCTTGGAAACAGAAGATCCAAGCGATGGTGAGGATGGCAGACATAAAGCATCATCACTGGGACGGAGCAGAGAGGCTGGGCTCAGGCTGTTCCTTCATTTTCTACTGAACCTTCAGTGTGGAACGCTCTTGCAGAGCATCGACAATGAGCTCCCACACAGCTTACGTGCGACACTACTGTGCTCGGGAAAAAAAAGTGTGTGAATTCTAGCACGACGCCAGACCAAACGTATTTGTAAGTGGGGAGAAGAGAAAGCTCTGACTTACCATAGAAGGAATAATGGAATTAGAAAATCACCATTTGGCAACCATTGCAGTGATAATTATCTCAACAAGAATCATCACTGGATGTGAAAACTAGTGGCTAAAAGTTTGAATGAGAAACAAACATTTACGTAGTCTCAAAATATCTCCCCACAAGATGCTTAATATTACGAAGGGGAAAAACAGTAAATTCACAGTGGAGAAGTCTGGCAGATCCCACCTGAACCAGGGGATGGAAGCTCCCCGGCTCAGGAAGGGGGCGCCTCCTGAGAAGATGCAGAGGGAACCAGCGTCACTTCTGTGGGACCCTAACCCCCCAAATGCATAACCAGGATCTACTCAAGTGGAAACATCAGACAAACCGAAATTGAGGAAAATTTTACAAAACAAATGGCCTGTACTCTTCAAAAGTGTCAAGGTCATGGGCTGAGGAAACGTTACAGACTCAAGGAGACTAAAGAAATGTAACAACTGAATGCTACAAGTGACCCTGGATTTTTCTTTCCTTTGCTACAAAGACATCAGTGGGATGACTGGCCACATGTGAACATGGTCTGCAGGTCAGATCAAAATACTGACCAAAGATAAAAGATGTGCATTAATTTCTTGATTTTGATTAATGTACTGTGGTCACATAACAGGACATCCTTGTTTGCTAGGAAATATGCAGTCAAGAATTTGGGTACCATGTCTGCAACTATACTCTCAAATTATTCAGAAGGGAAAACAAGCCAACGTGGTAAAATGTTAATCTCAGCTGTGAGTCTGACCACATGCAGAGTCTTGTGAGTTCTAGTGAACTGCCAAACCTAGAAGCAGTCTCAGGGTCCCCTGACACACCTGGAAATCACCCCCTACCTGTGCATGGAGAACTTCATTCTTCATTTCAGCTGCACAGCGCTCCAAACATGGATATTTATATACCATATTTTATTCCGCCTCTCTCCTATATGTGGACGTTAGGGTTGCTTCCAACATTTTGCAATGATAGATAATGCTTCAAAGAATAACCTCATGTATGTGTATTTTTCTACTGTTGGAGATGCATCTTATGGGTGGCTGCCTAGAAACGAGAGTGCTGGGCCAACAGGTCAGGGCACAGCAGTCTTGTGAAGTGTAGCCCAATTTCTCCTCTGTAGACTGATGTAACAACAGCAACACATGAGAACGCCTTTCTCCTCACAGCCTTGCCAACCCAGTGTGCTGTCGTAATTTTCCATTCTCAGCAACCCGATAGGTTTCATAAAAGTCATATCATAGGTTGTTTAAATTTGCATCTCTAATTATGAGTGAGCTTGACCATCACGTGTTTAAGTGCACGCATCCACACACACACACACACACACACACACACACACTGACTTATCTATTCTAGTCTTTCCTTCGTTTTCTATTGGTTTTTTTCATTCTGCAATTTAAGAGTTCTTCGTATATTAGATAGAAGCCCACTATGATAAATGTTGCAAATATACTCTCCCAACTCATCAGTTGTCTTCTGACTGTGTTTGTGCTGATTTGACAATCTAGCAGGAGTCCTTATCTTGAAGTCCAAGATGTCTGGGGTCTGCAAACCTTAGGGGATGGTCTGACTGACTTTCTGAAGGGTCTGCAGCATCCGTCCAGATGTCCAGAGGGTCCTGTGACCTGACAAAGCCATGAGCTACCACTTCCCTGTGAACCCTACTGCCCTGGGCCCAACAGGACCACTTCTGCTCGACAACCCTCAGGAGCCCTTCACTGAAGGCTTCTCTCATTTCTCTTGATTCTTTTCTTTCACAGGAAGACAGAGTCAGCAACTCAGCCTCCAGCGGTGTATTTCAGGTTGTGTCGTCAGTGTGAGTTCTGATATGAACACATTTCTGGCCTCTTATACTCCTCCCAGATGACGTCAGACTCAACGTGGAAAGGAGGGGACAGGCTCTTCTTTGGCAGGAACCCCAACACTGACACATTCCTTGCTTCCCCTATGCTCCTAACCATACCCCCTGTATCTTGAGCTCATCTAAGTGTCAGGGGGTTGGGGAGGGACTGTCAGGATGAGGCCCAGCTATGGGTTAACTAGCGAACACGAGCACAACCACCACCTCAGCCCAGGTAACACATTCTGTTCACATATATTAAGGGCAAAGCCGCTTTTCTTGGCAGCTGTACCACCAAGTCAATTCTAAGTGACCAGTTAAAAGCTGTAGGTCTTTTCTTTCCCCCATAAATCCTCATGCTTTTTTCCTGACTTGTGTAGTTCCCTTTTTGGAACCAAGCACAAAATCTTGCATTTATAGCTATTAAATTTCATTTTGCTTTATACAATTCAAAATAGTATTTACTTCTGGTGGAGTCAGAAGGGAGAAAGGGAATGGTTTAAAAAAAGGAACAGGAAGACAGAAGTCTCTAGTTCTCAGGCTCGATGGTATGCACACACGTGTGTACACACATGCATAGATCCAAGTATTTTGTGTTTGTTAATATACTTCATAATTTATAGATGCATACTTTCATCTTATATCAATGAGCACATAAAGAAACTTGTTAAACTCAGCCCATCACATCAAGAAGTAAAGAACTTTTAGATCTGTTACCACATTCATTTAACTATGTTTTTAAGGACAGGCCATCGCAGCATAAATTCTGGTATCATGTTCAGCTGTTACTTAATGCTTTGTCCATTCCTGATTGTGGTTAACACATGCAGCCTACTAACAACTGTCAACTGCCCTGTAGCCAGTGTAAAGAAACGACGGATTTATCAGGTGGGGAAGGGAGCCTACCCAGGAAGCCCAGAGAATATGAATTTATTAGCGGGTCCAGAGCAGGTCAACTGCAGCCTGTGCTTACAAATAACCCTTTAAGGGATACCACCACACTCATCTGTGTAAGCGGTATCTGTGCCCGATTGCAAGCTACAATGGCAGAGTGGAGTAGTTTCAACAGAGGCCATATAGCCCAGAGAGCCTAAAATATTTACCATCTGGCCCTTTACATAAAAAGTGCACTAACTCCTGGTCTAAGGTACCAACTGGGGAGAAAGTAAGTTCTCCAGGCCACTCGGCAGGTACCATTCCTTGAGGGACTGGGGTCCACCAGGCCACCACGGCTCACTAACCACTAGTCTCACCCAACAAATCCCTCTGACTCTAATTTCAAGCACACAGAGACCTGACTTTCCATGCCCCTCCAAGCGGTGATTCCACTTCTCACTAGCAATTGAAGAACCGCTTTCTGATTTGTGCTTCTGTCTCTCCTAAGTGGGTTAGCTTGGATCAGTTCTTTGGCGACCATCACCTCTGATGTGCAAAAAAAAATCTAAGTCAAGTTTCTGGACCTGTATAGTTTAGGGCTTGCCCCTGAAATATGGAGACCCCTTGAGGGTAGCCATCCTATGAAGCCCTACCCGGGTCAACAGTCTCCCTCAGAGACATCTATGTGACACCTCACTCCATCCTCACCACGGTGCTACCAAAACTCAAGGAACAAGTCCACATCACTCCTTAACGTCAGATGCAGAAATCCCACACAACTACCACAAAGTGATTCAACATTCCGTACACGCTGCAGCTGCTTCAGAGGGCTGACACATTTTCTAGATAAGTACTTCCCCTCTTCAAGTGTCTGATGGGACACAAATGTTCTTAGAGATCATCAAAAGAAAGTTAACATGAAAATCATCATTTTGGAAATGTTTCAAGAATAAATCACCGAGCCACCTGTCAGAATGTGTACTTTATCCTGGGAAGTGTTACTCCTGCTGGAAAGCTGCCATTCACACACAACTCATCTGCATCGAGATGTCATTTCTTACCTGGCGAGGGCTGAGCCTTCCTTCAGCGGCTGCGGAATGTTGACGCAGGGCTTCCTCTGCTCCCTCACAGGGCTCGCTCACAATCTCCGCCTGGTCCCCTTCATCTCCGAAGACCTTTAGCTCCACGCTCTTGGCTTTCTCTTCCCTATCCAAGATCCCAGCAGCCACAGAACCTTCTGCTGGGGAGTCCACCAGCCCACACCGCCCAGGCTCACCCCCATGGTCCAAGGTCTCAGGGGTTTCTTCGCAACAACTTCCCGCGGGAGTCCTCTGCAGCTCCAAGGGCACTGCCCTACTCTGACTTAAACAAGCGCTCGGGGCTCCAGGTTTTACATCTGGAATCACGCTCGGCTCAGGGTCAGCATGGAGCTCTTTGGAGACACTCACTGGGAGTTCCGAGTATAACTCCTGCACCGCGGCAGACATGGAGGGACCAAGCAGAGCTGGCTGAGTCTCCACTCCGGATGACAGCATCGGGGCAGATGCAGATTATGGAGTCAAGTCTGTTACATCAAATGGCTCACCCTGACACAAATCAAAGGAAGGGATAAAAGTTTAAAATCTTGCAGGGTAGAAGAATGCCGTCTCAGCTCAAACTGGCTAAAACAAGGGCAAAAATGTCTGCCTCGCATGCCGGCATTATCTGGCACCAAAAAATCCACCGTAATATGCCGTGAATTTGAGGAAAAAGAAATATCTTAAACCTTTAATAGACATCTGTCTAACCTCAATTCAAACACTACCTTCTGAACAGTTCTCAATTTAAACCTGACTTAAGTAAGACCTCATCAAAGGCAGACAAGAATTGGACATGTCTAAGCATCCAGGAAAGACGATATAAATTAGAAGACAAAGATGATTTTCGATTTGTTTCCAGGTCATGAACCCTGCCTGTTTCCTTCACCACTGTAACCCCACTACCTGGAATAGGGACTTGACACAGAAGCACTTGGGACATATTTGCTGAATCAATATGTACTGAAGAATTCTAAAGAATTTGATTCACTGACTTTTCTTCATTAAAAATTCTCTTTGAAAGAAGATACAGAGAAAGCAGAATTCCACTCCTTTACTGCTTACCAACCACCTGCACAGTGTCCATGCGGGCTGGCACCAGGCACTGCCAAACCAGCTCTGGGTTCTACTCAGCACCTTGAGGTTTTCGAGGTGCCTTCAGACACCACTCATTTGATTATCTTAGGTTCTTGGACAACCCTGTTAGCTAAGCAGGGCAGCCGTCATCTTCCTGTTACAGGTTCTAACACACCTGAAGAGGTCAAAGGGGATCTGCCTGAAACATCACATGATTCACTGAGAGGTGGGGGGACACCTGGGGCTTCCGCTGAGCTGGTCATGTTCCATTTCTTCACTGGGTAACGTAAACACGGGTTATTTACTAAAATATGTATATATAAGTAGTTCATAATACTGTATTATTTAAGTAGTCAGAACAAACACACTCACACAGGGAGGGAATGGAACATGCAGAACTGGGTTTCCTGGCCGGTCACTTTTCCATCTTAATTTACCAAATGTGTGCAGTTTCCACCACAAAATCCACTTGACCTGACCAGGGCGGAAATGGTTAACCAAGTGAGATACTAGGCTGCATGCTTTCATTCTGACGTCTTCCCCGACCCTAGACAGGTGGGAGAAGATGAGAAATAACTGGCTTCTCAGAGTTCAAAATGAGGGCTCGTTGGAGGTACATCCCTTTGGCCAAAATGCATGTAGGAGAGGGAGGGTGTTTCAGACAACAGCTGATTCCTCCTCCCCCCACTTCCTAACATCCATCTTTCCCCCAAATAAACACATTACACACAAGGAAAATCCAGCACTGTGACTGCTGAGCTGTCACCTCCTTCCCCCAGAACATGAGCAGATTTCTGAGCAGGAGGGGCTCTCCCACACACCGAGCAGCTCCTTGCAACTCGGCGTCCTGGGTCCCTGTCCCTGATTATCGGGGGGGGGGGGGGCACCCACAGGCGTCGCTTACACAAAGGCACGTGTTCTGCCTCCAGGTCAGGAAGCACCCGCTCCACAAATACTCCTCGACTGACAACTGGTCCCCCTTGCCAGAAGGTCCCAGCGCTGACCTATGCTCTCTGGGCTGGAGCAGGGGGCTGGGAAGGGCAGATGACAGGTCCTCCTGTTCTGGACCCTTCTGCTTTTCTTCTGGTTTCCAACTCGTCGTGGATGGTTTATCCACGGTCCTATGCTTTCATCCACTGAGTGTCCTCAGTGTTTTCAAGGAGCCCTACTCAAAGATAAAAGGATGTAACGCGCCACTACTAACTTAAACACTAGAAATCACAGGAAAGCAGACTGCTGGTCCCTGTGGTTAAAGTAACACAGGAGGGCTGATGAGGAAACCTGGACCCACGACAGAAGCCAGGAGAGAGAAGCTGGTGTGTATGGGAGGGTGGCGAGGATCCAAGCAGGGCAGAGAAAGGCCCAGCCCTCCCCTTTCTCCTCCAGCTCGTGGCACTTCCAGGGCTACTTCAAGTTTTAGGCCACTTTGTGTGTGTCTGCAGGGGGGTTAAAGGATAAACTGGAGTTGCTATTTGATACTCCCCAAAGTGCTCAATTTGAATTTGGTTCAGTTTCTCTTTCCCATCGACAGACACAATCCAGCTCTGGCTGTCACACCACAGAGAGACAGAGAGTAAAGCAGGAAGGACCCCCCGAGAAGCAGGCTCGTGGATGGAGCCGGGCCCATGGGGTTCCCTGCCCCCCCAGGGTGCACGGTTCTCAAGCTTGGTCCTTGCACGCCTTCCTTCCCAGGCTTCACTCTTTTGACGCCCTCTCCTGTTCACACAGCTTCTCTGCTAAGAGGATGGAAGACTCAAAACAGCCCTTGTAAGCACAGAGTGACCACATGACCCAGCGATTCCACTGAGGAAAATGTGCAAAAACTACATGGCCGTTCTCTGCAGCGCGACTCACAGGAGCCAGGAAGTGCAAACAACTCAAATGTCCATTGACTGATGAACGGATCAACAAAATGTGGTCCTGCCACACAACAGAGTATTACTTAACTATGAAAGGAAATGATTCACTACACAACATGGATGAACCCTGAAAACGCTACATTGTAAGAGTCCATTTACACAAAATGTCCAAAGGAGCCGAATCTGGAGTCAAAAGGTGGATCAGTGGTCGCTTAGCGCTGGGAGAGCTGGAGAAACAGGGAGTGGCTGCTGGTGGAACAGAAGTTCCTTTAGGGGCAATAAAAATGTTCTAAAATAGATGGTGGTGATGGTTGCACAACTGGGTGATTGTGCCAAACACCACTGGGTTGTACAATTTAAGTTGGCGAATTGTATGGTATATGAATCACATCTTAATAAAGCCATTTAAAAAAAAAAGAAACCTGTCCCTTGTTCCAACCTCTTCTCAAGTTGTGACCTGTTTCACTCACAAGGATGGCACCCCCTCCTCCAAGTTAACGTGTCTAAAATAGAACCCATTCAACCCAGTGAAATAACGGAGTATTGCTGCGTGCAAACGGCCATGGAAACACGGATGAGTAAGATGCCCTCAGCATAACCGTCCATGCTTATTTTTGACCCCGTTGCCTCCATGAGTAATGGCAGCCCCTGTGGCCCAGAGCTCAGACTTGAAGCCCCAAATGTAAGGATATCTGACCTTCCACAGGCCACTCACTCAGCACTGGTACCCACGGACCCATCTCCAGCCGTGTCTCCAACCAACCTCATTCCTCCATTCCCACGGCCCTAACTCAAGATTTTGTTCTGAACACAGGATCATGCATAAAAACACACTTACTGAACAGATCTTTATCACAAAGAGGCAGTGGGGATAGTCACATGAAATGGCTCAGAACAGCCCTCAGGGAAAACAGTGCCGTTACCTCTCCTGTGCCTCCATCTACGCGGTAAACTGGTATCGACCAAAATGGAACTGCAGGGCTTTGGTCACCAACAGATGACTTCCAACTGACAAAAGTCAAATGTCACAAAGCTCCCATCTCTTGATATGTTCGTTTGGTGGAAACAGAACTCTAAGACTTTTCTCCCTGTAAAACAACTAGGCACATTGGCTGTGAAAGCAGGACACCCCCTCCTTCTTCTCCCAGCCTGAGTCTGGGTCTCTGGGTCCACAGGTTTCTCGGCACTATGTGCAGTCGAGTCACCAAGAACAGCCAGCCGGGTTAGGAACCCGCAGAGATGAAGCACCACTTAGGTACAAGCATAGAGGAGCAGAGTACAACCGTCCTCAGAGCAGTAGTTCACATCACTAAGCTCTCCTCTCAGTTTTCACCGTCTATCGGGATGCTGCTAATGCCATATACCTCTATGTAGAAAACTGCCTGGGATGTCTTATCAAACTAAATAAACATTGGGACTCTTTTTTTCTTTTTGTAAAAAAAAAAAAATATATATATATATAGAGAGAGAGAGAGAGAGAGGGAGAGACAGAGAGAGAGAGAGGGAGAGAGAGCACACAAAAATGTTTTAAAGAAGATAAGGCAAATATTAACAGTGTCACCCTGGGTCACGGGATCATGAATGACTTATCTGCATGTTGTACTCTTTTCTTCTATTACTGAGTATGTATTACATGCGTTAAAGTTTTTTTAAACTTTATATCTCAAGACTCAAATATGAAGCAATAAAGAACTGGTAAGTGTTAAGTATGACTCCTTTATCAGTATCTTTCCAAATGTCAGCTCTCTTCCTCAACCATAAGTTTTTACACTAAAGTGTTAAGTAAACTTGAATTAAGAGGAAAGAGTGAGTAATACAAGTTTCTAAAATGTAGACAGGAATTTACAGTTTAATCCTTACTAATAACATAACTAACCTATTGGGTGAGGACACCAGATAGTTACCTAGTTTGAGGTATAAGCAAAAAATAACCATAGATTCACAAACAACTCTTTCCAGCTGCTAGTGGCTGGTCATCTTTACCATTAACAAAAATAAGAATTAGATTGTTTAGGGGATGGATCTATTCCTGGGGAGGGGAGACTAACATTTAAAGGGAGTATGTAGCACAATTATTTCAATAAAAGAATAAATTCTTTTGAATTGAGAAGAATCATCTCCCAAACTCTCTGCTTCAAATGCAGGATCAGTGCTGGGAAGCAGTCCAGTTACCGGTCTCCAAACTGGGAGTCCAGGTCCCTATCCTGCCTCTCATTTACTAGCTGCGTGGCCTTGAGTGTGTCACTGAACTTTTCTTGGGTTTGTTTTTCACATGTAAAATGGACAAGTTAAACAAAATAATCTCAAAGCATCCTGCCACCCCCCAAAATGCCGAGACTCTAAATAACTTTTCCATTTCACTTTGTTTTAGCAAAGCACACCTACAGACGCCAACAATAGTGGTACAGAGCTCAGGCTAATCCCCACTGCAAGTACCGAAGGGCAAACAAGGCAATTTAAGAACGCTTTACATATGAAAAAGATAGAAAGCTGGTCTTTAGTGTGCCTTCAGGCATTTGGGAAGTTGTTAATTTCTATCCCACCAAATAACAAAAGCCAGGGGGAGGGTGGGGAAACCACCAGTCAAAGATTAACGTTGCAGCTCCCAACTCATTAGAATACAGTTTATAACACTAAAAACCTGACCATGTGGCAACTTTTACTTTAATCATTCGAATACTCCCCCAAACAAAAGTTCTAAGGGTACAAAGTTTACAGCAAAAAAAAAAAAAAAGGAAAAAATAATCAAACAAAGAAAACAGCAGAACAGAAAACCATGTGCCCCAATAATCCCCAATAATCCTGAGTCTGAAGATCTCCCCTCCCTCTAATTCCAAAGCAGTGGGGTTGCTCTTAACGAAACAGAGCAGTTACAACAACCCTGGGCACTGCTGCACTTGTGGGTCAGGGACAACACTCGCGATAATGACCAGGCCCTCAGAAGTTCACAACACTCTTTTCACCTTGGGAAAGGGGCTTTCTTTTCCAAAGATTCAGACACTGTAGCCAATCCCTCCCTGAGGGAATTCGAAGAAGGGGCCTCTTCTTGAGGGACAGAGAAAGAAGAATCTTTTAATAAGACCTCTAGACAACCTGAGAGTGGGGCAGGGAAGCCCGTACACTAAGCAGGGCCCGGCTCTCCCACACGGTGCGCAGGAAACCTCAAAGGCACCAGGCACATTTCCCTTTACCTCCCTTCATGAGTAGGCAGAGAAAGGATCCCAGACAGGGAGTGAAACAGTAAAAATGCCCCTGATTTCTACTGACAAAGACTTGGCAGAAAAGATTTTCGTTCCTTTTTCAAAGGAAAGGGAGGAAAGAAACCATCTGTGCCACTCTAAATATACAGCAGGAAAGAGTCCTCCTCTCAAAGGTCTAGAAGTCCTCTTTTCCTTGGGAGCGTGAGAGGAAGAAGTTGGAATCCCCATCTTCGGGGGAGGGGGTGTGCGCAGACCAAAGGAAGCTTTTTCGCCACCAGAGCAAGTAGGGGAGTGGGAGAGGGCATCTCTAACCAGTCGGGAAGGAGTGATAGCTGCTGTGGACAAAGGAAAGGCCGACTTCTGGTATCAGGTCTTCCTCTTGGGAGTTCAGACCTGTTTCCAAAAACAAAGTCTTTTTTTCTTGATTATTCTAATTGAGGCCCTCTTTGTTAATTTGGGAAGTATGGCTGTATCTAAAGAGTAGAAGTGGCTCTTTTCTCTGCCGCAGGGGAAAAGTCTCCTCTCTTGTGAGACAGTGATGGCGGGGTGGGGTGGGGGAGACATGCATGGAAAAATGTTTCTCTGTGGAAGATACTAGTTTTTTTTAAAACAAGTAATAGCAACAGTAACAATTTACCAAAAGGTTACTATGTACCAAGCACTTGCACAAATTTTCCTTTAGCCCTCAGGACAATTCCATGAAAAGAGGACCCAAATTAGAGATGGGCTGACTGAGAAAAGGCTAAGCCATTAGTCAAGGTCACAAAGATGGGAAGTGGGAGACACGGGCTTGCATCCATCACACGCCAAACGCCACGGTCTTCATTGTGCAAAAGGGAAAAGAGCTCAAGGCACATCAAGAGACCTGGGGGGCGAAGCGGGGCTCCTTCGGTGGACACGACTGGAGGAGGGGAGGAAGGCTGACTTCTAATACCAGAAAGTAAATTCAGGGTCTTAGTCTCTGCATCTCGGGGCAAAAGTGAAAAATAAAACCGGGAAGGTTAAGTCCGCCTTTTACAGGGAAGGACGGAGCGATCCCCCTGTCACTTTTAGGCAAATTGGGTCTTTCTCTCCTCCTGGGGGGTGCTGACCAAATCGAGAGAGACCTCATTCCTGCTGAAAGTAAGTTCAGAACGGTCCCCTCGCGCCCCGGGAGCGGGTCTCCTCCGCGGACCAGCGCACTGGAGCTGCAGAAGAGCGTTCGCCCACGACGAGGGGCGTCGCCCGCCCCGAGGAGAGAAGTTGGGGGTCCCCCGCCGGGTCGAGGTCGAAGGAGTATCTCTCTCCCTCGTCGAAGCCACGACTCGGAGACGCCGCTTTCCCCTCGCGATGCGGGGCCCGGTCTCCTCCCTCTCCCTGGGTCGCTCCGTCGCCCGCAGCGCAGCCTGCGTTCCCTTCGGCGCCCTGAGTGGGCGGGGGGCCCGGACTCCCCTCAGCCTGCACCGCCTGGCGGAGGGTCCGCTCAGGGTGGAGTGGGGCTGGGCGGCTACGCCCGAACTCTTCCCGCCCCCGGTCTCTTACCCTGAGACCTGCTCCGCGGCCCGCGCTCGCCTCGCCAGCCCGGCCTCTGCAGCCGCAGCCCCGTCGCCGCCAAGTCTACCTGAGCCTGCGGAGCCGAGAGCTCGGGGGGCGCTCCGGCCACCGCCGCCTCTTCGTCTCTATGGTCGCCCCGCACTTCCTCATCCGGGGCCCGAGCCAGCCATGCGGGCTCGCCCAAGTCCCGCCCCCGCGGCGCGCGCGCGCACTCCTAGGTGCGGCTCTTCCCGCTTGGGACCTCCCTCCTTCGGCTAGCTCACGCGGCCCTCTGCCCCACCCCTAAAGCCCGGGCTCTTAAAGGGGAACGCACCTTTGGACTCGTCTCCTGCTGAGCCTCCCGCCCACGATCTGACTCCACTGCTCCCACCCTGGTCTCGTTTCTTTTTCTGGCCGAATGGCTGCAGTCCTCCTGGCCTCCTAGCTTCTGCCTTGGCAGTCCAGGAGATCTTTTTATAACTGGAATCAGTGTTTTAGATCATCATTCCCCTGCTCCTTCTCCTCGAAACAGCATCTTGTTTTAATTTCTTCGTAGCTGTAACACTGGCTGAAATTGCCGGTTCATCTATTTATTGACTTATTTATCATGTCCCTCCTACCCTTGTCTGTTCTGTTTACAGAACATCACCTAGAGCAGTGTCCTGCACAAGCAGACATTCAACAGATACTTGAAGGAAGGAAAAGAATATTTATTCAAGGGGGAATTGAGAAGGTCCAGAGAATGCAATCAACTTGCCCCAAAACACACAGCCTTGTGTTAGAAATTGGTGGTTTCTGACTAGAGAGCTAAAGTTTGAAGGTTCTGGGGGATTTTAATTCTGTCTTTGAACCAGTCAAAATGTGGACCATTTTATCTGAGATAAGTGTTGTCCCAGCTTTAGTTAGGGGCTGAAGATATACAAACCCAAAGGCTAGCTCCATTGTTTACAGCCTGTCCATATATGGTCCACATACATACACAGTTCACATATAGGATAATACAGATGCTGTTGGGATGAATCAACTAAAAATTCACTTTAAAACATTTCTACATTTATCATACTCAAGTCCTCAAGTTTTTTTCTCAGGCAACTACATGCTTATAGAAGGGGACCTGAGAAACCCAGTATTACTGGTTTGTCTTTTGCCTCAGGCGCTAATGTGACTGCATACACAGCACCATTATTGATTTCATATTTATTTTTAATGATGTTTATTTAAAAATGATATTTATTTTTAAAATTATATTTTGTTCTTCATGGATTTTTTGTATTATTCTATTTCAAAAAATAACATTATTATTTATCTTGCTGTGTTTTTTGGCACCCCTTTAACATTTTGTGCCCTAAGTAAGGCAAGTTTCTCATTAGCCTCATCCACCGCACCCTGGTCCTAGCCTTGCTCCTAGCTCTGTTTTAAGCACAAAAGGATCCCGAAGAAGTATCATACATATCATTCAACCCACTAAAAGTTGAGGAAAGCCAGTTTCCTGACAAATTCCATGCTTTTGGTGAGTCAATAACACCCTAAATGTAACATGTCCCTCAAACACCTTGTGAAGGAGGAAGAACACATAGTGTTTATTCCCAGCGGTCAGGGGAGAAGAGAATTACCTTGTGCAAAGTCACACAGCTAAAAGCAGACAGTCCTGCAGGTCGTTGGAGCACAGGACCGTAGAACCAAAAGCATTGGGCCCCCAGCCTGGGAGCTACCGGTGCCAGCCTTCTGTAAACGTTACCGGCTTTAGACAATTTTTAAGATCTCAAAATTTGTCAAGATATTTTACAAATTTTTGCCTGATTGAAAAGTGAAATAATTGCATTTCTAAGTTATGACAGCAAAGATGGACATCTCTCAGGAGGACTCAAATTCCCCAGGGAGGGAGAGTCCCATTAGCTGTGTGAGAGGGAAGGACTTCCCACCAGCCACTGAAAAAACAGCCTGGGGGATTTGGGCTTGTCTCTCGAACTGGCAACCGAAAAATGTCCTTTACATTTAACGTTTTATCCCTGAAAATCTTGCAACTTTTGCAGTCTGCTTGATAACATGCTTTTCTTTACCATTAAAAATTCCAATTATTTCTTTATATCGAATCCTGAAATAAAAGCACAGGTGCTTACGGAAGCTCTGGCCGCAGCCCACTCCCCTCACCCACTCCCCAGTCTCTGTGGTATGCGATGCTTCTTTCAACATTCACAAAACTCCTGAAAACCGTAGGTCAAGCAGCTGGAGCTGGCAACTTGCCAGGAGCCCTCGGCCATCTTCAGGCACTGTCCACAGAGCTCTGATTTTTTTTTTTTTCCCCTAAGAAGATGTCCCGACAGATATGGGCTTAGTCTGAGTCCTTGGTTGAGACATGAGGTTGCTGGTTAAACGCTCAGCCTTCGGAGCCAGGTTGGATCCAGCTGGGTCAGGATCCGTCCCTGCTTCCTTCGGAGGAGTTTTTCGTGTCCTCAGCCTGTTTCCCTGTCTGTGAAGTAGGATAGCACCTGCCACCTCCTAGGGAAGCCTGTGAAAGCTACGGTAGCTATTTCTAATAACCAGAGAGGCACGCAACGCCACTCGGGATTTGGAAGTCTCTGACGAGCCCCCCAAGGCGGATACTTTCCAGCATCGCACTAGGTCGCACGTGCTCGGTCCTTTGCATTTTACAGAAGTTCTCCCAGAAACCCTATTTTGTGCATCTCAGCAGCCCTGTGAGGTCAGGCGAGGGTCCATAACATCGTTTACAGATGCGGGGACACTCGCCCGAGTTGGCCCTGCTGGGGACGTTACTAGGTAGCAAGCGAACCTCCTGGGCTCGGATCTGTTTCGGAACCTCTGGGACGAAACGGATTTCCCTTCCGGGAGAGGCGGCCATCAGGCTCGGTAGCGGGAAACGCCGGGGATGCGGAAAAGGGGTGGGGCGTCCCGACCCGCAGGCCGCAAGCGAGGCCCCGCCCCCGGCGCGAGCCCCGGATGGGGAAGTGGCGCGGACACCGAGACGAGGCGGAGGCCGAGCCAGAGCGGCCCGGGGCGGGGGGTGGAGTGGGTGGGAAGGGGGTGGTGCCCCGGGGCGGAGCCATCGGAGCGGCGCGGGTTCTCAGGTGAGCGCTCCGTGGACGCGGCGGGCGGGCCAGCGCCGGGAGCTCACGCACCGGATCCGCGCCGGCTGCGCGGGCGTAGGCGGAGCGTACGGAGGAGTCGCGGGGGCCCTGGCCGGGGTCCGGCCCTCGGGTCTCCGGCCTCAGGCGGGAAGGGGCTCCGGAGCTGCGGGTGAGTGGAGCTGACCGCCAGGGCCCGGGTTTGGGAATAAGGCGGGAGGGGGCCGTGGATAGGTTCGAATCCTGACGCCACCTCCAGCCCGCTGTGTGACCTTAGGCAAGTGCCTCCCCGTCTCTGATCCTCAGTGGCCTCAGCTGTGAAATGAGGGGGTGCGGGGAGGAACTGCTGAGAGTTTGTGCAGATGGAGGTTTGGGGAAGGAACCCGTGCCTTCCTCTTATTTACACTCTCCTTGCCCGGAACATCGACGGCGAAACGTCGACAGTGGAAGTGCCTCCCATCTCTGAGGGACCTTAGACAAGTTCCTTGCTCTGGCCCTCACTTTCCTCATCTGCAGAAGGAGTGTGCCTAACCTCTTTTAAGACCTCTCTAATATTTGGGTGTTACTGGTTTAGATAGAGGCAATGTAATGAGTGCTTCATTCATTACAAATTTTCCCTTTAAGGGTGTGATAAAGTATCTGCTCGGAGGTTGGACTAGACCCTGGCCCGAATTCCCTTTCCTTCCCAGATTCGTTGGTTCTGTTTGTTCTCCATGCTTCCTGGTTATTAGAGGAATCATGCAAGGGTTGCTGCCACCTCTCTGCTGAGCAACAGCAATATTTTCACTGCCCTAAAATCTAAAAGCAGTTGCAAGGGAATGTCTCACATTCCAGCCTTTTTGTTTGTGTTTCAGTGGCAGGGAGGCAAAATGATTTCTCTCCCCCAAGCCTGGAACAGCTGAAGGAAACAACAGTACAAGATGAGAACCACAAAGGTCTACAAACTCGTCATCCACAAGAAGGGCTTTGGGGGCAGTGGTCAGTATCGATTGTTCTTTGGGGGTTGTGTAAGTTTGCTGAGGTTCTGGTGTGTCCTATACCTTGAAAATTACACACTGGCTTGTGTGACAGTCGAGGCTAGCCAAGCAACTTAACTGAGTGAAGCAGCAGGTGAAATACCGTAGTAGGGAGGGTAGGACAGGAGACACAGGGTCCTTCCAGAAGTATTTGCATTTTGCATTTTAAGGAACGTTGTGAATATTGCCAGTTTACTATGCTTTATTTGCTTGTATTTTTTATTACGTATATATTGTGTATGTCCCATAAAATTTCAGTCGGCACTGGCTTGGCAGATGAGAAAACATGTTCCGTGAGAGAGAAGTAGTAGATATACGTAAGACAGGTATGATCAAAGCATGAACCTTTGCCTGGCTCCGAGGCGCAGTGAGAAGGGGCAGGATACAGCATGTTGTCCCCCATTAAACAAGAATCGGCTGTGAGCTCTGCCTCTAACTTTCCCTGTGACCTTGGACAGGCCTCTAGTTTACCTTAACTACAAATTCAAGCATTTTAGAATGGTTTCTCCATTTCTCTTAGCACCCTGAATCTATAAATCTGCAGGATAGGAAAATACCTCCTCGTAAGTTTTTTTTCTTTCTTTCTGTCCTAACAACCTAATTTGCTTCAGAAATTGGAGTTAACAACCCAATGAGTATTTTAAAAATTTGCATTTGAATATGCATTTGCTCCTCTGTTATATATGTATAAGCCTCCCAAAGACAAGGATGGCCAAAAATGGAAAAGAATAGTTTCTGTATCACAAGGTCTGATGGGGATAAGTGAAATGATGTATGTAAAGTATTCAGCAGAGTACCAGGCTTCTTCCAACTGCTCAGTAAATGTAGCCATTGTAATTCCCAGGACAAGGATATACCAGGCATCGCTATATTTAAAACTCAATTTCTGCTGAAACCACAGTCTGTTGTTAACACTGGACTTTGTATGCAGTTGAGGCTGCTGAAGTTTGTGGAGCAGAATTGAAGAGACAACAGAAATAACTTTTGACAGAGGAAAAGATACAGTATGTATAGTGTATATACAATGTACATGAGTCTGCTGTTTCCTGTGTACAAGACAAAGGTAGCTGGGTGCTGTAGCCAGTGTGCTGCAGGACTGTGAAGAAAAAAAGAATCCGACAATATTACCCAGCCGAAAAAAAGAATGAATACTACCATTTTCAGCAACATGGATGGACCTAGAGAATATTATGCTTAGTGAAGTATATCAGACCGAGAAAGAGAAAATACTATATGCTATCACTTACATGTGGAATATAGAAAAGAATTCAAATGAATGTATGTGCAAAGCAGAAATAAACTCACAAATGTGTCCTTACCAAAGGGGAGAAGGAATGGAGAAGAGACAAATTAGGTGTTTGGTATTAACAGATACAAATTACTATGTATAAAATAGATAAACAGCAAGGATATACTATATAGCACGAGGAATTACACCTATTATCTTGTAATAACCTCTAATGGAATAGAATCTGCAAAAATACTGAATCACTATGCTGTACACCAGAAACTAACACAATCTTTTAAATCAACTATACTTAAAATAATAAAGTAAAATAATTAAAAAAATACATCCAACAAATACTTATTAGGTACATAATGTACCAAACATAAAGATCATGACAAAGTCCGTTGTCCCTAAGGAGCTTTTGGCTTGATGAGACAGACATGCAAAAAGGAAATGACAAAACAAAGCAGGATGGAATATAGGTTCAGGGAGCTTAATTCAGACAGTGGAAGTTAGGAAAAGGCTTCGTAGAGGATTTGGCATACATGTGTCGACGGAAACAATATACAAAAACAAGCAAACAAAAAAACCACTGTGGGATTAACCCAGTGCTTTGCTTTCCTGGGCTGAACTTTTGTTGGGTCTGATTATATTAAAATTCTGGATATACTTATTTGTCATGGTTTTAGCATAATTAAAGGCCATGTCTTTCCCTAAAAATTAAAACGGGGGAAAAAACCGTCCAATCTTTATGATTCTGGGTTTGTTATATTTGAAAGAGTTTGCCCCCACCCTCAGTGGGGGGCAGAGGTAGATAAACACAGGAAAACATCTCCTCCCTATGTTTTAAGAGTCTCATTGGAGCCTACCATGAACTGAAATCTGAAGTTTTTCTCTGATCAGGTGCTGCCCTCCCAGATCCAGGACATGTTATTTGGCTTGTTTTTCATGAGGTCTGAGAGCTGGTGTGCTTTATGGACCCTGGACTAGTAATCAGTCCTGGCTAGACTGTCACTGGCTATCTACCCTTTGGCAAGTTGCTATATCTCCTAGGTTGTTTCCTTGCTTCTGTTAGAACCAAAGGTTTATTGTGAGGGCCACATGAAGACAGTATTTTGAGAAGTTCTTTGAACACCGTATAAATAGAAGGAATGGTGCTGTCTCTGTGGGACCCAGCTGTTTTGTTCCCAGGATATACCAGATACATGTCATTGGAGGGAGTGAAGGATCGTCTAAGAGGCCTAATTCCCAGAGAGTAAGGGTTGCTTTTTCCCTGGGAGCAGGGGCCTGCAGACAAAGGTACCTGGACAGTGTCCCTCCCACTCAGCAGCTCACTCGCTCCGGATCCCGGTGCTAATTCTGTAGTCGAGCTGAATCCCAGTTTTAGATGGAACCTCATCTGTGAGCTGGAGTTGTAATACCAACCTGCTGGGGTTGTCAGGACCCAGCATGAGAATAGACACAGCAACCTGTCACCCAAGTGACTTGTTTTCGGAGGGGAGGGTACAGCTCAGTGGTAGAGGGTGTGCTTAGCATGCATGAGGTCCTGGGTTCAATCCCCCGTACCTTCGTTAACAAACAAACAAACCTATTACCTTCCTCCCCAAATAGTAAAAAACAATCGAATTACCTCCCTCCCCCACCTCTCCCTCCAATAAAGCAAGGATAAAATACTGGGCTTTAAAAAGAAAAAAAAAAAGAGGAAAAAAGAGAATAAGAAAAAAATTAAAGTTTAAGAAATAATGTGACTGTATAGATTGTCAAGTTAAAAAATATTTAAAAGAAAACCACATACATATGTAAATTTAAACCACGTACATATATAAATATAAACCACATACATATATCTGTATGTAGAATTTGTAAAGCAGACCGCCATATCCAATCCCTAAAATATATTTATCTTTTTTTTTTTAATTGAAGTATGGTCAATTACAGTGTACCAATCTCTGTTGTCCCAGTCTTGCATATACATACATATGTTTGTTTTCAAAAATATATTTATCTTTGAGCCTTGGAAATAAGCTCAGTCAGAGAAAGAATATAAAATTCTGGGTTGTAGATATCTGTTGCCTTTAAAAGGTAAGTGGACCTAAACAAACAAACAAACAAACAAAAAAACCCCAAGTGAGTGGTTATCTACCTGAGATCACTGAATTGTCTTTCAGATGATGAGCTAGTCGTGAACCCCAAGGTGTTTCCTCACATCAAGCTTGGGGACATTGTGGAGATTGCTCACCCCAACGATGAGTACAGGTGAGCGTTGGACTAGGCTCAAGGGAACTCACTGGGCCACCTGCTGGTTCCAAATGAGGTTTTGTCTAAGGGGCTTGAAGGGGAACACAGCTCTTTGCGTTTGGATAAAAATGCCCCAGCCCTCTAGGACGTGATAAACCAATCACCTTTCAAAAAGTGGTCCATTCTTCCTGTATTTAAAGCTGAGATGACAACTCTGTGAACAATTCTGTAGCGTTTATCCATTTCCTGGAGGACAGTGCAGAGCTTCCTTCTAAGGGAACTTTCTCCCATTGTCGTGCTTCCTTCAGTTACAGTCAGTCCAGTATGATGTTTGTCTTTTGTGGGCAGTGAGGAAAACTGGTTAGTTGCTGCTGACAACATCCCAAATCTTTGTTGCTTTTTCCCCCCCCCAGCCCTCTGCTTTTGCAGGTCAAATCACTTAAGGAGGATTTGCAGAAAGGTAAGAATTCCATCTCTCTTCTCTAAGATTTTTACACTTTACTGTTTTAGAAACTGTAAGAAACCCCTCTTCTCAATCGCAGGGAATGAGAGCACAATACTCCTTATCAAATTCTGTTCCTGCTAAAACAATAAAAATCATCAGATAGCAAAACTGCCAAGGAATCTCATTTCTCAGCATTTTGAAGGCACTGAAAAAAAATCTGTATTTAGAGTCAAGAGGAACGTTAATCTGAATAGATGAAGCTTTACACTTGTTGGCAAAGCATGCTTTGCTCAATATTATATTTTTTCACAAAATGTTGAGTGCCTATTTTGGGTTGGAGCAAGGGAGGACTGGATATTGTAGATTACCTCCCACTTGTGCAAGGCGCTGTTTGTTATCTGTCTTTCTTGGTCTTCCCACTAACTCTCTTTTATAATTTTATTTATTTTTATTTGAGGGGGAGGTAATTAGGTTTATTTGGTTCTTATTTTTAATGGAGGTACCGGGGATTGAACCCAGGACCTTGTGCATGCTAAACACGCACTCTACCACTGAGCGACATCCTCCTCCCCCGCTAACTCTTGGGTAAGCAAGGAAACTTTGTCTCAGTAGGATGAATTGGCTTCGCTGGAGTAAGTGAAGGAGCCGGAGCAGTGATTCTCATTACTCATTCTGGATCCAAATCCTTTCTTCCTTCCCCTAGTGACTGTACCATGCTGAACAAGGAACTAAAATGTTAACTGACAGCAAATAAAGTAATTCCTTAAATGGCAGTCGACAGACAAAAAAACCTAACTTGTAAAGGGATTTTGATGTTAACCACTTTTTAATATTTTAACTTGTTGGGAAAACATTCCATAAAACCCAGGTCTTGAGGGTCCTCCTTACCCTCACCTCCTGCCACCTGTTAAATTTCTTACTTACCAGACTTAAGGTCTCTTAAAAAGTTGATTTTTTCCTTAACTACCCCTGCTACTTTCATCCCAAAAGAGGAAGAATCTGTTTCCTTTTCTGAATTTTCACAACCCTTCTTTCTTACATTGCTTCTTAAATTCTTCTCTTTCTCTCTCTGTATCTCTGTCCGATTCTCTCATTTTTTAATTACTTGGATTCAGGTCGTATTTTGCCTGAAAAGCAGAGAACTCTCTAAATTTCAAGCTTCTAGAAGGCAAAGGATATGTCTCACCCTTGGCAAAGGATCAAGCTTGTGTTGTTTGTTGACTGTCTTGAGTATTTATACATTAGACTATATTTACCTGATTTTTCAAAATGTGTTATCTGATCCAGATTTCGTCTGTTTCAGAAACAATCAGTGTGGACCAGACTGTGACTCAAGTGTTCCGACTAAGACCTTATCAAGATGTGTATGTGAATGTTGTGGACCCTAAGGTGTGTCTTTGTTCTGGATTTGACTATCTTTTGGGGAATGATTAACACCCTTCTTCAACACTGGGTCTCTAAGGAAATAATGAGTTACTTAAGTGTAGTGTTAGACTATTAAATACGTGGTCATATGTAGGTTATATGACCATTTAGGTTATAGGTAGGTTGTAGCCTGCATTTAAAGCCCTCCCTCGTTTTTAAAAGCTTGTCCTAAAAAGGGTCTGCATGTTTATGTGTGTTTGTGAAGCTGAACATAAAATTTTGTAGTAAAATACTGAAATTTCTTTGCATATTCTCATTTTTCTTTGAGAAATGATGCTATAAAATTTAGAGGCAAAAATCACTGTCCAAGAGATATTATTGACATTATCAAGGAAAATGAAGCCACAGCTCGTTGTGTTTGTGTGTAAAAGTCAGAATCAGTACTCTGGTACCCTTTGCCCTGAACCATGATACAGCGGCTGTAGTATCTGTTGTAGACTGATCGGTACTCGAAAGCCTTTAGCTGGATAAAATTCTGTTTGTCAGGGTTCTGCTATTAAATGGTCTTCCAGGAGTTGACTTTTTTGTCAAAAGGTTTTCCTGTGTTGAGTGTGAATTGCCTTATGACTGTAAAGTGTGGCAGAGTAATGCAGAGAGATGTTTTTGATTGATTATCCCTTTTAGGATGTGACCCTTGACCTCGTGGAATTAACCTTTAAGGATCAATATATTGGCCGTGGGGATATGTGGCGGCTAAAGAAAAGTTTGGTAAGATGTGGCTTTAAAAGTGCATTACTTTTTTACTTTTCCCATTATGTTGATAATCCACGTTCACCCTGGAGATTTGGGAGATCTGGTAGGGAGAAGAGGATAAAATCATTGCTAATTCCAGTAGCACAGAAGAATTATTGAAAACATATCATTTGTCTTTTTTAACTTTTTTTTTTTCAATAGTTTCTTTCCTCCTTTTTTTTTTCCTTAATGGAGGTACTGGGGATTGAACCCAGTGTTTTGGGTTTGAATAGGAATTTATAGTATTATTTTACATTTGAACTGGACTTTAGTTTTCAGATTTTTACCTGATCTCATTTACTCCTCACATCTCCTGTGGACAGGCGTTTATTACCCCTGATTTATAGATGTGAGAGCTGAGATGATAGCCCAAGACCTGAAAGCTCGTCGATACTGGGCTAGAACCCAGATTCTGTTGCTTCCAAGTTAGACAGCTTTTTGCTTTACCCTCCTCCCATTTTTCCTTGTTTATTTATTTTTAATTAACATTTTCTACTTAAAATGATCAGGTCATCAGAATTGTGAACTGGGGCTGAAAATTCTCCTTTTGGGCTTTTTGAATATTATGAAACAACAGATTACAGGTAGAATTTCCATATGGTGTGTATTTTCTGAAAAAAAAAATCTTTGCTCATTTTTTATTTGGTGGAAGAGGGCTTCACTCTCTAAAATGAGGAGTAAGTGTTCCATGTGTAAATGTAGTTTTGGATGCAAACATATTTCAAGATAAGTGTTATCAGTGAAGCTGGCCACTTATTATCCACCTGGCTTTGACTGTAGTTCACACTTGCCAAACTCTGGAGATCCTACTGTCATACCTGCCCCAGTGGGTTTTCCTCTGGGATAAACCTGTTACTCCCATGTTAATTGAACTTTGGGTTATTAGAAGAGACTAGAGCCAGGAGACTTTCTTTGTGACCTTTTATGGCGTGATGTGTTGTTGAATCTCTCTCTCTCTCCCCCTCTCTCTTCCCTTAGGTCAGCACATGTGCCTATATCACTCAGAAGGTGGAATTTGCTGGCATCAGGTAAATACTATATCACTCTTGATTTACCAGCTTGTAAACGGGAGTAGGATCTAGTGCAGTAATTGCACTACAGATAGTGTTTGAGGTGCATGGGAGTCTGTATAATGAAATACATGGTAGCTTAAAACATTAGGTGGTTGTAACAAACCCCCAAACCCCACAATGCACTAGCGCAGTATTAAGGTGGGCGGGCATTGCTGGGCCGCCTGGTGTTCTCTAACAAAGACGGTCTACACTCACAATCTTAGAACTGGAAAAAGCCTTAGATGAATATGTATTTAATCAAACCTGCCTGTTTTATAGATTAAGAAAAAAAAAAGTCACTTTCTTTTCCTAACTTCACGAAGAAAGGCAAATTTCAAAAAAAAAAGGTGCTCTGGGCCTTGTATAAGAAACAAATAGTCATAATAAATTATTAAAGAATTTCTTTGTCATTTAGTCTTTTACTCTGGTAATTTAGTCAACAGTTAAGGACTTAGACAGTTTCATTACCTTGAGGCTCTGCCTGGGAAACATTATCTTTCCTTAAAGAGAAACATTTTTATTTTCTCTGAGTAAATTCACAATGTATTCTTAAAAAAAAACCCCAAAAAACAAAAAACCAAAAACCTCCAAAATCAATATTTTAAAAAATTAAAGAAATTTTTAAAAGAAAAATATTGCACTGATATCTATCTCCTAACGATTAGTAGGCTGCTTTTTTAAAATTTGAACTTAGATAAGTCAGAGAAAGACAAAGACTGTATGATATCACTTGTATGTGGAATCTAAAAAACATAACCAACTACTGACTATAACAAAAAAGAAGCAGACTCAGATACAAACTATTGGTTACCAGTGGAGAGAGGGAAAGATAGGCATGGGGGCTAAGAGGTACAAACTACAATGTGTAAAATCAGCTGCAAGGGTATACTGTACAACGCTGTGAATACAGCCAATATTTTATAATACCCATAAGTGGAGTAGAACCTTTAAAAATTATGAATCACTGTAGTATATACTTGTAACATATAATATAATATTATATACAAACTATACTTCAGTAAAAAATAAATATTAAAAAAATTGAATTTAGAAACCTACTCTATTTAATATCATTGTGAAGAGATCCCATTTTCCCAGGTACAGTTTTGGGGACTGCCAACTAGCTACTGGTTTTATTTTTTGTTGTTTCTTTTTTTTTTAGGTTTTTTGTTTTTTTTTTTTTTTTACTTAAGTTTTTTTTCTGACTCACACTCCAGAGGGAGCAATACTGAGTAACTTCTGGCTCTGCCTTCCCAGCTGTACGGGAGCAGACAGATCTGTTTGAGAATCACACTTAAAGCTCATGGGAGCATGCAGTTTGGTGTTTTCCTGCTCGATCCGCCTCCCTGCAAAGGAGCTTCTGGAATCTTCTCTGATGAGCTCTGATTCTGTGGTGGCCGTTCTCTTAACACATCTGCCCTGATTGTAGAATTAATATGATCAAATACCCCTTGTTCAGCACTACTAGGGATCAGGCAAATGCTAAGTGTTTTACATATGAAGCATGCTCAGGGGAGACAGTCTGAAAAACAGAATAAAGAAGCAGAGGAAAAAGACATATTACTACTCAGAAGCAACCACTGTAAACATAGTTCTGTCAAAATATTCTGTACTTTTTCCCCTTTTAGCTTGAGACCATATAGTAGGTTTAATTTTATATACTGTTAAAAAAAATCCCTCTAAAACCTGTTTTTATACTTGAAAAATACATATTTATTTTAGAAAATTTGGATAACACATATAAAGAAGAAAGTTTAGAATAGTGTAAAAGCCAGCCACCTACAGATAACTGCTGTTAAGTTTTGGTGCAACCTTCCAATACTTTATTTTCACATGGACACGCACGCACACACGCATGTTTACTCAGATGATGATACCGTGTATACTATTTCGTATCCTTTTTTCTGCTTAAAAGCCTAGATACGTTTCCGGTGAAGTTAAAACTCCTTGTAAGCATTATTTTAATGGTTCCATGAAATTCTGTTGTCTGGATTCAGCATCATGTACTTAACTGGTCTGCCATGGCTGGACACTTAGGTTGTTCAAAGGTGGGTTAATGTAAATGACACTGCAGTGACCATACTTTGCACTTACTTTAACTTTTTATTCACAGGATGATGAAATTTAGTTGTAAAGGATAGTGCAGGTCCCTGACCCTCAACAGCTCATTTGATAGGAAAGTGACCTGCCCAAGAAGTCCCTCCATAGATGAAGGCCCAGTGCCCACCCACTCCCCCCATCATCTTCATCCTGGTCTAGGGCTTGGTCTCGGGTTGTGTTCTGGAGGGGTGTGGATTTTGCAGTTGCATCTGTCAGTGGGATTTCTTTCTCCTTTGAGCCTGTAGAAAACAGAGGGGGCCTGTCTTGGGGCCATGCTCAGTTCCTGTTTGGATAAGGGCAGGTTACAGGCTGAGGAGCAAAGGTCAAGACTGCATTTGTGTGTGTGTGTGTGTGTGTGTGTGTATTTCATAGAGAACCATTTCCATAGGAAGGTTGATAACTGTCTGGCGGCTCACCAAGTCCTCTCCTTTACAGAATCTCACTGGATCTTCCCAGGGGCTCTGGAAGAGGGATCGGGCAGGATTCTTATTAACCACATTTACCAATTTTTTTTTTTTTTTTGACTGAGGCTCAGGAAGGTGATGGCTTGACCTCCATAGGGAGTGGAGGCTCAGGACTCTAAGCCCCAGTTTTTTAACACCGCTTTGTCTGTACACCCTAGTAGAAGTTGGAGAAGGAGCTCGTTTTAGAGGTCTGGTTAATGTAGCATTCAGTAGCTTGTGTGCAGAGTACTTCCTCATAGATCATGGGAACATCAGATCGTTCCTTATAATGTTAAAGGAAAGGAGGTCCCTTTCCAGGTCAGGCTTGCTGTCATTGTCCACTCACAGACGGACCTGGGCGAAGGAATGCCAGGAAGCACCCCTCTTGGTGAAAGCAGAGCTGGGGCCCTGAGAAGTGTATTTGAAGAGCATGGGCTTGGTCCTTCCATCTTCATTTTACAGATGGGAGGGAGGCCCAGGGAGGCTGGCTGATTGTTGTTTCCCAGGTAGCCTGAGCTGCAACTCATGGTACACATTTTCCTAGCTTTTATTTTATCTTGTCCTCTTTTTTTTTTTTAAATGAGGACTGATTGCTTAGGGCCAGGCAGGCAGCTGCATTGGGATTGGCAGAAGAGAAGGTCGAGTGGTTGGTTGAGGTAACAGCTACCACTTCCCCCGCCCCCGGTACAGCACTCAGCGCTCACGGTCACCGCTGTATCCGTTCCTTCTAATACACAGAGCCCCTAGTACTGTTGGTTGAGTGCCTCCTATCCCAGCACTGTCTGAAGATTATCTGGTTTAATTTAATTCTCACAACAGCTCTGGAAAGTAGGTATCATTATCTCATTTTTTTAGATGAGGACCCTGAGTCTGGCAGAGTTATTCCCCCATGACCATTCAGCTAATGAGTGATGCTCAGAATTGAAATCCCTGCCTAGACTGGTTCCACTCCAGGCTGGTCAGCTCCGAAGGCCATGCTCTTTGAACTGTTGTATCCACTTCATGCCCTTAAAAAGATGCAGAGAGGGAAAAAAAATCAAGCCCTCACAATGCAATACCAAGCTGACATGAAGATTTTTCAGGAGAATGGCCCTCCTTTGAATAGTCCCTTCCTGCCTCCTGACTGCTTGCCTTCTAATCTGATATTGAGATGGATTTTGATTCTGTTGCAGCTTATTGTCTCAGAGTTGGGTTAAGCAATGGGTTCATCAGTGCTTCTGAGCTGTTTCTGGGACAGGGACCCTTTTGAGATTTGACAAAAGGTACATTTCTGTGCTCAGAAAAGTTTGCATCATTTCAGAGGGTTCATGGGTTCCCCAGAGCCCTTCCTTAGACCCACAGGTTTTTGTATGGACCCCCAGATGAAGAGCTCTGGTTGCACAGATCCAGTACACTGAGAATTCTTTATCTTGTGGCATCTGTTCATGGCATTCTGGAAATCTCGAACTGGCCAGGTGATCTGGGTGTAAATAATAGAGTAGAGTGAGTAGAGTGAGCCACACTTTTTGGTTTAAGTAGGACCTGTAATAATGTGTGTGTGTGTGTGTCTCCTTTCAGGGCACAGGCTGGTGAACTGTGGGTCAAGAATGAGAAAGTCATGTGTGGTTATATCAGCGAAGATACAAGGGTAAGATTGAGAAAATGCCTTTCTTGGTTTTGTTTCCTTGCGCTGTTGTAAGTTGTTAAACCAAAAGTGAAACAGAGAAACAAGCAAAAACTTGGTCTCATGTTCAAGCTACTATCTGCCCAGCAGGACAGTATTGTAATGTAGTCAGGGACTCCTGAAATTCCAGTGTTTTAGAGTTGCCTCTCTCCACTTTGAGGCTGATCTTCATTTGCTTCTATTTAATATCAGACGTGGAGATGGCACGTCTAGCTTGCAGGCTTTATGCCCACTAATACCCAGCAGAAGTTAAAAGTCGGGAGAAGATAGTGTTGGTTAACAGGAAGAGAGACCTTTGCCAAGGAATCTCCTCCTGTGACTGTTCCAGTTGGGAAAATCCAAACAGCTGTGAATGTTACCCACGCTGGTGAAAGCACCTATCTGCCCTTGCATAGACTCCTAGAGGGTCGGACAGGCTCTTCCCCTCATGGCCAGTGGTGCCAGGGATGAAGCTTGCTTTTCTCTTAATGCAATTAAGAGAAATCTTCCAGCAGTGCTTTTTTTTTTTTGGTGGTAAAAACATAAAATTTACCATTATAACCATTTAAAAAATATTTTTATTATTATTGTATTATTTATTTTATTTTGGTGGGGGGAGGTAGTTAGGTTTGTTCAATTTTAGAGGAGGTATTGGGGATTGAACCCAGGACCTCACACATGCTAAGCATGCACTCTACCACTTGAGCTATACCCTCCCCTCTGTAACCATTTTTAAGTATACAGTTCAGTAGGGTTAAGTATGTTTACGTCATTATAAAACCTTTTCATTTTGTAGAACTGAAACTCTCCAGAACCTTTTCATTTTGTAGAACTGAAACTCTATGCATTATTGCTTTTTTTTTTTTTTTTTGATTGAAGTATAATCAGTTTACAATGTTGCATCAATTCTGGTGGACAGCATAATGTTTCAGTCATATATATACATACATATATTCCTTTTCATATTCTTTTTCGTTATAGGTTATTACAAGGTACTGAATACATTTCCCTGTGCTGTACAGTAGGAACTTGTTGTTTATCTCATTATTGCTTTTTAATGCAATTGTGTTTTTGTTTATTTCAGGTGGTGTTCCGTTCTACGTCGGCTATGGTTTACATATTTATTCAGATGAGCTGTGAAATGTGGGACTTTGATATTTATGGTACTTACTGTTCCTAAGTACTGATTGTCACTGCTAATCAGGAGATATTTATTCCCCCCAAGCTGGTATCATTTACAGTAAGCTCTTGACAGTCTCTAAAGGTATATCCTGAGATCTTTACAAACCCTCAAATGCTGAAATAAATAAATAAAAATAAGTAAATATTTTACAGGTTGTGCATATAGTGAATTACGTGAAATGTAGTAAAGTATTAATGAAAAATCTGAATTCTCAGATCTCTAATCTGTAAGTATAGGATCAAAAGCCATAGAGAAGTGACTCTGTGGCTAAGAACCAGTACTTTCTTTGGTATCTTTCATTTCTTGTTTTAGCACTCATAGAAATCACCAAGTTTGTCTCATTTTGTTAAAGTTACTACACAATAAGAAAATGATAAAGTTGCTGTGAGGTGTGGATACCATGTCTGACACACCAGCCTCATGATGCATGCAATTCAAATTTGTGTTTGGGAAAATTACAAAGTAATATTCACTGTGGGTCATCATAGCATCTCAGGAACAACAGAAACTGCAAATGTAGTTAAGTGAATGCCTGGGGTCCACCAGGTCCATCAGATCATCTTCTGACAAGCTTTAAGCATCACTCTGAGAGTAATTAGAAGTTTGATGCTTCTCTCATTTTGAAGATATATTGTAGTTTTCAATCATCAAAGCTTTTTCAATCTTGCATTTTATCTTGAAGCCATGACTGTTTACTGAGTGAGGCAAATATTAAATTTGGCTGTATAGAAAGTCTAGGCTTAAACCACTTTTATGATTGTGTTTTAGGGTATAGCAGAACCCACTTTCTCTTTGACTAGTCCGATTCCTGTTACTTTATTGAGAGAAGAAATTGTAAGCAAGAAATAAACCCTCTTCTCGTTTCTTTTCAGGGGATCTGTATTTTGAGAAAGCTGTGAATGGTTTCCTTGCTGATCTCTTTACCAAATGGAAGGTATGTTTCTTCTTGTGCACTAAGTCTCGTTGAATAAACATTATTCAATGAATATTTTTAAAATGTACAATTTCTATTAAGCTGCATTTAATTGAAGTATCTTAGCTAAAGCCTAAACTGATAAGACTCTAGATTTCAATTACCTTAGTCACCTCAACATGATAAAGGGCATTTATGAAAACGCCACAGCTATCGTCATACTTAATGGTGAAGGACTGAAAACTTCCACCTTTAAGATCAGGAACAAGCTAAGGATGCTTGCTTTCACCACTTGTATTCAGCGTTGTGCTGGAAATTCTAGCCAGAGCATCTAGACAAGAAAAGGAAATAGAAGTCATCCTTACTGGCAGAGAAGGAAAGCTATCTCAGTCACAGATGTAGAAAATCCAAAAAAATCCACCAAGAAACTATTGTAGCTAATAAACAAATTCAGCAAAGTTGTAGGATACAAAGTTCAACACACAAAATCAATTGTGTTTCATCCACAATGAACAATCTGAACAGGAAATTAAAACAAGGTATTAAATTTTAAAAAGGGAATTAAATTATAAAAGCAATTACAAGAGCATCAAAGAGAATAAAGGACTTGGGAATAATTTGCCCAAAGAGGTGCAAGATTTGTACACTAAAGTCTACGAAACATTGCTGAAAGAAATTTAAAAGGCCTAAATAAATGACAAACAACCCATGTTCATGGGTTAAGAGACTTAATATTGTTAAAATGGCAATACTACCCAAAGCAAACTATTTGAATATGGTCCATGTCAAAATCCCAATTGCGTTTTTTTTACCAGAGTGGAAAAGTTAATTCTAAAATATATATGGAATTACAGTGGATCCTGAATAGCCAACACAATTTTGAAAAAGAGGAAAGTTGTAGGACTCTGACTTCCTAACATCAAAACTTAACTACAACAAAGGGTAGCCAAAGCAATATGGTACCCACATAAAGACCGACATGCAGATCAATGGAATAGAACTGAGAGTCTAGAGGTCAGCCCATACATCTCTGGTCAGTTGATTTTACACAAGAATAGCAAGTCCATTTGATGAGGGAAGGGATAGTCTCTTCAGCAAATGCTTCTGAGACAAGTGAATATCTATGTGTCAGAGAGTGAATTTGGACCCTTAACTCGCATCCTATACAGAAATTTAACTCCAAATGAATCGGGGACCTGAATACAAGAGCTAAACGGATATAACTCTTAAAAGAAAACATAAGGGAAATTTTTATGACCTTGGATTTGTCAGTGGTATCTCACCTATTACACCAGAAGCACAAGCATCCCAAGGAAAAGTATGTAGTTTGAATTTCATCAAAATTAAAAACTTTTCTGCATCAAAGGACGCTATCAAGAAAATAAAAAGAGCCCACAGAATGGGAGGAAATGTTTGCAAATTATCTTTCTGATGAGAGTGTAGTATTCAGGGGAAAGGGTATAGCTCAAGTGGTAGAGCACATGCTTAGCATGCACGAAGTCCTGGGTCCAATCCCCAGCACCTCCATTAAAAATTAATAAATAAATAAACCTAATGACCCCCCCCGTGCTAAAAAAAAAAAAGAAAAGAAAAAAGTAGGGTTCTACTCAATTAGCTTTTTTATCTTGGAGAAGTATTCAGTCTCTCTGAGCCTCTGTTTCTCTGTCTGCAAAACAGAGATGGTTATAGTTCCCGCCTCAGGAGGAGTTTGAAAGTACCTGCGCATAGTCAGATCTCAACAGGATCTAGGCCTTGATGGAGGCTAATTTCCATTCTCCTTCCCCAGCTCTAAAGGTCAGAGAAGCAGAAATGTGACACTGGCCCTCAGAGAATCTGTAGGCCTGCTGGGAGCGCGGGGCTGCACGTTTGAAACGTTGGCAAACCAACCATCCTTGTGAGGGGCTGGAATTCTGTTTGCTTCTGAGCTTGGACTTGCATGGCTGAGGAGGGTGTGGGTGGTGGGGAAGGAAGATGGGAGAGTATCTCAAGTGGAGAGAAGCGGGTGAGCCAAGACATGAGATTGTGGTGAAGTCTTCTGTGGCTCCTCGGGGGCTTCGTGTGGGGAGTGGTCAGGTAATGGGATTGGATTAGAAGGAAGGGTCAGGTCAAGCTGAGCGGTGTGGGCTTGATTGCATGAGAAGTGGGAGCCAGGAGAGATTCTCAAGCAGGGGGTCAGTGTGATCAAAGCTGGGGAGAATTTGAGGAAGAGGAGTCCAGTGGCCTGGAGCGGTTTGGTGAAGGGACAGACAGGAAGCAGGCCAGCCAGGAAGCTCCCGCAGTCACCTAGCTCAGGGGTGCCTCGGCCTTTGTGTCTGCCTGAGGCCGGGGTCTGAAGGAAGAGGCAGACAGTGGGGACTGCAGGGAGCCAGGACTTGGGGGTGGGCTGAGTAACGGCCACCTTGCGCTCTGTGATGGCTGTTTCCACATTGAGTCTGTGAAAACCTCCATGTCAGGTCCGGCTCAGTTGTCCTTTAGCTGTCCCCCAACCCCAGATTCTGTGAGCATTTATAGCATCAGATGTAGGGTTGGGAGTTGGCAGAGACCCATGTTAGTGTACAGGAGTTTGAGCTTAGGTTTTGTTTATTTTGTTACAGTCAAGAACTTTAAGCAAGAGCTTGAAACTTAATTAAAATAACTTTATGTAACCACATGGTGTCGATTTAGAACAGTTTGGTGGAGGTTATTTACCCTTCATACACCTATTGAATAGCTTAAAGCTAACCCTGTGGACAGCAGGGCCGAACACGGGAGTTTATGAATTCATTTCTGAGCCCAAATATAGTGGCATGGGGTTATTAGGAGGAGTCCCAGCTGACATTTATTGAGTATTTTGACCCCAGGTATGGCGGTGTGTGTTTTACCCACATTCTCTCACTTAATCCTCTTGTCACTTTTACACGGATGGGGAAAGTACAGCTGAGACAAGTTAGATAACTTGCCATGATCGGTAGCCTGTGAAAGCAGGATTCTAATCCGGTTCCATCCACTCATCCAGTGCCAGCCTGATAGCACAGCTCCGGTGCCATCCTGTCTGTGGTTCTGTAATCTCCAGCCATGTCACCACTGTTGTATGTTATCACACGTGAATTGAGGGTCTCACGGCCCCACACCAGCCTACTGTCAGGCTTTTTTCTTGTATAAAACTTATACCAAAATTGGATGAGTTTGGAGCTGAGTTTGGAGTGCCTAGATGTCCAGTAAATTAGCTGGTGGCTAGTTGGTTGCTCTTGGTTCTGTGGCTTCTGTTTAGGAATCCCTGTCCACCTGAGATACATCTGTGCAAGAGTATGAAGTGGTGTGTAACGCACATCGTGTTGTATTCCTTGTATGGTGGGTGCTCAGTATGCATGGTTGGGTTAGATGTGGGGTTGGTCAGTGTAGGCTCCTTGTTGTCTTCAAAGACCCAGGAGGAACTGAAACTGAGCTTGCTGGCTCACTGGCAAATTTCATGCCATCTGTCAACACCTTATTTCTAGGACACTGATCTCCAGACTCCATAGAAATGGGTTTAAAAAAAATTTTTTTTTAACTGACGTCTAGTCAGTTTACAATGTTATGTTAATTTCTGAAGTACAGCATTATGTTTCAGCCATACGTACACATACATAGATTCCTTTTCATATTCTTTTTCATTATAGGTTACTAAAAGATATTGAATATAGTTCCCTGTGCTCTACAGTAGAAACTTGTATATCTATTTTATGTATAATAGTCAGTGTCTGCAAATCTTGATCTCCTGATTCATAGAAATGTTTTTTCTCACTATTCCCCATCCCAGTCCAAAGGCGATTCCTTATCTTGGTTTCAACTTAAGCAGTAATTCTCATCCTGTGGCCCTGGTCATACGTGGGAGTGTCTTTGATTCTTACACCCACCACCATGGGTTCTGTTCTTCCCTAACCTACAGTTCTGAAGAAATTAGAGAACACTGTGAAGCAGGTACAGATACCACGATCCTTTGACAATGGGCAGATCTATCTGTTTCATGCCCTCTCAGGAGCTGGGAGACAGTGACCCAAACTTACGGGTGACTTGCAGTTTTTAAAACACTTTCCACATTCCTGGGACTTGAGGTAACTTGCTCAAGGTCATGTGGTGGTAAGTTTCAGAGCCAGAAGTCAGTCTGGGCTGCCTGACGCCGCAGTCCTCTGTCCACCACGCCACGCGGCCACAGGAACGTGGTGCCATCCTGTGCCGTGGGCTGCCTCCGAGCCTCCCAGAACGGAGAGTGTACGTTCATGCAGGCTGCCTCACAGCACGGTGAGTGGCATAGACTTGAGCCCTCTTTTTCTCTGCTCATGCCCAGGAGAAGAACTGTAGTCATGAAGTGACAGTGGTCCTTTTCTCTAGGACTTTCTACGATGCAAAATCTCTTGGTGAGTAAGTTATTTTTTTGTGAAGCTTTTCACACGCCCATCCTCACTCCTTCCCTGTCATTCTCTTCCTTTTGGCATTGCTCCATCTTTCCCACCTTGTCTATTGTGGGGACAGGGTAACATGGAAAATGACACTGTTCATTAGCAGATACAGGAAGTCTGTGGGCCTCGATTCAGCTTAAAGCCAACTTAATAGACATAAAATTGTCTCTGTGTGTGTGTCTGTTTCTGCGTGTGATGCAAATCCTTGACTCAGAAGGGGGAGCAGAGAAACTGAATTTCTCTTTTCAATCTGATCTGCATATGTTGTTTTCTCTCTTTCAGATGAATTTCCTGAAATAAACCGAGCCTCAATTAGGCAGGATCACAAGGGGCGATTCTATGAAGACTTCTATAAGTACGTTTGGGTGCTTTGCTATGCCTTTTCTCCCCCCTCCTTTGGTTGTTTTTTTCCTAACTTAAAAAAAAAATAAATCTTTTTACTTTGGAATAATTTTAGGTTTACAGAGTAATTGCAAAAATAATACACAGGGTTGCCATATACTTTTCACCCAGCTTTCTCTGTTAACAGTTCCTAACTGAGTACATTTGTCAAAACTGCGAGGTTAGCATTGGCAGTTTTTTCTAATTTAAAAAATTCTCTACATATCACTGTGCTAACTAGACAGATACACAATGATGCATCCCTGAGTGCTTTTCTGCTTTCTTTCCATTAAAAAAAAAATTAAGACTTTTTTAAAGAGCAGTTTTAGTTACACAGCAAAATTGAGAGAAAGGCATGGATATTTCCCATATACTCCCTTCCCCTACACATGCTTGCTGTCCCCCACCCAGGGATCAACATTCTTCATCAGAGTGGTGCATTTGTTGCAGTTAATGACCCTACAGTGACACACTGTACACTGAAAGTCCCTGGTTTACCTTAGGGTTCACGTTGGTGCTGTCCATTCTGTGGGTTTGGACAAATGTATAACGGCATGTCTCCATCATCACAGTATCATGCGGAGTATTTCCACTGCCCTAAAAATTCTCTTGTGCTCCACCTGTTTGTTCCTTCCCCCACCTCCATCCCCTGGCAACTGCTGGTCTTTTTAGAGTCTCCACAGTTCTGCCTTTCCCAGATTGTCATATGGTTGGAATCATTCATACAGTGGCATCTTCCACTTAGTAACATGCATTTAAGGTTTCTTCATGTGTTTTCATGGCTCAGTAGTTCACTTCTTTTTGGTGCCTAATAACAGTCCCTTGCCTAGATGGACCACGGTTTATCAATTCACCTGCTGAAGGACATCTTGGTTGCTTTCAAGTTTGGACAGTTGTGAATAAACATCTTTTCTTTCTTCCTCCCTCCCTCCCTCCTTTTCTTTTTGCATGTGGGTGTCCAGTTGTTCCAGCATCATTTGTTGAAAAGACTGTCTTTGCTGCATTGTATTAGCTTTGCTCATTTGTCAAAGATCAGTTGACTATATTTCTGAAGGTCAATTTCTGGGCTCCCTGTTCTGTTCCAGTGATCTTTTTGTCTGTTCTTTCACGATATCACACTGTCTTGATTGCTGTGACTTTGTAGTAAGTCTTGCAGTTGGATAGAGTCAGTCCTCCAACTTTATTTATGTCCTTCAGTGTTGTGTTGGCTATTCTGGGTTCTGTGTGTTTCTCTAGGATAAATTCCTAGTGTTAAAATTGCTAAACTAATGGAAATGTATATTTTTCTTTTTAAATTTAAATTTTTTGGAGTATATTCACATGGTTCAAAAGTTTAAAGGTTCAGAAAGTATACAGTAAGCAGATTCCCCCCCCATCTCTTTCCACTGGTTTATTTCCCTGACCTAGATATGGTTATTGGCCATCTATGTAAACCATATATATGAGTGTTTACTTCTTAGGCTTTTCTTATATGCCACCTAATTGTAATTCAGTCTGAAAGAATGTTCATCTTCCTGTTCACACTGAGCATTAATGTAATCTGAAGGCAATTTTGAAATATTTTCGTATTTTTGATTTTCCATCTCTGTGACTCTTGATGTGATTAGATTTCTTTGCTAATGCTCACCGAATGCATCTGACTTTCTTACATACTGTTGTATGATAAATCACCACAGCTCTGGGCACCCCCTTCTCCTTTCCTTGAAACCCCTGCACGGGACCTCATGTCCTGTGCTCAATAGCTGCTCGATGCCTGTCTTTTGATGGCGCTCCTTTCAGAGTGGTGGTGCAGAACGAAAGGAGAGAAGAGTGGACCTCACTCCTCGTGACCATCAAAAAACTCTTCATCCAGTATCCAGTGTTGGTGCGACTGGAACAGGCAGGTACTGCACTGATGTGTCGGAAGGGAGAGGAGGCGGAGGACGGAGACTGGGGGCCGAAGAGGTTCACGCCCATTTGCCTTCCAGCGCTGTGTGTCATCTCTGCTTCTGGTCGGGTCTCTGTTTCGGGTTGGGTCACGTTGTTCGTGATGTGGGCAGTAGGTTCAGTCATGTCCCTTCTGCAGGGTGGGGGCCTGTGGAGCCAGGCACCATCTGCTTGTTTTTGAAGAATCTATCTTTCATGAGATGTCCCTTCTGTCGTGTCTTTTGCTCCAGAGGGCTTTCCCCAAGGAGACAATTCTACCTCAGCACAAGGAAACTACTTGGAGGCCATCAACCTGTCGTTCAATGGTGAGTCAGGCCGCCAGCCGTGGTGAGCAGGCACCTTGCTCATCCCAAGGCTGTGAACTTGCTTTTACTAAAGTCCAAAGACCCGGACCTATCTGGTGATGCCCCCCGACCCCCAAATTAACTGAAAGCAGTGACTTCTGATTGGATGGTTTCAACGGCCACCATTTATTTACTCTTGGGTCTCCTGTCGGGAATTAACGTGTTCTCCTCTGAGTCTCACGGTGGTCCCGGAGTAAAGAGCTGCAGGGAGACTTCCTTGGGCTCTTTGTTTTCCTAAAAGCTGTATTCTTATTTTCCACGCCATCCAAGCTCTCAACGGTTTCTAGGTAATTTTTTTAACCTATTTTTTAAAAAATTACAACAGGAACCCATGTTCCTAGAATTCAAATAATAGAGAGGTATATCAAGTAAATCTGAAAATTTCTCCCCTCCTTCCGCTGTCTGTCCCCTTCTAGGAGGGAGCACTGGGAACAGTGTGGTGTGATTTCTTCTAAATGTCTGTCCCTGCATTTTTATATTAGCTACATTTTTATGTTTCTCTTTTTTGCAAATAACAGAAACCTACTTAATTCAAACAAAAAGGGAAATTTACTCTAAGGATACAGGGGCTCGTGGGGCAGCCAAGAGAGGCTTAAACTCTTGCTGGAGGAGGTGGGGACGGGGGTGGCTCTGGGAACCACAGCAGCGGGATTTCTCAGAGCCGAGTTCGGCTCCCAGCACCCCAGGCTCTGCTCACCGTTCAGGCTGCCATGTGCCAGCCCTGGGAGGTTGTCTGTCTGTCACTGGCCACTGACGGAAGAGACGATGTGTCATCGCTTCACAGTGTGTGTCACTTGTCCCTGTGTCTATACCCGGGTGCTGGGGGTTCTTGAGCACGGGGTCTTTTATTAGTAAACCTATTGTCATATTTGAATAGCACTGATTTTCATAATAAGAATTGCACAGGCCAGAAATAAGAATTAATGTGCCAGATTTACAAAACATCACAAGATTCTGGTCCATTCTCTTACATACTGTCTTCAATTTATGTGTGTGAGGATTGTGTGCTTAGCACACACGAGGTCCTGGATTCAATCCCCAGTACCTCCGTTAAAAAAAAAAAAAAACTAATAAATAAATAAGTAGACCTAATGACCTCCCCCTACACACACAAAAAATTAAATTTATGTTTGATTCTTCTACGTTTCAATACAGACCCATTTATGGATGGTTTAAGCTAATGACATGAAATTTGCGCATTTAAGGCTTCACGGGGCACGTGTTAGGCATCGAAGAGGGGGACCGGCAGGGGCGACAGGGATGTGGTCCTGGGTTCAGGCAGCTGTGAGAGTAGAGGGGGAAGGACAGACGTGCACTCAGGTCAGATGTGACAGTTGTGCTGATAGAAACATGGACAAAATGTCCAGGAGCCCGGAGATGCTTGCCACTGGTTGGTTTCTGAAAAGCTGTAACGTCTTCACGGGAGGACCTTCTGCTTTGTTTCAAGTGTTTGACAAGCACTACATCAACCGCAACTTTGATCGAACTGGGCAAATGTCGGTGGTGATCACGCCCGGGGTGGGTGTGTTTGAAGTGGACCGCCTGCTCATGATCCTGACCAAGCAGCGGATGATAGACAACGGTAATGCTGCTGGGCCCGGCTCTGTGTCTGTGTGCTAGTAGCATGACTTCCCTCAGGGCTCCGAGCATCTGGGATCCAGGGTTGAGAGTCCCGTGGTCTGTCGGGTGGGACGCACTGGGTCATCCACAGTTAGGCATATTTCCCAATTGCCAGGGTCGGTGTTTGGCTGTATCTTACTTCTCTCTGAAGGACATAACTGGTACTCTGAGTTTCCCAAACATATTTCACTCTGGAGAGCCCTTTTTGGTGGTTGTTTCCAGGAGCCAGTGTCCATCAGCCCATCCTGGGAAGTGCCCTCAGTCACCTTGTCCCACCTGCCCTCCATGCTGTGCCGTGCATCCCCGACTTGTACCCCCCCCCCCCCAGTTTGATTTGTGTTCCAAGAAAATGGAGTTGGGAACGGAAATCCTGACAGCAGTAAAGCTCTGTTAAGTGATGGGGCTTTTTCCTTCGTACTGAGATGACAAGGTTGCTTTTCCTTTCTGGCCTGGAAACCCTAGTAGCGGAGGCCTGGTGGTCTTACTGACAAATCAGGTCCTGCAGGGCCATCAGAGGCTCACTGTCCAGCACTGATTAGTGGCAGGTGTGATGGAACCTGGTCACGAGGAGACAGAATGCCTCTGTTTATTCTCAGCTGCCTGGGCAGTGCTGGTGAGGTGATAAATCATAGGATGATAAGTTGGCTCTGCATGTACCCTGTACCCTAAGTCACGTCTCTAATAGATTGGGCCACGTATCTCTGCCTCTCCCCCACCCTGCCCAACTTTCTGTCTTTCCTCTTTTAGGAATTGGCGTGGACTTGGTGTGCATGGGGGAGCAGCCACTCCACGCTGTCCCGTTGTTCAAGGTGATTCGATTTTGCATTGCTTACTAAAGGCCAGTTTCCAGCACCAGGGTGATGTCGAGAATAGTTAAAAGCAGACAAGTCGGAGCAGTCCTGGGTCCCACCTGCTCCCCAGCTGACCTCTGCCCTGGCTTGTCCCCTTTCAGCTGCACAATCGGACCGCCCCTCGGGGTTCTCGCCTGGGCGACGACTACAATATTCCTCACTGGATAAACCACAGGTGGGTGAGGTCCTGATAGGCTGTAGGTGATCGGGGTTTCTGTGAAGGTCTCTACCTGCAAAGCAGTGGCAGTGATGTAAGAAGAGTCTGCGGTGAAAAACATAAAAGCAATTTTTAGGACTTATTTCCACAGCTGTTCCCGACTCCTGCAGACCATTGCAGACTGAGCCTGGGCCTGGGCCCCGGCCTCCACATGGGGGAACGTCCCTGCACCTCCTCTTTCCCTGAGCCCCGGCTCCATCTGGGGGAATGTCCCTGCACCTCCTCTTTCCCTGGGCCCCTCTCTCCATCTGGGGGAACGTCCCTGCACCTCCTCTTTCCCTGGGCCCCGGCTCCGTCTGGGGGAACGTCCCTGCACCTCCTCTTTCCCTGGGCCGCGGCCTCTGTGCTCATGCTGATTTCAGCCTGAGGGGGAGATTCTAACCCAGTCAGGAATCGGAACTAGCACACGTGAGGCAGTCTGTGGGAAAGCAAAGAATAGAACAGTAATTTAAAATGTAATTAACGTCTCACTGTAGTTACAGAAGAAAGTTAGGATCAGTGAGGCTGAAGACAAAGGTGTTCACGGGAAGATGATCCACGGCCGGGGTTCCAGCTTTGTCTTGGGGTGTAAAATGAAAGGGGTTTTAGATTAATGACCCTGTTTGTTTCTTTTACAGTTTCTACACATCCAAAAGCCAGCTGTTCTGTAATAGTTTCACCCCACGAATAAAACTGGCAGGAAAGAAGGTAGGTTTCACCCACCAGCAGGGCCCCCGGGGACTGTCACACAGATGTGACAGATGCCCCCTGTACCCCAATGGTCATGCATAGCATTTAAGAAATTTTCCGTAGAACTTTACAGTTTTCTACATTAAGTAAATAAACAAGGCAGATCCCAGACTGCAAGAAATGTCTTTGGCCAAAATATAAGAGTTATTTTTATTATAACATGACCAGTTTATTCAGATACTGAGACCACTCAGATGCCAGTGCGGACAAAGACATGGGTACACATTACAGCAAAGGGGAAATGGGATTTTCACAAAGTCACATCTTAACAGCAAAGAAATGCACATTCAGACAAGAATGAGGGTTCTTTTTTTGCTTACCGAATAGGTTTAAAACAAAAGTGATAGTTAGACCAAATGCTAGAAAGTGCGGCGACGTCTGTGCTTGAGTACCTACCTGGTTGGTGTGAAACATGAATGGAGAGCAGTCCAGGCACGTGCACCAAGAGTAATGAGAACGTTCATGCCCTTTGACCCGGGGCCCCTATTTTTGATGCTGTGATGTAAGGAAATAATTGAGAATATTGTATTCAAGTAGATCTTGCTCTGGTTCTATTTAAAATAGTGAGAAGTTGAAAACAATAGGGAAATGGCTAGATAAAATGACATATCCACTCGCTGGAATACATCTGCAGCCAATAAAGTGCCCATTTTAGGAACCTGGCAGTGTTTACGATGTAAAGAGAAAAACAGACTGTTTTGTCTGAGGGCCCCACCCCAGGGTGCTCTTATCCGCCTGCCTGTTTCTAGCAGAGCTGAACCCTCCAGTTATCCTGCTGTGGCTGTTACACTAGGATCAGGGCTACCTCTTCCCTTTTTGCAGGGAGGCAGGAGTGAATGTTACTCTTCTAATAGGGGACATACTAGTTTAGAGGAATGTGAGGACTCCCAAAATAGGCTGTGTGAAGTAGGGAAGTGTGGGGAGTGAGGGCTCTGCCCGGAAAGGGCCGTCTCCTGCCTCCTAGGGTTTTGTGCCTTCACCACAACCGGACGAATTTCTCTGCAATGTGATTGTTTTAAAGAAGAAAGATTAAGTGTTGTTACGGAAGGTTAAAGTGCTATGCAAAAGATTTATTTAAAAAAAAAAAAAAGATAGCTCTTTGGGTTTTCTCTCTACCTTTACACCCCATTTCTGCAAATGAGCCGTCTACCTACTGAGTGCTCAGCCCTGGGGGGTGTAGATGGGTGAGAGCGAGTGCCATGTGAAGGGGGCCACATGCAGGGTTGGGGTCGCTGGAACTAACCCTGGGAGGACAGACATACCTGTGGATCAGCCAAGAGTCTGAGGAGCTGGGCCTGGATCCTGGTTCTGCACGTGCTCATGGTGTGACTGGCAGCAAGTCCCTTACTCTCCTAGGACTGAATATCCTCACCTGTAAAGTGGAGCCCATGCCCTAATTGGATAGAGTTGTGAGAGCGAACAGGAGTGAGGTGGGAAGCAAAGGACCCAGCGGGGCCTGATCCCGGGGTGGGGAGGTGTCCGGTGTTCATTATGGGGACGGTGAGGCCTGGCCTCTGCCTGGGGGGCAGCCACCTACATGCTGTGCCAGGTGATGAGTCTGTTCGGGCAGAGGAGAGAGTGTGATCCACTATCTGTTTCATTTTACAGCCTGCCTCTGAGAGAGCAAAGAACGGCCGTGATGCCTGTGAGTATTTTTTTTCTCCTTTCATCACATTTAGAAAGAGCCAGCTCACCACCCTTGGTAACAAGATTGTGTGAGATTGCATAAAAAGTTCACAGCTAAGCAGGGAGACCTGAATCCCCCTTGTGTGACTTTTGGAAGGTCCCTTAATGACCTTGTCTCTTTTTGTCCTGTCAACTGTAAAATGGGTGGTCACAAAGCCTTCGATCAGTTGTAGGGATGGGGTAGAAAGTTTTAAAGGACTAAATGTACATAACAAGATATTTTTAAAGTGGGATCACAGAAGGAAATGCTGCCATCACCCTGCCTTTATTTAGTGCTAGTAAATAGTAATTTCTATATCGCTTTGGCATATGTCATTTAATCTCAGCAACCTGTCACGATGGGGTTCTTAACCCATTTTTGTCATGGGGAGGAGGTGATGATGCCCTGTGCCCTGCGGACCTTGGTGAAGACCATCTGAAGGCATCTGGGGACACGTGTTTTGATGACAGGTTGTGTATGTTGTGTGTTTCAGCTCTGGGGACACCAAAGGAATCCGAAAATGCAATTCCCATCCAAGTTGATTACGACGCTTACGATGCGCAAGTGTTCAGGCTGCCTGGCCCGTCCCGGGCTCAGCGACTCGCCACATGCAGGTTTTCTGCCATGTACTTTGGGGTGGACATAAAAACTGCTTAGGAGAACCTGAGGCCCTGTAGGGACCTGCACGAGAGCAGCCTTGAAAATGTCTTAAATTAAAATTAGCCAGATGGAAGCCGTAGTCTGGAGATCGTTAGGAATTCTGTTTTCTGGTTCTCTGGCCTAAGCCGTTTGGTAGCTTGCTTGTTGTGTAGCATTGTCTCCCAATAAGAAGAGCGTTCATCTGCTTCTTCTAGCCAAGAGAAGAGAATTTATGAATTCTGGAACCTTCATTTCTCTGGGCGGCCACTAATATATATATATATATACACAGACATAGATCCCAGGGTCCAGCGTTTCTTTTAGATTTATTATACCCAGAGGGCAAGAGACTTTTCTTTCTTTAATTTCTGTTTTTAAAACTTGCTCCATGGTATTTTGGTCATATACTAGTTTTTCATTGTGACATCAGATTTACCAACATACTCATTTCTGGGTCTCGTGTAAGGAAGCCTTACTCCAGGGTTAGAGACATGTCATATATTTTCTTCTAATACTTCATAGTCTTGTTTTTTATGCTTAGTTCTTTATATAGAATTACTTACTTACTTAATTGAACCAGTCTTTTCTTAGCGGGGAGGTAATTAGGTTTTTATTTATTTTATTTATTTGTTTTAATGGAGGGACTGGGGATGGAACCCAGGATGCTAAGGCATGCTCAACCACTGAGCTATACCCTCCCCCAGAATTTTTTTTTTTTTATGAATGTGGGAAATGGAGCTCTAGTTTTTTTTCTCCCTAGTTGACCAAGAACCTGAGTCCATTTTCCACTTTTCCAATTGGAAAGATACTGCCACGTTGTGACAGATGGGCTCACAGCGGTCACATGAATGTCTTCTGTCCTCTTCCCTTGTCCCAGCCTCATGTCTCCTCCTGAGAATGTTTAGAGCTCACAGTAGGTGCTGTTAACAGCAGCAACCCTACATGCTGATGACGCCCTGGGGCTCGGTGGTGCATTTCTTCTGAGCGTCTAAGGACGCCTTTGTAGTCCAAGATCCTTGGTTTGCTTTCTTCTGATCAAATGTGGCAAGATCTGGTGTTTCAGAGACTCAGGCTGTGTGTTCCTGGCGGCACAGAAGGTGCCTGATGGGTGTTCTGTCCCCACTCTCAGATATTTGCTGTTGGAACCCTGAACCATGCAGTCAGCCCTGGGGATCTGTTTTCAGTCTTTCCTAACCTCTTCCTTAAAACAAAATCCTTCCGGGTGAAAAGAAAATGGCTCTGATGCTGGAGGGCAGCCCTACTGATGGTTGCTGACTCATTCTGAAGTTTCGCTTCCCCATTGGACTTTCTCCTGATCCATCTTCCCACTGCTTCCAAATGTTTTCCCTCAGGGCATTTCATGTTTTAGTAAGGATATATACTAATTTTTAAAAATTTTTTTATTAAGGATTAACTTTAAAACGTTTACATAGACTAGTGTGATGAACAGTTACCAAGGTATTGTCAATTTTGTTTCATCATTTTCCCCACATTTTAAATTTCGCTTGACTATTCTAAAACAGATCTCAGGTATCCTTTTTTTTCATACGTAAATATTTCAGCATATGTCTCTAACAAATTAGAATTTAAAAAAATTTATCACAGTCCCCTTGTTGGTGATAATAAAATTAATATGAATTCCTTAACATCCTCTGCCTGCCAGTCCCTCTCCAGATTTCCCAACTGTCAAAAAAAATGTGGTTTTTAGAGTGAGTTTCTTTGAATCGGGACCTAAAGAAGACGCATTTGTTACACCTCATCATAATGTTTTTTTACGGTGACTGTTGAGTGTCTTGATTTATTCCTTTGGCTGGATATTTCCTTATAATGTTTTAACCTGTCCTGATGTCTCTGAGTTTCCTGTAAACTGGTGATTATCTCCAGAGGCTTGATTAGATTTAGGTTCAAATCTTGGTGCTAGGAGACTTCTCAGATGGCACTGTGTGCTTTGTCCCAGGTCACATGGTATCACGTCTTGTTGCCCCGTTTTTAGCGACACGAGTTTGGTGGTGGGATCAGGTGGGTTCAGACCAAGCAATGGCTTCTTTCCAGCCCTGGTCCCAGGATTCTGGCCATTCAAGGGCGGTCAGCCATCGCCCCGTGTCTCCCACGACGTCTTGATCTGCTCCGGGCAGAGTACCTCCTACATCACTTCTCCCACTCAGATATCACACACGGGGTTTTTGTTATCAGTCTCCCAGGTAGCTTGGGCTGGTGACGCATTGGGGAGTTTTAACTCTGGGTAGCACAGCGTCCTTCGCTCGGTGGTGACTTGCTCTCTCGCCGGTCAGGTCTGTGCGAGAGCGGGAGAGTCACAATCGGAAGAGCTCCAGCTCCTGCGACGTGTCCTCCAGCCCGTCCTTGCCTGGCCGTGCGCTGCCCGCTGAGGAAGTGAGGAGCCAGGCTTCTGACGACAGCTCCCTGGGCAGGAGTGCCAACATCCTGGTGACCCCTCACCCCCACCTGCACCAGTATGAAGTCAGCAGCTCCCTGGGCTACACCAGCACTCGAGGTCAGAGGGCAGGGCCGGGCAGGGCAGGAGTTGGCTTCCTTCCTGCAGGAAGGCTGGGGCGGGGGCTCTGGCCAGGGCTGGGCTGTGAGTCCCGCCTCGTAATTGTCCCCAGGTCAGTGCAGTGAGGACCAGCCGCCTCAGCCGTGGCATATGTGTGTGTGACTTAGTTTCGCCTCTGCCCTTTTCCTCTTATCGCTGTAACCGTATACCTTGCTGTGTGCCAGGGCAGGGCTTTTCTTAGGCCTCGGGTCAAAGGTGTTTGCTTATTTCCTCATCATCTCCACTCGAGCCCCTTAAAACAGCCCCGTCCTCTGTTCCGCTTCAAGCCACCTGTAACCCGGCCATGCCCCGAGGAGCACGGGTGCTGCTCTTCCTGCATCTTATCTTGCCCACCCGGCAGTGTCCATGACTGGAGTGTACAGGCCCCTCCTGCCTTTTTGGAAAACTTTGTATTTTGAAGTAATTATGGATTTGTGGGAAGTTGCAAAAAAAAAAATTCCAGGGAGGCCCTGTGTAGCTTTCACTCATTTTCCTGAAGGGTAACATCTTCCATAACCACAGTACAGTGTCAGAACCAGGAACCTGACCTTGTGCAATCCCCAGAGCTTACTCAGATCTCACTAGTTTTACGTGCACTCGTGTGTGTGTGGGTGTATGTGTGAGTATGTGTGTGAGTGAGTGTGTGTGTGAGACTGTGTGTGAGAGAGAGTGTGTGTGTTCCTGCAGAGTTTTACCACATATTGTAGACTTACATAACCACCAGCACTATTAAGATAGAGAACTATCCTGTCACCGCAGGCTCCCTGCTGTTACCCCTTTAGAACCGCACTGTACACACTGTGCCAAGGGCTGAAAAACTTTTGATGATGAGAAAAGTGTTTTTTTTTTAAACTGGTTCAAAGTATAAAAAGGAAATTCTGAAAGAGAAAGGAGCAGATGTTTAATTACATGACTATAGAATGACCTGTCACATTAATTAGGCTTCATATTCAAAAGAATTTTAACGCATTTGAAAAGCTCTAGGTTAGCTTTTCCCCATGTGCTGGAAAGTTCTAAGTTGGCATGACAGTTATACTCCCATTTTGCTGAACATACTCTTAGAAAGGTCTGTAGTAAAAGTTAAGTTAAACTAAACATGAATCCTTTTAAACACCTTTTTTCTTCTAAAAGCCAGATCTCCTCTGAGGAGATGAAGTTGGTCTTAATCCAAGTAGCTTTGAAAACAGTTTTCTTAATAAATACCTGAATAGTAGAATTGATTTCATCCTTTAGCGCTATGTGGGAGTTTATTAGAAAAGCCAAAAAGCAATTCATTGGACCAGTGTAAGGCAGTGCCATCTGCTCGGCCTCCGTGTCCAGCTTCTGTTGTATGTGGGGACTCTCACCCGTCTGCCCTCGCCCAGTGTAACATTTCCCCCTTCCTGCACACATTTTTGACTCACTTTATCCCTCAGTCCTATTTCTTATCCTTTTCAAAGCACGTGCTCATCTTTTTTAAAATTAAGTTCTCTCCTTTTATTTCCACGATAACTAACTAGACTATTTCTTTTTATTTTGCAAACCAGAGCATCAATTCCTTGGTTTACAATGAAAAATGCAGCTTTCATGGAGATCTGAATGCTCTCTTGCATGCACTTTGGCTTGAGGAATTAGATATTACTGTATACCAGGTTCTTTGGTAGGCATTGGGTAGATAATGGTGGACCAGATTCCTTGATGCCATTGAATTTACATTTGCTGGACCCACTTTCTAACCTGTATGGTTGCTCAGTGAACATGGGATGCTTACCCGGGGAGTTGATTGTGGGTTTCAGCTCTTTGACCCATTCAGGTTAGGGCCCTCGCTGCCACTGGATGGGACAGGTTGAGTCTGCCATGCCATCTTCTTGCCTGGTCAAGGCTGGATGCATCCATTTCTCCATCCTTTTCTCCCAAGAATTTATTTTTTAACATAGTAACATCTGACTGCTTGTAACTAACAACTGTCCCAGGCCACTGCATCAATGGGAGGGGGTTCTGATCCACCCAGTCTCTCAGGGCTGAGGACTTTTCCATCCTGGGATGCCATGACCATCAACACTGGTCTCCACAGTTGCCACAGCAGGGGAGAAGAGAATGAAGGTCATGCCTAGAGATACTTGTGGTCCAGGCCTTCAGTTGGAGCCTGTCACTTCTCCCTGTGTTCTGTTGGCCGGAACTTAGTTATTTGGACCCAGCACAAAGGAGCTGGAAACTACAGTCCCTTTGTGTGCCTCAGGGGAAAATCAAATAGGTCTAGTGAACACATGAACTGTCTCTGCTAGGGTCTGCCCTTTTGGTCACCAAATATCTATTTGTATTGTTCCTCCCAATACAGAATACACCCATCCCACCCCCAAGGGAGGCAACTCAGGACCCACCGTTGAGTTGCATCCAGCTCAGCGTCCAGGGTCTCCAGGCAATGTGTGGTCCTCCCCTTCAGGGTTGCATGTGGCTTCACAGCCAGGAACTTAGGAACCAGAACCCCCTCCCCCCAAATACTTAAGAAGTAAACAAAGTCAGTATTTCCTGCCTTTATAGTTCGGCGATGTTACTCATGTCCCTAAATGTGCGCCGTCCAAGACCCTTGTCAGCCTTGGCCGATGGGTCTGCTAGTTCTGGTTTCACCGTGACCCTGTGCTCTCTCCCTGGGCCTTGCCTCCGCGGGAACCACAGACGTCCTGGAGAACATGGCCGAGCCGCCGCAGCGGGACTCCAGCGCACCGGGCAGGTTCCATGTGGGCAGCGTGGAGTCCATGCTGCACGTGCGCCCCGGGGGATGCCCGCCCCAGCGGGCGCTGATTAACCCTTTCGCCCCCTCGCGGATGCCCATGAAGCTCACGTCCAACAGGAGGCGTTGGATGCACACGTTTCCTGTGGGTGAGTTGGTTGCTTGGGAAAGAGCCCTGGGCTGGGCCCCCCAGGTCCTGGTCCTCACAGGCCCCCCAGGTCCTGGTCCTCACACCAGTCACCTGCGTGGCCTGGGTCAAGGGTCTCATCTTCTCTGCACCCTGCCTGCCCCTGGGCTTTTGTGAGGATTGTCAAGGACATGCTTGGGAGTGGGCTGTGCAGCTGGCTGGCCGCGTAGACCCAGGGCTCCGTTTTTCCAATTTGAAAGGGCCTCTGTTTGCCACCTGCTTTCTTCCCTGCGAATCGTGTACCTCTCTTGGGTTCACCCCTTCCTTTCCTCGCTGGCTCTGGGCATTGGTATTACTGGCTGGGTTACATGGACTTACACTGCTTTGTTTTATCTCAGGCTCTGACAGCTGGAAGAAAACAGATCTTTTTTTTTTTTTTTGAGAAATGGGTGAACTTTTTAATTTTAGCTTAGATAAATTGGGGGAAAAAAGCACAAAATAAATTTTTTTAAAATAATGGGCTACTATACAGAAATAAAGACAGACTACCACCACATCTAAAACTGTTTAAATTTACAAACATAGGGAAAGAAGCTCAACTTAAAAGAGTACTTTCTGAATGATTCCATTATTTAAATAAAGTTCAAAATCAATCGAAACTAAAAAAAAGAATTTTTTTTTTTTTCGAATTCACTGTTTTTCCTAGCCCATCCTTTTTGGTCTGTGTTCTAGCCTAAAGAAGGTGACAGGTTTTCTACAGCTGCGGCTAAAATTAAACTGCAGCTCGATGGGCTCTTACTGGGCTGGGGAGGAACAGATACATTACACTCCAGGTGGTTTTGTGAAGCCGTCCTGCCGAGTGCCTGGATGTGTCTAGTTCTTTTCTTTTGTACTTGCTTTTAGTGTTAAAAGTTAAAATAAGTGAGCAGTGACTCTGGTTCTTTTGGCTGTAATTGGGGGTCGACCCCGAGCCCCTTTCCGCCCCCCTTGTCTCTGCCCCAGTCAGTCAGATGACTTGTTCGCTCCAGTGTCTCTTTCTTCCTGCCCTTGTCCCCACTGGCTCCCTCCGAGTTCTCTTATGAGAACCGTCCGTGTTTCTTCCGTGACTGTCAGCTCCTCTTGCTTCTGGGCTTCATCTCCTGTTACCTGTGACACACACTTTACTAAAACTCAGTGTATTTACTGACTGTTCTGCCTATCTGTCCTTCCAAGAGCCAAGGCCCTCCTCTGCCAGGCTCCCCTCTCCCGTCCTCAGAGGTCCTTCTCTTTCCCAGGCCAACCTGCTGTCTCCTGCTCGTGTTTTGCCCTTTCTGCGTTTGGGGTTTCACCCAGATGTCCTGCTAACCTGGTTTATTAACACTCAGCTCTGCAGCTTCTCATTCTCTGGGAAGCGTTTTTCACAGACTTGACCAATTCTGGCTTATCTCCTGCTCAATGTCTGTTTCTCACTGGTGTGTCCTCTGCGTGTGGGAGTCCGAGCTCTTATCGTGTTACCGTCCCATGTGTTAGCAGAGTCATTGGTGTTTCATGCATGTATTCCTTCTCGTTTTGCATGTGTTAATCCTCCTGGAAGGGGCCCTTGCCTCCAATGCTGTTTATCTTTCTTTGCCGTGTCTCAGTTGACATGTGGGAGACAGAGGCTCCCAAGATATTCTTGGGCTGGACAGGATGACACCCCTGAGGCCACAGGAGGATGAGTCTTGCTTGGAAGAGGGGATGTCCCGTCCAGGAGCCAGAGGGTCACGTATATGACATTCCTCTGTGGCATGGTCTTCTTTCAATCTCCCCAACACCCGTGTCCCGGCAGTGGGAAGGAAGGAAGATTGAAGTTAAGCACTGGCTGTCGGGAGGGAGTGATGCTCAGCAGATCTTTGTCTGGGTAGGGCCATCCGGAGAGGCCATCCAGATCCATCACCAGACCCGGCAGAATATGGCGGAGCTGCAGGGCAGTGGGCAGAGGGACCCCACCCACTCCTCCGCGGAGCTGCTGGAGTTAGCGTATCATGAAGCCGCTGGCAGGTGAGGCTGGACCTCGGGCTCTGGGAGGTACCGGGAAGACACCCGGGATGCCTGGGGCGGTGTGTGGGACAGACAGTATGAGGTCACACCGGGGATCCCGGGGCAGGTGTGTGGGACAGACAGTATGAGGTCAGGCCCCTCCTTTGTCAGTGCTGTCCCCTTTCCCGGGCCGAGGGTGTAGCAACCAGCCTGAGGTTTGGCCCAGAGATGTTCCCCTGGCCCTGCTGTAGTTTCTGCTTTCATTCCAAACACGCTTTGAGACCTCAGACATGAGTTTCTTCTGATCCTCAGTCCAGGTACCGAGGCAGGTGGTTTGCACCGTGTGTTTTGGGCACCCAGTCTGTGACTGGTCATTTTGGTCATTGAGAAATTCCACTGTTTGGTTATGAAGAAGTTAATGCTAAAAGCAATGAAGACAAAGTTCTGTGTTTATAGAAATAAGCCTTTTGGAGCCAGAGATCTGTATGTGCTATAGGGCATCCAAAGAGAGTCAGCGTAGGAAGATAGTCACTTAAGCCTTGACCGCGTGAGCCCAGTTACACCTGGACCCAGCATTCCCGTGATGCTTTAGGAAGCACCTGGCAGGAGGCAGTCCTTGGCCCCTTTTCATGGTCCCCAGATCCCACGGGCTGGATGAGGAATACAGGATGGTGAGACTCTCTTGACTAGGTTAACTTGGTGTCTCTATTCAAGCACCTGTCCTCCTGTGGGTGTTAGTGGTGGGATGCGGGGGTTAGGACAGAGAGGCGGGCAGTCTGGCGGGGCAGCAGGGAAGCTGCCAGGGTGCCCGGACAGGAGGCCAGGGCTGGCACGCGCTGAACCACCACATCCTGGCGGCCGTGTGTCCGGCCGGCCAAGTGTTCAGGCCCGTTTGTGATGAAAACCCCCGGGAGACAGGATGAGCAGGAGGAGAGAGGTGACGCTCTGCTCTAAGCCGGGTGGCTGGGCTCTGTTCCCTGCAGGCACAGCGCTTCCCGCCAGCCCGGTGACGGCATGTCCTTCTTGAACTTCAGTGGCACAGAAGAGCTTTCCGCCAGCCTGCTTAGCAGCAGCGGTGCAGGTAACTGACCCGAGAGGCAAAAGAGCTGCTGCTCAGAGCAGGCCCACACCTAGAAACCACACGGGGGCTGGAAAAGCAGGGTCATGTCTATTTTGGGATCACTTTAGCCACAGTTCGGGGTGACCTATTTAGAAGCAGGGCTATAGAATGTGTGAAATTATAAATGGGCCGCACATTACATTTTTAGCCGAGAACATGTTGGTCAAACCACATTCATCAGCTGTCAGTGAGTCGTGATTGAAGGCAGACCCACGCCCATAAAATCAATCAGGAGAGACCTGGAGGGAGCTATTTGGTTCCAGCAATGAGAGCAGAAAAGAGAAGGGTGGCCTTGGTTGCTTAAAGAAGTGGGCATGGATCTCAGACTTTGAAGGAGTAGAATTTGGTTCGGTGGAGGGGTTCTAAGTAGAGGAAGAGTAGGAACTTTCATGAATACAGGGTTTTATGCTTTTTGGAGTCAGTTGTGTATCTGTGATCTCATCTGATTGTCCCAGTAGGGAATACGTTGTTAAGTATATTTCGCACACAGGGCAGCTTAATGCCCAGGGATGCTGAGATAGTAAACCGATCTCTCATGTCAGTAGCCAGGTGTCCTGACTCAGAGCTGTTTCTGGTTTCTGCAGCACCATGCAGAGTGCCTTTCCAGGGGGAGGGAAATAGGAGTTTGGGAGGGCGGGCGGAAGATTTTGGAAAGCCTCAAAGGGCAGATATTGTCCAAAACGAATGTGAAAAACATTAAAGCTGAAGGAAAAAATAGGGCTCCTACTCCATGTCTTCGTTTTTCTGTAAGTTAACTTGTAACTCTGAAACTTGACTTAAGGAAGGCAGAGTGAAAGTGAAGTTGTGTAAAACTGGTTTATGAAGTCTTCCTCCATTTGTGGGTGTATTCCTCCGACGATGTTTCTCAAGGACTTTGGCTAAGGGTTGGAGACTGGATTGGCAGTGAGAGAATTCCTAAAGGTTTATCATCATTTCCTTCCTATTTCTAGTCTATCTTTCTACCTTTCATTTTAAATGAGAAAATTGAATACAGGTTTGGGGATGAGTAAGATACTTTTGGTCCCTGCACTCGGGGGCTACAAGTGTTCCTTGGCTGCCCGGCTCTTTTGAAATGCCTTCAGAATATTATAAAGGCAATGTTTCTATTGTTTTGCTAAAAGAAGGAACCATTTTATAGGAACCCAGAGTTTGACCTTCCCGGCTGTTTGGGGTAAAGTTGTACCAAGGAGGGCTGCTCTGGGGCTCACAGGACTACACTATGAGCTAGTTTCCTGGTGACCTGAAGCAATGGAATTGCGGGTTTTGATGGTAACAGTACAAGGATTGCCCGGAGTTGGCCTGGAGTGGCTCCAGGCCTGGGGTCGGTAGTGCAGGTAGACCAGATGATTCCTCAGAAGGTGAGTCTTGGAATGTTAAAATCTATTCTGGGGAAAAGAGAGAAGTTTCAAAAAACCCTTATTCAGGGATGGTCGGTGAAGATCCTTAGGTGAGATGGTCACAGGGGACTTTGAGCTAAGGATTCCCTGGTGCACGTGCACTGGGAGGGCGTTTGCGGCAACCTGGACCTCTGGCCAGTCTGTTCCCTGTTGGGCCCTGGAGACAGATCCGTCTACCTGATGGACCTCTCCGCCTGGCTGACCCCCAGACTCCCCACCCTTAACTACTGCCAGCTGAACTCACGTCCTGCTTCCCGCCCACCCCCCAGCCTGACTGCGGGCTGTTGTCTCCTTTCTCACAGCCATTGCTTTGGATCAGACCCACGTCATTTCTGGCCAGGAGCCTTCAAATCATCTTCCTGCTCTGTTACTGTCCCACTGTCCCCTCTGATTCGTCTCCCATACAGGGAGACGTTTCCAGATGCAAGTCCGATCAGCCATCCTTCCCATGTGTGAAACCCGTTATGGGTCTTCATGGCTTGGAACTCTAGTTGTCTCCTGGCCCCCGCCCACCTTGGCGTCTTCCTCTGCCTCCGCTTCCACGTGGCCCTGCATGCGGGAAGAGTGCAGCCTCAGGAATCTGAGGGCAGGAGTCCTGACTCCCCTCTCAAGAGCGGTGAAGCCCTCCCTTGGGCCAATTACTTAACTGCGTGTACCTCCATTTCTCCATCTGTGAGGAGGGTTGTGGTCAGCGTTAAGTGGGATAAAAATCCACACAAAGTGCTAAGGATGGTGCCTGGTGTGCGCGGTGAGCCCACAACAAATGAGAGCTGTTGTGTCATTATTATTATCAGATGAATGTAGTTTATATTCCAGCTGTTGTGGTGGCTTCTCAGAAGATCTTTGTCCTGATATTTCTGTGTGTAGACCAGTCCGTCTGGACAGAATATACTTTTTCCTTTGTCTTCAGCCCCTGATGCTGCCTGGCCAATGGCCACTCAGTCTTTATGGATCAGCTCCAACGACACCTCCTCCTTGAAGCCCTCCCTGCTGTCTCGCTCCTCCCTGTGCCCTCCCGGGAGGTGTGATGCATGTTTCCAAGTGGTTTCATATGCGCAACCCAGTGGGACACTTAGCATGTCCCCACCCCGCCGTTTGTTTCCATGTGTGTCCCTCCACTAGACTGAAAGAGTTTATTTTCATTCATCTTCCCCCACGTGGTGTTTAGCAGATTTATTGAAAACTGAATTTATACTTCCAGGACCAAGCTGCTGTATGTGACAAGCATTTGAATGACCCACAAAATTATTCCGTTTAATTGTTGTGTGTGCATTCAATTACAAAAACATGTCCTACAACATTTAGCTTCTTAGGGAAGCTAAGTCAGCTCCTTGGGTTCTTTCTCTGGTCAGGGCGATATAGTTAAATAGGGTCATACTTCCCCAGTCCCATTGTGACCAGTCACATGTATTTTCTAAGGGGCTGGGGCTCACTGGCAAGGGGTATGGAACCCTGGGTTCCCATGGGGGTTGAACTCCCGTCTTTGCTTTTGTGCTTCCTGATCAATTCTGTTAGCTGGCCACGGAAAGAATATAGAGAAAATCCTTCTAATTTTTATTAGCATGTGCAGTGACCAGTTACTGTCAGATCTACCTTCAGGATATATCCAGAATTTTACCATATCTCATCACCTCCACCAGTCCCAGCCCAGCCCAAGATACGGGCATCTTTTGTCTGGATGGTCACCGTGGCCCCACTGGTGGGTCTCTCAGCTTCCTCCTTTTGCCCTTCCGTAGAGTTTATTTTCAGTACAGTAATGCAGTCATCCTTGGAAAATCGAAGTTAGACCATGAAATAGGCATAAAGGTCTTCACCTGCCTGCCTGCTCACAGAGTTGCTGAGGGATCAAACAGCGATCGTGTTCCTAAAGGGCAAAATTGTCACATCGGGTCCTTATTTTGTGACAAAGCGAGGGCTCTAAGCAAACACTGTTTAACATTTCACTCATTAAAAAATGGAGGAGAAACAGGAAAACCTCATCTGTGACCCCCGCTTTGCCTCCTGGGCTTGTCAGTTTGCACCATCTGCAGGCACGCAGGCGTGACTCAGATTTGCTCCTGCATTTGGACGTGATTCACAGGTGAGTCACGATTCACAGGGCTGGCATCTCTGTGGGTTTCCCTGCTGGCCCCGTGCTGCCCGGCGGGGACCAGGACGTTGGTGGGATTGGGCAGGTAGCGTTTATCCCTCTGTTCCTTTAACTGAGCACCCCTTTTTAAGACTTGTGAGTCCGTGTCAGCCCCTTTGTGGGGGTAAGTGTGCTAGATCATTTTGTTAAGGAAAATCAGTGGATGCCAAGTTTGCTTTCTCTTTAGTGCAGGGCCTTAGGATCTGCAGCTTGGTGTTTGTATTGAGTACTGGGTTCCAGTGGCAGATGTGGCCTGAGAGCGCCTGTAAAAATTAAGTCCTCACACACGGGTCCCTCATCCAGGCCAGGAGGCGTGTTTGTGAGGAAGCGCCGCCTCTGGAGCCTGGAGAGAAGTGACTTGTCCTGGCACAGGCGCAGCAGTGTCCCCCGGCACCAGCCCCAAAGGCCCTACACGGATTACCCTTTCCAGCCGAACATGAGTGACCGGAGAACATGTTCGCACTTCCTGACTCTGAACAGCTGTCAGAAGAGACAGAACTGAGTTGGCTCTTCTAAGCATTGGTTCCCCAAGCGGTGTGTCTGGCTTTGAGCTTTGAGAATGAGGTTTGTTCCCAAATGTTGGATTGCAGAGAGCTGCAGCCTGTGAGGTCTCCCCTCCACCCTCTGAGGGTTGGGGTCCTCTGGGGTCGTTAGGCTCTTCATCTGCCAACAGTGGGTCTGCGGGACCGGAGCTGAGCCCCAAAGGCAGAGCTGGACAGGGAGGCATTGCGCTGGGCTTGAACTGCAGGAAAACTATGAAGGTAGCATCAAAGACTCCCTTAACATATTTATTTCTTTAAATTCTTTTCATTGCTGAATGTGCTGTATCCCACAGAGACAGGCAGGTTTGCTTTGGGCCCAGGAGCTCTGAGAACCCTTTGGTGGGTTGTCTCTTTGACCTTGAACATTTGCTCACACAATTAAAAGTTGAACTGTTTCTTTATTAGGGTAAGAATTTCAGTTCTTACAGACCAAGTCTGGCTGGGGTTTACAGAAAAAGGTCATCTAATGATGAAACTTAACATCCTAGCCCATGAGCAGTTGTATCATAGCTGTCCTGTTGCTCAGATTGCCCTGGGAATGCCAGTTCTGGAATGGCCCTCGTAGTAGTTCTCAGGCTGGACAAGAAAATCCACCTTGCGGCTTCTTCATGGTTATGCTTTGTTTGCTTGAAAATGGATGTTGTCAGCCAAGTGAGCTTTTCCAGAAGAGTTAGCTCCAAATGGCTCTTGGCTGTTGACAAAGAACAGGTAACATTTTCAGGAGCTGAAAACTGGAGAACTGGTGCCCCAGTTGGATACTCAGGAAATAGAGCATCCGCGGAGTTGAGCAAGAGTCTAAATGCAGGCTTCACCTACTTACTGTGTGATCTTCAGTTAGTTAGTTAACTTCTCTATGCCTCAGTCTCTTTATCTGTGGAAAAGGGGTAACACCTACCTCCTATCAGCCTCATAGTGTGGGTTTGAATAAAGTGAAACACTATTATTTTCCTGACTTGATAAATTGTATCTTCTTATTATGATGACTAGTAATTTTTAAAAATTTGCTGAAGGCAGCTCCAGAAAAGAAGTTCTAAAATTGTTTTGACCAAGTAATCTCATCTTCTTAAATTAAAAAATATATATATATATTTATTTTTAAATTTGCATACAGTAAAATTCACTCTTTTTAAAAGTGTACAGTTCTGTGAGTTTTGACAAATTCATGGAGTCTTAACCACCAACAAAGACACCTTGATACAGAGCATTTCCATTACCCCCCAGATTCCTCTGTGCTGCTTCTGTGTACCCAATCCCTCCCCCATTCCCTGGCAACCACCCATCTATTCTCTATCCCTTTAGTTTTGCATCTCCCAGCAAGTCTTGCACATAGAATCATACAATATGTAGCCTTTTGAATCTGGCTTCTTTTCAAGCATAAGCACCTGAAATTCATCCAAGTTGTTGCCTGCATACCCATTCATGTTCAGTACTTTTTATTGCAATATCATATTCCATGGTACTAATGTATTAGTTTATCCCTTCAACAGTTGAAAGACATTTGGGTTGTCCCCAGGTTTTGGCAACTGTGACTAAAGCCACATTTACTTAACATAACAGGGTTTTGTGTGAACGTTAATGTTCATTTTCTCTTGGGTAAATTCCTAGGAGTGGAATTGTTGGGTCAAATTGTCAATATATGTTTAAATTTTAAAGGAACCACAAACCCGATTCTCCAAAGTGATGCACCATTTTGCATTCCTCCCATCAGTGGATAAGGGTTTCCATTGTTCTGCATTCTGGTCAGCGCTTGGCGTGACCAGTCCTAGCCATCCGAAGAGGTGTGGAGGGGGACCTCACAGAGCTTCTAACCTGCTGTTCCTCTAGTGACCAATGATGTCGAGCAGCCTTTCGTGCGCCTTCCGTATACATTGTCCAGACCTTCTGCCCATTTTCTCATCAGGTTGTTCTCCTGCTCTGGAGTTTTGAGAGCTCTTTGTATGTTCTGGATACACGTCCTCTGCCACTAATGTGATTTGCAAACACTTTCTCCCAGGTTGTATGTAGCTTGTCTTTTCAAAGATTTCATAAGGAATCTATAAACATTTGTTCTTGTTAGAAAAGATTCTGCCGACACAAAAGTATTCAGAGTAAAAAAGCAAGATCTCCTTGACTTCCCATCACTTCCTCCAGCTTTCTTCCTGGAGCCGGCTGCTTTTGACAGTTTGATGAGGCCTTTTCCAGTCGTTTCTATGGTAGCCTAATTGTCTAGTAAACGTTTTGGAAAGGACATTTGAATATTGATGTGTGCGTTTTGAAATTAGTTCTGTCACTTTTCAGTCAATAAGTTGCATTTCAAAGACTGTCTGTTTTTCCCTTCAGCCCAGTTATAGGTAAGATCGTGGTTTTTCTCTTACAGTAGTGAGGTTTGATGTCTTGTGTCACATTCCAGAAAGCCACGATTTGGGAAAGAAAAGTCCAGAGGAGGACTGTTGAGTGGACTACATTTAAATAGGTCATCTTGTATTTGCTAAACGTTGCTCTAATTAGTTGAAATGACATTGAAATATGTTCTTTTTCTTATAAGTGCTAGGTTGCTATTTGCTTTTGTGTGTGTGTGTGTATGAGCATGTGTGTGCACTCTGAAGGCCTCATTGGGCAATGAATAATATCGATAACCTCAGAGCAAAGTCCGGGCTCCTTCCCAAATTTTAGATTGCTCATTTATCTTTGATTGATTCTGTTGTGCTGTTGGAGAAACTCGGCACAGAATTTGTAGTTGGTTTTTATTTTTAGCTGCAGTTCGGGGCTTTTTTTTTTTTTAAACCATAACTGGTCAGAACTTTTTTGTAGAATGAAACAAATTCTCAGCTTTGAACAAATTTTTCTATTTTTCCATAGGTACAAATCCTAGGATCCAGAATAAGGATTCTCTAGAGGACAGTATTTCTACCTCTCCAGACCCAAGTAAGAGAGGGTGGCTGACTAGCGAAGGGGGCAGGGAACTGGGGGCGTGGGGTGGGGGGTCAGAGCACTGCGGAAGCAGGAGGGAGCCCTGTGGGAAGAGAATGTTCTGGAAGTGCACACGTCTCCGAGTGCGGGAAGGCAGTGTGGTGAGGGGAGACTCTTTAGCCCCTCCGATGGAAAGCGAGCAGGGAGAGGCCAAGTGCCTGTTCTGGGTTGTGATTCAGGACCAAACGGGAAGGGCAGCGGAATTCCCAAGAGGCCTTCGTGCCAGTCCAGAGCTGGTCTTCGCGCTCCAGTGCCTATCGAGGGCTCCGGGGAAAAGCTGGACAGAAGTAATAAGATCTAGAGTGGTTTACATCCCTGTGGTTGAAAGTGTCTGGGGTGCATTTGCTTTGATCATCCTTGTCTACCGAAACAGCAGAACATCTCTGTGTCTCCAACAGCAAAACACCAGAAAAAAAATCCTGCCCCTTGATCGACTTTGTTTTACTCAGCTGTGACCAGTGGATGTATATACATCACTGAATCCTTTTGTCCCCACTTGTAATTAACTTAACAATTATTTCACTACTTCCCCAGGTCCGGCCTGCAAGTCATTTTGAATGGCAATATCGAATAAGTTACTCTACTGTGGTTTGGATAATCATTTCTTATTGGTGGCCATTTGGGTGACTTCTAGTTTCTTAGTGGCAGCATATAATGCAAATATAATACCTGGTGCAGTGGATGGATTTTTTTCTCTCGGTTCAGATCCTTGGGATATATTCGAAAGAACAGTTGGCAGACTGAACGTTTTCTCGATAGCTGCCAGCCGTGAATAGCTGAGCCCTTTTCTTCTCTACAACCCAAGCCCTGAATTTTGTAATCTGTGTTTCTCACTGTTAATTGAATGGTTCTGAAGTGGGACCTCCTCTGAGGCCCCTGCAGGGCCTGAAGATACTGGAGATAGAAAAGAGGCCACCACACTCTTTTCCCAGTGAAAAAACATCAGCAGACTTAGAATGGAGAGCCTTTCTCGCCGTGGGGCTTTGGACCGGGCATTTGAATTCCCCGTCTCCCAGTGTGTGCCCACAGACACCATTTCTAAAAGTTTTTTTTTTAATTTTACTTTATTGGGGGGGATAATTAGGTCTATTTATTAGTTTGTTTTTAGAGGCAGTACTGGGGATTGAAACTAGGACCTTGTGCATGCTAAGCATGTGCTCTACCACTTGAGCTATACCACCCCCCGCAAAAGGCTTTTACAATTTTGAGACTCGGGAAGCTGGTGAGGGCCAGAGTGACCCAAGAGGGCACAGAGCTAGAATGTCTTCTGTTTTCGGCCTCCCCACGGCAGTTTCCCTCGGGTGCCTGCCGTCTGCTGTGGTTCCAACCAGGATGTGGGAACAGGCACACCCCCTGTCTGCCATATAGGGAAATCGGGGTGTTAACCAGGTTACTGTGGGCTATGTTTTGAATCCTTGAAGTATTAATGAGTTAACATGGCCTCTATATAGTCAGACCTATAGAATCAGAGAGGAGAATGGTGGTTGCCAGGGGCTTGGGGGGAGTGGGGGAGTTGCCAGTCAGTGGGCCTGCAGTTTCAGTTCCGTGAGGTGTATCAGTTCTAGGGAGATCTGCCCTGCTGCCCTGTGCTCAGATAACAATACGGTCTTATAGACTTACCAATGTATTAAGAGGTAGATCTCATGCTAAGTGTTCTTACCACAATAAAATAAAATTCCAACCAACCAACTGGAAATCACCCAGGACCTGTGTAGACCATGGAGTCAGGCCAGTTGCAGGTCAGATCATCTTTCCCCAAAGCAGTAGTGCGGCATGGGGCGTGCTTCCTGCTGTGACTCAGCACTGTGGGACACTTCTCCTTTGACTCCAGGTTCCGGGGGACTCTGCTGTGCTGGGTAGTGTGAGCCGGTCACTATACAGAGGGAAGATCTCTGAGCAGAGAGGCTTCTGGTCCTGTAACCTCTGGGGGATTCGGCTCGGCCAGCTGTTTAAAGGGGCAGATGATGCCGGCACGCCTGCTCAGAGGAGGCGATGTTGGGGCACACTAGGCGGTCCGCCACGTAGCACATGAGAAGATAATATGTAGGAGGGTCCTGCTGGGGACTCAGAGGCAGAGGTGTTGAGTTTTTCTGCTCCGTGTTGCTCCCTTGTATGGAGATTTGGAAAATAATCTTCACTTACGTGACCTAAAGAGATAACTGCCCTGTGATTTCACTGTGTAATTCTCACCCGGGGAGTATTTAGCTCACCAGGGCACTGGTGGCAATGTCAGCAGACACGTTTGGTTTTCACAACTGAGAGATGCCACCAGCATCTAGTGAGTGGGGTCCAGGGGTGCGACTCACACCCGACAATGCGCAGGACGGCCCCCCTACAACAGAGAATTATCCAGTCTAGAGTATCTGCCGTGCCCCGAGGTGGAGAAACCCTGCTTTTACCAAAGAGCAGGCAATTTTGCACAGACCTGTGTGGTCCAGCCTCCTCTGCCGGGGGCAGCTTTCATTTCTAGATGTTAAACTCTGCCTCTTAAAGATCCAGCCTTGTAACCTTCCCAGACGTCCTCCTTCGACTTCTCCGCCTACCCCTTTGGATCTGTGGCGCGTTTGTGCACTTCTGAAAGTGCTCCTGAATTCTGCTCCGCGTGCTCAGCTCTCCTCCTCTCCCCACCCAGCCCCTCCGCCGGCCCTGGGGAGGCTCCCGGCTCGAGCCTCTCTTCCGCTCTGGGAACGTTGATTTGCTTCGAGGTGTAACTCTGCCTGGCCTGCCCTGCGGTAACCTCACTGGCATCGCGGCTGTAGCTCGTGATCTGCAGAAAATGAAAAGTATCGCTGCGAATCCCATTTGCATGATGGGATTTGTTAAACACTGACTGCCTGTCTAACCACCTCTGTTTCTCTCTCTTTCTCCCTCCCCCACCCCCTTTCTCTCCTCCCTCCCTTCCTGGCAACTTCATCACCTGTCACACAACTTTTTCCCCTCCCCTCCCCCTCCCCCCACGTTCCACCCCTGCCTGGTGACCACACGTGCCTTCTCCTGGTTCACACGAGGCAGTTCTGACGCTGTCTGCTCCCCCTGTAGTGCCAGGCTTCTGTTGCACAGTTGGCGTGGACTGGAAGTCTCTCACGACTCCCGCGTGCCTCCCCCTCACCACGGACTACTTCCCCGACCGCCAGGGCCTGCAGAACGACTACACCGAGGGCTGCTACGATCTCCTCCCCGAGGCCGACATTGACAGGTAGGTCACAGAGGAAAGGCACCTGGCTCTGTTTGCGGGTGTCTGGGGTGTCCGGGGAGGTGCCGAAACATGGAACTTTCAGACCTGATCCTCCTTCTATGTTTAGGAAATCTTACGATGCAAAAAATGTTTATTTTTCCCTTGGAATTCTGTCAACGTGCCTCCTCCACCCATTTCTCCCCGTCTGTCCTTCCTTCCTCATACTGTCCTCCGCAGTTGTTCTGGGCACAACGAATCTCATCTTCTTCTCTGAGATCACCCACTTGGGCCTCCAGTTACCTGCCTTCTTTCCCCACCTCTTTGAACTGATCACTCTTCCCAAGGCTGGTTTACAGAGTGTCAGCTTCATGAAGCACCATCGAATGGTGGTCCAGGCTGGCTTGCGGGGATGAAGCCCGGGAGCCAGGGGAACCAGGAACTCTGCGTGTCCCTCTGCCCCTGGCCAAGCACATCCTGTGAACTCGTCTGTCCTTTCAGGAGGGACGAGGAAGGGGTGCAGATGACGGCCCAGCAGGTATTTGAGGAGTTCGTCTGCCAGCGGCTCATGCAGGGCTACCAGATCATCGTGCGGCCCAAGGCGCAGGAGCCCAACCCCGCCGTCCCGCCCCCACTGAGCAGCAGCCCGCTTTACAGCCGTGGTGAGTTGCCCTCTTGGGACTCCTGTTTTTCCTTCTTCTATTAAATTTGTACAGGCGGGTTCTCAAGATAGCAGGGAATACATACATCTGGGAGTCAGTGTTTTTCAACACAAATTTTCCTTTCTAACTTTTACTTGACAAGAGGGATAAAGTCCCCACTGGGTGCAGGTTCTTTCTAAACTCTCTTTCATCTCCATCTCTCCTTTTGAGGGTATGACCAAGTTCAGGAATGTTCCAGCCTGGCTTGGGTTGCACCTCCAGGTCATAGGCAGCTGAGCCGGGGCTGAGCTGTCAAAGTACACAGTGGACATTCCCGACCCAGACGCCGGTGTTTCTTCCTTGCGCAGCGCTGGACACAGCAAGCCCTCCAGTACTACCTAAACCTCAAGTTTATATATATATTTTTTTCTTCTTCCCATTTGGAATCCAACTTCTCTTGTTTGTCACTGAGACTCAGTGACTTGAAACCAGAAAGGGTCATCCATGAGTGACAGAGGCTGAGTTAGGGCCAGGCCCTGAAGAGTGCTTCTGTAATAGATCAGGCAGAGAGAAGGACGTGTGGGTGCCTGGAACCAGACAGTGGAGGTCACTTCCTGGAATGATCAGTGAGCAGTTGTTAATCTCCTGCCTTTTCTTTGTAGCTAATGAGCCCCCTACTCCCTGACCACCCAGCTCCAAACCTCAGACCATCCTTGGCTCCATTAAAGTTCCTCTGGCAAGAGGATGAGAGATGTGTGGACCTGTTAGTGGGGGCTTAGTGGGCATCAGTCCAGGCCCTGCTGTTCACGAAGAAGCTTTGGACTCCCCCTGAATTTTCTCTAAAAGCCCTTCATGATATTTATCACATGATGCCTTCTTCCCATATTCTAGACGCTACTGAATGGTAACCTCTCTGAGTGTCAGGACCATTTAGCTTCATCTTTGTGTCCTCCACATGGAAACCACTGTGCCTGGTGTAAAACAACATGGGTTGATAAATATATGAATTCTTTCATTCATTCATTCATTCAGTAGTATTTATTCAGCTCCTGCTCTGTGGGGAAAAATAACATTTGTCAAATATGAATACAGTTCTGTGTTGCAATAAAGACTGTGGGGGGAAAATCTGAAGGCTGGGAGAATATGTAATACAGGACCTGATCTGGTCTGGAGAGTCAGGGATAGTTTCCTTGAAGGAGGGGTGTTTGAGCTGAGATCTGAAGTAGATGCGGGAGTTATTGCTGAAAGAGTGGAGGGCAGGAGCAGGTAGGAGGACCACATCAGACAGCAGGATTAGTATGTGCAAAGGCCCTGTGGCAGGAGACATCATGAAACTTTGCAGGCACCGGAAAGAAGAGTAATGTGGGGGAGCACTGGGAACAAGCAACAGGTGTGCCCAGGAGCGTTAGGAGACCCAGGCCACATAGGACCACGTGAAGGGTTTTGTTCTTATCCCCAGAGTAGTGGGATGAATTCATCATTAGTGGCAGTTGCCCCATCCAGGCTGCCTACTTGCTTTTGTCTGAAGGAGCCAATCAGTGTCCCTTGTTGGTTAATTCCTCCAGCGCCCAGTTCTGTTCTGGCTGATTCCCGAGCCTCCCAGCTAACTGGCCCGGGGCTACTCACCTGACTGTACCCTTTCTGGCTGTTTTTCTCTTTTGATAAATTTAATCCCTTTTATTTCTGTAGTAACAGAAATGGTACCACTGTTACTATAATTACTGGAGAAGCAGCCGTTCCTAGCAGGCCTCTGCTACTCCCTGATCTCAGGTTTACTGATCTGCTACTGTCCTGATCTCAGGACACCAAGTGGGACCCGAGCTGTGGTGCATAGAACAGCATTGGCCCTGCCCTCAGGGTTTACAGTCTGCGAGGAAGACCGACGTTAAACTCATAAAGCACAAGTGGTGTATTTGATCCCAGAGCGTGACAAGGGCCGTGCAGGGTGAAGACAGGAGTCACGTGGTGCACCCCACCTAGAGCAGGGGCATGAGTGCCCTCGTGCCAGATACTCTCAGACACCCCCCATGACATCGTCTTCCCAACAGCCGGCTGGGTGTTGTCGTGGGAAGGAAGGAATGCTGGGCCGGGCGAGCCCTCTTTCTAGTTCCAGAAGTGAGGCTTAGGGAGATTTGGTGCCCAGCATCACAGAGCTGGTAGATGACACCACTGGGGTGTAACCCGGGGTCCCCTGATTCAAAGCCTGGCCTCTTACTGCCCCTTGAAAGAAAGCATTGCCTCTTTCGCTTCTCCTTTTCTGAAGCCATGTGGAAGAGAAACAGTTGCCTGTTGAAGGAATAACTCTCAACCAGATGGAGAAAATGATTTTTTTTTCTCTCTGTTAGGACTTGTGTCCCGAAACCGTCCTGAGGAGGAAGACCAGTACTGGCTGAGTATGGGCAGAACTTTCCATAAGGTGACCCTAAAGGACAAGATGATCACAGTCACACGATACCTTCCCAAGTGAGTCCCTGAGTGTTTAAGGTTTTCAGCTCCTGTCCTGAAACGTGTCCACAGACTAAATTACGTTTCTAGCACATACCATCCGCATGCTGGATTATGTGTATAACACGTAATTCAAACCAAGGAGGTTGAGTGATGGGTGTTTCTTTCCGAGTTACTGTTTTCCTTTCTAGGGTTTTATTTGTTTGTTTTGTGTGTGTGTGTGTATGTATATATATATATGTGTATATATATATATATATATATATATTTTTTTTTTTTTGTGAAGTATAGTCAGTTTTCAGTGTGTCAATTTCTGGTGCACAGCACAATGCTTCAGTCATACACGAACATTCTAGGGTTTTATTTTATGGTTGCAGCTCATTTACTTCCAAAAGGGATTTGATTTAGCTTCTAATGTTTGGCCTGAGTCTTAACAAGCCAGTTAAAAATAACGTGAGGAAGGCGAGGGTATAGCTCAAGTGGCAGAGCACATGCTTAGCATGCACGAGGTCCTGAGTTTAATCCCCAGTACCTCCTCTAAAAATAAATAAACTTAATTACCCCCCCACCAAAATAAAATAATGAAATATTTTTTAAAAAAATAACATGAGGATATAAACCTGAAATTAACATTGCCAATCAGCTACACTTTGATAAAAAATAATATGTGAGGATAGAGAAATGAGAACCTTTATGAACTGAGAGATCTCCACCACCCTTCCCCTGGATGAATTGTGTCCTGTGGCCAGGGGTCAAATGCCAAGGATGGTGCCACATGTATTGAGACAGAAGAGGTACAGAGGGGTCTGGGGGTTCTTGTTGGACTTAAGGGTGCGCCCTTTGTTTCCCAGGTACCCTTATGAGTCTGCACAGATCCACTACACCTACAGCCTCTGCCCTTCCCACTCGGACTCAGAGTTCGTCTGCTGCTGGGTGGAGTTCTCCCATGAGCGGCTGGAGGAGTACAAGTGGAATTACTTAGATCAGTACATCTGCTCTGCCGGCTCCGAGGACTTCAGGTCAGAGCCCGCTTGGGCTTCACGTCCTTGCTGCCTTGCGTGCGTCTGTCCCTCAACGCTCCCGTCTGTCCTGCTGATTGCAAGATGACGTCCGTTTTAGCAAAACACAGAGGAGCAAAAGCACTAGGCTAGGCTAAAAACTCCACGAAGACATGGGTGGTGGCAGTGGTGGTTCACAGCGGTGGGGATGTCCCAAATGCTGTTGAATTGTGTACTTAAAGATCCTTAAAGTGGTCAGTTTTGTTGTGTAAGTGTCACCACATAAAATAACAAACAACAACAAACCCGGTGAAGATGTACCTTTTGATGGAACATCAGTGCTCTGAACAGTTTCCTGACCAGGCAGTTATATATCTTGTTTTGAATTTTTATGTGTGGTCTGTGATCATGATGGTAAAAGGCCTGGGTGCACAGAAACATTCCAACATCCCGGGGTTGGAGAGGAAAAGCCACCTTGGGGTTCTTGCTTCAAGCCTGTGTTCAGTGGAGCCACGAAACGTGGTCGGATGAACACGAGCTCTTGGGGAGATGGGCCCTCGCACGCCCAACCCAGGGTGAGGGTCAAGGTGGGTGTTCGCCGGGAGTACTTTTATTTCCTGCTTTTTCTCACCACCACCCGTTTCCCCCTTCTGCCTCTGTAGCTTAATCGAGTCCCTGAAGTTCTGGAGGACCCGCTTCCTGCTACTGCCAGCCTGTGTCACGGCCACCAAGCGCATCACGGAGGGCGAGGCACACTGTGACATCTATGGGGACAGGCCGCGGGCAGACGAGGAGGAGTGGCAGCTCCTGGATGGCTTCATCCGCTTTGTGGAGGGCTTGAACCGCATCCGCCGGCGGCACCGCTCGGACCGCCTGATGCGGGTGAGGCCTTCAGGCGCCGGGCCTGGTCTGGGTGCAGGGCCATTTCCTCCTGTGTCCAGGGCCTCTCACTGCTGGTGTGAAGCTTCTGTGAAGCACTGCTGGGTGGAAACTCCCTCAAGAGGGTAACAGCAGCAATGTCACTTAGGTCACTCTTAGAGTTTCCAGCAGCCTTAGGCATTCATTCAACCACTGACTCCCTAGTGAGGGCCCGGGCTCTTGGGATATATCTGAGGACACCCAGCTAATACAGGGCAGAGCTGGGATTCAGCCTGGGTGTGTGTGTGTGTACCTACAGATCTATGAATTTTGCAAATGGATGGATTCGTGTAACCACTAGCACCCCTAGAACACGGATTCATCCATCACTCCAGAACAACTCTCACGCAACGCTTTATAGTGAGGTTATCTCCTCATCTCTAAGCCCTGGCAGCCACCGGTCCGTTCTCCATCACTATACTTCTGTCTTTCCCAAATGTCCTGTAAATGGAATCAGATGATACGTAACCTTTTGAGAACGCCTTCATACACTCAGCAAAATGCCTTTGGGATTCATCCAGCTTGTCACTTGAACCCACGGCTCATTAAATTACTGAGTAGTCTTCTATCATCAACCATGTTTTTACTTTTTTGTTTTTAACCCAGGTTCAGTGTTCTTTAACCCACGCCAGCTGCCTTTTGTACGTGGCATCATTTCTGGGGGAGCTTGTCTAGTGGAAGGAGCCTTGGTTTTGAAGTCAGTTAAATGGAGTTTGAATTCCAGCTCCAGTGGGACTTAGGATAAGTTACTAAACTCCTCTGAGACTTAGCTGTTTCTTCTTGCATGAGTTAGATGTCATGTTATTTACTTCCTCCAGCTGTGATGAGAGTAAAATGAGATGATACGCCTGAACCGCCTCAAGGAGGAAGTTTGTTTTGAGTCCAGCAGGTCTTTGGGACCTTCAGTTCAAGTGAAAAGCGGCTTTCTGGCATTGACTGAATACCGAGACCCTGTCTTCCCCGACTCTATTGCTTGGATCCCCAGAGCCTGACGCGTGGCAGATGCAGCCGTGTCTGATGGCCCGTCTCCTCCCCTCTGCTCTAGAAAGGGACCACCATGAAAGGCCTGCAGATGACGGGGCCCATCCCCACACACTCCCTCGAGTCGACCGGCCCCCCCATTGGGAAGAAGGGAACCTCAGCTCTGTCGGCCCTGCTGGAGATGGAGGCCAGTCAGAAGTAAGTGCCTAGGCGGAGAGAGACTCGTCCCCATCCCGCAGTCCCCGACTCAGGTGACCTATGACTTCTGTCTGCCAAGGGGCCCGTAATTTACAAAAGACACAACCTGAAAAGAATGCTAAGTTAATACCCTGAATATCCTCAAATAGGCCAGTCGTGATAAACTTGCCATCTGGGGCTTGATCTGATGTGTCTGGTTTGGTTTGGTTCATAAAGTGATTTTTTGTTTGTTAGTTTTTTTTTTTTAATAGAGCAGTTTTAGGTTCAAGGCAAAATTGAGTGGAAGGTACAGAGATTTCCCATATACACCCTGTTCCCACCCATTATCTGCAACCCTCACCGAGTGGTACTGCTCTCTTCCAGCTGCATCAGGTTCCTCTCTGTGCTTCCTGGGATCCGCCTGGTGGGAGGGCCCGAGTCGTGCCCCATGGGAGTTACATGTGGGTTACATGGAGCGAGCTCAGGGCACAAGGGAGATACAGGTGTGAAGACGGCTTCGGATCCCATTCTGTTCTTACTCGTTCTCATAGCAAGAGCGATCCCTTGAAAGTTTATTTTAGTGGAACATTTTAAACAGATTAAAAAAAAAAAGTGGACCAGTGTCATGAATCCCTGTTGCCCCCTCACCCAGCCTCAGAGATTACCAACCAGCTCATGGCCAATCTTGTCTCATTTGTCTCCCACTTGCTCTCGTCTTGTTTCCGTTTCTAACCAAATCCCTTCATGTCCTTCGTCTCTACTGTTTAAGGATGTATCTCTGAAAGATCAGTTCTCCTAACACCATAACGTCCCTAAGAAGTCACAGCAGTTCCTTAATGTCATGAGACATTCATTCAGTGTCTCTGGTGGAAGCGGGGTTTCCAGAGATGAGGAGGCCCGGGTGTGGGGAGGCCCGGTGGTGGGCCCCGGAGGCAGAGGTTCCACTGGTCCAGGCGATAGGCCACAGAGGCTGGATGGAGGCTGATGACAGGATGAACGGAAGGGATGCCAGGAGAGGAGGGCAGGACATGGCTAGGGGGAGGACGGGGGCACAGGAGGGGAGGAGACCTGGGTAGATTGGGCTCATCGCTCAGGGCGCCAGGCATCTTCAGAAAAGATCTTCAGTTGGCCAAGGAAAGACCCCAGAACTCTGCCTGGCAGGTTGTCCTTGGAGCTAATCCAAGACCTTCCCTGCTGGAGAAAAGAACAAGGAACATATGCTGCTGGCGGGGAAGAAGGGTGGGGGGTGGGGAGGTGTGAAGCTGGGGGCGGGGAGTCTTATTTTGTCAGTGAGTCATCGTTTAGCTCCCAGGAGCCTCTTTCTGCTCAGACTGGAGGAAGAAGGATGGCTGGGGATGGGAGTGTCCCCCAGTGTGAGGGGAGACACTCACCTAACCCCCAGCAAGAGGCAGGACAGGGAATCCCAAGATTCACTCTCTCCCAGATGACCACTCCTGGGTGACGGGGTGCGTTTCCTCAGACCGGGAGGCAGAGCGGAGGAAGCCAGGCCTTGACATCGTGGGTCTCCGGGTCCTGCCCCAAATCCAACCTAAATGTGCTCAACCCTTTAGATGTAATTTCTAGTTCTCAGGAAGTGCAGGGCGCACAGGAACCCAGGAAACAATAAAGCGACATGATCACCTCCAGACTAACTCACAGGGCCAGTGAGCTAGTTCCTCCCACCAATAAATCATGAGGGTACTGAGGCATGAATGGAGCTTCGAGCTTAAAAGAGACTCGAGAGACATCACTGACTGCAGTGTAGGGACCTTAACTGGATCCTGTTTTGAACACACTGTAAAAAAAAATGTTTTTAAGACAATTAGGGAAATATTTAATATTAGAAAAAAATTTTTAAATTTAAGTGTGGTGATGGAATTGTGGTTGTGTTTTTCCAAGTTACTTTCTTTTAGAGATGAAGTGTGTACTGAAGTGCCTATGGATGAAAAGACATCACGTGTGAGTTTTGCTGCGAAATAATCAGGGTGGATGGGTGTAGGTGAAACAAGATTGGCTCTATAAATAAATAATTCTGGGGGCCAGGTAGGCAAGGGTTCAGTGATACTTGCCTCTTTATTTTGGTCTGTGTTTGAAAATTTTCCATGATAAAAACTAGAGAGAGTGTAACAGGTTACTATGGCAACCAATTTTTCATCTCCAGGATGAGATTTCTTCACCATCAGTAACAGATGTGTCAGAATTTAAGACGAGAGAAATGTCACAGCTTGGCTTCCCCGGGAGGCGGATGGAGATGGGGTTCAGTTGTGGGCTCAGCCCCGGGGTCGGGGGCTGGGGGGAGAAGCTGAGATGCAGGAAAGCCTAGGAATGAGCCAGGTTGGACCCACACGGCCAGGCCTTTGCACCCCTCAGTGTTTGTTCACTGTCCACGGGCAGCCCAGGGAGGGGCGAGGGCTTGGATGAGCCAGCTGGACAGTACACACAGCTACTGTGGCAGCAGGGTCATGGCAGAGGGGCCTGGGCAGCGCCTCACAGCCCCCACTGGGAGAAGCGTGTGTCACAACAATAACAAAGCATTTAAGACCATCCTGTGAGCCTCCTGGAACTTACTAAATAAACAGTCTATGATATGTTAAAGCAGTCTCATTTGGGGCGAGCATCTATGTTGCAGTAGTTCATAGTTAAATTTAGTATGAAAAAAAATTAGGAAAATAAGTGTGAAAGTATTTATGTACAGCTGAACCGAGATGGGAAAAGGTGTCATAAGAAACCATGGTTATCTTGTGTTTTGAAGTAATGTCTGTTAGATTTGTGTCTGGCGTGTTTTAGGAGGTGGGGAGTGTGTGCATTTGCAAGATTCACCTATAAACCTTCAAAAGATACCAACATTTTGCCCTGTAAACACCGAACGTTAATGCAGCTCTAATTTTCAGAATGTGCTTCGATTGGTATAGTTAATAAAAGCTGACAAAAAGTCTTTCCCAGAAAATTCAAAACAATGGTATTCACGGATGGAGTCTCTCGAACCATGTCAGTTGCCTTTTCAAAGTAATATGGTTGGGGGCTGAGGGGAGGGGATAGCTCAAGTGGTAGAGTGCTTGCCAGCCTGCAGGTCATGGGTTCAATCCCCATACCCCCTCCAAAAGTAAATAAACCTAAATTACCTCCCCCCCCAAAAAACAGTAACACGGAAGCACCAGGTGCTGCCAAGATGCTTTTAAAATGGGGCCGTTTCCTTATTCACCACAGCAGCTGGTGATCGCTCAGGATCGTCAGGACACTGGGGGCACCATGTGGGGCCTGAGGACACAGAGCAGAAAGAGTGTGTTTCCAAGGCGACGGCATCAGAGCTGCCTCCACTCCATCTTGGCTAACGTGGGTCCTTCCCCGGGGGGCTCAGACCAAGTGACCGTCCCGTGTTTTTCTCCTTCCAGGTGCCTGGGAGAACCGCAGGCGACACATGGGGGCAAGAGCTGCGCCCCGCCGGCCGAGAGCAGCGGCGTGGCCATGACCCCCACCTACGTGGACAGCCCCCGAAAGGTAAAGGAGGCAGGGAGCTGGCGGGCCCTCCCAGGGACCCAGTGTGGGTGGTAACGTGCACGCCTCTGAGCTGAGGACTGAAGGTGCTGAGGGCTTGGGTCGCTTCTACCCCAGCCCCATTCAGCATTGCTGTCCCTCTTGAGAAGCTCTCCTGCTCAGTTGTCAGGACGCTAATGGCTGTGTGAAGGCAGGTGTCAGTCCGTCAGGCTAACCTCTGCTGGTCCAGGCCCGAGATCTGGCTTGAGCTGTGTTGTAGGCCATCTGGTAATCCTTGAGCCCCGTCTTCAGCTCTCCTGGGGGTGGGGAGTGGGGGTGGAAAGCCACTGAAGCAGCGTCCAGGAGAGCTCACTCCTGAGAAATAGTCAAACAGGAGCATCCTGGGAGACAGAAACCAAAGCCTAAAGCTTCGGCCTCCCTTCGGGTTAGCGAGTACGGCAGAGGGGCCGAAAGCGCCACAGGTCGGGCTTTTTGTAGCTTTTCAGACCACTGGACGAGGCTCTGTCACCTCCGTCTCCGGGGAAATTCAGAATCTGAGATGGTTCTGATGTGGCTGGCTGTGCTCCCTGGACATTCTCTTATCTAATCTCCACCCCTAGGAGATGAAGGAGATTCAGTAGATGTATTTTATTTTTCAAAATTGTGGTCAACTTGTGTATCCACCTGTGTGTTTACTTATTTTATTTCCTTATGAATATCTCCCTATGTCATTGTTTCTCCATAGCATGATTTTTAAAAATAACTGTATAATATTTCATCCTATGGTTAGACCTTCAGTTGTAATGCGTTTTTTTTGTTTAAAAACAGAGGTGGTTTCTGATTTTTTAAAATAATTTTTGAATTATTCCAGAAGCTTTTATAATTATTCTGTAGTACATCGCAAGTATAAATATTACAAACATCCTTGCACATAATGATTTGACCTCTGCTCACAGGCTGGAATCGCCAGGTGACTAGATTTGGCTTGCAAACCCAGCTCTAGGGCAGTGCCTTTTGGTTCAGTCCCAAGGATAGTCTGTGTGTAAAGAATGACCTGCTGGTGAAGCAAGACCTTTTCCCTGGCCTCACGCACATGCACGTAACCTTGGCGGCCTTAGCACCTCTGCGTCTGGCAGAGAACGGACACGAGTACAACAGTGAGGGTACCCGAGTACCTCTGTTCTGTCCACTGGCTGTCACGTCTACTCACCCCCATCTCTGAGGGTTAGGAACAGTGCGGGGGGCAGTCCCAAGAAGCAGAACAACGGCCGAGACACAAGCACTATGGCTAAAATGCACCAGGGGCCAAACAGGAGATCGCTGTTTAGAACTCTCCTCATCTTCCAGCTGAGCACTAAAATCCATGTGGATGGCCGGATGCAGGTTCCCAGGTGGCCCAGCAGGAGCAGAGGTGTCAGGAGACGGCCCAGCAGTGTCTCCTGGTGGCACCTTGTGTTAGGATTCGTGGCGGTACCTGAGTGTTTCCGTGGCTGGTGGGACACAGCAGCAGTACTGGTCAAACAGACACCAAAATGGTTCAGTGGTTCAACTTTGAGAATTAAAGAAAAGTAGGGAAGCAGGGACCTTCAGGTGTATCAAGTGCTGTTTCTGAATTTCAGTGTAACAAGCATAAAAAGTAAAAAGCTTCTGAGGGGGCAAGAGACCACTTCTTGACCTTAAGAAGAACGGGAGGGAGGGAGGGGTCTTTGGAAAAGTTCTCTCCGTCATTTGTTTCAAGTACTCTGGCAACTTGAACCCCACGAGAACAGGGTAGGGAGGGGAGGCAGCTTCAGGGACCCCTCCAGGTGAGTGCACGCGTGTCTGACGCTGTGTACGTCACAGCGCCTCGGTGACTTTGTGACCCAGCCAGTGGAGGAGAAGGTATTGCTACTTCTGTAGCCTTGGTTTGCTCAGAAAATTAAGCCAGAACTTTGCCTGCATTGAATCCTCTTCTCCCATCTGGCCACCGAGTTTGGTAACAGGCAGAAACGAAAACTCTCCAAGAGGCCTGCTGGTCACCCAGCCAGGCGGGAGGCCAGGAAGCTGCCACTGACTCCTTTCCCTTGCATCCCCCCTCCTCCCCCGCCTGCCAAGCTGCCCTCAGCCTCCCCTCCGCTTGGCGTAGGTCTGAAGGAAGGTCAGAGCTATGTGTGGGGGTGCACGTATCCAAGCCTGGCTCCAATGAGACCTGAGGGAGCTTGGACACGCCTTCTCCCCCGGGTGCTTGCTCCCACACGGAGGGCATATTCTGCTGAAGAAGGTGTGAGTTTCTGCTGATCCTTTGCAGTTGGTTATTTTCTTTCTGGGCGGGTCTCTCTCTCCCCTCCTCTCTTTTTTCCCCATTCCCCTCGCGTGCCCTTGTTTCCTTCCTTCCCTCCTTGTTTCTGTTTTTGTCTTTCATCCCCTACTTCTTCCCCTGACGGCTTGCCATCGGCCGCATCCCGTCCCTCCGCCCCTCGCACCTGCCGCTCTGACTCCAGGACGGGGCCTTCTTTATGGAGTTTGTCCGCAGCCCGCGCACCGCGTCGTCCGCCCTCCACCCGCAGGTCAGTCCCGCTCCAGGGCCCCTCGGCCCGTGTGCGCCCTTGTCTTTCATGTGGTTGCCAAAAACTCTCGGCCACGTGGCAGCATCTTGCCTTTTAGGTGTTTTCGTCCATGTAACATAGGTAACATGACATACGGTGACCTAAGGACCAAACTTAATTTTTTCCTCCCAGTACAACCAGATAAATTTGTAACAGTGCAGCGGAAGTGGTGAAAAACAGCAAACATTTCTTACCAAGTGTGTGCACACCTGGGGTTGAGCTGGGATTTAAGTCAGGACCAACAAGCCTGATTTGTGACCCCTGCCCCACAATTAGCTTTGGTCCTGATTGTTCCGACGGGTCTCGTGAAGAGAACCTGGGCTCCCTGCCCTTTGTGGAGACCCGAGTCTATGAGATCGATGTAGTCACAGAGATTTCAAAGGGACGAGAGGGTTTATGCAGAGTCGGGCAGGCTCAGGAAGATGGACTTAGGAGATTCAAGGACAAAGGTTAAGGAATCCTTATTTAGTGGATGTGAGAAAACCTGGATTGAGTACCTACTCAGCCAGCTGCTGTGAAAGGCTTTGCAAACAGCCGTTGAGTCCATGAGGTGTAGGTGCTATTACCCTATTTTCCAGATGAGGAAACTGAGGCTTAAAGACATTACCTGGTTAGAGGGCCTAGAACTGGTGAGTGGCTGAGTCCCCCACCATCCTGTAGTTCACACTGACATCTTCCCTTTCTCAGGAGGCCAGAGGGCATCTTCAGGGGTCTGCACCCGGCTCTTCCAGTGAGCATGAGACCCTGGGCGGGTCCGTGTTGGGACCTCTGAGTCCTAATCCAAGCATTGCCCAGTGAGGGTGGCCACACTGCACTTGTGGTTTAAAACAGACCCAGTTGGATTTTTTAAACTTATACTTTCTAGGAAGAGACTCTTGTGAAAAGCTTTGGACTTAGATTAAGAATTTTCTTTTAACTGAAGTTTAGTTGATTTACAACATTGTGTTGGTTTCTGGTGGACGGCATTTTGCTTCAGTTATACATATACACATATATATTCTTTTTCATGTTCTTTATTGTTATAGGTTATTACAAGATACTGAATATAATTCCCTGTGCTGTACAGTAAAACCTTGCTGTTTAGAATTTAACCGGAGAAAAATCAACAGCCAGAGGAGAATTGTTTTGTACGTCCTATGATAGACTAGTCCACACAGGTTCACGTGGTGGAACTCACTGGTGGAACAGAAGTGGACAAGTTCCTGGAACTGGAAATAGTGAATAGAAATGAGACATCAGGAGAGGCACGTGGATGAAGGTTATAGTACCCAACAGATAGGTGTATTGCTAAAAAGAAACATAAATTTAAGAAAAATTATATCAGAATTAGTAAGGGAGCTCTCTACTTACATAAAATGAAATTGCACTTTGCTTTTTTTCTGTTTATTTTGGTTTGCTTGATCTGTTGTTATTATGTTAACATATGTGTGTCTGTGTGTTTCCTGACACGCAGTGTGGGGTGAGGAGCGGGGCCAGGGAGGCCCATGGCTCCTTTCAGATCTTGGCTTCAGCACTGTCCTGACAGCTTAATTAAAACCTCTGGAACCTCAGTTTCCTCATCTGTAAAAGGAAGTAAAAGCAATATCCGTGTAGGGTTGTTTTGAGGATGAGAAACAAAATACGCCTCAGCAGATTTAAGGGAATGAAATCACAGAGAGCGTGTCCCTGAGCACAGTACAATTTAGCCGCAGGTATCTGGAAATCCTTCCAGTGATGCCCAAGGCAGGAATTATGTGCGTAAAACGACTGTCATGGTGCTTGGTGCGGGGCGGGTACCCAGTAAACACCAGCTCGGATGAGGATGAGCATCGCTGTGATTCCCTGTTTCAAGGTCAGGTTTGCACCTCTGCTTATCTGTGCTGCTGCCCCTGCTGTCCACCCTCATTCCGGGACCAGAAATGCAGGGTGTGTAGGGAGCGCCTCGAGAGAAAGGGACTACTTGTTAAAAGACTGTCTGAGTGTAGGTGCTGGTGTCCAGCTGCCTGCCCCTCCACGGCTGGCTGGCGACTGCCCTATCCTCTCTGAACCTCAGGTTTCCCATCTACAGGGTGGGACTGATAACTGTTCTCCTGGTAGGGTTGCAGTGAGAACTTAGTGGGACAAAGCGTCTTTGCTGTTTGCTCAGACCCTGGCACAGAGCAAATCCTGCAGACGCAGATGTGTGTGTGTGTGTGTGTGTGTGTGTGTGTGTGTGTGTCTGTCTGTCTGTCGCGGGGAGGAGGTACAAGCCAGTGAACAGGTTTGATGGAGCCAGGCAGCTCTCTTCTCTTGAGTGTGTGTGGGGGTAAAAATGGGCTTAAACTAGGTGACCTCTGCTGTGCCCTTCATCTATGACATTCTGGGATGACCCTGTTGGAGCCTGAAAAGGAAGTCCTCCAGCTCCAGCTGAGTCCCAAAGATGCCACCTGTGGGTGTTGCCCCTTAGAACAACTCTCTGCTGAGAAAGGGGCTCCCATTGGCCAAGGAGGAAGGAGGCATCACCCCATACTCGGGTTCTGCTAAGGGAAGGAAGTTACTGTAAAACTGAAGCAGTGCCTGAGGGGTCCTGGGAACAGAGCCCATCTTGGAAGATGGTTCTCGGTGCCACCCGGTCATCACTTCACTGTGTCACAGTCTGCTGGTGAGCAGGACAGAGGCCCACAGCTTTCCTCTCCGTATCCTTCTCTCAGGAAATCGATTCTCATCATCACAAACTTACATAAGAATTTGGAGGGCAGGAGAGACACCTGGCAGGGCAGTCTTTGGGGGCCCCAATGCCTGTGAGTGGGGTCTCAGTCTGGTAGCTCGTGGGGAGACTTGAAAGATTTCAGGGTGACGGAGTGGTGGAGTGGGACTGTCCTTGTGGAAGATGAAGATAGAGTGCTCACAGGTGTGGTGTCTGGATGGGCTGCAGTCGGGGTGGGTGGGAGACAGGTCCAGCCGCTGTGGCCTGAGCTGGGTGGTGGAACGGGCACCACTGGGAGGTTGTGGGAGTCAGCTGAGGGGAAGCCATGGGACAAGGCCTCTCTTTAGTGGTGAAACCAGAGAAGGGGGCTTCAGATGCCCCTGAGGTGTGAATCTGAGCAAACTGGAGGACAGATTGCGCCTGGGACAGACATGGGCGAGGAGGCTGGGGGATGGGAGAGCCACAGTCAACAGAGGGCGTTCAGCCTCGTGTCTCTAACTGTGCTCTCTCTCCCTCCTCCTAGCCCTGAGGAATGATTCCACCTTTTGACTCTTCCTGTGGGGGTTTTCTTCAGTGTAAATCCTCTGTTTTAAGTCGGGTGCATGACAGCCTCTTGTCGGCCTTGGTTTGGGGCTCAAGACTTGCCCTGCTCTGATGGAAGGTGGCACGAAGGGCGGGGCTGGGGGTGCAGGGGGCGGCTCCTCGACCCCTCTAGCTCTTCTGCCAGGAGCCGGTGGGGACTGGAATTGACAGAGGAACGGGAAGGACCATGCATGCAAAGAGTCTTAAAAATTTTTTTTTAATTCAATGTTAACTTTTCGATCTCCTACAGGTGTCTCTGGACCAGACGGCCGCCCCGGTGTTGGACGGCACCAGCTTGGGGGTAAGCACAGGCCAGTCCGTGGACAGAGGCAACAGCCAGACCTTTGGGAACTCCCAGGGCTCAGGGGAACAGGGCTTCCCCTCTGCAATCTCCAGCGACAGCAGGTGAGACTCAGAAGGGCCAGACTCGAGCTCCTAGGCAGGGGGCATGGTCTGACCTCAAAAGCTGCAGAGGCTGGGGGTGTGGAGTCTGGGCCCAAGTTCTGACTCTGCCACAAGTTACGTCTGGGACCCCAGACCAGTCAGTCCTCCCCAGCACCTTTGACGGGGCTAATGATCCTCACAGGATGGCTGAGAGATTCCCACAGAGGCACAGAAAAGCATCAGGCCCTGTGCAGAATGGGATCAGGGAAAGGGGCCTGGAGCAAACCTGTCCTGCTGCCCAGGGCGCCTGGGGCCTGATGCCTTGCCCGTGTTAGTTGCAGTCAGTATATGCCGCCTGAGAAAACAAACGAACAGCAAATGGGTTGATAATTGTGCCCAAACGTGGCTCTTTTCTTGTTCCTGAGTATCCAGGGGAGAAAGAAGCTGCTTGGACCTCATTTGCTGGAGGAAGTGCCCAGCTTTTAACACCTCTGTCAAATCTGAGAAAACTTTATTTCCTTCCTGGCAGTGTTTGCTTTATCAGAGTTCTGCCCAGTCTGTTCTTGGTCCCTCCCCACACTGACCGAGCAGTCCTCAGCTAAATGGTATGAGAAACGTGACTTTGGACCTTTCACCTGAGGGCAGAAGTTCCCCTGGGGCAGGTCACCTGGCTGGTCCCTAGCTGCGGCCACTCAGTTTCCTTCGCGCGTCACACATTCTGTGCTGATTTTACTTGAGTCTCATCCATACTGGCTGGTAGGGACGGTTGGTTCAGAGACAGCAGCAGGCCGGGGCTCGTCGGGTCTCTGTCATCTCCCCGGGCCCACGTCCCTGCCAAGCCCAGCTGACACTTCAGCTCTACTGCCCAGGGCACAGGAAAGTGGGCACGTCTCTGCTCCCTCATTGCTTATGAGGGTAGAGGGGCAGGTTCTCTTCTGCTTTTGGAAGAAAAGAGGAACTGGGAATGCTTAGGCTGGAGATGAAAAGGCCAAAAATGACAGGAGTTGGGACCAATGACCAAAAATGACAGAGAACACGTCCCATTTCATGAGAAAGAGCTCTCTGTGGTCCTGCCTCAGGGAACCGCGGTCTCTGCCCCTGAACATGGTCACACAGTGGGGCAGCCTCTGTCCACACTAGTCACGGGAACTTGGGCATTAAAAGGAGGGTCACTTCCAGGGTCTTTAAAAGCATTTTTTCACCCTGAGATTCTGAAATGCTCCAGGGGGTCCTAGACCCACCAGGTTGGAAGAGGAGGCCGGAACTGAGGAGCAGGAGGGGTTTAAGGAGGTGAGGAGCTTCCGGATAAGCCCCAGGTTTGATGTGACAGGTGTGTCCCATGCCCAGTGATCTGGGTTCAGTTGCTCAGTGTTCAGCCTGGTTAAGGGACCATCGTCCCGTTGAGGAAGGACTCGAGCAGCAGGTGATGGAAAGGTCTGGGCTCTGGAGCAGGCCGACCTGGACTCTAACGTGGAGCCTGACACGTCCCGGCTCTTTGATCTTCACCAGCAACCTGTACGCCTCTAAGTTCCAGAGGGGGGATGTTACAGTTACTACGTTCTGTATCGTTAACCCTTTTGGACTTTGTGGGTCTGGGTCCTGTGCTTAGTAACCCTGGAAGACAGGAATAGTGTGGTCCCCAGTTTTGAGATGGGGAAACTGAGGCCAAGAAAAACTGGAGGCCCTCCCACTGGTGGTAGTGATACTGGGATTCTGTCCCCCGTGCTCTGACCATGTAACACTGCTCTCGGGTCAGATTAAATGGTGCTACGTGTAAAAGGCCCAGAGCAGTCTGGGGAGATTCCTGGGAAGTGGTCAGGCCTGACACAGAATATGAAGAGGAAGCAAGTTTGGACGCAAAACCACTTTGAGTTCCTTTTTTTTTTTCAAACACATAGACTTTGGAAGTAGGAACCCCCAGGATGTAGCTGTCCAGAATTTGGTTGAACGCCTTCAGTGTCCATTTCATGCTGGCTCTGTAAGGAGGGCAGAGTTCCTAACAGTCCTGACCCTCTTGCTTTCCTCTGTCACAGCTCTCAGCAGCTGGCGGCCAGCTCCTTGACGTCGTCCTCCACCCTAGTGGAGATCTTGGAGGCCATGAAGCACCCCTCGTGAGTGGCTGGTCTCGGGAAGCGGGGGAGGAGCCTGTGGCCCGAGCCAGGGGTGTGCTCAGGCGTAGTGGTTTGGTGGATTGACACCTAGTGCTCACAGCTGTGAGAACTTGGGCAAGTTACTTGAACTCTCTGAGCCTCCATTACCTCATTTGCAAAGCAGGGTGATAGTGGCTGAGTCACAGGGTCACTGTGAGAATTAAATGGAACAGTGATGTCAGTTACCTAGTATAACACCTGACAGGTGTGGGTCTTCTCTGCCGGTCAGGTCCATGGTCTTCGCCTTTCTCCTTTTTCCCCCATAACACCTCCTTTTGTCCTGCCCCAGGGATTTCTCTGGGTCTAGGACTTATATAGAGAAATTGCACTGTAGGGGTCCTCACTTAGGATAGTAAACACTTTAATCGGGGGGGCTCCCTTTTTTAATCTTCTCTGTCTGCCTGTTGCCACCGTGTGCACACATGCCCTGCTGCCTGCCCGCTGCCCGGGAACCCAGGACAGGAGTTCAGCTGCTCCCTGAACAGAAGGGGCTCTCGCCCTGCTGCTTCATCAGTGCGGAGGTGGTGCACTGGCTGGTGAACAACGTGGAGGGGGTCCAGACGCAGGCCATGGCCATTGACATCATGCAGGTGAGACCCTGGGGTCCCAGGAAAGCAGAGCGCTTCCAAGGAACCAGATCTGCAAGTTGGGCTGAGGGCCTGTTTTTAACCATTGCAAGGCCCGTTTGGAATCGATGAATCAGGGAGCAGGTCTTAGTTGTTAAGACCCTACTACACCTTGACTTAAACATTTGGCAGAATATTTACTTGTGAAGTAGGGGAATCTCTGTGGAAGAGTCCCGGGGAATGCCCTCCCCCTGAACTTGAGCCCCTGTTTTCCCTGCTCAACTCCTGCTCACTTGGGACCAGAGGCTGGAGTCAGGGCTCTGCCGCCGGGACCCCCTGGCGCCCCGTGCTTCCTGTCAGAGCACTTGGCACCACAGAGCAAAGCTCAGTCTACCTCTCATTTGTCCCCCACCTCAACCAGCTCCCCGAGGACAGGGCCACCTCTTAGTGCCTTTGTTTCCATGTCACCAGTGCCCAGCATGTTGCTTGGCACACGGTAGGCACTTAGCAGTTGCTTTTTTTTTTTTAATTTTGTAAAAATAGCTTTGTTTTATTTATTATTGTATTACTTTATTATTTTATTTTGGTGGGGGGAGGTAACTAGGTTTATTTATTTTTAGAGGAAGTGGTGGGGGTTGAACCCAGGACCTCATGCATGCAAGGCAAGTGCTCTACCACTTGAGCTATCCCCTTCCCTTAGCAATTGCTTTTTAAATCGCTGAGTTTCATGACACTGTTCAGAACTGGAGTTAAACTTGAGAGGAGGGGAATGGAAGAGGTGGGCTCATACCATCCTGTCCACACGAGGGCCCCCCCTGGAATCAGCACCGGGCACTGACCAGCAGGGCTGTCATCACTGAAATGTGAAATCAGGAACTGATGTGAACACGCATGTGAACCTCAGTTCTCTCCTCAAAGGTCTCGAGAGGCAGTTTTGTGTGGCCTTTGCCTGATTTCTTTATCCTCCCCTCTCCCTGGGAATTGTATTTCCTGTTCACACGATGGAACACCGCTCCAACAGTTAGAACAAATGAGCAGGGGGTACATGCATCACCAGGGATAAACGTCAGAAGCGTGATAGTGAGTGAAAATGCAGTTTACAAAATGCTAATAGTATTATGCCCTTTATCCTGTGAAAATGCCTCATAGTCTTTACCCATACAAGTCTGTATAATAAAATTATTAAAAGCGTGCATGAGAATTATATTACTCTCACCGCTTATTTCTGGAGAGAGAAGAGGCATGAGGCAAGGGAGAGTCCATAGAGACTTATTTTTTAAGCAAAAAGATCTGAAGTCAGTGTAGCAAAATGTTAAATTAATAGAAGTTGGCTGATGGTATTACCTGGATTTTCCTTATGCTTTTCTGTATGTTTGGAATACCTGCTGACATCATAATATGCACTTGCATTTTATAATGTAATTTAGAGCAGACACAATATTTAATTCAGTGCCAGCGTCACGGCTGCTGGGCATGGAGGGTGGGGTCTGATGACTGCCCCCTAAGATGTCCCTCCGCAGGAATGTCTGTCTCCTTGTCTTTCCTAGAAAATGCTGGAAGACCAGCTCATCACACACGCCTCCGGCGAAGTCTGGCGGACTTTCATCTACGGCTTCTATTTCTACAAGATAGTGATGGACAAAGAGCCTGAGCGAGGTGAGGCCAGCGCTCTTGTCCCCAGGGGCAGGTGTGTCCTGGCGATGCACTCTTTCAGATGACGGGGCTTCTCCAGGTCCTTGTGTGACTCTGTCCCCTGAGGTGACGGATCTGTCAGCCTCCTTGAGCATGTTACTTACTTTGAGCGTCACCGGAGTGACAAGGGTTTCTTAAAGCCGCAGTGTGTTCCTGGTGAGTGCCGTGTGAATGGAAGGTAAACCTGCAAGAGGCCAAGGGCGATTGTGAGGAAGTTCCCACGGCTCCTTTGCTGGTGGCTGCTTTTAATTACACCGCCCCCCACCCAGTGCGGTGGTTCTGAGTGTGACATGACAGGCTCTGGTCTAACTTAGAGCACTCTGTACTTGCTGGGCCTTCAGACTCCGTCTCTTCCCCCGAGACAACTATCAGGTCCTAGCAAGCTTTCCAAGATATATTTCAAGTATTTTGGTTTTTAATGAATAAAATACTTCCCAAGAGGGGAGCAGCTTCCAGCATGGTCAGAGTTGCAGGCACAGGGTTCCGACCAGCATCTCCTGTCCACCCAGAGCACACGGGGACCTGGGCTGGCAGGGCCTCCCATCCTGCGGACAAAGGGCTTCCTGGCCTCTGGGCTGCAGGAGCAGACCTCAGGTGAAGTGGCTCGTGCTCCTCCCCAGCTCTCTGATCCCAGGATGTGTCGGGGGTGGACCTGTCTAGGTTTTTTCCCTTGTGGCGACTAGTGTGTCCATCACCTCCTCTTCCCTCAAATTCTGGGTGTGATCAGTAGACGCCCATTTTACCTTCAAGGTGAAAAAACCCAGGTACCGTCATGTGCTCTGAAATTAGAAGTCTGAAACTGAGGATAAAGTATTTTTTAATTGAAGTAAGAGTCACAAAGCAAAATGAACCATTTTATTTATTTATTTTGGTTCATTTTGTCTTATTTGGAGGGGGTGGTAATAAGGTTTCATTTATTTATTTATTTTTAATGGAGGTACCAGGGATTGAACCCAGGACCCCGTGCGTGCTAAGTACGTGCTCTACCACTGAGCTCTACCCTCCCCTCCACAATGAACCATTTTAAAGCAAACAGTTCGGTGGCATTTAGTACATTCACAGTGTTGTGCAAACATCACCTCTGTCTAGTTCCAGACCCTCTCCATCACCCCTAAAGGAAACCCCATGCTCACTGGCCTCCCTCCCAGACTCCTCCTACCCCAGGCCCTGGCCACTGCCCATCCGCTTCCTGTCTCTAAAGATTGGCCTGTTCTGGACGTTTCCTTGAAGTGGCATCAGGCACTACAAGGCCTTTCGTGTCTGGCTTCTTTTACTTGGCGTCATGTTTTCAGACTCACCCGTGCGGTGTGTGAATCAGTGAGAGCATGGGCGCTTGTGCTGAGGGCCCCCTCCCCGCTGCTTCCCCCAGTGGCCATGCAGCAGCCCACCACCTGGCACACCACAGCCGTGGATGACTTCGCCAGCTTCCAGCGCAAGTGGTTCGAGGTGGCCTTTGTGGCTGAAGAGCTCCTGCACTCCGAGATCCCCGCCTTCCTGCTGCCCTGGCTGCCCAGCCGGCCGGCCTCCTACGCCAGCAGACACAGCTCCTTCAGCCGCAGCTTTGGGGGACGGAGCCAGGCAGCTGCGCTCTTAGGTAGGTGCCCGAGCAGCTGGGGCCAGGGGCGGGGGTCAGGGGGCGATGCCGCGGGAGCCAGGGTTAGAGCCACCATGGCTGTCACCTGTCTTGGCACCGTGGGCTTCCGTGCTGGCTTCCACTGGCCATGTGGGTCAAGCCACTTTTCCCACGAGGCTCAGGATACAGCGGATGTGAGCTGGTTTTGTTCCTGCCTGAGGCTTTCCCGCCAACTGTAGCATCCTAGGACCCCTTCCCTAAAGAGGAAGTTCAGTTCAGCTTTGGTTCTTAGTAACTTCCAAAAATCATGGTTAAAAAGGAACAGCATATGGAAAAAATACCTCCAAAAAAGAGGAAGAGTAGCAGTGAAGAGATGTCTGTCCCCAGAAGGTGGTTTATTAAACTGGGGGCGTTCTTGCCCCGGAGTCTGTGAATGGGCGTCAGGAGGTCCGTAATTCTGAAACTAGGCAGAATATTTAGTGTGTGCAGGTATCCTCTTCTTAGCTTTTCAGTGGTTCCCATGCTTGTTGTAGTGAAATGTTACCCCAGCAGCATCCTTTCCCACCCACACCCCACAGGATGTGGGTTTCTTTTCCTTATTAACCTGACGTGGCATTATTACAGCCACTTCTCTCCAGTAACATCCCCAACTTTTGTGTTAGGATACCCGATCTTTCTTCCTAGCAATTTTTCAGGTTAGAATATAGAATTTACTGTGTCCTTTACTTACGTAAGAAAGATGGGTTGTCCTTAAATTGGTCTATCTTCAGCATGGAGGCTTTTTCTCAGAAAAAGAAAAAAACTAACCTGATTTATAGTGGGAGGGAGTCCTCTGTGTCATTTATGACCTGTTCCTTTCTTTTTGTTCATGCATTTTGATGTGTTCCTCTTTAAACATTTCTAGTTCTCAGTCGGCAAAAGCTGTTTTGAAATGCCTGATTTGGGCACGTGATCCTGTCTGGCTTGGCCCGTGGTGGGTCCCACCTCCCTGCCCATGTCACCCCGTGTCACTGAGCCATGAAGCTCAGGGGCCTCTGAGACCCTGAGATAAATAGCACCGCATCCCTGGAGCCATTCACATGCCTGTTACTTCTCAGCCCTGTCCTGATGGCCCACCGGATCTCAGGCTCAGAGGGGGCTGTAGAGTGCCTTGGTCCAATCCCTGCTGCTGGGACGTTTTCTGTAGCTCTGTCAAATCTCACCCCCCCCCACCAATTCAAAGCCAGTGGTATCTTAAGCCCGTGACCACCGGGCTGCACAGCGCACTTCCTCTGGCTTCCCCGGGCCAGCTGCTCTGAACCCGATGTGCCAGATGCGAGACGAGAGATGCGTGAAGTCCCTGCTGGTGTTTATCGGGTGCCCTTTCTTTTGCGACCGGGTTTTTCACCTGCAGAGGAACATACTGTCCAAGACCAGAGAGCAAAGCCTCCCTTCGATTTGGGCTGTTCTGTAAAGGGTTGTTGGGCAGTGTCACGAATCAGGAACACAAGGCAGGGACAGAAATTCATTTTGATGAGACTTTTAGCACCTATGTTTTAGCAGCTAGGCAGCGTCCGTGGGAGTCTTGGGCAGACCTCAGATCGTGCATTGGCAAGCTCGTGGCTTAACTGGGAAAGAAGGGTAACAGGACTAGGAGGAGCGTAGGAGAGTTACAGGGAGGGTGCGCAGAGCAGAAGGCAGGAGGGGGAGTCTGAGACCCCTTCTCATCCACGTTTCGCCCAACCTCACCACCCTCCGTGAAGCAGCTGGACGGGCGCCACCCCAGGAGAGGTGGAGCGGCGTCCTCAGGGGCTGGATCTTCCCACTCCAAGTCAAGAGGGTTTCCCACTTTGCATGTTCCAGTTTCTAGAGGATGACAAGCTGTGTACCTTGCAGCTGAACGTCCGTCTGCCGGGGGAGCCACTCAGCCTCCCTGCCACAGCCCTACGGCCTCCCAGCTCAAGTTCATTAGCATTGCTGACTCAGGAGCCATCTTATCCTTGTCGATGGTAAAAGCCACTCGGGGCTTCTACCTGCAGATCCCAGAACCAAGCTGACTGCTTCAGATAAAAGAAGTGCCATTGGGTTCAGGGGGCCAGGGGGGAAGGGGGTGCTGATAATAGTTTCTTGAAGCCCCAGGTCTGGCAGTGCTGGGCCAGCGGAGCAAAGTCCTGATCTTTACTTCTGAGCCTGTTTCAGGCCTTCTGTCTGGTCAGGAACTTGACTGTCTGAGCCATCTCTACCACAGCCCTGTCTTGGTTGAGTAGGATTTCTGAGCAGGAGCCCAGATGGAGAAGCTAGTTTGATACTGACCCAGCTTCCTGGGCAGCACACGGTCAACGGGAAGGTGTTGACCTTCCTGGTGAGGTTTCATTTCTTGAGAAAAGATTTAGAACTGTTGCCTCCCTAAGTTGAAACCAAAAAGGCAAGACCTCCTCTTCGTGATCTGGGCCGCTTGCCCCATGGTGTCCCTTTGGGGGTTGCTGGAGTCGGAAAAGCTGGGGTTCAGCCTGGCTGAGGTTCTGACTAAGATCTTGGCCCAGACGTTTCCCCTCCATGAGCTACTGTTTCCTCATCTGTACATGAGGGGTTGACTTAACCAACCAAACCTGGCCTCCTACCTGTTCATTTGTGTGTTTGTTTTATAACGCAGTGTATTCTTAGAGCACTTTTAGGTTCACAGCAAAGTTGAGCAGAAAGTAGAGTTTCCATAACCTTCCTGCTCGCCTGCCAGCTCCACCCCGACCAGCCTCCCTTACTGTCAGCGTCCCCACCGGAGTGGGAATTTGTTACAGTCAATGGCCCTGCACTGACATAGCATTATCACCCAAAGTCCAGTGTTTTTCCCTTAGAGTTCACTCTTGGTGTTGTACGTTTTACGGGTTTTGGCAGATGTACAATGACAGGTATCCACCGTTAGACTATCACACAGAGCAGTTTCACTGCCCTAGAAACCCATCTGCCTTTGTAAGTGAAGTTATTTTATTATTATATTAAGTAAATATTTATTTACTGGAACACGGCTGAGCCCATTTATTTAGGTGACACTTGCTTCTGCACTGTAACAGCAGAGGTGAGTAGTTGGAACAGCGACCTGATGGCCTGCCAAACCTGAAAAACTCACTACCTGGACTTTTACATAAAACGTTTACTGACCCCCGGGCTTGACAATGTCCCGGGAGCTTCTGGAATCTGCAGTTTCCTGTTAGGTGATTCTGCAGTTTCAGGTCTGGATGCTCAGTTGTTTGTTCCCACTCCTTCCTTCCCCTTTCCTGGGGCCTCCCCTGGGCCCACATAGCGGCCACCGTCCCGGAGCAGAGGACCGTGACCCTGGACGTCGACGTGAACAACCGCACGGACCGCCTGGAGTGGTGCAGCTGCTACTACCACGGCAACTTCTCGCTGAACGCGGCCTTCGAGATCAAGCTGCACTGGATGGCGGTGACTGCCGCTGTGCTCTTCGAGATGGTGAGACCCTAGATGTGTGGCCGGGGCTGGCCTCGCCCGGCAGATGGCGCGGCGTGTGCTCGCTGGAGAATCATGTCACTTTTTACATTTGTTTAGTTTAGGCTCCTGTTACCTTTCATCTGGATTACTGGAATAGCCTCTTCCAAAAAATTAAACATAGTAAAAAACTCACACAGTCGAAAGGGGGACAGATCAGGGTTTCTTAGCCTTGGCGCTGGTGACACGTAGGGCCGAGGGTTCTCTGTCGTGGGGGTGCTGGCCTGTGCACTGTGGGATGATCAGCAACGTCTCTGGCCTCTACCCCAAATGCCAGTAGTACACCCTCCTGTGACAACCAAAAATGTCTGCAGCTATCGCTAATGTCCCCAGGGAGGGGGAGCTTTGCCCCAGTTGGGAATCACTGGTCTAGAGTGAAAAGTGTATCTCTCTCCCCTTCTCACCTGTTCTCATCCAGGGTACTTTTTTAAGGTTCCAACTCAAAAAAGATGTCCAGCTACCCATCCTGCTCAACTCCCAGGGGACACCCGCTCTTCCCCAGCTGTTTGACACTGGGATGTCCACTCCCTCCAGCCAGAACTAACCCTCTGACTCAGGCGCTGGCCTCCTCCTTGGGAGCCCCACCAGCTGATTGTGTCTCAGAACAACACGGCCACAGCATCCACACACACAAGTGACAGTTTGGCAGAAGAAGAGTACTTATTTCCTCAGAGGGGTCCAGCAACTATCTTTGAAAAATACACTTTTCACATCAATTCACATAAAACCCACTGAGAGCTGCTAATCTCTTTCTTGTGATTTGGTTAAGGTTTTAAGAATCTCTGGTGTAGGTTACTTAAAATAAGACAGCGTCCACATTTGTGATAAGTCACATTTCATTAAGGTAAATATTACGTGAGGCTTGGAGATTACTTGATCAAGCAGAAACCTTGGTGCTTTGGTTTTGGTTTTGTTGTGAGGTTCCTGGAGCTGAGTAGTCACCTTCCATTTTTAACACAGTCATTTGTGTAAGTCAAGGTGTGGCCCAAATTTTTTTCTGAAATGCTATTTGACATAAATCTCATCTGCATTCACCTGCGTGCCAGAGCCGCATGCCTCAGCCTTTTAACATGTACACACATCAGTTTTATGCTTTAAAAAGTATCCTAAGACCTAGAAAATGGCCACGGTTCCCTAAAGAAATGCCACTGATGGGGAGGTTTGACTTTATGCTCCAGTGGCTTTTGTTCCGGTCAGTCTCAGACAGACAGACAGTCCTTGGACGGACAGCTTTGGGGGATTTGTGGAGAGCACGGTCATTCCGCCAAGTCAGCGCTCGTCACTTTGGCCAGAGGCCACCACCGTCATCCTGCACCCACGTCGTGTCCCGCTTGCCAGCCTGAGTGGATACTTTTCCTATTTGATACTTTGGACCTAATACATTTTTGATAAAGGACAAAATTAGAAGGGCTTAGCCTACCTCCTGTGACCTTCCTCCAACATCCTATAGAACCAGAAGAGGCAGGAAATAGCTCTCTCCAGGCTCTTCCTCCCAAGAGGACCCTGAGGCTGCAGAAGCCTGGGCTGTGAAGTGGGGCTGGCTGTGAACTCATGGTTCCTCGAGCATCCACCGCGCTGCTTCCTGCCCGGTGGGGGGCCTGGGGCCAGTGGATGTTAAAAGGTGAACGAGCCAGTCAATACACAGGCTGGTGCCTGGGGTTTTTCTTCCACAGGAAGTATTTTCTCTTGTCGCCACGAGCTTGGAGGTGATGCTCTGTGTCCTGTGCTTTCCCCCAGGTCCAAGGCTGGCATCGAAAGGCCACCTCCTGTGGCTTTTTGCTGGTGCCAGTTCTGGAGGGTCCCTTCGCGCTGCCCAGTTACCTGTACGGCGACCCGCTCCGGGCCCAGCTCTTCATCCCACTCAACATCAGCTGCCTCCTCAAGGAAGGCAGCGAGCACCTGTTCGACAGTAAGAGACACCCCCCCTCTCCCGAGGGCCCCTCCCACGAGGCAGACCCTCCCCCTGGGTCGCCTCCCCTGGGGTCTGGCGATGCCAGCTGTTCACAGGCCAGCGAAAGGAGGGAGCCTTTGGACAAGGGCCAGAGTTTTCATCCTGGTTCTGCACTCAGTGGCTGGACAACCCTGGACAAGTTGCTCAATTTCTCTGAGCCTCAAAGGCTTTATTCCTAAAATGGGGGCAGCCAAAGCCACCTCGCCAGCTCAGGGAGACCCTGGGAACGGGAGATCACAGGGCTGATGCTCCATCCTCGTCCCCCAGACTCTGAGGGCAGGTGCCTTCACTCAGCGCAAACCTTTTATCACCAAGCGCTCGTTGCGATGAGGGTGTAATTAGCTCATACAGAGTTTCTCGTGAGCGCACAGGGGATCTTTGTATAACCAGTGTTACTACTGGTATGTCGGGGCCCTTCAGTTTCTTGGGAACAGAAATTATCAGTGCGGAGGAGAAAGCTTTTATGGCAAAGACGATGCGTTCTTCCCCTGTTCTTGTGAGTCTGTGCCACGGGTGGTGGCAGGGAACTGGCCTCCGGGGTGCAAACAGCCTTTGTCCCGAAGTTCCCATCCGGATGTTCTTTGTTTGTTTGGAAGATGTCTTGGTAGAGACACAGTGTTTTAAGTGAGACTTGGGGTTCCAGGCGAGCCCCCAGAGCCCCTGGAAGAGGGGATTTTTTGCAGTCCTAAAATGCCAGGTGATTATGTTCATATCTGATGGCTTTAAGCCAGGCACCGCCTCATCCTGCTGTTTTTAATATGAGAGGACGGGGTGGGGGGGTCTCCACCCACACCATCCAAAGAACCTTCCCGTGTTTTCCCCCTTCACTGTAACAGCACAGGGTGCTCAGGGGGCCTGCCCTGGGGGATGGTTTTGTGTGAGCCGATGGCTTTCTCTGTCAGTTGTAACCCAGCCCTCGAGACCAGCATCCTTGTTGGTTGCCATGGTTACAGCTGAGGGAAAAGAGTCCTAGTTTAAAGGAATAAGGACTTGAGTCTAAAAATCGATTTTTTTTGCTTCTGTGCCACTTCTCTCCCTGTCATCTCCCCTTTTGATAACAGAGAATTCAAAATCTTAAAAACCGACAAGTATGCGCCAGGTCTGTGTGTTCCTGTGAAAGCCAAAGTCTTTTTTCTACTCTTCGATTACCCAGAATCCTCAAATCTATCCTAGATGTAAAATTCCAAATATGGAAAGAGCAACAAAGCCCTGCAGGCACCCCTGGTGTCTGGGACGAGGTCTTATGTGGTTGCTGCTCCAACCAGCAGCACCTGCATCCCGAGAGCAGCCTGGGCCATCGCCTCTGCTGCGTGACAGCCGCCTCAGCGTGCTCCCCCCCAACACACACCCTTGGCCATCCTCACAGCTGGAGCGGGAAGGCGGCGGCGGGGGTGGGCACTTGTCTGCTGATCACTTTTCCCGAAATCATTTTTATATTTATTTGCTTCAATTTCCCCACTCCTCAAATGGAAGACTGGTCTTTTTTTTTTTTTTTTTTTTTCTCCTTAGAAGCAAATAGCATGCATTTAAAGCTTTTCCTTTGATTGAACTTTAGCATCATGTTCTTTTCTGCTTTGGGCACAGAAAGGGTGTCCAATATCAGGTTCTGGGAGCTCACGCTGGTCACTGGGGACTCATGTTCACACCCTTTCTAGACCCTCTTAGGATGGCCCTCCTTGGGGGTGGGGCTGGTCCTTCTGAAGGCAGGTGCTGCGGAAAAGCAGAGCTCAGGCTCCAAGAGGGGAGAGTTGCCAAGAGGAGTGAAGGACCCAGAAGGCCCGGCCTGGGGAGACTGCAGACCTTGGGATCACAACTTGGCATTTATTATTTGTTTCATTTCAGATTTTGAACCGGAAACATACTGGGATCGAATGCACCTTTTCCAGGAAGCCATTGCACACAGGTTTGTCCCTTAGAAAGAGGGAAGTGTGGGAAGGCATCCGTGTCTGTCTCGAATGGCAGTGACCACAGGGAAACCAAGTTTGTGTCATTTCGGGGGAGAGGCACCCAGTCCCCCAATGACAGATTCGCTGCTTATCTCCGACAGTCCCTCTGCCTTGGCTTCACAGTTCAGCACCACCTCTCCAGGTCCTACCACTGTGGTCTTTCAGACCCGATTACCTCTTCTTCCAGTTAATGGGAGAGCAGAGAGCTCTGTCCTTATGCTCCAAGAAGACCCTGAGCCAAACTCTCCAGGAGATGACATGAGATGAAAAACTGTAGAATTTGTCAAGAGCCCCTTGATGTGTGTGGAAAAGACAATAAGTGGTTAGGAAGCAATAGATAAGTTCAGTAGGTGCTTACTAGTACTGACTGTGTGCGGCAGGGAAAGCCTTTCCTAGGCTTAGCTGTCTCTCCCGCAGTCTGGTCCAGCTCTGTCTCCGGAACATCACTAACTTAGTGTCCAGTTGCTACTTCATGTTAATCATAGCGAAAGTGAAGCCTCCTGTCCCTGCTTCAGTGTCGTATCATCTTGTTCAGGTGCCTTCAGCTGTTGCCCCCGGCCCCACCACGCACACACCCGCACTGAGCACACACCTGCCCCAAGCACACACCCCACAACCACAGGACAAGGTCCAGACTCTTCAGCCTCCCTCACTCAAGCGGGCCCAGGCCTGCCTTAGACCATACTCTGCCCTTTTCTTCCATGCTTGATAAAGGCTGTGAAACCGATGCCTGGGGCCCGACTTCCTCCTTCCAGTAGAAGGGGGTGCCACTTGGGGCAACAGAGTGCCCAAGCGGGTGGGAAAGGGCTTTGATGTGGGAAGCAGACAGGCCCAGTTCCCCTCCGCCTCCACCAGCGTCTGGCTGAGGAAGTGTGAGCGAGTCCTGGGGTGGCTTTGCCTTCGTGTCCTCACCCCTCACAGTGTTGTTGAGAGGGTTTCCTGTGGTCCTGGCTCCTTGGAAGCCCTCAGGAGACAGTAGTTATTATTGGGAAGACCCTAGCCAACTGATATGTTTGTAAGCAGGTCAGGCTGATCTGTGCTGAGTAAATAGTCTTGATTGGAAGATGGGGAGGAAGGAAAGGCAAACCTCAGAGCTGCTCCAGCATGTGATGGAACAACCGACGGCAATGAGCTCGCCTTGCGTGTCTGCCGACCCATCTAATGTATGTGTCTAACTTCCTGTGCTCTTCAGTAAATAATTATCAAGCGCCAGTGTAAAGCTGGCAGCTTCTAGAGAGGATGCAACACAGCACCTCCCCGGAGCTCAGCCCGGGACAGGAGACAGCATCTTACCTGCTTCAGTTCTGCCTCCATCATGCCTTCTTTCCGCAAACCCCTCAGACTCAGGGCAGGAGCCCATCTGCCAGCACGTCCTTCACAGCACTTAGCAGGTGGAGCTGTAATAAGTGCACTTTGTGGAAATAGAGAGACCAGGAATAGAACGACCCAGGCATGAAAAATGGCCCCTCCTGCCTATTTCCAGAACACCGTGAAGCAGAGTTCCAGATTAGTATTCCTCCCTTTAAGAAAAGGAGTTCAATTAAGATACTTGGTTTCAATGCAAAGCCTTTATTGATAACCTACTGTGTGCTTAGTGAAGGAAGGGAGAGAGGTGTGGCTCAGCTGAATTCAGATCTGGGCCTTCCCCAGAGGAGCTGAAGTTCTCGGGAATGGGGTGGGCACAGCGGGGATGGCTCGGGGGATGGGACGGCTCGGGGTGTGCGGAAGTTGGGGTGGCTGGGCGGAGATGAAGGCTGCGTGGGGCAGAGGGGCAGGGAGGGGGCTCTTGACCACCTGGAGAAGAAAGGGGGCCAGGCAGGAGGAGGGCTGGGAGCCACTAAAGGGGTGGAGGGTGGGACGTGGTGAGGCTAGAAAGGAGCAGCCTGAATGCTCCACCTGAAAGAGGTCTTTCCAGGTCCCTCACCCGGGCTGTCGGAGAGTCCTGGTAGCCACCCTCTCTCCTCGTGCCTTTAGCCAAGGAGGCCGTAATCATGTGTGTGTCTCCCTGCCCTTCCCGTAGGTTTGGGTTTGTACAAGATAAATATTCCGCCGCTGCTTTTAACTTCCCTGCGGAGAACAAGCCTCAGTACATCCATGTCACAGGTGAGGCCCGCGGGCGTGGGTGGGCGGGGGGTGGGGGTGGCCCGGCAGGACGGTGACCCTGGGAGGACCCGGCCCTGGTGCCCTCCGCCCCGCCCCGCCCCGGTGGCCGCGACCCCGTCCTCCTCCGCCCGCAGGCACGGTCTTCCTGCAGCTGCCCTACTCCAAGCGCAAGTTCTCGGGGCAGCCGCGGCGGCGGCGGAACTCGACCAGCTCCAGCAACCAGAACATGTTCTGTGAGGAGCGGGTGGGCTACAGCTGGGCCTACAACACCATGCTGACCAAGACGTGGCGCTCCAGCGCCACGGGCGACGAGAAGTTTGCCGACCGGCTGCTGAAGGACTTCACAGACTTCTGCGTCAACCGCGACAACCGGCTGGTGGCCTTCTGGACGAGCTGCCTGGAGAGGATGCATGCCAGCGCCCCGTGACGGCCGCCCGGGTGGGGACCGGCCAGGTCAGGCAGGCCCGGTGTGGGGTGGGGCCGGGGCTGCCGCCTCCCCAGCGTCCATCCACCCCAGGAGGAGGCTTCGCAGGTAGGCGGGCTTCAGCGCTGGGGAGGGGGCGGGCAGCCCTCAGGAATGTCCTCAGAGACCAGGTGGCACCCATGAGCATCCTTTCCTCTGCTGTCCATGGGCTGTTCAGAGCAGAATCAGCCGCCTCCCGCCGGGAAGGGGTGTGCACAGGATGTATAATTTTGTGAAATAGTGTACCATAGGCTGACACCAGCTGTACATACCTGTACATACTGGAAGCAGGAATAAAGCACCTCTGTGGCCTCTCTGCCCCCAGCCTGGTTCCCGCAGCAGCAATGCCGTCCTCAGCTGGGCAGCTATGCACCGTCACCAGGCCCTAATGGCGAGTGAGGCAGCCACAGACGGGAGGACTTCACAATTCACCTGGGGACCCTGGCTGTTGCAGGCCCTTGGTGGGGAGGAGAGTTTCAGGCGGGCCTCCTGAGCAGAGAGAAAAGTCCCAGGAAAGCTTCTGTTGACTGTGATTGACGTGAGGACGCACTGCTTAACGGGATAAGACTCGGCAGGGCCCTCCACCTCAGCGCCCGCCCTCACCTGCCAGGGTTGGAAGGACCCGACAGATGCCCCCACTTCTCCTCCACCCCTGTTGATCTGTCTCCTCAGTAGCCTGTGAATCCGTCCCCTCCCCCAGGCCCCTGGCTGCTGCTCTCAGCCTGGCCCTCACCCCTTCCTCTCCTTCCTCCCCCTGCACAGCCAGGAGGGCCTCCCACCATGGCTCTGCTTTCCCTCAGGCCCTTCTCCACTTGGAAGCCAGAGTCCTTTTTAAAAATCACTCTGATTGTGCCCCCTACTACGTAGACCTCTCTGGTGACTTGAACTTGAAAACTCGCAGATGTGGCTTCATGATCTGGTCCCGTGCTATCTCTTCAACCAGCGGGAACATCACCAACTCTTTAGTGGCTCAGATCCTTTGTACATGCTGTTCCAACTGCCTGGAACGCTGTTCCTCACTCACTCCTGGTCGTCAGCCATCAGCTCGTAGCTCAAAGGTCCCTTGTCCAGGGAAGCTCAGTGGGACCTGGTTACATCTTCCCACGGCACCTCGTCCTTCTCTGACCACACCCTTACGCTCAACGTGTCAGGAGCCTTGCCTATTTTGTTCATCCTTTTGTTCCTAAATGTTCAGCAGAATCGTAGATGCTGGAGGGGCGGTTGTTGGCTAAGTGTGTAGGGTGAATGAACGAGCTGGACTCGAGGGCCAAGCACTGGGGGTCACGTCCGAATCTACCCCCTCACCACCTGAGCTCCCAAGTAATGGAGCCTGCGAAACAGGTGGGTATGAGAGGACTTAACTGACTAGCAGGCAGTAAGCAAGTGAAGGCGGGAGTCCTCTGCCCATGCTGCTGTGCTGGCTTCCCGAGTGGTCGTGCCGGACGCGGCAGCTGCTGGCCTGTTCAGATCAGTCACCTGGCATCCTTGGTATCCTGCATGTAAGGCCAGCAGTCGTCCCTGCCTTCTGCCCTCTTCCCTCTTACAAAGATGACTCAGGAGGCCCCGTGGGTGATTGTGTGGGAGCAGAGACAGCCGACAAGTTAAAATGCTGGGTCGCCCACCCTTCGGAGCTGGACCTGAAACTCACGTGCCCTCGAACTGCTTCCCGCAGCCCTCCTCTCTGCCCCGCACCTCCTTCCACCCACTTGTCCAAGCCAGAACCTGGAGTCAAACCGAATCCTTCTCCTCCTCCTCCATTGTCCTCCCACTGCTCCCTCCCTCCCTCCTGGCTGCCCAGGTGCAGAGCCAGCCCTCGGGGAGGGCGTGGCTTGCTTAGACTTGGAGAATGTGTGCGGATTGCAAGCCCACCATCAGTTGTGTAGGTGTGATAACCACTTCCTAGTGGAAAGAGAAAAGCAGTAGGAGGACCTGGGGTTAAATTCCAGCCCTGCCGCCTCAGCTGCAAGAACCAAGGCTGGTTCTGTCTCCTGAGCCTGTTTCCTCATCTGTTAAATAGGGATGACGTGGCCTCAGCTTCCTTCCCAGCCCCATCCACCCACACACACCTGCACTCACACCTCTGTGTATTTCTCTTCCGTGCTTGTGACGCCCTCATTATTTGCTGACCTGTTTCAGCTCACTCAGCTGGGAATTTCTTCTGGCACATTCTTCAGTGACAGTGGAAAGAGTGAGATCAAAGGGGCATGTGCAGGCAGCAGGGGCCCCTCACAAGGCCCGGCCCATGGGAGGGACACACGAATTGTAAGAGCGACCTTGCAGAGGTCACCTAGACCCGGCTCCCTGAGCTGAATCCTGGAAGGCACTTAATCATGGTGAGAAGTGACACGCTGAGGCCCAGACTCATGAGTGACACGCCTTGGGTCGCCCCAGGGCGGGTGGAGACCGGGGGGGCGGGGTCCAGTGAGACCAGAGCCCTGGAGCAGAGGAGGTCCTGGAGATCTGACCCAGCCTCTACATCTTCTCCCAGATAAAGGGACAGACGGTGACCTGCCCCAGGCTGAGGTGGGACTGGCCAGAGGACCTGGTGCCTTGTAGGCACTCGGTAACGGGGCAGGGAGAGGGCAGGCTGAGGAGGCAGGTGCCCGGATCCAGACTCCAGCAGAGCCACCTGCCAGCATGTGACCCTGAGGGAGTCACTGCACCTCTCAGGGCCCTGGTTTTCTTGTCTGAAAAATGAGACAATTATGCCCCTCTGGGGTTGTAAAAATTGCACGAGAGAACGTGGGTGAAGAGCTAAGACAGTGCCTGGGAGGTTGTGAGCCCCTCCCTCAACATGAGCTGTTATGACAAGACAACTGGCCTGGACCCTGAGCCCTGGGCTGTGACAGATGGGCACCAACCACAGAGGCTGGGATGGAGAGGGCAGTCTTTAAGGAGCAAGCAGCCTGGGGCTTTGTAGGATGTGTAGCAGTCAGAATAGTCAAGAGGCAGAGCCCAGTGTCCCCACTTGGGTTGGAGGGCCACACTCCTCTAACTGCTGTGGTTGTTCTGCCCTATCTGGGTCCCAAGAACCCCTGCTGGGAGTTTTTCCTGTTGGCCAAGGCGCTTCATTGCCAAGGGCAGGAAGAAGGGCCTCCGGGCTCCTGCCCATGGGCTCAGGGTTGTGGCCCGAGGCCAGCAGCTCTGCAGACATTTCTCAGCTTCGTGGTTGTGCCAGGGGAGAGGGATGCACACAGGCCCCTGGATCCCTGGGGCGGCACCAGTCAGCCTCCTGGATGTGGAAGTGCGTCTGGGGTGAGGAACCACACAGAACATGGGGTGCAGAAAACCATGATGGGGAAAGAAACGAGACAAAGTAGCATCCCTTCACCAAAGGAACAAGAAATCAGCCAAAGAGGCTTCAAGGCAGAAGACATTGCTGTCTTAGTCCCCTACCCGGGGTTCTTCAAGGCTCCTGTGCCTAAGAGCTCACTTAAATCCCAGATTCCAGAGCCTCCCCGAGAGATGCTGATTCAGGAGGTGTGGACTCCACTGTAAGGACACACTCGAGTGATGCAGTTATCAGCGGTCCATTTGAGAAGCCCCGCCCCAGACCCCTTCTCCGGGCTTCTTCCCGCTTTACACGCAATCCTAACCACCCTGGAAATCTGGTTCTCAGACCGAAGCAGCGCAGAGGCCACTCAGCAGAAGGCAACAGAGTAGAGGCAGGGAACTCAAGAGCAGGGTGAAGTGACAAGTGACAGCAGGATGGCAGCCGGGGCTGACAGAGCTGCAAGGACCTCCCAGGGCCCGGGACCCCCAAGGGCTGAGCAGCTGGGTCAGGCACTGCCAGGTGCTGTGTTGGGGAGGCACCCGAGCCTGCCTCCTGCTTGTCAGAAGAGACCTGTCAAAGTCATAGAAACTTCGGGGATTGCAGGAAATAAGTACAGGATATACACCTGGACACTAAGGAGACCTGTGAGGCTTTGCTAGAGTGGAAAACATGGGAGGAAAGACTGAAAAGAAGCCAATTTACAGGCCTCCTCGGCTACCCAGAAACTCAGATGTGTGAAATAATGGTTGCCCCATTTCTTGAGCGTTCCCTTCCTTGTGTTCTGGACAGTAGCGTACTTTACGTGCCTTTTCATCTTGTAATCTTATCAATGACCATCAGACCAGATGAGGGTGGGGGCCCCAGGCCACACAGCTGACAGCCGCTGATGTTAGGTCTGTGGGACCCAGAGCCTGGCTCCGCGCTCTGTGCTGTTGGTGAAGTTCACCCTCTCCTCTGTCCCAGAGGCCCCCCTGTCCCGTGCAGCTGACCGTATTCCACGCGAGGTGCGGCTCTGCTGGGGTACAGGTGTGGGTGTGGCCTCAGGCTCTGGAAGGAAGGTGAGGGTGCGGGTCGCTCCTCTCTGGAAGGCAGGTGCTCCTTTCCTCCTGATCCGCAGCCCCTGACTTCAGCTGCAAGGACTTCAGGCAGCTCCTGGCCTTCATGCTTGCCCTGAGCCTGGCCTGGAATGTGCAGGTCATGGGGACAAAGCCGGTGCCGAGAACTCAGTCCTCCCAGCCATTAGATGGGACCTCCACCTGCATCTCTGGCTGCAGCAAGATTTATCTGTTCTCAGTGAATCAGCCCGTGGTCCTCCCAAGAAGGAAATCTCTTTCCCTGTGAGGGCAAGGGGAGATGGGGTGCTGCAGGCTCCTTTGTCTCTGAGCACTTTCTGCCTGGCAGCAAGTCTGGGAGAAACCTGGGGGACCACGAGATTTCAGACCTTCCCCTTCTCCACCGACGGGAAGCTGAGCACTGAGGAGGGTGGCTTTCCCTTCAGTCTCTCTGCAGCCGTGACTGGAACTGGGTCTTGCCTCCTTTTTGTGCACTTTGATTGCAGCCGGCTCCGTTCCCACTGTGACCCTCCCCCCATCCCCATTAATCCTCAGATGTCTCTTAAGCAATAGAAATTTTTATTTTTAAGCCCTTGGCATCCCAGAAGAGAAATGTTTCCCTGGTGCCTTTGATGTGCATCCATCCAACCCTAGTAGCTCACATCCTTGGTTCTCCTCCTGCCCAGTGCAAAAGCATCTGGGAGGTGTGATCAGGTGCTGTCTTGGAGCTCGGCCTCCTCCAGGCCTTCTGTCCTGCGTCTCCTCCTGGGTAGACACAAGCCTAGGGGGTGGGGAGGGCTCCGCCTGAGGCGAACCTATGAAACTTTCGTCCTGACGCTGTCTCCAAACCCCCTCTGTCTTCCCAGCTCCTGGCTACAGCGCTGGAGGAGAACAGGAGAAGCTAGGGGTTCTCACTGAGGGGGTGGGGCGGGTGGATTTTGACCCCCAAGGGACATGTGGCAACGTCTGAAGACACTTTCGGCTGTCACAAGTGCAGAAGGTGCTATCAGCACCTGATGGGTGCTTCTAGACGCTGTATGATGTACAGGACAGCTCTGACAACAGAATCATTCAGCCCAAATGTCAGTCGTGTTGAAGCTGGGACACCCTGAACTAGATTCTGATGGGGTATGAGAGGTCCAGATGGCGGCGGGGGGGCGGGCAGGGGCTTCTGGGGGCTCCTTCCTGTGAGCGCATGCTCTACCACTGAGCTATACCCACCCACCCCCTCTGAATCCTTTACTGATGGCAGCCCCATCTCCAATGTCCTGTGGCAATCACTCTTGCTGGGTTCCAGGACCAGAGTGGCTAAGAGACCTACTTAAAGGTGCACAGCAGGTTATGGACGGAACCAGGTCACACTAAGCCCCCATGTGCTAAGTGCGGCTCTCGTGTTTCTCTCCTCATACACATAGCTTGCCTCTCCAGATGTGTCTGAACCCCTTGAGGGCAGAGAGCACATCTTGCTCATGCCTGTGTCCTGCCCATGTGCGAGTGCCCATCCCACACAGGGGCTCATTTAGAATCGGTTGAATTCATTGATTCAGGCATTTATGCAAGCTGAACCTAGGTGGCCCTGCTCTTTTGGTGGAGGGAAATGGACTTGTAAAGCCCTACAGAAAGAGAGGAGAGGGCTTGATTCTGCCTGGGGGAGCTGAAGAAGGCTGGAGAAAGGGGTGTTGAGGCCGTCCAAATGTTCTTATTTGAACATGCGTGGAGATCTACCAAGATCCGGTGCACCGCCAACTGGTTGGAAGCTTGGGGAGGGAGGGGAAGAAAGCGGAAGAAAGGTAATACTGACCCCAAGCAAGCATGTGCCCTTCGTCCTAGGGCTGGAGCGCAGGACAGCGCAGGAGGCCGGTGGGTGGTGGTTCCCTGCTGCTCCGGAGAGTGGAGGGATTTACCCAGGGGGGCTGTGCCCACACATGGCAGAGGAAGGTCTGAGCTCAGGGATTCTCCACCCCGGAGCTCCTCCCTTACAGAGGTGAGACGTGGGAGAAGGCAGTCCGCCGAGAGTGGCTTCCAGGGCAGGGCAGGGCAGCCGCGTCCAGGAGGCAGGGCCTGGGGCCTGGGCTCCCTGCACAGCGACAAGGGCCGAGTCCCCAGACTCCCCAGGGCCTGACCACCGGCACCGGTCACCATCAGTGGTCGGCGCTCAGAGGATGGGATCATGCGGGGGTGGTCTGGCACACAGGATGTGTCTCGCCTCAAAGCAGAAGTGAAATGGGGCACACTTCCCCTTGGGAGACAAGAGGCAGGTCCGACCACTGCTTGACGGCGTGTCCTGCGGGAGCCCGGAGTCTGGCAGCTGCCACTGGGCTCTGAGATGGGCGATGGCACAGAGAAGCTAGCCTGGCCTTGGGCCCCACGCAGGGGGCCCGGGTCCACCTCCCACCACATGTGCCTCCTCGGGCACCATCCCTGTGATCGGAAGATACTGTTCCTACCAGGTTTTATGATTCAGGCTCTAAGGGAGAATTCCTTTACACAAGTGCCTGTCTCGGGGCAGAGCCACAGCCAGCCTGTCACTGCATGAGGAGGATGCACTGTTTGCTGCACACTCAATCTCTGCTTTCCCATCTGCCCACGTACCAAGAGCCATCTATGTACCAGGCATTGTGTGGATACAAGAGGGAGAAGGACATGAACCAAAAAAACATATTTTTATGGTTGTGAAGTAAGAATGATTGGGAGGGAGGAGGTTATAGCTCAGTGGTAGAGCACGTGCTTGGCATGCACAAGGTCCTGGGTTCAATCCCCAGTACCTCCTCTAAAAAATAACTAACTAAACCCAATTACCTCCCCTGACCAAAAAAAATGAATTGTTGGGGAATGTACTCCAAAAGCCAAAGCAAGGCCACTGAGGGAGGTTTGACGGGGCCCCTGGCTGAGTCTAGGACTCAGGAGACTCTGGAGCATTTTGGCGGAGGCCTGATGGATGGCAGGGCTTGCAAAGGGCCGGGACAGAAGAGAGGGGGAGCTCCTGGCTGGAAGACCCTGAGACCCTGAGATGGAAAGAGGCACGGTGTGCGGGAGGGATGGGGAGAGAGGGGCTGGTGGTGCGGTGGCACAGCAGAGGGGAGTAGAGGCCCATCACGCAGGACCCTGCAGGCTCCACCAGGGTCCTGACTTCTGGTGCACCTGCAGGAGGAGCGTCGAAGGCTGGGGACCCTTGGGCAAGCCTTTCTCTTTCTGCCTCGGTCTCCTCATCTTTCCCATGGGAACATCCCCGCAGGGTCATTGAAGAGCCCATATGTAAAGCTCTGGCCTGGCCCAGTGCCAGGCAAGGTGGAGGTGCCCCATGAGCAGAGCCATTGGTCTAATTGTGACGCGGCTGGGCCAGGAATCCAGGCTTCAGCCCTGGTCCCCTGCCAGTGACTGCCACTGAAGTTCCTGCACCCCCCCCCCCCACCAGGGCTGCTTCTAGGAGACCCGGAGCCAGGAGCTGTCATCAGGACTGAATGCATTGGCCTGAACTCCCCCGTGCTCTCTGTCATATCACAGCCCTTTACCAGCTGTGCTAATGCAGCCTGGGAAGAGGCTCCGGGCCACAGCCACGACCAGCCCTGATGTCCCCCGTCCAGCCCCAGCTGTGCCCCAGGCTCCAGTGATCACCAGCCGGTCTCTGACTCCTGCCGTGGACGCAGCCACATGCCTGTAGGTGTGGGGCAGGGGTGACGCAGGGCTGGCAGCCCCGGGGTTGACCAGCAGCAGGAATGCTTTATTCTGCAAGGGTGGAGCTGCGCTGGAATCCCTCTCTTCTGAGTCAGGGAAGGAATCTCCCTAAAGGAGAAAGGAGCTGGAGCCAGCAAGGTGCTCTGCGTGCTACCTGGCCTAGCTCTGGAGACACCCCTCATCTGGGGATTATTGGCCACTTTTACAGAAAAGTAACTGAGGATAGGGGTCACCCCACTGACCAGTGAGTCTAGACTCTCCTCCAAGCCACCATGACCTCACCCTCCCCCGTCCCCCTTGGCAGTGGTCCTTTGGGCTGGGTTTTGCTGTATTCTTGCATTTCACCCAGTGCAAGCTGATTGTCGGGGGCCTGGAAATGAGGTGGGCTTCCGCTTTGGCATCTGGCAAGGGGCCACAGGAGTGTCACCAGCTCGGTGCTGGGTGGGGCCGCCCTTCTAGTTTGCAGAGAGGAAGCTGAGGTCTGGAGGCTGAAAGCAGTTTGCCTGAGTTTACAGGATTGATCAGGGCAGAGCCCGGCCAGGTGGGCACCCCTCGTGCCTCCTCTTTTGACCTCCCTGGCCGGCCTCTGTGCCTCTGTCCAGTAGTCTTCCCACATTGGAGAACCCCAGCCTAGGGCCCCTGGACCTCCTTTCTGCATCTCATCCCCCCGTGCAACTGGGTCCTGTGACTCTAATTACCATCTACATGCCTGAGAGTCTCCACCTGAGATCTCGAGCCCTGACCCCACCTTTGAACTCCAACCCGGAGTTGTCCAGCTGCCTTCTTGGCCGCTCCTGGGAGACTCAAGAGCACAACAAACTGGATGTGTCTAAACCACACTCTTGATTTAGCCGCATCCTCTCAACTCTGCTCCTCCCAGTCTTCCCCATGTTAGTCATTGCACCATCGTCTGCCCAGTTTCTAGTGCTAAGAGCCTCAGCCTGTGTTTCCTTTGCTCAACCCCCACATCTAATCCGTTAGCAGAAATACACGGTCACCTGACCCTTCCTCCCATCTGCACCTTGACCTGATGCAGCAGCAACCGGACTGGTCCTCATGCATCTTCTTGGGCCTTGAAGAATTTACTCTCCTCAGGGCGACCAACACGCTCTCTTTTAAACACAGAACAGGCTGCACCAACCCCCTGCGTGGAAACCCTCCAGTGACTTCCCATCAGTGAAATCCCAACTCCTTGCTACCGCCCACAAGGCCCGATGGGGCCTGGGCTTCTGGACGCCTCCGTCTCTGTTTTCATCTCCTCCTGCTCACTCAGGATGATGCAGTGTCTCCTCTTTGTGTTCCTTGGACACCTCTAGGTTGTCCCTGCTTCAGGGCCTTTGCACGACTTCACCCCTCTTCTTGGAATCCGCCTCCCAAGGTCGTGGCTCCATTTCCTCCTCATTGTTGGTGTCACTTGTTGCCCTCCCTGACCATCCCTCTGCCCACCCGCTGCCCTGTTGTCTCCCCCTCCAGCCCTTGTCCTCGCCAGGAATCATCTGCGTTATTTGCCCCCTCATGCATTGTCTTTTATCCTCTCTGGACTGTAAGTTTTTGTCCTCACCACGTCCTCAGCATGTACAACAGTGCGCCCGGTATGCAGTAGGCGCTCAATGAGTGCTTGTTCACAGAACCAACCACAAGGGCCTACATTACAAACCAGGTTTATCCCAGGCTGCCATCCCCGGACTTCCCTGCAGAACAGCCCTCCCCTGTCCTGTGACTTCTTTAGGACAGTCATTTCATTAAGTGCACAGAGCTTGCTCACCTGCCTGCCCACCCTCCCCACCTACAAGCTGTGTAACCTTGGACAAGTTACTTAATCTCTCTGTGCCTCAGTTTTGCCAGATAAGACCACTGTCCACCTCATAGGGTGAACATGAGGATGAGATTCATGCACACAGAGTGTTTAAAGCAGCGTGTGGGGCACAGCATTCGGAACCGGTAATTCTACTGCTATTACCACCACCGTCACGGCCAGTTTGACTCCTGGAAGAGGCAACTGCTGTCTCCGCTCTACCTTCAAGTAATAACACTTCCTTGTGCCACTTGGTACTTGTCACCTGCTCAGTGCCCTTCATTGGCTTCCTATTTCCCTTGGGAAAAGACCAAACCCCTTTCAGTAACCTGGAAGCCTCCATCCCTCTCCAGCCTCACTCTGCCCACCCTTCCCCCTTGCCTGACCCCCTCCAGTCACACCAGTCTCCTGCCAGTTCTCCTGGTGACTAATGTGGTCCCATCCCAGGCATGTTGCCTGGAAGTGGCTTTCCTTCCTCCTTCCCCGGTTGAATCCTGCTCTTCTGCAACCTCAGTGTGGACATCATCGCCTCCCAGCCTCCGTGACCCCCCATGATGAGGAGCCCCCCACTGCCCGCCCTCAGCTCGTGAGCCTGCCCTGCAGCCTGTGGCACTGCTGCAAGTCTGCATTCATTCCCTCCTTGGATCCACATGGCCTTTCCTATGAGACCCCAGTCTCTGTGAGAACAGAGGCCAAGTCTTGCTTTGCTCAGCTATGTGCTCACAGGGTTTGCACATGACAAGTGTTCGATAAATATGAAGTGAAGGAGCAGGGAGAAGGCCTTTGGGTTGGAGCCTCGCCCTTTGGATACCGCACACAACGGACCCAAGAGAAACCTGCTGCCTTTGCAGAACCAACTGGCCTTTCTCACCAGCCTCCAGCCAGCCCGACAGCCCCCCGACTTCCAGCAGGTTCCACGTGCTTGCAGCGTGGCCTTGTGCAGCCCCTGCCTGCGAGCAGCCTTCGTTCACACGGTGCCCACAGAGCCGGGGAAAAGCCTCTGCTGGGCTAAAGCCAAGACAGACTGGATGTGGAGCGGCGGCACAGGGGAAGTCGGCCTGGCTTCCTGAGCTCGGCCGCCTCCTGGCCAGACGCTCTCAGCTCTTCCTTCCCTCTTGAAACAGAGTGACCGTGGAGTCTGGGTGGCCAAGGGCCCTTTCCTGGGTTTCCCAGCTGAGGGTGCTTTCTTTAATGGGTTGGAGCTGAGGCCCTTGCAGGCTCCAGCCCCGGGGCCTACCCCTCTAGCCTGAGACCAGGATATGGCAGAAAGAGAAATAGGGGCATGGTAGGAAAATCTCACAAAACTAATTCTCAGATTGTATGCCCTACATCTGTGAGTGTCAGGATGCCCTTTCTTTTATGAAACAAGAGTGACGGAGGTGGTGATAGGTTTTCTTTCTCTCTTTTTTTTTCCTCTTAATGTTCAGGCTCGTCACATCACCTACTTAATTTTTTTTTTTGAAATGTACTAGTCCGGGGACAGCGGCAGAGCCAGGATGAGAACCTGGGTTTTCTAGCTCCTGGTTAATGCTCTCTGTCTGCAGCCCCTCCCTGGAGAGGATAAGATGCGGGGAGACATGAGAGCTGGCTGTGAATTACTGACAGGCTGCCATGTGGGAGAGGGGACTCCCTTTTCTGGTTGGGCCCCTGGGGGCAGAATTGGGGTCGCTGGGTAGCAGTTTCAGACAAGCGCTTCCATGGCTTAGAAAAGTTTCTGACAGGCAAGTATTTGACAGTAGACCACCCCCCCTGCCACCCCCAGCAGTGTTCATACACAGGAGGAGCAGCTACCTTCAGGGCTGCTGGAGGAACTGCTGGGGCCTGGGATGGGTACCAATTAAGGATCCTGGTCTTAGATTCAAGCTGGTTTCAGCACCAGTTTCACCACTTACTATCTGCTTGGCCTCAGGCAAGTCAGTTTCCTCCTATTTAAAATGGGGGTAACCACCGCCACCCTCAGGGTCCTGGAAGGAGAAAGGATAATGTGAAGCAGCTTTCGAGCAAGGACCAGCAAGAGTGGCCTGGACTGTGTGCCGGGCCGTTTCTGAGGATGGGCAACCAGGCATGGGCTGGATGACCAAGGGAGAGTTCCTGGAGGAGGTGACACTCAAATGGAATCTTGAGACACTGCTAGGCTCTGGATAAATAGAGAGGAAGGAGCGGGGAGCTTCCCAGGAGGAGAGCATACCGGGGTCTCTGGCATGTGCAGCAGTAAGTGTTGATGGAAGTAGCTGTTATTATTATCTTTCCTTGGGCTCCCACAGCTATGGGGGCTCATCCCTGGCACATCAGAGATGCTTGGTGCATGTTGAGTGGATGGGACCGGCTGCCACAGAATAGAGATGTATGATTAGATCTAAGTAAGTTAGGAAAATAAGAGCATCTATCCATCCACCCACCTACACACCTGCTCATCACCCAGCAACAACCACATACATACATACACATCCATCCATCCACCCATCCACCCATCCATCTACACACCTGCTCATCACCCAACAACCACATACATACATACACATCCATCCATCCATCCATCCACCCATCCATCTATACACCCGCCCATCATCCAACAATCCACATATATACATACACATCCATTCATCCACATACCCATATACCCATCCATCTATCTGTCCATCTGCCCATCTATCCATGTGTTTCAGGTTGAGAACAGGACAAAGCCACTGCCCTGGCAAAGCTTACATCAAGTGGGGCGAGGCTTACAGCTATGAATCAAATAATTACATGAATAAGTATAACACTGCGACTGTGATTAGTGCTACAGGTCAAAGGGGTTCATGGTGCCAAGAGAGACTGAGACAGTGAGATTTAACCTATCCAGGGGGGTCAGGAAAGGTTCCCCACGGAAGTGACTGTTGAACTGAGAGCTCATGGGTGAGGAGGAGTAATTAGAAGATCTGGAAGTGTGTTGGGGGTGGGGGATGTTCCAGGCAGGGAGGGCAGAGCACATGCCAGGGCAGGACCAGGCTGGGGTTGTGTTGGCCTTACAATGCAGGGCCTCCTGGGCATGTTAAGGATTTCAATTTTTATCCTTAGACGTTCTCAGCAAGCATCAGGGGACAAGAGTAGATCTGTGTTTTAAAAAGCCTGTCTTAGGGGGGAGGGTGTAGCTCAGTGGCAGAGCACAGTGCTTAGCATACACAAGGTCCTGGGTTCAATCCCCAGTACCTCCATTAAATAATAAGTAAACCCAATTACCTCCCGACTCCAAGAAAAAAAAAAGCCTGTCTGGCTGTGTTTGTAGAAAATGGAAGTGGGGGATGGGAGGGGCAGGTGTAAAAGCAGGAGACCTGCGAGAAGCCAATGTAGGAGTCCAGGAGACGCATGATGGAACTGGGACTGGGAAGGGGTAGGGGAGGGGAGAAGCGGACGACTCAAGGGCCATTTAAGAGATAAATGGACATGATTGGGTAATGGGGTTTGGTGAAAAGGATGAGGGCGAGGGAGTTGTCGAGGAAGATACCCAGGTTTCTGGACAGAACTGTTGCTAGGCAACAGAGAAAAGCCAGGAGAGAGCGAGGAAGGGGTGGGGCACACTTTCTCTTGCCGTTGTTATGATGTCCGTGTTTATAGAATGAGGGGTGTTGGGGGTGTGGGCGTGCACAGCTCCCAGAATGCCTGCCCAGTGGTGAGAAGGCTGGTTGGAGGAGGTTGCATCTTGCAGGCTGAAGAGCAGGGCTCCCCATCCTGGCTCTGCAGCCAGGTAGTGTGTGACCTTGAGGGGGCATCTTCACCCCTGTGGGCCTCAGTTCTAAAATTGACAGCCTGGCTGGTCAGGCCTTTTAAGGGCAATCTGCTTCTTATTCGTGTCCACTTGCATTATTTACAGGGCTCCCCCTTGAAAAGTTACTTCTTGCAGATCCACTTTATCCAGAGCCTGAAGGTTAAAATCAGTGAAGTCTAGAGGAAGGAATCACAAGAGCCCACATGCCCCACCCTCTAATTTCATGGAGGGGCAGCACCTGACTCTGACCTATGTATCCCCCGGCTGTCCCTGCAGGTGGGAGAAGAGGAGGAGCAGTTTTGTAAAGCCACAGGGTTACAGGGCAGAAGAACACCCTTTGGAGGTGAGCCCCATGTTCCTCTCCTTACTTTGGGGGTGGGGATTTTTTCTGCAGCCTCCAGCCATTTCTTAGGACAGATGGGGCTAGGGGGTGGACTAATGTCATAGACCCAGGTGATGCTGAGCATCTGGGGGCAGAATGATGAAGGGGACATCTGAACTGTGTCCTGCTAAGCTGGGGTTCTTTCTGACTCACTGAAGATATCTCTTGTCATGCACCCCTGCTGTGACTCCTGGATGTCCTCCAGGGGCTGCAGGATGCGCTCTGCCACAAAAAAAAAAAAAAAAAAAATGCAGAAAACCTAGCCTACCCCCTGCAAATGAGACATGGAGACAAAAACCCGGTTGGAACCTCAGGGCTGAGGTTTCCATGGTGGCTCCACTCTGCTGAACTTCCCATTGGCTGGGCATCCTGCTCCTGCTTTAGCAACAGAGGCTCAGATACCCATCTCCTTCCTGATTGGCCAGGCTGTGCTGCAGTGCCATGGCAACAGGGGCAGAGGGACCAGTCTCTGCAGAACAACTTGAGTCACCATCTACCTGGAGTGGAGCTGATATCCAGAGGGCTGCTTACAGGGGATGCAAATTGGAACAGGCAGCCCCCACCTCAGTTTGAAGTCAGGTGGGGAACCCTCCTCCTTGTTTGCCCGGGGCTGGGAGCTGCTGGGATTCTCCTCCTCATCTCAGCTATTCTGTATCTTGCAGCATCTTCCCAGCCCTTCTCTTGCCCCAGGGCTACTGTCTCTGCAGAAGGAAAACCAGACCTCTGGCAGTGCCAGCATTTAACTCATTTCCCCACAGTTATACAAATTACAAGCTAGAATTTGAATTATCTTGCCTGACTCAAAGGCTTTTTAGAAGGTCCCTGGTAGAAAATCTGGGGGGGTCCTTTTGTTTTTTTTTAAATACTTTGTTTTTTAGAGCACTTTTAGGTTCACAGCAAAGTACAGAGCAGAAGGTACAGAGATGTCCCATAGTCCTTTCCATTTTAATAGCAATCCTCTTTTAACTCATCAGACAGCAAATGCTTTCCAAAGCACTCTCCTACCTGATCCTCCCCAAAACTCTGTGAATTTGGTAAGTTAGGGATGAATGACCGATTTTATAGATAAGGATGCCAGAGCCCAGAGAGGGCAAGTGATTTATTCCATGTCACACAGCATATTTGTGCCAGAGCTGGGCCTCTCACCCAGGCCTCCTGAATCCTTATCAGGGCTTTACTGCCAAACCAGTGACTTACCCATACCATGGGGCCTCCAAGAGGGTTGGAAGGCTGCCCTGAGGGGTCCTCTCATCTGTTTAGAGAACAGTGCCAAGCAGAATCAGGCATACCTATGTCTCCAGCATGAACCAAGGGTTTCAGATCATAATCCCAGTCCCTTCCAGACAACTCCTAAACGTGGCTTCAGTCCTCAGGAAGGGTCCTTGTTTCACTGCAAATCTTGCTTTCCACCCTCACCGCCCCCACCGCCCCAGGTAAGTAAAGAAACACTCGTAACTTAACTACAATCAGATGCAGAGACTGGAGCGGAGGAGGGTCAGGCTTCGTGCCAAGGTCATGCAGTCAGCAATGCAGCCACGGTTCCGACACGAGACTGCCTGACCTGAACGCGGGCTGGCTTGAACAGTGGGATGAGCTCTCTGTCCCACGATGCAGAATGGTAGCTCAAAGGGGCTTCGGAGAGCCTTGCTCTTGGGTGCACATTTTCCCCTCAGTGGAGGCAAGGGCTGGATCTATATTTTTTGGCGCTGGAAAAAGCAGGCTCCAAGGATCTGCTTTGTGATCGGGATTTAGAAATCTCTGGCCCCTCAGGATGACCTAGTGCCCCCAACATTGTCTCCTGTTGCCTAGTTTCTCAGCTTTCAGGAGGATGGGGCAGGGTTGCTGGTACTTTGCCAATAGACAGGGAAGAGAGAAAACTGGGTGACCTCCTTGCTCTGAATCTGAGCCCCTACTGAAAACCAACATTTTGGCAGATTTCTTTCCTTCCTGCTCAGCTCTGGCTCCCTGAAGCTCTTGCCCCTGAAATGGAGCCCAGCCACCTGGCCCGCCCTCCTCCCAAGGGCACTGGTTTTGGAGGACATGGGAGGTGGGAGCTCACACCCACCACTGTGCTCCCCTAAGTGTCACACCAGAAAAGGGCAGGCACGGGAGTTCACCACCACCACCAGTCTCCCCTGTGCTGGACACCAAGTCCATAAGTGAACAAATGGTGATTTCAGAGAGTAGTGAATGCCGTGGACAGGATGAAACAGGGTAGTGGGACAGAGAGTGACAAGATGGGTGGGAGGACAGGGTGTCCTGTTTCAGCCAGGAGGGTCAGGAAAGGCCTCTCGTCCCTGCGAAGTTCGTTGGGAAGGCTGTTCCAGGCAGAGGGCAGAGCAGATGCAAAAGCCCTGAGGCAGAGTAGGGTCCAGAACCCTGAGCCTTGAACAACTGTTTTTCTACTTCCTCGGTTCTCTCTCTTGCCAAGTGGGAATGCCTCCCTGCCTCCTTTATAGGCATATTGGAGGTAGGAGGCTTTGCTTCAGGGCAGGGTTAGGATTCTGCTTGTTGGCCACTGAGTGGGAGGAGACGCAGACACAGAAGCTCGGTTTGGCTTGGCATCCTCCACGCCCACCAGGGTCTGTTGGCCACCATCTGGCAGGAAGGCACAGTGCTGGGCCCTGCAGGTCACAGGAGGGTCTGAGGGGTGCTGATCTGGCTGACCTTTGGGCTGAAAAGATTGCTCATGGCGCCGGATGGTGACTGAGCTGGAGGAGGTGGGATGCCATCAGGGCCATGGGAGACACAGAGGACTCGGATGAAGGAGGGGAAACTTGTTTTTAGGGGAGGTGCAAGGGGTTGTAGAATTCAGCAACTCAATGCAACAAACGACTGCTGAATCCCTACTCCGCATCAAGGGACCAGGACAGACAGAGGAACTTCCCAAGGCACAGTGGGACCCCAGAGACATCCAGGCCTGGAGAGCCAGGAAGGCTTCCAGGAGGAAGCGGCAACCCTTCAGCGGTCTGAAGGCTGTCAGGTCAAGCACAGTGGGGCAGCAGGAGGAGTAGTAGGTACCCAGATGGTCCCAGTGGAAGGAATGGCATCTGCAAAGGCCAGACGGGAGGGAAGAGCTTGAAATTCTCAAGTAAAGGCAAAGAGCTGTGTCTGAAGCAGACAGCTCATGTGAAAGAGGGGCACAAATGAGCCTCGTAGGCCAATGAAACACTCCAACCTTTTCCTGAAGGCGCTTATTGTAGGATTGCCAGATTCAGCAAATAAAAATACAGGTTGTCCTGTTAAGTCTGAATTTCAGATAAACAACGAATCAGCTTTTAAATATAATATTCTGCATGCAATACTTGGAACATTCTTTCACTAAAAGTAATTCGTTGTTTATCTAAACTCAGTTTTAACAGGGCCTCCTGCATTTTCTCTGGCAACCCTAATTGTGGGACCACACAAGGGTTTTAAGCAGGGGATGACATGGTTGGATTTATGTTTTGGGGAAGCCCCCAGCATTTGTGGGGAAACACACTGGAGGGAGACCAGGAACCGGAGAGAATGAGGTTCCTGCTTTGTTCAGGCCAGAGAAGCAGAGGTCCCGGCCAGGGAACAGAGGCAGGGGCATGTCATCATGTCACCTGCTTCCCCCAGAGAATGGGTGGCCTTGGATAAATCTTTCAGCTGATGCAGTCTCAGGTCAGTCCAGGTCAGACCTCGGCTGTGCAGCGTGAGCCTCTGGGCTGGTCTCCTCCCTCCCCAGCCCTCAGCATCCTCCTGTGTCAAATGAAGAGATCAGACAATCACAAGAGATGGGCCACGAGGGCCCTTCTGATCCTGCCACGAGGGGCTCTCTGCCCATCCCCTCTGACGTCTCTCTGGGGTGTTGCCCCACCACGGGGACAAGTCCAAACCGAGGTCCCCTCCCATGCCCCGTAGCTCCATCTTCCCTTCTAACATCACTCTGGCCGCTGAATACATGAAGTGCCCCAATATCTCCTCTCTCCAGATTTGGGAGAAGGGACTCAGCGTTTGTTGAGGTCCTATTGTGTGCTGGGCTAGGTCCTCTCCATCATTCATCTCCATTAATTCTCTGAGCAGCCTCTCTGGGAGGGTAGCATTATGCCCACTGCACAGATCAGAAAGCTGAGGCTCAGCGGTGTAGCTGCTGCCCGGGTCCCACGGCTGTACAGTGCAAACCCAGAATGGAGTCCAGGCCTAGCCGGCGCCAGGCTCTGCCCACCCACTGCCTCCAGGAAATGTCCTGGGAGCCCCTAATCCCCCACATATTTATTGCTGGGGCTCAGTCAGCAGTCTCCTTGTCCTAAGGCAGGCACGTGCTGTCCTGGCTCTTTCCAAGTTAAGCCAGGGACTTAAAGTTAAAATGGGTTGGTGTAGCACGCATCTGCTGGGGGCTCTCTGGTGCACGAAGCCCTTTCCCCTCTGTGCCCTCCTCATGACCTCACAGACACTCCAAACAGCCCCCTCAGCTCTTCCAGCCTGCAGCTCTGCCGCAGTGAGGTCTGCATTAAGTATTAATGGGGCAGCTCCTGGCACCTCTGTGACGTCAATTACCGGGCTGCTGGATGAGGGTGGAGGCTGCTTTTCCAAGGTGAAGTGGTGCCCGGAATTCAGCCGGCTCAAATGGCATCCCGGAGGGGCTGGCTGTAGGGACTCAGAGAAGCTGCCACTAATGTAAGGCGTGGCGGGAGTCCAGAAGCCTTCCTCCCAGCTCCTGGCTCCCTCGGGGCCTGGGCGGCGTCCTGGTGCTGGCCTGATGCATTCAGTCATTCGGCAAGTATTTATGGAGCACCTGCTGTAGGCCAAGCACAGCCGTGAGCGTGACAAGGTCCCTGCAGATGGCTCCCCTGTCTGGTGGAGGAGAGGGAGAAACTGTCTCAATACAGAAGAGTAGAGCCAGCACTGGGGGCCAGAGCAGGTGCCCCCCACCCCAGTCCATGGCCAGGGGATCCTCCCAGAGGAAGGCAGGGTTGTGCTGATCCTGAAGAAGGAGACTGAGTTAAGTCTGGAAAGAGGAGGAGTGAGTGTTTCAGGAAGAGGGAACAGGATCAGAGCTCAGTCCCTATTTCCACCCCTTCCCAGCCATGTGTCTGTGAGTTGGGTCCCCGCCATACAGAGTTGTGACCAGGACGAAATGAAGCCACGGCAAGTGATGGCACAGGACTCGATGCAGAGAGAGTTCAGGGATAGCTGTTCCAAAAACAGCTCTGTGCCTTCATGTAATTCCTTCTGGCCAGGGATCCTTACCCTGATTTCTGGGGGCAGAGAAACTGAGGCTCAGAGGGGCGACAGCATAGGACCTGGGTAATACCATGGATCAGACGCCAGGCTGGACACATGATTCCAGGCTCTGACTCGGGCTTCCTAATGTTCTCCAGCCCCAGGCAACCCAAGCAGTGGTCTCAGCTCAGGGAGGCACAGAATCCCATCAGCAATTCCAGTATGAATTCCTCGGCTGCATTTCCAAGTCAGTCTCAGCCCTCTTTAAGGTAAGGCAGCAGCTGTCCAAGGACAAGCCCAGGTTTTGGCTTTGAGGAGCCTGGGCGTAGTACCTGATTCTACTGCCAATCTGCTGTGTGATCTTGAGTGAATTACCATCCCTCTCTGAGCCTCAGTTCCCCACAGTCAATATTAATACCAGCTGGCATTGCCTGGGTCTCTATTCCTTCCAACAGAGCTGGGACAAAGGAATTATTTTTAATTCCATATTGAAGATGAGGAACCAGTCTGGGAGGAGCAAAGGGACAAGCACAAGGCCACACAGCACAGCAAATGGGAGCTGCATTGGGAGCCAGGCCCGTCCAGTGGCAAAGCTGGCCCACCATGCTATACTGTCTCTCAAAGTCAGAAAGCCACCCTGAGTTGTCTCCAAGATCCTTATTATTCTGTGAATTCCCTGCTGCCCCCAGGCCTTCAGGGCCCAGTGATTTCATGAGGAGGGCATTTCAGCTTGGGCTCATCCTCCAAGTGTCCCGTATAAACGAGGTAACAGCTTTATCACAGCCTGGGTTCACAGCCAGACTCTGTCCCTATCAGCTCCATGACCTTGCGGGAGAGAGCTTCCATCACATGGTACCGGAGGAATCTCCAGCCAACAGTTGTCATGAGGATTAAACGAGATCACAGACTAGATCAATTGCAGATCACAGGGCTTGATGCCTCGTGGCTGGAAGCAAACACCAATCCCACCAAAAGAAGTCCATGCAGATGGTGGGAGTGGGCAGAAGGGGAAGGGGCTTCTTGAGGGAGAACTGGGAAGGCTCCTTAGAGGAGGTAAGATTTCAGCTGGGCATTAAAGACTGAGAGTAAGAGGTGGAAGAATGGGAAAGTTGGTAGAAACTTGTGGGCAGGATCTGGGAAGTCGGTGGGCTCAGGGTGTCCGGGGAGTGGGTAGTGAGCCTGGAAAGGAGGACCAGGGCCAGGTCCTAAAGGGCCAAGTGGAGGAGCTTGCATCTTTTAAGGGGGAAGCGGTCCTACCTAGGACCCCAGCGGCAGCTCAGTGCTATGTCTGCAGAGCCCACCCCCTGGAGTCAGCCTTCCCTTCTGGCCTTGCTGCTCCCCGGTCCCTTTGTCTCCTGAGTCGGGGCCAGCCCGCCACCGTTGTCTGGAAGGAGACAGAAGGCGTAGCAATCTGCTCACTGCCTACTAACATACTGGGGAGGAAAAGCTGTTTTTTTAGCATGGCTGCCCGGCAGGGAACCTTGGTGGAAACTCAGCGACCCTCTTCCTTTCCTTCCCAGGTCATGGTTTAAGCATCAGCTGATGACAGTTACGAGTACAGCTCGACAACCAAGAGTGTTTTCAGGCGCTGGGAGGGGCAGGGCAGCAGTGGGAAGAATGGTGGCGTGGAGCGGGTCTGGGTCCTGGTTCCCGCCCCCTGCTCTTTGTGCTGCAGTTGGGCCTCAGTTTCCACGTCTGTAAAATCGGAACAATAATATTGGCAGTACCTGGACCACGTGGGAGCGCGCAGGCCCCCGCCGCCGGGGTCTGCTGCGGGGAGGTTTCCGCTATCTGCTCCCACTCCACATGCTGATGTGGGCCAAACCCTGGGCCTTTGAAGCATCCTTGTTTCATCCTTTTGAGCTGCTGTGTCATTTGCTGAACTTCCAGTGGTGACGACATACCCTAGACCTTCAGAGCTGGAAAGAAGACAGAACTCAGCCATCCACTAGTGCAGCCTCCCATTTCACAGACAGGAAACCCAAGGCTCAGAGAGGGGAAGTCATGGCACTCCCAGGCCCTGACCTCCAGCTTTTCCCAGGACAACAACAGCCTCTCCCAACCCGGACCCACCTAATAAGAACTGCACCGAAGCTGGAGGCAATTAGCCAGATGGTTCCAGGCAAAGGATCTAGAAAATTCTGGCTAAGAAACACAAGCTCCTGGACCACTTGCAGATCTGAAGCAAAAGCCTTTTTTGCCCTCATTTTAATTACAATTCCATAGGCGACAGCTTCACCTTCTCCTCTAGAGCTGAGCTCTGAACAAGCTTGCTGGGGGGCGGGAGGCATCCTGAGAACGGGGCTCTGAGCTCCAGCAGCTCACAGATTGTGGCCACCAGGACATTTTCGCACTTCTTACTGCCAAAAGCTGCCGTGGAAGTGGATCTGCTCCCAAAGTGGGTTTTCAAAGAGTGGCGGGAGGCTCTGGATGATCCTGAAATCTGTGTGCTCAGGCTGATCTCAGACACAGGGGGTGGAAGTTGGTTTCAGCAAAAGGACACTGGGGCCAGAGCAACTGGCAAAGAGTGGGGGTGCTGCGGGTGACCATCTTGGCCACTGAGCAAGTGCCGGACCGTTCTGGTCTCCTTTTCCTCATCCATAAGATGGGGATAACGGCCTCCTTCCAGAGCTGTGAGGATTTGGGGAGATGGTATACGGGGGTAAAGCCAGGCAGAGAGCCAGTGATTAACAGCAAGAGTTGCTCTTGGTGGCGGTGTTATCACTGTTGGCTCAGGATTGGCCAGGTCACCTGGGTGGCAGGAGGCCTGCATTTGGGGGAAAAGAAAAAAAATGAAAATCCTATCTGGGTGACACGAATCTGTGGGCAGGTGGCCCCGCCCACGCAAGCTGGTAACCATGCCGACGGTGTGAAAGCCATCTCTCCAGAACAATACCATGCTGCTTTGTAACATGTCCCTGGGTGTCCAGGCTTTGCAGGGAGCTCAGAGTGTCCTGGTACACCCAAGGAAAAATACAGGACGTGCCTTTTCTGGGTCACCTATTCACTGGGCTCAGGCAGAAGGTTCTGGCAATGGTTTGGAAATCTAGTCCCTCGTGAAGAACAGTTGTTACCACTGACTCTGGGTGGGGTGCAGCGAGGAACTCATACAGCTGTGACGGCCAGTGCAGGCGCGGTACGAATGTGCTCCTGCTGATCCCACCCCTGAGAAACAGGGTGGTCAGTCCCATTCACAAGTGGCTTCGCCGAGGATACTCAGCTGGTAACTGGCTGAGCAGAACTCAAATCCAAGTCCAGATCCTCCTCCCCAGTCACATCACATACATGTCCTCAGGCAATCGGGGGCTGGGGGTGGAGGGAGAGTGTTGCTCTGTCCCCAGAGTGAGACCCTGTACCAAGTGAAGATGCAGCAGACTTGGTCCCTGCTCTGGGTACCCACTCCAAGCTCTGGGCAACACATCATGTTTGACTGTAATCACCAGTCCCCTTCCCCTGGATCAGGGGCCCTCTTGGGACTTAGAGTCCTGGGAGTAGGTGACCTGTCCAAGGAGGTCATCCTGGTCTTTGTTTACGAGGCTTTGGGGAGTTGGCAGCTTTCTCCCAGGGGTGAAGGAGATGGGTGCTGTTAAGTGTGTAGGCTACAAGAGGGAGATGTGTATGTGCTTTTTACAATCTGAATGCCCCCAAAAGGGGAGTCACGCCTTGCTCTTCTCAGCTCACACCTCAGGAACGCATGGGGCCAGCAGGCCTGAGTCTGACAGACATGAGTTTGAATCCTGGCTCTGCTGATTACCAGCTGTGTGAGTTTATTTAAGTCACAGAATATCTTTGAGCCAGTTTCCTCACCTGTAAGATGAGAATGGAAATCCTACCTACCTTACAGGGAAAAATAAACCCCTCTCCACAAAGTCCCTGGCCCAGTGGGAGATGTTCCCTTCCCTGCAAGAGTGGGCATGAATGAGGTCGCCCAGGATAGGGCAGAGGGCCTGGGCAGAGCCCTGAGGAACACCGGCATTTTGGGGGTAGGCCGAGAAGACAAGCTCACATAGGAGATGGAAGAGGAGCGGCTGGGGCAGCAAAGGGAGGCTGGGAGAGTGTCGGGTCCTGAAAGCTCAGAGGAGAGCCTGTCCAGGAGAGGGAAGCAGTTGTGCTAAGTGCAGCCAAGGGGGCCAGGAAGGTGAGGACCGTGCAGTGACCTTGGATCGGTGGCCACAGCGAGGGCCACCTAGGTGGAAGAGAGCGGGTAGAGCCAGAGTAGCACCCCTCAGGGGTGGGTGGGAGGTGAGGAAGTGGAGACAGTGACATTTGGTGACAAGGAAGGAAAAGCTTTATTGAAGAATCAGAGTGTCCCCCATTTGACATTTATGAATGTCAGACTCAGTTACTTAGAATGCTCCAGTCTACCTAATTTTCTGTTTTGAAACCAATCTCAGTCCGACACGATCAGAAGCTAGAAGGGCTCTAATCCCTCTAAGAGCTGGAAGGAACCCCCTGGTGCTGGCCGCCTCCCACCTCTCACCTCCCACTGGAGCCAATCCTCACGGGTCGTGGTGGATGGTAGGTCATTATCTATTACACTCTTTAAAGATATTCACTAGGGGAAAGATCAGCCTGGTGTGTTAACCTCAATTCCATTTGGAGTTAGCAATGGTGACTCTTCAAAGCACGGAGAAGCCTGGGATGGGGGCTTCCTCCCAGACACACTCAAACGCGGTTTCATGGGCACTGAGGTCCCCACTATAGAATCACAGCAGGTAGAAGGTGGCGGGGCAGGCAAGAGGTCTGGTATGGCAGCCCCAGCTCTGCTCACTCGCTGTGCAAACTGGGTCCAGCCTCTCCTCCCCAGACCTCAGCTTCCCTTTATGCAGGATAAGGGGGTGGACAGTGGTGAGTCTAAGGGTCCTGCCAGCTCTGACATTCCAGGATTTCTTCTATTCTCCAGTGCTTTTAACAGTCCGTCAAGTCCAATTTTCCATATGGTAAAAAACTGAAGTCCAGAAAAGGCCCACCACTCTCCAGTCCCTCCCTCTCCCTTCTAATGCATTTGACCTTCCAGAGTAAGATTCCTGGCCTTAAACATGGCTTTCATGCATCCGCTGGTTCCCAATTACTTAAGGGTAAGTTTCAAATCTTCAACTAGGCATTGAAAACAGTCCATGATCTTGTTCTACCCAACCTCATGTCCAACTGCCAGGCCTCTCTCCTCACCATTTTGTTTTTGTCCTAACTGCCAAGTCTTTGTCCTTGCTGGATCCCACTCCCTAATACCTCTATCCTGAGTTCACCTCCTTTAAGGTCTAGCTTAAGGTCTTTGGTAAACTATACCTTAGAGTCCAGGGCCGTATTGTACTTATCTGTAGCTACTCTTTCCCACTAGTGCTGAGCATGCAGTAGCTGCTCAATAAAATTCTCAGCGAGCCTAAGACCCCGGCTCCTGTGCTGCCCTCGGCATGTTGTACTTAAGTCCGGCCATGCTTTAGTCACTGGGAATCCCTTATCTGGGGCCCAGCGTAGGGCCAAGCGCCAGGGGCCCTTAGCATGAAAAGCCACGACTGGGCTTAGTGACAGCTGGTCCACTCTCCTGTCGGCCACAGGAGTTAGTCTGCCACCACGTACAGGCTGTGTAACATTAAGTCACTACTCCAGCTTTGGAAAATGGGGAGGCCAGCTCTGCCCATCGGGAGTATGGGTTGTGGCCACTGAACAGGATTACGCCTCTAAAGGCCTAGTACTGGGCCAGCTCCTAGCAGGTGTGGCATGAAGGTTACCGGGCCCAGCCGGGCCACCCAGTCCCTCCCCCCGCAGAAAGCACAGTCTGCATAACGCCACTTCCGAGGGTGGGAGCACAGTGAGTCAATGTGCGTGTGGGGCTGTCCGCAAAGGCAGGACCCGACCCCGCCCGGCCAGTGCAGACCCAGAAGCAGGTGTGGCCCCGCGGAGCCCATGGGCCAGGATGGGCGGGGGCGGGCCGGGTCCACCACTCGGGCACGCGGCCTCCTGGCTTCTCCAAGCACTAGGCTTATTTGCTTTTGGGGCCCTTCTCAAGCTAGACCTCTAACCTGGACTCAGAGGCGCCTTCTCAGGTGGGGCCGTGACAGCGCGATGCCTGCGCGACCGCCCTCACCGCGCCCCCTCCCCGGGCTCTGCAGTCCCAACCCCAGCTATCCCCTCTCCCACCTCCACTTCTGCGGCGGTAAAATGCAGCACTCGCAGAGCGCCTGCGCGGTTCTGGGGCGGGGCGGCGGCCGCAGCTATTTATAGTAGGTGACGTCACCTTGAAATAGACCGTTAGGGCCGGCCCGCCCTTCCCCCCTCCCACTCGCGCAGCTCCGCGCCGCCCGGCTCGGCCGCTCCCACTGCGCAGGCGTCCTCTCGTCCTCCCATCCCCCCGCGCGGCCGCCTGTCCTCCCTCGGCGGCGTCCGCGGCGCGAGCCACTGCGCGCGGGGCGAGCCAGCGAGAGGGCGAGCGGCGCTGCCTGCTGCCTGCAGCCTGCAGCCTCGGCCGGCCGGCGAGCCAGTGCGCGTGCGCGGCTGCGGCCTCCGCGGCGACCCAGAGCGGACGGGCGGACGAGCGAGCGAGCGGGGCGCTAGGCGAGGCCGGGCCACAGCGACATGGGGGACCGCGAGCAGCTGCTGCAGCGGGCGCGGCTGGCCGAGCAGGCGGAGCGCTACGACGACATGGCCTCCGCCATGAAGGCGGTGAGCGCGCCGGGAGCCCGGGCGGCTGGCCGGGGGGCCCGGCGCACGGGAGGGGTGGGCGGCCGAGCGGCGGCCCCCTCCGGGCCCAGGGAGACCCCGCCGCCTCGCTGGGCGCGGCCGTCCTCCCGCAGCCCGCGCTTCCCGCGCCCGCCGCGCGCCCCGCCATTTCCTGCGGCCGGGCCGGGTGGGGTCTCCGGGGAGGGGGCGCGACGGGGACCAGCAGGCGGGCGAGGGTCGCCGCATCCCAACTCGGAGCCCCGGGTCGGGGAGAAGCCCGAGGGGACGTGAGGGAGCCGCATCCCCCCTTCTAGACCGTTCTGCCGGGCTGGGTCACCCCCTCACCTCTCTCCACACCCCAACTTGTAATAAAGAATCATCTAGTGAGTGGCGCCCCGTCTCTCCTGGTTTCCGCTGCCACGACCTGAAGTCGGTGTGGTTCCGACCCGTTTTTGCTCGGCTCGCCCGAATCGTTATGGCTCCATCTTCCCACGCCCGGGGGTCTGGCTTTGTGTGCGGAGACCTCCACCCTGCGGTCGGGCGTGGGGCCCCCTCCCAGGCTGGAGGCTGCGCCCATCTGCCCGGAGCGTGCCTTGTGGGCGAGCCGAGCGCGTGGGCCCTGCCTTCCCGAGACCCTCGGAGACCCGCGTGCGGCTCGGGTTCCGGGACGGAGCCGCGGCCGGCCACACCCTGGCAATGCCGCGGGGGTAGGCACCACCTGCGTGTCTGAGGCTGGGTTCCGGTGATACCGCTCGCTGTCCCAGTCTCCTCATATGATTTCACGGTTTCTCTAAATGAACATTACTTCTCTCTGCGTCAAGGTCACAGGGGTAGAGCCACAGCTGCTGCCACCAACCTGCCGTGCTCACCCAGTGTACAGACTCCTGAGACCTGGGAGGGTCGGCCGGGGCCGCACCCTATACCTAAAGACTTAGAAACTCTGGGGGTGGGACGCACATCTGCACTTGAACCAGCTCTCATGGCAAGTGTTAGTGGGTTTAAATTTGAGAATTACTACCCTGGATTGTAGAGCTCAGTTGCCCTTTTGCGGGCCTTTGAAGGGATTTCTTAGAGAAAAAAGCTGCAAATACAGGGGCTCCCTAAAATTTCAGAGTCACGTGAAAAGCCCCTTTTAAGGCTTCTGATATTAATATATGAAATATGTTGTTGAAGACAGTATTTAGGATTATCCAGGGAAGAAAAATTCTTAAAGAGTTACCTTTTCCGTGTCGTCCTTGTCACACATTGAACCTGGTGTTTGTTCACCAACGCCCATTTGTTGATTCATTGGTGATCCCAGTTTGAGCCCTGGCATGGCGTCGTGAGCCAAGTAGGAGATTTTCGTCCAAACCAGGGATGATTTAGGTTTGGGACCTGAACTCTATGTAATTCTGGGGGCTCTACAAGAAAAACAAATTTAAGATATATTAATTTAGCGAATTTTACAGAAACAGGAGTGACTGTAAGTGCATCCCCTAGGAAGGGGTCCTGAGCTTAATCTTTGGGATAAAGCCACTTCTGTCCACACAGCAAGTCACTCTTAAGTGTGCTTCTTCTCCACAGTAACTGAGTGGCACTGGGATTATGCAGGCTGAGGCCACTCTCTGAACATTTTAAGGAGGCCCTCAGTTCCCTTTCGAGTGGGACTTGAAGTGTTAGGGGAATAAAGGGGAATACAATTTTGGGAAATGAAGAAGGGATGGGGCTTGAAGTGAAGTGAATTGAGGTTAAGGGAGAATGGCTAGAAGGTAGTTCTGGAGCTGAAGGAAACCTGAGGCAACCTGAAATGGGAAGTGAGGAAAGAATGCAGAGATGTAACCAGAATGAGATGTAGTTTGTGGAGAGAAGAAAGTAGGCTTCCTGGTTTCCATAAGCAGTCCTGAAGAAAAATGCCTTCCTGCAGCGGCCTGCATCCACAGACTTTCTCTGAAGCATTAAGGTAGTATTTTGCAAATTGATGGACCTTTTCATGTATTGGGAATCTGTAATATCTGTATCTGAAGTGATTAATGGGTTGGATAAGCCATCCACCACTGAAAATTCAATCCAAGCTCTAATTATGTCATCTCAGAATTGTGATAAACCCTTCCCTCAAGGTAACTCCTATTAAAAATTTAGAACTTTTTTGGTCAATATGTCTGTTTCTTCTATTAAAGAAATTTTCTTGTCATCTAAATTAATGCAGTATATTTATTAGAAAGGACTTGGCAGGGGTCAGTGGAAAATAGTTTCTTATGTTTTATCTGTTAAGTTGATGTTTGTACATTCTATTTTTTCCCCCAGTTCTTAATGTTCTTGAGAAGACTCAGTTACCCATTTCATTAATATCATAGGCCTAAACTATAACTTTTGTAAAGAGGTGGAATTCTGGTAACCCTTTGGGTTTATGTGGGCTTTCTTCAGGGCAGGTAAGTAGACTGCTCTGCTGCACCTGAGTGAGGGGATGGTCTGATGCCACCACCCCGTGACCCTGAAACTCATCCCTTGTCTTCTGGTCCTCTCACGCGTAAAACTAGTAATGTTGGTGTTACTGTCAAGTGGGTTTTCAGCCTTCATTCTTCTAACTTGTTTTCTGTTTCCTTTATAATTGAAATGGTACCTAATAATATTGCCTGCCTGTAGTGGTTGATGTTCCTTGTGGTACCAGCGTCACCTGGAGGATGGTGTCGGTAAGCTTTAAAAAAATCATGCATGTTGGAAACGTTGCCTCACATAAGCTGAGAACTGCAGTCCCCTGCCTCACCCCAGAATTTGAAGAGGCAAGAAATTTTCTGAGATGATGTAAAAGTGTGTCTTCAATCTTGTCTCATACCTAGCAGCTTACATAGAGTGGAACAGTGGAAAGAAATGTGAAAGATTCTAGAACCCAAGTCCTTTCTAGGCCAGGCTTGGGATGACCTTACACAATTCATAACTTCTGTAAAATGGGTGTAGTACTATCTTATGAGAACTATAAAACAAACCTATAACATGGGATAAAAATCTTAGGGCATAAGACTAGTAATTTAAGGAAGGAGAGTAAATAACCAGATAGATTTATAATTCAGTTATGTCACTTATTGCCTTGAGTCATCTTTTATTTTAAATTACAGTTTCAAAACATAGATGGTAATTGTGAAGGTCTAAAATGTAGAAGTTATTTGGGATGTCATGGTGTGTTTTAACATTGACACATGGTCAATTACAGAGCTAACAAGGGACAGGGAGGAACATGTGTGAAGGACTTGGAGAATATCGATAGAAATCTTAAGTGCAGGAAAGAAGGCTGCGGCTTAAGGAAAAGGGTCGGAGAGGAAGAGGCACTTGGCCCAACCAGTGGCAAAAGGCTGTTATTCCAAAAGCTGTCAGGTTACAGGAAGCATGGTCTGTAAAAGTGCAGCAGAGTGGCCCAGGGGGAGACCGAACTCATGTGGCAGGTACTGAAACTAGGGGTGATTTTGAGGTGTACCAGAATTGTGGTTAGTGTGGCAGCTTACAGCCACATTGGTACTACCGTTTGAATTTATGTAAACTAGTAAGCCCTGTTTCACATGTAAGTATTGCTTTGTCATGGGTTGGCTGAGGCGGGAAGAAGGCCCTGCTTTATTGCAGTATTAAAAGGCATTTGAATTGGTGAGCAGTTCACATGGCGCTGCTGCACCAAAGTGGGAGTTGTCGCCATCTGGATTTGGGGTTCCTGAATTATCCCCAGAAGAGCTCCCACAGTCAAGGACCCCCACTACTCCCTTAAAGAAGCCCAAAATGTATTTTCTCACCTTTGTCTGGAATTTTATATTAGTGGTAGACTGCAGTGTTAACACTTTTCCAGAATACAGTTTGGGAGGGGATAGCCCAAATGTGTTTTCCATGTTACAATTCATCAAGTTTATGGAATTTATCAGTTTATCTGTTAGGCATTCAGTAAATAGTAGCTTTTATTCCATGTGTACATTTCTCATTGAATCCTGAGAACAACTCTGGGTGGATCCTCTTACTAACTCCATTTTTCCAAATGAGTTTTGAAGAGATTAATTTTCTCGGGGTCAGGTTGTAAGGTGAAGATTTGAACTCTTGAATTTAGAGCTCTCACTTTAACCACTACGATAATGTACCATGGGGCTGTTTCTAGTATACATTCTGGTTGATCAGCCATTGTCATCATTGGTGTCTAAGTTCCAAGCCATTAACATAAGTAGTCTTACTGAACAAATAATTCCCTCTATTAGATGTAAGTCATTTTTACCAAGTTTGATTAAAAACACAATCTACCACTTATGGGTGTTAGTGACAGCAGGGGAGCATAAAAGGCAGACTCAAACATCTGGATTGTGCTTGTTTTCCTGAAGGCCAGCAGTGTTTTTTAGCTTAAGAAGCAAAAGTATTAATTGAATTTGAGTTCCCACTATAAATTAAGAAGTACAGGACTCTTAAATTATACTTGTGGTATTTTAAGGCATTGTTTTTCCATATTGCCTTTAGTATATTTTGTAAGCCTAGAGGCCCCCAAATTTCAGTGTCTGGGTGGTTGGTAAGACTTCCCCTGGCGTCCGGGTGGAGGCCACCTGTCTTCTGCCCCTCCTGCCGCTCCTTCCCCGCAGTTGCATTCCCTCTTTGGTGGTGGGTGTTGGCACAGGTTCCCTGTGATTGGAGCTTCTGAAGCCTTCAGTCTTGGTGCCTGCAGGGACAGTAGCATTCAGCAGTGCCGTTCACATGGGATTGTGTTTAATCCCTGCCAGTGTCTCTGAAACTGTTCAGTCATGTCAAAAGCGAGACAAAGGCAGTCTCTCAACAATACAAGGGTAGCTGTTTTGACTAATGTTAAGCTTAGAGTGGATATTAATTACCTGAACTCACCTGCCCTGAGCTTGAAGCTGAGCCCCTCACCTTACAGAACTGCAGCCTTGCCAGTGGTGAGGGCAGAGGGGTCTTTCCAGGCCTGGGCAAGTGGTGACTGCTGGTGGATGCTTTGCTCGCTTGGGACCAGGCAGAATCCTCACTTTCAGGTCATCAGCTTGGGAAAGAGAGCCAAAAAAGCTCTCATCCCTCTAGTTCACTTTAAAAAAATATATAGTTTCTGCCAAAGAAGCGTAAAGATTTTATGATGTGGTATATTTACCTGATCGTTCGTGAGGGTGGTTTTCTGTTATAAGTTCTTACATCAAAAGTAAACGTGTTGGTAGCGTGTGGGCAACTGTAAAAGGTGGGGTGGGGGCTGTGTGCGTGTGGCTGTGCAGGGTGGGAGCCCTGTTCACGGGTCACCTCAACCCTGACTTTGGGGTGTGGCCTGGCTGCTCAGGGGTGGTGGTTTTGTGTTTGCTCAGTATTACTTTTTGAAGTTGGATGCATCCCGGATTGAGAACTTTTAAGTTTTCCCAAATAGTCTCTGTGCTATTTTTGGCAGCAGATCTATTTTTACTCACAAACACATAGTTTATTGCCTTGTGAGTTAGTGGGAGGAGGCCCTTAGGGATTTTTGAGTAAGCGAATGGTGTCATAGGAAGACAGATGAGTTAGCTGCTGACCAGTTTGTTGGTGACTTCCAGATATGCTTTGTAGTCCGGAGCAGAGTAAATGGGGAAGGGAGCTGGTGCAGCCCTGGGCCGCACGGGGAGGGCCGCATGGGGAAGACGGTGGGGAGCACAGTCCCCAGAGGGGATGGAGACGAACCTGTAGATGGTGCCAGTCCCTCAGGGTGGGGTGTCAGGGGGAGTGTGGTAGGATGATGTGGGCCAGGAGGTGGGCAGGAGGGCAGAGGTTGCGAGCAGAGGTGGGGGTCCCTTGGAGCTGGTGTAGCCACGCGGAGACTTAGCGTCTGGAGTTGGTGTGTGGCAGAACTAAGAACGTGAAAACCGGCGCTGTAGTAGAAGGAAGGCTGAGAACCTCGGCCTCAGTCTCCTCTGTCTTGAAAATTCTGTGTCTGGTCTTTATGTGCCTAATTAGAAACCATTTGGAACTTGTGATTGTAGAGGTGCAGTAAGTCATCTCTGTTGAATCCTCAGGTGATGGCCCCGCCAGGGCAGCGTTGGGGTGACTGGGACTGTGGTTCCTGCTTTCCTTCCTGTTACACTGCGCTGCCTCCCCATCTGCTTCTCTTTGTGGGTGACCAGACTTTTCTTTAGATCTCCTGGCTCCGGTATTTTGGAGCTTGAAGCGTTGGGAACTCGTGCCAGCTAACATTAATGCAGGTTATTTGCCAGAAGTATCACCAGTCAAGACTGGCTGTAAATCTTGTTTGTTTTAATAGGCCGTCTGATTTCACTTCAGTCTCTAATTTTCCAATTGGGAAAAACTCCTGGTTTTCTTTAGTTATCTGATCAAGTAATAAAACTATCTTCCTCCCATAGGTTTCCCTTTGTTAACCGAGTTGTAACCCAGGAGTATTAAAAAAATACTATATTTAAACGTATCTAGTTATTTCCTAGTTAGGCCCTGGCTGGGGTTCTGACAACAGTGCTTGCTTAGTGGTTAGTCACACTCAGCTGATGCTGGCCGTGATTCATTCAGACTGGCAGGCAGCCAGAGGGTTGTTACGTAAACACTAATACTCCTCGTAAACGATTTTTCTTGTGAAGATGTCATTTTAAGTATCGCCCGGTAGCCTTTTTGGGCAGTTTATTCCTGATGGAGAAGGGATGCATGAATCCCTGAAACCCGCGGATACACCCACATTTCATCCATGGCATTGGTATTGACCTCATGCCTTCCCACACCTTTTGTTGTTGCTCAGGAAAAATGGAATCCTAGAATTTTAGTGCTGAGGAAGTGCTTGGAGATTGTTTGGGTTGGTCCCCCTTATTTTATTTTTGATGCCCAGAAAAGTTACTATCTTCAAGGTCACATGGCTAGCTTGGGCTAAACTCCAGATGTCTTAGGAGTTTTTCGAGTGATGATACTGTCCCTTGTACAGACACTGTGTGTGATACATAAATGTTTCAGGCATGTGCTTAGTTTTAGTGATGTACTCTGGGGACATTCCCTGATATATCGTTGCTGTGGTCCAACAAAGGCAGCTTTATTAGCTGCGGGATGAAGTGTATAGTGGCTCCTTATGGATATCATTGCATTTTAGTACCAAGTGGCCTTGGTTGGATTTACTTACTTGGAGATCTGAGGAGCTTTCCAGATCCTTTTCTTACCTCATGTTTTGTTTTATGGAATACTGCCTTAGTAAAGTGTCATTCTACAGTATTCTGGCATTCTGAGATCTGTCATAATATTTGAGATGGAATTTTGATTTTATAAGAGTTGCTTCCTTAAAAGCCAAATTATCAGAAAAATAGCTACAGTGTCTTTTTATAATTTCTAGGTAAACTAATGTATGTGTGAGTGTTAAAGGCACTCACTGGAGGAGAAAATTAGTGGGGTTACAGGTCTCAAAGGGAGCGTGGATTGGGGATAAGGAGAGAGGAGAGATTGCCCGGACTTGGGTGGATCACAGGGAGTTATATGGAAACCACTCCTGTCTGTGTGGGGAGGAGTGAGGAACCCGGCCTGCAGGCAGCCCTTGCAGCGGGTGGTCAGGGGCGGGTTGGAGCTGAAGACGCACTGAAGAAGCGGTGGGCTTGGGCTGATTGACCAGGCAGACGGGGAGAGACCATCCCGGGCTAAGGATTTGCAGCAGAAGAATGGGGTCCTGGGGACAGGGAAATGGGGACATCAGAAGAGAGAGCTGGTGTTTTTATTTTGTCTGGGGTTTGTGGAGGAGGGGAGAGGTGGTAGACAATTGCTTGTTTCACTTTTTAAGAACTTAGCACAGGTTTTCTAGTTTTATGCATAATAATGATTACATTTGATTAAAATCTCTTGATTCTCCACTGCTCATTCATCTTAATCCATGGTATGCATGTCTATTTTAATATATTGTTTATAAGTTTATCTATCAAACCTGGCTTTTCCCTTCCATTGGAGTAGGTTCTGTCCTTATAATTTGATATAAATAATACTTCTTTGTTGAGTTTTATGGTTTCCTAAGTTTTCTTCTTTTTCTTTTTTTTTAAAAATTAAAACCTTTCCCTGTAGGTCATATAGTTAAAGACTTCCCCTACTTTACAGAAGATACAGGCCAGTTTAACAAGTTAGTGGCTTTGCTGGGGCCCAGACCAAAGTTTTCTGGTTCTAAGCCTGCATTAGTGTCCTAGGGGCTGCCAATCAAAGCCACCACAAACTGGATGGCTTAGAACAAGAGAAATGTATTTTATTGCAGTTTGGAAGGCCAGAGTTTGAGATTAAGGTGTCAGTAGGGCTGTACTTCTTCTGAAGGCTCTGGGGAAAAAATCCTTCCTTGCCTTTTCTAGCATCGGTGGCTCCTGGTAACTCTTGGAGTTCCTTGGCTTTTGTAGACATACAACTTCAGTCTCTGCATCATCACGTGACCATGACCTTCATCTCCAAATCTCCCTTTCCTTATAAGGACACCAGTCATTGAATTTAGGATCCGCCCTAATGCAGTGTGACTTCATCACATCTGCAAACACCCTATTTCCAAATAAGGTCACATTCACAGGCACCAGGGGTTAGGACTTCAACATAACTGGGGGGCACATTCAACACAGCAAAGTCCAGTATTCCTTCTGACTACATAGCTCACTCACTCGGAGTTGGCACCATGGAGAACTAACTAAAGGAAGTTACAACTTGTGAGATTTAACATTTCCACTTAAAGTAATTGGTACTTCATCCTTGAAGGTCAGTCAGGGTTTCCTGTTAGGTAGGTCAGAGTAAAGCTTGCTGCTGAGTAGCTGTGCTTCCTTTCAGCAGAGGCTGGAGACACTTTACTGCCACTGACGCATCCGTTTTGGGTTGGGGGAGGGCTAGGTGTCCCAGTGGTGTTCCATGTATAACCAGACAGGGCAGAACCTGGCCCCTGGAGCTGTGTGGGCCTTGATCTCACCTGGGTAAGCTCTTTACCCGTTAATAAGTATTTCAGGGAGGTGTGATTGATCCTTTCTAATGTAAAAGCTAAAAGTAGAATCTGGAACAGACCTCCCAGTCTGTAATTATCTTTGAGCATTTGGCAAAGGAATTGTAGGATTTTACTGTGAGAGTATCTCATGCAGAATAGCCGAACCTCAGGGCTTTTCCCCTGCCATTGTGCTCCACCACCTCACATCTTAGAAAGCCTGAATTAAGGATTTCTCAGAGTCCTCATCACTTAATAGTTTGTTTCGATTATTTCTCTCTTCTGTTAGACTGCCGTCTCCCTTCAGATAGGGTCCATGTCAGACTGGTTTTTCTCAAGTGACTTGTCCATCATCTTGTTTGTGAAGAGGGTGATTGACTGGGTTGAAGGGAAGATTTCTCTCCAAGGTCTCCAGACTCAGGTCTCAGTGTCCATCTTTTGGGGATGTTGCAGGTGACCGAGCTCAACGAGCCTCTCTCCAACGAAGACCGCAACCTCCTGTCTGTGGCCTACAAGAACGTGGTCGGGGCCCGGCGGTCATCCTGGCGGGTCATCAGCAGCATCGAGCAGAAGACCATGGCCGATGGAAACGAGAAGAAGCTGGAGAAGGTTAAGGCTTACCGAGAGAAGATCGAGAAGGAGCTGGAGTCGGTGTGCAACGACGTGCTGGCACTGCTGGACAAGTTCCTCATCAAGAACTGCAACGACTTCCAGTACGAGAGCAAGGTCTTCTACCTGAAGATGAAGGGTGACTACTACCGCTACCTGGCTGAGGTGGCTTCCGGCGAGAAGAAGAACAGTGTGGTGGAAGCTTCGGAGGCTGCCTACAAGGAAGCCTTCGAGATCAGCAAAGAGCACATGCAGCCGACGCACCCCATCCGGCTGGGCCTGGCCCTCAACTTCTCCGTGTTCTACTACGAGATCCAGAATGCGCCTGAGCAGGCCTGCCTCTTGGCCAAACAAGCCTTCGACGACGCCATAGCCGAGCTGGACACACTAAACGAGGATTCCTATAAGGACTCCACGCTCATCATGCAGCTGCTGCGAGACAACCTCACCCTCTGGACCAGCGACCAGCAGGACGAGGAGGCCGGAGAAGGCAACTGAGCAGCCTCGGCCAGCCCCGCCCCCACCCTGTCACACCGGCCCCTCCGCGCCACAGTCACCAGATACCTAGTGCTAAACCCACCCGTGCGGCAGCACAGCTACTCAGATCTGCTCTCCGCCCCCGGAAGCAGTTCCAGATCAACTCATGGGCATTGCTGGACTGACGGTTGCTTTGAACCCAACACCCCCCCTCCTCCCCACCATCCCTTTTTGAATTGTGCAGACAGGTGCATTCTGAAGGAGGCATTCTACTCTGCCTGCTGGTCTAGGTGAAATGCAGGCGAAAGCAGTGGGGAAGTTAAAAAGGAGAATTAGCCAACACAGGCTACAGTCGGTATTTAAAAGGTCCATTTAAACAAGCTGATAGTGTTTTGTTAAGCAGTTCATCTTGTGCATGCGAAAATGAATCCACCCTTCCCACCTCTTCCCTCAGCTCATGGAAAGCAAGGGAAGCTGAGACAAAGAGACCACTTGCTCCTGTCCATTGGCTTAATAATAAACTGTTTAACGTGAGGTTTCGGTAGCGCCTTGTTTTGCCTCTTTAAATTATGATGTGCACAAACCTTCTTTTCAATGCAATGCATCTAAAGTTTTGATACCTGTAACTTTTTTTTGTTTTGGTTGCTATTGTTTAAGAATCATGGATTTATTTTTTGTAACTCTTTGGCTGTTGTCCTTGTGTATCCTGACAGCGCCACGTGCGTTAGCCCATGTCAATCAAGATGGGTGATTATGAAATGCCAGACTTCTAAATTAAATGTTTTGGAATTCAGTGGGTAAATAAATGCTGCTTTGGGGATATTATTTCGATGTGTATGGTCTTCATTTCCCTTCTCTCAAGGAGCGATGTCACCGCTCACCATGTTGAACCCTGGTTTGATCTCTCAGACCCTGAACCGTTCCTAGAATAGTGAATGTTCATGCCCTAATTCCGTCACACGTTTTGCAAGATACACGTAAGACTCACAAATTTTCAGTAGTTTCCTGTGAACCCAGCCAACATAGCCTCTGGTCCCCTCTCACTGGTGCTGGTGCTTGTACGGGAGCCGAGCAGACCCAAGTGCTGTGTTCTGCGTGCAGCCCCTCCTCTCTGGAAGGTGGGTCTGTGCCTGACTTGGGGAGGTGTTGCTCCACCCACCCTACTGGGACGTTGGTTGCTGTTTAACACTCAAAGTAGGTGCAAGTCCTCAGATTTTCTTAATACTCTTTCTGCATTAGATGGGATAGTGTTTAGTAGGGGGAGCAACTTGGATCCCTGAAATAATCTTCAGTGATCATTATTAAGAAAGCTTTGTGTATTCTTGCAAATAGGACAGCAGACCTCCCTCTGAATTTAAGAAAGACCTGACCCCTTGTGTACCCTTCCCGTCTGCCTGCACCCCAGGCTGCTCGTGAGGCCCAGCATTGCCAACTGAATCCTTCCTCCCCTGGGGGATGTGGGCTCCAGCCCCTCATCATTTCCGTCACCTCCGATGTGGTGTCTGGGACCCAATGTGCTTGTTGAGGGGATTGACTCAGTTACACAAAAGTCCTAAACACCTTATTCTTGACTGAAGTGTGACACTAGACTGGTGGGAATGGCCACGACCCGTCTGTCCTTGAACCTACATTGTGCTGGAGCTCAGAACCTGTAAGCACAGACGTTACACCTATTTTCGCATCCCGATGTAGAGGTATGACCCACATGCTAATAAATAGTCCTCAGGAAGCCTGTTTGAAGTTGCCCTAATTGCTGGCAAAAATGGTTATGGAGTTTTGCTTCAATTAGTAGGTCAGGTATTTTAAAGCTACAGCTTCATATGGCTAAGATGCTTGGCTTTGAGAAACATATGTAGCTGTTAAACCTTATATTTAGGAAAAGTGCTCACATTTTCATTTCACAGCTGTCTGGTGAAAGGTTTTGTCCCCACCTCACAGATGAGGAAGCTGAGGTGGTGGGCCTCTGGAGTCAGCTGGTGCCACAGAGGACAGCCTCTGCCCAGGACATCTCATTCAGAATCCTGACTGCGCTCAGCTGGGCTCCAGGCAGCTGACAGCCTTTGAGACTCAGGTCCCTCGTTTTTTAAGAATAGGATATGGAATATAAGCTCTTATTCAACTCAAAGTACTGTGTGTAAGGCATCCTCTTGGGGCTGGGAACAGGTCGGGGAAAGTATGGACACACAATCCCAGTTAGCCCCAGGAGTGACAAATTACACGTGGCATGAAGCTAGAAGTCTCTGCTGTGTGATCCCAAAGGTTTCCCTCCAGTTCTGCAAACTGTGATGTTTTTAAGCTTGTCAGGATACATTTATGAGATGAGATGGGGTCATTTCAGTGTTACTGCAAGGGAAACAAGACCAGAGAAATGAAACGGCTCTTCCAGAGTCAGGCTGCAAAGTTAGCGTCGGAACCTGGACTAGAATTCAGAGCCCCTAAATCCTTGTTCCTGGTTCTTTTCACTGTGCCACAGTGTTGGGGGTGAGACAAAAAATATACATGTGACACAACCTGTTCTGAGGACACTTCCATGGTCTCAATGCTTTCACTTAGAGTTGAACATAGAGTTACACTTGGAAAGGGATTTTTCAGTATATTGGTGCTGTTGCTCAGATTCTCAGTAATTCCTCAAACCCTGCTCAAAGGTCCATTTGTTTGAGCTGGAGGAAAGAGGATTCCTGATAATGGAGCTATTGTTGGGTAAATACAGCCATCTTAAATCACTTGGGATTGGAGAGCCCAGGGTGCCTCTTGGTTCTGTAGAATAGGGTGTGTTCTACTGTCAGGCCTGCCATTCAAGGGCCAAGGCGGATCCTCAGTTCTCAGGAGACCCTCCAACTATTTGGCAGGCACAAACGCTGATTCACAACTGGGTGGGACTTCACAGATCATCTTCCATTACAAAACCCAGCCGTTAGGAGGCTGATGAGAACGACCATTTCAAACACTTTCTGTGTTCTGGGCACTTTCAGCGCATGGCCTCTGAATCTTTACAGTGACCCTGGAAGGTAGGAATGATCTTTTGAACAGACTAGGAAACGAGGTATCAGGTGGTAAGAAGATACATAGCCAGTAAGAGGTAACACTGAGATAAAACCCGGGGCAAGCCTATGCTGTGGGTTTTTCGATCCCCACCTGGAGAAAAGGAGTTCTAGAAAAGTTTTAGAACTTTTGGTCCCTCCACCTCTCTGGTCTCTGTCCTTTCTTCTCCAGTCTCTCTGACATCCTACCCAAATCAAATCCTTCCCTCAGGGTCTAGTGGAGTGGTGTCACTTAAGAAATTTCTGATCTGGCTGAAGCCTCCTGCCTGGTGGCTGTGGGTCTGTCCTTACACGATTATTCCAAGTTTCCGGGCACCTGTCTCCTCCACCGCTGTGGACCCCCATGGCACCAAGCAAAGCAAGGGCTCCAAAGGTTTGGGTGAACTAAAGACAAAGGAATCCACTGTCAAGTTCATTTTCCCAAAGTACAGCCCTCGGGTGCCAGGAAAGGGAGGGAAAATGATGTTAGCCAACGGCTTTCTGCGGGTGACTCAGCAGTCACCTGTGAAGGGGACTTTACATCCATTTTAATTTGAAGCTAACATTCTTGTGAACTAGGTTGTAGCTCCAACCAAAGGCTCCAGGAGGAAAAGTGACTTTTACGTGGTCATGCTGCTGGGAAGTGGCAGAGCCTCTGTGTGGGGCTCCACGGTCCTTGTCCTTGTTGTGAATGTGTCACCTTCAGGTGGCGGCTTGGAAGCCTGACCATCCAGGTCTCCCTTAGTGGGACGGATCTCTTCCTTTCCTCCAGCCCATTTCTCTGTTATCTCCTCCTTGACGTCTGCCTCTTCAGCCGGATCAGCCTTTTAAATTTTGCCCCATCCCAACCTGAGGTGCATCCAGCGATGTGGACCGCGATGCTTTTCCCTCCTAATCCTCGGAGCTCCTTCTACCAGAAGGAGGGGTATCTGTAGGGACGACAGCTTCAGGATGACTTAAGAGGTGGACCAAAGCATTGCCAGTTGAAATCTCTCCCTAGCTGGACCCAACTCAATTCAGCCTCTCTCTCTGGCTCAAGTCATCACCCTCCCTTCTGGAATGGCTTTCTGCTCTGGGTCTATTCAAATCCTCTCCTATCTAGGAAACCCCACCTCCTTGCCAGCTATGGTGAGCCCCTCCCTGGTCTCTGGGTCTGCACTACACGATGGCATTTATCACCCGTCTTCAGTCAACAAACACATTGAGCTCCTACTACGTGGTATGTATCGGGCAGGGTGCTGGGTGGGGACGGACATCTTGGTGAATTTCCTGGTCTTGTGGGGCTAACACTCAAGGGGATACAGTAAAAATATAAAATCATACAGTAACTATGAAAGTGTCACTCAGGTTCTTCACAGGGCCTGGCTCAGCTCACAATAAGAATTAGTTGAATTCATGAGTAAATGACTGCTGTGAGGTCAGAATTTTGAAAAAAGAAGTGACCAAAAGGAATTCTTCATTTCCACAGCCAAATCCACCAATGGGCCATACGAGAAATCAGAGGTCATGAGGCCTCGGGCTTGGTTCCAACATCACCTATAAACTGGCGATGTGACCTTGAGCAAGTCCTGACCTCTCAGCAGCCTCTAAAAATGAGGCAGATGTTTGGGGCGGTCTCTGGGCACCTTTCCATTTGGGAGATTCTGTGATTCTGTGTTATTTTCTACTGCTCTGGGATGGTCCTCATCCTCTTCCTGGCCTTTTTCCTGCTCGACCCCCCCCTCCCTTTTCCTTCCGCTGTTCACAGTGGTCCCTTCTGCATCCGCCCTCCACCCCTCCTTCACTTTCCTGGCCACCCCCTAATTCCACCAAGAGGGTTACCATGGCAATCATCTCCTGGAAGTGACATCACTCATCTCCTAGGCAACCGTTTCCAGGGCAGTGACATCATTCAATCACTGTGGCAACCCTCCGAGAGGACAGTTCTGCAGTAAGAAGGGCAAATAGAATTCCTACGTATTTCTGGGAGCTGATGGGCAATGTAGGGTGAGTATTAAAAGAAGAAAAAGATTTCTAGAGCAAGACGAAACAGCTTTGGGCTTGTAGGGGAAAAGTGGTAAACCAGTGTGAGGGCTGGGAAAGCCGAAGCTCTGGGGTGAACTCCTTCCTCTTTCCAATAACTAGGCTGACCATTTAATGTGTCACCAAATTGGGACACTTGAGAGCGAATGAGGGCACCATTATTATTACACCAGATAACAGGTGAAAACGGTCTTCCAAGCAAACCAGGGCATGTGACCCCTGCCCTTAGGCAGGTACCTGGCCTCACTCCCTCACCTATGGCTCATCCAATAAGCATGGATTCAGCTCTTTCGTGTCTGGGCACTGGGGATCCCACAATGAGCAAAACCAGCTCAGGTTCTGGCCTAATGGAGCAGACTCTGTGTGTGTGTGTGTGTGTGTGTGGGTGGGTGGGTGGGTGGGGCTGAGGTGACCACGCAGTCCCCTGATGCTGTGGTGCAGACTGAGTGAGGTGCTAGGAAGAGAAGGCATGGAGCACCAGGGGCGTGTTGAACAAAAGTCCTCGAAGCAGCCTGGGCAGGAGGGGAGTCAGGGGAGGGGGGACGGATGGAGGAGGGAGAAGTCTGGTTTGGCTGAGGGAACATCATGTGCAGAGGGAGTGTGCAGAGTGCCAGGAACCAAAAGGAGGCTGGTCGCTGACCGCAGAGAAGGAGGGAGCCGGGTGGGAAACGAGGGTGGAGTGGTGGCAGGCACCAGGCCTCACAGGGCCTGTGGGGCCAGAGCACTGGCAGCCCCTATGGAGGTGTTGAGAACAGCGGAGACACTGTCCTCTTTGCATCTTAATAGTCTCAACCTGGCTGTTGTGGGGAGCAGGGTAGGGGGGAGCTTTGCCCAGCAGGGAGACTGAGGGGTGGGGATCTGGGTGGTGACAGTGAGATGGAGGTTTGAGGTGGATATATCTGGGAGGCTTTGCTGAAGGGCTAGATATGGGGTGAATGTCAGGAAGGGGTGACATTTGGGTGGCATAGGGGCCTTGGGGTGGGGAGTGCCTGCTCTGCGGGGGACGGGATTAAGGCAGGCAGGAGAAGAGTCCAGGGTACTATGTTTAAGGAGGCTCACAGGGCAGGGGCAGGGCTGGCTTTTAGGAGGACAGCCTCCTTAATGAGGCGTCCTGGGAGGAGCAGGTTTTGTTTTGTCTTAGGGGGTGGGAGGCCGTGTCTGTTGAGCAGTAATAAGGACAGTCTCTCAGTTTATGACATGAGGTCTTCACTTTTACCAGTCCCTAATAAAAATGGGAAGAACAGGCTGCAGGCCTGAGGCCTGAGTGCCACCGCGTGCCTGCTGCTTCATGGTCCCCACAGGAGCCCAGGGCAGGAGCTCCTCGCTGGCCCGTCTCACAGATGGGGAAACCGAGGCTCAGGCAGGTTCCAGAACTTGCTGGGGGCCTCCCTGTTTGCAGATGGCTGAACCAGGCCTCGGACTCAGACCTGTTGACTTTGGAGCCCATCCCCTCCCCCCAGACCAGGTTTCACTGACTCCTCAGTTTCCTGGTGAAAGGAAGAAAGGAAGGGAAGCTAAGCACCTTCAGGCTGGCCACCATCTTCATCTTTGCCACCACCATCTGCGCTGAGGGGCTGAGAAGGGATGAGACCCCCAGCTCCACAGAGTTTCACCCCTGGAGCCCCCCTCTCGACCACACATCTTCTCAGCTGACCTTTGGGGTCCTGCCTGGGGCTGGTCTCCCCACGATGGGGAATGAATGGGAGGTCAAGGATGCCTTCCTCTCTGGAAAATGGGGATAATGATGGTAGGAATTCCTGCCCCACTGGTTTGTGCTAAATGAGGAAAGTGCTCGTCTTGGGGCTCCAGTAGAGACTGGATTGGTGGGTTTCAGTGGCTGTTGGGATGAGGGCAGGAGGGCAGGAGGGTGGTGTGTGCATGACAAATGCCTGTGGATGGAGGCAGGGGTGGGGACTTGAGGACCAGCTCGTGGCTGAGGGAGAAGCCTCCTCCTCACCATCCGGCTCCCAGAGAGACAGCATGGTTTGTATCCTCCCTCCCAAACCTACACCCGCTGCCGCAGGAGGGGGACAAGCTGGCCTCCTTTGGGAAAAGGGGATCCCAGAAATAGCCTGGAAACAAGCAGGTGGCATCCAAGAGGCCAAAGCCTGGGGGCGGGGGTGGTGGAAGGGAGTGAGAGGCCTGCTCCGCACTTGGGCTCTCCTCTCCATCCATCCCCCAACTTGATCCCCAGCCCTGCTATTAAACAGCCACGGTTTTGCTTTAGCCTCCAACTACAGGACTCCGAAAGACACAGGCTACCCTGAGCTTAAAAAGGATAGAATAAACATGAAGATTTGGCCCTGTGATCCCAACACACACACACACACACGCACACACACACTTTCTTCTTCTGCGTATTAATCAGGGTCCAGCCAGAAAATGGTACCAGTAGGAGATGCACATTAAGAGATTTATTGCAAAGAGTTGACTTATGCAAGTGCAGGGCTGGCTAGGCAGGTTTGAAATCACACGGTGCAGGCTGGAACTCTTGCCAAGGGTGAAAATTGCCGTCCACAGGCAGAATTTCTTCTTCCTCAGGGAAGCCTCAGCTCTGATCTTAAGGCCTCTCAACTGATTGAATCAGACCTATCCAGATTATCTAGGATAATCTCCCTTAAAGTCAGTTGACTTAACTGCATCTACAAGTGTGATTTAGTTGCTGTGCAAAATATCTTCAGCACAAAATCTAGATTAGTGTTTGATTGCATAACTGGGGACTGTAACCTAGCCAAATTGACACACTCAACAGACCATCACACTCAGATCCCAGCTAGGCATGGTCTTGGAGGCCTGTGGGATGCTGCTGTACATTTATTAATGTGACTATTACTCAGCACTTATCACGTCTCTGGCACTGTGCCATTCCCTGCAGTGTATCAGTTAACCCTCAAAACATCCTGTGAAGCAGGTGCCCTTCTTGCCCCTAATTCTACAGATAAGGAAACTGAGCCTTAGAGAGGTGATGAAACCCTGCCCCGCCTTAGCTCTGAGCCATCACTTTCCCTGGCCCCTCCGTGTCCTCTCTGTCTCATCAAGTTCAAATTGCTGTATGTTATGAGAACCATCCTGCCGCTCATAGCCCATTTTTTTTTTTAATGGAGGTACTAGGGATTGAACACAGGACCTCGTGCATGCTAAGCATGCGCTGTACCACTGAGCTCTCCCTGCTGCTCTGGACTTCATCTCTCTCCCGTGAAGTGGCTCCATCCTTTACGGCCTTTCTGGGATTACCACGGAAGGGAGGGACCGTTCTGGAACCAATTTCTCGGGCCTTTGCTGCCACCTAGAGGGAGCGCCGATGTTCACCACGCTCCAGACAGGCCCTCCGGAAGGCAGGTGAGTTTGCAGGTGAGCTGCTGAGGTCCAGAGGGATGGGGGACAAGCAAGGGCGGGGGGGTGGGGGGAGGGCGGTGAGGGGCGGTTCTGGCCCCACTAACAGAAACAATGAAAATCCGCAGGCTCTTGATCCACCTGCTAGCTCAGGTCGCCCAGGTCCCTGCAGAGTCTCCCAGGGTTTCTGGGGCCCCGGGGGTGTTGAGATATCTACTTCTGCTGAGCCTGGCCTCCCGAAAGGTCCCGTCGTCTCCCGCCGCAGCCGGGAGGCCCAGGCTGCCAGGGTGTGAAGGAATCCGGGAACTTCTCTCCCCCGTTAGGTCACCTGACAGGTCTGCAGTGCCGCTCAGGCTCCCAAGGGGACCCGCCCACTCCGCCTGGGGAGGAGGAGGCCCGGGGGACGAGCAAAGGAGGCGGGAAGAGGGGCGAAGTCCGAACAGGACCCAGGAGAGCGGCGGGTCCTGACTCTCCGCTCGCAGCCCCGCCTCTCGCCCCGCCCACCACAGACCCCGCCCACCACAGGTCCCGCCCCCATCGGCCATCAGTCCCGCCCATTCAGTCACAGGCCCCGCCCCCGGCCCCGCCCCTTTGTTCTGAGCGAGGCCACCAGGTGGCGCCGCGGAACGCACAAGGGCAGCAGCTCCGCAGCTGGAAGAAGCCGCCGCTGCCCAATCCGCGCCTTTTGGTTCAAGAACCTGCTGGTGGTGGGTGGGTTCGTGTGGAGTGGGAGGCGGAGACCGAGGCTGAGAGGCCACGGCAACACCCGCAGTGGCCAACCTGCCAGGCAGTCTAGTCAGCCATCCAGTCAGTACGGTCAGCCACCCAGTCAGCCTGCCAATCCCGTCAGCCCGCCTGTCAGTCAGTCCCGTCAGTCCACCTGTCAGTCAGTGACCCAGTCAGCCTGTCATCCTGTCGGTCATCCTGTCAGCCAGTCTTGGCGTCCAGGGAGTCGGTCCAGTCAGCCCGTCAAGTCACACGGCCCGTTGGTCCCGCAGTTTCCCCGTCGGGCCTCCTCAGCCGTGTCGCCGCGTGGCCGTGTGCTGGGAGGCGGGGGCCGTGCGGGGCGGCGGCGGGGCGCGCGGCCGGGCTTTCTTGGGGCGGTCGGGCCTGCGGGAGCCACGCGCTGCAGTAGACGGCCAGGCGGGCCGGGTCCTCGCGGGGCCTCTCCTCTCGGGCCGGGACGCCGCCGCCGCCGCGCTCCCCTTCCGTCGGCGCGGGGGATGGGGGTGAAAGCGGGCGGGGGCGGCTGGCGCGAACGGATCAGGGTTCGGCTTCGGGCTCCCTGGGAAGACGCGGGCCGGGAGGAGGGAGGGGCGGGCGCGGCCTGGGCCCCAGGGCCCGAGGAGTGACTGGCTGAGCCCCGCTCCTCTGCGGGCTCCGCACCCCGAGGCGGAAACTGAGGGGCGGGAAAGTCGGCCCGGGACGCGGCGGGGCGAAGGGCGGAGCGGGGCCTCCGAGGGAAACGCCCTGGGCGTGGCCTTCGGGCTCCGGGGCCCGGGGAGGAGGCGGGTGGCTTCGGGGACCCAGGGGACGACGGCCTCCCCTCCGTCTGCCGCGTCTCTTCCCGTCCGTCGAGGCCCGGACGCTCTCCCGCCACCGCTGGGCCTACAGGCTGCTGGCGGGGGAGGGGCTGCTCCTGGCCGCGAAGGGGGTGCGGGGGGTGGCGGGAGGAGACGGGGGGGGCGGGGAGGTGGCCCCTCCTTCGGCCGCCGTCAGTCGGACGCCCACCACGTGCTAAGTGTGCGCGGCGGGCAGCGACAGGGGACAACAGCATAGCGGCTGCCCTGTCACCGAGGGCGGAGTGTCGGCTGTGGTCAGAGCCGTCAAGGGGACACAAAAGAGAGTAAACAAGTTGACTGCGGCCAACATCGTGCGGTGAGGGGAGCAGCGGGAGCAGCGAAAACGCTGAGGGAGAAAGTGAAGCAGGGCAGCGTGGGAAGGCCCCCTGGGCAGGTGACACTCAGTCTAAGATCTGAAGGAGGAGGAAGCAACCATGGCGTGGGGAGAGCCTTTCAGACTGAGGGAGGAGCTTCACCCCCTCGCTCCTTCCTGTGTTAGGATGTGCCCGGTACTGCTCTAGTTGCTAGAAGAGCGGAGATAAATAATAGAAGGGAAGTTCTTTCTCTCATGGAGTTTTTGTTCAAGTGGAAGGAGACTGAAGACGAACAACTAGGGAGTGATGAATGCGGTAAAAGAAATAAAAACAAGCTTATGGGATAGGAACTGACTAAAGATCAGGGGACTATGGGAGGCGAGGTGGTAAGGGAAGGCCGCTCAGAGACCCGAATGAAGAGAAGGAGCCAGACATGCAAAGATCTGGAAGAACATCTGGAAGACAGAGGGAAGTGGGAATGAGTTTAGCAGGTTTGTGGTGTATGGTGGGAGTGTGATGGGCATTGAGGTTCAGGGACCGGGTAACGAAGGGAACGGCAAAGCTAGGAGAGTGGTTTGGATTTTATGAGAAGGTGTTGGGAAGCTGATGGAGAGACACGGACATCGGAGGAATGTGAGAGGTCTGATCCCTCCAGCTCCTCTGGGTGTGGAGTGAAGGGGTGGGAGCGTGGGAGTGGAAGCAGTCGGGAGGCTACTGCACTAGTTCAGGCAGGATGATGTTGGCCTGGATGTGGAGATGGAGGCAAGTGATCAGATAAATCTAGGGGCTGAGCTGATAGGAGGGACTTGATGACTATTTCGATGTGGGGCAGGGGGTGAAGAAGAAGGATTCCTCTTTGGATTTTAATTCCAGATGGATGGTAATATTGAGTTGGAGTGGGCAGTAGAGACAGGTTTAGGGGTGGAAAATGGGAATTCAGTTTTGGAGAACTTACAGAGATTTCTGTTAGACAGGCAAGTGCAGATGCCCAGCAAGCTGTTAGCTCTCTGAACCTGGAGCTCAGAGGAGAGGATTGATCTAGAGATAACATTTGGCTTGGGGCACGGGACTGTGCTGGTTAGGCCAACAGGGACAGCACTGTTCAAGGCACTAGGTTCACTATTCACAAGGTTGGGCTGACATCACACTAAGTCTATAACATTTTTAACACTCCAAAAAGGAACCCAGTATCTGTTAGCAGTCATTCCCCACCCTCCCCTACCCCCAGACCCAGACAATCACTAATCTGCTTTCTGTCTCTGTGAATTTGCCTATTCTGGACATTTTATATACGTGGAGTCATACAATATGTGGCCTTTTATATCTGTCTTCTTTCACTCAGCATAATGTTTCCAAGTTATATCCATGTTGTAGTATATATCAATAATTCATTCCTGTTTTTGTTTGAATAACATTCCATTGAGTGAATAGGCTACATTTTGTTTATTCATTCATCTGTTGATGGGCATTTGGGTTGTTTCCACTCTTTGACTATTATGAATAATGCTGCTCTGAACATTTGTGTACAAGTATTTGTGTGACTATATATTTTAATTGCTTTTGGGCATATATTTAAGAGAAGATTCTCTGGATCATACTCTATGTTTAACTTTTTGAGGAACTACCAAGCTGTTTTCCAAAGAGGCTGCACCATTTTACATTCCCACCAGTAATGCATGACAGTTCTAATTTCTCCATATCCTCGTCAACACCTGTTACTTCCATTATAAAAAAGCCATCCTAGTTAGTGTGAAGTGGTATCTCATTGTGTTTTTAGTCTACATTTCCCTAATGACTAATGATATTGAGCCTCATTTCATGTTTGTTGGCCATTCATATATCACTGGAGAAATTTCTTTAAGTTTTTTGCCCATTTTTAAATTGAGTTTTTAATTGTGGAAGTTAAAAAAATGTTTTTATCAGATATGTGATTTGCAAATATTTTCTTCCATTCTGTAGGCCTTTTTACTTTATTGTGTCCTTTGAAGCACAAATTTTCACTTTTTGATGAAATCCAATGTATTTTTTCTTTGGTTGCTTATGTTTTAGCTGTCATATCTAAGAAACCAAAATATTAAGATTTATATCTATGTTTTCTTGTAAGAGTTTTATAGTTTTAACTCTTACAGTTAGGCTTTTTATCTGTTTTGAGTTAATATTTGTATATTGTGTGAAGTAGGGGTCTGACTTCATTCTTTTGTATGTGGCTATCCAGTTGTCCCAGCACCATTTATCGAAGACACTATCCTTTCCCCATTGAACATTGAATGTTCAATTCAGTAACACCCCATTGAATATCTTGGCACCCTTGTCAAAAATCACCTGATTGTACATCTATTCCTACCATTTTTAGCTCTGTAATTTAAGCCTTGGTTTTCTCATCTGCGAAAAGGTGACAATAATATCCAAGGCTGACTTATCCATCAGGCATAGGAGGCACAACATCTAGGGCCCATGACATTTTTAGGGCTCTCGTTTCACCCCTTTTCCCAGAAGCCCTTGCTCTCTCCTGTTTGGGTGGCTTCCTCTGGTAGGACTTGGAACACTGCAGGTATTGTGATAACAGACGTGACTGCCAGGGTGGGTGCCTCCTGCAGGTGACCTGTCACCTTATCTGCTCTACCCTCTTCTCTCCCCTGCCTTTTCTGGCTTACTTCCTAGAGTAGAATTATCCCAGGGCCAAACATTAACTGTGAAACCATAAAACCATGTGAAGCTCAGGTGGCTTCCAGTGGCCTGGACTCTGATGCCCTGTTATCGAGAAATGTTGCTTCACCTCCCTGTGGATAGGGTGGGTGGAGTGGCTGGAATGATGGGGGAGGGTGCCCAGCACTTCAGGCTTCTGCCCTGGCAGAGCAGTGGGCAGAGGATGCTGCTATTGCTTGAGGCTCAAGTCAGGGCTCTTTAGATCTGATCTTTGGGCCTCGGAGAGAGAACACAGCAGCATCTTTCAGCATCAACAGAAGATGTGCCCTCAATTATGCAATCAGGAACTTAGCTTTTACTAAAAAAAATACAGCTTTTACTCCTTTTTTCTCCCTGCTAAGCAAGTTGGTGCAGGGGGAGGGGTGGAGGGGGTGAGGGGAACAGGCTGGAGCAAGTAGGACCAAGTTCAGTGTCTCCTGGCCCCTTATAATCTCTACAAAAATGTATTGGTCTGCACTGCACTGGACTGTTGTTTCCTTAGAGAATGATGATGGAAGAGGGGAGAAAAATGGCCCGAGATTCTAGAGGGGTGAAGCCCTGAGCAGGCTGGAGCCAGTGTGAAGGTATTTATAAAGTGTGTTGGTGTGGAGGCTGCAACAGGCTGCCGTTTCTTAAAAAGTTGGTGAGGCTATGGTTTCACTGTATGCCACACACCCCAAAGCCCAGGATTGGGAGGTGAAAACTCTGGTGTGTGGTTTGGGCTCTACCGCTAAGTTGCTTCATGACCTTAAGGAGATTGTTTCACCTCCATGTTAAGTGCTTCATGTGCCAGTTAAGTGGTTGGCCTGTTTTCAGGGTTCCTGTGAGGATCCAAGGAGCTAAGAGAGCTTCCAAGTACTTTGGAGAGTTGGAAACATTTCCTCGAGGTCAGGCCTTATTTCTCAGCTTGGTGAAAGGCATTTCAAATGTTCTAGCATCCTCAACAATGAACCCGTGCATAGGATAAAATGTTGAACACAGCACAGTTTCTACTTCCAAGAGGAGTAACCAAGTACAAAGAAGTAGCCACAGGAGCAGTCACTACTACAACCCCAGGCAGTCTGTGCTAATGCTTCCCACTAGCATATAGTGTAGTGTATTGAGGTGATCAGAGGGCTGTGGTCATAGGGCTTTTGGGACTCAGAAAAGGTTTGATGGGGGGAGTGAGGATTGGTAGAATTTAGTTAGGGGGAGAGGGAATTTGATGGGGGGGACTAGAGCACCCTGGGCAGAGGGTGGGGGGAATGGCACCTGGACCTTGTAGGCAGCAGAGGAATAATGTCCCACCAGAGTACGAATGGTAAAGATTAAAAGGGAAATCAGGAGTAACCAGGTTAATTTTTGAGTGCTTTCTGGAACTGACCCAGCCCAATGGTTAATCTTTTGACCCTTGAGAAATTCCTTGGACCCTGTCCCAGGCATACATACACACAACTAGAGGACCCAGAGGGGCCCAGAGCAGAGCTGAGGGGAAAGCTGAAGTCACCCCGTCCAAGCATGACCCCTTACCAGAGGCAAAACGGAGGCCAGAAGAGGACAAATAGAGGGACTGACGTTTTCTGGGGAGTTAGTGGCAGAGCAGGAATTTGAACTCAGGTCTCCTGAGTCTAGATCATCATCAACTGAGTCTTAAAAGTGGGCTTGATTTTGGAGGCTTTCTGCCTAGTGTTGCGTAAGCTGGCAAGTTTGGATCCTGCCTTGTAAGTGTAGCTGTATGTATTTGTTGATTGTTTCTGGGTGCAGGGGCCTTGGTTGCATGCTGGCTAGGCTCCTGCACGTAACGAGGGTAGGCAGTTCCCTGTGTCCAGGGATTTCAGGGGTGACCAGAGGCCCTCTGTGTTCCTACCTGACTAACTGATGGCTAACATTACATTGGTAGATCATCATGCCCGAGGCTCTAGGCTTTGATCTCTTTTGAAACTCTGCTCCGTCCTGGGAAGGAGAACATATGAAGTAATCTGTGAATCAGTTGACAATAGCTTGGTATAAATGGGGTGAGCAGAGCCTTTTCTGAGAGTTAGTACTGATGGGGAAAGAAAGCATGAACGTATTCAGAGCTACAAAAAGATAAGGAGAGCCTGGGAGGCCCAGCCTTTACTGTCTCATTTAGAGGTTAGGAGCTTGGTTTTAGAATCAGGCAGAATTTTTTTTCTTATTAAAAGAACAGTATCTCTTTATTACAGAATACTGTACAGGAAATACTGAGGGCAAAATATCAGCAGAAATGAACTCCACAGTCCCATTCTCCTTTTCCCCCTTAGACGGCCCTTCTCTAAGCTTATTCTGTGTGTATGTGGGTGTGGATAATGTACATGTATGAGTATATATGTGGATATTGTTTGTAAGTACGCTGTATGCATGTAAGTAAAAGATAATATGTAATCTCCTTGATTTCACTCTGGTCTGGGAAGTATATGCCTATGGATATCTCAAAGCAGGGCCTCTGTGCTGAACTGGCATGCCAATTTGTTTTCATATTCTCTCCTGTCATTCTTCATTACCCTCTAGAGCTGGGTAAATTTGCCCTAGAAAAAAGCAGAGCAAATTTTTTCCTGTAAAAGGCCAGATAGTAGATATTTTGTTTTATGGGCCATATGGTTTCTGTCACAACTACTCAGCTCAGCTATTGCAGCACAAAGTATGTAAATGAATGGGTGTGGCTGTGTTCCAATAACTATTTATAGACACCAAAATTTGAATTTCATATAATCTTCACATGTCGCAAAATAGTATTCTTCATTTAATTTTTCAATCATTTAAAGATGTAGAAACCATTCTAAACTTGTGGGCCATAGAAAAACAAGTGGTGAACTGGAATGCTGGACTTAGCCAATGAGCTGCTAAGGCAGTGGCATCCAACAGAACTTTCAGATCTGATGGAAATGGTCTACATTTGTGCTGTCACAAAAAGTAGCCACAAGCCACCTGTGGCCACTGAGTACTCGAAACATGGCCAGTGCAACTGAGAAACTGAGTTTTCGATTTTATTTCATTTTAACTAATTTAAATTTAAATAGCCACATGTGGCTTGTGACTCTTGGATAGGGAATTATTTTTCGAGGGTTGCTGTAACAAATTACCACAAACTGGATGGCTTAAGACAACCGAAACGTATTCTCTTACAGTTCTGAAATCAAGGTGTTAGCAGGGATGGAAGGCTCTAGGGAGGAATCTTTCCTTGCTTCTCTCCTAGCTTCTGGTGACTCCTGGTAATCCTTGGCATTCCTTGACTTGTAGACACATAACTCCAATCTCTGCCTCCGTTGTCACATGGTGTTCTCCCTGTGTGTCTGTGTCTCTGCTTCTCTGTTTATAAGGACACTAGTCATTGGGTTGAGGGCCCATGCTAATCCAGTATGACCTCATTCTAACTAATTACATCTGCAAAGACCCTATTTCCAAATAAGGTCACATTCTGAGGTTCTAGGTGGACATGAATTTTGGGGGACACTAATCAACTCATCATAGACAGAGTAGCTCTTAGCATGATTCTCAAATTTGGTGTCCATCAGAATCACCTGGAGGGCTTGTTGAATGGCAGATTGCTGGGTCCCAATCCCAGAGTTTCTGCTGGCTAGGTCTTGCCTGTCTAACAAATCCCGGTGATACTGATTCTACTTTTCCCAGGAACTGCACTTTGAGAACTCCTGCTCTAAAAAGCTCCTGTTAGTTTGTTATGTCTGCCATAACAAAGTATAGTCGTCCCTCCCTATCTGTGGGGGACTGGTTCCAGGACCCACCCACCCCTCCAAGCACGGACACCAAAAATCCAGGGGTACTCAAGTCCTTTGTATAAAATGGCCATCTTTATGTTTGCATGGCGTTCTCCCTATACATGTTTCTGTGTCCAAACATTCCCTTTTTATAAGGGCACCAGTCGTATTGGATTAGGACCCACCCTAATGACCTCATTTTAAATTGATTACCTCTATAAAGACCCTATCTCCACGTAAAAAGTCACATTTTGAGCTACTGGAGGTTAGGACTTCCACATACCAAGTCTGGTGGGACACAATTCACCCAACAGCAGAGCTTGACTGTGAATTTGGCACCTTGAGCTAGGGGTACCTTCTTGGAGGCTCTGTGTACAAGATGACCTTGCTTCTCTTGTTTTTTGAACTTTGGATGGAAGCTGGCTTGGAGGGCTCTTGCAGCACTAGGAGGCAGGGTCTCGGCTTCCAGTTTTGCTCTCTTGACACCTGATCCTTGGTCAGATCACTCGTCTTGAGGCTTTAGTATCTCTCTGATATTTGGTTAGTCTTGACAATCTATGATTCCCAGGTGGCAAGACAAGTTTAGCTTTGGTCAGTTCTCAACTATCTTGTAGACTTTTGATTTGTGCTCATGAGACCAATGTTGGAAATTTGATTCTTAAGGGACTCACTGATTTTTTTCTGTGCTCCATTATTTTTTCATTCATCCTTTCACTAAATACGCATTGAGCATCTGTTGTGTACTAGACATTGCGCTCAACAGGACAGAGTCCCTGCCCTTTTGAGCTCAGTCTGGTGGGGAAATAGATATATAACCAAATAATCAGGAACACATTTGATGAATGCTATAGCTGTGTTGTAAATATCACGTGCTCTGGGTCTGGGGAGAGTAAGCTGGGTGGTTCTGCCTGGAGGTGTCGGAGAAGGCTGTAGCGTGGAGATGAGCTGTATCTTAAAGGCTGAATAGCAGTTCTACAGGGAGAGAGAGAGAGAGACAGAAGAGGAATTCTAAGCAGAGGGAACAGCTTGTGCTATTCCTAATGGTAGGAAAGACTAATTAGATCATGGCTGGTGCTCTGAGACATGTGGACGACTAGTAGGAGATAAGGCTGGAAATGTGGTTTCAGATCTCATTTTAAAGGATGTTATCTGTCAGGCCAAGGAGTTCAGACTTTATCCTGAGATGAACATGAGGGCAGTGCTGGAGTTAGGGGCCAGTCCAACAGCTCAGATGAGTGATGATGAGGTCTGCACCAAGGCAAAAGTCATGGTGATAGAAAGAGGACACACTCAAGAAATGTTGAACAGGTCTTTACCTTGGGCCATTGGGTGTTTGGTTGTGCAGTGGCTGCTCAGGGAAGAGGAGCGGGGGTTTGGCTGGAGAAAGTAATGACTTCTGTTTTGGACATATTGCATTCAGGGGCTCTGGGCACCCCCAGGGAGGCGTGTGCCGTCAGCTTGTGAACTATATAGGTCTGGAACCCAAAGAGGGGCAGAGGCCATCTCCTGCTCACTGCTCCAGTCACTCTACCCTTCTGTCACTTCTTAGCTTGGGCCAGCCATGCTCATCCCCACCTTAGGGCCTCTGGTTTTCTGCACAGCTGGTTCCTCTCATTCTTCAGTTCTCAGCTCCCTGAGGGCAAGGATCTTCACTGTTTTGTTCAGTGCTGCATCCTCAGGGCCAAGCACAGTGCCTGGCACATAGTACTGCTCAGTGAATGTCTGCTGAATGAATAAATGAATGGTAGCTAAAGTCTAGAAATGAAGCAAGGGGAAGGGATGCACATTAACATTAAAAGGCTCTGAGGTGAATCTGAAGGCAGAGCAATTCTCTTCATGGTTGGCACTGGAATCCCTTCTGTGTTATTATTTTTGTTGATAACAATCACATTAAAAATGATAATGTAAGAATTAGAGTAGATGGGCTCAAATTTCCCTCTTATTACTTGTGTGATCTGGGGCCAGTACCTCAGTTTCCTCATCTGTAAAATGGGGATAGTAATAATGGTATCTACCACTCTGAGTTGTTGTGAGGTTAAATGAGATGATGCTATATAGACAGGCACAGAGTAAGTGCTCAATAAATAGTAGCTATAATTATTAAATGATCATTACCTTATGTCAGGCACTGTGCTAAGGATTTTCAATGCAAGTTCTTAAAAAATTTTCCCAGTAACTTGGTGAGATAGGAATTTTATTTTTTAAAAATCCATGTTTCATAGTTGAGGCATGGAGGCTCAGAAAGAGGAAATCACTGAGTCACACATTTACCATTTGGGAGGTGGAGGCTCTGGGAATTAAGCCCAGGATTCTCTAGCTTTAATGCTGTTGCGTGAAACCATCGCACCACACTGCAGGCCCTCTGCAGGGGTGACCCTGGAGTCCCAGCATGGTCAAGTGAGCTGGCCGCAGAGGCTGATCAGAACTCAGGGGTGGTTGCTCTCTCTCTCTCGCCTTCCAAGTTGGCCCACACTCTGTCTATGGAGGGTGTATCTATCTACCTTTACTTTAACCACTGCCCCCCGCATCCGCTGTGTACATCTCTCTAAATAAATCTACTTTTACTCAAAAGAAAAACCTCAGGGGTCCTGCTTCCTAGACTTTAGCCTTCCTGAGTTTGAGTAGGCCTCTGTAGAAGGGCAGAAGAAAGGGTATCCCAACAAGGGCACCCCAAGATCAGTCTTCCTGCCTTTGACTGGGAAGGCTGGGCAGGGGACCTGGGAGACCTTGTGACATGTACAGCCTGGTGCCCCACACCAACCTATAGACCAGAATGTTTCTAACCAGTCATCACATTTCTCTCCTTTATCTAGAACCTTTGGGTAGGATAAGCGGTTTCAATTAAAACAAGACCTGCCTCTTTGAACAATCAATCTTTCATTATCCTGCTGCTCACTAACCTTGGTTGATATCATGATAAGTATGAGGAAATGATTTTTGAAGTAGTTCATTGACAACAAAGTTTTCTATGGATACAGTGTTTTATATGTACACAGATACACATGCACATACTGCTCACTGCAGACACACAAACACGTGCCACCAGGGTGTGCGTCTGCACCGGTCCGCATGCTCTGGGAACACAAACCATCTTGCGAGGAACTTGCCCTATGTGCAAGGGCTCTTATCTACCCAGTTGTGCACACATAGCAAAAATTAAAACAAAGCAACCACACACACACTCAAGCCTTCATATGACTTAAATTTGAAAGGACAGAGAATAAAAGAATAATAAGAACATAAGTTTCCATTCATGGAGTACTGGGAATTGTGTTAAGCACTTTACGTATACTGTCTCACCTAATCTTTATGACAACCCTTTCATGATCTGCTTGTTTCCCACTGGGAGACTGAGGCTGTGGTGAAGTCTGGATGCCCCAGGGGTTTGTATGCACATCAAAGTCTGGAAGCCTTGTGATATAGCTTGTCTGAAGTCACTCAACTAGTAAGTCACCAAAGCAAACATTGAACTCAGCTGTGTTCTGAGTACAAAACTTTGTTCTTAACCAAGATCTTACCCACGTGTATTTCCATGATGGGGACAGAGAGAAGAAACAGATTTAATTTTACTGAACAACAGTGTGTCACATCTTCCATAGCCATCATCCTCAGCTTAGGAGGGGCAGCTGTTTTCCTAACACATCATTTAAATGGTAATTTATTTATTACAGCCTGTCCCACTAGGCTGTAATCTCCATTTGGGCAAGTGTCTAACTTTTATCCTCCACTCTATCCCTATCCTTGACACAGAACTGGCACACAGTAGGTGCTCAATAAACATTTGTAAAATCAGCAAATGTGTGGATTAGTCTAAGGGTCCTGTGGTAATGGTGTTTGATTTCATTTTATTCCATGCTCTGGCCCTGAAAAAATTGCAGCACCAGCCTCACAGCTAACGCTTTAACTCTTTAGATCCCAGCTTACTCAATTTGTTTGACTTAGTGTTGAGATCTGGCTGAGTCCCTAACATTTTTCAAACAATGTTCTTCAGCTCTTCAGTGGTGTTTAGGTTGCGAAAGGCAACCAACAACTCTGGGGTCATCGGCTCTTTTGTTCATCCAGGGAAGTCACCCGAAAATACTTGAACCGTCTCATATGTGTATTTTTAGATCTTTCAAGACCATTCAAATCCATGGTCTTCTCTTTTGTGAAGTAAGCCAGGAAGGCGTAATTATCCTCATTTTATAATGAGAAAAACTGAGACTCAGATGAGTTAGAGGTACATAGAGGTCTACAGCAACAAAGCATTTCCTAGGATAGGTGTGTTGTTACTCCTTCCCATATCTGAGACAGATGTTAATCATTAATGACCTTCTTTCCACGAACTCAAACTCTACCTCAGAATCCTACTGAATGCAATGTTCTAGTTGGCTATTACCAGTTCATTGAAGTTGACACTTGAGATGAAGATAATCTGTAGCTGATGATCCTTGCTTCTGTGATCAGGCAGTTTTATAGAAAAAAAGATTAATTTATTTTTCAAGAAGGTCTGAAACTCATAGATCGTCAATACCAGCTCACTCTACCACCTGGAAACATCAGTGGTATTATACTATTTCTCCTGTCTTCCCCCATTTTATTCACCTTCAGGCTTTCTGATCTCGATTGTCCTGATTATGCTTGAAGTATGTTAGGAAGAAGGGAGGCCCCCAGGACTTCAAGGGAGCCCCATAACAGGGCTTCCTGACTCCTAGTCATGCCTGTTGTTTCTTCTAGTTCTTAGCTTCTGCTGACTCCCACCCCTATCCAGTGACTGCAGGCCCAGACAAGATACAGAGCCACTGAATAGCCTTGGGAGGAAGCATCTCAGTGCAACGCTAGGTCTCACCACAAGGTGGCGCTGCAACTCTCTTTTCTTTTCTGTCTTGATGGGAAATGTCTAAATGTGTACACTGTCACTCAACAAATAGAATTGTGACCAAGGTGTGGCTTCACAATTTAAATATATGATTTCATTGACCATCCTATTTCAAATTCTATTAGGTTTCAGATAGTTACAAATCATTTTGTTTCCTTGCTGTGCCTTTAAGATAATGGCAGTACGTTACACTAGAAAGAATGGGGGATCTAAACCCTAAATCTCATCTTACACATACAGACTTCAGAGAACTTTCTGCTATATCCTAGGTTCCTTCTTTTTATTGGCTGTTTGATATATGCAAGATAATATAATACATGCAGTGGGACCATGAAAACTCATGGGTTAGTATTCATATTGCTCTCAAAGCCTAGAGAGCTTTCCAGCTTTCCTCATTTCCTGGAGGCCCCCTATCTCCCCCTTGCTACCTATTCCTTTACTGCAGCTGCACAGGGTGACCTGGGTTTCCCCAGCCTCCTCCCTGTTCACATCTCTGTGCCTTTGCTTACGTTCTCCCTCATTCTTTCTCATTCTGTGGAATCCTCCCCACCCTCCAAGGCCCACCTCCAGGCTGCCCCCTCCCTGAAGTCTTACCTGATTATATATACAGTTACATTAGTCCTTTTTCTTTTTAAAATTATAAATAGTGCTGCAATGAACATTCTTATGCCTGTTCTTTAGGGCATATGTGTAAAGCATAAGAGTTTCTTTAGGATAGATACCTAGAAGTGGAAGTGCTTAAAGCTGTATGCATATCTCTACTTTTACTAGGTTTGACAGAATTTTATCCAAAGTATTTGTACTAACTTATACTCCCATCAGTAATGCATTAACACTCATACTTCTTCACATTCTCTCTAATATCTGCTATTTTTACTCTTTTCTATCATATTGACAAATGTAATAGGTGTAGAGTAAAATTTTAAAATGTGTATTTCCCTTATTATTATTGAGGTGGAACTTTTTTTATATCATCATTGGTCCTTTGGGTTTCCTCATTTTGAATTGCCTGTTCATATCCTTTACCACTTTTTCCCCACATTGGTCATTTTTTTCTTATTGAATCATAAGCCCTCTTTATATATTCTGGATGTTTATTTTTGTGCATCTGTTAGTTCCCTGTCTTCACAGACTTCATATTCAAATGAAGAGAACAGACAATGAAGTATGATGGGTGCTGTGAGAAGTATAGATGTCTACAGGGGCATGGGGAGGGTACTTAATGCCAGATTTTAGGGGCAGTGGGAGCTTCTCAGAAGTGACATTTAATCTGAGATCCTGGTGAATGAGGGAGCCAGCTGGGGAACTGAGCCATTTTGTCTTCCTCTTTTTATCTCCCCAGCAACACTTTTCCCACACAGTACCCTCCACTTGAGCCCTATCTAGTGTTTGTGGAAGTAAAAGGGAATTTCAGGCAGAGGAGAGATTTTGGGCAGGTAGGAACTATTGTAGTCTCTCTCAAATTTTACTCAGCTAAAGAGTCTAGGGGAATTCATCTTCCACTGTGCAGTGCTTGGGACTTCATAAGTTTTAGAATTGATCTAGACCTAAGAGGCCATTGATTCTAATCTTTCACCCAGTGAAAGATTTCATCCCCTGTATGAAATCTTAGATGGATGGTCAACCCACTTCTGTTTAATCCTTGAGGCTGGGAAGCTCATTCCTTCCATGAGCCATCCCATTCTTTTTGCAGATTAACTGGTTGTTAGAAATCTCTCCCTTCTATTGGGTTCTGTGCCCTTTCCACTCATTATTTCCTGTCTTCCTACTGGAAACACAAAAAACTTATGTTCTTTCCACCTAATCACCCTTCAGTTGCCTAAAGACAATAACCTTGTGTGTTTTGGGCCTCCTTTTCTCCAAAATGAAATATTCCTAGTCCAATCAACCTCCACTTCCATTCTCAGGCATTCATAGGTCATCTTTCCAACTCTGTGGGTCTTTGTTAATGACCTTCGGTGGTTGGAGGGGAGACTTGACTTCTCTTGAGGAGCCTGGGAAGAAAAGGTAGCCCTAGGGTATCTATATACACACATGTGTGGGAAAATAACTGCCTTGGGCTGTGGTACTCAACCTTGATTGCATATTGGAACCACCTGGGGAATTTTTCCTTTTATTATGCTGTAACAAAATGGTAGTTTATTAATTCATATTTTATTGTAAATCACGTATCTTTCACTGTAGTTTTTAGAGAAAATATTTTAATTTACGTACAATAAAATTCACTCTCTTTTGGTATTTAGTTCTATGAGTTTTGACAAAAGCAGAGTCATATAACTACCACAATCAAGATGTGGAAAATTTCCATTCCATCATCCCCCCAAATTCCCTCACTCTGTCAATTTGTAGTAACTCTCGTTACCCTTACCCCTGGCGATCTGTTCTCCATTACTATACTTTTGTGTTTTCCAGAATGTCATATAAATGAAACAATATAGTATGTAGCTTTTTGACTCTGATTTCTTTCCTTTAGTGCAATTCATTTGAGATTCATCAGTGTTGTTGCATGAATCAATAATTTGTTACTTTTTACTGATGAATAATAATCCATTTTATGGATATACTCTTATCCATTCCCTAGTTCAGGGATATTGTTTCCAATTTTTGGCATGTACACGTTTTGTGTGAACATAGATTTTCGTTTTATTTGAGTAAATAGCTCTGAATGGGGTTGCTGAGGCACATGCTAATTATGTATTTATACATAATTTCTTTTCTTTATAAGAACATGTCAAACTGTTTTCCAGACTGGCTGTACCACCATTTTAGATTCTCTTACAGCAATATATGAGAGTTCCACTTCCTCCACATCCTCTCCAACACTCGATATTGTGCTTTAAGTGTCAAGTATAAGAACTCCTTGCCTAGCTCTAGATCATGAAGAATTTCTCCTACGTTTTAAAGTTTTATAGTCTTCTATTTTACATTTACAACTATGATAGTTAATTTTTAATTTTTAAAATTTTTTAGTTTTTTTTTTTTTTTTGCGGGGAGGGGAGGTAACTAGGTTTATGGTTTATTTAGTATTTATTTATTCTTAGAGGAGGTAAGGGGGATTGAACCCAGGACCTCATTGCTGCTAAGCATGTGCTTCACCACTTGAGCTATACCTTCCCTCCAATTTTTTTAATGATAGTTAATTTTATATAAGGTTGTGAGATTCAGGTTGAACCTCATTTTTGTGTGTGTAAGGATGTCTAATTTTCTGCACACCATTTATTTTATTAGTCAAATAGAAGTAACTTTTATTAGTCTAATGAGCAGGGAGGAGCACCAGTGTCTCAACTGTGCCTTCCTCTAACTCAATGCTTCCTTTACCTTCATGAGCACATCACATGGGTATCTGTTAATGCAACTTCTGGTCCAGCAGGTCTGAGGCGGTGCTGAGACCCTGCATTTGTTTTGTTTTTTCTTTCCTAGCACCACTTATAAAAAATTTGCAGTTCCTTGATGACATAATGTTGACCATCTTTTCATATGCTATTTCCAACTGTACATTTTCTTTGGTGAGTTGTCTATTTACGTCTTTGGCTTATTTTTAAATTGAATTTGTTTAAATTGTTTTTTTTTAAATTGAATTTTTTTAAACTTAAATTTAAATTGTTCACTTTCTTTTTTTTTTAAATGAAGTATATATTTACAATGTTGTGTCAGTTTCTGGTATATAACATAATAGTTCAGTCATACACATACATACATATATTCATTTTCATATTCTTTTTCATTATAGGTTACTATGAGATACTAAATATAGTTCCCTGAGCTATACAATATAAGCTTGTTGTTTATCTGAGTTGTTCATTTTCTTATTGTTGAGATTTATGAATTCTTTGCATATTTGAGATAACAGTCCTTTATCAGATGTGTCTTTTACAAATAATTTTTCCTTTCTGTGATTTATCTCCTCATTCTCTTGACAGTGTCTTTCTCAGAGTAGAATTTTTTAATTTTAATGAAGTCCAGCTTATCAATTATTTCTTTTATGGATTGTGCCTTTGTTGTTTTATCTAAAAAGTCATTATCATACCCAAAGTTACCTAGATTTTTTTGCTGTATTGCCTTCTAGAAGTTTTATAGTTTTGCATTTTGCATTTAGGTCTACGATCCATTTTGAGTTAATTTTTGTGATGAGTATAAGGTTTGTGTCTAGATTAATTTTTTTGCATAGGAATGTCCAGTTGTTCTAGCATCATTTGTTGAAAAGACTACCTTTCTCTATTGTATTGCTTTTGATCCTTTGTCAAAGATCAATTGACTATGTTTATATGGATCTATTTCTGGGCTCCCTATTCTGTTCTGTTGATCTATTTGTTCTTTTGCCAATGTCACAGTCTTAATTACTGTAGTTTTTTAGTAAGTCTTGAAGTTGGGTAGTGTCAGTCCTCCAATTTTGTTCTTCACCTTCAATATTGTGTTGGCTATTCCGTGTCTTTTGCCTCCACATAAACTTTAGACTCAGCTGTCAATATCCACAAAATAACTTACTGGTATTTTGTTTGAGATTGCATTGAGTCTATAGATCAAACTGGGAAGAATGTACAGCTTGACAATACTGAGTTTTTCTATCCATGAACATGGAATATCTCTCCAATTATTTAGTTCTTCTTTCTTTGCTTTCACCACAGTTCCTCATATAGATCTTATATTAATTCTGTTAGATTTATACCTAAGTATTTCACTTTTTTGGTACTAATGTAAATGGTGGTATTTTAAATTTCAAATTCCAATTATTCATTGCTGGTATATAGAAAATCAATTGACTTTTGTATATTAATCTTGTATTCTGCAACCTTACTATAATCACTTATTAGTTACCCCAGCACCATCTGTTGAAAAGGTACAAAAGGCTATCTTTCCTTCTTTTGCACCTTTGTCAGAGATCATTTGGGTATATTTATGTGGGTTTATTTCTGGGTTCGCTATTCTATTCCACTGACCTATGTACCATCCCTCTACCAAATATTCTCTTAACTACTATCATTATATAGTAGTCCTTAATATCAGAAAGTGCAATTCCTCAATTCCTCCCACTTTATTTTTCTCTTTCAAGAATGTTTTAGTTATTCTAGGGTCTATGTCTTTTCATATAAATTTTAGAATGAACTTTTTTTTTTAACAAAAAACCCTTACAGGGATTTTGTAGGAAGTATATAAATCTACAGATAAATTTTGGGAAATCGATATCTTTATTATGTTGAGATTTCCTATTTATCTATATAGGTTTTAATTTATCTTTTGGGTTTTTAACTTTATCTCTTTGTATTTTTTATTGGTTGCTATAGAGGTTATAATATACATACCAAACTTTTCATAGTCTGTTTTATTTTCTAACAGATAGAAACCTGACTACCATATAGATTACTTTATATTCTCCCCTTTATATTATAGGTGTCATCTATATTAAACATATATACATTAAAATTACCCCAGACAATGTAATAATTTTTGCTTTTAAAAGTCATACATATTTCAGAGGTCTTAAGAGGGCAACAATATTCTATTACATTTACCCAGATATTTGCCATTTTTGTTGCTTTTTCTTCACTCCTGAAATTTCAAATTTTCCTTTGGGATTATTTCTCTTCAGCTTGAAGAATTTCCTTTAGCATTTCTTTGGGAGCAGGTCTATCTGTTGTCAGATTCATTGCCACCATATTGGTCATTGTTCAGATTTTGACTTCCTTACAACCTGCTTGCTTTATTTTTTAGGGTCCTCAGGTAGTTGCTTCTTCTCCCCACCCAAGCTTTATTGAGGTATAGTTGGTATACAAAAAACTGTGCATAACTAATATAATACAACTTGTTGAGTTTGGACATGAACACTTATGTAACCATTACCACAATCCAGGGAATAAACATATCCATCACCTCCAAAAGTTTACTTGTATCCTTTTTGTTTTTGTAAGAACACTTAACAGATTTTTAAGTACACACTATTTTATTGTTAATCAGGCACGATGTTGTACAGCAGCCCTCTGGAACTTACTCATCTTGTATAACTGTGCTTTTATACCTATTAAATAACAACTTTCCCTATCCACCTTTCCTGTTCTCTGGTAACCACCATTCTATTGTCCACTATATCTTTGACTATTTTAGATGCCTCATATATGAGGAACCATATGATATATGGCCTTTTGTGACTGACTTTATTTCATTTAGCATTATGTCTTCCAGGTTAATCCCTGTTGTCTCAACTGGCAGGATTTTCCTTCTTTTTAAAGGAAGAATAATATCCCTCATGTGTATGTGTATATGTTTTTGTGTGTATGCCACATTTCATTCATCTAGTCATCTGTCAGTGGACACATTTGGGTTGTTTCCATATTTTGGCTGTTAAAATGAGAGTGAAGAGATCGCTTTGAGACCCTGATTTCTTTTAGATATATACCTGGAAGTGGGATTGCCAGATCATATGGTAATTCTATTTTTAATTTTTGGAAGACCCTCTATAATATTTTTTTGCAATGGTGCTACCATTTTACATTTCCATCAACAGTACATAAGAATTTAAATTTCTCTACTTTCTCCCAACACTTACCTTTTTTTTTGTTCTTGTTGATAATAGCCATTCTAACAGGTAGTTTCTTTTTAACTCATGATTTTCACAAGAATGTGGATGTGACTCTGGTCTAGTAACTGGCTTGACTGCCTCCTTCTCATTGGGCCTGCATGTGAGACGTGTCTCCTCCTGCTGGTGGCTTCTCTGTAGTGGGAGGCTGAATAATGGTCCCCAAAGATACCTACGTCTGAATCCTCAGAACCTGTGAATTTTACTTGATATGGGACTTTGCAGTTGTGAGTAAATTAAGGATTTTAAGATTGGGAGATTATCTTGGATTACTTGGGATTGATTGGGCCCAATTGCATCACAAGTATTCTTGTAAGAGGGACACAGAGGAAATTTTGGCACAGAAGAATTTGAAGGTGAACAAAGGGGCCATGGTCTGTGACGAATGCAGTTCCAGGAGTTGGAAAAAGCAAGCAAATGGATTCTCTCCTAGCGCCACTGGAGGGAGTGCAGCCCTGCTTGATTCAGCCCTGTGGAACTGATTTCAGACTCTGACCTTCAAGTCTGTAAGAATAGATTTTTTTCATTTTCAAATAAAATTTAATAGCAAGGAAAATCTTCATAAAAAGTTCTAAGTAACAAAAGCAGAGCAAAATATACATACACATTAAATGCTCCCTAAATAATTATGTATGCTTCTGCGTATGTGTGTGCACAAGAGCATGTGCATTAAGACGTGTTGTACGTGCGTACAATAACATACATAAAACCTGAAAAGCAGACTGTTAATAGTGCTTATTTTTGAATCCTGGTTGATTTAAAATGCTTTTCAATAGTGATCACATTCCATACCAGATGTGAAGGCTCAGTGACTACAGTTTGATGGTCAACATAGAAGCAGAGATGAGGTACAGAGTTAGAACAAGGAAGACTTGACATTTGTTTCTAGATCCAGTCATGCATACATCCAGCTCCCCATTGCCCTTTCCATAATTTTGTTGAATATACAAATATGTTGCTCACACTGCTTTTTGCTTGTGTTTTCCCTTAGGTATGCTTAAACTGGCTTTCTATCACTTGAATCAAATTTGTGTGTTGTCATAAACCACCAAGTTTGTGGTAATTTGTTAGAGATACCATAGGTAATTCAAAACCTGCCTTCTCCACATCTTCCTTCCCCTCCCTTCTTGGAGCGGCTGGATGTTCAAGTTGCTGTCCTTGTGTTTGTCAATCGTTAATGTGTGCTGTGGTTGAGATTTGGTCTATCACCTTTTCTCTAGGGCCATATACGATACTGAACCAATAAAAATGGAAAGAACCAACCAGACTTTTGGAGTTATATGACACAATAATTCAGATGGATTTCTTTAATCACACATGACTTAAAAAAAACTAAATAGATAATTTAATATTGAACTATTATATAGTTGAAAGTTACTAAAGTAGTAGATCTTAAATGTTCTCACCAAAAAAAGATAATTATGTGAGGTGATGAAGGTGTTAACTAACCTTATGTGGTTACCACTTTGCAGTATATACATGTATCGTATCATCACGTTGTACACCTTAAACTTACACAGTGGTAATACCAATTGATCTTAATAAAATTGGAAGAAAATACTGAATTGACAAAATTGACTAGTTTTATATAAATCAGTACTTTTCCCTCAAAAAGGATTGTTTTAAAATGTAATTTATTTGTTTCTCACCAGATTAACCAAATTTACACTCACTGAAGTTGCTTATTTTTGCTCTGAATTCAGTGATTGTCCCTATTCCACCTCAGGTGTCCTATGGGTAGAATCTGAGGCCAGGTTGCTCCCTGGAGTATCTGGGCTCCCCACCCCAGCTATGAAGAGGAATATTTCCCAGGAATAGGGTGTGACAATGCTCGTAAGGTGATTAGTGTGTCTTGCTTCAGAGACAGGTGTGACTTAAAGAGGGTGGTGCCAGCCTCTTAGGCCAAACTCCTCCTGAATTGAGCAGGTAAAAATGTGCCCCTGCCTGACTCAGAGGAACAAGGGTGCACCAGCCAAAGGCCCACCATTCCTTCCCAAATCTTGGCATCATGGAATGGGGGTCAACCTCACGGATCATCTCAGAACAGGGAGCTCAGGGCAGGAGTGTGACTTCCCCAAGGCTGCACGCCATGACTGTGGCAGAGAATCCCAGGACTCTGCCCTCCACCTCAGGCTGCCTCTTGTTTGGCAGACATTTATTGAGCACCAGCTGTGTGCAGGGTGCTGGGGTGCTCCAACTTGCCTCTGTGCTCCTGGTCTCATGCTGTGCCTTCCACCCCACTTATCCATTTTGCCCCATTGCCCTGGATCATTACCACTGGTCTTTCCAGACACTGCTTACATCACTCTTCTGGAGAGCTTTCCCTGAGCGCCTGCCTCCAGGACACAGCCCCAGTTCAGTGCCCTTTCTGGAAGTTCTAGAACAACCTGTGGGTGTCTTTGTCACACACTTATCACCCTATGTGATACAGAGGTCAGCTCTTTCCATGTTGTCTGCTTCCCGACTGGTCTCTGAGTTTTCAAAGGCGTGGGCCTAGTTTTATCTATCTCTGTATCCCCAACAGTCTCCATAATTCCAGGCACACAGCAGGAGCTAGGTTTATTTTCATTATTAGTAGTATTGCCTTATTAATTGAATACTCAGTATGTTTCAGGCATTGTGCTGAGCATATACCATATGTTACCTCATTAATCATTACAATAACTTTGTGAACCATTTTTCAGAGCAGAAAACTGAGGCTTAGAATGGTTAAGTACTTTATTCAAGGTCATACTACTAGCAAGTGAGAGAGCTTGGACTCATGCTTAGGTTGCTTGGACTCCAACATTCTGTTCAGCAAATTGTTAATGAAAGAATTAATCAATGAATAAAAGGTACCATGCTGGGCCTGTGGGAAACATACAAACAAACCAATACATATTCTGGTTTTAAGAAGGTTTGTGTCCTATTAGGAGAGAAAACAGGTATCTAAATACCTAAGGTTTAAGGCCCATCTCTCACAGGGTCCCAAAGAAGGAGCAATTACTTCCTTTGGGAATGAAACATGGAAAGGCTTCTTGAGGTGAGAGGACATTTGAACCAAGCCTTGTAAGAAGGTAGGTTGGGCAGGTGGAGGTGAAGGTGGGTGGTGGGCAGGACTGTCCTGCACACTCAGTGGAGGTAACAGCACTGGCTAAATGCAGAAGCAGAAGAGAGATACTGGATCAACAACCAGATGATTTGGGCTAAGCTTAGGGTCTGTCGGGAGAGGAGGTGGAGAGGGATGAGAAGCTGTTAGCAAGCTGGCATCAGATGGTGAAGGGCCTCGAACACCAGGCCAAGGCTTTGGTTTTTCTTTGGCAGGAAAGGAGAGCCCCTGATAATTTTCAGGTCTGAGAGTGACCTGGCACATTGCCCAGGATGGATTGTAGAAAGAGGAGACTTGGAGGAAGGAGACCACAAGGATTTGCAGTGACAGTTTGGGGAGAGATGATGGTCTGGAGGCTGTCAGGGGAAGGGGTGAGGAAAACACTAGAAGAGGCATTTCAGAGGCCAAGTCCATGGGCCCAGAAACCAGCTGAAGTGTGAAATGGGGCAAGCATCAAGGAAGCAGCATGGGGGCAGAAGGCTGGAGTTCTGGTTCTACCTGAGCCATGTGGTCTCACTGAGCCTTAGTGACCCATTTATGAGACGTGGAGGACGAGTCATGCCACGTCTAGTGGCATTTCCAGGGCTCACAGTCAAGCCATGGAATTCCAGGTCTTTGGAAGAAGCTGAGCAAGTTGCAACCAGGGTGAGAATATTTGGAAATGCAGACCAGTTGTCTTCCTGGGGGTGACCAGCTGACTTTGGCAAGACTTCAGCTCTGGGCCCCTCAGTGAGGTAACTGAGGAGCTGTGATGTCTTTGTGACATGTGTGTAATCAGGGAGCTGTGATAACAGTATTAGAAACTCTGCTTCCTTAAACATTTTTGCAGTGGAGGGTATGTTGGTATGACTGAGGTTATCACCTGAATTGTGCACCATCTGAGAGGGGAGTGTGTGATTTATTGGCCTATGAAAGTACCAAACTCATTATGTGATAAGGCTCAAGATACGGGCTTTGCTAAAGCTCATAGAAAAAGAGCCAAGGGTCCTGAGCTGAGCAGAGCTCCCAGGAATTTCCTCTCTGTCCCTCAACCCACAGGCCATCAAGGTTTGGGCCCCAGTTAGAGCCTAAGTCTGGCCCAGCTGGAAATTTGGGAAGAGGGGATCAGTAGCATGATACTGGGACCCCAGAGAGGATGAAGGAAGCCTATGGGCTGAGGAATCAGGGTGATGTTGGTGGAGGTGGGTGGTGAGAATCTCATGGCCCCACAGAGGAGCAGTAGATTAGACAGAAAAAGATTTGTCAGGGTGACCCAGTGAGTCAGGGGTGGTGCAGGGACTGGAATTCAGCATTTGAGTTCCTTCCTAGGGTATTTTTTCCCCTTCTCCATAAGACACCCTCTCTGGGCCCAATTTTTCTTTTCTTTTTTTTTCAGTTTTATTTAGGTATAATTGACAAATGAAATTATACAGATTTAAAGTGTGTAATGCAGTGATTTGATATACATATTCTTTGTAGGCACATATTTTTAATGTGTGGTTAAAAGCAATGGGTTGAAATTCTATTTCTGTCTTTCATGAGTTACTTAATCTCTCTGTCTCAGTTTCCTTAAGTACAAATTGAGGATATTAGCACCTATCCCATAGAGGTGCTGTGAGGATTAAAGGAGATAATGATTGTAAAGCACTTACACAGTGCTCAATAAATGATAGCAACCATTGCCTAATGAGGCTTTTTTGCTATTATTCTAACAATGGTCTCCTGGAGGACCATTTTCTGGGTTTCAGGGAGTGGGGGTTTGGTGCAAGGCCTTGAATTTTGCCCTCTCCTTTGGCCCTGCTCCCCTGTCCTGAATGCTTTCTCTCCTTTCTCCTACTTCTTAGGATTTGTCCTGGCTAACACACCCTAACACACATACACAGTGTTCTCCAGAATACGGACAGACTTCCAAAATTCCCCAACTGTAATCTTAGGGATCCAATCTCTTCAAGTACTTTGCTTTAGGGCCATGTTTAGGGTCAGAGTACATGGATCTGCCTGGTTCTGAATTTTAGACAACCTCTAAACTTGTATAAGTTCAAATCATGTTCACCCCTAAGCTATCACACCCTAGAATAGTACAGATCATTGGGATACACCAATACCTAAGATAAAAGAAGTTTGACAGTTTAGTCATAGTGTTGCTACTCTGCCTTATAGTTCTTTCCCACAGGTCTAACACATAATTTACTCACACAATTCTGTGACTAAAAGAAACCATGCATTTACTCTATGAGGCATTCCCAATGATGTAGGTCTACAGAAAAATCTCCATTGGGGTAGACCTCAATGACATTTGACAATTTTATAAGTGGAAACTGATTGGACTTTAATCTTATTTTAATTTTTTTCTTTGATTACTAAATTCTTACTCTTTCATTGGTGGCAGGTGTCCTTGGGTGGAATAATGCTGGGAATTCTTTATAAGAAACCACCTTGTGGATGAACTCTTGAGTGGGTTGACAACTAGCTGACGGTAGGGCCTGAGGAGCCCAGAATTCACATGGGGAAGAGTGCAGGACTGGGATTTGGGGCTTAGCATGAGGAAGTCAGGCTTGGAGCCCCCAGAGGGATTTGAGGGCCTCTCAGGCAGCAGAAGCAGACTCTGGCCTGAGACAGAAGAAGAGTGGAGCAAAAGTGCAGTGGGTGGGGGAGCACACTGAGCCAGGAGATGGGGGTCTAGGGCCCAAGTCCCAGTCCTGCCACTTATTTGCTGGAGGACTCACAAGTTCCTGTCTCTCTGAGCCACAGTGTGTCTGTCTGACAAGTGAGGGTTCAACTCTATGCTCTCCAGGTCCTGTGACCACAGAAGTGCTTTGAGTACCTGACCCAGGTGGCTGAGGCTGCTGCTGCTTCTCAGCCTTAGTTTTCTCTCCTGTAAAATGGAGATGGTGTCCTCAGCCTTACCTTGCTGACGTCACAAGGCTGTTGTGAGACGATTGTGAGGTGAGAGGTTGGAAAGTGCCGTGTGAACAGAAAGGAGCAGTGAAAGTGTAAGAGCTTATCTTTTTATTAATTAACTTTATTAAAGTACTGTTTACATGCAGTAAAATAAACAGATTTTAAATGTACAGCTTGGTGAGTTTTTAAAAATTTTTTAAAAATTTAATTTTTTATTGTCAGTTTGGTGAGTTTTTGACAAATTTTATACCCATGTAACCACCATCTCAATCAAGATATAGGACATTGCCTGTGCCCCAGAAGTTTCTCTCATATGTCTCTGCAGCCAATTGACCCTTTCCAGCCCTAGACAACTATGTTCTGTTTTCTATCACTATAGACTAATGATTAGTTTTGCCTTTTTTAGAACTATATACAAAAGAAATAATGCAGTATGTTCTCTCTTATGTTTGCCCTACTTTCCTGATTCAATGTCTATGAGATTCATCCAGACTGTACTGTGTAGTTTGTTCATTTTTATTGATGAGTAGTATTCCATTGAATGGATATACCACCATTTGTTTATCAACTTACCTGTTAATGGATATTTGGGTTGTTTGTATTTAATTTCTGGCTATTATAGATAAAGTTGTTGTAAGCATTTGTGTATGTCTTTTTGTGGATATGTGTTGTCTTAGTCTGTTTCTCATAGTTGCAGAGGCTGGAAGTCTGAGATCAGGTTGCCAGCATGGTTGTATTTTGGTGAAGGCCCTCTTCCTAGTTCAGGGCTGGCATCTTCTCATTGTGTCCTTACCTGGTGGAAAGGCCTAGCCGGGGCCTCTTTTATAAGGGCACTGATCCCACTCGTGAGTGCATCACCCTCATGACCTAATCACCTCCCAAAGGCCCCACCTTCAAATACCAGTACCTTTAGGGGTTAGAATTCAACATATGAATTTTGTGGGGGGACATATTTAGACCATAGCATATGTTTTCACTTCTCTCAAATAAATACTTACAAGTGGAATTGCAGGGTCATAGGCTAGGTGTAGGTTTAACTTCATAAGAAATTGTAAGAGTTTGTTTTGAACAAAGTTTTTGGAGAAGAATGCAGAGCATTGGATTAGGAGCTCAGAGATCAGGCCATGTCCTTGGACAAATCACCCTTCCTCTTTGAGTCACAATTTCCACTATAAAACGAGGGGGTAAGTTGAATGCTCTTAACCCCTTTTGGCCTGAAAAGCCTATTATTCTTAGAGGTTGTGGAAATTGAAAACCTGACACATGCCTGATTCAGGCATTAAAGGAATTGGCCCTCACGGCCACCCACCAGCAGCTCCCAGTGCTCAAGAAAGCAAAGGCAGCCCTCCCATATCAGGGCTACGTGGGCGTAATCACAATGTTAATGACAGTCGGTAATTTGAAGAGGCCTTTGCCCCAAAGAGCTCATAGCTCTTTCACATGAAACAATAACTGAAGAATACTGAAGATCTCCTACCCAAGTGCCTTCTCAAGGAGTGGAAGTGGGAAACAACCAGGGAGTGACTCAGGATGAGTCAAAACAAGAGATTAAACTGGGACCTGTGATGACCGCTGGCTGGATGGCAGAGGAAATGGGCTTTGTGGTGGCCCTCCATTAAGAATGAGGCCTTACGGTTGGATCCATGGCCTAAGCCCATATAAAAAAATCTCACTTTGGCTTCTGCACTTTTCCCACACAACCTGAACCACCTCTTCTCACCCATCAGCAGTTGCAGTCTCAGCAAGGGTCAATTCCCTGTTCTACCTACCTGTCAGAGCCGATATGAAGCTGGACGGTCAAACAGCAGGCCCTCCACCAATCATAGAATCACTCCAAAGACAAAGATTTCAGGGTTTTGCATTTTGAAACATCATCACAGTAGTTCTTTCCCCAAGTGTAGCCGATTTAGAATTGATAGTTCTTTATCTCAGACTTTTATTCTGTGTTTGGGGTGGATGTTTGTGTGTACGTCTTTGTGGGTATATATTTGTGGGGATGTTTATATGTGTTTGTGTATATACGGTTTCATTTTTGTACATGTTCTGTGATACTTTAATCAAAGTCAGCCAAAAACATTAGGATAAGCCCTAGGCCTTTGATTGTTACATCTTTGTCATTCAGTGTAGTGAGAATGAACACTCCTTTGTTCTTCTTGCTTCCTGATAGGATTTCACAAACTTAGAAAACCCCAGTTGAGGAGTTTACCTAAGATCCTGAGAAAATCCCAAGGATCAATGATATTTGACTGTAGGTTCGGTTTTTCCCTTTGCTCAGACAGAAGATCATTTTTTTTTAACATTTTTTATTGATTTATAATCATTTTACAATATTGTGTCAAATTCCAGTGTTCAGCACAATTTTTCATTCATGGACATATACACACTCATTGTCACATTTTTTTCTCTGTGAGTTATCATAACATTTTGTGTATATTTCCCTGTGCTATACAGTGTAATCTTGTTTATCTATTCTACAATTTTGAAATCCCAGTCTATCCCTTCCCACCCTCCACCCCCCTGGCAACCACAAGTCTGTATTCTCTGTCTATGAGTCTATTTCTGTCCTGTATTTACGCTTTGTTTTTGTTTGTTTGTTTGTTTTTGTTTTTGTCAGAAGATCATTTTTTATAAGCTGAATCTGTGCCTTATTAATTTGTCTTAGCATTTTTGGTGCCTCAGTAAGGGCACACAAATCATCATTTGGAAATGTGTGTGTGTGTGTGAACAGTGTTAATTTATAATGACTCCTAAATATTTGTTTATGTGAATGGAGGTTGAAAGTAGTATTCTGTAGCATATGGAGATCTTTCCATTGTCTGGCAATGATTATGACCTTTAGAAAGCATATGTAGGAGAGGAAATCTCCTTCTGGGAAGCCAGTTTTGTGGTTCACTTATCTTTACACTTGTAAGCGTTACCTGAATAATCAAGTCTATTTCCTTCACTGTACTTTAAGCCCAGGGTAGATAATAAAACCAGACAGGAGGCTGCAGACCTGGGTTTCAGCCCTAGCTCTTCCACCAACAATCTGGGCAACTTCGACAAGGTCTGTCCATTCTCTGGGTCTCAGTTTCTCATTATAAGGTCTTTCCCCATTGGAATTGCACACCCCTACATCTTTGCGTCTTGCTGTCTGCAGCACCTGGGACAGTGACAGGCATATATAGGACACTCAAGATTTATTTGTGGAACTAGCGAATGTATTATGGAGTCAAGTTGGAAGATCTCTTTGGTCCCCCAATACTTGAATATTCAGTGATCTTAGTGTAGTGTTTATCTTCCTTTTCTTCCTTTTTCTCTTCCTCCTTCCTTCTTACTATCTACTGATCCAATAAACAATACATTCTCATGGTTCATAAAGTATATAAACATATATATACAAATTCTCCTAGTCATCCAAATATTCTCCCTGAAGGCAATCAATTTTGCCAGTTTGCCAGTTTTAAAAATCCAAGAGATTTTTAAATTGTACATGTAAGTAAATATGTACCAATATTCCTCCCTGACCCCCTGACATTTTACACCAGTTTTAGCATACTACATGTTGTTTTGCACACTTTGCTTTTTTAACCTAAAAAAAAAATCTTTGAGATCAATACATATTAATGTACAAGAGCTTTCCTTTTTATTTTTAATGACTGCATAGTATTATTCCATTAAGTAGATAAACTGTAATATATTTAACCAGTCCTTGATGGATGGGCGTTTAGGTTGCTTCTAATCTTTGCCCATTACAAATAGTGCTGCAATAAATAACTTTGAACATATGTCATTTGCCCTGATGTACGTCTATCTGTAGCATAAATTCTTTGTTGTTGGGTCAAAGGGTATGTGCATGTATAATTTCTAGATAGATTTTTTTTTAGAGTGGTTTTAGGCTCATAGCAAAATTGACCTGAAAGTACAGAGAATTTCCATGTACCCCTCTCCCCCCATGCACAGTCTCAGTCACTGTCAACATTCTGCACCAGAATGGTACATTTGTTACCATCAATGAACTTACTCTGATATATCATTACCATTCAAAGTCCACAGTTCACATTAGGGCTCACTCTTGGCATTGCACATTCTATGAGTTTTGATAGATGCATAATGACATGTATCCACCACTGGAGTATTGCACAGAATAATTTCACTGCCTTAACAATTCTGCATCTCCTATTCATTCTGCTTTCCTCTCTAACCCTGGCAATTGTTGATCTCTTTAATGTCTCCATAGTTTTGCCTTTTCCAGAAAATCATATAGTTGGAATTACATAGTAATTGCCTTTTTAGATTGGCTTCTTTCACTTACTAATATACATTTGACACTCCTCCATATCTTTTCTTGGCTTGACAGAATATTTCTTTTAATCACTGGATAATATTCCATCATCTGGTTGTACCACAGTTTATTTATCCATTCACTTACTGAAGGACCTCTTGTTGCTTCCAAATTTTAGCAGTCATGCTATAAACAACTGTGTGCAGGTTTCTTTCTTTCTTTCTTTTTTCTTTTTTTGCAAACATGTTTTCAACTCCTTTGGGTAAATACCTAGGAGCATAATTACTGGGTCATATGGCAGGACTATGTTTGGTTTTGTAAGAAACTGCCAAACTGTGGCATCACCACCACATTCTCACCAACAATGAATGAGACTTTCTGTTGTTCCACATTCCTGTCAGCGTTTTGTCAGTGTTTCGGATTTTGGCCATACCAATAGGTGTGTAGTGGTATCTTATTGTTGTTTTAATTTGCACCTCTCTAATGACATATGGTCTTAAGCATCTTTTCATATGCTTATTTGCATATCAGAAGATATCCATATACCTGAACAGGCATCTGTTCAGATCTTTTGCCCATTTTTCAGATTGAGTTGTTAATTTTCTTATTGTTGAGACTTAAGATTTCTTTGTATAGTTTGGTTAACAGTCTTTTATCAGATGTGTCTTTTACAAATATTTTCTCCCAGTTTGTGGCTTGTCTCCTCATTCTCTTCACATAGTTTTGATAGATGTTTTCAAATTACTGTGTCAAAGTTGATACCAATTTATACTTCCACCTGTAATGTGTGAGAGTAAATGTTTCCTCTTATAACACAATATATTTTCAACTTGTTTGTGATCTTTTCCAGTCTGAGAGGTAAAAAAGTAGTATCTTACTATAGTTTTAATTTGCATTTGCTTTATTAGAGAGAGAATGGATATCTTTTCCTATATTTATATGCCATTTGTATTTCCTTTTATGCGAACTGTTTGTATTTTTGGTTCATTTTTCTGTTAGGATTGGTTTTCAATTGCTGTGGATGGTGAGACTATGGATAAGAAAATCCTGTGAGGCCAGTTTAAAGCAGAGCTCAGTATCCTCAGGGCCTCCTCTCTGCACTCTTCATTTTCATACACTTCTTTGGCAGTTGGACCCATTCCCTGTCAGCATCATTTGTGGCTCAAGGTCTTGGATTTTTAGTGACTCTGTTTTTGCTGTTTTGACTGGTGTTATGGTTGCTCCACATTTGGCACTGAATGTGGTTTTTACCCAATGTGAATCACTCCCTTCCTTCCTAGGATTACCACTCTGGGAAACCCCTTTCTTCTTTGCCAGCAACACCTTATGGTCTTGTACATAGCCTGTTACTGATACACACCAGCTGTGATCATGGAATAGCACAGACTTACTCATCTTTATAAATATTCTGAAATTCCTTTTAACTCAATACCATTGTTACAATGAGGTCACTGTTACTTCACAGTCTCTCTGGTGTGTCATGCAGGTGGGAAGCGTCACAGTTAGGACAGGAAATAGATCTAACTCAGTCTAGAGCTCTTTCATTTCTCTATCCATTCATCTGTCACCCATCCATCTACCCATCCATCCACCATCCAACCGTCCATTCATCCATCAACTCATCCTGTGATGACTCTTATTTCATAAAGGATCAGAAAATTCCTAGACACTCATGTTCACAGCAGTGATGGCTGCAATGGCTAAGAGGTAAAAGTGACCCAAAAGTCCAATGAGTAAATGAATAAGCAAAGTGTGGTATATTTATACAATGGAATTGTTCAGCCTTAAAAAGGAAGGAAATCCTGACACCTGCTACAACATGGATGAACCTTGATGACATTATGCTAAGTGAAATAAGGCAGTCACAAAAGGACAAATACTATAATACGATTCCACTTACATGAGGTTCCTAGGGTAGTCAAAGTCACAGAGACAGAAAGTAGAATGGTGGGTGCCAGGGGCTGGGTTGGGGTGGGAGGATGGAAAGTTAGTGTTTAATAGGTACAGAGTTTCAGTTTTGCAAGATGAGAGGAGTTCTGCGGATGGAAGACGGTAATTGTACACAACAATGTGAATGGACTTAGTGCAACTGAACTGGCCACTTAAAAATGGCGATGATGGTAACTTTTATGTTATGTGTACCACAATCAAAAAAAAAAAACCAAACACCTGTGGTAAGATTTGTTTAGTCAGCAGATGTTTATTGAGTTCTGTAGGTTCCAGGCCATGTGTTCTAGGCACAGGAGATAGACTCCTGAATAAGAAAGACACGGTCTGCCCTCACAGAGGGGAAGATGGGCAAAAAACAAGGAAACAAATCAACTCTGTTATGAGTACTATGAAAGTCCTGAGCTGGGGTGGGGGTGGGGCTGTTTTAGTTAGGATGGTTGGGGAAGGTGGAGGTTCTTCATCTTTTTTTGAGTCACTGATCTTTCTGAGAAGCTGATGAAAGCTATGGGCCCTCTTGCCAAGAAAACACTAATCTGATCACAGTTGTGCATACAATTTTAGGGAGTCCACGGATGTTCAAAACCCACCTCTGAGGCATCCATGAGTCTAAGACTAGGAACACCTGTTTTACTAGCTCCCCAGCGTTCTCAGGAAGAATTCCAGGATGTTTAATATGACACACAAGGTCCCCTGTGGTCGGTCCAGTTCCTGCCCACCTCTCTGGCCTTATCTCTGGCTGTTCTGCCCAGCCAAGTAGACCACAAGCACTTACCGCTCCCTGAATATGCATACTGTGTTCTCTCACGTCTCAAAACCTTTCCTCAACTGTATCGCCTCAGGAACTCCTACTTATCCCTGAAGACTCAGTGCAAATATCCCCTCTTGATGATGATTTCTTTTGCCCCTCTGTCTAAATCCCTTAGTGAGACAGATTAAGCATGTTCTGCCTCAGCTTGTCTCAACCATTTGTCATGTTATGATTGTTTGTGTTATTTTAATTCGTTTATTCATTCAGCTGATGTTCATTGAGCATTGGCTATATCTCAGCCCCAATCCTAGGCACAGCGATGGCCGGAAGACACGGGTGCTACCTTCACAAAGCTAATAGTCTAGTGGGGAATGTAGACATTAAACATATAGTTATACACCTAAATGTCAATTGAAAATCGAGATGAGTACGGGGAGGACAAGAACAGAGCTTGAGAGTGGGGTTCTCTCTTAGCTTTCTGGCTAAGGGTGGGGTGCAGGTTAGGAAGCCTCTTGGAGGAAATTAAAGCTGAGATTGAAGAATTACAAGAGTTAGTCAGGTGATGAATGGGGAGAAAGCATCCTTGCATAGGGAACAGCACATGCACATCAGATGTAAACTTTCCTTGAGGGACTGAGAGGGCCCCAAGGCAGAATTTGTGTCTTTTTTTTTAGTGAGTATTTTCTTCTTCCCCTTCACTTTATTGAGGTGTAATTGACAAAATTGTATATATTTGAGGTGTACAATGTGATGATTTGATATTCAGATACATTGTAAAATGATGACCACAATCAAGTTAATTAACATATTCATTACCTCACATAGTTACCATTTTTAGTATCTAAAAAAATATAAGGAACTCAAACAGTATACGAAGAGCCAACAGGTATATGGAAAGGTGCTCAACATCACTAATCATCAGGGAAATGCAAGTCAAAACCACTGAAATATCATCCCACACTTCTTAGAACGGCTATCATCAAAAAGACAAGTGATAACAATTGTTGGCAGAGATGTGGAGTTGGCGGCAAGGTAAATTGGTGCAGACATTATGGAAAACAGTATGGAGGGTCTTCAAAAAATTAAAAAATAGAATACTATATGATCCAGCAATCCCAATTCTTGGCGTATATTCCAAGGAAATGGAATCTGTATCTCAAAGAGGTATCTGCACGCCCATGTTCATTGCAGAGACTGTGTCCTGTTCAAGTCTGTAACCCCTGGTACCTGCTGTAGCATAGATACTCTAAATGAATGAATGGATGAATGAATGAATGGAGTTTCTCAATGCAGGATTATCAGGGCCAGCCATTAGATGGGAGAGAATGTTCTTCTGACGGCAAAATAAGTCCAACTTTTCATTCTGTGCAAATTACTTGTTGAACACATGAAACTCATGAAACTTTTAGAATGCAGAAAAATGATCTGGGTGGGGAATTACATTTTCATTACCTCCATGCCAGTTGCCTTGCATATTTTTTTTTTTAAATTGAGGTGAGATTTACATAATATGAAATTAACCATTTTAAAGTGAATAATTCAGTGGCATCAAGTGCATACAACCATCACCTCTATCTAGTTCCTAAACATCTTCATCACTCCAAAAGGAAACTCTTTGCCCACTGAACATGTGTATGTGTTTTAAGCTTCTAAAAGCCGGGGACTACCCGTGTCTTGCTCACTTTGTGCCCCTGATGCCTAGACAAATGCACAACTGGTATTTGTTGAATACATAAAATGACTTGCTGTCCCCATTGTAATCTTCGTGGGTCTTTCCGTTGCCCAAGGATTTTTGAGTCTGGTTTTTGTGTTCCGGCCTCAGTCTCAGGTGGATGGATGGGTGGCGATTGGCTGTGTGTGGGGTAAGGCTCACAGGTGAGAAGGGGTCAGAGTTTGATGAGCTCCTTAGGAGGGATTTTCTAGTATCTTCCCTCCCTCCTGCCTGCCTGGGAAGGGCCCCAAATCACATTACTGGGTGAGGCACAGGGCAAGGAAATAGCTCCCAGTGGGATCCCCTCCCAGTCTCAGTTTCCTCCTCCTTACAGTGGGGGTAACAGTGCCCCTGGGGGCTGCAGGGTATAGAGGGGGAGACAGAAAGGTGGATGGGTGAGTGGCCATCCCTGTGGCCAAAGATGCTTCCATCGTGCTGATTTTCTCCCCCGACAACTTCTGGTTCTCCTCAGAATGCTCTCCATAGAGACTGAGAACTTGGCTGATTCCTGGAACAGTCCTGGGCCCATTTCAGACATGGAGAAGCCAGGTCCACAGAGAACAGAAGACTGGTCCAAGGGCAGGTGGCAGGTGATCTGAAGCTTCTAGGCCTCCAGCACCAGGCAGCCTGGCTCCTCAATGGGGCCTGGGTGTGGCCCCACAGGAGGCCAGGAGAGGTTGCCTGGCCAGTGCACGCTCTGGGAGCACAGCAGGCCTTTGTGCCAGGCGGGCACCACCCCCTGGCTGGCCCCTCCCAGGTTGCAGGACAGCCCTTACCTAACTGCCTGCTGCCTCCCTGCCAATAGCTCTGCCAGCAACTCCTCGTTCTGCACTCAGAGCTGCTGCCCGAGGGTGCAGCGCAGGGGCCCCTGCACGACGGCCTTGCTGCCAGACTTCACGGGTCCCCTCCCCTGGGGCTGATCATTAACCCAGAGGCAGTATAAGGAGCGAGTGGCCTGGGCGGGAGGGACGCATCACCACTGCCGCCATGGACAGTAGCACCTGGAGCCCCGCGACCACGGCCACCACCGCCGAGCCCCTCAAGTCCTACGAGCGCATCCGCAACGCGGCTGACATCTCTGTCATCGTCATCTACTTCGTGGTGGTGATGGTTGTAGGGCTGTGGGTATGTGGGGGCCCTGAAATGCTGGCCGAGGGGGCGAGAGCCAACGGGAGGGACGAGGGGCGCATGGAGGCACCACGGCCTTGGTGAGCTGTGAGGAGGGGAGGGTGGGCTGAAGGGTGTGTGGAGCTGAGTGGAAACGACGTGAGAGGAGTTCCGGGGGCACAGCATGAGGGGAAGGGGCAAGGAAGGATGAGCAGAAGTGACAGAGGTGCTAAACAGTGCCCAGGGAGGATCCCCTGGGCCTGTGAGCAGAGAAAGAGTGGGAGATTGGAGAGGCTGGGGGGTGCAAGTGTGAGGGGCAGGAGAGGACGAGCTTGTAGTGGCAGAAAGGGTCCCAGGGCTTGGGAGATGCGCCCCACAGAGGTGGCCACTGTCTTGCCTCTTAGTCGTCCAGTTTCAGATGGAAAAGAAACAGTGCAGATCAGGAAGGACACAAGCGTCTGCCAGCTGCAGGTGCTGTGGGGCAGCCTGAGGTGGAAGGGCTGCCCTGCGTTCCCGCCCTGGGATCAGAGGGGCTGGAGTGAGTGAGAGCTGGAAAAGCTGAGTCCAGGAAGAGAAGGAGGAGGAAGGCTGTAGGGTGGCCTGGTGCTGGGAAGAGGGAAATGCTTGTGGCTCCCTTTGGGCACTCTGGGGACACACTAAACCAGAGAAACTTGTTCTTAGCAGTCCGGAACTTGGAAATTTCACTTGTGACAGGCTCTGGCACACCCAGCAACTGGAAGAGAAGGTGGTTTAAGTGTGAAAGTATTACAGTCACTCTCCAAAGTTTTCATGGGGAGTAGGAGGCCAGGAGGCTGGGGTGCCAGCAGGTGGTTGAACTCTTTTGACTAGAGGAGGGTGGACACTAACCCTTCCATGGCCACAGAGGTGTTTTTAGGGATGAAAAGAAGTGTTTATTATTTTTTTTTCAAGTAATTGTAGAAACCAGATGTGACTGAAAGTCTCAAGTGTCACAGTGGGTCAGCGTGGCTAATTCTTGCTTAACACTCTCAGCTTCCTCTACATGGTGGGAAGTCCAGCTAGGAGCCAGGGTTCTCAGGTTTAGAACCAGCTTTGATACTTTCCAGTCTTGTGTCATTGGTAACCCTGCTTAGTCTCAGTGTATTCATGTATGACATGGGTACAATCTTACCTGTTCTTATGACTCCCCAGGTGTTTGTGACGATCTGCAGAGATGCATCTAAAAGCTCTTTATGGACTCTAGGAGTCTTTTTTAGTACTGTTGTCATTTGCCCCCCAGGGTATGAGCCAGACCCTGAATACTTTTTGTCCTTTTGAGTAAAATAGGCAAAAGTGGTCAGCTGGGTAGAATGTCTTCACAAAAAGTCACAAGGAGGGCAGGAATGCTAATCCTCATTTTACAGAATGAAAAATTGAAGCCCCATGTGGTTGTGATTTGCCTAAGGTTGCAATACATGGAGTTGTTCCTGGAACTCATGTCTCTTGACTCCTGGTTTTCCAGATGCTCTGCCACGTTGCCCGCCTTCCTCCTCCCACCCCACCCCAGCTTAAAAGTGCTGCAGCCAAGATGTGAATCTATCATTTGCTAGCTGGGCTGTACTACCTGTTTCCCAGATAATTGCTGATAAATCTCCATCTCGCTAACAATCTCATTTTGCCTCTGCCAGTCCTGCTGATTATGGTGTTTGCAGTTTTCAGATTTATCTGCGGATTAGTATCACTTGTCTTCTTAAATGCTACTTAATGAGCCTGCTCGTATTTGTCTACACACACTCATCCTCCGTTTAGTCACTGCCTCTGAACCCTGATCATTTAGCGTGCTGGATTTCTTCCAGTTTACATTCTTCTTTTTCTATTGGAGTGTTAAGAGTGGTTTGCTTCAGGGACAGGCATCCTGACTCCTGCATGATCTCTGGGCTGCAGAGACAGAGATCCAGGCCCACTGTGCTTCCTCAACTTAGAAAAGGCATTCCCAGCTAATGTCCCATCTCTTCCAATGTTATTTTGTTCTGTTTTATCCTCTTTCAGTTCTGCCTCGTCCAATGATATTTGGGCTTGACTTTATTATTTCTTTAGGATATACTTCCAGTTTTCTTTTACCACCACTCAGTTTGTTTTTGGGGGAATTTTGTGTTCTTTTAAGCTGAATCTCTGACTTTATTCTTTCTGGACGATTTCGTCAAGCTATTCTAAAGCCCCTTATGCCAGGGGTAGTTAAACTATAGCCTGTTTTTGTATGGCTCACAAATTAAGAATGTTATTTATAGTCTTTCTTTTTTTTTCTCTTTTAAGGGATTGTAAAACACAAAACAAGACAAGAATAATATGTGGTGGAGATCATATGTATCCCACAAAGCCTAAACTATTTACCATCTGACCCTTTTCTTAACAGAAGACATTTACTGACCTCTGCCTTCTGCGATCATTTGCATTAACGGCATCATTGGAGGCTGGAGCAGTAATGGCTCTCAGGGGAGCTTAACCTTTCCATTTTACAGAGGAGGATCCGAGAGGGTGACCAGAAGTCCCTCAGAGAATTCAGCATCAGAGCTGGGACTAGAGCCCAGGTCTTATGATGCCAAAGGCAATGCTCTTTCCACTGCTCACATTTCCTCCTCGCTAAGACACTGTCCTTTTTGGGAATACCCTCCCTGTGGTCCTTACCATCACTGGCATTGCTGTGACAGTGTCCTGGTCCTTCTCTCCTCAGATATTTTCATAAGTGAGGTCCCAGATTTATTGAGTTCAGCCCTCTTCAGCCTATGCTCAAGTCTCTTATGTAAACCACTTGACAAAATCATCTTGACAAATTGTCAACACTTCACTCAAATACTTCCAGCAGAAACTTTCCCCAGTGGCACTGTTTCCATCTTTGGACAGCTCTTGACAGTGAGGAAATTCCTTCCGGTACTGAGCTCAGGTCTGACGTCCTCCCATTGTGCCTGGTTGTACCTTCTGCAGGCCATGCGAATGACTCTGTTCCACTTCATGTATCAGATGATGGGCCACACCTGAGTCTTCTCTGGCCCCATCACCCCCAGTTTCTTAAGCTTTAAACCAAGGTCTGAAGTGCCCTCCTTTTGCTCAATGATATTTTTATTCCATTGAGGAAAAAATGTGTCAGTAATTGTGCTTCTTTTGCCCTTGTGGTTTGCAGTTGTGGACTCTTTCTCTTCTAGTTGCAGGATGGACAGGCAAATTTAATGCCATGATTTATGAAGTGCGGTCTGGAGCCCTAGAGGTTTCCTTTGTGCATCTCTTGCTCATGGAGACAGTGTCTTTCCATTTGTAGGGAGTGAACAGAGGGGAGGAAGGAGGCAGGTGCAGAAGCTGCAATGCATACCCCAGGAAGCACCTACCTAACGTGGTGACACTCTGCAGATGCCAGCCTGGAGGGGTGTTGCTCATTTCCAGAAGGAGTTCAGGGTGGAATACGGGGGAGGCAGATGTCCCTGGGAAACCCATTCATCCAACATTTTATTGAATGTGCACCAAGCACAAGGTATTGTACTAAGCATTATGAGGGATTGAAAATTTGTGAAATGGTGACCACAATCAAGCTAATTAACATATCCATTGCCTCACATGGTTACAATTTTTTTTTTTTGGTGAGAAGAACGCTTAGGATAATTTAAGCTAATTAGTAAATTTAACTATATAATACGGTATTATGAACTAGAGTCACCATGCTGTATGTTAGATCTCCAGAACGTATGCATCTTATAACTGAAACTTCGTACCGTTTGACCAACATCTCTCCATTTCCTTCACCCCCAGCCCCTGGCAATGAATATGCATTTCAATACATCACATTGTATACCTTAAATACATACAACTTTTGTTTGTCAAATATACCTCAATAAAGCTGGAAGAAATTCCATAATATTGTAACACAAAGCAAAAAGGTTGTAAGGGCTGTGAATGAAGCATAGATGGAGTTTGCTACATGTTCATAAGAGAGAGAGAGATTATATTTGTTGGGTTGGGGGAAAGCTGTAGAGGAGAAAGCTGTTGGGGAGTGCCTGGTAAGGTCCCGTGGGGAAGGTAGTGTTAGAGGGGCCTTGAAGGATGGGTATGCAGGGTCCGGGCTTGTGGAGATGAATGTATGAACATTCCAGAAAGGAAAAATGTCCTATATAGTATGCCTCTCCTCACCTTATATCCATCCCCAATTCCATTCCTGAATTGTCCAGCTCCCCACCTAGTCTTTACTCTGACATTCTTCCTCTAAGCTCTTCATTTCTGAGACCAACTTGGAAGTGTTATGTCTGGGCCCCAAACCCAGTTCCTGTCCCTCCAACCATGCTTGGAAGGTGCTGACATGCTTTGACTTTAGAATGACTTTCAGAACAGTCCTTCTCTGACCAGCTGCTGGAAACGAGTCCTTGGGCCTTATTTCTGTTTCAACCCTAGCTGCCTCCCCTGCTCCTTGGGGTTGTTGGTCCTCTTTCTATTCCCAGAAGAATCACAAGAGGTCCCAAGAGATGTCTTATGGAAGGGAGGACCCTGCCAGGAGTCCCTAAAGATCTGAGCTGTGCTCTCCCTGGCACTGCCTGGCACACAGGCAGCTCAACAAGTCTGTGTTAACTGTCTGTCAAATATAGGTCTCTGCCTCCTTCATCTGAGTAGACTGGAGCTCCAGGGAAGTAAGGAACGTGGAAATGTTTCAGAAAGTGAAGTGGGTAGAAGAAATGCAAGTATATGGGGGAGGGGGGAGTGACGTTTTGGCTGGCAAGATTCCTCTTTTCAAGTTGTCTATTAAAGTTTTGACCTTTCCTCTCTAGGCTATGTTCTCCACTAACCGTGGGACCGTCGGAGGCTTCTTCCTGGCAGGACGAAGTATGGTGTGGTGGCCGGTAAGTTTTCTCTGAAATACTATTTCCTGAACCATGAAATTCCTTGTAGGAGGCCATTTTCTTGTTGGCTTCAAGTGGTGGTGATTCTTCCTAACTGCCTTAGGTCCCTGATAATGGGTCTCCTGCTCACTAGGTCTCTGGGCACCCTTAATCTCTTGTGGTAAGGGAATAATCTTTAAATACATAATGCTGGAAATTTTTCAAGGAAAAGTAGAGGAAAAGGCTTCACAAGAAGGGCAGTGTGGAGAAACAAAAAGAGCACACAGACGAGAGTGATCTTGGACTGAGTCTGAGTTTCAAGATCTGTTTCTATAAAATGGGGTGGTAATACTTACCTTCTAAGAGCATATGAGACATGGAAACTGCTTTTGGGGTGGGAACTCAAAAAATCATAGCTCTTTTTCTACCTTTTTGCTGCTTTAAGTCCCATGGAGAAGAGACTTTATCTGTCCTACCTTGGGAGCCTAACACAGTACTTGATACACAGTATGTCTGATACACACTCAAAAAACAATTGTACAGTGGCTGGAGGAGGGGCCCCCTACTGTTCTCAATTACAGTTTTCCTCATCTTTTGGTGGATTTTGTATTTTGTTTATTTGAGAGGTGTTTTCCCTGATACTTGTACATGGGCAGAACTATCCCAATCAAAGGACCTGTGCATGGGTGGAAGAGAAACTGAGAGATCCCTTCCATCCCATCAGCACAGGCTCTGGCTGCTTAATCAGTTCAGCCAAATGGCTATTTCAATCCAGAGTTCTCACTGAAACTACTGGTTGACTATTTGGCCAAATTGTGCAATTCCTTGGGCTTGAGATACAAGCAAGACTGGCTGGTGAAAGAGGGGGGTAATGAAGCACATGTACAGTGACAAGAGGGTGACAGCTATGGAGGAAGAGAAGCAAGAAGGTGAAGACTGTCACTGTCGTATACAGAGCACAGAGTGAAGGTAGGAGGAAGTCATGCCATGTCCTGCAGGTGGCCTTTGTCAGCTACCTGGGGGATGGGTTTTAATAACTGGCATCTTCACAGTTGCTAGGATTGTCCCTGAAGTCACTTCTGCTTTATTCTTAAGGTGGCCAAGAGTACTGGGCAGATGCTGATTTCTGTGGTGGGTCCCTCTCGCTGGTCTCCCCAGACACATTATATCTTCTCATGCTTTGGACTTTGATGCTTTCCTGAAAGCTGGTGTTGGATACGCAGAGCTCTGATCACAAAGTTCAAGACAAGGTTAGTGTAGTCCCTCTAGAAATGCACTGTCCATTTGGTAGCACAATCACATTGGCTATTTAAATTAAAATTGAAATAAGATAAAAAATAGTTCCTTTCCTCAGTCACACTAGCCATTTTTCAAGTGCTTAATAGCTCCGTATGGGTAGTGGCTCCACATTAGACACTGTGGATCTAGAACATTTCCATCATTTTAGGAAGTTCTATTGGATAGTGCTGCTCTACAGATTTCAGAGCCAAAGCTGACATGAAATCTCAGTAGACTTGAGGTTTACTGAATTAGAAAACTGAAAGGACCTTGAAGTTTACTTTATTTGGAAAACAGCGCACCCTCACCCCATCTAATGCTTCGGTACCCGCTATAGTAAGCCTGCTAAGTGCTCATCCAGCCTCAGTTTGCATCCAGACCTCATTCTCACCCCTCCCCAACTATAACAGGAAACTCATATCTCTTCATGTAAAATTCCTAGGGCTGATTCATTGGGGACAAGGCCTTAGCTTCTAATTGCTGGGTCTTGGAGAAGCCAATGCCAATGAGAAGGCAGAGGCATAGGACAGAACCACCCATAGGAGACACACATTTTGGGCTAGGCCTGGGAACCAGTGTTAATGTCTTAACCAGTGTTAATGTCTTTCTTCCTGATGGCACCCGGGGTTGGGTCTGGACTGAGAGTTGGTTGCTAGGAATTAGCCCCACCCAAACAGGTAAGGTTCAGTGGTTCATGTGGGGTTTCCTGTGGGTGCTGTTTTGCTTATTCATGTCTCAGAACTGGATTATTCCAACCAACAGAGAAACACGGCATCACTCCTCTTTTGCGCAGAAGTCACTGCTTCCTTGATGAAGCTGAAATTCGACTTTTCTTCCTCCAACTAGTTTCCATCTAAAGAGTCATGAGATTTCATTAATTGTAAACCTGCCCATGTATCAGAATCACCTGGATGTCCTTATTAACAGTACAGATTTCTGGGCCCCACGCCAGACCCACTAGATTAAAAAACCTTGGAAGAGGGCCCCAAGAATCTGCATTGAATGAAAAGCTTCCCAGATACTTCTGATGATCAGGCAGGCTTGCTAATCACTGGTTTGGGCAGACTCTGATCCATCTGGTCAGATTCACTGAGAACACCACTAGTAGGGATGCTGTTGAGGGGGATTCTTGAATGGAGAAGCAGTGACCTCCAAGTCCCTCCCGACTCTGAAAAAGGCTCGAACTCTGGAAAATTCTAGAATGAGCGTGGACTTTGAAGTCAGCCTATCTGACCTGTCGCATTTACTAGCTGTATGACTTTGGGTAAGTCACTGAACTTCCCTGAGCTTCAGTGTCTCCTTCTATAAAACAGGAGAATAATACCTACTTTGGGGGTTCTTGTCAGGATTAAATGAGATTATGCATGTACAGCACTCAGCACTGTGCTTGGCAAGTGGTCAGTAAATGGGAACATTAAGAAATGGAAGGAAGCTTAACAGTGCCCGGGCAATTCCCCAGCTGGTGTTGGTCTGGTGCCCAGTGAAAGGAAGCTAGCATTTATTTACTAAGTAGGTATTCTGCCACTTCACTTAAATTTAACTTTCAATTAACTGTGTGAATAAGTGAACACAATTTATGTGTAATTTATTTATACTACTGTAAACCATCAATTCCAGCTACACATTGACCACATTTTAACATCTCTGAGATTGGCTGTGTCTGACAATCTGTGGCACACCATGCTTTAAGTGGCAATGTTTTGTCTTTCTTCATGCTTCGTGGTATGTCTTACAATACTTGGTGTTTTAGACTCAGTGAAGTATGGTTATATTCTAAGGTAGTGATCTTTAAATATATGTTCACTACAACACTCAGGCGCTGCAGAAACGCCTCAGGGGCTGCCCTTGACTTCCTTCCCCGCAACCCGACTTTTATTTAGTTTATATGAGTGGAATTTGCTATGATTTCGTTGGAGGGCAAGGTTCTGCTGACTTACAAAATTAAAAAAAAAACTGCTAGTTTAGAAGAAAAATAAGCATGATGATTTCTGTCTTAAAATTTAAAATGGGTTTAAAATGATTGCAATGCACACAAAAGGAGTTGAAGGACAACATGGCAGGCAAGAAGATGCAAATCAGAGTACTTTCTCTCCAGAACAGAGAAACAGTTCAAACTGCATCAAACTCATACTTCTAAATTTCCCTTTGGCTTGAAATACAAAGTCAGCTTAAGCCCATTATTGGTCTGTAAGTTTGTAACCAGAATGTCAGTTCTCAAACATGCTGGCCCAAGGAGAACATCACAGAAGCACAGGCTCTTGGGGCTGACATCTTTCTCAGCCTCCAGGAGGACACTTTGCCTCCTTCATCTGCCTTTATCCCTGTTGCTTTATGCTGTAGGAGGTGTGAGCAACCAGAGAAGCTTCAGGAAGATAGTCCCAGGGGATTTTTAGGAAGAGAGACTTTGTACTGGCCTTGGATTGATACACCTGAGGCCATGAGGGCTTGGGTGTTCCCCAAGAGAAACACAGGTGGAAATCAGAGCTCATAAACTCTGAAAGGAGATTGGACAGAGCACTGGCCAGCTGAGGGCATTCCTGGGGGCTTTGGGTACTTTGAAAGGAGTGATAGTGACCTGTAGCAGGTGGAGATCCTGGAGCTATGGAAAAAGACCTCATTCCTAAAACATTAATGAGGGCAAGAGAGAGAGAGAAATAGTCTGTGCTCGGCCTGGAGATAGACGTGAGGAACCATCAGGAGGAGGAACAAGGACCCCAGGGCTGGGTTACAAGAGGAGTCAGCTTATGAAGAGAGCTGGGCAGGGAGGTCCCCCCAGAAGCCTGAGTCACATGTGAGGTAAGCCAAGCCAGCTGAGTAACGTGAAACCTTATGAGTAAAATGAAACCTTATGTAATAGTGGCCTGGTGGGTGGACCAGGATTCCCTTATGGCATCATGGTTTGGTGTCTTTAATGAACAGCTGCCTGGGTGCTGTGTTGTAACGATTCTTTGAGGAAAGCAGGCAAGTGAGCTCTGAAGGGGAAATTCCCCACGCCTTGGCAGCAGAAATTACTTAGAGAGGTTGAGCCCCGGGTACACAGTCCCGTGAGAACTTTTGTTGGAAGAGGGTTCATTCACACCAGCCAGGACTGCTGGCAGGGGGAGCAGTGGGTTCTGCAGGGCTGAGCCAACCCTTCAACAGCAAGCATTTTCAAATTCTTCAGAAGTAAGCCAAGGGAGTGGGGACCTCACAAGGAGCCAGAGGACTTGCCTTGTCCTAGCTTTGGGACACTGGATAAATCATTAACCTCTCTGAGTCTCAGAGAGTCTCCTCTGTAATGGGAGACAGTCAGATTGAAGCTCTCAAAGCCACTTCCAGGACTAAAACTCTAAGATTCCATGTCACAGAGGAAGGAATGAGCATGGGGAAATGGGTGTGCACATGCCAACAAATCCGTCACCATTGGAAATGGGATGGCTGTGTGTCTCTCAAAGGCCACAGATTCTTTCCTTCCTTTATTATTAGAGAATCATCAGAGAGGAGTGTAGCACAGTGGTTTGGGTCAAAAGGTGACAAAATTTCTCTATCAAGGCCCAGATTGTAAATATTTTTGGAGGCTATATGATGTCTGTCATAACTAGTTCACTCTGCTGCTGTAGCATGAAAGCAGCCATGGACAGTACATAGATGGATGGGCGTGGCTGTTGTTCCAGTAAAACTTGATTTATGAAAACAGGCAGAGGGCCAGATTTGGCCCATAGGCTCTAGTTTGTAGAGCTCTTATTCAGGCTGCTTAGGTTCAAATTCAGCCTCTGCCCCTTATTAGCTGTGTGACCCTGTTTGAGTTACTAGACTTCTCTGTGCCTTACATCTGTGGTCTTGTAACAGAGATAACAATAGTTACTCGATGTTGTGGGGATCTACGCCCAGTCTCAGAACAGAGCCTGGCACATGGTAAACTCTCAGGTTGGGCTCTTGTTTTTCTCTTTCCAATCATCTATCTGATTGAATCCTCAGTGATCCAGCAAGAATGATGATTAACCCTATGGGCTGCCCAAGTTCACACAAGATAATGACAGGGTGAGGTCTCTCTCTGTTCTGGTTACTCAGGTATATTTCTCCTTATCCTTTGAGATGGAAATTTATGAGATCGATAGGTATGGTCAACAGGTTTATCTGAAAACCAAAGCATTCTTTCCTTTACGGTTGACCAGAGACCCTGACGGGAAATTTTCTCTGAGGAAAGAGGACAGCTTCTCCTACTTCAGCTCTCTTGAGTAAAATGTATCTGATTTTGTCTTTAAGTCTCTAAAACCTAATGATCGGATCAAAGTTCAATCACTTAGGATGCTACTAGGTTGGCCACCGGGAGGCCTGGAGGAGCCTGGCAGGCCTAAGACCTAGGTGAGAATTCACGAATGAGATAGGAAGCGTGGGAACCAGGTGAATGGGTGCAGGAGAGGCAGAGAGGTCACCAAGGGAGTGAGGCTTGGGAGGACATGAGATGGGAGACAGACACCTAATCCAGGGCCTTGTGTCTAGTAGGTACTTGGTAAGTATGTGCTGAATTAAAGAAATTGGAGAGGGAAGAGACCTTGGACCGGTTTGTTGATGTCACTTGAGCCCTCAGTCGGCATCCTGCTCTCTGGTGCAGTGACCGCACAGTGTAGGCAGTGGTAAGAATTCAGGAGGTTAGGAGGGTGCTGGGTCCAAGAGAGAGCCTGCCTCCAGCAGCACTCCACATTTCCATTCCTATGTACACAGAACATTTTTTTCTTTAGTTTTTTTTTTTTTCCAGGCTCATGATAGTAAGACTGGAAAAGCAAGCCTGGCCCCAATGAAAGTGCCTGATTTCAGCCCACATTGGACCCCTAGTAAAGTCTGATGTGGCCGTGCTTCCTCACCATCTCCAACATTTGGTGTCTCTCAATTTGAGTCAAGGTTTTGCAAAACTTGGCAGTTCCCATAGATGTGTGTGTCCTTTATAGTGAGAGAGTTTTGCCTAGCATGCTGGTTGCTGCCTTGCTCTTGAAGGACCTGTTCTCCCTCTTCCTCACCTCCTTTTCCTCTTCCTCCCCCTCCACCACCTCCTCTTTCTTCTCTTCCTCCCCTCGGCTCTCCTCCCCTCTCCATCTCCTTCTCATTCTTCTCTCTCTTTTTGGTGGGCCCCATTTCCCTCCCATTCTTCAAGCTTAGTCTCCTCTGAGGAGTTTCTCTGATTCACACACAAGCACTCATCACCTCATGTGTTCTTTGTATTCTGAGGCCTTTGCTGACCGGTGCGTAGCCAAGTTCCTGTCATCTAGTTTCTACCTGAGTTCCCGGCTCTCCCTTCCCTCTGGCTGCCTTCCCAGCATTCTCTAACATGTTAGCCCTCCAACAGGCAGAGAAAGGGAAAAGTAAGTTATAATCAATATTTCCAGTTGGTTGGCCTCAAAAGAAAGCTGAAACAATCAGCCAAGATGAAGTCTTTGGATTATTCTGGTTGGAAATGTATCTGGGCTTTCCCTGCTTAACTTTGGCATGGCACATTTTGAGTTGGCTGCAGCTGAATGTTTTTTTGGGGAGGGGTAAACTTTGTGCTGGGGTGATTTGGAGTTGAGGTTAAGAGCATGGGCTCTCGAGCCAGGCTGCCTTGTCCTGCACCCCGGCTCCACCCATTCCCAGCTCTGCGGCCTCGGATGAGTTACTTACCATCTCCTGCTTCAGTTTCCCCAATGCAAAATAGAGGTCATAGCACCTACTTCATGGAGTTGTTCTGAGGATTAAACTCGTGAATGCAGATAAATCTCTTGGAACAATACAGTTAGTACTATCCAAGTTGGCCATTCTTAACATCATTATCATTGTATCTCATCTCCAGATCCTCCTTCTTAAACTGGGAATTAAATCAGTTATCCACTTATGAATTGCTATTATTTCATTCTACATTTACAAGTTGATTCCCTTCTATGTGCCGCACATATATTAGTGTGTGTGAGACACATTCCTACAAAATATATCTGAAATGACAAATAGTGCTAAGTGTTAAGAAGGAAATGTATTTGAGTCAAGGGTGGTAGGGAAGGAGAGGGGTCTTTCTTAACCTATGTGAGAGGGTCAGGGAAGGCCTTTCTGAGGACTGGGCACTTAGATTGAGCTCTGAAGGATGAGAAGGAGGCAGCCTTGTGAAGATGGGGGAAGAGCAATCCAAGCAGAAGGAACAGAATGGTCAAAGGCCTGAGGCGGGGAGGAGCTTGGGGTACTTGAAGAACTGAAAGGGGCCAGCATGGGGCGAGATTGTGCATGTTGATCAGGCCCTGGAGGTGAGGGATCCTGAGTTGATAATCCCAAGTATGAGCCCATCTGAGTTTGTGAGAGGGTTGGTCTCCAGCCTCCTTGACCTATAAATGCCAACAGAAGACCTCACCCACCTACTGTGCCAACAGCCTGTGGGAAGATGCCAGCTTTGGCACTGGTTTCCTGATTTCCTGCCCCTTCGGTTCTAGGGGCAAAGAGATGTTTATGAAGATAAGTGAAAGGCCACCATTGTCCATGGGTGATGTGAGCTGACACAGAGTAAACAGAGATTATGATGACTCTGAAGAAAGCCTGTGTCTAAATATTTACCAGAGTCTCAGAAATGAAATAGGCGGAACATGTGAGCCCCACCTTCTCTTCTGTCTCAATCCAGGAAATGTAATACCAAGAGATGGCAAGGGTCAAAGATTAAAACTTTTCACACTTCCCCTATGAAAGGATTCCTTATAAGAGAACCAAGATGTAATTCAGGTTAAACACCAGCTCCCCAGAAGATGAGGGAGGGATCAGAAATACAAGTGGAATGCAGACTCACACATATGTTCCTGAATTTACAGTGAGGTGGGTAGGGGTCTGACCCCAATGTGCCTGCTCAGGGAAGTCCAGAAAGGAACATCGGGGAGGAAGTAGGCAAGTCAGCGTATGCTGTCTTCCCCTTCTGTCCCTGGGATGCTGGTCATACTGGGCTGTGGGACCTTGGGCAAATCATGTCTCTGCTCTGGTCCTCAGTCTTCTCACCTATAAAATAAAGGTGAGAATAATACCCACCTCTCAGACTGTTGTAAGCATGAGAAAAGATAAAGTGAATGAATTGCCTGGCCCCACACTTGGCCTGAAGGAGGCACTGTTAAGTTAGCCATCCTCTCTCCCTTTCTTATTCTCCCTGGATGGGACTCTCAAAGTGTGGTGCCCACACCAGCAGCAGCAAAAAAACCCAAACTTTTGTTCTTGTTAGAAGTGCAATATTTCCAACACAGACAAATGTATCAGAAATTTGAGGGGATGGGCCTCAGCCATCTGTGGTCTAACAAATCCTCTAGGTGATTCTGATTAGGGCTGCCAGATTTAGCAAATAAAGGTACTGGCTGGCCAGTTAAATATGAATTTCAGACAGACAATGAATGCTTTTTTAGTATATCATCATGCAATCATGCAATATTGAGATATACTTTTACTAAAAATGTATTTGTTTATCTGAAATTCAGCTTTAAGTGGCTGTCCTGTACTTTGACTCTAGATTTTGATGGATGTGTTGGCAAGTAAATGGGGTCTCCCACATATTTCCTATTTTCTATTTTTTATGTCACACAAAACATAATTTTTTTGTTAGCATTCAATGACATTTTCGTATCTTTTTCTACATCCCCACAAACACATAACTTCCCTGTGTACTTTATTCTCAGGCCTCAGGCTCCGAGAGTTAATCGGAGACATCCCTGGAATTGTTGCCCTTCATTGTTAAAAGTTTTAAAGAATTGTATTCTGATTATAAAATTATACAAACTCATTGTGGAAATTTTGGAAAATTATAAAAACACACTCTCTGTTTTCTGTGCCATAGATAACTGCTGTTAAATTTGGATCTCTCTATTTATATTTAAAAATTGGGGGATCATATGGTATATAACTTTGTATGTTTTTACTTGACATTTTTATCACAATCATCTCCTCATCATAAATTCTTCAAAGCTATAGTTTTAAAGGCTGCATAATATTACATCATAAGTAGGTACCTTAATTTACCCAGTTTTTCCTATTGTTGGGCATTTATGCTGTTTCCAACTTTCCTATATCGTAAATAATGTGGCATTGAACATACTAATGAAATTCCTACATTTAAGTCTGTCTCCATCTCTGATAACCTTAAGATAGATTACTAAAAGTAGAATCACATGGTGGAAGATGATCTTTGGATTTGTACTAAAAAACTGCTTTCCAGAATTACATTTCTATGAGAAATATATGGGAGAGCCTATTTACTTGCCAACACCAAATATTATAATTTACAATTTTTTTGCCTATTTGATGGACTAACCCACAAATTCAGATCCCCCTTGAGGTCTCTTTCTTACTAACGCTGAGCTTACAGGTCACCCTATTGACATCTCAGCACAGTTCATAATCTCCAGCGGGCCCCACTGTCTTTTGGGCCCCTTTGGGCCTGGCAGGCCAATTTTATTGCCTCTTCCTCAGGAGAGAGCTGTCCTTGGCATGTCCTCATTAAGAGTCCCAGCTCCATGCAGTCAGTGGGAGTAAATGCAACTTGAAGGTATTTGGTCACCAGACCAAGGGCTTGATATCACTCACCCACCCACTCACTCTACTCAGCAGACTTTTACTGAGTGCTTGCCATGTGCTGAGTGGAAGCAGAAGTGATCTTCAAGGGCTAGAGGATGTTTTGGGGACAACAATGTACAGAAGCAGTTACAAAAATGGGGCCCTACAGGCACCAGGAGAGTGCAACAGACAACAGGTGGGGTAAGAGATCAGAGGAGGAAGAGATTGGCTCTGGATGGTGTCAGCAGAGAGATGGGACCGGGCTTCTCTCTGAACACTGGGGCAGCGTTTTTGTAGGCAGAACTTGATGGAGAGGGAGTTCCAGGCATAAGGAAATGGTGTACACATAAGCAGGAGGCAGGGAAGCCCAGAGCAGATCTAGGAGGCTGGGTCAGTGTGATTTAGCTGGGGTATGGAGGACATGAGAGGGCACTGAGGGGCTGCTGGATTGGAGGAGGGTGAGGCTGGAGCGCAGAGACCCCCTAGGAGCTTGTAATTCCTCTTCCGAGTTGCCGAGTTGCCGAGTTGCCGTGACAGGGCAAAGGAGCCCTCCAGCCGGCAATGTTTATTGACTCTGGTGGTTTACGTCACAGTCTGGGAACTCTTATAACCCCATTTCCTGAGAAGATAAATTGTGGAAGGATTTCCCACAAAGCCTTTTGGGGGCTTCTGAAGATTTCCATTGGAAATGTCTCAATAACTTTGCTGTGATGTGAGGGTACACTGGAAGTCTTTATTTGACTGAGCCTGCCAGTTCTGGGGTTTCACCAGTGATGTTGGTAAGGGTTCAGTCTCTGTGCTGTATGTTGGCATGTGGAGAAGTGACTGTCTCCCATCAGGTAGCCTGAATGCCCGGGTAACAGGCCATTACAGCTCTGGGGTTATGGGGACTTTGGAGAGAGAGCCTCCTTCACCCCAAACTTTTTGTCCTCCACATTTTAGCATTCCAATTTTGTAGTTAGTCACTGGGCTTCTACTCCCAAAGGGAGTTCAAAACAAGTGTTAAGAAGAAACAGTGACTTTGAGTGCAGTCTGGGGCAGGTTTCTCAAACTTCTTTGTGTATAAGCATCCCCTGGAGAGCTTATTTCTCTGACTCAGTAGGTCTGGGGTGGGGATCGAGAATTTGTGTTTCTCCTAAGCTCCCAGGTGAAGCGAATCTCCTTGCCAGCAGAGCGCTCTTGTGAGTAGCATTGGATCAGGGTCCATTTCTAGGGCTGAGTTAAGCACTGAAGGAGTGACTGTCAGACGGACTGATGCCTGCCTTTGGTTCTAGAGAGAGATGCAATCTCTGCTAGCTTCCACCTCCTGACGTGCATAGTTCATAGGGAGAAATGAATTTGGCCAGATGTTTTCCTTTGTGGTTTAAGTAGTTTTCCCTTCAGAGAAGGCTCATGGGAAAGCATGATTTGTGCCAAATGCCAGGGGGACTGAAGTGAAAACATTTTAAGTGATGCAGCCACTGTGTCATTGAGGCAAACCACATGGGTATGATCAGGAATCTCAACTGCAAAGAGAGGCAATCTGTTCTTGTTGAATGGTCCAAATAATTTAGAGGCAGATTCTCTGACAATGACAGGAATTAGAGAGACCGGCTTAGTTGTCACCACTGCCAAGGACCCATGGCTGAGTGGCAGATTTAAAAGAGAGTTTGAAGCCACATGATGCTAAAAACAGTTGGGAAGTCAAGAAGGCCAGCCTGCTTCGCTCTGAACAGCCCATGGACATTCTGGTACCCCCAAAGTCCTCCTGGCCCCCATTCCATCAGATGGTGAGCAGTTGCGTCAGGAAAGCCTACAACTGCTTAGAGTCCACTGTCCCCCTTGGGGGGAATGTTGGAAAGGACTTCTTCAACTTAAGGCTAATCTAATGCGGTTAATCATTATTGGTAATAATGCTCCTAATAGTACATTAGGCTTAATAATTTATCAAGTGAGACATGGTAAATGAAAAAAAAGTTAATGGGTCATGACAGGCAGGCTGCATGCGGAAGGGAATTCTGATTAAAAGCAGACTGTTATCGATACACTTCACTATATGCAAAATGAACAATAAGGACCTGCTGTATAGCACAGGGAGCTACATTCAGTATCTTGTAAAGCCTGTAATGGAAAAGACTCTTGAAAATTTTATATATATATATAACACAACATATATATATAACTGACTCACTTTGCTATTCACCTGAAACTAACATGATATTGTAAATTAACTATAGCTCAATAAAATATTTTTTAATCAGAAAAATAGAATAAACAGGATGAGGAAGATTAAAAAAAAAAAGTGGACTCTTATCCCCACCAAGCTTTGGGGAGAAGGAGGTGGATGTATCTAAACAGCGGGCTTCCCTTTCTTTCAGTTTCCCTTTCTTCTTCTTTAACTTTCAAAGCATTTTAATGTTTACGCTATAATGAAGATGAGATACAGTCCAGAGCAACAGAACTCTCATACCGTGAGAATTCCACTTATGATCAGAGGCAACAGTAATTTACTTTTTTATGCAAAGTTTACTGCGTCCTATTCCTTTGACAAAGGCAAGCAAACCTGTGTTGTACAACACGCTTTAAAGTACAGATAACAAAAGATTAAAACTCTCAAGTGGCACAAACTAAAGTACACAGTTTCCCTTTTCTCATGAATGGCTTCCACCCAGTTACTCAAGTCCTGAATCTAGGGGTTACCCTTGTTTACTCCTTCCCTCATTTCCCACATCTGATCCATCAACAGCCTGGTCAACTTTGTTTCTAAAACCTACCCCAATCTCTATGCTTGTCTTTGTCTCAGCTGCCACCACCCGAGAGCAAGCCGCTGTCCCCTCTCACCTACAGGAAGCAATTGCCTCCCACAGGGTTTTTCTGTTTTCTCTCTTGCCCCCAACGCTACATTCTCCACATGCTTGAGAGCAGTCCTTAAAAGCAAATTAGATCTTGTCCCTCCCTTGCTTGAAACTCTCCGGTAGGTTCCCATCATATTTAGAATAAAATCCACCCTCCCATCTGGCTTGCTAGGATCTATGTGATGTATCCTTCTCTTGGCTGGCATGTCTCTACACTCTTTGGCCCACTCCGAGTGTCCTGGTGGAGCACAGAATCCTCACGTGACTTTCTCTTTGTGTTTTCAGATTGGAGCCTCTCTGTTTGCCAGTAACATCGGAAGCGGTCACTTTGTGGGGCTGGCTGGGACTGGAGCAGCTGCAGGCATCGCCACTGGGGGCTTTGAGTGGAACGTGAGTAACGTCAGAGACACTGTGTCCTGGAGCTGGTCGGAGCTGTAGCTGTCAGCCAGCTCAGTCTATGCTCAGAGCCGTCTTAGATGTTAGAGAACCTCCCAAAACCACCTTGGGATGCAGCTGTGGAGGGGCACAGCTGCAGAAGCCCCAGGGTCCTGCTCCCCTCCAATCAGAGTGTTGCAGAAAAATGTGTTACAGCTCAGTTGTGACAGCAACCTGGATCTGGGTAAGAGACCAAGCAGCATTCGGAGAGGTGGAGAATTCACGTTTGTTACACCAGTGGACCCATAGGAGTTAACACTCCAAGCTCTAGACCCTGTCTGCAAGTTTACACAGGCCTTTATAGGCTGCCAGTTTTACACTTTGCAACATCATATGCAAATAAAGTATAACAGAAGTTGACCAACCAGGAACAAGCTTTGTAGGAATAGACCAATCAGGAGTGAGGGGAATGGACCAATCAGGAGTGAGAGAAATAACCAATCAGGAGTGAGCTCCATGCAAATGAAGTACTACAAATGGACCAATTAGAAATTAGGGAAGTGGACCAATCAGAAGTGAGAGTAATAACCAATCAGGAGTGAAGGAAATAACCAATTAGAAGTGAGCTCAGGGAACCAACAGAATTTTAGGGGCAACTAAGCCATTTCAGAGGTAAAAAGTGAGATAGAGGCTCTGGGCCAGGGAACCGGATGGTGCCGGCAGAGAGTAGTGGCCCCTGCTTGGGGGTCCTGCCAGTCTTTTTATGGGGCTTCCTGCCTCAAGAGTAGCATGAGAAAACCACTGATATGATGGCAATAGTGTTTCTTTCTTCTTTTAAAAAGCCAAGCCTTCCTGTACCCTTTCAGCCATGTTGGATATTTGGAAATACTGACCATCAGATTTCTGTGATTATTATCATTTTTATTTTGAAAAAGCTCTCTAAATGGTATTTACTCCTGTAAACCAGGGAAGAGGCAAAAGGAGCTGTGATGTTAGTGGGCAGCCCTCCCGGGTTCCTCTCTACTGTTGCCCAGTTGTTGTTTCCGTGGGCCACTCAGGCATCAAAGGCCTCCTCCAGCCACTGATGGCCACTTAGGGAGTTGTCCCCAGAGCCCAAAGAGAAAATGCTGGGTGATTGTTCTGCAGCAGCTGTGGGCCCTGTAGGCAGCAGGACGGGCTAAGGTTTTGCCTGGTTTGACTTCACCTCTTTCTTCGTTTCAGGCTCTCATTATTGTGGTTGTGCTGGGCTGGTTGTTTGTTCCCATTTACATTAGGGCAGGGGTAAGTATCTGCTCTGTTCTTATTTAATATATATTTCCTGCTGGCAAATTCATGTGTGAACTTGGTCATCCTGGAAGGCAGAGGAAACTTTATGGGATAAAAGCCTATGACTTGGCTCACTTTTCTGGGTTCTAAAGTTCTTGACTTCTCTCAGGGGCATCAAACAGGTACGGCTTGTCCCTCTAAGAAGCCCTCCTAAGCAGCCCCGCTCTATTCAGCATCTGAAGCATCACACTCCCATCCTGTGTGTATACTTGCAAGGCACTGCTGTGCATTTGCTCATGATGCACTACAGAATGCTTCTGTCTGTGGAAGGGAAGCAGCATGAGAAAAAGAACCATGTTTCCCCTTCATTTACAAACACAGCAGCTCTTACTGCTGAACATGCAGCTGGTACTCAAGTACCAAATATATGCTCAGTCTCTTGACTAGATCTCTGATATTTTGTGTAAAACAGTTTTAACATCATCTGTTCTCTGAGATATAAGAGCACCTACTATGTGTAAGTCTGTCTATTAGGAGCTGAAAGCAATATGGAAGAAGTCCAGGCAGACTCTGCATCTTTGGAGGCTTGTGGACCGTTGGTGATGTGTGTCTGGTTCCAAGAGACAGCAGGCTCAGGGTTGAGGGAACGAAAGGGAGTGTGGTTGGAATTTGCAGAAAGGAACTGGGAGAGCAGGTGAGCAGGCCTGCAGCCACAATCCTTGGCAAGGCCGGTGTGCAGAGCAGAGTGAAGCACACACCAAGCCTGGCCACCTTGTTTAGTGTACTGAAAAGATGCCGTCATCGTGGTTATGATGTCTTGTTCATTGTAGGTGCTTTGTATGGGAATTAACTTCTTCCTTTCTTCCTTTCCTTTCTTCCTTTCCTTTCTTCCTTCCTTCCTTCCTTCCTTCCTTCCTTCCTTCCTTCCTTCCTTTCTTTCTTTCTTTCTTTCTTTCTTTCTTTCTTTCTTTCTTTCTTTCTTTCTTTCTTTCTTTCTTTCTTTCTTCTTTCTTTTTCTCTTTCTCTCTTTCTTTCTTTCTATCTATCTATCTATCTATCTATCTATCTATCTATCTATCTACCTGTCTGTCTATCTGTCTGTCTGTCTATCTATCATCTATCTAATCTATCTGTCTGTCTATCTATCTATCATCTATCTATCTAATCTATCTACCTGTCTATCTGTCTGTCTGTCTGTCTATCTATCTATCTATCTATCTATCTATCTATCTATCTATCTATCTATCTTCCTGTCTGTCTGTCTTTCTATCTATCTATCAATCTTCTATTCCCTCCTTCTTCAGGGCCAGTATCTGCCTTCTTGGTTATGTCCAGTCATATGTTCATTAAATAAAGTGTGTATTGGGCACTTCCTATGTCCTGGGATAATACCCAGCTGCCTCTATAGTGATAGGGCATGTAGAGTTGAGATGAGCAGCTGGGTGGAGGACAGGGGACCTCCGGCCACCTCACAGACTTCTCTGATCAGTAGGGGTTAACCCTTGATCACCCTCTGACACCAGGGTGGATGCCACTGCTCTGCTTGCTTGCTCTGGGCCTTCTGATCACCCTGGCTGGCAGTGACCGCCCTTCCATCCCACGCAGGTGGTGACGATGCCAGAGTACCTGCGGAAGCGATTTGGAGGCAAGCGAATCCAGGTCTACCTCTCCATTCTGTCCCTGTTGCTCTACATTTTCACCAAGATCTCGGTGAGTCCTCTTCCCTGGGGGCTGGGAACTGGCTGTCTCAGAACCTGCCTACCCTTGCCCTCAGCACATGGGGGCCCACGGAAGGACAGTGCTGTATGTTGCTACTAACTCAGTCCCTTAGGCCTTCTTGCCTCTGAGGGAAAAGTTCTATTTCACACATCAAGGAGTGAACACATGGAACTCCTTATCCTCTTCTGTGGGGAAGTTGAAAACAATCAGGTTCAAGAAGGTTCAGTGAAAGCTGCTCTTAATAGACGATTAAAAAGGAGTTAGGGATGTCTGAGGGCTAGCCCTGATCTTAGAGGTCAGAATCTGGCTCCAGGTGGCATTTCTGAGGTGTTTAACATGGGCAGTCCCCGACAGCTCTGAAAGGGACCTCGGAGATTCTCCGTCTTCCCTTGTAAGGAGGGGCCAGTAGCATACTGCTTTACCTCGCTGGACCTTCGCTTCTTGGTGGGTAAGATGGGGATAAAAATTCCTACCTTGCCTGCCTCACTGGGTGGTAGTGAGGATCAAATGGATTTTCTTGAAAACATGAAGTATCTTTGGAATGTAGGGCATGATGATGATGAAAATGAGAGCCTTCTACATGCCATGTGAGCAGCGCCCTGGATTGCTTCAGCACCCTAATCTAGCTAGAGAAGCCTCAATAGTCTGGATGCTAGGCCATATGATTTGCACATACTTTCTTCCATTCTGTAGGTTGTCTTTTCACTTTCTTGGTAGTGTTCTTTGATGCACAGAAGTTTTAAATCTTGATGAAGTCCAGTTTATCTGTTTTTTTTTCTTTTGTTTCTCATGCTTTTGGTGTCATTCCTAAGAATCCATTGCCAAAATCCAAGATCATGAAGATTGAATACTATGTTAATTCCTAAGAGTTTTATAATTTTAGCTCTTACATTTAGGTCTTTGATCGGTTTTTAGTTGATTTTTGCATGTGATGTGATGTAAGTCAAAATTCATCCTTTTGCATGTGGATGTCCAGTTCTCCCAGCACCCTTTGTTGAAGAGATTATCATGTCCCCATTGAATGCTCTCACACACACATTTTTACACAACTCAGTGAGCACGTGCTCTCATCGACTGGACCGAGAGGGCTTTCTTGTCTTAGAGCTGGGACTGACACCCCAGTTACTGCCCCCTCCCTGCCTAGCTTCCTGGCTCAAAATGTGACTGCCCTTGACTGGTGCCTGTGTGCTTTGCCTGCCAATGTGATGATTCTACCTCCTTTACTTTCTCCTCCCTTCCTTCATGGTCGTTTATAATTACAAGATGAAAACCCTGGGCTTTTCAGTCTTATTTCATTAGAGACTGGTGTGCAGAGTCTGGACTGGGAGTTGTTGGAAGGGGTGAGTAAATCAGGCTTCCTGAGGGTGGGAAGGGCAGGTATAAAAGGATAAAAGGAATGTAGGCGGGAGGGTGGGGAGGTGACCCTGGAATCATGGGAGGTTGGTGAGGGAACTGCTCCTTGCTCCTCGGTTCAGCTTGTGAGGTGGCATCTGTCTCATGAGCAGGTAGAGGAGGGAGTCCCTTTCTTGGAAGCAAGCCTTCTCCAAGTCCACAGTTCAGGCAGGTGAAAGTCTGTTGACTGCAGTTGCCATGGAAAGAGCACTCTTTGCCGTTGGAGCTGATGGAGCGGTAGTCATATAAGTAAGCTTAGTGCTCAGCCTCTCTCCCTGCCTTCCCAGTTGCCTCACTTCTTTTCAGGTTACTAATTAAACCTTCTTGGAGTTGGGAGCCCCCGGGTACCTCAGCGGCAGCCTCCCTCAGCTCAGATCCTGATGGAGCCCATTCCCCCAGCAGTCAGCTTTTTTTCAATTTTACTTTTGAATAATACTGAGTGTAAGCTGCTCCGTCTCTGTGATTTCTGGGGCTCCTTCCTGTAGGCCTTGCCCACTGCCCTACCAGCTCCACCTGCTGCCCAGAACCAGCGATCCCTTGAATAATGCATTAGTGCCACTCTTAGTTGCCAGTAGGGGCTTTGCTTATTCCTTTTCCAGTTCTCATAAAAGTTCTACATGGGCAGGGATTTTTATTTTATTTTCTACTTCATGGAAAAGAAAATAGAGTCTCAGAGAGATTAGGTAATTTGTCCCAAATCACATAGCTAGTGTATGGCAAAGCCAGGTCTGGAGCCTGGGTCTCCCTAGTCCCAGTTGTCTGTGTTCTTCTCAGAATTCTGCTCTATGCTTGGATGGGGTGAGGGCATAGGATAACAAGTCAGATAGTCATCTAGTTCTGTGACCTGTGCTCCCATTTCCCCCACATTGGGGAAATTGAGGTCCACGGGGACTTTGTGGGATTAAAAGCAACAGAACTAGGATGAGAAGCAGGGACCCTGATATGGAATCAAAACCTGTTAACATTATATACTCCCTGCCTTCTAAGTCTTTCATTCTTCCAAGGTAAATTAGGGCAAAATTCAAGACCTTGGGATAAGAATTAAGATAGCTAGTTAAATGAGCTTCCAACATAAATGAGTTTCTGAGAGTAGGATTTGCGAGGACTGTGAAGAGGGGACGTCAGCTGCACACTGAGTGCATGAAGGATCTGGAGGTGGGACATCAGGCAGCAGAAAGGACTGGGAAGGGCCAGACAGGCAAGGCTTTGTCTTTATAAATTTGGCTGACTTTAGGTTCACCATGGGTCACAGAGTACGGAATCTTTAAAAAATTACTCTGATGTTGACTGTAATTGCTGGGAGCTCACATTTAGATAAATAAAGAGTTCAGGACTTATGGACAAAAGGAAAAAATTGTTGGTTAACAAAGTAAGGCAGTCATGGATTCACACTGCACACAAACAGAGATTAATCAATTTTGTTGTGTGGGGAGGCATGGGTAGTTTGTAATTGGTGAGAAGAGAAGAAGATGTGGCCTTGTGAGATCCATGTCCAGACAGGGAACAACCAGGGACCTGCCAGGACATAGGGATCCAGTGGATGTGTAACTGACGGTGGAAAGAAAGTGAAATGCATCTCAGGTTCAGGGCCCAGATGTGACCCAGGCCACGGAGCAGCGCTGGTGTGGAGTTCTGACGGTGGCTGCCATCTCGTGGCCATGTCCTTTTGGACTCTGAGACCCAGACTTGATTATTCCTCCATGTACCCCTCTAAATTTTATCGGCTCCTTCCCACCCATCTAATCCACGCCAGCACCCTACCTTACCAAGTTCTGAGTAGCATTCTGTTCTGTAAAATTTCCTGGCATCATGTGTCTTATGCAAATGTACACAATCACTTTAGATAAAGCCTCAGATCTTATGAATTACTTGTGATTACCAGATGTCCTTGTTTGTATTTCCTGCATTGATATCACAGGTCACAACTGTAATAAACCTTTATAGCAGCTTTGCTGTCCATTTTGGATCCTTGGATGAAAATAGGAGCTTTGGCTTTTGCTTACGTTTTGAGTGCTCATCAGCTGGTTCCCTCACTTTCGTAAATGAAAGAAATTTGAACAACGGGCTCTCCATCTCAAACTTCACTTCCATGCAGGATCACTGGGCACTCAAATACAACTAGGATCAGAATGGGCAGGAAGTGCACAAATATGAAATCACAGGACCTCAAAGCATCAGAGCTGAGACTAAGCAACCTGCCCAAGGCTCGTGTCAGAGACTCAGCCACTCTAAGAAGCTTTCCAACTGCATCTGTATTTTATTGTTCCCTGTGAGTTCCATGGAGCTTGTTCAGCCAGACTTTCAAAACAGTGGGTCAAATCCAACTTCTTGTTTTTGTTTTTGGTGGGAGGAGGTGATTAGGTTTATTTATTTATTTTTAGAGGAGGTAGTGGGGATTGAACCCAGGACCTTGTGCATGCTCAACATGCGCTCTACCACTTGAGCTATACCCTCCCCCCACCTTCTTGCTTTTGTAAATAAAGTTTTTTTGAAACGCAGCCACATCATTGGTTGATGTATCATCTACGGCTGCTTTCATGCTTCAACAGCAGGCAGTGCTGAGCCAGTTGGACAGAGACTGTATGGCCTGCAAAGCCAAAAACATTTAGGAACTGACCATTTACAGAAAAAGTTTGCTGATCCCTGGTCTAGAGGACCATAATTGTCTAGTTTACTTCAAGTTGGTTTTGCTTAGCAGCACTGGGGACACTTGCTTCTTTCCTTCATTCCTTCCCTCCCTCCCTCCCTTCCTTCCCTCCTTCCTTCCTTCCTTCCTTTCTTCCTTCCTTTCTTCCTTCCTTGTTTCCTTGTTTCCTTCCCTTCCTTCCTTGCTTATTTTTTTCCCCTTCTTTATTAAGGGCTAAGAATAGTTTTCAGAAGGAGCAATCTGGGATAAACTGTGAAGCAAATGATCTCATAGGATTAGAGGAGTGTTCTTTTATATCGAAGCTCGTGGTATATTCCCTATCCAGTCCCCGATTTTTATAAATAAAAAAGTAATGAAATGCTTCAAACATAAAGTACAAAGAATTATATAGCAAATACCACCACCCTGATTCTATAGCTCTAAACAATTTATCATTTTTTTAAAAAAAGAAATAAAACACAACAGATATAACTGAAGGCTTATCTGCTTCTGGAAAATTAGCTGCTCTGGAAAATAAGCCCTTTTGACCCTGTTTCCCTCCTTCTCGAAAGGTAAACCCTGCCTTGAACTTGGTGTGTATTTTTCTGGTCTATGTTTTAACATTTTCACTACATAATGTGTGTGTAGCCATATATCCATAAAGAATATGTTGTGTTTTAAAATTTCTGCTTCTCCTGCCTTTTAAATTGTAAGGAAAATCTAACAGTGGCATTTAAGAAAATCTGGAGGGGAGGAGCACCCACAACCCTGTAACTCTATTATAGGCATTTTCATATTTTGGCTTTGCCCATATTGTGTGCTTTCCTTTACAGAGTTGCAGTCAGAATATGTAAACCATTTAGTGGTCATTCTCCCCCTTAGCATCAAACTGTAAACATCTCCCCATATTTCCATTTTCATAATTATTATATTTTAGGGACCATGGAATATAACTGTTGATATACAATTTTAAGCCAGCCATCTAAAAATCCTCTGGTGGATGAAAAGCTATCGACAGAGGTCATCTTTGGACCTAATGATAGAAATGGGGCCACTTTTACTTTTCAGTATGTAACTTCCTGTGCTATTTGTCTTAAATCATACAACGTAATTATTTTATTTTAAAGTTAGTAAGTAAACAGTTTTTTTTTAAATTAAAAAAGACCTTGCTCTGCAGAAAATATTCCAGAAGGGAAGACCCTTACTTTTCAATGTTGTGGAAGGTCATTGGATTTGGAGACAGAAAGCTAGATTTTAGCCCTTAAGCAAGTCATTGACTTTTTTCTCTCTTATCAGTAAAGTGGAGCTAATGTAGTGTCCCATTACCTTGTTTTGAGGATCATAATGATGCATTTATCTCAAAGTCCTTGGCCAACTGTACAATCCCCTAGATAGGAAGGAAAAAAATACCCTAATGAAGAAGGGAAAAGTTTGGGCCCCTAAGAGACCCCAAGATGGATGTCAGAGTGTCTGGGCTAACATGAACTTAGCTATGCTGTCCCCCGGCACACCTGCTGGCTTTTAGGGTTCTAAGGGCAGAAAGAATTAATCTCTGAAGTTAAGAGTGACTCATGGGAGAGAGAATTTGTCCTGGGTTTCTTCAATTCATGAGGAAGTTTTTCTTGGAATTCTTTATCTGCCCTGTTAGCTGGAAATAGAGTACACATTATAAGAACAAGATTTCTGCTAGTCTAACACTTCCCAGAAGTCTTTATAGTCTTTGTTTATAGTGTTATCTTAGGAGCTGTGTGTTACTTATTTGTGACTAATGACAGTAAGAGAGTATCATAGTCTACTGTGGTGCGTTATCATAAAGCATTACAAATTAACTACTCTGGAAAATAAGCCAAACAAGGGCATTTTTAAAGCAGTAGCAGCCTTGGAATCTTTTTATAGCTCACTTATGCTTATTAGCTAATCTGCTGAATCTGAAGTGCATGCACTTAACAGCATTCCAGTGAATGGAACCCCTTCAACTGAAATAGCCACAGTGACAATACAGATGCATGGGAGGGGAGGAGCGCTTTATGAGTGCTCATCATAATTCCAGGTGGTGAGAGTGCAGAGTCAGGCAGGAGTGGCCATTTCACCCTTAGCAAGGCTAATGTGCAGCTGGGGCCTCTTCTTCCTCTTCAGTTTTGGCAGCTGCAGAGAGCGACTTGGAGCAGGTCCTGGACCTGGGAGGGGCATGCTTTCCTTGGCTGCAGGGCTTTCCCGCTTCCAGCCACTGAGAATCACAAGCCCTGGGAGTCAGAGCTTCCCACGTAAAAGACGAAACACTGAGACATGGAGAGGCGAAATGTTTTATCCAAGGTTGCCCAGGCCTACAGTGGCAGCGCTGGGGTTAAAACCCAGGTCCTCTCACCACCAGCCCTCAGGATGGAGATCTCTTTCTAAGTCACCATCTCTCTCGCTACCTCCTGGATCTGCCTCTTTTTCTCCTCCAAAAAAATGACATCAGGTTCCCCTGGGGCTAGAGAATCTGCTGGGCGAGAAGGCACTGGGTCCTCAGGAGGCCCATCCTGGGGGAGGAGGAGGAGGTCCCACATTAGCACATAAGCTTGGAGCTGGTGTGAGGCAAGCTCTCCGCCAACCAAGAGGCAGGGAATAGGAAGTTTAGTCGGTGGGACCTGAACCACTGGAGGGCCCTGAGGAGCTGCAAGGAGGTGCAGAGGGGAAGATAAGCATAGAGAGGAGATGCAGGGGCACCCCTCCCTGGGCTCTGACTGGGCAGCCCTTTGAAATGTATTCAGTTTGATGCAGTGAAACAGCGCCTGCATTGCATCTAGGGGACGTTGAGTTTCTGATGCATCTAGAGGTTTGAAAACGAAAGATTCATCACCATCATCTCTTATTGCTGTCCTTCTGGCAGTATTTTGGAGTGGACATGAAAATTCATTTTGGGTGACCCCAGTGTTCTCTGTTCTCTGTTGGTTTAAATTAACGATTATACCATCCAGCCAGGTGGAAGTTTCTTTATGGGGCTAAATGAGACAGGGAGAAAAACGGGAAATAATACACACACACACACACAACTGAATCACTATGCTGTACACCAGAAACTAACACAACATTGTAAATCAGCTATACTTCAGTAAAAACTAAATAAATTAATTAAAGATGGTATGACTTAAAAAAAAAAAAAAAGAACTGCATGAAGAACCTTGAATTCAGGGGTGAAGAGGGAGCAATTATCCCTAAAGTCACATGAGACAATCTAGATAAAACCACCTACCACCGAGCCAGCCACCCAGGAGTTTCTTGGTAATGCTCTGGTTGTGTCTGAGTCAAGATGGATTCCATCTGGGCAGAGGAGGTAAAATTATGATGTTGCTAAAGCTTCTCTCCACTCTGGGGTGGGCGTAGGGTTTCCTTCTCATGGACTCCCAACACTCAAAACTTGCTTTTGGGAACAGATCTGGTAAACCTTTTATACTGGGGTGTACACGAAGGATAATATCTCAGAGCAGCAGTCCACAGAGTGGACTCGAGGAGTTAATAGTTGTTCCTTGGCAAACAGAGTTCTGTAGTTCAGTTTGTGAAGGATCATTACCATGTTTTCCTTCTGGGGAGTCACAGTATTTTAAAGGCTCAGAGAAGTTGTGTGGTAAAGAAACTGCCTTTACTTTGTCTAATCCAGCATTTCACAAACCTATTTGACTATAGCATTCTCTTTTTCACCCCCATGGAATATCTATTATCATCTTGAATAAAGCTTGTTGGGGAATTTAGGAATAGAGTATGACCCTCAGGTGTTCATATCCTTTTGTTTTCTATTTTAATTTTATTGTGGTGAGAACACTAGGCACGGTGTCTGTCCTCGGACGGGGGTGAAGTGCACAGTGCGTGTTGTTGTCTGGGTCCATGTTGAGTGGCAGCTCCCTAGAGCTCACTCATCTTACTTAACTGAAATGTTATGCCTGTCAATTTATAACTCCCGAATGTCCCCTTCCTCCAAACCCTGGGAACCACCATTCCAGTCTCTAATGTTAGAAACCACATACACATGGAATTGTACAGTGCTTGTCTTTTCATATTCTCATCTGGGGATAAAAATATGAACTTCTAATTGTGGCATCTCAGCCAAAGGGCAAGGCGGCGTGGGCCCCCGAAATCACAGGCATTGACACTCCTCAGTAGTAGGCTTCTGCTAACCCTCCAAGTTCTCCCTGTCCCTGCAGCTGAAGTGCCTCAGCCAGGGCACACCCTGCAGCCTGCTGGCCTCTCTCACCCCAGCCCCACCTCTCCTCTCCCTCCAGGCAGACATCTTCTCTGGGGCCATATTCATCAACTTGGCCTTGGGCCTGGATCTGTACCTGGCCATCTTTCTCTTACTGCTAATCACTGGCCTTTACACAGTCACAGGTGAGTCCACTCAGATGATTCAGCCTAAGCCCAGCTCGGGGTTAGGCACTTGCGAGGGATGAAAGGAAGCAGGAGGCAGCTTCTCCTCTGGAGGAAGAGATACACCCAGGAAATGTTCTAGGAAACAGTTACAGGTGGCCCCAGAAAACTCCAGCGTTGGCTGGAATAGTCAAGACAGCTTCTTACAGGAGGTGGGGCAGGGCTTGGCCTTGTACGTTGTGGAGAGAACTTGGCTGAGTAGGGAGAAGCAGGGAGGCAGTGCCAGGTGCAGGGGTGGGTGGGAACAAGGGAATTGAGTCAGGGGTGGGTGTGGTGGGGGGGCGGGGCAGGGCAAACAAGCAGAGGTGTTTGGCTGGGTGGTGGGGGTGTGGGTGGGGGTGTGGGTGGTAAGACCTGATAGTTCAAACGAGGTCATAGTGCAGGGGTCTCAGAAGCCAGATAGAGGCCTTGGATTCGAAGTGACAGAGACTGGGAGGCACTGTAGGGAGGAAGGGAGGGAGTGGCACACAGAGATTTCAGAGGAAGACTTGAGGTGAGTGGAGAAATTGGGGACACGAATACCCACTGGGGTTGCCTTTGCAGAGGTGTTACTCTATCACTGGGGGACCAGGGTCAGGACAGAACTTATTGCTGAGCTGGAGCCCCATATCTTTGGGGACAAGAAGTTACACAGATGGTCTGAGGAAGGAGAGAGTGGACATGCAAGTAGCCCTTTGAAATGGGTTGATTTGGTAATGTCCCTTCTTGTAGAAATGTCAGCTCTTTGCTCTTCCCGGCCTTCATTTACCTTGGCCGACTCCTGAGCCATCTCCTGTGAGCTTGAAACCGTCACATCAAGCTCTTCCTCCTCAAACAGGGAGAAACATTCTCCTTTCCCCAAGGCCTTCCCAGCATTCCTGTGAAGAATGGAGAGGCTGGAACATGCTGGGTGGCAGGCTGCTGCAGCAGGACAAGAAAGGGAGGGAAGGAAGGGAAGGCAGGCAGGTGACTGAGGGGCGTGCTCAGAAGGTGTGCAGAGGGAGAGGGGTGGGATGGGGGAAGGAGGCAGGCTGACAAGATTTCCCTTCTACCTGAGGTCAAATGCACTGTCTCCTTTGCCTGCTTAGGGGGCCTCGCGGCTGTGATTTACACGGACACCTTGCAGACGGTGATCATGCTGGTGGGGTCTTTAATCCTGACTGGCTTTGGTAAGTGGGGCTGGGGCCAGCTGAGGAGGCGGGGAGGCACAGGTAGAGGCCCAGGGAGAGAAAAGCGAGTCCAGCCTCCCTGCCTGCCACTGACCCAGGCAGTGAGCTGGATGTGCTCTGTCCTACCCCTGGGAGTGGTCTGGCCTGGACTGGCCCTGACTGTGGGTGTGCAAGGAGCACCTTCCCCACCCTGCGGTCTTAGGCTGGGCCCAGCCTAGGCAATACCTGATTCCTTGCTGCTCTTGCTAGGGAGTCTGGGCCAGTGGGCCCCAATGTGGGCCTCTGATGTCATAGTCTTCTCTCCACAGAGAAACTGGACCCCCCCCCCCCCAAATCCCATTCTGTGGATGAGAAAACTGAGGCCCAGAATGGAACAGTGACTTGCCCCCATAGTGAGGGTTCTGGCTGTAGGTTTCTCAGGCATTCATGGGAAGAAACTGCTATGAAGAGTTGTGAGTTTCACGATGTTGAGTTTTGTTACTGATGTTTTCCAGCTTTTCACGAAGTGGGAGGGTATGATGCCTTCGTGAAAAAATACATGAATGCCACTCCAACTGTGGTTTCCGATGGAAACATCACCATCAAGGAAGAGTGTTACACCCCGAGGGCCGACTCCTTCCACATCTTCCGGGATCCGCTCAAGGGAGACCTGCCATGGCCCGGGCTCATCTTTGGACTGTCCATCCTTGCCCTGTGGTACTGGTGCACAGATCAGGTACCCAGGCTGGATGTGTGGCAAAGAGAGGGTCTTCTTCTGGGGGCCATAGAGACTCCTGTCTGTCTGTGGCTTGTGGGGTTGGGAAAGGTAGGGCAGGACTCGGGTGGTCTGAGGGTTGCCCAGCCTCGGTGACGTGGGAGTGTCAGGCCAGAGACTCAGGATGGTGGGGGAAGCTGGGGTGGTCAGAGTGTATTGTGGGGTCTCTGGCCCACACCCCTCCCTCACTGGGCTTTCCCTGGCAGGTCATTGTGCAGCGCTGCCTCTCAGCCAAAAGCATGTCACACGTGAAGGCCGGCTGCATCATGTGTGGGTACCTGAAGCTGCTGCCCATGTTCCTCATGGTGATGCCGGGGATGATCAGCCGCATCCTGTACACAGGTGATGGCTTCTCCTGTACTCGCCAGCTTTTCTCCCATTTTCCTGGCTCCAAGTCATTTCTAAAGCCCTATTGTTCTCCGCTCCATTTTCCCTGCCTTCTTCCTTTTTTTTTGTCATGATTACCAAGAATTATTGTCCCCCTGACCCAGACAGTGAGCAACTAGTGGTCATAGAACCTGTGGAGTTGTCTTCCCTAATTCCTTACATTGGCACTTACTTTTCCCCTTTTGCAAATTCTCTGAAGTCTTGACATGCCTCCAGCTATAGCTTCTTCCAGCTAATTCTTGCTCACTTTTTGCTCTGTCCCCTGCCCTCCCCAACCAGGCTATGGTAGTGTGTATGATGCCTTTAATGTCAAAGGACCCCAGCCAGTCTCTAACTGCCTGCTGCTCAGAGCTCTGTTTCCTGGAGCATTTCTTTGAAGGGGCCCTGAGCCTTGCACTTTGCTACCCAGGGTGATAGGTTCTTCCTTGGCCCTTTTATGGCCTCTCCTGCATGGCCATTTGCATGTGGTGTTTTGATCAGCCATCATAGATCAAAACTATTTTCTGGAATATAAAGTAATGGTGAAAAAGAGAGCACGACAGAGTGCAAGTTTGGTGAGCGCCTTTCAAACGAAGACAAGACAGTGTGGGGGCACTTGTCACTGGCTTCATGCTCCTATACTGGCTCACCTGTCATGAGAAAAATATATGTAACTGAATAGTTTAAATTATGATGGATGTAACACACATGTACATATTTGAGATGGTGCCGTGATGAATCGATGCTGTTTGGGGCAGCGCTAAATGATATACCTACAGTAGGTACCTAATAAATGCTTGTAGGTCTGAAGTCTATAGAAGTTTCTAGAATTATCACCAAGTTTCTAGATCATGTCCCCCTCCCCTCCCAGGCTACTGCCTTTCTATCTCTACGCCAGATTTTCCACATCTTGGAAGTACTGCCCCACAGCCCTCCTACTGGGGAATTCCTCTGTGGTCTGAGCATTCAACCCTCCTTGCAAGAGCTGCTTAAAACAAAACCCCAAAATTAGCAACCACAAGTCACTGTGATCTTCAGGAGAAACAAGAAAATAGTTACTGCTGAGCTGCAGACTTTAGCTAAAGTCTAAAGACCATGCCCTCTCCTTTCCTACCCTGAGCATTTCTTTGCTTCTCCCTCCTCTGCCCAGGAACTGTCTTTCCTCCCCAGTCAGAGCTTGGGATGGTCAGGCCAGGCAGGGGGGGCGGGGTGGGGGTGGCATAGATTTGCTCTGCAGGAGCTCCACTCTTTGTGGAACCATGGCAGGGCCATGCTCAGGAATGTCCTGTTTGAAGCCTTATTGTGAGAAGGTGAAACTTAGAAGTATTTTCCTGATGTTGACATGACTCTTCATCCCTTTCCAGAAAAAGTTGCCTGCACCGTCCCCTCAGAATGTGAGAAATATTGCGGCACCAAGGTTGGCTGTACGAATATCGCCTACCCGACCTTGGTGGTGGAGCTCATGCCCAATGGTGAGAGTTGTCCTTTCTGGTGGAGTCTTTCTTGGGAGACTGATTTGGCTTGGACTCTGCACAGATGTCTGTGGGCCTTCTGGGGCAAAGCCGTTTCTGAGCCTGGGAGCTGGTAGGGAAAGCCTCATTCCAGGTATCCTCAGTTTTTGAACATGTCCTCCCTTAGTGGAAAGAGGACATCTGGCTTGGTTGGGCTCTATGAGTCGTGGTACTCGCCCATCTGTCAGGCTTGGAAAAGAGATGATCTGAAAATGTGTTGGGGAAAACCACAACTTTTCCATGCTCATTCAGAAGGCTTTTTGAAGGTCAACAGACATTAACATGAAGGTTTGAACTAAGTGGTGTTTTACCTGGAGAATGAATTGACTTCTAAGCTGTTTCAAGGAAGAACGTGGAGAGAAAAGCAAAGAGTGATTTTAGCTCTAGAATGAGGAGGTTCAAGGCAGTAAGTAGATGGGATGCAGGGGTCTTCTCACTACAGAGAGTGAGTTATCCTAGGAGAGTGAATAAAGTCCAGAATAGTTAGAGTTTTGGAGTAGACCTGTGGGGTTACCTTTCATTTTCATGTTGAAGAAAAATCCAATTCTGGCTCAAGGGATGCAAATCTTGTTAGGTTAGGGGGGTCTCAGGAGACCAAAAATTCAAAGGTATTGATCAGGAAAATTTAGAATAAACATAAAATTTTATTACTGAAAGAAAACATGGAGATCATCTAGTCAAATCTGCTCATTTTACAGTTGGGGAAACTGAGGCCTATGGAGAGAAAGTGACTTTTCCAGGGCCATGCAGGAACTCAGTGTCTGGCATGGTTCACTCCTGCTCAAGGCTGAAATTGAGGAATTTGGAATTTTCTTTTTTAAAACAACAGACTGGATATTTGACCTTGGGCAAACCCTTTGCATTCAACCTCTATAAAAATGGGAGTAATGGTTAACTATTCCCCTGAGCTGGGCTGCTCATTAATTGAGGTTGCAATTAGCAAGAATCAAATGGCTCTGTTAGAGTTCTGGCTGAGATTACACTGGCCTCTGTAGGGGTGTTTATGCTATTTCCTTAGACTGGCAGACCCTGGGTGAGGATTGTAGCTCTGAACACTGTGCTGGAGTGGCTTGTGCATGACAGAAAGCAGCGTGGCACATAGGACAATGAAGTGCTGTGTTTACGTGTACCATTGCCATTCCTCACTTCCGGCTGGAATCTGGCTTCTGTAAACACCAAATTCCCCTATGACCTCCCCGTGTTAGATCAAATGGATATTTTCCATTCATCCCTCAGTAGCGCTTAGCATTATTGATCACTCATCTTTCTTGAGTTATTCCCTTCTCTTGGATTCCATAACACTATCCTCTCCTGTTTGTCTTCTCCCCCATCCTTTCCAGCTGTTTCTTTTTGATTCAGTCTCCTTCACTCAACCAGTAAATATTCCCCCACTAATCCATCACCCAATTTTGTCCATTTTACCTCTTAAATATCTCTTATATTTGTCTACCTCCTTCTCTTGTTACCTCCATCACGCCACTCTGATATACCACTATTTCTTGCCTAGACCCCTGTAAAATTATGTTCAACAAATATTTGTTGAGTGAGTGAAGGAATGTGAGTTTTATAAGGGTGTCGTGCAGAAGGGAGAAATCCATCCCAGCTTAGCAATTAACTGGTGAAGTAACCCCGAGTGAATGGCAGAACTAGGGCTGCTTGAAATAGACCTTTGTTTTATTCACTGAAAAATGAGAGGTGAGAAATATAAAGATGACCTTTATAATTCCTTCTATATCTCCAATTATGTGTGGTCTGCGTGATACACACTCAAGAAGAACCATCAGAAAATACTTCCCAACAAATGACAAAATAATTTGAATAGGCAACCTTTACTTTTCTTCTTGTGAGGCTGTAAATGAAAATGAAACTATAAAATTATTTACAGATAACAACACCCAGGGGAATGATATGTTCCAAAGAGATTTCAAGAAGCAGGAATATTGACTCAAATCTAATAAGCTGAAGTTAAACAGAGATACATGTCAAGTTCTATTACACAGGAATATTACAAGAAACTGAAGATGTTTAGCTTGAAGAAAAGGGAATTCAAGAGAATGCGAGTTGTCTTTGAGTATGTGAAGGGTGGTAAAGTGGTAAGACCACTTCCGTTGGGTAGTATAAGGACGGTGTCTGAGGCTGTCAAGAGGCAGATGTCTGCCTAGTCGGGACTGTCCAAAAGGGAGCAGATTCCTGTTGCCGGAGGATTTAGGCAGAAGAAATGTGGAAGGGATTCATGTATCAGATGGATGGTAGACCTTAGGTGACCCCTAATGTTACTTCTGCTTCTGGGACTGTACTCTCAGTTGGTAGGTGGGCCTTCAGTGTGGCCTGGCCTTCTAGCCTCAGTAGGGACAACCTTGTGCTCTCCTTGGTTAGTATATTCACAGGGTTGTGAAGCCTCACCACAATCAATTTTAGAAAATTTTTATCACCCCCCAGAGAAATCCTGGACCTATTAGCAATCACTCCATATTTCATCCTAACCACCCCCAGCCCTAGGCAACCAACCACTAATCCACTTTTTGTCTCTATGGATTTGCTTACCCTGGACATTTCATATAAATGGGATCATACAGTGTTTGTCTTTTTGTTTCTGGCTTCTTTCACTTAGCATAATGTTTTCAAGGTTCATCCATGTTGTAGGCATGAATTAGTATTTAATTCCTTTTTACAATAATATTTCATTGGATGGATATACCACATTTTGCTTATCCATTTATCAGTTGATGGACACTGCATTGTTTCCACTTTTTGGCTATTATAAATAATACTGCTATGAACATCCAGGTACAAGTTTTGGTATGGACATGTGGTTTTTGTTTCTCTTGGGTAGGTGCCTAGGAGTGGAATTGATGGGTCATATGTTAACTCTTTGTTTAACTGTTTAAGTAACTATTTACCACAGTGACTATACCATTGTATGTCACTGCCAGCAATGTATGAGAGTTCCTGTTTCTCCACATTACTACCCGTACTTGTTATTATCTGTCTTTTTAAAAATTATAGTCTCCCTAGGGGGCTATAAATAGTATCTTATTGTGGTTTTGATTTGAATTTCCCTGATGTTGAGCAGCTTTTCATGTGATTATTAGCCACTTTATCTTCTTTGGAGAAGTGTCCATTTAGATCGTTTGCCCATTTTAAATTGGGTTGTCTTTTTATTATTGAGTTGTTAGAATTCTTTATATGTTCCATATAATAGACCCTTATTAGATATATGTAAATATTTTCTCCCATTCTATGGGCTATCTTTTTACTTTCTTGAGAACCTCATTTTTTGAATCTTAGTTTAAGTATTTCTTATATATCATGAATCTTTCGGGTAAGAGAGCTTATAAAAGTCCTCTTGGATGGACACACACACACACCATCAGCACCATCTCCACCATCACCACCATCATCATCCAGTTGCAATGCATTTACCTCATGTATGCATTGTCCCTAGCTCTTTGTTGACTGCTATGGACTTAACACAATATAATTTAAAGCCACAGTCTATTCCTTAAAACTTCTGATCTGTCTGGGGAGATAAGTCAGAGAACATGGTGTGGTTTTAGGAGGCAAAAAGCCTTGAGTCATCACACTGAGCACAAAAGAGCCGAGGTGCTGTGTGTGCCACTCAGAACCTCCTTCTCTTCCAGGACTGCGAGGCCTGATGCTGTCGGTCATGTTGGCCTCTCTGATGAGCTCCCTGACCTCCATCTTCAACAGTGCCAGCACCCTCTTCACCATGGACATCTACACAAAGGTCCGGAAGAGAGCGTCTGAGAAAGAGCTCATGATTGCAGGAAGGTAAATGCAGCTCCCCCTGCTGTGCTACATGAAGGCCTGAATGATCAGAGAGTTTCCCTCAAGCTGGGGAAGACTGATAGATGCCTGGGTAGATTGGGAACAACCTCTGAGGCTAGTTATATTTATTTTCTGTGGCATTTAAACTGGAGAGCAGCAAACAATGCCCTTCTGGAGTGTGAAATGACATCAGAGATCATTTAATCTAACCCTCAGTTTATCAGTGAACAAAATGAGGCTCATCCTGCCTAAATCCAGGAAGCCTGGACAGCAGCAGAGCCAGGACTGGAACCCACAGCCAACTGAGTCCTTGTCTGAGGCTTTTTATACTGTCCCACGCTGTCTTCCTCAGCCCTGCCTATAGCAGCTCTTCTCACTGGACACCTTTTAGGCCCACATGCCTCTGATGCCTTGACCCTTGGCAGGACCATTGTGAGGGTCAGGTGATACTGTGCTTGTGAACATGCTTTGTGAAGTCTAAAACACCAGGCTGTGTGCACATTTGTTATTGTCAAATGGGCTAATAGGCAGAACAGGATACTGAAGGCAGGAAACACTGATACATGGGTCAGAGGTGCCCATTATTGTGATTATCCACGGAGCAGATGCCCGGGACAGAGGGCTAGAAGCTCTGCTGTGTCTCTCCATGGGGCTAAGGCAGGCCACCTCCTCAGGGTAGGGGAAAAGTCCCTGGGATGTCAGTCAAGGGTAAGGTTCCCAGTGAGTGCAGGAGGGGTATGGGCTTCCACCTCGTAAGTCTCACGAGCAAGATTAGGGCAAAGGAAGGAAAGGAAAATAGGCTACTCAGGTGACAAGACACCTGGCACCCAGGGGAGGTCTGACAGGATCAGGGTCTACCACTCTGCTTCGCAGGAAGCAGCACCATTTCCCTGACTGGATTTTCCTTAGAAAGAAGTTTACTGGAGTTTTCTGCTATTTATAAGGCTCAAGATGCAACTCAGGAAGAAAACCATTTGCTTTCTCAGGGCTGGACCTCTTGGCCCTGAGATTATATTGGGCCTCACATTTTTTGTGTGCCCAGTGCCTGCTGCCCCGGGGTTTGTCCCTGTTCTAGATGAGCTTACAGTTACATGAAACAGTTCCAAAGTTTGCTGTGGGACCTGTAAGTGCAGTCACAGTCTCAGAGGCAGGAGAGATGAGTGTGCCATGCAGTAGTTGGGGAAGGCTCCTGGTAGGGGTGGCCCTGACCTGCGTCCAAAATGGTGGATGGGACCTGGACAAATGAGAAGCAGTGGGAAAGCATTTTAGAGGGAGAAATATGTGAGCAAAAACACTGCTTTGCAAAGGTTAGTTTAAAACTCTGGCCTTACATTCAAGTAAGGGAGGCAAGGGAATCACAGCCTTTTTTTCCAGTTGAATCAGGAGGTTGTAAGGAGCCCTCCAGTCTTTTCAGGACTTGAAGTGAAACTCAAAAAGGAGGAGAGCTGGAAATACCTGGTAGTGTCCCACTCTATCTAGATGGTTCCTTTGTAAACTCTTCTTAGCTTGTGTTTTTAACTTTATTATGAAGACAGAGAAGAAGGAAAGGGAGGAGAAAATAAAAATTATGGTCCTTACTATTTATTGAGTGCCTACTATTTGCCAAGTGTTTTACTACAGCTAACCCTTATTCCAGCCTTGTAAGGTTGGTCATATTATTCCCAGTGTACAGATGGAGAAATTGAAACTCATAGAGGTTAAGCAAGGTGTCCTCTGTCACACAGAGGGAATAAGAACTTGAATCCAGGTCCGTTGGCTGCAAAGTCCATACCCTTGTTCCTATACTCTATTGCCTTTCAAAGTGGGATTCTCTCCTGGTGGGGACTAGATTGAGGTTACTGTTGAATATCAAGTGCATTTCATTTACTTGTGGGCATGGATGATTTTCCTGAAGGGGCAGAATATAGAAGAAAAGACCCTCAAGGATGAATTTGCTAATTATTTTTCCTTGCTGTGGTCATGTAAAACTTTCTCTCTCTCTCTCTCGATGTTTATGTGTGCATGTATGCTTGCTAGTTATATATATCTGTATAATTCATAGTGATATGTATTTATTCATGTCAGGCCATTTGTTGAACCTGTTGTGGGGGCTTTGATTTCAGGTTGTTCATCCTGGTGCTGATTGGCATCAGCATCGCCTGGGTGCCCATTGTGCAGTCAGCACAAAGTGGGCAGCTCTTCGACTACATCCAGTCCATCACCAGTTACTTGGGACCACCCATTGCGGCTGTCTTCCTGCTTGCTATTTTCTGCAAGAGAGTCAATGAGCAGGTAGGTATCATACGTGCATGTCCAGCAAAGTCATTCTGGCATAGAAATTCCCTTCTGAATTTGCATATTCTGTGTGGGAGGGATTCTGCTTCCCAGAGATCTTAAGCAGGAATGAATGTGCTACTAAGGGTTTATATGGAAAAGCCTCCAGGGACCATGGGACTCTCCTGGGTTCACATTCTCTCAGACTTCCGTCTTCTCCTTGTTGCAGGTTTCAAACTAATTCCCAACTAACGGTGACCATTTTTCATTAAATCTTGGTGATTTGACCCAACTGCATCGCACTCCCCGGGAAGTTTGTAGCCCCTGGGTGGCAACTCCAGAGGAAGTCCTAGCATAGGCTACCTCCTTGGTTCTGCAGTGATCTTGACTTTCTAGCCAGTACTTTTCAGGGCCCAGAGAAGGGCCAAGCTGTGGTACCCTAGCAGGATAGGGATGTGGGTGAGGGCCTGTCAGGAATCTCACCTGCTGAGAGAGTTTGTGTTTGTGTGTGTGTGTGTGTGTGTGTGTGTGTGTGTATAATGGAAGACTCAGCTGGAAAAGCAGGTTAAGTTTGTACTAGGCATGGCCCTTTTGAAAGCCAGGCTAAAGAATTTAGGTCATCAGTGGGACACTGTTGAAGATTTTGAAGCACTGTGATATCTTTGGATATGGCTTCTGACTGGATGTTGCTCAGTCATCTCTGTATCCAACCATCTCCATGCCTGGGGAGGGTTGGGAAGAAGTGGGGGTGTTAACTATGTAGCTGACTGTCTGAAACAATATAAATAGTGACATAGTTTTGGTTAGACACCCCCTTTCTTCCAACAGGACAGAGACAGATATATATCAGGGAAACACCTCACTGGAGTGACCCAGCTTTGAGGTACATAAGTCCCAACACATGCCCTTCTTCATTTGCTCTTTGCCATTAGGAACATAGTCCAGATATGCTGTGACACAAAACTGGGTGCACAGATGAGTGGCCTTGGGAACCAGAAATAAAACTGCAAGTGATCTCAGCAGCTTAGAGAAATGGGCACAGGTTCATGGGATACGTTTCAGTAGAGATTGGCAGGAGCTGGTTCACTGGGAGATTTCTGAAATGCAAATTAGGAAAGTGTGGCTAGAAGCCCAGCTGGGTATTGCAGTGGGCCGCAGGCCAACTCAATTCAGCAAATGGACCAGGGCTTTCAAACAGTAAGGCTAAGAATTGGGATAGATCATCATGGTTCTCAACTCGGGGTGATTGTGCCCTTCCAGGGGACATCTGGCAATGTCTGGGAACATTTTTGATTGTTATGATTTGGGGAATGCTACTGGTATTTAATGGGTGGAAGCCAGGGAGGCTGCTAAACATTCTACAATGCACCATACAGCCCCCTGCCTCCTACCCCCAACAAAAAATTATCTAGCCCGAATGTCACAGTGCTGAGGGTGAGAAGCCCTGGCCTAGGTCTCTGAATCGTAGCATGGGGAGACTGCAAAGTGATTCTCGGGACTCTGTTTGCTGAGGGGTGACTCCAGATCTTGAGGAAAATGTCACAGGATGCCAGACTTTTCAAGAGCCTCTTGAGAATAAAAACTAAAGGAATTGCCAAAAGAGAAGGAAAATCTAAGCAAGTTTTATCCATACTATTCAGACAAACTAAAGTCAAGAAGTAATTTTTTGACCGAATAAATGTATAGGGGACAAATGGGGAACACCTCTTTGTTTTTCCTTATTCATTTATTCACCTGGCAGATACTTCCAGATGCCAGCATGGGGCTAGGCATCAGCAACACAAAGGGAGTGCAACATGGTAAACACACCCCCGACAGCCTGGTGTAACACTCCTAGCCCGATCCTGAACTCCAGCGGTCCTGTTTCAGATCCCGGAGCTGTCGCTTCTCTCACGATTGTTCTTTCACCTCTCTCCCCCAACAAAGGCACCGCCCTTTTCTGTATTCAGTGTTTGTTAACCCAAGGGTTTTCTTTCACAGGGAGCCTTCTGGGGACTGATCATAGGATTTTTGATTGGGGTGTCCCGTATGATAACCGAGTTTGCCTATGGAACGGGGAGCTGCATGGAGCCCAGCAACTGTCCCAAGATTATCTGTGGTGTGCACTACTTGTACTTTGCCATCATCCTCTTTGTCATTTCGATCATCATCATCCTGGCTGTCTCCCTTTTCACCAAGCCCATTCCAGATGTGCATGTGAGTATCCATTTGGGAGACCTGTTCTGGCCTGGTTTCATGTGCATGCTGCAACACCCATCTGGGTTGCCCTTGCCTCAATCAGACATCTCATACTCACCCGACTAAAATAGGTCATCCTTGCCATTGGTCTCATGTAGAAGGATACGGGGCAGAAAACACGGTTTGCCAGCAGAGCAATATCAAGATTGTGTCTTCAGCAGGAGTCCTTGCGCCAGGCGACATTTCAGTCCAGGGGCTTTTCTCTCTGGATCCTGCTCCCCAGGGGACAGCTCAGGTGCAAGGGAGTGAGATCAATGGGCAGGCACAGGGGCCACCCTGATTTGGGTGCTCATGTCCCAGATAGAAATGTATATTTCTTGTAATGGTCTCCTGGTCATAGCTTCCAGGGATCCCAGCAAGGAACATACCTGGTTATAAAAATCACCATGCGCAGGGGAATCTGAAGTACAACTTACCCTTTATTTTATTTTTTTCCAATTAAACCTCCAAACAGTTGACTATAGAATTTAAGAAATTTCAAACGATATCAAAGTCCAATTGATTCACAACTTCAAAAGTGGCAAGTACTCTTCTTTAGCTCTAGAGGTTGCCCTTGGTTTAGGATATGTTCACAGCCCTCCCAATGCAGATGAAGATACCAATTATGGGTTACTTTTACCATAAGCAGTATAGTCTGGTAACCCAATACAGCTGACATCCTACTCTTTCCAGGTTTCCAAAGAACAGAGCTAAAGAGTGAACCCAAAATTACATTTATAGAGAAGGAGAAAGGGTTTTGTTGACCCCATTCTCATGCATACACAACTATAGGGAATTATGGAATCCCTAAGAGACCTTCAACCTCACTGCCAAATTTTCAAAGCTGTGACCAACATTTATGTCAAAGAAAGACTGTTTTCATAGCAGCAGAACCACTATCATGGTTATTGGCCAAATGGGTCCTAGGCTTTCTTTTTGTTGTATTCATTCCTTCTTGATGTCTCAATCTTTGAAAGTATTGCAGCCCCCTATTCAGCCATAAAAACCAACAACATAAAGCCATTTGCAGCAACATGGATGTTCCTGGAGAATGTCATTCTAAGTGAAGTAAGCCAGAAAGAGAAAGAAAAATACCATATGAGATCGCTCATACGTGGAATCTAAAAAAAAAAAAAAAAAAAAAAAAAAGAATATAAATACAAAACAGAAACAGACTCATTGACATAGAATACAAACTTGCAATTGCCAAGGGGGCGGGGGGTGGGAAGGGACAGACTGGGATTTCAAAGTGTAGAATAGATAAACAAGATTATACTGTACAGCACAGGGAAATATATACAAGATCTTGTGGTAGCTTACATTGAAAAAAAATGTGACAATGAATATATGTATTTTCATGTATAACTAAAAAATTGTGCTCTACGCTGGAATTTGACACAACATTTTAAAATGACTGTAACTCAATAAAAAAATGTAAAAAAACCCAGGAAAGTTGCAGCCCCAAGCACATTTAGTTCCAGGCTTCCTCTTGAAGTGAAGTAGCTTCTGGTTTCATGTCAGTAGAAACTGCACCTCCAGCTCTTCCCTGTTCTAAATGGCTCATGAGTCTACGATTCTCCCCCCATAATATAGGACAAAAAAATCTGACCTTACACTGCTGGTCTGGATAAATGGGTATCTAGCCTTATTTCCCAGCATCAGTGTTAAAAAGAACAAATCCATTTATCATATGTAACAAGAGATCATTCACTCAAAACATTTCTATATTCAAGGCAGTCTCTTAGCCTCTGAATATGCACATATCATAGGGGGTGGTGTGTACAAATGTGTGGTTTATATCTAAGTTCCCAGCGTACTTAGAGATAGTGCTGTGGACAGGATGTATAATCTGTGTTATTGCTGGTATTAAGAGACCACATTCCTTTTCCTTTCTTGATGCACATCTCTTTGTTCCCCCCACCTCTTGGCCCAAGACACTATTTGGGTCTTTCTGCTAACCTGTTCTGCTTTCTCCACAGCTCTACCGCCTGTGTTGGAGCCTGCGTAACAGCAAAGAGGAGCGTATTGATCTGGATGCAGAAGAGGAGGACATTCAGGAAGCCCCAGAGGAGACCATTGAAATAGGTGGTTTATGGCTCAGAGCCTATTTGCAAGCCCTAAAAAGTTACTCCTCCAACAGCAAGACCACTTTACTAAAGCCTTCACTAAATGCCTTCCTCAAAGCTCAGATCTCTCTTCTAGGAAGGAGTGAGGAGCCTCCTGCTTCTGTAGCTAATAATCCGTTTATTCCTTTCCCATGGCACAGAAGTTCCTGAGGAGAAAAAAGGATGCTGCAGGAAGGCCTATGACCTGTTTTGTGGCCTGGACCAGCAGAAGGGCCCCAAAATGACAAAGGAGGAGGAGGCAGCCCTGAAGCTGAAGATGACAGACACGTCGGAGAAGCCTCTGTGGCGGATGGTAGTGAACATCAACGGCATCATCCTGCTGGCCGTGGCTGTCTTCTGCCACGCATATTTTGCCTGAGTCCTGCCTTCTGCTGCAGGCTGTGCTTCTGAAGGCTGGACTCTTTACTATCTTCCTTTAGTTACATCCTGTGGCGCTGAAGGGCCACCAGCCGGTTGTAAATTTTGTCTAGTTGATAAATGTGTACATTTGTAATTACAGGCTAGCTGCAGAAAAATCAGTGATTTGCTGTTAACTTATATATTTGAGGCCAGTGTCATACAGTCATCTGTATGTATCAGAGCTGCAGAAGGAAGTCCACTTAATCTGATGTCTAGGAAAAGGCAGATTAAGAAGCTGAAGCCCTGTGATGTCTGATGCAAGTTTATCTCAGGTAGATTCAGCATGTCAGCATTGCTTGTCATCCTTGAATATTGTTGAACAGTTGCGGTCTCCCTGGTTCCTGCCACTTTCCCTATCTAACCACCCCACCTCATCTTTTTTTAAAAGAAAAAAAATTCCCTCCTCATAATATCATGTCAAATTTTCCTTAGCACAAGAAAAATGAATCTGATAAACTGAGAAATACATTGAAGCTGAGGATGGGAGCTTGATAGGGTCCCTGTCCTGGGTGTTTGCTTTCTGAAGGAGAGGCCTGGGGGTGGCAGTACTTACCAAAGGGAAGGACCCAGGTGTCAGCCTCAGGCCAACAGGGAAAGCAGATAATCTTGAGTCAAGGGGGCTTTCTGGTTTTCTAAAAATGTCCACTGTGAATTTCTCAGGTTTGAGATTTTATTCATTTTGGCATTTGCTGTGCCTGGAATGTCTTAGCCACTCAGTAGTGTTTGTGGATCAAATGAATGATAAAAGCATTTGTTTATAAATGCTTGCTTTATTTTTGGTTAACCTTTTCTTATGGCTGCACAGAGTACACACTCTGGTGACTGTAATGAATTGGGCATTTCCAGAGGCTCCTATTCCTTATGGTGCTGACATTGATATACACAAAGGCTTAGAAGCTGACTCTGTGTCATGTAACAGAGCAGATGGGCCTCATGGGGGCTTCTGTCATCTCAGAGCAGCTGCATTCTCCTGAAACGTTTAGCCCGAGATTCTCCCCGCTGTGAGTTCACGTGACCACAGCTCTTCCTTTCTGAGGTGTCTTCTTGATTGGTGATCGTCCATCAACCTAGGATAGGGTGGGTTGTCTCTGTTCCAGGCGGCAGTGCTCAACACTTTTATTTCTTGTGAAATCTGTTTCTTAGAAGGAAATTTTTAAAATTAAAGTTAAATTTAATGAATTTAATTCTTTTAATTCCAACTGAGAAATAGTAATCATATCGTGTAATATAATCCTGTGGAAGTCATGATATCAGTATTGACTGCTTTCAGCCTAGTTTAGGAAGGAGCTAGGATCAGAGGTTCTGTGGAGCTGAGAGTGGTTCCTTGGGTGTAAAAATGGTTCAATAGGTAAAGAATGGCTTGTTCTTGTGAAAAGAAAAGAAAATATTTGATGTGCCCTCATGTTCTCCTTAAGCTAGGCAGAGAAGAGGGAAAAGTAGAGAGTTTCTCATGGCCAGCATTACTTGGAGCACTGAGTTTTGTGTGGAATTTGTGATATTTTTGAGCTTTGAGAGGATAAAGGGAGAGGACTGAAAGCTGATGGATGGAGCAGGCATGAAATATGAAATATCTAGATTGTCCTAGGTTCTGTTTCTGACTTTGTCAATGATTCGCTGCGTACATGTGGTAAATTATTTGGTCTATACTGTATTTTTCTCTTTGAAAAATGGGGACTCTGGTGCTTATAGCATCTACTACCTCCTCTGAGTGTAAGCAGGTACTTTGAAAAGGGGATGGGAGATACATACATGAAAGATGCCAAACAGATGTCATATTAAGCTACGGTTAGTCCCATATATTAAAATTTGTTACTTTGGTAAAAAATAAAACCATTAAAAAAACCCCATAACATCCTGATTTCTTGCTTTCTAGAGATTCTAGACAAAAGACTGACCATCTCTGTGGTGAGCTCTAGTTGGCACAAGATGTGGATTAGGTTGCAGGAGCCAGGACAGTTGAGAATAGAATCTAGCAACTTGAACAATTTAACAACATGTAGCAAAGTTTGGAGATGATTTCAACTTCAAACCTCTAGCAAACATGGGGTGAGTAACTCTACTTTCAATGCTTAATGTCCCGTTAGAACAGACTGAACCACTTGGGTAACCAGGGCCCAGGAAGTGATAAATTGTACTAGAATAATTTCAGGGATACAGGAAAGAGCTATTCTTTCCCTCAAATGGAAGGTGTTTGTTATGGGGCAGAGTGATTGCTTATTAATGCTTAGTTTATAGAACTGAAAAACAATACCCTATAAGGCAAAAAAGCTTCTTTAAATCTCTCAAAATGAGAAGGCATGTCTCCTTCCCTGCAGAGTGATGTTGGTCCCGGGGCTTTTGACACCTGGGAGCATTTCTTACTTCCATATAACTGAGTCAGGCATTGATGTACTCGTAGAAAACTTTCTACCTTTGAAATGTACTAGAACTCACTTTTTCCTAGTACTGAAATCACCATTTCCTAAAAGATCCACTACAGCTTGTTCTGCTTCACAAAAGCAAGCCTTGGGAGAAAAACATATGTGTGCTTAGCTGGAAGAGAGAGATTCCTTAACATTACCCCCAACCCAGCCCCAAATTGGATTGCGGTGAAGCAAGTTGTTTGAATGAGGTGCCATTGCCTTGGCGGGTTGGTGGGGATGGAATTAGGGAGATGTGGGTAAGGTTAATGGGGAAGCGTTGTTCTACTGGCTCTGGAGCATCCAGGTGAGTGTTGTTCAGTCCCTGAGCCTGCACTGCACCCCTGACCCAGACGGCTTTTTCTGTCAGTGCAGCTTCTGTTCTTCTATGATGGCTCTTCCAAGACTCTCAGGACATGGACTATGCTTTCCTGATTTGCGGTACTCCTAGCTTGAGAGAAGTTGATCCTTGAGTGGACCTGTATTCCTAGATCACACTCAAAGGCCAAATTGTCAAACTAAATACTAGACATTTCAGATTGGCAAACATTCAGATTAGAATGCTGCTGCTTTGCTTCTATTTTCTGATATGCTGTAGTCCAGGAGTCAAGGTGCCCGAGCCCTGGGAGCAGAAGATGCTTTGTCATTCATTCATTGTTGAAAACCTGTGATCCAGCCCATCCAAAGGACCTGCACCACCTGCCTTTTCTTGCCCTCATGCTCTGTATGTTCAGTTTGTGATTCTGTTTCTTTTTGCTGCATGACATCCACTTCAGATTATTTTTCCCACAGGAACCTATGACTTGAAAATCCACAAGATACGTAACTAACTTTTCCTGTGTTATGGGCTTAATTGTGTTCTTTTCCCTCACCCATTCATTTGTTGAAGTCTAACCCCCCCAGAACTTCAGAGTGTGATTCTATTAGGACATAGGGTCTCTAAAGAGATAATTGAATGAAAATGAGATTACTAGGGTGGGCCTTTATCCGATAAGCGTGATGTTTTTATAAGAAGAGATCAGGACTGCAGGCATACACAGAGGGAAGACCATGAGAAGACACAGGGAGAAGACGGGCATCTATAAGCCAAAAATAGAGGCTTCAGAAGAAACTGACCCTGTTGACACCTTGACCTTAGACTTCCAGCCTCCAGAACTTTGAGAAAATAAATTTTTGCTGTTGAAGACACCCAGTCTGTGGCACTTTGTTATGGCAGCCCTAGTAAAAGCCAGCACTGCTCAGTGCCTAGAGGGAACTCTCCAGCTAGAAAGAGTTCCCTCCCTGGGAAAGAGAGAGTAGGGTGAGCCATTAGCTTCCCCAGCTTTTAGGGCATGGCATGAAGGAACCACTCTGAGTTCACCCCATCCAGAAACCAGCAAAGTTGAGACATGCTGGCTAGGAACAAAGAAGGAAAGCAGAGGCTACCACACTGTCGGAACAACAGTGGTGGTTCCCAGAGACCTGCTCTGCAGAGCATCCCAGCAGTTTCCCCACTGAAGAAAACAGCAGCCAGCAAAACTGCCTTGGACTTCTGTAGATTTCACCATTTTTTTGCCCTACAGTTATTTGTGTTCACTGATGTCAGCCATCTGAGTGTCTCCCAGCTCCCTCCATACTCTTCCAACCCTCACCCTCAAGGGAATCCAGGACCTGTGCTGGCAGCCTTCTCAGTCTTCTGTGGCTGTGTGTGAGTTCAAGACATCAGTATAGATCCCTTCAGCTGACCCCCACCTTTGTGTGTGTGCTTGGGGCTAGCCCCTTCCGCTTTGTTACTTGCATGCCACTGGCCTGATGCCCACCACCTGCCTCCATTGCTGTGTACGTCTGTGGCAAGATCCTGCAGCTACAGAAGTGCATGCTGACAGCCAGGGCCCTGAGATGATTGTGAGCCCAGATCTAGCTCTGTTTCTCATCACTGGCTTGTACCAATGGGCTAACCTGCAGCTAGCCTCTCCAGGTGTCACCTGCATAAACTTAGTCTAACTCTCAACACCAGCTTCTACTTCCATGTGACTGTGGCAAGACCTAGCAGCCATGGTAGAGTATGTGGGCAGTCAGGGCCCTGCCTGGATTTGACTTTTATGGATTATATTACAGTCAAAAGGCATAGAATGACTGAATGGATTTTGAAAGAAGACTTAACTATATACTGCCTACAGGAGACTCACTTCAGCTTCAAGGACACACACAGGCTCAAAGTGAAGGAATGGAAAAAGATATTCCATAAAATAGGAATCAGAATGGAGCAGGGTTAGCTACATTTATATCAGACAAGTAGACTTCAAGTCAAAAACTATAACAAGAGAAAAAGAAGGTCCTTATATAACGATAAATGGGTAAATTCATCAAGAAGACATAACAATTGTAAATACATATACTCCCAACATCAGAGTACCAAAATATATTAAGCAAATACTAACAAATCTGAAAGAGTAACAGACAACAATACAGTAATAATAGAGGAATTCAATACTCCACTTTCAACAATGGATAGATCATCCAGACCAGAAATCAGCAAGGAAATACTGGACTTGAACAATGGTTTAGACCAAATGGACTTAACAGACATATATAGAAAATTCCATCCAAAAGACAAATCAGCAAGAACCAATCCAAACATATGAGTAATACAATAAATTTGAGTGAATTATATAAAAAAAAAAAGAAAATTCCATCCAACAGCAGCAGAATACACATTCTTCTCAAGCCACATGGAACATTCTCCAAGATAGATCATGCTAGGTCACAAAACACCTCTCAGCAAATTTAAAAATATTGAAATTATACCAAGTATCTTTTCTGACCACAGTGGTGTGAAACTAGAAATAAATTAACAGGAGGAAAATTGGAAAATTCACAAATATGTGAAAATTAAACAACATACTCCTAAACAACCAATGGGTCAAAGATGAAATCAAAATGGAAGTTTAAAAATCTTAAAACAAATAAAAATGGATCCACACATATCAAAACTAATGGGATGTAGCAAAATCAGTGCTAGGAGGGAAGTTTATAGTGATAAATGCTTACATTAAAAAAGGAAATATTTCAAATAAGCAACCTAACCTTACACCTCAAGGAACTAGAAAAACAAGAACAGACTGAGGCCAAACTTAGCAGAAGGAAGGCTATAACAAAAATCAGAGCAGAAATAAATGAAATAGAGAATAGAAAATCAATAGAAAATATCAATAGAATTAAGTGTTTTTTTGAGAAGGTAAACAAAATTGAAAAAACTTTAGCTTGACTTACCAAGAGAAGAAGAGAGAGAGAGGACTCAAATAAATAAGATGATAACTGAAATAGGAGATATTACAATGGATGCTACAGAAATACAAAGGATTATGAGAGTACTATGGGCAATTATACACCAACAAATTGGACAACCTAGAGAAAATGGATAAATTCCTAGAAAAATACAACCTACTAAGTATGAATCATGAAGAGTTACTTGCTTGTTATTGGTAACAAGTAAAAAGGTTGAATGATAACAAGTAAGGAAACTGAATCAGTAATTAAAAACCTCTCTATAAAGAAAGGCCCAGGATCAGATGGCTTTACAGGTGAATTTCAACAAACATTTAAAGAATTAATGCCAGTTTTTTTTAAAAACTCTTACAAAAATTTGAAGCAAAGGGAACACTCCCAAACTTATTTTATAAGGTCAGCATCACCCTGGTACCAAAGGCAGATAAACACACAAGAAAAGAAAACTACACGTTAATATTCCTGATGAACATTAATTTAAAAAATCTCAGCAAAATACTAGCACACCAAAATCAGCAGCACAATAAAAGGACCATACACATGATCAAATGGGTTCTCTATTCCGGCATCTTGGCCCGTTCTCTTATTTCTTTATTTTTAATGGAGGTACTGGAATTGAACGCAGGACCTTGTGCATGCTAAGCACACACTTTACCACTGAGCTATACCCTTCCCTCCTTAAATACTTCTTAATGGTTTCACATTAGAAGCTCCATATAAACCAGGGATAAACAAACATCATGTATCAAAGAGGAAATCTCTTGGAATAACTTGTGAGGATAGCATCCTTGGACATGTGCTTGGTCATTATAGACCATATTCTAGATTATAAGGGTAACATCACATGAAGAGAAGCCTTAGTCTGTCCCTTCCTCTCCAGATGCAGTACAATAATCAGACTTGTTTGTCTTTTCCTCATTCATTTATGGGAGCGCTTTCTTTTTCTCATGTCACAATATATTTTTGACTCCATATTTTAATTTCTGTTTGAACTACCTTTTGATACAAAAACTTCAATGGTTTATTTAAATATGTAGTTTTATCTTTTGTGGTTTCTTGGTTTCCTGTTTTGCTTAAGAATGTAAACTGCCAGATAGAAAAACAGAAAAAAGTTATAAATAGGCAACTCACTGAAGTTAAAATCGATGATTAATTAGAGTGCCTATAAGATTTTTCAACAACCAGATTAGCAATTTTTGAAAAAGCAACAACTTTTCGTGCTACTAAACACACAGGGGGAACAGGTCTACTTGCTCCTTGTTGGCAGGAGTGTGAATTGCCTCAACTTTTGGGAAAGTAATCTGTCAGTATCTTAAAAATATAAGTAAATGTATCTGCAGCTCAGTTATGCCACTGTGAGAATTCTATCCTGTAGAAATAAAACCATCAGTGGGGATCTATGCAACATCATTTGTGGTGGCAAAAAATATTTAAACAGCCTGAAAATCCACCTAAATAGAAAATTGTTAAAATAAATATATCTAATATTATAAATTTTTAGGTAGAAATTATAATGAATTCATGTGATCTGCATTTGTTGGGCTTAATGATGCCCACCATGTACTATAAAGAGAGAAAAGTCGATTGTAAAATAATGTAGAGTTTGAGTACATTCTTCAAAACAAAAGAAATAATGGCAGGAAAACCCTAAAAGAGCAAACCATTGAAAGTAATTCATGAAACCCAGAAACTATAGGTAAAAGATGAAACAATTTGACTAAATAAAAATTAAAGCTTCTTACAGCAAAAAAAAAAAAAAAAAAAAGAACCCATAAAATTAAAAGGCAAGACATAAGTTTCAAGAAAAATATTTGCAATTCATATGCAAATAATAAAAACACAGACTATCTGAAGAATATCTATAAATGAATTAGAAAATTGGTAAGATATATCAGAAAATTCACAGAAAAATATGAATTGCTAGTAAGTATATGTAAGTACATACAATCTCACTAATAAGTGGAGAAAACTGAAATTTAAAAATGAAATTAATTTCAATCTTCAAGTTGACAAACATTAAGATTTAAATATATTACTCTGTAATTAAGGATATGAGTAAATAGAAACTTTCATACAGTAATGGTGAAAGTTTGGACCCAGTGCTCCTAGTTTATGCACATATAGAGTCAGCTCACTGGCTTTCTAAATTATCAACTTTCTTTTTCTTTACTGACACAAAGAAGAGCAAAAGCTAAAAATCAGACCTATAGTCATCTCATTTAATAAAATTACCAACTGCGTGTCTGCCTTTGCAACACAAAAAACTACACAAGTGAAAAAAATCAATGAAAGCATCCTTTGCTTAATAAACATTCTAGTAGCTCAGATAGAGTTCAGGCAAAATAGCCATGGAGAAAGACTGCCACCGTCAAGAGGAGGATGGCGTTGACATTCACCACGGTCCTCCACTATGCCTTCTCCGATGTGTCTGTCAGCTTCCTCCTCTGGGCTTCTTCCTCCTCTTTGCTCAGCTTGGGGCCTTTTCTCTGCAAACCGCAGAACAAGTCGTAAGCCTTTCTGAGACATCCACGAGTTTCCTCGGGATTATCTGAAACAAAGAGAAGTAAGCAAATGATCACAAAGCATGGGAAATAAAACTCCTGTCAATGTAGTACAGGTGATTGTAAAGAATGATTATAACCATTTCTAAGTGTTAGAGGAATCCCTGAGAAAATATAGATAAATTTGATTATACAACAATAGAAAACTTTTGCATGGCATAGAGTCTCTCCCTCTCTCTCAATATTTCTCTCTCTCTCTCTCTCTCACACACACACACACACACACACACAGACACACACACACACACACAGATTCATCAGGCCCTAATGGTATTATTGACAAAATACCAAAATTTCGATGGAGATATCGTTCCAATCTTATTGAAATATTCCCACAAAAAGGAAAAAGGGGCTACTTTCCAATTCATTCTGTGAACATTATGATCTTCGTACTAAAACAAGACATAGACTAATTACATAAAAGGAAAATTATAGGTCGGTCTCACTCAGGAACACTGATGTAAAAACCCCAAAGGAGTAGAAGGCATTGACCCTTCCTTCAAGGTTTTGAAGAACCAAAATCAAACCAAGCCAAACAATTAGTGTACAGATTAAGACAACATATCCTGATGGGCTAAATTTGTCAGTGGTTTCTAAAATATCAGGTAAATAAAGAGCCATGGGAATGGATGCTGGAGACATTTTCATGAAGGAAATTAAATTAGAACCTAGTTTCAAAGAATAGGCTTTTTCTTCTCTTGGAGAAGAGGTAGAAATATTCTAGGGGACTTGGTGTATGTGGGAGAAAAGTGAAGAAATCTGCCAGGTTGGAGAGAAAGAAATGAGGTTGGAGGAGAGGGTAGGGCTAGATGCTTAATTATAGTCAATCAACATTATGAGACAAGGAATTGGAGAGTTTGGAACTGCCCGCCATCTCAGTAGCTGCCACACAGATCCGTGGATGGATGACGGATGGATGGACAGACAGACTAATGGATCAGTGGATGAAGGGATGGATTTCATACGTAACAAATTGTCTTGATTTTTGGGAAGGTAAGATTTTAAAGTTTCAGCTTGCCATAAATCCAAGAGGTTTTTCAGAAGCTGAATTTCATAGCATTAAGAAAAACTAAACAAAGCCAGGGGCATAGAGCTTCTATGTGAAAACCAAATGTAAACCAGGTGTTACCTTCATTGACACCATCATCGGCTTCTTCGTATCTTTTCTCTTCTGTGTCTAAATCAATGCGTTCCTCTGTACTATTCCGAAGAGCCCAGCACAGGCGATACAGCTAGCCAGAGACCATAGACAAGCGCATTAGTAATGTTTACAATAATGTAATGATACATTTGTTTATTGTATAGTTCAAAAAAAAATCAAACACACAGAAGAATATAGATAACAAAGAAAATATCTTTTCAACATTTTTAACATGGGTAAAAACATTAGCCATTTAAAATTATTTCTTTTTTTATTTCTTCTGGTAGTTATTAAAACTCTTCAATAATATGCTTAAGGCCCCTGTTTATGGATTTACAATTTCATAAAATTCAAAGATTTATCTACTTTATGCTAGACCCTGGCTCCACTCATTGTCCTTATCGTTCAAGTTACTAGCTACATCATCATGGTTTTCAGTTTGTCAAGTGGTTATTCTTTCAACTCTTAGAATATCTCCTTAAACTCTGTCTCTGGATCCATCATGTTTAGATAGTATTTGTGTGCCATTCTTAAGTTCTGATAGCAATTTACACGTTTCTTTTCCAACTCACCTCCAAACTTCTGTCAGCACTACTGTTATTTTAAAATAGTTATGCATTATAGAATTTGAATTGTTTTCAGTAAATATGTTTAAGATTTCCATGCTTAGTCTGTATGTTGATTAAAATTTCTGAAAATAAATAGCACTTATGCTATTATGCAACTTGTTTGTGTGCCATAGATCTAAGACATGTGATTGAACATAATGAATAAATACCAGCTCTAGGTCATTCTAAGGAAATTACTCCAAGTGTCAAATGGGTTTTTAAAATCAAAATCCATCATCTGCTCAAAGTCATGCTTCATTTTAACTGGCCTCACATTTGGTCCATGACTTTCCTGTATAAATTTATTAGAATTTGTAACTACCTTTCTTATTTGTTGTTGACATGCAAGCGTCTGCTTCCACTGTATCACTACGATTCTTAATAGCTTCATATAAGGTTCTTAATTACAGCACTTCACACTAAAGCCATTTTCTTTGCAAAAACTCCCCTATTGGGGCTCCTTGAATTCTTGTTCTAACTTGAACCAGGTGTTTTCTAGTCTTGCTGAAAACCAATCAACCTAATTTTTTCTTCACTGCCTTGCTAGGTTAGGTTCACACACTATTCACAACTTTCTCCCAAATGACTATTGATTTTTATCAGTTCATTTTGAAAGTTAAAACCTCACAGTGTATTAATGAAATATAAACATAAACTAGATAACTGGTCTTGCTGGTCCTCTATACAAATTCTTTTTCTAAAAATGAACAATAAGTGATGGTCATTTCCATTGGCATGAAAGAGTTTAACATTTATATTTATGTCGTTTAAAACTATCATGTGTTTTCTAGTGTTCTTTCATTCAACTCCTAACATTCAGAGTAAATATTTAGTTTTGAATTCTGGTGACATGTCTTTGCTAAAGTAATTTGAACCACATTGTGCTTCAGGTTTCTCCTTCCACACACAGTCTACTGGGCACTCTTCAAGGAAACAAGTAAGGAAGTATTACTTCAAATATTAAGTGATACATGCAAAATATATTAAAAATAAATTCAAATAATATTAGTATATAAACAATATTTAAATTTAAATCTGACATTTTTATAACCCTCTATGGTGACTTTCCCAGAGATACCTTATTAAAAGTTTCCACTGTATGTGGTTTAGGGTTTTTTCCTGTGCTTAGAAAAACATATATACACTGAACATGTATTTTATTTTTGAAAAGTGATATTATACAATACTATATTGTTCTGAAAGTGTTTCTTCCCACTTAACCATATCATGGACATTAAAAAAAACAAACAATAGAGCTCCTGAGGTTTTTGAACAGCTACATAACATTCAGTGTACTAGGATTGTGTCCCCATTCCACTAGCAATGGAAATTGGATTGTCTCCATTTTTTTTCTATTAGAAACCTTTTGCAGAGAAAAACTTTATAAACACATATAAATTTATAACATATTATAGATAAATTTTTACTTGCACAAGTATTTCTACATAATAAATACCTAGAAGTGGGATTGTTGACTCATAGAGTGTGAGCATTTTAAAATTGATTAATATTGCCCAATTGCCCTCTTACAAATTATAAAATTTATACACCCACCAACAGTTTTGGAGAGCGGGCATCTCCCCACCTCTTCACCAATATTGGACATTACTCATATTAATCTTGCCAGTTTGAAAGGCAAAAAAAAGCATCTCTTTTTATTTTTCTTTTTCCTGCTCTCTGGTATCATGTGCTTTAAAAAAATAAATCTCTGTATTGTGTTGGTGCTTATATGAAATTCTACTTGCTCCTGAACAGGCCCAGCCCATATGACAGCTCTGTTGTGAAGTCTTCCTCAGTCTCTCAGGCAACACAAATTGGTCTCTTCCTGGTACCCTATAACAAAGGTATAAATTTACTTCCAAACTGCATTGTGGCATTTTTTGAAGTGAGGTCCATTTTATAATCCCTTATTTCCTAATTCATTGGTGCTTTGCACACACTAGGTACAAATTGTTGTTTAGTGGAATGACTGGATGGTAATATCTCAGGTGCCTTCTAGTTCTAGTGGTGCTATAATTCCATTGCATGCATGCAGTTGAAGGTTTGGAAGGCAAAGAATCCTTTTAAAGTGAGCATAAATCTAGTATTTATTACTCAAATGTACATCAGGAATGGGTTTTGTTAACAGGGAAATTCCCAGAACGATCAGTATGGAAACAAAGAAGAGAATGAGGGCAAAGTACAGATAGTGTACTCTGCAGATGATTTTGGGGCACTTGCTGGCAGCTAAGCAGCTCCCTGTTCCATACACAAACTCTGTGATCATACGAATGAGGCCAATTACAAGTCCAGTCATTAGACCCCAGAAGGCTCCCTGAAAAAGAAACAAGAATAAAATTATTGTATTTAGAAAAGATGAGACATTTGATTAAGTCATAATTATCATCCCATCTACTTTCTCCACTATGACCAACAAATGACAAACCTTGACCACAAGGTTATCAAAGCAGGGAAAAGTTGCAAATATGTGTCACCGGTGGGCTGTTGCTCTCCATGGTTCTGAAGCATAATTCCACTGTTGGTCCCCCAACTCCAGGACATTACTGCTCACCCTGACCCAAACTGAAGTTCTCCTTCACTTTTATTTTATATAGAGGTTTTTAAAACTTGTGACTTATTTTGTAGAGTAACGTGACTATGACTTATATTACACAATTTTAAGAGTTGATATTAGATAGTTTTGACAGCTCTATCAAGTTTTTGACAATTAAAAGCATTTATTTTCTCTGAGAAGTTAGTGGGGGTAGAAACATATGTCCCCTGTCCTCTGATAAAGATGTTACACTTAAGGAAAATGGTATTGTATAGGGATTAAGACTATGAGCTTTGAATGAAGGAAGACCTTAGTCTGAATGCCAAGATACCACTTGCTAATATTAAGTAACATATGGAAAGCATATATATATTAACCTCTCTGTACCTGTTCCTTATCTGAAAATTATAATAATAAGGCTGATACCAGGGAACAAATAAGGGATTAAATGTACATGTTACATAATAATCAATCAATTTTATGTATCATAATGGAAACATATTTTGAATCTTTATGAATGTGGTAGATATTCTAAGTACTTCATATTTAAAAAATCGTTTAAAATCCTCACAGCAATCTTTTAAGGTAGACACTGCAATTATCTTAATTTTACAGAGAGTCAAATGGTTTGATTAAGATCACAATGATATAAAGTGGTAAAGCCAGGATTGGACCTTGGCAGTCTTACTCCAAAACCTGCGTTCCTCAGCTCTGTTCCATGGAAGTAGATAATATTTTGTAAGAATTATGAAGGCTGTACTATGAGTGTTCACTTTATCTTTACACACTTCAGTGAGAATCAGGAATTGTGGCTGACCACAACTGAAATTGAGATGGGCCTTTAGTTGTATAAATAGGGTGGGTAGAATGTGTTTTTCTACCAATGAATGAAACAGTTTTTTTCTCACTCCGTAGGGGCAAAGCTTCCTGATTTTCACTTACCTGTTCATTGACTCTTTTACAGAAGATGGCAAGCAGGAAGACAGCTGCAATTGGAGGCCCAAGGTAGCTAGAAATTGATTCTATGTAGTGGAACAGTTGCCCATTTTGAGCAACCCGTACTAATGGGACCCACACAATGCTGATGGCAATCAACAGAATGATGAATAGCCTGGGAAGAGAAGAAAATGCTTTAAGTATTAAACAAAAGCCTTTGGGGTTTTTTCATTATGCTTCCATTATGCATTAGCTCATTCTGTGGCCATTCATTGATTTTCCAGGTAAAATCAAGCTCCTTGACCTCACGTGAAGCCATACTATGCTTAATGATTATCTGTTAGCAAAATGCTAATAAAGCAACTGCTTATCCATAATTAGTCATAATATCTTCAACCATGAGATCATTCACATGTCGACAATCGATTAATAATTCCCTAATCTGATTTATGCAATATATAAATTAAAAATACAGCACACTATTTCCTTTAATAAGCAATTCTTTGTATGATAAAGAAAGCAGACTCCCTTTTGATCTTTTGTCCCACTAGCTTGAGAGAAACTCAGTTTGCATAGGTTAGAATGGAAACATCCTCTATCCCAGAATGCTGAGTGAATTGGCCAGAAATGCTAACTTCTGAATTTTACTACTTGAGGAAATATGAAAAAATTGGTTAAAATATTGATAAGTAGTAAAAACCTATTAGAGGCTCCCAGGGTCCAGGGAACATGACTGATTCACTTTTCTAAACTCCACAATATTCTTATGCCTGTTGTGTAAGTAAGCAAACAAACATAATTTACTGGACTTTCTATAAAAGGCTATCATTTCTCTGTGTGCCCCTGCTGAAACAGAGAGGTGGGGATTGGGAGGAGAGGGGGCAAAGTATTTGGGCAGGAGACTGAGCCACAGTTGTCTCATTTAATCTTTACAAAACCTCTGCAACCTTGCAATAACTAAATGTAATAAACCATGGAAAGTCTGCCTAGAAGGCAGTAAGGATTCAGTCAATAACACTTGCTGTCCTTGTTATCATCATTGGAAAGCAAATCACGTGTCTCCCTTGCCCTCTTTGGTTGATTTCTATCACATACAGAATAAAAGCCAAAGTCTTGTTGTGGCCTAAGTGGCTCTGCTCTACCTCACCTCCCTTTACCTTCCTGACTGTGTTTCCTCTCTCTCTCCCAGTTGCTCCTCGTGTACCAACCTCACCCTTCGCCGTCCTCACACACACCACACGTGTGATTGTTGTAAAAATACAGCACTTACTCCTCTGTCCTCACAGAGCTACGGGACTCACTCCCACACTTCCTCCAGGGTTGTGCTCAAATGTCACTTCTTCAAGAGAGGACTCCCTGAGCATCTGTCTGAAGTAGCCACCAGCCTTTAATCCTGTTTTGCTTTTCTACCTAACACTTTTTGTTATCAGGTACAGAATATATTTATTGGTAAAGCTAGATTCTTAGGAGTTGGATCAGTTGAAATTGCTCATTTGGGACCAAATTTCTCGAGGAACAGGAGCTTGGTGGGTCCCACAGTCCTTGCAGATCTCTGCTAGCTCTAATCCTAATCACATTATTTTATGCTTTTAGACTGCAGTTATACATAACTGCACTGGATGTGAAAGAAACGTAACTGTGTAGTCATCGTTCTATTTATTAACATTTAACACTGCTGTGATTGCTCAACAACACTTTATGTTATGGCTTTAAAGCAAAGGCATGATTACTGGAAACTACTTATGCTTTTTTTCTTTGAAAAACAAGCTCCTTTTACAGAATATAAGCAACACTAGTGTCTGTGATTTGGCCCACCAATCTATCTTCCCCACAAAGGAATAAACCCCACAAAGCAGGGAATTATTTATGATATATGTGTTCTTTTTCATATGTTTATTCTGGGAGATAGTAGACATTTAATAAGGAGAGGAAAAAAAAACTTGTTAATTTATCATTGAGATTTAAAGGAGACTGACGCCCAAGACCATATACCTCTTAGAGGACTTCTGCATCTTGGGCCTGCTGAGTTCTAGTCCCATACTCTCTCCACCACAAAACACAGATGTCTTACTGTTCTTCCTCCCCTGTAGCATTTGTTCAGAGTCAAAATCTGGACCAAGTGAGCCCTTGGAATTTTCCCCTCAAGTGCTTCATTTACTAAAGGAATTGCAACTGTCTTCAGCAATGCACAGTCTTTTATATAGGTGGTTAGTTTCTCTTGACACCCCCATTTCTTAATGAATGCAGTAGATAAACTCCTCTGTAATAGTGAGTGGATGGTTTAATCTGTTACTGCCTTCATGTGATATACACGGAAACTTCTAGAGACAACGCGTTAGTCTATCAGAGGAAGTGGGAAGTTTATACCCCATGAAAACCACTGATGGAATTTCATGGAATGTGGTTGGAAGAAGGTGTGAGGAGAGGAAGAAATAAGAAATAGTCAGAGGTATCTGAAAATCTGAAAAAGCAACTATTTAAAAGTATGGCCCCAAGTTTTGTATCTAGAAAGAGATAAAGTTGGATTAAACGTTCTCTAATGTCTCTAACCCGCACTCTAGAACTGTGTGATCCTTTTCACTGAACCCAACGATGAGCAGGCTCTAGTCCGTTTCTATCTCTGCCCTTTTCCAGAGAAATTTTAGACAGAAGCCAGGAATCTCTCACCGTCCAGCTATAAGGAGCTCTTTCTCGGATGCCTGCTTCCTAATCTTGGTGTAGAGATCCATGGTGAAGAGGGTGCTGGCACTGTTGAAGATGGAGGTCAAGGAGCTCATGAGAGAGGCCAACATGACCGACAGCATCAGGCCTCGCAGTCCTGGGGCCGGGAGAGGGGGCAATCACTAGTTAGGAACCAGACGCCAAGAACTACGAAGGCCTTGTCAAACCCGAGAGTCATTCAAAGATGAAGTGCCACCTGGAACATTTACTAACTGTGCCTGTCAGCACATGCCATCATGTGGCCCTTCCTGCATATTTCCTGCTGATCTGAGGATAATCCAGCATAGAATTTTAGTTATAAATATAAACTTAGAGATGATTTGCTAGAACTTAAATTTGAAGGAGGAGAAACAGTGTTCTACCATCTTTCTTTGGAGAGGAACTCTTGGCTTCCTGATGAGTTAAGGAACTGGAGAGGGAAACACCCAGTAGGTGGTTCTGTGGAAAAAGTCTTTGGTGGTCAAAGGAAAGCATTTTGAAATATTTTGGCAACTTTACCCTTCAGTTCCCTCTGCCGACTAGTAATGCCCCTAGACCTCCCAGGACAAAGTGCGAAGTGGGTGGATGGGTGATGTCACTTGTGGGTCATGCTCCCTTCCTCCTGACAACACTTATGTGGGTCAGGGAGGAGAAAGGTCACAGAAGTGTTAGCCAACCTTTGATGGGCCTAAGGTGCAGGATCACCTGGTCACTACTGAGTCCCTTCGCTCGCTCTCATTTTGATCACCATAGATCACCTTCTAGCATCCTAATAACTTACTCATTTCACATGTGTGGTTTATTTTCTATCTCATGAAGCTAGAACGAGAGTTTTAAGGGATGGGGTATTTTGTGCCCACTTCAGTGATGTTTTCTGAGCACCAGGGACATGTCTGGCACATAGAAGGCACTTAATAAACAGTTGTAAGTTGAATAGATTGATGTTACTGGTCTAAAGAAAGGATAAATCATTAATCTCTAGTCCTCTGAATTTACTGCTATGCAACTCTTTAATTGATAAATCCATCATTTAAATGCTTTTGATTGTCTTGGTAGATAGTCTTGAGTCCAGAGGAGTAACAATTCTTCTAACAGGAATTATATTTGCATTCATCTCTGCATCCCCCAGGCCAAGAGCAGGGCTGGCAGCCTATGAAAGGTGCTCAAGAGATGTTTGATGATGACAATTGAATTAATGGAAGTAAGAATTTTTAAGGATTATACCATAACCATTTTTCCTGCCCCATCTATAGACCTGGCCTCTGAGGCAGTCCCAGCATGAAGATTTTTCTCCAGTTTTATCGAGGTATGATTGACAAATAACAATTGTAAATATTTAAAGTGTACAACATGGTGTGAAGTGATTACCACAATCAGGCTAATTAACATACCAGCTACCTCACATAGTTCCATATCCCTGTTTTGTGGTGATAATACTTGAGATCTAATCTCTTAGCAAATTTCAAGTAAACAGGACGTTATTATTAACTACAGTTTCCATGCTCTACTTTAGGTCTCCAGCACTTACCTTGTAACAGACAATCTGTGCCCTTTCACCAACATCTTCCCATATCCGCCACCCCTCAAGCCCCTGGCAACCACCATTCTACTCTCTGCTTCTGGGAGTTCGACTTTTTTAGATTCCACTTATAAGTGATGTCATGCAGTATTTGTGTTTCAGTGCCTGATTTATTTCACTCAGCAAAATGTCCTCCAGCTTCATCTATGTTGTTGCAAATGGCAGGATTTCCTTCTCTTTTTTTAAGATTGAGTGCCGTTCCCTTATCTATACCTCTACCTATCCATCTACCCATCTCTACCTATCACCATGTTTTCTTTATCCAGTCATCAGAGCATGGACATTTCCTTACCGTTAGGCATCAGTTCCATCACCAGCATTGGGTAAGCATAGTTAGTGCAGCCAACTTCAGTGCCACAGTGTTTCACACATTCAGAAGGCACGACACAGGCCACCTTCTCTGAGGAGGGATTCAGATAAATGGGTTCAGTGAGTGGGGCCCAAACAGGTAAGATCTACAACCATTTGGACATAAGAGGCAATTTGTAAGAACATGGGTGAGAGGAATGAAGTTTGCCTGGAAATTGGAGATTCAGCTTTGAATTCCACACTTTAGATACGGCCCCTCTTTGCCCAAAATATGACTTCCTAAGTATCTCACATCTGTAGCTCCCTGTGCACTGACCCAAGAGGCAGAGTTCTTTTTTAGGATGTGGCCCAGCTAGAGTGTTAGAGCAGACAGAGGGAGCTGATCCATCCTCCAAAAAAGCTGCAAGAGCATAAATCCTCCAAGGAGTACAGAGCTCCAGAGACGAGACCACATTCCCCCATGACAACAACACCCAGGAAGTTAGTCTTGTGTCCAGTCACTTAGCCCAGTGTTTTTCCACCTACACCTAAGAAGAGATGTGATCTGTGACTGCCCCATGTGGGATAATGTCTCACTTCATCGTGGCATTTGCACAGTATCTTGGCAGTTTTTTGGCTTAAATAATATTATGACAACACATAGCAGAACTTAAAAAAAAAAAACCCATCAAAATACTAACACATCAGCACCTTATCTTCTTTTAATTTTTAAAATATTCCTTTTGAGTCCTTTTCCACCAAGAAATATCTTTTTTGCATAACTGTAGTAATTTTTAAGATAATATTCTGTAGTCTGCTTTTTACATTTAACATAATAGCTTCAGCATTTTCCCAAGTTTTGAGATAGTCTTCAGTCTCTTCTGTGCAATTTTCTATAAAGAAAGTATACAATAACTTCCTTGGCTATTCCCTACTTGTTGGATGTCTGTACTTTATTGTTAGACACTGCAGTGTTGCAGTAAGAAATGATGTTAGTCATTTGATGTTCATCTTAGCAAGATTTCAGCTAAGTAAATTAGTGCCCAATTAAGGAAACATGAAGTGGATGAGTGTCATCTGATAGATTGCCCACTAGAAACCAGAAGCCTTGATTAGCCAAGAAATATTTGGCTCTATTTCCTTCACCCTTCATAATAAAGAAAGCAAGTTGATTTCTTAAGGAAGATTTTCAATGCAATTCTAAAGCAGTGAAGGTCGGTCCAGCTCTCCAATCATTCTGGAAGGACCAAGAAGGGACACTGCATCTCAAAGACTTTCTCAGCTGGAGATGTCTTGCACCCAGTCATCACAGCTCACTCAGCTCGTATTTCCCCAGATCTATCTCATACTCTTGCACTACCCTTTAGCATAAATCCAAGTTGCTCATGAAAACTGGATTCACAGACTCAAATGTCTGCAAGGAGACAGGCACAGAATGTCAAATATGCCAAAATGTCCTGCTTCTCACCCTCTGCACAAGCTATTCTCTCCACTTGGGATTCTGTTTTTACTTCCATATGTAATGGATTTTCTAGTTTGTCAAAGTTTTGATACATCTGAAAACCACTGCTCAGAGCTCAGGAATAATAAAAAGAGGATTTATGGATCCATGACTTGCCTGTGTACAGGATGCGGCTGATCATCCCTGGCATCACCATGAGGAACATGGGCAGCAGCTTCAGGTACCCACACGTGATGCAGGCGGCCTTCACGTGAGACATGTTCTTGCCTGATAGGCAGCGCTGCACAATGACCTGCCAGGGAAACAAGATATAGTCATGGAACAATCAGAGGATTGTTCCCTCAAAGAAGGGGGGTGCCTCTTTTGGGGAATTACTGTTACACTAAGAAACAGAGTCATGACTAGTGGAAAATAACAGGCTTCAGAGTAAAATCAGAACTTGAATCACAGCTCCTCTTACATGAGTATATGACTCCTGTGAATCTCAGTTTTCTCATCTATAAGTAGGGTTCTTTTGTAGGGCATTCTGAATATTTGGTATGTTTGTAAGACTCTCAGTACATAGAAGTCAATACTCATCATGACTATTAAAATATGTTTATAGCTCCCAGGCTGCATTGCAACAATGATGTGCTCCTTCAGGTACAAGGCTGTCACTACTGATCTTTGTCACAAGTTGTGTATTTAAGTTGTGCCTTCGATATTGTAGGCACTAAACAGGCCCACATGCATCAGTAGCTCTCTACAGTTGTCAGACATGTGTCCCTTTGGGGAAGTCAAGCCCATTGGCATGGATACACCAGAGTCAGGCAGCCATCAGAATAGAACACTAAAACGATCATATACAGATTTCTTTAGATTATTCTGAGGACCTCATCAAGTTATGAAACATATATGATGGTCCTGGAAAAATGAATGCATATAACTTCATAATTTCTACCTAAGTTGTGTGATTTCTAGCAAAGCAAGATTTTTAATGGTAATGTCATAACTTTTTGGCACTTTTCTTCTCAAGCAATGTCATAAAACAAGGATGTCTTCTTCTGTTTAATTCTCTTTGGAGAGACAAATCTATTAGGGTTAGCAGAGTGTCATTTAATGCTGGGGGAACAGGTGATATTTGTAGACAGAAGGCTAGAAGCAGATGGTTGGAGGGACAACAAAAATTACAGGTGAGGAGAGGGGCCCTGTCAGCAGACAAGCAGGTTCAGGTACTAGATCTAAGGAGGAATGTGAGGCCACTTATAAGAAGCAAGTTAAGTGGACAGAGGCAAAATATAAATGATAAAGATGGTTCCACAAATTAACGGTGAAAGGATGCATTCTTTGGTAGGTAGATATGTTGAGAAAATCAGTTTATTATGTATAGAAAAAGAAAACTAACACTGACATCACATATGATCATTGCTTCAAAGTGGGCTAAAATTGTGAAATTGTGAAATTATAAGTTTGAATTGAGAGAGACTGTTTAGGGAGAAGAAAACTTCAGAAAACCAAACCAAAACAAACTCATATGCTATAAAAAGGAACTTCCAGAAAACAAAAAAATAAGATCTTGGAAGTTATAGACACAAAGACAGAAAAACTGGAGGATAAAATTAAGAAAGTCTCCTGGAAAGCAGAGCAAAAGACCAAGAGATGGAAGATGGGGAGAAAAGGTAAAAACATAGAGAACCAGCTGAGGATGACCAACACTCAAAAACAGAAGGTCCCAAATACAAGAAAACAAAACGGAAGAAATTAAACAAAGAATCCCCCAAATTATCCAAGTGGCCCATCGTAATGGACAAACATAGATCCACACACCATAGCACATTCTGGTGAAATTTCAAAACATTGAGGACAATGGAAAGACAAGTGTCCAGAGAGAAAAGATGGGTCACATCCAACAGATCAAGAATAATTTCAGGCTTCTCAACAATGATGATGCAAGTCAAAATACAATGTACTTGTGACTTTGGGGAAATTATTTGCAACCCACGAATGTGCACATAGCCAGAGGATCAATTATGGAAGAATTGGAGTGAAGACATTTTCAAACACGCAAATTCACAACAAATTTATCATCTATCTTTCTCAGGAACTTACTGGAGAATTCAACTGCCCTGAAAGAAGGAGTAAACCAAGAAAGACGATGATGTGGAATACTGGAAATAGGAACTATAACCCAAGAATGAAGCAAAGGGAATCCCAGATATGGTAGCGAAGGGGTTCTTGGTTAGGCTGGGCACCAAGCACAGAGGACAACCAGAGAGTTTGTGAGAGGTGAACGGCTCTGGGAGAAAGCAAGGGAAAGAGCTGGCAGGATACTTGATGTGTTTACAAGTATTAAGGGGGAGATTAAGGCAATTTGCAGAGGGTTTGTTATTGAATGATGAATAATTACCAAGAAAATTTACAACAAAAAATTAAGAATTATTTATTCTACAGAAAAGAAAAAGCTAAAGAAAGACCAATCAGAGAATATCATGCAGCTCAGCTGTGTTACATTCATGCAGTCACAAAAATAGAAGCATTGAATGCAGATTCCTAATGAAGACTGTGAATAAGACCTAAAGGAGGCTGGAAGAACAGGAGATGTGCTTGTGGGGGACTGAGCGTGGAAGGTTGAAAGAGCTAAACCCTCGTCTCTCGTTATGGGAAGCCAATAGAAGAATCCTAAAACTGGAAAGCCAAGAGGAAGCAATACAAGCATTTATTTGAATCACCCAGGAATCAGGTTTATGAGCAAATTCTAATTCAATGGGTGTGGGTAGCATCTCGGAGCAGTTATTTCTAATGAGCTCCAAGGTGAAATCCATGCCAACAGTTTACAAACCATACACTGAGTACAAGGATTTAGAGAACAGAAATACATACCGAAGTACTTAACTGAAGGAGCTGGAAGTGTTTGCCTTTGAGAGACAAGAAATAGGGTAGAGAGTTGGGGCACCAGACAGCCATTTTTCATAATAAGCCTTGTAGAAACATTTCACTCTTCAAATGATGTACACTTGTGTGTATAAAGTAGAAAATAAATGCTTTTCTATGAGAAGCGAAAGAACTATATTCAGACACACACACACACACACACACACACACACACACACACACACACACACACACACACACACACTTACTTCACCTGATCAGTGCACCAGTACCACACAGCTACGACGGTCATTCCAAATATCGTTCCTGGCCATGGAATATCCCCGGTGACAGCATCTCGGAAAATATGGACGGAGTCTCCCTTGGGAGTGTAACACTTGGGGCTGATTGTCAGGTTGTCCCCCTCGACTATTGATGGGATGGCATTCATGTACTTCTCTGAAAAACTCTCATAGCCTCTGACTTCGGCAAAAGCTATAAGGCATTGGATAAAATGAAATGTTTCACAGAAATCTAAAGCACCTCGTGTTTATAGTTATTCCTATGTGGTAGAGGTACCCAAACACCCTGGTCAAATCTTCAGTGTCCTTCTCCCAGGATCCATGTCTTTCTAGTACCTATACTGGCACTGGTCATGTTATCAGATTTACCTTCACAAAGTACATAAAGCAAATCACTCTTCAGCTTTTCTTCTTATGATGTTCTTGAAAACTTTGATTTACTGTCTAGCCTTGTGGTAAAAATTAAACTGTTATCCAACAGACTGATACTAATGTTCCACGACCATCCGTAGCAGAAACAAACCTGAAGATAAGCTAACAGAGTGAGCCTAACAGAATTAGCCATCAGAAAGCCACAACTCATCTGAAAGGGCCAGAAGCCATGGTCTCTCTTCCTCATATAAAGCCTGGCTGGTCCGATCTTATGCACACTCTGGTTTTCTGGGGTAATACTGTATTCCACATATGTTAAAATTAAAGTTTGGAAGGATAAGGAGCAGAAATTGGAGGCAGCAGATTATGTGTGATGAGGGGAAATGGTGAAGCTCAGCCCACCGGGAGGGTCTGGAAAAGCTACTCAGGTGTAGAAAACCACCATAATGGACAGAGACCCTAGAAAGATGAGCCCAGGCATTTGGGACAAGTTAGTGTAGGTTCAAATGATGCAAAATTCATCAGAGTGAATTTGTAGAGAAGTAGACATTACAACTCTACGTTTGTAGAGTTGAAGTTGACAGTTTACTTTTCTTCTTCGTTAGTTATTTAACTGAGCACCGACATGTTTGTGTGTGCCAAATATCATGCTGGGATTATATGTGAAATGAATGTGTAAGGCAGAAACTCAACCGAGTGGAGGAAATTGTTCAGGTGAGGGAAATATGGCTGGTAACAAAAATACATGGGAGACCTATGAAAATTCTATGTAAATGAAGGGTTTCTGTGCATTGAATCCAATGCACAATATTTTCATAAAATCATTGACCCTATAGTACTAATCTTGTCCATTCTCAACACAAAGATATAAAGATTAAACAAAATAATTTATCTAAGCAATAATTTCTTAAAGGAGGTAAAGTTCTTCCCCCTCATTTCCTCACACTAAGATAATACTACAGCAATGTAAGCAGACATTTCAATGATGTGAATTGTATCAGTGATTGGAAAATATGACCAGATAGATCTGGGAGGCAGCAGTGAAGAGCAGGCAGACTGATTGATTTCTGGCCCCAAGGCATTGCTCACACTGTTATCACTTACCAAACCCCATAAGAATAAAAGAGCCTATCAGCATGATGACTGTCTGGAGGGTGTCTGTGTAAATCACCGAGGCCAAGCCCCCTGTGAAGAGAAAGAAAAGAACCAGGACATTCTATCCAAGTGTCTTCATCTATTTGCCATCCTCCACCTAAACTCTGGAAATAACTCTGCAAAAAGCATATCAGAGTCTCCTGGCAGGGCCACAAGCTCCTCTTGGCATCATTATCTCTTTAGTGGTCTCCCTCCTTGACTCAAAGTTTCTATGAATTATAGTGGGGTTCCATCTTTGTGTGAATTTTTGAATATTAAATAGGGGAAAAGGCAAAGTTTTAATATCCGGAACGTTTCCCTTAACAATCCGTCAATTCACTCCATTTAACATAGAATGCTTGCTCTCCAAAAACTGGGCAACGCCGTTTCTGCTCTAGTGTTGGAACATATGATTGTTCCATTAGTTGAGAACCAGATATAGTTGTTGACTTGTGTTTTGCTGCAGTGTTGTCCAAACAACAACTCCTCTTTCAACTCAAGGCTCACTGGAGTCTCGGTCAGCAAGACATTTCCTTTATGAGAGTGTCATGGGGAAACAAAACAAATCCTGAAAATAGGAGATTCGTGCTGTTTTCTCTCATTTATTCTGAAACATGTATCCAGTGTTATAAAAATGGCTCCAGGACTGTGTTGGTTGCTCCAGCCATTATTTTTTCTTTATTTTTTTTCCAACCGAGCAGGTACAGTTTCATTTTCATAAGTTAGTAAGCATGAGGCACTACACTAACGTATCTGTTTCGCAAAATCTTGCTTGAACTATTACCACACCTTCTCCCACAACTAACCTGCTACTTCAATCTTCCTTTCCTGATTCTGCCATTCATAGTCCACAACTTGCGCCCTGGCATCAGGTATTCCCTTGGGGCCTGCCTTAGATTTTCCAGTCTCAGGTCTAAGCCGCTATTTCAACCTGACCTCCCATGTGTATGATATGCTGGATTCCAAATGCCACTCTGGGTTCCAAACACAAAGCTGGGCCAAATCACCATTTCCTCCTCCCACTCACCACATCATTAGGTGCTCATACCTAACACAGAAGATTCTGTTTTCTTTGCTCTAGTTGTGTTTCTGGGTCTGTGCTTGAATCTCACAATGGGAACACAAGGATATCCTTGCCATGGCAGTGACAAGGCTAACACCGAGGATGCTAATTGCAGCTTGGGGTGAGACCAGCAGAAGATAGCATGACTGAGCTAAACATGCAACACACTCACCAGTGATTGTGTAAATGGCAGTGATAGCCAAGAGGATGAAGATCGCCAGATAAAGGTCCAGTCCCAAGGCCAGCTTGATGAATATGGCTCCAGAAAATATGTCCGACTGAAAAGGAAACAGTCAGGGTGGAAAAGAAACATGCGCTACATCACTTAGCTCTTCCCTGATGACTTCCCACTAATATTTACTGCAGCTATACATGTCATCTCTGCAATCCAATTATGAACTCCTCGGAAGCCAGATCTCATCCTCAGAGAACCAATTATTGGACTGACCATCGAGAGGAATAATGAGCGAGTGAGCAAAAGCTGAGAAATGTCTACACTACAGCTTGTATGGCCTGCTCTTCCATGATGGTCAGCAGAGAACCCACGATAAAGACCAGAAGAGTAGATAGAGGAGACAGAGAATAGAGCAATGGTTATTGTCAGGAAGGAAGATACCTGAGCACATTCTGGGTAGTAGAAAGTAAGAGGTAAAGCAGGACTGGGGGGAGAGTAACCATGAAGCAAATAGCCAGAGATGTTGAGGTGGGATGGGATCAAAATTAGGCAGAGATTGAGGGGTTGACTTTGACAAAAAAGAGTGGTGGGAAGAAGGAAAGAATAAAGTTACTTGGGTGGAGAGGGAATGAGTAGTTTGTTCACGCCTAAATTTTCTAAGCAAAGTGATGAGACTTTCTGATAAGAGGCAGAGGTCCAGGAGCTAAAAACGTTGTGGACAGTTTAGAATCGTCATTGAGAGGACCAGAGGAAAAATCATAAACACAAAAGGACTGTTGGTTGAGGTTTAGAAGCCAGCAGGGAGTCCTGTAGAGGGACCCTGAATGCAAGATCACGTCCACCCAGCTCTGCTTGGACCCCTGTAGCCCCCAGGTGTGCTTCTCAGCTTCCCCAATCTTTCTTCAACTCAACTGGTGCTTGGCTCTGTCCCTTTAACTTTGATCCTCCCAGGCTCCATATCAAAACCCAAAACCAAACCCAAAACAAAACAAAAACCTGAGAAATAGCAAACAAGCATGTTAGAATCATGGACATAAATTCTCTGGGTACAGGCATAGAATAGGGGTTGGACTTTTTGCCAGGGAAGATCAGTGAAAGGGGAGGTAGGCAAAGAGATTGAGTCCTTGTGCTGAAGCATGATTATAAGGATGGATCATGGACTCTAAGAGAAAGGAAAGCATGAGTGAGGTGAAGGAAATGGGTAAGTGATAGGGTTCAGAATCCGAAGAATCAGAGATCGCTTTCTTTGTAGAACTTGGGTCTGGAAGGGATGTAACTGAAGATGGTTGCTCCCTCCCCCACCATAAAATTTGAACTGAAACCTGATGTTTTATCATCTCACCAAACATTCGTGTTGGTGAAAAGCCTGTTCTTGATGATCTGAGCCTAGGACCTAACTCTGTGTTACAAACACAAAGTACGTGCTGCAACTTTGTTATCCCTGGGTTTGCAAGGAGTGCAACTACTGTGTAAATTGAGGGAAGACTGGACTTTTCACAAAATTGGATAGTTACGAAAAATTATTTACCATTTCAGAAAAGAGATCACCTATTGAGATGCCACTCAGTGTTTTTGAGTTGCCATAAAACATACCTGCATACCGATCTAAATGGGAAGGGCACAATTGTTTCACGACAGATTTAGAACTTGTGTATTCATGCACAAATATTTACATATTGAAACACACATTATCGTATTATGAATTCCTTGACTTTGGTTTCTCTTACATAGTACAATTTAGGCATTAAACTGGTGGTCTTGAAATTGTAAGTAAGCGGATTATATTACTAACGACTTTTTATTATGGTAAATATATATATACGTAAAATAAAATTTGCCATTTTAGCCATTTTAATGTGTACAGTTCAATGGAATTAATTCCATTCACAATAATTATAAAATATTTCTCATAAAAGGAAGCTTTTCGTGATCCAGGATTTTCTTTTGCTATTAAAGGACAGTCAAATCTGAATATCTGAATATCTGAATATGCCATATCTGAATAAGGTCTATAGGTTGCACATTAGTTGTAGCAAGGTTAATTCCAATTTAAAAATTTACAGTGTGGTTTTCTAAAAGAATATCGATGTTTTTAAAGCATAACAAGTTGAAATAGGGCTAAAAGCGCATGACGTCTGACTGAATATGTATAATAATTCTCAGTATATGTATTATTGGAGTTTGAGAACCAGTGAACAAGGTGATCTTCTTAAAACCTGGGGCAGGGGAGGACTGTGGAAATTGTTGATCTACTTAATAAGTAACCAGGACAGCGTCTGTTATCAGAGTGTAATAGTACACAAAAGGTCGTGTCTAAGATTACGAATATCACTTCAAACATAACCTTGTAGGTAAGAATGGACTCCCGCCACTGAATCTTCCCAGCTGACCGCAGCAGACTCTGCACAGCCACACACTCGCTCTCGGCCATCCCTGCTGCTCCACTCAGCTCCCCAACATCCCATCCCCTCCCTGCCACTAGGAACCAGCCACTCCAGGAGGCTGCCCCACTCAGGGGTCCCTCTGGCCATGGCCATTCTGCTCCAGCACCTTGTTCATGCTCTTTGGGGCCATAAAGCTGTAGACATCGAAGGCAGAGGAGAACGGGAGATCACGTGTGAGCACCAGCCCCGGATACCTGCACGCTCCTCTGCCTCCCTTGTGTTATCCTCTCCTTCCTGTCCTGGGTCTTAAGTGCCCACACACCCCACCAATGAGGACGACCCCCAATTCCAATTCCACCCAACCAAGACCACCATCCCCTTTCCTGGGTGTCCATAGCCCGCTTCCTTTACTTGTTCCCACACTCTATTCCAGCTCCCATTTTAACATATTTGCATATATTGTCTCATAGAGTGCTATTTCATGTGTAATTCTTTTATCACTAGCCACGTGGTGAACTCCTTGTGCACGGGAGTCTTGTCCCCCTAATGTGGAGCTCAACAATTTATAATAAGGGCTGGGAAATGCTCACGTTGCATCAGGAAGGCTTGTGCCACCTAATCTAAGCTGCTGGCTTGTTTCCAGTCACGACTCAGATCCACAGAGGGTCAGCCTCCACTCTCACAAGCTGCCTAGACTCTAAACTCGCAGGAGACTATTTCCTTAGTGACACAGGAGGAGCAGATGGGTTACTCTTTCTTTGTTTTCTACACATGCTGCTGAGTCTTCACATTCCTTTCTTCTTTCCTCAACAATTATCTCTAGGAGATTTAACTTTTTGAAAACTTATAAACCTTTTAACACTTAGCTGTGACATCTGTTTTAGAGGGGCAGTCTTAGATAAGACAGTGTCAATTTAAGGAAAGTCAATATAATAAGACATTTTCCTTCTGGTCTACATGTTAGATAATCAAGCTGAGAAGGAAACTGTAGACTTGGACTGGCTCTGACAGAGAATACAGAGGTCATTGTGCAGCGGGAAGGTGGGGGCTAGAGAAACCTCCTTGTTTACTGCTATTAATAGCCATGCTACTTGAAGGAGACATTTTTTTCTTTCTGGACATCCATTTCTTTCATATCCTTAGTGAAAGGGTGAGTTTCCACTCTGGAGCCTCTTGTGACTTGTAATTCTTGTACCCTATGAATGCAGGGTCTCTGAAGCTTCTTTCTTTGCATAAAAACTTGGTAGAGAGACCCCAGGTAGTCTGAGACATCCGTAGGGCTGGACCTACAGGCTCTCTGATCCTAGTACTCTAGCCCCATCAAAGCGACCCCATGAAGCTAAAAGGCCAGGAGGGCCTGGAACTCACTGAGATTCTCAAAGCCACAGAGATGAACAGGGAGAGGATGGAGAGGTAGATCTGGAGTCGCTGCCCCCTAAATCGCTTCCTCAGATATTCCGGCATGGTCATCACCTGCAAGATAGACCGCAGCAGGGTGCACCTTCAGAGCGCAGCACATAAAGATCACTCCACATTTATTAAGCACCTGTGGGCAGGTAACTGTGTGTGGCATGTTTCTCACAGAGATGAGAAAGGCATGGTCCCTCGGGAAAGCAGCAAGGCTGAAATGAACTCAGAGACAATCTTGGGATCTGTTCCTAGATCTGACATTTACTGGACGTGTGACGTTTGGCAAATGCCTATCTCTCTGAACCTCATTTTCTCATCTGTAAAGTGGGGCTTTAAAATGAAGGTAGATGTAAAATACCACAACACAAATGCATAGTAGACATGCAACAAACAATTTTTATTTTCACCAATAATGTTGCAGTCTAGTAAAATCAATATTACTTATAAATAATGAACCATAATTTATTATGGTTGCATAATAAATTGATAATTGAACAAATTGTAAATGTACATTTGGGTGTATATTTTTGTGGTTATCTTTATTTGAAAGAAGAAAGTCACATTAAATCCCTACTTAGAGAAAAATCTGAGGTTATCATTGCCAAAATATGAGGTCAGCTATGTGATGTGTAGCTTAAAAATACATATTTCTGGCTTCTTTACAGCAGATTGAGATCATAATTTCATCTCCCCCAGCATAAAAGAATGTTAAATAAGTATTTGTATAATATTATCAAAAACAAGAAGGGGAAATCTTGGGGGCTCAGAGGCTGTGTGGAACCCCCTCAAAGATGGTAAGCCATGTCCAAGAACACATGCACGAGTTCTGTGGTGTGGATCTGCACCCAGGAGAGCATCCTTCAACAGAGCTTGTTCAAGCCTGGCACTAGAAGGGACCCAGGACGAGCAAAGTGGGACTATATAGTGACTTGCGGAGGTACAAGCTGGAAGGCTGGCCCCCTGGGCACCGTAATCCCAGAAATTATCCCAGGATATAGCACCCCTCTGAGAACCAGCTGCAGAAAGAATAAATGTGGGACTAGGCTCAGAGAGGCAGAGCAGTGCCCCAGATGGTTGGCAACAGCCAGGTTGAAGGGGAGCCACCAGAGGTGTGGTGTTTCTTACCCCTAATGAACAAAAGAAACTACCTCACAAATGTCAGAATGGCAAAAATTGGAATGAAGGAAAATTACATGTGTTGCTGAGAAGGTGGGGAAATGGGAACCATCAGAATAGGGGTCAGCAAGAGGACAGCTGGCTGCAGCCCTTTTCAAGAGCAATCCGGTGGCAGCACTTGGTGGATTTATGTAACTGTCAGCCCAGAAGCCCTGGGACGAATGACATTGCCCAGGTTTCATGACTGAGCAGAAAGACGGTGAATAAATGAGTGCCTGACAGAAGTGCCAGGGAATACCTGTGGGTACTCACCCCGGCCTTGATGTATATGGGGACAAAGAACCACCCTAGAACCAGCAAGAGCAGCAAGGCCTACAGGAAACCAAGAAAAGAGCGTGGAGTTAGAGAGGTCTGCCTTGTGGACCTTTTCTCTTCATGACCTCTGAGTCTGAAGATACAAATGTTTGCTTGGATCCTGTCCCACTCAACCACCTGGGACCCCAAGACCGTGGATTCCTTCCCTCTCTTTCCATGATTCAGAGGCCACTGTTTCTTGGGGCTTAGGATGTGACAAAAGATGTATGGTGAAATGGACAGAGGGTAAGAGATCTGAGCCCTGATGGACCATCGGACGGTCATGTAGTCTTTGCCAAAAGGAATAATTCTTGAATAGCAGGAATTGTACAGCGTTACAAACCAGTGAGAGAGAAATTCAGAGACAGAATATTCCCACTGACCAAGTCTTGCCATGTATAATAATGATAATAATATAATCTTACATCAATATCAACGTTTACAAAGAGTCTTAATATGTATCGCTCACACTGTTCTTGCAACACCAGGCGAGGCAGGGATGATAAGCACATTTATTCCTGTTTAATGGGAGGGGTCACCCGAGTCTCACAGAGATTATGGAATCCTAAGGTCACAGGCTAAAAGAGACAGGCTCTTGGCAACCTGATAATCACACCCACTGGGGCCATAGGGCATTTTGTCCATGTCTCTGGAGTCCATGGCACTATCAAAACAGAACTCAGACCACAGGGTATGTGTGGAGACTGGATCCGTTCTGGAGTCTCTGATACTACTAAAGTAAAAGTAGGGGCAAAATCTTCAGCAAGGGAGGGGCACAGTGTTGTGATGACTCAAGGTCATTTTCTGAGTCTATCCAGGGAATAGTCTACTTATGCTTTTGCTATAATCCAACTTCCTTCCACATAAGCATCTCCCTCTGACTGATATGCACACATATGTACGTACAAACACTAGAAAGGATAAGAGAAAAGAACAAAAAAAGCTCAAGCAACTCAAGAAATGTTTATAGCATGTGCCCAGTCAAGTGCTGGGTGATGCGAGGTGTGAGTGACATGAGAGAAGATGGTCGCTGTGCTTAAAGAACTTAGGGTCTGATTAAAGGAACACAGCTTCCACTGGTAAGATGGCAGAAAAACAATTAGGAACGTGATCACAAAGTGGTGTAGATTCTACCTGCTACCTCTAAATCATTCGCTCCTTACTCCGCTGTCACTTCCTTGGTCAGGTTCTATGCATCCATCTGGCATCAGTGCCACAAAGCCTCTGGACACGTGCCAAGCCCCTCTCATCACTGAGGATGGATGCCCTCCTGTGTGAGAACTCGTCTCTCCTTGTGCTTCTTATACAGTAGTGAATGCTTATTTGTCTTGCCACTGGGATGTAAGCTTCTCAGAAGAGGGGATCATTGCTTTTACATTTTTTTAATCCCCTGTATCTAATTCAGTGATAGCTCAGGGAGGAGAGATAGAAGTGAGAGCTAAAATGATCCTGAAGGAGGTCAAGTGGAAGTGGGGATTGACTCGTACAGAAATGACATTCCTGGTGGGAAGAACTGCCTGAGTGAAATTTCAGAGGTGGGGAATAATGTGACTGGAATGGCCCAGGCAGAATGGGGCCACACAGGGAAGGCACTGAGAGGTTCAAACAAGAGATGGAAAAATAGACATCAAACCAAAGAGGAGTTTGTCCTGTACAGACACCCAGACAAACACACCTAGAGTTCTGACGTAAAGGGAAGAGCCTATGATGTCACTTACATTCCACTCAAATGCTGCAATGGCGATTCCCGAGGCCGCTCCCGTCCCCTCCAGCCCTACGAAGTGGCCACTGCCGATGTTACTGGCGAAGAGAGAGGCGCCCATCTGGAATCCAAGAGAACAGACGAAGATCAGAGGTAAAGGTCCCAAATCAGACTTCTTGAAAGCAGGTAAACGTTGAGATGTTTCCCTCACTTCTTAGGGCAGGAATCAGAAGACTGCAACTGGTGGCCTACATTTAGCCAGTCACGTTTTTGCACGGTTGGTAGCTAAGAATGTTTCCATATTTTTGAATGGTAAAAAAAATATCTAAAGAAGAATAATATTTTGGGAAATGTGAAGTTATATGAAATTCAAGTTTCAAGTGCCTGTAGACAGCTTTATTAGAACACGCTACATGTGTTGATTTTACATATTAACAAGGATCCTTCCGTGCTACAACGGTAGTTGTGCGGTTGCAATAGACTGTGGCCCATAAACTCTAAATACTTACAATCTGGCACTTTATGGAAAAGCCTCTGACCCCTGCCTTAGAGGAACATTAATCTACCCAGATGCTCTGAGTTGAGCCTGTCCTTGGCCAAGAACTGCCAGATCTTCCGTTGGTTCCTTCAATCAGCCTCAAGGGCTCCGAAGGTGGGTAGAAGGGAATTCCTCTCCATTGTCCTGACCCTAGTGACCCTCTTCACATCCACCTCCTCTTCTGTCACCTTGTCTACTGTTCTAAAGTCTCAACAATCAAGAGGGAGCTCTTGAGTGAGCACGGGTGAGCACGAGTGCTGACAGAGCAGAATTGCGGGGTGGGACCCTTGCGGTGCCCATTCTTCTGTTTTCACCTTTGCAGCCCTCTGTAAGACCACCTTTTCTATTCTGTCCTTTTCTATTTCTGTTTGGGAGCAGGGGATGGGATTGAGCTGGTTTGCAGCTATGGTTTTGGTTAAGCCTTGAATGTTTCATAAAAAGAGTCCTAAGAAGGCATTGTCTGATGGGACACCCCAATAAATATCCATTTCAAACACAGTATGGGTTCAGAGAAGAAGATGCACCTTCCGCTGCAATCGCACTCTTGCCAAGGAGGTCAGAAATCAACACCCAGCAAGGATGACACCAACTGGACAAGAGTCAAAGAGGCATCATCATTTGACCGTCACAGGGAACTGAGAACCACCATCACAACTGCGCAGATCAGAGGACTAGACATGCAGGTGGTCGTGCAGGGGGAGGTGTCTCTGATAAAGCAGGGTTTGAACTGGGTGTTGAAGGAGGGAAGCAGAGAGGGGGACGCTCATCCAAACAAGGAGGGCAGCAGCATTAGCTCAGGATTGGGATGGATGAAGGAACGTGCTGGGGACCGTGAGCAGCCGAGACAGAAGATTCTTGATGAGGCCAGGGTTAAAGCACATGACGCAGAGCTGAACTGGGTCTTCCCAAATGTCACACTACACCTGCTCTCTTAATTGGTGGTGCCATATCATTTACTGGAATGACAGTGCAGAGGCCTGAGGTCAGGGGTTTAGGAAAGGAGACGCCAGCATGTAGGCAGCCAATACACATCAGAAATGATCAGCATTCCCCATGTTTTCTTTATTTTCCCTTAAACACATGACCTGGAAATTTATCTCCAGGGAGCTCTGACCCACTCACCGGCACCCAGGTCACCTCTCGACTAGCCAGGAAGAAGCCTCCAATTGTGCCCCGGTTGGTCTTCAGCATTGCCTGAGCAGAAGGGAAGACTTGTGAGGGTCAAACCACAGCAGATGCTCTGGCCAGAATGCTGAGGGAAGTGACCTTTCCCAGCACCCCTAAAGAGAAGCATTATCCTGGAAACTGTGCTATAGCACCAGTTTTTAAAGGACTTCAAAATCACAGATTCACAGAAACCAAGAAAATTTAAGAAATCATATTCCTCCACTTCTGTCCTAATTGCTTTGTTTATTTTCATTGATGAGAACAGTGTGAGGCATCGCTAACGCTGTGCTTGGAAGAAAATTTGCAGCCTCAGGCTCACTACTTAAAAGAAAGAATAAACGCAAATGAATTAAGCGTCCAGCTCAACTAAATTAGAAAGTGAGCAAGAAGAAATAAAACACGTGGGGGTAATGAAACATCTTTATTCATTATGCCACGTGCTGGAGATGCCAAACAGAGTAAGTCTGAAGCCCCGCTGCTGGCCCCATTCACACAATGAATAAATTAGCTCCGTGTAAGCATTATCAGTGTCGCACATGAGAAAATGGCTGTGAGAGAAGAGCAGTGAAATCTGTAACAGCTGGTAATGTTCTCTCTGCTTCATCACCCGACACTTTTCCCTCCCTGGGACACTTCGCCCCCAAACCTTGTGCCCACCCTGAACACCCCCCTGGTCTCCTACATACCCACAGCCCGACAGCCATCACCACCACAAAATAGATGACAATGGCTGAGATGTCAGCAGCATTTCGGATGCGCTCTGTTATCTCAGGGGGGTCTGGGGTCTCAGTCACGGTGCCGGGGCTTTCTGTGCTGGCCATGGCTGCAGGTGGAGATTTCTCCATCCCACGGCCGGCCGTTTCCTTATACGAGCCCTTGGTTGATCATTAGACTTGATCATTATCAGTCTTGAGCAGGTGGAATGCACTATCAGAGCCAGCTCCTGGGAAAGAGGACCTTTAAACCTCTTCTCTGAAACTGAGACACTGGCCCTCCAGCAGCCATGCTGGACTAAGTGGAGTGTGGGAATGAGGGAGTGAGGGAATGAGAGACTAGAAATGGGATGAGAATTGGAGGTGGAGAGTAGGGTGTCCACTGAGTAGAAAGATAGGGTCTTGAAGAAGATTTGAGCAGGCTGAGTGAGGACTGGGGAGAGATGAAAGGGACAAGAAGGGGAGAAGGACAGAGGTGAAGGGGCCAAAAGGAGTCGGGGGATGGGGGTGAGGGTCCTTTACAGAGCAGGAAAGATTCCTGACCAAGGAATTATATTCCTTAGAAGGGAAATAATTTTGCACTTCATGGGTTCTAAAGCTCTATGCTTCTCTGGAACAGGTATCTGAATCAGGCTTTATTTGTCACATCAGGACCCAGGTGGCCCATGCAGGACAGGGAGGTGGCCCTGTGAGCACTGCACGAGGCGGGGTCAGGGCAGGCGGTGCCGTTGGCTGGGTCACAGGTTCAGACGACATGTGAATCAGCCTAAAAGCATGTGATACTGATTCTGAGGACTCGGATATATAACCAGACGTGGGATTGCCGGATCATACGGTAGTTCTATTTTTAATTTTTTGAGGAGCCTCCATACTGTTTTCAAAGGGCTGTATCTACAGTCCTACCAGTGGTGCATAAGGGTTCCCTGTTCTCCATGTTCTTGCCACCACTTGTAAGCTCTGGTCTTGTTGTAGAAAGCACCCCTCCCCTCCCTCACCGTGTCTCTCTTGGTCCTCTCCTTGCCCGCCTTGCCTTTCCCCACCTTCCCACCTTCTGCAGTTGGCACACACAGCAGACTTCTGCCGCTTCCTGGATGTCCCATGACCTGACCTTAAATGCTGCAGAAGCTTCATGCTTTCTAGTTCCTCTTCTTACAACGTCCTTTTCACTATCCCTTTAGAGCTAGAACAAGCTCTACCTCCTCCAGGAGACCCAAATATAAAGAGTCCCATAATAAGAGGCTGTGTTGATTGTTGCAACATTAAGGCCTGGAATAGTGTCTGGCACACTGGAGTCATGAAAATAAAGTGCATTGCAAACTCCAGGAACCCAGTTAGGATGAGGAAACTCCAGGGCGATCAGGTCTCTGGGGGAGAGGGAGTGCAAGTTGAGCCAGCAGGGGCTGCTCTGGGGCTTATTGAGGGTAGTCCACTCTTGGCTGCTCCCCGTTGCACGAAGCCCAACCTGAAGGTGGAGACTTTTGCTCACCACTGGGGACTTTGCAGCTGTGTCCCCCTGAGGAGGGGCACCAGTGGAGTTGTAGGTGATGCTCTATGAATTATTCAGCAGAAGCCAGGGAGCCCTACTCACTTTTTCTTGAGGTTTACTGGTTCTTAAACAATTAGCTTGGTTCTGTGGTCTTCTGTGGTTCAGAATTTTATTTCTTTGGATCCCCAAGGGCATCATTATTGTATCATATTATATATATATAAAATACAATGTATAATTTATATTATACCATACCATATTACCTATAATAAGCAATTTATGAACTACTGTTTATTTTATTATACTATACTATAATAGTTATTTATTTATTCAGCAGAAGAGTGGTGATTAGGTTTGTTTATTTATTTTGAGAGGAGGTACTGGGGGTTTAACCCAGGACCTCGTGCATGCTAAGAATGTGCCCTACCACTGAGCTATACCCTGCCCCACTATAATGTATTACAACAGGTGCCTCAGACTTGATTCTCTGGCTCCAGGTCAGGCAGCACGGCCTCCCAGACCATCTCCGGGCTCCAACCCGAGGATGAGGCTGATTATTACTGCTCAGTGTGGGACGGCAGCCTCAGTGCTCACAGTGTTTCAGGCCAGTGGGGAAGTAAGACACAAACCCTGAGCTCCCCCAGCCCTTGGGGGAACTCACAGAGCACCGTTTAATTGGCCCAAGAAAAGAGAAGTCCTGGGTTCCAACTGACAATAGTGTGTACTATTCGGGAGCATTAAAAATAATGAATTAAAATGACAGGACCTACACAATTGGTAAAAGAATATTTATCATTTCAATATATTTGTGGCAACTTAGAGATATATACAGTGACATGCAGTAAAAATCGGTAAAAAGGAATACAAAGTTTAACTAAGGGAATAAATAAATAAATAAATAAATAAATAAATAAATATATATATATATTTTACAGATTTTTCTTTTCTATTCCAATTAGAGATGCTGGATTCATGTGCTCACAGGGTCCACCTCTCTGACCTTAAGTAACCATTCACCAGGGTCATCAGCCACCACCCTCCCCACTTTTTCTGCCCTTGGCTCATGACCTGACATCCGACTCTAGGGAAAAATTACAGCACAAAAAGGACACTGCTCCTTGTGCTAAGTGTTACCACAGAGAGCAGAGGATGTGGTTCCTGTGGTCAGCAGGGGGCGCTGTGCGATGTCCAGAGTGCAGGAGTTGTGCTAGACAGCTGATAAACCACTTAGCTTGCTCTAGGGGATTTGGGCAAACTGCGTCTTCACTGATATGTGACTTTTCTCCACCTGTGATGACTTCTCCTCACCCTGTGATGCCTCCTTATCACCCTGTGAGCTCCTGGGTCTGGCTCTCTTATTGCTTCAGATTTGAGTCAGATCCTTTTCCTCTATAGAGTCTTTGCTCAAATCTGGTCCAGGAGGGAATGATAGTGAGGGTCCAGAATGTGGACCTTTTTCCAGAAACAAAAAAAATTCAATCTAAAATTCATGTGAGGGGGTGGGTGGGTATAGCACAGTGGTAGAGTGTGTGCTTAGCATGCATGAGGTCCTGGGTTCAATCCCTAGTACTTGCATACAAATAAAATTAAATAAGTTTCATATAGAATCACAAGGGACTCTGAATAGCCAAAACGATATTGGGGGAAAAAAAAAGTTGGAGGTCTCAAACTTCCTGATTTCAAACATATTTCAAAGCTACATTAATCAAAACAGTGTGGTACTATTATAACGACAGACACAGACCAATATGATATAACACACAGTCCAGATATAAACTCTCACATATATGGTCAAATGATCTTCAACAGAGCATGCCAAGACCATTCAGTGGGGAAAGTACAGTCTTTTCAACAAACAGTGATGGAAAAATTGGATATCCACAGGCAAAAGAATGAATTTGGACCCTTACCTTACATCATATAAAAATTAGCTCAAAATGAATTAAAGACCTAAATCTAAGACCTAAAAATATAAAATCTTTAGAATAAAACATAGGGAATAACCCTCATGACATTGTATTTGCTGATTATTTCTTAGATATGATGCCTAATGCACAAGCAAGAAACTCCAAAGTAGACAAATGGGACTATATCCAATTTAAAACCTTCTGTCCATCAAAGGACAAAATCAAACTGAAAAAGCAACCTACAGAATAGAAGAAAATACTCACCAATCATACATCTGGTAAGAGGGATTTAAAATTTATTTTATTTTATTTTATTTTTTAATTGAAGTATAGTTGATTTATGATAAGAGGTTAATGTACAAAATATATTTAAAAAACTACAACTCAACAACAACAAGAACTCAATTAAATAACAAATAACTCAATTAAAAATGGACAAAGGACTTGAAAAGACATTTTTCCAAAGATGATAAATGTCCAATAAGCATATGAAAAATTCTCCACATCATAATTATTAGAGAAATACACATCAAGACAACAATGAGATTTCACCTCATAGCCATTAGGATGGCCAGTATTAAAAAAAAACCAAACACAATAACAAATGTTTTTAAGGATGTAGAAAAATTGGAGCTCTGCACTGTTGGTGGGCATGAACAATGGCGCAGCAGCAACTATGGAAAATTGTGTAGAAGTTCCTCAGAAATTAAATATAGCATTATTATATGATCCAGCAATCCCACTTCTTCATCTATATCTAAACAAATTCAAAGCAGGATCCCAAAGATATATTTGCACACCCAATTCATAGGGGCACTCTTCACAATAGTCAAGAGGAGGAAGCAGCCCAAATGTCCATTGACAGATGAGTGGATAAACTAAATGTGGTCTATACATATACAGCAGAATATTATTCAGCATAAGAAGGAAGGAAATCCTGTCACATGCTACAACATGGTTGACTAGAGGATATTATGCTAAGTGATTTCGGACAGTTGCAAAAAGACAAAAAGTGTATGATTTCACTTATATGAAATATTTAAAGTAGTCAGATTCATAAAAACAGAAAGTAGAATGATGATTGCAGGGGTTGAGTGATATAGAAAAATGGAGAATTGGACGGAAGAAGCAAGATGGTGGAGTAGAAGGATGCTTGTAGCTCACCCTCTCCCACAAATACACCAAAACTCACATCCACGGACCCACCCAGCCAACCAGAGCACCTGCCGAACTCTGACAGAACATCGCCCTCTTTGAAAGACAAAGAAGCCAAAATCTGGTAGGAAAAAAGGAAAAAAGAAGGAAAAAGTAAAACAGTGCAGGATGGGTCCCGCAGGGCAGGAGCGGCAAAGGAGGACTGGTGCTCGTTCTCTGGGTCTCCCCTCTCCAACAGAGAGGCCAGTGGGATGGAGGGGGAACCCCCAAGGCTCAGATCTGCCCGAGCACCCCTTGACTGACAGAACTGAGTTAAACGGGCACAAAGGGTCCCCGCAACACCCAGACCAAGACGCGACTCAGCAGCTGGGGCTGGGACAGGCTGCCCGAGTCCGGCGGAGGACTGGGGCAGCTGCACTGAAGCAGCCCCAGGGGACTGCAGGGGGCTGCGCACTGTGGCTGGGAGGGGATATGGAGCATAACAACCTCAGTCCCCCATAAATTGCAAAAAAAGCAAAGCAACATGGCTGGTGTGCTCTGGGGGTAGGGGCGCCATAACCTTTGTCTCCTCAGACCTGCACCACCATTATTGGCGCTTCTTGCGAGAAGAGAGGCGGGGCTCAGCCACAGCCGCCACCTCCTTCTGTGCGTGCGCCTGGGAGGAGGCGGGCCGAGACCTGAATCTACACCCAGAGGATCCGCAACCTCCTAGACAGGACTGAGACTTGTTTACAGCTGGAGGCAGATAGGATCTTTCTGCCCTGGCACCTCAGAGATCTCACACCGCCAAGGCAAACAAGGAGCTGAGATTTGACATGGAGCAGAGGCGGGGCCATTCCTCGGTCTTCCCTGAGCCCGCCTTTGGAACGCCGACCCGAGGTGGAGCGGGCAGCTGCACAGAGCAGCGCAGAAACCGGAGCTGGGAAAGGGTGGGCGGCAACTGGCTTTCTTGGCAGGAATGCAGCACCTGACCACAGTTCTGGGAGGGGGCATGATCCGCCCAACTGCCTCCCCAGAGTGCAGCATCTGACTGCGGCATTGGGAGGAGGAGTGACTCGCTTGCCCACTGGATAGGAGCTCAGCACCTGACCCCGTGTTGGGAGGGGGCGTGATCTGCTAGCTGACAGCCACTGGGAGCAGCACAGACGAGGGTGCCAACAGAGGGCCTCTGGAAACAGCAAGCTGAGTTCGTGAAACAGGGCGAAGACACAAAGACCTCTCAAAATCATTAAGAGCACAGCGTCTTCAGGAGAACTAGATAACTGATACTCCTTAAGCCACAATGCCAGAGAGATATGAGCAGTATGAAGAAGCAGAGGAACCACTCCCAATTAAAAGATCAAGAGAAATCCCCTGAAAGCACGATCAAGGAAATAGACATTGATGGCCTACTAGATCAAGATTTCAAAAAAGGAGTGATCAAAGTACTGAAGGAACTAAAATAAACAGTGTTCGGAGATATAAAATATGTCAAAAATGAAATAGAAGCTATAAAGAAGAACCAAGTAGAATTAGTAAACTCATTTGCTGAGATGAGAGCTGACCTAAAGGCTGTACAAAGCAGGCTAGATAATGCAGAGGAACGAATAAGTGACCCACAAGACAGGACAACAGAAAGCACCCAATCAATCAGAACAGCTGAAAGAAAAACAAATAAAAAACCATGGAAACAATATAAGGGACCTATGGGATAATATAAAGTGTGCCAATCTACGCATAATAGGGGTTCCAGAAGGGGAAGAAATAACAAAGGGGATTGAAAAGGTATTTGAAGAAGTCATGACTGAAAACTTCCCAAACCCAAAGGAATCAGATATCCAAGTACAGGAAGCTCAGAGGGTCCCAAACAGGAAGAACCCAAACAGGCTCACCCCAAGACATATTATAATCAAGATGGCCAGAGTCAAGGATAAAGAAATGATCCTAAAGGCAGCAAGAGAAAAACAAAGAGTGAGTTACAAGGGAACCCCCATAAGGCTCTCAGCTGATTTCTCTACACAAACACTACAGGCCAGAAGGGAGTGGCAAGATATATTCAAAGTCCTGAATGAAAAAAAGATGCAGCCTAGGATACTCTATCCAGCAAGGCTATCCTTTAGAATAGAAGGAGAGATAAAGAACTTCACAGACAAGCAAAAAGTAAAAGAGTTTAGCAACACTAAACCCATGCTAAAGGAAATATTGACAGGTCTATTCTAAATAGAAAAGAAGTAGGATGCTGAAAAATGAGAAACTCATAACTGGAAAAGAGATAACTGCCATGAATTACAAAAAGAATAAACACAAAATTGTGAAAGAAGACATCTAAATCATTAAGAGTGAGAGAGGGAAGCAAGGAAAGCCATTATGGAAAACAGTATGGAGATTCCTCAAAAGACTAGGAATAGACTTACCATATGACCCAGGAATCCCGCTCCTGGGCATAAATCCAGAAGGAACCCTACTTCAAAATGACACCTACACCCCAATGTTCATAGCAGCAATATTTATAATAACCAAGATATGGAAACAGCCTAAATATCCAACAACAGATGACTGGATAAAGAAGAGGTGGTATATTTATACAATGGAATACTATTCAGCCATAAAAACTGACAACATAACGCCATTTGCAGCAACATGCATGTTCCTGGAGAATGTCATTCTAAGTGAAGTAAGCCAGAAAGAGAAAGAAAAATACCGTATGAGATTGCTCATATGAGGAATCTAAAAACAAAACAAAACAAAACATAAATACAAAACAGAAACAGACTCATAGACATAGAATACAAACTTGTGGTTGCCAAGGGGGCGAGGAGTGAGAAGGGACAGACTGGGATGTTAAAACGCAGAATAGATAAACAAGATTATATTCTATAGCACAGGGAAATAAAACAAGATCTTGTGGTAGCTCATAGCGAAAAAAAATGTGACAATGAATATATATACGTTCATCTATAACTGAAAAATTGTGCTCTACACTAGAATTTGACACAACATTGTAAAATGACTATTACTCAATTAAAAAATGTTTAAAAAATGGAGAATTGTTGTTTAATGACTATAGAGTTTCAGTTTTTCAAGATGAAAATTTCTGGAGATCTGTTGCACAGCAATGCCAATATGCCTAATGCTATTGAACTGTACACCTAAAAATGGTTAATATAGTAAATTTTATATTATTTATTTTGAACAAAATAAAAAAAAAAAAGAAGCTGGGCCAGAGGTGAGGGGCACTGCTGAAGCACAGGAATAGAGCCTGTGGATGGAAGACAGGGTGTGTAAGCACTGATAGGAGGAAATACCATCTACATTTTCACTCACCTTGTGCTGCAGAAGAGCATGTCCATCCCCTCAGGATGTTGGTGACAAGCCACAGCTGTGGTGACACTGGCTGTGACCATGACACCAAAGGAAGTCACTGATGTTTTCTTAACATAGCATTATGGTCATAGAATCTCCAAATATTGTTTAACCTCATCTGACTTCGGAATCACCAATTCTGATAATATAATTGCTTTAATAGAAAGGTGCGACTTGGGCTCAAACTATTCAACATGAAAATAAAATTAGAGTACTCGTTTCAGCAGGACATGTACTAAAATTGGCACAATAGAGAGAAGATTAGCATGGCCCCTGCATAAGGATGATACACACATTCGTGAAGAGTTCCATGTTTTTTGAAAAAGTTTATCGTTGCCTTGCTCACTGTTTAGTCATAAATGATGTAAGGTAATGGAGTTTTAATATTGCAGGAGGTCGACTTGCATACAATTGATAGATTTTTAAGTCTTTGGGATTAACTTTTTAAAGTTAGCCCTATGTTCTTGGATGTAGTCAAATGATAATTCTTTAGAACTATTCCATTTTCCAGACATTTTACGTTCAGATGGTGGTTCCCTGCTGGTGGATTGTTCCTTTTGGTAAGCTTCTTTATGATAGTGTCTGTATTACTTGAGTTCTTAGGTGCTCTGCAGACAAAATTGAAGGAGGTTACTGTTACCCAGCACTTTGGCTTTCAGGCTTAAATAAGAACCCCCACAAATGTCCTTGCTGTATCATAGTGCTATTAAATGCATCTCAAGTGAATAAAGAGTTAATTTATTGAAAGTAAAAAATAAGTAAAATGAATAGTATCCAACTGGTCCACAAAATGAGAAACCTCGGATTATGTATATGGGCTTTTTTTTCTACCCTACCCAGACATCCAGTTGGTCACGAGCGTTGTAGATTGTCTCTCCGAAGCTCTTTCAAATTCATCTGGTCCTGCTGATTTTCCATTCTGATACCTTATTTCAAATGTTCATTGCATATCTTGATTATGGGCTATGATTGAATTGACCCTTGATTCACATATGGCCCCTCCCCTCACTTCCTCCTCAGGTTCTTTCTCCTTTCCTGGTGCCTTCTGGTGGGGGAAGTCTGGTCCCAATCCCAGGATTCCTCTTTCTTCTTGTCTGAATAGCTAGGCTCCTTTCAGAGAATGGCTCAGACACTTGCCCCACGTGTCCCCTCCTGGAGAGGGCAGCATCCTCGCCTCCATTTCCTTCCAAATAGAGTGCATTCTGCTGGTATTTATCACCTCCTTTAACACAAAGTGACTCTAAACGTCTGGACCGGAGAAGCGGTCCATCTGGATGAGCTTGAAGGTTTGAATGTAGTTTGATCATAGGATGCCGTGCAGAGACACCTTGGACTCACGGCTGGAATCGTGAGAGGTGCAGACGGGGCAGGGCGGGGGTCCTGAGCACCAGCACCTGCCTAGGGTGGACGTGTGTTATGCCTCCACCAGAGGGCGCTGTGGCCTATGCACCTGCTCGATGCTCTCCAGTTTCTCAGCTGTTTCCAGACCTCTTGTAGGTGTTCCTGTGACCTCACTGGGGTGAATAACATCCCCCCTCATACAGTCTTTCTTTTTATCAGGTTATCAACCTGATAAAGGCTAAGGCTGAAGGAGGGATTTAAACAACCTCATAAGGGGTAAGATTGGCATGGAGACCTCCCACCCTCAGGATCAGGGTGACGTATAAGAAAGGTTGGTGGGCCCAGGCCTGGCTGTGGGGCTCAGGAAGCAGAGCCTGAGCACCTCTACCATGGCCTGGGCTCCACTCCTCCTCACCCTCCTCGCTCACTGCACAGGTGGGTGCCTGCAGGGCATTCCGGGAGGGCTCCTGTCTGTCATCTGGCAGGATGGCCTCTCCCTCCTCCCTTGGAACGGGATCTGTCCTGTCTTCGCTGATCTCTGTGTCCTTCCTCATTGCAGGGTCTTGGGCAGAGGTTGTGCTGACTCAGCCCAGCTCTGTGTTGGGGTCTCCTGGGCAGAAGGTCACCATCTCCTGCGCCCGCAGCAGCGGCAACACTGGGGATTGTGCCCAGCTACCAGCAGCGCCCGGGCAGTGCCCTCACCACTGTAATCTACAAAGATGATGAAAGACCCTCTGAGGTTCCCGCTCGGTTCTCTGGCTCCATTGACACCTCCTCCAGTGCCGCCTCCCTGACCATCTCTGGGCTGAAGCCCAAGGACGAGGCCGACTACTGTTGTCAGTCTGATTATGACAGCAGTAAGAACACGGTGCTCCAGACCCATAAGGAGGTAAGACCAAAACTGCCCAGAGCCTCCCTGTCCTGGGTCTGCCCTCGACCCATCCCAGCCAGGAGGGCTGATTCTTCCTGTGTTGCGCTTGGAGGCTCAAGTTGGACTTTCGTGAGTTCTTCTCTTTTCTTTTCAAAATATAATATTTTCCTCTCATGTCTTGATGGATGATCTCATAATCCATTGCAATCACTTCATGGAGGAGATTTAGTTCAAATCAAGGTTTCTGAACTTCTGTATTCCTTGTGGAGGGGGCTGTTCTGTGCACTGCAGGACATTTAGAAGCTTCCTTGAGCCCCACACATCAGAAGCCAGTAACAACCTACTCTCCATATTGTGACACACACACACACACACACACACACACACACACACACACACACACACACACAAAACTCCAGCCATATTCATATATCTCCTGGCAGAGCAAAAATCACCCCAGTTTGAGAACTGCATGGTAAAAGAGCATGTTCTCAGCCATTCGGAAGCCTTTGGCTTTGAATCCTGTTTCTGCCATCACTGGATGTAAGATGTGTCACCTCCTTGTGCTACTGCTTTGCCGTCTTAGACAAACATCAACACACAGTTCAAATGATTGTTTTGATGGATGAATAACGTTGTAAGACGATAAGGTCAGAGAACCTGTGACCCAGTCGTGTGGAATCTCCTCCCAATCAGATTGTGGAGTATGATTTTTGGCTAGATTAGATGTGTGAATAATATTTTAAAACTTTATAAAAAACGCATGAAAATATAATAGCTTGCTCTTCATTTATTCCCACAGGGATTATTTTTCAAGCATGGGATACAAAGATAAAGATGTGGAAAGGTCCTGTACTCTTATGGTTTACAGTTTAGGGTGGGTACGAGGAAACAGACAAGAACACAGGCAAAGACGAGTGTATAAAAATGTCCCTTGTTTTACGGGAGTGTTTGGGTTTGAATTTTGGCCCTGCCTCTATTTGGTTCTCTTCAAATTTGGGTCCTTGGGTCTCCGCTAGCAGAATGTGGATATTTATATTTCAATGTAAGTTGATTAAATTAAGTAAAACTTAAAATTCTATTTCTTAGCCACACTTGCTGCACTTCAATGGCTTAATGGCTTCATGTGTCTCGTGGCTACCATATCTGAGAGCGTAGGCAGAGGACGTTTTTACCACGGCAGGAAATTCTACTGGACAATTGGAAATGCTGACTTGACAATTCACTTGCCACTCAGGGATGAAGACAGCCCACTTAGTAAAAAGCACTCTTGAGAAATCTCTTCTGTAGTGTGAGGCACGGTTCTTTGGGATACAACTCCAGGGAGTAATTCTCATGTGCATAAATTTTAACCAGAGAGTGAGGATCATAAAAGGAGTGAGAGATCTGGATGTGCAGACTGAAAATGCTCCTCTCGCCACGAGGCGACTATTCCATGGTGGGCAGGTGGGATTCCTAACGCCCCTGCTGGCCTTCAGGGTTTGCTCTGCTCTGCATCAGCGTGAGGTTTCTGTGTCTCATGGGGACAGATCAGGGGTGGTAGCACATCTCCAAGACGCTCTAAATGATCCCCAACCCCTGGTGTCCATGCCCTTGTACACACTGGAGAAAGTTGACTTGTGAAACTAAGGATATGAAGGAAATGGCCGCGTGTGACTTCCGACGCTGCAGCACAGAGGATTTCCATCGTGCTTTCTTAGATTGCTCACTGTGGGGGAAGGTGGTTGCTGTGTTGTGAAGACTCTCAAGGAGCCCTGTGGAGAGGTTCATGTGTCAAGGGCCTGAGGCCTCCTACCACCAGCCTTGTAACTCAGCCACATTGGAAGCTGATCCACCAGCCCCAGTCAGGCCCTCATAGACTATTTCCTGGTCAAAACCTTGACTGCAACCTCACGAACAAACCTGAGCCAGAAACGTCCTTCTAGGTTGTTGCCAATTCCTTGACTCACAGGACCTGTGGCATCATATATATTGTTCTAAGCTTCTAATCTTGGAGAAGCTTGATGTGAGGAAATAGATAATGAATACACCAAGGGAAGGACGTGGCGACGTGGAGGGTGTAGGCACTGGTGGGGTTAGGCCTTGATGCCTGCGCTCAGTGAAATGTGATGAGACCACCATGGGCTCCCTCACTCTGCATGATTTCCATGGATCCCCTAATGGCTTTTCCTTGTAATCCATGGCTTCCTTATAAACATCCCACAGGAATTACTCATATCTTTTATGCCTTGTCCAGGTTCCTTGTGTAAATCTTTGAGTATAAATTAATCAAAGGACATTGGCTTCTTCCACACATTGAGGTTTCAACATTGAATTCCTTATAACAAGGCACCTGACCCTCTTTATTGTCTTTTTCACTCCCTCCATCTTTATCAGATGTGAAGTCTCATGTGGACAGTCACTTTGTGTATTCCTTTGAAGAATAAGAAACCCCTGTGTACCTTTCTGCCCCTTAACTAGAAAACAGAGATATTGCTTTAACAAGAGGGGTCACCCAATGGAAAAGATGGGAAAAAAAAAAAAACACATATAGCAGGCCCTGATTCAGTAGAGCGGGAAGTGAAGTAAACTTCCCAAACTACATTTTAGAAGAGACTCTCATTTTTGGTCTCCCTAATCAGGTAGTGGACTTTGATAGAAAACGTCCATAATAGGGGAGAAACGTAACATTTTAGAGCTCATCAGTGAACGTGGCACTGAAGACCCTCTTCAAGCTGGGAAAGCCAAGGAAGAGGAAGGAAGAGCGAGCCTGGGGTGTTGGCAATCCCACAAAGACAACAGTGAGTTTCCAGCTTGTGAATATCCAGGGGTCCGATGAAGTCAACTGAAGAAGAATATTTTTATCATCAGATGACAAAGGCTCGTGTTGACCTGGGGACATCTCGACCTCTCTGTTCTCTCTGCCTCCTGCCTCAGCCACAGTGGCCTCTGTTGAAAAGGATGCTTATCAGTATCAATTACCATCAGACACTACAGGGTGTTGTCCGCAGATATTTCTGGAACGCTGGAATGACAGTGACCATGCTTTCAGGCCAACATCATTAGCAGTTTACACTGAGAAACTGAAATTTGAGATCACAGGGAAGTAGGGGGCGCTGTGGGCTTTCCCCAGGTCTGCACTGTGGGTGCCCCCTGCTGTGTAATCCCTCAGACTCTCCAGGGCAGGGGCCTGTGTCGGCTGATGGAGACTTAGCAGTGTGTCCTCTGTGGGCTGGGCAGGGTCTCTGCTCACAGGTGTGTGTAAGGTCACAGCAGCTGCTTCCTCCCGAGTCACTCCCATGGGGGCAAACTCTGAGTCTCAGCCATCAGCCCCCTCCTTGTAAAGAAGCACATGCAGTCCTCTGCTGGTCTTCAGGATGGAACAGAGATCTCCAGTATGGGAGGCTAATTTACATGAATAGCCCCGCCTCCCTGAGGCCACTGAAAGAGAGAAGAGGTGCCTGGGGGCAGCCCAGCTCCAGCCCAGGAGTCTCAGGAGGGCTGCCTTCACCATGGCCTGGACGCCTCTCCTCCTCGTGCTCCTGTCTCAATGCACAGGTGGGGACATTCCTCAGAGACTCAGAGCAGCCCTGCCGTCTGTGGGAGCTGGCTTGGCTCACAGTCTCCAGCAGCTCAGTTCTGGTCTCTTCTCTAGTGTCCCCTCGTGTCTTTGTCTGCAGGGTCCCTCTCCCAGCCTGTGCTGACTCAGCCGTCCTCCCTCTCTGTGTCTCTGGGAGCATCAGCCAGACTCACCTGCACTCTGAGCAGTGGCTTCAAAGTTGGTGATTTCTGGATACGTTGGCACCAGCAGAAGCCAGGGAACCCTCCCAGGTATCTTCTTACTTTCCACTCAGATTCAGACAAGCACCAGGGCTCCGGCGTCCCCAGCAGATTCTCTGGATCCAGCGATGCCTCAGCTAATGCTGGGCTTCTGCTCATCTCTGGGCTCCAGCCCGAGGACGAGGCTGATTATTACTGTGCCACATATCACCGCAACTCAAAGGCTTTCACAGTGCTCCTGCCCCAGGGGAAAGCGAGACAAAAACCTCCCCTCTGCTCAGCGGTGCTCACAAAGGTGGAAGGTTGTTCCACCTTCCCCAGCATTGAGTGGGCCCTCAGAACCGCACAGACAGAACCTCACAGACATTCCTCAGTCCTAGGCCAGAGGCCCTGAGGCTGTGGCCACATCAAAGTCAGAAGGGACCTTGGCCCTCAGACCCTTACCCTCTTGTTGCCCCCGGTTTATTTCCAAGCTCCAGAAAGGCTTTAATCTCCGAGTCCTCTCCTGTGAAAGGGAGATCAGGGCATCGTCTACTTCATGGGGTTGGGAGAGGATTAAATGAGGTCACAGACATGAACTCATTGCTGTGTGTGGCCCAGACCAGCTACCATGATCACTGACACTGAGGTGGGAAGCCCAATAAAAAGACTGGCAGGACCCCCAAGCAGGGCCACTGCTCTCCTGCCAGGACCACCCAGTCCCCTGGCCCAGAGGCTCTATCTCACTTTTTGCCTGTGAAACAGCTTACTCACACGTAAAATTCTATTGGTTCCCTGAGCTCACTCCTGATTGGTGATTTCCTTCACTCCTGATTGGTTAGTTCTCTCCCTCCTGATTGGTCCATTTCTACAAAGCTTGTTCTTGATCAGTCAACTTTCCTTATACCTCATTTATGTATGATGTTGCAAAGTGTAAACTGGCAGCCTATAAAAGCCGGTGTAAACCTACAGAGGGAGTCCAGAGCTTTGAGTGTTAACTCCTCTGGGCCTGCAACCTAATGAAGCTGAGTTCTCCAACTCTCCAAGTGCTGATGGATCCAGGTTGCTCTCGCCTGGATCCAGGTTGCTGTCACAACTGAGCTGTAACACCAAGGTATAACACTCAGCTGTAACACATTTTTCTGCAACACCACAACTAACTCAGCCCAGTCTAGGACCAGATGCTCCAGAATGTTCTCTTCCTGTTCCTTTCCTGACTCCTGCCCGCTCCTGTGAAAGATTTTCACCTGGAATTTGCATCAAATCACTGATAGAAGCAAAAAATATGAAAATATTTTAAAACGAAGAATCAATTTACATAGAGGATTAGAGATTATACTGAAGTTTAATTAGAATGAATCCAAACATTTTCAAGTTCACAACTAATAAAAATAGTATATAATTTTAAAATTATGTAAATTCAAAAGTAGTTCAATGTGTATATTATTCTAGTCCCAAAATTAACAAAAATATAAACTATTGACCCTATCTGTAGGAAAACAAAAATTCAGCAAGGAACACAAAAGAAAATTTGAACAAGGGGTAAAATATTTTCTTACATGAAAACACTGAGTAAAAATGTCAACAGTGAGTAGATAGGTTGTACAATCACTTTTATTATTTATATTATGACTTGCACGTTTCCCCCTGAGAATGTGTGAGGGTGGGTGTAAGCAGAAAGCAGAGGTGACGGTGCAGATCCCTCAGAAGTCAGAAGGAGGGATGGGTAAGTGACAGATCAGCTGACTGACGCCACACAGGGTAACTTCTTGAATGTAAGTCCTAACATAATTTCATCGTATTTTAAAAATTACATTTGGTGTGAATAATGATTGGTTATCATCTTGTATACAGAAAATCTTTTCAAACATAATAACCACTTATTAAGTTCAACTGTAAGTTTAACTTAGAGGGAGCACCCACCCTCATTACTCAGGACTAAAGTGTGTTCTGGAATGTGGGAATTTGAGTGATGAAACTGGGAACACCCAAGGCAAACAAGGATCCATTATAATATTTATCATATTATAATGGATCATTATGTACTAGGTCTTCAGAATGTTGTTTCAGAAATTTCACTTCCGGATGGTGGAATAATTTACTTGCTGAGAATTATAAGGTAGGTGGCATATTACAAGTTACAATGAGTAAATTAGAATTACAAATTACATAATCATCTTTTATACAGCATCAGGAAGCTGCCAGTATAACGAGAACTGAATTGGGCCAGTATTCTTTTGTTTGCTTGTTTGTTTGTTTTTAATATATTTTTACTGAAGTACAGTCAGTTTACAGTGTTGTGTCAATTTCTGGTGCACAGCACAATACTTCAGTCACACGGAACATATACGTATTCGTTTTCATATTCTTTTTTGCCATAGGTTACAACAAGATATTGAATATAGTTCCCTGTGCTCTGCAGTGTAAACTTGTATTCTTGAGGGGGTCATTTGTGCTAATCTCTGCAGGTGCCTGTATATTGTGAGAATTTCCTGAATAAAAACTTCACACCATCTGAGAGCCACTGTCCAGGTCTGAGAAAAATAGCAGACATGTGGTAGATCTGATGGATTATGGAAGCCAAATAAGTAACTAGATGAGACCTTAGGCGTTTATTTAAGAAAATGTGTAGGATGCCTGCGTTTTAAACTGCCAGGGTGGTGAGACCCAGTAAAATACATGAACTAAACCAGTAATAGAGCCAAACTATTCATTTAGTAGCTCTCATTCATTTCTGGCAGAGATGGAAAATGGTGTCGGTGTCGGCCACGGTGGAAGGCAGGCTAGCAGATTCTTAGAATGCTAAGCATCCTCTTGCTGTGTGACCCAGGAACTGAATTAAGTACTTATCCATGTGAATTGAAGAGGTGTGTCCACATAAGGACCTGCACACAAATGTTTACAGCAGCTTTGATCATCATTCTTGTAATCTGGAATCAAGCAAAATGGCCTCTCGTAGGTGAATGGATAAACAAAGTGTGGTTCGACCACCCAGTGGGACATTACTCAGTGATGAAAAATCAATGAGCTCTTGGGCCACAGAAAGCTAGTAGGATACAAAAAGTGAATGCACATGACTGAGTGATAGAAGCCAAATCTTTAAAAAGTAAACTACAATTACTGTGTGATTCCCACAATATGATATTGTGAAAAAGGCAAAACTCTAGAGACAGTACAATGACCAGTGGTCGTCTGGAGTTCAGGGATAGGAAAAGAGGGCTGAGTAGGTGGAGCAAAATGGATGTTTAGGGGAGTGAAAGTATTCTGTACGTTACTGGGATGGTAGGTAGATGACATTATGCATCTGGTAAAACCCACAGAGCTGGGCAACCACAGAGCTGGGCAACCACAAGAGCGAACGCTGATGTAAACTATGGGCTTTGGTTAATAATAATGCACCAGCATTAGTTTATCAATAGTGGTTTATACAGTTTTACCAAATGCCCAAAACCCATGCAGGATGTTAAAATGGTAGAACTTCTGGGGGTCCTGGGGGGCATGTGGGAACTCTCTGTAGCAGTGGATTTTTATCTGAAGGAATTCTACATCTCTTCCTAATTAAAACCAAAACCAAAATTATGTCAACTGTGTATTTACAGCTCTAACTCTGCTTGTGGTTAGTAGCCCCTGAAGAGGGGAAAACTAAGGAGTGGAACACGAGCCCCCCAAGGGGAAGGTGCCTGCATGGGTGTGAGGCTGGGGGTGGGTGGGGAGTTGGTCCAATGAGACCTAGTCAATGTGAGCCGTATCTCTTAGGGGGTTTTCAGAATCCCAGAGGACTGAGGTAGACTGAGGAGTGGGAGTGAGGGAAAGCAGGGGTGAGGGTCAGTGTGTTCTAATAAGAAGCAAGAATTCAAAGAAGGAGAGACTGGTCATTCAAGTTCAGAAAAGTTGCTGACAGCCTGTGCTTCAGACTGTTGGGGTAGGGAAGACTTCTAGGGGGAGCTCCTTGCAAAGTGGCAGGAGAGCTGGAGAGGCACTACAGTGACCTGGGCGCACAGCCATCATGGGACTGCCAGCCGGGGCGTGACATGCTCCCAGGGGTGTTTCCTCACTTGTGTCCAGCTGCTGCAATGAGGATGACACAAGCCAGACAGGGAGTGGGTCTTCAGTCTTATCCTGGGAGGAGGGGGTGGTGGCAGATCGAGGTTAGTCTGGGGGTGCATGGGTGTTGGGTGAGGCGGGGCTGAGGGCAGGGTCTCACCTTCTGCTCAGCTCCGGAGTGAGCAACCGGGTCATGGGGGACGCTGGGTGTGGGCAGCAGGGGGCGCTGTGGGCCTGCCCCCGGGGTCTGTGGGGGGCTCTCAGCCGGGAATCCAGCCACTGGGACCCCAGACCCAAGGGCCCAGAGGAGGCTCCTCAGCCCCACTCCATCTCAGCTTTCACCAGATTTAGGCTCAGGGTCCCCAGGGGGAGGGGATCATTTGCATGAAGGGTTCCTCTGCTCTCACATGAGGGAGGAGATACGAGAGATTCTGTGTGTTTGTCACCTGTGAGCTGAGCAGCAGAGCTGGGGCGTCTCCACCATGGCCTTGACCCCTCTCCTCCTTGGCTTCCTTGCTCACTGCTCAGGTGAGAGGCTGTGGACAGCGAGAGAAGTGATTCGGGGACACCGAGGCCTCTTTTTCTGCCCTCGTTGAGAACATGCTGTGGACGACAGCCAGACTCACCTCCCAGTCACCACTCCTCTGTTCCAGGGTCCTGGGCACAGTCTGGGCTGACACAGGAAGCCTCCGAGTCAGGGGCTGTGGGACAGAAGATCACCCTGTCCTGTACCTGAAACAGCAACAGTGTTGGAGCTAATCCTATGGGCTGGTACCAACATAGCTCACGGCACACCCCCAAACTGATGCTCAGAAGTTCTTGGCCCTCAGGGATCCCAGACCGGTTCTTGGGCTCCAAGTCTGGCAACATGGCCTCTCTGGCCATCTCAGACCTCCAGCCTGAGGACGAGGCTGAGCATTACGGTTCAACATTGGACTCAAGCACCAGCGGTGACACAGTGATTCAGACCCTTGGGGAACTGAGACAAAAATCCACCCCTGCTCCCCGTGACCACCACTGTGACACTTGTGTCAAATACAGGTGGTGGTCGTGGCCCATCTCACAGTGTCCAGGTCTCAGAGCCTGACCGTCTAGTGCTGATGCCCTCTCTCATGCTATGTTTCATCACAGCTTCATTGAGATACACTGTGCACGCCACCCCATTCACTGATGTAACGTGCACAACACAAGGCTGTTTAGTCTAGTTACAGAGTTGTGTAATTCTCACCATATACTAACTTTAGAACATGTCCACATGCCTAAGACAGGCTCCCCACCCATTAGTGATTGCACCTCTGCTCAGTCCTAGGGAACCCCTCACTGATCCACTTTCTGCCTTTGTAGGTTTGCCCATTCTGGACGTTTCATATAGATGGGACTGGAAATTAGGTGTCCTTTCTGACTGTCTTATTTCACTGAGTTCTTTGGCATAACACTTCGGCATTCCATCCTCGTGGGTCGCTATCCATTTTTTATTGCAACATAGTACTCCATTCTGTGAGCCGACTGCTGCTTGTTTACCCTTCAGGGATGTCTGAGTTGTCTTTCTTCTTTGGGCTGTGATGCAGAATGCTGCCAGCAACATTTGTGTGCAAGCAGTTAGGTTTTGTTTTGTTCTTGGTGGAAGTACGTTTGCATTTCTCTTGGGCAGACACCTAGGGGTGGAATTGCTGAGTCATGTGGTGACATTTTATTGCCTCATTTGAGGGACTGTCAGATGTTTTCCACCACGGCAGCACCGGTTTCCATCTAATGTACGAGGGCTCTGATTTCCCTCCATCTTTAACAGCAACTGTGATGGTCTCTTTCTTACAGCCCTTCTGGTCTGGGTGAGGAAACATATCTGTGCAGTTTTGACTTGCATTTCCCTGGTGCTGAGCCCCTTTGCACGCCCTGTCTGAGGCTCTGAGACACTCCACCCCCACCCCACCCATAGATCCCTGACTTTAGAAAACTTTAGACTGAGTCACTGCTGAAATCACACTCAGCCTGTTCACCTGGACTCAGGAGAAAGCCCTTGCTCAGGGACAAAATGCAGCCAGAGACAAGGGGATGGGCGGCGGGAGGCTACCTCCCAGGTGAGGACCGGGAGATGGGGACATCCTGTGGACATGCCTGTGGTGGGACTGCAGCCTCAGGCTCACACCTTTCACAGGACTGTTCTGGAGCCTCCCCTCTGACATGGCTCTCCTTGTCATCACTTCTGGAAAACACCGGCCCAGTAGGCATCCTGTGATGCCTCAGCAGAGGCCCCTTCACTGGGACTAGGACTTGCACGCACTCTGGTGTCCGCTCAGTCTCCCTGGCACGCAGGGCCTTCGTCAGCCCACACGGACACTCCAGGAAAAGTAAATGTTCCATAAAAGGACCTGCATACATGCAGAAAGAGATCCGTTGATGCACAGAAGGGATTAAAATTTTAAAATCTGAATATTATGCTTATTTAATTTACCAATATTTTGAATTTCTTTTTTTTAAAAAAAATGCCTGACAGAATTTTGGGGTATATGACCTCTTTTCTACCATTTGTGTGGAAAAATTTAAGTTCAGGAATAGCCTAGAACATTTTGCAAATGAGCAAAAGTGAAGGGGGATATATATGACTAGATAGTGACACATATTAAAAACAAAAATAATTTAAAGAGTTAGAGGTTGTTGAAGAAATCAAACAGAGCAACAACAACAAAAAAATCAACGTATGTTCTGTGGGAATCACAGAATATGGGAAGCCGACCATGGACAGATGAATGGAGACACGGACCAGGTGAACTGCCCAACCAGCAGGGACCTCAGGTCTCTAGTCCTTGGTGAGGTTGTGCCCTGTGACCAGCAGAGGGCGCTGTGGGGCTGCCCTGTGGTCCCGGCACAGCTGCTCGGGGAGGAGCACTCACTCCCAGGAGCTGGGCTGGGGGCAGGGTCTGTGTTCCTGATGGGCACTCAGCAGTGTGTCCTCTCTGGCTGGCAGAGTGTCCTCTCTGGCTGGCAGAGTCCCCTGAGCAGGGACCCCTGTGGTCTCAGCAGGTGCCTCCTCCCAGGGTCTCCCAAGGGGGAGGCCATCCTCCAACCCCCGAGCCTGGGCTGTGAGCTGAGCTCCAGCACCAGGGCTCAAGAAGGGCCTGGGTGGTCCCTGGGGGGACACCCATTTGCATGGGCCGCCCTTCCTCTGACAGAGGCTGGCAAGAAAAGTAGGCACCGGGCAACCCAGCCCCAGTGTGGGGACCAGGGAGCTGTGAGCACCATGTCCTGGGCTCCTCTCCTGCTCCTGCTTCTCTCTCACTGCACAGGTAGGGACAGGCCTCGGGGACTGGATCTCAGTTCCCCTCCTGCAGCAGCCCCTGTGGCTCAAACTCTGGGAATGCTTCCTGCAGGTCCTGCCCCATCTGCCCCACGTGCCTGTGTTTGCAGGGTCCCTCTCCCAGCCTGTGCTGACTCAGCCGCCCTTTCTTGCTGAGTCTCCGAGTGCATCAACCAGACTCACCTGCACCCTGAGCAATGGGAACAGTGCTGGCAGCTGTATTATAAGCTGTTACCAGCAGAAGGCAGGGAGCCCTCCCCGGTATCTCTTGAGCTACTACTCAGACCCAATTAAGCGCCAGGGCTCTGGGGTTCCGAGCCGCTTCTCTGGATCCAAAGATGCCTCAGCCAATGCAGGGCTTCTGCTCATCTCTGGGCTGCAGCCCGAGGATGAGGCTGACTATGACTGTTCTGCAGTGTCCAGCAGCGGTAATGGTCACACAGTGCCCCAGTCCCACAGGGACGTGAGACTAAAACCTCCCCTGTGCTCTCCCTGCTGGGCGTCACTGCTGCTCTGCCTGGGACCAGGCTGCACTCAGGGTGACTTTATGTTGTCACATCTTCAGGCAGCACATGAGTTTCCTCTGAACAGCAAATCAGACCCTGTTACAGCCTCTTCCTCTTCTCACATCTGAGACTGACCGTTCCTGTTGTATCTCAGCCTAATTGTGTTTCCACAGGCAGACAGTATTTGCTCTGAGATAAAAACCTCCCCGTGGAGATGTTATAAGTGGCAGAATGTGGTGGGTTCTGGATCCTCCCCTCTCAGTGTCTAAGCGAGACCCCAGGATGCTTCTTGTCTAAGAACTTCAATCTGAGATATGAGATCCAAAATCAACATGCAGAAGTGAGCGATAAAATACATGCTGGCAATAAACCATCAGAAATTGACAGTAAAATGTAAAAATACCAATTAATGGCTTCAAACTAAGAAATAGGTAAGGATAAATCTGAAAAATAAAATCCTTCAGACTTGGTCCAACAACAGAGCCTCCTTGACCCCTGCAGGGCTCCTCCTGAGTGGGAGGGTGTTGACCACTGTCACACAGCTGAGCACAGCCTGGATGGGCTGGGACTCCAGTCCCTGAGATGGGAGATGGGCATCTGTCCCCCACTCTCCCCAGTGTGACCCCTCAATCCTTGCCCCTGCTGTGGGCAATGCCCACTGTGGTTTTGGAATCTGCCATCACTTCAGCAACAAGAACCAGAGAGACTGATGTTCTGGAGTCAGTGTGATCCCGAATGGGCTGAAAATAACCTCCTCTCTTACTGGTCTTCCCGTGACAATCATTTGTCACCAGTATCCAGAATAGCCCCCCTCGTGCTGGCTGGGGAGGACAAGGAGAAGACAAATCCCGCCCGTGGGACCCAGGGCACCAGGTCCTGCTCTGACTGGTCCCCACGTGTCCCATGAGCCTGGCCCAGGCTTTGCTGATGAGCCCGGCCCAGGCTCTGCTGATGAGCCCTGGGCTCTGAGACCTTCACGAAGCAGAATCCCTGTCCAGGTGGGAGGAGCTATTGGACGCCAAGGTGCAGGAGACCCTCCCTTCCCATGGACGACCAGCTACTCTCCCGAGTTTACCTCTATTAGTCTAATTGTCTCCCACTCTGGTTTCTGTTTTGTTTTGCTTTTATTGGGAGGTTATTTGAATGGATCTCATTTCGTTGGAGTCTAGAGCCTATGATCCAACCCTCATTATCACACAGAACCTCAACATTACAGGAAACTTTCTAGAACCTTTTCTTCTGTCTTCAATGCCAGTCTATGGAGGACTTTACTGAATAAATGTAAGGTTCCCTGGGGGGTGGGTAACAGCTGTGGAGGCCACTAGGGTCAGAAGTTGAGGAAGCACCTCCAAATAATTAACTAATTAAGTCATTAATTACAGATTATTATAACAGCGACTCACTGTCAATCCTTAAACTGAAAACAATTACAAAATTAGACCAAAATGGAAAAAAAAAAAAGAACACACCCTGATTGAGGAGAGGAAAGAATGAATCCTGAGCTGAGCAATTAAAGGCCAATGGAGGCTGAGATGAGCAGGAGGGAGGACACTGTGTCTTCACTAGTTGAGTTCTAGGGGACAAGAGAGCCATCAGATGCCCGTAATCGGGCTTTGGGGGTGGGGATCTAACAGGTGTCCCAAAGAACACCACCACCACCAACAATAAAGTGTCACCTGTCAGGGTAACACGTATGGAATTTTTGTACATATGAACAGGGAGGGTACACTGTAGACTGTTACATTATGAACTTGGATTATTTTAGTTATTTTTAAAAGTTTTTCTTTGGAAGTAATTAGGTTATTTACTTATTTTCAGTGGAGGTAACAAGGATTGAACCCATGATGTCGTGCACACTAGCACGCACTCTACCACTGAGCTATACCCTCCCCCTTGAACGTGGTTCAGGATGGCCCTGTATTTTTAATGACCCAGGCACATGGAAGGCTCAAAGAAGATGCCAGGTGATCCTGAAACACGTGCAAGAGAAGGACTGTGCAATACATCCCACTTTAACACCTGGAGGGCATCCATTGTCGAGAAATCATCTAGACAGTTAATGTCTCAGTCCCCAACCCAGTGGAGGAGCCTCCTCTGTCTACTTGTGTGGGGAGTAAGATGACAAAGATGTACGTCCAAAACTAGGGTGCCCTCCAGGAGTACAGGGTGGTGACAGAGGTGCTGGGGAGCCCAGGATCAGAGAGCAGTAGGGGGCACTGTTGCACGGGTCCTGAGAAGGCAGGGTTCTGGGCAAAGCTACCACTGAAATTTTTCTATTCACACCTGCACACTTGGACAGTGACCTTATAGGCGTCTGGCATTGGCTGGTTAATGTGACCAAAATCGAGGATCACACACCCACTCCTGGGAACAAGGTCGAGAACGTGTTCCCCCAGCATCTCAATTTGTGCCCCTAAAGCCTGTCCTGGAAACAACACATTAGCTGATTTTCCCCAATCCAGAAGGGTTTCCTGGATGTCAGAGGCAGGTTGCTCTGGGAGATTCCATGATGGGTGAGAGCAGAACTAGGGACACACGCAGATCCCAGCTCTGTCTCAATCAGGATGGCTGCTGACTATTCAGAAGCTGATCTGTGAGCACCATTTACTGGACACCTGCTATGTGCTGGGCTCAGGTGTCAGATACACATTGTTAGACGATGGAAGCTGGGACGACCACCCGGGCCTGCCTGGTGTCCTCTGCTCAGGGCTCCCAGCTGGGACACCCCCACCTTCAGGCCCCACACAGCCCCATCCCAGCCCATGCCCTGCCCCCTCAGGCAGAGGGAGAGGACCCTGGGCCCAGGGAGGGATCAGAGAGCTGGGGGATCATTTGCATGACTGGCCCCTCCCACTCTCAGAGTATGAAGAAGGGGAGAGACCTGGGGAAGCTCTGCTCAGCTGTGGGGCCACAGAAGGCAGGACCCGGTGACCATCCCCACCATGGCCTGGTCCCCTCTCCTCCTCACCCTGCTCGCTCACTGCACAGGTGACTGGATGAGGGACAGGGGAAGGGGCCCTGGGAGGGCGCCTGGGCTCCAGGTCCTCTTCTGTGTCTGGATCCCAGAAGCAGCATCTCTGTCTCTCCCACTTGCAGGGTCCTGGGCCCAGTCTGTGCTGACTCAGCCGCCCTCCATGTCTGGATCCCTGGGCCAGAGGGTCACCATCTCCTGCACAGGAAGCAGCAGCAACATCGGGGGTGGTTATGGTGTTCAGTGGTTCCAACAGCTCCCAGGAACAGCCCCCAAACTACTCATCTATGGTAACAGCAATCGAGCTTCAGGGGTCCCAGACCGCTTCTCTGGCTCCAAGTCTGGCAGCTCAGCGTCCCTGACCATCACTGGGCTCCAGGCTGATGACGAGGCTGACTATTACTGTGGACGTTATGACAACAGCCTCAGTGGTCGCACAGTACTCCAGGATGCTGGGGAAGTGAGACAAAAACCTGCTGTCCTTCAGCCCTCGCTGCTCAGCCAAGACAGCTGTTTCCTTTCTTTGTTTTGTCTGAAATGTGGGTCTTAGACCAACCCTACGGGACTTTGTCTAGATAATGTGTCCTGACTTCTCAAATTCTGCCCCTAAACCCAGTCTTTGTCAGCAGAAACTTGACTGCTGTTCTCAAAGTGAACAGGACTTCCTGGATAGCCCTTGGTGGCTGTGCTGGGGACCGAGACCACGTTGGGTCAGAATCAGAGATACGAAGCCCAGATGTGCCTGATTAGGAAGGACTGTACGGAGGTCCGTCCATCCACACCCCTGAGTGAACACACAGCAGGTATCCGGGAGGCTCCAGCTCTTGGATACAGCTTGAAGGACATAGGGCAGCCTGTGTCCTTGTCAATACATCACACGTGACTGAGGAGGAAGAGGTGGGCTTGGCAGGTGGACGTGGGAGCCCTTAGATGGGGTATGGGGAAGAAACAGAAGGTGATGTTGTGTGGGTTCCGTACAGAAGGTGAGGGAGGAGGAGGTGAGAGTGAGGATAGGGACCATGTGGGGGTGTGGATTGGACACAATGGTCAGACTGTGGTGTCGGGGATGACGGGGAGCAGGTGAGGGGAAGGCGCACAGTCAGATGCCACGAGTTTCGGAGGAAGGAGTAAGTATAGAAAGGTGTCAGGAAAGAGTGGAACCGAACTGGGGTTTAGGAGCCGCGTGGGGCGGGGCTGAGCTTCAGTTCTCTGAGATGACATGATGACCACATCCTGCTAATGCAGGATTATTGAGATCAGAGACCATCAAGAAAAAGACTGGCTCTTGATAGATGACCGAGTGTCAGTTATCCCAGAAGTGTGTCTCTAGGGGGTGCTCATCTCACATTCAATGGAACATTTACCTACTCCTGTTAAATGTCAAGGAACTGGAAGAGCAGACTGGAAGGAAGAAGCTGGGACATGTGTTCTCAGCGCTTCCCACATGCTAGAACCCACGGCTTTGGAAAGCACAGGGTCACAACGTCTCCTCCTGATCGACTGGCGGGCGGACCTCAGGGATGGGCTGATCACCTCTTTATGTTGACGTCTTCCCAGAAGTTTCCTTTATGCAGCCAGGACTGATCACACCCACTTGGCTGCACCTGTCAGGTCTTGATTAGGAAAAGGACAGACAGGACGTGACACACTGAGACGGCAGAGACTCGGCTCCAGACTGGACCTAGGCCTCAGGGCAGGGGGTCTGAGGTACTGTCGGTCAGGGTCCAGGCGATGGGTCCACACCGACCCCATCATGTCCTGTGGGGACTGGAAGGCTATGCTGGGAGCAGGTGTTAGGATGGGCTCGATAAGTGTCAGGATAAAGTCTAGCAGGAGAAACAAAGAAACTCTACTAGATCAACAAGGGTGACCCCACGTAAAGGAAGATACCAGCACAGTGCAGCAGATACAAGTAAGGCGGACCCAGGAACCAGGAAGGCCGTTTCCCCCCTCTCCTGGGTCACTTGAGAAAGACTACTGTAAAAAGGAACACTCTGCATGGGGGCAGGGGACATCCCAGGGGCTGGAGGAGGTGGCCCTGTGGTCAGCAGGTGACACAATGCAGAATCCCAGAGCAGGTGTTGGGGCAGACAGCTGGTCAACCACTCAGATTCCTGGGGAGCTGGGCAAACTGTCCTCACTGACGTGTGACTGTCCTCCCTGTGAGGCCCCATCACCCTGGAGCTCCTGGTCCTGCTCCCTCAGCACATGGTGCAGATCAGGGTCACCGCATCCCTGTCCTCCACGGACTTTTTGCCAAGTGCAGGTCAGAGAGGGGTGGTTAGGAGGTGAGGTGTTATCGTGTGTTTCAAGGAGGATGTGGGCTCCTGGGCGAGTCTGTCCAGAGGAGACACAGCTCGTGGGCAGAGTCCTCCCCGTGGAACTTGTGTGAAGTTGTGTGTGTGAAAGAAGAGTGTGTTAGCATATTACTAATGTGTCTGCTTCTATTTTTAATGTAGTTTTTGCTATTATGGATGTTGAATTTAAATTTAAAATGTCATAATATGAAACACAAGTTGAACATTGGAAAACTGACAACTGGTAACACTATTACTTTATTAATTTGGAAGTGGAATTTCACTGTTAGTACCTCGTTTAGAATATTTGTATCAATAACTAATGACAGTGGTTTGTAGTTTTCCCTCTTTAATACCTTATTTATCAGCTGTATTTGTAACTGCTTTAACTGCTTGCTCAAAGAACTAGGAAGTTTTACATCTTGTTAAATATTTTATAAAAAATATACAAAGCCATTTGTTTGGAACCATTTGATCTCAGAAGGTTTTTAAGGTATTCCTCATGAAAAAAATATATTATATTTTCCTATGGTGCAATTCTATAATAATAATTTCTATTTTTCTTAAGAAATCAATGTGTTTACTTATTTCCTCTAATAGAGCCAAGTTGTATCTTCCAAGGAAAGTATGTATTTAATTTCCTTTTATTAAAAGCAGAAATTGTGAGATATTTTTCATTTTTCATTTTCCATATTTGACCAGCAAGGGGCCCTGTGGGCCTCCCCTGTAGTCCCTGCACAGATGCTTAGGGAGGAGCACTCACTCCCAGGAGCTGGGCCTGAGGGCAGGGCCTGTGCTCCTGGTGGGGACTTAGCCGTGTGTCCTCTCTGGCTGGCAGAGTCCCCTAGTCAGGGACCCCTGTGGTCTCAGCAGGTGCTTCCTCCCAGGGTCTCCCAAGTGGGAGGCCTCCCTCCATCCCCGAGTCTGGGCTGTGAGCTGAACTCCAGCTCCAGGGCTCAGGGAGGGCCTGGGCAGTCCCTGGGGGAACACCAGTTTGCATGGGCCGGCCCTCTGGCAGAGGCTGGCAAGAAAGGAGGCCCCGGGGCAGCCCAGTCCCAGCGTGGGAACCAGGGGCTGTGAGCACCATGGCCTGGACTCCTCTCCTGCTCCTGTTCCTCTCTCACTGCACAGGTAGGGACGGGCCTTGGGGGCAGGGTCTCAGGTCCCTGCCTGCAAGCAGTCCCTGTGGCTCAGACTCTGGGAATGTTTCCTGCAGGTCCCACCCCATATGCCCCTTGTGTCTGTGTTTGCAGGGTCCCTCTCCCAGCTTCTGCTGACTCAGCCGCCCTCCCTCTCTGAGTCTCCGGGAGCAACAGCTAGACTCACCTGCACCCTGAGCAGTGGGAACAGTTGACAGCCTCAGGATATCCTGGTTCCAGCAGAAGGCAGGGAGCCCTCCCCAGTACCTCCTGAACTACTACTCAGGCTCCAATAAGCACCATGGCTCCGGTGTCCCCATCGGCTTCTCTGGATCCAAAGATGCCTCGGCCAATGTAGGGCTTCCACTCATCTCTGGGCTGCAGCCTGAGGACGAGGCTGACTATTACTGTGCTGCCTGGGACGGCAGCAGTAATGCTCACATGGTGCTACAGACCAGGGAGGAAATGAGACAAAATCTTCCCTCCTCACCCCAGCCTTGTGCCCTCCCTGCTGTCGATGGCTCAGATGAAGTCACGCTCAGGGGGTGACCTCCATTCTCAGATGTTAGACAAGTGCCGGATTTTCCTTGAAGACTTGACAATATTGTATCTTTTTCTTCAGTTCAGCTTTTCCATCACTAGTATATTCTTTCCCAAGTCAGGTGATCTCAGGAAACATTGCTTGTTCAAAAGCAAAAGTCTCTCCTTGGAGACACTGGAAGAGGAAAAAGCGGTGGAATCAGGCCAGGCCCTGCCTGGGGTGGAGGCGTCATTAAACGAGACTTCCGGCCTGAGTGTTTCAACTGGAATTTTGTGATACAAAGGCAACCTACAGAAGTTAATCGTATCCTGTAGAATAGTCCTGAAACTTCAATTTCTAAACTGAAAAGAATAAAACCTACAATATCATCAACATGAAACACACGAGGGTAAATATGAGAAAAATCCAAAGTCCTATGCACAGAAAATGACAATACATTGCAAGAGAATTTTTTAAAACAATGAATAGATATTCCTACTTTGTAGGTCAAAACACTGAATCACACTGAGATAACAATTATTCCCAAAATGATGAAAATTCTCACTGCAAGCATGGTGTTCACTTGCAATGGAACTTGAGGTAGGAGGTCCTCACAAGGAAATGGAAAGTGTAGGAAAAGACACAGAGGAACAAACAAGCTGGATAATCCTTCCTCTGTAACACGTGTCCTGATGTGTCTGACGAAGGGGAGGTGTAGGACATCACATTTGAAGACCTGGAACCCATGTTTCGTTCCTGGAATTCAAGGTGAGGCACAGAGAAGAGCTTTAATCCTGAAGGAGGCGCTGAGCAGGTGGGGGCGGGCCAGGGGGCAGAGGCTGGGGGCAGCAGCCTGGTCATTGAATGTGCATCACCTGTCATGTGCACCTGGGGTGACGGGCTTGTGATCATCACCTAAATGCCAGGAACAACTGTGTGACCTGCAACTGGTTAATGAGAATTCTGACCCAGAGGATCTAGCCAGGAGAGGCACCTGTGCAGCTTCAGGGTTCCTGGTGGTGTTTCCAAGGCTTAGAGATGGAACCTACATCATGAATCCTAAAGAGGAAATTCAAAGACACCAACCTCCAAAACTATACACGTTCTCAAGAGCTATTGGCCTTGAAACATCCCAGGAAGAATGTGAATCTGTCCTGCAACAAACGGGGTGCGGATACCCTGGAGGGTTACGTGGAGCGGGACCGTATGCCCGGGGACAGACTTGTGTTCCCAGACCTCCGCTTCCTCATGACCCTACCACAGCAATAATGGAAGTAAGGCAAGCATGCAAATATTTTACAAGGAAGAATCAATTTACCTTGAGGAGTAGAGATTGGACTGAAAATTAATGGGAATGAATACACACATTTTCCAGGTCACAATTAATGAAAATAATTATGTAAACTTAAAAGTGGTTCAAAGTGTATGTCATTCCAGTCCCAGTATATGAAAAAAACTAACATGGCTTAGACCTTATAAATCCAAACCCCCACTAAATCCATAGCCCTTAATAAACTTGATCAGAGCCCAGGGCAGGTTAGGGAAAATTTCATGAGGGTTCCCAGGGCCAGACATGGAGGAAGACACTCTGCAAAGGGGTGAGAGTTCCATTTACAATAATGTTCTTTTCATGTCGAACCTTGCTGACAGAATCAACAAAACTAGACTAAAAATCTATTTACTCTCTCAGAGAGCCACAGGAAAATCAGTTCTGCCAGAATAACACTCTAGGGCAAGAGGGAACCCACAGAATAATCCAGAACACAGGACATTCCCCCCCCCCCAACGATGTGATATCTCATGGCTGAGACCTCAATAAAAGCCAAAAACTGTGTAGTGGGGACTGGGTGAGTCAATCAAGGGATCTTGTAACAACCAAGAATTAACCAACCTGCAAGAGTCACTCACCTCTTTTGACTATCAGGTGTGAACCATAGCAGTTTTCTGGGAACTTTAATCTTTGAACTTGGTTCAAGGTGATTATCCACTAATGAGAAACCCAGACAGAGGGAATCTCAGCTATCAGGTGATTCTGAAATATCTGGTTCATCCTCATTCCATTTAACTCGGAACTTCACTAGTGCCCTGGGAACATTAACATTTCAGCCCCAGATAAATAGAGCGGACAGATTCATTGTAGTGCCCTGGGCGATGACACCAGAAAGACCCAACTGCAGGTGTCAGAAAGCCCTTCCAGGAGGCTGGCTGGGACCCTGGGAGGATGTGGCTCTGCGCCCAGCAGGGGGGGCTGTGGGACTGGCCCTGAGAGCTCAGGGTCTGAGCCAGGCAGGCTGGGAAGACACACCACTGGCTCTTGCCCACTTGGGCAGCCGAGTCCTCAATCCAGGGGGACTGTCCTGCACCTCGGCCCCCAGGAGACCTGTGAGCTCTCAGCTCTGAGGGACACACCGGCCTCATGCTTCCTCCTCCTCTGTCCTGGAGTCACTGCCCAGACCTGATGTCCAGGCAAAGACAGATGGCCAATCATACAACAAATTGAATTTGCTTGAGGGTCATTACCTAGAGTCATATCTAGACAGAGGATAACAGACCCCTGGGGAGGGATGATCTCTACACCAACAACGGGGCCTCCCAAGCAGGGCTCTGTGGGTGCCCCCAACCCACGTCCTGGGCTCCTCTCCTCACCTCCTCACTCCCTCAAACAAGAGGGTCCTTTAGGGGAAGTGATGGGACACGGCATTTGGGGGCATCTGCAGTGCCTCTTGGTCTGTCCTCTGGGCAAGGGGGGCGGGGCGGCCCTTCTCCCTGCACCTGCTCCCTTCCTGCCAGGGGCCTGGTCACCTGCTGACAGATCTGCCCTGTGCAGTGTCCCATGAATGTCTTGGGGGAGGGGAGCTGGGACCACCCCTGGCCTGGGTGTTGCCTTCTGCTCAGGGCTCCTAGCTTGGATCCCCCCAAACCCTGGAGCCACACACAGCCCCGCCCCTGCCCAACATCTGCCCCCTCAGGCAGAGGGACTTGACACTGAGCCCAGGGAGGGATCAGAGAGCAATAGGGGTCATTTGCATAACTGGTTCCTCCCTCTCTCAGAATATGAAGAGGAGGAGAGAACTGGGGATGCTCTGCTCAGCTGTAGGGCCACAGAAGTCAGGACCCAGTCACCATCCCCACCATGGTCTGGTCCCCTCTCCTACTCACCCTGCTTGCTCATTGCACAGGTGACTGGATGAGGGACAGGGGAAGGGGGCCTCTCAGGACAGCTATGTCCCCATCCTCCTCTTGCGTCTGGACCCCAGAATCAGCATCTCTGTGTCTCCCACTTGCAGGGTTGGGCCCAGTCTGTGCTGACTCAGCCGCCCTCCATGTCTGGATCCCCAGGCCAGAGGGTCACCATCTCCTGCACTGGATCAGCAACAATATTGGGAGTGGTTATTATGTGCAGTGGTACCAACAGCTCCCAGGAACGGCCCCCAAACTTCTGATCTACAATGCTAACAATCATACCTCAGGGGTCCCCGACTGATTCTCTGGCTCCAAGTCTGGCAGCTCTGCCTCCCCGACCATCACTGGGCTCCAGGTTGAGGACGAGGCTGACTATTACTGTGGATGTTATGACAGCCGCTTCAGTGCTCACACAGTGCTCCAGGTCGGGTGTGGGGAAGTGAGACAAAAACCTGGTGTCCCCCAGCCCTCGCTGCTCAGCCAACATAGCTGTGTCCTTTCTTTGTTTTTCTTGAAAGTGGAGTCTTAGACCAACCCTCAGGGACTTTGTCTAAAGAATGTGTCCTGACCTCTCAAATTCTGCCCCTAAACCCAGTCCTTGTCAGCAGAGCCTTGACTGCTTTTCTTAAAGTGAACAGGACTTCCTGGATAGCCCTGGGCGGCTGCACTGGGGACCGAGCCCACGTTGGGTCAGAATCAGGGAGGTGAAATCCAGATGTGCCTGATTAAGAAGGACTGTACGGAGGTCCGTCCACCCACTCCTTTGAGTGAACACCTACCAGGTGCTCGGTGGCTCCAGAGCTTGGATACAGCTTGAACGATGTAAGGCAGTGTGTGTCCTCATCAATACATCACACGTGACTGAGGAGGAAGAGGTGGCCTTGGTGGGTGGACATGGGAGCCAAGGGACAGGGTACGGGGAAGAAACAGAAGGTGATGATGTGTGGGTCCCACTACAAGTTGAGGGAGGAGGAGGTGAGAGTGAAGGAAGGGACCACGTGGGGGTGTGGATTGGACACAACGGTCAGACTGTGGTGTCGGGGATGACGGGGGAGCAGGTGAAGGGAAGGAGCACAGTCAGGGGCCACGCGTTTCTGAGGAAGGAGTAAGTATAGAATCGGGTCAGGAAAGAGTGGAACCGAACTGGGGTTTAGGAGCCGCGTGGGGCGGGGCTGAGCTGCAGTCCCCTGAGATGGCGTGATGACCACATGCTGCTAATGCAGGGTTATTGAGATCAGAGACCATCAAGAAAAAGACTGGCTCTTGATAGATGACCGAGCGTCAGTTATCCCAGAAGTGTGTCTCTAGGGGGCGCTCATCGCACATTCAATGGAACATTTACCTACTCCTGTTAAGTGTCAAGGAACTGGAAGAGCAGACTGGAAGGAAGAAGCCGGGACACGTGTTCTCAGCGCTTCCCACATGCTACATCACCTCAGGGATGGAATGCTCACCACTTTGTGTTGACATCTTCCCTTGAAGGTTCTTTATGCAGCCAGATGGATCACACCTTCTTGGCTGCACCTGTCAGGTCTCGATGAGGAAAAGGACAGACAGGACATGACACGCTGAGACGGCAGAGACTCGGCTCCAGACAGGACCCCAGGGCTCAGGGCTGGGGGTCTGCCTCCCCCTGGTCAGGGTCCACGTGATGGGTTCACACTGACCCCATCATGTCCTGTGGGGACTGGAAGGCTGTGCTGGGAGCAGGTGTTAGGGTTCATTATGTCCCAGGACAAAGTCTAGCGGGAGAAAGAAAGAAACACTACTAGATCAGCAAGGGTGACCCCATGTAAGGAGGACACCAGCGCAGTGTATCAGATACGAGGAAGGGGGACCCAGGTACCAGGATGGCCCTGTTCCCCCTCTCCTGGGGTCACATGAGGAAGACTTCTGTAAAAGGAACGATCTGCATGGGGACAGGGGACATCCCAGTGCCTGGAGGAGGTGGCCCCATGGCCAGCAGGGGACAGAATTCAGAGTAGCAGAGGAGGTGTTGGGGCAGACAGCTGGTCAACCCTCAGACTCCTGGGGAGCTGGGCAAACTGTTGTGACTGTCGTGTGACTGTCCTCCCTGTGAGGCCCCATCACCTGAGAGCTCCTAGACCTGCTCCCTCAGCACATGGTGCAGATCAGGGTGACTCCTCCCCGTCTTCCACGGAGTCTTTTCCAAGTCCAGGTCAGGGAGGGGCTGTTAGGAGGTGAGGAGTCAGCGCGTATTTCAAGGAGGATGTGGGCTCCTGGGAGAGTCTGTCCAGAGAAGACACAGCTCGTGGGCAAAGTCCTCCCTGTAGAACCCGTGTGATGTTGTGTGTGTGTGTGTCTGAATGAGAGTGTGTTAGCATATTATTATTGTGTCTGCTTCAATGTTTATGTGGTTTTTGCTCTTACGGTGTTAAATTTAAATTTAAATGACTTAATATGAAAGACAAGTTGAACACTGGAAAACTGACTGTTGGTGACACTATTTTAATGTGGGTTTAATATTATCATTTTTTATTATTTGTGTTAAATTTATATTTTAAAATATGTTAATATAAAACACAACAGGTATATTAGGATAAATGACAGTTAATAACATTATCAGTTTATCATCTGGTATTATAATTTCTTTGTTAATATTTTGTTTAGGACATTTGGTTTTAAGTTTAACGATAGAGGTTTCTAATTTTACTTGTTTTTCCCATTTTATTTACAGTTGTTTATAACTGTTTTAACTGCTTTCTCAGAGTAGTTGGAGATTACATCCTTTTCAACATTTTGTGAAAAATATAGAAATCAGGTCTATTGGAACCACGTGATTGCTGAAGTTTTGTTAGACATTTTGGATGAAAATGTTATATATTATATCTACGTGTAGAATAATTCCATAATAAAATTTTTGGTTTTCCTCCTTGGAAGTTAGTTCATTTTCTTATTTTCTCCATCAGAGCCAATGTTGTATTTTCCTAAGAAAAAACTCATTTTATCTCTTTTTTTCTGGATACCATTAAAAAAATTTTTTTTCATTTTCCACACTCTACCAGGAGGGGGCGAGTTGAGGCTGCCCTCTGGTCCCTGCACAGCCGCTCAGGAAGGACCAAGCACTTCCAGGAGCTGGGCCTGGAGGTGGGGCCTGTGCTCCTGATGGGGACTCAGCAGTCCTCCTACACGTGATTCGAACCAACTCCCTGTCCCATTGTCACTGACACCTGCACTGGTGCACCCGTGGGTCAGTTAGCTTTTCTAGACTGTACTTCATGAAGAGGGGAGGGCGCTGCAACATTTAATGGTTCCATATGCACAGCTTTGCAGCCTCCATGGGCCAGGACTCCAGTTGGAAATGAAAACGTAGGCTGTGACTCAGCAAAAAAGAGCCACAGAATCAGGGAAGCCGACTATGCACCTGTGAATGGTGACCAGGTGAGCTGCCCAACCAGCTGGGCCCTCAGGTCTCTGGTCCTCAGTGACACTGTGCCCCGTGACCAGCAAAGCGCGCTGTGGGGCTGCCCTGTGGTCCAGGACTGAGACCAGTGAGACCCCTGTCCCCTCTCACCCCAGTCTCGGGCTCTGTGACTTCCCAGTGGGCTCAGTGCTGGAGGAGGAGGGACAGCTCAGCTCCTCCAAAGGAGACAAGCAGGGATTTCACAGAGGAAGGGAGACCTGTCCCAGGGATGGGGGTAGCTGTGGGGGGACTAGATTTCAGGGCCCAGAGGGGAGGAACGCACCATCTCCACTTTCAGCCCTCAGGCTCTGCAGGGAAGAGATTTAAGGCTGAGGTCACAGGGGCAGGGGGAGCACACTTGGTGACAGGCTTCACCCCCATCACTCAATCTCTCATCACTGTGCCTTATGGGTCAGGGTGACGTTCCCGCATCTGCTCGATACAGACCTCTCCCAGGGGACAGCAGGTGACACTGTGTAGAGAGACGGAGGAAGCTGATTTGCATAAAGCCCCTTCTCCTCCCAGTGGGTCCGGGAGGCATGAAAAGGCCCAAGGACCCCACAGTGCAGTCCAGGAGGCTGAGGACCCGTGTCCCAGGAGCGTCCCCACCATGGCCTGGACGGTGCTTCTGCTCGGGCTCCTCGCTCATGGCTTAGGTCAGGGGCCAGAACGCTGACTCCTTGGGGGGTGTCTATAGCCAGGTGTTGGAGTGACCCTGGTCTCCATAACCACTCCTGTCTCTCTCCTATCGCTTTTAGGAGTGAATTCTCAGACTGTGGTGACCCAGGAGCCATCCATGTCAGTGTCTCCAGGAGGGACCGTCACACTCACCTGTGGCCTCAGCTCCGGGTCTGTCACTACCAGTAACTACCCTGGTTGGATCCAGCAGACACCAGGTCAGGCTCCAAGCACTCTTATCTACAGAACAAGCAACCGCCTCTCTGGTGTCCCCAGTCGCTTCTCTGGATCCATCTCTGGGAACAAAGCCGCTCTCACCATCACGGGGGCCCAGCCCGAGGATGAGGCCGACTATTACTGTGCTGTGTATATGGGTAGTGGCAGTTACACTAACACAGTGATGTAAACTCTCAGGGAAGAGCTACCAAAACCTCCCCGTGAGCTCAGTGAGCTCAGCCCTGAGGGATAGGAGAGGAAGAGAGAGGGTGAAATGTCAGCCCCACAGGGGAAGGGGGCACCGTGCCCCCATGTTGTGCCCAAAGGTTCCAGGCAGTGTGCCTACTCCAGCCTCCCCCAGTGTGTGTTCATCGTTCCTGGGGTTCCCCCTTCCCTTCAATATGATGGTGACCGGAGCTCAGCTCTGAATTCTATCCAGCAGCCGTGAGACTCAGGAATCCAACACCACTAGGACGACCTTCCCTTTTGATCTTGCTGATCTCACGTTGACAAGTAAACTACCTGTACTGTGCCCTCAGCAGGGGTCCTAGCAATGCTGAGCAGGAACCTGGGATCCCAGCTCCATTGACAGAAGTGGGCCGGGCCCTGTCGCCACTGGGTTTGTGTCTGGACATTAAGGGTGAGGAGACTCCATCCCCTCAGTGCATCCAGCCTAAGCCAGGCAGGCTGGAGGTGTGGTCAGCTGTCCAGATCTCCATCCAGGATTCTGTCAGCCGAGGAGGTGCTGGACTTCCTCCCCATCCCTCTGAGTGAGATTGAGTGCAGGACACAGGCAGGCTAGTCTGCACTCCTGTCCCTCTGCTGGGGACTGTGGGGCCAGTGAGGACTGAGCCCTGACCCTACCTGTGTTAATAGGACTGAACCCAGGGTAGGGGCAGGGATGGACGCAGCAGTGCCCTCCCTCCCTTATGTCCCTGAGGCCAAGGAGCCCAGTGGGCCGAGCACCTGACCACTGCAGCAAAGCAGCCCCTCTCAGCCTGGCTTCCCTCCCTGAGGTCAGCAAGCCCAGCAGCAGTCTGTACCCCATGTCCCCTGGATGTGAAGGAGCTGATGACCATAGCGGCCCCATGATTCCCAGGAGAGAGTCAGTGGCACAGAGCAGTGGGGTCAGGGCCTCCCTTTGCTGGGACAGTGGATGTGAACACACCCCAATCTTCTGCTGCAGGACAATCCCTGACCAACAAAGACTAAAAGGGACTCAGAGACTCTTGATGTCACCTCCCCAAAGTCCAGGATCCAGTAAAATCGTCACCTGTCACACCAACAATGAGGAAAATAAATATCGATGCAAAACCAGAATATGTTGACATTAATACTGAGATGACTCAATGACATATTTGGGGGGAACAACATCAAACCCCCGGATGAGCAGCTACAGACACTAGGAACAAAAGGAGCAGGAGGTGAACTCAGGTAGAAATAGAAACAGAAGAATAAAGTAGATGGAATACAGACCTGAAATACAAGAGAGGGATATAAAAACGAAACCTCTCAGCAGAGGATGTAAGATATGTAATGCATATTTTTATTTAATTCGTGCATTTGATTATTGAGTGAATGATTATTACTAGGAAGGAAAAAAGGGCTGCCATCCCTTCTGCATCATTTCCACCACCATGAACATTCCCTTGAGCAACACCAGGGGGTGCTGTGAGTGCACTCAGAACCCACCAAGCCTGGACCTCACCCAGAAACTCCCACTGCTGGGGCCCTGCAACAGGGCTTACTGGCTGGAGCTGGACATGGGAGCAGGTGCTTCCTCTCAGGGGACAAATCCCGAGCCTTGACCTCTGCAGGCCTCGCCTGTGTGTGGAGCTGCCACCTGGGGGGAAGACCCAGCAGTGGATGGTGTGTGGGCTCCTGTCCCCATCTGGCCCCAACACCCTTCCCTAGGAGCAGAGGTGGAGGAGGGGGGATCCTGGGGACCAGCCCCGCCTCCTACCTCTCCTCTAAGCATCTGGGGCTTCTTCGCTGTCTTTTCTGCAAGCTCTCCCTGCTCCCATCCCCTCTGAATCATAACTTTCCTTCCAAACCCCGGGCTCCTCCTCTTCCTACAACCCTCCACCCTATGACCTCTCCGGTCATTCCTAAGGTCACTGTCAGAAGCTGGTGATGTGTTCGCAGATCTTCCAGGAACTGGACACTCCCTCCCTCTTCCTCCACCTGGAACCTCTCAGATCCGATCCTTCCAGAGAGGCCTCATGTTCCGGACACCCAGGTTTTACCACCACTCACCCGTCTGTGCTCCCCCCGGGTCTCCACATTTCCCAGGGGATCCAGTGATTCCCTCCAGAATCTAATGGATCCCCCCAGAAGCCCCCCACTCGTCCTCTCTGCCAATCAGATGAGGAGTCTCGTGGGAAGAGAACTCCAGCTTCCTAAGGATCTGGGAACGGTGATCCTAAGTGAACTGTCTCTGTCCTCAGTTCTTGTACCATTGAGTTTATGTGCACTGGCACAGGAGACAGTGGGGGCTCTCGGCTGGGACAGCAGACACCTGACCTGGGTCTCTGCTCAGGGGATCCCTGGGCCCAGCACTGGGTCCTCTCCGGGACCCTGAGGAGCCTTGGGCCAGGCCAGAGTGGCCACCTTCGCAGGCCTGACACTGGACAAGGGGAACACTCTGGGTCCCTGGATGGGCAGGGTTGGGCAGAGAACAGTAGCTAATTTGCATGAAGGGCCCTTGGTCCTGGGGTGAGAGGAGAAGAGAGCCTAACAGCAGCAGCCACAGCACACCTCACATGCATCTGCAACATGACCTGGACTCTGCTCTGCCTCCTCCCGCCCCTCCTCCAGTGCACAGGTTGGGACGCACTCAGCACCCTGACTCCCAGCTCCCGCCACCCTGCCCCACCCGCAGGGAACTAATGGGTGTGTTGTGTTTCCAGGCTCCCTCTCCCAGCCTGTGCTGACACAGTCGCCATCTGCATCTGCCTCCCTGGGAGCCTCGTCCAAGCTGACCTGCACCTGAGCAGTGGCTACAGTGGTTAATACGTGAACTAGTACCAGCAGGACCCAGGGAACAGCCCACGATTCGAGTTGGAAGTCGGCACCAGCGGTGTTGTTGAATCCAAGGGGGATGGGGTCTCTGATCGCTTCTCAGGCTTGGGCTGTGGCTGAGAGCACTACCTGACCATCCAGAATGTGCGGGAGGAGGACGAGGCTGATTACATCTGTGGGGCAGACCGTGGCAGCTACGTGTAACCCACAATGACACCCCCAGAGTTGAAGTGACACAAAAATCCCACTGATGGCCCAGCCCCACCCCTCCTGCTGCCCGACCCACAGTTCAGGGGGTGCCTCTTGGCCTCTGTTGAGAGTTTTCACCTTCCTAGGGATTTTTATAACTCAGCCCCTGTCAGTGAGGACGGTCTGTCTCTGCACAACGTGCCTGGTCTCGGTCCACAGCGAATATTCTTCTGGGTTGGAAAACATAAGCCAATGTGAACTGAATTCCAGTGAAGGACATCCAGCCCTGAACTTCGAAGCTGCAAAACAGTGTCCCTGGCATCCTTCCTTCTTGCTGTCAGTACGACATTCAGGTCGCTGCCAACCAGGGACAGTAACATGCAGATGAATCCATGTGGTTGTGCTTTGATGGACTGCTTGTGTAGCAGCCAAGTGTGTTACAGCTCAGTTGAGAAAGCAAACTGGATTTGGGGAAGAGACCAAGCAGCACATGGAGGGATGGAGAACTCAGATTTATTATGCCAGCAGGCCCAGAGGAGTTAATACTCCAAACTCTGGACCCCGGTTGTGGGTTTACACAAGCTTATATAGGCTGCCATTCTACACTTTGCAACATCATATGCAAATAAGGTGTAATAAAAATTGACTAATTAGGAGAAATCTTTGTAGAAATAGACCAATCAGGAGGGATAGAAATGGGCCAATCAGGAATGGTAGAAAGGTACCAATCAGGAGGGAGCTCCATGCAAATGAAGTGCTACAGATTGACCAATCAGGAATTAGCTCAGGGAACCAATAGAATCTTAGGGGTAAGTTCCACTTCCTTAGAAGTAAGCCATTTCAGAGGCAAAAAGCTAGATAACGCCACTGGGCCACGGACCAGGATGGTGCTGGCAGGAGAGTAACAGCTGTGCCTGAGGGTCCTGCTTGTCTTTTTCATGGGTCTTCCCACCTCACCTGAGTGCACATGAGTTTTGGAACGTGGAGTATGGGCGTATCCTAAACAGTGTCCCAGGGATGCTGAAGCTGGTGTGTGTGTTACTGTCATGTGTGAGGGGGTAGGAGGAGGGGTGAGAGGAGGGGAGATTGGAGGAGGGAAGTCATCCTGATGAGGGCTGATGGGGGATGAAGGTGCAGGAAGCCCCCTAGTCTATTACCATGGATTTCTGTAACATCAATGATTTCAGCGAAGACAGACATGTGAAAAGAAAGGCTCTACCCCTGTGTGTTGTGGTGCGTATCTGCCCTTGGTTAACAAATCCCCAAAGCTGCAAAAATGTGTGTTTCCACCCTGATCTCAAGTTCAAGCTTATCTTCTCCCAGCTGACAGAGGTGGGTGCTGTGATGTTGGGAAGGGACAGAAGCTCAGTTGACTCTGACAGAGGAGGGAGGGAGGGGGCCCAGAGCGAGGGGAGGGGCTGCGTGTGGGTGCAGAGGGGGCGCGATTAGACCAGGAAGTCACCTTGTGGGGCTGAGGGGTTGGGATTTCATGCAAACAGCAGTGAGGACTCATTGAGGGGTTGAAGGCAGGGTTGACTTGAGCTGAAGGAGGATTTTCCTCTGTTGTCTTGAGGAGAAGCTGGTGGTCCTGGTCACAGGACAATTGCTGAGTGAGACATCTCTGAGTCTAGATGATCATGGAGCATTTGTCTTGAGTCGTCCCAGGAAGGTTGTCAATTTGTCCTGCTGTAAATGGGTTCCTGATATGGGGAGGGGTTACGTGGAATGGGACCCTTTGCCCAGGGACAGTCTTGTGTTCCTAGACCTCTGCTTCCTTGTGAACCTGCCATGGCAGTAATGGAAGGAAGGAAAGCAGGCAAATAGATGAAAAGGAGGAATCAGTTTACTCTGAGGAGGAGAGATTGGACTGAAAATTAATGAGAATGAATACACACATTTTCAAGGTCACAATTAATAAAAAATAGTATAGAATTTTTTTAGTTATGTAAATTTGAAAGTGGTTCAAAATGTATATCATTCTGGTGTTGTATATAAAAAAAGTAACTGAGCTTAGACCTTATAAATCCAAACCCCTACTAAATCCATGGAGTTCTTAACAAATAAACTTGATCAGAGCCCAGGGCAGGTTAGGGAACAGGTCATGAGGGTTCCTTGGGCCAGAACTGGAGGAAGACCCTCTACCAAGGGGTGAGAGTTCCATTTACAATAATGTTCTTTTTTATGTCAACCTCTTGCTGACAGAATTGACAAAACTAGACTGAAAATCTATTTACTCTCTGACAGAGTCACAAGAAAATCAGTTCTGCCAGGATAACACTCAAGGGCAAGAGGGAACCCACAGAATAATCCAGAACACAGGACATTTTCCCCCTGATGATGTGATAGTCTCGTGGTTGAGACCTCACTAAAAGCCCAAAACTGCACAGTAGGGACTGGATGAGCAAAACAGGGGATCTAATAACAACAAGCAAGTAAACCCACCTGCAAGTGTCACCTGCCAAGACTGACCGGGTGTGGACCAGAGGGGTCCTGTGTGGAACGTCACACTTTGAACCTGGTTCAAGGTGATTATCCACTGGTCACAAACCCAGACAGAGGTAAACTCAACTGTCAGGTGATCCTGAAATATCTGGTTCATCCACATTCCATTTAACTATGGAACATCATGAGTGCCCCGGGAACATTAACATTTTAGCTACAAATAAATATAGCGGACAGACTTATTGTAGCGCCCTGGGTGGTGACACCAGGAAGTACCAACTGCAAGTGTCAGAAAGCCCTTCCAGGAGGCTGGCCGTGACCCAGGGAGGATGTGGCTCTGTGCCCAGCAGGGGTCGCTGTGGGACTGGTCCTGAGAGCTCAGGGTTCTGGGCCAGGCAGGCTGGGAAGACACATCACAGGCTCTTGCCCACTTGGGCAGCCAAGTCCTCACTCCATGTCCCACACCTGGGCCCCCAGGAGACCCGCGGGCTCTCAGCTTTGAGGGACAGACTGGCCTCATGCTTCCTCCTCCTGTGTCCCGGAGTCGCTTCCCAGATCTGATGTCCACGCAAAGACAGATGGACAATCATAAAACAAACTGAATTTCCCTGAGGGTCATGACCTACAGTCACCTCTGGACAGAGGATAAGAGACCCCTGGGGAGGCATGGTCTCCACACAAACAACAGGGCCTCCCAAGCAGTGCTCTGAGGGTCCCCACTACCCATGTCCTGGGCTCATCTCATCACATCCTCAGTCCCTGAATCAAGAGGGTCCTGTATGGGAAGTGACAGGACATAGGGTTTGGAGGCATCTGCAGTGTCTCATGGTCTGTCCTCTGGGTATGGGGTCGGGGCGGCCCATTTCTCTGCAACTGCTCCCTTCCTCCCAGGGCCCTGGTTACCTATGGAACTATCTGCCCTGTGCAGTGTCCCATGAAGTTCTGGTGTGAGGGGAGCTGTGACCACCACTGGCCTGGGTGATGCCCTCTGCTCAGGGCTCCTAACTGGGAACCCCTGCCCGTGGGCCACACACAGCCCTGCCCCTGCCCTCTCAGGCAGAGGGACCTGACACCAGGACCAAGGAGGGATCAGAGAGCTGGGGGGCATTTGCATGACTGGCACCTCCCTCTCTCAGAGTTTGAAGAAGGGGAGAGAACTAGAGTTGCTCTGCTCAGCTGCAAGGCCACAGAAGACAGGACCCGGTGACCATCCCTACCATGGCCTGGTCCCCTCTCCTCCTCACCCTGCTGGCTCACTGCACAGGTGACTGGATGAGGGACAGGGGAAGGGGGCCTGGCAGGACACCTGGGCCTCACGTCCTCCTCTTGTGTCTGGGCCCCAGAACCAGCATCTCTGACTCTCCCACTTGCAGGGTCCTGGGCCCCGTCTGTGCTGACTCAGCCACCCTCCGTGTCTGGATCCCCGGGCCAGAGGGCCACCATCTCCTGCACTGGAAGCAGCAGCAACATCGGGCGTGGTAATTATGTGGAGTGGTACCAACAGCTTCCAGGAAAGGCCCCCAAACTCCTGATCTATGATGTTAACAATCGAGCCTCGGGGGTCCCCAACCGATTCTCTGGCTCCAAGTCTGGAAACTCGGTCTCCCTGACCATCACTGGGCTCCAGGCTGAGGACAAGGCTGATTACTACTGTGAAGACTGGGGCAACAGCCTCAATGGTTACACTGTGCTCCAGGGCTAAGGGGAAGTGAGACAAAAACCAGCTGTCCCCCGAGCCATGTGGCTCCCTGGGCAGAACCATCCTTCCCAAGCCAGCTGCTTCTTTAATTTGTTTGGCTGAAAACCTGGTCTGAGACCTACACCAGCAACTGAGACTAGAAAATGTGTCTGCATCTGAAAACCTGTCCTCAAACCTGTCCTTGGTGGCAACATTTTATCTGATTATCAGAAATTGAGCAGAACTTCCTGGATGCCGGGGGAAGTTGTCCTGGGGACAGAATCCCTGATGGGTCAGGGCAGCCCCAGGGACAGAGAGTCCAGCTACGTCTGAGTCAGGACACATCAGAGTGCCCTGTGTGTGTGTGGGACCAACAGCTCCCAGGATGGGGCACCAAACCGCTCATCTCTGATGCTAGTAGTGGACCCTCCCTCAGTTTCCTGGTGTTCAGGCTCCTTGGCCGTCACTGGACTGAGATGAGAACAGGCTGCTCCTCCAGTCCTTTCCTATGAAAGCGTCTCAGGATCACCTGGCATCTGGGCTGCAGGAACTGAGAACAGAGTCGCTTTCTCAACTGTGAGCGGGGAATACAGCACCGCCTCCCGCTCAGGCTCTGGCTGGATCTTCTGCTGTTGCTGCTGCCCTGGGTACCGGGCACCTGGGGGCCCTGCTAGGAGTGGAGGTGCCCCTCTCCTCTTTCCCCCAAGTCCCTGGAGGAACACATTACTAGGACAGGGTCTCAAAAGGAACAGGAATTCCATCTCCCATCGCTGGGGACGCAGCGTCTCTTTCACTGAAGATCTGGGGCTGAGCTGGGGGGTCCAGCTGAGGTCCTGAATGTGAACTCTGACCCTTCAATCCTGATCTCCATCACTGGGGTCACCTACCAATTTCCAGGGCTTTCCAGAGCTATGAATCCCTCTCACTAAACCTCAGTGTGAACATCTGTGTGTTTTGCTCACTGGGGAGATTTCTTCGGTCCCAGCTGCACCAGCTCTGGAGTATCTAAGGCTGCAGTGGACATTTGGGGCTTCTGGAGCAACTACGTCTCTATTCCCCACGAAGCAACGATCCAAGCGTTGAATTTTCCTGTTTAATTTCTCTAATGCTTGCAGAATGATGTTGACTAATAATGGATCTGAAAGTCACATCTTGTGCTCCTCGTGTGTGGCATTTGCACACATTATTGTCACCAGTCACCAATCAGAGACAGTTCGTGCTGTTACAATAATGTTTCACACGGCACTAAGTATGTCCTTGATAGATTAGTGAAGTTGTCCCCAAACTGAAATAAAAAAGTGTTTTATGCCTGTCCTTTCCCCGGTAAGCTGTGGAGACAGTGCTGGTGCATTTCAGTTGCTGACACTGTCCCCCTGTGCAGAATCCACCCTTCCTGTGCCCCATCTAACTGTGCCTGGGCTGCACACCTTCCCTCCTTGCCCACACCCCACCCCATCATGGGTTTCCTGCTGGACCAACAGGAAAGCATCGCTTATCAACATCTCTAAATAGGCCTACCTAGTACCTCCTGCAGGTGTCGTAACAGCTGCACAAAGCAGGTGGTTTTTTAAATACTAAACATGAAGGAGCCGAGAGGATAGTTCAAGAAAACAATTCCTTTTATGATAGACTCAAAAAGAATAAAATAGATTGGCACAGGATTATCCAAGCAGGAGAAAGGCTATAAACTGAAACCTGCAAACATTGTTCATAAAAATGACAGGAGGTACCAGGAACTGCGAGCACAAGTGTGTTCACGGGCTGGGTGACCTCGTCTGGTGAAGGCATCGGTCACCCCGACCCAGCTGGCCTGCACGTCCAGCTCAATCTGATCACGGGCTCCCACCTCCCAGTTTCATCCCCAAATACCCACAGCTCCCCTCCCTCTGGTTCTTTAGTTGGGAAGATGTTGGATAAACATGCGTTCTTTGGGCTTAGATTTCAGATCCCCAACCCCCGTGAACGTCCAGGCTCTACGTCTAGAACAGCGCCCAGTGCTGGTGCAGGCACGGGTCAGCGGGTGTCAGCACAGGGGCGTGGACAGAACCCAAATGGGGAAGAGGGTTCCACCTTCGCCCTCTTCATACCCATCCTCACTGACTAAGATAACAGACTGAAAAGATACTAAGTATATCAGAGAGTCCAAGGCATTGCCCAGCTAACGTTCCAGAAACACTAGGCCCTGGAGAAGTAAGCGGAGCAGACTCAGTTTCTCTGACAGTTTCTACTCCACGGCAAAGACAGAGACAAAGAGCCTGTGCAGGGTGGGCTGAGAGGACCCGGCAGTGGAGTCTAAAGCAATCAGCACCACAAGTGTGAGAACCACGTAGAATTAGGGTGAGGCTTTGCCACTTTATACTCTCAGAACCTGACACCTTTTACATGTGTCAAGATGAAGGCAGACTCGTGATGACCCCAGATACCAGCAGGAAGGGACCTCCCCTGAAATATCTGACAGCAATCACTGGGCAATACGCTGTGTATTGAAGTGTCTGCAGTTCATCGGTGACCTGAAAACAACTCCTCACCCCAAATACCATGCAGGGCGAGCCGCATCCTTGTGCCCTGATCAGTGATGGGAGATGATCCCGGTGCCCCAGTCAGGACCCCTGACAGGATGGCTGGGCACAGTCGGGGCTGGGAGATGGGGTGTCTGAGCCCAGCAGGGATGCTGGAGGATGATTTGTGGGCACTGGGTTCTGGGCCAGAACAACTGGCAGATACTCCAGTGGTCTTGCTAACCCCCTGAGGCAGTGTCCTCACTGAGGGTGATCTTCTGCACCTGGGCTCCTGCGGCATGTGTGTTCCCAGCTCTGACAACACACTCGGCTCAGGGAGTCATTGCTCAGGTCTTGTCCAGGCAGGATAGACAGTCTCACGCCAGGAACAAATCTGCAAATAAAAATCAACAGTGATGTTGCTCCCGGGAAATGGTAAAGGGAAAGCTGGGGAGGGAATGGTCGGAATTGTAACAATTGGACTCAGCAAGATGAGCTATGGGATGACCCTGTCAGGGTCCTGATATCTGTCCCACCCCCTCACTCACTGGACTGGACTTTCCTTTAGGGCAGAAGAGGAAGATGGGAAGGGGGTGCCTCTGCCCTGCTCTTTTCTTATGCTCTGTGCATGGAGTGGTCGGTCACCCCACTTTCTACCCCTTGTAATCCCCACTTCTCCTCCACGGTGTGAGTCAGACTTTATATTAATAACTGCTTGTCATGGGGGCTCCCATTCTTTCTGCGACCTTCTCTCCCTGATTACAGGGTCCTGGATCAGACTGCACTACACCTGCCACCATGTCCCGAGTCTGCATCTCTCTTTGTGTGTGTGTGTGGTTGGGGGGTTCTGTGTGTGCATCTGAGAAATGAGTGAGCAGACATTTCTCTAGCACTAAATCCAAGTTGGAAGGCATCAGGATAGCACCCCACCAAACACAAAGAGCTCTTACTAAGACTTAAAGTAGAAGGCACAGAGTCCAATCTAATTTACTTGTTCTAGAAAACACAGGAAAATCTGCCCAACAGGAGCTACATCAAATTTCAAAATTTTAGCTCAAGATTATTTTTGCAAAGAGACAGATAATTTCCTCAAATTCTGAGTAGAATCTAGCTGATATCAACAAAGATTCATTGGAACCATAGAGACGATTTGGTCTGAGGCTAGGGTCTCTGGGGAGTCCCTGAGAGGGGGAGAACATGCACTGTGGATGGAGAGCAGATGTGAAGAGATTAAACCACAGGTCAGATGCCACTTTGAGGAAGAGAGACGCAGAGTTTTCAGCGCTGATCCCTGACCCACTGCAGGAGAAGAAGATGCTGTCACTGGACATCACGCCGGGGAGATCACTGGTGCTCTAGGTGGCGGGGGCAGAGGCATCAGGCTGGTCTGTCACATCCAAGGAGCCCAGCCCAGAGAAAGCTTTTACCCGTCTGGCAGCATCACCCAGAGCCACCAGGGGGAGCTGTTCTCTGCTCCTCTCTCACTGTGCTGGGCTCCTGGCCCCGGGGTGCTCTGCCATATACAATCTGCAAAACCTCATGTCAACACTGGCTCCTCATTGCAACCCAGACCTTCCCCCAAGGAAAGCACTGAGTTCTACTCTGGTGCCTTGAGGAAACTCCCGACAACTTAGAAAGTTTGCTCAGGGCTCCCTCCAGAAGTCAGGGGTCCCTGCTGAAAACTGTAGTGAATTCCAGCTTTGTTTTATTAGAATGTGCAAGCTGTCATAATTTCATGCTGACATTGTCACCTTTTCACCTGAAACCTGCAGTTAAACTGAAGAGACTCCATATACTAGATAATACTTCAAAAAATGGAGGTCGTCAGCTGGCACTGCAGCTCTATGTGTCCGTTCTCCAGCCCTGGTCCCCCAACTCCTGCTCCTGGGAACAGGTTGGGAACTGAGTCAGGGGAGATCCCTGTCCCCACTCACCCCAGACACAGGCTCTGTGACTTCCCAGTGGACTAACTGCTGGAGGAGGAGGGACAGATCATCTCCTCCGAAGAAGACAAGCAGGGATTTCACAGAGGAAGGGAGACCTGTTCCAAGATGGGGGTAGCTGTGGTGGGGACTAGACTTCTAGGCCCAAGAAAAGAGGACCCCTTCATCTCCTCCTTCAGCCCTCATGCTCTGCAGGGAAGAGATTTAGGACTGAGGTCACAGGGGCAGGGGAGTACAATTGGTGACAGGAATCACTCCCACCACTCAGTACCTCATCACCCAGCCTTATGTGTCAGGGTGATGTCCCTACATCTGCTCCCTCCAGTCCTCCCTCAGGGGACATGAGGTGACACTGGGCAGGGAGAGGGAGGAAGCTGATTTGCATGAAGCCCCTTCTCCTCCCAGTGGGTCCAGGAGGCAAGAAAAGGCCCGAGGACCCCACAGTGCAGCCCAGGACGTGGAGGAGCCACATCCCGGGAGCATTTCTATCATTGTCTGGATGGTGCTTCTGCTCATGCTCCTCGCTCATGGCTCAGGTCAGGGGCTAGGACGCTGCATCCTTGGGGGACATCTACAGCCTGATGTCTGGGTGACCCTGGTCTCCATAACCACTCCTGTCTCTCTCCTGTCGCTTTTAGGGGTGGATTCTCAGACTGTGGTGATTCAGAATTCATCTCTGACATTGTCTCCAGGAGAGACGGTGACACTAACCTGTGGCCCCAGCTCTGGGTCTGTCACTACCAGTAACTACCCCAGCTGGTACCAGCAGACACCAGGCCAGGCTCCCCAAGTCTTATCTATAGCAGAAGCAGCCGAGGGTCCCCAGTCTGGGGTCCCCAGTCGCTTGTCTGGATCCATCTCTGGGATCAAAGCCACCCTCACCAACACTGAGGCCTTGCCCAAGGACAAGGCCGACTATTACTGTGCTCTGTACCCTGGTAGTTACACTACGACAGTAATTTAACCTCACAGCAAGTGCTACGAAAGCTTCCCCCTGAGCTCAGCAGGCTCAGACCTAGTGGCAGGAGAGTAAGAGAGAGGGTGAAATGTCAGCCCCACAGGGGGAGGGGGCACCATGGACCCATCTCGTGCCCAAGGGTTCCAGGCTGCATGCCTCCTCCAGCCTCCCCCAGTGTGTGTCCATTGCTCCTAGGGTTCCCCCTTTCCCACAAATATGGTGGTGACGTGGTCTCAGCTCCAAATTCTATCCTGCAGCTGTGTGACTCAGGAATCAAGCACCATCAAGACGACCTTGCCTGTTGACCTTGCTGATCTCAGGCTGGACAATTAAACTCCCTGCACTGTGCCCTCAGCAGGGCTCCCAGCAGCTCTCGGCTGTGACCTGGACTTCCGTTCCCATGGATAGAAGCGGGCTAGGCCTTGTCACCCCTGGGGGAGGGTCTGGGGTTCCAGGATCAGGAACCTCCATCCCATCAGAACAATCAGCCTGAGCCAGGCGGGCCGTCGGTGTGGTCAGCTGTCCAGTTCTCCACCCAGGAATCTGGTAGCCCAGGAGGAGCTGGGCTTCCTCCCCATTCCTCAGTGAGAGACAGAATGAGGAAGACAAGGCAGTCTAGTCTGCACTCCTGTCCCCCTGCTGAGGATTGTGGGGCCAGTGAGGACTGAGCCCTGACCCTACCTGGGTAACAGGACTGAACCCGGGGTGGGGCAGGGATGGACACTGCGGTGCCCCTAGTTCTTTGGTGTCCCTGAGACCACAGAGCCCAGTGGGCCAGGTATCCACCCATGGCAGCAAAGGAGACCCTCTCAGCCCGGCTTCCCCGCCTTGGGTCAGCAGGCGCAGTAGGGGGCTCTACCCCACGCCCCCTGGATGCGAAGGAGCTGGTGACCACAGCTGCCCCAGGGTCACCAGGAGAGAGTCAGCAGCACAGAGCAGTGGGGTCAGGGCCTCCCTTTGCTGGGACAGTGGATGTGAACACACCCCAACCTTCTGCTGCAGGACAATCCCTGACCAACAAAGACTAAAAGGGACTCAGGGACTCTTGATGTCACCTCCCCAAAGTCCAGGATCCAGTTGTCAAATCAGCAAGTGGGAAAATAAATTTCGATGTGAAAACAGAATCCAGTGGTGCTAAACTGAGATGACTCAATGGTGACATATGTTTAGGGGACATCAGACCCCTGGATGAGCAGGTACAGACACTGGGAACAAACGGAGCAGGAGGTGAACGGAGGTAGACATAGAACCAGGAGAATAAAGTGGATGGAAACAGAGACCTGAAATACAGCAGAGGAAAACAAATAAGAAATCTCTCTGCAGGGGCTCAAAGACATGTAATGTGCATTATTATTTTATTTCCTTATTTGATTATTGAGTGGTTGATTCTTCCTTGAAAGGAAAAAAGGGCTGCCATCACTACTGCATCATTCCCAACACCATGAATATTCAGAGAGCGTCACCAGAGGGCGCTGTGGGTCCGATCAAAATCCCTCAAGCTTGAACCCCACTAAAGCTCCCACTGCTGGAGTCCTGCACCCGGGCTCACTGGCTGGAGCTGGACATGGGAGCAGGTGCTTCCTCTCAGTGGACAAAGTCTGAGCCCCGACATCTGCAGGCCCCGCCTGTGCATGAGCTGCCACCTGGGGGGGGATCCAGCATTGGATGGTGTGTGGGCTCCTGTCCCCATAGGGCCCCAACCCCCTTCCCCAGGAGCAGAGGAGGAGGAGGAGGGACCCCAGGGACTAGCCCCACCCCCTCCCACTCCTCTCAGCCATTCTGGCTTCTCCTCTGTCTTTTCAACGAGCTTCCCACCTTCCCTCCACTCTGATTCTCGACTTTCCTCCCAAACCCCGGGCACCCCTTCTACCTACAACCCTCCACCTAATGACCTCTCCAGGCATTCCCAAGGACACTATCAGAAGCTGGTGACTTTCTCCAGATCTTCGAGGAAACAGACACTCAATCCCTCTTCCTCCACCTGGAACCTCTCAGATCCCTTCCTTCCCGAGAGGCCTCATGCCTCCAGACACTCAGGTTTTATCCCCGCTCACCCTTCCACTACCCTAGGTCCCCCCATTTCCCAGGGGATCCAGTGAGTCCCTCTAGAAGCTAATGGATCTCCCCAGACACCCTCCACTCATACTCTCGGCCCATCAGATCTGGAGTCTTGTGAGAAGGGAACCCCGTTCTCCTAAGGATCTGGGAAGGGAGGTCCCAGCTGAACTGACTCTGTCCTCAGATCTTGTACCACTGATTTTATGTGCAGTGAGCACAGGAGACGCTGAGGGCTCTTGACTTTGACAACAGACACCTGTCCCGGGTCTCTAATCAGGGGTCCCTGGGCACCTAATGGTGTCCTCTTGGGAACCCTGGAGAGCCTCAGGCCAGCTAGCTGGGCCACCCTAACAAGACGTGACTCTGGACGTGGGGTCACTCAGTTCCCCGGGACGGGCTGGGTTGGGCCCAGGACAGGAGCTAATTTGCATGAAGGGCCCTTGGTCCTGGGGTAAGGGTATAAGAGAGCTGGGCAGCGGCGTCCTCAGCAGATCTCGGGGGCATCTGCACCACAGCATGGACTCTGCTCCCCCTCCTCCCCCTCCTCCCCCTCCTCCTCTATTGCACAGGTCAGGACGCCCTCAGCACCCTGACTCCTAGCTCCCCACACCCCTGCCACACCCACAGGGAATGTCTCTCCTTGTCCTTCCTCGGGACATAACAAGTGTCTGTGTTTCCAGGCTCCCTCTCCCAGCCTGTGCTGATGCAGCCGCCCTTGCATCTGCCTCCCTGGGAGCCTCAGCCAAGCTGAACTGTACCCTGAGCAGTGGCTACAGTGGCTACAGTGTGGACTGGTACCAGCAGGTCCCAGGGAAGTGCCCACGGTTCCTGATGCGAGTCAGCATCAGTGGTGTTGGATCCAAGGTGGATGGGGTCTCTGATCACTTCTCAGGCTCAGGTTCTGGTTTGGAGCACTACCTGACCATCCAGAACTTTCGGGAGGAGGATGAGGCTGAATACATCTGAATACATGGGGCAGATCGTGGCACGGGAGCAGCTTCATGCAACCCACAGCAACAAGGGCAGAGGAGAAGTAATACAAAATCCCCGCTGACAGCCCAGCCCCACCCGTCCCATCACCCGACCCACAGTTCAGGGTGGGCGCCTGCTGATCTCCTCTGAGAGTTTCCACCTTTCCAGGGATTTTCATAACTCAACCCCTGTCAGTGAGGACGGTTTGTTCCTGCACAACCTGCCTGGTCTCAGTCCACAGCGAATGTTCCCCTGGGTTGGAAATCATAAACCAATCCGGGCTGAATTCCAGTGAAATACATCCAGCCCTGAAATTCAAAGCTGCAAAACAGCATCCTTGCCATCCTTCCCTTTGGCAATCAATTCTTTGCCAACCAGGGAAAGTAACACACAGATGAATCCACGTGACTGTGGTTGGATCCACTGCTTGAATGCACAGGAGTTTGGAACATGGAGCAAGGGCGTGTCCTAAAGAGGGTCCCGGGGATGCTGGTGCTGGGCTGTGTGCTAACGTCATGGGTGAGGGGGTAGAAGGAGGGTGAGAGGAGGGGAGATTGAAGGAGGGGAGTCATCCTGATGCGGGCTGACGGGGGATGAAGGTGCGGGAGGCCTCACAGTCTACTACCACGGACTTCTCTTACGTCAACAGTTTCAATGAAGACAGACGTGTGAACAAGAAAACCACCACCCCTGTGTGATGTGATGCGTGTCTGCCCCGGGTTAACCGATCACCAAAGTTGCCTAAATGTGTGTTTCCACCTTGATATCAAGTTGAAGCCCATCTCCTCCCAGCAGACAGAGGGGGCTGCTGTGAAGTTGGGAAGGAAGAGGAGTTCAAGTGTCACTGACAGAGGAGGGAAGGAGGGGGCCCAGAGTGAGGGGAGGGGCTGTGGGTGGATGTGGAGGGGGCGGGGCCAGATCAGGAAGGAACCTTGTGGGGCTGAAGAGTTGGGATTTCATGCAAACGAAAGTGAGGACTCATTGAAGGGTTTAAGGCAGAGTTGACTTCACCTGAAGGAGGATTTTCCTCTGTTGTCTTGAGGAGAAGCAGGTGGTCCTCGTCAAAGGACACTTACTGAGACACCTGTGAGTCCAGATGAGAATGGAGCATTTGCACAATCTCAGCAAATTTGGACACAGGATATGGTGAGGACGTGATTGTTTCTGCATTTGACAGGCACACACCACCTCTCTACTGAACTAAAACAATGAGCAAGAGAACCCAGGTGTGGGCATTTTTGTTTATAATACAGACAAATTGTAGGAACACTAAGACAGGGTCCTCACAAGAAATATGTGACATCACTGTGAAAAAACTCCATCTTAGGAACACAATCCTCACACATGACAAATATATCAGAAGTAGCTCTGATATATTAATACAGTGGAATAATACTCAGCCATAAAAAAGTATAAAGTAATGCCATTTGCAGCAACTTGGATGGACCTGAAAATCATCATTCTAACTGAAGCAAGCCTGAAAGAGAAAGATACCATATCACTCATATGTGGAATCTAAAGAAAGAAAAAAAGACAATAATGAATTTAATTAGAAAACAGAAACAGACTCACAGACAGAGAAAACAAACTTATGGTTTCCAGGGGGAAACAGGGTAGGAAGGAAAAAATTGGGAATTTGAGATTTGCAAATATTAACTACTGTCTATAAAATAGATAAGCAAGTTTTTTTTGTGTAGAGCACAGGTAACTAGATTCAATATCTTGTAACCTGTAGTGAAAAAGAATATGAAAACAAATACATGTATGTGTGTATGACTGAATCATTATGCTGTATACCAGAACTGACACATTGTAAACTGAATATTTCTCAATAAAAAGGAAAGAAATATATGACATGTGCACTACTAAATGATATGCTTGCCGAACTATATCATTTCCACTAATCACGCCAAACTCCATCAAAATTCTGAAAGCATTGCATGAGTTTTGAAATGGCTGCTGTTTCAAGGTTTCAAATATGACCTTTTTCTTCTTCATGGAAAATCCAAATCCAAACCTTTCCCTGCAATAGCCCTACACGTCCTTCAAACCAACTCACTGTCCCCTTGTCACTGGTGGACACGTGGGTCAGTTAGCTTTTGTAGACTGTACTCTAGGAAGGGGCTGTAAATTTTAATGGTTCCATATGCACAGCTTTGCAGCTTCCATGGACCAGGACTCCATCTGGAAATGAAAAAATTTTATAGGATGTGACTCAGCATAAGAGAACCACAGAATCTGGGAAGCCGATTGTGGACCTGTGAATGGAGACAAGGACCAGATGAGCTGCCCAACAAGCTGGGCCCTCAGGTCTCTGATCCTTGGTGAGGTTGTGCCCCGTGACCAGCGGGGAACGCTGAGGGCCTGCCCAGTGGTCCCGGCACAGCTGCTCGGGGAGGAGCACTCACTCTCAGGAGCTGGGTGGGGGGCGAAGCCTGTGCTCCTGATGGGGACTCAGCAGTGTGACCCCCTTCCAGCTGGTAGAGTGCTCTGAGCAGGGACCCCTGTGGTCTCAGCTGGTGCCTCCTCCCAGAGTCTCCCAAGGGGGGAGGCCACCTTCCATCCACCTGAGTCTGGGCTGTGAGCTGAGCTCAAGCACCAGGGCTCAGGGAGGGGCTGAGCGGTCTGTGGGGGGAAACCCATTTGCATGGGCCGCCCCTCCTCTGACAGAGGCTGGCAATAACAGGAGGCCCGGGGTAGCCCAGCCCCAGCGAGGGGACCAGGGGACTGTGAGCATCATGGCCTGGACTCCTCTCCTGCTCCTGCTCCTGCTTCTCTCTCACTGAACAGGTAGGGACGGGCCTCAGGGACCACATCTCAGGTCCCTGCCTACAGCAGCCCCTGTGGCTCAAACTCTGGGAACGCTTTCTGAAGGTCTCGCCCCATCTGCCCCTTGTGCCTGTGTTTGCAGGGTCCCTCTCCCAGCATGTGCTGACTCAGCTGCCCTCCCTCTCTGAGTCTCCCGAAGCATCAGCTAGACTCACCTGCACCCTTAGCAGTGGGAACAGTGTTGGCAGCTCTGCTATAAGCTGGTACCGGCAGAAGGCAGGGAGCCCTCCCTGGTATCTCCTGTACTACCACAGAGACTCCAGTAAGCACCAGGGTTCCGGGGTCCCAAGCCGCTTCTCTGGGTCCAAAGATGCCTTGACCAATGCAGGGCTTCTGCTCATCTCTGGGCTGCAGCCCGAGGACGAGGCTGACTATTACTGTGTTGCCTGGGACGGCAACAGTAATGCTCACACGGTGCTGCAGACCAGGGAGGAAATGAGACAAAATCCCCCCTGCCCTCTTGGACTGGTCCCCTCCCTGCTGTCGATGGCTCAGATGAAGTCACGCTCAGCGGGTGACCTCCATTCTCAGATGTTAGACAAGCGCCGGCTTTCCCTTGATGACTTGACAGTATTGCATCTTTTCTTCAGTTTAACTTTTACCTAGTGTATTCTTTCCCAAGTCAGGTGATCTTGGGAAACATTGCTTGTTCAAAAGCAAAATTATCTTTGTGGAGACACTGGAAGAGGAAAAAGCAGTTGAGTCCAGGCCAGGCCCCACTTGGGGTGGAGGAGTCATTAAACGAGACTTCCTGTCTGAGTGTTTCAACTGGAATTTTGTGATACAAAAGGCAACCTGTAGAAGTTAATCGTATCCTCTAGAATAGTCCTGAAACTTCAATTTCTAAACTGAAAAGAATAAAACCTATAGTATCATCAATATGAAACGCATGAGGGTAAATCTGAGGAAAATCCAACGTCCTATGCACTGAAAATGACAATACATTGCAGGAGGTTTTTTAAAAAGAGTGAATAGATACTCCTACTTTGCAGGTCAAAACACTCAGCGTCACTGAGGTAACAATTATTCTCAAATTGATCAAACTTCTCACTGCAAGCACGGTCTTCACTTGCAATGGAACGTGAGGTAGGAGGTCCACACAAGGAAATGGAAACTGTAGGAAAAGACACAGAGGAACAAACAAGCTGGATAATCCTTCCCCTGTGACATGTGACCTGACGTGTGTGACGAAGGGGAGGTGTAGGACATCACCTTTGAAGTCCAGGAACCCATGTTTCATTCCTGGAATTCAAGGTGAGGCAGAGAGAAGAATTTTAATCCTGGAGGAGGCACAGAGCAGGTGTGGAGGGTGGTGGGCAGAGGCTGGGGGCAGCAGGCCTGGGCAGGTGGCTGCTGGGCATTGACTGCGTGTTCCCTGTTGTGTGCACCTGGGGCGACGGGATTCTGAACATCATCTCGTCGCCAGGAACACCTGTGTGACCTGCAACCGGTTGATGAGAATTCTGACCCAGACGATCTAGACAGGAGAGGTGCCTGTGTGGCTTCAGGGTTCCTGGTGGTGTTTCCAAGGCTTAGAAATGGAACCTACATCATGAATCCTAAAGAGAAAATTCAAAGACACTAACCTCTAAAACTATACATGTTCTCAAGAGCTATTGGCCTTGAATCATCCCAGGAAGAATGTGAGTCCGTCCTGCAACAAACGTGGAGCGGGACCCTATGCCCGGGGACAGTCTTGTGTTCCCAGACCTTCCTCGTGACCCTGCCACAGCAATAATGGAAGTAAGGCAAGCATGCAAATATTTTACAAGGAAGAATCAATTTACCTTGAGGAGTAGAGATTGGAATGAAAATTAACGGGAATGAATACACACATTTTGAAGGTCACAATTAATGAAAATAGTATAGAATGTTTTAATTATGTAAATTTAAAAGTGGTTCAAAGTGTATGTCATTCCGGTCCCAGTATATAAAATAAAGTAACATGGCTTAGACCTTATAAATCCAAACCCGCACGAAATCCATAGCCCTTAATAAATTTGATCAGAGCCCAGGGCAGGTTAGGGAACAGCTCGTGAGGGTTCCCGGGGCCAGACATGGAGGAAGACACTCTGCAAAGTGGTGAGAGCTCCATTCACAGTCACGTTCTGTTCATGTCAAACCTTGCTGACAGAAGTGACAAAACTAGATTAAAACCCATTTACTCTCTCAGAGAGCCACAGGAAAATCAGTTCTGCCAGAATAACACTTAAGGGCAAGAGGGAACCCACAGAATAATCCAGAACATAGGACATTTCCCCCCGACGTTGTGATATCTCATGGCTGAGACCTCAATAAAAGCCAAAAACTACACAGTGGGGACTGGGTGAGCAAAACGGGGGATCTAATAACAACAATCAATAAACCAACCCGCAAGTGTCACCCGCCTAGATTGACTACCAGGTGTGAAGTAGAAGGGTTTTCTGCAGAACTTTAATCTTTGAACTTGGTTCAAGGTGATTATCCACTAGTAACAAACCCAGACAGAGGGAATCTCAGCTATCAGGTGATCCTGAAATATCTGGTTCATCCACATTCCATTTAACTCAGAACATCATTAGTGCCCTGGGAACATTAACATCTCAGCCCCAAATAAATACAATGGACAGATTCACTGTAGCGCCCTGGGTGGTGACACCAGGAAGACACCACTGCAGGTGTCAGAAAGCCCCTCCATGAGGCTGGCTGTGACCCTGGGAGGATGTGGCTCTGCGCCCAGCAGGGGGCGCTGTGGGACTGGCCCTGAGAGCTCAGGGTCTGGGCCAGGCAGGCTGGGAAGACACACCACTGGCTCTTGCCCACTTGGGCAGCCGTGTCCTCATTCCAGGGGGACTGTCCTGCACCTCGGCCCCCAGGAGACCTGTGAGCTCTCAGCTCTGAGGGACACACCGGCTTCATGCTTCCTCTTCCTCCTCTGTCCTGGAGTCACTGCCCAGACCTGATGTCCAGGCAAAGACAGATGGACAATCACACGACAAACTGAATTTCCCTGAGGGTCATGACCTACGGTCACCTCTGGACAGAGGATAAGAGACCCCTGGAGAGGGATGGTCTCCACACCAAAAACAGGGCCTCCCAAGCAGGGCTATGGGGTCCTGCCCACCTACATCCTGGGTTCCTCTCCTCACCTCTCACTCCCTGAACCAAGAGGGTCCTGAAGACAAAGTGATGGGATATGGGGTTTGGGGACATCTGCAGTGCCTCATGGCCTGTCCTCCGGGCAAGGGGGGCGGGGTGGCCCTTCTCCCTGCACGTGCTCCCTTCCTCCCCGGGGCCTGGTCACCTGCTGACAGATCTGCCCTGTACAGTGTCCAGGTCTTTATTTTAAATTGTTTAAAATACGCAATAGCGGGCATGTAGACTAATCTCACCTTCATGTTCCAGCAAATGAGTGGAGTCCAACCTCACCAAAAGGGTATCCGAATTGACAATTTTCAAACAATCTCTCTTGTGATCATGACTGAAATGTGCACAAATGATTCAACCCATGAGCGAGTAGAATCCACGTTCCAGCAAGAAAGACTTGCCTTGACCCCCAGGGAGGATGTGGGCAGAGACCAGGCTATGTTTATCTCTGGGGTTGATGGATGTTGGAGAAACAGAGATGGGGGGCCAGGGTGACCCCACATCAGCCGTGCTCTCTCAGAAAAAAAGGCTCAGTCCAGAGCAACCTGCTCCCTGAGACAGGCAGTGTCACTCAGGACCCACAGGGGGCTCTGCTCAGTCCCATTCCTGTACCTGGGGGGCTCCTGGGGCCCTGAGAGTTTCTCTCACATTCAGCCTCTCCATCCTCCATCCACACTGGAGCCTAATCTCCCCAGAGAAGCCCCATGGGAGAAATGAGTGTGACCCTGGTGTCTGGAGAAGGCCTGGGACCATCAGTGTGGGTGCGAATCTGCAGGGTCCTCGCTGCCAACAGGACCCAATGTATCCCCGATGAGCATATCATCAATGCAGGTTATAGCATCTGCTCCTTCTAGACCTCCCCCTGGGGACATCAGGTGACACTGGGCAGGGTGAGGGAGGAAGCTGATTTGCATGAAGCCCCTTCTCCTCCCAGTGGGTCCGGGAGGCATGAAAAGGCACGAGGACCCTACAGTGCAGCCCAGGAGGCTGAGGAGCCGCATCCCGGGAGCGTCCCTACCAAGGCCTGGACGGTGCTTCTGCTCGAGCTCCTCGCTCACGGCTCAGGTCACGTGCCAGGACTCTGCATCCTTGGGGTACATCTACAGCCAGGTGTCGGGGTGACCCTGGTCTCCATAACCACCCCTGTCTCTCTCTTGTCACTTTTAGGGGTGGATTCTCCGACTGTGGTGACCCAGGAGCCATCCCTGTCAGTGTCTCCAGGATGGACTGTCACACTCACCTGTGGCCTCAGCTCTGGGTCTGTCACTACCAGTAATGACCCTGGTTGGATCCAGCAGACACCAGGCCAGGTGCCCCGCACTCTTATCTACAGAACAAGCAGCCACCTCTCTGGGGTCCCCAGTTGCTTCTTCAGATCCATCTCTGGGAACAAAGCCGCCCTCACCATCATGGGGGCCCAACCCAAGGACGAGGCCGACTATTACTGTGCTCTGGACATGGGTAGTGGTAGTTACACTGCCACAGTGATGTAACCTCTGGGGAAGTTCTCCCAAACCTCCCTGCTGATCTCAGAGGGCTCATCCCTGAGGGGCAGGAGACGAAGAGAGAGGGTGAAATGTCAGCACCAAAGGGGGAGGGGGCACCGTGTCCCCATCTCCTGCCCAGGGGTTCCAGGCCATGTGCCTCCTCCAGCCTCCCCCAGAGTGTGTCCATCGCTCCTAGTGGTTCCCCTTCTCATCCAATATGATAGTGACTGGGACTCAGCTCCAAAATATATCTAGTTGCCGTGAGACTCAGGAATCCAGCATCATCAAATGACCTTCCCTGTTGACCTTGCTGATCTCTGGCTGGACAATTATACTCCCTGCATGGCGCCCTTGTTAGGGGTCCCAGGGTTGCTGGGCAGGACATGGGCTTCCAACACCTGTGACAGAAGTCAGCCAGGCACTGTTGCCTCTGGAGGAGTGTTGAGGGTCCAGGTTGTATAGTGGCCATCTTATTAGAGAATACAGCCTGATCCAGGCAGGCTGTCGGTGTGGTCAGATGTCCAGTTCTCTACCCAGGATTCTGGCAGCACACGGTGAGCTGGACTTCCTTCCCGTCCCTTAGTGTGAGACTGAGCAAGGGAGACAAGAGAGGCTAGTCTGCACTCCTTTCCCTGTGGTGGTGACGGTGGAGCCAGTGAGGACTGAGCCCTGACACCACTTGTCTTAACAGGACTGAAACCATGGTAGGGGCAGGGATGCACACTGCGGTGTCCCTTCCTCCCTTTTGTCCCTAGGGCAGGGACCCCAGTGGGCCAAGCACCCACCCACTGCAGCAAGGCAGCCCCTCTGAGCCTGACTTCCCTCACTGGGGTCAGCACGTCCAGCAGGGGGCTGTACCCCACGCCCCCTGAATGCGAAGGAACTAGTGACCACAGCTGCCCTATGGTCCCCGGGAGAGAGTCAGCAGCACAGAGCAGTGGGACCAGGGCCCCCTTTGCTGGGTCAGTGGCAGTGAACACTCCCCTCACCTTCTGCTGCGGGATGATCCCTGATCAGCAAAGACTAAATGGGACTCGGAGATCCTTTTGTCACCTCCCTAAAGTCCAGGATCCAGTACAATTGTCACTTGTCATATCAACAACCAGGAAAACAGATATCGATGTGAAAACAGAATCCGTTGACATCAATACTGAGATGACTCGATGATGACATATTTTGGGGGAACAACATCAAACCCCTGATGAATAGGTAGAGACACTAGGAACAAACGGAGCAGGAGGTGATCCGAGGTAGGAATAGAACCAGGAGAATAAAGTGGATGGAAACACAGACCTGAAATACAACAGAGGAAAATAAAAAAGAATCCTCTCAGCAGGTCTTCAAAGACATGTAATGCACATTATTATTTAACTTGTACATTTGATTATTGAGTGATGGATTATGACTAGGAAGAAAAAAAGGGCTTCCATCCTTTCTGCATCATTTCCACCACCATGAATATTCCCGCGAGCATCACCAGGGGGCGCTGTGGGTCTGCTCAGAACCCACCAAGCCCGGACCCCACCCAGAGGCTCCCACTGCAGGGGCCCTACACCCGGGCTCACTGGCCAGATCTGGACGTGGGAGCAGGTGCTTCCTCTCAGGGGACAAAGCCCGAGCCCCGACCTCTGCACTCCCCGCCTGTGCGTGGAGCTGCAACCTGGGGGGAGGACACAGCAGTGGATGGTGTGTGGGCTCCTGTCCCCATCGGCCCCATCCCCCTTCCCCAGGAGCAGAGGAGGAGGAAGGGGGACCCAGGGGACCAGTCCCGAACCCTACGACGCCTCTCAGCCTCCCCAGCTTCTCCTCTATCTTTTCTTCGTGCTCCCCCTTCTCCCCTCCCCTCTGAATCATGACTTTCCTCCCAAACCCGTGCTCCTCTTCTTCCTACAACCCTCCACCCTGTGACCTCTCCAGTCATTCTCAAGGTCACTGTCAGAAGCTGGTGACCTGTTCCTAGATCTTCCAGGAACCAGACACTCACTCCCTCTTCCTCCGCCTGGAACCTCTCAGATCCCTTCCTATCCGAGCGACCTCATGTCTCTGGACACCCAGGTTTTACCCCCGCTCAACCCTCCATGCTCCCCACATGTCCCCCCCTTTCCCAGGGAATCTAAGGAGTCCCTCCAGAAGCTAATGGATCCCACAGACACACCTCACTCATCCTCTCTGCCCATCAGATGAGGAGTCTCCTGGGAAGGGAACCCCGGCTTCCTAATGAACTGGGAATGGAGATCCCAGCTGAACTGTCTCTGTCCTCAGTTCTAGTACCATTGATTTCATGTGCACTGAGCTCATGAGACACTGGGGGCTCTCGACTTGGAGAACAGACACCTGTCCTGGATCTCTGTTCAGGGGTCCCTGGGCCCAGCACTGGGTCCTCTTGGGGACCCAGGGGAGCCTAGGGCCAGGCCAGACTGACCACCTTTGCAGGCATGACACTGGATACAGGGGACACTCCGGGCCCCGGGATAGGCAGGGTTTGGCCGAAAACAGGACCTAATTTGCATGAAGGGCCCTTGGTCCTGGGGTGAGTGGGGGAAGAGAGCCAGGTAATGGTGGCCTCAGCAGAGCTTGCGGGCGTCTGCACCATGGCTTGGACACTGCTCACCTACTCCCCCCCCTCCTCCAGTACACAGATCAGGACGCCCTCAGCACCCTGACTCCCAGCTCTCCCCCCCCCCACCCCACCCACAGAGAAGTCCATCCTTGTCCTTCCTCCTGACATAACAGGTGTCTGTGTTTCCAGGCTCCCTCTCCCAGCCTGAGCTGACACAGTCGCCCTCTGCATCTGCCTCCCTGGGAGCCTCAGGCAGCTCACCTGCACCATGAGCAGCGGCTACAGTGGTTTTTACATGGACTGGTACCAGCAGGACCCAGGGGAAGGGCCCACAGTTTGAGGTGGGAGTCAGCACCGGCAGCGTTGTTGAATCCTAGGGGTATAGTGTCTCTGATCGCTTCTCAGGCTTGGGCCCTGGCCCGGAGCACGACCTGACCATCTAGAATGTCCTGGAGGAGGACGAGGCTGACTACATCTGTGGGGCAGACCATGGCAGCTATGTGTAACCCACAGTGACACCCCCAGAGTAGAAGTGACACAGAAAGCCTGCTCACAGCCCGTCCCCCCCACCCCATGTTGCCTGACCCACAGTTCAGGGGACGTCTCCTGACCTCCCCTGAGAGTTTCCACCTTCCCAGGGATTTTCATAACTCAGCCCCTGTCAGTGAGGACGGTCTGTCTGTGCATGACATGCCTGGTCTCGGTCCACAGCGAATGTTCCCCTGGGTTGGAAAACATAAGCCAATTTGGACTGAATTCCAGTGAAATACATCCAGCCCTAAACTTCAAAGCTGCAAAACAGCATCCATGGCATCCTTCACTTTTGCAGTCAGTATGACATTCAAGTTGCTGCCCACTGGGAAAAGTAACACAGAGATGAGTCCACGAGACTGTGTGTGGATCGACTGCTTGTATGCACATGAGTCTTGGAACATGGAGCCCGGGTGCGTCCTAAAGAGCGTCCCAGAAATGCTGGTGCTGTGGTGTGTGTTAAAGTCATGGGTGAGGGGGTAGGAGGAGGGTGAGAGGAGGGGAGATTGAAGGAGGGAAATTATCCTGATGAGGGCTGACGGGGGATGAAGGTGTGGGAGGCCCCTTAGTCTATCACCATGGATTTCTGTAACGTCAATAATTTCCACGAAGACAGACGTGTGAACAAGAAAACCTCCACCCCTGTGGGTTGTGATGCGTGTCTGCCCTGGGTTAACAGATCACCAAAGATGCCAAAATGTGTGATTCCACATTGATCTCAAGTTTAAGCCTTTATCCTCCCAGCAGACAGAGGGGGCTGCTGTGATGTTGGGAAGGGACAGGAGCTCAGGTGTCACTGACAAAGGGAGGGAGGGGGTCCTGATGGAGGGGAGGGCCTGTCATTCGGTTTTGAGGGGGCGGAGCCAGATCAGGAAGGAACCTTGTGAGGCTGAGGGGTTGGGATTTCATGCAAACAGCAGTGAGGAGTCATTGAAAGGTTTAAGGCAGAGTTGACTTGAGCTAAAGGAGGGTTAACTCCGTCATCCTGAGGAGAAGTGGGTGGTCCTTGTCATAGGACAATTACTGAGTGACATACCTGTGTGTCCCGACGATCATGGAGCATTTGCACAAATGAAGCTAATTTGGATACAGGATATGGTGAGGACGTGATGGTTTCTGCATTTGACAGGCGCACATGGCCTTTCTACTGAAATAAAACAATGAGCAAGAGAACTCAGGTGTGGACATTTTTGTTTATAATACAGAAAAATTGTAGAATCTCTAAGACAGAGTCCTCACAAGAAATATGTGACATCACTGTGAAAAAAACCCCATCGTAGAAACACAATCCTCACACATGACAAATATATGACAAGTAGCTGTGATATATTAATGCAATGGAATACTACTCCGGCATGAAATAGAATAAAATAATGCCATCTGCAGCAACTTGGATGGACCTGAAGATTGTCATTCTAAGTAAGTAAGCCAGAAAGAGGAAGATACCATATCACTCATATGTGCTATCTAAAGACAAAAAATAGAAGACAGTGATGAATTTAATTATAAAACAGAAACAGACTCACAGAGCGAGAAAACAAACTTATGGTTTCCAGGGGGAAAGGGGGTAGGAATGGATAAACTGTGAGTTCAAGATTTGCAAATATTAACTACTGCCTATAAAATAGATACACAAGTTTTTGTGTAGAGCACAGGGAACTAGATTCAGCATCTTAAAGTAACCGATACTGAAAAAGAATATGAAAAGAAATATATGTATGTGTGTATGACTGAAACATTATGCTGTACACCCAATACTGACACACTGTAAACTTAATATTCCTCAATAAAAAGGAAAGAAATATATGACATGTGCACTACTAAATGATATGTCTGCCAAACAATATCATTTCCACAAATCATGCTCAGCTCCATCAAAATTCTTAAAGCATTGCATGAGTTTTGAAATGGCTGCTTTTTCCAGGTTTCAAATATGACTTTTTGCTTCTTCATGACAAATCCATATCTAAACCCTTTCCTCCAACAGCCCTACATGTCCTTCAGAACAACTCACTGTCCCCTTGTCACTGGTGCACACGTGGGTCAGTTAGCTTTTCTACACTGTACTCTGGGAGGGGGCTGTAACTCTTAATGGTTCCATACGCACAGCTTTGCAGCTTCCATGGACCAGTACTCCATTTGAAAATGAAAACATTTTATAGGACGTAACTCAGCAGAAAAGAATCACAGAATCTGGGAAGGCGACCATGGGCCTGTGAATGGAGACAGGCCACTGCTAGGCCCTCAGGTCTCTGATCCTTGGTGAGGTTGTGCCCCATGACTAGCAGGGGGCGCTGTGGGTCTGCCCTGTGATCCCTGCACAGCTGCTCAGGGAGTAGGACTCACCCCCAGGAGGTGGACCTGGTGGCGGGTCCTGTGCTCCTGATGGGGACTCAGCAGTGTGTCCCCTCTGGCTGGCAGAATCCCCTGAGCAGAGACCCCTATGGTCTCAGCAGGTGCTTCCTCCCAGGGTCTCTCAAGGGGGAGGCCACCCTCCATTTCCCGGAGACTGGGCTGTGAGCTGAGCTCCAGCATCTGGGCTGAGGGAGGGGCTGGGCGGTCCCTGGGGGGAAACCCATTTGCATAGGCCGCCCCTCCACTGGCAGAGGCTGGGAAGAAAAGGAGGCCAGGGTAGCCCAGCCCCAACATGGGGACCAGGGGACTGTGAGCACCATGGCCTGGACTCCTCTCCTGCTCCTGCTCCTCTCTCACTGCACAGGTAGGGACGGGCCTTGGGGACCACAACTCAGTTCCCTGCCTGCAGCAGCCCCTGTGGCTCAGACTCTGGGAATGCTTCCTGCAGGTCCCGTCCCATCTACCCCTTGTGTCTGTGTTTGCAGGGACCCTCTCCCAGCTTGTGCTGACTCAGCCGCCCTCCCTCTCTGCGTCTCTGGGAGCATCAGCCAGACTCACCTGCACCCTGAGCAGTGGGAACAGTGTTGGCAGCTACTACATAACTTGGTACCAGCAGAAGGCAGGGAGCCCTCCCCGGTACCTCCTGTACTACTACTCAGACTCCAGTAAGCACCAGGGCTCCGGGGTCCCGAGCCGCTTCTCTGGGTCCAAAAATGCCTCGGCCAGTGCAGGGCTTCTGCTCATCTCTGGGCTGCAGCCCAAGGACGAGGCTGACTATTACTGTGCTGCAGTGGACAGCAGCAGTAATGCTCACACGGTGCCCCAGCCCCACAGGGAAGTGAGACTAAAACCTCCCCTGTTCTGTCCCCGCTGGGCCATCACTGCTGCTCTGCCTGGGACCAGGGCTCACTCAGGGTGACTTTCTGTTGTCACATCTTCAGGCAGCAACTGAGTTTCCTCCAAACAGGAAATCTCACACTGTCACAGCCTCTTCGTCGTCTCACATCTGAGATAGACCGTTCCTGTTGTATCTCAGCCTGCTCGTGTTTCCACAGGCAGACAGGACTTGCTCTGAGATGAGCTCCTCCCCATGGAGATGTTATAAGTGGTAGACAGTGGTGGGTCCTGGCTCCTCCCATCTTAGCGTCTAAGGGTGACCCCAGGATGCTTCTTGTCTAAGAGCTTCAGTCTGAGGTCTGAGATCCAAAATCAACGTGCGGAAGTGAGCGGTAAAATACACACTGGCAATGAACCATCAGAAATTGACAGTAAAATGTAAAAATACCAACTAACGGCTTCAAACTAAGAAATAGGTAATGATAAATCTGACAAATAAAATCCTCCTGACTTTTTCCGATGGCAGAGCCTCCTTGACCCCCGCAGGGCTCCTTCTGAGTGAGAGGGTGATGACCACTGTCACACAGCTGAGCACAGCCTGGATGGGTTGGGACTCCAGTCACCAGGACAGGAGATGGGCATCTGCCCCCCACTCTCCCCAGTGTGACACCTCAGTCCCACCCTGACTGTGGCCAACACCAGCTGTGGTTTTGGATTCTGTCATCACTTCAGCTACAAGAACCAGAGAGAGTGATGTTCTGAAGTCAGTGTGATCCTGAATGGGCTGAAAATAACCTCTCTTACTGGTCTCCAGTGACAAATCATTTGTCTCCAGCATCCAGAGTAGCCCCCCTTGTGCTGGCTGGGGAGGACAAGGAGGAGACAAGTCCAGCCCATGGGACGCAGGGCACCTGGTCCTCCTCTGGCCAGTCCCATCATGTCCCATGAGCCTGCCCCAGGCTTTGCTGCTGAGCCCTGGGCTCTGAGACCTTCACGAAGCAGAATCCCTGTCCAGGTGGGAGGAGCTCCTGGTCGCCAAGGTGCAGGAGACCCTCCCTTCCCATGGACGACCAGCTACTCTCCCGAGTTTACCTCCTTTGGTCTAATTGTCTCCCAGTCTGATTTCTGTTTTGTTCTGCTTTTATGGGGGTTTATTTGAGTGTATCTCAGTTCATTGGAGTCTGGAGCCTATGATCCAACCCTTATTATCACACAGACCCTCAACATTACAGGAACGTTTCTAGAACATTTTATTCTGTCTTCAATGCCCGTCTATGGTGGACTTTACTGAATGAACGTAAGGTTCCCTGGGGGATGGGTAACAGCTTTGGAGGCCACTAGGGTCAGAAGACAAGGAAGCACTTTCAAGTAATTAAATAATTAAGTCATTAGTTACAGATGATTATAACAATGACTCATCCTCAATCCTTAAACTGAAAACACTTACAAAACTAGACCATAATATGAAAAAAAAACCCCACAAACACACCCCAGATTCATGAAGAATGAATGAATTAGAGCCGAGCAATTAAAGGCCAACGGAGGCTGAGGAGAGCAGGAGGGGAGGATGCTGTGCCTCTAATACGTCATGTTCTAGGCCCAAGGGAGTCATCAGATGCCCGTAATCGGGCATTGTGGATGCAGATCTAAGAGGCATCGCTCACAACAACACCAGCGCCCACAGTAAAGTGTCGGCCTGTCAGGGTGACACGTATGGAATTTTGTCCATATGAACCAGGAGGGTACACTGTAGACTGTTACATTATGAATTTCGTTTATTTTAGTTATTTTTGAAAGTTTTCCTTTGGAAGTAATTAGGTTATTTACTTATTTTCAGTGGAGGTACTGAGGATTCAACCCATGACGTCATGCACCCTAAGCACGCACTCTACCACTGAGCTGTACCCTCCCCCTTGAACGTGGTTCAGGATGGCCCTGTATTTGCACTGACCCAGGCACATGGAAGGATCAGACAAGATGCCAGGTGATCCTGAAACACGTGCAAGAGAAGGCCTGTGCAATACTTCCTGGCTTTAGCACCAGGAGGGCATTCACTTTCTAGAAATGATCTAGACAGTTAATGTCTCAGTCCCAAACCCAACGGAGGAGCCTCCTCCGTCTACTCATGTGGGGAGTAAGATGACAAAGATGCGTGTGCAAAACTAGGCTGCTCTCCAGGAGTGCTGGGTGGTGACAGAGGGGCTGGGGGGGCCCTAGAACAGAGGCCAGTAGGGTGCACTGTTGTACAGGTCCTGAGAAGGCAGGGATCTGGGCAAAGTTACCATTGAAAATTTCCTATTGATACCTGCACACTTGGACAGTGACCTAACAGGCGTGTGGCCTTGGTTTGTTCATGTGACTAAAATCTAGGATCACACATGCACTCCTGGGAACAAGGTTGAGGACATGTTGCCCCAGCATCTCAATTTGTGCCCCTAAAGCCTGTCCTGGAATCAACACATTATCTGATTGTCCCCCATCCAGAAGGGTTTCCTGGATGTCAGAGGCAGGTTGCCCTGGGAGATTTCATGATGGATGAGAGCAGAACTAGGGACACACGCAGATCCCAGCTCTGTCTCAATCAGGATGGCTGCTGACTATTCAGAAGCCGATCTGTGAGCACCATTTACTGGACACCTGCTATGTACTGGGATCAGGTGTCAGATACACATCGTTAGATGATGGAAGCTGGGACGACCACCCAGGCTTGCCTGGTGTCCTCCGCTCAGGTCTCCCAGCTGGGAACCCCACACCCCCGGGCCCCTCACAGCCCAATCAGAGCCCATGCCCTGACCCTTAGGCAGAGGGAGTGGACCCCAGGCCCAGGGAGGGATCAGAGAGCTGGGGGATCATGTGCATGACTGGCCCCTCCCTCTCTCAGATTATGAAGAATGGGAGAGACCGGGGGACACTTTGCTCAGCTATGAGGACACTGAAAGCAAGACCCAGTGACCATCCCCACCATGGCCTGGTCCCCTCTCATCCTCACCCTGTTGGCTCACTGCACAGGTGACTGGATGAGGGACAGGGGAAGGGTCCCTGGGAGGACACCAGGGCTCTGGGTCCTCCTCTTGTGTCTGGGCCCCAGAATCAGCATCTCTGTCTCTCCCACTTGCAGGGTCCTGGGCCCAGTCTGTGCTGACTCAGCCGCCCTCCGTGTCTGGATCACAGGGCCAGAGGGTCACCATCTCCTGCACTGGAAGCAGCAGGAATATTGGGGGTGGTAATGGTGTTCAGTGGTACTAACAGCTCCCAGGGATGGCCCCCAAACTCCTCATCTATGAGAATAGCAATAGGTCCTCGGGGGTCCCATATGGCTTCTCTGGCTCCAAGTCTGGCAGCTCAGCCTCCCTGACCATCACTGGGCTCCAGGCTGAGGACGAGGCTGACTATTACTGTGGATGTTATGACAATAGCGTCAGTGCTCGCACAGTGCTCCATGCCAGCAGGAAAGTGAGACAAAAACCTGCTGTCCCTTAGCCCTCACTGCTAAGCCAACACAGCTGCGTCCTGTCTTTGTTTATTCTGAAATGTGGGTCTTTAAACAACCCTATGGGACTTTGTCTAAGGCTTGTGTCCTGACTTCTCAAATTCTGCCCATAAACCCAGTCCTTGTCAGCAGAGCCTTGACTGCTTTTCTCAAAGTGAACAGGACTTCCTGGATAGCCCTGGGTGGCTGCGCTGGGAACCGAGTCCACGTTGGATCAGAATCAGGGACATGAAGTCCAGATGTGCCTGATTAGGAAGGACTGTACTGAGGTCCATCCATCCACACCCTTGAGTGAACACCTACCAGGTGCCCGGTAGGCTCCAGCAGTTGGAGGATGTAGGGAAGCCCGTGTCTTCATCAATACATCACACATGACTGAGGAGGAAGAGGTGGGCTTGGCGGGTGGACATGGGAGCCAAGGGACAGGGTACGGGGAAGAAACAGAAGGTGATGATGTGTGAGTTCTGCACAGAAGATGAGGGAGGAGGAGATTAGAGTGAATGAGGGACCACGTGGGGGTGTGGATTGGACACAATGGTCAGACTGTGGTGTCGGGGATGACGGGGAAGCAGGTGAGGGGAAGGCGCACAGTCAGGGGCCATGCGTTTCGGAGGAAGGAGGAAGTATAGAATTGGGTCAGGAAAGAGTGGAACTGAACTGGGGTTTAGGAGCCGCGTGGGGCGGGGCTGAGCTGCAGTCCCCTGAGATGGCGTGATGACCACATCCTGCTAATGCAGGGTTCTTGAGATCAGAGACCATCAGGAAAAAGACTGGCTCTTGATAGATGACCGAGCGTCAGTTATCCCAGAAGTGTGTCTCTAGGGGACACGCATCTCACATTCAATGGAACATTTACCTACTCCTGTTAAATGTCAAGGAACTGGAAGAGCAGACTGCAAAGTAGCCAGGACACGTGTTCTCAGTGCTTCCCACATGCTAGAATCCACGGCTTTGGAAAGCACAGGACCACATTGTCTCCTCCTGATTGACTGGTGGGCACCTCAGGGATGCGCTGGTCACCACTTTCTGTTGACATCTTCTCAGATGGTTACTTTATGCAGCCAGGATAGATCACACCCACTTGACTGCACCTGTCAGGTCTTGATGAGTAAAAGGACAGACAGGCTGGGACAGGCTGCGACGGCAGAGACTCGGCTCCAGACTGGACCCTATGCCTCCAGGCAGGGGGTCTGCAGTACCCCTGGTCAGGGTCCAGGCAATGGGTTCACACTGACACCGTCATGTCCTGTGGGGACTGGAAGGCTGTGCTGGGAGCAGGCGTTAGGGCTTATTATGTCCCAGGACAAAGTCTACTGGGATAAACAAAGAAAGTCTACTAGATCAATAAGGTGGAAGTCACATAAAGGAAGACACCAGCAGTGCAGCAGATACGAGGGAGGGGGACCCAAGAACCAGGAACTCTCCCTCCTCTCCTGGGGTCACATCAGAAAGACTGATGTAAAAAGGAACATTCTGCATGGGGACAGGGGACATCCCAGTGCCTGGAGGAGGTGGCCATGTGACCAGCAAGGGGCAGAACACAGAGTCCCAGAGGGGGTGTTGGCGCAGACACCTGGTCAACCATTCAGACTCTGGGGGAGCTGGGCAAACAAACTGTCCTCACTGACGTGTGACCATCCTCCCTGTGAGGCCCCATCACCCAGGATCTCCTGGTCCTGCTCCCTCAGCACATGGTGCAGATCGGGGTCACCTCCTCCCCGTCCTCCATGGAATCTTTGCCAAAACCAGGTCAGAGAGGGGCTGTTAGGAGGTGAGGAGTCAGCGTGTGTTTCAAGGAGAACGTGGGCTCCTGGGAGAGCCTGTCCAGAGGAGATACAGCTCGTGAGCTGAGTCCTCCTCGTGGAACCTGTGTGATGTTGTGTGTGTGTGTGTGTGAAAGTGTGTGTTAGCATATTACAAATGTGTCTGCTTCTACTTTTATGTGGATTTTGCTATTATTGGTGTTGAATTTAAATTTATAATGTCTTAATATGAAACATAAGTTGAACACTGGAAAACGGACAATTTGCAACACTATTACTTTATTAATCAAATAGTGTGGAACTTCACTGTTAGGTCTTCGTTTAGAATATTTGTATCAATATTTAATGGCAGTGGTTTGTAGTTTCCCCTCTTTAATATTTTATTTATCAGGTGTATTTGTAACTGCTTTAACTGCTTTCTGAAAGAAGTATGACATTTTACATCTTGTTAAATATTTTATAAAGAATATACAAAGCTATTTGTTTGGAACCATTTGATCTCTGAAGGATTTTTTAGATATTCCTTGTGAAAAAATATATATTATATTTTCGTATCATGAAAAAATATATTTTATGTTTTCCTTTGGTGCAATCCTATAATGAAATTTTCAATTTTTCTTAAGAAATTACTGTGTTTACTTATTTCCTCTAATAGAGCTAAGTTGTAACTTCCTAGGAGTGTATGCATCTTATTTCCTTTTATTAAAAGCAGAAATTGTTAGGTTTCTTTTCATTTTTAAGTTTCCACATTTGAACAGCAGAGGGCGCTGTGGGCCAGCCCTTTGGTGCCTGCACAACTGCTCAGGCAGGACCCCTCACTCTGAGGAGCTGAGCCTGGGGCAGATACTGCGCTCCTGATGGGGATTCAGCCGTGTGTCCACTCTGGCTGGCAGAATCCCCTGACAGGGACCACTGTAGTCTCAGAAGGTGCCTCCTCCCAGGGTCTCCCAAGAGGGAGGCCACCCTCCTTTACCCCCTAGACTGGGCTGTGAGCTGAACTCCAGCTCAAGGGCTCGGGGGGGGGGGGGGCTGGGCGGTCCTTGGGGGGACACCTGTTTGCATGGGCCAGCCCTCCTCTTGCAGAGGCTGGCAGAAAATGAGGACCTGGGCGGCCCAGCCACAGTGTGTGGATCAGGTTGCTGTGAGCACCATGGCCTGGACTCCCTTCCTGCTCCTGGTCCTCTCTCACTGAGCAGGTAGGGAAGGGCCTTAGGGACCGGGTCTCAGGTCCCTGACTGCAGCAGCCCCTGTACATAGACTCTGGGAATGTTTCCTGCATTTCCCACCACATCTGCCCCTTGTGTCTGTGTCTGCAGGGTCCCTCTCCCAGCCTGTGCTGACTCAGCTGCCCTCCCTCTCTGAGTCTCCTGAAGCATCAGCCAGAGGCAGCTGCACCCTGATCAGTGGGAACAGTGTTGGCAGCTACTACAAGTTGGTACCAGCAAAAGGCAGGGAGCCCTCCCCAGTACCTCCTGAACTACTACTCAGATTCCAGTAAGCAGCAGGGCTTTGGGGTCCCGAGCTGCTTCTCTGGGTCCGTAGATCCCTTGGCCAATGCAGGGCTTCAGCTCATCTCTGGGCTGCAGCCTGAGGACGAGGCTGACTATTACTGTGCTGAGTATCACGGCAACACTGGTACTTACACGGTGCCCCAGCCTCACAGGGACTTGAGACTGAAACCTCCCCTGTGCGCTCCCCACTGGGCCATCACTGCTGCTCTGCCTGGGACCAGGTCACACTCAGGGTGACTCTCTGTTGTCACATCTTCAGGCAGCACCTGGGTTTCCTCAGAACAGCAAATCTGACCCTGTCACAGCCTCTATCTCATCTCACATCTGAGACTGAATGTTGCTGTTTTATCTCAGCCTGCTGGTGTTTCCACAGGCAGACAGGACTTGCTCTGAGATGAACACCTCCCCCTCGAGATGTTCTAAGTGGCAGAAAGTGGTTGGTCCCAGCCCTGCCCCCTCAGAGTTTAGGGGTCTCTGAGATGCTGGTTGTCTAGAGACTCAGTTTGGGCTTTGAGATACAAGACCTTCGATGGGAAAGGAGTGGTAACCTACATAATAACAAAGAGCCATTAAATATTAAACACAACCTTAAAAATGCCATTCATAAAGGCAGCAGAAATAAGAAATATTTAAGAATAAATCTGACAGAAACCAATTCTTGTACATGGAGATATGAAACATTCCTGACATAAGTTAGGAAGACCTCAATGAAGGGACATATATATCATTTTTTATGGTGAAAACACTCAATTCAATGATCCCCAATGTGTCTGTACATCATTGGAGGTTGCGATGACAGACCCGCACAGTGAATGATCAGGAGGAAATCTCATCAAAGGAATGAAAACTGGATGAAAAGACACAAAGGACCTTCCAGCAGTGGGAGAACCTGGCTCAGTGGGGACTCCTGTGGGAGGGTTTTCCTGTGCCCACAGACACTGCCTGTGTCCCCTCCCCTGTCTTCCCTGTTGGAGCATTTCCAGCAGTGCAGGAGGGGGTGGGGCTGTTACCATCAGGAGCATGGACTGCCCCCTGCACATCGTGAATCTCCTTTAGAGCCTGGATCCAAGGTCCCCATCTCCTGCAAAGGGACCTGCAGGAATGCAAGGTCACCTTGTCCATGGTCTCAAGGCCTCCAGGCAGAGCTGCCACCTGCGACCCAGGGCAGAGGAGGATGACCCTCACGGGTTCAGCCCTAGTCTCTGACTCCTGTTTGTCCTCTCAGCCTCCTTGACCACCTCAGGGTCCCAGTCTGAGGGGAGGGTTGATTGTCCCTGTAACACAGCCAATTTCTACCCACCATCACCAGGAATTCCAGAGCTCTGGGGAAGTGAGATCAGATCTGTCCTCCACACCCCTGTCTGACCCATCACCACCCTGTCCTGCCTGGGAACAACACCAGTGCTGCTCTGACCTCCACTGTCACCTGTGCTATTGACCCCAGACAGTCTCATGCTCTCACCTTGGTCCATGTTTATGGGTCCATGGAAACGACTCCCTTCCTGACTGGTCTCCACATATGACCAGCACATCACCGTGTGCCCAGATGCAAACTCCCCTCCCAGGTACCAGATAGAGGGACGAGGAAGCAGCATCAAGGGCCTGTGCCCTGGGAGACCCAGGGGGCCCCCTGTCCCCCCAAGTCCCTCCGTGGTCCAGGCTTTGCTGTTCCAGCATGAACCCTGACACTTAAGAAGCTGGGTTCCCCCGTATCCGGAGAATGACTCTGAGGTGCCCTGATCTGCAGGTGCTGGGAACCCGCCCCATGACGATGGGGCTCCACACCCGACCCTTGCCCTTTTTCTCTTCAGTCACCCCAGGGACCCTCCCACTTTTCCGTCTCTGGGTCTTAGTTTGGAACAATATTAACTAATTATCCCTATTTCAGACACGGACCCTATAAACCCTCCCCCATTAAATCTCCGGGGTCTAACAAGTGAACTAGATTGGGTTTCAGTGAAGATCAGGTGACAAGCTATGGGGTTTCTACACCCAGCACCGGAGCAGGAGGCCCTAAAAAGGACGAGAGGCCAGTTTACAGCCCTCATCTTTCTTATCAAGCATTTTGATGAGAAAGATTCCAAAGCTAGAGTGAAAATATCTCACCTATATCAGAGTCAAAAATAAGTACTTTCAAGGCCACAGTCAAGGGGAATTGAGAGCCATGGAAATAATCAAGAAACAGACATGTTTTCCTGAGACATCATATTCTCAGGGCAAAACAGACAGAGGGCAAGGCCGGGAGGCCAGGGGACCCTTACAAACACTACCCCCGCCACACGGCCACCTGTGAGCCTAACTCATAGAGAATCAGTACATGGTGACACCCAGCGGGGGACTGGGAGTCTTCAGCCTGGAACTAGGTTCGAGGAGGTCATGTTCTGATACTGAACAAGGAGCAAGGCTGAAGCAAACTCAGACATGAGGTAATCCTAAAAGTACTGGCACATAACAGTCCATTTAGAGGTCTGGAATTCATTAGTGACCTAGAAAATTAATGCCTTATCTCCAAATTAGTCGTAAGAGATACATTCTACAGCTCTGGGGGTGTCACCAGGAAGACACCACTGCAGGTGTCAGAAAGCCCCTCCATGAGGCTGGCTGTGACCCTGGGACGATGTAGCTCTGCTCCCAGCAGGGGGCGCTGTGGGACTGGTCCTGAGAGCTCAGGGTCTGGGCCAGGCAGGCTGGGAAGACACACCACTGGCTCTTGCCCACTTGGGCAGCCGAGTCCTCACTCGAAGGGGACTGTCCTGCACCTCGGCCCCCAGGAGACCTGTGAGCTCTCAGCTCTGAGGGACACACCGGCCTCATGCTTCCTCCTCCTCTGTCCAGGAGTCACTGCCCACACCTGATGTCCAGGCAAAGACACATGGACAATCACACGACAAACTGAATTTGCTTGAGGGTCGTGACCTACAGTCACATCCGGACAGAGGATAACAGACCCGAGGGGAGGGATGGTCTCCACACCAACAACAGGGCCTCACAAGCAAGTCTCTTGTGGTCCCCCGCACGCACGTCCTGGGTTCCTGTCCCCACCTCCTCACTCCCTGAACCAAGAAGGTCCTTTAGGGGAAGTGACGGGACACAGGGTTTGAGGGTGTCTGCAGTGGCTCATGGTCTGTCCTCTGGCCACAGGGGTGGGGCGGCCCTTCTCCCTGCAGCTGCTCCCCTCCTTCCAGTGGCCTGGTCACCTGCTGACGGATCGGCCCTGTACAGTGTCCAGGTCTTTATTTTAAATTGTTTAAAAATTATGTATACAATAGTGGGCATATAGATTAAACTCACTTTCTTGGTCCAGAAAATGAGTGGAGCCCAACCTAACCAAAAGATGACTGAAACTTAAAATTGTAAGACAATCTCACTTGTGATCACAGCTGACAGGAGCACAAATGACTCAACCCATGAGGGAGTAGAATCCACGTTTCAGGAAGAAAGACTCACCTTGACCCCCAGGGAGAACGTGGGCAGAGACAAGGCTATGCGTCCGTCTATGTGGCTGATGATGGATTTTGGGGAAGCAGAGATGGGAGGCCAGGGTGACCCCACATCAGCCTTGCTCTCTCAGAAAGAAAGGCTCAGCCCAGAGGAACCTGCTCCCTGAGTCAGGCAGCATCACTCAGGACCCACAGGGGGCGCTGCTCAGTCCTGTTCCTGTATCTGAGGGACTCCTGGGGCACTGGGAGCTTCTCTCACATCCAGCCTCTCCAACCTCCAACCACACTTAGTCCTAAACTCCCTAGAGTAGCCTCATGGGAGAAATGAATGAGACCCTGGTGCCTGGAGAAGGTCTGAGATCATCTGTGTGGGTGCGAATCTGCAGGGTCCTCGCTGCCAACAGGACCCTTGTGTCCCCGATGAGCAAGTGATCAATGCAGGTTACAGCATCTGTTCCCTCTAGACCTCCCTCCGGGGACATCAGGTGATACTGGGCAGGGACAGGGAGGAAGCTGATTTGCATGAAGCCCCTTCTCCTCCCTGTGGGTCCAGGAGGCATGAAAAAGCCCGAGGACCCTACAGTGCAGCCCAGGAGGCTGAGGAGCCACGTCCCGGGAGCGTCCCCACCATGGCCTGGACGGTACTTCTGCTCGGGCTCCTCGCTCATGGCTCAGGTCAGGGGCCGGGACACTGGGAGTCTACAGCCAGGTGTCGGGTGATCCTGGTCTCCATAACCACCCCTGTCTCTCTCCTATCGCTTTTAGGTGTGGATTCTCAGACTGTGGTGACCCAGGAGCCATCCCTGTCAGTGTCTCCAGGAGGGACTGTCACACTCACCTGTGGCCTCAGCTCTGGGTCTGTCACTACCAGTAACTACCCTGGTTGGTACCAGCAGACGCCAGGCCAGGCTCCCCGAGCTCTTATCTACAACACAAACAGCCGCCCCTCTGGGGTCCCCAGTCGCTTCTCTGGATCCATCTCTGGGAACAAAGCCGCCCTCACCATCACGGGGGCCCAGCCCGAGGACGAGGCCGAGTATTACTGTGCTCTGTACATGGGTAGTGGTAGTTACACTGACACTGTGATGTACCTCAAGGGGAAGTGCTACCAAAACCTCCCCCTGAGCTCAGAGGGCTCAGCCCTGAGGGGCAGGAGAGGAAGAGAGAAGGTGAAATGTCAGCACCGCATTGGTAGTGGGTGCTATGCCCCCATCTCCTGTCCAGGCCACCTGCCAACTCCAGCCTCCCCCAAGCTGTGTCCACCTCTCCAGGGGGACGCCTCCAGGACTGGGCTTCTCTCTCCCTCTCTCCCTACAGTGCTGACGGGAGGGATTCAGCTGCAAAATATATTAACTGACAGTGAGACTCAGAGGCCCCGCTCCTCGATCTGAGACTCGTCTTACACAAAGAGCAGTGACAACATGGCCTCACGCGCTAATTTGAACACGGACACCAACTCTTCTTTCACGTGGAGCTGAGGTGGAGCCTCAGCTGGCGTTTTGTTACAAGTGCAGCCCCCCTGCTGGAGCTCCTGAATCAGAAGTTTGTGTTGCTGTCGCAGAATCTGAATTTCCCCTGGCTGTTCAGGAGTTCTGTAAACATTAGTGTCTGGGAGGCAAGCCTACTTGTATTATGACGCAAGTGTTCCTGGGGATTTCTACCTTAAAATCAGACAGGGTAACGCTGCCTGATCCAGTCACTCCCTAATCACTCCTCAGAATCCCAGGAACACTCAGAAAGAGATGAAAAGCCATCAATGGGAACCATGCCTTGTTCTCAGACCACAGACAGAAGCAGAAGGGATTTCTCCACAGAAGTTCCCTAAGGATGCCGCTGCGATGGCGAGTTAAGCTGCTGGAAAGCATCCCAGGTGGACTGGCTTCCGGAAACCCGGGTCCCACCCCCTGGACTGACTCCCCGGGAGCCCGGCCTCCAGGTGCAGGGCTGGAGACTGCGGCACCGTATCACAGTCCCTCAGGCGTCCTCAAGGGCTGCAGGGGAGGAGGGGCAAATTGTCACATTTGGGTTGAGTTTTCCATCTCTCTACAGAAAATGATAACAGAAAACGATCACATGGAGGCAATTCCACATGTGAAGGAAAAGGACATTTACACAGATATGTTAGGGCTCTGTCCATAGATATGTAATAACTATTTTATATAGAGATTTATACATACACACATATTACAGGAAATCATAAAAATTATTATAAAAAGAGTCGGGTGTGTGCCAAGAAGAGGCATTTCATGAAAGCCACTGGCCCGGCTCTGAAACCCGGAGTCTCCCTCTGCCCACACCCTGGAGACTTTGTCTCCACTGCAGGGAGGGGACAGGACGTGGGGTGCCGGCTTCCCCACTGAGGGCACAGGAAGCCACCTGTGCCCAGCCTATGCTGGCAGACGCAGCCCTGAGGGGTGTTGTGCACTCAGTGGAGACAGATCAGTAGTCAGCACTTCTGGGCACAGTCCGAGCATCTGGCTTTACCAGGGCCAGTTGCACCCAGGTCAGCACCACGAGAACACGGCGTATGAAGACATAATCCATTATCTGTCGAAGCCACATTCGAGATAAGATGTGCACAATATTTAATATTGGACTTGGAGGGCTTCTGCTGTTTTTATTTAAAAATACATTAACCTTATCAAAATCACTGAACTAATTTACTTCTTTAAAACATTTAAATGCAGCTTACTTACTTATTTATTTTAAAAGTTTTTGGAAGGGAGAGGCAATTAGGTTTGTTTATTTATTAGTTTGTTTGTTTTCTGTTTGGGGAGAGGTAATTGGGTTTATCTATGCATTTCCTCTTGAAGGAGGCCCTGGGGAGTGACCCCAGGACCTTGTGTGTGCTAAGCCTGAGCTGTAGCACTTGAGCTATACCTGCCCCATGCACTTTATTTTATATCCACAATAATACTAACATTGAAGGTACAATCGCAGTGCAGTGATAGGTTGGTGTGTTCATGCACTGTGAGTACCGTCTGATGACGTGAGAAGTCCATCCTGTTTAACCCCACATTTGCTACTACATTTAGTGATATTCTTTATCCCTATTTTTAGACCTTCTCCAAGACACACGTCCAGAATTCGATGCTTTGTGGGTGAATTTTATCAAACATTTCAGTAGGAAATAATAAATATTCTGCACACACTTTTAAAGAAAACAAAGGGATAAGTACAACCTCACGATGTATTTTACGAGGCCTGATTTTATAAACAGACAAAATACTGTACAAAGTAAAAACCAATCCTTTCCCGAACCTAGATAAACATATACACAAAAGTACTTGCAAATTAAGTTCACCAATATAGTAAAAGTTGTCCACCCAGAAATTCAAGGATAATTTAGTATTTGAGAATCAGTCCATGGAAATCAGACTTTAAGGGGAAAACCACAATCGTCTCAATACACGCACTTGTGAAAATATGAACCACTGAAGTTGTTTCATGGCTCTGGGCTCCAGCCCAAGGACCAGGCTGTCACCACCCCTCAGTGCAGGAAAGCGGCCTCCATGCTCCACAGCTCGGGGGTCAAGGAAGGAAGAATCACAGGGCCGGGCTTTGGGACCTCAGGGGTCTTCCCCACAGTGTCAGCACCACGGAGAGGGCTCCTCCCCTCTATTTGCACAGGACACAGCTAGGCTCCAGGCCAGCCTGTCAGCAGGAGCCTTGACCTGACAACCAAGGACGTCTTCCCTGAATCCTTCCCAGGGATTCCTTCCCTGGATTCCATCTCCCCTGGTCCTGTCACACAGGCTGCATCTGCTTCCTTCCTCCTGGGGCCCCCGCCCTCCTGGCCTCTTGTTCACCTGTGTCACTTCTGCAGCTGCTGGGTGGGACTTTCAGCCCCCTCACCTGATCCAAGCAATCTCCAGGGCACGCCCTTCATGCCCTCAGCTCTCAAGTACTCAGCGCCTGTTCCTGTGCTATAAAGCCACCCACCGTCATCCTCTCTCAGACCCTGGGATGCAGCCGAGGTCCCTCTGGTTCCCCTGCCACGAGTGGGAAAGGTGAGGTCGGCAGCCCAGACCCTTCCCAGCTCAGCTCCACGAGGCAGGGATGAGGCCATCGAGCTCAGCCTGGGAGACCCGCTGAGGAGCCACAGACCCCCACACGGCAGGAGCTCCAGCAATGTGTGCACTCGCCGACATGCTCACACCGCGTGGACGCAGCATCCTGGCCCTGGTGGGCTGAGGGCAGACACCCGGGAGACCTCATGAGCACAGGGAGGGGAAATGTACAGATTGTCCTGTGTGTTACAAATCCTTCAGCCTTTGTACCTTCTTACCTCCTAAAGTCAGAAGAAAAGGGAAACCAAATTCCCTCTGGGAACAGATCCATCGTCCACAAGGGAGCAGCACCTAGAAAGCACAGTGCAAACATGTGTGTGAAGATTGTTTCCATCTCATAGTGAACAGAATTCACAAAACCTCAAACACAGTCACATGGAAACACACTCACACGTCAAAACTGCCTTTTGAAAAAGTTGAGTTACAGAGAAAAATACCATTTTTTAAATACATAAACATTTTTTATTGAGTTACAGTCATTTTACAATGTTGTGCCAAATTCCAGTGTAGAGCACAATTTTTTAGTTATACATGAACATATATATATTCATTGTCACATTTTTTGTCTGCTATGACCAACCACATGATCTTGTATACCTTTCCCTGTGCTATACAGTATAATCTAGTTTATCTATTCTACATTTTAAAATCCCAGTCTGTCCCTTTCCACCCCCCGCCCCCTTGGCAACCACAAGTTTGTATTCTATGTCTGTGAGTCTGTTTCTCATTTGTATTTCTGGTTTTTTTTTTGGATTCCTCATATGAGCAATCTCATGGTATTTTTCTCTCTTTCTGGCTTACTTCACTTAGAATGACATTCTCCAGGAACATCCATGTTGCTGCAAATGGCGTTATGTTGTCTTTTTGTGGCTGAATAGTATTCCATTGTATAAATGTACCACTTCTTCTTTATCCAGTCATCTGTTGGTGGGCATTTAGGCTGTTTCCATGTCTTGGCTATTGTAAGTAGTGCTGCTAGGAACATTGGGGTATAGGTGTCATTTTGAAGTAGGGTTCCTTCTGGATATATGCCCAGGAGTGGGATTTCTGGGTCCTATGCTAAGTGTATTCCCAGTCCTTTGAGGAATCTCCATACTGTTTTCCACAGTGGCTTTCCTTGTTTCCCTCTCCCACTCTTAATGATTTAGATGTCTTCTTTCACAATTTTGTGTTTATTCTTTTTGTAATTCATGGCAGTTATCTCCTTTCCAGTTATGAGTTTCTCATTTTTGTAGCATCCTGCTTCTTTTCTATTTAGAGTAGACCTGTCAATATTTTTTTAGCATGGGTGTAGTGTTGCTAAACTCTTTTAGTTTTTGCTTGTCTATGAAATTCTTTATCTCTCCTTCTATTCTAAAGGATAGCCTTGCTGGATAGAGTATCCTAGGCTGCATCTTTTTTTCATTCAGGACTTTGAATATATCTTGCCACTCCCTTCTGGCCGGTAGTGTTTGTGTAGAGAAATCAGCTGAGAGCCTTATGGGGGTTCCCTTGTAACTCACTCTTTGTTTTTCTCTTGCTGCCCTTAGGATCATTTCTTTATCCTTGACTCTGGCCAACTTGATTATGATATGTCTTGGTGTGGGTCTGTTTGAATTCCTCCTGTTTGGGAACCTCTGAGCCTCCTGTACTTGGCTATCTGATTCCTTTAGGTTTGGGAAGTTTTCAGTCATGATTTCTTCAAATACCTTTTCAATTCCCTTTGTCCTTTCTTCCCCTTCTGAAACCCCTCTTATGTGTAGATTGGCACACTTTATATTATCCCATAGGTCCCTTATATTGTTTTCATTGTTTTTATGTGTGTTTCTCTCAGCTGTTCTGTTTGGGTGCTTTCTGCTGTCCTGTCTTGTGGGTCACTTATTCGTTCCTGTGCATTATCTAGCCTGCTTTGCACAGCCTTTAGGTCAGCTCTCATCTCAGCCAGTGAGTTTACTAATTCTACTTGGTTCTTCTTTATAGCTTCTGTTTCATTTATGACATATTTTATATCTCTAAACACTATTACTTTTAGTTGCTTCAGTAGTTTGATCACTCCTTTTTTGAAATCTTGATCTAGTAGGCCATCAATGTCAATTTCCTTGATCGTGCTTTCAGGGGACTTCTCTTGATCTTTTAATTGGGAGTGGTTCCTCTGCTTCTCCATATTGCTCATATCTCTCTGGCACTGTGGCTTAAGGAGTATCAGTTATCTAGTTTTCCTGGAGACGCTGTGCTATTAATGATTTTATCAAGAGGTCTTTGTGTCTTCGCCCTGTTTCGTGAACTCAGCTTGCTGTTTCCAGAGGCCCTCTGTTGGCGCCCTCGTCTGTGCTGCTCCCAGTGGCTGTCGGCTAGCAGATCGCAGCCCCTCCCAACAGTGGGTCAGGTGCTGAGCTCTTACGCCGTGGGTGGGCGGGTCACTCCCCTTCCCGATGCAGTCAGATGCTGCACTCAGGCGAGGCAGGTGGGCGGATTGTGCCCCATCTCAGCACCATGGTCAGGTGCTGCGTTCCTGCCAGGAAGGCGAGTGATCGCCCGCCATCTCCTGGAGCTGGTTGCTCTGCTGCTCAGTGCAGCTGCCCGATCTGCCTCGGGTCGGCACTCCGAAGTCAGGCTCAAGGAAGACTGTGGAATGGCCCCACCCCTGCTCGATGCGAAATCTCAGCTGCTTGTTAGTCTTGGCAGCACGAGTTCTCTGTGGTGGCAAGGCAGAAAGATCCTATCTGCCTTGGACTGTAAACAAGTCTCAGTCGTGCATAGGAGGCTGTGGAGACCCGGGTGCAGATTCAGGACTCGGTCCCGCCCTCGCCCAGGTGCTGTGCACAGGAGGAGATGGTGGTTGTGGCTGGGGACCCCTCTTCTCGGGAGAAGCTCCAGTAATGGTGGCGCAAGTCTGAGGGGACAAAGGCTACGGCGCCCCTCCCCCAAGGGCACACTAGCTGTGTTGCTTTGCTTTTTTCACAATTTATAGGGGACCGAGGTTGTTCTGCTCCATATCCCCTCCCAGCCATGGTGCCTAGCACCCTGCAGTCCCCTGAGGCTGCCTCAGTGCAACCGCCCCAGTCCTCCACCCGGCTTGGGCAGCCTGTCCCAGCACCAGCTGGGGGCTCGCGTCTCGGGCTGGGTATTGTGGGGACCCTTTGTGCCTGTTTAACTCAGTTCTGTTGGTCAAGGAGTGCTTGGGGCAGATGTGAGCCTCAGAGGCTAAGCCTCCATCCCTCTAGCCTCTCCGTTGGAAGGAGCAGACCCAGGGAACAAACACCTGACTTCCTTTCCCGCTCCCTCCCTGCAGAATCCGTCCCACTGTGTTTTGCTTTTTCTTCTTTCTTTTTTCCTTTTCTCCTACCAGATTTTTGGAGTCTTTGTCTTTTGAAGAGGGCGATGTCCTGTTGGAGTTCACAGGTGCTCTGGTTGGCTAAGTAGGTCCGTAGATGTGAGTTTTGGTGTATTTATGGGAGAGGGTGAGCTACAAGCATCCTTCTACTCTGTCACTTGGCTTCACTGAAAAATACCATTTCTATTAAGAGTATCCCTCAGATACAAAATTAAAATGTATCATGGTGGCAGGGGGGAGGGATAAATTAGGAGTTTAGGGTTCACAGATACACACTAGTATATATAAAACAGGAAGCATGACAAGGACCGACTGCAGAGCACTGGGAAGTGTCTTCAATGTCTTGTAATAACCTATAATGGAAAAGAATCTGAAAAGGAATTTATGTATGTACAAACGAATCACCTTACTGTACACCTGAAACACAGTAAATCACTGCACTTCCCAAAATAATAACAACATGTGTCATAGGGCCTGTTTCAGGTAAATGAAATGATTTCTGAATAAATACATCATTTGCTTTGGTGACTGCTTAGATATTTGCTATTTTATTTTTACTTAGTTCATTTAAAAGCTCACAGTCACTCACCTTCATCAGAGGGCAAATTGACAGTCTGATTTCTCTTCTCCATCCTCTTATAAATCCCAAAACTACCTTAGTTCAGATTCCGGCAATATACTCCCAGAACTTCTTGGTCACGTGCACACTTCGGTTTTGTGCTCTGGGTTTGGAGAGTCACAGCATAATAGGCCCAATCTTGAATTTTTGACAAAATACTGTACCCTTGATGTCCTTTCCAGTCACAGGTCATTAACTTTTCTATCATTGTTAAACAGCTCTGCACCCTCCCCCTGATACGAAGTACTTTTTGCCTTCAGTGCCCTGTCCGGCATCTATGATCCGCACAGTCATCGTGTCCAGGTTCGCCTGGGCCCAGCAGTGCGAGAGGGAATTTAAAGTTTTAACTCATCCCCTGTTAAACATTAAGCATATTTGCCATTTTGCTCTTAAAGAAAATGCTGGAACAAGGCCCTTTGGCGTCACTCCTACACATATGTGTTCTGTGCTTGGAGAAAAGTTTCCAAGAAGAGACTGTTTGATCAAAGGACACAGAGAACTTTCAAGTGTGAGGAAATATTGAAATACAGTCAAGATTACTCAGCACAACCCTGTCGGAACACACGCAAGCCTACCCCCAGATCCTCCCCATCCCTGAGAGAAGATCCTTCTTCTCAGAGTTGAGGGCACACACAGAGGAGGAGAGCTCGGGTCCCCAGGGAGGAGGCACACACGGGAGGGGTCCCTGTGTCCTGCACAGAAGGGGACAGACCTCCCCGGAGGCATCACTACTCTGACTGGCTCCTGATTGGAGAGGAATTTGGGGCACAGATACCCCCTCAGTCCAGACCCTTGATTGGATGAGGGAGCCAGGAACAGACTCTCCTTGGGGAGTCAGAGGGGAGCACACAGATGGGCCTGAGAGGACAAGGGGACACAGGAGGGGAGCCAGGTCTGACCCTTAGGTGGGGACATTGGACAGACCATGGGACAGGAGCTGTCACTGAGGGGTTCTGGTCACCAGGTCACAGCATACGTGTATCTGGGCCTGAACACCAGGGGGTGCTCGGGATCTTGGCCTGAGAGTCTGGGGGGACAGGAACTGGGACCATCCCCTGGCCATGCTTGTTGCCTTCTGCTCAGCTGTGACACACGCCACCAAACTCTGGGACCCATACAGCCCCACCCCTGCCCACCACCTACCCCTTCAGGCAGAGGGACCTGACCCCAGACCCAGGGAGGGATTAGAGGGCTGATGGAGGTCATTTGCATGACTGGCCCCTCCCTCTGTCAGAGTATGAAGAAGGGGAGAAAACTGGGGACACTCTGCTTATCTGTGGGACAACAGAAGGCAGGACACATTCACCATCCCCACCATGGCTTGGTCCCCTCTCCCCCTCACCTTGCTGGCTCACTGTACAGGTGACTGGATGAGGGACAGGGGAAGGGGCCCTGGGAGGACGCCTGGGTCTTGCATCCTCCTCTAGTGTCTGGACCCAGAAGCAGCATCTCTGTCTCTCCCACTTGCAGGGTCCTGGGCCCGGTCTGTGCTGACTCAGCCGCCCTCTGTGTTGGATCCCCGAGCCAGAGGGTCACCATCTCCTGCACTGGAAGCAGCAGCAACATTGTGGGTAACTCAGTGAGCTGGTACCAACAGCTCCCAGGATAGCCCCCAAACTCCTGATCTATGGTAACAGCAATAGAGACTCGGGGGTCCCTGAGCACTTCTCTGGCTTCAAGTCTGGGAGCTCTGCCTCCCTGACCATCACTGGGCTCCAGGCTGAGGACAAGGCTGACTATTACTGCGCATCCTGGGATGACAGCCTCAGTGGTCACACAGTGCTCCAGGCCCATGGGGAAGTGAGACAGAAACCTGCTGTCCCCCAGCCATGGGGCTCCCTGGGCAGAGCCACCCTCTGCCAAGTCAGCTGCTTCCTTTGTTTGTTTGGCAAACCTGGGGTCTGAGACACACCCCAGCGAACTTTGCCTAGTGAAAGTGTCCTCCTCATTTCAAAATCTGCCTCAAAAGCCTGTCCTTGGTTGCACACATCACCTGATGTTCTCGGATGGAGTGAGATCCCCACGTGCTGGGTCAGGCGGTCCTAGGGACAGAGGGCACGGGGGCTGTGATAAGTGTCAGGGCTGCTGTCACACCACAGTGACTGGGCAGCTTTACTAACAGACAAGTGTGTTCTCACAGTCCTGCAGGCTGGACGTCCAGGACCACAGTGATGGCAGGTTGGTCTCCCCTGAGGCGTCTGTCCTGGCCTTGCAGACGGCTGTGTTCTCGCTGTGTCCTCATGTGGCCTTTCCTCCATGTGCTCACCCTACATGTCTTCCTGTTCTTAGAGAGACACCAGAACTGTTTCCTTGGGCCCCTCCCATATGTCCTCATTAATCTGAATTTCCTCCTTCAATGCCTTATATCCAAAGCCAGTCACATTGGGTTCAGGCTTCAATATATGGTTTTGAGGAAGCACAGTTTAGTGCATATCAGGGGATCTGGACAGAGCCCGGGACACAGAGTTTGGATGCAACTGATTCAATCATCAGCCCGCCAGACAATGAGAATCCTCACCATTTACTGACCATATTATGTCCCAGAGAGTGTCTCTGGGCTCAGAACACTGTATGCAAAATACAGGAAGGGTCCTCTTGCTCAGGGGCCTGACACTGTCTGGGGAAAAGAGAGGACAGACACATAAAACAGATTTTAAATGAAGGGTGTGTCACAGAGATTTAGGGGTGGTGTGGGATGTGGGGGGGGAGACAGGAGCCTGATGTGCTGCAGGGAGTCCTCACAGACTGGTTTGGGTGATGAGTTCTGGGGGCTGCACAGAGGATGAAGGGGTCAGAGATGAGTGTGGAGGTGGGACCAGGTTGGGGTGTGGGTGACACAGTGTGGGACTCTGAGTCTTGGAGTGGGGAGGGGCATGTGATGGCAGAAATGGGGGCAGGTTCAACTTGTCCTAGAGGAGGAGGGGCTGAAGACCGGCATCGGGAAGGAGAGGCCCAGAGCTGGTCTCCAGGGACGGGGTTTGGGGTGGTGAGCTCAGTCCACTGACCCAATGTGATGACCATCGGCTGACACAGGGTTAGTTAAACTCAGCATCTCAGGAGGTGGACAAGCTCCTGACCCACCAGAAGTCCTGGGAAAGCCTGTCTCTACGTCACTCTACTCCATGTTTGATGACAAAGTACCCTGTGCCTGGTCACTTTCAAATGATGGAGGAAGCAAAGGTGGGGGATGAGCTCTGCCCCCGAGACCGCAGTGCTGCCTCCAGGGTAGAAACCTGCACTTGGCAGAAGCAGGAAAACCACCATTTCTAGCCCATTAGTGAATCTGAACCTCAGACATGGGGCTCTGTAGATGCTTCTGGAAACTTTGTTCCTGCAGCAGGGACTGATCACACCTACTTGGCTGCACTTGTCACTGTCTTGATGAGGAAAAAGGCCACCAGGATGGGACAGGCTGAGACGGCAAAGACTCACTCCAGACCGGATCCCAGGCCTCAGGGCAGGGGGTCCTCGGTACCCTCCACTTGCTCCCCTCACGACCTGTGGGGACTGGAAGGCTGTGCTGTGAGCAGGCATTAGGACGGGCTCCTTAAGTCCCAGGACAAACAAAATCTAGTGGGAAAATCAAAGAAACTGCTAGAAATCAACTTGGGACAGATTGCAGGAAAACAGACAAAACCACAGTGCAGGAGGAAAGAGGAGAGTACTTAGTCAGGCTTTACACGGGAATAAAAGTAAATGGTGAGATGACCCAGGTGCCCCAGTCAAGATGCCTTCTGGGATCACTGGGCAGAGTCGGGGCTGGGGGACGAGGTGTCTGAGCCCAGCAGTGGCCCTGAGGGACAAACGGACAGCTGGGTTCCTGACCAGGACAACAGGCAGATACTCCCGAATCTTTCTCACCTGGCAGGCAGTGTTCTCACTGAGGGTGACCTTCTGCACCTGGGCCCCTGGGGCACGTGTGCTCCCAGCTCTGACCACACACTTGCCTCGGGAAGTCATTGCCCAGATTATGTCCAGGCAGGACAGACAGTCTCATGTCAGGACAAATCTGCAAATAAAAATCTTCTGCGATGCTCCTGGGACATATTATAGGGACAGCTGGGGAGGGGAGGGTCGGAATTGCAACAATTGGACTCAGCAAGACGAGCTCAGGGGTGTCCTTGTCAGGGTCCTGTTCCCTGCCCTAGTCTGTCACTCACTGGATGGGACTTTCCTTTAGGGCCGAAGAGGAAGACAGAAGGGTGAGCCTCTGCCCTCCTCTGTTCTTATACTCTGTGCATGGGGGGGTCAGTCACCCCACTTTCTACCCCTTGTAACCCCCACCTCTCCTCCAGGGTGTGAGTCAGAGTGTGTTGACTCAGCTGCCCGCAGTATCTGGGTCTCTGTCAATTACATATCTAACACATAAAATTTTATATATTTATTACAAATATGCAGTAAATTAAATTTACATATTTAATAAAACAATATGTTAAATATCTACATAAAATTACATGCACTGATTATATGTATAATATTTTTAAATTAATATATTGACTAAATTATAGTGTATATGAAATATATACACTTAATATAACAGTGCATTTTACATAAGCATGTAGAAGATATTGTGTATGATAGTTCATATTGTTAAATAAAATATATATTATATAATAGACAGCTATGGATATATTTTCTTTTTTCTTATATGTTACACATTGCACATTCTATATTACACATTAATAATTGCACTTCCTGTTGATAATAATAACTGCTTGTCACGGGGGGTCCCATTCTCTCTGCGACCTTCTCTCCCTGATTACAGGGACTTGGGTCAGACTGCGCTACACCATGTCCTGTGTCTGTATCTCTCTTTGTGTCTGTGTGTCGTCGGGGTATGTGTGTGCATCTGAGAAATGAGTGAGCAGACATTTCTCTGGCAATAAATCCAAGCTGGAAGGCATCAGGATAGCACCCCACCAAACACACAAAGAGCTATTACTAAGACTTAAAATAGAAGGCACAGAGACCAATCTAATTTACTCTTTCTAGAAAACAACGGAATATCTCCCCAAAAGCAACCAGATCAAATATGAAAATTCGGGCTCAAGACAATTTGAACAGAGATGGAAAAGTTCCTCAAAGTCTGAGTAGAATCCAGCTGATATCAAGAAAGACCCACTGGGACCCCAGAGAGGACTTGGGCTGATGCCAGGGTCTCTGGAGAGTCCCTGCAAGGGGGAGAACATGCACTGTGGACGAAGAACAGATGTGAAGAGGTGCTAAATCACAGGGCAGATGCCCCTTTGAGGGAGAGAGACACGGAGGTTTCAGCGCTGATCCCTGACTCACTGCAGGAGAAGATGCCGTCCCTGGACACCACGCTGGGGAGCTCACTGATGCTCTAGGCGGCAGGGCCAGCGGCCTCAGCCTGGTCCTTCACATCCAAGGAGCCCAGTCCAGAAAAAGCTCTTACCCATCTGGCAGCATCACCCAGAGCCACCAGGGGAGCTGTTCTCGGCTACTTCCCTCACTGTGCTGGGCTCCTGGCCCCGGGGTCCTCTGCCATATGCCATCTGCAAATCTTCACGCCAGTGCTGTCTCCTCATTGCTACCCAGACCGTCCCCCCAGGAAAGCATTGAGTTCCACTCTGGTGTCTTGGGGATACTTCAGACAATTTAGAAAGTTGGCTCAGGGCTCCCTCCAGAAGTCAGGAATCCCTGCTGGCAACTGTAGAGAATTCCAGTTTTGTTGTATTAGACAGTGCAAGCTGCCATAATTTCATGCTGACATTGCCACCTTTCCTTCTGAAACCTGGTTAAAGTGAAGAGACTCCATATAATAGATAATTCTTCAAAAAAGGGAGGTTGTCACCTCCAGCCTGGCTCTGCAGCTCTATGTCTCCCCTCTCCAGCCCTGGTACCCCAACTGCTGCTCCTGGGAATGGTCCAGAACTGAGTCAGAGGAGATCCCTGTCCCTTCTCACCACAGACACGGGCTCTGTGACTTCCCAGTGGACTCAGTGCTAGAGGAGGAGGGACAGCTCAGCTCCTCCGAAGAAGACAAGCAGGGATTTCACAGAGGAAGGGAGACCTGTCCCAGGGATGGGGGTAGCTATGGGGGGACTATATTTCTGGGTCTAGGAGGAGAGTATCTCACCATCTCCTCTTATAACCCTCAAACTCTTCAGGGAAGAGATATAGGACTGAGGTCACAGGGGCGGCGGGAATAAATTTTCAGACATCACCCCCATCACTCAGTCTCTCATCACAGTGCCTTATCGGTCAGGGTGACATCTGTGCATCTGCTCCCTCTAGGACTCCCCTAGGGGACATCGGTGACACTGGGCAGGGAGAGGGAGGAGGCTGATTTGCATGAAGCCCCTTCTCCTCCCAGTGGATCCGGGAGGCATGTGGAGGCCCGAGGACCCCACAGTGCAGCCCAGGAGGCTGAGGAGCCACGTCTAGGGAGCGTCTCCACCATGGCCTGGACGGTGCTTCTACTCGGGCTCCTCGCTCACGGCTCAGGTCAGGGGTCGATATGCTGCATCCTTGGGGGACGTCTACAGCCAGGTGTTGGGGTGACCCTGGTCTCCATAAACATGCTTGTCTCTCGCTTGTCGCTTTCAGGGATGGGTTCTCAGACTGTGGTGACCCAGGATTCGTCTCTGTCAGTTTTCCCACGAGGGACGGTCACACTCACCTGTGGCCTCAACTCTGGGTCTGTCACTTCCAGTAACTACCCCAGCTGGTACCAGAGGACACAGGGCCAGGCTCCCCGACTGCTTATCTAAAGCACAAACAACTGCCCATCTGGGGTCCTCAGTCGCTTCTCTGGAACCATCTGTGGGAACAAAGCCGCCCTCACCTTCACGGGGGCCCAGTCTGAGGATGAGGCCGACTATTACTGTGCTCTGGACATGGGTAGTTACAGTAACACAGTGATGTAACCTCACGGGGAAGTGCTTCCAAAACGTCCCCCTGAGCTCAGTGGGTTCAGCCCTGAGCGGCAGGAGAGGAAGAGAGAGGGTGAGATGTCAGCCCCACAGCGATAGGGGGCGCCCTACCCCCATCTCCTGCCCAGGGGTTCCAGGCCATGTGCCTACTCCAGCCTCCCCCAGGGTGTATCCATCATTCCTAGGAGTCCCCTTTTCTCCCAATATGATGGTGACCGGGGCTCAGGTCCAAATTCTGTCCAGCAGCTGTGAGACTCAGGAATCCAGCACCATCAAGACAACCTTCCTTGTTGACCTTGCTGATATCAGGCTGGAAAGTAACTTCCTGCACTGCGACCTCAGCAGGTGTCCCAGCAGCGCTGGGCCTTGTCGTCCCTTGGGGAGTGTCTGGGGGTCCAGGGTGAGGAGCCTCCATCCCATCAGAACATGCAGCCTGAGTGAGGTGGGCCGTCGGTGTGGTCAGCTGTCCAGTTCTCCACCCAGGATTCTGGCAGCCCAGGTGGAGCTGGGCTTTCTCCCCATCCCTCAGTGTGAGACTGAATGAGGGAGACAAGGCAGCCTAGTCTGCACTTCTGTCCCCCTGCTGGGGACATTGGGGCCAGAGAGGACTGAGCCCTGACCCTGCATTGGTTAACAGGACTGTGCCTGGTTTGGGGAAAGGGGTGGACACTGCAGTGCCCCTCCCTCTCTGGTGTCCCTGAGGCCATGGAGCCCAGTGGGAGAAGCACCCGCCCTCTGCAGCAAAGCAGCCCCTCTCAGCTTGGCTTGTGTCCCTGGGTCAGTAGGTGCTGGTTCCCATGCCCCCAGGATGCAAAGTAGCTGGTGACCGTAGCTGCCCCACGGTCCCCAGGATGGAGTCAGCAGCACAGAGCAGTGGGGTTAGGGCCCCCTTTTGCTGGGACAGTGGCAGTGAACGCACCACTGACCTTCTGCTGCAGGATGATCCCTGACCAATGATGACTAAAGGGGACTCAGAATTTCTTGATGTCACCTCCCCAAAATCCAGGTTCCAGTAAAAATGTCACTTGTCATATCAACAGCTGGGAAAATAAATTTCCATGTGAAAACAGAGGTCGTTGGCACCAATACTGAGATGACTCAATGATGACATATGTATAGGGAACAACATCAGACCCTGGGATGAGCAGGTACAGACACTGGGAACAAACGGAGCCCGAGGTGAACCGAGGTAGAAATAGAACCAGGAGAACAAAGTGGATGGAAACACAGACCTGAAATACAACAGAGGGAAATAAAAAGGAAATCTTTCTGCAGGGGCTCAAAGACATGTAATGTGCATTATTATTTTATTTCCTTATTTGATTATTGACTGATTGATTATTCCTTGAAAAGAAAAAAGGGCTGCCATCCCTTCTGCATAATTTTCACCACCATGAACATTCAGAGAGCGTCACCAGGGGGCGCTGTGGGTCCGTTCAGAACCTGCCAAGCCTGAAGTGCATTCAGGCTCCCACTGTAGGGGCTCTGCACTGGGGCTCAATGACAGGAGCTGGATGTGGGAGCAGGTGTTTCCTCTAAGGGAACAAAGCCTGAGCCCCCATCTCCGCAGGCCCCGCCTGTGCTTTGAGCTGCCACCTTGGGGGAGGACCCAACAGTGTATGGTGTGTGGGCTCTTGACCCCATCTGGCCCCAACCCCTTCCCCAAGAGCAGAGGAAGAAGAGGGGGGACCCCAGGGACAAGCCCCGCCCTCCTTTCAGCCTCACTGGTTTCTCTTCTGTCTTTTCTATGAGCTCCCCCGCTCCCCTTCCCTCTGAATCATGTCTTTCCTCCCAAACCCTGGGCTCCCCCTCATCCTACAACCCTCCACCTAGTGACCTCTCCGGTCATTCCCAAAGACACTGTCAGAAGCTGGTGACTTCTTCCCAAATCTTCTAGGACCTGGACACTCACTCCCTCTTCCTCAACCTGGAACCTCTCAGATCCCTTCCTTCCCAAAGGGCTCATGTCTCCAGACACTCAGGTTTTATCCCCGCTCACCCTTCCGCTCCCCCAGGTCCCCCAATTTCCCAGGGGATCCAGTAATTCCCTCTAGAAGCTAATGGATCTCCCCAGATACCTTTCAATCATACTCTTTGCCTATCAGATGAAGAGTCCCTTGGGAAGGGAATCTCGGCTTCCTGAGGACCTGGGAAGGGAGTTCCTGGCTGAACTGTCTCTGTCCTCAGCTCTTGTACCATTGATTTTATGTGGAGTGAGCACAGGAGACACTGGGACCTCTTGGCTGGGACACCAGACACCTATCCTGCGTCTCTGCTTAGTGGTCCCTGGGCACCTGGCGGTGTCCTCTCGGGGACCCTGGAGAGCCTTGGGCTAGGCCAGCTTGGCCACCCTAATGAGATACGACACTGGACATGGGGACACTCAGGTTCCCCGGACGGGCTGGGTTCGGCCCAAGATAGGAGCTAATTTGCATGAAGGGCCCTTGGTCCTGGGGTGAGGGTATAAGAGAGCTGGGCAGTGGCGGCCTCAGCAGAGCTCTGGGGTGTCTGCACAATGGCCTGAACTCTGCTCCGCCTCCTACCCCTCCTCCTCCAGTTTACAGGTCAGGATGCCCTCAGAACCCTGACTTCCAACTCCCCACCCCGCTGCCTCACCCACAGGGAACGTCCCCACTTGTCCTTCATTGGGATGTAACTCGTGTCTGTGTTTCCAGGCTCCCTCTCCCAGCCTGTGCTGTCGCAGCCACCCTCTGCATCTGCCTCCCTGGGCGCCTCGGCCAAGCTCACCTGCACCCTGAGCAGTGGCTACAGCAGCTACAGTGTGGACTGGTACCAGCAGGTCCCAGGGAAAAGCCCACGGTTCCTGATGCGAGTTGGCACCAGTGGTGTTGGATCCAAGGGGGGTGGGGTCTCCGATCGCTTCTCAGGCTCAGGTTCTGGTTTGGAGCGTTACCTGACCATCCAGAACATCCAGGAGGAGGACGAGGCTGAATATATCTGTGGGGCAGACTATGGCAGCTACATGTAAACCACAGTGACATGGGCAGAGGAGAAGTGACACAAAAACCCAGCTGACAACACAGCCCCACCCCTCCCACTACCTGACCCACAGTTCAGGGGGTGCCTGCTGATCTCCTCCTTCCCAGGGATTTTCATAACTCAGCCCCTGTCAGTGAGGACGGTCTGTCTGTGCATGACATGCCTGGTCTCGGTCCACAGCGAATGTTCCCCTGGGTTGGAAATCATAAGCCAATCTGGGCTGAATTCCAGTGAAATATATCCAGCCCTGAAATTCAAAGCTACAAAACAGCATCCCTGGTGTCCTTCCCTTTTGCAGTCAGTACGACATTCAATTTGCTGCCCACCGGGGAAAGTAACACGCAGATGAATCCAAGTGAGTGCGGTTGGATCCACTGCTTGAATGCACAGGAGTTTGGAACATGGAGCAAGGGCGTGTCCTAAAGAGGGTCCCGGGGATGCTGGTGCTGGGCTGTGTGCTAACATCATGGGTGAGGGGGTAGGAGGAGGGTGAGAGGAGGGGAGATTGAAGGAGGGGAGTCATCCTGATGAGGGCTGATGGGGGATGAAGTTGCAGGAGGCCCCTTAGTCTATTACCATGGATTTCTGTAACGTCAACGATTTCCACGCAGACATGTGAACAAGAAAACCTCCACCCCTGTGAGTTGTGATGCGTGTCTGCCCCGGGTTAACAGATCAACAAAGTTGTCTAAATGTGAGTTTCCACCTTGATATCAAGTTGAAGCCCATCTCCTCCCAGCTGACATAGGGGGCTGCTGTGATGTTGGGAAATGGGAGGAGCTCAGGTGTCACTAACAGAGGAGGGAGGGAGGGGTCCCATAGCAAGGGGAGGGGCTGTGGGTGGGTGTGGAGGGCGCAGGGCCAGATCAGGAAGGAAACTTGTGGGGCTGAGGCGTTGGGATTTCATGCAAACAGCAGTGAGGAGTCATTGAAGGGTTAAAGGCAGAGCTGTCTTGAGCTGAAGGAGGATTTTTTTTGTTGTCAGAGGAGAAGGAGGTGGTCCTGGTTTCAGGACACTTACTGAGACGCCTGTGAGTCCAGATGATCATGGAGCATTTCCACAACCTAAGCAAATTTGGACACAGGATATGGTGAAAACCTGATGGTTTCTGCATTCAACAGGCACACACTGCCTTTCTACTGAACTAAATCAATGAGCAAGAGAATCCAGGTATGGAGATTTTGGTTTATAATACAAATTGTAGGATCTCTAAGACAGGGTCCTCACAAGAAATATGTGATATCACTGTTGAAAAAAAAACTCCATCTCAGGAACACAATCCTCACACATGACGAATAGATCACAAGTCGCCCTGATATATTAATATGATAGAATACTGCTTAGCCATGAAAAAGAATAAAATAATGCCATTTGCAGCAACTTGGATAGACCTGAATTACGTATTTCTAAGGGAAGTACGCCAGAAGGGGAAAGATACCATATTACTCATATGTGGAATCTAAAGAAAGAAGAGAGAGGACACTAATGAGTTTAATTACAAAACAGAAATGACTCACAGACAGAGAAAACAAACTTATGGTTTCCGGGGGAAACAGGGTAGGAAGGAAAAAATTGGGAGTTTGAGATTTGCAAATATTAACTACTGTCTATAAAATAGATAAACAACTTTTTTGTGTAGAGAACTGGGAACTAGATTCAATATCTTAAAATAACCTATAGTGAAAAAGAGTATGAAAACAAATACATGTATGTGTGTATGATTGAAACATTATGGTGTACACCCAACACTGACACGCTGTAAACTGTATATTCTTCAACAAAAAGGAAAGAAACATATGACATGTGCACTACTAAATGGTATGCTTCCCGAACTAAATCATTTCCACAAATCACGCTAAACTCCATCAAAATTCTGAAAGTATTTCATGAGTTTTGAAATGGCTGCTGTTTCCAGGTTTCACATATGACCTCTTGCTTCTTCATGGAAAATCCAAATCTAAACCTTTTCCTGCAATAGCCCTACATGTCCTTCAAACCAACTCACTGTCCCCTTGTCACTGGTGCACACGTGGGTCAGTTAGCTTTTCTTGACTGCACTCTGGGAGGGAGCTGTAACCTTTAATGGTTCCATTTGCACAGCGTTGCAGCTTCCATGGACCAGGACTTCCATGTGGAAACAAAAACACTTTATCAGATGTGACTCAGCATAAAAAAAAAAACAGAATCTGGGAAGCCGACCGTGGACCTGTGAATGGAGACAAGGACCAGGTGAGCTTCCCAGCCAGCTGGGCCCTCAGGTCTCTGTTCCTCGGTGAAGCTGTGCCCCGTGACCAGCAGGGAGCGCTGTGGGCCTGCCCTGTGGTCCCTACACAGCTGCTCAGGGAGGACCATTCACTCCCAGGATATGAGCCTGGGGAGAGGCCTGTGCTCCTGATGGGGACACAGCAGTGTGTCCTCCCTGGCTAGAAAGTCCCCTTAGCAGGAACCCCTGTAGTCTATCAGGTGCTTCCCCCCAGGGTCTCCCAACCGGGAGGTTACCCTCCATCCGCACCGAGTCTGGGCTATGAGTTGCGCTCCAGCACCAGGGCTCAGGGAGGGGCTGGGAGGTCCCTGGGAGGACACTCATTTGCATGGGCCTCCCCTCCACTGGCAGAGGCTGGCAAGAGAAGGAGGCCCAAGGCAGGCCAGCCCCAGTGTGGGGACCAGGGGACTGTGAGCACCATGGCCTGGACTCATCTACTGCTCCTGCTCCTCTCTCACTGCACAGGTAGGGACGGGCCTCAGGGACTGGGTCTCAGGTCCCCACCTGCAGCAGCCCCTGTGGCTCAGACTCTGGGAATGTTTCCTGCAGATCCCATGCCATCTGCCCTGAGTCTGTGTTTTCAGTGTCCCTCTCCCAGCTTGTGGAGACTCAGCTGCCTTTTGTCTCTGAGTTTCCAGGAGCATCATCCATACTCACCTGCACCCTTACCAGTGGAAAGAGTGTTGGCAGCCACTACATATCCTGAAACCAGCAGAAGGCTGGGAGCCCTCCCCAGTACCTCCTGTACTACTACTCAGACTCCAGTAAACACCAGGGTTCCGGGGTCCAGAGCCACTTCTCCAGGTCCAGGGATGCCTCTGCCAATGCAGGGCTTCTACTCATCTCTGGGCTGCAGCCCGAGGACGAGGCTATTACTGCTCTGCATATAAGAGCAGCTCGTACACTCACACGGTGCCCCAGCCCCACAGGGAAGTGAGACTAGAATTTCCCTTGAGCTCTCCCCTCTGGAGCTGTCACAGCCTGCAGACACCGGGACACCACAGGGCTCAAGGACCATGGCTCCAGTGAGGGAGCAGGAAGAGGGGAGCTGTGTGCTCCCCCCACCCTGGTCTTTCGGGACCCGCAGACTCGTGGTAGTGAGGTATGTCCTCCGTCTCGGTCCTGCAGGAAAGACAGGGGACAGGTGTCTCCCTGTCAACAAGACCTGGTCTCCTATTATGGGGAGGGGCTCACAGAGCAGGTCTGCCCTGAAGTCCTCCTTTCTGCCTGGAGGAAATCCTGCCGCACGGTGTCGCCTTCCTGACAATGGCCTCCTGAACTCCAGGCTCCAGACCCCAGAGGGGCTTCCAGAAAAGCAGCTCCAGGGATGGGTTTGCTGGAAGAACCAGCCTCGGAGAGTGGAGAAGCCACCAGAGGGACAGGGGCCACTGAGGCTCAGGTTGAACTTTGAGGGAACCAGTCCCTGAGGACACATGGGGCACAATACTTCGATCACACACACACATATACATACACACATACAAATACAGAAACATACACACTCATACACACATGCACACCTACATACACATACATTTACACACACATATACACATACATACAAAAATACACACACATAGATACCTTCCAATATACATATATACACACATACACACATACATACTCACATATATACACACATACCTACACACACACACACACACACACACAGAGTTCTGGACTCCGCAGTGTTCTGGCTTGTCTGTCCCTGCAGAAATCAGGGAGCAGTCAGTGCTCACCCCACAGTCCTCAGAGTCAGGATCTGCAGGAGGCAGAACCTCCCTGTGCAGAGACAGCAGTGACAGTGACATACAGCACGTCCCAGTGTCACAGCAGGCAGATTGCTAGATATGAGCAGAGAAAGGGGGACACAGACCAAAACGCAGTAATTGTGCAGAAAGGAGGGGCACAGGCCAAAGGCAGGAAACCATACATCAGGTAAGCACCAGGGGTCCCAGGGCAGAGGAAGTAAAGCAGGAACCTTTGGGCTGATAAGTGGTCACATCTTTTGGGGTGATGAGTGAGTGGCCTGGAGAATGACAAAAAAATGGTCAGAAAAGGCAGCAATTTCCAGTGTCCAAATGTAACCATTTGCTCATTATGCCCTCATTTCCAAAAACTTAGCCTTGCAGATCAGAAGTACCCATCGTGCACCGACGCCATGACACTTCCCAACCAGACTAAATAAGATCACAAGTCCCTCCTCCCTTTGGGAAGGTGGAGCTGGGATGAGGGAACAGGGCCCCAAACCCTTCCCTCCCCAGTGAATATTCCTCCTATTCATTTTCACACCCTGTGTAATAACTTGCCAAGAAACACAGGGCAGCCGCTCACGTGAGCCTGCTGCTCTCCCCTTGACAGTGTACTATCCATCCCTTAATAAATCCTAACTTTGCTTTTTTTAACCACTATGTCTTGTCTCTCAATTCTTTCTGTGATGGGACAAGAAGCTGGAACGCCGGTAACATCCACCGGCAACACCAGTGTCGGGGACGGCCAGGACAGTCCGGGACCGCCTGCTCTGCTGGGGTGACTCTGATGCTCTAGGTCCCAGGGTGAGTCTCTCCTCCCCACCGGCAGCTCAGCCCTGCGACTACCTTTGGGTCCACGAAACGCACGAGGCCGCTCGGTGCATCTCTTCAGGGACAGCCACTTCTGAGCAGTGTGGGGACCTGACACACACCCTCCCCTGCACTCTCAAGGCTGGGCTGTCCCTCCCTCGGGCACCACCAGTGACACGTCCACCCAGGCAGACCTCTGCTCACACGTCCCCTGTCCCAGCCCAGAGTCAGAGGGCTGTCACCTCAGGGACCCGGCACCATTGTCTGTACTTCCCCAAACTCAGACCTGGGACACTGACGTGACTTCTGGGTCCTGTGGGCCGTGAGTAACAGGAATTCATCCTCCAGTGTCAGACATCCGTAGGTACAGTGTCTCCATCCTGAGTTGCTATACACAGAGCAGGTGTCACAGAGAAGATTGAACTTGACTGTATGTTGGGTCTGTCCTCTTTTGTCCAGTCTACATTCTCTGTCTTGCAGACCCAGAACCTTTGAAAAGGAATGTGGCCCACAGCTAGAAATGAAAATCTTAGCCCTTTCTCAAAGCTCTGCTTGCCAGGCTGGACCTTTAAGGATAATGCTTTTCATTCCCATGGAGATGAGAAGTTGCAGAGCAGAGAATCACATGTGTCTTGTGGGACCATTGCAGCACCATTGTGACCAGACCCACCTGGACAGCTCCACAAACACAGGATTATCGCAGCCCAGCTGGGGCCTGGCCGGCAAAGAGAAGCCTGCAATGAGAATCCTGCAACCACCAGCCACCCCCATCCCCTTGTGGCAAAAAAGAAGCCTGAATTCTAACTCGGGTAAATGGTCCTTTGGGGCCCTCATCCAACATCTTCACCTGCTGGCTTTCCAAATACAGTCGCTATGCTTTGCCCCAAGGCTCTCTTCCCCACTTACTGGCCTGTCATTTGCACACAGTTGGGGCCAGGGTACCAGCATCTTTGTGCATCACCTTCCAGTGTGCAGGGTCCTGGAGGCCTGGCTGCCTCCACTTAGATTTTAAGGGAGAAGCCCCAGGCCCAGGCAGAGAGGCTCTGTGCAGGGGAGGCCTGAGCAGAGCAGCTGCAGGATCTCCTGCTGAGCTGTGGGTGACAGTGCCACCCCAGTGGGCCTGGGGGCCTGAGGATCAAGCAAAGAGAATTACTCTCAGCCAGGGGGATTTATTCTGCTCACAGCTCTGACTACACACTTGCCTCGGGGAGTCATGGCCCAGGTAACGTCCAGGCAAGACAGACAGCCTCACGCCAGGAACAAGTCTGCAAATAAAAATCACATGCAATGCTCCCACGACATAGTAAAGGGACAGCTGGGGAGGGGAGGGTCAGAATTCCAACAATTGGATTCTGCGAGACGAGCTCTGGGGCATCCCTGTCAGGGTCCTGATCCCTGTTCCAACCCCTCACTCACTGGACAGAACTTTCCTTTTGGGCGGAAGAGGAAGATGGGAAGGGTGAGCCTCTGTCCTGCTCTGTTCTTATGCTGTGTGCACAGGGGATCGGTGACCCTACTTTCTACCCCTTGTAATCTCCACCTCTCCTCCAGGGTGTGAGTCAGAGTGTGTTGAGTCAGCCGCCCACAGTATCTGGGTCTCTTAATTATATATGTAATACGTAAAATTTTATATATTTCATAAAAATGTGTAGTAAATTAAATTTACATATTTATTAAAACAATATGTTATATATATACATAAAACTACATGCATTGTTTATATGTGTAATGTTTTAAAATTAATACATTTACTAAAATATACTGTATATCATATATATACATTTAACAGTGTATTTTATATAAGCATATATAAGATATTGTTTATTATAGTTTATAGTGTTAAGTAAAATATATACTATATAATGGATAGATATAGAAATATTTTCTATTATATGTTACATATTGCACATTCTATATTACATGTTAATAATTGCACATCTTGTTTATATTAATAACTGCTTGTCATGGGGGCTCCCATTCTTTCTGCGACTTTGTCTCCCTGATTACAGGGTCCTTGGTCAGACTGTGCTACACCTTCCACCATGTCCCAAGTCTGCATCTCTGTGTGTGTGTGTGGTGGGGGGGTTCTGTGCGTGCATCTGAGAAATGAGTGAGCAGACATTTCTCTAGCACTAAGTCCAAGCTGGAAGGCATCATGGTAACATTCTAGGAAACACACAAAGAGCTCTTACTAGGACTTAAAATAGAAGGCACAGAGACCAATCTAATTTACTGGTTCTAGAAAACACAGGAAAACTGCCCAACAGAAGCCACACCAAATTTGAAAATTTTGGCTGAAGGTTATTTTTGCACAGAGACAGAAAAGTTCCTCAAAGTCAGAGTTGAATCCAGCAGATGTCAAGAAAAATTCTCCGGGACCCCAGAGATGATTTGGGCTGAGGCCAGGGTCTCTGGGGAGTCTCTGTGAGGGGGAGAACATGGACTGTGGATGGAGAGCAGATGTGAAGAGGTCTTAAACCACAGGTCAGATGCCCCTTTGAGGGAGAGAGACGCGGAGGTTTCAACGCGGATTCCTGACCCACTGCAGGAGAAGAAGATGCCGTCCCTGGACACCACGCTGGGGAGCTCACTGGAGCTCTAGGTGGTGGGGGCAGAGGCATCAGCCTGGTCTTTCACATCCAAGGAGCCCAGCCCAGAGAAAGCTCTTACCGGTCCGACAGCATCACCCAGAGCCACCAGGGGGAGCTGTTCTCTGTTCCTCCCTCACTGTGCTGGGCTCCTGGCCCCATGGTCCTCTGCCATATGCCATCTGCAAACCCTCAAGTCAGCGCTGGCTCCTCATTGCAACCCAGACCTTCCCCCCAAGGAAAGCACTGAGTTCCACTCTGGTGCCTTGAGGAAACTCCAGACAATTTAGAAAGTTGGCTCAGGGCTCCCTCCAGAAGTCAGGAATCCCTGCTGGCAACGGTAGAGAATTCCAGTTTTGTTTTATTAGACAGTGCAAGCTATCATAAGTTCATGCTGACTTTGTCATCTTTTCTTCTGAAACCTGCAGTTAAACGGATGAGACTGCATATAATAGATCATTCTTCAAAAAATGCAGGTTGTCACCCCCAGCCTGGCTCTGCAGCTCTATGTGTCCCTTCTCCAGCCCTGGTCCGACCTCTGCTGCTCCTGGTACCGGGTTGAGAACTGAGTCAGGGGAGACCCCTGTCCCCTCTCACCCGAGGCACAGGCTCTGTGACTTCTCAGTGGGCTCACTGCTGGAGGAGGAGGGACAACTTAGCTCCTCCGAAGAAGACAAGCAGGGATTTCACAGAGGAAGGGAGACCTGTCCCAGGGATGGGGGTAGCTGTGGGCAGGACTAGATTTCTGGGCCGAGGAAGAGAGGATCCCACTGTCTCCTCCTTCAGCCCTCAGGCTCTGCAGGGAAGATATTTAGGACTGAGGTCACAGGGGCGGGGGGAGTACATTTGGTGACAGGGGTCACCCCCATCACTCAGTGCCTCATCACAATGCCTTATGCCCCGCATCTGCTCCCTCTAGACCTCCCCTAGCAGACATCAGGTGACACTGGGCAGGGAGAGGGAGGAAGCTGACCTGCATGAAGCCCCTTCTCCTCTGAGTCAGTCCGGGAGGGAAGAAAAGGCCCGAGGACCCCACAGTTCAGCCCAGGATGCTGAGGAGCTGCATCCCGGGAACATCCCCACCATGGCCTCTATGGTGCTTCTGCTCGGGCTCCTTGCTCATGGCTCAGGTCAGGGGCCAGGACGCTCCATCTTTGAGGGGCGCTTAAGCCAGAGGTCAAGGTGACCCTGCTCCCCATAACCACCCCTGTCTCTCTCCTGTCAATTTTAGAGGTGGATTCTAAGACTGTGGTGACCCAGGAGCCGTCCCTGTCAGTGTCTCCAGGAGGGACAGTCACCTTCACCTGTGGCCTCAGCCCTGGGTCTGTCACTATCAGTGACTACCACAGTTGGTACCAGCAGACACCAGGCCAGGCTCCCTGAGCTCTTATCTACAGCACAAGCAGCCACTACTCTGGGGTCCCCAATCAATTCTCCGGATCCATCTCTGGAAACAAAGCCGCCCTCACCATCACGGGGGCCCAGCCCGAGGACGAGGCCGACTATGACTGTGCTCTGCACACAGGTAGTTACACTAACAGAGTGATGTAACTTCAGGGGAAGTGCTACCAAAACCTCCCCCTGAGCTCAGAGGGCTCAGCCCTGAGGGGCAGGAGAGGAAGAGGGAGGGTGAAATGTCAGCACCACAGGGGAGGGGGTGCTGGGCCCCCATCTCCTGCCCAGGGGTTCCAGGCCATGTGCCTTCTCCAGCCTCCCCCAGAGTGTGTCCATCACTCCTAGGGGTTCCCCTCTCCCCCAGTATGATGGTGACCGGACTCAGCTCCAAATTCTATCTAGTCGCTGTGAGACTCAGGAATCCAGCACCACCAGGATGACCTTCCCTGTTGTCCTTGCTGATCTCTGGCTGGACAATTATACTCCCTGCACGGCGCCTTCAGCAGGGGTCCCAGCAGTGCTGGCAGGACCTGGGTTCCCACCCTCCTGAATGAAGTGAGCCGGGCCCTGTCATCTCTTGAGGAGTGTTGGGGGTCCAGATTGCATAGTGGCCATCTTATTAGAGCATCGAGCCAGAGCCAGGCAGGTCATCGGTGTGGTCAGCTGTCCAGTTCTCCACCCAGGATTCTGGCAGCACAGGGGGAGCTGGGCTTTCTCCCCATCCCTCAGTATGAGACTGAGTGAGGGAGACAAGGTAGGTTGCTCTGCATGCCTGTCCCCCTGCTGGGGACTGTGGAGCCAGTGAGGACTGAGCCCTGAACCCACCTGGATTAACAGGACTGAACCCCGGATGGGGGCAGGGATCAACACTGCAGTGCCCCTCCCTCTCTGGTGTCCCTGACGCCACGGAGCCCAGTGGGCCGAGCACCCGCCCACTGCAGCAAAGCAGCCCCTCTCAGCCTGGGTTCCCTCCCTGAGGTCAGCAGGGCTGGCAGGCGTTTGGTACCCATGCCCCCTGGATGTGATGAATTGTTGACCACAGCTGCCCCATGGTTCCTGGGAGAGAGTCAGTGGCACAGAGCAGTGGGGTCAGGACCCCACTTTGTTGGGACAGTGGATGTGAACACACCCCAGTCTTCTGCTGCAGGATGATCCCTGATCAGTGAAGAGTAAATGGGACTCAGAGTTTTTTTTTTTTTTTAACATTTTTTAATTGTGTTATAGTCATTTTACAATGTTGTGTCAAATTCCAGTGTAGAGCACTATTTTTCAGTTATATATGAATATACATATATTCATTGTCACATTTTTTTTCTGCTGTGAGCTACCATAAGAGCATGTATATATTTCCCTGTGCTATACAGTATTATTTTGTTCATCTGTTCTAAATTTTGAAATCCCAGTCTGTCCCTTCCCACCCCCCGCACCCTTGGCAACCACAAGTTTGTACTCTATGTCTATGAGTCTGTTTCTGTTTTGTATTTATGTTTTGTTTGTGTGTTTTTTTTTTTAAGATTCCACATATGAGCCATCTCATATGGTATTTTTCTTTCTCTTTCTGGCTTACTTCACTTAGAATGACATTGTCCAGGAGCATCCATGTTGCTGCAAATGGCGTTATGTTGTCTGTTTTTATGGCTGAATAGTATTCTATTGTATAAATATACCACTTTTTCTTTATCCAGTCATCTGTTGTTGGACATTTAGACTGTTTCCATATCTTGGCTATTGTAAATAGTGCTGCTATGAACACTGGGGTGCAGGTGTCATTTTGAAGTAGGGTTCCTTGTGGATATATGCCCAGGAGCAGGAATTCATGGGTCATATGGTAAGTCTATTCCTAGTCTTTTGAGGAATCTCCATACTGTTTTCCACAGTGGCTGTACCAAACTGCATGCCCACCAGCAGCGTTGGAGGATTCACTTTTCTCCACAGCGTTTCCAGCATTTGTCATTTGTGGACTTCTGAATGATGGCCATTCTGACTGGTGTGAGGTGATACCTCATTGTAGTTTTGATTTGCATTTCTCTGATAATTATTGATACTGAGCATTTTTTCATGTGCCTATTGATCATTTGTATGTCTTCCTTGGAGAATTGCTTGTTTAGGTCTTCTGCCCATTTTTGGATTGGGTTGTTTGTTTTTTTCTTATTAAGTTGTATGAACTGCTTATACATTCTGGAGATCAAGCATTTGTCGGTTTCATTTGCAAACATTTTCTCCCATTCTGCGTGGGATTTTTTTTTTTAACTTATGGTTTCCTTTGCTGTGCAGAAGCTTGTAAGTTTAATTAGGTCCCATTTGTTTATTCTTGCTTTTATTTCTATTGCTTGGGTAGACTGACCTAGAACATTTTTGAGGTGTATGTCAGGTAATGTTTAGCCTATATTTTCTTTTAGGAGATTTATTGTATCTTGTCTTATGTTTAAATCTTTGATCCATTTTGAGTTTATTTTTGTTCATGGTGTAAGGGAGTGTTGTAGCTTCACTGATTTACATGCTGCTGTCCAGTTTTCCCAATACCATTTGCTGAAGAGACTGTCTTTATTCCATTGTGTATTCTTGCCTCCTTTGTCGAAGATTAGTTGACCAAAAGTTTGTGGGCTCATTTCTGGGCTCTCTATTCTGTTCCATTGGTCTATATGTCTGTTTTTGTACCAATACCATGCTGTCATGATGACTGTATCTCTACAGTATTGTCTGAAGTCTGGGAGAGTTATTCCTCCAGCCTCTTTTTTTTTTTTTCTTTAGTAATGCTTTGACAATCTAGGCCTTTTGTGGTTCCATGTAAATGTTATCATAATTTGTTCTAGTTCTGTGAAATATGTCCTGGGTAATTTGATAGGGATTGCATTAAATCTGCAGATTGCCTTGGGCAGTGTGACCATAACAATATTGATTCTTCTAATCCAGGATCATGGGATATCTTTCCATTTTTCTAAGTCTTCTTTAATTTCCTTCATCAATGGTTCATAGTTTTCTGTGTATAAGTCTTTCACCTCCTTGGTTAGATTTATTCCTAGGTATTTTATGACTTTGGGTGCTATTTTAAAGGGGATTGTTTCTTTACTTTCTTTTTCTGTTGATTCATTGTTAGTGTAAAAAATGCAACTGATTTTTGAACGTTAATCTTGTAACCTGCTACCTTGCTGAATTCTTTGATTATTTTGTGGAAATTTTAGGGTTTTCTATATATAGTAACATGTCATCAGCATATAGTGACACTTTTACGGCTTCTTTTCCAATTTGGATCCCTTTTATTTCTCTCTCTTGCCTGATGGCTGTGGCTAGGACTTCCAAGACTATGTTCAATAGGAGTGGTGATAGTTGGCAGCCTTGTCTTGTCCCAGATTTTACTGGGGAGCTTTTGAGTTTTTCACCGTTGAATAATATGCTGGCTGTAGGTTTGTCATATATAGCTTTTATTATGTTGAGATATGTTCCCTCTATACCCACTTGGGTGAGAGTTTTTATCATTAATTGGTGTTGAATTTTTTTTCAAATGCTTTTTCTGCATCTATTGAGATGATCATGTGGTTTTTCTCCTTTCTCTTCTTAATGTGATGTATTCCATCGATTGATTTGTGTATTCTGAACCACCCTTGTATCCCTGGAATGAACCTCACTTGATCATGATATATAATCTTTTTATGTGCTGTTGGATTCTATTTGCTAATATTTTGGTAAGGGTTTTTGCATCTATCTTCATCACTGATATTGGTCTGTAATTCTCTTTTTTGGTGGTGTCCTTGCCTGGTTTTGGTATCAGAGTGTTGGTGGCTTCATAGAATGAGTGTGGGAGTATTCCCTCCTTTTCAGTCTTCTGGAAGAGTTTGAGAAGGACTGGTACGTGTTCTTCTTTGTATGTTTGGTAGAATTCCCTGGTGAAGCCGTCTGGTCCTGGATTTTTATTTGTAGGGAGGATTTTTCATTGCTAATTCGATTTCATTTGTAGTGATCATTTTGTTCAAGTGGTCAGTTTCTTCTTGATTCAGTCTTGGTGGACTGTAGGTTTCCAGAAACTTGTCCATCGCCTCTAGGTTATCCATTTTGGTTCCGTATAGTTTTTCATAATATTCTTGTATGCTATTCTGTGTTTCTATGTTATATGTTGTAATTTCTCCATTTTCCTTTCTTATTTTGCTGATTTGTGCTCTCTCTTTTTATTTCTTTGTGAGTTTGGCCAGAGGTTTGTCGATTTCATTTACTCTTTCAAAAATCCAGCTTTTGGTTTGATTGATGTTTTTCTGTGTTCTTTTAAATCTCTATTTTATTTACTTCTTCCCTGGTCTTTATTATTTCCTTCCTTTTGCTTTTTTTTTCCCTCTTCTTTTTCTAATTATTTTCACTGGTGAGTTAGATTGTTTATTTGAGATTGTTCTTCTTTTTTGTGGAAGGCTTGTATTGCTATAACCTTCCCTCTTAGCACTGCCTTTGTTTCGTCCTATAAATTTTGTGTGCTTATGTTGTTTTTTTTTTCATTTGTCTAAATGTATTCTTTAATTTCAAATTTGAGTTCATCATTGACCTATTGGTTTTTTGATAGCATGTTGTTTAATCTCCATGCTTTCCTTTTTTTCTCCTTTGTTTCTCTGTAGTTGACTTCTAGTCTCATGGCATTGTGGTCAGTAAAGATGCTTGAGATAATTTCTATCTTTTTAAAATTGTTGAGGCTTCTTTTATGCCCACGTACATGATCAATCCTAGAAAATGTTCCATGTGCACTTGAAAAGAATGCATGTTGTATTTTGTGGGGGTAAATGCTCTGAAAATATCCACCCAATCTAATTTTTCTATTGTATCATTTAATTTTTCTGTTGCCTTATTTATTTTCTGTCTGGAAGATCTGTCTAGTGATGTTAATGTGGTGTTAAAATCTCTGACAATGATTGCATTCCCATCAATTTCCCTCTTTATCTCTGTTAGTAATTGTTTTATGTACTTGGGTGCTCCTATATTGGGTACATATATATTAATGAGTGTAATAGCCTCATCTTGTATTACTCCTTTAACCATTATAAAGTGTCCTTCTTTATCTTTCTTTGTGGCCTTTGATTTAATGTCTACTTTGTCTGAAATCAGTACTGCAACACCTGCTTTTTTGGCTTTTCCATTCGCATGGAATATCCTTTTCCATCCTTTCTCTCTAAATCTGTATGTGTCCTTCTCCGTAAAGTGGGTCTCTTGTACGCAGCATGTTGAAGGTTCTTGCTTTATTATCCAGTCTACCACTCTGCGTCTTTTGACTACAGCATTTAGTCCATTAACATTTACAGTAATTAATGATGTGTGTTTATTGCCATTTTGAACTTACTGTTGCAGTTGATTTTGTATTTCCTCTTTGTACCTTTCTTCTTCCTTTTGTGGTTTGGTAATTTTCCTTTGTATTTTGTTGGATTTCATTTAGTTTTAGTGACTCACTTGTAAGTTTTTGGCTTGTGGTTACCCTTTTTTTTGTAAGTCTATTAGCCCATTACTATAATTGTTTGTGTTAAACGGATAGTAATATAATCTCAAACCCATCCTACCGAGAACAAAAAATTTAAAAATGAAAAAAAATACTCTTATTTCCTTGCTTCACTCTCCCTCTCTTAATGATTTAGGTATCTTCTTTTATGATTTTGTGTTTATTCTATTTGTAATTCATGATAGTTTTCAGCTTTTCAGTTATGAGTTTCTCATTTTTGTAGCATCCTGTTGCTTTTCTAGTTAGAGTAGACCTGTCAATATTTCCTTTAGCATGGGTGTAGTGTTGTAAACTCTCTAGATTTTTCTTGTCTGTGAAATTCTTTATGTCTCCTTCTATTCTAAAGGATAGTCTTGCTGAATAAGGTATCCTAGGCTGCATCATTTTTTCATTCAGGACTTTGTATATATCTTGCCACTCTCTTCTGGCCTGTACTGTTTGGGTAGAGAAATCAGCTGAGAGCCTTGTGGGTGTTCCCTGTAACTCACTGTTTTTTTGTTCTCTTGCTGCCTTAGGATCATTTCTTTATCCTTGACTCTGGCCATCTTGATTATGATATGTCTTGGTGTGGGTCTGTTTGGGTTCTTTTTGTTTGGGGCCCTCTGAGCTTTCTGTACTTTGATATCTGATTCCTTCTTTAGTTTTGGGAAATTTTCAGTTATGATTTCTTCAAACACCTTTTCAATCCCCTTTGTTATTTCTTCCCCTTCTGGAACCCCTATTATGCGTAGATTGGCGTGTTTTATGTTATCCCATAGGTCTCTTATATTGTTTTCATTGGTTTTTATTTGTTTTTCTCTCAGCTGTTCTGATTGGATGTTTTCTGTTGTTCTGTCTTCTAGGTCCCTTATTTGTTCCTCTGCATTATCTAGCCTGCTTTGTACAGCCTTTAGATCAGCTCTCATTTCAGCAAATGAGTTAACCAATTCTACTTGGCTCTTCTTTATATCTTCAGTTTTATTCTTGACATGTTTTATATCTATAAGCACTATCTCTTTTAGTTCCTTCAGTGCTTTGATCACTCCTTTTGTGAAATCTTGATCTAGCAGAACATCAATGTCTATTTCATTGATCGTTCTTTCAGGGGATTTCTCTTGCTCTTTTAATTGGGAGTGGTTCCTCTGCTTCTTCATATTGCTGATATCTCTCTGGCACTGTGGCTTAAGGAGTATCAGTTATCTATTGTGGTCCTTAAGGACTTTATTTATTTATCTATCTAAAGCCTATGCAAGGTTAAAGCTTAAAAAAGAGAGAGAGAATTTTAAAAGAATGGAAAAAATAAGGTTTGAAAACAGTGTATAATCAATAAGAGAAGAGCAATTTGAAACAGAATAGCAATTGAGTTGACACATCTATCACAAACCTTTAAAAAAGGAGAAAAGATCAGAAAACAATACCTGAAACCTGTGTATAATCAATAACTAGATGTCAAGACCAAGAAAAATACAAGTGAAACGAGGTCGATTTTTAAAGATAATAATAAAAAAAGATTTTAAAGGAAAAATTTTAAAGGGATTAGAAGTGGAGACATATACAATTGTTTAAAAAGTAAAATTTTTAAATGTAATAGAAAATGGAACAGATTTTAGAAAAGAGCAAACAAGAAAGAATTTTGAAAGAAGGGAGGGAAAAAAGGTTTGAAAACAGTGTAGAATCAATAATAGAAGAGCAAGTTGAAGCAGAATAGCAATCGAGTTGAGACATATTTTAAAAACCTTAAAAGAAGGAGAAGAAATCAGTAACAGGAGATCAAAACCAACAGAATGAAAATGAAATGAGGTGCATTTTTAAAAATAATAATAATAAAAAGGTTTTAACAGTAAAATTTTAAAGGGATTAAAACAGTAGACGTACGCAATTGTTTAAAAAGTAAAGATTAAAAAGGTAATAGAAAATAGAACAGATATAAAAAAATTTTTAAAAAAAGGAATGTTTTCTCCCGGTGACTGTGCTCTTGATGATTTTATCAAGAAGTCTTTCTGTCTTTGCCCTGTGTCGCAAACTTAGCTTGCTGCTTCCAGAAGCCCTCCGTCTGTGCCATCATCTGTACTGCTCCCAGTGCCTGTCGGCAAGCAGATGGTGCCCCCTCCCAACACTGGGTCGGGTGCTGAGCTCTTAACCTGTAGACAGGTGTGTCACTCCCCCTCTTGATGCCACAGTCAGTTGCTGTGCTCAGGAGAGGTAGGTGGGTGGCCTCCCGCCCTCTCCTGGCACTGGTAGCTCCCCTGCTCTGTGCAGCTGCCTGCTCTGCCTCTGCAGGCCCTCTGAAGGCAGGCTCGGGGAAGATCGCGGAACAGCCCTGCACATGCTCCATGACAAAACTCAGCTCCTTGTTTTTCTTGGCAGCGCAAGTTCTCTGAAGTGCCAGAGCATAAAGATCCTATCTGCCTTGGGCTGCAAACAAGTCTCTATCCAGCCTAGGAGGTTGGGGAGCCCCCAGGTGCGGATTCAGGTGTCAGAACCGTCCCTGCCTGGGCAGTGTGCACAGGAGGGTATGGCAGCTGTGGCTGTGACCTGCCGCTCTACTACCGAGGAGACAAAGGCTATGGCGCCCCTCCCCCCAGGGCATACCTGCACTGTTGCTTCGCTATTTTTTTTCATAATTTGTGGGAGGGCCCTGGTTGTTCTGCTCTGTATCCCCTCCCACCCACTGCTCATAGCACCCTGCAGTCCCCTGAGGCTGTCTCAGTACATCTGTCCCAGTCCTCCGCCAAGGTCGGGCAGCCTGTCCCGCCCCATAGCTTCCAGCTCGCGTCTCTGGCTGGGTGTCATAGGGACCCTTTGTGCCTGTTTAACTTAATTCTGTCAGTCAAGGTCTGCTCTGTACAGATCTGAGCCTCAGAGGCTCCCCCTCCGTCCTCTGACCTCTTTGTTGGAGAGGGGGAGATTCAGCAAATGGGTGTCATTCATCCTTAGCCACTCTCTCCCCGTGGGACAGGTCCCACACTGTTTTGCTTTTTCTTCTTTCTTTTCTCCTCTTCTCCTACCAGATTCGTAGCGTCTTTGTCTTTTGAAGAGGGTGATGCTCTGTTGGAGTTCAGCAGGTGCTCTGGTTGGCTGGGTGGGTCCGTGGATGTGAGTTTTGGTGTATTTGTGGGAGAGGGTGAGCTACGAGCATCTCTCTATTCCGCCATTTTGGCCCCTCTCTTGGGACTCAGAGTTTCTTGATGTCTCCTCCCCAAAGTTCAGAATCCAGTAAAAGTGTCACTTGTCATATCAACAACCAGGAAAATAAATCTTGATGTGAAAACAGAATCCATTTTCAGCAATACTGAGATGACTCGATGATGACATATGTTTAGGGAACATCATCAAAACTCTGGATAAACAGGTATAGATACTGGGAGCAAAAGGAGCAGGAGGTGAACTCAGGTAGAAATAGAACCAGGAGAACAAAGTGGATGGAAAAACACACCTGAAAATCAACAAAGGAAAATAAAAAGAATGTCTCTGCATGTGCTGAAAAGCATGTAATGCACATTATTTAATTTGTTTATCAGATTATTGAGTGATGGACTATTATTAGGAAGAAAAAAGGGCTGCCATCCCTTCTGCGTCATTTCCACCACCATGAACATTCCCGCGAGCGTCACCAGGGGGCGCTGTGGGTCTGCTAAGAACCCACCAAGGCTGGGCTCTATCAGGCTCCTACTGCCAGGGCCTACACCCGGGCTCACTGGCCGGAGCTGGACGTGGGAGCAGGTACTTCCTCTCAGGGGACAAAGTCCGAGCTCCGACCTCCGCAGGCCCTGCCTGTGTGTGGAGCTGCCACATTGGGGGAGGACCCAGCAGTGGATAGTGAGTAAGCTCCTGTCCCCATCTGGCCCCAACCCCCTTCCCCAGGAGCAGAGGAGGAGGAGAGGGGACCCCGGGAACCAGCGCCGCCCCCTCCTGTTCCTCTCAGCCTCCCTGGCTTCTCCTCTGACTTTTCTTCGAGCTCCTCCTTTGCGCTTTTGCAGTTCCTCGTGGTTTGTCCTCTGGGCAAAGAGGTTGGGGTGGCCATTGTCCCTGCACCTGCTCCCCTCCCCCCAGGTGCCTGGTCACCTGCTGATGAATCTGCCCTGTGCAGTGTCCCATGAAGATCTGGGGGAGGGGTTCTGGGACCACCCATGGCCTGGGTGTTGCCCTCTGCTCAGGGATCCTAGCTGGGATTCCACCCTCCCCGTGGACACATACAGATACCAGCCCCTGCCCACCCATTGACCCCTCAGGCAGAGGGACCAGGGAGGGATCAGAGAGCTCGGGAGCAGTTGCATGCCTGGCACCTTCCTCTTTCAGAGTATGAAGAAAGGGAGAGACCTAGAGATGCTCTGCTCAGCTGCGAGGCCACAGAAGACAGAACCCAGTGACCATCCCCACCATGGCCTGGCCCCCTCTGCTCCTCACCCTGCTGGCTCACATCACAGGTGACTGGATGAGGGACAGGGGAGGGGGCCCTGAGACAACACCTGGGCCTCATGTCCTCTTCTTGTGTCTGGACCCCAGAATCAGCATCTCTGTCTCTCCTGCTTGCAGGGTCTTGGGCCCCATCTGTGCCGACTTAGCCACCTTCTGTGTCTGGATCCTCGGGCCAGAGGGTCACCATGTCCTGCACTGGAAGCAGCAGCAACATCGGGTGTGGTAATTATGTGCACTGGTTCCAACAGCTCCCAGGAACGGCCCCCAGACTCCTGATTTATGATGTTAACTGTCGAGCCTCAGGGGTCCCTGACCGATTCTTTGGCTCCGAATCTAGCAACACAGTCTCCCTGAACATCAGTGGGCTCCAGCCTGAGGACGAGGTGGACTATTACTGTGCTGTGGAAATGAGTAGTCATCTTTATGCAGTGATGGAAACCCCTGGGGAGCTCCTGCCTAACCCTGCTCATATGCTCAAGGGCTCAGACCTGAGAGTCAGGGCTACTTACCTCCAAGTGAATTCAGCCAGAAAGAGGAAGATAAATACCATATGTTATCTCTCCTGTGTGCAATCTGAAAACAAGGACACAAATGAACTTATCTACAAAAGAGAAACAGACTCACAGACCTAGAGATCAAATTTATGGTTACCAGGGGCTAAAGTGGGTGGGAAGGAATGAACTGGGAATGCGAAATTTTTGCCTCTTGTGGAGCTATGGGAATGCTAGCTGTCTCGATTGTGCTGGTGGTGTCACTGGTGTGTACATCTGTCATCATTCATCAAATCGTGCATCTGAAACGTGCATAGTCCCCTGCACAGGAATCATACCACATAAATGTGTTTAAAAAGAAAGTTGATCCCGCACCCAGACCCAGACACATCCTCTATCCTTCTTCCCATACCAAACGCTTATAGTCACTGCTTAACGACTATCGTAAGGAAAAGGAGCATTTTGGAAAGTTCACCTTCACTGCTGCCCACGAGACAGTTCATGCTCTCCTGATACCTATTCACCAGACTTCCCTCCTCTTCCATTTTGAGCATCACTTCATTATCTCTGACAAGGTTTACGTTTTAATTGTGTAAATTTGAAACAAGTCTAAACTGTATTATTATGCATGTGGTAGATTTTTAAAGAAATATTAATTTTGGACAGTGTTGCTCTCTGAGAAGTTTGACAGTCAGTTTATATCACCAACTGGGCTCAAAGCTCAGTCCATGGCCTGTGTATGTCCCTGGACCGACAGTGACCAGACAACAGCCCACAGCGACCCCCCACAGCCCCGCCTCAATCACTACTACCACTAGAGCCAGTTTGACCTGGGAGCAGCAGGAGACACTGTGGGTCCCCCCAGGTCCTGCACAGTGGGATCCCCTGTTGTGTAAACCCCCAGACTCCCTAGGGCTGGAGTGTAGGGGCTTGTGTTTGTTTTGGGGGTTCAGCAGTGTGTCCTCTCTGGGCTGGGCAGGATCTCTGCTTACAGGTAACTGTGGGTCAGCAGCCTCTTCCTCCTGGTTTCTCCAAAGGGGTCAACTCTGAATCTCACCCACCTGGGCTCAGTTTCCAAAACTCAGCCATCAAAGGAGGGGAGTTGAAAAAGGCCTTGACTGTGATTGGAAAAATTATAACCCCAACCACCACAACACAGTTGGGTTGGAGACAGGGCCACTGAAACAGCTGCCAGGCCCCGTGTCCTCTCCTGACTTGCTCTGTGTGGGGCGGGATCCCCACTCAATGTACGGAAAGGACTGGCCTCCTCCACCTGGAGGAAGAGACACAGATGTGGGAGCCACAGCTCTGAGTGCAGAGCTGGGCTCAGAACAGCAGTGAGAATGGTCAGAGGCGCTGCTCCATCCCTGAGTGACCCCTGACCATCACGTCTGCTCAGCCGGATGATGGCGGGACTGCTTGGGGTACAAGGGGCTCCTGGAGGACGTGTTGGCAGGGCACTGGATGAGGTGGATGAGCACTGAAGGAGTCCATCTCTACACGAGCAGCTTTGGAATATAGCAGCAGGAAGAGGGAGGCTCCAGGTGGGGAGTCAGGTGGGTAGAGAGGACGGGGTAGGGTTCTGAGGGCATGTAGGACAGTGTGGGACATGCCTGCGGTGCCCTTCCCAACTGGGAAACCCCTCAGGGTTCCAGGAGTCCGGCCAGCTGTGTGTGCACTCGGTTCCATGGACCTGCCAGGACCCAGGGTCACTGAGAGCCAGGTTCCTCCTCCAGGGTCACTCATCTCCTCCTCCTATCTGTCTTCATGCCTGTGAGCACCCAGGGCAAGGAGGCTGGAGCTCTCAGACACCTGGTCTATTCGCATATGTAACCCCAACCGCTTGTGTAATTCAGGGAGATAAAGAGCTTGGGGAGCCTGATCTCCACACCAGAGCTTTAGGGGTCAGCGTCTGAGTTTCCACCATGACCTGGGCTCCTATCCTGCTCACCCTCCTCTCTCACCTCACAGGTGAGCCCCACCTTACCTTGGTGGCTGGGATGGGGGACTCCAGCTCTACTCCTCACCCCTCCCTCCTTCACCGGGAGTGGGGTCCTGCTCTCACACCCCTGTGTGTCCCCAGGCATGGCTGACTCAGCCCCAGTCAGTGACTGGGTCCCTGGGACAGACGGCCACACTCACCTGCACAGGAAACGTTCACAGTATTGGCAACAAGGGGCCAGCTTGGCTGCAGCAACACCAAGGCCAGGCCCCCAGACTCCTGACCCTCAGGAATAACCACCAGCCCTCAGGGCTCTCAGAGAGGTTCTTGGGCTCCAGGTCTGGCAGCATGGCCACCCTCAGCATCTCTGGGCTCCAGGCTGAGGATGAGGCTGATTATTACTGCTCAGCCTGGGACAGCAGCCTCAGCGCTTACACAGTGCTCCAGGCCAGCGGGGAAGTGAGACCTGAACCCTAAGCCTCCAGCCTTGCCTGGCCCCTGGGGCCTCACAGAGCATCGTTTACCCTCCCAGGATGAGACCGGGTCTGGGTCTAAATGGAAAACACTCAGCTGTCCAAGGCTCCACCCAGGATTCTGGCAGCACAGGGCAGTTAGACTTCCTCCCCATCCCTCAGTGTGAAACGGAGCGAGGGAGACAAGGCAGCCTAGTCTGCACTCCTGTCCCCCTGCTGGTGACTGTGGGGCCAGTGAGGACTGAGCCCTGACCCCCCTTGGCTTAACAGGACTGAAACCATGGTAGAGGCAGGTATGCACACGGCGGTGTCCCTTCCTTCCTTTTCTCCCTAAGGCCAGGAAGCCCAGGGGGCCGAGCACCTGCCCACTGCAGCAAGGCAACCCCTCTCAGCCTGACTTCCCTCAATGGGGTCAGCATGCCCAGCAGGGGGCTCTACCCAATGCCCCCTGGATGCGAAGGGGCTGGTGACCATAACTGCCCCATGGTCCCCGGGAGAGAGTCAGCAGCACAGAGCCATGGGGTCAGGGCCCCCTCTGCTTGGTCAGTGGCAATGAACACTCCCCTCAACTTCTGCTGCAGGATATCCCTGATCAACAAAGACTAAATGGGACTCAGAATTCCTTTTATCACCTCCCTAAAGTCCAGGATCCAGTACAATTGTCACTTGTCATATCAAGAACCAGGAAAATAGATATCGATGTGAAAACCGAATCCGTTGACATCAATACTGAGATGACTCAATGATGACATATTTTTCAGGAACAACATCAAACCCATGATGAACAGGTAAAGACACAAGGAACAAATGGAGCAGGAGGTGATCCGAGGTAGAAATAGAACCAAGAGAATAAGGTGGATGGAAACATAGACCTGAAATACAACAGAAGAAAATAAAAAAGAAACCTCTCAGCAGGGGTTCAAAGACATGTAATGCACATTATTATTTAATTTGTACATTTGATTATTGAGTGATGGATTTTGACTAGGAAGAAAAAAAGGGCTGCCATCCCTTCTGCATCATTTCCACCACCATGAACAATCCCTCGAGCATCACCAGGGGGCGCTGTGGGTCTGCTCAGAACCTGCCAAGCCTGGACCCCACCCAGAGGCTCCCAGTGACAGGGGCCCTACACCCGGGCACACTGGCCAGATCTGGACGTGGGAGCAGGTGCTTCCTCTCAGGGGACAAAGCCTGAGCCCTGACCTCTGCACGCCCCGCCTGTGCATGGAGTTGCCACCTGGGGTAGGAGCCAGCAGTGGATGGTGTGTGGGCTCCTGTCCCCATATGGCCCCAACACCATTCCCCAGAAGCAGAGGAGGAGGAAGGGGGAACCAGGGGACCAGCCCTTACCCGTACTGCTCCTCTCAGCCTCCCTGGCTTCTCCTCTATCTTTTCTTTGTGCTCCCCCTGCTGCCCTTCCGTCTGAATCATGACTTTCCTCCCAAACCCGTGCTCCTCTTCTTCCTACAACCCCCCACCCTGTGACCTCTCCAGTCATTCCCAAGGTCATTGTCAGAATCTGGTGACCTGTTCCCAGATCTTCCAGGAACCAGACACTCACTCCCTCTTCCTCCGCCTGGAACCTCTCAGATCCCTTCCTATCCGAGCGACCTCATGTCTCTGGACACCCAGGTTTTACCCCCGCTCAACCCTCCATGCTCCCCACATGTCCCCCCCTTTCCCAGGGAATCTAAGGAGTCCCTCCAGAAGCTAATGGATCCCACAGACACACCCCACTCATCCTCTCTGCCCATCAGATGAGGAGTCTCGTGGGAAGGGAACCCCGGCTTCCTAATGAACTGGGAATGGAGATCCCAGCTGAACTGTCTCTGTCCTCAGTTCTAGTACCATTGATTTCATGTGCACTGAGCTCAGGAGACACTGGGGTCTCTCGACTTGGAGAACAGACACCTGTCCCAGATCTCTGCTCAGGGGTCCCTGGGCCCAGCACTTGGTCCTCTCAGGGACCCTGGTGACCCTAGGGCCAGATCAGACTGTACACTTTTGCAGGCATGACACTGGATACAGGGGACACTCCATGCCCCGGGACAGGCATGGTTTGGCTGAATACAGGACCTAAGTTGCTTGAAGGGCCCTTGGTCCCGGGGTGAGGGGAGAAGAGAGCCAGGCAATGGTTACCTCAGCAGAGCTCGGGGGCGTCTGCACCATGGCTTGGACACTGCTCACCTACTCCCCCCCCCTCCTCCAGTGCACAGATCAGGATGCCCTCAACACCCTGACTCCCAGCTCTCTAACCCCCTGCACCACCCACAGGGAACATCCATCCTTGTCCTTCCTCTGGACATAACAGGCGTCTGTGTTTCCAGTCTCCCTCTCCCAGCCTGTGCTGACACAGTCGCCCTCTGCATCTTCCTCCCTGAGAGCCTCAGCCAAGTTCACCTGAACCCTCAGCAATGGCTACAGTGGTTGTTATGTGGACTGGTACCAGCAGGACCCAGGGAACGGCCCACAATTCGAGATGGGAGTCGGCACCAGCGGTGTTGTTGAATCCAAGGAGGATGGGGTCTCTGATCGCTTCGCAGGCTCGGGCTCTTGCCCAGAGTGCTACCTGACCATCCAGAACGTCTGGGAGGAGGCCAAGACTGACTACATCTGTGGGGCAGACCGTGGCAGCTACGTGTAACCCACAGTGACTACCCCAGAGTAGAAGTGACACAAAAATCCCACTGACAGCCCAGTCCCACCCCTCATGTTGCCCATCTCACAGTTCAGGGTACGCCTCTTGACCTCCCCTGAGAGTTTCCACCTTCCCAAGGATTTTCATAACTCAGCCTCTGTCAGTGAGGATGGTCTGTGCACAAACTACCTGGTTTCAGTCCACAGCGAATGTTCCCCTGGGTTGGAAAACATAAGCCAACGTGGACTGAATTCCAGTGAAATACGTACAGCCCTGAACTTCAAAGCTGCAAAACACCGTTCCTGGCATCCTTCACTTTTTCAGTCAGTACGACATTCAGGTCGCTGCCCACTGGGAAAAGTTACACAGAGATGAATCGACAAGACTGTGGTTGGATCGACTGCTTGTATGCACATGAGTTTTGGAACATGGAGGCTGGACGTGTCCTAAAGGGTGTCCTGGAAATGCTGGTGCTGTGGTGTATGTTAAAGTCATGGGTGAGGGGGTAGGCAGAGGGTGAGAGGAGGGGAGATTGAAGGAGGGAAATTATCCTGATGAGGGCTGATGGGGGAGTGATGGTGTGAGAGGCCCCTTAGTTTATCACCATGGATTTCTGTAATGTCAGTGATTTCCACGAAGACAGACATGCGAACAAGAAAGCCTCCACCCTTGCGCATTGTGATGCGTGTCTGCCCCAGGTTAACAGATCACCAAAGATGCCAAAATATGTGTTTCCACCCTGATCTCAAGTTTAAGCCTTTATCCTCCCAGCAGACAGAGGGGGCTGCTGTGATGTTGGGAAGGGACAGGAGCTCAGGTGTCACTGACAAAGGGAGGGAGGGGGTCCAGATGGAGGGGAGGGCCTGTCATTTGGGTTTGAGGGGGCGGAGCCAGATCAGGAAGGAACCTTGTGAGGCTGAGGGGTTGGGATTTTATTGAAACAGCAGTGGGGAGTCATTGAAAGGTTGAAGGCAGAGTTGACTTGAGCTAAAGGAGGGTTAACACCATCGTCCTGAGGAGAAGCGGGTGGTCCTGGTCACAGGACAGTTACTGAGTGAGACACCTGTGAGTCCAGACGATCATGGAGCATTTGCACAAAGGAAGCAAATTTGGATACAGGATATGGTGAGGACGTGATGGTTTCTGCATTTGACAGGCAGACATGGCCTTTCTACTGAAATAAAACAATGAGCAAGAGAACCCAGGTGTGGACATTTTTGTTTATAATACAGAAAAATTGTAGAATCTCTAAGACAGGGTCCTCACAAGAAATATGTGACATCACTGTGAAAAAAAAAACTCCATCTTAAGAATGCAATCCTCACACATGACAAATATATCACAAGTAGCTCTGATATATTTATACAATGGAATACTACTCAGCCATGAAATAGAATGAAATAATGTCATTTGCAGCAAGTTGGATGGACCTGAAGATCGTCATTCTAAGTGAAGTAAGTCAGAAGGAGAAAGATACCATAACACTCATGTGTGTTATCTAAAAACAGAAAAAAGAAGACATTAATGACTTTAATTATAAAACAGAAACAGACTCAAGTACAGAGAAAACAAACATGGTTTCCTGGGGGTAGGAATGGATAAACTGTGAGTTTAAGATTTGCAATATTAACTACTGTCTATAAAATAGATAAACAAGTTTTTTGTGTAGAGCACAGGGAACTAGATTCAGTATCTTAAAGTACCTATAGTGAAAAAGAGTATGAAAACAAATATATGTATGTGTGTATGACTGAAACATTATGCTGTACACACAACACTAACACATTGTAAACTGAATATTCCTCAATAAAAAGGAAAGAAATACATGACACATGCACTACTAAATGATATGCCTGCCGAACAATATCATTTCCACAAATCATGTTCAACTCCATCAAAAATCAGAAAGCATTGCATGAGTTTTGAAATAGCTGCTTTTTCCAGGTTTCAATAATGAGTTTTTGCTTCTTCATGAAAAATCCATATCTAAACCCTTTCCTCCAACAGCCCTACACATCCTTCAAAACAACTCACTGTCCCCTTGTCACTGGTGCACACGTGGGTCATTTAGCTTTTCTAGACTGTACTCTGGGGGGGAGCTATAACTTTTAATGGTTCCATATGCACAGCATTGCAGCTTCCATGGATCAGGACTCCATCTGAAAATGAAAACATTTTATAGGACGTAACTCAGCATAAAAGAACCGCAGAATCTGGGAAGGCGACCATGGGCCTGTGAATGGAGACAAGGACCAGGTGAGCTGCCCAACCACTGGGCCCTCAGGCCTCTGGTCCTCTGTGAGGTTGTGCCCCGTGAAGCAGGGGACGCTGTGGGTCTGCCCTGTAGTCCCTGCAAGGCTCCTCAGGGAGGAGGACTGAATCCCAGAGGCTGGGTCTGGGGGCAGGTCGTATGATCCTGATGGGGACTCAGCCATGTGTCCCCTTCAGTGGGCAGAGTGCCCTGAGCAGAGTTCCCTGTGGTCTCAGCAGGTGCCTGCTCCCAGGGTCTCCCAAGGAGTAGGCCATCCTCCATCCCACTGAGTCTGGGCTATGAGCTGGTCTCCAGCATAGGGGCTCAGGGAGGGGCTGGAGGAAACCCATTTGCATGGACCGCCCCTCCTCTGGCAGAGGCTGGCAAGAAAGGAGGCCCGGGGAAACCCAGCCCCAGCGTGGGGACCAGGGGGCTGTGAGCACCATGGCCTGGACTCCTGTCTTGCTCCTGCTTCTCTCTCACTGCACAGGTAGGGATGGGCCTTGGAGACCACATCTCAGTTCCCTGCCTGCAGCAGCCCTAGTGGCTCAGACTCTGGAAATGCTTCCTGCAGGTCCCTTCCCATCTACCCCTTGTGTCTGTGTTTGCAGGGACCCTCTCCCAGCTTGTGCTGACTCAGCCGCCCTCCCTCTCCGAGACTCCGGGAGCATCAGCCAGACTCACCTGCACCCTGAGCAGTGGGAACAGTGTTGGCAGCTATATTATAAGCTGGTACCAGCAGAAGGCAGGGAGTCCTCCCCGGTATCTCTTGAGCTACTACTCAGACTCAATTAAGCACCAGGACTCCGGGGTCCCGAGCCGCTTCTCTGGATCCAAAGATGCCTCGGCCAATGCAGGGCTTCTGCTCATCTCTGGGCTGCAGCCCGAGGACGAGGCTGACTATTACTGTGCTGCAGTGGACAGCAGCAGTAATGCTCACACGGTGCCCCAGCCCCACAGGGAAGTGAGACTAAAACCTCCCCTGTTCTCTCCCCGCTGGGCCGTCACTGCTGCTCTGCCTGGGACCAGGTCTCATTCAGGGTGACTTTCTGTTGTCACATCTTCAGGCAGCACCTGAGTTTCCTCTGAACAGGAAATCTCACACTGTCACAGCCTCTTCTTCATCTCACAGTTGAGATTGACCGTTGCTGTTGTATTTCACCCTGCTTGTGTTTCCATAGACAGACAGTACCTGCTCTGAGATGAAATCCTCCCCACGGAGATGTTATAAGTGACAGAAAGTGGTTGGTCCTGGCCCTGCCCCCCTCAGAGTCTATGAGTGACCCCAGGATGCTTCTTGTCTAAGAGCTTCAGTCTGAGGTCTGAGATCCAAAATCAACATGCAGAATTGAGCGGTAAAATACACACTGGCAATGAACCATCAGAAATTGACAATAAAATGTAAAAATGCCAATTAATGGCTTCAAACTAAGAAATAGGTAAGGATTATTCTGACAAATAAAATCCTCCCGACTCCGTCCAATGGCAGAGCCTCCTTGACCCCCGCAGGGCTCCTCCTGAGTGGGAGGGTGATGACCACTGTCACACAGCTGAGCACAGCCTGCGTGGGCCAGTACTCCAGTCCCTGAGACCAGAGATGGGCATCTGCCCCCCATTGTCTCCAGTGTGACCTCTCAGTCCCTGCTCCCGCTGTGGCCAACACCAGCTGTGGTTTTGGAATCTGCCGTCACTTCAGCTACAAGAACCAGAGAGAGTGATGTTCTGGAGTCAGTGTGATTCCTGAATGGTTTGAAAATTACCTCCTCTCTTACTGGTCTTCCAGTGACAAATCATTTTTCACCAGTATCTAGAGTAGCCCCCCTCGTGCTGGCTGGGGAGGACAAGGAGGAGACAAGTCCTGCCCGTGGGACCCAGGGCACCAGGTCCTGCTCTGGCCAGTCCCCACGTGTCCCATGAGCCTGACCCAGGCTCTGCTGCTGAGCCCTGGGCTCTGAGACCTTCATGAAGCAGAATCTCTGTGCAGGTGGGAGGAACTCCTGGTTGCCAAGGTGCAGGAGACCCTCCCTTCCCATGGACGACCAGCTACTCTCCCGAGTTTACCTCCATTGTTCTAATTGTCTCCCACTCTGATTTCTGTTTTGTTTTGCTTTTATTGGGAGGTTGTTTAAATGGATCTCAGTTCATTGGAGTCTGAAATCTATAATCCAATCCTCATTATCACACAGAACCTCAATATTACAGGAATGTTTCTAGAACCTTTTCTTCTGTCTTCAATGCCAGTCTATGGAGGACTTTACTGAAAATACATAAGGTTCCCTGGGGGATGGGTAACAGCTGGGGAGGCCACTAGGGTCAGAAGACAAGGAAGCACCTCTCAGTAATTAACTGATTAAGTCATTAGTTACAGATGATTATAATAATGACTTATCCTCAATCCTCAAACTGAAAACAATTATAAAATTAGACCAAAATGGAAAAAAAATCATGACTCCATCCCAAATTCAGAATAGAAAAGAACGAATCCTGAGCTGAGCAATCAAAGGGCAAATGAAACCTGAGGTGCAGCATGGGAGGACACTGTGTCTCTACCATGTTGTGTTCTAGGGGTTAAGAGAGCCATCAGAGGCCTGTAATTGGGTCCTGGGGGTGGGGATCTAACAGGTGTCCCTCACAACAACACCACCACCAGGAAAAAAGTATCGATCTGTCAGGGTAACCAGTAGAGAATTTTTTCCATATCAACCAGGAGAGTACGCTGTATACCGTTACAGTATGAACTTGGTTTATTTTATTCATTTATTTTTAGGTATCTTGGGGGAGTAATTAGGTTATTACTTATTTTCAGTGGAGGTACTCAGGATTGCACCCTGGACGTTGTGCATAAAAGCACACACTCTACTGCTGAGCTGTACCCTCCCCCTTGAACGTGGTTCAGGATGGCCCTGTATTTACACTGACCCAGGCACATGAAGGATCAAACAAGATGCCAGGTGATCCTGAAACCCGTGCAAGAGAAGGACTGTTTAATACTTCCCAGCTTTAGCACCTGGAGGGCATTCACTGTCTAGAAATGATCTGGATGGTTAATGTCTCAGTTCCAAACCCAGTGGAGGAGCCTCCTCTGTCTACTCATGTGGAGAATAAGATGACATTGATACACGTGCCAGATTTGTCTGCCCTCCAGGAGTGCTGGATTGTGACACAGGGGCCAGGGTGCCCTGGATCAGAGACCAGTAGGGGGCACTGTTGCACAGGTCCTGAGAAGGCAGGGTTCTGGGCAAAGCTACCACTGAAATTTTTCTACTGACACCTGCACACTTGGACAGCGACCTAAAAGGTGTTTGGCCTTGACTTGCTCGTGTGACCAAAATCGAGGATCTCACACCCACTCCTGGGAACAAGGTTGAAAACATGTTGCCCCAGCATCTCAGTTTGTGCCCCTAAAGCCTGTCCTGGAAAAAACACATTATCTGATTGTCTCTCATTCAGAAGGGTTGTCCTGGGAGATTCCATGATGGGTCAGGGCAGAACTAGGGACACACGCAGATCCCAGATCTGTCTAAAATCAAGATGGCTGCTGACTATTCAGAAGTCAATCTGTGTGCACCGTTTACTGGACACCTGCTATGTGCTGGGCTCAGGTGGCAGATATATATCGTTAGAGGATTGAAGCTGTGACCAGCCCCTGGGCCTGCCTGGTGTCCTCTGTTCAGGGCTCCCAGCTGGGGACCCCCCATCCCCGGGCCCCTCACAGCCCAATCAGAGACCGTGCCCTGCCCCCTCAGGCAGAGGGAGTGGACCCCGAGACCAGGGAGGGATCAGAGAGCTGGGGGATCATTTGCATGACTGGCCCCTCCCTCTCTCAGATTATGAAGAAGGGGAGAGACCTGGGGACACTCTGCTCAGCTGCGAGGACACAGAAAGCAAGACCCAGTGACCATCCCCACCATGGCCTGGTCCCTTCTCATCCTCACCCTGCTGGCTCACTGCACAGGTGACTGGATGAGGGACAGAGGAAGGGGCACTGGGAGGACGCCTGGGCTCCAGGTCCTCCTCTGCGTCTATGCCCCAGAAGCAGCATCTCTGTGTCTCCCACTTGCAGGGTCCTGGGCCCAGTCTGTGCTGACTCAGCTGCCCTCTGTGTCTGGATCCCCAGGCCAGAAGGTCACCATCTCCTGCACTGGAAGCAGCAGCAATATTGGGGGTGGTAATGGTGTTCAGTGGCACCAACAGCTCCCTGGGATGGCCCCCAAACTCCTCTTCTATGAGAACAGCAATAGGTCCTCGGGGGTCCCAGACCGCTTCTCTGGCTCCAAGTCTGGCAGCTCTGCCTCCCTGACCTTCACTGGGCTCCAGGCTGAGGACGAGGCTGACTGTTACTGTGGATGTTATGAAAACAGCGTCAGTGCTCGCACAGTGCTCCAGGGCAGCAGGGAAGTGAGACAAAAATCTGCTGTCCCTTAGCCCTCACTGCTCAGCCAACACAACTACGTCCTTTCTTTGTTTATCCTGAAGTGTGGGTCTTTAAACAACCCTACGGGACTTTGTCTAAGGCATGTATCCTGACTTCTCAAATTCTGCCCCTAAACCCAGTCCTTGCCAGCAGAAACTTGTCTGCTGTTCTCAAAGTGAACAGAACTTCCTGAATACCCCTGGGTGGCTGCGCTGGGGACCAAGCCCACGCTAGGTCAGAATCAATGACACAAAGTCCAGATGTGCCTTACTAGGAAGGACTGTATCGAGGTCCGTCCATCCACACCCTTGAGTGAACACCTACCAGGTGCCCAGTAGGCTCCAGCAGTTGGAGGATGTAGGGAAGTCTGTGTCCTCATGAATACATCACACGTGACTGAGGAGGAAGATGTGGGCTTGGTTTGTGGATGTGGGTGCCATTGGACAGGGTACAGGGAAGGAACATAAGGTGATGATGCATGAGTTCTGCATAGAATATGAGGGAGGATGAGATTAGAGTGAATTCAGGGACCACGTGGGGGTGTGGATAGGACACAATGTTCAGACTGTGGTGTCAGGGATGACGGGGGAGCAGGTGAGTGTTCGTGTTGCAATATCAATGTACATAGACACACCGTATGTGGAGAGAGCTGATGGCTACTCTAAAGTTTTATTAAGTTACATAGTCTTATATAGCAAAGAAGAATGATAAGGAAAATGGTTAACTAAGTTGTGATGTTATTTATGATTCTCTATGGGAACAGGCAGTGTCTGGCTCAAGATCAGAAGACCCTTTATGTTTTGGTAAATCATGTTCATCTTGGTGCCAGAGAGCCTTACAGCTTATCAGGGTGGAATGTATGAGAAACAGTTGCTTAACAACATTCTTCTTGGACTCAGGAGGCTGTGCCTGTCTTAAGTTGCCCCCCACTCAGGGATCTTACCCGTCATTGCCTAACCAGCCTTGTCACCTCTGAGTCTGCAGCCTTTTATAACTTGTTTACCATTCCAGCCCAAGGCTCATTCCTTTGTTCCCACAGTTGGGGGGCTACATTTCCCCGTTTTTAATTTTGTTTTAAAGCAACGAAGCTATCATGTTGTGCAGAGGCTAGAAGCCGCATCATAGCCAATGTTTGCTCTTGAGTCTGCTGTTGTTTATGCAACCGACATATACACCACAACATGCACAGGATAGCCACGCCGAGGAGGCAAAAAAGCCCTAAATTGAGAAGGATTCGTAAATTTAGTCCTGAGAACCAATTCTCTGGCTTGAGCCAATATAAGCCATTCTGCATTTGCTCACTCTAAAAGTACATATAAACTTTGTGCATTAGACCAGGTTTTGTTAAGTGTTACAGGCAACAAGACATGAGCTCTTTTTTTTCAATACCATAACAAAGGACACATTCTGAGAGGTTACATTAGCATGGGAGAGACCGTCAGAGTACCAAAAAGGTGAGGGTAAATTAACCATATACAATTGATCAACAGTAATATTAAGCCTGTTAGGCCCCCACACCAAGATAAACAGATGCATAGTACATACCATAACAGAATTGGAAACATTTTGTTCTAGTTTTATAGAGTATTTACCAGAATGGTTGTCATAGTGGCCATGATAAAGAACCCTGTTAATAAAAGGCAACCCTAACCTCCAAATTGTTCTATGTATAGGACTAAAAATTGTATTTCCATCCATGAGTCGTAGTATAGGTCCAGATAGATCGTGTTCACTCCATGTGATGGGCGCTGTGGAATTCGTATTGAATTGTATGGTGACATTGTTACTGCTTAAATGTCCGTGAGGTCCCCAATCTAGCAGAGTCATGTTAAAAATGGAGCTTTTCCGAGGTTGAGGAATTCGACAAGGAGTCCATTGTACCGAGTAGAACTTATACTTCCAGTCCAGTTTTGGTTGGCAAATGGGTACAGGAGGAGCTTAAGAGGCATTCACAAATGTTTCAGAGGATGTGGATACAGCAGTAATAAATATAATGTTTGCTGCAGTGTCCCCCTTCTTAGGTTGGCAATACAAATACAATTGAGCTTGTAATTGTATGCAAGGAGAATTACTTGTGTTATTAAATTGGATGCATAGAGGAGGATTATGAGAATACAGGGTCAAGGAATCATTGCTGCACAGATAACTTCCAGTATTGATCACCGGTGGGATCCATGTTCCACATGTCCACTCAGAATCATTCGAGGCAAGAGGGGGATCTGCATGCCACCAACTTAAAGGTGTGAATAAAGGAGGGTTCAAAACATAAGCCCAATAAGATAGATTCATGCTTGCAGAAGAGGAAGTGGAGGTAAAGATGCTTATCATGTGTGTGTGTGTGTACATGACACACTAACCTGGAGAGAGGTCAGCTTCATCAGTCGTGGAGCACAATCAAACATATTTCTGTGGAATCCACTGAAGGCCATCACCTGTATCAATACATAAAGAACCCCTCTTCCAACATTTCGCCTCATAAGGTCCTTCCCATTTATCCAGGAATGGTTTCTTTACCCAAACCTTCTTCTTCATAGAAGATATAGGTATAGGGGGATTGGAGAAATGGATCGCTGCAGTAGAACCATCCTTGGTGTGATTCAAAAAATTAATAGTGTAAAGGGCGTGACGTAGTATATTATGTGCTTCCTGTGCCCCGTATTTCCCCCTTCTGAATTTATGTAGGTATGACTTTAAGGTGCGGTGACATCTTTCTATAATAGCTTGTCCTGTGGAATTGTAAGGAATTCCTGTGTTGTGTTGAAACTGCCAATCTTGGCAAAACTGAGAGATAATTTTTTGCTGAAAATTCAGGCCCATTGTCTGTTTTTACGTACAGTGGCCTTCCAAGTGCACTAGATGGGGAAAGCCAATGCTTAATTACATTAGCAGCATTGCACTTGGTATGTAGGGTGGCATAGAAAAAGTTAGGATATGTATCTACTGAAGCAATAATATACTTTAACCTACCAAAGGGTGGAAAAAAGGTAGTATCTGTTTGCCAGATCTGGTTAGTATCAATTCCTCTCGGATTAATATCTTCAAGATTGTATAGGGGCTTTGCTATAGTAAATTGATTACATTGAGAACAGGCTTATGTTATGCTTTGTGCCTGACGTCTGATGAGAGAATACATGGCTCATAAAGCTGTTGCGTTGAAGTGATGTAACTCATGAAAACGTTGTGCTTTAACAAAGGCAGAATCGCTTATAGCCTTACGAGTATCCTGTGTAAAAGCTGAAACGACCTTATCAGCCTGGGCATTTCCTTCTGTTACTGGCCCAGTAATTTAGTATGAGATGGCATATGAGCTAGGAAGCAAGGATGCTCTCTTTCTAATAGCAACCCTACTTGCCAAAGAGTGTTGCAAACGTGTTTTAGATGAAGATTTAGGTAGAATCGCAGTGGTTAGGAGGGGAACTGCATTGGCAACATACAGGGAGTCAGTAACAATAGTTAAAGGAATGTTTTTATGTTGCCGAAGAGCTAATTGAACGGCAGCTAATTCTGCAAACTAGGTACTCTTGTGTCCTTTTGAGAAATGTGTATACCACTTGTTGCCATCATGCTATGCTACAGCCACCTTTGTCGTTTTCCCAGACCCATCTGTAAAGACAGTTAAAGCTTTTGGTAGCAGCATTTTTGATAGGACCACAGGGAAGCTAAGGGGTACTTGCATGCAAAATTGTAATAGAAGATGGGAGAATATTTTAAAGGTTATCTGTCCCAAATAGTTTGCTAGAGACAACTGAATGTCTTCATTAGTAGAGAGCCAAGTATGAAATTGGGCAGATGTACAAGGAAGATTTATGCTATGAGGGTCTGACCCCAGCAATTGTAGACACCATGCTCGTCCTTTATCAACTAAGTCAGCAAACGTATGACAAATAGTAAGTAGTACCTTGTGAAAACAATGAGATAAATATATCCATTCTAAAAATTAAATTTGAGAACCCCATTCCTGGGCCAAAATTCCCGTAGGTGTTTGTGGTGTATTAATAATGAGAAGCAATATGAGGAGATCTAACTGTACTCTGTGTAAGAATTGTTTTTTAATAGCAGTGTTAAGGTGCTGTAGCTCTGTTATAGCTTCAGCAGCCAAAGTTTGTGGGGAGGCAGGATCTCTGTCTCCCTCCAATAAAGAGAACAAATGGTGTAAGCAATAGGCAGGAATGCCTAAAAATGGCCGGACCCAACTGATATGTCCCAATAGCTGTTGTAATTGTATAAGCGTCATAGATTGTTTGATATTTATTTTTGGTAATTGAGGTCTAATGGTTTGTGTGTCAATACTCATGCCTGAAAATTTCCAGGGAGTGTTCTTTTGGACTTTGTCTTGAGCAATGAGTAGGCCTTTAGATTTTCAAAGAAGGTATATAGAACGGTATAATTTAGAAAGAATGTCATGGGTTTTGGCTGCGAGTACAATATCATCCATATAATGGAAAATAAAGGCATGTGGGAACTGTTGTCTCATAGGGTGGAGAAGTTCTCCGATTAATTGTCGGCAAATGGTAGGAGTATTTTTCATGCCTTGGGGCAAAAATTTTCATTGGTACCGTTGAGGAACTTTTTGATTATTGTACACAGGTACAGTAAAAGCACATTTTCTTTTATCATTATCGTGTAAAGGCAAAGAAAAGAAACAATCTTTTATATCTATAATCAATAAAGGCCAGGAGTCTGGAATTAAGGAAGGCTTGGGTAACCCTCTTTGTAAGGGTCCCATTGGCTGCATAATAGCGTTGATGGCTCTAAGGTCTTGTAATAGGCTCCTTTTGTCTGATTTTTTTTTTTTAAATAACAAAAACAGGAGTATTTCAGGGGCTGGTAGAAGGCTCAATATGACCCAACAGCAATTGTTTCTTGACCAGTCTTTGCAATGTTTTAAGTTTTTCTCTAGGAAGGGGCCACTGTTCCACCCAAACAGGCTGTTGCTGGGTCCATGTTAAGGCAATGGGAGGAACAATGTGGGTGAGCTCAGTGGCCCCTATTAAAAAGGATCTATTTTTAGAGACAAATTTCATTGGGCCATTAAATCTCTTCCCCATAAGGAGTAAGGAATCGGTAAAATGAAAGGAATTACAGTAGACATTTTGTTTTCAGAGCCTTTAACCTTTAAGACATTGCAGCTAGTTTCAGGGGACATAATTCCTCCTACGCCCTGGAAAGCCACGTGAGCATTTTGTTTAGGCCACTCTACAGGCCATTGTGAAGAGGAAATTATGGTTCTGTCAACCCTGGTGTCTATCACGCCTTGAAAAGTATGCCCTTGAATGGCTACCGTGACAGTAGGTCTCCCATGAGTTAATGACTGTATCCAAAAAGCCTGTTGGCCCGAATGCCCAAAGCCCTGCTGGCCTCAAAGTTCCTTCTCAGAATGTTGTGGTTTTACATAGGGAATTAAGATTAGCTGAGCAATGTGTATATAGGCAGGTATGAGGTAATAAGAGGAGGAGCGGATCGTGATTTTAATTTCTCCTGTGTAATCATTATCTATTACTCCAGGGAGAACAGTCAGTCCTTTTAACCCTGTACTAGATCATCCAGGCAGTAGACCAAAATAAAAGGAAGGTAAGGGGCCCCATACTCTAGTAGATAAAAGATAAATTTTTTCGGCATGATGTAAAATTTCATCATTAACAGTCATCAGATCTATTCCAGTGCCCCTGGGGGAGGCTGAAACAAGGTCGAAGGCTGACAGGCACTGTGGTCATTGTTGCTGACCATTGCCCCCCGTATTTGTTTTTTCCGGGCACTGGGGAGAGTGCCCCGTTTCGAGTTTCCCAACAGTTCTGCGTCTGTAGCCAGAGCATTGCCACCAACATCTGTTTTAGAATGACACTGATTAGCCCAATGATAGGCTTTGCGACAGCGGGGGTACACCTTAGAAGGTTGTTTTTGCTTTTTCTCTTCTTTATTTTATCTGCAATTCTTTGCAATATGGCCAGGCTTCTGACATTTGTAACAAACAATAGGCGTAGATTGCAGTTGTTGTTGTGAAAAAGCAGAGGCCATAATTTTAGCAATGTGAGTATTTGTTCCGACTTCCCGACATGCTCTCAGCATTTCCCCCAAATGATGTGTCTTTCCCTTTAAATGAGCCATGGCTGCCTGACATTCAGCATTAGCATTCTCAAAGGCACATTTAAGAAGAAATATCTGTGCAGCCTCTGGTTGAGGAATCTGTCATTCTACAGCAATTTGCAATCAATCAATAAATTCTATGTAGGGTTTATTAACTCCCTGCTTAATATTCACAAAAGAAGTTGTGGCCTGGTCATGTCCAGAAGGGGGTATAGCCCTCCAGGCAAGCAAGGGATCTCAGAGCATTGGCTGGGTAACTGGTTGTTTGCCTGTGCCTGTGCTTGGGGCGTAGCAAGTAGTCCGGTACCCTGTAACATGTCAGCACTGATTGCAACAGGTGGATTAGCACCTAAATTATCATAGATTTAGTAACTGCTAGATCATTATACTCAGATTTCCAGAGTATATATTCTGCATGTGTCAATAGCATCTTAGCTAATACACTGCAATCATAGGGAAGCATGAGATAGCTAGACCCCTAGGCTTCTATCATGCCCACAGTGAAAGGGGCTTAAATGCCATTTTCCCCAAAGCTCTTTTTTAATTCCTAAAACACTGTGAAAGGCAGTGACTCATGGATACACTGTCCATGCTGAACAACGACAGGAAATGCACGTGAAAAAACATCAGGATTCCCTTTTAGTAGACCTTCCCGTAAGCAGCCATGCACTCTACTATGATTGCGAGTATCAGAGTAAGACGCAGGTGGAGAAGATGGCAGTGGAAATGTAACTTCAGGGGCAGTAGGATTCATGGGAGGAGGATGAAATGAAAGACGGTTCTGCAAAGGAGGAGGAAAAGGTGACTCATCATCAGAAGAGTCTGAGTCGAAAGCTGTCTGTGATTTGGGTTTGAATGTCAAAGCAGGTTTTGTGTTAGCATTTGAAGTTTGCACCTCATTACCATCAGCCAAGGGAGCCAGAGGTGGAGATGGAGGTGAAGGAAAGTCCTCCTGTGTAGTTATAACAGGAGCAGAAGAATCAGTGGCAGTTGTAGCTGCAGCCGTAGCAGGAGCAGAAGAAGGAGCGAGATCAGAGTCAGATATATCTTCAGTGTAAAGGGGGAACAAGGCAGTCCGAACAATACCCCATGTAGTCATTAAATGGGCCATGTTTGAAACACGTTTTTAAAACCTGTCCAGCTTTCTCCCAGAGATCAATGTCTAAGGTTCCATCCTCTGGGAACCAGGGACAATGCTCCACAATCGCTACAAATAAATTTTGCAAGTCCATCGGAGAAGCCGAAACTGATATAGCCTGTAAGAGCTGTTGCAAATTCCTAAAATATAATCTCTGTTGCACGGTCAGTTGCTGACCCATGGTAAGTCACAGCGGGCCTGAAAGGCTGAAAAGAAATTTCCCAGAATACTCACATATTTCAAGTGCCACCAAGTTGATATCATGTCGGGGTCACCAAATGTTGTTGTCGTAATATCAATGTACACAGACACACCGTATTTGGAGAGAGCTGATGGCTACTCTAAAGATTTATTAAGTTACATAGTCTTATATAGCAAAGAAGCATGATAAGGAAAATGGTTAACTAAGGTATGACGTTATTTATGACGCTCTATGGGAACAGGCAGTGTCTGGCTCAAGATCAAAAGACCCTTTATGTTTTGGTAAATCATGTTCATCTTGGCGCCAGCGAGTCTTACAGCTTATCAGGGTGGAACATATGAGAAACAGCTGCTTAACAACATTCTTCTTGGACTGAGGTGGTTGTGCCTGTCTTAGGTTGCCCCCCTCTGGGTATCTTACCCATCATTGGCCAACCAGCCTTCTCACTTCTGAGTCTGCAGGTTTTATAATTGTCTACCATTCCAGCCCAAGCCTCGTTCTTTGTTCCCACAGTTGGGGGGCTACATAAATCATAAAAATTATTATAAAAAAGAGTCTGGTGTGTGCCAAGAAGAGGTATTTCGTAGAAGCCACCGGCCTGGCTGTGAAACCCGGAGTCTCCCTCAGCCCACACCCTGGAGATTTAGTCTCTACTGCAGGGAGGGGACAGGATGCGGGGTCCTGGCTTTGCCACCGAGGGCACAGGAGGCCACCTGTGCCCAGCCCATGCTGGCAGACACAGCCTTGAGCAGGGGTGTGCACCCAGTGGAGACGGATCAGTCATCAGCACTTCTGGGCACAGTCCAAGCATCTGGTTTTACCGGGGCCATGTGCTCCCATGTCAACACCAGGAGACCAGGAGTATGAAGAAATAATCCATTATCTGTCGAAGCCACATTCGAGATAAGGTGTGCACAACACTCGAAATTGGACTTGGAGCCCTTCTGCTGTTTTTATTTCAAAATATATTACCCTTATCAAAATCACTGAACTATTTTACTTCTTTAAAACATTTAAATGCAGTTTACTTATTTATTTATGTATTTTAAAAATTTTTAGAAGGGGGAGGTGATTATTTATTTAGAAGGGGGAGGTGATTTGTTTATTGATTATTTTGTTTGTTTTCTGTTTGGGGGGAGTAATTAGGTTTATCTGTGCATTTCCTCTTGGAGGAGTCACTGGGGAGCGACCCCAGGACCTTGCGCATGCTAAGCCTGAGCTGTAGCACTTAAGCTATACCCGCCCATGCACTTTATTTTGTATCCACAATAATATTAACATTGAAGTTACAATTACAGCCCAGTGAAAGCTTTGCGTGTTCCTGAACTGTGAGTACAGTCTGATGACGTGAGGAGTCCGTCCTGTTTAACCCCACATTTGCCACTACAGATACTGACGTTATCACTATTTTCAGACCTTCTCCAAGACACACATCCAGAATTCGATGTTTTGTGGGTGAATTTTATCAAACATTTCAGTAGGAAATAATAAATATTCTGCACACACTTTTAAAGAAAACAGAGGAATAAGCAATACTTCAAGATATATTTTATGAGGCCTGATTTTATAAACAGACAAAATACTGTGCAAATTAAAAACCAATCTTATTCATGAATCTAGATACACATATACAACAAGGTACTTGCAAATTAAGTTCACCAATAGAGTAAAGTTGGCCACCTAGAAATTCAAGGATAATTTAGTATTTGAGAATCAGTCCATGGAAATCAGACTTTAAAGGAAAAAACGCGATCGTCTCAGTAGATGCACTTGTGAAAATATGATCCATTCAAGTTGATGCATGGCTCTTGGCTCCAGCCCGAGGACCAGGCTGTCACCACCCCTCAGTGCAGGACAGCGGCCTCCATGCCCCACAGCTCGGGGGTCACAGATGGAAGACACACACGGCTAGGCCGTGGGACCTCAGGGGTCTTCCCCACAGGGTCAGCACCACGGAGAGGGCTCCTCCCCTCTATTTGCACAGGACTCAGCCAGGCTCCAGGCCAGCCTGTCAGCAGGAGCCTTGACCTGACAACCAAGGACATCTTCCCTGAATTCCTTCCCCTGGGATTCCTTCCCTGGATTCCATCTCCCCTGGTCCTGTCACACAGGCTGCATCTGCTTCCTTCCTCCTGGGGCCCCCGCCCTCCTGGCCTCTTGTTCACCTGTGTCACTTCTGCATCTGCTGGGTGGGACTTTCATCCCCCTCACCTGATCCAAGCAATCTCCAGGGCACGCCCTTCATCCCCGCAGCTCTCAAGTGCTCAGTGCCTGCCTCTGTGCTATAAAGCCACCCACCATCATCCTCTCTCAGACCCTGGGGTGCAGCCATGGTCCCTCTGGTCAGGACGGCGTCTCGACACTTCCCTGTCTGGCATCTCTGACCCACACAGTCAGCGTGTCCAGGTTCACCTGGGCCCAGCCGTGCTACAGGGAATTTAAAGTTTTAACTCATCCCCTGTTAAACATTTAGCATATTTGTCATTTTGCTCTTAAAGAAAATGCTGCAGCAAGGCCCTTTGGCATAGTTCCTGCACATATGTGTTCTGTGCTTGGAGAAAAGGTTCCGAGAAGAGACAGTTTGGTCAAAAGACACAGAGAACTTTCCTTTCAAGTGTGAGGAAACATTGAAATACAGTGAAGATTACTCATCACAACCCTGTCGGAACACACGCAAGCCTCCCCCCAGAGCCTCCCCATCCCCAAGAGAAGACTTTCTCCTCAGAGCAGAGGGCGCACACAGAGGAGGAGGTCTTGGGCCCCCAAGGAGGAGTCACACACAGGAGGGGTCCCTGTGCCCTGCTCACACAGATGGGCCTGAGAGGACAAGGGGACACAGGAGGGGCTCCTGGCCAGGCCCTAAGGTGGGGACATTGGACAGAGCAAGGGACAGGAACTGTCACTGAAGGGTTCTGGTCACCAGGTCACAGCATGTGTATCTGGGCCTGAACAGCAGGGGGCGCTTGGGATCTGGGCCTGAGGGTCTTGGGGGAGGGGAACTGGGACCAACCCCTGGCCATGCTTCTTGCCTTCTGCTCAGCTGTGACACACGCCACCCACCTCTGGGACACACACAGCCCCACCCCTGCCTACCACCTGCCTCTTCAGGCAGAGGGACCTGACCCCAGGCCAAGGGAGGGATCAGAGGGCTGATGGAGGTCATTTGCATGACTGGCCCCTCCCTCTGTCAGAGTATGAAGAAGGGGAGAGGCCTGGGGACACTCTGCTCATCTGTGGGGCCACAGAAGGCAGGGCCCAGTGACTATCACCACCATGGCCTGGTCCCCTCTCCTCCTCACCCTGCTGGCTCAGTGCACAGGTGACTGGATGAGGGACAGGGGAAGGGGCCCTGGGAGGATGCCTGGGCCTTGGGTCCTCCTCTTGTGTCTGGGCCCCAGAAGCAGCATCTCTGTCTCTCCCACTTGCAGGGTCCTGGGCCCAGTCTGTGCTGACTCAGCCGCCCTCCATGTCTGGATCCCCGAGGCAGAGTGTCACCATCTCCTGCACTGGAAGCAGCAGCAACATCGGGGGTAATTATGTAAACTGGTACCAACATCTCCCAGGAACGGCCCCCAAACTCCTGATCTATGATAACAGCAACAGGGCCTCGGGGGTCCCCGAGCGCTTCTCTGGCTCCAAGTCTGGCAGCTCTGCCTCCCTGACCATCACTGGGCTCCAGGCTGAGGACGAGGGTGACTATTACTGCGCATCCTGGGATGACAGCCTCAGTGGTCACACAGTGCTCCAGGCCCGTGGGGAAGTGAGACAGAAACCTGCTGTCCCCCAGCCATGGGGCTCCCTGGGCAGAGCTGCCTCTGCCAAGTCAGCCGCTTCCTTTGTTTGGCAAAGAAACAAACCCCAGTGAACTTAGTGTAGTGGAAGTGTCCTCATCATTTCAAAATCTGCCTCCAAAGTCTGTCCTTGGTTTACACACATCATCTGATGTTCTCAGATGGAGTGAGATCCCTGGGTGCTGGGTCAGGCAGTCCTGGGGACAGAGGCACGGGGGCTGAGATAAGTGTCAGGGCTGCTGTCACACCGCACACTGACTGGGTATCTTTACGAGCAGACACTTGAGTTCTCATGGTCCTGCAAGCTGGACATCCAGGACCACGGTGATGGTAGTTTGGTCTCCCCTGAGGCATCTCTCCTGGTCTTGCAGACCGCTGTGTTCTCGCTGTGTCCTCACGTGTCCTTTCTTCCGTGTGTTCACCTGGCTGTGTCTTCTTCTTCTTAGAGAGACACCAGAACTGTTTCCTCGGGCCCCTCCCATATGACCTCATTTATCTGAATTTCCCCCTTCAATGCCTTATATCCAAAGCCAGTCACAATGGGTTCAGGCTTCAATATATGGTTTTGAGGAAACAGTTTATTGCATATCAGGGGATCCGGACAGAGCCCGGGACACAGAGTCTGCATGTGTTGGACTCAATCATCAACCGTCCAGACAACGAGAATCCTCACCATTTAATGACCACCAGTATGTCCCACAGAGTGTCTCTGGGCTCAGGACACTGTGTGTAAAATACAGGAAGTGTCCTCCTGCTCAGGGGCCTGACACTGTCTGAGGAAAAGAGAGGAGAGACACAGAACAGATTAGAAATGAAGGGTGTGTCACAGAGAGATGTGGGTGGTGTGGGGTGTGGGATGGAGACAGGAGCCTGATGGGCTGCAGGGAGTCCGCACAGTCTGGTTTGGGTGATGAGATCTGGGGGCTGCACAGTGGATGAAGGGGTAGAGTTGAGGGAGGTGGGACCAGGTTGGGGTGTGGGCGACACTGTGTGGGACTCTGAGTCCTGGAGTCGGGGAGGGGCAGGTGATGGCGGGAAGTGGGGCAGGTTCCCCTTGCCCTGGGGGAGGAAGGACCAAAGACCAGCATTGGGAAGGAGAGGCCCTGAGCTGGTCGTCAGGGCCGGGGTCAGGGTTGGTGAGCTCAGTCCATTGACAGAATATGTTGACAATTGGGTGTCACGGGGTTAGTTAAACTCAGCATCTCAGGAGGTGGGCCAGCTCCTGACTCACCAGGAGTCCCGAGAAGGCCTGTCTCTAGGTCACTCTACTCCACATTTGAGGACAACATCCCCTGTGCCTGGTCACTTTCAAATGTTCAAGGAAGCAAAGTTGGGGGATGAGCTCTGGCCCCTCGACCTTGATGCTGCCTCCAGGGTAGAAACCTGCACTTGGCAGAAGCAGAGAAACCACCATTTCTACCCCATTAGTGAATCTGAGCCTCAGACAGTGGGCTCTGTAGATGCTTCTAGAGACTTTGTTTCTGCAGCAGGGACTGATCACACTAACTTGGTTCCACCAGTCATTGTCTTGATGAGGAAAAGGCCACCAGGATGGGACAGGCTGAGATGGCAGAGACTCGGCTCCAGACCGGATCCCAGGCCTCAGGGCAGGGGGTCCTCTGTACCCTCCACGTGCTCCCCTCAGTCCCTGTGTGGCTGGAAGGCTGTGCTGTGAGCAGGCATTAGGACGGGCTCCTTAAGTCCCAGGACAAACAAAATCTAGTGGGAAAATCAAAGGAATTCTGCTAGAAGTCAATTTGGGACAGATTGCAGGAAAAAAGACAAAACCACAGCGCAGGAGGAAGGAGGGACGGACTTAGGCATGCTTACACAGGAATAAAAAGCAGAAGGTGAGATGACCCAGCTGCCCCAGTGAAGACGCTTTCTGGGATCACTGGGCAGAGTCGGGGCTGGGTGAGAAGGTGTCTGAGCCCAGCCCTGGCCGTGAGGGACAACCGGATACTGGGTTCCTGACCAGGACAACTGGCAGATACTCCGGGTCTTGCTCACCTGGCGGGCAGTGTTCTCACTGAGGGTGACCTTCTGCACCTGGGCCCCTGGGGCACGTGTGCTCCCAGCTCTGACCACACACTTGCCTCGGGAAGTCATTGCCCAGGTTATGTCCAGGCAGGACAGACAATCTCATGTCAGGAACAAATTTGCAAATAAAAATCACCTGTGATGCTCCTGGAACATGGTATAGGGACAGCTGGGGAGGGGACGGTCGGAATTCCAACAATTGGACTCAGCAAGGCAAGCTCTGGGGCATTCCTGTCAGGGTCCTGTTCCCTGTCCCAATCTGTCACTCACTGCACAGGACTTTCCTTTAGGGCCAAAGAGGAAGACGGGAAGGGTGAGCCTCTGCCCTCCTTTGTTCTTATGCTCTGTGCACGGGGGGGTTGGTCACCCCACTTTCTACCCCTTGTAACCCCCACCTCTCCTCCAGGATGTGAGTCAGACTGTGTTGACTCAGCTGCCCGCAGTGTCTGGGTCTCTGTTAATTATATATCTAACACATAAAATTTTATATATTTATTAACAATGTGTAGTAAATCAAATTTATATATTTAATAAAATAATATGTTATATATCAACATAAAATTACATGCATTGATTATATCTATAATATTTTAAAATTAACATATTTACTAAAATATGCTGTATATCAAATATATAAATTTAATATAACATTGTATTTTATATAAGCATATATAAGATACTGTGTATAATAGTTTATATTATTAGGTAAAATACTTATCATATAATAGACAGATATAGATATATTTTCTATTATCTTATATGTTACATATTCCACATTCTCTATTACATGTTAATAACTGCACTTCCTGTTTATATTAATAACTGCTTGTCATGGGGGCTCCCATTCTTTCTGCCACCTTCTATCCCGAATTACAGGGTCCTGGGTCAGACTGCACTACACCTGCCACCATGTCCCGAGTCTGCATCTCTCTTTGTGTGTGTGTGGTGAGGGCGGTATGTGTGTTTGTCTCAGAAATGAGTGAGCAGACATTTCTCTAGAACTAAATCCAAGTTGGAAGGCATCAGGTTAGCACCCCACCAAACACACAAAGAGCTCTTTCTAATTCTTAAAATACAAGGCACAGAGTCCAATCTACTTTACTGGTTCTCGAAAACATAGGAAAATCTGCCCAACAGGACCCACATTAAATTTGAAAATTATGGGTCAAGATAATTTTTGCACAAAGATGGAAAAGTTCCTCAAAGTCCGAGTAGAATCCAGCTGATATCAAGAAAGACTCACTGGGATCCCAGAGAGAACTTGGGCTGAGGCCAGGGTCTCTGGGGAGTCCCTGCGAGGGAGAGAACATGGACTGTGGCTGGAGAGCAGATGTGAAGAGGTCTTAAAACACGGGTCAGATGCCACTTTGAGGAAGAGAGACGCGGAGGTTTCAACGCGGATTCCTGACCCACTGCAGGAGAAGAAGATGCCGTCCCTGGACACCACGCCGGGGAGCTCACTGGAGCTCTAGGCGGCGGGGGCAGAGGCATCAGCCTGGTTTTTCACATCCAAGGAGCCCAGCCCAGAGAAAGCTTTTACCCATCCGGCAGCATCACCCAGAGCCACCAGGGGGAGCTGTTCTCTGCTCCTTCCCTCACTGTGCTAGGCTCCTAGCCCTGGGGTCCTCTGCCACATGCAATCTGCAAACCCTCAAGTCAGCGCTGGCTCCTCATTGCAACCCAGACCTCCCCCCCCAGGAAAGCATTGAGATCCACCCTGGTGCCTTGAGGAAACTCCAGACAATTTAGAAAGTTGGCTCAGGGCTCCCTCCAGAAGTCAGGAATCCCTGCTGGCAACTGTAGAGAATTCCAGTTTTGTTGTATTAGAAAGTGCAAGCTGTCATAATTTCATGCTGACATTGCCACCTTTTCTTCTGAAACCTCGTTAAAGTGAAGAGACTCCATATAATAGATCATTCTTCAAAAAATGCAGGTTGTCACCCCCAGCCTGGCTCTGCAGCTCTACGTGTCCCCTCTCCAGTCCTGGTCCCCCCTCTGCTGCTCCTGGGAATGGGTTGGGAACTGAGTCAGGTGAGACCCCGGTCCCCTCTCACCCCAGACACGGGCTCTGTGACTTCCCAGTGGACTCCCTGCTGGAGGAGGAGGGACAGCTCAGCTCCTCCGAAGAAGACAAGCAGGGATGTCATAGAGGAAGGGAGACCTGTTCCAGGGATGGGGGTAGCTGTTGGGGTGACTACACTTGTGGGCCCAGGAAGAGAGGACCCCACCATCTCTTCTTTCAGCCCTCAGACTCTGCAGGGAAGAGATTTATGACTGAGGTAACCGGCGGCGGGAGCACACTCGTTGAGAGGCATCACCCCCATCACTCAGTGCCTCATCACTGTGCCTTCCTGGGTCAGGATGACATCCCTGCATCTGCTCCCTCCAGACCTCCCCCAGGGGACATAAGGTGAAACTGGGCAGGGAGAGGGAGGAGGCTGATTTGCATGAAACCCCTTGTCCTCCCAGTGGGTCCGGGAGTCATGAAAAGGCCCAAGGACCCCACAGTGCAGCCCAGGAAGTTGAGAAGTGAGAGCATCCCGGGAGCATCCCCACCATGGCCTGGACGGTGTTTCTGCTCGGGCTCCTCGCTCATGGCTCAGGTCAGGGGCTGGGACTCTGTGTCCTAGGGGGATGTCTATACCCAGGTGTCGGGAGGACCCTGGTCTGCATAACCACGTTTGTCTCTCGCTTGTCGCTTTCAGGGGTGGTTTCTCAGACTGTGGTGACCCAGGAGCCGTCCCTGTCAGTGTCTCCAGGAGGGACGGTCACACTCACCTGCGGCCTCAGTTCTGGGTCTGTCAGTTCCAGTAATTACCCTGGTTGGATCCAGCAGACACCAGGCCAGGTGCCCCGCACTCTTATCTACAGCACAAGCAGCCGCCCCTCTGGGATCCCCAGTCGCTTCGCTGGAACCATCTCTGGAAACAAAGCCACCCTCACCATCACGGGGGCCCAGCCTGAGGATGAGGCCGACTATTACTGTGCTCTGTACCCTGGTAGTTACCTTGACACAGTGATGTAACCTCATGGGGAAGTGCTAACAAAACCTCCCCTGGAGCTTAATGGGCTCCGCCCTGAGGGGCAGGAGAGGAAGAGAGAGGGTAAAATGTCAGTCCCACAGTGGGAGTTTACATCGTGCCCCCATCTCCTGCCCAGGGGTTCCAGGCCTAGTGACCCCTCTACCCTCTCCTAGAGTGTACCCATCGCTCCTAGGGCTCTCCCTTCCCCCCAATATGACGGTGACCAGGCTCAGCTCCAAATTCTGTCCAGCAGTCGTGAGACTCAGAAATCCAGCACCATCAAGACGACCTTCCCTGTTGACCTTGCTGATCTCAGGCTGGACAATAAATCTCCATGCACTGCGCCCTCAGCAGGGCTCCCAGCAGAGCTGGGCAGGGACCTGGGGTCCCATCCACCCTCTGAGAAGTGTGTGTCAGGCCTTGTAGCCCCTTGGGGAGTGTCTGCGGGTCCAGGATGAGGAGCCTCCATCCCATTAGAACATCCAACCTGAGCGAGGCGGGCCATCAGTGCGGTCAGCTGTACAGTTCTGCACCCAGTTTTCTGGCAGCCCAAGGGGAGCTGGGCTATCTTCCCATCCCTCAGTGTGAGACTGAACAAGGGAGACAAGGCAGTCTAGTCTGCACTTCTGTCCCCTGCTGGGGACTTTGGGGCCAGAGAGGACTGAGCCCTGACCCTGCATGGGTTAACAGGACTGAGCCTGGTTTGGGGCAAGGATGGACACTGCGGTGCCCCTCCCTCTCTGGTGGCCCTGAGGCCATGGAGCCCAGGGGGCCCAGCACCAGCCCACTGCAGCAAAACAGCCCCTCTCAGCCCGGCTTCCCTCCCTGGGGTCAGCAGGTGCAGCAGGGTGCTGGTCCCCACGCCCCCAGGATGCGAACTAGTTGGTGACGTAGCTGCCCCACGGTCCCTAGGATGGAGTCAGCAGCAAAGAGCAGTGGGGTCAGGGCCCCCCTTTGCTGGGACAGTGGCAGTGAACACACCCCTGACCTTCTGCTGCAGGATGACCCCTGACCAATGATGACTAAAAGGGACTCAGTTTCTTGATGTCACCTCCCCAAAGTCAAGATTCCAGTAAAAATGTCACTTGTCATATCAACAACTGTGAAAATAAATTTCCATGTGAAAACAGAGTCCGTTGGCACCAATACTGAGATGACTCAATGATGACATATGTTTACGAAACAACATCAGACCCCCGGATGAGCAGGTACAGACACTGGGAACAAACGGAGCCCGAGGTGAACCGAGGTAGAAATAGAACCAGGAGAATAAAGTGGATGGGAAAACAGCTCTGAAATACAACAGAGGAAAATAAAAAAGAAACCTATCAGGGACTCAAAGACATGTATTGCGCATTATTATTTTATTTCCTTGTTTGATTATTGAGTGATTGATGATTACTAGGAAGGAAAAAAGGGCTGCCATCCCTTCTGCATCATTTCCAGCACCGTGAACATTCCGCTAGCGTCGCCAGGGGGCGCTGTGCGTCCGCTCAGAACCTGCCAAGCCTGACCCACGTAGGCGCCCAGTGACAGGGCCCTGCATCCTGGCTCACTGGCCAGAGCTGGATGTGGGAGCAGGTGCTTCCTCTCAGGGGAAAAAGTCCGAGCTCCGACCTCCGCAGGCACTGCCTGTGTATGGAGCTGCCACCTGGGGCGAGGACCCAGTAGTGAATGGTGTGTGGGCTTCCGTCCCCATTGGGCCCCAACCCCCTTCCCCAGGAGCAGGGGGGAGGGGCTCCCGGGGCCAGCCCCGCCCCCTCCTGCTCCTCTCAGCCTCCCTGGCTTCTCCTCTGTCTTTTCAATGAGCTCCCCCTGCTCCCCTGTCCTCTGAATCATGTCTTTCCTCCCAAACCCAGGCTCCCCCTCTTCCTACAATGCTCCACCCTGTGACCTCCCGGTCATTCCTAAGGTCACTGTCAGAAGCTGGTGACCTGTTGCCAGATCTTCCAGGAACCGGACACTCACTCTCTCTTCCTCCACCTTGAACCTCTCAGATCCCTTCCTACCATAGAGGCCTCATGTCTCTGGACAGTCAGATTTTACACCTGCTAAATCCTCCGTGCTCCCTCCCTGGGTCACCCCATTTCCCAGGGGATCCAGTGAGTCCCTCTAGAAGCTAATGGATCTCCCCAGACACCCCCCACTCATACTCTTGGCCCATCAGGTGAGGAGTCTCGTGGGAAGTGAACCCCAGCTTTCTAAGGACCTGGGAAGGAAGGTCCCAGCTGAACTGTCTGTCTTCACCTCTTGTACCATTGATTTTATGCAGTGAGCACAGGAGACACTGGGGGCTCTCAGCCAGACACATCTCACCAGAAGCCTGTCCCAGGCCTCTTCTCAGGGTCCCTGGGGACCAGGTGGTATCCTCTCAGGGACCCTGACATGCCTCAGGCCAGTCCAGCTGGGCCACCCTAACAAGACATGACACTAGATATGAGGGACACCTAGGGCCCCGGGACTTGCTGGGCTGGCCCCAGGATGGGAGATATTTTGCTTGAAGGGTCCTTGGTCCTGGGATGAGGGGATAAGAGAGCCGGGCAATGGCAGCCTCTGCAGAGCTCGGGTGCATCTGTACCATGGCCTGGACTCTGTTCCAGCTCCTGCCCCTCCACCTCCAGAGCACAGGTCCGGACGAACTCAGCATCCTGACTCCCAGCTCCCCACCCCCCTGCCCCACCCTTAGGGAGCATCCCCCCTTGGCCTTCCTTGGGACATAACAGGTGTCTGTGTTTCCAGGCTCCCTCTCCCAGCCTGAGCTGACACAGCCGCCCTCTGCATCTGCCACCCTGTGAGCCTCGGCTAAGCTCACCTGCACCCTGAGCAGTGGCTACAGCGGCTATAGTGTGGACTGGTACCAGCAGGTCCCAGGGAATGGCCCCCAGTTCCTGATGCGAGTTGGCACCAGTGGTGATGAATCCAAGTGGGTGGGGTCTCTGATCGTTTCTCAGGCTCAGGTTCTGGTTTGGACTGATACCTGACCATCCAGAACTTCCAGGAGGAAGACGAGGCTGAATACATCTGTGGGGCAAACCATGGCAGTGGGAGCAGCTTTGTGTAACCCACAGTGACACGGGCAGAGAAATGACACAAAAATCCTGCTGACAGCCCAGCCCCAACCATCCCATCACCCGACCCACAGTTCAGGGGTGTCTGCTGATCTCCTCTGAAAGTTTCCACCTTCCAAGGGATTTTCAAAACTCAGCCCCTGTCAGTGAGGATGGTCTGTGCACAACCTGCCTGGTCTCGGGCCACAGCGAATGTTCTCCTCGTTTGGAAAATTCTCCAGTGTCCCTAGTATCCTTCCCTTTGGCAGTCAGTACGACATTGAGTTTGCTGCCTACCAGGGAAATTAACACACAGATTAATTCATGTGACTGCGGTTGGATCGACTGCTTGAATCCACAGGAATTTGGAATGTGGAGCATGGGCGTGTCCTAAAGTGAGACTCTGGTATGCTGGTGCTTGGCTGTGTGCTAACGTCATGGGTGAGGGGGTAGGAGGAGGGTGAGAGGAGGGGAGATTGAAGGAGGGAAGTCATCCTTATGAGGGCTGATGGGGATGAAGTTCGGGGAGGCCCCTTAGTCTATTATCATGGATTTCTGTAACGTCAATGATTTCCATGAAGACAGACGTGTGAATAAGAAAACCTCCACCCCTGTGTGCTGTGATGTGTGTCTGCCCTGGGTTAACAGATCACCAAAGTTGCCTAAATGTGTTTCCACCTTGATCTCAAGTTGAAGCCCATGATCTCCCAGCAGACAGAGGGGGCTGGTGTGATGCTGGGAAAGGGCAAGAGCCCAGGTGTCACTGACAGAGGAGGGAGGGAGGAGGCCCAGAGCTAGGGGAGGGGCTGTGGGTGGGTGTGGAGGGTGTGGGGCCAGATCAGGAAGGAAGCTTGTGGGGCTGAGGGGTTGGGATTTCATGCAAACAGCAGCGAGGAGTCATTGAGTGCTTTAATGCAGAGTTGTCTTGAGCTGAAGGAGGATTTTTTTGTTGTCAGAGGAGAAGCAGGTGGTCCTGGTTACCGGACACTTACTGAGACACCTGTGAGTTCAGATGATCATGGAGCTTTTGCACAATTGAAGCAAATTTGGACATAGGATATGGTGAAGACCTGATGGCTTCTACATTCAACAGGCACACATGGCCTTTCTACTGAACTGAAACAATGAGCAAGAGAACCCAGGTGTGGTCATTTTTGTTTATAATACAGAAAAATTGTAGGAACTCTAAGACAGGGTCCTCACAAGAAATATTAGACATAACTGTGAAAAAAAAACTCCATATTAAGAACACAATCCTCACACATGACAAATATATTACAAGTAGCTGTGATATATCAATATAATGGAATACTACTCAGCCATGGAAAAGAATGAAATGCCAACTTGCAGCAACTTGGGTGGACCTAAAGATCATCATTCTAACTGAAGCAAGCCAGAAAGAGAAAGATACCATATTACTCATATGTGGAATCTAAAGAAAAGAAAAGGAAGACACTAATGAATTTAATTATGAAACAGAGACTCACAGGCAGAGAAAACAAACTTATGGTTTCCAGGGGGAAATAGGGTAGGAACGAAAAAATTGGGATTTTGAGATTTGCAAACATTAACTACTGTCTATAAAATAGATAAACAAGTTTTTTTGTGTAGAGCATAGGGAACTAGATTCAATATCTTAAAGTAACCTATAGTGAAAAAGAATATGAAACAAATACACGTATGTGTGTATGACTGAAACATTATGCTGTACACCCAACACTGACACATTGTAAACTGATTATTCTTCAACAAAAAGGAAAGAAATATATGACATGTGAACCACTAAGTGATATGCCTGCCGAACAATATCATTTCCACAAATCATGCTACACTCCATCAAAATTCTGAAAGCATTTCCTGAGTTTTGAAATGTCTGCTGAGTTTCCAGTTTTCAAAGATGACTTTTTGCTTCTTCATGGAAAATCCAAATCTAAACTCTTTCCTCCAATAGCCTACATGTCCTTCAAATGAGGTCACTGTCCCCTTGTCACTGGTGCACACGTGGACCAGTTAGCTTTTCTAGACTGTACTCTGGGAGGGAGCTGTACCCTTTAATGGTTCCATATGCACAACTTTGCAGCTTCCATGGACCAGGACTCCATTTGGAAATGAAAACATTTTATAGGCTGTGACTCAGCATAAAAGAATCACAGATTCCGGAAAGCAGACCATGGACAGGTGAATGGAGACAGGGACCAGGTGAGCTACCAAATCAGCTTGGCTCTCAGGAGTCTGGTCCTCAGTGAGTTTGTGCCCCGTGACCAGCAGGGGGTGCTGTGGGGCTGCCCTGTGGTCTGTGCACAGCTGCTAAGGGAGGACCACTCACTCCCAGGAGCTGGGCCTGGGGGAGGAGCTTGTGCTCCTGATGGGGACTCAGCAACGTGTCCTCTCTGGCTGGCAGAGTCCCCTGGGCAGGGACCACTTCGTCTCAGCCAGTGCCTCCTCCTAGGGTCTCCCAAGGAGGAGACCACCCTCCATCCACTCCGAGTCTGGGCTGTGAGCTGAACTCCAGCATCGGGACTGAGGGAGGGGCTGGGCTGTCTCTAGGAGGACACTCATTTGCATGGGCCACCCCTCCACTGGCAGGGACTGGCAAGAAAAGGAGGCCCAGGACAGCCCAGCCCCAGCGTGGGGACCAGGGGGCTGTGAGAACCATGGCCTGGACTCCTCTCCTGCTCCTGCTCCTCTCTCACTGCACAGGTAGGGACGGGCCTCAGGGACAGGGTCTCAGGTCCCTGCCTGCAGCAGCCCCTGTGGCTCAGACTCTGGGAATGCTTCCTACAGGTCCTGCCCCATCTGCCCTTTGTGTCTGTGTTTGCAGGGTCCCTCTCCCAGCATGTGGTGACTCAGTCGCCCTCCCTTTCTGCATCTCCGGGATCATCAGCCAGACTCACCTGCACCCTGAGCAGCGGGAACAGTGTTGGCAGCTACTACATAAGTTGGTACCAGCAGAAGGCAGGGAGCCCTCCCCGGTACCTCCTGTACTACTACTCAGACTCTGATAAGCAGCAGGGCTCCGGGGTCCCGAGCCGCTTCTCTGGGTCCAAAGATGCCTCGGCCAATGCAGGGCTTCTGCTCATCTCTGGGCTGCAGCCCAAGGACGAGGCTGACTATTACTGTGCTGCATACAAGAGTGGCTCATACACTTCACACGGTGCCCCAGCCCCACAGGGAAGTGAGACTAAAACCAGCCCTATGCTCTCCCCACTGGGCCATCACTGCTGCTCTGCCTGGGACCAGGTCTCACTCAGGGTGACTTTTTGTTGTCACATCTTCAGGCAGCACCTGAGTTTTCTGAGAACAGCAAATCTGACCCTATCACAGCCTCTTCCTCATCTCACATCTGAGACTGAGCATTGCTGTTGTATTTAGCCTGCTTGTGTTTCCACAGGCAGACAGGACTTGCTCTGAGATGAACACCTCCCCATGGAGATGTTATAAGTGGTAGACAGTGGTGGGTCCTGGCTCCTCCCATCTTAGTGTCTAAGAGTGACCCCAGGATGCTTCTTGTCTAAGAGCTTCATTCTGAGGTCTGAGATCCAAAATCAACATGCGGAAGTGAGCGGTAAAATACACACTGGCAATGAACCATCGGAAGTTGACAGTAAAATGGAAAAGTACCAATTTATGGCATCAAATTAAGAAATAGGTAAGGATAAATCTGAAAAACGAAAGTTTCCCAATCTTGTCCAACAACAGAGCCTCACTGACCCCCTGCAGGGCTCCTCCTGAGTGAGAGGGTGATGACCACTGTCACCCAGCTGAGCACAGCCTGGATGGGCTGGGACTCCAGTCCCCGGGATGGGAGATAGGCATCTGTCCCCCACTCACCAGAGTGTGATCCCTCAGTCCCTGCTCCCGCTGTGGCCAACACCAGCTGTGGTATTGGAATCTGCCATCACTTCAGCTACAAGATCCAGAGTGATATTCTGGAGTCAGTGTGCTCCTCAATGGGCTGAAATTATCCTCCTCTCTTACTGGTCTTCCAGTGACAAATCACTTGTCACCAGTATCTAGAGTAGCCCCCCTCGTGCTGGCTGGGGAGGACAAGGAGGAGACAAGTCCAGCCCAAGGGACCCAGGGCACCAGCTCCTGTTCTGGTCGGTCACCACGTGTCCCATGAGCCTGGCCCAGGCTCTGCTGGTGAGCCCTGGACTCTGAGACCTTCTCGAAGCAGAATCCCTGTCCAGGTGGGAGGAGCTCCTGGTCGCCAAGGTGCAGGAGACCCTCCCTTCCCATGGGGGACCAGCTCCTCTCCCGGGTCTACCTCCATTAGTCTAATTGTCTCCCACTCTGGTTTCTGTTTTGTTTTGCTTTACTGAGAGGTTATTTGAAAGGATCTCAGTTCATTGGAGTCTAGAGCCTATGATCCAACCCTCATTATCACACAGAACCTCAACATTACAGGAAACTTTCTAGAACCTTTTTTCTGTCTTCAATACCAGTCTATGGAGGACTTTGCTGAATAAATGTAAGGTTCCCAGGGGGATGGGTAACAGCTGTGGAGGCCACTAGGGTCAGAAGACGAGGATGCACCTCCAAGTAATTAACTAATTAAGTCATTAGTTACAGATGATTATAATAATGACTCGCCCTCAATTCTTAAACTGAAAAGAATTGAAAAATTAGACCAAACATGGAAAAAAAAATCACGAACACACTCCAGATTTAGAAGAGGAAAGAATGAATCCTGATCTGAGCGGTTACAGGCTAATGGAGCCCGAGGTGCAGGAGGGGAGGACACTGTGTCTTTACTATGTTGTGTTCTAGGGGCCAAGAGAGCCATCAGATGCCCGTAATCAAGCCCTTGGGGGTGGGGATCTAACAGGTGTCCCACAGACCACCACCACCACCAGGATAAAAGTGTCGGTCTGTCAGGGTACCCATATAGAATTTTTGTCCATATGAACCAGGAAAGTATGCTGTAGACTGTTACAGTATGAACTTGGTTTATTTTATTCATTTATTTTTAGGTATCTTGGGGGAGTAATTAGGTTATTACTTATTTTCAGTGGAGGTACTCAGGATTGCACCCTGGACGTTGGGCATGAAAGCACACACTCTACCACAGAGCTATACCCTCCCCCTTGAACGTGGTTCAGGATGGCCCTGTATTTGCACCGACCCAGGCACATCGAAGGATCAGACAAAATGCCAGGTGATCCTGAACCCCATGCAAGGGAAGGACTGTTTAATACTTCCCAGCTTTAGCACCTGGAGGGCATTCACTGTCTAGAAATGATCTGGATGGTTAATGTCTCAGTTCCAAACCCAGTGGAGGAGCCTCCTCTGTCTACTCATGTGGAGAATAAGATGACATTGAAACACGTGCCAGATTTGTCTGCCCTCCAGGAGTGCTGGGTGGTGACACAGGGGCCAGGGTGCCCTGGATCAGAGACCAGTAGGGGGCACTGTTGCACAGGTCCTGAGAAGACAGGTCTCTGGGCAGAGCTACCACTGAAATTTTTCTATTGACACCTGCACACTTGGACAGCGACCTAACAGGCGTGTGGCCTTGACTTGCTCGTGTGACCAAAATCGAGGATCTCACACCCACTCCTGGGAACAAGGTTGAGGACATGTTGCCCCAGCATCTCAATTTGTGCCCCTAAAGCCTGTCCTTTAACAACACATTATCTGATTGTCTCTCATTCAGAAGGGTTGTCCTGGGAGATTCCATGATGGGTCAGGGCAGAACTAGGGACACACGCAGATCCCAGATCTGTCTAAAATCAAGATGGCTGCTGACTATTCAGAAGTCAATCTGTGTGCATCGTTTACTGGACACATGCTACGTGCTGGGCTCAGGTGGCAGATATATATCATTAGAGGATTGAAGCTGGGACCACCCACTGGACCTGCCTGGTGTCCCCTGCTCAGGTCTCCCAGCTGGGAACCCCCACCCCGGGGCCCCTCACAGCCCAATCAGAGGCCATGCCCTGCCCCCTCAGGCAGAGGGAGTGGACCCTGGGACCAGGGAGGGATCAGAGAGTTGGGGGATCTTTTGCATGACTGGCCCCTCCCTCTCTCAGAGTATGAAGAATGGGAGAGACCTGGGGACACTCTGCTCAGCTGCGAGGACACAGAAAGCAAGACCCAGTGACCATCCCCACCATGGCCTGGTCCCCTCTCCTACTCACCCTGCTGGCTCACTGCACAGGTGACTGGATGAGGGACAGGGGAAGGGGCGCTGGGAGGACGCCTGGGCTCCAGGTCCTCCTCTGCGTTTGGGCCCCAGAATCAGCATCTCTGTGTCTCCCACTTGCAGGGTCCTGGGCCCAGTCTGTGCTGACTCAGCCGCCCTCTGTGTCTGGATCCCCGGGCCAGAGGGTCACCAACTCCTGCAAAGGATCAGCAACATATTGGGAGTGGTTATTATGTGCAGTGGTACCAACAGCTCCCAGGAATGGCCCCCAAACTTCTGATCTACAATGCTAACAGTCGAGCCTTGGGGGTCCCCGACCGCTTCTCTGGCTCCAAGTCTGGCAGCTCTGCCTCCCTGACCATCACTGGGCTCCAGGCTGAGGACGAGGCTGACTGTTACTGTGGATCTTATGACAGCAGCCTCAGTGGTGGCTCAGTGCTCCAGGCCGGCATGGAAGTGAGGCAGAAACCTACTATCCCTCTGCCCTCGCTGCTCAGCCAATACAGCTGCATCCTCTCTTTGCTTTTCTTGAAAGTGGAGTCTTAGACCAATCCGAAGGGACTTGGTCAGGAGAATGTGTCCTGACCTTTCAAATTCTGCCCCTAAACCCAGTCCTTGTCAGCAGAACCTTGTCTGCTGTTCTCAAAGTGAACAGGACTTCCTGGATAGCCCTGGGCGGCTACACTGGAAGTTGAGCCCACGTTAGGTCAGAATCAGGGACACGAAATCCAGATGTGCCTGATTAGGAATGAATGTATGGAGGTCGGTCCATCCACACCCTTGAGTGAACACCTACCAGGTGTCCGGTAGGCTCCAGAGCTTGGATACAGCTTGAAGGATGTAGGGCAGCCTGTGTCCTCATCAACACATCACACGTGACTGAGGAGGAAGAGGTGGGCTTGGCGGGTGCATGTGGGAGCCCTGGATGGGGTACGGGAAAGCAAAGAAGATGATTTTGTATGGATTCCACACCGAAGGTGAGGGAGGAGGAGGTGAGAGTGAGGGAAGGGACCACGTGGGGGTGTGGATAGGACACAATGGTGAGACTGTGGTGTTGGGGATGACGGGGAGCAGGTGAGGGGAAGGCGCACAGTCAGGGGCCACGCGTTTCTGAGGAAGGAGTAAGTATAGAATCGGGTCAGGAAAGAGTGGAACCGAACTGGGGTTTAGGAGCCGCGTGGGGCGGGGCTGAGCTGCAGTCCCCTGAGATGGCGTGATGACCACATGCTGTTAATGCAGGATTATTGAGATCAGAGACCATCAAGAAAAAGACTGGCTCTTGATAGATGACCGAGTGTCAGTTATCCCAGAAGTGTGTCTCTAGGGGGCGCTCATCTCACATTCAATAGAACATTTACCTTCTGCTGTTAAATGTCAAGGAACTGGAAGAACAGACTGGAAGGAAGAAGCCGGGACACGTGTTCTCAGCGCTTCCCACATGCTAGAACCCATGGCTTTGGAAAGCACAGGACCATAACGTCTCCTCCTGATCGACTGGCGGGCACTTCAGGGATGGAATGCTCACCACTTTGTATTGACATCTACCCAGAAGGTTCCTTTCTGCAGCCAGGACTAACACATTCTTGGGTTCACCTGTTAGATCTTGATGAGGAAAAAGACAAACCGGACAGGTCAGGCTGAGACAGCAGAGACTCGGCTCCAGACTGGACCCAGACCTCAGGGCTGGGGGTCTGCAATCCTCCCAGTCAGGGTCTAGGAGATGGGTTCACACTGACCCCATCATGTCCTGTGGGGACTGGAAGGCTGTGCTGGGAACAGGCGTTAGGGCTTATTATGTCCCAGGACAAAGTCTAGTGGGAGAAAAAAGAAACTATAAGATCAAGAAGGGTGGAAGCTACATCAAGGAAGACACCAGCACAGTGCAGCAGATATGAGGAAGGGGTCCCAGGAATCAGAATCTCTGCCTCCTCTCCTGGGGTCACATGAGAAAGACTTCTGTAAAACGGAACCCTCTGCATGGGGCCAGGGGCCATCCCTGTGCATGGAGGAGGTGTCCCTGTAGACAGCAAGGGGCAGAACACAGAGTGCCACAGTGGGTGTTGGCACAGACAGCTGGTCAACGAGTCAGACTCCAGGGGATTTTGGGCAAACTGTCCTCACTGACGTGTGACCTTCCTCCCTGTGAGGCCCCATCACCCGGGAGCTCCTAGTCCTGCTCCCTCAGCACATGGTGCAGATCAGGGTGACCTCCTCCCCGTCCTCCACGGAGTCTTTTCCAAGTCCATGTCAGGGAGGGGCTGTTAGGAGGTGAGGAGTCAGCGCGTGTTTCAAGGAGGACGTGGGCTCCTGCGAGAGTCTGTCCGGAGGAGACACAGCTCGTGGGCAGAGTCCACCCCGTGGAACCCGTGTGATGCTGTGTGTGTGTGTGTGTGTGTGTGTGTGTGTGTGTGTCTAAATGAGAGTGTGTTAGCATATTACTAATGTGTATGCTTCCATTTTTATGTGGTTTTTGCTCTTATGGTGTTAAATTTAAATTTACATGACTTAATATGAAAGACAAGTTGAACACTGGAAAACTGACTGTTGGTAACACTATATTTATGTGGGTTTCATATTATTATCATTTTTATTATTAGTGTTAACTTTATATTTTAAAATGTTTTAATATAAAACACAACATGTATATTAGGATAATTGACAGTTAATAACATTATCAGTTTACCATCTGGTATTATAATCTCTTTGTTAATATTTTGTTTAGGAGATTTGGTTTTATGTTTAATGATAGAGGTTTGTAATTTTACTTGTTTTTCCCATTTTATTTACAGGTGTTTATAACTGTTTTAACTGCTTTCTCAGAGTAGTTGGAAATTACATCTTTTTCAACATTTTGTAAAAAACATAGAAATCAGATCTATTGGAACCATGTGATTGCTGAGGTTTTGTTAGAGATTCTGGATGAAGATGTTATATATTATATCTATATGTAGAATAATTCCATAATAAAATTTTTGGTTTTTCTCCTTGGAAATTAATCCGTTTTCTTATTTTCTCTATTAGAGACAGTGTTGCATTTTCCTAAGGAAAAATGCATTTTATCTTTTTTCCCGGTTACCATTTTTAAAATTTTTTTCGTTTTCCACATTCTACCAGGAGGGGGCGAGGTGAGGCTGCCCTCTGCTCCCTGCACAGCCGCTCAGGGAGGACCAAGCACTTCCAGGAGCTGGGCCTGGGGGTGGGACCTGTGCACCTGATGGGGACTCAGCAGTCCTCCTACATGTGATTCGAACCAACTCCCTGTCCCATTGTCACTGACACCTGCGCTGGGGCACCCGTGGGTCAGTTGGCTTTTCTAGACTGTACTTCATGAAGAGGGGAGGGCGCTGCAACATTTAATGGTTCCATACGCACAGCTTTGCAGCCTCCATGGGCCAGGACTCCAGTTGGAAATGAAAACGTAGGATGTGACTCAGCAGAAATGAACCACAGAATCAGGGAAGCCGACCACGCACTTGTGAATGGAGACCAGGTGAACTGCCCACCAGCTGGGCCCTCAGGTCTCTGGTCCTCAGTGACACTGTGCCCCGTGACCAGCAAAGCGCGCTGTGGGGCTGCCCTGTGGTCCAGGACTGAGACCAGTGAGACCCCTGTCCCCTCTCACCCCAGTCTCGGGCTCTGTGACTTCCCAGTGGGCTCAGTGCTGGAGGAGGAGGGACAGCTCAGCTCCTCCAAAGGAGACAAGCAGGGATTTCACAGAGGAAGGGAGACCTGTCCCAGGGATGGGGGTAGCTGTGGGGGGACTAGATTTCAGGGCCCAGAGGGGAGGAACCCACCATCTCCCCCTTTAGCCCTCAGCCTCTGCAGGGATGAGATTTAGGATTGAGTTCACAGGGGTGGGGGGAGCACACTTGGTGACAGGCGTCAACCCCATCACTCGGTCTCTCATCACAGTGCCTTATGGGTCAGGGTGACATCTCTGCATCTGCTCCCTCCAGACCTCCCCCAGGGGACATCAGGATATACTGGGTAGGGAGAGGGAGGAAGCTGATTTGCATAAAGCCCCTTCTCCTCCCAGTGGGTCCGGGAGGCATGAAAAGGCTCGAGGACCCCACAGTGCAGCCCAGGAGGCTGAGGAGCTGCGTCCCAGGAGCGTCCCCACCATGGCCTGGACTGTGCTTCTGCTCGGGCTCCTCGCGCGCAGCTCAGGTCAGGGGCCGGGACGCTGAGTCCTTGGGGGGTGCCTACAAGCAGGTATTGGAGTGACCCTTGTCCCCATAACCACCCCTGTCTCTCTCCTGTCCCTTTTAGGGCTGGATTCTCAGACTGTGGTGACCCAGAAGCCGTCCCTGTCAGTGTCTCCAGGAGGGACTGTCAAACTCACCTGTGGCCTCAGCTCTGGGTCTGTCACTACCAGTAACAACCCTGGTTGGATCCAGCAGACATCAGGCCAGGCTCTACACACTCATATACAGAACAAGCAGCTGCCTCTCTGGTGTCCCCAGTTGCTTCTCTGGATCCATCTCTGGGAACAAAACCGCCCTCACCATCACGGGGGCCCAGCCCGAGGACAAGGCCGACTATTACTGTGCTGTGTATAAGGGTAGTGGCAGTTACACTAACGCAGTGATGTAAACTCACGGGGAAGTGCTACCAAAACCTGCCCCTGATCTCAGTGGGCTGAGCCCTGAGGGGCAGGTGAGGAAGAGAGAATGTGAAATTTTAGCACCACAGCGGTAGGGGGTGCTATGCCCCCAAGTCCTGTCCAGACCATGTGACTCCTCCAGCCTCTCCCAGGGTGTGTCCATCTTCCCCGCCTGACCAAGACTGGGCTTCCTCTCTCCATTCCTGACTCTATTGAGGGGGATGGGGTTCAGCTCCGGAATTTTAAGTCAACAGTGAGACTCAGAGGCCCCAGCAGTATTCCAAGACCATCACATACGTATATTCATTTTTTCAGTTGACCACTGCAGCCCGCAGTTGAGTCAGGAGCCAAAGGCCAAAGTCTGTATAATAACATTCAGAGGCTTCAGGACGTGGGAAGAGGACACTGCCTCCCAACCTCAACTGCTTTGTTGTGGGAGACGAGGTTTTTTGAAAAAGTGCCCCAGCTCTTCCTCTGTAAACTTGGTGAAAACACAAGTAGACAGGGAGAGAGGCAGCTGAGGAAGACTGCTACATGGCTACTACGGCGTCTGTAATGTCTGTCTGCACCCACAGCCAGAGAGAGGAACACGTCACAGGTAACTCTTTAAGTCATTTGGGGGACGCTTTGCTCAATAAAGTTCTCAAGAAAATTAAAAAAGGAAAGAAAGAAAGCAATCTGTGTGGGGGTCCGCCCATCACTGCTTTAACAAGCTTCCCGAGAGAACTACATGAATGTCACTGTTTGAGAACCAGCTGCACTGTGATCACTGTGCCATGATCCAGGGGGCGCTGGGTAGGAGTCCCCGGCGCAGGTGTTCTCACAGCCCCTCTCTCATGCGAGGGACGTCAGCAACAGACGGAAAGTCTGGAGCAACTGCTGTCCCTGATGTCCCCAAGGGTGCTGTGCACAGTGCGTTCTGGGAGATACAGAACGGGGGTCAGGGAGTGCGCCCAGCGGGTGTGGAGTCGGACTGGACCCAGGCGTCTGTGCGACTGGCTTTCCCGCAGACCGCTGGCCGCCTGGTAAACAGCAAGATGGCCCAGGTGTGAGAGAGCAATCAAGCCTGCTTAGGGGTCCTGCTCTCTGTGAGCTGTGAGCACTAATGTCAGTTGTACTTGGACGATTCTCCTAATTTTGTGTCCAAATATATGATCTTTACGACAAGTCTTGAATATCTTATTTACCAGGTGTATTTCTAACTGTTTTAACTGCTTTCTCAAAGAACTGGGAAAGTTTACATCTTGTTCAATATTTTGTAAAAAAGAAATGAACAAATCCATTCATTTAGAACCATTTGATCTCTGTAGGTTTTTTAGATAGTCGTTGAGAAAAAATTATATGTTTTCCTAAGTGTAATTACATAATAAAAATTTTATTTTTCTTAAGAAATCAGTGTTTCCATATTTCATCTAATAGAGCCAAATTGTACCTTCCCAGGAAAGTACCCATTTTATTTTATTTTTTAAATTGGAAATTGTGTTAGTTATTTTTGTTTTTCATTTTCCACATTTTACCTGGAAGGGGCACGGTGGGGCTGCCCTGTGGTCCCTGCAGAGCTGCTCAGGGAGGATCACTCACTCCCAGAAGCTGGGCCTGTGGGGGGGGGTGTGTGTTCCTGATGGGGACTCAGCAGTGTGTCCTCTCTGGCTGGTGGAGTCCCCATGAGCAGGGACCCCTGTGGTCTCAGCAGGTGCTTCCTCCCAAGCTCTCCCAAAGGGGAGGCCACCCTCCATCCCCTGAGTCTGGGCGGTGAGCTGAGCTCTAGCACCAGGGCTCAGGGTTGGGTGGGGCGGTCCCTGGGGGGAAACCCATTTGCATGGGACGCCCCTTCACTGGCAGAGGCTGGGAAGAAAAGGAGGCCTGGGGCAGCCCAGCCCCAGCGTGGGGACCAGAGGCTGTGAGCACCATGGCCTGGACTCCTCTCCTCCTGCTCCTCTCTCACTGCACAGGTAGGGATGGGGCTCTGGGACTGGATCTCAGGTCCCCACCTGCAGCAGCCCCTGTGGCTCAGACTCTGGGAATGTTTCCTGCAGGTCCCATCCCTTCAGCCCCTTCTGTCTGTGTTTGCAAGGTCCCTCTCCCAGCTTGTGCTGACTCAGCCGCCCTCCCTCTCAGCATCACTGGGAGCATCAGCCAGACTCACCTGCACCCTGAGCAGTGGGATCAGTGTTGGCAGCTACTACATATCCTGGAACCAGCAGAAGGCAGGGAGCCCTCCCTGGTATCTCCTGTACTACTACTCTCCAGTAAACACCAGGGTTCGGGGGTCCAGAGCTGCTTCTCTGGGTCCAAGGATGCCTCAGCCAATGCAGGGCTGCAACCCGAGGACGAGTCTGAGTATTACTGCTCTGCATACATGAGTGGCTCGTACACTCACATGGTGCCCCAGACCCACAGGGACGTGAGACTACAACCTCCCCTGTGCTCTCCCCACCATAGAGGTCACAGCCTACAGACACTGGGACACCACAGGGCTCAGGGACCACGGCTTTAATGATGGAGCAGGAAGGTGGGGGTTGTGTGCTCCCCCTACCCTGATTTTCCTGGACCCGCAGACCCCGTGGTGGTGACAAATGCCCTCTGTCCCAGTCCTGCAGGAAAGACAGGGGACAGGTGTCTCCCTGTCAATAAGACCTGGTCTCCTATTAAGGGGAGGGGCTCACAGAGAAGCTCTGCCCTAAAGCCATCCTTCTGCCTGGAGGATTCCCTGCCGCACGGTGTCGCCTTTCTGACAACGGCCTCCTGAGCTCCAGGCTCCAGACCCTGGAGGGGCTTCCAGAGAAGTAGCCCCAGGGATGGGTTTGCTGGAAGAACCAGCATCGGAGAGTTGGGAAGCCACCAGAGGGACAGGGGCCACTGAGGCTCAGTTTGGACTTTGAGGGAACGGCTCCCCAGGGACACACAGGGCATAATCTTTCCATCACACACACACACACATACATACACACCTACATACACACACACATACACACACATATGTACATCAATATGTACACACACAACATAGACACACATACACACATACATACACAGCTACATACACATACACACATACATATGTACACAAATACATACACACACAAAACACATACATACACATATACACACATAACACACAGAGTTCTGGACTCTGCACTTTTCTGGATTCTCTGTCCTTGTAGAAACCAGGAAGCAGTCAGTGCTCACCCCACAGTCCTCAGAGTCAGAATCGGCAGGAGGCAGAACCTCCCTGTGCAGAGACAGCAGTGACAGTGACATACAGCACGTCCTGGTGTCACAGCAGGCAGATTGCTAGATATGAGCAGAGAAAGGGGGACACAGTACAAAAGGCAGGAATTGGGCAGAAAGGAGGGGCACAGGCCAAAGGCAGGAAACCATACATCAGGTAAGCACCAGGGGTCCCTGGGCAGAGGAAGAAAAGCAGGAACCTTTGGGCTGATAAGTGGTCACAACTTTTGTGGTGATGAGTGGCCTGGAGACTGACAAAGGTGAGAAAATGCAGCAAGGTCCAGTGTCCAATCGTAACCTTTGGCTCATTGTGCCCTCATGCCATTAAAATTAGCCTTGCAGATCAGAAGTACCCATCGTGCACCGACGCCATGACACTTCCCACCCAGACTAAATAAGGACAAAATTCTCTCCTTCCGTTGGGAAGGTGGAGTTGGCATGATAATCAGGGAATAGGACCCCAAGCCCTTCCCTCCCCAGTGAACATTCCACCCATTCATTTTTACACCCTGTGTAATAACTTGACAAGAAACTCAGGGCAGCCGCTCACGTGAGCCCGCCCGTCTTCCTTTGACAGTGTACTGTCCAACCCTTAATAAATCCTCACTTTACTTTTTTTAACCACTATGTCTTGTCTCTGAATTCTTTCTGGGGCGGGACCCGAAGCTGGAACACCGGTTACATCCACCGGCAACACCGGTGTCGGGGACGGCCAGGACAGCCCGGTACCACCTGCTCTGCTGGGGTGACACTGATGCTCCGGGTCCCAGGATGTCTCTGCTCCCTGCTGGCAGCTCAGCCCCACGATGACCTCTGGGTCCAGACAGCACATGAGGCCGCTCGGTGCATCTCTTCAGGGACGGCCACCTCAGAGCTGTGTGGGGACCTGACACACACCCTCCCCTGTGCTCTCTGGGCCGGGCTGTCCTCCCTTGGGCACCACCCATGACACGTCCACCCAGGCAGACCTGGGCTCACACGTCCCCTGTCCCAGCCCAGAGTCGCAGGGCTGTCACCTCAGGGACCTGGTTCCCTTGTCTCCACTTCCCCATGAATCAGACCTGGGACGCTGACAGGACTTCAGGGTCCTGTGGGCCGTGAGTAACAGGAATTCCACCTCCAGGGACTGGGCGTCTGTACGTACAGTGTCTCCTTCCTGAGCTACTGCACAGGGAGCAGGCATCACAGAGAAGAAGGAATCTGACTCTGTGTTGGGTCTGTTCCTTTGGCTCCAACCATGGTGCTCTGTCTTGCAGGCCCTGCACCTTTGAAAGGGAACATGGCCCACAGCCAGAAATGTAAACCTTAGCTCCTTCTCAAGGCTCCACCTGCCAGGCTGGACCTTTAAGGACAACACTTCTCATTCCCATGGAGATGAGAAGATGCAGAGCAGAGAATCACATGTGTCTTGTGGGACCGTTGCAGCATCAGTGTGACCAGACCCACCTGGACAGCTGCGCCAACACAGGATGATCGCATCCCCTCTGGGGTCTGGCCGACAATGAGAAGCCTGCAATCACCAGCCACCCCTGTCCCCTTGTGGTAAAAAAGAAGCCCGAATTCCGACTCTGGTAAATGGTCTTTGGGACCTTCGTCCATCATCTTCCTCACCTGCTGGCTTTCCAAATACAGTCGCTGTTCTTTGCCCCAAGCCTCTCTTCTCCACTTATTGGCCTGTCCTGAGGTGCACAGTTGGGGCCGGGGTACCAGCATTCCTGTGCATCACCTCCCAGTGTGCAGGGTCCTGGGGGCCTCGCTGCCTCCACTTAGATTTCAAAGGAGGAGCCCCAGGCCCAGGCAGGGAGGCTCTGTGCTGCGGCAGCCTGAGCAGAGCAGCTTCAGGACCTCCTGCTGAGCTGTGGGTGACAATGCCACCCCAGTGGGCCTGGGGGCCCGAGGATCAAGCAAAGAGAATTACTCTCAGCCAGGGGGTATTTATTCCGTTTGCTTTGTTTGGTTTTGCAAACCTGGGACCTGTCGCTGTTCTGTCCTGTCTCTCCCTTTGGGAAGGTGCTTCTCTGACCATGACTGTCCCATCATTATATTTTGAGGACATAATTGGTTTGGTTTCCCAGGGTCACAGCTGGGGGGAAGTTGCACGAGGGTGGATTGTCCCTTGAGTCTCACACACATGGTTTAGATCATAGTGAGGTGAGTCTTTGGACTCAGTCTGTCATGTGGACTCTGTGTCAAGATAAGACGTTTGGGGCTATTGGAGGAATCGGATGGAGGGTTATGGATTGGGGACCATGGGAACCATGCTTGGACCCAGTGTGTCCCCAACATTCATATGTTGGAAACTCATCGCCAATTTGGTAGCATTTGCAGGTAAGGAATGGGGGATGCTTAGGTCAAAACGTTGGGGTCTTGACGCAGGGGGCTGGTGTCCTTTTAAAAGGGACCCCAGGGAGCTCCCTCCCCACCTGCATTGTGAGGACACAGTCAGAAGACGGCCCTGTGTGAACCAGGAAGTTTCCTTCTCCAGACTCTGAATCAGCCAGCACCTTGACCTTGGGATGCCCAGCCTCCAGAGCTGTGAGACACAGTCTCAGGTTTATAAGCCACCCCGTCTCTGGTCATCTGTTATAGGGCCAAAGGGACTATGGCCACTCTGAGCAGGCATCACACAGTATCAGAAGCAATTTCCGCTCACCTGGAAGGGACAGCAGGACATATAAAGAGCTGTCCCAGCGCTGTTTAAACTGCCCACTCCGTGTAGGTGTCTCAGCAGGAACTGCACCATCTGAACACTCCTCAGGTCACCCTACTGATATATTACATCGCTCATGAGCATTTATTGGAATGAGATGAATCAAAGGTGGGAGTCCATCATACTCCCGGCTGAGACACATGGGTCACAGACGTGGAGACCAGCCCAGTGAAGGACCAGGTCCAGTCACACCTGAGAGTGAGTCCTCTTGTGCACTAGGGATCCTCGAGCCCGTGGCCGCCCAGACATCCTTGGAAAAGTCAGAGACAAATGATGACATCTCCCAGTTCTCATTTCCAAGCGGGAATCACAGCACTTCAGAGGCCATTTTGGTTCTGAAGCACATGTCTTGTAACTGCTTTTGATGCAAGAAAAACGGATGTAGGGTGTGAGAAGTGCCATACCCTATACTTCGATGGAGCCCCTGGGACATGCCCCGCCAGATGTGGGTACTTGGCTTGGGACAGGAAAGAATTCAAGAGTGAGCCACAGTTGAGTAAAGGTAGATTTATTCATAGAGATGCACTGAAAGACAAGAGAAAGGCCGCGAGTTGTGGGGGTTGGGTGCTGAGATTAAAAGTAAGTACACACTGCATAGAGAGAGGGCTGTCTCTGAAGAGGGAGAGGGAGAGGAAAGAGGCCACGAGGCACCTAGTTGCCAGTTTTTATTGGCTTAGTGGCTTTATATGCTAATAGGAGTAAGGACCAGTCTAACTAGCCTGGGGAAGGGGCTGGGATTCCCAGGAAGTTGGCCATTTCCCACTCTGACCGTTTGTGACTAGCCTGAGGACTGTCATGGCACCTGCGGTATGTTATTCACCAAACTAATATTTTACACTGGGCGTATACTGAAGCTCAAGGGCTGCTAGAAGTCAAATCTCCCACCATCTTGAGCCTCAAGACCTACTGGGGGTTGGATCTTCCACCATTTTGATGTTAATTGCCGTATCATTCCTTGAATGCTGTGCCCTGCCCCATTCTCTGTCTCACTCTGACCCGTTCACCTGATAACAAGGAAGGGTCTGGCTGGACAGGTTCCGGAACAACACGCATGTGCTCTGTTCCCTCTGTGAGATGCAAGACCCCCGTCACTGGGGTCCTGTGATTCATCAGATGCTGTTAGAAGACTTAACTCTGAGAGAAAATATAAAAAGAAACAAAATCAAAACACCGTGTAGAGCATTAGTTCTGGAGCAGTGGACTTTCCACAGTTCATCAATGCGTATGCTCCTGGGGACAGGTGGATACTGAGCGTCTGTCCATGTGATGGTCACTGGCCACCTGCTTATGTCCCTACAGGAGTGGTTGGGTGTCTAGTGGAATCTGCACTGAGACACCAGGGTCCCAATATCCCAGCTCTGCTCCGCAACCAGGACGGCTGTAGGTTGAGGACGGGAGTAGAAAAGGAAGGGGGGCAGGGATGGAATTAAGCCTGCATCTCCCCAGATTCCTTCCATGTCCTCCTCTGTGAGTGTCCATGTCCCTCGGGGAGCTCCTGGTCACAAGCAGTGCCCAGAGCCAACCTGCCTCCTCTGAGCCCCTGTGTGGGCGGATTCCCTCCTGCTGGCTGTTCCCTGCATCCTGTCCTCAGCTCCACCGTGGTTCCCAAGCTCTCTGGGGCCAGGATCACGTGTGCCTCCCAGTAGCCAGTCATCCATGGATCTGGGAGCCAAATCAGTGAGGGTCACAGCTGCATGGTTCCCTGTAGAGATGTATCACTCTTGGGAAACACAGGAATCAGGGAAACAGCTGAAGGTGAGATTTTGGACCAGAGAGAAAGGAGAGTTTCTCCAGGAGACCAGTAGGGGGCGCTGTGAGGCCTTCTGGGGAGGTTTGTGCAGGACAGGTGCTCAGGGTTTGGCTGACCTCCACTGAGGGAGGCCCAGGGTGCGGCCCTCTGCTTCCTGTGGGGGTGGGAAGCCGTGTCCCCTTGGGGACTGGCTGGGTCCCCTGCACGTGTGCCTGTGAGGGGTCCCAGCAGCTGCTTCCTCCCAGGGCCACCCATGGGGAAAACAGTCACCAGGGAGGCTCCCCGTCCAAGGGCCCCAGACCCTGTGGGTGCACACGGGGGAGCAGCAGCAGGTGAGGACACATTTGCATGACAGCCCCTCCTCTGTGCGTCCCTCAGGGGAGGATAAGAGAGGCCAGGGCAGCCCAGCCTCAGCTCATGGCCTAAGCAGGACTGTGAGCACCATGGCTGGGATATCTGCCCTCCTCGTGCTTCTCTCCCTATGTGCAGGTAGGACGGGCCTCGGGGACCCAGGCGGCTCCCAGCCGAGTAGTTCCTTCTACCTCAGGTCCCCAAGCAGCCGCATCTTGTCCCTTCTCCTAACTCTGCTGTGTCTGTGTTTGCAGGGTCCCTCTCCCAGCCTGTGCTGACTCAGCCGCCCTCCCTCTCTGCGTCTCCGGGAGCATCAGCCAGACTGAACTGCACCCTGAGCAGTGGGACCGTTGTTGGCGGCTACCACATAAACTGGTTCCAGAAGAAGGCAGGGAGCCCTCCCCGGTACCTGCTAAGGTTCTACTCAGACTCCAATAAACACCAGGGCTCTGGGGTCCCGAGCCGCTTCTCTGGATCCAAAGATGCATCAGCCAATGCAGGGCTTCTGCTGATCTCTGGGCTGCAGCCCGAGGACGAGGCTGACTATTACTGCGGTACATATCACGGCAACACTGGTACTCACACGGTGCCCCAGCCCCACAGGGACGTGAGACTAAAACCTCCCCTGTGCTCTCCCAGCTGCGCTGTCACTGCTGCTCTGCCTGGGACGAGGTCTGACTCAGGGTGACTTTCTGTTTTCACATCTTCAGGCAGCACCTGAGTTTCCTCCGAACAGCAAATCTGACCCTGTCACAACCTCTTCCTCATCTCACATCTGAGACTGAGCGTTGCTGTTGTATTTCAGCCTGCTCATGTTTCCACAGGCAGACAGTACCTGCTCTGAGATGAACACCTCCCTGAGGAGATGTTATAAGTGGCAGGACCTGGTTGGTCCCGGCCCAGCCCCCTCAGTATCTAAGGGTGACCCCAGGATGCTTCTTGTCTAAGAGCTTCAGTCTGAGGTCTGAGATCCAAAATCAACTTGCAGATGTGAGTGGTAAAATACACACTGGCAATGAACCATCAGAAATTGACAGTAAAATGTAAAAATGCCAATTAATGGCTTCAAACTAAGAAATAGGTAAGGATTATTCTGACAAATAAAATCCTCCCAACTCCGTCCAATGGCAGAGCCTCCTTGACCCCTGCAGGGCTCCTCCTGAGTGGGAGGGTGATGACCACTGTCACACAGCTGAGCACAGCCTGGGTGGGCCAGTACTCCAGTCCCTGAGACCAGAGATGGGCATCTGCCCCCCACTGTCTCCAGTGTGACCCCTCAGTCCCTGCGCCTGCTGTGGCCTACAGCAGCTCTGGTGTTGGATTCTGCCATCACTTCAGCCACAAGAACCAGAGAGAGAGATGTTCTGGAGTCAGTGTGATCCTGAACGGGTTGGAAATAACCTCCTTTCTTACTAGTCTTCCAGTGACAAATTATTTGTTTCCAGTATCTAGAGTAGCCCCCTCGTGCTGGCTGGGGAGGACAAGGAGGAGACAAGTCCCACCCGTGGGACCCAGGGCACCTGGTCCTGCTCTGGCCAGTCCCCACATGTCCCATGAGCCTGGCCCAGGCTCTGCTGCTGAGCCCTGGGCTCTGAGACCTTCATGAAGCAGAATCTCTGTGCAGGTGGGAGGAACTCCTGGGCGCCAAGGTGCAGGAGACCCTGCATTCCCACGGAGGACCAGCTCCTCTCCCGAGTTTACCTCCATTAGTCTAATTGTCTCTGACTCTGATTTCTGTTTAGTTTTGCTTTTATTGGGAAGTTATTTGAGTGGATCTCAGTTCACTGGAGTCTGGAACCTATAATCCAACCCTCATTATCACATGGAATCTCAACACTACAGGAAAGTTTCTAGAACTTTTTCTTCTGTCTTCAATGCCAGTCTATGGAGGACTTTACCGAATGAACGTAAGGTTCCCTGGGGGATGAGTAACAGCTATGGAGGCCACTAGGGTCAGAAGACGAGGAAGCACCTTCAAGTAATGAGCTAATTAAGTGATTAATTACAGATGATTATAATAATGACTCACCCTCAATCCTTAAATGGAAAGCAATTGAAAAATTAGACCAAAAATGGAAAAAAAATTCATGAACACACCCCAGATTCAGAATAGGAAAGAATGAATCCTGAGCTGAGCAGTTAAAGGCAAATGGAGCCCGAGGTGCAGGAGGGGAGGACACTGTGTCTGTACTATGCTGTGTTCTAGCGGTCACGAAAGCCATCCGATGCCCATAATTATGCCCTGGGTGTGGGGATCTAACAGGTGCCCCTCACAACAACACCACCACCTACAAAAAAGTGTCGGCCTGTCCGGGTAACCCGTATAGAATTTTTGTCCATATGAACCAGGAAAGTAGGCTGTAGACTCTTACAGTATGAACTTGGCTTCTTTTATTCATTTATTTTTATGTATTTTGGGGGAGTAATTAGGTTATTACTTATTTTCAGTGGAGGTACTCAGGATTGCACCCTGGACGTTGTGCATAAAAGCACACACTCTACTGCTGAGCTGTACCCTCCCCCTTGAACGTGGTTCAGGATGGCCCTGTATTTGTAATGACCCAGGCACATGGAAGGATCTAACAAGATGTGGGGTGATCCTGAAACCCGTGCAAGAGAAGGACTGTGCAGTACATCCCAGCTTTAGCACCTGGAGGGCATTCACTGTCTAGATATGATCTAGACGGTCAACGTCTCAGTCCCAAACCCAGTGGACGATCCTCCTCCGTCTACTCGTCTGTGGAGTAAGATGACAAAGATACACGTCGCAAATTTGTCTGCCCTCCAGGAGTGCTGGGTGGTGGCAGAGGGGCTGGGGGGCCCTGGATCAGAGGCCAGTAGGGGACACTTTTGCGCACATCCTGAAAAGGCAGGGTTCTGGGCAAAGCTACCACTGAAATTTTTCTATTGACACCTGCACACTTGTACAGCGACCTTACAGGCGTGTGGCCTTGGCTGGTTTATGAGACCAAAACTGAGGGTCACACACCCACTCCTGGGAACAAGGTCGAGAACATGTTGTCTCAGCATCTCAATTGTGCCCCCAAAACCTGTCCTGGAAAAAGCACATTATCTGATTGCACCCCATCCAGAAGGGTTTCCTGACATCAGAGGCAGGGAGATTCCATGATGGGTCAGGGGAGAACCAGGGACACAAGTAGATTCCAGATCTGTCTCAATCAAGATGGCTGCTGACTATTCAGAAGTCGATCTGTGTGCACTGTTTACTGGACACCTGCTATGTGCTGGGCTCAGGTGGAAGATACACATCATTAGAGGGTTGAAGCTGGGTCACTGCCTGTGCCTGCCTGGTGCCCTCTGCTCACGGACCTAGATGGAACACACTCCAAGCCTGGGCCTCACATATCCCTGACCCTGCCCAACCTCTGGGACCTGACCCTGTGCCAGGGAGGGATCAGAGAGGTGGTGGGGGGTGGTTTGCATGACTGGCCCCTCCCTCTCCCAGAATATGAAGATGGGGAGAGACCTGGGGACGCTCTGCTCAGCTGTGGGGACATAGAATACAGGACCCGGTGACAATCCCGACCATGGCCTGGTCCCTTCTCTTCCTCACCCTGCTGGCTCACTGCACAGGTGACAGGACGAGGGACAGAGAAAGGGGCCTTAGGGGGACACCTGGTCCCTGCGTCCTCCTCTTGTTTGGGCCCCAGAATCAGCATCTCTGTCTCTCCCACTTGCAGGGTCCTGGGCCCAGTCTGTGCTGACTCAGCCGCCCTTCGTGTCTGGATCCCTGGGCCAGAGGGCCACCATCTCCTGCACTGGAAGCAGCAGCAACATCGGGCATGGTAATTATGTAAACTGGTACCAGCAGCTCCCAGGAACATGCCCCAGACTCCTGATCTATCATGTTAAAAATTGAGCCTCAGGGGTCCCTGACCCATTCTCTGGCTCCAAGTCTGGGAACTCGGCCTCCCTGAGCATCACTGGGCTCCAGGCTGAGGATGAGGCTGATTATTACTGTGCAGACTGGGACAACAGCCTCAGTGGTCACAGTGCTCCAAGCCAAGGGAGAAGTCAGACAAAACTCAGCTGTCCCCTCAACCCTTGGTTTCTCTCGGCAGTAGAACCAACCTGTGCCAAGCCAGCTGCTTCCTTAATTTGTTTGGCTGAAAACCTGGTCTGAGACCCCCACCAGGAAATGAGGCTAAAAATGTGTCCAACCCTGTCCTTGGTGACAACATTTTATCTGATTATCTGAAATTGAGCTAAAATTTCTGGATGTCGGGACAGCACCCTGGGGACAGAATGCCTGCCAGGTCAGGGCCGCCCCAGGGACACAGAGTCCAGCTTGGTCTCAGTCAGGACACATCAGAGTGTCCTGTGCGTGTTCTAGTACCAACAGCTCCCAGGATGGGGCACCAAGCCCCTCATCTCTGATGCTAGTAGTGGATCCCCCCTCGGGTTCTCAGGTCTCACGTCTGGCATCTGGCTCCTTGGCCTGCACTGGGCTGAGCTGAGAACAGGCTGCTCCTCCCACCTTTCCTGTGAAAGCGTCTCAGGCTCAGCCAGTGTGTGAACTGCGGGAACTGAGAGCAGAGCCCCTTTCTTGACTGTGGGCAGGGGACCCGGCAAGGCCTCCCGCTCAGGCTCTGGCTGGAGCTTCTGCTGTTGCTGCCCCCTGGGTCCCGGGCACCCAGGGGCCTTGTTGGGAGTGGAGGACCCCTCCCGTCTTTCTCTCAAGTCCCTGCAGCAGAACATCCCTAGGAAAAGGTCTTGATGGGAACAGGAAGTCCATCTCCCCATCGCTGGGGACGCATTGTCTCTTTCACTGAAGCTCAGGGGCTGAGTTCGGGGGTCTGGCTGAGGTCCTGGACATGAACTCTGACCCTTGTATCCTGAGTCTCCATCATTGGAGTCATCTACCAATTTCCAGGGCTTTCCAGAGCTACGCCTTCCTGTCATTAGTCCTCGGTGTGAACATCTGTGTGTTTTGCTCACTGGGGAGATTTCTTCCATGCCAGCTGCGCCAGCTCCAGAGTGTCTAAGGCTGCAGCAGACATTTGGGTCTTTTCAAACAACTACTTCTCCATTCCCCTGAAGCAAAGATCCAAGCATTGAATTTTCCTGATTAATTGTTCTAATACTTGCAGAATGATGTTGACTAATAATGGAGCTGCAATTCACATCTTGCGCTCCTGGTGTGTGGCATTTGCACACATTATTGTCACCAGTCACCCATCAGAGATAGTTGGTGCTCTTACAATAATGTTTCACACGGCACTAAGTATGTCCTTGATACATTAATGAAGTTGTCCCCAAATAGAAATTAAAAAGTGCTTTATGCCTGTTCTTTTCCCCGGGAAGCTGTGGAGACAGCGCTGGTGCATTTCAGTTGCTGACATCGTCCCCCTGTGCAGAATCCAGCCTTCCATCTCACTGCACCTGGGCTGCACACCTTCCCTCCTTGCCCACACCCCACCCCATCATGGGTTTCCTGCTGGACCAACAGGAAAGCATCGCTTATCAACATCTCTAAATAGGCCTACCTAGTACCTCCTGCAGGGGGCACAACAGCTGTACAAAGCAGGTTGTTTTCTCGATACTAAACATGAAGGTGCCGAGAGGATATTTAAAGAAAACAGTTTCTTTTATAATAGAATCAAAAAGAGTAAAATAGTTTGGCACAGAATTTTCTGAGCAGGTGAAAGGCTAGAAACTGAAACCTACAACATGGCTCATAAAAATGACAGGAGGTACCAGGAAGTGCGAGCACAAGTGTGTTCACGGGCTGGGTGGCCTCGTCTGGTGAAGGCATCGGTCACCCCGACCCAACAGGCCTGCACGTCCAGTGCAATCTGCTCACGGGGTCCCACCTCCCAGTTTCACCCCCACATGTCCACAGCTCCCCTCCCTCTGGTTCTTTGGTTGGGAAGATGTTGGATAAACATGTGTTCTTTGCACCCAAATTTCAGATCCCCAACCCCCGTGAGCGTCCGGGCTCTACGTCTAGAACAGCGCCCAGTGCTGGTGCAGGCACGGGTCAGCGGGTGACAGCACAGGGGCGTGGACAGAATCCAAATGGGGAAGAGGGTTCCACCTTCGCCCTCTTCATACCCCTCCTCACCGAGTAAGATTACAGACTGAAAAGATACTAAGTATATCAGAGAGACCAAGGCATTGCCCAGCTAACATTCCAGAAACACTAGGCCCCAGAGAAGGAAGCGGAGCAGACTCAGTTTCCCTGACAGTTTCTACTCCACGGCAAAGACAGGCACCAAGATGCCAGTGCAGGGTGGGCTGAGGGGACCCGGCAGTGGAGTCTAAAGCAACCAGCGCCACAAAGTGTGAGAACCACGTCGAATTAGGGTGAGGCTGAGCCATTTTGCACTCTTAGAACCTGACAGCTTTTATGTGGGTCAAGTGAAGGCAGACTGGTGATGACCCCAGACACCAGCAGGAAGAGACCTCCCCTCACAGGTGACCCTGAAATATCTGACAGGAAGCACTAGGGAACACGCCGTGTAATGAAGTGTCTGCAGGTCATCGGTGACCTGAAAGCAACTCCTCACCCCAAACACCTCAGAGGGCGGCCCGCATCCTCCTGTCCTGGGCAGTGATGGGAGAAGGTCCCAGTGCCCCACTCAGGACCCCTGCCAGGATGGCCAGGCAGAGTCGGGGCTGTGGGTTGGGGTGCTTGAGCCCAGCAGGGGCCCTGGGGGACAATCCTGAATGCTGGGTTCTGGGCCAGGACAACTAGCAGATACTCCAGGGGTCTTGCTCATCCGGCGGGCAGTGTCCTCACTGAGGGTGACCTTCTGCACCCTGGCCCCTGAGGCACGTGAGCTCCCAGCTCGGACCACACACTTGCCTGGGGAAGTTATTACCCAGGTCACATCCAAGCAGCACAGTATTAGGCCAGCAACAAATCTGCAAATAAAAATCACCTGCGATGCTCCCCGGACATAGTAAAAGGACAGCAGGGGGTGGGGGGAGGGTTGGAATTGCAACAACTGGACTATGAAAGATGAGCTTTGGGATTTTCCTGTCAGGGTCCTGATCCCTGTCCCACCCCCTCACTCACTGGACAGGAGTTTCCTTTAGGGCCAAAGAGGAAGATGGAAAGGGGGTGCTTCTGCTGTGTTGTATTCTTATGCTCTGAGCAAGGGGGTCAGTCACCGCACTTTCAACCCCTTGTAACCTCCACCAGTCCTCCAGGGCCTGAGTCAGACTGTGCTGACTCAGCCGCCCCCAGTATCTGGGTCTCCATTAACTATATATTTAATATATAAAATTTTATATATTTATTTTAAAAATCTAGTAAATTAAATTTATATATTTAATAAAATAATATGTTATATATCTACCTAAAATTATACACATTGATTACATGTATCATATTTAATTTTTTTTAAAACTTTTTTATTGATTAATAATCATTTTACAATGTTGTGTCAAATTCCAGTGTAGAGCACAATTTTTCAGTTATACATGAACATATATATATATTCATTGTCACAGTTTTTTCTCTGTGAGCTACTGTAAGATGTTGTATATATTTCCCTGTGCTTTATTAAAATATATTGTACATCAAATATATACATTTGACCTAACAGTGTATTATATATAAGCATATATAAGTTATTATGAGTTATAGTTTATATTGTTAGATAAAAATATATAATAGATATAGATATATTTTCTATTATATCTCATATATTACTTATTGCACATTCGATATTGCATGTTAATAATTGCACATCCAGTTTATATTAAAAACTGCTTGTCATTATTCTTTCTGCATTATTCTCTCCCTGATTACATGGTCCTGGGTGAGACTGAGCTACACCTGCCACCATGTCCCAAGTCTGCAACCGTCTTTGTGTGTGTGTGTGTGTCGTTGGGGTATGTGTGTGCATCTGAGAAATCAGTGAGCAGACATTTCTCTAACACTAAATCCAAGCTGGAAGGCATCATGATAGCACAACACCAAACACACAAAGAGCTATTACTAAGACTTAAAATAAAAGGCACAGGGTCTGATCTAATTTACTGGTTCTAGAAAACCCAGGAAAACTTGCCCAATAGGAGCCACATAAAACTTTGAATATTTGGCTCAAGATTATTTTTGAACAGAGATGGAAAATAAAAATAAACAACCCAATCCAAAAATGGGCAGAAGACCTAAACAAGCAATTCTCCAAGGAAGACATACAAATGATCAAAAAGCACATGAAAAAATGCTCAATATCACTAAATATCAGAGAAATGCAAATCAAAACTACAATGAGGTATCACCTCACACCAGTCAGAATGGCCGTCATTCAAAAATCCACAAATGACAAATGCTGGAGAGGCTGTGGAGAAAGGGGAACCCTCCTACACTACTGGTGGGAATGCAGTTTGGTGCAGCCACTATGGAAAACAGTGTGGGGATTCCTCAAAAGACTAGGAATAGACTTACCATATGACCCAGGAATCCCACTCCTGGGCTTGTATCCAGAAGGAAATCTACTTCAGGATGACACCTGCACCCCCAATGTTCATAGCAGCACTATTTACAATAGCCAAAACATGGAAACATCCTAAATGTCCAACAACAGGTGACTGGATAAAGAAGATGTGGTATATTTATACAATGGAATACTACTCAGCCATAAAAACCGACAACATAATGCCATTTGCAGCAACATGGATGCTCCTGGAGAATGTCATTCTAAGTGAAGTAAGCCAGAAAGAGAAAGAAAAATACCATATGAGATCGCTCATATGTGGAATCTAAAAAACAAAAACAAAAACAAACAAACAAACAAAAACAAAGAGTAAATAAAGGACAGAAATAGACTCACGGACAGAGAATACAGACTTGTAGTTACCAGGGGGGTGGAGGGTGGGAAGGGATAGACTGGGATTTCAAAATTGTAGAGTAGACTACACTGTATAGCACAGGGAAATATACACAAAATGTTATGATAACTCACAGAGAAAAAAATGTGACAATGAGTGTGTATATGTCCATGAATAACTGAAAAATTGTGCTGAACATGGGATTTGACACATTGTAAAATGATTATAAATCAATAAAAAATGTAAAAAAAAAAAAAAAGAAAAGTTCCTCAAAGTCTGAGTAGAATCCAGCTGATATCAAGAAAGACTCATCGAGACCCCAGAGAGGACTTGGGCTGAGGCCAGGGTCTCTGGGGAGTCCCTGCGAGGGGGAGAACATGGACTGTGGATGGAGAGCAGATATGAAGAGGTCTTAAACCACAGGGCAGATGCACCTTTGAGGGAAAGAGACGCGGAGGTTTCAGCGCGGATTCCTGACTCACTGCAGGAGAAGAAGATGCCGTCACTGGACACCACGCTGGGGAGCTCACTGGAGCCCTAGGCGGCGGGGGCAGAGGCATCAGCCTGGTCTTTCACATCCAAGGAGCCCAGCCCAGAGAAAGCTGTTACCGGTCTGGCAGCATCACCCAGAGCCACCAGGGGGAGCTGTTCTCTGCTCCTTCCCTCACTGGGCTGGGCTCCTGGTCCCGGGGTCCTCTGCCACATGCAATCTGCAAACCCTCAAGTCAGCGCTGGCTCCTCATTGCAACCCAGACCTTTCCCCAAGGAAAGCATTGAGTTCCACTCTGGTGCCTTGAGGATACTCCAGGCAATTTAGAAAGTTGGCTCAGGGCTCACTCCAGAAGTCAGGAATCCCTGCTGATAACTGTAGAGTATCGAAGTTTTGTTTTATTAGAAAGTGCAAGCTGTCATAATTTCATGCTGACATTGTCACCTTTTCTCCTGAAACCTGCAGTTAAATTGAAGAGACTCTACATAATAGATAATTCTTCAAAAAAGGATGTCGTCACTCCCAGCCTGGCTCTGTAGCTCTACATGTCCCCTCTCCACCCCTGGTCCCCCTCTGCTGCTCCTGGTAACGAGTGCAGAACTGAGTCAGGGGAGACCCCGATCCCCTCTCACCCCAGACACGGGCTCTGTGACTTCTCAGTGGACTCTCTGCTGGAGGAGGAGGGACAGCTCAGCTCCTCTGAAGAAGACAAGCAGGGATTTCACAGAGGAAGGGAGACCTGTTCCAAGATGGGGGTAGCTGTGGTGGGGACTAGACTTCTGGGCCCAAGAAGAGAGGACCCCACCATCTCCCCCTTTAGCCCTCAGGCTCTGCAGGGAAGAGATTTAGATTTGAGGTCACAGGGATCGGGGGAGCACACTTGGTGACAGGCGTCCCCCTCATCACTCAGTGCCTCATCACAATGCCTTCCTGGGTCAGGGTGACGTCCCCGCATCTGCTCCCTCCAGACATCCCCCAGGGGACATCAGGTGACACTGGGCAAGGACAGGGAGGAAGCAGATTTGCATGAAACCCCTTCTCCTCCCAGTGGGTCCAGGAAGCATGAAAAGGCCCGAGGACCACACAGTGCAGCCCAGGAGGCTGAGCAGCCGCGTCCCGGGAGCATCCCCACCATGGCCTGGACAGTGCTTCTGCTCGGGCTCCTTGCTCACGGCTCAGGTCAGGGGCTGGGACACTGTGGGAGTCTAGAGCCAGGTTTCGTGTGACCCTGGTCTCCATAACCACCCCTGTCTCTCTCCTATCGCTTTTAGGAGTGAACTCTCAGACTGTGGTGACCCAGGAGCCGTCCCTGTCAGTGTCTCCAGGAGGGACTGTCACACTCACCTGTGGCCTCAGCTCTGGGTCTGTCACTACCAGTAACTACCCTGGCTGGTACCAGCAGAAACCAGGCCAGTCTCTCCGCACTCTTATCTATAGCACAAACAGCCGTCACTCTGGGGTCCCCAACCGCTTCTCCGGATCCATCTCTGGGAAGAAAGCCGCCCTCACCATCACGGGGGCCCAGCCCGAGGACGAGGCCGACTATTACTGTGCTCTGGACACGGGTAGTGGTGGCTACTCTGACACAGTGATGCAACCTCACGGGGCAGTGCTATCAAAACCTCCCCCTGAGCTCAGCCCTGAGGGGCAGGAGAGGAAGAGAGAGGGTGAAATTTCAGCACCACAGGGGAAGGGGCGTCATGCCCCCATCTCCTGTCCAGGGTTTCCAGGCCACCTGCCTCCTCCAGCCTCCCCCAGGGTGCGTCCATCTCTCTAGGGGGTCACCTCCAGGACTGGGCTTCTCTCTCCCTCTCTTCCTACAGTACTGATGGGAGGGGGCTCAGGTACAAAATACATTAATTGACTGTGAGACTCAGAGACCCCGCTCCTCAATCTGAGACTCATCTTATACAAAGAGCAGTGACGACATGTCCTCACGTGCTAATTTGAACACGGACACCAACTCTCCTTTCACATGGAACTGAGATGGAGCCTCAGCTGGTGGTTTGTTAGAAGTACAGCCCCCCTGCTGGAGCTCCTGAATCAGAAGTTTGTGTTGCTGTCGCAGAATCTGAATTTCCACCAGCTCCCCAGGCAATCTGTAAGCATTAATGTCTGGGAGGCAAGCCTACTTGTATTATGACTCAAGTGTTCCTGGGGATTTCTACCTTAAAACCAGACAGGGTAATGCTGCCTGATCCAGTCCCTCCCTAATCACTCCTCAGAACCTTAGGAACACTCATAAAGAGATGAAAAGCCATCAGTGGGAACCATGCCTTGTTATCAGACCACAGACAAAAGCGGGAGGGATTTCTCCACCTAAGTTCCCTAAGGAAGCCGCTGCGATGGCGAGTTAAGCTGCTGGAAAGCATCCCAGGTGGACCTGCTTCTGGAAACCCAGTTGTCACCCCCTGGGCTGACTCCCCGGGAGCCCAGCCTCCAAGTGCAGGGCTGGAGACTGAGACATCACATCACAGTCCCTCAGGCGTCCCCACGGGCTGCAGGGGAGGAGGGGCAAAGTGTGACATTTGGGTTGAGTTTTCCATCTCTCTGCAGAAAATGATATCAGAAAACGATCACATGGAGGCAATTCCACATGTGAAGGAAAAGGACATTTACACAGATATGTTAGGGCCCTGTCCATAGACATGTAATAATTATTTTATATAGAGATACTATACATACACACATATATTCTTACAGGGAATCATAAAAATTTTTATAAAAAAGTCAGATGTGTGCCAAGAAGAGGTATTTCATAGAAGCCACCGGCCTGGCTCTGAAACCCAGAGTTTCCCTCAGCCCACAACCTGGAGATTTTGTCTCCACCACAGGGAGGGGACAGGACGTGGGTTCCTGGCTTCCACACCAAGGGCATAGGGGGCCACTTGTGCCCAACGCATGCTGTCAGACACAGCCCTGAGTGGGGGTTGCACCCAGTGGAGACGGATCAGTCGTCAGCACTTCTGGGCACAGTACAAGCATCTGGCTTTACTGGGGCCATGTTCTCCCAGGTCAACACCACGAGACCACGACGTATGAAGGCATAATGCATTATCTGTCGAAGCCACATTCGAGATAAGATGTGCACAATATTTAATATTGGACTTGGGGTGCTTCTGCTGTTTTTATTTAAAAATACATTACCCTTATCAAAATCACTGAACTAATTTACTTCTTTAAAACATTTAAATGCATTTACTTATTAATTTATTTTAACAATTTTTAGAAGAGAGAGGTAATTTGGTTTGTTTATGTATTATTCTGTTTGTTTTCTGTTTGGGGGGGAGTAATTAGATTTATCTGTGCATTTCCTCTTGGAGGAGGCACTGGGGAGTGACCCCAGGACCTTGGGCGAGCTAAGCCTGAGCTGTAGCACTTGAGCTAAACACGCCCATGCACTTTATTTTATATCCACAATAACATTAACATTGAAGTTACAATCGCAGCACAGTGAAAGCTTGGCATGTTTGTGCACTGTGAGTACCGTCTGATGACGTGAGGAGTCCGTCCTGTTTAACCCCACGTTTGCCACAACAGACGCTGACGTTGTTTATCACTATTTTCCGACCTTCTCCAAGACACATGTCCAGAATTCTGTTTTGCGGGTGAATTTAATCAAACATTTCAGTAGGAAATAGTAAATATTCTGCACACATTTTTAAGAAAACACAGGAATAAGGAATACTTCACAATACATTTTATGAGGCCTGATTTTATAAACAAACAAAATACTGTACAAATTAAGAACCAATCTTCTACCGAACCTAGATAAACATATACACCGAAGTATTAGCAAATTAAGTTCACAAATGTAGTAAAAGTTGTCCAACCAGAAATTCAAGGATAATTTAGTATTTGAGAATCAGTCCATGTAAATCAGACATTAAGGGAAAAAACACGATCATCTCAATAGATGCACTTGTGAAAATATGATCCACTCAAGTTCATTCATGGCTCTGGGCTCCAGCCTGAGGAGCTTGCTGTCACCACCCCTCAGTGCAGGACAGCGGCCTCCATGCCCCACAGCTCGGGGGTCACAGATGGAAGACACACATGGCTGGGCTGTGGGACCTCAGGGGTCTTCTCTACAGGGTCCACACCATGGAGAGGGCTCCTCCCCTCCATTTGCACAGGACTCAGCCAGGCTCCAGGCCAGCCTGTCAGCAGGAGCCTTGACCTGACAACCAAGGACGTCTTCCCTGAATTCCTTCCCCTGGGATTCCTTCCCTGGATTCCATCTCCCCTGGTCCTGTCACACAAGCTGCATCTGCTTCCTTCCTCCTGCGGCCCCGCCCTCCTGGCCTCTTGTTCACCTGTGTCACTTCTGCACCTGCTGGGTGGGAATTTCATCTCCTTCACCTAATCCAAGCAATCTCCAGGGCACGCCCTTCATCCCCTCAGCAATCAAGTGCTCAGCACCTGCCCCTGTGCTATAAAGCCACCCACCGTCAACCTCTATCAGAATCTGGGGTGCAGCCGTGGTCCCTCTGGTGCCCCTGCCACCAGCAGGAAAGGTGAGGACGGCAGCCCAGACCCTTCCCAGCTCAGCTCCACGAGGCAGGGATGAGGCCGTCGAGCTCAGCCTGAGAGACCCGCTGCGGAGCCACAGAGCCCCACACGGCAGGGGCTCCAGCAATGTGTGCACCTGCCGACATGCTCACACCGCGTGGGCGCGGCATCCCGGCCCCTGTGGGCTGAGGGCAGACACCCGGGAGACCCCCCAAACGCAGGGAGGGGACACGTGCAGATCATGTGTGTTACAGATTCTTCAGCCTCTGTACAGTCTTACTCCTAAAGTCAGAAGGAAAGGGAAAGCAAATTCACTCTGGGAACGGATGCATCGTCCACTTGGGAGCAGCACTGAGACACCACGGTGCAAACACGTGTGTAAAGATTGTTTCCACCTCATAGTGAACAGAATTCATAAAACCTCAAACACAGTCACATGGAAACACACTCACATGTAAAAACCGCCTTTTTAAAAACTTAAGTCACAAAGAAAAATATTTCAAATAAGAATATCCCTAAGATACAAAATTAAAATGTATCGTGGGGGAGGGGGAGGGATAAATTAGGAGTTTTGGGTTCACAGATACACACAAGTATACATAAAACAGAAACACGACAAGGACCGACTCCAGAGCCCTGGGAACTGTCTTCAACATCTTGTAAAACCCTATAATGGAAAAGAACCTGAAAAGGTGTATGTGAATGTACAAACGAATCACCCTGCTGTACACCTGAAACACTGTAAGTCAATACACTTCCCAAAATAATAACAACAGGTATCATAGGGCTTGTTTCAGATAAATGAAATGATTTATAAATAATACATGATTTGCTTTGGTGATGACTTTAGATATTTGCCATTTTATTCTTACTTAGTTCATTTAAAAGCTCACAGTCACCCACCTGTCATCAGAGAGCAAACGGATAGTCTGATTTGTCTTCTGCATCCACGAATAAATCTCAAAACTACCTCAGTTCAGATTCCGGAAATATACTCCCAAAACTTCCCAGTGATGTGCACACCTCAGTTTTGTTTTCTGGGTTTGGAGAGTCAGATCATAATAGGCCGAAGCTTGAATTTTTGACAAAATAGTGTACCCTTGATGTCCTTTCCGGTCACAGGTCATTAACTTTTCTATCATTGTTAAGCAGCTCCGCACCCTCCCCCTGATATGAGGCACGTTTTTGCCCCCAGTGCCCTGTCTGGCATCTCTGATCCACACAGTCGCCGTGTCCAGGTTCGCCTGGGCCCAGCAGTGCTAGAGGGAAGTTAAGGTTTTAACTCATCCCCTGTTTAACATTTAACGTATTTGCCATTTTGCTCTTACAGAAAATGTTGGAACAAGGCCCTTTGGCATAGTTTCTGCACGTATGTGTTCTGTGCTTGGAGAAAAGGTTCCGAGGAGAGACTGTTTTGTCAAAGGACACAGAGAACGTTCAAGTGTGAGGTAACATTGAAATACAGTCATGATTACTCAGCACAACCCTGTCGGAACACACGCAAGCCTCCCCCCAGAGCCTCCCTGTCCCTGAGAGAAGACCCTGCTCCTCATATCTGAGGGCACACACAGAGGAGGAGGTTTCGGGCCCCAGGGAGGATTCACACACAGGAGGGGTCCCTGTGTCCTGCTCACACAGATGGGCCTGAGAGGACAGGGGGCACAGGAGGGGCACCTGGCCTGGCACTAAGGTGGGGACATTGGACAGAGCAAGGGACAGGAACTGTCACTGAAGTGTTCTGGTCACCAGGTCACAAAGTGTGTATCTGGGCCTGAACAGCAGGGGACGCTCGGGATCTGGGCCTGAGGGTCTTGGGGGAGGGGAACTGGGACCATCCCCTGGCCATGCTTCTTGCTTTCTGCTCAGCTGTGACTCATGCCACCAACCTCTGGGACACACACAGCCCCACCCCTGCCTACCACCTGCCCCTTCAGGCAGAGGGACCTGACCCCAGGCCAAGGGAGGGATCAGAGGGCTGAGGGAGGTCATTTGCATGACTGGCCCCTCCCTCTCTCAGAGTATGAAGAAGAAGAGAGAGAGAACTGGGGACACTCTACTCATCTGTGGGGCCACAGAAGGCAGGACCCAGTGACTATCACCACCATGGCCTGGTCCCCTCTCCTCCTCACCCTGCTGGCTCAGTGCACAGGTGACTGGATGAGGGACAGGAGAAGGGGCCCTGGGAGGACACCTGGGCCTTGGGTCCTCCTCTTGTGTCTGGGCCCCAGCAGCAGCACCTCTGTCTCTCCCCCTTGTAGGGTCCTGGGCCCAGTCTGTGCTGACTCAGCCGCCCTCTGTGTCTGGATCCCTGAGCCAGAGGGTCACCATCTCCTGCACTGGAAGCAGCAGCAACATCGGGGGTAATTATGTAAACTGGTACCAACATCTCCCAGGAACGGCCCCCAAACTCCTGATCTACGATAACAGCAACAGGGCCTCGGGGGTCCCCGAGCGCTTCTCTGGCTCCAAGTCTGGCAGCTCTGCCTCCCTGACCATCACTGGGCTCCAGGCTGAGGACGAGGGTGACTATTACTGCGCATCCTGGGATGACAGCCTCAGTGGTCACACAGTGCTCCAGGCCCGTGGGGAAGTGAGACAGAAACCTGCTGTCCCCCAGCCATGGGGCTCCCTGGGCAGAGCCACCCTCTGCCAAGTCAGCTGCAAACCCCAGTGAACTTACTCTAGTGGAAGTGTCCTCATCATATCAAAATCTGCCTCCAAAGCCTGTCCTTGGTTTATACACGTCGCCTGATGTTCTCGGATGGAGTGAGATCCCTGGGTGCTGGGTCAGGCAGCCCTGGGGACAGAGGCACGGGGGCTGCGATAAGTGTCAGGGCTGCTGTCACACCACACAGTGACCGGGCGGCTTTACTAACAGACATGGGTGTTCTCACGGTCCTGCAGGCTGGACATCCAGGACCACGGTGATGGCAGGTTGGTCTCCCCTGAGGCATGTCTCCTGGCCTTGCAGACCGCTGTGTTCTCGGTGTGTCCTCACGTGTCCTTTACTCCGTGTGCTAACCCCACTGTGTCTTTCTGTTCTTAGAGAGACACCAGAATTGTTTCCTAGGGCCCCTCCCTTATGTCCTCATTAATGTGAATTTCCTCCTTCAATGCCTTATATCCAAAGCCAGTCACATTGGGTTCAGGCTTCAATATATGGTTTTGAGGAAGCCCAGTTTAGTGCATATCAGGGGATTCGGACAGAGCCCGGGACACAGAGTTTGGATGCAACTGATTCAATCATCAGCCCACCAGACAATGAGAATCCTCACCATTTACTGACCACAGTATGTCCCAGAGAGTGTCTCCAGGCTCAGGACACTGTGTGTAAAATACAGGAAGGGTCCTCCTGCTCAGGGGCCTGACACTGTCTGCGGAAAAGAGAGGACACATAAAACAGATTTAAAATGAAGGGTGAGTCACAGAGACATAGTGGTGGTGAGGGTGTAGGGTGGGAGACAGGAGCCTGATGTGCTGCAGGGAGTCCGCAGAGTCTGGTTTGGGTGATGAGGTCTGGGGGCTGCACAGAGGATGAAGGGGTCAGAGGTGAGTTTGGAGGTGGGACCAGGTTGGGGTGTGGGAGACACTGTGTGAGACTCTGAGTCCTGGAGGTAGGGAGGGGCATGTGATGGGGGGAAGGAAGGCAGATTCCCCTTGTCGTGGAAGAGGAGGGACTGAAGATCATCATCGGGAAGGAGAGACCCTGAGCTGGTTGCTGGAGACGTGGTCGGGGGTGTGAGCTCAGTCCACTGTCCCAATGTGTTGACCATCGGGTGATGCCAGGTTAGTTAAACTCAGCATCTCAGAGGTCGACCAGCTCCTGACTCACCAGGAATCCCGGGAACGCTTGTCTCTAGGTCACTCACCTCCACATTTAAGGACAAAGTCCCCTGTACCTGGTCACTTTCACATGTTGGAGGAAGCGAATGACGGGGATGAGCTCTGCTCCTGCGACCTCGATGCTGCCTCCAGGGTAGAAACCTGCCCTTGGGAGAAGCAGGGAAGCTTCTGTCTCTGCCCCATTACTGCCTCTGAGCCTCAGACAGTGGGGCTCTCTAGATGCTTCTGGAAATTTGTTCCTGTAGCAGTGACTGATCATACGTACTTGGCTCCACCAGTAACTGTCTTGATGAGGAAAAAGGCCACAGGATGCGTCAGGCTGAGACGGCAGAGACTTGGCTCCAGACCGGACCCCAGGCCTCAGGGCACGGGGTCCTCTGCACCCTCCACAAGCTCCCCTCACGACCTGTGGGGACTGGAAGGCTGTTCTGTGGGCAGGCATTAGGGCGGGCTCCCTGAGTCCCAGGACAAACAAAATCTAGTGGGAAAATGAAAGAAACTCTGCTAGAAATCAAATTGGGATGGAATGCAGTGAAAATCACAAAACCACACTGCAGTAGGAAGAAGGAGGAAGGACTTAGGCAGGCTTTACACTGGAATAAATAGTAAACGGTGAGATGACCCAGGTGCCCGTGTCAAGATGCTTTCTGGGGTCACTGGGCAGAGTTGGGGCTGGGGGATGAGATGTCTGAGCCCGCAGGTGCCCTGGGGACTGTTGGTGATCTCTGGGTTCTGGGCCAGGACAGCTGGCAGATACTCCAGGAATCTCGCTCTCCTGGTGGGCAGTGTCCTCACTGAGGGTGACCTTCTGCACCCGGGCCCCAGAGGCACATGAGCTCCCATCTCTGAGCACACACTTGCCTCGGGGAGTCATTGCTCAGATCATGTCCAAGCAGGACCGTCTCATGTCAGAAACAAATCTGCAAATAAAAATCTTCTGCGATGCTCCTGAGTCATAGTAAAGGGACAGCTGGGGAGGGTCGGGTCAGAATTCCAACAATTGGACTCTGCGAGACGAGCTCTGGGGCATCCCTGTCAGGGTCCTGATCCCTGTTCCAACCCCTCACTCACTGGACGGGACTTTCCTTTAGGGCGGAAGAGGAAGATGGGATGGGTGAACCTCTGCCCTGCTCTGTTCTTATGATCCGCACAGGCGGTGGGTCACCCCACTTTCTACTCCTTGTAACCCCCACCTCTCCTCCAGGGTGTGAGTCGGACTGTGTTGACTCAGCCGTCCACAGTCTCTGGGTCTCTGTTAATTACATATCTAACACATAAAGTTTTATATATTTATTAAAAATATGTAGTAAGTTAAATTTACATATTTGATAAAACAGTATGTTAAACATATACATAAAATTACATACACTGATTATATGTATAATATTTTAAAATTAATATATTTACTAAATTATAGTGTATGTCAAATATATACATTTAATTTGACAGTGCATTTTACATAAACATGTAGAAGATATTGTGTATTATAGTTCATATTGTTAAATAAAATATACATTATATAATAGACAGCTATGGATATATTTTCTAATACCTTTTATGTTACACATTGCACATTCTATATTGCATGTTAATAATTGCACATCCTGTTTATATTAGTAACTGCTTGTCATGGGGGGTCCCATTCTCTCTGCGACCTTCTCTCCCTGATTACAGGGACTTGGGGCAGACTGCGCTACACCATGTTCCGAGTCTGCGTCTCTCTTTGTGTGCGTGTGTCATCGGGGTATGTCTGTGCACCTGCGAAATGAGTGAGCAGACATTTCTCTAGCAATAAATCCAAGCTGGAAGGCATCAGGATAGCACCCCACCAAACACACAAAGAGCTATTACTAAGACTTAAAATAGAAGGCACAGAGACCAATCTAATTTGTTGGTTCTAGAAAACAAAGGAAAATCTCCCCAAAAGCAACCAGATCAAATATGAAAATTCGGGCTCAAGATAATTTGAACAGAGATGGAAAAGTTCCTCAAAGTCTGAGTAGAATCCAGCTGATATCAAGAAAGTCCCACTGGGACCCCAGAGAGGACTTGGGCTGAGGCCAGGGTCTCTGGAGAGTCCCTGTGAGGGGGAGAATATGCACTGTAGACGGAGAGCAGATGTGAAGAGGTCTTAAACCACAGGTCAGATGCCCCTTTGAGGGAGAGAGACGCGGAGGTTTCAGCGCTGACCCCTGACTCACTGCAGGAGAAGAAGATGCCATCACTGGACACCACGCCAGGGAACTCACTGATGCTCTAGGCGGCAGGGCCAGCGGCCTCAGCCTGGTCCTTCACATCCAAGGAGCCCAGTCCAGAAAAAGCTCTTACCCATCTGGCAGCATCACCCAGAGCCACCAGGGGAGCTGTTCTCGGCTACTTCCCTCACTGTGCTGGGCTCCTGGCCCCGGGGTCCTCTGCCATATGCCATCTGCAAATCTTCACGCCAGTGCTGTCTCCTCATTGCTACCCAGACCGTCCCCCCAGGAAAGCATTGAGTTCCACTCTGGTGTCTTGGGGATACTTCAGACAATTTAGAAAGTTGGCTCAGGGCTCCCTCCAGAAGTCAGGAATCCCTGCTGGCAACTGTAGAGAATTCCAGTTTTGTTGTATTAGACAGTGCAAGCTGCCATAATTTCATGCTGACATTGCCACCTTTCCTTCTGAAACCTGGTTAAAGTGAAGAGACTCCATATAATAGATAATTCTTCAAAAAAGGGAGGTTGTCACCTCCAGCCTGGCTCTGCAGCTCTATGTCTCCCCTCTCCAGCCCTGGTACCCCAACTGCTGCTCCTGGGAATGGTCCAGAACTGAGTCAGAGGAGATCCCTGTCCCTTCTCACCACAGACACGGGCTCTGTGACTTCCCAGTGGACTCAGTGCTGGAGGAGGAGGGACAGCTCAGCTCCTCCGAAGAAGACAAGCAGGGATTTCACAGAGGAAGGGAGACCTGTCCCAGGGATGGGGGTAGCTGTGGGGGGACTATATTTCTGGGTCTAGGAGGAGAGTATCTCACCATCTCCTCTTATAACCCTCAAACTCTTCAGGGAAGAGATATAGGACTGAGGTCACAGGGGCGGCGGGAATAAATTTTCAGACATCACCCCCATCACTCAGTCTCTCATCACAGTGCCTTATCGGTCAGGGTAACATCTGTGCATCTGCTCCCTCTAGGACTCCCCTAGGGGACATCGGTGACACTGGGCAGGGAGAGGGAGGAGGCTGATTTGCATGAAGCCCCTTCTCCTCCCAGAGGGTCCCGGAGACATGAAAAGTCCTGAGGACCCCACAGTGCATCCCAGGATTCTGAGGAGCCACATGCCGGGAGCTTCCCCACCATGGCCTGGACGGTGATTCTGCTCGGGCTCCTCGCTCACGGCTCAGGTCAGGGGTCGATACACTGCGTTCTAGGGGGACATCTACAGCCAGGTGTCGGGGTGACCCTGATCTCCATAAGCACGCTTGTCTCGCTTGTCGCTTTCAGGGATGGATTCTCAGACTGTGGTGACCCAGGATTCGTCCCTGTCAGCGTCTCCAGGAGGGACAGTCACACTCACCTGTGGCCTCAGCTCTGGGTCTGTCACTACCAGTAACTACCCCAGCTGGTACCAGAGGACACAGGGCCAGGCTCCCCGACTGCTTATCTAAAGCACAAACAGCTGCCCGTCTGGGAACCTCAATCGCTTCTCTGGAACCAGTCCGAGGATGAGGCCGAGTATTATTGTGCTCTGGACACAGGTAGTTACAATAACACAGTGATGTAACCTCACGGGGAAGTGCTTCCAAAACGTCCCCCTGAGCTCAGTGGGTTCAGCCCTGAGCGGCAGGAGAGGAAGAGGGAGGGTGAGATGTCAGCCCCACAGCGATAGGGGGCGCCCTACCCCCATCTCCTGCCCAGGGGTTCCAGGCCATGTGCCTACTCCAGCCTCCCCCAGGGTGTATCCATCACTCCTAGGGGTCCCCTTTTCTCCCAACATGATGGTGACCGGGGCTCAGGTCCAAATTCTGTCCAGCAGCTGTGAGACTCAGGAATCCAGCACCATCAAGACAACCTTCCTTGTTGACCTTGCTGTTATCAGTCTTGACAGTAAACTTCCTGCACTGCGACCTCAGCAGGCGTCCCAGCAGCATTGGGCAGAGACATAGGGTCACAGCCCCACTTCTCAGAAGTGGGCTGGGCCTTGTCGTCCCTTGGGGAGTGTCTGGGGGTCCAGGGTGAGGAGCCTCTATCCCATCAGAACATCCAGCCTGAGTGAGGCGGGCCGTCGGTGTGGTCAGCTGTCCAGTGCTCCACCCAGGATTCTGGCAGCCCAGGTGGAGCTGGGCTTTCTCCCCATCCCTCAGTGTGAGACTGAACGCGGGAGACAAGGCAGCCTAGTCTGCACTTCTGTCCCCCTGCTGGGGACATTGGGGCCAGAGAGGACTCAGCCCTGACCCTGCATGGGTTAACAGGACTGTGCCTGATTTGGGAGCAGAGATGGACACTGCAGTGCTCCTCCCTCTCTGGTGTCCCTGAGGCCATGGAGCCCAGGGGGCCAAGCACCCACCTACTGCAGCAACGCAGCCCCTCTCAGCTTGGCTTCCCTCCCTGGGATCAGCGGGTGCTGGTCCCCATGCCCCCAGGATGCAAAGTAGCTGGTGACCATAGCTGCCCCACGGTCCCCAGGATGGAGTCAGCAGCACAGAGCAGTGGGGTCAGGGTCCCCCTTTGCTGGGACGGTGGCAGTGAACACACCACTGACCTTCTGCTGCAGGATGATCCCTGACCAATGATGACTAAAGGGGACTCAGTTTCTTGATGTCACCTCCCCAAAATCCAGGTTCCAGTAAAAATGTCACTTGTCATATCAACAGCTGTGAAAATAAATATCGATGTGAAAACAGAGTCCATTGGAACCAATACTGAGATGACTCAATGATGACATATATTTAGGGAACAACATCAGACCCTCGGATGAGCAGGTAGAGACACTGGGAACAAACGGAGCCTGAGGTGAACCGAGGTAGAAATAGAACCAGGAGAACAAAGTGGATGGAAACACAGACCTGAAATACAACAGAGGGAAATAAAAAATAAATCTTTCTGCAGGGGCTCAAAGACATGCATTGCGCATTATTATTTTATTTCCTTATTTGATTATTGACTGATTGATGATTCCTTGGAAGGATAAAAGGGCTGCCATCCCTTCTGCTTATTTTCCACCACCATGAACATTCAGAGAGCGTCACCAGGGGGCGCTGTGGGTCCGCTCAGATCCTGCCAAGCCTGAACCACGTTCAGGTTCCCCACTGCAGGGGCCCTGCACCTGGGCTGACTGGCCAGAGCTGGATGTGGGAGCAGGTGCTTCCCCTCAGGGGACAAAGCCCGAGCCCCAACCTCCGCAGGCCCAGCCTGTTTGTGGAGCTGCCACCTTGGGGGAGGACCCAAATTGTATGGTGTGTGGGCTCTTGACCCTGTCTGGCCCCAACCCTCTTCCCCAGGAGCAGAGGAGGAGGAAGGGGGACCCCAGGGACAAGCCCCGCCCTCCTCTTAGCTTCCCTGGTTTCTCTTCTGTCTTTTCTATGAGCTCCCGCACCTCCCCTCCACTCTGATTCTTGATTTTCCTCCCAAACCCTGGGCTCCCCCTCTTCCTACAACCCTCCACCTAGTGACCTTTCCGGTCATTCCCAAGGCCACTATCAGAAGCTGGTGACTTTTCCCCAGATCTTCCAGGAACCGGACACTCACTCCCTCTTCGTCCTGCTGGAACCTCTCTGACCTCTTCCTTCCTGAGAGGCCTCACGTCTCAGGACACTCAGATTTTACCCCCACTCACCCCTCTGCGTTCCCCCATTTCCAAGAAGATCCAGTGAGTCCTTCCAGCAGCTAATGGATGCCCTTTCATGCCCACCACTCATCATCTCTGCCCATTAGGTGAGAAGTTTCAGGGGAAGGGAACTCCAGCTTCCTGACTACCTGGGTAGGAACTTGCAGCTGAACTGTCTCTGTCCCCAGCTCTTGGACCATTGATTTTGTATGCACTGAGCACAGGAGACAGGGGGCTCTTGGCATGGACAACAGACATCTGTCCCGGTTCTCCGTGCAGGGCCCCCCGGGCCCCCCACAGGGTCCTCTTGGCAACCCTGGGGACCCTCGGGCCAGGCCAGCCTGGCCACCCTTGAAGGTGTGATACTGGACACGAAGGACACTCCAGCCCTGGGACTGTTTGGTTGGGCCAAGGATAGGAGCTAATTTGCATAAAATGCCCTTGGTCCTGTGGTGAGAGGATAGGAGAGTAGGGTAGAGGCGGTCTCAGCGGAGCTCGGGGGCGTCTGCATCATGGCCTGGACTCTGTTCTGCCTCCTCCTCCTCTAGTGCACAGGTCAGGATGCCCTCAGCACCCTGACTCCCAGCTCCTCGCCCCCCTGCCCCACCCGCAGGGAATGACCCACCTTGTGCTTCCTTGGGACATAACAGGTGTCTGTGTTTCCAGGCTGCCTCTCCCAGCCTGTGCTGATGCAGCTGCCCTCTGCATCTGCTTCCCTGGGAGCCTAGGCCAAGCTCACCTGCACCCTGAGCAGTGGCTACAGTGGTTATTACATGGACTGGGAAGAGCAGGACCCAGGGAATGGCCTATGGTTCGAGATGGGAGTCGGCACCACAGTGTTGTTGAATCCATGGGGGATGGGGTCTCTGATCACTTCTCAGGATCAGGTTCTGCTTTGGAGCACTACCTGACCATCTAGAACGTCCAGGAGGAGGACAAGGCTGACTACATCTGTGGGACAGACCATGGCAGCTACGTGTAACCCACAGTGACACCCCCAGAGTAGAAGTGACACAGAAACCCTGCTCACAGCTGGTCCCCACTCCTCAAGAAACCTGAACCACAGTTCATGGGACACCTCCTGACCTCCCCTGAGATTTTCCAACTTCCCAGGGATTTTCATAACTCAGACCCTGTCAGTGAGGATGGTCTGTCTGTGCACAACCTGTCTGGTCTCGATCCGCAGCGAATGTTCCTCTTGGTTGGAAAACATAAGCTAATCTGGGTTGAATTCCAGTGAAATACATCCAGCCGTGAACTTCAAAGCTGCAAAACAGCGTCCGAGGCATCCTTCCCTTTTGCAGTCTGTACGACATTTGGGTCGTTGCCCACCATGGAAAGTAACACGTGCATGAATCCACGTGACTGTGCTTGGATCGACTGCTTGAATGTACAGGAGTTTTGGAAGGAGGAGCATCAGTGTGTCCTAAAGAGTGTCCCAGGGATGCTGGTGCTGGGGTGTGTGCTAACATCATGGGTGAGGGGGTAGGAGGAGGGGTTAAATGAGGGGAGATTGAAGGAGGGAAATCATCCTGAAGAGGGCTGATGGGGGATGAAGTTGTGGGAGGCCCCTTAGTCTATTACCATGAATTTCGGTATCATCAAAGATTTCTGCGAAGACAGACGTGTGAACAAGAAAACCTACACCCCTGTGTGATGTGATGCATGTCTGCCCTGGGTTAACAGATCACCAAAGTTGCAGAAATGCGTGTTCCCACCTTGATCTCAAGTTTAACCCTTTATCCTCTCAGCGAACAGAGGGGGCTCCTGTGATTTTGGGAAGGGACAGGGGCTCAGGTGTCACTGACAGAGGAGGGAGGGAGGGGGCCCAGAGCTAGGTGAGGGGCTGTGGGTGGGTGTGGAGGGTGTGGGGCCAGATCAGGAAGGAGACTTGTGGTGCTGAGGGGTTGGGATTTCATGCAAACAGCAGTGAGGAGTCATTGAACGGTTTAAGGCAGAGTTGTCTTGAGCTGAAGGAGGATTTTTTTTTTTGTTGTCTGAGGAGAAGCAGGTGGTCCTGGCTACAGGATGCTTACTGAGATACCTCTGAGTTCAGATGATCATGGAGCATTTGCACAACCGAAGCAAATTTGGACACAGGATATGGTGAAAACCTGATGGTTTCTTCATTCAACAGGCACACACTGCATTTCTACTGAACTGAGACAATGAGCAAGAGAACCCAGGTGTGGTCATTTTTGTTTATAATACAGAAAAATTGTAGGAACTCTAAGACAGGGTCCTCACAAGAAATATGTGACATCACTGTGAAAAAAAAACTCCATCTTAAGAACGCAATCCTCACACATGAGAAATATATCACAAGTAGATGAGGTATATTAATACAATGGAATACTACTCAGCCATGAAAAAGAATGGAATAATGCCATTTGCAGCAACTTGGATGGACCTGAAGATCATCATTCTAAGTGAAGCATGCCGGAAAGAGAAAGATACCATATCACTCATATGTGGAATCTACAGAAAGGAAAAAGAATACACTAATGAATTTAATTATGAAACAGAAAGAGACTCACAGAGAAAACAAACTTATGGTTTCCCGGGGGAAAGAGGGTAGGAAGGAAAAAATTGGGTGTTCAAGATTTGCAAATATTAACTACTGTCTATAAAATAGATAAAGAAGTTTTTGTGTGTGTGTGTGTAGAGCACAGGGAACTAGACTCAATATCTTAAAGTAACCTATAGTGAAAAAGAATATAAAAACAAATATATGTATGTGTGTATGACTGAAACATTATGCTGTACACCCAATACTGACACTTTGTAAACTGATTATTCTTCAACAAAAAGGAAAGAAATAGATGACATGTGCACTACTAAATGATATGCCTGCCGAACTAAATCATTTCCACAAATCACACTAAACTCCATCAAAATTCTGAAAACATTTCCTGAGTTTTGAAATGCCTGCTAGGTTTCCAGGTTTCAAAGATGACTTTTTGCTTCTTCATGGAAAATCCAAATCTAAACTCTGTCCTTCAATAGCCTTACATGTCCTTCAAATGAAGTCACTGTCCCCTTGCACATGTGGGCCAGTTAGCTTTTCTAGACTGTACTCTGGGAGAGAGCTGTACCTTTTAAAGATTCCATATGCACAGCTTTGTAGCTTCCATGTACCAGGACTCCATTTGGAAATGAAAACGCTTTATAGGATGTGACTCAGCATAAAAGAACCACAGATTCCGGTGAGCAGACCATGGACAGGTGAATGGAGACAGGGACCAGGTGAGCTTCCCAATCAGCTTGGCCCTCAGGTGTCTGGCCCTCAGGGAGTTTGTGTCCCGTGACCTGCAGGGGGTGCTGTGGGGCTGCCCTGTGGCCTGGGAGCACCACTCACGCCCAGAATCTGGGCCTGGGGGCGGAGCTTGTGCTCCTAATGGGGACTCGCAGTGTGTCCTCTCTGGCTGGCAGAGTCCCCTGAGCTGGGACCCATTGGTCTCAGCTGGTGCCTCCTCCTAGGGTCTCACAAGGGGGAAGCCAGCCCCCACCCACTCCGAGTCTGGGCTATGAGCTGAGCTCCAGCACCAGGGCTCAGGGAGGGGCTGGGCGGTCCCTAGGAGGACACTCATTTGCATGGGCCGCTCCTCCACTGGCAGAGGCTGGCAAGAAAACGAGGCCTGAGGCAGCCCAGCCCCAACGTGGGTACCAGAGGACTGTGAGAACCATGGCCTGGACACCTCTCCTGCTTCTGCTCCTCTCTCACTGCACAGGTAGAGACGGGCCTTGGGGACTGGGTCTCAGGTCCCTGCCTGCAGCAGCCCCTGTGGCTCAGACTCTGGGAATGCTTCCTACAGGTCCTGCCCCATCTGCCCTTTGTGTCTGTGTTTGCAGGGTCCCTCTCCCAGCATGTGGTGACTCAGTCGCCCTCCCTTTCTGCATCTCCGGGATCATCAGCCAGACTCACCTGCACCCTGAGCAGTGGGAACAGTGTTGGCAGCTACTACATAAGTTGGTACCAGCAGAAGGCAGGGAGCCCTCCCCGGTACCTCCTGTACTACTACTCAGACTCTGATAAGCAGCAGGGCTCCGGGGTCCTGAGCCGCTTCTCTGGGTCCAAAGATGCCTCGGCCAATGCAGGGCTTCTGCTCATCTCTGGGCTGCAGCCCAAGGACGAGGCTGACTATTACTGTGCTGCATACAAGAGTGGCTCATACACTTCACATGGTGCCCCAGCCCCACAGGGAAGTGAGACTAAAACCAGCCCTATGCCCTCCCCACTGGGCCATCACTGCTGCTCTGCCTGGGACCAGGTCTCACTCAGGGTGACTTTTTGTTGTCACATCTTCAGGCAGCACCTGAGTTTTCTGAGAACAGCAAATCTGACCCTGTCACAGCCTCTTCCTCATCTCACATCTGAGACTGAGCATTGCTGTTGTATGTCAGCCTGCTCGTGTTTCCACAGGCAGACGTGACTTGTTCCGAGATGAACACCTCCCCATGGAGATGTTATAAGTGGTAGACAGTGGTGGGTCCTGGCTCCTCCCATCTTAGCGTCTAAGGGTGACCCCAGGATGCTTCTTGTCTAAGAGCTTCATTCTGAGGTCTGAGATCCAAAATCAACATGCGGACGTGAGCGGTAAAATACACACTGGCAATGAACCATTGGAAGTTGACAGTAGAATGGAAAAGTAGCAATTTATGGCATCAAATTAAGAAACACGCAAGGATAAATCTGAAAAATTAAAGCCTCCCTTACTGGTCCAACAACAGAGCCTCCTTGACCCCCCGCAGGGCTCCTCCTGAGTGGGAGGGTGATGACTACTGTCACACAGCTGAGCACAGCCCGGATGGGCTGGACTCCAGTCCCTGGTACAGGAGATGGGCATCTGCCCCCCACTCACCAGAGTGTGATCCCTCAGTCCCCGCCCCCGCTGTGGGCAACACCAGCTGTGGTTTTGGAATCTGCCGTCACTTCAGCTACAAGATCTGGAGAGAGTGATGTTCTGGAGTCAGTATCATCCTGAATGAGCTGAAATTATCCTCCTCTCTTACTGGTCTTCCAGGGACAAACCATTTGTCACCAGTATCTAGAGTAGCCCCCCTCGTGCTGGCTGGGGAGGACAAGGAGGAGACAAGTCCCACCCGTGGGACCCAGGGCACCCAGTCCTGCTCTGGCCAGTCCCCACGTGTCCCATGAGCCTGGCCCAGGCTCTGCTGGTGAGCCCTGGGCTCTGAGACCTTCATGAAGCAGAATCCCTGTCCAGGAGGGAGGAGCTCCTGTTCGCCAAGGTGCAGGAGACCCTCCCTTCCCATGGGGGACCAGCTCCTCTCCCATGTTTATTCCCGTTAGTCTAATTGTCTCTGAATCTGATTTCTGTTTTGTTTTGCTTTATTGGGGGGTTATTTGAAAGGATCTCATTTCATTGGAGTCTAGAGCCTATGATCCAACCCTCAATATCACACAGAACCTCAACATTACAGGAACGTTTCTAGAACCTTTTTTCTGTCTTCAATACCAGTCTATGGAGGACTTTGCTGAATAAATGTAAGGTTCCCAGGGGAATGGGTAACAGCTGTGGAGGCCACTAGGCTCAGAAGACGAGGAAGCAGCTCCAATTAATTAACTAATTTAGTCATTAATTACAGATGATTATAACGACTCACCCTCAATCCTTAATTGAAACGACTGAAAAGTTAGACCAAACATGGAAAAAAAATCATGAACCCATCCCAGATTCAGAAGAAGAAAGAATGAATACTGAGCTGAGCAGTTAAAAGCAAATGGAGCCCGAGGTGCAGGAGGGGAGGACACTGTGCCTCTACCATATTGTGTTCTAGGGGCCACGAGAGCCATCACATGCCTGTAATCATGTCCTGGGGGTGGGGATCTAACAGGCGTCCCACAGAACGACACCACCAGCAGGAAAAAAGCGTTGGACTGTCTGGGTAACACGTATAGAATTTTTGTCCATATGAACCGGGAGAGTACGCTGTAGACTGTTCCAGAATGAAGTTGGTTTATTTTATTCATTTATTTTTAGGTATTTTGGGGGAGTAATTAGGTTATCACTTATTTTCAGTGGAGGTACTCAGGATTGCACCCCGGACGTTGGGCATGAAAGCACACATTCTACCACAGAGCTATACCCTCCCCCTTGAACGTGGCTCAGGATGGCCCTGTATTTGCACTGACCCAGGCACATGGAAGGATCTAACAAGATGCCAGGTGATCCTGAAATACATGCAAGAGAAGGACTGTGCAGTACATCTCTGCTTTAGCACCTGGAGGGCATTCACTGTCTAGAAATGATCTAGACGGTTAATGTCTCAGTTCCAAACCCAGTGGAGGAGCCTCCTCCATGTACTCATTTGGTGAATAAGATGACATTGATACACGTGCCAGATTTGTCTTCCCTCCAGGAGTGCTGGGTGGTGACAGAGGGGCTGGGGGGCCCTAGAACAGAGGCCAGTAGGGGGCACTGTTGCACAGGTCCTGAGAAGGCAGGGTTTGGGGCAAAGCTACCACTGAAATTTTTCTATTGACACCTGCACACTTGATAGCGACCTAACAGGCATGTGGCCTTGGCTGGTTTATGTGACCAAAATCAAGGATCACACACCCATTCCTGGGAACAAGGTTGAGAACATGTTGCCCAGCATCTCAGTTTGTGCCCCTAAAGCCTATCCTTTAACAACACATTATCTGATTGTCTCTCATTCAGAAGGGTTTTCCTGGGAGATTCCATGATAGGTGAGGGCAGAACCAGAGATACACGCAGATCCCAGGTCTCAATCAGGATGGCTGCTGACTATTCAGAAGTCAATCCGTGAGCACCATTTACTGGACACCTGCTATGTGCTGGGCTCAGGCGGCAGATACACATCATTAGAGGATGGAAGCTGGGCCACACCCGGGGCCTGCCTGGAGTCCTCTGCTCAGGGCTCCCAGCTGGGAACCCCCCACCTCTGGGCCCCACACAGCCCAATCAGAGCCCATGCCCTGCCCCCTCAGGCAGAGGGAGTGGACCCCGGGCCCAGGGAGGGATCAGAGAGCTGGGAAATTATTTGCATGACTGGCCCCTCCCACTCTCAGAGTATGAAGAAGTGGAGAGACCTGGGGATGCTCTGCTCAGCTGTGGGGCCACCGAAGTCAGGACCCGGTGACCATCCCCACCATGGCCTGGTCCCCTCTCCTCCTCACCCTGCTCGCTCACTGCACAGGTGACTGGATGAGGGCCAGAGGAAGGGGCCCTGGCAGGACACCTATGCTCTGGGTCCTCCTCTGTGTCTGGGCCCCAGAAGCAGCATCTCTGTCTCTCTCACGTGCAGGGTCCTGGGCCCAGTCTGTGCTGACTCAGCCGCCCTCCGTGTCTGGATCCCCAGGCCAGAGGGTCATCATTTCCTGCACAGGAAGCAGCAGCAATATCCGGGGTGGTTATAGTGTTCAGTGGTACAAACAGCTCCCAGGAACAGCCCCCAAACCGCTCATCTATGGTAACAGCAATCGAGCCTCAGGGGTCCCAGACCGCTTCTCTGGCTCCAAGTCTGGCAGCTCGGCCTCCCTGACTATCACTGGGCTCCAGGCTGAGGATGAGGCTAACTATTACTGTGGATGTTATGACAGCAGCCTCAGTGGTCACACAGTGCTCCAGGCCAGCAGGGAAGTGAGACAAAAACCTACTGTCCCTCAGCCCTCGCTGCTCAGCCAACACAGCTGTGTCCTTTCTTTGTTTTGTCTGAAATGTGGGTCTTAGACCAACCCTATGGGACTTTATGTACAGAATGTGTCCTGACTTCTTAAATTTTGCCCCTAAATCCAGTCCTTGTCAGCAGAACCTTGGCTGCTGTTCTCAAAGTGAACAGGACTTCCTGGATAGCCCTGGGCTGCTGTGCCAGGACTGAGCCCATGTTGGGTCAGAATCAGGGATACGAAGCCCAGATGTGCCTGATTAGGAAGGACTGTACGGAGGTCCATCTATCCACACCCTTGAGTGATCCCCTACCAGGTGACCAGTAGGCTCCAGTGATTGGGTACTACATGAATGACGTAGGGCAGCCTGTGTCCTCATCAATACATCACATGTGACTGAGGAGGAAGAGGTGGGCTTGGCGGGTGCATGTGGGAGCCACTGGATGGGATACGGGGAAGCAGCAGAAGATGATGATGTATGGGTTCTGCACAGAAGGTGAGGGAGGAGGAGGTGAGAGTGAAGGCAGGGACCACATGGGGGTGTGGATTGGACACAATGGTCAGACTGTGGTGTCGGGGATGACGGGGGAGCAGGTGAGGGGAAGGCGCACAGTCAGGGGCCACGCGTTTCTGAGGAAGGAGTAAGTATAGAATCGGGTCAGGAAAGAGTGGAACCGAACTGGGGTTTAGGAGCCGCGTGGGGCGGGGCTGAGCTGCAGTCCCCTGAGATGACGTGATGACCACATGCTGCTAATGCAGGGTTATTGAGATCAGAGACCATCAGGAAAAAGACTGGCTTTTGATAGGTGATCCGGCGTCAATTATCCTTAAAGTGTGTCTCTAGGGGGCGCTCATCTCACATTCAATGGAACATTTACCTACTCCTGTTAAATGTCAAGGAACTGGAAGACCAGACTGGAAGGAAGAAGCCGGGACACGTGTTCTCAGCGCTTCCCACATGCTAGAACCCATGGCTTTGGAAAGCACAGGGTCACATCGTCTCCTCCTGATCGACTGGTGCACACCTCAGGGATGGGCTGCTCACCTCTTTGTGTTGACATCTTCCCAGAAGGTTCCTTTATGCAGCCAGGACTGATCACACCCACTTGGCTGCACCTGTCAGGTCTTGATGAGAAAAAGGACAGACAGGACTGGTCAGGCTGAGATGGCAGAGACTCGGCTCCAGAATGGACCCCAGCCTCAGGGGCAGGGTCAATGTGATGGGTCCACAATGACCTCGTCATGTCCTGTGGGGACTGGAAGGCTGTGCCGGAAGCAGGCGTTAGGATGGCTTGTTAAGTGCCAAGACAAAGTCTAGTGGAAGAAACAAAGAAAAAACTAGATGAACAAGGGTGGAATCCACATAAAGGAAGACACAAGCACAGTGCGGCAGATACGAGGAATGGGGACCCAGGAACCAGGAAATCTCTCCCCTCTCTTGGGGTCACATCAGAAAGACTGCTGTAAAATGGAACACTGTACATGTGGGCTGGATACATCCCAGGGGCTGGAGGAGGTGGCCCCATGGCCAGCAACAGGCACAATGTTGAGTCCAAGAGGGGATGTTGGGGCAGACAGCTGGTCAACCACCCAGACTCCAGGGGAGCTGGGCATACTGTCCTCACTGACTTGTGACCGTCCTTCCTGTGAGGCCCCATCACCTGGGAGATCCTGGGCCTGCTCCTTCAGCACATGGTGCAGATCAGGGTCACCTCCTCCCTGTCCTCCACGGAGTCTTTGCCAAGTCCGGGTCAGGGAGGGGCTGTTAGGAGATGAAGAGTCAGTGTGTATTTCAAGGAGAATGTGGGCTCCTGGAAGAGTCTGTCCAGAAGAGACACAGTTCGTTGGCAGAGTCTTCACTGTGGAACCCGTGTGATGTTGTGTGTGTGTGAAAGAGAGTGTGTTAGCATATTACAAATGTGTCTGCTTCAATTTTTATGTGGTTTTTGCTATTATGATGTTGAAGTTCAATTTAAAATGTCTTAATATGAAATATAAGTTGAAAACTGACAGTTGGTAACACTATTACTTTATTAATCTGGCAGTGGAATTTCACTGTTAGGACTTCGTTTAGAATATTTGTATCAATATTTAATGACAGTCGTTTGTAGTTTCCCCTCTTTAATATCTTATTTATCAGCTGTATTTGTAACTGTTTTAACTGCTTGCTCAAAGAACTAGGAAATTTTACATCTTGTTCAATATTTTATAAAAAATATACAAAGCCATTTTTTTGGACCATTTGATCTCTGAATGTTTTTTAGCTATTCCTCATGAAAAAATATATATTATATTTTCCTATGGTCCAATGCTAGAATAAAATTTTGTATTTATCTTACAAAATCACTCTGTTTACTTATTTCCTCTAATAATGCCATTTGTATCTTCCAAGGAAAGTTATGTATTTGATTTCCTTTTCTTAAAAGCAGAAATTCTTAGGTTTTTTTTTTTTCATTTTCCACATTTGACCAGCAGGGGGAGCTGTGTGCCTGCCCTGTGGTCCCTGCACAGCTGCTTGGGAGGACCACTGACTCCCAGGATCTGGGCTGGGGGCAGGGCCTGGGCCCCTCTTGGGGACTCAACAGTGTTCCTACATGTCCTTTGAACAAACTCACTGTCCCCTTGTCACTGAGACCTGCACTGGTGCATCCATGGGTCAGATAGCTTTTCTAGACTGTACTTTATAAACAGGGGAAGGGGCTGTATCCATTAATGGTTCCATATAACAGATTTGCAGCTTCCATGGATTAGGGCTCCATTTGGAAATGAAAACATTATAGGATGCGCCTCAGCACAAAAGAACCACAGAAGGAAGCCGACCATGGACCTGTGAATGGAGACAGGGACCAGGTGAGCTGCCCAACCAGCTGGGCTCTCAGGTCTCTCATCCTTGGTGAGGTTGTGCCCTGTGACCAGAAGGAGGCACTGTGGGCCTGACCTGTGGTCCAGGACTGAGTCCAGGAAGACCCCTGTCCCCTCCCACCCGAGACATGGGCTCTGTGACTTCCCAGTGGAATCACTGCTGGAGGAGGAGGGACAGCTCAGCTCTTTCGAAAAAGACAAGTGGAGATTTCACGGAGGAAGGGAGACCTGTCCCAGGGATGGGGGTAGCTGTTGGGGGGGAATAGATTTCTGGGCCCAGGAAGAGGATCCCACTATCTCCTCCTTCAGCCCTCAGGCTCTACAGGGAAGAGATTTAGGACTGAGGTCACAGGGTTGGGGGGAGTACATTTGGTGACAGGGGTCACCCCCATCACTCAGTGTCTCATTACCGTGCCTTCCTGGATCAAGGTGACGTCCCCACATCTGCTCCCTCCAGACCTCCCCCAGGGGACATCAGGTGACACTGGGCAGGGAGAGGGAGGAAGCTGATTTGCATGAAGCCCCTTCTCCTCCCAGTGGGTCCAGGAGGCAAGAAAAGGCCCGAGGACCCCACAGTGCAGCCCAGGAGGCTGAGGAGCCGCGTCCCGGGTGCATCCCCACCGTGGCCTGGACGGTGCTTCTGCTCGGGCTCCTCGCTCACGGCTCAGGTCAGGGGCCGGGACACTGCATCTTTGGGGGGCGCCTACAGACAGATGTTGGCGTGATCTTGGTCTCCATAACCATCTCTGTCTCTCTTCTGTCACTTTTAGGGGTGGATTCTCAGACTGTGGTGACCCAGGAGCCGTCCCTGTCAGTGTCTCCAGGAGGGACGGTCACACTCACCTGTGGCCTCAGCTCTGGGTCTGTCACTACCAGTTACTACCCTGGTTGGTACCAGCAGACACCAGGCCGGGCTCCCCGAGCTCTTATCTACAGCACAAGCAGCCGCTACTCTGGGGTCCCCAGTCGCTTCTCCGGATCCATTTCTGGGAACAAAGCCGCCCTCACCATCACGGGGGCCCAACCCAAGGAGGAGGCCGACTATGACTGCTCTCTGTACCATGGTAGTTACCCTGACACAGTGATGTAACTTCGCGGGGAAGTGCTACCAAAACCTCCCCGAGCTCAGAGGGCTCAGCCCTGAGGGGCAGGAGAGGAAGAGGGAAGGTGAAATGTCAGCACCACAGGGGGAGGGGTCGCCGTGCCCCCATTCCCTGCCCAGGGGTTCCAGGCCATATGCCTCCTCCAGCCTCCCCCAGGCTGTGTCCATCTCTCCAAGGGACGTCCCCCCTCACATTATGATGATGATCTGGGCTCAGCTCCAAATCCCATCCCCCAGCCATGAGACTCAGGAATACAGCACCAGCAGGACAATCTTCCCTGTTGATCTTGCTGATCTCTGGCTGGACAAATAAACTCCCTGCACTGTGCCCTCAGCTGGGGTCTCAGCACTGCTGGGCAGGGACCTGTGCTCCCAGCCCCCCTGACAGAAGTGAGCTGGCCCTGTCGGCCCTGGGGGAGTGTCTAGGGGTCCAGGGTGAGGAGCCTCCATCCCACCAGGTCATCCAGCCTGAGCCAGGTGGGCCGTTGGTGTGGTCAGCTGTCTAGTTCTCGACCCAGGATTCTGGCAGCCCAGGGGGAGCTGGGCTTTCTCCCGATCCCTCAGTGTGAGACTGAACGAGGGAGACAAGGCAGGCTAGTCTGCACTTCTGTCCCCCTACTTAGGACTGTAGGGCCAGTGAGGTCTAAGCCCTGACCCCACCTAGCTTAACAGGAGTGAACCTGAGCTGGGGGCAGGGATGGACACTGCAGTGCCCCTCCCTTTCTGGTGTCCTGGTGGCCACAGAGCCCAGTGGGCCAAGTACCCGCCCACTGCAGCAAAGCAGCCCCTCTCAGCCCGGCTTCTCTCCCTGAGGTCAGCATGCCCAGCAGGTGGTTGGTCCCCATGCCCCCTGGATGCGAAGGAGCTGTTGACCACAGCTGCCCCACGGTCCCCAGGATGGAGTCAGCAGCACAGAGCAGTGGGGTCAGGGCCCCCCTTTGCTGGGTCAGTGGCAGTGAACACACCCCAACCTTCTGCTGCAGGATGATCCCTGACCAACGAAGACTAAAGGAGACTCAGAGTTTCTTGATGTCATCTCCCCAAAGTCCAGGATCCAGTAAAAATGTCACTTGTCATATCAACAACCGGGAAAATAAATATTGGTGTGAAAACAGTATCCGTTGGCAGCAATAATGAGATGACTCAGTGATGACATACGTGTAGGGTACAAAATCAAAGCCCCGGATGAGCAGGTACAGACACTGGGAACATGGAGCAGGAGGTCAACGGAGGTAGAAATAGAACCAGGAGAATAAAGTGTATGGAAACACACATCTGAAATACAACAGAGGGAAATAAAAAAGAAATCTCTCTGCAGGGGCTCAAAGACATGTAATGCACATAATTATTTTATTTCCTTATTTGATTATTGAGTGGTTGATTCTTCCTTGGAAGGAAAAAAGGGCTGCCATCCCTACTGCATCATTCCCACCACCACGAACATTCCATGAGCGTCACCAGGGGGCGCTGTGGGTCCACTCAGAACCCGCCAAGCCTGAACCCCACTCAGGCTTCTTCTGACCGGGCCCTGCACCCAGGCTGACTGGCTGTAGCTGGAATGTGGAGGCAGGTGCTTTCTCTCAGGGAACAAAGTCCGAGCCCTGACCTCCTCAGGCCCCGCCTGGAGGTATCACAGCACTCTGGAAGCTGTTTTGGTTCCAGAAGCACATGTCCTTTAGCTGCTCTGACCCATTCACCTGATAACAAAGGATCTAGGCTGGACGGACTCTGGTAGAACAAGCTTGTGCTCTGTTCCCTCTGTGAGAGGGGTCTTGTGATTCATCAGATGCCGTTTGAAGATTTAATTCTGAGAGAACATATAAAAAGAAACAGATTCAAAACACTGTGTAGCGCATTCGTTCTGGGGGCAGTGGACTTTCCACACTTCAACATCAATGCAGATGTTCCTGGGGGCATGTGGACACTGAGCATCTGTCCATGTGACAGTCACCGGGCACCTGCTTATGTCCCTACAAGATTAGTTGGGTGTCTGAGGGGATCTACACTAAGACACCAGGGTCCCAATATCCCAGCTCTGCTCCACAACCAGGACGGCTGTAGGTTGTGGACTGGAGTAGAGAAGGAAGAGGGGCAGCAATTGAATTAAGCCTGCATCTCCCCAGATTCCTTCCGTGCCCTGCTCTGTAAGTGTCTGTGTCCCCTCTGGGAGGTCCTGGTCACACGCAGCGCCCTGAGCCAGCCTGCCACCTCTGAGCCCCCGCACTGGCAGATCTCTGCTGCTGTTTGTTCCCTGTGTCCTTTTCTCAGCTCCGCGGCAGTTCACATGCTCTCCGGGGTCAGGACGTCACGTATGCCTCCCGATAGCCCATCACCTACGGATCCGGGACCCGAATCAGTGAGGGTCACACCAGGTCACACCTGCATGGTTCCCTGTAGGGATGACTCACTAGTGGGAAACACAGGAGTCAGGGAAACAGGTGAAGGTGAGATTTCAGGCCAGAGAGAAAGGAGAGGTTCTCCTGGGGAGCAGTAGAGGGCGCCGTGAGGCTGTCTGTGGTGGTTTAGGCAGGACAGGTGCTCAGGGCAGGGCTGGCCTCCTCTATGGGAGACTCGGGGTGGGGACCTCAGCTTCCGGTGTCGGGTGGGCAGCCGTGTCCCCTCTGGGCCTGTTCTGGTCCCCTGCACGTGGGCCTGCAGCGGGTCCCAGCAGCTGTCCTCCCAAGGCCACCCATGGGGAAAACAGTCACCAGGGAGGCTCCCTGTCCAAGGGCTCCAGACCATGTCTGTGCACATGGGGGAGTGGCAGCAGGTGGGGACACATTTGCGTGACAGCTCCTCCTCCTTGGCGGCCCTCGGGGAGGGATAAGAGAGGCCAGGGCAGCCCAGCACCAGCTCGTGGCCTAAGGAGGACTGTGAGCACCATGGCTAGGACCCCTGCCCTCCTCGTGCTCCTCTCCTTCTGTGCAGGTAGGACAGGCCTCGGGGACCAGGCAGCTCCCAGTCAAGTGGTTCCTTCTGCCTCAGGTCCCCAAACAGCTGCATCTCATCCCTTCTCCTGACTCTGCTGTGTCTGTTTGCAGGGTCCCTCTCCCAGCCTGTACTGACTCAGCCGCCCTCCCTCTCTGCGTCTCTGGGAGCATCAGCCAGACTCACCTGCACCCTGAGCAGTGGGAACAGTGTTGGCAGCTATGCTATAAGCTGGTACCAGCAGACGGCAGGGAGCCCTCCCCGGTACCTCCTGGACTACTACTCACACTCCAGTAAGCACCAGGGCTCCGGGGTCCCGAGCCGCTTCTCTGGATCCAAAGATGCCTCGGCCAATGCAGGGCTTCTGCTCATCTCTGGGCTGCAGCCCAAGGACGAGGCTGACTATTACTGTGCTGCAGGGGACGGCAGCAGTAATGCTCACACGGTGCCCCAGCCCCACAGGGAAGTGAGACTAAAACCAGCCCTATGCTCTCCCCACTGGGCCATCACTGCTGCTCTGCCTGGGACCAGGTCTCACTCAGGGTGACTTTCTGTTGTCACATCTTCAGGAAACACCTGAGTTTCCTCTGAACAGCAAATCTGACCCTGTCACAGCCTCTTCCTCATCTCACATCTGAGAATGAGCATTGCTGTTGTATGTCAGCCTGCTCGTGTTTCCACAGGCAGACAGGACTTGCTCTGAGATAAAAACCTCCCCGTGGAGATGTTATAAGTGGTAGACAGTGGTGGGTCCTGGCTCCTCCCATCTTAGCGTCTAAGGGTGACCCCGGGATACTTCTTGTCTAAAAGCTTCAGTCTGAGGTCTGAGATCCAAAATCAACGTGCGGAAGTGAGCAGTAAAATACATGCTGGCAATGAACCATCAGAAATTGACAATAAAATGTAAAAATACCAACTAATGGCTTCAAACTAAGAAATAGGTAAGGATAAATCTGACAAATAAAATCCTCCTGACTTTTTCTGATGGCAGAGCCTCCTTGACCCCTGCAGGGCTCCTGCTGAGTGGGAGGGTGATGACCACTGTCACACAGCTGAGCACAGCCTGGATGGGCTGGGACTCCAGTCCCCGGGATGGGAGATGGGCATCTGCCCCCCACTCTCCCCAGTGTGACCCCTCAGTCCCTGCCCCCGCTGTGGGCAACACCAGCTGTGGTTTTGGAATCTGCCGTCACTTCAGCTACAAGAACCAGAGAGAGAGATGTTCTGGAGTCAGTATCATCCTGAATGGGCTGAAATTATCCTCCTCTCTTACTGGTCTTCCAGGGACAAACCATTTGTCACCAGTATCTAGAGTAGCCCCCCTCGTGCTGGCTGGGGAGGACAAGGAGGAGACAAGTCCCGCCCGTGGGACCCAGGGCACCCAGTCCTGCTCTGGCCAGTCCCCACGTGTCCCATGAGCCTGGCCCAGGCTCTGCTGGTGAGCCCTGGGCTCTGAGACCTTCATGAAGCAGAATCCCTGTCCAGGTGGGAGGAGCTCCTGTTCGCCAAGGTGCAGGAGACCCTCCCTTCCCATGGGGGACCAGCTCCTCTCCCGAGTTTACCTCCATCAGTCTAGCTGTCTCCCACTCTGGTTTCTGTTTTGTTCTGCTTTTATTGGGAGGTTATTTGAATGGATCTCATTTCGTTGGAGTCTAGAGCCTATGATCCAACCCTCATTATCACACAGAACCTCAACATTACAGGAACGTTTCTAGAACTTTTTCTTATGTCTTCCATGCCAATCTATGGGGGACTTTACTGAATGAACGTAAGGTTCCCAGGGGGATGGGTAACAGCTGTGGAGGCCACCAGGGTCAGAAGACGAGGGAGCACCTCCACGTAATTAACTAAGTCAGTCATTAATTACAGGTGATTATAATAATGACTCACCCTCAATCCTTAAACTGAAAGCAATTGAAAAATTATACCAAAATGGAAAAACAAAATCATGAACCCATCCCAGATTCAGAAGAGGAAAGAATGAATCCTCAGCTGAACAATTAAAGGGCAAATGGAGCCTGAGGTGCAGGATGGGAGGACACTGTGTCTCTACTACATTGTGTTCTAGAGGCCAAGAGAGCCATCAGATGCCTGAAATCAGGCCCTGGGGGTGGGGATCTAACAGGAGTCCCTCACAACAAGACCACCACCAACAATAAAGTGTCGGCCTGTCAGGGTAACACATACGGAATTTTTGTCCATATGAACCAGGAGGGTACACTGTAGACTGTTACATTATGAACTTGGTTTATTTTAGTTATTTTTGAAAGTTTCTCTTTGGAAGTAATTAGTTTATTTGCTTATTTTCAGTGGAGGTACTGAGGATTCAACCCATGACATCGTGCACACTAAGCACGCACTCTACCACTGAGCTGTACCCTCCCCCTTGAACGTGGTTCATGATGGCCCTGTATTTGCACTGACCCAGGCACATGGAAGGATCAGACAAGATGCCAGGTGATCCTGAAACCCGTGCAAGAGAAGGACTGTTTAATACTTCCCAGCTTTAGCACCAGGAGGGCATTCACTTTCTAGAAATGATCTAGACAGTTAATGTCTCAGTCCCAAACCCAATGGAGGAGCCTCCTCCGTCTACTCATGTGGGGAGTAAGATGACAAAGATGCGTGTGCAAAACTAGGCTGCCCTCCAGGAGTGCTGGGTGGTGACAGAGGGGCTGGGGGGCCCTGGATCAGAGACCAGTAGGGGGCACTGTTGTACAGGTCCTGAGAAGGCAGGGTTCTGGGCAAAGCTACCACTGAAAATTTTCTATTGACACCTGCACACTTGGACAGCGACCTTACAAGTGTGTGGTCTTGATTGTTTATGTGACCAAAATCGAGGATCACACACCCACTCCTGGGAACAAGGTTGAGAACGTGTTGCCCCAGCATCTCAATTTGTGCCCCCAAAGCCTGTCCTGGTAACAACACATTATCTGGTTGTCCCCATCCAGAAGGGTTTCCTAGATGTCAGAGGCAGGGAGATTCCATGATGGGTCAGGACAGAACCGGGACACATGCAGATCCCAGGTCTGTCTCAAACCAAGATGGCTGCTGAGTACTCAGGAGTTGATCAGTCGGCACCATTTACTGGACACCTACTGTGTGCTGGGCTCAGGTGGAAGATACACATCATTAGAGGACGGAAGCTAGGACCACCTCCTGGACCTGCCTGGTGCCCTCTGCTCAAGGCTCCCAGATGGAACACTCCCCAAGCCTGGGCCCCACACAGCCCTGACCCTGCCCAACCCCTGGGACCTAACCCTGGGCCAGGGAGGGACCAGAGAGCTTGTGGGTATGATTTGCATGACTGGCCCCTCCCTCTCCCAGAATATGGATTAGAGGAGAGACCTGGGGACACTCTGCTCAGCTGTGGGGCTACAGGAAACAAGGACCCAGTGACCATCCCCACCATGGCCTGGTCCCCTCTCCTCCTCACCCTGCTGGCTCACTGTACAGGTGACTGGATGAGGGACAGGGGAAGAGGCCCTGGCAGGACACCTATGCTCTGGGTCCTCCTCTTGTGTCTGGAACCCAGAAGCAGCACCTCTGTCTCTCCCCCTTGCAGGGTCCTGGGCCCAGTCTGTGCTGACTCAGCTGTCCTCCATGTCTGGATCCCCGGGCCAGACGGTCACCATCACCTGCACAGGAAGCAGCAGCAACATCGGGGGTGGTTATTATTTGAGCTGGTACCAACAGCTCCCAGGAACGGTACCCAAACTTCTGATCTACAATGCTCACAATCGAGCCTCAGGGGTCCCCAACCGCTTCTCTGGCTCCAAGTCTGGCAGCTCTGCCTCCCTGACCATCACTGGGCTCCAGGCTGAGGATGAGGCTGATTACTACTGTGGATGTTATGACAGCAGCCTCAGTGCTGGCACAGTGCTCCAGGCCGGCAGGGAAGTGAGACAAAAACCTACTGTCCCCTAGCCATGGGGCTCCCTGGGCAGCCCCCATTGCTCAGCCAACACAGCTGCATCCTTTCTTTGTTTTTCTTGAACGTGGAGTCTTAAATCCACATGAAGTTACTTTGTCTAGAGCATGTGTCCTCACCTCTCAAATTCTGCCCCTAAACCCAGTCCTTGTCAGCAGAACCTTGTCTGCTGTTCTCAAAGTGAACAAGACTTCCTGGATAGCCCTGGATGACTGCACTGGTGACCGAGCCCACGTTGGGTCAGAATCAGGGACAAGAAATCCAGATGTGCCTGATTGGGAAGGACTGTACAGAGGTCCGTCCATCCACACCCTTGAGTGAACACTACCAGGTTCCCGGTAGGTTCCAGCGCTTGGATACAGATTGAAGGACATAGGGATGCCTGTGTCCTCGTCAATACATCACACGTGACTGAGGAGGAAGAGGTGGGCTTGGCGGGTGGACGTGGGAGCCATTGGACGGGGTATGAGGAAGAAACAGAAATTGATGATGTGTGGGTTCCACACAGAAGGTGAGGGAGGAGGAGGTGAGAGTGAGGGAAGGGACCACGTGGGGATGTGAACTGGACACAAGGGTTGAACTGTGGCGTCGGGGATGACGGGGGAGCAGGTGAGGGGAAGGCGCACAGTCAGATGCCAGGTGTTTCGGGGGTAGGAGTAAGTATAGAAAGCGGTCGGGAAGGAGTGTCAGATTTAGGAGCCGCGTGGGGCGGGGCTGAGCTGCAGTCCACTGAGATGGCGTGATGACCACATTCTGCTAATGCAAGATTATTGAGATCAGAGACCATCAAGGAAAAGACTGGCTCTTGATAGATGACCGAGCGTCAGTTATCCCAGAAGTGTGTCTCTAGGGGGTGCGCATCTCACATTCAATGGAACATTTACCTACTCCTGTTAAGTGTCAAGAAACTGGAAGAACAGACTGGAAGGAAGAAGCCGGGACACGTGTTCTCAGCGCTTCCCACATGCTAGAACCCACGGCTTTGGAAAGCACAGGGTCACATCGTCTCCTGATCGACTGGTGGGCACCTCAGGGATGGGCTACTGACAACTTTGTGTTGACATCTTCCCAGAAGGTTCCTTTATGCAGCCAGGACTGATCACACCCATGTGGCTGCACCTGTCAGGTCTTGATGAGAAAAAGGACAGACAAGATGGGACAGGAAGAGATGGCAGAGACTCGGCTCCAGACTGGATCCCTGGCCTCAGGGATCTGTATTCCCCCCTGGTCAGGGTCCAGGCGATGGGTCCACACTGACCCCATCAAGCCCTGTGGGGACTGGAAGGCATTAGGACGGGCTCAGTAAGTGTCGGGACAAACTCTTGTGGGAGAAACAAAGAAACTCTGCTAGATCAACAAGGTTGGAAGCCACGTAAAGGAAGACACCAGCATAGTGCAGCAGATACGAGGAATGGGGACCCAAGAACCAGGAAGTCCCTGTCCCCCCTCTTCTGGGGTCACATCAGAAAGACTGCTGTAAAATCAAACACTTGCCATGGGGTCAGGGGACTTCCCAGGGGCTGGAGGAGGAGACCCTGTGGTCAGCAGGGGGCATAATGCAGAATCCCAGAGGGGATGTTGGGGCAGACAGCTGGTCAACCACTCAGACTGGGCAGACTGTCCTCACCGATGTGTGACCATCCTCCCTGTGAGGCCCCATCACCTGGGAGCTCCTGGTCCTGCTCCCTCAGCACATGGTGCAGATGGGGGTCACCTCCTCCCCATTCTCTAAGGAATCTTTGCCAAACCCGGGTCACGGAGGTGCTGATAGAAGGTGAGGAGTCAGCGTGTGTTTCAAGGAGGACGAGGGCTCCTGGGAGAGCCTGTGCAGAGGAGACACAGCTCGTGGGCAGAGTTCTCCCCATGGAACCCATGTGATGTTGTGTGTGTGTGTGTGAAAGTGCATGTTAGAATATTACAAATGTGTCTGCTTCTATTTTTATGAGGTTTTTGCTATTATGGTGTTAAATTTAAAAATTCTGAATATGAAATATAAGTTGAATATTGGAAAACTGACAGTTGGTAACACTATTACTTTATTAATCTGACAGTGGAATTTCACTGTTAAGTCATTTAGAATACTTTAATCAATATTTAATGACAGTGGTTTGTAGTTTTCCCTCTTTAATATCTTATTTATCAGGTGTATTTGTAACTGTTTTAACTGCTATCTCAAAGAACTAGGAAATTTTATATCTTGTTCAGTATTTTATAAAAAATATACAAAGCCATTTGTTTGGAGCCATTTATTTGATCTCTAAAGGTTTTTTAGATATTCCTCGTGGAAAAAATATATATTATGTTTTCCTATAGTATAATTATATAATAAATTTTTTTAAGAAATCACTGTTTTCTTATTTAGTCTATTAGAGCCAAGTTTTATCTTCCAAGGAATGTATGTATTCATTTCCTTTTATTAAAAGCAGAAATTGTTAGGTTTTTCTCATTTTTTATTTTCCACATTTGACCAGCAAGGGGCGCTGTGAGGCTGCCCTGTGGTCCCTGCACAGCTGCTCAGGGAGGAGCACTCACTCCCTGGAGCTGGGCCTGGGGGCGGGGCCTGTGCTCCTGACGGGGACTCAGCAGTGTGTCCTCTCTGGCTGGCAGAGTCCCCTCAGCAGGGACCCCTGTGGTCTCAGCAGGTGCCTCTTCCCAGGGTCTCCCAAGGGGGATGCCACCCTCCATCCCACTGAATCTGGGCTGTGAGCTGAGCTCCAGCACCAGGGCTCAGTGAGGGGCTGCGCAGTGTCTGGGGGGAAACCCATTTGCATGGGCTGCCCCTCCTCTGGCAGAGCCTGGGAAGAAAAGTAGGCGGGGGACAGCCCAGCCCCAACATGGGGACCAGGGGGCTGTAAGCACCACGGCCTGGACTCCTTTCCTGCTCCTGCTCCTCTCTCACTGCACAGGTAGGGACGGGCCTTGGGGACCGGGTCTCAGGTCCCCGCCTGCTGCAGCCCCTGTGGCTCAGACTCTGGGAATGTTTCCTGCAGGTCCTGCCCCATTTACCCCATGTGCCTGTGTTTGCAGGGTCCCTCTTCCAGCTTATTGTGACTGAGCTTCTCTCCCTCTCTGAGTCTCCAGGAGCATCAGCCAGACTCACCTGCACCCTGAGCAGCGGGAACAGTGTTGGCAGCTATATTATAAGCTGGTACCGCAGAAGGCAGGGAGCCCTCCCCGGTACCTCCTGGACTACTACTCAGACTCAATTAAGCACCAGGATTCCGGGGTCCCGAGCCGCTTCTCTGGATCCAAAGATGCCTCGGCCAATGCAGGGCTTCTGCTCCTCTCTGGGCTGCAGCCCGAGGACGAGGCTGACTATTACTGTGCTGAGTATCATGGCAGTGGGGCTGCTATCATTTCTCACAGTATCTCAGATGACAAGGAAGTGAGACAAGAACCCTTGGGCCCACAAACCATGGCTCTGAGCCTCTGTCACAGAGATGCTCGGTGGCGTCCCTGCAGGGGAGACTCCTTTGTGGTGGCAGCTGACCTGGGGGAGGAAAGGGCAACACAGGGAAGGCGGCACAGGGGTCCCAAGACCACACACAGGGGAGGACAGAGCCCACTCGCTCCTCCCTCAGGGTCTGGAGTAAATTGACAGGAATAAAAACTTTCTAAAGAAAACCAGGGTGATTCCATCCTGTTGTGTCTCCCTTACTTCTCACAGAGACACTGCACTTCCAACACTTCTGGTCACCAAATGCGGGGGATTTTCCCCAACAAACAATTCTTGTGACAACAGCTGATGTCCTACAAGTGAAGTCAATTCTAACACCCTCTGCCTGGGGCGGTGTCAGTTCCCACAGGTGAAGACTCAGCCCCACAAGACTCCTCCCACTTCAGACGCCCAGCTCAGGTAGCAGGTCTCCAGGTGGCCCACCCTTTCTTTCTGATTTGGCTTCAAACCAGATGTTCCATGACCCCCTCCTGGGCCTCCATTCATTGGAGAGCTTACCTCCCAGAACTCAGGAGACACTAGGTTACCTGATTATTAAAGGATGTGATAAAGGATCCAGGTGAGCAGGCATAGGAGGGGAGGAAGAGGTGGACTTCGGGGAGGCTTGTGAGACCAGGGGCTTCTGTCCCCATGGCGCTGGGGTATGGCACCTCCCTGGGCGGATATGCTTGCCAACAGGGAGACTCCCCAGACTCCCTGCTCCAGGGATTTGATGGAGGCTTCACCATGTGGTTGATCCATCATTCACTCCCTCCTCGTCTACCTCCTCCAGAGAATGGGTGGCAGGTCTATAAATATCACAATCAATCTATGGGCCTTAGCCCATGGATGTTCGTGGACTGATCAGTTCCACTGCCCCCAGCATCACTTCCACTGAGAGCTGTAGTTTGTTCTGGGGTCAGCAGGAGGCGCTGTGGATCTCCCCAGGGTGAGAGGACATCCCTGGCAGTCTGATACACCAGACTCCCCAGGGCTGGGGCGCTGGGGCTTGTGTTTGTGATGGAGGCTCAGCAGTGTGTCCTCTCTGGGCTAGGCAGGGTCTCTGCTCACAGGTCACTGTTGGGTCCCAGCAGCCTGTTCCTCCTTGTCCCTCCCAGGGGGACAATTCTGAGTCTCATCCATGTGACCTCAATTCCCAAAACTCACCCATCAAAGGAAGGGAGTTGAACGACATCTTGTTTGTCCTTACTGACTTGTGACCATCCTCCCTGTGAGGCCCCATCACCTGGGAGCTCCTGGTCCTGCTCCTTCATCACACAGTGCAGATGGGGGTCACCTCCTCCCCGTCCTCCTGGAGTCTTTGCCAAACCTGGGTCGGGGAGGGGCTGTTAAGAGATGAGGAGTCAGCGTGTGTTTCAAGGAGGATGAGGGCTCCTGGGAGTCTGTGCAGAGGAGACACAGTTCGTGGGCAGAGTCCTCCCCGTGGAACCTGTGTGACGTTATGTTTGTGTGAAAGAGTGAGTGTATTACAAATGTGTCTACTTCAATTTTTATGTGGTTTTTGCTATTATTGATGTTAAATTTGAAATTTCTTACTATGCAACGCAACTTACACATTGGAAAATTGACAATTGGTAAGGCTATTGATTTCTTAATCTGGATTGTAATTTTTTTTTACTGTTTAGAATATTTGGATCAACTTTTAGGATAGTGGTTTGTAACTTTCCCTCTTACATATTTTATTTATCAGGTATACATATAATTATTATAACTGACTTATCAAAGAACGAGGAATTTTGACCTCTTTGCAATGTCTTGTAAAAAAAATACATGAAGCCAATCATTCAGAACCATTTGATCTCTGAAAGCTTCTTAGATATTTTCCATGAATATATACATATTTTGTTTTCCTAGGGTGTATAGAAAATTTTTCTATTTTTTCTTAAGAAATCAGTTTACTTATTTCCTTTAATAGAGGCAAGTTGTATCTGCCTACAAAAGTATACATTTTATTTCTTCTTTTCAAAACCTAGAAATTATGTGTTAGAATTTTTTCAGTTTTCATTTTCCATATTTCTCCTGTAGGGCATGTAGTGGGGCTGACCTGTGATCCCTGCACAGCTGCTCAGGGAGGACCACGCACTTCCAGGAGCTGCGCTGGGGGGCAAGCATGTGCTCCAGATGGGGAGTGAGCAGTGTGTCGTCTCTGGCTGGCAGAGGCTATTACTGTCTTCTGTGGTTCAGCAAACATTTCCAGAGCAACAGATGCAGGTGGGGAAGTGAAACATAAATCCCTGGACTCACCCTCTGCTGAGCGCAAAGCTGAACACAAGAAATGTGTCTGGCGTGAGAGAGGGACATGAATCTGTGAGAGCCAGAGGGCTGGCTGTGGGGGGCGTCCACTCAGATGGCCCCAGTGACCCCCACTTCCTGATATTCCCATCCTGTGAGATCCTCTCCCTTGAGTGGGCCTGTACCAAGTGACAGGGCTAGTGAGCGAAATTTCAGGCTGGCTGAGGAAAAAGACAAAAAGTATGGTTATGAGATGGCAGTAGCACACCCAAGAGCTGTTTGTTTGGGTGACATTTAGAAAGGTGAACCTTCCAGGAACAGTGGTGCATTGCCAAAACCAGAAAAGGACAAAGAACTCCCAGGTGGGAAGGGAATCAGAGAGGGGCTTACGCCTCTAGGATGTGTCACTGAGCAGGACAGCCAGGGATCTCTGGGTCAGACAGCTGCAAAGAATAGCTGTTTGGTGTCCTTTATAGGTCAAGGACTTTTCTCCCCTAAGGCTAGCAAACTAGCAAACATTCAGTGTAGTTTCATGGGGTAGGCAGAGCAGGCAGGCTCTAAATGGCTAAGTATATGCCTATTTGGTGTATATTTAGAGCAAATGGATGTGTGAAAATTTGATTCTGGTGCACGAAGGCTTATGCTCACGGCCACAGGCTGCTGTGAAGAAATAAACAACATAGGGGCTGAAAGACAGAGGCTATCTTCAACCCATTTGTATAACAACTGGATTCTAGCAAGTAGGGCACAGAAGTGAAGGGAGGTCAGCTCTGATACCAGCTTACACAACGACAGTGGCCGGTCTTGGACTGTCTCTCTTGCTTTCTCTCCGATTGCTGGTCCCGGGGAGCCTGATACAACCCCACGGAGAGGCCCACGTGGTAAGGGACCAAGGCTGCCTCATCCAAGCCTTCGGGGGGCTGTGGCCCCTTTCTGGACAGCTCACCTGCAGTCAAACACTAAGCACTGAAGCAAGCTCTCCATCCTTTCCACTTCCACTTCCAGTGCCCAACCCCCAGCACCCCCCTCCACATGTATCATTTACCAATTTAGGCCCAGGTTGCTGCAAATACGTCTTTTTATTCTTCCCTCCTTTACGCTTCCATGAACTTCATGATTCATGAAGTTTTTACTGAAACATAGAAAAGTGTTCATTTTCAGAGCTTGTACACGTCAAGGACGTATGCCCTAACACATGCCTATTGTTCACACAGAAATACACATATCCAACACATATGTATATTGGCATAGACATTAAAACCAACCCCAATTAAAATTCCAGTGGGTTGGCAGAAATTATTAAATGATTTTAAAGTTATATGGAAATGTAATGCATGTAAAATAGCCCTAGTAATCTTGAAACTTTCTATAAAGCTATAATAATTAAGACCACATGGTATTGGTGTAAGGATAGAAAAACAAATTAGTGGCATATAATAAAGAGTTCAAAAATAAACTAACACTTTTAGATTTTCTAAGAGAGTAGGCCTTAAGCATTCTCACCACACACACACACACACACAAGACACTATGTGAGATGATGGATGTGTTAATGAGCTTAATTCTGGTAATCATTTCACAGTGTATACATACAGCCAGTCATCATGAATGCTGTACATTCTAAATATATATAATTGTATTTGTCAATTATATCTCAATAAAGCTGGAAAAATAAACAAACCAACACCTATACAGTTACTTGATTTTCAATTAAGGTACCAATGAAAATCAATGGGGGAAAAGTGTTTTTAATAAATGGTTTTAGAACAACTGAAGTGGGGGAGAAACTCGGACTCCCTACCTCCCATGACAGACAAAAATTAATTCAAGATGGATTATAGAATCAAATGTGAAACCAAAACAATAAAAGTTCTAGAGAAAAACACAATAGGAGAATAATAAAATAGTAATAAAAGAATATTTTCCTAACTTTGGCATAGAAAAGGCACAAAGATACCAAGGATACAAGGGAAAAATAAACTGGACTTCATAAAAAGTAAAAGCTTCTGCTCATCAAAAGATACCAGTTAGAACGCAAAAGGCAAGCTACAAGTGGGAGGGGGAAAAAATCAAAGGAATTAAAACAGTATTTTTCATTGAATGAACAGGTGAGCACTCTTTCCCCACTATCTCCCATCACCACTCACATTGTCTTGAAGGAGCCCCTAGTCACTCTGACCTGTGGCTCCAGCACTGGCGTGGTCCCCTTCCCAGTGGTCACTATCCATCCCGGTGCTAGCGGAAACCTGGCCAAGTTCCCTGAACACTGATTTATGACACAAACAACAAACACAGGCTCCCACCCAGTTCGCAGGCTCCCTCCTTGGAAACAAAGCTGCGCTCACCCTCTCGGGGGCCCAGCATAAGGATAAGGCTGAGTGCTACTGATGGCTGTGCTAGTAGCAGTTTTGGTTACATAAGTAGTGTGAGTTGACAATTCTGAATCCATGTAATATGTTTCCAGAATTGAGCAAGTGGGCAAAATATATTGTAGTTCATAGGAGGTAGTGTTTCACTAAAAAAGAAGGGAGAAATAATATGGAAAAGTAGCCTAGACTGAATTTAGGAGGGTTGGAATTAAACAGGAGGTATCAGTATAAACTTTTTAAATAGATAGGTATGGAAGTGCTTACTGTATGCACAGTATAACTAAAATATTGAATAAAATTTAAATGTTACAGGTTACAAACATGTATTATTACCCAAAGTTCTATCAAAGATTAAAGAAAACTATAGGTGAGAGTTAAATTGTTATAACAAAGAAAACTTTAAGAACAGAAGAAATGATTATCATCCAAACATTGTACTCTACTCTTATTCTGACATTTTGCCAAATTTTCAAGATACCTCTGATTTATTTGCTTGTCTGCCTCATTCTTTTTCACTTTCCAATTTTATCTCATTATTACATGAAGCCCGTATCTTTAAATTTTTTAACCACAAAGTATTAGGGGGAAATTCATAATTATTTAATCTAAAACTCTCATTTCACAGATATATATCTTGGGTTCAGACCTTCACCCATCTACCCATCTGACCACACATCAACTCATTCACTCAACCATTTACTAAGGGCCAATCCTGGGTGACACACAGTATTAGGTTGGTCTAGGAGGATGTAAATACAAAGACAAGTTAGAGGTTTCCTTCTATCAAGATAGGGTTCCCATTTTGAACCCTAACCCCTAATGTGATGGTATCTGGAGATGGGTCCTCTGGTAAATAATTAGGTTTAGATGACGGTAGAGTTTCTATGATGGGATTACTGTCCTCATAAGAAGAGAAAGAGACTAGAGCTCTCTCTCCCTCTCTCTGCCATGTGAGGCAGCCATCTGTAAGCTAAGAAGTGCTCTCACCAAGAACCAAATCTGCTGGCACCTTGATCTTGGACTGAAATATGAGAGTGGCTTTGGAACTGGGCAGTGAACAAAATTGGAAGGACTTTGAGGAGAGTGTTAGCACAAGACTTATTTTAAAAAAAAATTTAAGCTGGACTTTGAGAAGGTTCTGCTATGGCTTAAAAGGAAGTGAGGAACATGTTATTAGAAAATTGAGAAACAGGTTATGTAGCAGCAGAAAGTTTAGTAATGCTACACCTGCAGTTTTATGAGAAGTAGAAAAGGTACCTCATTAGCTCAAAGTAGAAATTGTACCTAACTGAGTGATCTGGCTAAGGAGACTTGCAGCTAAACAGCTGGATGTGTTGCTTGGTTTCTTCTTGCTGCCTATAGTACAATATGAAGGGAAATTAAAAAGCTAAGGGAAAGACTGTTACACGAAAAAGGAGACAGAACTTGCGGGTTTTGAAATTTTCCCAGTCTCTTAAGATGGCAAAAAATGCTAAAATAATGGGTACCAAGCCAAGATCATATCCGGGGCACTGAAGAAACATGGTCTAAATATTGCACATCAATTATACTTCAAGTAAACATTCTTTAATTGAAAAAGAAAAGAAAGGTGGTCTAAAGATGAATGTGACTAAAATTCTTTGTTAAGCCTCAGAAGGATTGAATGTGATACTTCACGGGACCATTTAGTCAGGCCAAGGCCTTCCAGAGTTTAGGGGTGTGACTCAGATCATCTGTCACAAAACAGGACTTCTACAAAGCTTAAGGGTGTTGTCCCTCAGCTATCTCAGCAGAAAACCAAGATAGAGTAGGCCTTATCGTGAAGAGATGTGTGGTTGTGTCTTTGGAGTGATTTGGCATGAACACCAGTAAGATTAACAGGAGACACACACAGTTTTTAAGAGAACACATTTAAAGAAAGGCCCCTAGCTTAGACTGAAAAGACCAGAGAGCGTACAAAATAGACAGCTTCGGACTTCTGCCCTCTACAAGCAGGAAGCAGGCCGGGCTAAGAAAACATTTTCACTGTAACCATGTACTACCTTTCATAAAAAGGGAAGCATGTCAGAGGGCAGAATCAAGAATTCCGAGAATGAAGCCCAGAGTTTTCAGGCTTTGAATCCTAATCAGTAAGCTGCCAACATGTACCTGGTGGGATTTCAGAATTGCTATTGACTCCTGAATACTCCCCTCTCCCCTCCTCTCTTTTGGACAGGAGTAACCTCTATAAAGGTTACCTACGCCTGTCCCACCACTGTATGTTGGGTGTGGAAGTAGCTGGGAAGATGAACTCATCTCTTTCATTCACATCTCCAGATCTAGAAGAACAATATTAAGATGCTGTACAACTGGACCCTGATCCACATCTGGACCTGATTTAGATAAGATTCTAGACTTCAAGTTAATGCCGTAATGGATGCAACTTTTGGAGGCTTTGGAAGAATACATTGTGCACATAGGAGATACATATACAATTTGTGGCTGCCAAGTGTGTACCCTGGTGGTTTTAAATTATGTCCAAAAATTCTTCCCTTCAAAGGTGGAGGTTAATTACTTTCCCCTTGATGTGTGGGTTGGACTTAGTGGCTTACTCCGAATGAATAGAACATTGTGAATATTGTGCAAATGACAGTGAAATGTCTGAGACTGGGTCATAAAAGATACTGCAGGCTCCTTGCTCACTCTCTTGGATCACTCACTCTAGAAGTCAGCATAGTCATGCCTTAAGAACACTCAGGTAGCCCAGTAGAGATGCCCAGAGGGAAGAACAGGCCTTCTCCCAACAGCCAGCAAGGAAACTGTGGAGTTTCAACAGCCATGTGAGTAAGCTGTCTTGGAAGAAAATCCACCAGCCCCAGTCAAGCCTTCAGATGATTGCAATCTCATGAAACCCCAAGCCGGAATCACCCAGCTGAGTTATTCCTGGATTTCCAACTCTCAGAACAGTGTGAGGTAATATTGAAGCTGTTAGTTTTGTGGAAATTTGTTGTGCAGCAATAGTTAAACACACTTCAAACTTTGGGCTATGTCTTTATCCAGTGGCTCTGCCTGTTTAGTCCAATTTTAGCAAGAATCCTGCTGAGTCAGTTTAGGAAAAATCCCCTGCCCTTGACATCTGATTAAATTCTTTTCTCTCTCACCCTCATATCTTATTACCCTGGCCTGTCCTCAGCAATGATCTTGTCAAGTTGGTTTAGCCAGAATCCACCCTTACCCCTGATGTTTCCTCCCAGTAAGTTTCCATCCACTGACACCCACCCCATTCCCTGTCCTTTGTCCTTGCTGGAGTCAGAGTTAAGCTCTATTACAAAACCCTGCTGTAGTATTCCTGCCTTGAATAAAGTTTTTCTTACCATCTTTAATAAGTGTTAAGAATAATTTTTAACATTTCCAAGTTTTGTTAGTAGGAATTACTCTCAAGTGAATGTTTTCATACCTTCACCTTTTAAATTACATTCATTTAGGGGGAATAGATTTCTAGAATTGAAACATTTCATGTTTTTACTATACAATTTTTAAAACAGCCTACGTAGTAATCTGAAAAGGATGTGTATACAGACATGTGAATGTACACACACATACCCACCCTCAAAGCTTCAAGGAAAATTTAATTCTTGGTCAACTATAAATTAAGACTAAAACATTCAGCCTGCAAATCCTGAAATCCTTGGAATTAACTTACCAAAAAAAGTACAGAGAATGAAAATTGTAATAAAAAATACATGCATCAAAATATTTGGGATTCAGAAAAAACTGTGCATAAAGGTAGGCAAAGTCCTAAATTCTTTATTAAAGAAAAAAAAATTAAGCTTTTAAAATAAAAAAGAATAATCCTAAAGAAAGTAGAAGGTAGAAAATGAACTGAGACAAAAATAGAGAACAACAAAAACAAAACTAGTTGGGGAATAAAGCAAGGATTGCTTGGGAAAGTAAATCAGAAACATTGATAAAACTGTGGCAAATCTAATGAGGGGAAGAGGACTATATCCTAATACTAGAAATAAGAAATGGAATGAGACTCTGAGTAGAGAGGGTAATATTCAATCCCAAATGGAATTATTTTTGTTTCAGGAAAGGATAGTTTCTAGTAGAGAAGTTGTGAATACAGTCCAGCAAAACCTAGGGTTTAAAAAAAAAAGTAAATGATTGACTCAACAAATACTGTAAACCACCCAATAAAATTCAACAATTCTCTTTAAATTCTAAAGACAGAAATAGAAATTCATTAAGAAATATACTCATTACCTTTGATGGTAAAGACTTTCTCATTAAGACCAAGAACAATCCCAATAAAACTGTGCTGAAACCTGAAGGAAAAAAAAAAAAAAAAGGAAGAAGAGAGCCCACATTGTTTAGAAATCCTGGCCAGTGCAATAAGAATATAGATAAAACTAAAAAATATGCCATGTTGTTGGTGAAAAGACAACATAGTGAAAACACTTTTTCAAAAAAAAAATTTATTCCTGTAATTGCTAATTTTACTTACAATTTTTGGCAACATTAATAAAATAATCAATTTCATCTGAAAGAACAAGCAAAATAGACAAGGAAATTCACAAAGAGAAATAACAAAATAGTAATCTTGACAGATATTCAATATATTTGTAAACAAAACAAAGTGACATTGCCTTAAAAATATATAGAGGTATCAATAGAAAAACAGAGAAAGCTCCTGAAAGAATTCAACTCACTATTCATTGTCTTCTGGTTGCAGGCACAGAAACTGATTCAAGCTAACTCAATTCTAAGAGAGAAGCAAAGCCCTTAAAAGCAAAGCCTTGATGATTATCTCTTTCCAGCTTTTTATGAAAACTTAGGAAATTTAACTAGACTGGAGAGAGAAGAGTGCAGAGACTTAAAGTGCCTTTAAGGAGGAGGAGGAGGGAAAAAGAAAGTGGGGGCAGAGATTTCATTGTGTGATTTTAACAACATTGGTGAAGCTCGAGAAACCAAAGGAAGGAAGTGTCAAACAACTAAGCGAGGTAGCAAGCCATGCAGGCCTAGAGGAAGAGCATTCTAAGGAGAACAGCAGTTGCGAAGTCTTTGGATTGGGAGAAATGGGATTTGCTTGAAAAGCAAGGCCAGTGTATCAAAAACAGTGCGCGGTGGGGAAAATGGTAGAGTAGCATGGGAGAATGAAGAGAGGAGGTAGTCGGGGGCCATACCACTGGAACCTTAGTTGGCAATAAATAACTACTTGTACTCCTTAGGAGCACACTGTAGTGAAAGAGGAAACAGTAACAGTGTTAATAATACTAAGCAACCACAAAAACGCAGAACTAAAATATTTCATATTTTTATCATAGAAACAGAATAAGGGAGGTAAGTATGCAAAAGTCTGCACATCTATTTATACACAAAAGTTTCCACCTAAGACTAGAACACATACACACACACACACACACACACACACACACACAAACATACTCTTTCTATACCTAAAGAAAGGGGTTCAAGCTGAAATTTTAGCAAAGTGCCTTGGCCCAAGCAAACTAACTGGAAAGGCCTGGTGAAACATTCAAAGTGCAAATCAATCATTAAGCATTGAGCAAATAAATACACTCTGGAAATTATGTACAAATGGACATAGCACAACAACTTTGTTATCTGTAGTCCTTCTTCCTCAGTGCTTAGAGGGATGCTAACCCCTTGATGATCATAACTTCTCAGCATTTTGTGAAAGCTTAGAGAATTTAACTAGACTGAGGAGGGAAGAAAGGAGTGGGGAGAGATAAAGTACCTTTAAAGAGAAGGAGAAAGCAAGAGAAAAAAGGAGAGATTTCTCCTGGCACAAGTCTACAGCCAGGATCCCAGATTCCTTGAGTGGTCCAGAGGCTGCTGGGCACCTGGGTTGGAGGTGGAGCAAGAAGAGACGGCACTAAAACACACCTACGGAGACTCAACTCTAGAAACCTACGGAGGCAGCCAAGGCTGCTGACGTACAGGAACCAATTTTCAGAGGGCGCTCCATAGCTCTGAGAAAGAGGCCTTGGAGGTGGCAGGGAAAGAGGTTCCCCCATAGTATAGTCATGGATTAGACAGCTGGATAGAGTCGACGACGAATAGTAACCCTAAGACCTGATAATTATTGACATGAGACATTTTGCACATTGAGTATGTCAAGACCCAAACTCAGTATTAGTTCGATAAAATGGGAAATTATACACATAAGAGAATAACTATTAACTGTAATAACATTCATGTCCTAGGCAGATACAAAACTGCAAGCTTCACATGTTCAATTAGGGTAAGATACATATACATGGAAAAATATAAGGAAAAGCCTTATAATGGGTTTGTTCACCCTGGGCTATTTTTATCCACTGTACTACTGTTCTCGGACAACCCTATTCCAGATTAAGGATAAGAGAACTAATTTTAGCCCAGTTCATAAACTGGACAGATTCCATGTGTTTGGCCCTTTTCAGTTAAAACTATGGGTCCAGGGCAGCTCTAACTATGGATGTCAGGGCTTATTCTCCATGGGAACCTTTACTTCCTTTACTGCTGTGGCTGAAACAGATGTGGCTAGTTCATTCTGACTAAAGACCAGCCAGGAGGGACGGAGGAGGGACCAAATCAAATTCCCCTTCTGATCACTCAACAGGAGGTCCACTGGCACCAGGCTCCATTCTATTATCTCTGCTTCTCCATCTGAAGCCAATGATATGCAGCACCTGCTTGACGCCTGCAGGGGCCCCTCACCAAACACAGGCATTTTACTTTAATGGTTTGGCTTCCTGGGATGTTCTGGGCTAAGTAAAGATACTCTTGAGACAGTGTTCCTTCTGCTTTGGCTCCAAGCCTGAGGTAAATGTATTCCTCTTCCTCAACTGGGACAAGGAGTCACTGCTCTCCACTGACTAAACTCCCAGTTTTTGGGCCCCATTCATGCAGCAGCTTCTCCCCCAGCTTCTCCACACCCAGGCTCTCAGAGCCAGGCAATCTCAGGTCAGCACAACACAGGCACTTTTGGGAGTTCAGCAGCACACAGGACCACAACATGACAAAGCCATTCCACTCTGGCTATAGTTAATACTGAAATCTTCAAGGCATGGAAAAAGCTGAAAATAAAGTTCAGTTGTTAAAAAAAAATTCTACAGATTCTATATATATAGAAGAGCTTTCAAAATTACAAATAACATGAAATACCAAAATAATAAATAGGTTTTCACTTTTTTCTTTCTCTCACGTACACATACACAAACATCTTTTATGTGGTAAATCAGACATTTATATGAAAACCAGGTAATATATTTTAAAATAACATCTCAAAATTAAGATCAAACAACATTGTATTTCATGAATTAAAAAAAATTCATAAATGATCCATTGGTTTCACCATATTTAATGCTTTTGAAAAATGTTATGTTTTGGATTTTTTGTTTCTATGGTTGCAATAGTTGCTTCAGATTTACTGAAAGTAGAATTAACAGGGCTTTTTTGGAATTCTACTTTTAGATCTGGGGGGTGATGGTTCAGAATCAGATGTGCTCACAGTAACAGACGCCACTTCCACTGATCCTGGCTGAAGGGGTCCCAGTGACACTTGAATGACAACTTTTGTTTCAGGAGGCAATCCTTCTAGTTGCTTCGGTTTCTTAAACATTTGATGACACTGGGTCTTGTGCTCCATTTTCTCCTTGAAAGTTAAAAACTGTAGTCGGCATTTGGAACACTGGTGAATAATCTTTTCCCAGTGTCCTCTATAATGACACATGTATGGTGTTGCAGTTTTGAAAATTTTGAGACAAAAAGGGCAAAGCAAATTCTTAGTGTTTTCATGGCATGTTCTGAAATGTATTTCCACATCCACAAAGGCTGACGATCTGTAACTGCAAACCTGACACACATAGGGCATTTCGCCAGGCTTGTGATTGTCCTTCATGTGCTGTAAGAGAACCTGATCTGTTTCAAAGGACAATTCACAAATTTTACAGACCACAGAGGGCTCCTGGGCAGTGTGGACACTCTCAATGTGACACTGCAGCTGGAAGGGAGTAGGAAACTGGCGATGACAGTGCTGGCAGGTGGTGTGGTTTTTCCAGCTGTCACCTTTCTGCTTCTCAAGTTCTAAATGGTGCTTCATGTGGTTCATAAACTTGACATTTTTTAGAACTTTCAAGCAGCTGGGGCATTTAAAGGTTGTATGAGTCTTCTGTTCCGGCTGCCCGTCTCCAGTGTGCTGTCCGTAGTAAAAGTCATCAAGTAATACAATCAGATTTCCTTTCGTGGGATCAACAATCTTGTTTTGACTTGCTAGGCTCAAAAAGTCTGTTTTTGGCAGTCCATTTTCCCTAAAAGGACTTACAGGCTTACAATGGTCACTGTCCTTTGGAAAAGCTTCTCCATTCTGAACATGGCTTAATGAGGCATGAACATTGTTTGAGGATGTGCTTTGCTGAGTAGTCACTGTATGAAAGATACCTGAAGGGGACAAAGCTAAAGAATGTCCCCCTATGATTCCATCACTGAGTTTAGGCCTTTTGGGATTTGTGCTACTTGTTTCAGAAGTGGAAAGCTGCCTTGATACTCGAGGACTTTTATTCATACCTCCTGCAGAAAGTGCTGTTCCTACTGGATGCTGCAATGAACTTGTGCATGCGATCAAAGGAGAATGTAACTCTAAAGAGCTATTAGGCACGACTTGTGGTGAATTATTTTTATAATCAGGTTTAGACAAAGGCTCAATAATAACAGGACTGTCTGTTGATCTTGATTCAGAGTCAGAAACTGGCAAGACAGTCACTGCTTCCGATGTAGGTGTCACATGACTTACAGGCCGCAATTTCTTAGCATTATCTTTTCTGAAGTGACCGTATTTTTTTCTTCTTGAACATGAACCTGGGGTAACTCTGTTCAATATGTTTGAAACGACTGGCTTTGAATTTGAAGTCATCCCAACAAAGATCAGCTCAGCATCTTCATTTACATGCTCTACCCCAACAAAGATCAGCTCAGCATCTTCATCATCTACTGGTTTGGTTTCTTCTATGCTTTTCTGTGGTTCTGGCTCTTGTTCTTCCTCACACAACATACATGGTGGCTCCATTTTCTAAATTGTTTTGTTCTTGAAAGGTGTGGCCACAAGTCCCAGTGCTTCCTTTATATAAACTGCCACCTAAGTACAAACACACTACACATCAGTTAATTACAGAAAAATGCATCATCTTATCTAATTTTCTCCAAAACTCTAGGGAGGTTATAAACATCCTTATTTTACAGGTAAGGACACTGAAAGTCAAAGAGGATAAATGAAAACTTAAAACACATGATTACAAGTCTATGCAATTCTAGAATCACAGCTTTGCCATATGCAAATTAAGATCTCTTCTATTGGAAAAAAAAAATAAGAAAAAAGAAAAAAAAGAAAAAAGAAACTCCAGCAACTAATGACTAGGCAAAATCATATGTAAAGGACAAATATTTTTACAAAGGCACCACTGCGCAGTGTTTAGAAACATGGGCTTTGGAGTCAGAGAAGATTAAGCTGGAGTTCTAAGTCAGCCACACACCAGTTGCATCTTCTTTGGCAAATTTACAACTTTTAAATGTGTTTCTGTATCTTAAAGACAAAAATTCTTTTTTCTTAGACTTAAGGTAACAGCTCTTTTTAAAAAGCGTCACCTATTCAATGGTGGCATGTTTTGCAGTAGAATTGGAATAAAATTTATATTAAATGCACATATCTCAATTAATTCATGCAAACTAATTTCATACATATTAATATAGAAAAAAGCATCAAATTCAAAGAACAGCGTAAAAGTATGGCCAACATATGGCCAACAAACAGCGTAACTCCATGTCAAGTGCTTAGGCCTAGCAAATTGGGAATGAACTCTCTTGATAATCTCAAGACTTAATTATAATCCGTTCACTGATGTCTCCTAAATTTCTCCCTCTAATCCATCCTGACTTCCCCCACTAAACTTAAATCCAACAGTGCTTTGTCCCTCACTCCACCTCTGAGTCTTCTCCACATGGCAGGCAAAGTGATGCTATTCAAACAAATCAGATTATACCACTTCTCAGCTCAAACCCTCCGATGCCTTTCTGGTTCACTTAGTAAAATGTCACATCCTTCCAATGACTATAAGACCACACTTCTAACCTTACATACTGTCCTGTAATTACCTCATACTCCTCTCCCCCATCTACTTCATTCTAACCACACTAACCAATTTGCTATTTTTTAAAAACAAACTAAACACTTTACCTTGCTTAGAGCCCTTGTATTTGCTGTCTCTCTAACATGAATGGCCATCATTCAGATACCTCCATGGCTGGCCCCTCACAACCTTCAGGGCTCTATTCCAAGCCTCCTCCTCAGAGAGTTCTCAAATATTCCAGCTAACCTCTAATTCACATTCCCGATATCTCTTCCTTTCTCTTCCACCTTCAAGCCTTTAACGTCATCTAATATGTTATAAACATCATTTATCTTGATTATTTTCTATTGTCTATCCAGTAAAATGTAAACTCCAAGGGCAGGAATTGTCTTGTTGACTGCTGTATCATCAGCACAAAGTGCTTAGCACAGCATGGGAGCTCAACAAACACAGAATTTGTTAAACGAATTAATAAATAGTAACTCTCATTAACAAGAACCTCTATTTGTAGAGCAGATAGTGCTCCATTAATTTCATGTGTTCATCAATCTACTCTGAGAACTCTGTCCATGCCAGAATTCTTATGTTGAACTCCTACCCCCAAAGTGATGGTATTAGAAGACAGGGCCTTTGAGGGTAATTAGGTTTAGATAAGGTCATGAAGGCCCTCATGACTGAAACAGTCATGCCAAGAAGAGGCATTACAGAGCCTACTTCTTCTCCATCTCTCACAGCCCCCACAGGTGAGGACACAGCAGGAAGGTGGAATAACCTGCCTGGGGAACCAAATCAGCCACCACCTTAATCTTGGACTTTTACAGCCTTCAAAAGTATGGGGAATAAATGTCGATTGTTTAAAAAAAAAAATAAACTAGGTTCCAATAACATTGCTGGATTTTCACCCAACTGATCTTAGAAGAATTTTTAGCTGTTGACCATACTGATTAACTTTTCATCCAACCTATCATTCAAGATGAAAAGTTAAGAGTAGAGAAAGAATCAGACATAAAGCAAATAAGTTAAGGAATGAGTTCATCTAGAACAATAGACCACAGGAATTTTCTTATCACTTATCTGCTAGTATCCTTATTTTCTACCATTTACCAGAATCTTGAGATATCAGAGTGGGGAGGTTGGATATGTCAAGACCTACTAGATCTAAGGGATGAGTCCTCAAAAATCACTCATATGTCCCACCTAGGAAGTGCCAAGGGCTGTGGGAGCAGCCAATGAGGTTTCACTCCAAAGATAGCTGAAAGGACAGTGAGTGATGACCTATCTTCCAGGTTATTCTTGTGTGTTTAAACAATGGCCCTTTAAGTGGGTTTTCTAACAGCCACACAGCAGCTTTTTCAAGCATCAGTCCCTCTTGAGTTAACCTCCTGAGATTATGCCACTAAGACTCCTCTTAGTACCTACCCTCACCATCCTTCCTTGCCCCTGACTCTTGTCACCCCACTACTGCTCCCTCTGAATTCTTGTCCCAACCCCCTTACTCTCTCCCTACCAGAGCATTCAAGTCCCTTCCCCAACAATCCTCCTTCCCTCTACTCCACTAACCCCACACACTTGCTGCCTTAGAATTTAATGCCCATTAAACACAGATCCATAGGGGAAACTGGAGCTTAACAGGATCCTTAACACTGCCGTAAACATTTGCATTCCATCCCAGGGCAACTAAGCAAAACAAAAATGACTTTTTCAAAAATATTTTTAACAATTTTTTTTTTCCATAAATAAGCTCAAGAAGGTAAAGGAGTGTGGTCTAAGAGGGGAACAACTATTAAACCAGGATTGTTCTTTGTCCAAAAAAACCCCAAGACTATCCATATAGAATGGACTGAGAAAAGGTAAGGACTTACAGAACTTCACCACAATCTGCACTCTTGCTACTGCCTCTCTGACCTCTTCTGTCTCTAGTCTAACGGTCATTCACTCCAGTCCAGCTTCTTTGCTGCTCCCTTCAGTCTCCACCTGAAATGCTTGTCTTGCAGATGCTACTTCTATCTCCTTCAAGTCCATGTCCAAACCTACCTATTCCAAGAGACTCACTCTGATCACTTTATCTAAAATTATAACACTCCTACTTATCCAACATTCAATCCTATGACCCGGCTCTATGACATTCTTTCCAATTTTATAACATCACTTTGTATTTCACAAAAGAATGACGTATTTATTATATTGACTTTCTTCCTCCCCTGAATGTTAGTTTCTTCCACAGAAGAAGTTCTGTTCTGTTTTTCAGTTTGTTTATGTCTGTCTGTTTACTGTTTTGTCTGATTTCTCCCAAGTGCCAAGCACACTCCTGGCATACAATAAGCACTCAAATACTCATTAAAGGAAAATAATTATCCAGAAGGAGATAAAAATAATTCAGCAAATGAAGGTAGGGTGAGGAAATTGGTAGGAAATGCTCATACTTGCGAAATAATCAATTTTCTTCAAGTCTGGAGGGGCACTGAGGTGTACTGTTATAGCGAATGTGAGAGCCCTGCAATCCTGGGATTCAGGAGGATGACTGTGGCCAGGTCTCATCATGGGGACCAATAGTTTGTGGAAGCCTTTTCTCAGAACAGTGTGGCTAGAGTACTACATGGGATCTTCTCCCAGGTCAGAGAAAAATTCAGCCACTTTCCCTTTTCCTTCCTTTCCTCCCGAGAGCAGAGCAGCATTTTAGTCAGAAGAATCCACAAAGGAGGTATGAGTAGGGTGGGAGTTCAACCTAAAAGTGGCCCATTAATTCAGAGGCAAGTTCTCTCCCTAACACTAAGAATTTGAAAAGGGTTTAGAAGTATCAGGTGACTGGTGAATGATTTAAAGAGAGGTTGTGGAGGACTACAAAAAAAGACAACTAAAAAAACCAAAAAACAAAAAACATGACAATGTCAATTTGTTAAATGCCAGCAACAAGGTGCTGTCAGAGGAAATGATGGAATAAGGAAACTACAATATCCATTCCTTCATAAAAACAAAGAAAACACCAGCAAAAATTGTCAAAATCAAGTTTTTTAGATCCTGAAAATTAATCAAAGGCTTGTAAAAATCAAGATTTTTGTGGAAAACAGTTTGGCAAGTCCTTAAAAAGTTAAACACAGAATTATCACATGACCACACAAGTCCACTTCTATGTATATACCCAAAAGAACTGAAAACAGGTACTCAAGCAAGTATGTGTAATGTGCATGCATGTTTATGGCAGCACTATTCACAATAACTGAAAGGTGAAAATAACACAAATGCCCATCAATGGATGCATGGACAAACTGGTATACACACACAACAGAACATTATTCAACCATAAAAGGAATGAAGGCACCCCCATGTTCACTGCAGGACTGCAGCACTATTTACAACAGCCAAGAAATGGAAACAACCTACGTGACCAATGATAGATGAATGGGTAAAGAAAATGTGGTATATATACACGATGGACTATTATTCAGCCTTAAGAAAGAATGAAATCTTGCCATTTGCAACAACATGAACACACCCTGAGGGCATTATGCTAAGTGAAATAAGGAAGAGAAAGACAAATACTGTATGATCTCACTTACATGTGGAACTTAAACAAACAAACAAACAAATAAAAAAACAAGCTTATAGGGAGAACAGGCTGGTGGCTGCCACAGGCAAGGGATTGGGGAAGTGGGCAAAATCATGAAGGGGATCAAAAGGTCCAAAGTTCCAGCTATACAATGAACAAATCATGGAGACGTCATGCACAACATGGTGACTATAGTAATACTGTATCACATATTTGAAAATCATCAAGAGTACATCTTAAAAGCTCTCATCACATGCAAAAAATAAAAAATGTAACTACATAAGGTGATAGATGTTAACTATACTTATTGTGGGGATCTTTTCACAACACATACAAATACTGAATCATTGCACCTCAATAAAAAAGTTTTAAATTTAATTTCAAGAAAAAAGGAAAGAAATACTGATATACGCTACCACCTGGATAAACCCTGAAAACACGCAAAGTGAAAGAAGCAAGACAGAGAAGGTCACACATTGTATGATTTCATCTACAGGAAATATCCAGAGTAGATAAATCTATAGAATCTAGGCATAGACTGGTGGTTGCCAGAGTAAGGAAGAGGGGAAATGGAGAGAAACTGCTTAATAGGTAAAGAGTTTAACCCTGAAATGATGGGGATGTTTTGGAACTAGACAGAGACAGATATGAAATATCGTGAATACTCTAAATTGCACTGAATTGTTCACTTAAAAATTATTGATTTATGTAAGTTTCACCTCAATATATTATTTTTAAAAATAAAATATATTACTACCAACCACACAGAAAGGTAATACAAAAAACAATTAAGGAAATACTATGAACAATTCTACTCCAACAAATTAGATAACCTAGATGAAATGGACAAATTCCTAGAAAGACACAAACTATCAAATTGACTCAAGGAAACAAAAACAAAAACAGAATATGAATAGATCCAAAACAAGTAAAGACACTGAATTAGTAATCAAAAAAATTTCCAAAAGGGAAACCCAAGATCAGATGACTACCCTGGTTAATTCTATCAAAATGATTAAGGAAAAATTAACGCCAGCCCTTTATCAACTCTTCCAAAAACTAGAAGAGGAGAGAAAATGTTCCAGCTCATTCTATTAGGCCAGTACTACTCTGATACCAAAATCAGACAAAGACATCACACACACACAAAACTATAGACCAATATCCCTTATGAATATAGAGGCCAGAGTCCTCAACAAAATACTAACAAACAAAATCTAACAACGTATTAAAAAAAATTATACACCATGACCAGGTGAGATTTATGGAGGTATGGAAAGTTAGTTCATTCTACAAATATCAATAAACATTATACACTTTAATATAATAAAGGACAAAAAACATATCTGCCTGCAGAAAAAGCATTTGACTAAGTGTAGCACCTTTTCAAGACTGTGGGGAAAAACACTTAACAATTAGGAACAGAAGGAAAAAATTTTTTTTTCTTTCCTTCTTTTTTTTTAATTTAATAGAGGCGCTAGGTATTGAACCCGGGACCTCACACATGCTAAGCATGCACTTAACCACTGAGCTATACTCCCATCCCTCCAGAAGGAAACTTTCTTAATCAAACAAAGGGTATTTGTAAAAGACTCACAGCTAGCATCATACTTATCTTGAAAGACTGGAAGCTTTCCCTCTAAGACTAGGTACAAGACAGGGATGTCTACTTCTACCACTCTGATTCAATATTATACTGGAAGTTCTATAATCAGGGCAATCAGGCAAGAAAAAGCAGTTTAAAAAAGAAAGGAGCATTTGGAATGAAAAGAAAGAAGTAAAACTATATTGGACATGACGTGATTTTGTATACATAAAATGCTGAAGGATCAATAAAATAAGTACTAGGACTAATAACAAGGTTGCAGAATACATAATCAATGCAAAAAAATCAATTACATTTCTATACAGTGCTAATAAATGTTCTGAAAATGAAATTAAGTAAACACTTACATTTACATTAACATTGAAAAGAATACAGGAATACATTTAGCAAAAGAAATGCAAGAATTTTTAACACTGAAAACACTGAATTATACTGAATACACTATTAAAGCAATTAAAGAAGACTTAAATAAATCTAAGGACATTGCTCACTCATGCATCAGAAGATTGAGTACTGTTAAAATGGCATGACTCTCACAATCGATCTGTCAAAATCTCAGCTAGCCTTCTCACAGAATTGAAACCCAAATGGAAATGCAAGGAACACAGAAGAGCCAAAACATTCTTGAAAAAGAACAAAACTGAAAAGTTCATACTTTTCTGATTTCAAAATTTACTACAAAGCTACAATAATCAAGAAATGTGGTACTGACATAAGGATAGAAACATAGAGCAATGGGACAGAATTCAGAGTCCAGAAATAAATCCATGCATTAATGGTGAATTGATTTTCAGCAAGATTATCAAAATAATCTGTGGGAAACAGAGAAGTCTTTTCAACAAATGCTGATTGAACAATTGGAGATCCACACGCAAAAGAATGAAGTTGGATCCCTGCTCACCTCATATATAAAAAAAACCTCAAAATCATTGTGGAACTAAACATAAGAGTTAAAACTAAAAAAATTATTTAAAGAAAATTGGAGTAAATGGTTTCTTAGAGAAGACACCAAAAAAAAAAAAAAAAAAGACAAAGGAAAAAATAACAAAAATTTATCAAATCAAGAATTTTTGTCCTTCAAAGGTCACCATCATGAAAGTAAAAAAGATAACCGACAGAATGAGAGAAGAATATTTTAAAATCATATGTGACTAGGAACACATAGGTATGTGATACATATATATGTTTTAAGGGACACACACATGTATCATAAATAACAACATATATGTAAAGGAATATATAAAGATCTGTTATAACAGAATAAAAAGACAAACTCAAATACAAAATGGGCAAAGGACATGAATAGATATTTATCTAAACATGATATAAAATGACCAGCAAGTATATGAATAGATGTTCAACATACTAATCATCAGAGAAATGTGAATCTAAACCACAATAATAGATCACCTAACTCCCATTAAGATGAGCACTGTCAAAAAAAAAAAAAAAGAGAAATAAAAAGAAAAGAACAACTGTTGGCAAGCATGTGCAGAAAGTGGATCTTTGTATGCTACAGATGGATTGTAAAATGGATCAACTGCTATGGAAAAGAGTATAGAGGCTCCTTAAAAAATTAAAAACAGAGCCACATGATCCAGCAATTACACTTCTAGATATAAATCCTAAAGAAATGAAAGTGGGGCCTTAAAGAGATATTTACACATCCATGCTCATAGCAGCACTATTTCAATAACCAAGAATTGGAAGCAATCTAAACATACATCAACTGATGAATGATTTTTTAAAATGTAATATATACGTACAACAGAATGTTATTTAGCCATAAAAAAGGAAATGCTGCCACATGCTACAACATGCATGATCCTTGAAGACATAATACAAATGAAATAGGCCAGTCATAAAAAAGACAAAATACCGTATGATTCCACTTATACGACATATCTAAAGTAGTTAAAGCAATAGAAAAGAAAGTTAAGGGAAAAAAAAGAAAGAAAGAAAAGGAAGCAGAATGGTGGATACTAGGGCCTAGAGGGAGAGAGAAAAGAGGAGTTTGTTGTTCAATGGGATGGGTATTGAGTTTCAGTTTTGTAAGATGAAAAGGTCTAGAGATCTATTTCAAAACAATGTAAGTATCCAAAGAGGAAATGAACTACTCTGATAAATGCTGCCAATTGATCAAATAAAATAAAAACTAAAAACTGACTACTGAGTTAAAAACTGTGGAATTTATCGGTGACCTTGACAAGAGTGGATTTAAAGGAAAACAGGAGAATTTAAAACAGCAAATATGGCAGACTGTGGAGACACTTTTCTGTAACAACAAGCAGATATCAAAAAAGCAGAGAGGGGATATGCCACCAAAAGATGGATTTTTAATGAGAGGTGACTTCACAATCAGTCTGTTTGCTGATAGGAATAATCAGGAGAAACAGAAAAGTTAACCCAGGACTAAGAGACCTGCTAGAATATCCCTGAACAAACAAGAACTAATTGGATCCAGTACACAAAGAGCAGTTCTGGCTTTGGTTTAAAGCCAAATAATTCACTCATAGTAATAGACCTCAGATCATAAGAAGGGGTGGAATGGTGGACACATGGGTATGGTAGCCAGCCTCCAAGATGTCCAAAGAATCCCGCCTCCTGGTACTCACACTCTTCTGTGTTCCCTCCCCAGCACTATCACAGCTGACCACTTCTGCTGACCACAGCAGGAGTGATGGTATGTAACTTCTGAAGAACACTCTGCACTTCATCTTGGGTGCAGGTTCTCCCCAGAATGACTCGCTTAGGGGTGACAGGGGTAGGGGGAGCCAGCTGCCATGACATGAGCAGCCCCATGGAGAGGCCCACAGAGTGAGAAACTGAGCCCCCTTGCTAAGAGACAAGGGAGTGAATTTAGATACTGATCATCCAACAAAAGTCAAGTCTTCAGAGACTGAGGATCCAGGCGAAAAGCCTGACTACAGCCTCAGGAGAGACCCTGAGGCAAAACCACCCGGCTAAGCCACTCCTGGATTGTAGACCACGAGATAATAAACATTTGGTTTTTTCAAGCTATGAAGTTTTGAGACGCCGTGTTACACAGTAACACATAAGTAACTATGCTACGGAACTGCGATCAAAAGTTGCTGGGCACAGAGCTACCTACAATCGTGCCTCCTAGCATGAAATGAATTCAGATGGCCTCCCCTATCCAGTCACATTCAATCACTTCATGAAATAAGACTCTTAAGGAAAAGGGTAAAGAAATGAACAAACTGGGTCAGGGTACAGCACAGTGATGGAGCACCTGCTTAGCAAGCACCAGGTCCTGGGTTCAATCCCCAGTACCTCCATTTAAAAGAACAGAACAGAACAGAACAAACTAACCCCACGTAATCATGTTTAACCAAAACACACCTACCCTAAGTGAACCACTGTATTATTTTAATACATTAGGTGAAAAGTTAAGATGTGTCTATCAATCCCTTTTAGCCGCACAACCGGGTAGAAAGTCACCTTTGCACAGTTTAAAATCTAAGGCACTCTTACACTCTAACTTTTTTTTCTTTTCAAGACAGTGGGTGAAAAAATACCACCATCCTTTCCCCCCCTTTTTAAGGACGCAGTTTAGAAGGCTCCAGAATTATAAATCCATGGCTGGCCTGAATTCATCATACCCACTCGGGAGAACACTGTCTTAACAGCCAGGTCTTGGCCCAGGAGAGCACAAGAGAAAAACTGAAGGGACAAAAGACACAACGTTGGTCCTTATTATAAAGACGGCTCTCGTCTTACCTCAGGCGCGCGCTGGAGAACTTCTGAGCACCTTACACTTTCCAGGCAGCAGGTCCCACCTTAGGGGCAACCAGAGAGGAGGAACAGGTGAGTCACGCGTCCCGGGAATATTTTGTACCCCGCCGCCTACCTATTCCGCCACCGGGATGTTTATCAAGCATCGCACGCTCGACCAGAGTAGAGAATTGGATTCCTCTCCCCCAAACCGGTTCCTCCAACCCTCCCTCTCTCAGTAAATAACCACCCACTATGCTCACTGCCCACACCCAGAGCCCGGACACCGCGCGACCTGGGGGGCTCGGTCGGGGTGGGGGGAGGGAGACGCACAGGAACCAGGAAAACAGACGGCGCAGTGGCGAGGGAGAGGGGCCAGTACACCGATTTTTCTAAGTGCTGCGACCGCCTCACAGCTCCGGGGCCTACGGATTCCAGAACTGGGCCAGGCTCGGGTCACAAAACTGCTGTGAGTTCCTGTTTCTGTTGTTTTATGTATTAAGCTACACCAGAGGCCTCGGCGGGGCCGCGAGGCCCGACGGGCCCTTGTCTGAGGACAGCTCCTCCCACACCCGAGGGAGCGAGGCTGATGGGGTGCGGCGCCAGCCCACATTCGGGGAGGGAAGACATGAAAGGGTCTCAGGATCCGCGGGCCGCGGACTCCACGTTCCCTCCTGAGGCCCCGCCGCCCCGGACAGGCCGCCCCGGCGCTGCTAGGCCGGCGCGGTGTGGGGACCCGCGAAGCCCGCACCTCTCCCCTCAGGGGCCGACCCGGCCGCTCCACGCCCACGTCCTTACCGGTTCCCGTCAGCAGCGGTGAGGGAGCGGCCGGCGGCGCACCGGCCCCGAGGCACTCCCCCGGCGAAGCCCGAGGCGACGACGCCTCCTCAGGCCCCGGGCGCCGCCGACGCCGCCTACACCCCCCGCCCGCGCCCCCGCTGCCACCTGTGATTGGCTGCCAGGTGCGGGCTCGAGGTCGGGCGCTGCGATCCGATTGGCCGCGAGGCCTGTTTGGGCGCATGCGCGCACTGACGCCCCTGGTGGCAACCGCTGGGGGTGGAGTCAGACTGATGAACTACCGGTGTCTCAAAGGTCTTGGGCTGTCAAGGTTCCACAGCTGGCCCGGTTCAGGGCTGAGGGCGGGCTCCCAGCCCATCAGGAGTTTGCCCACCTGCAGTCCAGCTCTCAGAACCCTTAGGTGAAGTCTCTTTCCCTTAAAAGCACTAGCTGCTGCCTGCCGCTTGCTTAAGGAACCTGACCCCACAACTGGGTCTTGAAGCCCTTCCTCTTGGATTTGCATTTGGGGTCAATCCAGTCCAGCCCGCCACCTGTTCGTGTGTGTGTGTTGCCACATGTTCTTGTACAGCATGAAACGAGCTAAACATTAGCTTTGCATTTTTTAATGACTAGGGAAAAAAACACAAGGAGAATATTATTTTGTGACGTGAAAATTATACGAAATTCAGTTTTCAGAGTCCTTAAATAAAATAAATAAAACAGAGACGTGCCTGTTCCTTTAGTTATTGTCTGTGGCTGCAGAGTTGATTAATTGCCAGAGATCTTTTTCGCTAAGCCTAATAAGGTACTTATATCTGGCCTTTTACAGAATCTTTTTTAAGTGCCTTGTTCTGCTGAAAGTCTCTTAGTAATCGTTTTTTTTTAAACGGTTTTGGTTTTGTTAATTTATAATGCTGTTTTCATTTCTAGTATATTACTTTTCCATTCTTGATTTTCTTCCTTCTTATCTCGATAGGTTTGTTCTGTTGTTCTTCTTTACAACTTCTTTAGATAAATGCCTAGATCACTTACTTATAACTTTTATTTCTCTGGTGTCTAATACTATAAATTTACCTTGATTTACTAAAGTACCAATTTAACTGTGTCTCACAATTTTTGCATAATAATGTTCATTATCATTGAATTCCAAGTATATCCTAATTTCCCTAGTGATTCTCTTCTTAAAACAAGGATTATATATTAATATGGTATTTATTTTCCAAATCTATGGGATTTTTAAAGTTGTTTCTTTATCAATTTCTCATTTTGTTGCATTATGGTCAGATCACACAGTCTAACTATTATTGATCCTTTGCATTTGAAGACGTCTGTCCAGTGAAATATACCATAGTCAAAATGGAGAGGGTATAATGTAGAGAAAATATGTGCAATGTCTAACATGTATGTATGTGAAATAACCTCGTTTAGGCCTCGCAGTTACTCCAGTATCTTTCAGTAAGTTGCCATTAACTAAATTCCAGGCTTTATTCAAGTTTCACTAGTTTTCCCACAAATGTCCTTTTTCTGTTCCAGATTCCCATAAAGGGTACCGAATTGCATCTAGTCATAGCGTCTCCTTAGCTTACTCCAGTCTGCGGCAGTGCCTTCAACTTTCCTTGTTTCTCATGACTTTTGACAATTTTCAGAAGTCCTTAAAGGTCAGATAGTTTGCAGAAAGACCCTCAATTTGAGTTTGATGTGATTCTTCCCATTACACTGGGGTTTATAGGTTTTTAAACTAAACTGCAGAGGTAATGTATCTTTCTCATATTCCCACTTCCCACCCGGGATATGTACTATCATTGTGACTTAGTTTCTCCGCTACAAAGTTCCTTTTCTCTCCTTGCCATATTATATCCTTGGGGAAAAAGTCACCAATCCCAGCCTACACTTAGGGAGGGGCATAGAACCTCATTGAAGGGGTTAGTATCTGAGATACACAAGTTATTGAGTACACGAATTAGTTGGAATTCATTTATAAAGAAGATCTGTTTCTTCTCGCTTTAAATTTTAATTTTAAATCAAAGGAATTAGATAAAATTAAAAAATTAATGCCTCAGTCCTACTAGCTACATTTCAACAGCTCTGTAGACACACGTGGCATACTGGACAGAGCAGATATGGAACATTTCCATCACTGCAGAAACTTCCGTGGAAAGCACTGACTTAGATCATTGTTCTTCCATCCTTTCTTCTTTTCAAACATAATGCACTTAAACATATGAATTTCTTCTAAGGACAACTTTCGCTGTCTCATAAATGTTGCTGTTTTCAATTATCATTCAATTCTAAATATTTTTTTTCCCATAGTGATTTCTCATAGGAGCTACAAGTTATTTAGAACCAGACCCAGAACTAGGATGAGCCTAGACCACAGCATTAAAGAAGCTTGTGAAAATGCAAGGTTGGCACTTTGGCATCTTAGGCTCCTAGTAATCCTTACTCCAGTCCCAGCCCTGTTTAGAATTATACTGCTTCATTTCAAACTTTGTTGTTTTTTTTTTCTTACTTATCTTTCTGTTATTGATTTGTAGCTCAGTTTTCCTGTGGTCAGTGGGTAGTTACAAAAAGCCCTACAGCCAACATCACAATTGATGAACTGTTGTACATGAGCTTGAGAACAAGACAGAATGTCCATTATAAACACTGTAACAAAAAACCTGGAGTAGCCAAGACAATTGTGAACACCAAAGCTGGAGAACTTAAACTCCCAGATAGCTGTATTAGTCAGTATTCTCCAGAGAAACAGAACTAACAGGATACAGAGGGAAAACACGAGGAGGTTTGTTTCAGGAATTGACTTAAAGGATTATGGAGGCTGAGATGTCCCACGATCTGCCCTCTCCAGGCTGCAAAACCAAGAAAACCAGTGATATAATTCAGTCCAAGTCAAAAGGCCCAAGAACCAGGAACTCTGACATCTAAGGAAAGGGAAATGAATGTCCCATCTCAGAAAAAGAGAGAGAAAACTTGCTCTTCCTTTCCATGTGTTCTCTTAGGGCTCTCAACAGACTGGGGTTTGGGTTTATCTCCTTTACTCAGTGTACGATTCTAATGCTAATCTCTTCTGAAAACACCCTCACAGACACACCCAGAAATAATGTTTCACTAGCTCTGAGCATCCCTTACCCCAATCAAGCTGATAAAATTAACCATCACACAACTCAGGCAGAGCCACAATAATTAAGAGCTGTAATAACTGTGGCATTAGCACAAGGCTAGAGAACTGGAATGGAACGGAGTCCAAAAGTGCATAGACAGTCGTCTATCGTTTATAGTTTCCTCCACAGTACAGTTCCATTGTATAACCCTATATATAGTGTTCTTTTTAGTAAATGGCACTGGTTGATTTGAATATGCATCTGAAAAAGTTAACTTTGATACCTTGATTTATCACATCATAAATAAAACAATAAATTTGAGATAGATCAGACCTAAATGTGAAAGGCTAAACAGTAGAACTTCTAGAAGAATACATAGGAGGAATATGTCCTCAGCAGACAACTTATTAAATGAAGCACCAATCTTAATACACATATATGCACCCATGAAACCACGATCCAGGTCAAGATATGGGACATTTTCAGTGCCTCAGCAGTTTCCTTATGCCATTCCCAGTTGACAGAGTCTAGTTTTTAAGGGGAAGGGAGGCAAGATTTGAATAGGCACTTAGTAAAAGATGATAATATTTGAGTGGCCAATAAGCATATGAAAAAATAATTATCAAAATCATTATTCATCAGGGAAATGCAAATGAACCTAGAATGTGACTCCACTACAACTTTGAGAGAATGGTACTAATTGTTACTGAACCAAACTTGGGTCCGCTAGCCCACACACGCGTAGTAAAGCCAATCCACTGACACCATGTTGTGGTGAAGGAAAGTAGAGTTTCTTGCAAGGTGTCCAAAACAAGACCAAGGAGGGAGAACAGGCACTTTGTGCTCAAAAGACTCGAACTCCCCTGATGGATTTCAGAAAAGGGTTTTTAAAGACAATGTTGGGGAGAGGGTTGCAGGGTGTGTAATCAGCTCATGCACAATTCTTACGATTGGTTGGTGGGGAGATAATCAGGTTGTATTCCAGGAGGCAACATCATCAACCTTCTGGTTCTAACCAGTCTGGGGTCTACATGCTGGTGCTCAGCATGCAGTTAACTTCTTCCACCTGGTAGGGGTTTTAGCATCTGCAAAACAACTCAAGGATATGGCTCAGGATGGTGTCTCTAGCCCTTGAGGGGGAACTAAAGGTTCTTGACTTTGTTTTACAGATAAACTATTATTGTTTTGTCTTGCTTGACTGTTTTCTTTTGCGTCTGCATTTTCTCCTCTGATCAAATTTGCTCTTTGGAACTCAGGGAAGGCCTAGGAGGCTAAAGTTTTTCTATAAACAAGAGGCAGGGGACACAGGGAATGGGGGGGGGGGTCATCTGTCTCTGGGAAGATCCTGCAGGGTCCTCCTCGGTTACATAATGCAAGACTGACTGTACCAAGTGTTGGATCTGTAAACATGGAAATCCTAATATTGTTGGTGGAAATACAAATTGTTTTAATCACTTTGAAAAAAGTGTTTGGCAGTATCTACACTAAAAAACTAAATCTATGCTGTTTCAGAACTTCTCATACCTATATATATAGATCGAGAATCTAGCTGTATCTAGATCAGTGTCTAGATATAGAGATGCAGATACCCCAGAGGAATTCCCACATTTGTCTACCAAAAGACACGCAGAAGCTCACAGCATTATTCAAAATAGCAGAATTATGAGCCTCAAAGTCCAGGAGTGGTAAAACGGATATATAAAACTGTGTCATATTCATTCAAGAACATTTTACCCAAGTATGAAAAAAATGTGCTACAGCCACACACAACAAGAATGTATCTTATTTATTTAAAGGAAAACAAAGACCAAAAAAAAAATCTACTGTGTTATTCCATTTACTTAAAGCTCAGAAACAGGAAGAACTAATCTCTGGTGGTAGAGGTCAGAGCAGTGGTTGCTTTGGGGAGGACAAGGTGACTAGGAAAGAGCATGAGGACTTGTACATGACAGTAGAGAGATGGCGAAGGTAGAATCCCAGTCACTGTAGAGCCCGACGGGGGGACATCACTTGCTGGCATCTCCGAGCCAGGGCATACAGCTAGCCCAGCCTCAGTTCAGCCTTTCAGAATTCCTGGAGAAAGGACTTAATTTTCAGCCAGAGCCCTGGCCGCAATACGTCTGGAATATCTCCTGTTTGTCGTCATCTCCTTTTCAGGTTTTGCTGGTGACAGTTGGGGGTCAGTGTTGCTCACGACAATGGATGCTGCCCTTCTGGATCCTGGTTGAACTGAAGTTTGGATCACGACTTCTGTTTCAGGAGGCAACCCTTCCAGTTGCTCTGGCTTCTTAACTGGTTGGTGATTCTTGGTTTGGTGCTCCGTTTTCTCCTTGAAAGTCAAAAACTGTAACCGGCACTTGGAACACCGATAGACCCTCTTGTTCCAGTGCCTCCAACTGTGATTCACGTAGGACGTCACCACTTTGAAAATTCTGAGGCAAAACAGACAAAGCAAATTCTTAGTGTTTTCATGGCATGTTCTGAAATGTGCTTCCACATCCGCAAAGGCTGACGATCTGTAACTGCAAACTGGACACTCGTAGGGCATTTCGCCAGGCTTGTGATTGTCCTTCATGTGCTGTAAGAGAACCTGATCGGTTTCGAAGGACAATTCACAAATTTTACAGACCACGGAGGGCTCCTGGGCAGTATGGACACTTTCAATGTGACACTGCAGCAGGAAGGGAGTGGGAGACTGGCGGTGACAGTGCTGGCAGGTGGTATGGATTTCCCAGCCGTCACATCTCTGCTTCTCAAGTTCCAGATGATTCCTCATGTGAGTCATAAACTTGACATTTTTTAGAACTTTCAAGCAGCTGGGGCATTTAAAGGTTGTGTGAGTCTTCTGTTCTGGCTGCCCGTCTCCGGTGTGCTGTCCGTAGTAAAAGTCATCAAGTAACACGATCAGGCTTCCTTTCTTGGGATCCACAGTCTCGTTTTGACTTGATTGGCTTGAAAAGTCTGTTTTTTCCAGCTTTTCCAAGCTACATGCTCCATCTGGATCTATAAGATTGAAATGCGCTTTGTCAGTTGCATGAGCCCACGGAAATGATGGCCCACCCTGCGCATGGCTTGATGGGGTTGGGACACCTTCCGAGGCCGTACTCCTGTTCTTTGTGGGAGAGAGACCTGGCAGGGCCACAGCTGAGGAATGTGCCCCTGGGAATCCATCGCCAAGTTTCAGTCTTTTGGGATTCCCACTGTTTATATTTCCATCTGAAGCTGAAAGTCGCTTTAAATCATGAGGACTTTCATCCTTGCCTCCTGTGGGGTGTGCAGCTCCATGTAGACAATGAGGCCACGGAGAAAGCAAATCTGAAGACTCAGGAAGCATGCCTGGCAGTGAGCTGTTGTGACAGTCAGGTTTAGACAGAGGCTCAGAACCAGTATGACTGTCTATTTCTCCCCATTCAGATAGAGAAGCTGAAGAGACGGCCACTGCCTTTGACATCAGGGTCACACGATTTGCAGGCTGCAATGTACAAGCAGGACCTTGCCCCACGTGGCCTTTCTTTCTTCTGGAATGTGAGTCTTTGGTCACTCTGTTCAAAATGTTAGAAATGACCGGTTTTGAACTGGAAATCACTCGGACACAGGATTTCAGCATCATCCTTGACATGCTCCATTCCAACAAAGATCACCTCAGCATCGTCCCTGTCCCCGTCCCTGGGCCGTGAGTTTCTGATCTTCTCCTTCAGTGCCTCTGGTGCATGTGCTTCCTCACCCTGGAAGAGATGCGCCATCTTACAACTGCTTTTTGCTCCCAGTGGTCCCTTCTTCCAGTGCTTTCTTTTGGTCAGCTACCACCTAAAGGCAACCACACGACATGGTCAGTACAGTCATCCACACCTTGTCTGCAGTGTCCCTTTCTGTGGTTTCTGTTAGCTCTTGATTATTGACCAAAAATATTAAATGGAAAATTCCAGAATTAAATAACTCCTAAGTTTTAAATCATATGCTATTCTGAGTAGGATGATGAAATCTCGTGCTGTGCTGCCCCGTCCTGGGATAGGAATCCTCCCTCAGTCCCTCCACATCCCACTCATTAGTTAGCCACTCGGTTGTCAGATCAACTGTTGAGATATCTCAGGGCTTGAGTTCAAGTCACCATTATTTTACTTAATAATGGCCCCAAGGCACAAGCAGAGTGATGCTGGCATTTCAGATGTGCCAAAGGGAATCCATCAAGTGCCTACTTTAAGTGAAAATGTAAAAGTTCTTGGCTTGATAAGGAAAGAGAAAAGATTGTATGCTGAGGTTGCTCATGTCTACGGTATGAACGAATCATCTCTTGGTGAAATTGAAGGAAAAAGAAATCTATGCTGGTTTTGCTGTCACACCTCAAACTGCAAAAGTCATGGCCACAGTGCACAAGTGCTTAGTTAAGATGGAAAAAATATTAAATCACTACAATAAGATTTTTGAGATAGAGACTGCATTCACATAACTTTTATTACATTATGTTGTTATAATTGTTCTCTTTTATTGTTAGTTACTGTTGTTAATCTTCCTGATAAATTTAGCTGTATTATAGGTATGTTTGCATAGGAAAAAACATGTGTGTATAGGGTTTGATAGTATCCGCAGCTACAGATGTCCACTGAGGGTCTTGGAACATATCCCCCGTGGATAAGGGGGGAGCTATTGTATTTATTTCAAAAGACAAAATTATTAGGGGCTGGGTATAGCTCAGTGGTAGAGTATGTGCTTAGCATGCACGAGGTCCTGGGTTCAATTGCCAGTACCTCTATTTAAAAAAAAAAAAAAAGACAAAAGTATTGTCTTGTTTAATCACCCTATGAAACATTGAGATAACTATGAACAACTTATTTTACCCGGGAGTAAACAGGGTCAAACCGTTAAGTGGCACGATAATTTTAAATATACTTTTGCAGCCCCTCCCCCCAACTTCTGCCTAACTCCCCAGGGCAGCCCCAGGGCTCCTGGTAAACTCTGCAGGAAAGCTAGCAAGCACTCTGTTGCTCGTAGGTCTCCAATCTCACTCGGAAATGCCCGCAAACATAAAAGAGCCCTAGGCTATCTGCCTGGGTGCCCCTCCCTCCCTCCACTGTGTTCACCCCAAGCTCTATGAGTCTGGAAGACACTGGACCCTGTACACGGATCAAAAAAAATATACATTTTTTTAAATTCCAAAAAGTTCCAAAAAGCAATTTGCCTGGCGTTGGCAACTACATACAAAGCATTTACACGATACTTACAACTATTTACGTACATTGACTTCGTATTAGGTATTATAAGGGATCTAGAGATGATTTAAAGCATGAAGGAGGATGTGTGAAGTTATATGCAAAGACTGCTATTTTATATAAGGACTCGAGCATCCGTGGTTTTGGGTACCTGCGGAGGAGGGGAGCCCTGGAGCCAATCCCCCGACGAAATAGAGGGAGGATGGTACTTTCAGAACTTCTCTTGGTCCCCCTGCCTTGGATGCTCTTTCTGGGGTATCCCTGCCCCGGCTCTTGGCCTGCTTCAGGGCCACAGCTTCTCAGCAAAGCTTCCCTGACCGTGATTCAAAAATCACAACCTCACAGGCCCTGCTCCCTTCCAAAGCTGTGTTTTTCAATAGCGTTTACCACCTGCTAACACACAAGTTTAAAATACGTCTTACTTCTTTTCTGTCTCCACCCACTAGACTATAAGCTACATTCGTGAGAGCAAGGACTCCTATTTTATTTACTGCTGTATTCTTTGCTTCAAGAGCAAGAGTCTGGCATACTGTCAATGCTGAATGTTTGCTACATAAATAGTTATTAATATGATCATTTACGTACAACAGCCCTGAACCCATCACTGCAGGCTCTCCAAGCATTTAATGATACCCAAATCCTAATGATTTAACGCTACCATGCAAGGGAGAGATCCAGCCAGTATGTGTGTTGTGGGGGAGCGGATAATTGGCATAAAAGTTTTGTAATATATTTCTCCCTACAAGGATATGCTGAGACCTTCTGTGCCACTAACACGTTTCGCTGACACTAAGGAACATGTTAATGTTTACATTTGACCATGTCTGAAATCAAATAGCATTTCATCAGTAACATTTCATAGTTTGCTTGGCAGTGTGTATTTTTTTTAAATTTTTTGGGGAGGAGGTAATTAGGCTTTTATTTATTATTTTTTAATAGAGATACTGAGAGTTGAATCCAGGACCTCATGCATGCTAAGCACACACTCTACCACTGAGCCATACCCTCCCCCCCTCTTTTTTATTTTCTTGTGGTATCAGAATATCAGAAATAATGTTGTGTCTCACAGTTGATGCCATCTTAGATTCAACGAAAAAATCTTTTTCTTTTCACAAGCTGAACACAGCCTTCTAAATTTATTTCACAAGTTACTAATGGGACACTAGCTGCATTATATAGGCAAATGGTTTAGACTGGGACTGGTAAATTGGCTTGCCCCCTGTTTTTTTGCCCAGCTAGCAAGCTAAGAATAGTTTTCACATTTTTTAGGGTTTTTTTAACTTTAAAAAATACATTTAAGTTTTTACATCTTTTTAATGGGGGTGGGGGGAACTGCAAAGAAATATCTTGTGGCACGTGAAATTTATATGGCATTCAAATTGCAGCGTCCACAAATAAAGTTTTATTGGAACATAGCCAGGATCACTCGCCATTACCCGTGGCAGAGTCGAGACATTGCAACAGAGACCGCATGGCCCTTAATGCGTAGTTAGTATCTAGCCCTTTGCAGAGAAAGTTTGCAGACCATGGTTTCAGAGAACAAAACAGAGAATACAAAACTCCATGGCTCACCCGTTCTAGTGTGTCCAGATGATTCAGCGCAGCTCAGTATTTCCTACTTTGGGCCCTGAGGGAAGATGAATCTGGAGTGTCCTTGTCTTCAAGTCCCAGAGAGATTTCTCCCAAGTTCATCAGGGCCACTTCCACTGTCCTGAGTCTGTAGATCTCTTACTCCAAAAGCCTTTCTCAGTGAGGCTGGGTCAGAAGATTCCCCCACCTTTTAAAGCCTGTGTAATCCAATCCTTAACATCTAAATCCAATCATGTTCTAGAACCAGTTTATCCCGAAGGTATTGTCTAGAGTGATTGCCAAAACCTTTCATCCAAATAGCTAGTGAAAGGAAACAATGTGGGTGGGGCTTCAGGGGCCAGGCCCTGGGGCTGACTTCCAGGTCTGCCCCGAGGTGGGAGTCCCTGTCCGGATATCTGGCCTCCAGAGGTCCACCACCTGTGTCGTAAACTACTGGGGAGCAGTTGGGGGGGTAGCCCACGCAGCTCTTCCAGTGGAGCCTGAGCTGAAGTTAGAAAACTAAAAGGGCAGAAGTCCTCTTCCAACACCAGAAAGTTCTCCAGCTCTAGAGAGCAAAAACCTGCTCTCCTGTCCTGGTGGAGGTGGGGGGCGCCGGGGGGGCAGCCAGAAGGCAGGGCTGACTCCCAAGTGGTCTGCAGTTGAAGGCTCAGCACCCCTGGCATTCCTGGGTGCCCAAGTGGGGTCCTCACTGTTAGTCTTCATGCTTAACCCAGGAGCAACTTCTAGGCAGGAACCCATTCTTTCTCAATCCAGTTCTGGGGGTAACAGGATAGCCTGGTCACCCCTTCCTCTACCCTCCTCCGCCTTGCCTCCTCCTTCCCTCTCCCTTCCCTCGGCAACACCTAGATTATATCTCAAGCTTTCCTTCCCACGGCCTTTACAGTCCTCTGCACACAGACTCCTGGGCAAAGGGAGGGCTTCAAACAACTCCTAATTGGCAAGAATTATTTGTATTTCCACTCCTTCAAAGGCAACCAAGGCACAGAATTAGAACAGAGATAAGGTTCACTAATGAAAGCCTTCTCAGGTGCTGTAACCTGATATAACATCAAAAACACCTTTCTTATCAGGTCAACACATTGTAGCTTTAAATTTACAAAATATGTGTCAATTATATCTCAACAAAGCTGGAAAAATAAGTATAAATGATCTGACCACTAGAAAGAGCTCATTCTTATATATATATTTTTAGATGGAGGATGGTGAGTATCAAAGCCTTATGCTATCTGTATTCTCTTGGGTACATTTTAAAGCGTGATATTAGCAGTTTTATTTACTTAAAGTGTCTATTTTTATTGTATGCCGGAAACTGCATCCTTTGCAGTGTTTACGCTCATGATGAAAACATTTTGGCTGCCAACTTTTAGATGTCTGCAAAACCTTAGGGGAAAAGAAGGAGTTTTGACTACTTATAGTTTAGACCCGCTCTTTTAAAGAGTACTTAAATCTCAGAATCTCCTGGGATGTTGTTAAATGGATAGATTCCAGTGCTGCATCTCACACCTGAGAAACTCAGATTGCCAGGGGAGGGGGCTGGGAATTTGAACGTTCAATGTTGTCCCATTTGATTTCGAAGTGAGGGTGGCCTGGGGTGTAAAATCTTCAGATACTTTCAGAAGCGTTGATCTCATCTGTCCTATGATTAAAACACCCATGAGTCCGTGCCTTCAAGGGGAGCCTGAGTGTGGGCTGAAGGTCAGGAATTATTTTTCCTGCATTTGACACTTAGGCTGAGCCTCTGCTTTGGGAGAGCGTGTTCATGGTGACACAGTAGAACAATCAGAAGCTGGAGCTAGAGCTGGTAGCACCCCCTCCCCCTCAGAGATTCTGGGAGCCCCACCTCCTTTTCTGGGGCTTCTGAATGTTCTGCTGTGTGTAGGGCAATTGGGATGTGTAAACAAAGCCCAGAGATGTGGATCCAAACTTCTCGATTCAGGCTGCACTTTTGAATCACCGAGGCTGTGCATCTTAAACCTCCATGAAACTAAGGAATCACCGAAGCATCTTGTGAACGTGCACATTCTGGTCCAGCAGTTCTGGGTGGAGCCTGAGCGTCTGAATTTCTCACAAACTCCAAGGTGACACCCATGCTGCTTGGCCAAGGACCAAATTTTGAGCAGTAAGTACTAGGGAACTTTTGAAAAATACTGATGTCCCAGTTAATTCTGCTGATCCTACTTCAAACCAACAGAACCAGTATCTCCAGGAGTGGGACCAGGGAGTCTGTATTATTAAAGGTCCCAGATAGTTCTAAGGAGCAGGTGGGGTGCAAATCCTCTGCTTCAGATGGTGACAGCCCCTGCACAGCATTCCCAGGGTGAACAGCCTATCACTCCCTGCTGTGGGCTTAATTGTATCCTCCAAAATCCTGATTATGGTGAAGTCTTAAACACTGCCCCACCTTGTAACCATATTTGGGGGTAAGACCTCGTCCAGCCTAGAGAGTCTGAGCCTCACAGATGCTCACAACGTATTATTTAATCAGTAACTGCAGATTCCTGGGGTTTACGCAGGAGGATTAGGGTAACAGATCACAGACGACACCAGGGGATTGACAGTGAGGTTCCCTTTATTTCTGATTGTTTTTTTATAACCATCCATGCAGGGATCACTCCCCCATCCACCCCCAAGCCCCAGTACCCCTCCAGAAATTCAGATTCCTATTTCTAACTCTATGGGGCAAATCTCCCCAAGATCCCATCAACTCCCGAGTAACAAACATCCCCCCCACTGCCCCCAGCTCTAAATCGCTTTTCCTTTTCCCGCTCACACTGAACAATGGTCTGAAACTGTGGCTTGTGTCCCTTTGAGATGCACCTAGGTCTGGGCGGCCACATGCGAATGCCCAGAAGGAGGTCTGGGATGCGGGTACCCGGCTAGTCAGGCATGTAACAGGGGCACAGGATGGGGTCTGGGTCGTAGAAGGTCCTGTCCCCACAATGGGGACAGGGGTTGGCGCTGAACCAGACCATGCTGGGCCGGCCCGACTCCCGCAGCATCTGCTTCAGCCGGGCGTGCAGCTGGGCCAGCCGGCCCAGGTGCAGGGTGCCGCCCACGTCCTCGTAGCTCTCCAGGGGCGCAGGGTACAGCACGTGGCTCAGCTTGCTCAGCCCCACAGTGTGGCACAGCAGGCTCTCCAGGACGGCCATGGAGATGGGGTTGCCGCAGAAGCTAAAGGTCATGAGCTGGGAGCAGCGGCTCAGGGCAGGCAGGATGGCACTGAACTGGGCATCCATGATCCCGCACTCGTCCAAGTCCAGGTCCTGGAGGGTGGCAGAGGTTCTCTCGATCAGAACTTGGAGGGGCCCAGAGCTTACATTGGTCAGGCTGACCCCACTGAGACCCAGGTCCTTCAGCTGAGTGATGCTCGGGCACTGGGACAGATGCATCAGGTCTGATTCCGAAATCAGGCAGTTGGTTATCGACAGGGTCTCCAGGGGGGCCTTCAGGCACCTGGGGAGAGATGGAGCTGTTAGCCCTGGGGGATGGAGGCAGTGGGACCTGGGGTGGGCCAGGCTGTGAGGGAAGAGAGGCCCATTTCACCCAAACCCAAAGTCTTCCAAGGGATGTTGCCGTGCGGTGAACAAAGAGGTCAGGTCAGCCCAGGGTCAAGCAGAATCCCTTCTCCATCCCTAATCTGCTGTGACCAGGTCAACACATGGGAACCTCAGAGGCTCCCCGTGCTCACCTATCAAGCAGGGCACCACGTACCCCTCACAGGTGCCGTGAGCACACGTAAGGTAACAGCAGCAGGTGCCCACTGGGGAGCCTGACCGTGGTTCCCGAGCAGGAAAGGGAATCAGTGATCTTCACTATTGGCAAGCATGACCGGAAATGCTTTCAACTCGGGGTTCCTTCCAGCCACTGCCTGGTCCCCACCACCCGACTCTCTGTTCCCAGTGAGGCTACAGGGAGCCAAGCATGAAGGGCTAAGCCAGGTGAGGTCTGGCTACATCCAGTCTGCAGGGACAAACTCAGGTCCCTGTACCACATACCCACTGACCACCCACCGCTTTCAGTTCTTCACTCTGGATCTCCCCCTTCAGCTCCAGAATCATACACTTCCCACACGTCACCTCACCCATCAGGAGCCTAAAGCAACCTTAAGACAGACAGGAATTTGAGGCAGGGGGTAGGGAGTGACTCTTGTTGACAAACTGCTGAGTGCAGAGCTTCTGAGCTGAAACCTCATACCCGAGGGCTTTCCCCTAGCAGTGCCCTCCTCGCTTAGTCATTTTCGATCATCTTAACTTGGACATCTCTCTGGCAGAGTTCCCAGAGCTACTTCCACCTGGCCTGAAGCCCACACAGTAGAGTCCCAGCAAGAGGTCCCTTTGGATGGCATCTGACCTAGTTCACACATCTGACCTACCTATGCGTGGGGATAGAGCAGTGGGATTGTGGGGACCCCCCAGTGGCCTGTGCACCCTAGCACCGCCCCCAGCTGGCACGTGGTCCACAGATGCCCCAGGCGTAATGAGAAGGCAGAGGCCCGCTCTGGTCTGCAGGGAAATGGAGCCACACCTCACCTGAGCACCTGGTCCAGGCGGCCCTCGAGGAAGGAGATGGAGTCGAGGTAGAGCTCCTGCAGGTGGTGCAGACTGAGGAACTGTGCAGTGAGCTGGCTGACACAGTGCTCTTCCTCCCCCGGCGCGGCGTGCGGGGCCATGTGGATGTGGGACAGGAGGAGCCGGCGCAGGTTACCCATCTGGCCCAGGTAAGGTGCGAACCTCCCCAGGGTGGCCAGCTTCCAGGTGCAGTTCACCTCCAGATCCTGGACAGAGTCCAGCTGCACCATTTTCAGGACCTTCTGGATGGTCTGCATTGGCATCGCAAAAATCTTCAGCTTCTGACAGCACAGCCGGAGTGAGCCTCCCCTCTGCTTGACCTTCTTAAGGAGGTAGGTGAGGGACTGGTCAGGGGTGCCCTCCTTGAGGCATAGGTCAATGAGCACCTCCACGGGGACCGAAGGCTGCTTTGGCCCTGCCCTCGAAACTTCCACTCGCCGCCTCTTCCTCACGGGCGGGGCGGCCTCTGGCTCCAGCAGTGAGCACAGGCTGGCCCTGCTGCTGGACCACATGGCCCAGAAGTCCTGGTGAGCGTTCCTGCGCAAATCCAGCACCTGCAGCTTCCACCTCCTGCGGGGCGAATGGCAGATGGACTGAGATGGGTCAAGACCAACGGGGACGGAGACCGTGCATCTCGGAACCCAGACAAGGACTCTACACCCCAGATGCCAGCTGCTCCCTGTGCTTCCGGGCCCTTCTTGGTCCCCACTTTAAGTGCCACCAGGAGGGGGTGGGCGCATGTGCCTTTGGTCATCTCTGCATCTTAATCAGCCCTGCCTGCCCGAAAGCCTGTCCGGAGCAGACCGGCCATAGCCCCAAGGCCGCCCTGTGGCCCAGCACCCTCCCTGACACCCCGCTGCATCTTGCTTGGACCCTCAGGCCTATCCACCTACTGGGTCACTCTCACCTGGGGCGGACCTCCTGGGTGAGCAGGACATCCAGGCCATCAATTGCAGCTTGGAAGGTGTCCAGGTGAGGCTGGTGCTCCCTCATCAGGGCCCCCAGCGGGAGGCAGGGGAAGGGCCAGGCCTGCACCATGGCCTTCAGCATCTCACTGTGCCTCCCAGCAAAAGCCACCGTGAACAGCGGCGGGAAGAGCTCGGTGGGCAGCTCCTCCAGGGCGGCGATGGCCAACGCCTCGTCCCGCAGCAGGCTCTGGCCTGCCAGTTCCAGGAGTCGGAGTGGGGTCTGGACGCCCATCCTGAAGAATCTGCTGCGGAATGAGTCCTGGGGGAACATCCAGAGAGCAAGACGTCCTTCTCGGGCCAAGCACGAGTGACCCCATCATCCTTCCACCCTCCAGGGACCCAACTCAAGGCTAAAGCCACTGCTCTGGCCAATGGGCGCCCAGGAGCCTGAGAGCTGACCCCACCCTCTTCAGAGAAAAGTTTCTGATTATCACTCAAGGACTGAAAACAGGAAGAATGATTTCAGCCCAGCACAGCCTCTTTCTAAACTCCAACAAATAACCCAGATGGGAAAGATTAAGGAGCACCCACACAGCCGTTTACAACTCTGTAAATGAGACACACTGCTGTAATAAGACAGATAAACAACAGGGACCCACTGTATAGCACAGGGTACCATATTCAGTATCTTGTAATATATAATGGGAAAAAATCTGAAAAAATATATACAGAGAGTATATGTGTAACTGAATCACTTTGCTGTACACCTGAAACTGACACAACATTGTAAATCAACTGTATCTCAACCAAAACAGTATTTTAAAAAATCTTCACTACTCCCCTCACAATTAAAAAAAAAAATCTGTAAATGAGAAACCATAAAAGCAGCATGACAGTATTTGCTAGTATGTAGAGGGTAGAGATGAAAAAAAAAAACCCTCCAAAATGCCCCTTTTATGTGTCTCTTCAGGGAATATCATTATTACCACCACTTGGCTCAGGGGAGCAAAGAGGTCACATTCAAAACAGAGCCTCCACTCTTTAAAATAGTATATGGAATTTTTTGAAAAAGCTTTTAGTTTTTAAAACAAAAACGAACAAATAAAAAGTTCTTCAAACTAGTAAAATCACACAACCATAAATAACACGAATCATAATCACCGGTCACAAACTAAAAATGTGAAACATCATCCAAAAATTCCAATTAATTAGATGTCTTTCATTTCTAAAAAATCCTATTTGGTTAAGAAATAGTGTAACCGTCTGTAAGAATGGCATAAACCAAAGCAGGAATCAAAGTGTTTGGGATTAAGGCAAAACTGCATTTAGAAGAAAAAGCAAGGCCTGCTTTTGCAAACGTGTACGGAAAGACAAAGAAAAGTTCTCTGGGTGATTGATGTTGGCCTGAGGGGCCTGCCCGAGGAGACCTGGGCTCGGGCAGCACTCAGAGCCCAAGGATCCTGACACCAGAGCGCGTGGGCGTGGTGCAGGGAACCTTCTGCTCCAGGCCTCGGGGTCCCGCCTCTGGCTCCCCAGAAGCAGTTACAGGCCTCTCTGGCCACACTTTCAGATCCTAGCTGAAATTTCCATTTCCAACTGAAAGCGAAATCTTATCGCTGGATCTCCACCCAGCTAATGCTGCTTGGATCTTTGATTTTCTCCTTACATACAATTGATGGGATCATATGCCCGCTCATGAGAGAGGTAGATAAAAAAGAGAAAACCAACCTGGAAGTATACTCGTTGAGGGAGTTTGGGCCACATCAAAATTATCCAAATGTTTGAGGTAAGACAGCTATATGCAGACAGTGGTGTCACCCCAAAAGAAAAAGAAATAAAATAAAATTCCTGGGTACCAGTCACTTATATGTTACCTAAAACTGTAAAACAAACGTGTGCTCATTCATGGGAGAACAGAGGTACAACTGAGGGGCAGTGGATCTTCCAGATTTTAAGGGTCAAGGCTTCCCCAGAGGGGGAGGTCAGGTCAAAATTAACACTAAGAGTTGACCAGGAGGAGGCGGTGGCCAAGCGTTTGTAATGAGATCAAGGAAATCACCCAGGACCGGGAAAAGTGTACTTTGTTTGGAAAATTTCCAAGTCTTTTGTCTGGATGGACTTGAGAAATTCCAAGTGGATTGGCTAAAGAGGAAACCAGGTGGATCCCTTAATCCCAAAACAAACCCACAACCCAGTCTTCCTCCCTCCCTGGAGGCAAAGGGCGTTCCCTCCCAGAAACTGGAATCAGCTAACCAGCTTGAGAAGATTAAATGTAGGAATGTGGATTGGGAGTGGCCTGAATAGTAGAGGTGGCCAAACCTGGGACACTCCCTGTCCAGTTCTGAAAGCCACTGAGGGGTCAGAGCTGTGGGCTCCTTGGGATCTTGAAATCAAAGAGAGAAATAAAGGAGGAGCCAAGATTGGGTGACCTTTCCCACACCTCAGCCCCTCCCAGGAAGCTGGTCAGGACCAGGCACTGTCCAGGGTTCTGGACCCTAACCATGCTCTTCAAAGACCCCTTCCCAAGCGTCATTTAACATTTCCTCAACCCTAGGGAACAAATGATGCAAAAGCAGCTTCAAAAGCCCCTAGCCCCTCCCCTAAGCCTCTCATGCACAGGGATGCTGATGAGAGCATGCCATTAAGCCCAGAAATAAGTCAGTTTTCCTCTCGCTCCACCTTAAGCATGGGTGCGCTTACACTGATGCCTCTCCGTTTCCCCTTGGGAGATGTGAAGCTACATTTGTACCGAAGGGCTTGGGGATGATTCCCGTGCTGGGCTGGCTCACACCTTGGTTCTGCTGAGGTTTCAGAACACAGAGAGACGGAACCTCTGCGTTGCGATGATTCTCCGGGCCTCTCCACCTCCTGCATTGTGATGCCCTAACAATGCTTCTGCTCCACCGGCGAGGAAGAGGCAGGCATTCTCGGAAGGATACTTTCCATTTTGGTAATTTCCCAGAGACTGCTTTCTCCAAATTCCTACCATCCATTTGCCTAGGACAGGGTTAAATCAGAACGTGTACTATGGGCATTTTAACTCCCTGGCAATCACCGTCACCAATCAGCAGCAGGAGATGGAGATGAGCGACAATAACCAGAAATGTCCCTGTTATGGGGCAGCCACTGGGCGCAGCTGTAGTGCTGGTGCTTTCCATCCAGTGCCTCAAATAACCATCACAAAAAAGCTACAGTTCACTGTTAGTCTCATTTTCAGCCTGATGAATCCGGTACCCAGCCAGGGGAGGACACTGCTGTGGTCCGTGCAGGGAGTAGCCCGTAGACATGCTCGGGGAGAGGTTTGGATGCATCTGCCCCAGTGAGCATTAGAACACATGGACTGACTTCCCATGGACCTCAGGGAAACAGGAAATGGCAGATGTCCACACATGGGATGTTTCCATGGGATCCCAGCGTCCAGGAGATCAAAGGAGCCAGGAGGCACCACTGTCTTCGAATGATCTAAAAATGTGCAGTATTAACCAAACAGTCCTCCCCTGTCAAGCAGGAGACACCCCTCTGTCCACCTCCACCTCCATGCACTTTGTCCTGGATGCTGTTCTGCTGGAGGAGGGTCAATGATCCTCACGGTTCCAGGACCATTGGTATTAGCCCCGAAGGCACAATCTGCTATGCCTCATGCTGACGGCTGGCAGGAGGCACTGGGCAAAGCGGATGCAGTCACAGGGTCATCTTCTGCCCAGCGGGCCCCCTCCTACCACCTCGACACCCAGACTCCCCCTTCTATCAGCAATCCTTGATTTACTCAAAACATTTATGGGGTGCCTGGGGTGCCTCAACTGCTGTTCTGGGAGACAGCAAGGGACACCCAGGGAAAGAGCCTGACCTTCCTCTAGTTATTAAGTACCAGGAAGGTGATGAATCACATGATAAATGTAATTAACATTGCTGCCAGTTATACGTGAAACTCGTTGAGAGTAAATCCTAAGAGTTCTCATTACAGGGGAAAATTTTTTTTCTACTTTATAATTTTGTATCCATGTAAGATGATGGACGTTCACTAAACTGACTGGGGCCATCACTGCACCATGTAGGTAAGTCGAATGGTGATGCTCCACCCCTTAAACTCATCCAGTGCTGTCAGTGCTATCTCAATATGACTGGAAGAAAAACAATGTCATGGTTTTCTGCTCAGTGTATCTCTGAGGCATGGACCTTGTGTTCTACTAAGCAGACAAATGAAAAGGAAGCAAGCCAAAAAAAATAATGACAGGCCACCTGGTCTGCATGGTGGAGCAGGGCCATCGAGGTGACAATGCCCACTCAAATTTCGAAGCAACCTTCGTGATCTAAGGCAAAGCTATGATTTTCCTGCAGCCATGACGTATTTTTTCAAAACATTAGGAATTCTCTTATGTGATCAGTTGTAAATGTTTAGAGAAGTTAGAAAAAATTAAAATAGTAAAACTTTTTTTTTCAGTATACTGTGATTTTAAGCCCCAACAGTTAAAATGGTTTGTTTCTTTGGGAAAAACTTATCAAGAGTAGTTTCAACATCAGTTGCCTTCTTTTTTTTTCTTTTATTTGCCTTATCACATAACTTTCACTTTGGGGGTGAACATCTTTTCCACGCCCTGGTGAACTGTCACACTGCCTCCTAAGTCTAGATCTGCTTCCAACATTTTATCCGTTGTGCTTTTAGGGCCTGAAAGATCTCAGAGTTCCTCTACTGTGAAGAGATCTGCTGGCATCACTGCCTCTGGGACATCTTCATTTTTCAGTTACAACCATGTTCAGTCATTCATGCTTTTCTGAGAGATGGGGAATGTGAGCTCGAAGTTGGATTCGGAATCAGAACAGTGGGTAAACGTCAATTTTTTCTTTCCATGTGCAGCGACTAAGGCTCAGAAGGGGGAGTCACAGAGCGGGCCACAGGTGGGTGACCCGGGAATGAGGCCCCTGGCTCCTGGCCCAGGGCTCCCGGCCCAGGGCTCCCTAAGCCTTCACTTGCGCCAGCCCAATGGGAGGGTGCCCAGAGAAGTCTCCTGAGGACAGGAACATCCCACTCTATCTGTGGGAGGCAGACAAAGTCGGGGACGCGAGGGGAGGACAGGAGTCCCCATTTAGCGGACACTGCCCACCACAGTCCGGAGACTCAGCAGGCATGTGGGCATACCAGGTCCTGCCAGGTCTCCTAGGAGGAGGGGGAGGGGTGCAATAATTGGAGAGAAATCTGGAAAGACCTGCGCTCACTGCCTCGAGGCACCTGTGCTCAGCAGTTGTCCCCCTGGAGTTCAGAGCATCTCCTGGGAGGAAACCTCCCAGCGCTGCAGGTCCCTGACAGGAGCAAGTCAGCAGATGTGCTGAGGGCGTGTCACCAAGGGCCTGGAGAGCAGACTGCATGAGGCGGGGGCTAAGAAGGGTGTGGGGAGCCCAGCTCCCACTGTGGCTGCAGGAGGCCCGTGGCCTGGGCCCTGCTCACCCTCCAGTCCGTAGGGGTGAGAAGCACTAAGGAAGAGGCCTTCTGGCAGCCCAGGGCTGATCCTTCTTCCTCCGCCCCAAACTCCTCCAGAGTCATGACCCTGATCTCTCCCCTTTGCACATCCTCCTCCTCTCAGGGTCCCAGGTCCAGTCTGTCCTGACACAGACAATGTGTCTGCGGCTCTGGGACACAAGTTCACCACACCCTGCTCTGGAGACAGCAGTGACGCTGGGAGTTACCAGGCCTCCTGGTATCAACAGCACCCATGGGCTTCTCAATACCCCCAATGCACAAGGTCGTCCTCAGGCCTGGGGTCTCCTCTCCATCCTCCAGCTCCAAGTCTGGCCACGTGGTCTCCCCAGCCTCCTTGGGCTGCGGCGGGAGGACTCACTATGCTGTCTTGTTGCTTTCTTTCCCAGAGTGGCCCCTACCTCCAGCGGTCCCAGCCCCAGCTTAGGGAGACTATAATCCCCCAGGGCTCACCCACCCTGACCCTGCATGACACCACACAGGAGCCAAATCTCGGGTCTGATGCCAGCCCTGCTCCTTCACCCTGAATACAGGTTCTGAATGTCACCGTGGCTTCAGAAATGGGTCCCCAGCATGCTGAAACTGCTTCTTATAAAGAGGCAGCAGGAGGGGGCGAGGGGAGAGCTCAGTGGTAGAGAACGTGCTTAGCATGCACGAGGTTCTGGGTTCAATCCCCAGTACTTCCATTTAATAAATTAAAAAATAAACCTAATTACCTGCCCACCACCACCACCAACAAAAAACAAAGGCAACAGGAAGGATGCTCCATTGGGGAAGTGACTTGGAAAGATAAAGGCTGTCCCTCATCTTCCTTCCCCTGTGAGGGCCTCAGGATGCAGACTCCATCCAGCACGATGACCAGCATGGAGAGGATGAGCGGGCTTCTTGGGACACTGAGACTGTCCAGGGGACCAGCTTACCTGAAGATGTCTTCCACCCACGCTGGTCCAGCTCCGACTGGCCTCAGGTCCTCCGAAACTCAGTCACCAGTGTCCACCCAAGTCTGAGAGCAAGAACCAAAATGCCACAAAAACAGGGACTGTGTGTACTGAACAAGCCACGGGCTCCCATGAAAATCTCTGGGAACACTGCTGAGGACAAAACTGAAAACTGGAGCCCCGATCCCGCCCTTTCCGCGCCAGACTCCTCCTGCTGCCAAACTCGACTAATTTCTCATGGGCTGAACCAGCGGTCAACCGAAGGGCAGACCTTGGGCTCAGGTCAAAATCACCTTCCCCTCTAGGACACTGACCTCTATCTTGCAGTCACATTTCTTGACCCCCACGCCCTGGCACCTCCAGAGGGGACAGGTTCTTAGAGCGGCCACCCCATTTCCAGCGCAAACCGGCCGGCTGACGAGCTCCAGCGATAATGCAGACCGGGTTCGGTGGACTATTACGTCTACAGATCATGGCTGCGGCCCCCTCCACAGAGCACGTGGCCCGGGCCGGCCCAAGGCGAGCGCCCCACTCCGTCTGGCCTTCACAGCGGACCAACATTGTGATAACTCGTTTTCAGGTAGAAAATAGGCGGGGGCCCGTGGGGGTCACCGGGGACTAGATCAAGGTCACCTTGCGGGGAAGCGGAGCAATCAGGGCTGAAACTTACGTTTTGTGCGGCCACGCCTCGCCACGCGGTCCCCTCTCAGACGCTGTGGAGAGAGAACTGCTGAGTCAGCAGCTCCCCTCCCGGAAACCACGCGGTCGGACCAATCCCGGTTTCTGTTTCCTCCTGGGGAAAGTCTCACGAGATCCTGGGATCGCGAGTGGGGTCACCCAGAGAGGCCGGAAGGGGTTCGTTTTAATAGGCTGGGCTGGCATGGGGAGAGGGGGAGGGGTGGTGCCCGTGGCCACGCCCATGGGACTGCGCGGGGTCGGGGATAGGGAGTACAGCTAGGGTTGCGGAATGGGGATGGGATGGGGGTCCCGTAGAGAGACAGAATGTAGGATGCGTGGGATGGGGATGGATTGGGGGGATGGGTGAGGTGGGGTTAGGGGATGGAGATGGAATGAGGGTGGGGGTGGAGATGGGTGGAGGGATGCTGTGGCGATGGAGGGTGGAATGGAGGATGGGAGTAAGGCATGGAGTGGGATGAGGGGCCTCTTAGGCCCAAAGGGTGAGGCGGAGTGGCCTAGAAACTCCCACCTCCAACTCCTTCCCCACCCCCCGCCTCTGGGCCTGTGCTTCAGGCAAACCCTTTCCCCTCGATGGGACTCGGGTGTCATTGAAAGTTCCGGCCCCCATGAGCGAGGGTTCTCGCCCCACCCCTCGTGTAGATGAGATGTCTCTCCCCTTGGCCAGTCCAATGCCCTCTACTCTATGGACTTTACCGCTTGTGTGCCTCCTGGTGGAGAGGAGACCCCAGCTGGGGTTGGATTAGACAGTCCTCCCTCCAGACCTTGCTTTCCTCTGTCGCTGCCCCCCTTCCCCCACGAGTTGGTTTTCCAGCTTTTTCAGAAGCCACAAATTCCGCGTCTGGTCTACTCACCCCTGTCTGGTCTCCGCGGTCCCTCCGATGGCCTCAGCTTGCCCTGGTCCTGAGCTCAGGCTTCTGTACTTTCCACCCAGGGACCCCTTCGGACAAAGTCACGACGGGGCCTGGAAATAACGGACAATGTGGGCGGGACCTTTCTGAGGAGCTTCCAAGGATGCTGAGCTAGGTGGGAGGCCCCCCAGCGCTCGGAACCAGCCTTCCCTGGAGCCAGCAGTGCCCCTCAACCCTCGGTATCGCGTGTCCCGGCCACCAGGGGGCACCAGGGACCTGAAACGCAGGACCTTGCAGGGCAGATTTTGGCGCCTCCATCCTCCCAGTCCCTCTGCTGGAGAAAGTCAGTCTTCTGGAGATAAGGTGAGAGCCAGATGGGCGGGTATCCTTTTCGTAGGGGGTTGAGAGCCAGCGGAGCACCCCCTCCTCCTCCGTCACTCTTACTGACCTGAGGGACCGCCTTTGAGTCGTCCTCACTCAAGCCCAGGAGGTACTTGCCCTCCTCGGACTGTGAGACGTTTCTGAAAGTGGGGTCAGGCACTATGTCCTTGTCTTCCCAGTGACCCCAGATCTTTAATCACGGGTCACAAGAAGGTCACGGTGGCTGAGACTAACACGCAGGGCTGTCATGCTGGCAGGGTTTCATGGATCTACCCTGCCCTTCCCCCCAGACATCCCCCTGCCTGTGAGCAAAGGAGTTTAAGGGGTCCAGTTACACATGTGAACAAATGAAGGAATGAATGAATGGATAGGTACATACACATGAGGGCCTTGTGTTGATCCCTCCGACCTGGGATTGCCACCTGAAACAGGGCTAATATAATCCGACTGTTTTCAACGTGGAAGTGGAGACAGCCTCCCCCTCCTGCCTCTCCCCTAGACTCATTCAATAAACATTTGTCCTTGTGAGACTGCAGATCCCACGCTCAAGGACATGCATGCTCAGAAGTTTTAGGGTGGAAACAGAGAGAAAAAAAAAAAAAACCAAAGCAAACAGAACTCAAACAAGAAGACTATTGTCTTAAAGTGGCAAGTTGTGACTAAGTCTGAAGAAAACAGGACAGAGGATGGACTTGAAATGGAAAGGGTATGGGCTTGAAGATTGCTGGTCCCTATTAGCATGATCTGGCTGCTGGTTTTATTTTCCCTTGTTTTCTTTTCTTTCTCTTTACTTTTTTTTTTTTTTCTTGGTGGAGGAGTGGGGATAATTAGGTTTACTTATTTATATCACGCAGGTACAGGGGATTGAACCCAGGACGTGGTGCGTGCTAAGCATGGGCTCCACCACTGAGCTATACCCCAACCCCCAACAACTAGGCTTCTGATATCTGTTTTATATCTGATTGTGTGGGCAAATTATTCTAGAACAAATCAAATAGGATGGCGCTTCCTGTATCTTGAAGTGCCTGAAAATCCCCCAGTAACAGGAGATCTCAAAGGAGAAACCCTCTGTTTACTGCTCGCAGGAAGCACCTGGCACCTTCTAGTATTTTCCCTGGGACCTCTCCCATGTGGACCCCAAGCCACTGGCCCCAAACCCAGCACAAACCTCCATCTGGTGGGTTTCTGACGTGGTTATTCAGTCACGGGCACTTTATTGCTGTTATCCATCCTCTGATGATTTGCTGATGATACGATTATGTTCCCTACTCCTCAGGACGGCTCCTTTCCAGCCTTTATTGACTAAGAGAAGTGAACATTCTCATTTGCTGAAGGGCTGATGGAGAGGATGCTGTGATTCATGGCCTGCATCCCATGAAAAGCATGTCTCCCCTGCCATTAGATGTGCAGACAGCCCTGCCCTGCCAGCACCCTCCACAAGCTGAGGGCCCAGGAGGGATCTGCCCCCACCAGATCACGCCCCTTCCCGGGGCAGCCTGAGTGCCGAGATTGGTGGACGCAACAATATACAGGCCAGGATGTGTCACTGCCACGTGGAAGCACCCTGCAGAGCTGTCCCAGCTCCAGCGGCCCCCACCCTCCAGAAGCTGCCCGTGGGGCAGGCTGAGATTGTCACTGCTGCTCCGAGTTCTTAGACTTCCACTGTCCAGCCCTCCTTCCTGTCCTTTCTCCCGGCTCAGGAGTCGGATCGGCACTGCGGTCTGAAGGCTCTCCCTGTTGACCCCTACGCTTTCTCCCTTTATCCTCCCCAGGCCTGGGAAGGATTCTTCAATCTCCTGCATGCCCCTCTCACCTGGTGAACCCCCTTGGAGAGCAAGAATGGCACACCATGGAGTCTCATTCCCTGACCTGCTCCCTCCCATACTCTGCATTGGAGGTGATGCCAACAGTGCCTCCTGACCATCTAAGCGTCAGTTTCCAGGGAAACCTGGCCTGTGACATGTGGTAACAAGAATGTGGCCTGGAGACTCTGTGGGCAAACACTGGGGTTCAGCTTCCTCACATAAACTCTCTCCCTGATTTACTTAACAAACAGCATTATTGAGTGGGCTGTTGGGGTACATTTCTTTGTCTTCAGGAAGATTCAGATATGTGAAGTATGAAGAAAAGAGAATTTTAAGCAGAGGGGAAGCCTGCACAAAGGCACTGAGGTTGAGGGAATATGGCCATTTGAAGGAAAAGAAATCCATTGGGGCTGGGGGCTCATCACCTGGGGTCAGAGGGGCAGGAGATGAGTGGGGGAGGTGGGCAGCAGACAGATCATGTGAGGACCGGAAGCCAAGGTAAAGAGATTGGATATTTTTCTAAATGAAAAGAGAATTTGTTTGAGGCTATTTTTTCATAATTTTTACATGAAATCATTCATGTTTTAAAGACATGAAGGTGGTTTTGTCTGAATGAACTTTACAGGGAAAAAAAAAGGAAGCCGGCAGAGCCCGTGGGTCCCATGGTTCTTGTCCAGGCACGTGCTGGGGCTTGGACCAAGCAGAGTGGATAGTGACTGGGGGCTTCAGGATACAGTTTTGAGACTGTCTGTCTGATTGGAAGTGGGGCATGAAGGAAGGGAAAGAGATGGTTACTCCTGGAGGTTTGACTTTTCCTGTGCATTTGTGTGGGATATTTTACCTTTATTTAAAAAATAGTTGTGTTTGTGCAGAGAAACGTCAGCTTTAATTTGACCTCAGAGAAGCAGTTGAGAATTGTTTTCTTGTGTATTTTAGATTTATTTGCTTTGTTTTTACGGCTATTAACAATAATTTGTGTTAGTGGTCCTTTTGTCACCCCGTTGGTGGCATTTGTGGTTCCTGATTTCTGTTTCATGTCCTAATGTGTGGGCACATGTATCTAGAAGAGTTTTAAATGAGAAAGTGGACTCCTGAGGTGGGAGCCCCGAGTTTGCTCCCGGTGCTACCTGAACGTGGGACAGGGGACAGGGTGGCTCCTCATGAATATTAGAGGTTTGCTTCTTGGAAGAAGTTCTTGGACACGTGGAAGTTTCCTGGGGCTCCTCCATGGCTTTCCCAAGAGAGGATAGTGCTGGTCCATGTCCCCTCTCTGATGAATTTCTGAGCTATTACTGCTTAATTGTTTTCTCAAATAACAGACATGATTATCTAAACAAATGTCTAAAATAAGAAGCATAAAAATGATGGAAACAGACTCAAGCAATAGTGATGAATTAAAATGATCACTTCCCTGAAACATCTTCCTTTCTCCCTAGTCCTAGATGCCATCATTGACCATGGAGTCACTTCTCCTGTGCTCCCAAAATTCAGTTGATATAAAGAGCTGCCTCACAGGCATAACCTGGTTCCAGAGCTGCGGTGGGACAGGCTAGGTAGTCCTGGGGTGAGCGTCTGGGCCACCTGGTGTGGCAGGTGAAACACCCCATCCCAGAGGGAGTTCATGGAGAAAGAGAAATGAGCTTAGAGGGGAATCGCGGGGTTTAAGGGGCCTAGTACTGAGCTGGAGGGCGAAGGGAGAGGAACGGAGGGTGACACCAGAGGGATTTCCAGCCTCAACTTTGCTGCCTCCTAGGTGCTCGGTTGGCACCACGTGAGGCCACCAGGGGGCAGCGATGGCATGGACTTACGGACAATACTTGCTGCTTGTACTGTCCTGTATAAAGTTTCAAGAGCTGCTTCCCACAGAACCCCTCTTATGCCCCACAGAGTTTGTGCCCCAGCAATTCATCTTCAAAAGTGCTAATAAATGGCCTGGGACTCATGTTCGGGCTGCAGTGGGAAAACACCACAGAGACAGAGGATGGAGGGGCATGAGAAGTCTCCTAACAGTGACTAAGAAGGAATGAATGTGATCCTGGTCCCCAGCTCTGCCTTTGATTCCTGGGAAGTAGGGCAATGGGATCTTGCAGCTGCCTGGGACCCTGTCCTCTCTTTCCCCAATAGCACCAAGGGGACGTCCTGGGATTCCTCACCCAGGAACCACGATGACCCCCACCAGGAACGATGTGAAATCCTTGAGCTGGAACAATTTCACACACGCTGTCATGGACTCAGTCTGTCCTGACTCCACATGTGATGAAAGAGTTAATTCACTAGTAAAGGTTGCTGTCCAGGGATAGAGAAGTGTCTAGAATCAACTCCGGGTCAGGGTGTCAGGGAAGCAGGGACAGGAGCAGGTTTGTATGGAGGCCCCGCCCTCCTCTGCAGCAGGGGGAGGGGATAAGAGAGGTCTGGGGGACAAGGACCAGGGTTGGGGGCTCAGAAGGCAGTGCTCTGGGGCATCTCGACCAAGGCGTGGGCTCTGCTCCTTGTCACCCTCCTCACTCAGGGCACAGGTGGGGATCCAGGGAAGGGACATGGGGACATGTGGTTGATCCTTTGTGTCTACATTCTCAGGGTGACCTGGGTTGGGGCCCAGCCCTGAACTGACCCTAGTGTGTTTTTGCTCTTTTCAGAGTCCTGGGCCCAGTCTGCCCTGACTCAGCCTCCCTTGGTGTCCAGGACTCCGGGACAGACATTCACCATCTCCTGCGCTGGAACCAGCAGTGATGCTGGGTCTGGAAACTATGTCTCCTGGTACCAACAGGTCCCAAGAACGGCCCCCAAACTCCTGATATATGAAGTCAATAAACGAGCCTCAGGGATCCCTGATCGCTTCTCTGGCTCCAAGTCTGGCAACATGGCCTCCCTGACCATCTCTGGGCTCCAGTCTGAGGACGAGGCTGATTGCTCCTGTGCCTCATACAGAAGCAGCTACAATGTGCACAGTGGTCCACGTTCATGGGGAATTGAGACCACAACCTGCCCTGAGCTCACTCAGCTCTTCTCTCCTGAACTCAGAATCTCATTTGTTTTTGCTTATTATTTTATTTTGGAAAAATTCCAAACTGAAATGAACCTTTAAGGGTAATACAAAGAACTCCTTCTTAAACTTTTTACCTACTTGGGCAGCTGTGAACATTTTGTCATATTTACATTATCTCCTTATCTCTCATTTTCTCTCTTCCTCTATATGAGCATATGTAGCTTTATGTTTATATGCAAATGTATACGTAACCAGACAGATACAACACACACCCCCTGCCCTGTGTGAAGTCTCAAAAGCTGCTGCACCATGAGCCCCTTCTAAGGGTGATAACTAGTGATGGAGTTTCAGATTTATTCCGCCCTTACAAGTCCTTTTCTTGAGAGACCCTCAACAGCCCCAGGTTTTAGCCTCAAATCTAACCTATCAGTCTTTGTGGAAGATGGGAACAGAGGGATGTGTGAGGATCTATGCTAAGAGGAAGATTAAAAAGGGGTTGGGAGGGAGGGAGAACTGCCAGGCCCTGCTTTGGTGCCTGAGAAGTGGCAATTAGGACTCTGTCCTCACCCTTGTTCCACATGGCAATGTGGGGTATCCCACACATGCACATGGTAACTCCTATAGCAGGAGTATATAGGGACATCCCAAGGGTGGCTTCTATCCCAGGGAACCACCTCAGGGTCAGTGGTAAGGTCCATTCACTCCTCTAAATGATGGGGTCAAAACAGAGCCCAGGGAATAAGGGCAGAGAGACTGAGTTCAGCTTTAACTGAGGAGCAGGGGAGGAAGTGGCACTGATTCCTATTGCTACATGTTGTCCTGTCATCAGACTGGATTGGAGAATAAAGCCAGTGGTCACTTGACTCATGGTCCAGAGACGCCTGGGCAGGTGCATGGGCTCAGCTCCTCCTCCTCACCCGGGGTCATCACTGGCTGATTCCCATTGACTGAGGGTGGACCAGGGCAGGACGCTAACCAGAAGCACAGAGGTTCTGCACAGAGAGAAATGTTTTTTGAAATTGTAAATTGTCACGAATACTCTGAAAATGAGAAACAAGGGCTGAGTTGGTATTTAAAAGGGGTGGCAGAGAAAGAGGTTTTGGACCCCCTTTCTGGTCCCGAAGCACATAGGAAACAATCTTATGGTTCCCAAGGAAAAGGGGTGGGAAGGGATAAATTTGGGAGTTTAGGATTAAATGTTAGCCACTATATAGAAACATAGATTTTTTTTTTAAAGTTTCTTCTATATAGCACAGGGAACTATGTGCAATATCTTGTAACAACTTTTAATGAAAAAGAATATGAAAACGAGTGTGTGTATGTATACGCATGCCTGGGACACTGTGCTGTACACCACAAAGTGACACATTGTAACTGACTGTACTTCAATTAAAAAAAAAAGCCTATGGTTACTCTTCCAATAGAACCAAAGTAATAAAACATCAATTCTATCTGAAATAAAAATAAATAAGAGTAGCTGGTGGATAAGATAAAGTGATGGGAGCTGGAGGGGATTGGAGGGATCTGGGCCTGAGCTGGGAGGGGAAGCAGTGGGGTGGCAGAAGGGCCCAGCTGGGGTGTCAGCCCTCTTCTGCAGCCTCCCTGACCTCCACTGGCCCCATTGGGGCCACAAGAGGGCAGTGAGGGCCAAGCTTTGGGGAAGGTTCTCCTGTGGTTTCCCTGCCTTGGATCAAGTCCCACAGCTGCTGCCTCCTGAGCCCGCTCAGGGAGAGTTTGGGGTGCATGGTACCCATCAGTTCTGCCCTTCACTAGAAACACCAGTAAGTGTCCCCAGGGCCTCCTCAGAGCACCACAGAGACAAGGGACACAGAGACAAGGGGACCATCCTGCTGATGAGGTCAGATGGGGTGAGGGGTGGACACACACAGCTTTCTTTTAGGGCCGGGAAAAGAATTTGATTATAATTAACCACAGCTTTTTGGGACGCTGTCCTCATCTTCAACTCACAAAAAACAAGGTGTTTTTGGGGGGTTTATTAGCGAACGACATCTGGACTCCTGTATATGTCCTCAGGGACATCCAAGGCTGGCTCTTTCTTCAGGGCACTGTAATGGACAGCATGTCCTGACTGAGAAAACATATCCAAAAATTTTAATCCTCTCAAGTTAGCTTCTACATTAGGGATAAAGAAGTGTCTAGAATCAAGTCCAGGTCAGGGGGTGGGGGAAGCAGGGACAGGAGCAGATTTGCATGGAGGCCCCGCCCTCTTCTGCAGCAGGGGGAGGGGATAAGAGAGGTCTGGGGGACAAGGACCAGGGTTGGGGGCTCAGAAGGCAGTGCTCTGGGGCGTCTCCACCATGGCCTGGGCTCTGCTCCTTTTCACCCTCCTCACTCAGGGCACAGGTGAGGCTCAGGGAAGGGACATGGGGACATCTGGCTGATCCTTTGTGTCTACATCCTCAGGGTGACCTGGGGCCCAGCCCTGAACGGACCCTAGTGTGTTTTTGCTCTTTTCAGGGTCCTGGGCTCAGTCTGCCCTAACTCAGCCTCCCTTGGTGTCTGGGACTCCGGAACAGATGGTCACCATCTCCTGCGCTGTAACCAGCAGTGATGTTGGGTATGGAAACTATGTCTCCTGGTACCAACAGCTCCCAGGAACGGCTCCCAGACTACTGATCTATGATGTCAGTAGTCTGTCCTCAGGGATCCCTAATCACTTCTCTGGCTCCAAGTCTGGCAACACGGCCTCCCTGACCATCTCTAGGCTCCAGTCTGAGGACGAGGCTGATTATTACTGTGCCTCATATGGAAGCAGCTACAGTGTGCACAGTGGTCCATATTCATGGGGAAGTGAGACCAACACCTGCCCTGAGCTCACAGGCTCTCTCCTTCCTCAAAAGATGCTTCCACGCCCTGAGCAGCAGGCTTATGCAGCTTGGCCATGAATTGTCTGGGCACCTCTCTCCTCCTACAGTGAAGGTGACAAGAAACATATACCTTGCATTATTCCTTTGGGAGGGTAAGTGCTTCCTTTTCCCAGGAGGCATGGGTCCCAAACAGGCCACTCTTTTCAGGTCTTCATCAGCAGTGTGATGGTTAGTGGTCCCTGTCTACCTGCCTGGGGTAAGAGGTGCCTGTGCTGCTGCAAAAACACCATGGCTCGATGTGTCTGTGAGGCTGTTTCTAGAGGAGATTAGCACTGGAATCCATTTCTTAGTCAAGAAGATCACTGGTGCCAACGGCGGTGGGCAGGGTCCCTGAGTGGAGGGTCTGAATAGAAAAAAAGGTGGGGGAAGGGGCATGTGCTCCCTCCACATCATCAGAGACGTCGTCTTCTCCTGACCTGGGACACTGGCACTGCTGGGTCTTTAGCTGTTGAACTCAGACCAGGACTTACATCACTGGCCCCCGAGTCACAGGACTCTGGACTCAAACTGAATTAAATCACTGACTTTCAGGGTTCTCCAGCCCTCTCCAGGGGGCCCCTCCCCTCCCAAGTGCAAGGTTACAATCAAAGCCAGCAGAGTCCCAGCGGCCATCAGAACAGTCTGCCGGGCACAGATCAGTGACCCTGGCTTGGTGATCGAGGTATTCCTAGGGGTGAAATAGGCAGGAAGCAGGCTAAACGCTTACTTGAGCTTGTAGGATAAGAAGGTCTAGGTCCAGTGAGCAAAAGTTTAACTCAAATCACAAAAAGAGAGTCACAGCTCCTCAGTCAGTGGATTCCCAGCCTGGAGCCAGTTTACAGACCCAGACCCCCATGAAGGAAAGGGAGGCTCCGTCCCCTTGAGGAGGAGCTCCAGTGCATCACTGAGAATTCATACTGTTGATCTTTCTCCCGGGCTTCCCCAAAAGCACCAACAGCCTTTATTGGGGTAACTGTGTGTTGGGGAAAAGGAAATAATCAGACTTTTCAGGGACTACTGGTCCCCGGCTGTGAACTGACATTGGTACTGGGACCCCCAAACCGCACCGTGGCCCTCCAGTGAGAGTCGGGGCTTCTGGAGATCAGCGGAACTGTGAATGGTGTTTTATCTTGGGTCTGTCTCAAAGTGGCTCGGGTGGGTCCCTGAATCCATCCTGTGGTCATTTCTCCAGTTTCAGAATATAGTTACCATGTGGCCTGAACTGCCCGCCATGAACTGGGTGCCATCTGCCCCACTGAACTTTACTGCCAGGTTCCCCCGGCAAAGAGTGCAGCACAAGTGGGCAGCCGCGTCACTGCGGCCCTGCTCGGGGCATCCTCCAGGGACACGGTGAGAGGACACCCTCCGTGGGCAGCACTTCCGGCAGCGCACCTGGTTGCAACTTTTGGGAGGAGAAATGGCGAAGCGTGCGATTATACACCGATTCATGGGTTTGGCTGGATCGTCAGGGACTTGGAAGAAACATGATAGGAGAGTTGGTCAAAAAATTAAATTGCGGAAAGATACACTCCAGGTGGGCAAAAAAAATTAAAAAGAAGTGAACATATTTGTGTCCAGTGTGAACAGTCACCAACGGGTGACCTGAGTGGAGGAGGGACTTTTGTAACAAAGGGCCAGGATGACTCACTCTGCAGGTCCCGGGCAGCATCTTTCCCAGCCTTCTCTGTCTTCATCCCATGGCCTCATGAACAGGTGTTAATGGTGACCGGGCCAGAAATTATGCAAGGACTCAGCAACGTGGGCCACCACAAACCAAGATTGACCCGACAGTCCAAACAGGTCTGCTGATAGCCCAGAACTTTCGGGAATGACAGTTTGAGTCACCGCCCCCACCCCAAGGTCAAGAATCATGACCATCTGAGACGCTTGCGGAAGGCAAAGGAAACGCAGCCCGAGCAGCAGAAGGAGGGGGCTGTGGATCCCAGCTGTGCCTGCGGGACCGGCCACGGACGTGAGGGCTGCAGGCGTCAGGAGTGTCTCCTCTTTACTTCATTATGAGTGTGTGTGTCTGTGTGTTTGTGTCTGTGTGTGTGTGTATACACATAGTATGCAAACAGCTTTGTTTTCCTTCCTCTCTCATCTCCTTATCACGTGAATGGAAGTCACCAGCACTTTTCAGGGAGTCCCTGGCTCCATTTAGGTTTCAAATCTCCCAGAGGCAAATAATCTCCAGAGATTTATTGGTGCCTCAGCCGCCCAAATCCCTGCAGCTGGCTGATCCATCTCACAATGTGAGGGCCACCAGCTAATCACATCAACACATCTAAAATACCCAACCCAGCCCCATGGAGGAGGGTCACATCCCCCGACTCCGTCTTCGCTTGGTCGCTCCCCCAAGGATTGGGAAAAGACTTACTAAATAGACATCCAGCCCAGAGCAATCAATCCCAGGTCCACATAAATAACCAGACTTTGGGGTGAATCCAAAAGGGAGTCTCCAAATGACCACACGCTTTCCCTTTATGTCAGAATGTGCCAGAAGACATGGACAGTATTTGATAGCGAGCTACTGGCTGGACTCGAGGACTTCTAAGCTCAGGTAGAGCGTAAACTTGAGATATTTCACTTAGAGGTTTTCAAGAAAGGACCCAGGGAGTCGGAGGCCCAAACCTGAGTCCTTCAGGCCTGAAGTCTCTTTGGAGAAAGGAGATGTGCTAGAAGCAGGGGGCGCTGGGGGGCCACGTCTGTGTCTGTGGGGAACTGGCCCAGCTGTGACTCTTTTCAACCGACACCGTTTGCACTTCCCATCAGTGTCACAGTGCAGCCCTCTGCAGCTGGAATGACCCTCACACCCAGGGAGGGTGGGTGACAGAAGAAGGGACACAGAAATAAAGCCCTCAGCATGCCATGCTTCCATGCACTCCCCCCGCTGGGACTCATCCCTGGGGGCAAGTAGAAAGCTGGGTGGGGGATTTGCCTGAGGGCCGCCTATCACGGAAGTGATGGAGAAGAGCAGAGGTAAGGCTGGGGGAGACCCAGTGATGCCACCACACAGTGGGGACGATGCCCGTGGGGAAAGCAGGACAGAGAATGAAAGGTCCACAGGTCAGCCTACGATGAGCTGGTACACTGAAGACAGGTCGCCTGCGGTGGGGAGCTGTGCGTAAGAAACTGGCAAACAACCGCTTCTCTGTCCGAAGTGCTGACCTTAACTCGGTCACCAGTATCACGCTTTACCAGGTGTGGGTGCTGTAAATCACAGTCACCATTAAAAGCACCTGTTCTGTTTCCAAATACCTCCCCAACCACATAGTAGACACCCAGTTATACCAAAGGCTTTGCCTTTATCTGAAACGAGGTCCGGGGAGGAACTGGGTTGGTATCTGGACAGTCACCGACTGATCATTCATTGGCTGAATGTGTCTCTCCTTCATGGAAAGAAAGAACAGCCTGACAGCCTCACAATGCCTGGCTTTGCCCACCAAGCCAGTGTCCAAACTCCTAGAGGTGCAATGAAAGAGGATCTGGGTGACCTGCAAAGATAGTGACCTTCCCAGGGGAAGACCATGTCCCAGGAGAGTATTCAAATTAGCATGTGGCAGCCTGGACAAGGGGCACAAGAACTCCTGCTATGCACAGAATCCTAGAGACTGCACAGAAGATTTAAACACGTCCTGTGTGGGCTGTTTGAAGAAGAGGTGGAACATTCCTGCAGGCACACTCCTGCCTGGTGTGAGAGCTAATGTCCGATTTGGAGGATGGAGACCACACAGGGAAAAAGTCATGTTCAGGAAGTATTGGTAAATATAATTAGAATGTTAAATGTCCGGGAAACTTGTCGCAGTAAGGACCTTGCACCATCAGTAGATAATCGTCTATGCACCAGATCCACGAGTGATTCCAGGAATCCTCCAGGGTAAAGTTTGGAGGCCAGGGCTGATTCCCTGCCCTGGAGCTGCTTGGAGGAAATGGGGGATATAGTCTGTCCTCCTGAGTCACATGTCCTGAGGCCACAACTGCTTTGGATCAAATTTCAGCCCCAGAGGAGAAGGGCATTTGCATAAACACTAACCATTTGCTGCCCCAAAGGTTCTAGCAGGGAATAAGAAGGACCTTGAGGAGCCCTCCCCTGATGTCAGGTCTCAGGGGCAGAGCTCAAGGCACCTCCACCATGGCCTGGACCCCCCTCCTGCTACCCCTCCTCTCTCTCTGCACAGGTGCTGCCCCCATGGCTCAGACCCCAGGGTACCCAGTGATCAGCCTGGCCCTGAATGTCAGCTCAGCACAGGGGATGCTTCAGGGTGCGTGGTCGTAGGGGATGAGACCCTGGTCCCCACCCTCACCCTCTTCTCATCTCCTGCAGGTTCTGTGGCCTCTTCTGCACTGACTCAGCCCTCTGCGGTCTCCGTGTCCTTGGGACAGACGGCCAGGATCACCTGCCAAGGAGGCAATTTAGGAAGCAGTTATGTTCACTGGTACCAGCAGAAGCCAGGCCAGGCCCCTGTGCTGGTCATCTATGGTGATGACAGCAGGCCCTCAGGGATCCCTGAGCGGTTCTCTGGCTCCAGCTCTGGGGGCACAGCCACCCTGACCATCAGCGGGGCCCAGGCCGAGGACGAGGCTGACTATTACTGTCAGTCATATGACAGCAGTAGTTATGATCACAGTTGCACAGGCAGATGGGGAAGTGGGACACAAACCCCCTCCCTGTCTGTGTCACCCAAGAGACAATTCCTATCTGGTTATGAAATTGCACAGATGATAAGATGTGGCAGGAAGGATGCTCAAGCAATGGTTATCCTCCTCCTCCACTTGTTCATGAGGGCAGAGGAATGACAGCCTATGTTCACTACAGACTAGGGAGATATGTTTTAAAAACCCAACTTAAACTTAAACCTCTAGGAATGAAAACCATTGTGAGATGCAATTACACTGCATGAGAAGGACAATGTTTTCCACAGCAATGAAAAGCTTAGTGATCGTCAACATAGAACCGTGGGAAAGACACAAAACCACAGAGGGAAACAAACTTTGAAAAATGAACAAACAGAGCATCACATGTTGTAGGAAAATTTCCACAAGCCTAATACAGGTGCATTGGAATCTCAGAGTCAGAAAATATGTCAGGGAGGTGGAAAGAAAAAATATTTGAAGAAATACTGGTTAAAAATATTCTGATTTCAATGGAACCTAGGAACCCACAGATCTAGGAAGCTCCACAAACTCCAAGCACAAGAAACACAAAGGAAACAACAACACACACTGACGTCGAGTCCTTAGAAGCCGTGTCAAATAGACATTCACAACAGCAGACGCAGAGAAAGGACATGTTCTCCCCAGAGGAAGGAGCACCGTGAGTTGAGGACCTCCCTCCTTCGAGACCACCGGACACAAGCAGACACTGCAGCCGTCTCTTTAGAATCAAAAAGCAAAAACAAACCAACACAACAGCAACAGAAGATGCCGTGTCCACTCTGAACTCTACTCACTGGAAATATCTGTCCAAATGGAAGGCAGAAGACAACATTCTCAGACTCCCAAATAGAGACTCAATCACCAGCAGAGCCTCAGAGCCTGAAATGGCCAAGGACCCCTCTCACCCGGATAGAAACAGGAATCCACACAAAGAAATGGGAAGGTCAGATATGTGGCCACGTGCACAAAGAGAGAAGCTCTGCCTCATATCACAATCTCTTAAAGAAATCTCTAGAGCAGAAAAGAATAACAGTGTACAACACGGTCTGCAACGTGTAGTGAGGCAAACACACGCTCGTGTAGCTCAAAGTTCTGAGAGGAAGAGGGACACGTGGTGACGTGTCTGTGCCCTGCGTGAGAAGCGGCATAATATCTGGGCAAGTTTGGCATGTCCAGTGGGCCTGGTAGCCAACGTTTAAGTAGCACCAACTTAAACAACAGTTTCAGCCAATCAGCCATAAAAGAAGTGAACATGAAATCATAAAAAATATTCAGTTAATTAAAAATAAAGAAAAAGCAAAGTAGCAATGAGGAAGACATGGGACAAAAAGTAAAGAAGAAGCAAGATGAGACATTTTCACAGAAATGTATTATGAATCCTGTCTATGGTAACTGGGGGAAATCCCACAATTAAAAGGCAGACACGGGCAGATTGAATTTTACAGCAAGACCCGTGGAAATGGCCCTGCACGGCCAGAGTGGCCTCCCAGCCCACAGACCCTCCGGCTCTAACCCGGGCACAGCCCCCTGCCCTCCCCAACAGGCAGGCTGAAGGGGGCTCCTTATGACGATCAGGGCTCTCCCTTCTGCACCGGGACCCTCCGTAACCCCTGACATCGTTCCTTGGTCTCCATTTCCAAACTTTCTTCAGATTCTTGACATAGAACCATAGGAAAGGGATGAAATCACAGAGGGAAAGAAAACCATTAGAAATGATGGATAGAAGGAAAAACATACAATCACATAGCACGTCGCCTTGGGATTGGCGTTGTTCACTCTGCATAATCCCCTGTAGATGCACCCAAACTGCCCTGTGCGCTCAGCATCCGGTCCTTTTCATGGCTGAGTACTGGTCCATGGTTCCGGTCCAAACGTCTGGGACCCAGTCAGCCACCCACTGAAGGACGTCGGCACTGCTCTCAGCCGGGGCTGGTCCGCACTCAGGATCTGTGGACTAATGCGTCTAATTTCCCTGTGACCATAAGTTCTCACTTCTTTAAAATAAACGCTCAGGTGTGCATGGCTGGGGTGTATGGTGACCTCAAGGTAAATTCTTTAAGAAGCTGCAAATTCTTTCGGAGACATTCTTCACACAGTGCATTCAGCTCACACTTCCCTTAGTCATGTATGTGCGACTAAGTTTCTCTACATCTTTGCCAGCATTTGGGTTTGTCTGGATTTTATCGTAGCCCCTCTGATAGGTGAGAAGCGATACCTCACTGTGGTGTCTTCTGCATTTCCCTCCTGGCTGATAAGGGAGGGCTGTTCACAAGCTCATTATCACCTCGCTGTCCTCTTCCACAAACTGTTTCTTCTAGTCCACTGGCCATTCTCTAAGTGAAATAGTCTTGTCATTTTTTTCTTTTTACTGGTTACATTTCAGCGTGTTTATATATTCTGTCCACTAGTCGTTCACTGGATATGTGTTTTGCAAGGTTTTCGTTCAGTCTGTTATTTCTGTTTTTTTTCATCCCCCTTAGAGAGTTTGCAAACAAAAGATGTTGATACTGATGGGGTTCAATGTTTTCATCTTTCTTTTTCGAATCATGTATTTGGCATCACCAAACAATTCTTGCTTAACCCTAGAGCCAAACAAATCATCTAACTTTTTCTTCTAAAATAAATGGATATATTTTCAGAAAAGACTTCCTGAAAGGTACATGAGCAATTTCACTTTGTCCAGTGAAGAAATTCTGGCCTCTCAGAGAAGCGTGGTGACCATTGTCCCCGCAGCACATGCTTCAAGCACTGCCCAGCCGCCGCTGCGATGCCCGCAGCACTAGACAGGATGACGGTGTCACCCAGGCCCAGAGGGGAAGCCCAGGTGCAGACTGAGGTGTGTGTGTACCTGCTGGGGGCAGGGGGCAGCAGTTACTCACTCAGCACTAGAGACACCTCTGGGACCTGGGCTCTGGCCTGGGAGTGGGGTTCTCACTGACATCCTCTGTTGAGCCCAGCTGCTCTCTCTGCTCAGCAGGGAGCTGGTCACCAGGGCCACAGGGCCAGGAAGTAGATTTGCATGAGGATGTCCCTTGTGAGGATAAGAGAGGCCCCGAGACCCCACCCCCAGCTGTGGGCTCAGAGGCAGAGCTCAGGGCGCCTCAACCATGGCCTGGACCCCCCTCCTCCTGCCCCTCCTCTCTCTCTGCACAGGTGCTGTCCCCAGGGCTCAGACCCCAGGGTACCCAGGGATCAGCCTGGCCCTGAACATCAGCTCAGCACAGGGGATGCTGTGGGGTGCGTGGTCCTAGAGATTCAGACACACATCCCCACCCTCACTCTCTTGTCATCTCCTGCAGGTTCTGTGGCCTCTTCTGCAGTGACTCAGCCCTCCACGGTGTCCGTGTCCTTGGGACAGACGGCCAGTATCACCTGCCAATTTGGCAGCTTAGGAAGCTATTATTCTCACTGGCTCCAGCAGAAGCCAGGCCAGGCCCCTGTGCTGGTCATCTATAATGATAACAGCAGGCCCTCAGGGATCCCTGAGCGATTCTCTGGCTCCAGGTCGGGGGACACAGCCACCCTGACCATCAGCGGGGCCCAGGCCGAGGACGAGGCCGACTATTACTGTCAGGTGTGGGACAGCAGTGGTTATAATGCTCACAGTGACACAGGCAGATGGGGAAGTGGGACATAAAACCCCCTCCATCTGTGTTACCCTCTCCTCCAGCCCCTAGAGGCCTATGGACAAAGCAGTGACAGGTCTGGCCCGGTTCCCCCAGATCTGAGCTCCCAGGCTGCCCTCCCCCCACCGTCCAGGCTGCTCTGCACACGGTGGATCAGAGGTGGATTTCTGCCTGGCAGGAATGGGGCTGTCATGGTTTTTCTGTGCCTAAGGTGTGTGTAGTGTGTGGAGGGCCTGAGTGGAGACAGACAGAGGGACGTCCAGGGAGGCAGGAGAACCCTTAATCACAAGTAAGTCTTAGCTCTCAGTGAAATGGGATTATTGTCGTGTCTCTGAGTGGAAGCATTTCCCCTTCAGAACTAAGACCCCAGGCCAGCAGGGTGGAGGTCAGGGGACAGGGAGCAAATGTCCTCAGCAGGTCCCAGGGATGATATGGATGGAGCCCTCCCACGCCCTCACCTTGAATCCTGGCCCCGTGAATCCTGGTGATGGAAGGAGCATCATATATTGTGCACAGATTTAGAGCATATCTCATACCTGGAGGGCATTACCCACCTCCACACAGTGTTGGCACTTGGCTGGCAGAGTGACCGGCTCTTCCATTGGCTGTTGGTCCATCACTAAGGCAGCAGCCTCGGGATGTTGGGGAAAGAGGTGGGACCGGTGAAGCCAGTGAGCCTGGGCCCACGGCAGCCCCTCTTCTCATGTGGAATGAGCTCACGGTCAGAAGCCCCGTGAGGAAACACAGAATTCTATGAGTCCGGGGAGAACAGCTGGGGCAGAAGCACTGCAGTCAGAGAGGGCAACTCCCAGTCTGCAGCAAAGTTCTGTCAGTAAGAGCAGGGCTCCCCCTTCCACGCTGGAAGAGGTCTGATGTCATCCACTCACCACCGAGTCTCTGGCAGATTCCCGAGGGAAGGGTGTCCCACGGGAGCCGTGCTGGTCTCTGCTGTTGGCAGGCTGGTGACAGGAGTGGCCGTGGGCAAGTCGGCTGTAGACAGTGGATCCATCCTGACTAGCCCATGGCTGATCCTCCCCTTCCCATGGGGTCGCCGGGTCATGGAGATGGTTGAAGAGAGAGGTGGACTGCTGTCCACAGAGACGGTCCTCATGTCCACATGGTTATTAATACCACTTCCTTTTCAGGACACATGTTGCTAAGCATTTTCATGGGACACAAAGAACTGAATCTCCGGGTCCCTTTGTGGGGGTTCTAATTTTAACTTTTCCTTGTATTCCTGCCACGTCTCTGATGGTCCAGCCAAACTCTGAGTCTCAGCCCATAAATTAGCACACAGCCTCCTGCAGCCACCTCTGTGTCCAGGCTAAGTGGACCAGGTACCCTGCTCCAATGGTCAATCATCTATCCAGGAGAATTCTCCACCACTGCTGTCCTTCAGGGATGTCCTCAATGGGGGCGGAAGACCAATGGCTAACTCATATCAACCGGAAACCTCTCCAAACCCGCCTGAAGGGTTTTCCTCCGCAACACTGGTCATAGGCATCTCCCCACCAGGCCAGAGGTGCAGGTTTCTGGAGAAAAGACATTGAAGCAGGTTTTGGGCTCAGCGGTGTTTGGGTCGCTTCCTCAGGCAGCTCCCCAGGGGCTTCAGGACCTGAGGGGGCCTGACTTCATATCAACCTCCTCTACTTGAGGACAGAGAGCTACTGTGCATGCCCACCCATGACCTGGCTGCTCAGGCCTTGCCTGGTCCCCGTAGGTGTGTCTGGTCCAAGGGGACGTAGGGGCTCACAGTCACAATATAGATTCCACTGGGGCTCAGTAGCTGCAAAAGTCTTTCTCACATGGGGTGCTGTGTTGACACAGATGAATGACAACCGCTAGGCTGCCCTGTCTTTCAGCTCCAGGGACACCAGGATTATCGGCCAACACCAACGGTCTCTGTCACATGATCCGATTACTCCATTGGTCCCACGGGACTCTGTGGACCACACCCAACTCCACATTGGTGGTAAAACAGAACTACTTGTCTCCTGCCAAACCAAGGATCCCGTCGCACACAGTCTTGGTACCAGGCGCCAGCACTGGGACAAAGGTCAGCCCTGGAAGAGAGAGACCTGAGAATAGCCATCATCTGACTTTCAGGTGAACAGAGAAGATGAGACATGGGAATAATGTTGGGGGGGCCTCTCTCCTTTGTCCCAGACCCAAGAGTGTCCACTAGGATACCCCACCATCTAGATGGAACCTTGAAGGCCAGGTCTGTGTCTTGTCCACACTGACTTGCAGGAAGGATTATCTGCTAGAAGAAAGTGGATCTGAAGTAATGTTGGGTGGGTGGGTGTCGTCCTGTCTCTGACTTTGGAGCATTAGCTACCTCTGCCCTTGTTTGGCTTTGCACCAACAGCCAGCACCACCAAAAGTCAGTGCCTGTGTCATGTGTCCCCCAAGACCAAGCCCAGAACCAGACGCATTAACTTCCCGTGACCCCAGAGATCTGTGCAGTGATGTTGCTGGGGTCCGGCCGTCTCCCCCTGCAAATGAGCCTGCTCATATGTTCATAGCGAGCCTCAGCCCCTCATGCCTAGTCTGAGGCAGGCAGGGGCCACGCAGAGATGAGCACGACAGGCCCTGGGGCCCGCCATCCCTGCTTGGGGAGTCACACCTGAGCAGTGGTTCTGAATCTGCACCAGGACAGAGGACGCCCTGAGCCTCCAGCAATATGCAGAGCAGCCGCCAGGGGGCAGCAGAGTCACACGGCAAATTCACCTGCAGTGGGCGTGTCCTGTGTATCAGGGGATCCACATGCAGGGGGTATGTAACCACCACCTCACACTGCTCAGTTCCTGCCCCGGATGCAAAATAGGGACACTGAGGACAGCATGCAGCCTGCCCCAGGAGCTCACACCCAAGGGCAGACACAGAACATGATGGCTCTGTAACAATCCATGTACTTTGTCAAAGCACGAATTTTACCCCCTCTCTGGAGCCCAGGAGCTGTGATCAGGGGTAGGACCCTGCACCTGTCTAAGCCTCACAGTGTCACCTACAGATGGGTTGAAATAGAACAGATTCATCTCTGGGTTCTCAGTGTCCGTGCTGTCCAGGAGTGAGTCCAGGGCACAGTGAGGGTTGGACATGTCCCCAGACTCTGGGACCAGCAGGCAGAGGAGGAGCCCCTGTGCTGATGGCGCAGTCTCAGGGCCCGCCCCTCCCTCTCTGGGTCCCTTGGGACTGGGACTGAGCCCTTCTCTGAAACCACAGAGCCCCTCAGGCCGCCCCCTGGATGCTGGCTGGTTTGCATACCCAGTAGCTCTCTCTCCAGCAAGGGGATAAGAGAGGCCTGTGGGGAGACCTGCCCAGCTTTGCCCTCTGGGAGCAGAATCGGGGCACCTCCACCATGGCCTGGATGCCTCTACTCCTCGGCCTCCTGGTTCACTGCACAGGTGCTGCCTCTAGGATCACATCCACACCCGCCCAGGGCTGGGGACAAGCCTGGCTCTGACTGAGCTCAGAAGGGAGCTTCCAGTGGGCGCAGGAGGCTGGTGGTCCTGCTGCAGGATGAGGGGCTGGAAGGGATGACATCCCACACTGCTCAGTGCTGTGTGAGCCCCGAGGGGCTGTACCTGTCAGAGAAAGGGGGGCAGGTTTCTCATTTGTTCACGGACTCCATCCACCCACCAAGCCCGTGGGTCACTGGGGGTGAGACTGATGGAAGGGGCCTCTGGGGGCCTAGGGAACCCCTGGGGCCCAATGCAGGTCAGCTGCTGGGGTCTCCTGGGAAAAGTTCTTTCATCTTCCAGCCCAGGTGTCCTTTCTCTCCTGCAGCCTCTGTCACCTCCTAAGAACTGACTCAGTCACCCTCGGTGTCAGTGAATCCGGGACAGATGGACGGCCAAGATAATCTGTGTTGGGGACAACATTGGCAGTAAAAGTGCTTACTGGTACCAGAAGAAGACAGGCCAGGCCACTGTGCTGGTCATATATGGTGATAACAACCAGGCCTTAGGCATCCCGGACTAGTTCTCAGGCTCCAACTCAGGGAACACAGCCACCCTGACCATCAGCAGGGCCCAGGCCAAGGGCGAGGCTGATCATTACTGTCAGGTGTGGGACAGCAGTAGTGATAATGCTCACAGTGACACAGGCAGATCGGGAATTGGACACAAACCCCCTCCATCTGTGTCACCCTCTCCTCCAGCCCCAGAAGGCCTGTGGACAAAGCAGTGACAGGTCTGGCCCAGTTCCGCCAGATCTGAGCTCCCAGGCTGCACTCCGCCCACCCCCCGCCCTCCAGGCAGCTCTTCACATGCTGGATCAGGGGTGAAACATTGCCTGGCTGCATCAGTGTGTCCTGGGGTTGTCTCAATCGGCCATGAATAGGGGACAGAGGTCCTGAATGCAAGGACAGTCAGTGGGACACATCTGACCAGTGGTAATTACCTCAGCATCTCCTTTTGTGGTCACCAGATTATCCAGCATCAGACTCAGAATCTGCTTGCTCATCTGAGCCACTGAATAGGCAGAAACTTTCATGCACACCCAGACCACTGGGTCCACGGCGAGCAGCTATGTTGACCAAGTTAACCCTCACCCTGGGCCCTGACCTCACCGGGTCACATGGGATTTCATGGCTGCATCCTGCACCTTAGCGGGGCCCCCAGTGACAGTGGGATGACAAGGAGAGTCCAGGAGCTCCCTATAGCCTGACTGAGGCAGGAGGGGTGGGGTGACTGGTCTCCCGGGGATGGATGGACAGGGTGGGAGGGGAGCAGAAGTAGAGAGGGTCCTGGGGTTCAGTCCAGCAGGGACCTCTGTCACCCAAGTCTGGCTGCACTCTCAGGGGACACAGGGCCATCGCATCACATCCCCCAACTCCGGGAAAGGGTTGTTCTCTCCAAGGGTTTGCAGTGTCTTTGTCCCAAACATGCCCCTGCATGTCCTCTCGTGTGGCACGTCCTGTCCCCTAACACTGGAGGGAAGGGGAAAACTGGAAGGGAACAAACCCACCGCCATGTGGGTCCCAGCATTTCCACACCCCTGGTGTCTGTGCTGCTAAGAACTGTAAGAAAGTCTGAAGGAGTCTCTGAAAGACAAAGGGACAGACTGCAGGGAGTAAGGACACAGATGGAAAAGTGGGACCAATGAAGTCTACTCCTTCTGTGCTTAAGATTTAGACCAGCCAGGGAGGGGGCTGCCAAGAGCCAAGGTCTGAGAGAGATGGTCAGGTTGGCCTGGCAGGGACAGCCTTGAAGGCCAGGGTCCGTCTCTGCCCACACCTGCTCCCTCCCTCCCTCCCTGTTCTGAGGAAAGTGTCCTCTGCTTTCTCTGGACTTGCTGTTCACAAACCGTAAGTGAGACTTTTCCCTTGGGAATCTTCTTCCCCTGTTTCTTTTTTCTTTTTTAAGTTGTAATTTACATACACTAAAAATCACAATTTTTAGAAACACTTCTATGAGTATTTATAAATGCATGTAGAGATGTAAGCATCCCACCACCGCAGCAGACAGCAGCTCAGTCATTCCCATAATTTCCCCGGGCGCCTTTGGAGTCGTCACTTCCTCCAGCCCCACCTCTGGGACTGTTGGTCTGCTGTCCGTCCCTACAGTTGGGTCCTGGTCACAACATCATGAAATGCAATACACAAGGGAGCCCTTTGATTCTGGCTTCTTTCACCCAGTGGGATGCACCTGAGATCCGTCTGTGTTGTTTTCGGTGCTAATAGTTCACTGCAGGCCCCCTACTGAGTAGATTCCGCTGCATGGATGCACCTCAGTTTGTTTATCCTCCACGCTTCTAAAATTAGGGTTGGATCGAGAGTCCACTCTTTGACAATTTCACAAAAAACATTTACAACACTTGTTATAGGTACTTTGTGGCCGTAAGTTTTCACTTCACTCAGAGAAACACCTGGGAATGGAATTGATGGCTCCTACGGCAGGTACAGGAGCGCCTGTCTAAGACTCTGGCAAACTATTATCCAGCGTGGGCGCCCGACGTTGCTTTCTGTGGTCCTCAGCCACTGAGGAGAGTTCCCCTTGCTGCCCACCCCCTGAGCTCTGGGCATATTAGGTTCTTATCAGAGTCATTCTTGCGTGTGCTATGTGGCATCACGTTTTAATTTTCATTTCTTAAGTGACTTTTGATGGTGACCATCTTTCATGGGCTTATTTGTCATCTGTGCATCTTGTTGGTCAAGTGTTTGATCAAACCATTGCCCGAAGTTCAAGCTCAGAGTACCCCAGCATTATGTGTACTCATTTGTGTGTGTGTGTGTGTGTGTGTGTGTGCTTAGTTCTGTGTGATAATATCATGTATGTAGTTTGAAATCTAGCAGAGAGGTCAAGGAGTAACTCAGTTCCACGACCTCAAGTACCATCGTGTTTTACCTTTATAACAACACACACTTCCTTTCTCCCGTGCCCAATCCCTGCCCCTAACCCCCTGCAACCACTACCTAGTTCTTCATTTCTAATTTTGTTCAGAAGTTCTACAAAGAAATAATAACTAGACTCATAGAGATTGCAGGCTTTTGGCATTGCCATTTTTCGCTCTGCATAACCCCCTGCAGATTTCTCAAAACTGCCCTGTGCTCTAAGAGTCCCTTTCTCCTCAGGGCTGAGTCCTGTTCCAGTATTAAGGTACAGGGTCTGGGACCCAGCCTCCCTCTGCAGGACATCAGATCGGTCTCCCTTGTGGGCTGTTGTGTGGAATTTACTACAAAAAGCCATGCACAGGGCTCTCTGTGATCACCAGCTTTCGTTTCTTTAACTAAAGTGACAGGAGAGCAGTTGCTGGATCATAAGGTCCCAACTGCAATTTAGGTTTTTCAGATGCTTCCACACTTTCTAAATGACTAGTCCAGTTCACATCCCAACAACGTCGCAGGAGGGACCCTATTGTCCACGGCTATGCAGTATCCGGGCTGTCACTGTTTTTCACTTCAGCCGTGCTGATGGGTGTGCCGGTGTCCCTCACGCTGCTGCACCAGCATCACCCTCATGGCTACCTATCAGCGTATTTTCATGTTTCCTGTCTCTGCATCCTCTTCCATGAAATACTTGCTCTTGTCTTTTGTTCATTCTCTAAATGGACTGTGTTGGTTAAGACCTACTATTTAATTCTGAGAATTCGTTCCATACTCTAAACACTAGGTGTGTGTTGGATACACGGTTTGCAAAATTTTCTATGTGTCTATTACTTGTTTATTTTATCCTCATTAAAAATATTTGAAAACCAAAAGATTCTAATTTTGGTGAGATTCAACTTATCAAATTTTCCTTTTATAAATCTTGCTTCCGGTGTCATCAAAAAATTCCTCTATCACCCCACATCCTGGCGATCTTCTTCACTGGATTTCACTAAAACAGGCACCACGACATAAATGACCCACAATGTGCTCAGGAGAACAAGACCAACTTAGCTGTTTCCAAAGATGGAATTCTGGCCTCTCAAGAAGCTTGGTGACCCCTGTCCCCACAGCAAATGCTATGAGCATTGCCCAGCCCCCCATGCAATGCCCTCAGCACTAGACAGGATTCCGGTGTCACCCAGGCCCAGACTGAGGTGTGCCTGCACGTGCTGGGGGCAGGGGGCAGCACTTCCTCACTCAGCATCAGAGGCACTTCTGGGACCTGGGCCCGGGCCTGGGAGTGGGGCCCCCACTGATATCTTGCATTGAGCCCAGCTGCTCTCTGCTCAGCTGGGAGCCGATCAGCAAGGACACAGGGCCAGGAAGTAGATTTGCATGAGGATGTCCCTTCAAAGGATAAGAGAGGCCTCCAGACAGCAGCCCCACCTGTGGGCTCAGAGGCAGAGCTCAGGGCACCTCCACCATGGCCTGGACCCCCCTCCTGCTGCCCCTCCTCTCTCTCTGCACAGGTGCTGCCCCCAGGGCTCTGCCCTCAGTGGATTCTCAGCTTGGTCTTCTCCAAACCAGGAGCTCAGCCCAAGCACAGCCTCAGGGCAGGAAGGGAAGGGGCCCTTCATCCTCAAGCCCCCTCTTCTCTTGTGTCTCACAGGCTCCGTGACCTCCTATGAGCTGACCCAGCAGGCTTCAGTGTCCGTGGACTTGCAACAGATGGCCAGGATCACCTGCTCTGGAGACCTACTGGACAAAAAATATACTCAGTGGTACCAGCAGAAGCCAGGCCAGGCCCCTGTGCTGGTCATTTACAAAGATAGTGAAAGACCCTCAGGGATCCCTGAGCGATTCTCTGGCTCAAGCTCAGGCAAGACAGCCACCCTGACCATCAGCGGGGCCCAGGGAGACGATGAGGCCGACTATTACTGTCAGTCATATGACAGCAGTGATAATCTCACAGTGACACAGGCAGATGGGGAAGTGGGACACAAACCCCCTCCCCATCGGTGTCACCCTCTCCTCCAGCCCCAGGAGCCTGTGGACAAAACAGTGACAGATCAGCCAGGTTCCCCCAGATCTGAGCTCCCAGGATGTCTTCCCTCCTCAGCCCTGCCCTCCAGGCATCTCTGTACACGGTGGATCAGACCTGGCCTTAGGGTGGCTGGGCCAAGATGTCCTGGTGTCTGGGCTGTGAAACGAGTTGGGGAAAGAGGGCCTGAATGAGAGAACAGACAGAGGGAGACAGAGACTCAGTGGTAATGGACCCTGGATTTCCATGTGACGGTGACTGGCCACTCACCAGCCCAATTCTCCTGGACTGCTCCCCAGAACCACCCAGGTCATATGAGCTCCTGAAGCCTTAGGTTCCCATGGCAACCTAGGTCCATGAGCAGATCAAACTAGTGTAGCAGACACTGTGGAGTCTCTCCTCATGCTGATCCACCTCCTACTGCTTTTGGAGACTCTGCCAGCTCACAACTATGCCCTGACCAGGTTGGGCTGTTGTTGTAGAAATGGGCTCCCCCAAGGTCCAGCCCCTTCCCTGCGTGTGACTCAGGTCCAGTGATGCCTGACACCAAGGCTCCAAGTCCTTGCCTCAGTTCAGGATGACATGCAGCGTCCCCCACCCAAGTCCTCAGCCGTCACCGCAATGCAGCTGTGACCAGTGGCCTCCCTTGCTTCCTTCCAGAGAGATCTCATTCAACCTCGTGCATGCATTTTTCAGAGTGAATTCCCAAGGATCCCAAAAACAAATGGATCATCTGGAGGGAAGAGTATCAGAGACGAGACCTGCACAGAGAGCACTCTGCAGCCTGCAAATAGTCCTAACCTTCTGATGAACTCCCAGGAGGGAGGAATCATCCTGAGGTTGAGGAAGGAGCCACCGAAGATGTTGGAGGAAGTTCCACAGAATAACACAAACATCAGAAGAGGGCTGCTCCCCAGTCAGAGGGAGAAGCTCCAAATTAAGGCCTCAGGGTGACCAGTCAGAAGAACTCACACTAGTAGTGGAGATAATCAGCCCCATATGAAAGGCCACCCTGGTTACATTTAAGAAAATGTAAAAGCAAATATAGAAAGGATTTAAGTGTCTCCAAGTCAGTTTACAGGTATAACAGAGAAAGGAGAGAAAGAGAGAAAGAGAGAAAGAGAGACAGAGAGACAGAGAGAAAGAAAGAAAGAAAGAAAGAAAGAAAGAAAGAAAGAAAGAAAGAAAGAAAGAAAGAAAGAAAGAAAGAAAAGAAAAGAAGGAAGGAAGAAAGGAAGGAAGGAAGGAAGGAAGGAAGGAAGGAAGGAAGGAAGGAAGGGAGGAAGAGAGGAAGAAAGAAAGAAAGAAGGAAAGAAAGAAGGAAAGAAAGAAGGAAAGAAAGAAAGAAAGAAAGAAAGAAAGAAAGAAAGAAAGAAAGAAAGAAAGAAAGAAAAGAAAAGGAAAGAAAAGGAAAGGAAAGAAAAGGAAAGGAAAGAAGGAAGGAAGAAAGAAAAGAAGGAAGGAAGAACCAAAGAAAGAAAGGAAAGAAGGAAGAGAGAGAGAAAGAAAGGAAGGAAGAAAAATCAAACATACAGGGAGAAATAAAAAATAACCTGTACCCAGCAAGGAAAATTCACAATACCTGAATCCTACCAAAAATATCCTATAAAGAATCAGGAGAATAAGGGCCATAATAAGTAAAAAAATTAATTAATTGAAGCTTGCCCTGGAATTGCCCAGACAGACAAGGAGACAAAAGCAATGTTTATAACTTTATTCCATTTTTTCTTGAGGTCGAGGAAAGATTGAACATGGTAAGTGGAGACATGAAATATTGAAAAGTAATGCAAATTGAACTTCTACAAATGAAACCCACAGCAATTAAGATCAAAATACACCGGGTGAGACTGACAGCACGTAGACGTTGGAAAAGAAAACATGAGTGAACCTGATGACATAGCAACCGAACCGAAACTCTTCAAACTGAAACACAGAGAAAGTATGACCCCAAAAATGACCAGGGACATCACCCCATCTCTAACACACCACCCATGCGGCCTGAGAGAAGTTATATTGTTAACCTCTTTCCCACAGCATTCAAAGGTCTGGGATCTGACTCAAGCTCAATTGCTGAGGGCAGGACAGGTAAATTCCAAGACTCAGGTGGACTGAGAAAGACTTAGGAGGCCAGCAGGAAGGGCTGAGGGTTTCCACAGTGACAGAGTCCCGAGCTCCTGAGGCGACTGGGTACTCGGAATTGGGGTGGGGGCTCAGCTCACTCCAGCGTGAACTATGCTTAACTGATTACATCTGAACAGGCTCTAGTTTTGAATAAAGTCCCACTCTCAGGCACTCCTGGCTAGGACTTCAGCTGGTGAGTGTGAGGGGTCCCACACGCGTGTGTGCACTTTGGGGTGGCCAGAAATTTTTGTCAGTGTCAAATGTCACAACCCCAAAACTTTGTTCCTTCATCATGTTCCTACTCCTGTTCCAATGCCTGTGCTGTGTAGTAAGTATCTGGATAAGGAATAAGGATGTCATCAGCTGTAAGAGGAGAGAACATTCATGAGTACTTAATGCGCAGCAAGCACCATCAAAGCTCCTCCATTTTATTCCCTTGTTTAATCACAAATAATCTGTGAGAAAGCATTCCCCTGACAACCCAGGTCACAGATGGGGAAACTGAGGCGTGCAGGGCTGAGCAGCTTGGTCCAAGTCAGAACAAGAATGTGGCAGCCCGGCAGCACACCAAGTTCTCTCCAGCACGGAACCCCCGGTCTTCAGCACCTTCCTGCGGCCTCTCACTGTGCTTTCAGCTGAGACATGACATTTTCTAACGTGCAGGAAAGCCCTCTCTCCTATTTCAAACACAAGTGACCGATATTGTGACTTTGAAGTGCTGCCCTGTCCAATAGAAACAAAATTTGAAGCCCATCTGTCATTTAAAATTTTTTCAATAGACACTTTAAAAAAATTAAGAGATGTAGATGCAATTAGATTCCATGATAGCTTTGCCTTAATTCTGTTCATTGAAAGTATCATTTCAATATGAATTAAATGTACAAATATTGAAACATTCTACACTACACTGTCCTAAATCTTTGGCACCTGCTGGGTATTTCAGATCGACAGCCTATCTCTACTGGGTCCATCCGCACTGCATGATCAGCGGCCACCTTGATTGTGGCCACCATATTGGACAGAGCAGGTGAGCTGGATGAGGTTTCCTTGGGTAACTGTGCCTGCAACATATAGTCCCCACCACCAGGAGGCGACAGCGGGTCCCAAACACAAAGGCCTCATTGGGGAGAAACTGCTGCTCCACTTTCCACCCAAGTCAGTGTCACTGAGGCCACCCAGAAATGAAGGGATTTATGTGTCCAGAAGGCTTCCTTCTGTAAGAAAAGATAATAAATGCAATCTGACAGATCCAGCTGAGCCATCAAGCACAGTTTTATTATAATGCAAAATGAATAACAATAGTGTGTACATTTTTAAATAAATATTGCTACAAGCATCCCTCTCAGGGGGAAGTTGGCTTCCAAAAACCCCATGACAAGTTATAGTTTGTGCAGAGATCTAGAAGCCAAAGTGGACCATAAGGAATATTTTATTGATGTGGGATACAGAAGAGAGGGTTGGGACAGGAGGAGCTCAGGGGCCTGAATTGGGGGAGGCAGGGAGTTTGGGGGGACAGGGCGAGGAGGGTAATGAAAGATCAGGCTCTGAAGTCAGTCCCCTGGGTGGAATCTTGACGCACTCATCGCTGTCGGGGGACCCTGGGAACATGGTTGAACCTCCCAATGGAGGTTCCTCCTGATTAGACTGGGGAGAGGTGTGCCTTCAGCAGAGGGCGCTGTTGAGTTATTATGATGCCAGGTGAGGTGGTGCAGGAAAACTCACCAAGGGTCTGGCATCTATTGGCAGCTCCAAAGCAGTCATTCTGCTGAACTAGAGACACGTGTAGGATGGGATCCATCTGGGAGCATCCAGGGCACTGTAGGTTCTGCTTTGGAGACCCTAAGAGGTCCAAGTCCCCTGGGCAAGGTCCAGTGCAAGGGGCATGACTGATGTTTCCTTGAAGACTTTTCTCTTGGGGAGAATAACTCTCATTCTGAAACCCTGACTTGGCACTTCCAACCTCACGGAATTACCAAAGAGAGGTCCCTGGGCTCAGGGCTGAGACAACAGCAGAGCCACAGGACAGGGAGTAGGGAATAGATTTGAATTCAGTGCTCCTCTCTTCGCGAGCTGTGGTTGGGAGAGGAGAGGATAAAACAGGGGCTTGGAGAGGCTGTCCAGCTGGGCATCCTCAGGGCAGAGCTCACACAGTCTCTGCCCACCATGGCCTGGGCTCCCTCCTACCTCCTGCCTCTCCTTTTCTCCACAAGTCAGAGTGGCCCAGGGCCCTCGGGGGCCTCCCAATCCCTCCCCTCAAGCCGGGTGCTCAGGGTCACCTGTCCAGTCCCAGTGCAGTCAGCCTCATCCCTGCATCTCTGTTCGCAGGTCTCTGTGCTGCGCCTGTGCTGACCCAGCCCCCGTCGGCCTCTGCCTCCCCGGGAACGGCGGTCAGGCTCCCCTGCACCCTGAGCAGTGAGCACAGCACACACTACATTCAGTGGTTTCGGCAGAGATCAGGGCAGACCCCTTCATTCCTGATGAAGGTGACCAGTGATGGAACAGTCACCAAGGGGGATGGGCTTCCCGGTCGCTTCTCAGGCTCCAGCTCCGGGGCTGACCGCTACCTGACCGTCTCCAACATCTAGGCCGAGGACAAGGCTAACTATTACTGTGGAGTCAACTATAAAAGTGATGACAAATTCGGGTAATCCACAGTGACACAGAAAATGGGGAAATTAGACCAAAACCTCCTTCCCCGTACCCACTGCCTCATGGGGACCAGGGTGGGCTGCTCCCTGTCCCATCTGCCCAGGGACCTAAATTTTGGGCCTCCTCCTTGCAAACCCATCACCCTCACCCACTCCACAAGACACACCTTGGGAGAGTCAGGCACAGATTAAACTTTAGGTGATTTTGTCAACACAACATTCTGTTTCCTACTCCCCAAGCCTGTGGGAATGATGCTGGTAGAGACTACACAGGCCTAGGGGCACATGACCTTGGGTGGGGGGGCTGGGCTGAGATGACCCCAATCACAAGAGCCATCAGGCCGCATGCTCCAACTGTAGGATCTCTCAGGGAAGGAACATGGATCTTGGGATTTAGAGGTGACAATGAATGTCTGACCATCATGTGTCTCAACTCCGGTGCCCATGGAGAAGGGAGGGAGTCCTGTCATGACTGGAGGCTCAGCAGGAAGCATGTGGACTCAGGGCAGGGAGGACAGGAGACTTCACCCTGAGGTGGGAACAGAGCTGTGTCCTATGAAGAGTCAGGGCATGTTGGGGGATCTGTGCAGGACAGACCTGGACCAGGCTGGGCTTCCCCAACTGGGGCAGATTCTCAGCTTGAGGTGTCAAGAATGGCTCCACATCTGCCCACAGGACATTCCGAGGACTGGTAAGGACCACATGCCCCGGGACATCACTGGGGAGGGAAACAAGGGACGCTGATGTGGAGAATATGGTCGCCCCACCCCAAGTCTCAGCCTGGGGTGACGCAATCATAAGCATTGGCAAGGCAGATGTGTGGATGTGAGGTTCCTACGCAACATTCCTGGAGTTTGAAAAACAAGCACATTTCATGCACCCAGACCACTGAGTCCATGGGGAGTATCTGTGTTGACCAATAACTCTGATTCTGGGCCCTGACCTGACCAGGATTGGGTGGTATTTCACGGCTGGATCCTGAACCTCAGCAGGGCCCCCAGTGATGGAAGAAATAGGGAGAGTCTGGGGGCTGCCTGTGGCATGGATGAGGCCAAGGGGGCAGGAGGGGTGGGTCTCCCTGGGAAGGATGGTCAGGGAGGGGATGGTAGCAGGACTACAGAGGATCATGGGGCTCAGTCCAGCAGGGACATCTGTCACCCAAGACTGGCTGCCCTCTAAGGAGACACAGGTCCATCAGGTAACAAACCCACTGCCATGCGAGTCCCAGCACCTCCACACCCCTGGTGTCTGTGCTGCTAAGAACTGTAAGAAAGTCTGAAGGAGTCTCTGAAAGACAGAGGGACAGACTGCAGGGAGTAAGGACATGGAAGAAATAGTGGGACCAATAAAATCTATTCTTTCTGTGCTTAGATGGACACCAGCCTGGGAGGAGTCTGCCAGTACAGAGCCAAGGTCAGAGAGATATGGTCAGGGTGGGCTGGCAGGGACAGCCTTGAAGGCCAGGGTCCGTCTCTGCCCACACCTGCTCCCTCCCTCCCTCGCTCCCTCCCTCCCTGTTCTGAGGAAAGTGTCCTCTGCTTTCTCTGGACTTGGTGTTCACAATCTCTAAGTGAGAATTTGCACTTGGGAATATTCTTCCACTGTTTCTTTATTCTTTTTTTGGTTATAATTTACATATGCTAAAAAATTACAACTTTTAGAAACACTTCTAAGAGTATTTATAAATGCATATAGAGAAGTAAGCATCCTGCTGCTGCAGCAGCCAGCAGCTCAGTCATTCCCATAACTTCCCCAGGGGCCTTTGGGAGCGGCCCTTCCTCCAGCCCCGCCTGTGGGACTGCTGGTCTGCTGTCTGTCCCTACAGTTGGGTCCTGGTCACAACATCATGAAATGCAATACACAAGGGAGCCCTTTGATTCTGGCTTCTTTCACCCAGTGGGATGCACCTGAGATCCGTCTGTGTTGATTTCGGTGCTAATAGTTCACTGCAGGCCCCCTACTGAGTAGATTCCACTGCATGGATGCACGACACTTTGTTCATCGTCCACTGGTTGTAAAATTAGGGTTGGATCGAGAGTCCACACTTTGACAATTTCACATAAAGCCTTTATAATACTTGTTACAGGTGGTTTGTGGGCATAAGTTTTCATTTCACTCAGGAAAACACCTGGGAATGGAATTGATGGCTCCTACGGCAGGTACAGGAGCGCCTGTCTAAGACTCTGGCAAACTATTATCCAGCGTGGGTGCCCGACGTTGCTTTCTGTGGTCCTCAGCCACTGAGGAGAGTTACACTTGCTGCCCACCCCCTGAGCTCTGGGCATATTAGGCTGTTACCAAAGTCATTCTCATGCACATCAAGTGGCATCGCATGTTTTTAATTTTCTTTAGTGACTTACACTGGTGAACATAATTTAAGGGCTTATTTGTCAACTTCATATCTTGTTGGTCAAGTGTTTGATCAAACCATTGCCCAAAGTTCAAGCTCAGAGTTTCCCAGTATTACGTGTACTAATTTGTGAGTGTGTGTGTGTGTGTGTGTGTGTGTGTTGAGTCCTGCGTGATATTATCATGTATGTAGGTTCAAATCTAGCAGAGAGGTCAAGAAATAATTCAGTTCCACTACCTCAAGGACCCTCGTGTTTTACCTTAATAACAATGCCGACTGCCTTTCTCCCGTGCCCCCTCTCTGCCCCTGACCGCTGCAACCACTACCTAGTTGTTCATTTCTAATTTTGTTCAGAAATTCTACAAAGAAATAAGAACTAGACTCAGAGAATGATGGCTTTTGGAAATGGCATCTTTCACTCCGCATAACCCCCTGCAGATTTCTCAAAACTGCCGTGTGCTCTAAGAGTCCCCTCCTTCTCAGGGCTGAGTCCTATTCCAATATTCAGGTACAGCGTCTGGGACCCAGCCTCCTCTGCAGGACATCGGGTCGGTCTCCCTTGGGGGCTACTGTGTGGAAGTTACTCTGAACAGCCGTGCACAGGGCTCAGTGGGAACAGTAGCTCTCACTTCTTGAGCTAAAGTGACAGGAGAGCAGTTGCTGGATCATAGGGACCCAACTGCAATTTACGATTTGAAGACGCTTCCACTGTTCCCAAACAACTGGTCCAGTTCACATCCCAACAGCGTCGCAGGAGGGACCCGGTTGTCCATGGCCCTGCAGTGTCCGGGCTGTCACCACGTTTCACTTTACTCATGCTGATGGGTGTGCAGTTGTTCCGCACGCTGCTGCGCCGGCATTACTCTCACGTCAACTGATACCCATCTTTCCATGAGCTGTTTCCCATCTCTGCATCCTCTTCCATGAAATACTTGCTCTTAACCTTTGCTCATTCTTTAAACACACACTGTCAGTTAATTCTTACCATTTAGTTTTGAGAATAATCTAAACACTAGCTGTGTGTTGGATATGTGGTTTGCAAAGTTTTCTATGTGTCCATAACTTATTTATTTTATCCTCATTTAAAATATTTGAAACCCAAAACATTCTAGTTTGGGTGAGATTCAACTTCTCAAACTTTCCTATTACAAACTCTGCTTCCAGTGTCATGAAAGGATTCCTGAATCACCCCACATCCTGGTGATCTTCTTCTGTGGATTCCTCTAAAACAGGCACCAAGACATAAACAACCCAAATGTGCCTCAGAAGAAAAAAGATCAACTTCACTGTGTCCAATGTTGGAATAATGGCCTCTCACAGCAGCATGGTGACCTCTGTCCCCACAGCACCTGCTATGAGCACTGCCCAGCCCATCCTGTGATGCCCGCAGCACTAGACAGGATGACGGTGTCACCCAGGCCCAGAGGGCAAGCCCAGGCCCAGACTGAGGTGTGCCTCTCTGTGCTGGGGGCAGGGGGCAGCACTTCCTCACTCAGCACCAGAGACACTTCTGGGACCTGGGCCCGGGCCTGGGACTGGGGCCTCTAGTGACATCCTCCATTGAGCCCAAATGCTCTCTGCTCAGCAGGGAGATGATCACCAGGGCCACAGGGCCAGGAAGTAGATTTGCATAAGGATGTCCCTTCTGAGGATAAGAGAGTCCTTGAGACCCCACCCCCAGCTGTGGGCTCAGAGGCAGAGCTCAGGGCGCCTCCACCATGGCCTGGAACCCACTCCTGCTCCCGCTCCTTTCTCTCTGCACAGGTCCTGCCCCCAGGGCTCAGCCCCCAGGGTACCCAGGGATCAGCTGGGCCCTCAACATCAGCTCAGCAATGGGATGCTGAAGGGTGCATGGTCCTAAGGAATGAGACCCTGGTCCTCACCATCAATCTCCTCTCCTCTCCTGCAGGTTATGTGGCCTCTTCTGCACTGACTCAGCCCTCCGCAGTGTCCGTGTCCTTGGGAGAGACTGCCAGGATCACCTGCCAAGGAGGCAAAGTTGGAAGCAATTATGCTAGCTGGTACCAGCAGAAGCCAGGCCAGGCCCCTGTGCTAGTCATCTATGGTGATGACAGCAGGCCCTCAGGGATCCCTGAGCGGTTTTCTGGCTCCAGCTCTGGGGGCACAGCCACCCTGACCATCAGCGGGGCCCAGGCCGAGGACGAAGCCGACTATTACTGTCAGTCATATGACAGCAGTGGTTATAATGCTCACAGTGACACAGGCAGATGGGGAAGTAGGACATAAAACACCCTGCATCTCGGTCACCCTCTCCTCTAGTCCCTGGAGGCCTGTGGCAAAGGCCATGACAGGTCTGGCCCGGTTCCCCCAGATCTGAGCTCCCAGACTGCCCTCCCCACCACCCTCCAGGCTGCTCTACACACGGTGGATCAGGGGTGGATTTCTGGCTGGCAGGATGTTGCTGTCATGGTGTTTTTGCGCCTAAGTTATGTGTGGGGGGAGGAGGGCCTTGGTGGAGTCAGTAGGGACGTCCAGCGATGCAGGAGGACCCTACATCACAAGGGAGTCTGAGCTCTCAGTGAAATGGGAATATGGTCGTGTCTCTGGGTGGAAGCATTTTCCCTTCAGTCCTAAGACCCCAGGCCAGCAGGGTGGAGGTCAGGGGACATGGAGCAAATGTCCTCAGCAGGTCCCAGGGATGATAATAGGTGGAACCCTCCCACCCCCTCACCTTGAATCCTGGCCCCGTGAATCCTGGTGATGGGAGAAGCATCGTAGCCTGTGCACAGATTTAGAGCATATCTCGCACCTGGACGGCTTTACCATCCCCCACAAGTGTTGGCACTTGCCTGGCAGAGTGACCGGCTCTTCCATCGGCTGTTGCTCCATCACTGAGGCAGCAGCCTTGGGATGTTGGGGAAAGAGGTGGGACCGGTGAAGCCCAGGAGCCTGGGCCCATGGCAGCCCCTCTTCTGATGTGGAATGAGCTCACGGTCAGAAGCCCCGTGAGGAAACTCAGAATTCTATGAGTCCGGGGAGAACAGCTGGGGCAGAAGCACTGCAGTCAGAGAGGGCGACTCCCAGTCTGCCGGAAAGATCTGTCAGTAAGAGCAGGGCTCCCCCCTCCATGCTGGAAGAGGTCAGATGTCATCCACTGAGTACCTGGTCCCTTGCAGATTCCCAAGGGAAGAGTGTCCCACAGGAGCCATGCTAGTCTGTGCTGTTGGCAGGCTGGTGATGGACGTGGCTGTGGGCAGGTCAGCTGTAGACAGTGGAGCCATCCTGACTAGCCTGTGTCTCACCCTCCCCTTCCCACAGGGGCACCGGGTCATGGTGCCCACCCGGCGATGGTTGGAAAGGGAGGCAGACTGCTATACACAGAGCGGGTCCTCCTGTCCACCTGGTTATTAACATCACTTCCTTTTTAGGACACACATTGCTAAGCATTTCATGGGACACAAAGAACTGAATCTCTGGGTCCCTTCGGGGGTTCTACTCATATATTTTCCATGTATTCCTGCCACGTCTCTGACAGTCCAGCCAAACTCTGAGTCTCAGCCCATAAATTAGTAGACAGCCTCCTGCAGCCCCCTCTGTGTCCAGGCTAATGCACCAGGTACCCTGCTCAAATGGTCACTCATCAATCAAGGAGAATCTTCCTCCACTGCTGCCCTTCAGGGATGTCCCCGATGGGGCGGAAGGACCAAGATGGCTAACTCTCAGGGGTGTCTTCATATCACCCGGAAACCTCTCCAAACCAGCCTGAAGAGTTTTCCTCTGTGACACTCGTGATATACATTTCCCACGAGGCAAAGTTGGGGGTTGCTGGAGAACAGACATTGCAGCAGGACTTGGGCTCAGGGGTGTTTGGGCCACTTCCTCACGCAGCCCCCCAGGGGCTTCAGGACCTGAGGGGGCCTGACTTCATATCAACCTCCTCTACTTGAGGACAGAGAGCTACTGCGCATGCCCACCCATGACCCGGTTGCTCAGGCCTTGCCTGGTCCCCATAGGTGGCTCCAGGCCAAGTGGACTTAGGGGCTCACAGTTATAATACAGCCTCCACTGGGGCTCAGTAGCTGCAAAAGTCTTCCTCAAACGAAGCTCTCTGTTGACACAGATGAATGACAACTGCTAGGCCTCCCCTCTCTTTCAGTTCCAGGGACACCAGGATCATCGGCCAACACCAACGCTCTGTCACATGATCCGATACTCCGTTGGTCCCGTGGGACTTTGTGGACCACACCCACCTCCACATTGGTGGTAAAACAGAACTACTTGTCTCCTGCCAAACCAAGGATCCCGTCACACACAGTCTTGGTACCAGTGGCAGCACTTGGGTAAAGGTCAGTCCTGGAAGAGAGAGACCTGAGAATAGCCATCATCTGGCTTTCAGGTGAACAGAGAAGATGAGACACAGGTAGAAGGTTGTGGGGACTCTCCGCTCTGTCCCAGAACCAGGAGCGTCCCCTAGGCTGCCCCACCGTCTAGATGGAAACTCGAAGGCTGGGGCTGTGTCTTGTCCAAACTGATCTGCAAGAAGGATTATCAGCCAGAACAAAGTGGATCTGAAAGAACTTTGGGTGGGTGGGTGTGGTCCTGTCTCTGACTTTGGAGCAGTAGCCACCTCTGCCCTTGTTTGGCTTTGGACTGTGGGAACCCATGATTGGGTTAACAAATTGTAATAGACCCCACCCACTTGTCATCTTTAAGAGGAACAAATGTGCTTAGTAACTGCTTTGCTAGCAGATGCCTCTGCATCCACACTGCTGTCTCCTTGCCATAAAAAGCAGAGACAATGCCTTGCTTGCATAGTGAGGTTTTATATAGCACTCTGCTCATTGCAAAGCAATGACCCAGGCTCTCAGGTATAAACGCTGGGCATGCTTCCTGCTGTTTAGCTAGTCTATTATCCCCAAGACAAGAACTGGCAGGTCTGGTGGTCTGCTTTGTAAGTAGCATCTTATATCTAAAGAATGTACTTTGTTCTGTTTTCCCCATGACTTCCCTAAAGATAAACTAAGCCTTTGTACTCATTGTGGATTCTACAAACTCTATCCCATCCTGTCTTTCCCTAAGTTCCTGCATTGCATCACACAACCGTCAGTGATTTTTTCTCGGATGGTACACAATAAATGTGAGGGCATTTGAGAGGCTCGTGAACTAGGTCGCCCACTCCCTCTCACAATCTTGACTATCCACAGTGTCTCAAGTAGTTCGTTCCGTCTGGGTGGGACTTCTCCTGGACATAACCCATGTTGGACCATCAGCCAGCACCACAAAGAGTCAGCCCCTGAGTCCTGTATCCCCTAAGGCCAAGCCCAGAACCACACACATGACCTCTCATGACCCCAGAGATCTGCACAGTGATGGTTCTGGGGTCCAGCCGTCTCCCTCTGAAAATAAGCCTGCTCATATTTTCATAGTGAGTTGGAGTCCCTCGTGCCTGGTCTGAGGCAGGCAGGGGCCGTGCAGAAAGGAGCATGTCCTCCTCCGAGGCCTGCCATCCCTGCTGGGGGAGTCACACCTGAGCAGTGGTTCTGAATCTGCACCTGGACAGAGGATGACCTGAGCCTCCAAAAATGTGTATAATAGCCACCAGGGGGGCAGCAGAGTCATACAGCAAATTCACCTGGAAAGAGCATGTCCTGTGCATCAGGGGACCCACATGCAGGAGGGTATGTAGCCAACACCTCACACTCGAGGACAGGTGTCCTTCTACAGTGTCACCTTCACTCTCAAATATACATTTTCTGGCTCCGAGTGTCCCAGTCCTGCTCCTGCAGAAGGTACCTATTTCCTGGCCCCACCCCCACGTCCACCCCATGCATACCCTGCTGAAAAGCCATCACTGTCCACAAACGCCCGTCCTCCTAGTGATCACAAGTCCCTTCCCTCCCAAGCGCTTGGAGCCCCGGTCTTCCAGACACAGCTGCTCCTGCTCCCTGGGAGCTTCCCCATGGTCCCCCACCTGTCCTTCCACTCACCCCTCACAGAGAAGAGGGAGGGGACCAGATTTCCTCACTTCCCGATTCCCTGGGCCTGACACACAGCAGTCACTCAACAAACTCTTCCGGACTCACATCATAATTATGTTTATGACAATTATTTTCCGCAGCAACGGAAGGCATATTAATTGTGGTAAACATTCCCTGGCAGAGCTATTAAACCCTGAGCCCCCTCTCAGTCACCAACAAAGCAAACAGTAATTTCAGCACCTGGTCACTTCCTGACCCGGATGCAAAATGGGGACATTGAGGACAGCATGCAGCCTGCCCAAGCAGCTCACAGCCAAGGGCAGACACAGACCACGACGGCTCTGGCACATGCCACGTGCTTTGTCAAAGCATGAATTTTACTCCCTCTCAAGCCCAGGAGCTGTGATCAGGGGTAGGACCCTGCACCTGTCAGCCTCACAGTGTCACCTACAGATGGATTGAAATAGAACAGATTCATCTCTGGACTCTCAGTGGCCGTGCCATCCAGGAGTGAGGCCAAGACACAGCATAGGGTGGACATGTCCCCAGACTCTGGGACCAGCAGGCAGAGGAGGAGCCCCTGGGCTGAGGGCACAGTCTCAGGGCCTGCCCCTCCCTCTCTGGGTGCCTGGGGGCTGAGCCCTTCTCTGAAATCACAGAGACCATCAGGCTGCCCCCTGGATGATGGCTGGTTTGCACACCCAGCAGCTCTCTCTCCAGCAAGGGGATAAGAGAGGCCTGGGTGGAGACCTGCCCAGCTTCGCCCTTGGGTAGCAGAATCAGGGCACCTCCACCATGGCCTAGATGTCTCTACTACTCAGCCTGCTGCCTCACTGGACAAGTGCTGCCCCCAGGATCTCATCCACATTCGCCCAGGCCTGGGGTCAAGCCTGGCTCTGACTGAGCCCAGAAAGGCGTTGCAGGTGGGGGCAGGAGGCTGGTGGTCCTGCTGCAGGATGAGGGGATGGAAGGGATGACATCCCACACTGTGCTCAGTGCTGTGTGTGCCCTGAGGGGCTGCACCTGCCAGAGGAAGGGGGCAGGTTTCTCATTTGCACAGGGGCTCCATCCACCAGCCAAGCCCATGGGTCACTGGGGGTGAGACTGATGGAAGGGGCATCTGGGTTCCAAGAGAATCCCTGGGGATTAATGCAGGTCAGCTGCTGGGTTCCCCTAGGAAAAGTTCCTTCATTATTCCAGCCCAGGTATCCTTTCTCTCCTGCAGACTCTGTGGCCTCCTACGAACTGACATAATCACCCTCAGTGTCAGTGAACCTGGGACAGATGGCCAAGATCACTTGTGGAGGGGACAACATTGGCAGTAAAAGTGCTCCCTGGTGCCAGCAGAAGCCAGGCCAGGCCCCTGTGCTCGTCATCTGCGGTGATAACAGCAGGCCCTCAGGGATCCCGGAATGGTTCTCTGGCTCCAACTCAAAGAACACTGCCACCCTGACCATCAGCGGGGCCCAGGCCAAGGACGAGGCCAACTACTACTGTCAGGTGTGGGACCGCAGTAGTCCTAATGCTCAGTGACACAGGTAGATGGGGAAGTGGGACACAAACCTCCCTGCCTGGCCTGGGACTCACCCCCAGTCCCCTCTGAGTAGTGGGAGGTAATGCTGAGACCCGGGCATCCTCTAGGGTCCTGGCCCTGCTCACCCAGGGCTGAAGACTCTGTCCTTCAGGGCCTTGGTTTGTCCTGACGAAAAGGGAGAAGGTAGCTCTTCTGGGCTTCAAAGACTGAGGTCAGGTTTCGAAAGAAAAGGAAAGGTTTAGGAGCCACGATGTGTGACACTGGCCCCGGATGCGACCACGTGTCTGCTGGTGAAGGGGGCTGTGACAGACGCCAGGGTTCTGGGGGAATCCCTCTCCTCCAGGGGGAGCCCACAGAATGAGGCCTGGGGCGAGGTCCTGTGCTTTCTGGGATGAAGGGTCCCCACCTCCTGGGGACTGCCTAAGGTGTGGAGAGGGCTGAGCCCTGGGCCCCAAACCCAGGGCCCTCCACCCCTGAGATGTGGCAGAAACTGCAGCGACAGTGCGGTCCCCACATGGGCTCCTCCTGCAGACTATCCCCTGGACACATCGTCTTCAAGTTGGACCCTGGTCCAGAACCCCCAAAACTACCATCTGATGGGTATAGACCTTCTGTTTAGGGAGAGAAATCTCCACGTACAGATGGTGACGGCTGCACAACACTGTGAATGTGCTTTAGTGGCACTGAGTGTAAAGCCAAAAACGATCCTATTATGCAGGCTTCTCCAGAGACACACAGCCAGTAGGGTACAGAGATGGATTAGGAGGAACTGGCCATCAAGGTTATGGAGGCTGAGAAGTCCCAAGAGGCACCGTCCACAGGTGAACCCCCGAGAGCCCGTGTGTGATTCTGCCCTAAGGCCTCAGATCCAGGGAGGCTGATGTGCTTCTCATCAAGGGCAGGAGGGCGACGTCCCAGCGCCCGCCTGGGAGGAGGGGGTCCTGCATCCTCTGCCCTTTGCTCTTGCCAGGCCCCCAGGGATGGGATGCAGCCCACCCACACAGGAAGTGCTGCCTGCTTCTCTGAGCCCCTGGGTCCAAAGGCTAATGCTCTCATGTAACACCCCAACACCAACCAAAATGAGTACCAGTGGGACGTACTTGCCCAGCAGTGGACACACGAAGTGAACCATCATGGTGGTTAGTGGCACATTGCATGGATAGATATTTTACTATATTTATTTAAATTGCTCAGTCTGAAATAAAGTACAGGAAACAATTCTGAAGTCCTTTGACCAACAAAACAGGAGGAGATGTGCAGTGATCACCATTCACCCTCTGCCTGGACACAAATTGGGGGGTTACTGGTGCTCAGTACAGTCTCTGTCTCTCACTCTCCATATTCTTGTATTTCAGATCTAACATCCATGTGTCCAGTTCACAGCCGCCACATCTCCCCGGAAACCCAGAACGTCTGTCACAGCTAACTAACAGTGTTAGTGAAGACGATCCTCAGGCTCCCCCCTCACACGTGGCCAGCACTTCTCTCCGCTCCAGCTTCATCAGCTCAGAGTCCTTGTAACTCAAGGCAGTAGAGCTTCTGCAAAAGGTCCACAGAGAGGAGTGTGCTCGCTGTGCAATATCAGACAATGTCTCTGTATTGTAAGGAATACTCTCAGGGGCCCTTCACAATTGCATGAAAAACCCTAGACAGTAATTACAGTCATGCTAAGAAATCAGAACACTAATAAAGATGACAGAAAGGTTTATTTTTAAAAAGCCGGTCTTAATGTGCATTTGGTAAACCTGCAGGCTTTATAGACACCTGAAGTTTCATCTGTCCCCGTAACAATGTCCGTGAGACACCCGTCACTCCCACCCACTTAGGACAGTGAGGACCAACCAATCCCGCCCAGCAGAGCCAGCAGGATCCAGGCCAGGCCTCTGCGTGGCCAAACCAGCCTCCCACTCCCACAGATTCTCAGCTCTACCCTGGGACACAGCCCTGCTGACCTCCCCCAGCCAGGATGTGGTGGGGACAGCAGTGAGCCCTGGGGACCCAGTGTTGTCACCCAGCCTGGCCCTCATGGCTCCTGTGCCCTGGTTAAGACACAGAGGACCAGGGTCTGACCTCTATACACCATCCTGGGCTCACTTGACTTCTCTCTATTTATCTGGGGACTTCCGCTCTCTGAGCCTCTGCTTTACCAGCTGTTAAGGCTTTGTTCCAAACTAAATTATAAAAAGGCCCCCAAATATATTATTAACTACAGAGATAAGTGGCAAGGATCTCAGCGAGTCATGAGGTCCTGGAGTTCCCTGTCCTCCTTCTGCAGGAGTCCTAGAAAGGGCTTCAGCCATCGGTATGATTTCCAGATGGATTCCCAGTGGAATAAGCCGGAGAGTCCCTGTCTCCTCAAAAACGCAGATGATGCTGAGCTAGAAATTCACTCCCCACGAGCTATGAGAGTGGGGAGATGACATGAAAACAACAGGAAGAGGGATGAGGATGGTGATGGTGACGAGGATGGTGACGAGGATGACGTCTGCGCACAGATGTACTCAAGAAGCAGAAACAGCGTCACACAACTGCCCTCCTGGGGTGGGGATATTATCCATCTTGGTTCCTAAACACAAGGAGCCCTGGGTCCCCAGGGTACCATACACGTTGCTATGGACACTGGCACTTTGCAGACAAGCTGAAGTTCATCTCGCACCCGCCACTCTAATAACAAAACCAAAGTGTCTGGAAGGGCATTTCCACCCCAAGATAAGGTTATGGGAACCGCACCTGCACCCCGTAGGCGCAATCTCTGCTGGGCGGGGCAGGGCTGGGGTCACAGATGGCCCAGATGCAGGGCTGGAATCCCTGCTTCACACCCTCTTGGGTGAGAGGTCTTCGGGGTGACCTGCAGGAAGGGAGCTCCTGGTCTGGCTCTCCTCCTCCAGCAGGGGGCAGCAGAGGCAACAGGAGCATCAGAACTGAGGCTGGGGCCACCCAGTTGGAGCCTGAGTGGGAATCAGCACTGGGGGTCCACTGGGGTCTGAGGGTCAGGCCTGGCAGGAAGTCGGGACTGACCACCTCATCCCCTGACAGCACAAGGACCACGTTGGAGGTTCACATGCACAGTGCCCCCCAGGACACTGAGGGGACAGGGCACAGTGCATCCCTCTTATCTCTCTAGGATCCTGCCAGGCCCACAACCCCGCTGAGCCAACCCAGTAGAATCCACAGGCCGGGGTGCTTGGGACAGTGGTCATGTGGTCAGAGACAGGAAGGGGACTGAGATCAAGGCCCAAGGAGGCCAGGTCTGATTTTCAGACATAAGAAGCCAGGGAGGAGGCTGAGTGAGTTGCCCTGGCTGAAAGATTGGTGACTCCCCTCTCAGTGAGGAGCCCCAGGAAGGCGGTAAATTTGCATAAACTCAAACCCTCCTGCCCCAAAGCTCTGAGGGTATAAGAGGGACCTTGAGGAGCCCTGCCCTGCTGCGGGGTCTCAGAGCAGAGCTCAGGGCACCTCCACCATTGCCTGGACCCCTCTCCTGCTGTCTCTCCTCTCTCTCTGTACAGGTGCTGCCCCCAGGACTCAGACCCTTGGTTACCCAGACATCAGCCGGGCCCTGAATGTCAGCTCAGCACAGGGGATGCTGTGGAGTGTGTGGTCCTAGGGAATGACACCCTGGTCCCCACCCTCACTCTCCTCTCCTATCCTGCAGGTTACGTGGCCTCTTCTGCACTGACTCAGCCCTCCGCAGTGTCCGTGTCCTTGGGACAGATGGCTAGGATCACCTGCCAAGGAGGCAGCTTAGGAAGCAGTTATGCTTTCTGTTACCTGCAGAAAACTGGGATTTCAAAATTGTAGAATAGATAAACAAGATTATACTGCATAGCACAGGGAAATATACACAAAATGTTATGATAACTCACAGAGAAAAAAATGTGACAATGAGTGTGTATATGTCCATGAATGACTGAAAACTTGTGCTGAACACTGGAATTTGACACAACATTGTAAAATGATTATAAATGAATAAATAATGTTTTAAAAAATACTTCTTTAAAAAATAAAATAAAATAAAATAAAATATTTTTTAAAAATTAAAAAAAAAAAAAGGAAGCCAGGCCAGGCCCCTGTGCTGGTCATCTATGATGATAACAGTGGGCACTCAGGGATCCCTGAGTGGTTCTCTGGGTCTGACTCAGGCAACACGGTCACCCTGACCATCAGCGGGACCCAGGTCGAAGTTGAAGCTGACTATTACTGTCAGTCTTATGACAGCAGTGCCAATGACCACAGTGACCCAGGCAGATGGGGAAGTGGGACACAAACCCCCTCATCTCTGTCACCCTCTCTTCCAGCCCCAGGAGTTCTGTAGACAAAGCAGTGACAGATCTGGCTGGGTACCTATAGATCTGAGCTCCCAGGACGTACTCCCCCCCAGCCCTCCCTCCAGGCAGCTCTAAACATGGTGAATCAGACCTGGTCTTAGGGTGGCTGCACAAGGATGTCCTGGTGTCTGGGCTGTGGAACGAGTAGGGCAAAGTGGGCCTGAATGAGAGGACAGATAGAGGGAGACACGGACCCACTGGTAATGGACCCTCGATTTCTGTGTGTCAGTGACTGGCCACTCACCAGCCCAATTCTCCTGGACTGATCCCCAGAATCACCCAGCTCATCTGAGCTCCTGAAGCTTTAGGTTCGAATGACAACCTAGGCCCCTGAGCACATCAAACTAGTGTAGCAGACACTGTGGAGTCTCTCCTTCCGGCTGACACACCTCCCACTGGTGTTGGAGACTCTGCCAGCTCACAGATATGCCCTCACCAGGTTGGGTCGTTGTTGTAGAGATGGGCTCCACCAAGGTCCTGCCCCTTCCCTGCGTGTGACTCTGGTCCAGTGATGCCTGACACCAAGGTTCCAAGTCCTTGCCTCAGTTCAGGATGACATGCAGTGACTCCCACACAAGTCCTCAGCTGTCACCACAATGCAGCTGTGACCAGTGGCCTCCCTTGCTTTCTTCCAGGGAGATCACATTCAACCTCGTGCATGCATTTTTCCGAGTGAATTTCCAAGGATCCCAAAAAGAAATGAATCATCTAGAGGGAAGAGTATCAGAGAGGAGATCTGCACAGAGAGGACTCTGCAGCCTGCAAATAGTCCTAACCTTCTGATGAACTCCCAGAAGGGAGGAATCATCCTGAGGTTGAGGAAGGAGCCACCGAAGATGTTGGAGGAAGTTCCGCAGAATCACAAACACATCAGAAGAGGGCTGCTCCCCAGTCAGAGGGGGAAGCTCCAAATTAAGGCCTCAGGGTGACCAGTCAGAAAAACTCACACCAGTCGTGGAGGTAATCAGCCCCACATGAAAGGCCACCCTGGTTCCACTTAACAAAATGTAGAAGCAAGTGAAGAAAGGATTTGAGTGTCTCCAAGTCACTTTACAGAAACAACCAAAAAACAAAAGAAAAATCAAACATACAGGGAGAAATAAAAAATAACCTGTACCCAGCAAGGAAAATTCACAATACCTGAATCCTACCAAAAATATCCTATAAAGAATCAGGAGAATAAGGGCCATAATAAGTTGAAAAACTAATTAAACGAAGCTTGACCTGGAATTGCCCAGACAGACAAGCAGACAAAAGCAACGTTTATAACTTTATTCCATTTTTTTCTTGAGGTCGAGGAAAGATTGAACATGGTAAGTGGAGACATGAAACATTGAAAAATAATGCAAATTGAACTTCTACAAATGAAACCCACAGCAATTAAGATCAAAATACACCGGGTCAGACTGACAGCACTTAGATGTTGCAAAAGAAAAGATGAGTGAACTTGATGACATAGCAACCGAACCTAAACACTGCAAATCCAAAAACAGAGAAAGTATGACCCCAAAATTGACCAGGGACATCACCCCGTCTCTAACACACCACTCATGCGGACTGAGAGAAAGTCTAATGTTAACCTGTTTCCCACATCATTCAAAGGTCTGGAATCGGACTGAAGCTCGGTTGCTGCGGGCAGGACAGGCAAATTCAAAGACTCAGGTGGACTGAGAAAGACTTAGGAGGCCAGCAGGAGGGACTGAGAGATTCCTCGGGGACAGAGACCCGAGCTCCTGAGGCGACTGGGCACACGGAATTGGGGTGGGGGCTCAGCTCACGCCAGCATGAACCCAGCTTAACTGATTACATGTGAACTGGCTCCAGTTTTGAATTAGGTCCCACCCTCAGGCACTCCCGGTTAGGACTCCAGCTGGTGAGTGTGAGGGGTCCCACACGCGTGTGTGCACTTTGGGGTGGCCGGAAATTTTTCTCAGTGTCAAATGTCACAACCCCAAAACTGTTCCTTCATCATGTTCCTACTCCTGTTCCAATGCCTGTGCTGTGTAGTAAGTATCCGGATAAGGAATAAGGATGTTAACAGTTATAAGAGGAGTGAACATTCGTGAGTGCTTAGTACTTGTCAAGCACCATCAAAGTTCTTTCCATTTACTACCTTCTTGAATCACAAATAATCTGTGAGAAAGCACTCCCTTGACAACCCAGGTCACAGATGGGGAAACTGAGGCGTGCCGGGCTGAGCAGCTTGGTCCAAGTCAGAACAAGAATGTGGCAGCCCGGCAGCACACCAAGTTCTCTGCAGCCCGGAACCCCCGGTCTTCAGCACCTTCCTGCGGCCTCTCACTGTGCTTTCAGCTGAGACATGACATTTTCTAACGTGCAGGAAAGTCCTCTCTCCTATTTCAAACACAAGTGACCGATATTGTGACTTTGCTGTGCTGCCCTGTTCAATAGAAACAAAATTTGAAGCCCATCTGTCATTTAAAATTTTTTTCAATAGACTCTTTAAAAAAATTAAGAGACGTAGATGCAAGTAGTTTCCATGATAGATTTGCCTTAACTCTATGTGTTGAAAATATAATTTTCAATATGAATTAAATGTACAAATATTGAAACATTCTACACTACACTGTCCTAAATCTTTGGCACCTGCTGGGTATTTCAGATCGACAGCCTATCTCTACTGGGTCCATCAGCACTGCATGATGAGAGGCCACCTTGATTGTGGCCACCATATTGGACAGAGCAGGTGAGCTGAATGAGGTTTCCTTGGGTAACTGTGCCTTCAACATATAGTCCCCACCACCAGGAGGCGACAGCGGGTCCCAAACACAAAGGCCTCATTGGGGAGAAACTGCTGCTCCACTTTCCACCCAAGTCAGTGTCACTGAGGCCACCCAGAAATGAAGGGACTTATGTGTCCAGAAGGCTTCCTTCTGTAACAAAAAATAATAAATGCAATCTGACAGATCCAGCTGAGCTATCAAGCACAGTTTTATTATAATGCAAAATGAATAACAATAGTGTGTACATTTTTAAATAAATATTGCTACAAGCATCGCTCTCAGGGGGAAGTTGGCTTCCAAAAACCCCATGACAAGTTATAGTTTGTGCAGAGATCTAGACGCCAAAGTGGACCATAAGGAATATTTTATTGATGTGGGATACAGAAGAGAGGGTTGGGACAGGAGGGGCTCAGGGGCCTGAGATGGGGGAGGCAGGGAGTTTGGGGGGACAGGGCGAGGAGGGTAATGAAAGGTCAGGCTCTGAAGTCAGTCCCCTGGGTGGAATCTTCACGCACTCATCGCTGTCGGGGGACCCTGGGAACATGGTTGAACCTCCCAATGAAGGTCCCTTCTGATTAGACTGGGGAGAGGTGTGCCTTCAGCAGAGGGCGCTGCTGAGTTATTATGATGCCAGGTGAGGTGGTACAGGAAAACTCACCAAGGGTCTGGCACCTAATGGCACCTCCAAAGCAGTCATTCTGCTGAAGTAGAGACACGTGTAGGATGGGATCCATCCTGGGAGCATCCGGGGCATGCTAGGTTCTGCTCTGGGGACCCACAGAGGTCCAAGTCCCCTGGGCAAGGTCCAGTGCAAGGGGCATGACTGATGTTTCCTTGAAGACTTTTCTCTTGGGGAGAATAACTCTCACTCTGAAACCCTGACTTGGCACTTCCAACCTCATGGAATTACCAAAGAGAGGTCCCTGGGCTCAGGGCTGAGACAAGAGCAGAGCCACAGGACAGGGAGTAGGGAATAGATTTGAATTCAGTGCTCCTCTCTTCGCGAGCTGTGGTTGGGAGAGGAGAGGATAAAACAGGGGCTTGGAGAAGTTGTTCAGCTGGGCATCCTCAGGGCAGAGCTCACACAGTCCCTGCCCACCATGGCCTGGGCTCCCTCCTACCTCCTGCCCCTCCTTTTCTCCACAGTCAGAGTGGCCCAGGGCCCTCGGGGGCCTCCCAAGCCCTCCCCACAAGCCGGGTCCTGAGGGTCACCTGTCCAGTCCCAGTGCAGTCAGCCTCATCCCTGCATCTCTGTTCGCAGGTCTCTGTGCTGCGCCTGTGCTGACCCAGCCCCCGTCGGCCTCTGCCTCCCTGGGAACGGCGGTCAGGCTCCCCTGCACCCTGAGCAGTGAGCACAGCACACACTACATTCAGTGGTTTCGGCAGAGATCAGGGCAGACCCCTTCATTCCTGATGAAGGTGACCAGTGATGGAACAGTCACCAAGGGGGATGGGCTTCCCGGTCGCTTCTCAGGCTCCAGCTCCGGGGCTGACCGCTACCTGACCGTCTCCAACATCCAGTCCGAGGACAAGGCTAACTATTACTGTGGAATCAACTATAAAAGTGATGACAAATTCGGGTAATCCACAGTGACACAGAAAATGGGGAAATGAGACCAAAACCTCCTTCCCCGTACCCTCTGCCTCATGGGGACCAGGGTGGGCTGCTCCCTGTCCCATCTGCCCAGGGCCCTGAATTTTGGGCCTCCTCCTTGCAAACCCATCACCCTCACCCACTCCGCAAGGCACACCTTGGGAGAGTCAGGCACAGATTAAACTTTAGGTGATTTTGTCAATACAACATTCTGTTTCCTACTCCACAAGCCTGTGGGAATGATGCTGGTAGAGACTACACAGGCCTAGGGGCACATGACCTTAGGTGAGGGGGCTGGGCTGAGATGACCCCAATCACAAGAGCCATCAGGCCCTATGCTCCAACTGTAGGATCTCTCAGGGAAGGAACATGGATCTTGGGATTTAGAGGTGACAATGAATGTCTGACCATCATGTGTCTCAACTCCGGTGCCCATGGAGAAGGGAGGGAGTCCTGTCATGACTGGAGGCTCAGCAGGAAGCATGTGGCCTCAGGGCAGGGAGGACAGGAGACTTCACCCTCAGGTGGGAACAGAGCTGTGTCCTATGAAGAGTCAGGGCATGTTGGGGGATCTGTGCAGGACAGACCTGGACCAGGCTGGGCTTCCCCAACTGGGGCAGATTCTCAGCTTGAGGTGTCAAGAATGGCTCCACATCTGCCCACAGGACATTCCGAGGACTGGTCAGGACCACGTGCCCCGGGACATCACTGGGGAGGGAAACAAGGGACGCTGATGTGGAGAATATGGTCGCCCCACCCCAAGTCTCAGCCTGGGGTGACGCAATCAAAAGCATTTGCAAGGGACATGTGTGGATGTGAGGTTCCTACGCAACATTCCTGGAGTTTGAAAAACAAGCACATTTCATGCACCCAGACCACTGAGTCCATGGGGAGTATCTGTGTTGACCAATAACTCTGATCCTGGGCCCTGACCTGACCAGGATCGGGTGGGATTTCACGGCTGGATCCTGAACCTCAGCAGGGCCCACAGTTATGGAAGAAATAGGGAGAGTCTGGGGGCTGCCTGTGGCATGGATGAGGCCAAGGGTGCAGGAGGGGACGGGTGGTGGGTCTCCCTGGGATGGATGGTCAGGGAGGAGATGGTAGCAGGACTACAGAGGATCATGGGGCTCAGTCCAGCAGGGACATCTGTCACCCAAGACTGGCTGCCCTCTAAGGAGACACAGGTCCATCAGGTAACAAACCCACTGCCATGCGAGTCCCAGCACCTCCACACCCCTGGTGTCTGTGCTGCTAAGAACCGTAAGTAAGTCTGAAGGAGTCTCTGAAAGACACAGGGACAGACTGTAGGGAGTGAGGACACGGATGGAAAAGAGAGTCCAATGAAGATTATTCCCTCTGTGCTTAGATGGAGAGCAGCCAGGGAGGGGGCTGCCAGCAAAGAGCCTTGGCCAGAGAGGGACGGCCAGGGTGGGCTAGGTGGGAGAGCCTTGGAGACCATGGTCCATCTCTGCCCACACCTGCTCCCTCCCTCCCTCCCTGTTCTGGGGAGAGCGTCCTCAGCTTTCTCTGGACTTGCTGTTCACAATCTCTAAGTGAGACTTTGCCCTTGGGAATCATCTTCCACTGTTTCTTTTTTCTTTTTTAAGTTATAATTTACATACACTAAAAATCACAAATTTTAGATACTTTTTGAGTATTTATAAATGCATATAAAGATGTAAGCATCCCACCACCACAACAGACAGCAGCTCAGTCATTCCCATAACTTCCCCAGGCGCCTATGGATACGGCCATTCTTCAAGCCCCTCCTCTGGGACCACTGGTCTCCTGTCTGTCCCCATACTTGGGTCCTGGTCAGAGCGTCAGAGAAATGCAATCACCCGTGGCCGCCCTTTGATTCTGGCTTCTTTCACACAGTGTGATGCACCTGAGATCCGTCTGTGTTGTTTTACGTGCTAATCGCCCACTGCCTGCCCCTTACTGTGTAAGTTCCACAGCATGGATGCATCACAGTTTGCTTATCCTCCACCGGTTGTAAAATTAGGGTTGGATCGAGAGTCCACACTTTGACAATTTCACATAAAGCCTTTATAACACCTCTTATAGGTACTTTGTGGGTGTAAGTTTTTATTTCACTCAGGGAAACACCTGGGAATGGAATTGATGGCTCCTACGGCAGGTACAGGAGCGCCTGTCTAAGACTCTGGCAAACTATTATCCAGCGTGGGTGCCCGACGTTGCTTTCTGTGATCCTCAGCCACTGAGGAGAGTTCCCCTTGCTGCCCACCCCCTGAGCTCTGGGCATATTAGGTTGTTACCAAAGTCATTCTCATGCACATCAAGTGGCATCGCATGTTTTTAATTTTCTTTAGTGACTTACACTGGTGAACATAATTTAAGGGCTTATTTGTCAACTTCATATCTTGTTGGTCAAGTGTTTGATCAAACCATTGCCCAAAGTTCAATCTCAGAGTTTCCCAGTATTATGTGTACTAATTTGTGAGTGTGTATGTGTGTGTGTGTGTTGAGTCCTGTGTGATATTATCATGTATGTAGGTTCACATCTAGCAGAGAGGTCAAGAAATAACTCAGTTCCACTACCTCAAGGACCCTCGAGTTTTACCTTAATAACAATACCGACTTCCTCTCTCCCGTGCCCCCTCCCTGCCCCTAACCCTTGCAACCACTACCTAGTTCTTCATTCCTAATTTTGGTCAGAAGTTCTACAAAGAAATAAGAATTAGACTCAGAGAATGAAGGCTTTTGGAATTGGCATCTTTCACTCCACATAACCCCCTGCAGATTTCTCAAAACTGCCGTGTGCTCTAAGACTCCCTCCTTCTCAGGCTGAGTCCTGTTCAGATATTCAGGTACAGCGGCTGGGACCCAGCCTCCCTCTGCAGGACATCGGATCAGTCTCCCTTGGGGGCTACTGTGTGGAAGTTACTCTGAACAGCCGTACACAGGGCTCAGTGGGAACAGTAGCTCTCACTTCTTGAACTGAAGTGACAGGAGAGCAGTTGCTGGATCATTGGGACCCAACTGCAGTTTACGATTTGAAGACGCTTCCACTGTTCCCAAACAACTGGTCCAGTTCACATCCTAGCAGCGTCGCAGGAGGAACCCGGTTGTCCATGGCCCTGCAGTGTCCGGGCTGTCACCACGTTTCACTTTACTCATGCTGATGGATGTACAGTTGTTCCGCACGCTGCTGCGCCGGCATTACTCTCACGTCAACTGATACCCATCTTTCCATGAGCTGTTTCCCGTCTCTGCGTCCTCTACCATGAAATACTTGCTCTTAACCTTTGCTCATTCTTTAAACAGACTCTGTCAGTTAATTCTTACCATTTAGTTTTGAGAATAATCTAAACACCAGCTCTGTGTTGGATATGTGGTTTGCAAAGTTTTCTATGTGTCTATTACTTATTTATTTTATCCTCATTAAAAATATTTCTAACCCAAAAGATTCTAGTTTTGGTGAGATTCAACTTCTCAAACTATCCTTTTACAAACACTGCTTCTGGTGTCATGAAAGGATTCCTGAATCACCCCACATCCTGGCGATCTTCTTCTGTGGATTTCTCTAAAACAGGCACCATGACATAAACAACCCAAATGTGCCTCAGAAGAAAAAAGATCAACTTCACTGTGTCCAATGTTGGAATAATGGCCTCTCACAGCAGCATGGTGACCTCTGTCCCCACAGCACCTGCTATGAGCACTGCCAAGCCCATCCTGTGATGCCCGCAGCACGAGACAGGATGACGGTGTCACCCAGTCCCAGAGGGCAAGCCCAGGCCCAGACTGAGGTGTGCCTCTCTCTGCTGGGGGCAGGGGGCAGCACTTCCTCACTCAGCACCAGAGACACTTCTGGGACCTGGGCCCGGGCCTGGGACTGGGGCCTCTAGTGACATCCTCCATTGAGCCCAAATGCTCTCTGCTCAGCAGGGAGATGATCACCAGGGCGACAGGGCCAGGAAGTAGATTTGCATAAGGATGTCCCTTCTGAGGATAAGAGAGTCCTTGAGACCCCACCCACAGCTGTGGGCTCAGAGGCAGAGCTCAGGGCACCTCCACCATGGCCTGGAACCCACTCCTGCTCCCGCTCCTTTCTCTCTGCACAGGTCCTGCCCCCAGGGCTCAGCCCCCAGGGTACCCAGGGATCAGCTGGGCACTCAACATCAGCTCAGCAATGGGATGCTGAAGGGTGCATGGTCCTAAGGAATGAGACCCTGGTCCTCACCATCACTCTCCTCTCCTCTCCTGCAGGTTATGTGGCCTCTTCTGCACTGACTCAGCCCGCTGCAGTGTCCGTGTCCTTGGGAGAGACGGCCAGGATCACCTGCCAAGGAGGCAACTTTGGAAGCTATTATGCTAGCTGGTACCAGCAGAAGCCAGGGCAGGCACCTGTGCTGGTCATCTATGCAAATAGTAATAGGCCCTCAGGGATCCCTGAGCGGTTCTCTGGCTCCAGCTCTGGGGGCACAGCCACCCTGACCATCAGCGGGGCACAGGCCGAGGACGAGGCCGACTATTACTGTCAGTCATATGACAGCAGTGCTAATGCTCACAGTGACACAGGCAGATGGGGAAGTGGGACAAAAACCCCCTCCATCTGTGTCACCCTCTCCTCCAGCCCCAGGAGGTCTGTGGACAAAGCATTGACAGGTCTGGCCCTGTTCCCCCAGGTCTGAGTCTCCCAGGCTGCCCTCAACTTGCCCTCCAAGCAGCTCTGCACACGGTGGATCAGGGGTGAAACATGGCCTGGCTGGGCCAGTGTGTCCTGGGGTTGGCTGAACAGGATAAGAAAAGGGGACAGAGGTTCCAAATGGAAGAACAAACAGAGAGACACATCTTACCAGGGTAATTACCTCGGAATTTCCTTAAGTGGTCACCGGATTACCCAGCATTCGACCCCAGAATCTGTCCGCTCATCTGAGCCGTTGAACAGCCAGCGCGTTTCACGCACACCTGGACCTCTGAGTCCACGTTGATTAGCTGGGTTTAACAGTAACCCTGATCCTTTGCCCTGACTTGACTGGGATCGTGTTTGATTTCAGGGCTGGATCCTGAATCTCAGCAGGGCCCCCAGTGATGGGGGCTGACAGAGAGAGTCCAGGAGCTGCCTGTGGTCTGGTTGGGTCCATGGAGGCAGGAGGGGAAGGGTCACTGGTCTCCCGGGAAGGATGGATGTGGGACGGGAGCAGGAGTAGAAAGGATCCTAGGGTTCAGTCCAGCAGGGACCTCTGTCACCCGAGACTGACTGGACTCTCAGGGAACACAGGACCATCCCATCCCTTCCCCCACTCCAGGAAAGGGTTGTTCTTTCCAAGGGTTTGCAGTGACTTTGTCCCAAACATGCCCCTGCAGATCCTCTCATGGGGCATGTCCTGCCCCCTTACACTGGAGGGAAGGAACCAGGAAAACTGCGTGGAATAAACCCACCACCATGATGGTCCCACCACCTACACACCCCGAGGACATGTGATGTACAGACTGGAAGAAAGTCTGCAGAAGAGTATGATGGATAGACAAAGGGACAGAGTGCAGGGAATGGGACACTGATGGAAAATGGGACCAGTGAAGGCTGTTCCATCTGTGCTTAGATAGTGACCAGCCAGGGAGGGGACAGCCTGTACAGAGGCTTGGCCACAGAGGATGGCTAGAGTGGGCTGGCGAGGACAGCCTCGAAGCCATGGTCCCTCTCTGCCCACACCTGCTCCCTCCCTCCCTGTTCTGGGGAGAGTGTCCTCTGCTTTCTCAAGACTTGTTCACAGTCTCTAAGTGAGACTTTGCTCCTTGGAATCTTCTTCCACTTTTTCTTCTTTTCTAAGTTATAATTTACATACACTGAAAAATCACAACATTTAGAAACATTTTGTGAGTATTTATAAATGCATATAGAGATGTAAGTGTCCCGCCACCTCAGCAGACAGCAGCTCAGTCATTCCCATAGCTGCCCCAGGTGCTTTTGGGGGCGGCCCTTCCTCCAGCCCCGCCTCTAGGACTGCTGGTCTGCTGTCTGTCTCTCCAGTTGGGTCTTCAGTGTGTGTGTGTGTGAGGGTTATCACCCTGACATAAAATCTTTTTCCTCCACTGTTACCTTTAAGGTTGAAGTAAAATTATGGCTGCGTGTCTCTCAGACCTGGCTCTGAGTATTTGGCTGTATCTCTTGCCATGGTCCCGGGACCTCATTCGCTTCAGCACCCCTTTCCTGCCAAGTCACTGTCATCCTGAAACCTTTCTCAAGCACATAGGACTGTCTCTGGCCTGGAGCTGACTTGGGACGCCAGGGTACAGCATCTAGGACCTGCCCCAGGAGCTCTCGGCAGAGGCAGAACACGGCAGCTTCTTAATGCCTCCGCAAAGGCCAGTTGCACTTGGCAAGGCAGGATTTTGAGTCAGACTCTGATGCTCACGTGTGACCAAGGTCTGGACACCACAATGGTCTCAGCCCCATGTGGTGACCTCCATAGTTCAGCTTCAGAAAACACACACAGACCCCACCTCTGGGCTCTCAGCTTAGGGTGATATCCCCAGACTCTGGGACCAGCAGGTGGGGCTGAGCCCCTGGGCTGAGGGCACAGTACAGGGCCCACCCCTCCTTTCTGGGTCCTTCGGGGCTGAGCCCTTCTCTGATACCACAGAGCCCCTCAGGCCTCCCCCTTGGGTGCTGGCTGGTTTGCATAACCAGCAGCTCTCTCTCCAGCGAGGGGATAAGAGAGGCCTGGGAGGAGACCTGACCTTCTCGGCCTCAGGGAGCAGAATTGTGGTGCCTCCACCATTGCCTGGACATCCCTCCTCCTAGGCCTCCTGGCTCACTGCACAGGTGCTGTCCCCAGGGTCACACCCAACTCACCCAGGGCTCAGGGACAAGCCTAGCCCAGAGTGAGCTCAGCAGGGAGCTGCTGATGAGGGCAGGAGGCTGGTGGCCCTGCTGCAGGATGAGGGGCTGGAAGAGCTGATGTCCCTCACTGTGCTCAGTGCTGTGTGAGCCCTGAGGGGCTTCACCTGCCAGAGGAAGGGGGGGTTGTCATTTGTTCAGAATCTCCATCCTTCAGCCTGTTCATGGGTCACTGGGGCTGAGATTCAAGGCACCGGGAGTTCTGTGGACCCATGGAGTATCTAGAGTTCAGTTCAGTCAGGCAGGAAGAGGATCTGCTGAGAGTGAGCCCTTCGTATAACAGCTCATCTCTCCTTTTCTCTCCTGCAGGCCCGTGGTCTCCTATGACCTGACTCAGTAACACTCAGTGTCCGTGGCCCCGGACAGATGGCCAGGATCAATTGTGGAGGACACAACATTGGAAGTAAAAGTGCTCAGTGGTACCAGTAGAAGTAGTGGTACCACTAGGCCCCTGTGCTGGTCATCTACAGAGATAGCAAATGGCCCTCAGGGATCCCGGACCAGTTCTCAGGCTCCAACTTGGGGAACATGGCCACCCTGATCATCAGTGGGGTCTGGGCCAAGGACGACACTGACTATTACTGTGCAGTAGGTGATGGCAGTTGGAGCAGCTGGCAGTGATTCACAATAACACAGGCAGATGGCGAAGGGGGACACAACCCTCCCTGCCTGGCCTGGCTCTCACTCCACCCACCTCTGAGCAGCAGGAGGTCAGGGCTCAGGGTTGAGCCTCCTCTGACCTCTCAGGGCCTATGTTCATCCTGCTGAGAAATGGCGGGGGTGGATTCTGTCTTGAGTCACAGACACTGATGTCAGCAGCTGGCAGCCAGAGGTTCCCTCTTGCTAGCTGAGTCCCAGGACAGCCGTGTCCCCTCTCAGGGCTCAGCTCCTCCACTGGTTTCTGTCAGGAGTAGTGGGAAGATTCCAGATGTGGGAAGGAAAGCGCTCGGCTCCTGCTGGCCCCGACTCCCGGCGGTCATTCTGGTTACTAGTGTCGGATGGTCCCGCACTGGGACCCGGGGCTGCCACTCCCGGGATGAGGAAGGGGTGACTCCTTTACACATACTCATCAGAGGCTGAGATCTCATCATGAGTTGAGAGCCACGCTTCTTGAAACTTCTTCTCTAACATTCATCTTCCCTTCATCTTCTTAAACTTCATTTTCATTTCATCCCACATCCCTTACTAAATCCAGTCTGCTCATACATTTTTATACCCAGAAGTCTCATTCATTATCCTGTCACACATCTCGGTCCTAATTGTATACATTCATTAAAAAATGGTAAATTTCTTTATTTCCCATAATTTTAAGTGCTACAAGGCATCATTCTCATTGAGTTAGCATCATAATTAATAGTAGCAAGGTCTGATCACAAGAACTGAAATGGATTGAAATTTTCACAAATAATTACACACTCGTGTTGATCCGTGGCTGCATCGCTCGGTATAACTCACCTGTAGAATGAGGAGGGTCCAGCATCAGTTCTTCTCTGGCTTTTGTTTCAATGTGAAACTCAGAGAAACTTTTGTCTCAGAAATAGGAGTTTTGTAAGACACTGACCCCCTGATGTGAACCCCTTCCCAGTTCTATGTCAAAAGCCTTCACAGTTGATGGTCAAAAATTATTTCTTTAGATGATTTGCCACAGACAGCGCCATTTTATACTCTCACTTTTGTGGAAAGCAAATGATTGGACACCACCTGACTTTGAGAGGATTTGCACAGGGGACACTTCGAGGCACCCAAAGAGCCCTCTGGCAGGAGGGCAGAGGCAGACAGCACTGCCTGGGAGGCCAGCTCCCTGATGAAAACAGCCACCTGCCCTGTGTGCTGAGCCACTGCCCTATGATGCCTGATCCACGTGTCAGTCCCAAGGCCCAGCCTCTCAGCCCACCTGGGAGAGCTCAGAAGGACATCTGAGCCCCCATGGGGTGGCTGAGGGAAGCCTGTACTGTGGCTGGATCTCAAGTGGCCAGCCCGCTCCCAGCCCATCTCTCCCATGGGTGCTGGTCACCAGCACGCTCCCCAGCAAACCTGCCACAAGCCAGTTGCACCATAGAATCATGTCTTCAGAGAACCTCCTGCAGAGGGGTGTCCCCCAGCTGTTGGCCATCTACTCCCTCAGTATCAGGGATAAACACCAAAAAGGCTTGAGCAGAACTTACTAGTTGAATCTGTTACTTCTTCACTTAAGAGGCCCCTTTTTGTAAGATATTAAATTTAAAAGGTTGGGGAAATTTTAAATATCTGTCCATCTTTGTGACTCTGCCAACACAATATCTTTTGAGAAAAATGCTTTCATCTCACAGGAGGAGCCACTGGGGCGTGTGAGATGGAGAGCCCATGGGGGGAGGTGGGAGGGCTGACCACTAGGAGGCAGGGGGCGCCCTCTGACATGGAGCAGGGCAGAAGTGACTGGACTTGACACACCTCTCTGCTCGGGGTGGGTAGGGGTGGGCGGAGCAGGGCATAGAGGAGCAAGGTGCCCTGAGCAGGGAGTTCACCGAGCAGGACAGCTGGTCTGGGTCATTTCTGGCTCAGCCTGAATCCAGCCATAGGACGTTCTCAGTCCAGGAGAGGGTGGGGCAGCCCTCAGCTTCCACTATGGGGGCGAATATCTGGAATCACTGAGCTTACGGACAGCCATTTGTCTCCCCAAGACCTGGGGCTGTCCCAGGGGAAACATAGCTTCTGGGCCTTAGGCAGTGGGAGGGAGGAGGGACCCCGCCCAGCCCACAAGGCGTGAGGATCCCGGGCCTGAGGCTGGAGTGGGCCAAGCACTACAGTGAGGAGAAAAATGGACTGGGTCAGGGGCTCCCCCGTACCCTCCATGATGTCTGCTACATCGCACACACCCTGTTACTTTTCAGTACCCGGCCCATTTCCAAGCCAGGGATCTGAGTGTGTTGTGAAGTCCAGGCCTCAGCTCGGGGCCTGGCAGCCTGGGGTTCTTCCAAAGCTGCTCCATGAGTTTGGTCAGACCACGATCACCACCATCAGTTTCAGGTCTTCCCCCTCACCTCCATCAGTGTCCAGAGCTGGGGAGGGTCTGGGATTTCATCCTGCCTACAGGATAACGGCCGGCGTGTTTTGCTCCAGAGGGAGACACTGCATCTACTTTCCAGTGTTGTTCTTTAACACAAACATCCTTAAGAAGATGGTCCAAACAGTGGTGACCCGTTCCTTTGCTTGTGAGACCCGTAGACAGTGGTCCTCATCCCCGTGAGAGAAATGAAGTCCCGGCTGTTGGCCTGTGACTGTGTGCCATGAAAGGGACTGGGCTGATTTCCACCAGGTGTAGCAAGAGAGTCAAACACACGGGCCAGATGACTCTTAAAGGGACCTCCCAGGAAAGCCATTTTCGAAGGCCCGGGGTAGGGGTCCTCTTTCACAGTTGCTGAAACAAAAACCAGGAGGGCTGCACCGCTGGACTCCAGTGCACATATAAGAGCTCCTGGGGACAAAAAGCAACTGGAAAGCGAGAGGGCAGGTGCTGGCCATGACAAGCTGGAACGTGCAGCCTGCAGCCCTGAGTCCTTCCTACCCCAGCACTGTGACAGCACCAGGACCCAGACAGAGGCCACAACCTGAAAGAATGCCCTGGAGATGTGGGAGGGACTGGCCTCTTGACAGTGTCACATTGAGAATGTTCAGAATCTGCTTGAACATCAGTGTCTTCATCTTCTAACGGGAGAGAAACATCAGATCAGCGGGAGGTCGGCTACGCTGTCAGCGCTGGATATGCAGTACCCCCTCATCACTGCATCACTGGATCCCATATTGTATTCCTGGGCTTCAAAACAGACCCCAACTGAGCACACATGTGATCTCCTTATTCCTCGTGGCCTCCCTGTGGCAAAGGAACTGCCCCCATTTTACAGATAAGGAAACTGAGGCCTGGAGGTGACCTAGGTCTGGCTGCTTTCAACATCACTCCTTGAACAAGCGGTAGAGGACTCCTCCCCGCAGAACCCCTACCTGGCTGAGGAGCTGACCAGGGGGTGCTGGCCAGGCTTGGCCAACACGGCCAAGGAAGGGCAGTCTCTACTGGCCGGAATGGAGGCTGCAGGGATCCAGCCCAGGGGACTGGTGACAAAAGAAGCCCCAGACCACTGAACTCAGGCCTCAGCAACTCCTGTTCTGCTGGGCACTTGGTCACCCTCCACGGCCTGGCTGGGCCCCTCGGAGATGCTCCACAGCTGGAGACATCCTAGTGGAACAGAGACGTCAGTGGGGCAGGTGTGCAGAACCTGATGCTTGGGGGGCAGGGCTGGGGGCAGGCTTTGTTGTGATAATTGAGCCCTGAATCCCCACCACAGCGGAGCAGTTAGCACATGCCACTCTGGGAGAGGCCTCCAGGAGTAAGGGCTGTGGGCCCTGGAGGGGTCCGGGTGCCATGAGCCAGGACAGAAAAAGCCCAGGCAGAGGAGGGGCCACGTGGCTGGGGCACACTGGGACAGCCACTGTTGGCAAGAGAAACCAGGGGCACTTGCTGGACTCCCTCCAGCTGGGCTGGAGTTGCCTTTGACCGTGAGGGCCAAAGAGGACAGGACAGGTCAACTTGTCCGTGAGGTTTCCAGGGGGCAGAGCCCTGGCCCCGGGCGGCACTTGCCTGTAACACTGCTGGCCTGTTGTTCGCCCCTGGCCGGCTGCCCCCATCGGCAGCATCATGGCGAGCGGGGCCTCGGCACGGAGCTCATCCAGCCTGCAGCGCCTGGGATAAAATTAAGGGGCAGAGCGAGCTGTGGTGCAGGGGGAGATGGGTTTCCTTTGAGGACATCCAGGGATGGATGACCAGAGGGGAGAGCAGTGAGAAAGGAAATCAGCAGGAGAGAAGGGGCCTGAGCAGACACTGGCTTTCTTTAAAGTGTTGATATTTTGTCAAGTGTGGATTTGTTTGCATTGATTTTTATTAGTTACCATTGATTTGAAAGATTATTTATTTCAATGACTGAGTTTTGGGGGCACCCCTTAAATTTGGTCCCCAAGCCCAGTGCCTCACTTGCCCCGCCCCACTCCTCTAAGCATGTGAGAAGCAGGGAGGCAGGGCCAGGACCTCCCCAGCAGGCACTGGTTCTTTTTCGGGCAGCGGCCCCACAATGCAGATCCTGCTTTCATCCCCATCGTTCAGACAGGAATAGAGGTCCAGAGAGGTGAGGCGACCTGCCCAACGTCACATAGCACGTGGGTGCAGACACAGGACTGTAAGATGCCAAGAGTTAACAGACACCACTGTGTCCTCTGTTTTAATAAAATGATCCAAGAGAGCGGCCAGTCTGCAAGGCATCCAGAGAAGGAAACCAAGGCTTGGCTCAGATTCCCCCACAGAGCTCAGCACCTCAGCACCTCAGCATGGCTCTTAAAAGTTTCCTGGGTCCAGGCCTGACCCAAGGGGGTCTCGTCCAGGCACAGGACCGTCGGACGATGTTAGGAACAGTAAGATGGGAGAGGGGTGCCTGAGCTGGTCTTGCAGACCCAGGGCTCTGACCTGTGATGGGAGCTCCAGGTGAAGGGAGCTGCATGGGCTGAGGAGGAGAGTGGAGTGCACAGGCCGGCAGGGAGCACCCAGTTTCGTGAGATTGGCAAAGACCTCGGGGGTCCTTTATGCTGGGGTCCAGGTGTCATGGAGGGATTTAAGTCGGGGACTCTCAGAATCACATCCGTGCTTTGGCAGCAGATCGGAGACTGGTGTGAGGCCAGATTAGAGGATGCAGGAGTGGCTGGTCCACGGTGACCAGGTACCAAGATCTCCGATGGAAGCAGCAAGTGGATTTAAAGTGGCGGTGCCAGAGGGCTGACGGGAGGAACAGGCACTGACCTGGACTGTCTATACAAGTTGAAAGCATACATCTTTTTTTGCAAAATGCAGCAAGTCATTTTTTAAAAATCATATTTACTTAAACTGTGTAATTTACCAAGACGTAACCAGAGGCTTCCAGACCAGAAATTCGACATTATTAATGACGGGAGAAAAATGGAAATAACCCAAATATCCAGCAGGAAGGGTGGGACTAAACACACACGAACTCTCACAAAACCTCCAAAATCATGTTTCTGAAATTGGGTTTTTAAAGTATGTGTGCATTTTCAAAAGCCGATCAGAAAATATAGAAAAATTTCAGCAGCGTGTCTCTGGCTGGTGGGAATCCACCTAGTGTTAATTTTTGCTTTATTTTTCTATAGTTATGAAAATGTTCACGAGAAAATATATTTCATTTTTATCTTCTGAAATAATTTTTAATACACGAGTACTATGTGCTTTTAAACAAAGATTATGCACAAAAGTGTATAAAACAGCATTTGCTGTTACCATCTTACCACATCCTACCCGTGTTGGGATTTTATTTTTCCAACACGGAGTCATACTCTGTACAGTAGCCTGCAGTTAGCTTTTCAAACTATCTGTTGACATTTTCTCCATCAGTCCTCAAGTATTTCATCATGGCTTTGTCAGACTTCGTAGTTTGGGTGAACCAGCATGTCTCTAGTCATTCCCCAAGTAATGGACATTTAGGTTGTTTCCACTTAAAAATATTAATTAGAACAGATGCTACATTGGAAACTGCCACACATGTGCATGTGCTGTGTACGTGTGTGAAATGCACTTAAGTGTCTCCATAGGAACGATGCCTAAAAGCGGGATTGCTGGGTCAGAGAGAACACGCTTTGAAATGTTCACAAGCGGCACCAGTGATCCTCCCAAAAGTCTGCTCCAGCTTCCACTCACTAGAAGGTTTGACGGTGCCTGTACCTCTCCATCCTTCCCAACGTGGCAGGGCTGATCCTTTTGTTATTTGCACATCTGATGAGCAAAAATGAGGACAAATATGTTTGTTGTTTATTTGTTTGATCATTCGTGAAACTTATTTTCGTTTCAAATTTTTATTGGTGATTTTATTTCTTCTGTGAATTTACTGGTCATAATTTTGCATTTTTTTTCATTCGATTGGATGTATTTTTTTTAAGTTTGATAGAAACCCTTTATCTGTTTGGGATATAATCCCTCTTTAAGAACGTGTGGCATAAATATTATTCCCTGGTCTGTTTTATGCCTTTCTTGGTAAAGTTTTCACCATAAAGCCTTTTGAATTTTCACATGTCAGGTTGGCTGTTTCTGTGATCGGTGGCAAACAGAGGAAAGGCATCTTTCTTTTGATTTTCTTCTCCATTTTATTCTGACACTTTCATTGCTCTGCTGTGTCTTTTATCTCTGCCTGGAGTTCACTTTTGCATAGGCAGGAATATAAACTTATATATTTTCCAAATGAAGAGACAATCGTCGTGGATTTGTTGAATATAAACACAATTTTTATCAAACCCTAAATCATTGACATATCACATCATCTCTGTGGTTCTGTTGATCTAATGATCAGTTCCCATGTCCGTTCTACCCCATTTTAATGATTTTTGCTTGACAGTGTATTTCGGTACCTGGCAGAGAACGACCCTGTCATTATTACTGATTGAAAATATTTGCATCTGTTGTCTGTCATTATTGTCACTGTTCGACTTTGGAATCAGTTTACTAATTTTTAAAAATTATCCCTTTGATGCTGTGTTAGTAATTTCATAGAATAGACGGGCCCTTTGTGGAGAATTGATGTCTTTCTCTATTGTGTGCCTTAGTCAAGGTGCATTAGGTTTTATCCATGCGAATGTTGCACATTTTGTGTTAAGTTTTTTCCTAGGGGTTTTAAGAGAATTTCTATTGAAGTTGTAAATGTTTCACCAGTTTCCTATCCTGGATAGTTATGTCCTGTGTCAGATGAAACCTGACTTTCTGTTATCATCCTTGTATGGTCATTTTTCTTAACACTCATATTATTTCCAATTCTACTCCTCCTGAGTGTCTTGGGATAATTTTACTTAAGTACACTAACCCATTATCTTCAAAGAGCAACTTTATCTCATTATTCCTAACACTCCTACCCCCTCATCTCATTCCGTTGGCTCAAATCTGTGGAATATCTTGACTAGTGGAAAGTAATTATGGGAACCCAGGAATTTAAAGCAGTTTTACCTCTAAGTGGGAACTTTTCTAAAAGTTTTGCAAGACCTCCTTTATCACATTGAAGATGTTTCTTTAGATTATCAACTTAATACAATGCTGGCTGTTTCTTTTCTTTAAATCAGAAACATTGTTTCAAATGCTCCAACAAAAAGACGCAGAGTGGCAGACTGGTTAATAAAGCAAGAACCTTCTATATGCTGCATACAAGAGACCCAGTTAAGTGAGAAGGACACATATAGATTGAGAGTGAAAGGATGGAAAAGGATATTCCAAGCAAATGGTAAAGCCAAGGAAGCAGGTATAGCAGTACTCATTTTGGACAAAATAGGGATTAACAAAATGCCCATAAAGAAAAAAGAAAGAATGGCATCTTATAATGATTAAAAGAGTAATAAAAGATGAGAATATTACACTCATTAATATATATGCACTCACAATTGGAGCACCTAAGTAATTAAAACAATTACTAAGAGAGATAAACGGGCAAACTGATGAGACTAATATCATTGTGAGAGATTTTAACACCATATTAACATGACTAGACAGATCTTCCAGAGAAGGTAAATAAGACAACAAAGAAATTTAATGATACAATAGAAAAATTAGAGTTGGTAGATATTTTAAGAGCATTACACACCCCCAAAAATAAGATATACATTCTTTTCAAGTGCACAAGGAACATTTTCTAGGATTGATCATGTACTTGGGCACAAAAGAATCCACAACAATTTTAAGAAGATAGAAATTATGTCATGTATCTTTACTGATCACAATGCCATGAAACTAGAAATCAATTACAGAGAAACAAAGGAGAAAAAAGGAAAGTATGGAGATTAGAAAACATGCTATTAAAAAACCAATGGGTCAATGATGAAATAAAAGCTGAAATTAAAAAATACCTTGAGAGAAATGAAAAGTTAAAACACAACCACACATAATTTATGGGATGCAGCAAAGGCAGTACTAAGAGGGAAGTTAATAGTGATACAGACCTTCCTCAAGAAACAACAATGTCAAATAAAAAATCTAACCCACCAGCTAAAAGAATTAGAAACAGAAGAGCAGAAAAATCCAAAAGGCAGCAGAAAGAAGGAAATAATAGAGATCAGGGAGGAAATAAATTAGATAGAGATTAAGAAAACAATAGCAAAATCAACCAAAGCAAAAGCTGGTATTTTGAAAAAGTAAATAAAGTCGACAAACCTCTGGACAAATTCACAAAGAAGAAAAAACAGAGACCACAAATAAGAAAATAAGAAAAGAAAATGGGGAAATTACAACAAATAACAGAAATACAGAATAGCATACAAGAATATTATGAAAAACTATATGGAACCAAAATGGATAACTGAGAAGAAACATACAGTCCACCAACACTGAATCAAGATGAAACTGACCACTTGAACAATCGATCACTAGAAGTGAAATCGAATTAGCAATACAAATATCCGTACAAATAAAAGTCCATGACTGGTCGGCTACACAGCGGAGTTCTACCAAACATACAAAGAAGAACTCATACCAGTCCTTCTCAAACTCTTCCAGAAGACTGAAAAGGCGGGAATACTCCCAAACTCATTCTATGAAGCCACCATCACCCTGATACCAAAAACAGGCAAAGAAACAACCAAAAAAGAGAATTACAAACCAATATCACTGATGATAAATCCTTACCAAAATGTTAGCAAATAGTATCTAAAAGCACATAAAAAAGATTACACATCAGTATTAAGAGGGGTTCATCCCAGGGACACAAGGGTGTTTCAACATACGCAAGTCAATCAATGGAATCCATCCAATCATCAAGAGAAAGGACAAAAACCACATGACCATCTCAATAGATGCAGCAAAAGCATCTGATAAAATTCAACACCCATTTATGATAAAAACTCTCACCAAAGTGAGTATAGAGGGAACATATCTCAACATAGTAAAAGCTATATACGACAAGCCTACAGCCAGCATAGTACTCAATGGTGAAAACCTAAAAATCTTCACACTAAAATCTGGGACAAGACAAGGCTGCCCACTATCACCACTCCTATTCAACATAGTCTTGGAAGTCCTAGCCACAGCAATCAGGCAAGAGAGAGGAATAAAAGGGATCCAAACTGGAAAAGAACAGGTAAAAGTGTTACTATATGCCGATGACATGATAGTATATATAGAAAACCTTACGAGGTCCACAAAAAAAATACTAAAGTTGATTGAAGAATTCAGGAAGGTAACAGATTATAAGATTAACATTCAAAAATCAGTTGCATTTCTTTACACTAACAATGAATCAACAGCAAAAAGAAAGTAAAGAAACAATCCCCTTTAAAATAGCACCCAAAGTAATAAAATACCTAGGAATAAATCTAACCAAGGAGGTGAAATTGTTATGCACAGAAAACTATAAACCATTGATGAAGGAAATAGAAGAAGACTTAAAGAAATGGAAAGATATCCCATGCTCCTGGATTGGAAGAACCAATATTGTTAAAATGGTCACACTGCCCAAGGCAATCTACAGATTTAATTCAATCCCTATCAAATTAGCCAGGACATACTTCACAGAACAAGAAGAAATCATAATAAAATTTATATGGAACCACAAAAGACGTAGAATTACCAAAGCATGACTGAAAAAAACAAAGAGGTGGGAGGCATAACACTCCCAGACTTCAGACAATACTATAGAGCTACAGTAATTAAAACAGCATGGTACTGATACAAAAATAGACATTTGGACCAGTGGAACAGAATACACAGCCCAGAAATGAACCCACAAACTTTTGGTCAACTAAACTTTGACAAAGGAGGCAAGAATATACAAAGGAATAAAGACAATCTCCTCAGCAAATGGTGTTGGCAAAACTGGACAGCAGCATATAAAGCAATGAAGCTAGAACACTCCCTTACACCATACACAAAAATAAACTCAAAATGGATCAAAGACTTAAACATAAGACAAGATACAATAAACCTCCTAGAAGAAAATATAGGCAAAATATTATCTCACATACATCTCAAAAATGTTCTCCTCGGGCACTCTAGCCAAGCAATAGAAATAAAAGCAAGAACAAAGAAATGGGACCTAATTAAACTTACAAGCTTCTGCACAGAAAAGGAAACCATAAGTAAAACAAAATGACAACCTACAAATTGGGAGAATATTCTTGCAAATGAAACCGACAAAGGCTTGATCTCCAGAATATATAAGTAGCACATATGACTTAATAAGAAAAAAACAAACAACCCAATCCAAAAATGGGCAGAAGACCTAAACAAGCCATTCTCCCAGGAAGGAATACAAATGATCAATAGGTTCATGAATAAAATGCTTACTATCACTAATTATCAGGGAATTGCAAATTAAAACTACAATGAGTTATCACCTCACACACTGAGAATGGCCATCATTCCAAAGTCTACAAGTGACAAATGCTGGAGAGGCTGTGGAGAAAAGGGAACCCTCCTACACTGCTGGTGGGAATGCAGTTTGGTGTAGCCACTGTGGAAAACAGTATGGAGATTCTTCAAAAGACTAGGATTACACTTACCACCTGACCCAGGAATACCGCTCCTGGGCATATATCCAGAAGGACCCAACTTCAAAAAAGCACTCACACCCCAATGTTCATAGCAGCACTATGTACAATAGCCAAGACATGGAAACAGCCTAAATGTCCATCAATAGATGACTGGATAAAGAAGAGGTGGTATGAGTATACAGTGGAGTAGTATTCAGCCATAAAAGACGACAACGTATTGCCATTTGCAGCAACGTGGATGCTCCTGGAGAATGTCATTCCAAGTGAAGTAAGCCAGAAAGAGAAAGAAAAATACAATATGACACCTCTCTTATATGGAATCTACAAAAAAAAAAAAAAAAGAACATAAATACAAAACAGAAACAGACTCATAGGCATAGAATACAAACTTGTGGTTGCTGGGTGTTGGGGGTGTGAAGGCTAAGACTGGGAGTTCAAAATTTATAGATCCTGACAGGAATGTGTAGAAGAGATGAACAAGATTATACTGTATAGCACAGGGAAATATATACAAGATCTTGTGGTAGCTCACAGCAAAAAAAAAAAATGTGACAATGAATATATGTATGTTCATGTAGAACTAAAAAATTGTTCTCTACACTGAAATTTGACACAACATTGTAAAATGACTATAACTCAATAAAAAATGTTTTAAAAAACACAAAGCAAACAATAAAAGAAAAAAGAAAGAAACAAGGGTTGAATTTACACTGCTAGTCTAGTAATTTTATGTCCAAAAGCTTACGTGCCTACCTTAAATACAGCCATGACCAAATCATCCTGCTGCTGAGATGAAAAGAGCTGGTCCCAGGTTACCTGTCAATTTAGAAAACTATGTTGGGAGAGAAAACCAGATTTGGCAAAGCCTGAGATTCTTCTCATCATAAACCCTTAGAGCATGACTGGGGTGTTTTCTTTCCTTTCTCTGTGTATTTTAGTGACATTTTTGTGTTACAGTTGGATAGCTCAGACAGAGGGTGATTCAGTGAGGGCAAAACATTTAGCGATAACACCAGGCTTCTGGCCTGGGGAGACACCTACTGATGTGAGGATGAGGAGAGAGAGTTAACTTCCCAGGGAAATTGAGGAGTCCAGATGGGGAAAGTTGAGTCTGTGGTGTCTGTAGGGCATTCATGCAGAGATGTGTTCAGAAGGCAAAATGAGTGTAAAAGTAGAGCTAAAAAGAGGTGTCAGGACTGGAAATAGGGATTCAAGACCCCTGGGCAGTTGTCAGAGAGCACAGTGTGCATCAGAGGAGGAGACAGTTGGAGAGCACAGTGGACTGGGAAGGGACCTCAGACTTGACTGGGTTGGGGATTTTGGTGGCCTTGACCTGAGAAGTGTCAGGGAGAGATGTGGGTGTGAGGGAGGGGGCTCTTCACACTCTGTCCCAGAGCGTGAAACAGTGCCTGGCAGATCGATGCTTGGGAGCCAATGTTGGACAGATGGACATTCGATGGGTAGATGATGGATGGATAGATGGATGATGGAAGGATCGGATTATGGAAGGATCATGAATAATGGATAGATGGATGGATGAGGGATGATGGATAATCAATGGATGGATGTAGGGAAGATGGATGGATGTTGGATGGATGGATGCTGAATGGATGATGGAGGGATGATGGGTAATGGATGGATCATGGATGGATGATGGATGGAAAGTCAGAAAGACAGTGATCTGAGAGATCAAAGAAGGCTTCACGAAAGAGGTGGAACTGAACTGTGTCTCAGCAGATTGAGACAGTGGAGCGGGGCATCCCCACATGAGAGCACCAGGACTCAGGAATGACCTGGTGTACACAGGTCCAGGAAGGAATCCACCTGGCTGGACTGTGAGAAAGTGTTATGCAGGAACCCTCAGAGGTGATAAATGAGGCCAGGAGTGGTCAGACAGGTTCGAGCCAGCTCAAGACTCCTTCTGCCACACCACATGTCCACCTGCCGGCACGTGGTCCTCACATTTCTTACCTCCATGCCCTGTCACCTCCAGAGGGGACAGGTTCTCAGAGCCGCCACTGCATTTCCAGCGCAAACTGGCCAGCTGACAAGCTCCATTGATAAGGCAAAACAGATTCATTGGACCCTTATGATTGAGGTGGGAAGCCCCATAAAAAAGACCACCAGGACCCCCAGGTAGGGGGACTACTCTCCTGCCAGCACTATCCAGTTCCCTGGCACAATTTGTTGACCTCACTTTTGCCTCTGAAATGGCTTATTTCCAGGAAATAATAACTTACCCCTAAAATTCTATTGGTTCCCTGAGCTAACTCCTGATTGGTCCATTTCCCTCACTCATGATTGGTCCATTTCCCTCACTCATGATTGGTCCATTTCCCTCACTCATGATTGGGCCATTTCTACAATGCTTGTTACTAATTAGTCACCTTTGTTTTACCTTATTTGCATAGGATGTTACAAAATGTTGCAAAGTCTACAGTGATAGCTTATAAAAGCCTATGTAAACCTGCACATAGGGTCCAGAGCTCACAATGTTAACTCCTCTGGGCCAGCTGGTGTGATAAACCTGAGTTCTCCAACTCTCCGAAGGCTGCTTGCTCTCTCGCCTGGATCCAGGTTGCCATCACAACTGAAATGAGCTGAAATGACTCGTATTTTAAAGACACGAAAGTGGTTTTGTGTGAATGAACTTTATGGGGAAAATGCAAAGGAAGGTGGCAGAGCCCTTGGGTTCCATGCTTCTCGTCTGAGCACATGATGCAGAGTGGAGAGTGACTGGGGCCTTCAGTATGAGTTCTCAGACTGGCTGTCTGATTGGAAGTGGGGCATGAAGGAAGGCAAAGAGTTGGTGACAACTCCTGGAGCTTTCAATGTTCCCGTGCATTTGTGTGGGATATTTTACCTTTTTTAAAAAAATAGTTGTGTTTGTGAGAAGCATCAGCTTTAATTTGACCTCAGAAAAGTAGTTAAGAATAGTTTTTGTGTATTTTCAATTTCTTGGCTTTGTTTTCATTGGTTATTAGCAATAGTTTGTGCAAGTGGTGCTTTTGCCACCCTGTTGGTGACATTTGTGGTTCCTGATTTCTGTTTCATGTCCTAATGTGTGGGCACATGTATCTAGAAGAGTTTTAAATGAGAAAGTGGATTCCTTAAGGGGGCGCCCTACATTTGCTACCAAAGCTAACTGAACGTGGAACAGTGGACATGGTGGCACCTCGTGAATATTAGAGGTTTGCTTCTTGGAAGAAGCTCCTGGACACATGGGTGTTTCCTAGGGCTTTCCATGGCTTTCCCAAGACAGGACAGTGCTGCTCCATGTCCTCTGTCTGATGAATTTGTGAATTATTTCTCCTTAATCATACTCTCAAATAACAGACATTATCATCTAAACCAATGTCTAAAATAAGAAGCATAAATATGTTTGAAACATACTCGAGCAATAGTGATGAATCAAAATGATCGCTTCCCGCAAAGTTCTTCCTTTCTCCCGAATCCCACATGCCAAACATTTCCCAACATTAATGATGGAGTCACTTCTCTGTGCTCCCAAAATTCACTTGGTAAAATAGCTGCCTCACAGGCATAACCTGGTTCCTGGGATGTGGTGGCACATGCTAGGTAAACCTGGGGTGAGCGTCTGGGCCACCTGGTGTGGCAGGTGACACACCCCACCCAGATGGAGTTCATGGACAAAGAGAGATGAGCTTAGAGGGGAATCGAGAGGTTCAGGGGGCCTAGTACGGAGCTGGGGGACACAGGGAGAGGAGGGGAGGGTGACACCAGAGAGATTTCCAGCCCAGATTCAGCTGCCTCCCTGTTGCTCGATGGCACCACCTGAGGCCACCAGGGGGCAGCAACATCCTGGACTTGGGGACAGTACTTGCTACTTGTACTGTCTTGTATGAATTTTCAACAGCTGCCTCCCATGGAACCCCTCTTATGCCCCACAGCGTTTGCACCCCAATAATTGCTCTTCAAAAGTGCTAATAAATGGCCAGGTACTCAGATTAACGCTGCATTGGCAAAACACCACAGAGACAGAGGATGGTGGGACGTGAGAACTCTCCTAAGAGTGGGTAAGAGGAATTGAAGTGATGCTGGTCCCCAGCTCTACCATTGACTCCTGGGAAATAGGGCAATAGGATCTTGCAGCCGCCTTGGACCCTGTCCTCTCCTTTCCCCAGTAGCACCGAGGGGATGTCCTGGGATTCCTCACCCAGCAACCACGATGGCTCCCACCTGGAAAGATTGGAAAACCCTAGGTTGGAAATTTCACACACATTGTCATGGACTCAGTCTTTCATGAATCCAAATGTGATTAAAGAGTAAATTGATTAGTAATGTCTGCTGTCAAGGAATAGAGAATTGTCTAGAATCAAGTCCAGGTCAGAGGGGTGGGGAAGAAGGGACAGGAGCAGATTTGCATGGATGGCCCACCCTCCTCTGTAGCAGGGAGAGTGGATAAGAGAGGTCTGGAGGACCAGTCACAGGGTTGGGGCTCAGAAGGCCGTGCTCTGGGGCAGCTCCACCATGGCCTGGGCTCTGCTCCTTGTCACCCTCCTCACGCAGGGCACAGGTGAGGCTCCAGGGAAGGGACATGCGGACATCTGGCTGATTCTTTTTCTTTGTCCTCAGGGTGACCGGGCAACCAGTCCTGAAATGACCTGAGTGTGTCTTTGCTCTTTTCAGGGACCTGGGCCCACTCTGCCGTGACTCAGCCTCCCTCAGTGTCCGGGACTCCGGGACAGACGGTCACCATCTCCTGTGCTGGAAGGAGCAGTGACGTTGGGAATACATACTATGTCTCCTGGTACCAACATCTCCCAAGAACGGCCCCCAAACTCCTGATCTATTGGGACAGCAGTCGAGCCTCAGGGATCCCTGATCGCTTCTCTGGCTCCAAGCCTGGCAACATGGCCTCCCTGACCATCTCTGGGCTCCAGTCTGAGGACGAGGCTGATTATTACTGCGCTTCATACTGAAGTTATGGCACTTCACACATTGATCCAAGTTCATGAGGACGTGAGACCAAAACCTTCCCTGAGCTCACTCAGCTCTTCTGTCTTGAACATCTCATTTGTTTTTCATGTTTGTGTTTTGGAAATAATTACACGTTTAAACACAACTGGAGAGGTTTCATGAAGAACTCCTGCAGAACCATTCCCAGATGTATTAGTTTGTAACATTTGCCACAGGTGCTTTTTGGATACCCCCTCTCCTCTCTGTCTCTGCATTTGTGTGTCTAGATGCACATCCATTAACACGTGTACACGGCGCTCACACAGCAACACAGAATGTTTATTTTCAAAATCACTGGGGAACAACTTCTATCTTCCAGCATCTGAGCCTTCACATTTCTTCTTAAATACACTTCAGAATCCGTAAAATACATCATTTTGAGGTCAAAAAATCATTGGTTTTTAATATATTCACACCTTTGAACAACCACGAACACTCTACCTTCCAGAGCATTTCATCCTCATAAAACGAAGGCTTCATCCATCACCAGTCAGTCCCCTTTCCCGGGTGCCTCCAACTTCCAAACCATTCACATGCTTCCGGCCTAGTCTAGATTTGTCACATAACTGCATATTGCCCGTTGTGTCTGGCTTCTGTCCCTTTTTTATACTGTTTTCAACATTCCTTCCTGTTGAAGCGAGTGTGAGTAACTCCTTCTTTTTTGTGACTGAATAACTGCAACCCATCAGCACGTGCCTGACTCTGTGAGCATCTGAGTGCCCCGTGCATAAGCACCAGACCTCGGCCGTGACCAGCTCTTCCCTTTTTGCTAGTACTCTCCCTGGGTTTGTGCTGAAACTGCCCTGTCCTGGCTCCAACCTCATTTAGGGCAAATCAGGATGGATGGTCACAGGGATAGCTAATTTTACGTGTCACCTTGATGGGCCACAGGCTGCCCAGAGGACAGATTACTTCTGGATGTGTCTGGAAGGCTGTTCCTGGGTGAGATTAACATTTGCTCTGTGGACTCAGAAAATACACTGCCCCACCCCACGTGGGTGGGCATCACGCAAGATGCTGAGGATCTGTATAGATTAAACTGGGGGAGGGTTTCACCTCATTTGTCCCATCTTATTGTATGAGCTGAGGCATTTCATCTCCCCTTCCCCAGGGAGGGAGGCAGGGGGAGGGCAGAGCCTGGGTGTCCAGCTCCACCCTGCTTCTTCTTGGCACAGATCTCAACATCCGTGGTTGCAAGGAGGCAGCAGGGCATGGATTTTGGGAAGGTGGTTAGTGTTACCCTGTCTTGTTCCGAGGTCCAGTAGCTGCTTTGGGAACCAGTCTTAAGTGGGTCAAAAGAGAATGGTGTCCAGTATCTACTGTGTCCAGAAATTCCTTTACTGGAAGTGCCAGTGAACATCCCACCCGCAGACCAGCGCAGAGCAAAGACAGGGTGATGTCTGAGCAACTTACACTGGGGACTGAGGAGGACTGGAGGGATCATGAGAGGTCCCAGCTCTGCCTTGGACCCTGGGATGGGGGCATCGCATGTCCTCTAACACCCAGGCTGGGACAACCTCCTCCCCTTGTCCCCCACAGAAGGAGGAGACCTGGGACCCATGTGCCATTAACAGCACAGTTCCCACAATAGGAGGAGAGGACACACCAGCTTGGCTCCAGACCCTGGGCTCTGTCCTGGTCTCAGACTGTCCTGACTCAGAAAATTCATGTCAATGAGTTTTAATCACTCTGGAAGCTCTGCTGTCTCGAGATGAAGACTTTCCCAGAATCAAGGGACAGGTCAAGGGTGGGGAAGAAGGGGCAGGAACAGATTTGCATGGAGGCCCTGCCCTGTGCAGCAGAGGGAGGGGATAAGAGAGGTCTGGGGACCAGGCCCAGGGTTGGGGGCTCAGGAGGCAATGCTCTGGGGCATCTCCAGCATGGCCTGGGCTCTGCTCCTTGTCACCCTCCTCACTCAGGGCACAGGTGAGGCTCCAGGGAAGGGACATGGGGACTTAAGGGTGACCTGGGGCCCAGCCCTGAACTGACCTGAGTGTGTTTCTGCTCCTTTCAGGATCCTGGGCCCAGTTGGCCCTGACTCAGCCTCCCTCAGTGTCCGTGACTCTGGGACACCATCTTCTGCGCTGGAACCAGCAGCAACATTGGGAGCTATAACGAAGTATCCTGGTACCAACAGCCCCCAGGCACGGTCCCCAGACTCCTGATTTATGATGTCAGTAGTTGGCACTCAGGGATCTCTAATCGCTTCTCTGCTCCAATTCTGGCAACACAGCCTCCATGATCATCTCTGGGCTCCAGTCTGAGGACAACGCTGGTTATTACTGTGCCTCATATAGACGTGGTGGCACTGCGCACACTGGTCCACGTTCCTGGGGAAGTGAGACCGAAACCTGCCCTGAGCTCACTCAGCTCTTCTCTCCTAAGTTCAAGCTTTCATTTGTCTTTGGTTATTATTTTATTTTGGAAAAATTCCAAACTGAAATGAATCTTTAAGGGTAATACAAAGAACTCCTCGTAACCTTTTCCCCAAATGGCCAATTTTGGTCATTTTGACTCATTTACATCATCTCCTTATCTCTCATTTTCTCTCTCCTTCTAAATAGGCATGTGTACTTGTATGTTTATATGCAAACGTCTGCATAATCAGACGGACACAACACACACACCCTGCCCTCTGTGAAGTCTCGAAAGCTGCTGCACCGTGAGCCCCTCCTAAAGTGATAAATAGTGATGGAGGGTCTCAGGCTTATCCTGCTGTTACAAGTCTTTTCTCAAAGACCCTCAGCAGCCCCAGGCTTTAGCCTCAGGTCTAAGTTGCGAGCCATTGTGGAAGATGGGGACAGAGGGTTGTGTGAGGATCTTCGCTAATAGGAAGATTGAAAAGGGGTTGGGAAGGAGGGAGAGGTGCCAGGCCCTGCTTTGGTGCCTGAGAATTGGCAGTTAGGACCCTGTCCTCACCCTTGTCTGACATGGCAAGTTGGGGTATCCCACACATCCACATGGTAACTCCTATAACAAGACAATATAGGGCCATCCCAAGGGTGGCTCCTATCCCAGGGGACAATCTCTGGGTCAATGGTGAGGTCCATTCCCTCTTCTAAATGATGAGGTCCAAACAGAGCCCAGAGAATTAGGGCAGAGAGATTGAGTCTGGCATTAACTTAGGAGCAGGGGAGGAAATGGCATTGATTCCAATTGCTATGTACTGTCCTGTCCTATGACTGGATTGGAGAATAAAGCAAATCGTCACTTGACTCAAGGTCCAGAGATGCCTGGGCAGGTGCATGGGTCAGCTCCTCCTCCTCACCCGGGGTCATCACTGGCTGATTCCCATTGACTGAGTGTGGACCAGGGCAGGATGCTAACCAGAAGCACAGAGGCTCTGAGCAAGGAGGGATGGGGAAGGAGTCCACATCCACAATGAAATGTTTTTTTAAAATTGTAAATTGAATACTCTGGAAATGAGAAACAAGGGCTGAGTTGGTATTTAAAACGGGGAGAAGAGAAAGAGGTTTTGGACCCCCTTTCTGGTCCCCAAGCACATAATAAACAATCTTATGGTTCCTGGTGAAAGGGGGTGGGAAGGGATAAATTTGGGAATTTAGGATTAAATATTAGCCACTATATATAAAACTAGATTTTTAAAAAATTTTCCTCTATATAGCTCAGGGAACTATGTTCAATACCTTGTAACAACCTTTAAGGAAAAAGAATATGAAAACAAATGTGTGTATGTATACACATGCCTGGGACACTGTGCTGCACACCAGAAGGTGACACATTGTAACTGACTGTACTTTAAAACAAAATTCTATGGTTAATCTTCTTTTTTTCTCTTTTCTAGCTTATCGAAGAGAGTGTTTTACTTTTTTTTAACATTTTTTTTGAGTTATAGTCATTTTACAATGTTCTGTCAAATTCCAGTGTAGAGCACAATGTTTCAGTTATACATGAACATACTTATATTCATGTCACATTTTTTATCTCTATGAGCTACAAGATCTTGTACATATTTCCATATGCTATACAGTATGATCTTGTTTATCTATTCTATGTTTTGACATCCCATTCTGTCCCTACCCACCCCATGCCCCCTTGGCAACCACAAGGTTGCATTCTACGTCTATGAGTTTGTTTCTTTTTTGTATTTATGTTTTAGGTTTTTTTTTTTTCTTAGATTCCAAATATGAGCGATCTCATATGGTATTTTTATTTCTCTTTCTGGCTTACTTCACTTAGAATGACATCCTCCAGGAATATCCATTTTGCTGCAAATGGCGTTATGTTGTCAGTTTCTATGGCTGAATAGTATTCCATTGTATAAATATACCAGCTCTTCTTTATCCAGTCAGCTGTTGATGGACATTTAGGCTGTTTCCATGCCTTGGCTATTGTAAATAGTGCTGCTAGGAATATTGGCATGCAGGTGTCATTTAGAAGTTGGGTTTCTTCTGGATATATGCCCAGGAGAGGGATTCCTGGGTCCTATGGTAAGTGGATTCCTAGTCTTTGGAGACTGTTTTCCATACTGTTTTCCACAGTGGCTGCACCAAACTGCATTCCCACCAGCAGTGTAGGAGGGTTCCCTTTTCTCCACAGCCTCTCCAGCATTTGTCATTTGTGGATTTTTAATGATGGCCATTGTGACTGGTGTGAGGTGATACATCATTGTAGTTTTGATTTGCATTCCTCTGATAATTAGTGATATTGAGCATTTTTTCGTGTGCCTAATGATCATTTGTATTTCTTCCTTGGAGAATTGCTTGTTTAGGTCTTCTGCCCATTATTGGATTGGGTTGTTTGTATTTTCCTTATTAAGTCATATCAGCTGCTTATATATTCTGGAGATCAAGCTTTGTCGGTTTCATTTGCAAAAATTATCTCGCATTCCGTCAGTTGTTATTTTGTTTTACTTATGTTTTCCTTTGCTGTGCAGAAGCTTGTAAGTTTCATTAGGTCCCATTTCTTTATTCTTGCTTTTATTTCTATTGCTTGGCTAGACTGTCCTAGGAGAACATTTTTGTGATATATGTCAGATAATGATTTGCCTCTATTTTCTTCTAGGAGGTTTATTGTATTTTGTCTTATATTTAAGTCTGTGATCCATTTTGAGTTTATTTTAGTGCATGGTGCCCGGGAGTGTTCTAGTTTCATTGCTTTACATGTTGCTGTCCAGTTTTGCCAACATCATTTGCTGAAGAGACTGTCATTATTCCATTGTATATTCTTGCCTCCTTTGTCAAAGATTAGTTGACCACAAGTTTGTGGGCTCATTTCTGGGCTCTCTTTTCTGTTTCAATGGTCTATATGCCTGTTTTTGTACCAATACAATGCTATCTTGTTTACTGTAGCTCTACAGTATTATCTGAAGACTGGGAGAGTTATTCCTCCAGTCTCTTTCTTTTTCTTCAGTCATGCTTAGGGAATTCTAGGTCTTTTCTGGTTCCATATAAATTTTATTATGATTTGTTCTAGTTCTGTGAAATATGTCCTGGGTAATTTCATAAGGATTGCATTAAGTCTTTAGATTGCCTTGGGCAGTGTGACCATTTTAACAATATTGATTCTTCCAATCCAGGAGCATGGGATATCTTTCCATTTTTCTAAGTCTTCTTTAATTTCCTTCATCAATGGTTTGTAGTTTTCTGTGCATAATTCTTTCACTTCCTTGGTTAGATATATTCCTAGGTATTTTATGACTTTGGGTGCTATTTTAAAGGGGATTGTTTCTTTACTTTCTTCTTCTGGTGATTCATCATTAGTGTAAAGAAATGCAACTGATTTTTGAATGTTACTCCTGTAACCTGTTATCTTACTGAATTCTTCGATCAGCTCTAGTAGTTTTTGTGTGGTCCTTTTAGGGTTCTCTATATATAGTAACATGCTCTCGGCATATAGTGACACTTTTACCTATTCTTTTCCAATTTGGATCCATTTTACTCCTCTCTCTTGCTTGATTGTTGTAGCTAGGACTTCCAAGACTATGTTGAATAGTGGGCAGCAGTGATAGTGGGCAGCCTTGTCTTCTCCCAGACTTTACTGGGAAGCATTTGAGTTTTTCATCATTGATTACTATGCTGACTGTAGGTTTGTCATACATAGCTTTTATCATGTTGAGATATGCCCCCTCTATAACCACTTTGGTGAGACTTTTTATCATAAATGGGTGTTGAATTTGATCAAATGCTTTTTCTGCATTTATTGTGATGGTCATGTGGTTTTTGTCCTTTCTCTTGTTGATGTGATGTATTCCATTGATTGATTTGCATATGTTGAACCACCCTTGAGTCCCTGGGATGAACCCCACTTGATCATGATGTATAATCTTTTTTATGTGCTGTCAGATTCTATTCGCTAATATTTTGGTGAGGATTTTTGCATCTATTTTCTTCAGTGATATTGGTCTGTAATTCTCTTTTTTGGTGATGTCTTTGCCAGGTTTTGGTATCAGGGTGGTGACGGCTTCTTAGAATGAGTTTGGGAGTATTCCCTCCTTTTCAGTCATCTGGAAGAGTTTGAGAAGGACTGGTATGAGTTCTTTGTATGTTTGGTAGTATTCCCCAGTGAAGCCGTCTGGTCCTGGACTTCTGTTTGTAGGGAGGTTTTTTATTGCTAATTCGATTTCATTTCTAGTGATTGGTTTGTTCAAGTGGCCAGTTTATTCTTGGTTCAGTCTTGGTGGACTGTATGTTTCCATAAACTTGTTCATCTCCTCTAGGTTATCCAGTTTGCTTCCATATAGTTTTTCATAATAGTCTCATATGCTATTCTGTATTTCTATGTTATTTGTTGTAATTTCTGTATTATCATTACTTATTTTGTTAATTTGTGCTCTCTCTTTTTTCTTCTTTGTGAGTTTGGCCAGAGGTTTGTCGATTTTATTTACTTTCTCAAAGTACAAGCTTGGGTCTCATTGATTTCTCTTTTTTTTTTTTTTTTTTTTAAATCTCTAGTGCATTTTTTCCCCCTTGGTCTTTATAAATTCCTTCCTTCTGCTGCCTCTTGGGTTTTTTGTTCTTCTTTTTCTAGTTCTTTTAGCTGGGTTCATTCTTTCTACTTGGGTTCATTGTTTATTTGAGATTGTTCTTCATTTTTGAGGAAGGCCTCTATCGCTATAAAATTCCCTCTTAGCACTGCCTTTGCTGTGTCCCATACATTTTGTGTGGTTGTACTTTCATTTTCATTTCTCTCAAGGTATTTTTTAATTTCAACTTTGATTTCATCATTGACCCATTGGGTTTTTTTAATAGCATATTATTTAATCTGCATGTTTTCCTTTTTTTGTCCTTTCTTTCTCTGTTGTTGACTTCTAGTTTCATGGCATTGTGGTCAGTAAAGATGCTTGAGATAATTTCTATTTTCTTAAAATTGTTGAGGTTTCTTTTGTGCCCAAGTACATGATCAATCCTAGAAAATGTTCCATGTGTAGTTGAAAAGAATGTATATCCTATTTGGGGGGGTAATGCTCTGAAAATATCCATCAAATCTAATTTTTCTATTGTATTATTTAATTTCTCTGTTGCCTTATTTATTTTCTGTCTGGGAGATCTGTCTAGTGATGTTAATGCAGTGTTAAAGTCTCCAACTATGATTGTATTCCCGGCAATATCCCCCTTAATCTGTGTTAGTAATTGTTTTACGTACTTAGGTGCTCCTATATTGGGTGTGCATGTATATTAACGAGTGCAATAGCCTCATCTTGTATTACTCTTTTAATCATTATAAAATGTCCTTCTTTATCTTTCTTTATGGACTTTGTTTTAAAGACTAATTTGTCTGAAATCAGTACTGCTGCACCTGCTTGTTTGGCTTTTCGGTTTGCATCCTTTCACTTTCAATCTATAAGTGTCCTTCGCCCTAAAGTGGGTCTCTTGCATGCAGCATATTGAAGGTTCTTGCTTTATTATCCACTCTGCCACTCTATGTGTTTTCACTGGACCATTTAGTCCACTAACATTTACAGTAATTAATGATAGATTGGTATTTATTGCCATTTTGTACTTATCTTTGCAGTTGATTTGGTATATCCTCTTTGTTCCTTTCTTCTTCCTTTTGTGGTTTGGTAATTTTCCTTCGTATTATCATGGATTTTATTTAGTTTTTGTGACTCCCTCATAAGTTTTGGCTTGTGGTTACCACTATTTGTAAGTCTATTAGCCCATTATTATAACTGTTCTTATTAAACTGATAGTAACATGATCTCAAACCCATTCTACTGAGAACAAAATATTTTAAAAAGAAAGAAAATAATTCTATATTTTCCTGCTTCCCTCTCCCACACTCAATGATTTAGTTGTCTTCTTTTAAAATTTTGTGTTTATTTTATTTGTAATTCATGAGTTGTCTCCTTTCCAGTTGTGAGTTTCTCATTTCTGTAGCATCCTGCTGCTTTTCTATTTAGAGTAGACCTCTCAATATTCCTTTTAGCATGGGTTTAGTGTTGCTAACCTCTTGTAGATTTTTCTTGTCTGTGAAATTCTTTATCTTTCCTTCTAGTCTAAAGGATAACCTTGCTGGATAGAGTATCCTAGGCTGCATCTTTTTGTCATTCAGGACTTTGAATATATCTTGCCACTTCTTTTTAGCCTGTAGTGTTTGTGTAGAGAAATCAGCTGACAGCCTTATGGGGGTTCCCTTGTAATTCACTCTCTGCTTTTCTCTTGCTTCCTTTAGGATCATTTCTTTATCCATGACTCTGGCCATCTTGATTATGATATGTCTTGGTGTGAGTCTGTTTGGGTTCTTCCTGTTTTGGACCCTCTGAGCTTCCTGTGCTTGGATATCTGATTCCTTCTTTAAGTTTGGGAAGTTTTCAGTTATGATTTATTCCAATACCTTTTCAACCCACTTTGCTCTTTCTTCCCCTTATGAGACCCATATTATGTGGAAATTGGCATGCTATATATTATCCCATAGGTCCCTTATGATATTTTCATTTGTTTTTATTTGTTTATCTTGAAGCTGTTCTGATTGGGTGCTTTCTGTTGTCCTGTCTTCTAGGTCACTTATTCCTTCCTCTACGTTATCTAGCCTGCGTTGCACAGCCTTTAGATCAGTTCTCATCTCAGCCAGTGAGTTTACCAATTCTACTTAGCTCTTCTTTATAGCTTCCATTTGATTTTTGACACAATTTGTATCTCTAAACACAATTTCTTTTAGTTCCTTCAGTACTTTGATCACTCCATTTTTGAAATCTTGATCTGGTAGGCTATCGATGTCTATTTCATTGATTATTCTTACAGGGGGTTTCTCTTATTCTTGTATTTGGGAGCTGTTCCTCTGCTTATTCATCTTGCTCATGCCTCTCTGGTACTGTGGTTTCTGGAGTAACAGTTATCTATTGTGGTCCTTAAGGAGTTTATTTATTTATCTATCTAATGCCTATGTAGGAATAAAACTTTAAAAGAGAGAGAGAGAGAGAGAGAGAGAGAGAATTTTAGAAAGAAGGGAGAAAAAAAGTTTGAAAACAGTGTATAAACAATAATAGAAGAGAAATTTGAATCAGACTAGCAATTGAGTTGAGACATCTTTTTTAAAAATCTTTTTAAAAAGGGGGAAAAACATCAAAAAACAATGTTTCAAACCTCTGTATAATCAATAACAGGAGATCAAAACCAAAAGAAATGAAAATGAAATCAGGTGGATTTTTAAAAATAATATTAATATAGCTACTTTAAAAGAAAATTTTAAAAGGAATTAAAACTAGAAGCATATATAATTGTTTAGAAAGTAGCAATTGAGAAGGTAATAGAAAATAGAACAGATAAAAAAGATGAAATAAAGAGAGAATTTTAAAAGAAGTGAGGAAAAATAGATTTGAAAAGTTGTGTACAATGAATAATAGAAGAGCAAGTTAAAGCAGGATAGCAATCAGGTGAAGACATCTTTTAAAAACCTTTTAAAAAGGAGAAAAGAAGGAAAAAATGTATTTGAAACCTGTGTATAATCAATAACAAGACACCAAATCCAAGAGAAATAAAAATGAATTGACATAGACTTTTAAAAATAAAAATAATAAAAATATTTTTAAAAAAAAATTTAAAAGGGATTAAAACTGGGAGGATATATAATTGTTTAAGAAGTAAAAATTAAAAGGTTGATAGAAAATAGAACAGGTAAAAGCAGATTTTTTTTTTTTTTTTTAAAGCAGGGGCGATGTTCTCCTGGAGACTGTGTGCTCTTAATTAGAAGTCTTTCTCTCTTTGCCCTGTTTCGGGAACTCAGCTTGCCATTTCCAAAGGCCCTCCGTTGGCGCCCTCGTCTGTGCTGCTCCCAGTGCCTGTCGGCCAGCAGATCATGCCCCCTCCCAGCACTGGGTCAGGTGCAGCTCTCCTCTGCTGTGGGCGGGCAGGTCGCTGCCCCACCCGATGCCGCAGTCAGATGTTGCAGACAGGCCAGGTAGGAGGGCGGGTCGCGCCCCCTCCCGGCACCGCGGTCAGGGGCTGCGTTCCTGCCCGGGAGGCGAGTGGCCGCCCGCCCTCTCCCGGCCCCCGGCGCTCCGCAGCTCTGTGCCGCTGTGCGCTCCAGCTCGGGTGGGAGCTCCGCAGGCGGGCTCGGGGAAGAATGAGGGTCAGCCCCGCGCCTGCTCCGGGCCAAAACCTAGCTCCTTGTTCGTCTTGGCGGAGCAAGTTCTCCGAGGGACCAGGATGGAAGGATCCTACCTGCCTCTGGCTGTAGACAAGTCTCCGTCTGGTCTTTGAGGCTGCTAAGCCCTTAGGTGAGGATTCAGGTATCATCCCCGTCCCCACCTGGTGCTCAGCGCCGAAGGACATGGTGGCTGTGCCTGAACCCGCCTCTCTTCACCCAAAATCTTTACGTGGGTTTTCAGAGATGGGGGTATGCACCCTTCCCCCCAGGGCACATCAGTCATGTTATTTTATGGAGGGCCCAAGTTTTTCTGCCCTGTGCACCCACAACCAAGGTGCCCAGCCCGCTGCAGTCCCCCAGGGCTGCCTCAGTGCAGCCACCCCCGTCCTCCACCCAGCTCGGGCAGCCTGGCCCTGTCCCCAGCTGCTGGCCCGCATCTTGGGTTCGGTGTTGTGGGGACCCTCTGTGCCCATTTAACTTAGTTCTGTCGGTCAAGGGCTGCTCTGTACAGATCCGAGCCTCGGAGGCTCCCGCTCCGTCCCACTGGCCTCGCCAATGGAGAGGGGGAGGTTCAGCGAACGAGTGCTAGTTCTCCTTTGCCGCTCCCACCCTTTCCTTCTACCACATTTTGGGTGTCTCTGTCTTTTGAAGAGGATGATGTTCTGTCAGAGTTCTGCAGATGCTCTGGGTGGCTGAGTGGGTCTCTGGATGTGAGTCTTGGTGTATTTGTGGGAGAGGGTGAGCTACAAGCATCCTTCTACTCCGCCATCTTGGCCTCCTGTCCTTCAGTACTTTGATCACTCCTTTTTTTAAATCATGATCTAGTAGGCCATTGATGTCTATTTCATTGATCGTGCTTTCAGGGGATTTCCCTTGCGCTTTTAATTGGGAGTGGTTCCTCTGCTTCTTTATATTGCTCGTATCTTTCTGGCACTGTGGCTTAAGGGGTATCAGTTATCTATTGTGGTCCTTAAGGAGTTTATATATTTATCTATCTAATGCCTATGTAACAGTAAAACTTCAAAAAAAAAGAGAAAGAGAGAAAGAGATTTTTCAAAGAAGGAAGAAAACAAGGTTTGAAAACAGTATATAATCAATAATAGAAGAGCAATTTGAATCACACTAGCAATCGAGTTGAGACGACTTTTTAAAAACCTTTTAAAAGGGGAAAAAAGATCAAAAAACAATATTTGAAACCTGTGTATAATCAATAACAGGTGATCAAAGCCAAGAGAAATGAAAATGAAATCAGGTGGATTTTTAAAAATAATACTAATACAAATATATTAAAAGAAAGAATTTAAAGGGATTAAACATTTATACATACACAATTGTTTAGAAAGTAAAATTTTTAAAGTTAATAGAAAATAAAACAGACTAAAAAAGATAAAATGAAAAGAGAATTTTAAAAGAAAGGAAGAAAAATTTTGAAAACAGTGTCTAACCAATAATAGAAGAGCAAGTTGAAGCAGAATAGCAATCGGGTTGAGATGTCCTTTAAAAACTTTTTAAAAAGGTGAAAGGAGCAAAACAATAATTGAAACCTCTGTATAATCAATAACAGGAGATTAAAACCAAGAGAAATATAAATGAAATGAGGTGATTTTTTAAAATAATACTAATAATAATATTTTAAAAGAAAAACTTTTAAGGAATTAAACCTGGAATTGTATATAATTGCTTAAAAATTAAAAGGGTAATAGAAAATAGAACAGGTAGAGAAAAGATTTTTTTAAAAGGGTGCGGTGTTCTCCTGAAGACCTTGTGCCCTTAATGATCTTACCAAGAGGTCTTTTTGTCTTTGCCCTGTTTCGCAAACTCGGCTTGCTGTTTCTAGAAGCCCCCCCGTTGGCGCTGTCTCCTGTGCTGCTCCCAGAGCCAGTGGGCAAGCAGGTGGCGCCCCCTCCCACCGCTGGGCCCGGCGCCCGGGATCCTTCACCCCGGGGGTCGGGCCCCGCCCCGCCCCGCCCCGGGGGCAGGTGCGCTCCTGCCAGGAGGGCGAGTGGCCTCCCGCCCTCTCCCGGCGCCAGTCACTCCCCGGTGACTGTGCCGCTGCCCGCTCCAGCCCGGGTTGTTGGCGCTCCATAGCGGGGCTCGGGGAAGACCACGGAACAGTCCCGCCCCTACTCAGCTCCTTGTTTGTCTCAGCAGCGTGAGCTCTCTGAGGTGCCAGGGCAGAAAGATCCTATCTGCCTCGGGCTGTAGACAAGTCTGCATCTGGCCTCAGAGGCTGCTGAGCCCTTAAGTAGGGATTCAGGCTTCGAGCCCGCCCCCACCTGGGTGCTAAGCGCTGGAGGACAGGGCGGCTGTACCTGAAACCCGCCTATTTTTGCCCAAAAGGCTTCCATGGGTTTTCAGAGATGGGGTATGGCACCCTTCCTCCCAGGGCACATCAGCCATGTTGTTTTATGGAGAGCGCAGGTTGTTTTGCCCTGTGCACCCACTCATTCATGGCATGCAGCACCCTGAAGTCCCCCGGGGCTGCTTCAGTGCAGCTGCCCCATCCTCAGCCCGGCTCAAGCAGCCTGTCCCGGCCCCCAGCTACCGGCTTGCATCCCAGGCTGGGTGTTGCGGGGACCTCCATGTCCCCACTTAAATTAGTTCCGTACACATCAGAGCCTCAGAGGCTCTCCCTCCTTTGGAGAGGGGGAGACCCATTGAATGAGCCCTAGTCCTCCTTCACCGCTCCCTCCCCATGGAAATTGTCCAGCACGGTTTTGCCTTTTCTTCTTTCTTTTTTCCTTTTCTCCTACCAGATTTTTGGTGTTTTTGTCTTTTGAAGAGGGTGATGTTCTGTCAGAGTTTGGCAGATGCTCTGGTTGGCTGAGTGGGTCCTTGGATGTGAGTTTTGGTGTATTTGTGGGAGAGGGTGAGGTACAAGCATCCTTCTACTCTGCCATCTTCGCCCCCTTCTCCTACTGTTAATCTTCTGATAGAACCAAAGTAATAAAACATCAATTCTATTTGAAAGAAAAATAGAGTAGCTGGTGGATAAGATAAACAGATGGAAGCAGGAGGGGTTTGGAGGAATCCGGGCCTGAGCTGGGAGGGGTAGGAGAGGGAGGCAGAAGGCCAGAGCTGGGGTGTCAGCCACCCTCTTCAGACTCCCTGGTCTATGTTGGCCCCATCTGAGGCCACCAGGGGGGCAGCGAGGGCCTGGGTTTGTGGTAGGTTCCCCTGCTCTGGGTCAAGTCCCACAACTGCTGCCTCCTGAGCCCCCTCAGGGAGAGTTTGGGGTGAAGGGTCCGGATCAGTTCTGCTACATGTGCCCTTGAATAGAAACACCAATAACTGTCCCTGGTGCCTCCTCCTCAAAGCACCACGAAGACAGGGGACAGAGGGACAAGGGGACCATCGGGCCGAGGAGGTCAGGTGGGATGACTGGTGGACACGCCCAGGTCTCATTTGGGGCCAGAAAAAGAAATTGACCTCTAATTAACCACAGCTGTTTGGGTCCCAGTCCTCACCTTCAACTCACAAAAAGCAAGGAGTAATATGGGGGATGATTAGCCAACTACGTGTGGACCCCTGCACAGGACAACAGGGGGAGCCGCGGCTGGCCCTTTGTTCAGGGCTCTGTAATGGCCAGTGTGTCCTGACTGAGAAAACATATCCAAGGATTTTAATACTCTCAGGTTAGCTCCTATGTTCAGGGATAGAGAAGCATCCAGAATCAAGTCCAGGTCAGGGGGTGGGGGAAGCAGGGACAGGAGCAGATTTGCATGGAGGCCCCGCCCTGCTCTGCAGCAGAGGGAGGGGTAAGAGAGGTCTGGGGGGCCAGGCACAGGGTTGGGGGCTCACAAGGCAGCACTCTGGGGCATCTCCACCATGGCCTGGGCTCTGCTCCTTGTCACCCTCCTCACGCAGGTCACAGGTGAGACTCCAGGGAAGGGACACGGGGACATCTGACTGAGCCTTTCTGTCTCCATCCTCAGGGTGACCTGGGCACCAGCCATGAACTGACTCAAGTTGTTTTAGCTCTTTTCAGGGTCCTGGGCCCAGTCTGCCATGACTCAGCCTCCCTCAGTGTCTGGGACTCTGGGACAGATGGTCACCATCTCCTGCGCTGGAACGAGCAGTTACGTTGGGAATACATACTATGTCTCCTGGTACCAACAGCTCCCAAGAATGGACCCCAAACTCCTGATCTATTAGGACAGCAGTAGAGCCTCAGGGATCCCTGATCTCTTCTCTGGCTCCAAGTCGGGCAACACGGCCTCCCTGACCATCTCTGGGCTCTAGTCTGAGGACGAGGCTGATTGCTCCTGTGCCTCATATAGAAGCAGCTACAGTGTGCACAGTGGTCCACGGTCATGGGGAAGTGAGACCAAAACCTGCCCTGAGCCCGCAGGCTCCCCGTGGCTCTGCCTCTGCTGGTTGTCCATCTGCTTCTGTTGTTGAAGCATCAGAGCTGAAAGGAGACCTGGGAACCTGCAGAAGGATGAGAACCAAGAGGAAGGCATGGTTTTCATGTTTATTTTCCCTCCTCTTCATCCTACAACTAAGCGCGCTGAGCCAGGGGTCAGGGACAAACCATGGGTCTCTCACAGTTGCCCTCTCCTCACCTGGGTGAGCCTTCTCCGGGAACCACACTGCAGAGGGCTGTCTCCCCAAGATGATGGGCTCCTTGCAAGGTGGCTCCACAGGAGGATGCACTGGAGGGTGTGTCCCTCATTCCTGAGGGACATCGGGACACGTGTCCCCATGAGGAGCCAGTGCTGGTTGTAGGTGGAATCCCCATTAATCTAATAACTGTCAGAATTCAATTTTAAAGTGGGCAGAAGTGTACTGGGTTCAATAGTTGCATTTTCTTGAAATTGGGAGACAGTTTCAAAATGCAACCTTTCATAAAATTGAAATTATGTGAATTCACTTAAATTGATGACATGAAAAACAAAGTGCATTAGGAATCTATTTGCTGCATAACAAGTCACATCCACACTTACAAGTGAAGAGAAGAACAGTTAATTTCTGCTGTTTTCTGCCACCTACCACCTGGAGCAGCTCTTCTCTGTGCTTGTGTCTCCTGGTTCTCATGAAGGTGAAGCCCCGTGTCAGCAGGGCTGTTTCATTGAAGGCTCCTCTGTTTGGAAGACCCCCCAATCAGGCTCACCCCCTGCCCGCCATGTGCCCACTTTTCCTAAACACATCATCTTCCTGATATATCTGATTTTTTACCCTTGCCAATTAGGCCTGTCGTTTTCCAAATTCCATGCTAGTCTCCATGTGAATAATCATATTTCTTCATCCCAGCATTTTCCATTGGACCAGAACCACAGGTCTTACTATCTATCTGGTCATAGCTCTGGTGTATTGCTGAGAATCGGCAGCAAGTTCATTTCTAGACTGTACTGTCATTGGGATAATAGCTGCTCCTTGGTTTGGGGTCCGGGAATCAGACTGTTTTCCCTCTCCCAGAATATCCTCTGTTACTTCGTGCCCTCCCCCATGGCTGTGGGGACAGTGGGGCGTTCTGTCCCTCTGTCTGCTCTCCTGTTCTCTTTTTCTATGTGATAGGCATCTGCATTTAAGACTCATCTTACATTTTAGTTAGAAAACCTTTTTTTTTAAATGAGATTGAGCTCAATATGGCTGTACACATGTTAAAAAGTCACAGCCCAAACACTTTACCGACATGTGATATCAAACATCCTCCTGAATATCGTGACTCTGAGCTTGCAGTTTAAACAATCACTCCGGCTCTTTATGGGCAGATGTGTGTGTCTGTGCATGAGCTTCTGAGCAGTGGTCAGTCTTGTGTCCCTCCATGAGCCCTGCCCTCTCCGGTCCCCACACCAGGTCTCTAATGTTTAACACACACTAAATTAAGAGACTCTCATTTTGCCTCTTTGCATGATCAGAAATCTTTGGACAAGTTTTCATCCAATCTTTGAAATATATTTGGAAATACAAATCATAACGGGTATCTGGTTTTTAAGATAAATTATATCTTGATTCTGTGTATCTCCAGGAAAACAAAACCTCAGAACACAAGGAAACAGATTCAAAACACAAGCATCTGTTCCATTGTGCCTCATCAACTGTGATGCCCCAACTGTATTCTGGGCTCATGCGGGGATGGAGCTCTGGACTGAAGGTGGATGTTGCAGTGTCTCCAAAACCTGGAAGTGGGACCTGGTGGGGTGTGCATGGAGGGGATTTTCCTTCAGAGTCAACAGCAAATTTGGGTTCTGCACCAGGGACGTCCATGAGTCCCACCTAGGTCACATTTTCTGGAGCAGAGATGAAGAATCCCTGATGAAATTAACTTACAATAAAAAAAAAATGTCTCATTTGTATGCGGGATTATATACATACTCTTGGCCATCTTTATATTTGCAACACACAAGTACAATTCATAAAAAATATCCAATGACGAATCACAGTATACGTCTATCAAAATTCATCAAATTGTACATCTTAAATGCATGTAGTTGACCTTACAGGAATCACACCACAATAAAGGTGTTAATTAAAAAAAAAACATGAATCACAGTGAAACGTGTTAAATGAAGAACGTTCTTGCAGGTGGTTTGTATTACTTATGACCCCACTGCAAACTTTTTAAAGGACAAAATGCAGAGGGAAGCAGTGGGCATTAGCCTGTGCGGCTGGACTACGTGGCTATTTTCCCCAGAACAAGGACAGTCCATGTGCTGCCTGGCAGAGGAGTCCCTCCTAATACTGGGGACACCACAATAGAGGCGTGTGGTGTCCTGAGGTGAATAGCGGGAGATCAGGGAGCACGTGAGATCAATATGCTTGTTGCTCCAGCAGCTTCCGGGAGGGCGCCTGGGGCTGCATCTGGGCTTTTGCATCGGATCCAGGAGCCACAGAGAGAACCCAGAGTGGTGTGGACAGGAGCCCACACTGAAAGGCAAGGGGGCAGACATTGCAGTGTGGACAGGAGCTTGTCCTTGCGGTGCTATGTTGTCAGTGGGGAGCAGAAGAGAATTTTCAGTGCTCAAGACTGAGTGATTCCCTGGGGTGACCCAGGAGTGGTGACTTCAGTGCAAACCACGATGCTCTGATCCCATTTACCCCTGGGTACAGAGGGAGGAGAAGGGAGGAAGCCTTAGATCCTGCTTGTTTACTCAGGCCATCCAGTGTCCAGGGTCCCCAAGTACTCAGGCCACAGCTTTTGTCACTAAGAAGACTCCCAGGATCCTAGAGACTCACCCTTGTCACTGTGACTTCCTTCAGGAGACAAAGCAGAGCCAGCAAAGGGCAGCAGAGGATGAGGTGAAGTCTGAGGAAACCAGGAGAAGCTTCCAGGAGACCTGTCCCAGGGGAGCCACAAGGAAGGGCTTCCTCCCCAGCATCAAATTGTGACAATGTCCAAGAATAATTGTGTCCCAAGGAGGCTCCTCGGGCCATCAGGTTTCTTACCTTCTCTTAGACTGGTCTCCCAGCAACCTCTGCCTGGCACCCACCAAAATTCTGGACTTTCAGGGGAAGGGCAGTGGTTCAGCCTAAACCATAAATTTACATAATCCCATAGGGTCAGTGGGTCATTCTTATCAGAGAAGAGTTGGAGCCTTCCCAAAATCAAATTCCCAGACACAAACCAAGGGCCAGTCTTGCAAGCAGGTCTTTCCAAAGACTTTAGGCTCAACCTAAGGGCAGTTCTTCCCTGCACAAAACCTGTGTGTGTGCCTGCCCCTGGGATCAGGTTAGATGCAAGGAAAACCCAACTTTTCACCATCAAGTCAGGTTAGGTTCTATCTCAGGCTGCGCTCTCTCTTTGTAAATGCACACACAGAAGACACACGCACACACAGCAGCACGCGTGCAGACACACACACACACACATACATGAGCCATCACTCCTGGAGCCCCCTCCATGTACCCGGAAAGGAAACAGGGATCTGCTCTGTGGGTACCAGGTGCTCCTTTTGCCATCAACTGTGATCTCTGTGACAAGAAGCAGGAGCATCAGCTGAGTTGCAAGGGGAGGCAAGAGAAGTGGGGGATCAGAGTTGAATTGTCAGCCACCCTCAGCTGCCTCCCTGGCCACCATATGCCCCATCTGAGGCCACCAGGGGGCAGCAAGGGACAGGGTTTGGGGAAGGTTCCCCTGCGGTTCACCTGCCTAGGGTGAAGTCCCACAGCTTATGCCTCCTGAAGCCCCTCAGTGAGAGTTTGGGGTGCAGGGTCCCCATCGGTTCTGCTTCATGATCCCTTTACTAGAAACACCAACAACTGTCCTGGGGACTCCCCCTCAGAGCACCACAGAGACAGCGGACTGAGGGACAAGGGGACCATCTTGCTGATGAGGTAAGATGGGGTGAGGGGTGGACACACCCAGCTCTCCTGTGATGTCAGGACGAGAAGAGATTGAATCTCTAACTAATTCCAGCCCTTCTATCCCCTGTCATCACTTTTGACACATAGAATTGAAAATAATTTGGGGGGATAGTTAGCCAACGATACCTTCACTCTAGTACAGAATGACAGGGAAAGAAAGGGTGGATCAAATTCAGGGACCCTGTAATGGTCAGTGTGTCATGATAAAAAAAAATCAGAGTATTAATTCTCCCAGACTGGCTCTGTGTCCATGAAGGCAGAAGTATCTCCACTAAATGGCCAGGTCAGAGGGGGTGGGAAAGCAGGGACAGGAGCAGGTTTGCATTAAGGCCCTTCCCAACTCTGCAGCCGGGGGAGGGAATAAGAGAGGTCTGTGGGACAAGGACCAGGGTTGGGGGCTCAGAAGGCAGCGCTCTGGGGCATCTCCACCATGGCCTGGGCTCTGCTCCTTGTCACTCTCCTCACTCAGGGCACAGGTCAGGCTCCAGGGAAGGGGCACGAGGATATCTGGTCCCTCCCAGTTTCTATGTCCTCAGGATGACCTGAGACCAAGCCCTGAACTGACCTGAGTGTATTTTTGCTCTTTTCAGGGTCCTGGGCCCAGTCTGCCCAGACTCAGCCTCCCTCGGTGTCCGGGACTCCGGGACAGATGGTCACCATCTCCTGTGCTGCAACCAGCAGTGATGGGGCTGGAAAGTATGTCTCCTGCTACCAACAGTTCCCAGGAATGGACCCAAAACTCCTGATTCATGAGGTCAAAAAGGAGCCTCGGGATCCCTGATCGCTTCTCTGGCTCCAAGTCTGGCAACACGGACTCCCTGACCATCTCTGGGCTCTAGTCTGAGGACGAGGCTGATTATTTCTGTGCCTCATATCACAGTGTGAGTTACCACACAGTGGCCCAATTTCATGTGGAAGTGACACCAAATCCTGCTCTGAGTTCACGGGCTGTCTCTTTGCTTGGAAGAGTCTCCACGCCCTGAGCAGCGGGCTCAGGCAGCTCGGCCATGAATTGTCTGGGCACCTCTCTCCTCCCACACCAAAGGTGACAGGAAACACGCACCTGGCATTATTCCCTTGGGAGGGTAATTGCTTCCTCTTCCCATGTGACATGGGTCACAAATGGGCCACTCTTTCCACGTCTCATCAGCAGTATGATGATTAGTGGTCAGTGTCTACCTGCCTGGGGGAAGAGGTGCCTGTGCTGCTGCAAAAACACCATGTTCAATGTGTCTGTGAGGCTGTTTCCAGAGGAGATTAGCACTGGAATCCATTTACTTAGTCAAGAAGATCACTGGTGCCAATGCTGGTGGGCAGGGTCCATGAGTGGAGGGTCTGAATAGAACAAAAAGTGGGGGAAGGGGCATATGCTCCCTCCACGTCATCAGACATCTTCTCCTGACCTGGGTCACTAGCACTGCTGGGTTTTCAGTTGTTCAACTCAGACCTGGACTTACATCAGCGGTCCCTGAGTCACAGGCCTCTGGAAGCAAACTGAATTAAATCACTAGCTTTCTGGGTTCTCCAGCCCCCTGCAGGGGTGATGTGCCCCGCCAAGGGCAAGGTTACAGTCATGGCCAGCAGAGTCCCAGCAACCATCAGAACAGTCTGACGGGCACAGATCAATGACCCTGGCTTCATGATCGAGGTATTCCTAGGGGTGAAATAGGCAGGAAGCAGGCTCAATACTTACTTGGGCTTATAAGAAAAACACGTGTAGGTCCAGTGAGCAAAAGTTTAACTTAAATCACAAAAAGAGCATCACAACCCCTAAATCAGTGGATTCCCAGCCTGAAGCCAATTTACACACCCAGATCCCTATGAAAAAAAGGGAGGCTTCATCCCCTTGAGGAAGAACTCCGGAACATCACTGAAAATTCATATTGTTGATTTTTCTCCCAAGCTTCCCCAAAGGCAACAATAGCCTTTATCGGGGTAATTGTGCACTGGGGAAAAGGAAATAATCACGCTTTGCAGGGACTACTGGACCCCGGTTATGAACTGACTTTGATCCTGGGACCCCAAACCTCACCGTGGCCCTCCAGTGAGAGCCGGGGTTTCTGGAGATCAGCTGAACAGTGAACAGTGTTTTATCTCACATCTGTCTCAAAGTGGCTCAAGTCGGTCCCCGAATCCATCCTGTGGTCATTTCTCCAGTTGCAGAATACAGTTACCACGTGGCCTGAACATCCCGCCATGAACTGGGTGCCATCTGAACCACCGAACTGTGTGGCCAGGTGCCCCCGGCAAAGAGCGCAGCACAGGTGGGCAGCTGAGCCACTGTGGCCCCTCTCAGGGCGTCCTCCAGGGACACGGTGAGAGGACACCCTCCGTGGGCAGCACTTCCGGCAGCACAGCTGTTTGTGCTTTTTGGAAGGAGAAATGGCCAAGCATGCAATTATACACCGAGTCATGGTTTTGGCAGGATGGTCAGGGACTTGGAAGAAACAAGATAGGAAACTTGGTGAAAAAATTAATTTGGTGAGAGGTATGTGGATAGACTTCTCCAGGTGAGCTAAAAAAATAAAGTGAAGGCATTTGAGTCAGCTGTGAACATTCACCACTGGGTGACTTCAGTCCAGGAGGACTTTTGTAATCAAGGGGCTAGGATGACTCACTGTGCAGATCCCAGGCAGCATCTCTCCCCAGCCTCCTGTGTCTTCCTCCCATGGCCTCCTGAACAGGTGTCAATGGTGACCGGGCCAGAAATTATGCAAGGACTCAGCAACGTGGGCCACCACAAACCAAGATCAACCAGACAGTCCAAACAGGTCTGCTCATAGCCCAGAACCTTCGGGAATGAAAGTTTGAGTCACCACCCCCACCCCAAGTTCAAGAACCATGACGAGCTGAGACGTTTGCGGAAGGCAAAGGAAACAGAGCCTGAGCAGCAGAAGGAGGGGGCTGTGGATCCCAGCTGTGCCTGCGGACCTGGCCACGGACATGAGGGCTGCAGGCATCAGGGGTGTCTCCTCTTTACTTTGTTGTGAGTGTGTGTGTGTGTGTGTGTGTGTGTGTGTGACTCTGTGTTTGTCTCTTTGTGTCTGTGTGTGTGTCTCTGAGTGTGTGTCTGTGTGTGTGTGTGTGTGTATACACATATTAAGCAAACACCTTTGTTTTCCTTCCTCTCTCATCTCCTTATCACGTGACTAGAAGTCATCTGCACTTCTTAGGGAGTCCCTGGGCTCCATTTAGGATTCAGACCTCCCAGAGGGAAATAATCTCTAGAGGTTTAGTGGTGCCTCAGTCTCCCAAATCCCTGCAGCTGGCTGATCCATCTTACAATGTGAGGGCCACCAGCTAATCACATCAACACGTCTGAAATACCCAACCCAGCCCCGTGGAGGAGGGTCACATCCCCCACTACATCTTCCTCAGCCGCTCCCCTGAGAATTGAAATAAAACTTACTAAATAGACATTCAGCCCAGGGCAAGGAGTCCCAGGTCCACATAAATGACCAGACTTTGGGGTGAATCCAAAGGGGAGTCTCCAAATCACCACACATGTTCCCTTTATGACACAATGTGCAAGAAGACATGGACAGTATTTGATAGCAAGTCACTGGCTGGACTCGAGGACTTCTAAGCTCATGTAGAGCATAAACTTGAGATATTTCACTTAGAGGTTTTCAAGAAAAGACCGAGGGAGTCAGTCACAGGCCCAAAGATGAGTCCTTCAGGCCTGAAGTCTCTTTGGAGTAAGGAGACTTTTGGACGTGTGAGAAGCAGGGGGCGCTGTGGGTCCACGTCTGTGTTTGTGGGGAACTGGCCCAGCTGTGAATCTTTTCAGCTGACATCTTTGCACTTCCCATCACTGTCACCACGCAGCCCTCAGCAGCTGTGATGACCCTCACACCGAGGGAGAGTGGGTGACAGAAGAAGGGACACAGAAATAAAGCCCTCAGCACCCCCACACTTCCACATACCCTTCATCTGGCAGTTTCTCCTCCCACAGGGACTCAGCCCTGGGGGCAAGCAGGCAGCTGAATTGGGGATTTGCCTGAGAGCCACTCTTCATGAAAGTAATGGGGAAGAGGAGAGGTAAGGCTGGAGGAGACCCAGTGTTGCCACCACGCAGTGGGGACGATGCCCGTGGGAAAAGCAGGACACACAATGAAAGGTCCACAGGTCAGCCGGCGATGAGCTGGTACACTGAAGGCAGGTCGCCCGTAGAGGGGCGCTGCGCATAAGAAACTGGCAAACTACCACTTCTCTATCCGAAGTGCGGACCAACCAGGTCACCAGTACCACGCTTTACCAGGTGTGGGCGCTGTAAATCACAGTCACCATCAACAGCACCTGCTCTGATTCCAAGTACTTCCCCAACCGCACAGTAGGCACCCAGTTATACCAAAGGCTTTGCCTTTATCTGAAACGAGGTCCGGGGAGGAACTGGGTTGGAATCTGGACAGTCACCGACCCATCATTCGTTGGCTGAATGTGTCTCTCCTTCATGGAAAGAAAGAACATCCTGACAGCCTCACAATGCCTGGCTTTGCTCACCAAGCCAGTGTCCAAACTCTCCGAGGTGCAATGAAAGAGGATCTGGGTGACCTGCAAAGATAGTGACCTTCCCAGGGGAAGACAATTTCCCAGGAGAATATTTAAATTAGCATGTGACAGCCTGGACAAGGGGCACAAGAACTCCTGCTACGCACAGAAAGCCAGAGGCTGCAGAGAAGATGTAAACATGTCCTGTGTGGGCTGTTTTGAAAACAAGAGCTGAAACTTCCCTCCAGGCACACCCCTGCCTGGCGTGAGTGCTGATGTCCACTTTGGAGGATGGAGGCCACACAGGGAAAATATTATGTTCAGAAAGTATTGGTAATTATAATCAGATTATTAAATGTCCAGTAAGCATGTCACACTAATGGACCTTGCACCATCAACAGATGACAGTTAATGCACCAGATCTCTAACTGGAGCAGTGATTCCAGGAATCCTCCAGAGTAAAGTTCGGAGGCCAGGGCGGATTCCCTGCCCTGGCGCTGCAAGGAGGACATGGGGGAACAAGTCTGTCCTCTTGAGTCACTTGTCCTGAGGCCACAGCTGCTTTGGATCAAAATTCAGCCCCAAAGGAGAAGGACATCTGCATAAACGCTTACCACTCACAGCCCCAATGGTTGGAGGAGGGAATAAGAGAGGTCCTTGTGAGCCCTGCCCTGCTTGAGGTCTCAGAGGCAGAGCTGAGGAGACCTCCACCATGGCCTGGACCCCTCTCCTGCTCCCCCTCCTCTCTCTCTGCACAGGTGCTGCCCCCAGGGCTCACAACCCAGGGGATCCAGGGATCAGCCTGGCCCTGAACATCAGCTCCGACCAGGGATGCTGCGGGGTGCGTAGTCCAAGGGAATGAGACCCTCATCCTCACTCTCACTCTCCTGTCTTCTCCTGTAGGTTCGGTGGCCTCTTCTGCACTGACTCAGTCCTCCGTGTTGTCCGTGTCCTTGGGACAGACGGCCAGGATCACCTGCCAAGCAGGCAATTTTGGAAGATATTATGCTCACTGGTATCAACAGAAGCCAGGCCAGGTCCCTGTGCTCGTCATCTATGAGTACAGCAAGAGAGCCTCGGGTATCCCTGAGCGGTTCTCTGGCTCCAGCTCTGGGGGCACCGCCACCCTGACCATCAGCGGGGCCCAGGCCGAGGATGAGGCCGACTATTACTGTCAGTCAGCAGACAGCAGTGGTTATAATGCTCACAGTGACACAGGCAGATGGGGAAGTGGGACACAAACCCTCTCCATCTGTGTCACACTCTCCTTCAGCCCCAGGAGGCCTGTGGACAAAGCAATGACCGGTCTGGCCCGGTTCCCCCAGATCTGAGCTCCCAGGCTGCACTCCGCCCACCCCCCGCCCTCCAGGCAGCTCTTCACATGCTGGATCAGGGGTAAAACATTGCCTGGCTGGACCAGTGTGTCCTGGGGTTGTCTCAATCGGCCATGAATAGGGGAAAGAGGTCCTGAATAGAAGAACAGTAAGAGGGACACATATGACCAGTGGTAATTACCTCAGCATCTCCTTTTGTGGTCACCAGATTATCCAGCATCAGACTCAGAACCTGCTTGCTCATCTGAGCCACCGAATAGGCAGAAACTTTCATGCACACCCAGACCAGTGAGTCCGCGGCAAGCAGCTGTGTTGACCAAAGTATCCTTCACCCTGGGCCCTGACCTCACCGGGTCACATGGGATTTCACTGCTGGATCCTGGACCTCAGCGGGGCCCCTGGTGAAGAGAGATGACAAGGAGAGTCCAGGAGTTTCCCATAGCCTGAGGCCACAAGGGCAGGAGGGGAGGGGTGACTGGTCTCTGGGGGAAGGATGGACAGGGTGGGATGGTAGCAGGAGTAGAGGCTCCTGGGGTTCAGTCCAGCAGGGACCTCTGTCACCCATGTCTGGCTCCACTCTCAGTGGACACATGGCCATCCAATCTCATCCCCCCATTCCAGGAAAGGCTTGTTCTCTCCAAGGGTTTGCAGTGACTTTGTCCCAAACATGCCCCTGTCGGTCCTCTCATGGGGCATGTCCTGCCCCCTTACACTGGGGGAAGGAGCCAGGAAAACTGCAGTGAACAAGCCCACCCCCATGTGGGTCTGAGCATTTCCATACCCCCAGGACCTGTGCTGCTAAGAACTGGAAGAAAGTCCGAAGGAGCCTGTCATGGACAGAGAGACAGACTGCAGGGAGCAAGGACATGGAAGAAAAAGTGGGACCAATAAAATCTATTCCTTCTGTGCTTAGATGGACACGAGCCAGGGAGGGGGCTGCCAGTACAGAGCCAAGGTCAGAGAGATATGGTCAGGGTGGGCTGGCAGGGACAGCCTTGAAGGCCAGGGTCCGTCTCTGCCCACACCTGCTCCCTCCCTCCCTCGCTCCCTCCCTCCCTGTTCTGAGGAAAGTGTCCTCTGCTTTCTCTGGACTTGCTGTTCACAATCTCTAAGTGAGAGTTTGCACTTGGGAATCTTCTTCCACTGTTTCTTTATTCTTTTTTTGGTTATAATTTACATATGCTAAAAAATTACAACTTTTAGAAACACTTCTAAGAGTATTTATAAATGCATATACAGAAGTAAGCATCCTGCTACCACAGCAGCCAGTAGCTCTGTTATTCCCATAGCTGCCCCAGGCGCCTTTGGGGGCGGCCCTTCCTCCAGCCCCGCCTCTGGGACTGCTGGCCTGCTGTCTGTCCCTACAGTTGGCTCCTGGTCAGAACATCATGAAATGCAGTGACACAGGGCACCCCTTGGTTCTGGCTTCTTTCACCCAGTGTGATGCACCTGAGATCTGTCTGTTTTCTTTCAGGTGCTAATTGTTCACTGCCTGCCCCTTACTGAGTATATTCCACTGCATGGATGCACCACAGTTTGTTCATCGTCCACTGGTTGTAAAATTAGGGTTGGATCGAGAGTCCACAGTTTGACAGTTTCACATAAAGCCTTTATAATACTTGTTACAGGTGGTTTGTGGGCATAAGTTTTCATTTCACTCAGGGAAACACCTGGGAATGGAATTGATGGCTCCTACGGCAGGTACAGGAGCGCCTGTCTAAGACTCTGGCAAACTATTATCCAGCGTGGGTGCCCGACGTTGCTTTCTGTGGTCCTCAGCCACTGAGGAGAGTTACACTTGCTGCCCACCCCCTGAGCTCTGGGCATATTAGGCTGTTACCAAAGTCATTCTCATGCACATCAAGTGGCATCGCATGTTTTTAATTTTCTTTAGTGACTTACACTGGTGAACATAATTTAAGGGTTTATTTGTCAACTTCATATCTTGTTGGTCAAGTGTTTGATCAAACCATTACCCAAAGTTCAAGCTCAGAGTTTCCCAGTATTACGTGTACTAATTTGTGAGTGTGTATGTGTGTGTGTGTGTGTGTGTGTGTGTGTTGAGTCCTGTGTGATATTATCATGTATGTAGGTTCAAATCTAGCAGAGAGGTCAAGAAATAACTCAGTTCCACTACCTCAAGGACCCTCGTGTTTTACCTTAATAACAATGCCGACTGCCTTTCTCCCGTGCCCCCTCTCTGCTCCTGACCCCTGCAACCACTACCTAGTTGTTCATTTCTAATTTTGTTCAGAAATTCTACAAAGACATAAGAACTAGACTCAGAGAATGAAGGCTTTTGGAATTGGCATCTTTCACTCCGCATAACCCCCTGCAGATTTCTCAAAACTGCCGTGTGCTCTAAGAGTCCCCTCCTTCTCAGGGCTGAGTCCTATTCCAATATTCAGGTACAGCGGCTGGGACCCAGCCTCCCTCTGCAGGACATCGGGTCGGTCTCCCTTGGGGGCTACTGTGTGGAAGTTACTCTGAACAGCCATGCACACGGCTCCGTGGGAACAGTAGCTATCACTTCTTGAACTAAAGTCACAGGAGAGCAGTTGCTGGATCATAGGGACCCAACTGCAGTTTACAATTTGAAGATGCTGCCACTGTTCCCAAACAACTGGTCCAGTTCACATCCCACCAGCGTCGCAGGAGGGACCCGGTTGTCCATGGCCCTGCAGTGTCCGGGCTGTCACCACGTTTCACTTTACTCACGCTGATGGGTGTGCAGTTGTTCCGCACGCTGCTGCGCCAGCATTACTCTCACGTCAACTGATACCCATCTTTCCATGAGCTGTTTCCCGTCTCTGCGTCCTCTTCCATGAAATACTTGCTCTTAATTTTGCTCATTCTTTAAACAGACTCTGTCAGTTAATTCTTACCATTTAGTTTTGAGAATAATCTAAACACCAGCTCTGTGTTGGATATGTGGTTTGCAAAGTTTTCTATGTGTCTATTACTTATTTATTTTATCCTCATTTAAAATATTTCAAACCCAAAACATTCTAGTTTTGGTGAGATTTAACTTCTCAAACTTTCCTTTTACAAACTCTGCTTCCGGTGTCATGAAAGGATTCCTGAATCACCCCACATCCTGGTGATCTTCTTCTGTGGATTCCTCTAAAACAGGCACCATGACATAAACAACACAAATGTGCCTCAGAAGAAAAAAGATCAACTTCACTGTGTCCAATGTTGGAATAATGGCCTCTCACAGCAGCATGGTGACCTCTGTCCCCACAGCACCTGCTATGAGCACAGCCAAGCCCATCCTGTGATGCCCGCAGCACGAGACAGGATGACTGTGTCACCCAGGCCCAGAGGGCAAGCCCAGGCCCAGACTGAGGTGTGCCTCTCTGTGCTGGGGGCAGGGGGCAGCACTTCCTCACTCAGCACCAGAGACACTTCTGGGACCTGGGCCCGGGCCTGGGACTGGGGCCTCTAGTGACATCCTCCATTGAGCCCAAATGCTCTCTGCTCAGCAGGGAGACGATCACCAGGGCCACAGGGCCAGGAAGTAGATTTGCATAAGGATGTCCCTTCTGAGGATAAGAGAGTTCTTGAGACCCCACCCCCAGCTGTGGGCTCAGAGGCAGAGCTCAGGGCGCCTCCACCATGGCCTGGAACCCACTCCTGCTCCCGCTCCTTTCTCTCTGCACAGGTCCTGACCCCAGGGCTCAGCCCCCAGGGTACCCAGGGATCAGCTGGGCCCTCAACATCAGCTCAGCAATGGGATGCTGAAGGGTGCATGGTCCTAAGGAATGAGACCCTGGTCCTCACCATCAATCTTCTCTCCTCTCCTGCAGGTTATGTGGCCTCTTCTGCACTGACTCAGCCCTCCGCAGTGTCTGTGTCCTTGGGAGAGACGGCCAGGATCACCTGCCAAGGAGGCAACGTTGGAAGCTCTTATGCTAGCTGGTACCAGCAGAAGCCAGGGCAGGCCCCTGTGCTGGTTATCTACGAAGATAGTGAACGGCCCTCAGGGATCGCTGAGCGGTTCTCTGGCTCCAGCTCTGGGGGCACAGCCACCCTGACCATCAGCGGGGCCCAGGCCGAGGATGAGGCCGACTATTACTGTCAGTCAGCAGACAGCAGTGGTTATAATGCTCACAGTGACACAGGCAGATGGGGAAGTGGGACACAAACCCCCTCCATCTGTGTCACCCTCTCCTCCAGCCGCAGGAGGCCTGTAGACAAAGCAGTGACAGCTCTGGCCTGGTTCCCCCAGGTCTGAGTCTCCCAGGCTGCCCTCAACTTGCCCTCCAAGCAGCTCTGCACACGGTGGATCAGGGGTGAAACATTGCCTGACTGGACCAGTGTGTCCAGGGGTTGGCTGAACAGGATATGAATAGGGGACAGAGGTTCCACATGGAAGAACAAACCGAGAGACATATCTTACCAGGGTAATTACCTTGGAATTTCCTTAAGTGGTCACCGGATTCTCCAGCATTCGACCCCAGAATCTATCGGCTCATCTGAGCTGTTGAACAGCCAGTGCCTTTCATGTACACCTGGACCTCTGAGTCCACGTTGATTAGCTGGGTTTAACAGTAACCCTGATCCTTGGCCCTGACTTGCCTGGGATCGGGTTTGATTTCAGGGCTGGATCCTGAATCTCAGCAGGGCCCCCAGTGATGGGGGCTGACAGAGAGACTCCACGAGCTGCTTGTGGTCTGGATGGCTCCACGGGGGCAGGAAGGGAAGGGTCACTGGTCTCCCGGGAAGGCTGGATTGGGGATGGGAGCAGGAGTAGAGAGGATCCTAGGGTTCAGTCCAGCAGGGACATCTGTCACCCGAGTCTGACTGGACTCTCAGGGGACACAGGACCAACCCATCCCTTCCCCCACTCCAGGAAAGGGTTGTTCTTTCCAAGGGTTTGCAGTGACTTTGTCCCAAACATGCCCCTGCAGGTCCTCTCATGGGGCATGTCCTGCCCCCTTACAATGGAGGGAAGGAGCCAGGAAAACTGCGTGGAATAAATCCACCACTATGATGGTCCCACCACCTACACATCCCCAGGACATGTGATGTTCAGACTGGAAGAAATTCTGCAGAAGTGTCTGATGGACAGACAAAGGGACAGAGTGCAGGGAATGGGACACTGATGGAAAAGTGGGACCAGTGAAGACTGTTCCATCTGTGCTTAGATAGTGACCAGCCAGGGAGGGGACAGCCTGTACAGAGGCTTGGCCACAGAGGATGGCTAGAGTGGGCTGGCGAGGACAGCCTCGAAGCCATGGTCCCTCTCTGCCCACACCTGCTCCCTCCCTCCCTGTTCTGGGGAGAGTGTCCTCTGCTTTCTCAAGACTTGTTCACAATGTCTAAGTGAGACTTTGCTCCTTGGAAACTTCTTCCACTTTTTCTTCTTTTCTAAGTTATAATTTACATACACTGAAAAATCACAACATTTAGAAACATTTTGTGAGTATTTATAAATGCATATAGAGATGTAAGTGTCCCGCCACCTCAGCAGACAGCAGCTCAGTCATTCCCATAGCTGCCCCAGGTGCTTTTGGGGGCGGCCCTTCCTCCAGCCCCACCTCTGGGACTGCTGGTCTGATGTCTGTCCCTCCAGTTGGGTCTTCAGTGTGTGTGAGTGTGAGGGTTATCACCCTGACATAAAATCTTTTTCCTCCACTGTTACCTTTAAGGTTGAAGTAAAATTATGGCTGCGTGTCTCTCAGACCTAATTCTGGTAGGATTGGCCTATATCTCTTGCCCTGGTCCCGGGACCTCATTCTCTTCAGCACCCCTTTCCTGCCAAGGCACTGTCATCCTGAAACCTTTCTGAAGCACATAGGACTGTCCCTGGCCCTGAGCTGACTGGGGACACCAGGGTAGAGCATCTAGGAACTGCCCCAGGAGCTCTCGGCAGAGGCAGAACAGGGCAGCTTCTTAATGCCTCCACAAACACCAGGTGCGCTTGGCAAAGCAGGATTTTGAGTCAGACTCTGATGCTCACGTGTGACCAAGGTCTGACATGGAGCAGGGCAAAAGGGGGAAGTTTTCTCATTTGTTCACGGACTCCATCCACCCACCAAGCCCGTGGGTCACTGAGGGTGAGACTGATGGAAGGGGCCTCTGGGGGCCCAGGGAAACCCTGGGGCCCAATGCAGGTCAGCGGTAGGGGCAAATGTCTGGAATCACTGGGCTTACAGACAGCCCCTTTGTCTCCGCAAGACGTGGGGCTGTCCCAGGGGGAACCATAGCTTCTGTGCCTTAGGCAGTGGGAGGGAGGAGGGACCCCGCCCAGCCCACAAGGCGTGAGGATCCCGGGCCTGAGGCTGGAGTGGGCCGAGCACTACAGTGAGGAGAAAAATGGACTGGGTCAGGGGCTCCCCCGTACCCTCCATGATGTCTGCTACATCGCCCACACCCTGTTACTATTCAGTACCCGGCCCATTTCCAAGCCAGGGATCTGAGTGTGTTGTGAAGGCCAGGCCTCAGCTCAGGGCCTGGCAGCCTGGGGTTCTTCCAAAGCTGCTCCATGAATTTGGTCAGACCACGATCACCACCATCAATTTCAGGTCTTCCTCCCTCTCACCTCCATCAGTGTCCAGAGCTGTGGACGGTCTGGGATTTCATCCTGCCTGCAGGATAACAGCCAGTGTGTTTTGCTCCAGAGGGAGACACTGCCTTTACTTTCCAGTGTTGTTCTTTAACACAGACATCCTTGAGAAGATGGTCCAAACAGAGGCGACCTGTGCCTTTGCTTGTGAGACCCACAGACAGTGGTCCTCATCCCTGTGAGAGAAGTAAAGTCACGGCTGTTGGCCTCTGACTATGTCCCATGAAAGGGGCTGGACTGATTTCCACCAGGTGTAGCAGGAGAGTCAAACACACGGGCCAGATGACTCTTAAAGGGACCTCTCAAGAAAGTTACTTTGGGAGGCCCAGGGTAGGCAGGCATCTTTCAGAATTGCTGAAATGGAAAACCAGAAGGGATGCACCAGTGGACTTCAGTGTACATATTAGAGCTCCTGGGGATTAAAAGCAACTGGAAAGCAAGAGGGCAGGTGCTGGCCATGACAAGCAGGAATGTGCAGCCTGCAGCCCTGAGTCCTTCCTACCCCAGCAGCGTGACAGCACTGGGACCCAGACAGAGGCAACAACCTCAAAGAATGCCCTGGAGATGTGGGAGAGCCTGGCCTCTTGACAGTGTTGCATCGAGAATGTTCAGAATCTGCTTGAACATCAGTGTCCTCATCTTCTAACGGGAGAGAAAATTCAGCTCATCGGGCGGTTGGCTCCGCTGTCAGTGCTGGATAAGCAGCACCCTCTCATCACTGCATCACTGTATCCTGTATTGTATTCCTGGGCTTCAAAACAGACCCCAACTGAGCACACATGTGATCTCCTTATTCCTCGTGGCCTCCCTGTGGCAAAGGAATTGCCCCCATTTTACTGATAAGGAAACTGAGGCCCGGAGGTGACCTAGGTCTGGCTGCTTTCAACATCACTCCTTGAACAAGTGGTAGAGGATCCCTCCCCACAAACCTCTTCCTGGCTGAGAAGCTGAGCGAGGAGCTGACCGGGGGTGCTGGCCAGCCTTGGCCAACCCGGCCAAGGAAGGGCAGTCTCTACTGGCCAGAGTGGAGGCTGCAGGGATCCAGCCCGGGGGACTGGTCACAAGAGAAGCCCCAGCCCACTGAACTCAGGCCTCAGCAACTCCTGTACTGTTGGGCACTTGGTCACCCTGCACGGCCTGGCTGGGCCCCTCGGAGCTGCTCCACAGCTGGAGATGCCCTTGTGGAACAAAGACATCAGTGGGGCAGGTGTGCGGATCCCGGGGCCTGGACGGCAGGGCTGGGGGCGGGCTTTGGTGTGATAATTGAGCCCTGGATCCCCACCACAGCGGAGCAGTTAGCACATGCCACTCTGGGATAGGGCCCCCAAGAGTAAGGGCTGTGGGCCCTGGAGGGGGCCGGGTGCCAGTGCCAGGACAGAAAAAGCCCAGGCAGAGGAGGGGCCACGTGGCTGGGGCACACTGGGACAGCCACTGTTGGCAAGAGAAACCAGGGGCACTTGCTGGCCTCCCTCCAGCTGGGCTGGAGTTGCCTTTGACCCTGAGGGCCAAAGAGGACACGACAGCTCAACTTGTCCGTGAGGTTTCCAGGGGGCAGAGCCCTGGCCCCACGCGGCACTGGCCTGTAACACTGCTGGCCTGTTGTTCGCCCCTGGCCGGCTGCCCCCATCGGCAGCACCATGGTGAGCGGGTCCTTGGCACGGAGCTCATCCAGCCTGCAACGCCTGGGATAAAGGTAAGGGGCAGAGTGAGCTGTGGTGCAGGGGGAGAGGGGTTTCCTTTGAGGACATCCAGGGATGGATGACCAGAGGGGAGAGCAGTGAGAAAGGAAATCAGCAGGAGAGAAGGGGCCTGAGCAGACACTGGCTTTCTTTAAAGTGTTGATATTTTGTCAAGTGTGGATTTGTTTGCATTGATTTTTATTAGTTACCATTGATTTGAAAGATTATTTATTTCAATGACTGAGTTTTGGGGGCACCCCTTAAATTTGGCCCCCAAGCCCAGTGCCTCACTTGCCCCACCCCAGTCCTCTGAGCATGTGAGAAGCAGGGAGGCAGGGCCAGGACCTCCCCAGCAGGCACTGATTCTTTTAGGGGCAGCGGCCCCACAATACAGATCCTGCTTTCATCCCCATCGTTCAGACAGGAATAGAGGTCCAGAGAGGTGAGGCGATCTGCCCAACGTCACATAGCACGTGGGTGCAGACACAGGACTGTAAGATGCCAAGAGTTAACAGACACCACTGTGTCCTCTGTTTTAATAAAATGATCCAAGAGAGCGGCCAGTCTGCAAGGCATCCAGAGAAGGAAACCAAGGCCTGGCTCAGATTCCCCCACAGAGCTCAGCACCTCAGCACCTCAGCATGGCTCTTAAAAGTTTCCTGGGTCCAGGCCTGACCCAAGGGGGGCTCATCCAGGCACAGGACCATCGGACGATGTTAGGAACAGTAACATGGGAGAGGGGTGCCTAAGCTGGTCTTGCAGACCCAGGGCTCTGACCTGTGATGGGAGTTCCAGGTGAAGGGAGCTGCATGGGCTGAGGAGGAGAGTGGAGTGCACAGGCCGGCAGGGAGCACCCAGTTTCGTGAGATTGGCAAAGACCTCGGGGGTCCTTTATGCTGGGGTCCAGGTGTCATGGAGGGATTTAAGTCGGGGACTCTCAGAATCACATCCGTGCTTTGGCAGCAGATCGGAGACTGGGGTGAGGCCAGATTAGAGGATGGAGGAGTGGCTGGTCCACGGTGACCAGGTACCAAGATCTCCGATGGAAGCAGCAAGTGGATTTAAAGTGGCGGTGCCAGAGGGCTGACGGGAGGAACAGGCACTGACCTGGACTGTCTATACAAGTTGAAAGCATACATCTTTTTTTGCAAAATGCAGCAAGTCATTTTTTAAAAATCATATTTACTTAAACTGTGTAATTTACAAAGACATAACCAGAGGCTTCCAGACCAGAAATTCGACATTATTAATGACGGGAGAAAAATGGAAATAACCCAAATATCCAGCAGGAAGGGTGGGACTAAACACACACGAACTCTCACAAAACCTCCAAAATCATGTTTCTGAAATTGGGTTTTTAAAGTATGTGTGCATTTTCAAAAGCCGATCAGAAAATATAGAAAAATTTCAGCAGCGTGTCTCTGGCTGGTTGGAATCTACCTAGTGTTAATTTTTGCTTTCTTTTTCTATAGTTATGAAAATGTTCACAAGAAAATATATTTCATTTTTATCTTCTGAAATAATTTTCAATACAAGAGTACTATGTGCTTTTAAACAAAGATTATGCACAAAAGTGTATAAAACAGCATTTGCTGTTACCATCTCCCTACATCCTACCCGTGTTGGGATTTTATTTTTCCAACATGGAGTCATAATCTGTACAGTAGCCTGCAGTTAGCTTTCAAACAATCTGTTGACATTTTCTCCATCAGTCCATAAGAATTTCATCATGGCTTTGTCAGACTTCGTAGTTTGGGTGAACCAGCATGTCTCTAGTCATTCCCCAAATAATGGACATTTAGGTTGTTTCCACTTAAAAATATTAATTAGAACAGAGGCTACAGTGGAAACTGCCACACATGTGCATGTGCTGTGTACGTGTGTGAAATGCACTTAAGTGTCTCCATAGGAACGATGCCTAAAAGCGGGATTGCTGGGTCAGAGAGAACAGGCTTTGAAATGTTCACAAGCGGCACCAGTGATCCTCCCAAAAGTCTGCTCCAGCTTCCACTCACTAGAAGGATTGACAGTGCCTGTTCCTCTCCATCCTTCCCAACAACGTGGCAGGGCTGATCCTTTTGTTATTTTGCACATCTGATGAGCAAAAATGAGGACAAATATATTTGTTGTTTATTTGTTTGATCATTCGTGAAACTTATTTTCGTTTCAAATTTTTATTGGTGATTTTATTTCTTCTGTGAATTTACTGGTCATAATTTTGCATTTTTTTCATTCGATTGGATGTATTTTTTTTAAGTTTGATAGAAACCCTGTATCTGTTTGGGATATAACCCCTCTTTAAGAACGTGTGGCATAAATATTATTCCCTGGTCTGTTTTATGCCTTTCTTGGTAAAGTTTTCACCATAAAGCCTTTTGAATTTTCACATGTCAGGTTGGCTGTTTCTGTGATCAGTGGCAAACAAAGGAAAGGCATCTTTCGTTTGATTTTCTTTTCCATTTTATTCTGACACTTTCATTGCTCTGCTGTGTCTTCTATCTCTGCCTGGAGTTCACTTTTGCATAGGCAGGAATATAAACTTATATATTTTCCAAATGAAGAGACAATCTCGTGGATTTGTTGAATATAAACACAATTTTTATCAAACCCTAAATCATTGACATATCACATCCTCTCTGTGGTTCTGTTGATCTAATGATCAGTTCCCATGTCCGTTCTACCCCATTTTAATGATTTTTGCTTGACAGTGTATTTCGGTACCTGGCAGAGAACGACCCTGTCATTATTACTGATTGAAAATATTTGCATCTGTTGTCTGTCATTATTGTCACTGTTCGACTTTGGAATCAGTTTAGTAATTTTTAAAAATTATCCCTTTGGTGCTGTGTTAGTAATTTCATAGAATAGACGGGCCCTTTGTGGAGAATTGATGTCTTTCTCTATTGTGTGCCTTAGTCAAGGTGCATTAGGTTTTATCCATGCGAATGTTGCACATTTTGTGTTAAGTTTTTTCCTAGGGGTTTTAAGAGAATTTCTATTGAAGTTGTAAATGTTTCACCAGTTTCCTATCCTGGATAGTTATGTCCTGTGTCAGACGAAACCTGACTTTCTGTTATCATCCTTGTATGGTCATTTTTCTTAACACTCATATTATTTCCAATTCTACTCCTCCTGAGTGTCTTGGGATAATTTTACTTAAGTACACTAACCCATTATCTTCAAAGAGCAACTTTATCTCATTATTCCTAACACTCCTACCCCCTCATCTCATTCCGTTGGCTCAAATCTGTGGAATATCTTGACTAGTGGAAAGTAATTATGGGAACCCAGGAATTTAAAGCAGTTTTACCTCTAAGTGGGAACTTTTCTAAAAGTTTTGCGAGACATCCTTTATCACATTGAAGATGTTTCTTTAGATGATCAACTTAATACAATGCTGGCTGTTTCTTTTCTTTAAATCAGAAACATTGTTTCAAATGCTCCAACAAAAAGACGCAGAGTGGCAGACTGGTTAATAAAGCAAGAACCTTCTATATGCTGCATACAAGAGACCCAGTTAAGTGAGAAGGACACATATAGATTGAGAGTGAAAGGATGGAAAAGGATATTCCAAGCAAATGGTAAAGCCAAGAAAGCAGGTATAGCAGTACTCATTTTGGACAAAATAGGCATTAACATAATGCCCATAAAGAAAAAAGAAAGAATGGCATCTTATAATGATTAAAAGAGTAATAAAAGATGAGAATATTACACTCATTAATATATATGCACTCACGATTGGAGCACCTAAGTAATTAAAACAATTACTAAGAGAGATAAACGGGCAAACTGATGAGACTAATATCATTGTGAGAGATTTTAACACCATATTAACATGACTAGACAGATCTTCCAGAGAAGGTAAATAAGACAACAAAGGAATTTAATGATACAATAGAAAAATTAGAGTTGGTAGATATTTTAAGAGCATTACACACCCCCAAAAATAAGATATACATTCTTTTCAAGTGCACAAGGAACGTTTTCTAGGATTGATCATGTACTTGGGCACAAAAGAAGCCACAACAATTTTAAGATGATAGAAATTATCTCGAGTATCTTTACTGATCACAATGCCATGAAACTAGAAATCAATTACAGAGAAACAAAGGAGAAAAAAGGAAAGTATGGAGATTAGAAAACATGCTATTAAAAAACCAATGGGTCAATGATGAAATAAAAGCTGAAATTAAAAAATACCTTGAGAGAAATGAAAAGCTAAAACACAACCACACATAATTAATGGGATGCAGCAAAGGCAGTACTAAGAGGAAAGTTAACAGTGATACAGACCTTCCTCAAGAAACAACAATGTCAAATAAAAAATCTAACCCACCAGCTAAAAGAATTAGAAACAGAAGAGCAGAAAAATCCAAAAGGCAGCAGAAAGAAGGAAATAATAGAGATCAGGGAGGAAATAAATTAGATAGAGATTAAGAAAACAATAGCAAAATCAACCAAAGCAAAACCTGGTATTTTGAAAAAGTAAATAAAGTCAACAAACCTCTGGACAAATTCACAAAGAAGAAAAAACAGAGACCACAAATAAGAAAATAAGAAAAGAAAATGGGGAAATTACAACAAATAACAGAAATACAGAATAGCATACAAGAATATTATGAAAAACTATATGGAACCAAAATGGATAACTGAGAAGAAACATACAGTTCACCAAGACTGAATCAAGATGAAACTGACCACTTGAACAATCGATCACTTGAAGTGAAATCGAATTAGCAATACAAATATCCGTACAAATAAAAGTCCATGACTGGTCGGCTATACAGGGGAGTTCTACCAAACATACAAAGAAGAACTCATACCAGTCCTTCTCAAACTCTTCCAGAAGACTGAAAAGGCGGGAATACTCCCAAACTCATTCTATGAAGCCACCATCACCCTGATACCAAAAACAGGCAAAGAAACAACCAAAAAAGAGAATTAGAAACCAATATCACTGATGATAAATCCGTACCAAAATGTTAGCAAATAGAATCTAAAAGCACATAAAAAAGATTACACATCATGATTAAGAGGGGTTCATCCCAGGGACACAAGGGTGGTTCAACATACGCAAGTCAATCAATGGAATCCATCCAATCATCAAGAGAAAGGACAAAAACCACATGACCATCACAATGGATGCAGAAAAAGCATCTGATAAAATTCAACACCCATTTATGATAAATACTCTCACCAAAGTGAGTATAGAGGGAACATATCTCAACATAGTAAAAGCTATATATGACAAGCCTACAGCCAGCATAGTACTCAATGGTGAAAACCTAAAAATCTTCACACTAAAATCTGGGACAAGACAAGGCTGCCCACTATCACCACTCCTATTCAACATAGTCTTGGAAGTCCTAGCCACAGCAATCAGGCAAGAGAGAGGAATAAAAGGGATCCAAATTGGAAAAGAAGAGGTAAAAGTGTTACTATATGCTGATGACATGATACTATATATAGAAAACCTTACGAGGTCCACAAAAAAAAAATACTAAAGCTGATTGAAGAATTCAGGAAGGTAACAGATTATAAGATTAACATTCAAAAATCAGTTGCATTTCTGTACACTAACAATGAATCAACAGCAAAAAGAAAATAAAGAAACAATCCCCTTTAAAATAGCACCCAAACTAATAAAATACCTAGGAATAAATCTAACCAAGGAGGTGAAAGTATTATGCACAGAAAACTATAAACCATTGACGAAGGAAATTGAAGAAGACTTAAAGAAATGGAAAGATATCCCATGCTCCTGGATTGGAAGAACCAATATTGTTAAAATGGTCACACTGACCAAGGCAATCTACAGATTTAATGCAATCCCTATCAAATTACCCAGGACATACTTCACAGAACAAGAACAAATCATAATAAAATTTATATGGAACCACAAAAGACGGAGAATTACCAAAGCATGACTGAAAAAAACAAAGAGGTGGGAGGCATGACACTCCCAGACTTCAGACAATACTATAGAGCTACAGTAATTAAAACAGCATGGTACTGATACAAAAATAGACATTTGGACCAATGGAACAGAATACACAGCCCAGAAATGAACCCACAAACTTTTGGTCAACTAAACTTTGACAAAGGAGGCAAGAATATACAAAGGAATAAAGACAGTCTCCTCAGCAAATGGTGTTGGCAAAACTGGACAGCAGCATATAAAGCAATGAAGCTAGAACACTCCCTTACACCATACACAAAAATAAACTCAAAATGGATCAAAGACTTAAACATAAGACAAGATACAATAAACTACCTAGAAGAAAATATAGGCAAAATATTATCTCACAAACATCTCAAAAATGTTCTCCTCGGGCACTCTAGCCAAGCAATAGAAATAAAAGCAAGAACAAAGAAATGGGACCTAATTAAACTTACAAGCTTCTGCACAGAAAAGGAAACCATAAGTAAAACAAAATGACAACCTACAAATTGGGAGAATATTCTTGCAAATGAAACCGACAAAGGCTTGATCTCCAGAATATATAAGTAGCACATATGACTTAATAAGAAAAAAACAAACAACCCAATCCAAAAATGGGCAGAAGATCTAAACAAGCCATTCTCCAAGGAAGGAATACAAATGATCAATAGGTTCATGAATAAAATGCTTAATATCACTAATTATCAGGGAAATGCAAATTAAAACTACAATGAGTTATCACCTCACACACTGAGAATGGCCATCATTCCAAAGTCTACAAGTGACAAATGCTGGAGAGGCTGTGGAGAAAAGGGAACCCTCCTACACTGCTGGTGGGAATGCAGTTTGGTGTAGCCACTGTGGAAAACAGTATGGAGATTCTTCAAAAGACTAGGAGTACACTTACCATCTGACCCAGGAATACCACTCCTGGGCATATATCCAGAAGCACCCAACTTCAAAAAAGCACTCACACCCCAATGTTCATAGCAGCACTATGTACAATAGCCAAGACATGGAAACAGCCTAAATGTCCATCAACAGATGACTGGATAAAGAAGAGGTGGTATGAGTATGCAGTGGAGTAGTATTCAGCCATAAAATATGACAACATATTGCCATTTGCAGCAACATGGATGCTCCTGGAGAATGTCATTCCAAGTGAAGTAAGCCAGAAAGAGAAAGAAAAATACAATATGACACCTCTCTTATATGGAATCTACAAAAAAAAAAAAAAGAACATAAATACAAAACAGAAACAGACTCATAGACATAGAATACAAACTTGTGGTTGCTGGGTGTTGGGGGTGTGAAGGGTAAGACTGGGAGTTCAAAATTTATAGATACTGACAGGAATGTGTAGAATAGATAAACAAGACTATACTGTATAGCACAGGGAAATATATACAAGATCTTGTGTTAGCTCACAGCAAAAAAAAAAAAAAGTGACAATGAATATATGTATGTTCATGTAGAACTAAAAAATTGTTCTCTACACTGAAATTTGACACAACATTGTAAAATGACTATAACTCAATAAAAAATGTTTTAAAAAACACAAAGCAAACAATAAAAGAAAAAAGAAAGAAACAAGGGTTGAATTTACACTGCTATTCTAGTAATTTTATGTCCAAAAGCTTACGTACCTACCTTAAATACAGCCATGACCAAATCATCCTGCTGCTGAGATGAAAATTGCTGTTCCCAGGTAACCTGCCAGCTTAGAAAACTATGTTGGGAGAGAAAACCAGATTTGGCAAAGCCTGAGATTCTTCTCGTCATAAACCCTTAGAGCATGACTGGGGTGTTTTCTTTCCTTTCTCTGTGTATTTTAGTGACATTTTTGTGTTACAGTTGGATAGCTCAGACAGAGGGTGATTCAGTGAGGGCAAAACATTTAGCGATAACACCAGGCTTCTGGCCTGGGGAGACACCTACTGATGTGAGGATAAGGAGAGAGAGTTAACTTCTCAGGGAAATTGAGGAGTCCAGATGGGGAATGTTAAGTCTGTGGTGTCTGTAGGGCATTCATGCAGAGATGTGTTCAGAAGGCAAAATGAGTGTAAAAGTAGAGCTAAAAAGAGGTGTCAGGACTGGAAATAGGGATTCAAGACCCCTGGGCAGTTGTCAGAGAGCACAGTGTGGATCAGAGGAGGAGACAATTGGAGAGCACAGTGAACTGGGAAGGGACCTCAGACTTGACTGGGTTGGGGATTTTGGTGGCCTTGACCTGAGAAGTGTCAGGGAGAGATGTGGGTGTGAGGGAGGGGGCTCTTCACACTCTGTCCCAGAGCGTGAAATGGTGCCTGGCAGATCGATGCGTGGGAGCCATGGTTGGACAGATGGACAGAGGATGGGTAGATGATGGATGGATAGATGGATGATGGATGGGTGGATGCTGAACGGATTATGGAGGGATCATGAATAATGGATAGATGGATGGATGAGGGATGATGGATAATCAATGGATGGATGTAGGGAAGATGGATGGATGATGGATGGATGGATGCTGAATGGATGATGGAGGAATGATGGATAATGGATGGATCATGGATGATAATGGATGGAAAGTCGGAAACACAGTGATATGAGAGATCAAAGGAGGCTTCACGAAAGAGGTGGATCTGAACTGTGTCTCAGCAGCTTGAGACAATGGAGCAGGGCATCCCCATGTGGGAGCACCAGTAGTCAGGAATGACTTGGTGTCCACAGGCCCAGGAAGGAAGCCACCTGGCTGGACTGTGAGAAAGTGTTATTCAGGAACACTCAGAGGCGCTAAAATGAGGCCAGGAGTGTTCGGGCAGGTCCGAGCCAGGTCAGGACTCCCTCTGCCACACCACATGGCCACCTGGCGGCAAGTGGTCCTCACATTTCTGACCCCCATGCCCTGGCACCTCCAGAGGGGACAGGTTCTCAGAGCCGCCACCCCATTTCCAGTGCAAAGTGGCCAGCTGACAAGCTCCATTGATAAAGCAAAACATTCATTGGACCTTTATGATTGAGGTGGGAAGCCCCATAAAAAAGACTAGCAGGACCCCCAGGTGGGGCAACTACTCTCCTGCCAGCACCATCAAATTCCCTGGCCCAGCTTGATTATCTCACTTTTGCCTCTGAAATGGCTTATTTCCAGGAAAGTATAACTTACACCTAAAATTTTATTGGTTCCCTGAGCTAACTCCTGATTGGTCCATTTCTAGTAGTTCATTTGCATTTAGCTCCCTCCTGATTGGTTATTTCTCTCACTCCTGATTGGTCCATTTCCCTCACTCATGATTGGTCCATTTCTACAATGTTTCTTACTAATTAGTCACCTTTGTTATACCTTATTTGCATAGGATGTTACAAAATGTTGACAAGTCTAGAGTGATAGCCTATAAAAGCGTATGTAAACCTGCACATAGGGTCCAGAGCTCACAGTGTTAACTCCCCTGGGCCAGCTGGTGTGATAAACCTGAGTTCTCCAACTCTCCGAAGGCTGCTTGCTCTCTCGCCTGGATCCAGGTTGCCATCACAACTGAAATGAGCTGAAATGACTCGTACTTTAAACACATGAAAGTGGTTTTGTGTGAATGAACTTTATGGGGAAAATGCAAAGGAAGCTGGCAGAGCCCTTGGGTCCCATGGTTCTTGTCTGAGCACATGATGCAGAGTGGAGAGTGACTGGGGCCTTCAGTATAGAGTTTTCAGACTGGCTGTCTGATTGGAAGTGGGGCATGAAGGAAGGGAAAGAGATGGTGACGACTGCTGGAGGTTTGACTTTTCTCGTGCATTTGTGTGGGATATTTTACCTTTTTTTAAAAAAATAGTTGTGTTTGTGAAGAGAATCATCAGCTTTAATTTGACCTCAGAGAAGTAGTTAAGAATAGTTTTTTTGTGTATTTTCAATTTCTCTGCTTTGTTTTCATTGGCTATTAACAATAGTTTGTGCAAGTGGTCCTTTTGCCACTCCACCGGTGACATTTGTTGTTCCTGATTTCAGTTTCATGTGTGTGCACATGTATCTAGAAGAGTTTTACACGAGAAAGTGGACTACTGAGGTGGGAGCCCAGCGTTTGCTCCCGGTGCTACCTGAACGTGGGACAGGGGACAGGGTGGCTCCTCGTGAATATTAGAGGTTTGCTTCTTGGAAGAAGTTCCTGCACACGTGGAAGTTTCCTGGGGCTCCTCCATGGCTTTCCCGTGACAGGACTGTGCTGGTCCATGTCCCCTTCCTGATGAATTTCTGAGCTTTTACTGCTTAATTGTTTTCTGAAATAACAGACATGATTATCTAAACAAATGTATAAAATAAGAAGCATAAAAATGATGGAAACTTACCCAAGCAATAGTGATGAATCAAAATGATCAATTCCCACAGAGTTCTTCCTTTCTCCCTAATCCCAGATGCCAAAAGTTTCCCACCGTTAACCACGGAGTCACTTCTCCTGTGCTCCCAAAATTCACTTGGTATAAATAGCTGCCTCACAGGCATAACCTGGTGCCAGGGCTGCAGCGGGATGGGCTAGGTAGTCCTGGGGTGAGCATCTGGGACACCTGGTGTGGCAGGTGACCCACCCCATCCCAGAGGGAGTTCATGGAGAAAGAGAAGTGAGCTTAGAGGGGAATCAAGTGATTCAGGGGTCCTGGTACTGAGTAGGAGGGCAAAGGGAGACGAGGGGAGGGTGGCACCAGAGGGATATCCATCCCAGACTCAGCTGCATCCCTGGTGCACGATTGGCACCACTTGAGGCCAGCAGGGGGCAGCAACAGCCTGGACTTGGGGACAGTATTTGCTGCTTGTATGAAGTTACAAGAGCTGCCTCCCACGGAACCCCTCCTATGCCCCACAGCATTGGTGCCCCAACAATTCATCTTCAGAAGTCCTAATAAATGGCCCAGGGCTCAGGCTCAGGCTACACTGGCAAAACACCCCAGAAGCAGAGGATGGAGGGATGTGAGAACTCTCCCAACAGTGGGTAAGAAGGAATTGAGGTGATGCTAGTCCCCAGTTCTGCCTTTAATTCCTGGGAAATAGGGCAATGGGATCTTGTACCCACCTGGGACTCTGTCCTCTCCTTTCCCCATTAGCACCGATGGGACGTCTGGGATTCCTCACACAGGAACCACAATGTCCCTCACCAGGAAAGGTGGGAAATCCCTGGGCTGCATCAATTTCACACACGCTGTCATGGACTCAGTCTGTCCTGACTCCACACGTGATGAAAGAGTTAATTGACTAGAAAGGTCTGCTGTCCACGGATAGAGAAGTGTCCAGAATCAAGTCCAGGTCAGGGGGTGGGGCAAGCAGTGGCAGGAACAGATTTGCTTGGAGGCCACGCCCACCTCTGCAGCAGGGGGAGGGAATAAGAGAGGTCTGGGGGCCAGGCCCAGGGTTGGGGGCTCAGAAGGCAATGCTCTGGGGCATGTCCACCATGGCCTGGGCTCTGCTCCTTGTCACCCTCCTCACTCAGGGCACAGGTGAGGCTCCAGGGAAGGGACATGGGGACATCTGGCTGATTCGTTTTGTCTCTATCCTCAGGGTGATCTGGGGCCCACGCATGAGCTGACCAGAATGTGTTTTTGCTCTTTTCAGGGTCGTGGGCCCAGTCTGCCCTGACTCAGCCTCCGTCGGTGTCTGGGACTTTGGGAAAGATGGTCACCATCTCCTGCGTTGGAACCAGCAGTGACACTGGGGGCTATAACTACATCTTGTGGTATCAACAGCTCCCAGGAACGGCCCCCAAACTCCTGATATATGAGGTCAATAAACGGGCCTCAGGGATCCCTGATCGCTTCTCTGGCTCCAGGTCTGGCAACACGGCCTCCCTGACCATCTCTGGGCTCCAGTCTGAGGACGAGGCTGATTATTTCTGTGCCTCATATACAACTAGTAGCACTGCGCACAGTGGTCCATGGTCATGGGGAAGTGAGACCACAGCCTGCCCTGAGCCCTCAGACTCCCCATGGCTCTTCCTCTGCTGGTTGGCCATCTGCTTCTGTTGTTGAAGCATCAGAGCTGAAAGGAGACCTGCGACCCAGCAGAGGAAGGAGGACAAAGAAGAGGGCATGGTTTTCCTGTTTATTTTCCCTTCTCTTTGTCCTTCATCTGAGCAGGCTGAGCCGGGGGTCGGGGACAGACCCTGGGTCTCTCACAGTTGCCCTCTCCTCGCCTGGTAGCCCTGTCCGGGAACCGCCCTGCAGGGGGAAAGTCTCCCCAAGACGATGGGCTCCTTGCAAGGTGGCTCCGAATAGAGGCTGCCCTGGCGGGTGTCTCCCTCATTCGTCTTAACATCAGGACGCACATCCCCGTGAGGAGCCAGCGCCGGTTCTAGGTGGAATCCCTGCTAATCTAACAATGGTGAGAATTCAATTTTAAAGTGGGCACATGGGTACTGGGTCCAATATTTACATTTTCTTGAAACTGGGAGACAGTTTTCAAATGGAACCTTTCATAAAATTGAAGTTATGTGAATTCCTTAAACCAATGAGATGAAAAACAAAGTGCACTAGGAATCTATTTGCTGCATAACAGGTCCCCCCACACCTACAAGGTAAGAGAAAAACAGTTGGCATCCGGTGTTTTCTGGCTTCTACAACCTGGAGCAGCTCTTTTCTGTGCTTGTGTCTCCTGGTTCTCATGAAGGTGCAGCCCTGTGTCAGCCGGGCTGTTTCATTGAAGGCTCCTCTATGTTTGGAAGCACTCCCGCCCAGTCAGGCTCACCCCTTGCCTGCCATGTGCCCGCTTTTCCTCACCACATCATCCTCCTGATAAATCTGATTTTTAAACCTTGCCAATTAGGCCCCATATTTTCCACATTCCATACTAGTGTCCACGTGAATAGTCATTTTTCTTCATCCCAGCATTTTCTGTTGGACCAGTATCACAGGTCTTACTATCTATCGGGTCATAGCTCTGGTGTATTGCTGAGAATCGTCACCAGGTACATTTCTAGATTTTACATTCATTGCAGTAATAGCTGCTTCTAGGTTTGTGGTCCAGGAATCAGTGTTTTTACTCTCCCGGAATAGGCTCTGTTACTTCCTGCCCTCCCCCATGGCTGTGGGAGAGCGGGGCGTTCTGTCCCTCTGTCTGCTCCCCTGTTCTCTCTTTTCCTATGGGACATCCATCTGCATTTATAACTCACCTTACATTTTTGTTAGAAAGCCTTTTTTTTAAATTGACAATGACCTCAATATGTCTGTACACATGTTGAGAAGTCATAGCCTTCAAATTATACTGAGATGTGACATCAAATATCCCTCTGAATGTCCTCACTCCGGGCTTGCAGTTTAAACAACAGTCTGGCTCTTTATGGACAGATGTGTACGTTTGTTCATGAGCATCTGAGCAGTGGTCAGTCTTGTGTCCTCCCACGAGCCCTGCCCTCTCCTGTCCCCCTGCCAGGTCCCTAACATTTAATACACACTAGCTTAAGAGACTCTCATTTTGCCTCTGTAGCATGATCAGAAAATTTTGGACAAGTTTTGATTCAATCTTTGAAACACATTTGGAAATACACATCGTAACAAATATCTGGCTTCCAGGATAAATTATATCTTGATTCTCTGCATTTCAATGAAAAGAAAAACTCTGAACACAAGGAAACAGATTCAGGTGAAAACCATCCATTCCCTTGTGTCCCCATCAAATGTGATGGCCCAACTTTATTTGGACTGCACGTGGGGACAGAGCTCAGGAGTGAAGGTGGATGTTGGGGTGTCTGCATAACCTGGCAGTGGGAACTGTTGGGGTGTGCACGGAGGGAATTATCCCTCACAGTCCACAGCAAATTTGGGTTCTGCACAGGGGAGGTCCAGGGGTCCTCTCTAGGTTTCTTCTTCTGAAGCAGAGATGAAGTATCCCTGATGACATTAACTTCCAAAAAAAAAAAACTCACAAATCTCATTTTTCTCCTGGATTATATGCATACTGTTCGCTGTCTGTCTTTATATTTGTAACACACAAGTACAATTCATTAAAAAAAATCCAATGAAGAATCACAGTCATCATCTATCAAAATTCATCAAATTGGACACCTGAAATGTATGTAGTTGACCTTACAGGAATCACACCTCAATAAATGTGTTAATAATAAAAAAAAAAAAACAAGAATCACAGTAAAACATGTTAAATGAAGCACGTTCGTGTGGGTGGTTTGTATTACTTATGATCCCACTGAAAACTTTTTAAAGGAGAAAATACAGAAGAAAGCAATGGACATTAGTTTGTGTTTTGGAGAAACAGCAGCTGGACTATGTGTGTATTTTCTCCAGAACAAGGACAGTCCGTGTGCTGCCTGGCAGAGGAGTCCCTCCTAATACTGGGGACCCCACAAGAGAGGCACTTGGTGTCCTGAGGTGAATAGCGGGGGCTCAGGGAGCACATGAGGTCAACGTGCTTGTTGCTCCAGCAGCTTCCGGGAGGGCACCTGGGGCTGCATCTGGGCTTCCCCCTTTGGATCCAGGAACCACAGAGAGAACCCAGAGTGGTGTGGACAGGAGCCCACACTGAAAGTCAGGGGGGCAGAAGTTGGAATGTGGACAGGAGATTGTTCTGGAGGTGCTATGTTGACAGTGGGGAGCAGCAGAGAGTTTTCAGTGCTCAAGACTGAGTAAACCCTTGGGGTGACCTGGGAGTGGTGACTTCAGTGCAAACCACGATGCCCTGATCCTATTTATCCTTGGGCACAGAGGGGAGAGAAGGGGGGAAGCCTTAGACCCTGCCTGTTTACTCAGGTCATCCTGTGTCCAGGGTCCCCAAGACCTCAGGCCACAGTTTTTGTCACTAAGAAGACTTCTAAGATCCTAGAGACTCAACCTTGTCGCTGTGATTTCCTTCAGGAGACAAAGCAGAGCCAGCAAAGGGCAGCAGAGGATGAGGTGAAGTCCAAGAAAACCAGGAGAAGCTTCCAGGAGACCTGTCCCAGGGGAGCCACAAGGAAGGGCTTCTTCCCCAGCATCAAATCGTGACAATGTCCGAGAAGAATTGTGTCCCAGGGAGGCTCCTCAGGCCCTCAAGGTTCTTACCCTCCCAGGGGGCTAGTGTTCTAGGCATCCTCTGCCTGGCAACCACTGAAATTCTGGCCTTTCGGGGGAAGTCAGTGGATGAGTCTAAACCATAAGTTTACATAAACCTGTAGGTTCTGCAGGCCATTCTTATGGGAAAAGAGTCAGAATCTTCCTGAAATCAAATTCCCAGACAAAAACCAAGGGCCTGTCTTGCAAGCAGGTCTTTCCAAGGATTTTATTCTCAACCTATGGGCAGCTCTTCCCTGTACAAATCCTGTGTGTGTGCCTGCCCCTGAGATGAGGATCTAGATACAAGGAAAACCCAACTTTCACCATCAAGTCAGGTTTGGTTCTATCTCAGGCTGTGCTCTCTCTCTGTAAATGCACACACAGAAGACACACGCACACACAGCAGCACAAGCGCAAACACAGACACACGAGCCATCAGTCCTGGGCCCCCTCCATGAACCGGGGAAGGAAGCAGGGATCTGCTCTGTGGGTACCAGGTTCTCCTTTTGCCATCTCATGCGATCTGTGTGACAAGAAGCAGTAGCATGAGTGGAGCTGGGAGGGGAGGAAGGAGAAGTGGGGGATCAGACCTGGGGTGTCAATCCCCCTAAGCTGCCTCCTTGGACACCGTTGGCCCCATCTGCGGCCACCAGGGGGCAGCGAGGACCTGAGTGTAGGGAAGGCTCTCCAGTGGCTTGCCTGCCCTGGGTCAAGTCCCACAGCTGCTGCCTTCTGAGCCCCCTCAGGGAGAGTCTGGGGTGCAAGATCCCCATCGCTTCTGCTTCATGAGCCCTTCAATAGAAACACCAATAAGTGTCCACGAGCCTCTACTCAGAGCACCACAGAATCAGGGACCAGAGGGTCAAGGAGACCATCCTGCTGAGGAGGTAGGATGGGCGAAGGGTGGACACCCCAGCTCTCCATTGATGTGAGGATGAGAAGAGATTGAATCTCTAACTAACTCCAGTACTTCTGGACCCTGTCCCCAGTTTTGACACACAAAATAGAAAATAAATTTTGTGATTATTAGCAAATGATATCTTGATTTTGGCACAGGATGATAGGGACATCCAATGATGGCTCAATTTCCATGGCTCTGTAATGGTTAGTGAGTACTGAGTAAGAAAAACATAAGAGTATTAATTCTCCTAGATTGGCTCTGTGTCCGGGGATAGAGAAGTGTCTAGAATCAAGTCCAGGTTGGAGGGGTGGGGGAAGCAGGGGCAGGAACAGATTTGCATGGAGGCCCCGCCCTCTTCTGCAGCAGGGGGAGGGGATAAGAGAGGTCTGGGGGAACAGGCCCAGGGTTAGGGGCTCAGAAGGCAGCGCTCTGGAGTGTCTCCACCATGGCCTGGGCTCTGCTCCTTGTCACCCTCCTCACTCAGGGCACAGGTGAGGCTCCAGGGAAGGGACACGGGGACTTCTGGCTGACCCTTTGTGTCTCTGTCCTCAGGGTGACCTGGGGCTCAGCCCTAAACTGACCAGTGTGTTTTTGCTCCTTTCAGGGTCCTGGGCCCAGTCTGCCCTGACTCAGCCTCCCTCCGTGTCCGGAACTCTGGGAAAGACGGTCACCATCTCCTGTGCAGGAACCAGCAGTGATGTTGGATACAGAAACTATGTCTCCTGGTACCAACAGCTCCCAGGCACGGCCCCCAAACTCCTGATCTATGCAGTCAGCTATCGAGCCTCAGGGATCGCTGATCGATTCTCTGGTTCCAAGTCTGGCAACACGGCCTCCCTGACCATCTCTGGGCTCCAGTCTGCAGACGAGGCTGATTATTACTGCGCCTCATATAGAAGCAGCAACAATGCGCACAGTGGTCCACGGTCATGGGGAAGTGAGAACAAAACCTGCCCTGAGCTCACTCAGCTCTTCTATCCTGAATTCAGAGTTTCATTTGTTTTTCATGTTTGTGTTTTGGAAATAATTACACATTTAAACCAAACTGGAGAGGTTTCATGAAGAACTCCTGCAGAACCTTTCCCAGATGCACTAGTTTTAATGCTTTGCCACAGGTGCTTTTCGGATATCCCCTCTCCTCTCTGTCTCTGCATTTGTGTGTCTAGATGCACATCCATTAGCACGCGTGTTCAGCACACACACAGGCACACAGAATGTTAATTTTCAAAATCACTGGAAAAACTTCTACCTTCCAGCATCCAAGCCTTCATATTTCTTCATAAATACACTAAAGAATCCATAACATACATCATTTTGGGGTAAATAAACCAGTGGGTTTTCATACATTCACACCCTTGAATATCTATGAAGACTCTACCTTCCAGAGTATTTTTCATCCTCGTAAAGCAAAGACTTCATCCATCACCCATCAGTCCCCTTCCCCTGGTCCCTCCACCCTCCAAACCATTCACGTGCTACCAACCTATTCTAGATTTTTCACGTAACAGCAGCCATATCCCACATGGCCCTTTGTGTCTGGCTCCTGTCCCCTTTTTCCAGTACTCTGTGATGGAGCTGTGGGTCTTGGGTAATCCCATCTTGATAGTTTTGTTTAACCCCACTCTCTGCCCAGCTGAGTCCAGGTGGTTAATTACACCCAGCTTTGTGGGAACACCGTTGTTTCTACATCAGTTCCATTTACAAAAACGTTGACCTTCTTTTTGGGTGTGTCCTTCAAGTGAGCTGCACAGAGGCCTGTCTGGGACCTGGGTGGTTTTCTATACTTTAGGTCCCCCCCCCTTAAGTCTCTCCTGTGCTACTTGCTGTCAGAATCCATGCAAGTGTGGCTCACAGGGCAGCTCAGGCATCATGAACTATTTGCATATTAAGTTTCCTAGCGAATCTCCCCTCACCATCTCCTCAGTCTTCCCTGGACCCTGAGTTTACTCCTCTGTCCACTGGATCAGAAACTGTGACACTAGTTCCCCTAAACTGTTGTCCCCTTCCTGTGACAGGACCTGTGTCCATGTCAAGGAGCAGGAGGACAGAGAGGACAGATGCAAAGGGGATGCTCATCCCCTGGGTGGGAAGACAGCTCCTAAATCATAGGGAATGGTCCTTCTGCCTCCACCATCAGTAATGCCCAGCCGGGATGCTGGGCCGGGGGACAGAGAGCAGGGCACATGGCCAGGGAACTGTGAGTTTTCCCGCAGCGGCTCTGGCACTGGCGCTCTCCTTCTTTCCTTCCCCCAGATCAAAGGAAGCTGTCATGCAGCTCTTCTGTCTCAGGCAGGAGCCCTTCCAGCCTCAGGCTGCCTGAATCCAGGGAACAATAGAACCTCACCCACTCTGAGTTCAATGACCTTCCAGTCCCAGTGACTACCCCAGTCTGCTCTGATGATTCCTTTTCTTGGTACCCAAGTAGCTCCTCCATGACTTCTGCCTGGGTTTTATAGGTGCATTTGGTGGGAGAAAAAAATGTGTATTTACTACATGTTATGTGAAATCAGGATGCAATGGTACAGTTTTAAATTTGGTAAAACAGAACAGGACAGAATGAGACAGAACAATGGGGGGAGGAAAACGGGAATGATGAGCCTGAGTTTTAAAGCACTGAGGTAGAAAACCAAGAGGAAATGTTTTCCCAACAGTTTTTCAGTGTTCCTTGGATCAGAGATCACTTCTATCTTGACCTGGGTACTTGGGAAAGTGGAGCCTACAAGCAGCAAAAACACATCTTGTGACCAAAGCAATAACACAAAGATGAAATGAGATGAAATCTTTGACTATCAATTGTGAAATAAATGTCACAGCTGTGGGCCCAGAAATGCCACTTTGTGCCAGCTGCTCTCTCTCCACTCATTCATCTCTTCTGAGGTCAGAGTACTGGCCGGTGGGCTCATGGATCTAGTGTCTCCTGTGAGAATCAAAAGAGGAAAAGGATAGTGCCCTGCACAGAGGGCAAACAGCAGAATTGGGAGAGTACTGTCAGAGTCAGGACACGGCTCCTGCCTGGTGTCCCCTGTTCCTCCTGGGAGGCCTCACGATTGTGCACCTGGTGCTCAGGGGTACCTGTGGGGGTGGCCTGGAGGTCAGTGATCTGCTCATGGATTTCATGCGGCAGATGCTCCAGAACAAAGGGGTGGGGGTGGGGAGGTGAGCAGGCTGCAGCTGGGTGGGTGCCACCCAGAACCCAGCAAACAGCAGGTGTTTCCCCAAGATGGGCACCTCTTTTACTACAGAAACTCTGTCGAGTGAGCATCCGGCAGAGGGCACTGCAGAGCATCCCCCCCGCACAGAGAGTCCCAGAGACACAGTCACATCCCAGCACATACACAAAAGATCCAGGAGCTCATTGAGCAGGGCCACAGCTGGACTTTCTCTCCTCTGCAAACAAGCGAAACACAACACATGTTCCTTAGTTACACAACATCTATGGGTCAAAGATTTTAATCCTCTGAGCAACACAAACTTCCAGGGATGCATAGAAACTACTGGCCATGGTGGAGGTGGGAGAAGCAGGGAGAGGAGCAGGTTTGCATGGAGGCCCTGCTCTCCTCTGCAGCAGTGGGAGGGGATAAGAGAAGTCTGGGGGACCAAGCCCAGGGTTGGGGGCTCAGAAGGCAGCACTCTGGGGCATCTCCACCATGGCCTGGGCTCTGTTCCTTGTCACCCTCCTCACTCAGGGCACAGGTGAGGCTCCAGGGAAGGGACATGGGGACATCTGGCTGATCTTTTTTGTCTATATACTCAGGGAGACCTGGGGCCCAGCGCTGAACTGATCCGAGTGTGTTTTTGCCCTTTTCAGGGTCCTGGGCCCAGTCTGCCCTGATTCAGCCTCCCTCGGTGTCCAGGACTCTGGGAAAGACGGTCACCATCCCCTGTGCTGGAACCAGCAGTGATGTTGGGTCTGGAAATTATGTCTCCTGGTATCAACAGCTCCCAGGAACGGCCCCCAAACTCCTGATCTACAGAGTCAGCAATCGAGCCTCGGGGATCCCTGATGGCGTCTCTGACTCCAAGTCTGGCAACAAGGCCTCCTTGATCATCTCTGGGCTCCAGTCTGAGGACGAGGCTGATTATTTCTGTGCCTCATATAGAAATGGTGGCACTGCGCACAGTGGTCCAAGTTCACGGGGAAGTGAGATCACAACCTGCCCTGAGCCCTCAGGCTCCCCGTGGCTCTGCCTCTGCTGGTTGGCCATCTGCATCTGTTGTTGAAGCATCAGAGCTCAAAGGAGACCCGAGACCCTGCAGAGGGATGAGAACCAAGAGGAAGACATGGTTTTCATATTTATTATCCCTCCTCTTGTCCTACATATGAGCGGGCTGAGCCAGGGTTCAGGGACAGACCCTGGGTCTCTCACAGTTGCCCTCTACTCGCCTGGGTGGGCCCTGTCCGGGAACCACCCTGCAGGCAGACGTCCTCCCCGAGATCATGGGCGCCTTGCAAGGTGGCTTCACATGGACGATGCTCTGGAGGGTGTGTCCCTCATTCCTCAGGGACATCAGGACACATGTCCCCATGAGGAGCCAGAGCAGGTTGTAGGTGGAATGCCCATTAATCTAATAACTGTTAGAATTCATTTTTAAATTGGGTAGAAGTGTCCTGGGTTCAATATTTGCATTTTCTTGAAATTGCAACCTTTTCCAAATGCAACTTTTCGTAATATTGAAATTATGTGAATTCACTTAAATGGATGAGATGAAAAACAAAGTGCATTAGGAATCTATTTGCTGCATAACAGGTCACCCCCACACTTACAAGTGAAGAGAAAAAGAGTTGACATCCAGTGTTTTCTGGCACATACAACCTGGAGCTGCTCTTTTCTGTGCTTGTGTCTCCTGGTTCTCATGAAGGTGCAGCCCCTTGTCAGCTGGGCTATCTCATCGAAGTCCCCTCTATGTTTGGAAGCTGCCCCCTAATCAGGCTTACCCCCTTCCTGCCATGTGCCTGCTTTTCCTCACCACATCATCTTCCTGATATATCTGATTTTTTAACCTTGCCAGTTAGGCCCCATATTTTCTGCATTCCATGCTAGTCTCTGTGTGATTAATCATATTTCTTCATCCCAGCATTTTCCGTTGGACCAGAATCTCAGGTCTTACTATCTATCTGGTCATAGCTCTGGTGTATTGCTGAGAATCGGCACCGAGTTCATTTCTAGACTGTACTGTCATTGCAATAATATCTGCTCCTAGGTTTGGGGTCCGGGAATCAGACCCAGAACAGCCTCTGTTACTTGGTGCCCTCCCCTATGGCTGTGGGGACAGTGGGGTGTTCTGTCCCTCTGTCTGCTCTCCTGTTCTCTTTTTCTATGTGATAGGCATCTGCATTTATAACTCGTCTTACATTTTTGTTAGAAAGCCTTTTTTTTAAATGAGATAGAGCTCAATATGGCTGTACACATGTTCAGAATTCACAGCCCAGAAACTATACAGACACGAGATATCAAACATCCTTCTGAATATCATGACTCTGAGCTTGTGGTTTAAACAATCACTTCTGCTCTTTATAGGCAGATGTATGTGTTTGTACATGAGATTCTGAGCAGTGGTCAGTCTTATGTCCCTCCCGGAGCCCTGCCCTCTCTGGTCCCCACTCCAGGTCCCTAACGTTTAATGCACACTAAAGTAAGAGACTACCATTTTGCCTCTTAGCATGATCAGAAAACTTTGGACAAGTTTCCATCCAATTTTTGAAATATATCTGGAAATATATATCATAACGGATATCTGGTTTCTTGGATAATTATATCTTGATTCTGTGCATCTCCATGAAAAGAAAAACACAGAACATAAACCAAGGGCCAGTCTTGCAAGCAGGTCTTTCCAAACACTTTAGTCTCAACCTATGGGCAGCTCTTCCCCGCACAAATCCTGTGTGTGTGCCTGCCCCTGGGACCAGGGCTAGATGCGAGGAAAACCCAAACTTTCACCATCAAGTCCGGTTAGGTTCTCTCAGACTGTGCTCTCTCTTTGTAAATGCGCACACAGAAGACACACACACACACATGTGCCATCACTCCTGGAGCCCCCTCCATGTACCCTGAAAGGAAACAGGATCTACTCTGTGGGGACCTTTTTCCTTTTGCCATCACCTGTGATCTCTGTGACAAGAAGCAGGAGCATCAGCTGAGTTGCAAGGGGAGGCAGGAGAAGTGGGGGATCAGAGTTGAATTGTCAAGTGCCCTCAGCTGCCTCTCTGGCCACCGTATGCCCCATCTGAGGCCACCAGGGGGCAGGGAATCCCTAAGTTTGGGGAAGGTTCTCCTGTGGTTCACCTGCCTAGGGTGAAGTCCCAGAGCTTATGCCTCCTGAAGCCCCTCAGTGAGAGTTTGGGTTCCAGGGTCCCCATCAGTTCTGCTTCATGAGCCCTTCACTAGAAACACCAATAAGTGTCCCTGGGGACTCCCGCTCAGAGCAGCACAGAGACAGGGGACAGAGGGACAAGGGGACCATCTTGCTGATGAGGCAACATGGGGCGAGGGGTGCACACACCCTGCTCTCCTTTGATGTCAGGACGAGAAGAGATTGAATCTCTAACTAATTCCAGCCCTTCTGGCCCCTGTCCTCACTTTTGACACACAGAAAAGAAAATAATTTGGGGGGATTATTAGCCAATGATACCTTCACTCTAGTACAGGGTGACAGGGAAACAAAGGGTGGCTCGATTTCTGGGGACCTGTAATGGTCAATGGTCAGGTTGGGGGGGGAGCAGGGGCAGAAGCAATTTTTGCATTGAGGCCCCGCCCTCCTCTGCAGCTGGGGAAGGGGATAAGAGAGGCCTCGGGGACAAGGACCAGGGTTGGGGGCTCAGAAGGCAGCACTCTGGGGCATCTCCACCACGGCCTGGGCTCTGCTCCTTGTCACCCTCCTCACTCAGGGCACAGGTGACGCTCCAGGGAAGGGACACGGGGACATCTGGCTGATCCTTTGTGTGTCTGTCCTCAGGGTGACTTGGCGACCAGGCCTGAACTGACCTGAGTGTGCTTTTGCTCTTTTCAGGGTCCTGGGCCCAGTCTGCCCTGATTCAGCCTCTCTCGGTGTCCAGGACTCTGGGAAAGACAGTCACCATCTCCTGGAACCAGCAGTGATGTTGGGTCTGGAAATTATGTCTCCTGGCATCAACAGCTCCCAGGAACGGCCCCAAAACTCCTGATTTATCAGGTCAATAAACGAGCTTCAGGGATCTCTGATCACTTCTCTGGCTCCAAGTCTGGCAACACGGCCTCCCTGACCATCTCTGGGCTCCAGTCTGCGGACGAGGCTGATTATTACTGTGCCTCATATGGAAGCAGCTACAATGTGCACAGTGGTCCATATTCATGGGGAAGTGAGACCAAAACCTGCCCTGAGCTCACAGGCTCTCTCCTTGCTCAAAAGATGCTTCCACGCCCTGAGCAGCGGACTTATGCAGCTCTGCAATGACATGTCTGGGCACCTCTCTCCTCCCACAGTGAAGGTGACAGGAAACATGCACCTTGCATCATTCCCTTGGGAGGGTAAGTGCTTCATCTTCCCAGGAGTCTTGGGTCTCAAACGGGCCACTCTTTTCAGGTCTTCATCAGCAGTGTGATGGTTAGTGGTCCATGTCTACCTGCCTAAGGTAAGAGATGCTCATGTTGCTGCAAAAACACCATTTCTTGATGTGTCTTTGAGTCTGTTTCCAGAGGAGATTAGCACTGGAATCCATTTCTTAGTCAAGAAGATTACTGGTGCCAGTGGCGGTGGGCAGGGTCCCTGAGTGGAGGGTCTGAATAGAACAAAAAGGTGGGGTTAGGGGCGTGTGCCCCCTACATGTCATCAGAAAAGTCGTCTTCTCCTGACCTGGGACACTGGCACTGCTGGGTCGTCAGCTGTTGAACTCAGACCTGGACTTACATCACTGGCCCCCGAGTCACAGGACTCTGGACTCAAACTGAATTAAATCACTGCCTTTCATGGTTCTCCAGCCCTCTGCATGGGGGCCATCCCCTCCCAAAGGCAAGGTTACAATCAAAGCCAGCAGAGTCCCAGCGGCCATCAGAACAGTCTGCCGGGCACAGATCAGTGACCCTGGCTTGGTGATCGGGGTATTCCTAGGGGTGAAATAGGCAGGAAGCGGGCTAAACACTTACTTGGGCTTATAAGAAAAACACGTATAGGTCCAGTGAGCAAAAGTTTAACTCAGATCACAAAAAGAGGGTCACAGCCCCTCAGTCAGTGGATTCCCAGGCTGGAGCCAGTTTACAGACCCAGACCCCCATGAAGGAAAGGGAGGCTCCGTCCCCTGGAGGGGGAGCTCCGGTGCATCACTGAGAATTCATACTGTTGATCTTTCTCCCGGGCTTCCCCAAGGCACCAATAGCCTTTATCGGGGTAACTGTGCTTTGGGGAAAAGGAAATAATCAGACTTTTCAAGGACTACTGGACCCCGGTTATGAACTGACATTGGTTTTGGGAACACCAAACCTCACCGTGGCCCTCCAACGAGTCGGGGTTTCTGGAGATCAGCTGAACAGTGAATGGTGTTTTATCTCAGGTCTGTCTCAAGGTGGCTCGAGTAGGTCCCTGAATCCATCCTGTGGTCATTTCTCCAGTTCCAGAGTATAATTACCGTGTGGCCTGAGCTGCCCGCCATGAACTGGGTGCCATCTGAACCACAGAACTCTAGGACCAGGTTCCCCTGTCAAAGAGCGCAGCACAAGTGAGCAGCCGCGTCACCGCAGCCCCGCTCGGGGCGTCCTCCAGGGACACGGTGAGAGGACACCCTCCGTGGGCAGCACTTCCGGCAGCGCACCTGGTTGCACTTTTTGGAAGGAGAAATGGCCAAGCATGCGATTATACATCTATTAATTGGTTTGGCTGGATGATCAGGAACTTGGAAGAAACATGATAGGAAATTTGGTCAAAAAATTTAATTGGGGAAAGATACGTGGATAGAACGCTCCCAGTGGGCAAAACAAAAAAAGTGAAGATATTTGTGTCCAGTGTGAGCAGCCTCGAACGGGTGACCTGAGTGGAGGAGGGACTTTTGTAATAAAGGGCCAGGATGACTCACTCTGCAGGTCCCAGGCAGCATCTTTCCCAGCCCCCTCTGTCTTCATCCCACGGCCTCATGAACAGGTGTCAATGGCGACCGGGCCAGAAATTAGGCAAGGACTCAGCATTGAGTGGCCACCACAAACCAAGGTCAACCAGGCAGTCCAAACAGGTCTTCTAATAGCCCAGAACCTTCGGGAATGAAACCATGAGTCACCACCCCCCACCCCAAGGTCAAGAACCATGATGAGCTGAGACGCTTGTGGAAGGCAAAGGAAACAGAGCCTGAGCAGCAGAAGGAGGGGGCTGTGGATCCCAGCTGTGCCTGTGGGACCGGCCACGGATGTGAGGGCTGCAGATGTCAGGAGTGTCCCCTATTTACTTTGTCATGAGTGTGTGTGTATGTCTGTCTGTGTGTATGTGTCTGTGTGTCTGTGTGTGTGTGTGTCTATGTGTGTGTCTGTGTGTATATACACATATTAAGCAAGTAGCTTTGTTTTCCTTCCTCTCTCATCTACTTATCATGTGACTGGAACTCACCAGCACTTCTCAGGGAGTCCCTGGGCTCCATTCAGGTTTCAAATACCCTGAGGCAAATAATGTCCAGAGATTTATTGATGCCTCAGCTGCCTAAATCCCTGCAGCTGGCTGACACATGTTACAATGTGAGGGCCACAAGCTAATCACATCAAAACGTCTGAAATACCCACCCCAGCCCCGTGGAGGAGGGTCACACTCCCCACTCTGTCTTCCCTCGGTCACTATCCCAAGGATTGGGATAAAACATACTAAACAGACATCCAGCCCAGAACAAGGAGTCCCAGGTCCACATAAATGACCAGATCTGGGGGTGAATCAAAAAGGGAGTTTCCAAATGACCACACGCTTTCCCTTTATATCAGAATGTGCCAGAACACATGGACAGTATTTGATAGCGAGCTACTGGCTTGACTCGAGGACTTCTAAGATCCGGTAGAGCATAAACTTGAGATATTTCACTTAGAGGTTTTCAAGAAAGGATCCAGGGAGTCGGAGGCCCAAACCTGAGTTTTTCAGGCCTGAAGTCTCTTTGGAGAAAGGAGGTGAGCGAGAAGCAGGTGGCGCTGTAGGACCATGTCTGTATTTCTGGGGGCCTGGCCCAGCTGTGAATCTTTTCAACTGACACAGTTTGCATTTCCCATCTGTGTCACCGTGAGAAGCGGTGTGCTGTCCGGGCAAGGTCGGCCTGTACTGTGGACCCCGCAGCCAACCTTCAAATAAAACCAATTTAAATAACAGTTTCAGACAATCAACCGTAAAGAAGACAACATTAAATTTTAAAAAATATTCAGTTAATGAAAAATAGAGATAAAGCAAAGCAGCAATGAGGAAGACATGGGACAAAAAGTAAAGAAGAAGCAAGATGAGACATTTTCACAGAAATGTATTATGAATCCCGACAAAGGCAAGTGGGGAAAATCCCACAATTAAAAGGCAGACACGGGCAGATTGAATTTTACAGCAAGACCCGTGGAAATGGCCCTGCACGGCCAGAGCGGCCTCCCAGCCCACAGACCCTCTGGCTCTAACCCAGGACACAGCCCCTTGCCCTCCCCCACGGGCAGGCTGAAGGGGGCTCCTTATGATGATCGAGGGTCTCCCTTCTGCACCGGGACCCTCCGTAACCCCTGACATCATTCATTGGTCTCCATTTCCAAAATTTCTGCAGATACTTGACATAGAACCATAGGAAATGGATGAAACCACAGAGGGAAAAGAAAACCATTAGAAATGATGGATAGAAGGAAAAACATACAATCACATAGCACGTCGCCCTGGGATTAGCGTTGCTCACTCTGCATAATCCCCTGTAGATGCACCCAAATTGCCCTGTGTACTCGGCATCCGGTCCTTTTCATGGCAGAGTACTGGTCCATGGTTCCGGTCCAGACGTCTAGGACGCAGTCAGTCACCCACTGAAGGACGTCGGCACTGCTCTCAGCTGGGGCTGTTCCGCACTTGGGAACTCTGGACGATTGTGTCTACTTCCCCTGTGACCTTATGTTCTCACTTCTCTGAAATATATGCTCAGGTGTGCATGGCTGGGGTCTTTGGTGACCTCAAGTTTAACTCTTTAAGAAGCTGCCAACTCTTTTGCAGACATTCTCCACCAGATCCCACTTCTCTTAGTCACACATGTGCCACCCAGCTTCTCCACATCTTTGCCAACATGTGGGGCTGTCTGGATTTTTATTATATAGCCCCTATGATAGGCGAGAAGTGCTGCCTCACTGTGGTTTCATCTGCATTCCCCTCCTGGCTGATAAGGGAGGGCTGTTCACGTGCTCATTGCCGCCCATCTGCGCTCTTCCACAAAATATTTGTTCTAGCCCACTGGCCATCCTCTAAGTAAGTTCTTCTTGTCATTTCTTTTTTCTTTTTACTCTTTAGAGTTCAGCCTGTTTAGATACACCCTGAATTCATCATTCATAGGTTATATGATTTGCAAATATTTTCTTTCTACCTGTTATTTGGGTTTTTTTCATCCCCATTACATAGTTTGCAAGCAAAAGATATTGATACTATTGGCGTTCAAAGTTTTGATACTTCTTTTTGAATCACGTATATGGCATCCCCAATATTTGCTTAATCCTAGAGCCAAATGGTTTGCCAGTCTTTCTTCTAAAATTAATTGATGTATTTGAAAAGACTTCCTCTGAGGTACATGAGCAATTTCACTGGGTCTGATGATGGGACTCTGGCCTCTCACAGCAGCGTGGTGACTGCTGTCCCCACAGCACCCACTATAAGCACTGCCCAGCCCACACTGTCATGCCTCAGCAATTCCCCCAGGCCCAGAGGGGAAGCCCAGGCGCAGACTGAGGTGGCAGTGCGCTTGCTGGGAGCAGGGGGCAGCACTTCCTCACTCAGCACCAGAGTCTCTTCTGGGACCTGGGCCCTGGCCTGGGAGTGGGGCCCCCACTGAAATCCTCCATTGAGCCCAGCTGCTCTCTGCTCAGGAGGGAGCCGGTCACCAAGGTCACAGGGCCAGGAAGTAGATTTGCATGAGGATGACCCCTCTGAAGATAAGAGAGTCCCCAAGACCCCACCCCCAGTTGTGGACTCAGAGGCAGAGCTCAGGGCGCCTCCACCATGGCCTGGACCCCCCTCCTGCTGCCCCTCCTCTCTCTCTGCACAGGTGCTGCCCATAGGGCTCTGCCCTCGGTGTAATCAGGGCTCAGCCTGGCCCTGAACATCAGCTCAGCACAGGGGATGCTGCGGGGTGCGTGGTCCAAGGGAATGAGACCCTGGTCCCCACCCTAACTTTCCTCTCCTCTCCTGCAGGTTATGTGGCCCCTTCTGCACTGACTCAGCCCTCCACGGCGTCCATGTCCTTAGGACAGACGGCCAAGATCACCTGCCAAGGAGGCAGCTTACGAAGCTATTATGCTCACTGGTACCAGCAGAAGCCAGGCCTGGCCCCTGTGCTGGTCATCTACAAAGATAGCAACCGGCCCTCAGGGATCCCTGAGCGGTTCTCTGGCTCCAGATCGGGGGGCACAGCCACCCTGACCATCAGCAGGACCCAGGCCGAGGACGAGGCCGACTATTACTGTCTCTCAGCAGACAGCAGTGATTATAATGCTCACAGTGACACAGGCAGATGGGGAAGTAGGACATAAAACACCCTGCATCTCTGTCACCCTCTCCTCTAGTCCCTGGAGGCCTGTGGCCAAAGCAGTGACAGTTCTGGCCCAGTTCCCCCAGATCTGAGCTCCCAGGCTGCCCTCCCCTCCACCCTCCAGGCTGCTCTACACGCGGTGGATCAGTGGTGGATTTCTGGCTGGCAGGATGTTGCTGTCATGGTGTTTTTGTGCCTAAGTTATGTGTGGGGGGAGGAGGGCCTGGGTGGAGTCAGACAGGGACATCCAGCGATGCAGGAGGACCCTACATCACAAGGGAGTCTGAGCTCTCAGTGAAATGGGTTTATGGTCATGTCTCTGGATGGAAGCATTTCCCCTTAAGAACTAAGAGCCCAGACCAGCAAGTAGGAGGTCAGGGGACAGGGAGCAAATGTGTTGAGCAGGTCCCAGGGATGATATGGGTGGAGCCCTTCCTACCCCCTCACCTTGAATCCTGGCCCCGTGAATCCTGGCGATGGGAGAGGCATCGTACATTGTGCACAGATTTAGAGCATATCTCGCACCTGGACGGCTTTACCATCCCCCACAAGTGTTGGCACTTGCCTGGCAAAGTGACTGGCTCTTCCATCGGCTGTTGGTCCATCACTAAGGCAGCAGCCTCGGGATGTTGGGGAAAGTGGTAGGACCGGTGAAGCCCGTGAGCCTGGGCCCACAGCAGCCCCTCTTTTGATGTGGAATGAGTTCACGGTCAGAAGCCCCATGAGGAAACAGAATTCTATGAGTCTGAGGATAACAGTTTGGCCAGAAGCATTGCAGACAAAGAAGGCAACTCCCAGTCTGCATGAAAGATCTGTCAGTAAGAGCAGAGCTCCCCCCTCCATGCTGGAAAAGGTCTGATGTCATCCACTGAGCACCGGGTCCCTGGCAGATTCCCGAGGGAAGGGTGTCCCACGGGAGCTGTGCTGGTCTGTGCTGCTGGCAAGCTGGTGACGGAAATGGCTGTGGGCAGGTCGGCTGTAGACACTGGAGCCATCCTGACTAGCCTGTGGCTGATCCTCCCCTTCCCATGGGGTCACCGGGTCATAGCGACCACCCGGCGATGGTTGGAGAGGGAGGCAGACTGCTATCCACAGAGCAGGACCTCCTGTCCACCTGGTTATTAACACCACTTCCTTTTCAGGACACACGGTGCTAAGCATTTTCATGGGACACAAATAAATGAATCTCCAGGTCCCTCTGTGGGGGTTCATACTTGTGTCTTTTCCATGTATTCCTGCCACGTCTCTGACGGTCCAGTGAAAGTCTGAGTCTCAGCCCATAAATTAGCACACAGCCCCCTCCAGCCACCTCTGTGTTCAGGCTAATGGACCAGGTACCCTGCTCCAGTGGTCACTCATCAATCCAGGAGAATTCTCCTCCACTGCTGCCCTTCAGGGATGTCCCCGATAGGGGCGGAAGGACCAAGATGGCTAACTCTCAGGGGTGTCTTCATATCATCCAGAAACCTCTCCAAACCAGCCCCAAGGGTTTCCCTCTGCGACACTGGTCATAGGCATCTCCCCACGAGGCAGAGGTGGGGGTTGCTGGAGAACAGACATTGCAGCAGGACTTGGGCTCAGGGGTGTTTGGGCCACCTCCTCAGGCAGCTCCCCGGGGCTTCAGTACCTGGGCGTGGGCCCGACCTCGTATCAACCTCCTCTACGTCAGGACAGAGAGCTACTGCACATGCCCACCCATCACCGGGCTGCTCAGGCCTTGCCTGGTCCCCGTAGGTGGCTCTGGTCCCAGGGGAATTAGGGACTCACAGTCACAATACAGTTTCCACTAGGGCTCAGTAGCTGCAACAGTCTTTCTCAGATGAGCTCTCTGTTGACACAGATGAATGACAACCACTAGGCTGCCCCTGTCTTTCAGTTCCAGGGACACCAGGATCATCGGCCAACACCAACGCTCTGTCACATGATCCAATACTCCGTTGGGCCCGTGGGACTTTGTGGACCACACCCACCTCCACATTGGTGGCAAAACAGAAGTACTTGTCTCCTGCCAAACCAAGGATCCCGTCGCACACAGTCTTGGTACCAGGGGCCAGCACTGGGGTAAGGGCAGTCCTGGAAGAGAGAGACCTGAGAATAGCCATCGTCTGGCTTTCAGGTGAACAGAGATCATGAGACACGGGTAGAAGGTTGGGGGGACTCTCTGCTCTGTCCCAGAACCAGGAGCGTCCACTAGGCTGCCCCACCGTCTAGAAGGAAACTTGACGGCCAGGGCAGTGTCTTGTCCACACTGATTTTCAGGAACGATTATCAGCCAGAACAAAGTGCTTCTGAAGGAACGTTGGCTGGGTGGGTGTCCTCCTGCCTCCGACTCTGGCACAGTAGCCACTTCTGCGCTTGTTTGGCTTTGGACCAACAGCCAGAACCACCAAGAGTCAGTCCGTAACTCCTGTGTCCCCCAGGACCAAGCCCAGAACCACACGCATAAACATCCCGTGACCCCAGAGATCTGTGCAATGATGGTTCTGGGATCCAGCCATCTCCCCCTGCAAATGAGCCTGCTCATATTTTCATAGTGAGTTGGAGCCCCTCGTGCCTGGTCTGAGGCAGGCAGTGGCCAAGCAGAGACGCGCACATCATGCCCTGGGGCCCGCCATCCCTGCTCTGGGAGTCACACCTGAGCAGTGGTTCTGAATCTGCACCAGGACAGAGGACGCCCTGAGCCTCCAGCAATATGCGGAACACCCACTAGGGGGCAGCAGAGTCACATGGCAAATTCACCTGGAGTGGGCGTGTCCTGTGCATCAGGGGATCCACATGCAGGAGAGTATGTAACCACGACCTCACACTCGAAGACAGGTGTCCTTCTACAGTGTCACCTTCACTATCAAATACACATTTTCTGTCTCCGAATGTCCCAATCCTGCTCTCGCAGGTGGTGCCTCTTTCCTGACCCAAAACCCACCTCCAGTCCACGTACACCCTGCTGAAAAGCCATCACTGTCCACAAACATCCGTCCTCCCTGTGATCTCACATCCCCTCCTCCCCTGCGCTCGGAGCCCCGGTCCCCCAGACACAGCTGCTCCTGCTCCCCCACCATCCCCAACCTGTCCCTCCACTCACCCCTCACAGAGAAGAGGGAGGGGACCAGTATTTCCCCACTTCCCGATTCCCTGGACCTGACACACAGCAGTCACTCAACAAACTCTTCTGGACTTAAATCATAATTATGTTTATGACAATTATTTTCCACATGAAGGCATGTTGATTGTGATAAACATTCGCTGGCAGAGCTGTTAAGCCCTGAGCCCCCGCTCACTCTCCTACAGAGCAAACAGTTCTTTCAGCTCCCGGTCAGTTCCTGCCCCGGATGCAAAATGGGGACACTGAGGACGGCATGCAGCCTGCCCCAGCAGCTCACAGCCAAGGGCACACACAGACCATGACGGCTCTGGAACACTCCACGTACTTTGTCAAAGAACGAATTTTACTCCCTCTCTGGAGCCCAGGAGCTGTGATCAGGGGTAGGACCGTGCACCTGACAGCATCAGAGTGTCACCTACAGATAGGTTGAAAAAGAACAGATTCATCTCTGGCCTCTCAGTGGCCATGCCGGCCAGGAGTGACATCAATGCACAGTGTGGGTTGGACATGTCCCCAGACTCTGGGACCAGCAGGCAGAGGAGGAGCCCCTGGGCTGAGGGCGCAGTCTCAGGGCCTGCCACTCCCTCTCTGGGTCCCTGGGGACTGAGCCCTTCTCTGAAATCACAGAGCCCCTCAGGCCGCCCCCTGGATGCTGGCTGCTTTGCACACCCAGTAGCTCTCTCTCCAGCAAGGGGATAAGAGAGGCCTGGGGGGAAACCTGCCCAGCCTCGCCCTCGGGGAGCAGAATCGGGGCATCTCCACCATGGCCTGGTTGCCCCTCCTCCTCAGCCTCCTGGCTCACTGGACAGGTGCTGACCCCAGGATCACATCCACACCCGCCCAGGGCTGGGGACAAGCCTGGCTCTGACTGAGCTCAGAAGGGAGCTGCCAGTGGGGGCAGGTGGCTGGTGGTCCTGCTGCAGGATGAGGGGCTGGAGGGGATGACATCCCACACTGTGCTCAGTGCTGTGTGGGCCCTGAGGGGCTGCACCTGCCAGAGGAAGGGGGCAGGTTTCTCATTTGTTCAGGGGCACCATTCCACCACTCAAGCCCATGGGGTCACTGGGGGTGAGACTGATGGGAGGGGCCTGTGTGGGCCCAGGGAATCCCTGGGGCTCAATGCAGGTCAGCTGCTGGGGTCTCCTGGGAAAAGCTCCTTCATCTTCAGCCCAGGTATCCTTTCTCTCCTGCAGGCTCTGTGGCCTCCTACGAACTGACTCAGTCACCCTCAGTGTCAGTGGCACTGAGACAGACGGCCAAGATCACCTGTGGCGGGGACAACATTGGAAGTAAAAGTGTTCACTGGTACCAGCAGAAGCCGGGCCAGGCCCCTGTGCTGGTCATCTATGATGATAACAGTCGGCCCTCAGGGATCCCTGAGCGGTTCTCAGGCTCTAACTCCGGGAACACGGCCACCCTGACCATCAGCGGGGCCCAGGCCGAGGACGAGGCCGACTACTACTGTCAGGTGTGGGACAGCAGTAGTGCTAATGCTCACAGTGACACAGGCAGATGGGGAAGTGGGACACAAACTTCCCTGCCTGGACTGGTGCTCACCCCAGTCCCCTTTGAGCAGTGGGAGGTCAGGCTGCAGCCCAGGCATCCTCTCGGGTCCTGGCCCCGCTCCTCCAGGGCCGAGGTTTATCCTGATAAAAAGGGAGAAGGTAGCTGTTCTGGGCTTCAAAGGCTGCAGTCAGGATTGGGAGGAAAGGAAAGGTTTAGGATCATGATGTGTGACTGTGGCCCCAGATGTGATCACACGTCTGCGGGAGAGGGGGGCTATGTGACATGGCGGGGTTCTGGGGGAATCCTTCTCCTCTGGGAGGAACCTGCTGGATTAGGCCTGCGACGAGGTCCTGTGCTTTCCTGCATGAAGAGTCCCCACTTCCTGGGGGCTGCCTGAGGCCCGGAGAGGACTGAGCCCCAGCCCCTGACCCCAGGGCCCTCCTCCCCTGAGATGTAGCACAAATTACACAGACAGGGCAGACCCGCCCTGGGCTCCTCCTGCAGAACTTCTCCTGGACACACAGTCCTCCTGTTGGACCCCAGGACCAGAGCCCCCAAAACTACTGTCTGATGGGTACAGACGTTCTGTGTAGGGAGATATAGATCATATTATCCAGGCTTCTCCAAGACACACAGCCAATTGGGTACAGAGATGGATTAGGAGGAATTGGTTGACAAGGTTCTGGAGGCTGAGAAGTCCTAAGAGGCACCGTCAAAGGGGGAACCCCCGAGGGCCTGTGTGTGATTCCTCCCCAAGGCCTGAGATCCAGGGAGGCTGACATGCCTCTCGTCCAGGGCAGGAGGGCGACGTCCCAGGGACCCCCAGGAGGAGATGTTCTGCCCCCTCCGCCCTTTGCTCTTGCCAGGACCCCAGGGATGGGATGGAGCCCACCCATATGGGGAGGGCCACCTGCTTCTCTGAGCCCTAGGGTCCGAAGGCTAATGCTCTCCTAAAACACCCCCAACGCCCCATGAAATGAGTACCACTGGGACCTGCTTGTCCAGCCAAGTGGACGCACGAATTTAACCATCACGGTGGTTAGTGATACATTGCATGGATGGGTATTTTACTATAGTTTTTTTTTAATTGCTGAGTCTGAAAATAAAGTACAGGAAATGATTTTGAAGTCCTTTCACCAACAAACAGAAAGAACGGGGCAGGGATCACCATTCACCCTCTCCCTGGACAAAACATGGGGGGTCACTGGTGCCCCATACAGTCTCTCTCTCTCTCCATATTCTACATATTTCAGAACCAACACTCATGTGTCCAGTTCAGCACCACCACATCTCCCCAGAAACCCAGAACGTCTGTGGCAGCTAATTACCTGTGTTAGCGAATGAGACCCTCAGGCTCCCCCCTCACACGTGGTCAGCAATTCTCTCCAGTCCAGCTTCATCAGCTCTGAATCCTTGTAACTCGAGGCAGTAGAGCTTCTGCAAAAGGTCCACAGAGAGGAGTGTGCTCGCTGTGCGCAGCCAGACAATTTCTACGGATTGTAAGAAGTGCGCGTGGGGCCCTTCACAATTGCTTCAAAAAAACCCTAGACAGTAACTACAGTCCTGTTAAGAAGTCAGAACTCTAATAAAGATGACAGAAAGGTTAATTTTTAAAAAGCCGGTCTCAATGTGCAGTTGGTAAACATGTAGGCCCTATAAACCCCTGAAGGCTCATCTGTCCCCGTAACAATGGCCATGAGACACCCGTCACTCCCACTCACCTAGGACAGTGATGACCAAGCAGTCCTGCCCAGCAGAGCCAGCAGGATCCAGGCCAGACCTCTGCGTGGCCAAATCAGCCTCCCACCCCAACAGATGCTCATCTCTAACCTGGGACACAGCCCCGCTGAACTCCCCAAGCCAGGATGTGGTGGGGACAGCAGTGAGCCCCGGGGACCCAGGCATGCAACCCAGCCTGGCCCTCACGGCTCCTGCGTCCTGGTCAGGTACTGCCCCAGAGGACCATGGTCTGACCCCTGGCCTCCATCCTGGGCTCACCTCACTTTTCTCTATTAATCTGGGGACTTCCTCTCTTTGGGTCTTGGCATTACCAGCTGTTAAGCCTTTGTTCCAAGTTAAATTATAAAAAGGCACCCAGAATGCATTAAAACCAAACAGAAAATTGGCAAGGATCCCAGTGAGTCATGAGGTCCTGGAGTTCCCTGTCCTTCTGCAGGAATCCTAGAAAGGGCTTCAGCCATTGGTATGATTTCCAGATGGATTCCCAGTGGAATAAGCAGGAGACACCCTGTGTCCTCAAAAAGGCAGATGATGCTGAGCTAGACATTCACTCCCCAAGAGCCGTGAGAGGGGGGAGATGACATGGAAACCACAGGAGGAGAGATGAGGATGGTGATGGTGACGAGGATGGTGATGGTGATTGTGATGAGGAAGAGGACAGTGATGAGGATGGTGATAATGATGCCATGAGGCACAAATGAACTCAAGTACCAGAAACAGCATCACACAACTGCCCTCCTGGGTTGGGCATAGTATCCGTCCTGGTTCGTTGCCACAAGGAGCCCTGGGTCCCCAGGGAGTTACACACGTTGATATGGACACTGATACTTTCCAGACAAGCTGCAGTTCATCTCGCACCCTCCACTCTAGTAACAAAAGCAAAGAATCACGAAAGGAATTTCAACCCAGAGACAAGGTTATGGGAACCACGCCTGCACCCCGTAGGTGACATCTCTGTGCTGAGCTGGACAGGGCTGGGGTCACAGATGGCCCAGAGGCAGGTCTGGAATCCCTGCTTCACACCCTCTTAGGTGACAGGTATTCAGGGTGACCTGCAGGAAAGGAGTTCCTGGTCTGGCTCCCCTCCTCCAGCAGGGGGCAGCAGAGGCAGCAGGCGCATCAGAACTGAGGCTGGGGCCGCCCAGGTGGAGCCTCAGGGGAATCAGCACTGGGGGTACACTGGGGCCTGAGGGTCAGGCCTGGCAGGAAGTTGGGACTGACCACCTCATCCCCTGACAGCACAGGGACCATGTTGGAGGTTCAAATGCACAGTGCCCCCCAGGACACTGAGGGGACAGGGCACAGGGCATGCCTCCCCTCCCACCAGGATCCTTCCAGGCTGACAGCCCCATTGAGCCAGCCCAGCAGAGTTCACAGGCCGGGATGGTTGGGACAGCGGTCACGTGGTGAGACACAGGAAGGGCATTGTGATCACGGCCCCGGGAAGCCAGGTCTCATTTAGGAACATGAGAAGACTGGGAGGAGGCTGAGTGAGTTGCCCTGGCTGAAGGATTGGTCACAAGCCCCAGGAAGGGGGTAAATTTGCATAAACACAAACCTTCCTGCCCCAAAGCTCTGAGGGAATAAGAGGGACTTTGACGAGCCCTGCCCTGCTGCGGGGTCTCAGAAGCAGAGCTCAGGGCACCTCCATCATGGCCTGGACCCCCCTGCTGCTCCCCCTCCTCTCTCTCTGCACAGGTCCTGCCCCCAGGGTTCTGACCCCAGGGTACCCAGGGAACAGCCAGGCCTTCAACATCAGCTCAGCAAGGGGAAGCTGCGGGGTGCTTGGTCCTAGGGAATGAGACCCTGGTCCCCACCCTCACTCTCCTCTCCTCTCCTGCAGGTTATGTGGCCTCTTCTGCACTGACTCAGCCCTCCACGGTGTCCGTGTCCTTGGGACAGACGGCCAGGATCACCTGTCAAGGAGGTAACTTCGGAAGCAGTTATGCTTTCTGGTACCAGCAGAAGCCAGGCCAGGCCCCTGTGATGGTCATCTACAGAGATAGCAACCGGCCCTCAGGGATCCCTGAGCGGTTCTCTGGCTCCAGTTCTGGGGACACAGCCACCCTGACCATCAGCGGAGCCCAGGCTGAGGACGAGGCCGACTATTACTGTCACTCAGCAGATAGCAGTGGTAATGCTCACAGTGGCACAGGCAGATGGGAAAGTGGGCACAAAACCCCTCCATCTCTGTCACCCTCTCCTCCAGCCCCAGGAGGCCTGTGGACAAAGCAGTGACAGGTCTGGACCAGTTCCCCCACATCTGAGCTCCCAGGCTGCCCTCCCCCCACCCTCCAGGCAGCTCCGCACACAGTGGATCAGGGGTGAAACATGGCCTGGCTGGACCAGTGTGTCCTGGGGTTGGCTGAACAGGATATGAATAGGGGACAGAGGTTCTGAATGGAAGAACAAGCAGAGGGACACATCTTACCAGGTTAATTACCTCAACATTTCCTTAAGTGGTCAGCGGATTATCCAGCATTCGACCCCAGAATCTGTCCACTCAACTAAGCCATTGAATAGCCAGCACCTTTCATACACACTCGGTCCACTGAGTCCAAGGGGGGCGGCTCTGTTGACTAGTTACCCTGATCCTTGTCCCTGAAGTGATCGGGGTGGGGTGGGATTTTAGGGCTGGATCCTGAACCTCAGCGGGGACCCCACTGACAGAGGGCTGACAGGGAGAGTCCAGGAGCTGCCTGTGGCCTGGATGAGGCCACGAGGGCAGGAGGGGAGGGGTGGCTGGTCTCCCAGGGAAGGATGGGTGCTGGTGTAGGGGAGCAGGAGTAGAAAGGATCCTGAGGTTCAGTCCGGCAGGGACCTCTGTCACCTGACTCTGGCTCCACTCTCAGGGGACACAGGGCCATCCCATCCATCCCCCACTCCAGGAAAGGGCTGTTCTCTCCAAGGGTTTGCAGTGACTTTGTCCCAAACATGCCCCTGCAGGTCCCTCTCATGGGGAATGTCCTGCCCCCTTACACTGGAGAGAAGGAGCCAGGAAAGCTGCAGGAACAAACCCACCCCGATGAGGGTCCCAGCATTTTCACACTTTAGGGGTCTCTGCTGCTAAGAAATGGAAGAAAGTCCACCAGAGTATCTGATGGGCAGACAGAGGGACAGACCGCAGGGTATGAGGACAGGGACGGAAAAGGGGGGCCAATGAAGACTATTCCCTCTGTGCTTAGATGGTGACCAGCCAGGGATGGGGCTGCCAGCACAAAGCCTTGGCCAGAGAGGGACGGTCAGGGTGGCCTGCGGGGACAGCCCGATGGCCAGGATCCATCTGTGCCCACACCTGCTAGGTGTGGTGTAAATATTTTTCCCAGGTCTTTTTTATGCCTTTTGTTTGTGAGGTCCTTCACCATAAAGCCGTTTGAATTTTCACACGCCAGTTTGGCTGTTTCTGTGATCCGTGGCAAACAGAGGAAAGGCATCTTTATTTCGATTTTCTTTTCTATTTCATTCAGGTGCTTTCATTGCTCTGCTGTGTGTTTTCTCTCTGCCTGGAGTTTACTTCAGCGTACGCAGGAATATAACCTTATGTATTTTCCACATGGAGAGCCAATCGTCCTGTATTTACTGAATATGAACACAATTTTTATCAAAATTTTAAATCATTGATGTATCACATCCTCCCTTTGGTTCTACTGATCTAATGATCAGTTCCCATGTCTGTTTCACCCTGTTTTAATAATTTTCGCTTGACCGTGTGTTTCAGTACCTGGCAGAGAACGACCCTGTCATTATGACTCAGTCAAAATATCCGCGTTTCTTGTCTGTCATTATTCTCTCTGTTGGACTTTAGAATCGGTTCACTACTTTTTAAAAAATATCCCTTTGGTGCTGTGTTTGTAATTTCATGGATTAGGTGGGCTCCTTTACGTGAACTGATATCTTTGTCTATTGTGTCTGTTACTCAAGGTGCGTTATGTTTTACCCATGTGAGTCTTGCTTGTTTTGTGTTAAGTTTATTCCTAGGGGTTTTAATAGAATTTTCAATGAAGTCGTAAATGTTTCGCCAGTTTCCTATCCTGGATGGTAGCCGCCTGTGTTGGAGGAAACCTGACATTTCCCTATCGTACTCGTACTGTCGTTTTCATTAACGATTGTATTATTTCCAATACTCCTCCAGCTGAGTGTCTTGGGATTATTATTTTTAAGTAGACTAACCCAGCAACTTCAAAGAACAATTTGATCTCATTATTCCTAACATTCATCCCCCCTCATCTCATTCCATCGGTTGAAATCTGTGGACTATCTTGACTAGTGAAAAGTCAGAGTGGGAACCCTGACTTTTAAAGCGGTTCTACCTTTAAGTGGGAATTTTGCTGTAAGTTTTGGGAGACATCCTTCACCACAATGAGGACGTTTCCTTAGATTATCAACTAATGCAAGGCTGGATGTTTGCTTTCTTTAAATCAGGAACAAGGGTGGCATTTATACTGCTGTTCTAGTACATTTTTGTCAAAAAGCTTACATGCTCATCTTAAATACAGCCATGACCAAATCATCCTGCTGCTGAGGTGAAAAGGGCTGGTCTCAGGTTACCTGCCAGCTTAGAAAACTACGTTGGGAGAGAAAATCAGACTTGGCAAAGCCTAACATTCTTGTCATCATAAACTTTAGAGCATGACTGGGGTGTTTCTTTCTTTTCCTTTTTCTAAGTATTTTAGTGATATTTTTGTGTTACGGTTGGACAGCTCGGACAGAGGGTGATTCAGTGAGGGCGAAACATTTGGGGATGGCTCCAGGCCTCCAGATTGGGAAGAGACCTACTGAAGTGAGGACAAGGAGAGGGAACAAGCCTCCCAGGGAAATGTGAGGAGTGAGGAATGTTGAGTTTGCAGTGCCTGTAGGGCATTCAAGCACCGATGCGTTCAGGAGGCAGAATGTGCATAAATCTAGAGCCCAAAAGAGAAGTCAGGGGTGGAAATAGGGATGCAGTACCCCTGAGCAGTTGTCAGAGAGCACAGTGCAGGTCAGAGGCAGAGAAAGTGAGAGAGCACAGGGGACTGGGGAGGGACCTCAGACTTGACTGGGTTGGAGACTTTGGAAGCTTTGACCTGAGAAGTTTCAGGGAGAGATGGGGGTCAGAGGGAGGGGGCTCCTCACACTCTGTCCCAGCACGTGAAACAGTGCCTGGCAGATGGATGCTTGGGAGCCATGCTTGGACAAATGGAAAGATGATGGGTAGATGATGGATAGATAGATGGATGAGAGATGATGGGAGGATGGATGATGGATGGATGATGGATGGATAGATGGATGGATCAAGTGATGATGGATGGATGATGGATGGATGATAGGTAACGGATGTATGATGGATGGATTATAGATCATGGATTGATGATGGATGGGTGATGGAGGGATGGATGTTGGATGATGGGGGGATGATGGATGGAAAGTCAGAAAGACACTGATCTGAGAAATCAAAGAAGGCTTCATGAAACAGGTGGAAATGAACTGTGTGCAGGCCATCCCCACATGGAGCACCAGGAGTCAGGAAGGCACTGGGAGGAAACCACCTGGCTGGACTGTGGGAAATTGTGGGGCAGGAACACTCAGAGGCCCTAAAATGAGGCCAGGAGATGTTGGGCAGGTCCGAGCCAGCTCAGGTCTCTCTCTGCCGCATCCCATGGCCACCTGCTGGCACACGGTCTGCACATTTCTGACCCCCATGCCCTGGCACCTCCAGAGGGGACAGGTTCTTAGAGCGGCCACCTGATTTCCAGGGAACACCGGCGGACTGACAAGCTCCAGAGACAACGCAAACCGGGTTCGGTGAACCTTTAGGTCTACAGACCATCACTGCGGCCCCCTCCACAAAGCAAGTGACCCAAGCTGGCCCAAGACAGGCGCCCTACTCCGTCTGGCCTTCAGGCCAGACTAAGGTGATAACTCGTTTTCCGGTAGAAAACAGGCAGGGGCCTGAGGTGTTCCCCCGGGACTAGCTCAAGATCACCCTGCGGGAAGGCGGAGCTTTCAGGGCTGGAATTAACGTTTTGTGTGGCCGGGCCTCGTCCATCACGCTGTCCCTTTTCAGACTCTGCAGAGAGAGAACTGCTGAGTCAGCAGCTCCCCACCAGGAAGCCACATGGTCCGACAAATCCCGTTTTCTGTTTCCTCCTCGGAAAAGTCTCACGAGATCCTGGGATCGCGAGTGGGGTCACCCAGGGAGGCTAGAAGGGGTTTATTCAAATAGGCTGGAAGAGCATCGGGAGATGGGGAGGGGTGGTGGCTGTAGACACGCCCACGGGACTGCACGGGGTGGGGGATGGGGTGTACAGGTAGAGTTAGGGGATTGGGATGGAATGGAGGTGGGGTATCGGGTCTGGCTGAATGGAGGATGCATGGGATGGGGATGGAGTGGGGAGATGGTTAACGCGCGTGTGAGGGATGGAGATGGAATGAGGGTGGGGGTGGAGCTGACTGGAGGGACGCCATGGCGATGGGGGATGGAATGGAGGATGGGAGTGCATGATGGAGTGGGATGAGGGGCCTCTTGGCCCCAAAGGGTGAGGCGGGGCAGCCTAGAAGTTCCCACCTCCAAATCCCTCCCCACCCCCCACCTCTAGGCCTGTGCTTCAGGCAAACAATTTTCAGTCCATGGGACAAGAGTGCCAGGGCCAGTATCGGCCCCCCTGAGCGAGGGTTCTCGCTCCACCCCCACCACCCTCGTGTAGATGAGATGTCACTCCCCTTGGCCAGTGCAACGCCCTCTACTCTCTGGACTTTACTCACCCTGTGCCTCCTGGGGGAGAGGAGACCCCAGCTGGGGTTGGATTAGAGTCCTCCCTCCAGACCCTGCTTTCCTCTCTCTCTACACCCACCTCCCCCGACGTGTTGGTTTTCCACCTTGTTCAGAAGCCACAAATTCTTACATTTGGTCTGCTCACATCCATCTGTTCTCCACGCTCCCTCTGATGGCCTCAGCTTGCGCTGGTCCTGAGCTCATACTTCTGTACATTCCACTCAGGGACCCCTTCAGACAAAGTCAGGACAGGGCCTTGAAACAAGGGACAATGTGGGCGGGACCTTCTATAAGCTTCCAAAGATGCTTATCCAGGTGGGAGGCACCCAGCACGTAGAACCAGCCCTCACTCGAGCCAGCGGTGCCCCTCAACCCTCGGGATCCTGTGTCCTGGCCACCAGTGGCACCCGGGACCTGGATTCCAGGACCTTGAATGGCCTCTGGCAGATTTTGGTGCCACTGTTCTCCCAGTCCCTCTGAGGTGGGAAGCCTCATAAAAAAGACTGGCAGGACCCCCAGTCGGCGCCACTACTCTCCCGCCCGCACCATCTGGTTCCCTGGGCCAGTGGCTTTATCTCTTTTTGCCTCTGAAACAGCTAACTTCTAGGAAAGTGGAGCTCACTCCTGATTGGTCCATTTCCCTCACTCCTGATTGGTTATTTCTCTCCCTCCTGATTGGTCCATTTCCCTCACTCCTGATTATTTCTTTCCCCCTTGATTGGTCCATTTTTACAAAGCCTGTTCCTAATTAGTCAAATTTGTTACACCTTATTTGCATAGGATCCTTCAAAGTGTAAACTGGCAGCCTATAAAAGCCTGTGTAAACCTACAGACAGGGTCCAGAGCTTGGAGTGTGAACTCCTCTGGGCCCGCTGGTGTAATAAACCTGAGTTCTCCAACTCCCTGAGTGCTGCTTGGTCTCTTGCCCGGATCCAGGTTGCTGTCACAACTGAGCTGTAACACTGAGCGGTAACATTATTTTCTGCAACACCTTTACGGGAGAAAGTCAGGCTTCTGGAGATACAGCGAGAGCCAGATGGGTGGGGACCCTTTTCCTGGGGGTTTGAGAGCCAGCGGAGCCCGTGTCTGTCACTCACACTGACTTGAGGGGCCAAATTTGGGTCGCCCTCACACAGGCCCAGGAGGTAATTTCTGTCCTTGGACTGTGAGACTTTTCCGAAGTGGAGTCTGGCATTGAGTCCTTATCTTCCGAGTGACCCCACATCTTTAACCACGGGCCACAAGAAGGTCGCGGTGGCTGAGTGTGTGGATCTGCCCTGCCCTTACCCTAGATATCCCCATGCCTGTGAACGAAGGACTATAAGGTGTCCTGTTACACATGTGAACAAATGAATGAATGAATGCTTAGGTACATACACATGAGGGCCTTGTGTTGATCTCTCCGACATCGGATTGCCACCTGGAATAGGGCTGATAAAAATCTGACTTTTCTCACCTTGGAAGTGGAGACAGCCTTTCCCTCCAGCCTCTCCCCCACATTCATTCAACAAACATTTGTCCTTGAGAGCCTGCAGATGCCACACTCAAGGAGATACATGCTCAGAAATTTTAGCCTGGAAACAGAAAAAAAAGAACCAGAACTCAAACAACAAGGCTATTGTTTTAAAGTGACAAGTTGTAACTAAGTCTCTGAAGAAAACAGGACAGAGGATGGACTTGAAATGGAAAGCGTATGGGCTTGAAGATTGCTAGTCCCTATTTGGATGATCGCGTTGCTGGGGGTTTTTTCCCTTTTTTTTCTTCTCTCTCTCTTTCTCTTTCTTTCTTCTCCTTGGTCGGGGAGTGGGGATAATTAGGTTTACTTATTTATGTAACGCAGGTACTGGGGATTGAACCCAGGACGTGGTGCGTGCTAAGCATGGGCTCCACCACTGAGCTATAACCCCACACCCAACAAGTGAGCTTCTGATATCTGTTTTATATCTGATTGTGTGGGCAAATTATTCTAGAACAAATCAAATAGGATGGCGCTTCCTGTATTTTGAAGTGCCTGAAAATCGCCCTGTAACAGGAGATCTCAAAGGAGAAATGCTCTGTTTACTGCTCACAAGAAGCACCTGGCATCTTCTAGTATTTTCCCTGGGACCTCGCCCATATGGACCCCAAGCCACTGGCCCCAAATCCAGCACACACCTCCATCTGGTGGGTTTCAGACCTCCTTATTAACTCACAGGCACTTTATTGCTGTTATCCGTCCTCTGATGATTTGCTGGTGATAAGATTATGTTCCCCACTCCGCAGGACGGCTCCTTTCCAGACTTTATTGACTAAGAGAAGTGAACATTTTCATGTGCTGAAGGGCTGATGGAGAGGATGCTGTGATTTGTGGCCTGCATCCCACGAAGGGCATGTCACCCCTGCCACGGGATGTGCAGACAGCCCTGCCTTGCCAGCACCCTCCCCAAGCTGAGCGCCCAGGATGGATCTGCTCCCACCAGGTCACGGCCCTTCCCACGGCAGCCTGAGTGCCGAGATTCGTGGGCACAACAATATACAGGCAAGGATGTGTCACTGCCACATGGATGCACCCTGCAGAGCTGTCCCAGCTCCAGTGGCCACCACCCTCCAGAAGCTGCCATGGGGCAGGCTGGGATTGTCTCACTGCTTCTCCGGGTTCTGAGACGTCCACTGTCCAGTTCTCCTTCCTGTCCTTTCTCCCGTCTCAGGAGTCGGATCTGCACTGCGGTCTGCAGGTTGTCCCTGCTGACCCCTACGCTTTCTCCCTTTATCCTCCCCAGGCCTGGGAAGGATTCTTCAATCTCCTGCATGCCCCTCTCACCTGGTGAACCCCCGTGGAGAGCAAGAATGTCACACCACAGGGCCTCATTCCCTGACCTGCTCCCTCCCATCCCCTGCACTGGAGGTGATGCCAGTGGTGCCTTCTGCCCATCTCAGCATCAGTTTTCAGGGAGACCTGGCCTGTGACACTTGGCAACAAGAATGTGGCCTGGAGACTCTTTGGGCAAACACAGGGGATCAGCTTCCCCAACTGAGCTCTCTCCCTGAGTCACTTAACAAACAACATTATTGAGTGGGCTGTTGGAGTACATTTGTGTGTCTTCAGGAAGATTCAGGAATGTGAAGTATGGAGTTAAAAGAGTTTTAAGCAGAGGGGAAGCCTGTGCAAAGGCACTGAGGCTGAGGGAATATGGCCATTTGAAGGAATAGAGAGAAACCCAGCTGGGGGCTCATCACTGGGATCAGGGGGCAGGAGGAGAGTGGGGAGGTGGGCAGCAGACAGATCACATAAGGACTGGAAGCCAACGTAAAGAGATTGGATATTTTTCTAAATGAAAAGAGAATTTGTTTGAGGCTATTTTTTCATAATTTTTACATGAAATCATTCGTGTTTTAAAGACATGAAGGTGGTTTTGTCTGAATGAACTTTATGGGGGGGAAAAGGAAGCCAGCAGAGCCCGTGGGTCCCATGGTTCTTGTCCGGGCACGTGGTGGGGCTTGGACCAAGCAGAGTGGATAGTGACTGGGGGCTTCAGGATAGAGTTCTCAGACTGGCTGTCTGATTGGAAGTGGGGCATGAAGGAAGGGAAAGAGATGGTGATGACTCCTGGAGGTCTGACTTTTCCTGTGCATTTGTGTTGGATATTTTACCTTTTTTAAAAGAATAGATGTGTTTCTTCAGGGAAACATCAACTTTAATTTGCCCTCAGAGAAGCAGTTGAGAATTGTTTTCTTGTGTATTTTAGATTTCTTTGCTTTGTTTTTCTTGGCTATTAACAGTAGTTTTTGCAAGTGGTCCTTTTCCCACCCCATTGGCGGCATTTGTGGTTCCTGATTTATGGCTCATGTCCTATTGTGTGGGCACATGTATCTAGAAGAGTTTTACATGAGAAAGTGGACTCCTGAGATGGGAGCCCTGGGTTTGCTCCCGGTGCTACCTGAACGTGGGACAGGGGACAGGGTGGCACCTCGTGAATATTAGAGGTTTGCTTCCTGGAAAAAGTTCCTGGACACGTGGATGATTCCTGGGGCTCCTCCATGGCTTTCCCAAGAGAAGACATTGCTGGCCCATATCCCCTTCCTGATGAATTTCTCAGCTATTCCTGCTTAATCGTTCTCTCAAATAACAGACATGATTATCTAAACCGATGTCTACAATAAGAAGCATAAAATTGTTTGAAACAGACTCAAGCAATAGTGATGACTCAAAGTGATCACTTCCCCCAAAGATCTTCCTTTCTCCCTAAACCCAGATGCCAAGTTTCGCACCATTAACCATGGAGTCACTTCTCCTGTGCTCCCAAAATTCACTTGGTATAAATAGCTGCCTCACAGGCATAACCTGGTGCCAGGGCTGCGGCGGGACGGGCTAGGTAGTCCTGGGGTGAGCGTCTGGGCCACCTGGTGTGGCAGGTGACCCACCCCATCCCAGAGTGAGTTCATGGGCAAAGAGAAATGAGCATAGAGGGGAATCTAGCAGTTCAGGGGGCCTGGTACTGAACTGATGGTGAAGGGAGACGAGGGGAGGGCGTCACCTAGTGATTTCCAACCCTGTCTTAGCTCCCTCCCTGGTGCTCGGTTGGCACCACCTGAGGCCACCAGGGGGCGGCAATGGCATGGACTTAGGGACAGTACTTGCTGCTTGTACTGTCCTGTATGAAGTTTCAAGAGCTGCCCCCCACGGTACCCCTCTTACGCCCCACAGCGTTTGTGCCCCAAAAATTCTTCTTCAGAACTGCTAATAAATGGCCCAGGGCTCAGGTTCAGGCTGCACTGGGAAAACACCAGAGAGACAGAGGCTGGAGGGGCGTGAGAACTCTCCTAACAGTAGGTAAGAAGGAATTGAGGTGATGCTGGTCCCCAGCTCTGCTTTGATTCCTGGGAAATAGGGCAATGGGGTCTTGCAGCCACCTGGAACCCTGTCCTCTCCTTTCCCCAGTAGCACGTCCTGGGATTCTACACCCAGGAACCACGATATCCCTCACCAGCAAAGATGGGAAATCCTTGGACTGCATCAATTTCACACATGCTGTCATGGACTCAGTCTGTCCTGACTCCACATGTGATGAAAGAGTTAATTCACTAGAAAGGTCTGCTGTCCAGGGATCGAGAAGAGTCTAGAATCAAGTCCAGGTCAGGGGGTGGGGAAGCAGGGAGAGGAGCAGATTTGCATGGAGGCCCCGCTCTCCTCTGCAGCAGGGGGAGGGGATAAGAGAGGTCTGGGGGACCAGGCCCAGGGATGGAGGATCAGAAGGCAGCACTCTGGGACATCTCCACCATAGCCTGGGCTCTGCTCCTTGTCACCCTCCTCACTCAGGGCACAGATGTGGCTCCCGGGAAGGAACACGGGGACATCTGGCTGATCTTTTGTGTGTCTGTCCTCAGAGTGACATGGGGCCCAGTGCTGAAATGGCTCGAGTGTGTTTTTGTTCTTTTCAGGGTCCTGGGCCCAGTCTGCCCTGACTCAGCCTCCCTCGGTGTCCAGGACTCCAGGACAGACGGTCACCATCTCCTGCGCTGGAACCAGCAACGACGTTGGGAGATATAACTATGTCTCCTGGTACCAACAGCTCCCAGGAACGGCCCCCAAACTCCTGATCTATGAAGACACCAGTCGAGCCTCGGGGATTCCTGATCGCTTCTCTGGCTCCAAGTCTGGCAACACGGCCTCCCTGACCATCTCTGGGCTCCAGTCTGAGGACGAGGCTGATTATTTCTGTGCCTCATATACAACTAGTAGCACTGCGCACAGTGGTCCAAGTTCATGGGGAATTGAGACCAAAACCTGCTCTGAGCTCCCTCGGGTCTTCTCCCTGAACTCAGGACCTCATTTGTTACTGCTGATTGTTTTATTCTGGAAAAATTTAAAACAAAAATGAATCTTTAATGGTAATACAAAGAACTGCTTCATAAACTATTTGCCAACTTGGCCAGTTGTGAACATTTTGTCACGTTTACATTATCTCCTTAACTCTCATTTTCTCTCTTCCTCTGTATAAGCTTATGTACCTGTATGTTTATATGCAAACATATAAGTAACTAGACAGACACAACACACACCCCCTGCCCTGTGTGAAGTCTCAAAAGCTGCTGCACCATGAGCCCCTCCTAAGGTGATAACTAGTGATGGAGGGTCTCAGGCTTATTCTGCTCTTACAAGTCTTTTCTCAAAGACCCTCAGCAGCCCCAGGCTTCGGCCTCAGGTCTAAGCTGTGAGCCCTTGTGGAAGATGGGGACAGAGGGATGTGTGAGCATCTATGCTAACATAAAGATTAAAAATGGGCTGGGAGGGAGGGAGAGGTGCCAGGCCCTGCTTTGGTGCCTGAGAAGTGACAATTAGGACCCTGTCCTCACCCTTGTTCCTCATGGCAAGGTGGGGTATCCCACACATGCACCAAAGTTAACAACAGGACCATATAGGGACATCCCAAGGGTGGCTCCTATCCCAGGAACCACCTCAGGACCAATGGTGAGGTCCTTTCCCTCCTCGATATGTTGGGGTCAAAACAGAGCCCAGAGAATTAGGGCAGAGAGACTGAGTCTAGGATTAACTTAGGAGCAGGGAAGGAAGTGGCACTGATTCCAATTGCTATGTGTTGTCCTGTCATCAGAGTGGATTGGAGAAAAAAGCCAGTGGCCAATTGACTCATGGTCCAGAGACTCCTGGGCAGGTGTATGGGCTCAGCTCCTCCTCCTCACCACGGTCATCACTGGCTGATGCCCATTGACTGAGGGTGGATGAGGGCAGGACACTAACCAGAAGCACAGAGGCTCTGCACAGGGAGGGATTGGGTGGGAGTCCACGTCAACAATGAAACTTTTTTTAATTGTAAATTGTCATGAATTTCTTGGAAATGAGAAACAAGGGCTGAGTTGGTATTTAAAAGGGGGTGCAGAGAAAGAGGTTTTGGACCCCCCTTCTGGTCCCCAAGCACGTAGTAAACAATCTTACAGTTTGCCAGGGAAAGGGGGTGGGAAGGGATAAATTTGGGAGTTAAGGATTAAATGTTAGCCGGTGTATAGAAAACTAGAGATTTTGAAAAGTTTCTTCTGTATAGCACAGCAAACTATGTTCAATATCTTGTAATAGTAACCTTTAATGAGAAGAATATAAAAAGGAATGTGTTTACATATATGCATGACTGGGACATTGTGCTGTACACCAGAAATTGACACATTGTAACTGACTGTACTTTAATTAAAAAAAAAAAAAACTCTATGGTTACTCTTCTATTAAAACCAAAGTTAATAAAATATCAATTCTCTTTGGAATAAAAATAAAGTAGCTGGTGGATAAAGTGATGTGAGCGGGAGGGGATTGGAGGGATCTGGGCCTGAGCTGGGAGGGGAATAAAGGGGAAGGCAGAAGAGCAGAGCTGGGGGGTCATCCCCCCGCAGCTGCCTTCCTGGCCTCGGTGGGCGCCATCGGAGTCCACCAGGGGGCAGCAGGGGCCTGGATTTGGGAAGGTTATTGTGTGATTTCCCTAGCCCAGGTGAAGGCACATAGCTGCTGCCTCCTAAGCCCCTTCAGGGAGAGGTCTCCCCTTTCCTAGAAACACCAATAAATGTCCCCAGGCCTTTTCCTAAGAGAACCACAGAGATAGGGGACAGAGAGACACGGGGACCATTCTGCTGAGGAGGTCAGATGGGGCGAGGGGTGGACAACCCCAGCTCTCCTTCGATCTCCAGATGAGAAAAGATTGAATCTCTAACTTACTCCAGCACTTGTGGACCCTGTCGTCACTTTGGACCCACAGAATACAAAACAATTATTGTGATTATTAGTCAACGACATCTTGACTCTATCAGATGGCAGGGACAGCCAAGGATGGCTCGATTTCCAGGTCCCTCTAATGGTCACTGTGTCCTAAGTAACAAAAACATATCACACAGTATCAATATTCCTAGATTGGCTCTGTGTAGAGGGATAGAGAAGTATCTAGAACCAAGTACAGGTCAGGGGGTGGGGGAAGCATGGGCCGGAGCAGATTTGCATGGAGGCCCCACCCTCCTCTGCAGCAGGGGGAGGGGATAAGAGAGGTCTGGTGACCTGGCCCAGGGTTGGGGGCTCAGAAGGCAGCACTCTGGGGCATCTCAACCATGGCCTTGGCTCTGCTCCTTGTCACCCTCCTCACTCAGGGCACAGGTGAGGCTCCGGGGAAGGGACACGGGGACATCTGGCTGATCCTTTGTGTCCCTGTCCTCAGGGTGACCTGGGGCCCAGCTCTGAACTGACTCGAGTGTCTTTTTGCTCTTTTCAGGGTCCTGGGCCCAGTCTGCCTTGACTCAGCCTCCCTTGGCTTCTGGGACCCCGGGACAGACAGTCACCATCTCCTGTGCTGGAACCAGCAGTGACATCGGGAGTTACAGTGATATTTCCTGGTACCAACAGCTCCCAGGAATGGCCCCCAACCTCCTGATTTATTATGTCAGCAATTGAGCCTCGGGGATCCCTGATCGCTTTCCTGGTTCCAAGTCAGGCAACACGGCCTCCCTGACCATCTCTGGGCTCCACTCAAAGGACGAGGCTGATTAATTCTGTGCCTCATATACAACTAGTAACACTGTGCACAGTGGTCCACGGTCATGGGGAAGCGAGATCACAACCTGCCATGAGCTCACTCAGCTCTTCTCTCCTGAACTCAGGATCTCATTTGTTTTTCATGTTAGCTTTTTGGAAATAATTATATATTTAAATCAAACTGAAAAGATTTCATGAAGAACTCGTGCACAACCATTTCCCAGATGCAGTAGTTTGTAATGCTTTCCCACAGGTGCTTTTCGGATATCCCCTCTCCTCTCTGTCTCCGCATTTGTGTGTCTAGATGATCATCCATTATCATGCGTACATGGCGCACACTCACCAACATAGAACACTTATTTTCGGAATCACTGGGGAACAACTTCTATCTGCCTGCATCCAAGCCTTCATATTCCTTCTTAAATACACTTCAGAATCCATAAGATACATCATTTGAGGAGAATAAATCAAGGCTTTTTAATATATTGACACATTAGAACACCCATGAACACTCTACCTTACAGAGTATTTTCATCCTCGTAAAACAAAGACTTCATCCATCACCCATCAGTAACCTTCCCCGGTCCCTCCACCCTACAGACCATTCATGTGCTTCCGGCCAGTTCTAGATTTTTCACAAATGCAGTCATATCCCACGTGGACCTTTGTGTCTGGCTCCTGTCCCCTTTTTCCAGTACTCTGTGATGGAGCTGTGGGTCTTGGGTAATCCCATTTTGAAAGTTTTGTTTAACCCCACTCTCTGCCCAGCTGAGTTCAGGTGGTTAACTCCACCCAGCTTTGTGGGAACACTGCGCTTTCTACATCAGTTCCATTTACAAAAACGTTGACCTGCTTCTTGAATGTGTCCTGTGAGTGAGCTGCACAGAGGCCCGTCTGGGACCTAGGTGGATTTCTATCCCTTAAGTCCCTCCCTAAAGTCTTTCCTGTGCTATTTGCTGTCAGAATCCATGCAAGTGTGGCTCAGAGGGCAGGTCAGGCATCATGAACTATTTTCATGTTAACTTTCCTAGCGAACCTCCATCCCACCATCTCCTCAGTCTTCCCTGGACCTTGAGTTTACTTCTCTGTCCTCCGGATCAGAAACTGTGAGGTTAATTCCCCTAATCTCTTGTCCCGTTCCTGTGACAGGACCTGTTTCCATGTCAAGGAGCAGGAGGACAGAGAGGACAGAAGCAAAGGGGATGCTCATCCCCTGGGTGGGAAGACAGCTCCTAAATCATACGGAATGGTCCTTCTGCCTCCAGCAGCACTGCTGCCCAGCTGGGGACAGGGACCTGTGAGTGTTCCTCAGTGGCTCTGACACTGGAGCTCTCCTTCTCGCCTTCCCCATATCAAGGGAAGCTGTCATGCAGCTCTTCAGTCTCAGGCTGGAGCCCTTCCACCCTCAGGCTGCCTGATTCCAGGGAAAAATGGAATTTCACCCAACCTGAGTTCAATGACCTTCCAATCCCGGCGTCTTCCCCAGTCTGCTCTGAATGATTCCTTTTCTCGGTACCCAAGTAGCCTCCATGACTTCTGTGTGGGTTTTATAGGTAAATTTGGTGGGAGGAAAAAAATGTGTATTTACTACATGTTATGTGAAATCAGGATGCAATGGTAGTTTTAAATTTGGTAAAACTGAAGGAGTCAGAACAACTGTGGGAGGAAAATGGGAAAGATGAGCCTGAGTTTTAAAGCCCTGAAGAAGAACCGGAGGAAATATTTTCCCAGTGGTCTTCAGTGTTCTCCTGGGTTCGGAGGTCATTTCTGTCTTGACCTGGGGACGTGGGAAGGTGGAGCCTACAAGCAGCAAAATCACATCTTGTGACCAGAGCAATAACACAACTATGAAATGAGATGAAATCCTTGACCATCACTTGCATAATAAATGCCACAGCTGTGGGCGCAGAAACAGCCCTTTCTCCCAGGTGCTCTCTCCTCTCATTCATCTCCTCTGAGGTCAGGACACTGGCTAGTGGGCTTGTGGATCCCGTATCTCCTGTGAGAATCAAAAGAGGAAAAAGACAGTGCCCTGCGCAGAGGGCAAAGGGCAGAATTGGGAGGGCACGCTCGGAGTCAGGATGCAGCTCCTGCCTGGTGTCCCCTGTTCCTCCTGGGAGGCCTCACGCTTGTGCACCTGGTGCTCAGTGGCACCTGTGGGGGTGGCCTGGGGGTCAGTGATCTGCTCGTGGATTTGATGTGGCAGATGCTTCAGAACAAATGGGTGGGGGTGGGGAGGTGAGCAGGCTGCAGCTGGTGGGTGCCAGCCAGAACCCAGCCAACAGCGGGTGCTTCCCTGAGATGGGCACCTCCTTTACCAGAGTACAGGCTCTGCGGAGTGAGCATCCAGCAGAGGGCACTGCACAGTGTCCCCTGCACAAAGGGTCCCAGAGACACAGTCCCATCCCAGCAGGGACATGGAAGGTCCAGGAACACGTTAAGCAGGGCCACAGCTGGCTGTTTCTCCCCTGCAAACCAGCTAAATACAATTCATGTTTCTTATTTACAAGACATCTATGGGTCAAAGACTTTAATCCCCTGATCAACATAACCTTCCAGGGATGTAGAGAATCTAGTGGCCAGGGCCAGGTCAAGGGTGAGGGAAGCAGGGGCAGGAGCAGATTTGCATGGAGGCCCCACCCTCCTCTGCATCAGGGGGAGGGGATAAGAGAGGTCTGGGGGACCAGGAACAGGGTTGGGGGCTCAGAAGGCAGCACTCTGGGGCGTCTCCACCATGGCCTGGGCTCTGCTCCTTCTCACCCTCCTCACTCAGGGCACAGGTGAGGCTCCAGGGAAGGGACATGGGAACATCTGGCTGGTCCTTAGTGTCTCTGTCCTCAAGGAGACTTGGCGACCAGGCCTGAACTGACCTGACTGTGTTTTTGCTCTTTTCAGGGTCCTGGGCCCAGTCTGCCCTGACTCAGCCTTCCTCGGTGTCCGGGACTCCAGGACAGACGGTCACCATCTCCTGTGCTGGAACCAGCAGTGATGTTGGGTCTGGAAACTATGTCTCCTGGTACCAACAGCTCCCAGGAACGGCCCCCAAACTCCTGATTTATCAGGTCAATAAACGAGCCTCGGGGATTGCTGATCGCTTCTCTGGCTCCAAGTCAGGCAACACGGCCTCCATGACCATCTCTGGGCTCCAGTCTGCGGACGAGGCTGACTATTACTGTGCCTCATATAGAAGTAGCAACAATGTGCACAGTGGTCCACGTTCATGGGGAAGTGAGACTAAAACATTCTCTGAGCTCACAGGCTCTCTCCTTGCTCAAAAGATGCTTCCACACCCTGAGCAGCAGGCTTATGCAGCTCGGCCATGACATGTCTGGACATCTCTCTCCTCCCACAGTGAAGGAGAAGGAAACATGCACCTTGCATCATTCCCTTGGGAGATTAATCGCTTCCTCTTCCCTGGAGAAATGTGTCCCAAACGGGCCACTGTTTCCAGGTCTTCATCAGCAGTGTGATGGTTAATGGTCCATGTCTTCCTGCTTTGGGTAAGAGGTGCCCGTGCTGCTGTGAAAACACCATGGCTCGATGTGTCTGTGAGGCTGTGTCCAGAGGAGATTAGCACTGGAATCCATCGACTGAGTCAAGAAGATCACTGGTGTCAACGGCGGTGGGCAGGGTCCCTGAGTGGAGGGTCTGAATAGAACAAAAAGGTGGGGGAAGGGGTGTGTGCTCCCTCCACATCATCAGAGACGTCGTCTTCTCCTGACCTGGGACACTGGCACTGCTGGGTCTTCAGCTGCTGAACTCAGACCAGAACTTACATCACTGATCTCAAGTCACAGGCCTCTGGACTCAAACTGAATTAAATCACTGGCTTTCTGGGTTCTCCAGCCCTTTGCAGGGGGCCCCTCCCCTCCCAAGTGCAGGGTTATGGTCATGGCCAGCAGAGTCCCAGCGGCCATCAGAACACTCTGCCGGGCACAGATCAGTGACCCTGGCTTGGTGATCGAGGTATTCCTAGGGGTGAAATAGGCAGGAATAGGGCTAAACACTTACTTGCGCTTATAAGGAAAACACGTGTAGGTCCAGTGAGCAAAAGTTCAACTCAAATCACAAAGAGAGTCACAGCCCTCAGTCAGTGGGTTCCCAGCCTGGAGCCAGTTTACAGACCCAGACCCCCATGAAGGAAAGGGAGGCTCCGTCCCCTGGAGGGGGAGCTCCGGTGCATCACAGAGAATTCATACTGTTGATTTTTCTCCCGGGCTTCCCCAAAAGCACCAACAGCCTTTATCGGGGTAACTGTGTGTTGGGGAAAAGGAAATAATCAGACTTTTCAGGGACTACTGGTCCCCGGCTGTGAACTGACATTGGTACTGGGACCCCCAAACCTCACCGTGGCCCTCCAGTGAGAGTCGGGGCTTCTGGAGATCAGCAGAACTGTGAATGGTGTTTTATCTTGGGTCTGTCACAAAGTGGCTCGGGTGGGTCCCTGAATCCATCCTGTGGTCATTTCTCCAGTTTCAGAATATAGTTACCATGTGGCCTGAACTGCCCGCCATGAACTGGGTGCCATTTGCCCCACTGAACTTTACTGCCAGGTTCCCCCAGCAAAGAGCACAGCACAAGTGGGCAGCCACGTCACTGCGGCCCTGCTCGGGGCGTCCTCCAGGGACACAGTGAGAGGACACCCTCCGTGGGCAGCACTTCCAGCAGCGCACCTGGTTGCAACTTTTGGAAGGAGAAATGGCAAAGCGTGCAATTATACACCGATTCATGGGTTTGGCTGGATGGTCAGGGACTTGGAAGAAACATGATAGGAGAGTTGGTCAAAAAATTAAATTGCGGAAAGATACACTCCAGATGGGCAAAAAAAATTAAAAAGAAGTGAACATATTTGTGTCCATTGTGAACAGTCACCAACGGGTGACCTGAGTGGAAGAGGGACTTTTGTAATAAAGGGCCAGGATGACTCACTCTGCAGGTCCCAGGCAGCATCTTTCCCAGCCTTCTCTGTCTTCATCCCATGGCCTCATGAACAGGTGTTAATGGTGACCGGGCCAGAAATTAGGCAAGGACTCAGCAACGTGGGCCACCACAAACCAAGATTGACCCGACAGTCCAAACAGGTCTGCTCATAGCCCAGAACCTTCATGAATGAAAGTTTGAGTCACCACCCCCACCCCAAGGTCAAGTATCATGACCATCTGAGATGCTTGCAGAAGACAAAGGAAATGCAGCCCTAGCAGCAGAAGGAGGGGGCTGTGGATCCCGGCTGTGCCTCTGGGACCGGCCACGGATGTGAGGGCTGCAGGCGTCAGGAGTGTCTCCTCTTTACTTCATTATGAGTGTGTGTGTATGCGTGTGTCTGTGTGTTTGTGTCTGTGTATGTGTGTATACACATAGTATGCAAACAGCTTTGTTTTCCTTCCTCTCTCATCTCCTTATCACATGACTGGAAGTCAACAGCACATTTCAGGGAGTCCCTGGGCTCCATTTAGGGTTCAAATCTCCCAGAGGCAAATAATCTCCAGAGATTTATTGGTGCCTCAGCCGCCCAAATCTCTGCAGCTGGCTGATCCATCTCACAATGTGAGGGCCACCACCTAATCTCATCAACATGTCTAAAATACCCAACCCAGCCCCATGGAGGAGGGTCACATCCCCCGACTCCATCTTCTCTCGGTCGCTCCCTCGAGGATTGGGAAAAGACTTACTAAATAGACATCCAGCCCAGAGCAATGAATCCCAGGTCCACATAAATAACCAGACTTTGCGGTGAATCCAAAAGGGAGTCTCCAAATGACCACACGCTTTCCCTTTATGTCAGAATGTACCAGAAGACATGGACAGTATTTGATAGCAAGCTACTGGCTGGACTCGAGGACTTCTAAGCTCAGGTAGAGCGTAAACTTGAGATATTTCACTTAGAGGTATTCAAGAAAGTACCCAGGGAGTCGGAGGCCCAAACCTGAGTCCTTCAGGCCTGAAGTCTCTTTGGAGAAAGGAGATGTGCGAGAAGCAGGGGGCACTGGGGGGCCACGTCCGTGTCTGTGGGGAACTGGCCCAGCTGTGACTCTTTTCAACCGACACCGTTTGCACTTCCCATCAGTGTCACAGTGCAGCCCTCCGCAGCTGGGATGACCCTCACACCCAGGGAGGGTGGGTGACAGAAGAAGGGACACAGAAATAAAGCCCTCAGCATGCCATGCTTCCATGCACCCTTCATCTGGCAGGTGCTCCCCCCGCTGGGACTCATCCCTGGGGGCAAGCAGAAAGCTGGGTGGGGGATTTGCCTGAGGGCCGCCTATCACGGAAGTGATGGAGAAGAGCAGAGGTAAGGCTGGGGGAGACCCAGTGATGCCACCACACAGTGGGGACGATGCCCGTGGGGAAAGCAGGACAGAGAATGAAAGGTCCACAGGTCAGCCTACGATGAGCTGGTACACTGAAGACAGGTCGCCTGCGGTGGGGAGCTGTGCGTAAGAAACTGGCAAACAACCGCTTCTCTGTCCGAAGTGCTGACCTTAACTCGGTCACCAGTATCACGCTTTACCAGGTGTGGGTGCTGTAAATCACAGTCACCATTAAAAGCACCTGTTCTGTTTCCAAATACCTCCCCAACCACATAGTAGACACCCAGTTATACCAAAGGCTTTGCCTTTATCTGAAACGAGGTCCAGGGAGGAACTGGGTTGGTATCTGGACTGTCACCGACTGATCATTCATTGGCTGAATGTGTCTCTCCTTCATGGAAAGAAAGAACAGCCTGACAGCCTCACAATGCCTGGCTTTGCTCACCAAGCCAGTGTCCAAACTCCTAGAGGTGCAATGAAAGAGGATCTGGGTGACCTGCAAAGATAGTGACCTTCCCAGGGGAAGACCATGTCCCAGGAGAGTATTCAAATTAGCATGTGGCAGCCTGGACAAGGGGCACAAGAACTCCTGCTATGCACAGAATCCTAGAGACTGCACAGAAGATTTAAACACGTCCTGTGTGGGCTGTTTGAAGAAGAAGAGGTGGAACATTCCTGCAGGCACACTCCTGCCTGGTGTGAGAGCTGATGTCCGATTTGGAGGCTGGAGACCACACAGGGAAAAAGTCATGTTCAGGAAGTATTGGTAAATATAATTAGAATGTTAAATGTCCAGGAAACTTGTCACACTAAGGACCTTGCACCATCAACAGATGATCATCTATGCACCAGATCCACGAGTGATTCCAGGAATCCTCCAGGGTAAAGTTTGGAGGCCAGGGCTGATTCCCTGCCCTGGAGCTGCTTGGAGGAAATGGGGGATCTAGTCTGTCCTCCTGAGTCACATGTCCTGAGGCCACAACTGCTTTGGATCAAATTTCAGCCCCAGAGGAGAAGGGCATTTGCATAAACACTAACTACTTCAGCCCCAAAGGTTCTAAAGGGGAATAAGAGGGAACTTGAGGAGCCCAGCCCTGCTGTCACGTCTCAGAGGCAGAGCTCAAGGCACCTCCACCATGGCCTGGACCCCCCTCCTGCTACCCCTCCTCTCTCTCTGCACAGGTGCTGCCCCCAGGGCTCAGACCCCAGGGTACCTAGGGATCAGCCTGGCCCTGAATGTCAGCTCAGCACAGGGGATGCTTCAGCGTGCGTGGTCGTAGGGGATGAGACCCTGGTCCCCACCCTCACCCTCTTCTCATCTCCTGCAGGTTCTGTGGCCTCTTCTGCACTGACTCAGCCCTCTGCGGTCTCCGTGTCCTTGGGACAGACGGCCAGGATCACCTGCCAAGGAGGCAATTTAGGAAGCAGTTATGTTCACTGGTACCAGCAGAAGCCAGGCCAGGCCCCTGTGCTGGTCATCTATAATGATAACAGCAGGCGCTCAGGGATCCCTGAGCGGTTCTCTGGCTCCAGGTCGGGGGGCACAGCCACCCTGACCATCAGCGGGGCCCAGGCCAAGGACGAGGCTGACTATTACTGTCAGTCATATGACAGCAGTAGTTATGATCACAGTGACACAGGCAGTTGGGGAAGTGGGACACAAACCCCCTCCCTGTCTGTGTCACCCAAGATACAATTCCTATCTGGTTATGAAATTGCACAGATGATAAGATGTGGCAGGAAGGATGCTCAAGCAATGGTTATCCTCCTCCTCCACTTGTTCATGAGGGTAGAGGAATGACAGCCTATGTTCACTACAGACTAGGGAGATATGGTTTAAAAACCCAACTTAAACTTAAACCTCTAGGAATGAAAACCACAGTGAGATGCAGTTACACTGCATGAGAAGGACAATGTTTTCCACAGCAATGAAAAGCTTAGTGATCGTCAACATAGAACCGTGGGAAAGACACAAAACCACAGAGGGAAACAAACTTTGAAAAATGAACAAACAGAGCATCACATGTTGTAGGAAAATTTCCACAAGCCTAATACAGGTGCATTGGAATCTCAGAGTCAGAAAATATGTCAGGGAGGTGGAAAGAAAAAATATTTGAAGAAATACTGGTTAAAAATATTCTAATTTCAATGGAACCTAGGAACCCACAGATCTAGGAAGCTCCACAAACTCCAAGCACAAGAAACACAAAAACAACAACAACACACACTGACGTCGAGTCCTTAGAAGCCGTGTCAAATAGACACTCACAACAGCAGACGCAGAGAAAGGACACGTTCTTCCCAGAGGAAGGAGCACCGTGAGTTGAGGACCTCCCTCCTTCGAGACCACCGGACACAAGCAGACACTGCAGCCGTCTCTTTAGAATCAAAAAGCAAAAACAAACCAACACAACAGCAACAGAAGATGCCGTGTCCACTCTGAACTCTACTCACTGGAAATACCTGTCCAAATGGAAGGCAGAAGACAACATTCTCAGACCCCCAAATAGAGACTCAATCACCAGCAGAGCCTCAGAGCCTGAAATGGCCAAGGACCCCTCACACCCGGATAGAAATAGGAATCCACACAAAGAAATGGGAAGGTCAGATACGTGGCCACGTGCACAAAGAGAGAAGCTCTGCCTCATATCACAATCTCTTGAAGAAATTTCTAGAGCAGAAAAGAATAACAGTGTACAACACGGTCTGCAACGTGTAGTGAGGCAAACACACGCTCGTGTAGCTCAAAGTTCTGAGAGGAAGAGGGACACGTGGTGATGTGTCTGTGCCCTGCGTGAGAAGCGGCGTAATATCTGGGCAAGTTTGGCATGTCCAGTGGGCCTGGTAGCCAACGTTTAAATAGCACCAACTTAAACAACAGTTTCAGCCAATCAGCCATAAAAGAAGTGAACATGAAATCATAAAAAATATTCAGTTAATTAAAAATAAAGAAAAAGCAAAGCAGCAATGAGGAAGACATGGGACAAAAATTAAAGAAGAAGCAAGGTGAGACATTTTCACAGAAATGTATTATGAATCCTGTCTATGGTAACTGGGGGAAATCCCACAATTAAAAAGCAGACACGGGCAGATTGAATTTTACAGCAAGACCCGTGGAAATGGCCCTGCACGGCCAGAGTGGCCTCCCAGCCCACAGACCCTCCGGCTCTAACCCGGGCACAGCCCCCTGCCCTCCCCAACAGGCAGGCTGAAGGGGGCTCCTTATGACGATCAGGGCTCTCCCTTCTGCACCGGGACCCTCCGTAACCCCTGACATCGTTCCTTGGTCTCCATTTCCAAACTTTCTTCAGATTCTTGACATAGAACCATAGGAAAGGGATGAAATCACAGAAGGAAAAGAAAACCATTAGAAATGATGGATAGAAGGAAAAACATACAATCACATAGCACGTCGCCTTGGGATTGGCGTTGTTCACTCTGCATAATCCCCTGTAGATGCACCCAAACTGCCCTGTGCGCTCAGCATCCGGTCCTTTCCATTCCTTTTTTTGGTCCATGGTTCCGGTCCAAACGTCTGGGACCCAGTCAGCCACCCACTGAAGGACGTCGGCACGGCTCTCAGCCGGGGCTGGTCCGCACTCAGGATCTGTGGACTAATGCGTCTAATTTCCCTGTGACCATAAGTTCTCACTTCTTTAAAATAAATGCTCAGGTGTGCATGGCCGGGGTGTATGGTGACCTCAAGGTAAATTCTTTAAGAAGCTGCGAATTCTTTCGGAGACATTCTGCACACAGTGCATTCAGCTCACACTTCCCTTAGTCATGTATGTGCAACTAAGTTTCTCTACATCTTTGCCAGCATTTGGGTTTGTCTGGATTTTATCGTAGCCCCTCTGATAGGTGAGAAGCGATACCTCACTGTGGTGTCTTCTGCATTTCCCTCCTGGCTGATAAGGGAGGGCTGTTCACAAGCTCATTATCACCTCGCTGTCCTCTTCCACAAACTGCTTCTTCTAGTCCACTGGCCATTCTCTAAGTGAAATAGTCTTGTCATTTTTTTCTTTTTACTGGTTACATTTCAGCGTGTTTATATATTCTGTCCACTAGTCGTTCACTGGATATGTGTTTTGCAAGGTTTTCGTTCAGTCTGTTATTGCTGGTTTTTTTCATCCCCCTTAGAGAGTTTGCAAACAAAAGATGTTGATACTGATGGGGTTCAATGTTTTCATCTTTCTTTTTCGAATCATGTATTTGGCATCACCAAACAATTCTTGCTTAACCCTAGAGCCAAACAAATCATCTAACTTTTTCTTCTAAAATAAATGGATATATTTTAAGAAAAGACTTCCTGAAAGGTACATGAGCAATTTCACTTTGTCCAGTGAAGAAATTCTGGCCTCTCAGAGAAGCGTGGTGACCATTGTCCCCGTAGCACATGCTTCAAGCACTGCCCAGCCGCCGCTGCGATGCCCGCAGCACTAGACAGGATGACGGTGTCACCCAGGCCCAGAGGGGAAGCCCAGGCGCAGCCTGAGGTGTGTGTGTACCTGCTGGGGGCAGGGGGCAGCAGTTACTCACTCAGCACCAGAGACACCTCTGGGACCTGGGCTCTGGCCTGGGAGTGGGGTTCTCACTGACATCCTCTGTTGAGCCCAGCTGCTCTCTCTGCTCAGCAGGGAGCTGGTCACCAGGGCCACAGGGCCAGGAAGTAGATTTGCATGAGGATGTCCCTTGTGAGGATAAGAGAGGCCACAACACCCCACACCCAGCTGTGGGCTCAGAGGAAGAGCTCAGGGCGCCTCAACCATGGCCTGGACCCCCCTCCTGCTGCCCCTCCTCTCTCTCTGCACAGGTGCTGTCCCCAGGGCTCAGACCCCAGGGTACCCTGGGATCAGCCTGGCCCTGAACATCAGCTCAGCACAGGGGATGCTGTGGGGTGCATGGTCCTAGAGATTCAGACACACATCCCCACCCTCACTCTCTTGTCATCTCCTGCAGGTTCTGTGGCCTCTTCTGCAGTGACTCAGCCCTCCGCGGTGTCCGTGTCCTTGGGACAGACGGCCAGTATCACCTGCCAATTTGGCAGCTTAGGAAGCTATTATTCTCACTGGCTCCAGCAGAAGCCAGGCCAGGCCCCTGTTCTGGTCATCTATAATGATAACAGCAGGCCCTCAGGGATCCCTGAGCGATTCTCTGGCTCCAGGTCGGGGGACACAGCCACCCTGACCATCAGCGGGGCCCAGGCCGAGGACGAGGCCGACTATTACTGTCAGGTGTGGGACAGCAGTGGTTATAATGCTCACAGTGACACAGGCAGATGGGGAAGTGGGACATAAAACCCCCTCCATCTGTGTTACCCTCTCCTCCAGCCCCTAGAGGCTTATGGACAAAGCAGTGACAGGTCTGGCCCGGTTCCCCCAGATCTGAGCTCCCAGGCTGCCCTCCCCCCACCGTCCAGGCTGCTCTGCACACGGTGGATCAGAGGTGGATTTCTGCCTGGCAGGATGGGGCTGTCATGGTTTTTCTGTGCCTAAGGTGTGTGTAGTGTGTGGAGGGCCTGAGTGGAGACAGACAGAGGGACGTCCAGGGTGGCAGGAGGACCCTAAATCACAAGTAAGTCTTAGCTCTCAGTGAAATGGGATTATTGTCGTGTCTCTGAGTGGAAGCATTTCCCCTTCAGAACTAAGACCCCAGGCCAGCAGGGTGGAGGTCAGGGGACAGGGAGCAAATGTCCTCAGCAGGTCCCAGGGATGATATGGATGGAGCCCTCCCACGCCCTCACCTTAAATCCTGGCCCCGTGAATCCTGGTGATGGAAGGAGCATCATATATTGTGCACAGATTTAGAGCATATCTCACACCTGGAGGGCACTACCCGCCTCCACACAGTGTTGGCACTTGGCTGGCAGAGTGACCGGCTCTTCCATCGGCTGTTGGTCCATCACTAAGGCAGCAGCCTCGGGATGTTGGGCAAAGAGGTGGGACCGGTGAAGCCAGTGAGCCTGGGCCCACGGCAGCCCCTCTTCTCATGTGGAATGAGCTCACGGTCAGAAGCCCCGTGAGGAAACACAGAATTCTATGAGTCCGGGGAGAACAGCTGGGGCAGAAGCACTGCAGTCAGAGAGGGCAACTCCCAGTCTGCAGCAAAGTTCTGTCAGTAAGAGCAGGGCTCCCCCTTCCACGCTGGAAGAGGTCTGATGTCATCCACTCACCACCGAGTCTCTGGCAGATTCCCGAGGGAAGGGTGTCCCACGGGAGCCGTGCTGGTCTCTGCTGTTGGCAGGCTGGTGACAGAAGTGGCCGTGGGCAAGTCGGCTGTAGACAGTGGATCCATCCTGACTAGCCCGTGGCTGATCCTCCCCTTCCCATGGGGTCGCCGGGTCATGGAGATGGTTGAAGAGAGAGGTGGACTGCTGTCCACAGAGACGGTCCTCATGTCCACATGGTTATTAATACCACTTCCTTTTCAGGACACATGTTGCTAAGCATTTCATGGGACACAAAGAACTGAATCTCCGGGTCCCTTTGTGGGGGTTCTACTTATAACTTTTCCTTGTATTCCTGCCACGTCTCTGATGGTCCAGCCAAACTCTGAGTCTCAGCCCATAAATTAGCACACAGCCTCCTGCAGCCACCTCTGTGTCCAGGCTAAGTGGACCAGGTACCCTGCTCTAATGGTCAATCATCTATCCAGGAGAATTCTCCACCACTGCTGTCCTTCAGGGATGTCCTCAATGGGGGCGGAAGACCAATGGCTAACTCATATCAACCGGGAACCTCTCCAAACCCGCCTGAAGGGTTTTCCTCTGCAACACTGGTCATAGGCATCTCCCCACCAGGCCAGAGGTGCAGGTTTCTGGAGAAAAGACATTGAAGCAGGTTTTGGGCTCAGCGGTGTTTGGGTCGCTTCCTCAGGCAGCTCCCCATGGGCTTCAGGACCTGAGGGGGCCTGACTTCATATCAACCTCCTCTACTTGAGGACAGAGAGCTACTGCGCATGCCCACCCATGACCCGGCTGCCCAGGCCTTGCCTGGTCCCAGTAGGTGTGTCTGGTCCAAGGGGACGTAGGGGCTCACAGTCACAATATAGATTCCACTGGGGCTCAGTAGCTGCAAAAGTCTTTCTCACATGGGGTGCTGTGTTGACACAGATGAATGACAACCGCTAGGCTGCACTGTCTTTCAGCTCCAGGGATACCAGGATCATCGGCCAACACCAACAGTCTCTGTCACATGATCCGATTACTCCATTGGTCCCAAGGGACTTTGTGGACCACACCCACCTCCACATTGGTGGCAAAACAGAACTACTTGTCTCCTGCCAAACCAAGGATCCCGTCGCACACAGCCTTGGTATCAGGGGCCAGCACTGGGGCAAAGGTCAGCCCTGGAAGAGAGAGACCTGAGAATAGCCATCGTCTGACTTTAAGGTGAACAGAGAAGATGAGAGATGGGAATAATGTTGGGGGTGCCTCTCTCCTTTGTCCCAGACCCAAGAGTGTCCACTAGGATACCCCACCATCTAGATGGAACCTTGAAGGCCAGGTCTGTGTCTTGTCCACACTGACTTGCAGGAAGGATTATCTGCTAGAAGAAAGTGGATCTGAAGTAATGTTGGGTGGGTGGGTGTCGTCCTGTCTCTGACTTTGGAGCATTAGCTACCTCTGCCCTTGTTTGGCTTTGCACCAACAGCCAGCACCACCAAAAGTCAGTCCCTGTGTCATGTGTCCCCCAAGACCAAGTCCAGAACCAAACGCATTAACTTCCCGTGACCCCAGAGATCTGTGCAGTGATGTTGCTGGGGTCCGGCCGTCTCCCCCTGCAAATGAGCCTGCTCATATGTTCATAGCGAGCCTCAGCCCCTCATGCCTGGTCTGAGGCAGGCAGGGGCCACGCAGAGATGAGCACGACAGGCCCTGGGGCCCGCCATCCCTGCTTGGGGAGTCACACCTGAGCCGTGGTTCTCAATCTGCACCAGGACAGAGGACGCCCTGAGCCTCCAGCAATATGCAGAGCAGCCGCCAGGGGGCAGCATAGTCACACGGCAAATTCACCTGCAGTGGGCGTGTCCTGTGCATCAGGGGATCCACATGCAGGGGGTATGTAACCACCACCTCACACTGGAGGTCAGGTGTCCTTCTACAGTGTCACCTTCGCTCTCAAATACACATTTTCTGTCTCCGAGTGTCCCAGTCCGGCTCTTACAGGTGGTGCCAATTTCCTGGCCCCACCCCCATGTCCGGCCCACGTATACCCTGCTAAAAGGCATCACTGTCCACAACCAGTCCTCCCTGTGATCTCACATCCCCTCCTCCCCTGCGCTCAGAGCCCAGGTCCTCCAGACACAGCTGCTCCTGCTCCCTGGAGGCTCCCCCACCGTCCCCAACCTGTCCCTCCACTCCCCCCTCACAGAAGAGGGAGGGGACCACATTTCCCCACTTCCCGATTCCCTGGACCTGACACACAGCAGTCACTCAACAAACTCTTCTGGATCTACAACATAATTATGTTTAGGGCTTATATATTTTCCGCAGCAATGCAAGGAATGTTGATTGTGATAAACATTCGCTGGCAGAGCTGTTAAGCCCTGAGCCCCCGCTCACTCTCCTACAGAGCAAACAGTTCTTTCAGCTCCCGGTCAGTTCCTGCCCCGGATGCAAAATAGGGACACTGAGGACAGCATGCAGCCTGCCCCAGGAGCTCACACCCAAGGGCAGACACAGAACATGATGGCTCTGTAACAATCCATGTACTTTGTCAAAGCACGAAGTTTACCCCCTCTCTGGAGCCCAGGAGCTGTGATCAGGGGTAGGACCCTGCACCTGTCTAAGCCTCACAGTGTCACCTACAGATGGGTTGAAATAGAACAGATTCATCTCTGGGCTCTCAGTGGCCGTGCCATCCAGGAGTGAGTCCAGGGCATAGTGAGGGTTGGACATGTCCCCAGACTCTGGGACCAGCAGGCAGAGGAGGAGCCCCTGTGCTGAGGGCGCAGTCTCAGGGCCCGCCCCTCCCTCTCTGGGTCCCTTGGGACTGGGACTGAGCCCTTCTCTGAAATCACAGAGACCTTCAGGCTGCCCCCTGGATGATGGCAGCTCTCTCTCCAGCAAGGGGATAAGAGAGGCCTGGGGGGAGACCTGCCCAGCTTTGCCCCCGGGGAGCAGAATCGGGGCACCTCCACCATGGCCTGGATGCCTCTACTCCTCGGCCTCCTGGCTCGCTGCACAGGTGCTGCCTCTAGGATCACATCCACACCCGCCCAGGGCTGGGGACAAGCCTGGCTCTGACTGAGCTCAGAAGGGAGCTGCCAGTGGGTGAAGGTGGCTGGTGGTCCTGCTGCAGGATGAGGGGCTGGAAGGGATGACATCCCACACTGTGCTCAGTGCTGTGTGAGCCCCGAGGGGCTGCACCTGCCAGAGAAAGGGGGGCAGGTTTCTCATTTGTTCACGGACTCCATCCACCCACCATGCCCGTGGGTCACTGGGGGTGAGACTGATGGAAGGGGCCTCTGGGGGCCCAGGGAACCCCTGGGGCCCAATGCAGGTCAGCTGCTGGGGTCTCCTGGGAAAAGGTCCTTCATCTTCCAGCCCAGGTGTCCTTTCTCTCCTGCAGCCTCTGTCGCCTCCTACGAACTGACTCAGTCACCCTCGGTGTGAGTGAATCCGGGACAGATGGACGGCCAAGATAATCTGTGTTGGGGACAACATTGGAAGTAAAAGTGCTTACTGGTACCAGAAGAAGACAGGCCGGGCCCCTGTGCTGGTCATATATGGTGATAACAGCCAGGCCTTAGGCATCCCGGACTAGTTCTCAGGCTCCAACTCAGGGAACACAGCCGCCCTGACCATCAGCAGGGCCCAGGCCAAGGCCGAGGCTGATCATTACTGTCAGGTGTGGGACAGCAGTAGTGATAATGCTCACAGTGACACAGGCAGATCGGGAATTGGACACAAACCCCCTCCATCTGTGTCACCCTCTCCTCCAGCCCCAGAAGGCCTGTGGACAAAGCAGTGACAGGTCTGGCCCAGTTCCGCCAGATGTGAGCTCCCAGGCTGCACTCCGCCCACCCCCCGCCCTCCAGGCAGCTCTTCACATGCTGGATCAGGGGTGAAACATTGCCTGGCTGGACCAGTGTGTCCTGGGGTTGTCTCAATCGGCCATGAATAGGGGACAGAGGTCCTGAATGGAAGGACAGTCAGTGGGACACATCTGACCAGTGGTAATTACCTCAGCATCTCCTTTTGTGGTCACCAGATTATCCAGCATCAGACTCAGAATCTGCTTGCTCATCTGAGCCACCGAATAGGCAGAAATTTCATGCACACCCAGACCACTGGGTCCACGGCGAGCAGCTATGTTGACCAAATTAACCCTCACCCTGTGCCATGACCTCACCGGGTCACATGGGATTTCATGGCTGGATCCTGCACCTTAGCGGGGCCCCCAGTGACAGTGGGATGACAAGGAGAGTCCAGGAGCTCCCTATAGCCTGACTGAGGCAGGAGGGGTGGGGTGACTGGTCTCCCGGGGATGGATGGACAGGGTGGGAGGGGAGCAGAAGTAGAGAGGGTCCTGGGGTTCAGTCCAGCAGGGACCTCTGTCACCCAAGTCTGGCTGCACTCTCAGGGGACACAGGGCCATCGCATCACATCCCCCCACTCCGGGAAAGGGTTGTTCTCTCCATGGGTTTGCAGTGTCTTTGTCCCAAACATGCCCCTGCATGTCCTCTCGTGTGGCACGTCCTGTCCCCTAACACTGGAGGGATGGGGAAAACTGGAAGGGAACAAACCCACCGCCATGTGGGTCCCAGCATTTCCACACCCCTGGTGTCTGTGCTGCTAAGAACTGTAAGAAAGTCTGAAGGAGTCTCTGAAAGACAAAGGGACAGACTGCAGGGAGTAAGGACACAGATGGAAAAGTGGGACCAATGAAGTCTACTCCTTCTGTGCTTAAGATTTAGACCAGCCAGGGAGGGGGCTGCCAAGAGCCAAGGTCTGAGAGAGATGGTCAGGTTGGCCTGGCAGGGACAGCCTTGAAGGCCAGGGTCCGTCTCTGCCCACACCTGCTCCCTCCCTCCCTCCCTGTTCTGAGGAAAGTGTCCTCTGCTTTCTCTGGACTTGCTGTTCACAAACTGTAAGTGAGACTTTTCCCTTGGGAATTTTCTTCCCCTGTTTCTTTTTTCTTTTTTAAGTTGTAATTTACATACACTAAAAATCACAATTTTTAGAAACACTTCTATGAGTATTTATAAATGCATGTAGAGATGTAAGCATCCCACCACCGCAGCAGACAGCAGCTCAGTCATTCCCATAATTTCCCCGGGCGCCTTTGGAGTCGTCACTTCCTCCAGCCCCACCTCTGGGACTGTTGGTCTGCTGTCCGTCCCTACAGTTGGGTCCTGGTCACAACATCATGAAATGCAATACACAAGGGAGCCCTTTGATTCTGGCTTCTTTCACCCAGTGGGATGCACCTGAGATCCGTCTGTGTTGTTTTCGGTGCTAATAGTTCACTGCAGGCCCCCTACTGAGTAGATTCCGCTGCATGGATGCACCTCAGTTGGTTTATCCTCCACGCTTCTAAAATTAGGGTTGGATCGAGAGTCCACTCTTTGACAATTTCACAAAAAACATTTACAACACTTGTTATAGGTACTTTGTGGCCGTAAGTTTTCACTTCACTCAGAGAAACACCTGGGAATGGAATTGATGGCTCCTACGGCAGGTACAGGAGCGCCTGTCTAAGACTCTGGCAAACTATTATCCAGCGTGGGCGCCCGACGTTGCTTTCTGTGGTCCTCAGCCACTGAGGAGAGTTCCCCTTGCTGCCCACCCCCTGAGCTCTGGGCATATTAGGTTCTTATCAGAGTCATTCTTGCGTGTGCTATGTGGCATCACGTTTTAATTTTCATTTCTTAAGTGACTTTTGATGGTGACCATCTTTCATGGGCTTATTTGTCATCTGTGCATCTTCTTGGTCAAGTGTTTGATCAAACCATTGCCCGAAGTTCAAGCTCAGAGTACCCCAGCATTATGTGTACTCATTTGTGTGTGTGTGTGTGTGTGTGTGTGTGTGTGTGTGTGTGTGTGCTTATTTCTGTGCGATAATATCATGTATGTAGTTTGAAATCTAGCAGAGAGGTCAAGGAGTAACTCAGTTCCACGACCTCAAGGCCCCTTGTGTTACCTTTATAACAACACACACTTCCTCTCTCCCGTGCCCCCTCCCTGCCCCTAACCCCTGCAGCCACTACCTAGTTCTTCATTTCTAATTTTGTTCTGAAGTTCTACAAAGAAATAACAACTAGACTCATAGAGAATTCAGGCTTTTAGGATTGCCATTTTTCGCTCTGCATAACCCCCTGCAGATTTCTCAAAACTGCCCTGTGCTCTAAGAGTCCCTTTCTCCTCAGGGCTGAGTCCTGTTCCAATATTCAGGTACAGGGTCTGGGACCCAGCCACCCTCTGCAGGACATCGGATCAGTCTCCCTTGTGGGCTTTTGTGTGGAATTTACTCCAAAAAGCCATGCACAGGGCTCTCTGTGATCACCAGCTTTCGTTTCTTTAACTAAAGTGACAGGAGAGCAGTTGCTGGATCATAAGGTCCCAACTGCAATTTAGGTTTTTCAGATGCTTCCACACTTTCTAAATGACTAGTCCAGTTCACATCCCAACAACGTCGCAGGAGGGACCCTATTGTCCACGGCTATGCAGTATCCAGGCTGTCACTGTTTTTCACTTCAGCCGTGCTGATGGGTGTGCCGGTGTACCTCATGCTGCTGCACCGGCATCACCCTCATGGCTACCTATCAGTGTATTTCCATGTTTCTTGTCTCTGCATCCTCTTCCATGAAATACTTGCTCTTGTCTTTTGTTCATTCTCTAAATGGACTGTGTTGGTTAAGACCTACTATTTAATTCTGAGAATTCGTTCCATACTCTAAACACTAGGTGTGTGTTGGATACACGGTTAGCAAAATTTTCTATGTGTCTATTACTTGTTTATTTTACCCTCATTAAATATATTTGAAAACCAACAGATTCTAATTTTTGTGAGATTCAACTTATCAAATTTTCCTTTTATAAATCTTGCTTCTGGTGTCATCAAAAGATTCCTCTATCACCCCACATCCTGGTGATCTTCTTCACTGGATTTCACTAAAACAGGCACCACGACATAAATGACCCACAATGTGCTCAGGAGAACAAGACCAACTTCGCTGTTTCCAAAGATGGAATTCTGGCCTCTCAAGAAGCTTGGTGACCCCTGTCCCCACAGCAAATGCTATGAGCATTGCCCAGCCCCCCATGCAATGCCCTCAGCACTAGACAGGATACCTGTGTCACCCAGGCCCAGACTGAGGTGTGCCTGCACGTGCTGGGGGCAGGGGGCAGCACTTCCTCACTCAGCATCAGAGGCACTTCTGGGACCTGGGCCTGGGCCTGGGAGTGGGGCCCCCACTGATATCTTGCATTGAGCCCAGCTGCTCTCTGCTCAGCTGGGAGCCGATCACCAAGGACACAGGGCCAGGAAGTAGATTTGCATGAGGATGTCCCTTCAAAGGATAAGAGAGGCCTCCAGACAGCAGCCCCACCTGTGGGCTCAGAGGCAGAGCTCAGGGCGCCTCCACCATGGCCTGGACCCCCCTCCTGCTGCCCCTCCTCTCTCTCTGCACAGGTGCTGCCCCCAGGGCTCTGCCCTCAGTGGATTCTCAGCTTGGTCTTCTCCAAACCAGGAGCTCAGCCCAAGCACAGCCTCAGGGCAGGAAGAGAAGGGGCCCTTCATCCTCAAGCCCCCTCTTCTCTTGTCTCTCACAGGCTCCGTGACCTCCTATGAGCTGACCCAGCAGGCTTCAGTGTCCGTGGACTTGCAACAGATGGCCAGGATCACCTGCTCTGGAGACCTACTGGACAAAAAATATACTCAGTGGTACCAGCAGAAGCCAGGCCAGGCCCCTGTGCTGGTCATTTACAAAGATAGTGAAAGACCCTCAGGGATCCCTGAGCGATTCTCTGGCTCAAGCTCAGGCAAGACAGCCACCCTGACCATCAGCGGGGCCCAGGGAGACGATGAGGCCGACTATTACTGTCAGTCAGCAGACAGCAGTGCTAATGCTCACAGTGACACAGGCAGATGGGGAAGTGGGACACAAACCCCCTCCCCATCGGTGTCACCCTCTCCTCCAGCCCCAGGAGCCTGTGGACAAAACAGTGACAGATCAGCCAGGTTCCCCCAGATCTGAGCTCCCAGGATGTCTTCCCTCCTCAGCCCTGCCCTCCAGGCATCTCTGTACACGGTGGATCAGACCTAGCCTTAGGGTGGCTGGGCCAAGATGTCCTGGTGTCTGGGCTATGAAACGAGTTGGGGAAAGAGGGCCTGAATGAGAGAACAGACAGAGGGAGACAGAGACTCAGTGGTAATGGACCCTGGATTTCCATGTGACGGTGACTGGCCATTCACCAGCCCAATTCTCCTGGACTGCTCCCCAGAACCACCCAGGTCATATGAGCTCCTGACGCCTTAGGTTCCCATGGCAACCTAGGTCCCTGAGCCGATCAAACTAGTGCAGCAGACAATGTGGAGTCTCTCCTTCATGCTGATCCACCTCCTACTGGTTTTGGAGACTCTGCCAGCTCACAACTATGCCCTGACCAGGTTGGGCTGTTGTTGTAGAAATGGGCTCCCCCAAGGTCCAGCCCCTTCCCTGCGTGTGACTCAGGTCCAGTGATGCCTGACACCAAGGCTCCAAGTCCTTGCCTCAGTTCAGGATGACATGCAGCGTCCCCAACCCAAGTCCTCAGCCGTCACCGCAATGCAGCTGTGACCAGTGGCCTCCCTTGCTTCCTTCCAGAGAGATCTCATTCAACCTCGTGCATGCATTTTTCAGAGTGAATTCCCAAGGATCCCAAAAACAAATGGATCATCCTGAGGGAAGAGTATCAGAGACGAGATCTGCACAGAGAGCACTCTGCAGCCTGCAAATAGTCCTAACCTTCTGATGAACTCCCAGGAGGGAGGCATCATCCTGAGGTTGAGGAAGGAGCCACCAAAGATGTTGGAGGAAGTTCCACAGAATCACACAAACATCAGAAGAGGGCTGCTCCCCAGTCAGAGGGGGAAGCTCCAAATTAAGGCCTCAGGGTGACCAGTCAGAAGAACTCACACTAGTAGTGGAGATAATCAGCCCCATATGAAAGGCCACCCTGGTTACTTTTAAGAAAATGTAAAAGCAAATATAGAAAGGATTTAAGTGTCTCCAAGTCACTTTAGAGGAATAACAGAGAAAAGAGAGAAAAAAAGAAGAAAGAAAGAAAGAAAGAAAGAAAGAAAGAAAGAAAGAAAGAAAGAGAAAGAAAGAAAGGGAAAGAAAGGAGGGAAGGAAGGAAGAAAGAAAGGAAGGAAGGAAGGAAGGAAGGAAAGAAGGAAGGAAGAAAGAAAAGAAGGAAGAAGCAAAGAAAGAAAGGAAAGAAGGAAGAGAGAGAGAAAGAAAGGAAGGAAGGAAGAGAGAGAGAAAGAAAGGAAGGAAGGAAGGAAGAGAGAAAGAAAGGAAGGAAGAAAAATCAAACATACAGGGAGAAATAAAAAATAACCTGTACCCAGCAAGGAAAATTCACAATACCTGAATCCTATCAGAAATATCCTATAAAGAATCAGGAGAATAAGAGCCATAATAAGTAGAAAAATTAATTAATTGAAGCTTGCCCTGGAATTGCCCAGACAAGGAGACAAAAGCAATGTTTAAAACTTTATTCCATTTTTTCTTGAGGTCAAGGAAAGATTGAACATGTTAAGTGGAGACATGAAACATTGAAAAATAATGCCTATTACACTTCTACAAATGAAACCCACAGCAACTAAGATCAAAATACAACGGGTGAGACTGACAGCACTTAGACGTTGGAAAAGAAAACACGAGTGAACCTGATGACATAACAACCGAACCTAAACTCTGCAAATCCAAAAACAGAGAAAGTATGACCCCAAAATTGACCAGGGACATCACCCCGTCTCTAACACACCACTCATGCGGCCTGAGAGAAAGTCTAATGTTAACCTGTTTCCCACAGCATTCAAAGGTCTGGAATCTGACTGAAGCTCGGTTTCTGCGGGCAGCACAGGCAAATTCCAAGACTCAGGTGGACTGAGAAAGACTTAGGAGGCCAGCAGGAGGGACTGAGAGATTCCTCGGGGACAGAGACCCGAGCTCCTGAGGCGACTGGGCACACGGAATTGGGGTGGGGGCTCAGCTCACGCCAGCATGAACCCAGCTTAACTAATTACATGTGAACTGGCTCCAGTTTTGAATAAGGTCCCACCCTCAGGCACTCCCGGTTAGGACTCCAGCTGGTGAGTGTGAGGTGTCCCACACGCGTGTGTGCACTTTGGGGTGGCCGGAAATTTTTCTCAGTGTCAAATGTCACAACCCCAAATCTGTTCCTTCATCATGTTCCTACTCCTGTTCCAATGCCTGTGCTGTGTAGTAAGTATCCGGATAAGGAATAAGGATGTTAACAGTTATAAGAGGAGTGAACATTCGTGAGTGCTTACTACTTGTCAAGCACCATCAAAGTTCTTCCTATTTACTACCTTCTTGAATCACAAATAATCTGTGAGAAAGCACTCCCTTGACAACCCAGGTCACAGATGGGGAAACTGAGGCGTGCAGGGCTGAGCACCTTGGTCCAAGTCAGAACAAGAATGTGGCAGCCCGGCAGCACACCAAGTTCTCTCCAGCCCGGAACCCCCGGTCTTCAGCACCTTCCTGCGGCCTCTCACTATGCTTTCAGCTGAGACATGACATTTTCTAACGTGCAGGAAAGTCCTCTCTCCTATTTCAAACAGAAGTGACCGATATTGTGACTTTGCTATGCTGCCCTGTTCAATAGAAATAAAATTTGAAGCCCATCTGTCATTTAAAAATTTTTTCAATAGACACTTTAAAAAAATTAAGAGATGTAGATGCAGTTAGATTCCATGATAGCTTTGCCTTAATTCTGTTCACTGAAAGTATCATTTCAATATGAATTAAATGTACAAATATTGAAACATTCTACACTACACTGTCCTAAATCTTTGGCACCTGCTGGGTATTTCAGATCGACAGCCTATCTCTACTGGGTCCACCCGCACTGCATGATCAGCAGCCACCTTGATTGTGGCCACCATATTGGACAGAGCAGGTGAGCTGGATGAGGTTTCCTTGGGTAACTGTGCCTGCAACATATAGTCCCCACCACCAGGAGGCGACAGCGGATCCCAAACACAAAGGCCTCATTGGGGAGAAACTGCTGCCCCACTTTCCACCCAAGTCAGTGTCACTGAGGCCACCCAGAAACGAGGGGATTTATACATATCCACAAAGCTTCCCTCTGGAAGATAAGATAGCAAATGCAATTTTACAGATCAAGCTGAGCCATCAAGCACAGCTTTATTATAGTGCAAAATGAGTAACACTAGTGTGTACATTTCTCAGTAAACATTGCTACAAGCATCCCTCTCAGTGGGAAGAAGGCTTCCATAAACCCCACGACAAGTCGCAAAGTTATAGTTTGTGCAGAGATCTAGAAGCGAAAGTGGATCATAAGGAATATTTTATTGATGTAGGATACAGAAGAGAGGGTTGTGACAGGAGGGTCTCAGGGGCCTGGGGTGGGGGAGGCAGGAAGGTGGGGGGGTGAGGCAGGGCGGGGCAAGGTGGGGACTGAGTGGTCAGGCTCTGAGGTCAGTCCCCTGTGTGGAATCTTGACCCACTCATCGCTTTCTGGGGGACCCTGGGAACATCGTTGAACCTCCCAATGCAGGTTCCTCCTCATTAGACTGGGGAGAGGTTGTGCCTTCAGCAGAGGGCGCTGTTGAGTTATTATGATGCCAGGTGAGGTGGTACAGGAAAACTCACCAAGGGCCTGGCACCTATTGGCAGCTCCAAGGTAGTCATTCTGCTGAACTAGGTACATGCGAAGGATGGGACCCATCCTGGGAGCATCCAGGGCACTGTAGGTTCTGGTTTGAGGACCCTCAGAGGTCCAGGGCCCCTGGGCAAGGTCCAGTGCAAGGAGCATGACTGATGCTTCCTTGAAGACTTTTCTCTTGGGGAGAATAACTCTCATTCTGAAACCCCCACCTGGCCCTTCTGACCTCAGGGAATTACCAGAGTGAGGTCCCTGGGCTCAGGGCTCAGACAAGAGCTGAGCCACAAGAGGGGGAGTGGGGATTAGATTTGCATTCAATGCTCCTCCCTTCTCGAGCTGTGTCTGGGAGAGGAGAGGATAAAACAGGGGCTTGGAGAGGCTGTCCAGATGGGCATCCTCAGGGCAGAGCTCATGAAGACTCTCCCCACTATGGCCTGGGCTCCCTCCTACCTCCTGCCTCTCCTTTTCTCCACAGGTCAGAGTGGCCCAGGGCCCTCGGGGGCCTCTCAACCCCTTCCTCCAAGCAGGGTACTCAGGGTCACCTGTCCAGTCTCAGTACACTCAGCCTCATCCCTGCATCTCTGTTCGCAGGTCTCTGTGCTGCGCCTGTGCTGACCCAGCCCCCGTCTGCCTCTGCCTCCCCGGGAACGGCGGTCAGGCTCCCCTGCACCCTGAGCAGTGAGCACAGCACGTACTACATTCACTGGTTTCAGCAGAGATCAGGGCAGAGCCCTTCATTCCTGATGAAGTTGACCAGTGATGGAACAGTCACCAAGGGGGATGGGCTTCCCGGTCGCTTCTCAGGCTCTAGCTCCGGGGCTGACCGCTACCTGACCGTCTCCAACATCCAGTCCGAGGACGAGGCTGACTATTACTGTGGAGTCAACTATAAAAGTGACGACAAATTCGGGTAATCCACAGTGACACAGACAACGGGGAAATGAGACCAAAACCTCCTTCCCCGTACCCTCTGCCTCATGGGGACCAGGGTGAGCTGCCCCCTGTCCCATCTGCCCAGGGCCCTGAATTTTGGGCCTCCTCCTTGCAAACTCATCACCCTCACTCTCTCCCCAAGACATCCTTTGGGGAAGCAGACACAGATTAAAATTTAGGTGGTTTTGACAACACAACATTCTGTTTTCTCCTCCCCAGGCCTGTGGGAATGATGCTGAGAGAGACCTGACCGGCCCAGGGGCACATGACCTTGGATGGGGGTGCTGGGCTGAGATGACCCCAATCACAATAGCCACCAGGCCCTATGCTCCAACTGTAGGATCTCTCAGGGAAGGAACATGGATCGTGGGGTCCAGAAGTGACAATGAATATCTGACCATCGTGTGTCTCAACTCCGGTGCCCAAGGAGAAATCAGGGAGTCCTGTCATGACTGGAGGCTCAGCAGGAAGCATGTGGCCTCAGGGCAGGGAGGACAGGAACCTTGACCCTGAGATTGGAACAGAGCTGTGTCCTGTAGAGAGTCAGGGCAAATGGGGGCGTCTGTGCAGGACAGACCTGGACCAGGCTGGGCTTCTCCAACTGGGGCAGATTCTCAGCTTGAGGTACGAAGAATGGCTCCATGTCTGCCCACAGGACATTCTTAGGACTGGTCAGGACCACGTGCCCTGGGACATCATTGGGATGGGAAATGGGATGCTGATGTGGAGAATGTAGTCCCCCCACCACAAGTCTCAACCTGTGAGTGACGCAATCATAAGCATTTGCAAGGGAAATGTGTGGATGTGAGGTTCCTACACAGCATTTCTGGATTTTGAAAAACAAACACATTTCACGCACCCGGACCACTGAGTCCACGTGGAGCAGCTGTGTTGACCAATAACCCTGATCCTGGGCCCTGACCTGACCAGGGTCGGGTGGGATTTCAGGGCTGGATCCAAAACCTCAGCTGGGGCCCCAGTGATGGAGGGCTGACAGGGAGAGCCCAGGGGCTACCCGTGGCCTGGATGAGCACATGGGGGCAGGAGGGGAGGGGTGGTGGGTCTCCCTGGGAAGGATGGGACGGGAGGAAAGGGAAGCAGGAGTAGAGAGGATCCTGCGGCTCAGTCCAGCAGGGACCTCTGTCACATGAGTCTGGCTGCACTCTTAGGAGACACAGGGCCATCAGGGAACAAACCCACCCCCACGTGGGTCCCAGCACCTCCACACCCCTGGTGTCTGTGCTGCTAAGAACTGGAAGAAAGTCTTCAGGAGCCTCTGATGGAGACACAGAGGGACAGACTGCAGGGAGTGAGGACACGGATGGAAAAGAGGGGCCAATGAAGACTATTCCCTCTGTGCTTACATGGTGACAAGCCAGGTAGGGGCTGCCAGCAAACAGCCTTGGCCAGAGAGGAACGGTCAGGGTGGCCTGCCGGGGACAGCATCGAAGGCCTGCGTCCACCTCTGCCCACACCTGATCCCTCCCTCCCTCCCTGTCCTGGGGAGTGTCCTCTAGTTTCTCCGGACTTGCTGTTCACAATCTCTAAGTGAGACTCTTGGGAGTCTTTTTCTACTGTTTCTTTTTTCTTTTTTAAGTTATAATTTACATACACTAAAAAAACCAATTTTTAGAAACACTTTATGAGTATTTATAAATGCATATAGAGATGTAAGCGTCCCGACACCGCAGCAGCCAGCAGCTCAGTCATTCCCATACCTGCCCCAGGTGCCTTGGGGGGCGGCCCTTCCTCCAGCCCCGCCTCTGGGACTGCTGGTCTGCTGTCTGTCCCTACAGCTGGCTCCTGGTCAGAATGTCATAGAAATGCAATGACACACGGCCGCCCTTTGGTTCTGGACTCTTTCATGCAGCGTAATGCACCTCAGATCCGTCTGTGGTGCTTTCGGTGCTAATCGTTCACTGCCTGCCCCTTACTGAGTAGGTTCCACCGCATGGATGCACCACAGTTCCTTTATCCACCACCAGATGTAAAAGTAGGGTTGGATCGAGAGTCCACCCTTTGACAACTTCACATAAAGCCTTTATAACACTTGTTATAGGTGGTTTGTGGGCGTAAGTTTTCTTTTCACTCAGGGAAACTCCTGGGAATGGAATTGATGGCTCCTACGGCAGGTACAGGAGAACCTGTCTAAGACTCTGGCAAACTATTATCCAGTGTGGGCGCCCGACGTTGTGTTTTGTGCTCCTCAGTCACTGAGGAGAGTTCCCCTTGCTGCCCACCCCCTGAGCTCTGGGCGTGTTAGGTTTTTATCCAACTTGTTCTAGCGCAAACCACGTGGCATCGCATGTTTTTAATATTCACTTCTTAGTGACTTAACGATGGCGACCATCTTTCAAGGGCTTATTTGTCACCTGCGTATCTTGTTGGTCAAGTGTTTGATCAAACCATTGCCCAGCGTTGAAGCTCAGAGTTTCCCAGGATTACGTGTACTCATTTGTGGGTGTGTGTGTGTTAAGTTCTGTGTGATATTATCACGTATGTAGTTTCAAATCTAGCACAGAGGTCAAGAAACAACTCAGTTACGCAACATCAAGGCCCCTCGTGTTTTACCTTTATAACAACACCCATCTCCTTTCTCCCGTGCCTCCTCCCTGCCCCTAACCCCTGCAACCACTGCCTAGTTCTTCATTTCTAATTTTGTTCAGAAGTTCCACAAAGAAATAAGAACTAGACTCATAGAGAATGAAGGCTTTTGGAATCGGCATCTTTCACTCTGCATAACCCCCTGCAGATTCCTCAAAACTGCCATGTGCTCTAAGAGTCCCTTCCTTGTCCGGGCTGAATCCTGTTCCAATATTCAGGTACAACATCTGGGACCCAGCCTCCCTCTGCAGGACATCGGCTCAGTCTCCCTTGGGAGCTGTTGTATGGAAGTTACTCTCAACCGCCGTGCACAGGGCTCTCTGGGAACACTAGCTTTCACTTCTTGAACTAAAGTGACAGGAGAGCAGTTGCTGGATCATAGGGTCCCAACTGCAATTTAGGTTTTGAAGTTGCTTCCACTGTTTCCGAACGACTGGTCCAGTTCACATCCCACCCTGTTGTCCATCGCCCTGCAGAGCCCAGGCTGTCACTGTATTTCACTGTAGCCATGCTGATGGATGTGCAGGTGTCCCTCATGCTGCTGCACCGGCATTACCCTCACGTCAACTGAGTGATACCCATCTTTCCATGAGCTGTTTCCCGTCTCTGCATCCTCTTCCATGAAATATTTGCTCTTGTCTTTTGCTCATTCTCTAAACAGACTGTGTCGGTTAATTCTTACTATTTGGTTTTGAGAGTTCGTTCCATACTCTAAACACTAGGTGTGTGTTTCTATATGTCTATTTCTTGTTTATTTTATCCTCCTTAAAAATATTTGCAAAGCAAAAGATTCTAATTTTGGTGAGATTCAACTTAGCAAACTTTCTTTTTACAAACTCTGCTTCCACTGTCATCAAAGGATTCCTCTATCACCCCACATCCTGGTGATATTCTTCTTCAGGATTTCTCTAAATGAGCCACCATGATGTAAATGATCCAAAATGTGCCACAGAAGAACAAGCCCGAATTCACTGCATCTGATGATGGAATTCTGGCCTCTCACAGCAGCCTGGTGACTGCTGTCCCCACAGCACCTGCTGTGAGCACTGCCCAACCCCCTGCGATGTCCTCAGCACTAGACAGGATGACTCTGTCACCCAGGCCCAGAGGGGAAGCCCAGGTCCAGACTGAGGTGTGCATGCGTGTGCTGGGGGCAGGGGGCAGAGATTCCTCACTCAGCACCAGAGACACTACTGGGACCAGGGCTCTGGCCTGGGAGTCTGGTCCTCACTGAAATCCTCTATTGAACCCAGCTGCTGTCTGCTCAGCAGGGAGCCTGTCACCAAGGCCACAGGGCCAGGAAGTAGATTTGCATGAGGATGTCCCCGCTGAGGATAAGAGAGGCCCCGAGACCCCACCCCCAGCTGTGGGCTCAGAGGCAGACCTCAGGGCGCCTCCACCATGGCCTGGAACCCCCTCCTGCTGACTCTCATCTCTCTCTGCACAGGTGCTGCCCCCAGGGCTCAGATCCCCGGGTATCCAGGGATCCGCCTGGCCCTGAAACTCAGCTCAGCATAGGGGATGCTGTGGTGTTCCTGGTCTCAGGGAATGAGACCCTGTTCCCCACCCTCACTCTCCTCTCCTCTCCTGCAGGTTCTGTGGCCTCTTCCACACTGACTCAGCCCTCCATGGTGTCCGTGTCCTTGGGACAGACGGCCAGGATCACCTGCCAAGGAGGCAGCTTAGGAAGCTATGGTGCTTACTAGTACCAGCAGAAGCCAGGCCAGGCCCCTGTGCTGTTCATCTATGCTGATAACAGAAGGCCCTCAGGGATCCCTGAGTGGTTCTCTGGCTCCAGATCGGGGGGCACAGCCACCCTGACCATCAGCGGGGCCCAGGCCGAGGACAAGGCCGACTATTACTGTCAGAAAGCAGCAGTGCTAACACTCAAACTGACACCGGCAGATGGGGAAGTAGGACACAAATCTACATGCCTGGCCTGGGACTCACCCCAGCCCCCTCTGAGCAGTGGGAAGTCAGGTTGAAGCCCAGGCATCTTCTCAGGTCCTGGCTGTGCTCACCTAGGGCTTTGGTTTGTCCTGATGAAAAGGGAGAAGGTAGATGTTCTGGGCTTCAATGTCTGAGGTCTGATTGGAGAGAAAAGGAAAGGGTTAGGAGTCACGATGTGTGACAGTGGCCCCAGATGTGATCACATGTCCACGGGAGAGGTAGGCTGTAAGAGATGGCAGGGTTCTGGGGGAATCCCTCTCCTCCAGGGGGAACCCACTGAATGAGGCCTGGGATGAGGTCCTGTGCTTTCCTGGATGAAGAGTACCTCCTTTCTAGGGGCTGCCTGAGGCCCAGAGAGGGCTGAGCCCCGGCCCCCGACCCCAGGGCCCTCCTCCCCTGAGATGTGGCAGAAACTGCAGAGACAGGGCAGACCCCACCTGGGCTCCTCCTGTGGACCTTCTCCTGGACCCACGGTCCTCCTGTTGGACCCTTGTCCAGAGCCCCCAAAACTACCATCTGATGGGTACAGACCTTCTGTTTAGGGAGAGAAAGCTCCACATATAGATGGTGACGGCGGCGCAACACTGTGAATGTGCTTTAGTGCCGCTGGGTGTAAAATCAAAAATGATCCTATTATGCAGGCTTCTCCAGAGACACACAGCCAGTAGGGTACAGAGATGGATTAGGAGGAATTAGCCATCAAGGTTAGGGAGGCTAAGTCCCAAGAGGCACCGTCCACAGGTGGACCCCCGAGAGCCCGTGTGATTCTGTCCCAAGGCCTGAGATCCAGGGAGACCGATGAGTGCCTCTCATCCAGGGCAGGAGGGCCACGTCCCAGGGATCCCCATGGGAGGAGTGGGTTCTGCCTCCTCTGCCCTTTGCTCTTCCCAGGACCCCAGGGATGTGATGGAGCCCACCCACATGGGGAGGGCCGCCTGCTTCTCTGAGCCCCCGGGTCCAAAGGCTAATGTTCTCCTGGAGCACCCCCAACACCCCCCAAAATGAGTACCAGTGAGACCTACTTGCCCAGCCGAGTGGAAACACAAAGTGAACCATCGTGGTGGGTAGTGGCACATTGTGTGCAAGGATATTTTACCATATTTATTTAAATGTCTCAGTCTGAAAATAAAGTACAGGAATCAACTTTGAAGTCCTTTGACCAACAAAACAGGAGAAAGAACTGTGCAGTGATCACCATTCACCCTATCCTTGGACAAAACATAGGGGATTACTGGTGCCCGATACAGTCTCTCTCTCCATAGTCTCCGTATTTCAGAACCAACATCCATGTGTCCAGTTCACAGCTGCCACATCTCCCCGGAAACCCAGAACGTCCATCACAGCTAACTAAAAGCGTTAGTGGATACGATCCTCAGGCTCCCCCCTCACATGTGGTTAGTACTTCTCTCCGGTCCAGCATTTATCAGCTAAAAGTCGTTATAACTCTGTGTTATAGAGCTTTTGCAAAAGGTCCACTGAAAGGAGTGTGCTTGCTGTGCCCAGTTGGACAATGTCTCTTTATTGTAAGAAACGCAATCGGGGACCCTTTATACTTGCATAGAAAAAACCCCAAGACAGTAATTACAGTCTTGCCATAAAATCAGAACTTTAATGAAGATGACACAAAGGTTAACTTTTTAAATGCTGGTCTTAATGTGCATTTGGTAAGTCTAGAGGCTTTATAGATGCCTGAAGACTCATCTGTCCCCAGGACATTGGCCGTGAGACATCTGTCACTCCCACCCACTTAGGACAGTGAGGACCAAGCAGTCCCGCCCAGCAGAGCCAGCAGGATCCAGGCCAGGCCCCTGCATGGCCAAACCAGCCTCCCACTCCCAGAGGTTCTCAGCTCTATCCTGGAACACAGCCCCGCTGACCTCCCCCAGCCAGGATGTCATGGAGACAGCAATGAGCCCTGGGGACCCAGTCCTGCCACCCAGCCTGGCCCTCACCACTCCTGTGTCCTGGTCAAGTACTGCCCCCAGAGGACCAGGGTCTGACCCCTGGCCTCCATCTTGGGCTCACCTCACTTTTCTCTCTTAATCTGGGGCTCCCTCTCTCTAGGCCTCAGTTTTACCTGCTCTTAAGCCTTTTTTTTTAAATTAAATTATAAAAAGGCCCCCAGGATATATTATTAACTACACAGATAAGTGACAAGGATCTCAGTGAGTCATGAGATCCTGAAGTTTCCTGCCCTTCTTCTGCAGGAATCCTAGAAAGGGTTCAGCCATCGGTATGATTTCCAGATGGATTCCCAGTGGAATAAGCAGGAGATTCCCTGTCTCCTCAAAAAGGCAGATGATGCTGATCTAGACATTCACTCCCTAAGAGCTGTGAGAGGGGGGAGATGACATGAAAACCACAGGAACAGAGAAGAGGATGGTGATGAGGATGGACATGAGGATGAGGACGGTCATGAGGATGACAATTGTGCACAAATGAACTCAAATACCAGAAGCAGCATCACTACAACTGCCCTCCTGGGATGGGGATAGGATCCATCTTGGTTCCTAAACACAAGGAGACCTGGGTCCCCAGGGTGTCACACACGCTGCTATGGACACTGACACACTTTGCAGACAAGCTGCAGTTCATCTTGCATCCTCCACCCTAATAACAAAACCAAAGTGTTGGGAAAGGCATTTCCATCCCAAGGTAAGATTATGGGAACCTCACCTGCAGCCCGTAGGCAACCTCTCTGTGCTGGGCGGGGCAGGACTGGGGTCACGGCTGGCTCAGAGGCAGGGCTGGAATCCCTGCTCCACACCCTCTTAGGTGACATGTCTTTGGGTTGACCTGCAGGAAGGGAGCAACTTTTCCGGCTCTCGTCCTCCAGCAGGAGGAACCAGAGGCAGCAGGAGCATCAGAACTGAGGCTGGGGCTGCCCAAGTGGAGTCTCAGAGGGAATCAGCCCTGGGGGTCCACAGGGTCCTGAGGGTCAGGCCTGGCAGGGAGTCAGGACTGACCACCCATCCGCTGACAGCACAGGGACCATGTTGGAGAGTCACATGCACGGTGCCCACCAGGACACTGAGGGGACAGGGCACAAATGTGTGCCTCCCCTCTCACCAGGATCCTGAAAGGCTCACAAGCCCACTGAGCCAACCCAGCAGACTCCACAGGCTGGGATGTTTGGGACTGTGGTCATATTGTCAGACACAGGAAGGGCATTGTGACCACGGCCCCTGGAGACCAGGTCTGATTTTTGGACATGACAAGCCAGGGAGGACGCTTAGTGAGTTGCCCTGGCTGAAGGACTGGTGATTCCCATCCCAGTGAGGAGCCCCAGGGAGGGGTAAATTTGCATAAACCCAACCCTCCTGCCCCAAAGCTCTGAGGGAATAAGAGGGACCTTGAGGAGCCCTGCCCTGCTGCAGGGTATCAGAGCAGAGCTCAAGGTGCCTCCACCATGGCCTGGAACCCTCTCCTGCTCCCCCTCCTCTCTCTCTGCACAGGTGCTGCCCCCAGGGCTCAGACCCCAGGGTACCCAGGGATCAGCCTGGCCCTGAACAACTGCTCAGCACAGGGGATGCTGTGGGGTGCGTGGTCCTAGAGAATTAGACCCTCATACCCACCCTCATTCTCCTCTCCTCTCCTCTCCTGCAGGTTATGTGGCCTCTTCTGCACTGACTCAGCCCTCCGCGGTGTCTGTGTCCTTGGGACAGACGGCCAGGATCACTTGCCAAGGAGGCAACTTTGGAAAATATTATGCTCACTGGTACCAGCAGAAGCCAGGCCAGGCCCCTGTGCTGGTCATCTACAAAGATAGTGAACGGCCCTCGGGGATCCCTGAGCGGTTCTCTGGCTCCAGCTCTGGGGACACAGCCACCCTGACCATCAGCGGGGCCCAGGCCGAGGACGAGGCCGACTATTACTGTCACTCAGCAGAGAGTAGTGCTGATGCTCACAGTGACACAGGCAGATGGGGAAGTGGGGCACAAACCCCTCCATCTGTGTCACCCTCTCCTCCAGCCCCAGGAGGCCTGTGGACAAGGCAGTGACAGGTCTGGCCCGGTTCCCCCAGATCTGAGCTCCCAGGCTGCCCTCCCCCTACCCTCCAGGCAGCTCTGCACACGGTGGATCAGGGGTGGATTTCTGCCTGGCAGGATGGGGCTGTCATGGTGTCTTTGTGCCTAAGGCATGTGTGCCAGGTGGAGGGCCTGGGTGGAGACAGACAGAGGGACGTCCAGGGAGGCAGGAGGACCCTACATCACAAGGGACTGTTAGCTCTCAGTGAAATGGGATTATTGTCATGTCTCTGAGTGGAAGCATTTCCCCTTCAGACCTAAGACTCTAAACCAGCAGGATGGAGGTCAGGGGACTGGGAGCAAATGTCCTCAGCAGGTCCCTAGGGATGATAATAGGTGGAGCCCTCCCACCCCCTCACCTTGAATCCTGGCCCCGTGAATCCTGGGGATGGAAGGAGCATCATATATTGTGCACAGATTTAGAGCATATCTCATACCTGGAGGGCATTACCCACCCCCACACGGTGTTTGCACTTGGCTGGCAGAGTGACCGGCTCTTCCATCGGCTGTTGTTCCATCACTAAGGCAGCAGCCTCGGGATGTTGGGGAAAGAGGTGGGACTGGTGAAGCCAGTGAGCCTGGGCCCACGGCAGCCCCTCTTCTGATGTGGAATGAGCTCACGGTCCGAAGCCCCGTGAGGAAACACAGAATTCTATGAGTCCGGGGAGAACAGCTGGGGCAGAAGCACTGCAGTCAGAGAGGGCGACTCCCAGTCTGCGGGAAAGATCTGTCAGTAAGAGCAGGGCTCCCCCTTCCACGCTGGAAGAGGTCTGATGTCATCCACTCACCACCGAGTCTCTGGCAGATTCCTGAGGGAAGGGTGTCCTACGGGAGCCGTGCTGGTCTCTGCTGTTGGCAGGCTGGTGACAGAAGTGGCCGTGGGCAAGTCGGCTGTAGACACTGGAGCCATCCTTTCTAGCCCGTGGCTGATCCTCCCCTTCCCATGAGGGTGCCGGGTCATGACGCCCACCCAGCAATGGGTGGAGAGGGAGGTGGACTGCTGTCCACAGAGCGGGCCCTCCTGTCCACCTGGTTATTATCACCACTTCCTTTTGAGGACATGTTACTAAACATTTTCATGGGACACAAAGAAAATCTCCAGGTCCCTGTGTGAGGGTTCTACTCATATCTTTTCCATGTGTTCCTGCCATGTCTTTAATGGTCCAGCAAAACTTTGAGTCTCAGCCCATAAACTAGAACACAGCCTCATCCACCCACCTCTGTGTCCAGGCTAATGGACCATGTTCCCTGCTCCAGTGGTCACTCATCAATCTAGGAGAATTCTTCTCCACTGCTGTCCTTCAGGGATGTCCCCAATGTTGGCAGAAGTAACAAGATGGCAAACTCTCAGGGGTGTCTTCATATTACCTGGAAACCTCTCCAAACCAGCCCCAAGGGTTTTCCTCTGCGACACTGGTCATAGGCATCTCCCCACGAGGCAGAGGTGGGGGTTCCTGGAGAACAGACATTGCAGCAGGACTTGGGCTCAGGGGTGTTTGAGCCACTTCCTCAGGCAGCTCCCCGGGGCTTCAGGACCTGAGGGGGGCCTGACCTCATAGCAACCTCTTTACCTGAGGACAGAGAGCTACTGCGCACGCCCACCCATGACCCAGCTGCTCAGGACTTGCCCTGTCCCCGCAGGTGGCTCTGGTCCCAGGGGACATAGGGGCTAACAGTCACCATACAGCCTCCACTGGGGCTCAGTAGCTGCAAATTCTTTCTCAAATGGAGCTCTGTTGCCACAGATGAGTGACAACTGCTAGGCCTCCCCTCTCTTTCAGTTCCAGGGACAAAAGCAACAATGGCCAGCACCAATGGTCTCTGTCAAATGATCCCATTATTCCACTGGTCCCCCAGGACTCTGTGGGCCACGACCAGCTCCACATTGGTGGTAAAACAGAACTGCTTGTCTCCTGCCAAACCAAGGATCCCGTCACACACAGTCTTGGTACCAGTGGCAGCACTGGGGTAAAGGTCAGTCCTGGAAGAGAGAGACCTGAGGATAGCCACCATCTGGCTTTCAGGTGAACAGAGAAGATGAGACACGGGTAGAAGGTTGGGGGGACTCTGCTCTGTCCCAGAACCAGGAGCGTCCCCTAGGCTGCCCCACCGTCTAGATGGAAACTCGAAGGCTGGGGCTGTGTCTTGTCCAAACTGATCTTCAAGAAGGATTATCAGCCAGAACAAAGTGGATCTGAAAGAACTTTGGGTGGGTGGGTGTGGTCCTGTCTCTGACTTTGGAGCAGTAGCCACCTCTGCCCTTGTTTGGCTTTGGACTGTGGGAACCCATGATTGGGTTAACAAATTGCAATAGACCCCACCCACTTGTCATCTTTAAGAGGAACAAATTTGCTTAGTAACTGCTTTGCTAGCAGGCGCCTGTGCACCCACACTGCTGTCTCCTTGCCATAAAAAGCAAACACAATGCCTTGCTTGCATAGTGAGGTTTTATATAGCACTCTGCTCGTTGAAAAGCGATGACCCAGGTCCTCAACTATAAACGCTGGGCATGCTTCCTGCTGTTTAGTTAGTCTATTATCCCCAAGACAAGAACTGGCAGGTCTGGTGGTCTGCTTTGTAAGTAGCATCTTATATCTAAAGAATTTACTTTGTTCCGCTCTCCCCATGACTTCCCTAAAGATAAACTAAGCCTTTGTACTCATTGTGGATTCTACAAACTCTATCCCATCCTGTCTTTCCCTAAGTACCTGCATTGCATCACACAACCGTCAGTGATTTTTTCTTTGATGGTACACAATAAATGTGAGGGCATTTGAGAGGCTCGTGAACTAGGTCGCCCACTCCCTCTCACAATCTTGACTATCCACAGAGTCTCAAGTAATTCATTCCATCTCGGTGGGACTTCTCCTGGACATAAGCCATGTTGGACCATCAGCCAGCACTACAAAGAGTCAGCCCCTGAGTCCTGTATCCCCTAAGGCCAAGCCCAGAACCACACACATGACCTCTCATGACCCCACAGATCTGCACAGTGATGGTTCTGGGGTCCAGCCGTCTCCCTCTGAAAATAAGCCTGCTCATATTTTCATAGTGAGTTGGAGTCCCTCGTGCCTGGTCTGAGGCAGGCAGGGGCCGTGCAGAAAGGAGCATGTCCTCCTCCGAGGCCTGCCATCCCTGCTGGGGGAGTCACACCTGAGCAGTGGTTCTGAATCTGCACCTGGACAGAGGATGACCTGAGCCTCCAACAATGTGTGTAATAGCCACCAGGGGGCAGCAGAGTCACACGGCAAATTCACCTGGAGAGGGCATGTCCTGTGCATCAGGGGACCCACATGCAGGAGGGTATGTAGCCAACACCTCACACTCGAGGACAGGTGTCCTTCTACAGTGTCACCTTCACTCTCAAATACAATTTCTGGCTCCGAGTGTCCCAGTCCTGCTCCTGCAGAAGGTACCTATTTCCTGGCCCCACCCCCACGTCCACCCCATGCATACCCTGCTGAAAAGCCATCACTGTCCACAAACGCCCGTCCTCCTAGTGATCACAAGTCCCTTCCCTCCCAAGCGCTTGGAGCCCCGGTCTTCCAGACACAGCTGCTCCTGCTCCCTGGGAGCTTCCCCATGGTCCCCCACCTGTCCTTCCACTCACCCCTCACAGAGAAGAGGGAGGGGACCAGATTTCCCCACTTCCCGATTCCCTGGGCCTGACACACAGCAGTCACTCAACAAACTCTTCCGGACTCACATCATAATTATGTTTATGACAATTATTTTCCGCAGCAAAGGAAGGCATATTAATTATGGTAAACATTCCCTGGCAGAGCTATTAAACCCTGAGCCCCCTCTCAGTCCCCTACAGAGCAAACAGTAGTTTCAGCACCTGGTCAGTTCCTGACCCGGATGCAAAATGGGGACACTGAGGACAGCATGCAGCCTACCCCAGCAGCTCACAGCCAAGGGCAGACACAGACCACGACGGCTCTGGCACATGCCATGTGCTTTGTCAAAGCATGAATTTTACTCCCTCTCAAGCCCAGGAGCTGTGATCAGGGGTAGGACCCTGCACCTGTCAGCCTCACAGTGTCACCTACAGATGGGTTGAAATAGAACAGATTCATCTCTGGACTCTCAGTGGCCGTGCAATCCAGGAGTGAGGCCAAGACACAGCATAGGGTGGACATGGCCCCAGACTCTGGGACCAGCAGGCAGAGGAGGAGCCCCTGGGCTGAGGGCACAGTCTCAGGGCCTGTCCCTCCCTCTCTGGGTGCCTGGGGGCTGAGCCCTTCTCTGAAATCACAGAGACCATCAGGCTGCCCCCTGGATGATGGCTGGTTTGCATACCCAGCAGCTCTCTCTCCAGCAAGGGGATAAGAGAGGCCTGGGGGGAAACCTGCCCAGCCTCGCCCTCGGGGAGCAGAATCGGGGCACCTCCACCATGGCCTAGATGCCTCTACTCCTCAGCCTGCTGGCTCACTGGACAAGTGCTGCCCCCAGGATCACATCCACACTCGCCCAGGCCTGGGGTCAAGCCTGGCTCTGACTGAGCTCAGAAGGGTGTTGCAGGTGGGGGCAGGAGGCTGGTGGTCCTGCTGCAGGATGAGGGGCTGGAAGGGATGACATCCCACACTGTGATCAGCGCTGTGTGTGCCCTGAGGGGCTGCACCTGCCAGAGGAAGGGGGCAGGTTTCTCATTTGTACAGAGGCTCCATCCACCAGCCAAGCCCATGGGTCACTGGGGGTGAGACTGATGGTAGGGGCATCTGGGTTCCAAGAGAATCCCTGGGGATTAATGCAGGTCAGCTGCTGGGGTCCCCTAGGAAAAGTTCCTTCATTTTTCCAGCCCAGGTATCCTTTCTCTCCTGCAGGCTCTGTGGCCTCCTATGAACTGACATAATCACCCTCAGTGTCAGTGAACCTGGGACAGATGGCCAAGATCACTTGTGGAGGGGACAACATTGGCAGAAAAGTGCTCCCTGGTGCCAGCAGAAGCCAGGCCAGGCCCCTGTGCTCGTCATCTGTGGTGATAACAGCAGGCCCTCAGGGATCCCGGAATGGTTCTCTGGCTCCAACTCAAAGAACACTGCCACCCTGACCATCAGCGGGGCCCAGGCAAAGGACGAGGCCGACTTCTACTGTCAGGTGTGGGACCGCAGTAGTCCTAATGCTCAGTGACACAGGTAGATGTGGAAGTGGGACACAAACCTCCCTGCCTGGCCTGGGACTCACCCCAGTCCCCTCTGAGTAGTGGGAGGTAATGCTGAGACCCGGGCATCCTCTAGGGTCCTGGCCCTGCTCAACCAGGGCTGAAGACTCTGTCCTTCAGGGCCTCGGTTTGTCCTGACGAAAAGGGAGAAGGTAGCTCTTCTGGGCTTCAAAGACTGAGGTCAGGTTTCGAAAGAAAAGGAAAGGTTTAGGAGCCACGATGTGTGACACTGGCCCCGGATGCGACCACGTGTCTGCTGGTGAAGGGGGCTGTGACAGATGCCAGGGTTCTGGGGGAATCCCTCTCCTCCAGGGGAAGCCCACAGAATGACGCCTGGGGCGAGGTCCTGTGCTTTCTGGGATGAAGGGTCCCCACCTCCTGGGGGCTGCCTAAGTTGTGGAGAGGGCTGAGCCCTGGGCCCCAAACCCAGGGCCCTCCTCCCCTGAGATGTGGCAGAAACTGCAGCGACAGTGCAGTCCCCACATGGGCTCCTCCTGTGGACCTTCCCCTGGACACATCGTCTTCTAGTTGGACCCTGGTCCAGAGCCCCCAAAACTACCATCTGATGGGTACAGACCTTCTGTTTAGGGAGAGAAATCTCCACATACAGATGGTGACGGCTGCACAACACTGTGAATGTGCTTTAGTGGCACTGAGTGTAAAGCCAAAAACGATCCTATTATGCAGGCTTCTCCAGAGACACACAGCCAGTAGGGTACAGAGATGGATTAGGAGGAACTGGCCATCAAGGTTATGGAGGCTGAGAAGTCCCAAGAGGCACCGTCCACAGGTGAACCCCCGAGAGCCCGTGTGTGATTCTAAACTAAGGCCTCAGATCCAGGGAGGCTGACGTGCTTCTCATCAAGGGCAGGAGGGTGACGTCCCAGAGCTCGCCTGGGAGGAGGGGGTCCTGCATCCTCTGCCCTTTGGTCTTGCCAGGCCCCCAGGGATGGGATGCAGCCCACCCACACAGGAAGTGCTGCCTGCTTCTCTGAGCCCCCGGGTCCAAAGGCTAATGCTCTCATGTAACACACCCAACACCAACCAAAATGAGAACCAGTGGGACGTACTTGCCCAGCAGTGGACACACGAAGTGAACCATCATGGTGGTTAGTGGCACATTGCATGCATGGCTATTTTATTATATTTATTTAAATTGCTCAGTCTGAAATAAAGTACAGGAAACAATTCTGAAGTCCTTTGACCAACAAAACAGGAGAAGGAGATGTGCAGTGATCACCATTCACCCTCTGCCTGGACACAAATTGGGGGGTTACTGGTGCTCAGTACAGTCTCTGTCTCTCACTCTCCATATTCTTGTATTTCAGATCTAACATCCATGTGTCCAGTTCACAGCCGCCACATCTCCCCGGAAACCCAGAACGTCTGTCACAGCTAACCAGCAGTGTTAGTGGAGACGATCCTCAGGCTCCCCCCTCACACGTGGCCAGCACTTCTCTCCGCTCCAGCTTCATCAGCTCAGAGTCCTTGTAACTCAAGGCAGTAGAGCTTCTGCAAAAGGTCCACAGAGAGGAGTGTGCTCGCTGTGCATGGTCAGACAATGTCTCTGTATTGTAAGAAATGCTCTCAGGGGCCCTTCACAATTGCATGAAAAACCCTAGACAGTAATTACAGTCATGCTAAGAAATCAGAACACTAATAAAGATGACAGAAAGGTTTATTTTTAAAAAGCCGGTCTTAATGTGCATTTGGTAAACCCGCAGGCTTTATAGGCACCTGAAGTTTCATCTGTCCCCGTAACAATGGCCGTGAGACACCCGTCACTCCCACCCACTTAGGACAGTGAGGACCAACCAATCCCGCCCAGCAGAGCCAGCAGGATCCAGGCCAGGCCTCTGCGTGGCCAAACCAGCCTCCCACTCCCACAGATTCTCAGCTCTACCCTGGGACACAGCCCTGCTGACCTCCCCCAGCCAGGATGTGGTGGGGACAGCAGTGAGCCCTGGGGGCCCAGTGTTGTCACCCAGCCTGGCCCTCATGGCTCCTGTGCCCTGGTTAAGACACAGAGGACCAGGGCCTGACTCCTGGATACCATCCTGGGCTCACCTCACTTCTCTCTATTTATCTGGGGACTTCTGCTCTCTGGGCCTCTGCTTTAACAGCTGTTAAGGCTTTGTTCCTTAAATTATAAAAAGGCCCCCAAATATATTATTGACTACAGAGATAAGTGGCAAGGATCTCAGCGAGTCATGAGGTCCTGGAGTTCCCTGTCCTCCTTCTGCAGGAATCCTAGAAAGGGCTTCAGCCATCGGTATGATTTCCAGATGGATTCCCAGTGGAATAAGCCGGAGAGTCCCTGTCTCCTCAAAAACGCAGATGATGCTGAGCTAGAAATTCACTCCCCACGAGCTGTGAGAGTGGGGAGATGACATGAAAACAACAGGAAGAGGGATGAGGATGGTGATAGTGACGAGGATGGTGACGAGGATGACGTCTGCGCACAGATGTACTCAAGAAGCAGAAACAGCATCACACAACTGCCCTCCTGGGGTGGGGATATTATCCATCTTGGTTCCTAAACACAAGGAGCCCTGGGTCCCCAGGGTACCATATACGTTGCTATGGACACTGGCACTTTGCAGACAAGCTGAAGTTCATCTCGCACCCGCCACTCTAATAACAAATCCAAAGTGTCGGGAAGGGCATTTCCACCCCAAGATAAGGTTATGGGAACCGCACCTGCACCCTGTAGGCGCAATCTCTGCTGGGCGGGGCAGGGCTGGTGTCATAGCTGGCCCAGAGGCAGGGCTGGAATCCCTGCTCCACATCTTCTTAGTGAGAGGCCTTCCGGGTGACCTGCAGGAAGGGAGCTCCTGGTCTGGCTCTCCTCCTCCAGCAGGGGGCAGCAGAGGCAACAGGAGCATCAGAACTGAGGCTGGGGCCACCCAGTTGGAGCCTGAGTGGGAATCAGCCCTGGGGGTCCACTGGGGTCTGAGGGTCAGGCCTGGCAGGAAGTTGGGACTGACCACCTCATCCCCTGACAGCACAAGGACCACGTTGGAGGTTCACATGCACAGTGCCCCCCAGGACACTGAGGGGACAGGGCACAGTGCATCCCTCTTGTCTCTCTAGGATCCTGCCAGGCCCACAACCCCGCTGAGCCAACCCAGCAGAATCCACAGGCCGGGATGCTTGGGACAGTGGTCATGTGGTCAGAGACAGGAAGGGGACTGAGATCAAGGCCCAAGGAGGCCAGGTCTGATTTTCAGACATAAGAAGCCAGGGAGGAGGCTGAGTGAGTTGCCCTGGCTGAAAGATTAGTGACTCCCCTCTCAGTGAGGAGCCCCAGGAAAGCGGTAAATTTGCATAAACTCAAACCCTCCTACCCCAAAGCTCTGAGGGAATAAGAGGGACCTTGAGGAGCCCTGCCCTGCTGCGGGGTCTCAGAGCAGAGCTCAGGGCACCTCCACCATGGCCTGGACCCCTCTCCTGCTGTCTCTCCTCTCTCTCTGTACAGGTGCTGCCCCCAGGACTCAGACCCTTGGTTACCCAGACATCAGCCGGGCCCTGAATGTCAGCTCAGCACAGGGGATGTTGTGGAGTGCGTGGTCCTAGGGAATGACACCCTGGTCCCCACCCTCACTCTCCTCTCCTATCCTGCAGGTTACGTGGCTTCTTCTGCACTGGCTCAGCCCTCCGCAGTGTCCGTGTCCTTGGGACAGATGGCTAGGATCACCTGCCAAGGAGGCAGCTTAGGAAGCAGTTATGCTTACTGGTACCAGCAGAAAACTGGGATTTCAAAATTGTAGAATAGATAAACAAGATTATACTGCACAGCACAGGGAAATATACACAAAATGTTATGATAACTCACAGAGAAAAAAATCTGACAATGAGTGTGTATATGTCCATGAATGACTGAAAACTTGTGCTGAACACTGGAATTTGACACAACATTGTAAAATGATTATAAATGAATAAATAATGTTTAAAAAAAGACTTCTTTAAAAAATAAAATAAAATAAAATAAAATAAAATGTTTTTTAAAAATTAAAAAAAAAAAAAAAAAGGAAGCCAGGCCAGGCCCCAGTGCTGGTCATCTATGATGATAACAGCGGGCACTCAGGGATCCCTGAGTGGTTCTCTGGGTCTGACTCAGGCTACACGGTCACCCTGACCATCAGCGGGACCCAGGTCGAAGATGAAGCTGACTATTACTGTCAGTCTTATGACAGCAGTGCCAATGACCACAGTGACCCAGGCAGATGGGGAAGTGGGACACAAACCCCCTCCAACTCTGTCACCCTCTCTTCCAGCCCCAGGAGGTCTGTAGACAAAGCAGTGACAGATCTGGCTGGGTCCCTATAGATCTGAGCTCCCAGGATGTACTCCCCCCCCAGCCCTCCCTCCAGGCAGCTCTAAACATGGTGAATCAGACCTGGTCTTAGGGTGGCTGCACAAGGATGTCCTGGTGTCTGGGCTGTGGAACGAGTAGGGCAAGGTGGGCCTGAATGAGAGGACAGATAGAGGGAGACAAGGACCCACTGGTAATGGGCCCTCGATTTCTGTGTGTCAGTGACTGGCCACTCACCAGCCCAATTCTCCTGCACTGATCCCCAGAATCACCCAGCTCATCTGAGCTCCTGAAGCTTTAGGTTCCAATGACAACCTAGGCCCCTGAGCAGATCAAACTAGTGTAGCAGACACTGTGGAGTCTCTCCTTCCGGCTGACACACCTCCCACTGGTGTTGGAGACTCTGCCAGCTCACAGCTATGCCCTCACCAGGTTGGGTCGTTGTTGTAGAGATGGGCTCCCCCAAGGTCCAGCCCCTTCCCTGCGTGTGACTCTGGTCCAGTGATGCCTGACACCAAGGTTCCAAGTCCTTGCCTCAGTTCAGGATGACATGCAGTGACTCCCACACAAGTCCTCAGCTGTCACCACAATGCAGCTGTGACCAGTGGCCTCCCTTGCTTTCTTCCAGGGAGATCACATTCAACCTCGTGCATGCATTTTTCCGAGTGAATTTCCAAGGATCCCAAAAAGAAATGAATCATCTACAGGGAAGAGTATCAGAGAGGAGATCTGCACAGAGAGGACTCTGCAGCCTGCAAATAGTCCTAACCTTCTGATGAACTCCCAGAAGGGAGGAATCATCCTGATGTTGAGGAAGGAGCCACCGAAGATGTTGGAGGAAGTTCCGCAGAATCACAAACACATCAGAAGAGGGCTGCTCCCCAGTCAGAGGGGGAAGCTCCAAATTAAGGCCTCAGGGTGACCAGTCAGAAGAACTCACACTAGTAGTGGAGATAATCAGCCCCACATGAAAGGCCACCCTGGTTCCACTTAACAAAATGTAGAAGCAAGTGAAGAAAGGATTTGAGTGTCTCCAAGTCACTTTACAGAAACAACCAAAAAACAAAAGAAAAATCAAACATACAGGGAGAAATAAAAAATAACCTGTACCCAGCAAGGAAAATTCACAATACCTGAATCCTACCAAAAATATCCTATAAAGAATCAGGAGAATAAGAGCCATAATAAGTTGAAAAACTACTTAATCGAAGCTTGACCTGGAATTGCCCAGACAGACAAGCAGACAAAAGCAACGTTTATTACTTTATTCCATTTTTTTTCTTGAGGTCGAGGAAAGATTGAACATGGTAAGTGGAGACATGAGACATTGAAAAATAATGCAAATTGAACTTCTACAAATGAAACCCACAGCAATTAAGATCAAAATACACTGGGTCAGACTGACAGCACTTAGATGTTGCAAAAGAAAAGATGAGTGAACCTGATGACATAGCAACCGAACCTAAACTCTGCAAATCCAAAAACAGAGAAAGTATGACCCCAAAATTGACCAGGGACATCACCCCGTCTCTAACACACCACTCATGCGGCCTGAGAGAAAGTCTAATGTTAACCTGTTTCCCACAGCATTCAAAGGTCTGGAATCTGACTGAAGCTCGGTTTCTGCGGGCAGGACAGGCAAATTCCAAGACTCAGGTGGACTGAGAAAGACTTAGGAGGCCAGCAGGAGGGACTGAGAGATTCCTCGGGGACAGAGACCCGAGCTCCTGAGGCGACTGGGCACACGGAATTGGGGTGGGGGCTCAGCTCACGCCAGCATGAACCCAGCTTAACTAATTACATGTGAACTGGCTCCAGTTCTGAATAAGGTCCCACCCTCAGGCACTCCCGGTTAGGACTCCAGCTGGTGAGTGTGAGGGGTCCCACACGCGTGTGTGCGCTTTGGGGTGGCCGGAAATTTTTCTCAGTGTCAAATGTCACAACCCCAAAACTGTTCCTTCATCATGTTCCTACTCCTGTTCCAATGCCTGTGCTGTGTAGTAAGTATCCGGATAAGGAATAAGGATGTTAACAGTTATAAGAGGAGTGAACATTCGTGAGTGCTTACTACTTGTCAAGCACCATCAAAGTTCTTCCTATTTACTACCTTGTTGAATCACAAATAATCTGTGAGAAAGCACTCCCTTGACAACCCAGGTCACAGATGGGGAAACTGAGGCGTGCAGGGCTGAGCAGCTTGGTCCAAGTCAGAACAAGAATGTGGCAGCCCGGCAGCACACCAAGTTCTCTCCAGCCCGGAACCCCCGGTCTTCAGCACCTTCCTGCGGCCTCTCACTGTGCTTTCAGCTGAGACATGACATTTTCTAACGTGCAGGAAAGTCTTCTCTCCTATTTCAAACAGAAGTGACCGATATTGTGACTTTGCTGTGCTGCCCTGTTCAATAGAAACAAAATTTGAAGCCCATCTGTCATTTAAAATTTTTTTCAATAACTCCTTAAAAAAATTAAGAGACGTAGATGCAATTCGTTTCCATGATAGATTTGCCTTAACTCTATGTGTTGAAAATATAATTTTCATTATGAATTAAATGTACAAATATTGAAACATTCTACACTACACTGTCCTAAATCTTTGGCACCTGCTGGGTATTTCAGATCGACAGCCTATCTCTACTGGGTCCATCAGCACTGCATGATGAGAGGCCACCTTGATTGTGGCCACCATATTGGACAGAGCAGGTGAGCTGGATGAGGTTTCCTTGGGTAACTGTGCCTTCAACATATAGCCCCCACCACCAGGAGGCGACAGCGGGTCCCAAACACAAAGGCCTCATTGGGGAGAAACTGCTGCTCCACTTTCCACCCAAGTCAGTGTCACTGAGGCCACCCAGAAATGAAGGGATTTATGTGTCCAGAAGGCTTCCTTCTGTAAGAAAACATAATAAATGCAATCTGACAGATCCAGCTGAGCCATCAAGCACAGTTTTATTATAATGCAGAATGAATAACAATAGTTTGTACATTTTTAAATAAATATTGCTACAAGCATCCCTCTCAGGGGGAAGTTGGCTTCCAATAACCCCATGACAAGTTATAGTTTGTGCAGAGATCTAGAAGCCAAAGTGGACCATAAGGAATATTTTATTGATGTGGGATACAGAAGAGAGGGTTGGGACAGGAGGGGCTCAGGGGCCTGAGATGGGGGAGGCAGGGAGTTTGGGGGGACAGGGCGAGGAGGGTAATGAAAGGTCAGGCTCTGAAGTCAGTCCCCTGGGTGGAATCTTGACCCACTCATCGCTGTCGGGGGACCCTGGGATCATGGTTGAACCTCCCAATGAAGGTCCCTCCTGATTAGACTGGGGAGAGGTGTGCCTTCAGCAGAGGGCACTGCTGAGTTATTATGATGCCAGGTGAGGTGGTGCAGGAAAACTCACCAAGGGTCTGGCACCTATTGGCAGCTCCAAAGCAGTCATTCTGCTGAACTAGAGACACGTGTAGGATGGGATCCATCCTGGGAGCATCCGGGGCATGGTAGGTTCTGCCTTGGGGACCCTAAGAGGTCCAAGTCCCCTGGGCAAGGTCCAGTGCAAGGGGCATGACTGATGTTTCCTTGAAGACTTTTCTCTTGGGGAGAATAACACTCACTCTGAAACCCTGACTTGGCACTTCCAACCTCATGGAATTACCAAAGAGAGGTCCCTGGGCTCAGGGCTGAGACAAGAGCAGAGCCACAGGACAGGGAGTAGGGAATAGATTTGAATTCAATGCTCCTCTCTTCGCGAGCTGTGGTTGGAAGAGGAGAGTATAAAACAGGGGCTTGGAGAAGTTGTTCAGCTGGGCATCCTCAGGGCAGAGCTCACACAGTCTCTGCCCACCATGGCCTGGGCTCCCTCCTACCTCCTGCCCCTCCTTTTCTCCACAGGTCAGAGTGGCCCAGGGCCCTCGGGGGCCTCCCAAGCCCTCCCGACAAGCCGGGTCCTCAGGGTCACCTGTCCAGTCCCAGTGCAGTCAGCCTCATCCCTGCATCTCTGTTCGCAGGTCTCTGTGTTACGCCTGTGCTGACCCAGCCCCCGTCGGCCTCTGCCTCCCCGGGAACGGCGGTCAGGCTCCCCTGCACCCTGAGCAGTGAGCACAGCACACACTACATTCAGTGGTTTCGGCAGAGATCAGGGCAGACCCCTTCATTCCTGATGAAGGTGACCAGTGATGGAACAGTCACCAAGGGGGATGGGCTTCCCGGTCGCTTCTCAGGCTCCAGCTCCGGGGCTGACCGCTACCTGACCGTCTCCAACATCCAGGCCGAGGACAAGGCTAACTATTACTGTGGAGTCAACTACAAAAGTGATGACAAATTCGGGTAATCCACAGTGACACAGAAAATGGGGAAATGAGACCGAAACCTTCTTCCCCGTACCCTCTGCCTCATGGGGACCAGGGTGGGCTGCTCCCTGTCCCATCTGCCCAGGGCCCTGAATTTTGGGCCTCCTCCTTGCAAACCCATCACCCTCACCCACTCCGCAAGGCACACCTTGGGAGAGTCAGGCACAGATTAAATTTTAGGTGATTTTGTCAACACAACATTGTTTCCTACTCCACAAGCCTGTGGGAATGATGCTGGTAGAGACTACACAGGCCTAGGGGCACATGACCTTGGGTGAGGGGGCTGGGCTGAGATGACCCCAATCACAAGAGCCATCAGGCCCTATTCTCCAACTGTAGGATCTCTCAGGGAAGGAACATGGATCTTGGGATTTAGAGGTGACAATGAATGTCTGACCATCATGTGTCTCAACTCCGGTGCCCATGGAGAAGGGAGGGAGTCCTGTCATGACTGGAGGCTCAGCAGGAAGCATGTGGCCTCAGGGCAGGGAGGACAGGAGACTTCACCCTGAGGTGGGAACAGAGCTGTGTCCTATGAAGAGTCAGGGCATGTTGGGGGATCTGTGCAGAACAGACCTAGACCAGGCTGGGCTTCTCCAACTGGGACAGATTCTCAGCTTGAGGTGTCAAGAATGGCTCCACATCTGCCCACAGGACATTCCGAGGACTGGTAAGGACCACATACCCTGAGACATCACTGGGGAGGGAAACAAGGGACGCTGATGTGGAGAATATGGACACCCCACCCCAAGTCTCAGCCTGGGGTGACGCAATCAAAAGCATTTGCAAGGGAGATGTGTGGATGTGAGGTTCCTACGCAACATTCCTGGAGTTTGAAAAACAAGCACATTTCATGCACCCAGACCACTGAGTCCATGGGGAGTATCTGTGTTGACCATTAACTCTGATCCTGGGCCCTGACCTGACCAGGATCGGGTGGGATTTCACGGCTGGATCCTGAACCTCAGCAGGGCCCCCAGTGATGGAAGAAATAGGGAGAGTCTGGGGGCTGCCTGTGGCATGGATGAGGCCAAGGGTGCAGGAGGGGACGGGTGGTGGGTCTCCCTGGGATGGATGGTCAGGGAGGAGATGGTAGCAGGACTACAGAGGATCATGGGGCTCAGTCCAGCAGGGACCTCTGTCACCAAAGACTGGCTGCCCTCTAAGGAGACACAGGTCCATCAGGTAACAAACCCACTGCCATGCGAGTCCCAGCACCTCCACACCCCTGGTGTCTGTGCTGCTAAGAACCGTAAGTAAGTCTGAAGGAGTCTCTGAAAGACACAGGGACAGACTGCAGGGAGTGAGGACACGGATGGAAAAGAGGGTCCAATGAAGATTATTCCCTCTGTGCTTAGATGGAGAGCAGCCAGGGAGGGGGCTGCCAGCAAAGAGCCTTGGCCAGAGAGGGACGGCCAGGGTGGGCTGGGAGGGAGAGCCTTGGAGACCATGGTCCATCTCTGCCCACACCTGCTCCCTCCCTCCCTCCCTGTTCTGGGGAGAGCGTCCTCAGCTTTCTCTGGACTTGCTGTTCACAATCTCTAAGTGAGACTTTGCTCTTGGGAATCATCTTCCACTGTTTCTTTTTTCTTTTTTAAGTTATAATTTACATACACTAAAAATCACAATTTTTACATACTTTTTGAGTATTTATAAATGCATATAGAGATGTAAGCATCCCACCACCACAACAGACAGCAGCTCAGTCATTCCCATAACTTCCCCAGGCGCCTATGGATATGGCCATTCTTCAAGCCCCTCCTCTGGGACCACTGGTCTCCTGTCTGTCCCCATACTTGGGTCCTGGTCAGAGCGTCAGAGAAATGCAATCACCCGTGGCCGCCCTTTGATTCTGGCTTCTTTCACCCAGTGTGATGCACCTGAGATCCGTCTGTGTTGTTTTACGTGATAATCGCCCACTGCCTGCCCCTTACTGTGTAAGTTCCACAGCATGGATGCACCTCAGTTTGTTTATCCTCCACCGGTTGTAAAATTAGGGTTGGATCGAGAGTCCACACTTTCACAATTTCACATAAAGCCTTTATAACACCTGTTATAGGTGCTTTGTGGGCATAAGTTTTTATTTCACTCAGGGAAATACCTGGGAATGGAATTGATGGCTCCTACGGCAGGTACAGGAGCGCCTGTCTAAGACTCTGGCAAACTATTATCCAGCGTGGGCGCCCGACGTTGCTTTCTGTGGTCCTCAGCCACTGAGGAGAGTTCCCCTTGCTGCCCACCCCCTGAGCTCTCGGCATATTAGGTTGTTACCAAAGTCATTCTCATGCACATCAAGTGGCATCGCATGTTTTTAATTTTCTTTAGTGACTTACACTGGTGAACATAATTTAAGGGCTTATTTGTCAACTTCATATCTTGTTGGTCAAGTGTTTAATCAAACCATTGCCCAAAGTTCAAGCTCAGAGTTTCCCAGGATTACGTGTACTAATTTGTGAGTGTGTATGTGTGTGCGTGTGTTGAATCCTGTGTGATATTATCATGTATGTAGGTTCAAATCTAGCAGAGAGGTCAAGAAATAACTCAGTTCCACTACCTCAAGGACCCTCGTGTTTTACCTTAATAACAATACCGACTTCCTCTCTCCCGTGCCCCCGCACTGCCCCAACCCTTGCAACCACTACCTAGTTCTTCATTTCTAATTTTGTTCAGAAGTTCAACAAACAAATAAGAATTAGACTCAGAGAATGAAAGCTTTTGGAATTGGCATCTTTCTTTCCGCATAACCCCCTGCAGATTTCTCAAAACTGCCGTGTGCTCTAAGAGTCCCCTCCTTCTCAGGGCTGAGTCCTATTCCAATATTCAGGTACAGCGTCTGGGACCCAGCCTCCCTCTACAGGACATCGGGTCGGTCTCCCTTGGGGGCTACTGTGTGGAAGTTACTCTGAACAGCCGTGCACAGGGCTCAGTGGGAACAGTAGCTTTCACTTCTTGAGCTAAAGTGACAGGAGAGCAGTTGCTGGATCATAGGGACCCAACTGCAATTTACGATTTGAAGACGCTTCCACTGTTCCCAAACAACTGGTCCAGTTCACATCCCACCAGCGTCGCAGGAGGGACCCGGTTGTCCATGGCCCTGCAGTTTCTGGGCTGTCACCACGTTTCACTTTACTCATGCTGATGGGTGTGCAGTTGTTCCACACGCTGCTGCGCCGGCATTACTCTCACGTCAACTGATACCCATCTTTCCATGAGCTGTTTCCCGTCTCTGCATCCTCTTCCATGAAATACTTGCTCTTAACTTTTGCTCATTCTTTAAACACACACTGTCAGTTAATTCTTACCATTTAGTTTTGAGAATAATCTAAACACTAGCTGTGTGTTGGATATGTGGTATGCAAAGTTTTCTATGTGTCTATTACTTATTTATTTTATCCTCATTTAAAATATTTGAAACCCAAAACATTCTAGTTTGGGTGAGATTCAACTTCTCAAACTTTCCTATTACAAACTCTGCTTCCGGTGTCATGAAAGGATTCCTGAATGACCCCACATCCTGGTGATCTTCTTCTGTGGATTCCCCTAAAACAGGCACCAAGACATAAACAACCCAAATGTGCCTCAGAAGAAAAAAGATCAACTTCACTGTGTCCAATGTTGGAATAATGGCCTCTCACAGCAGCATGGTGACCTCTGTCCCCACAGCACATGCTATGAGCACTGCCCAGCCCATCCTGTGATGCCTGCATCACTAGACAGGATGACGGTGTCACCCAGGCCCAGAGGGCAAGCCCAGGCCCAGACTGAGGTGTGCCTCTCTGTGCTGGGGGCAGGGGGCAGCACTTCCTCACTCAGCACCAGAGACACTTCTGGGACCTGGGCCCGGGCCTGGGACTGGGGCCTCTAGTGACATCCTCCATTGAGCCCAAATGCTCTCTGCTCAGCAGGGAGATGATCACCAGGGCCACAGGGCCAGGAAGTAGATTTGCATAAGGATGTCCCTTCTGAGGATAAGAGAGTCCTTGAGACCCCACCCCCAGCTGTGGGCTCAGAGGCAGAGCTCAGGGCGCCTCCACCATGGCCTGGAACCCACTCCTGCTCCCGCTCCTTTCTCTCTGCACAGGTCCTGCCCCCAGGGCTCAGCCCCCAGGGTACCCAGGGATCAGCTGGGCACTCAACATCAGCTCAGCAATGGGATGCTGAAGGGTGCATGGTCCTAAGGAATGAGACCCTGGTCCTCACCATCACTCTCCTCTCCTCTCCTGCAGGTTATGTGGCCTCTTCTGCACTGACTCAGCCCTCCGCAGTGTCTGTGTCCTTGGGAGAGACGGCCAGGATCACCTGCCAAGGAGGCAACGTTGGGAGCTATTATGCTAGCTGGTACCAGCAGAAGCCAGGGCAGGCCCCTGTGCTGGTCATCTATGGAAATAGTAATAGGCCCTCAGGGATCCCTGAGCGGTTCTCTGGTTCCAAGTCGGGGGGCACAGCCACCCTGACCATCAGCGGGGCCCAGGCCGAGGACGAGGCCGATTATTACTGTCAGTCAGCAGACAGCAGTGGTTATAATGCTCACAGTGACACAGGCAGATGGGGAAGTGGGACACAAACCCCCTCCATCTGTGTCACCCACTCCTCCAGCCCCAGGAGGCCTGTGGACAAAGCAGTGACAGGTCTGGCCCGGGACCCCAGGTCTGAGTCTCCCAGGCTGCCCTCAACTTGCCCTCCAAGCAGCTCTGCACACGGTGGATCAGGGGTGAAACATGGCCTGGCTGGACCAGTGTTTCCTGGGGTTGGCTGAACAGGATATGAATAGGGGACAGAGGTCCTGAATGGAAGAACAAACAGAGAGACACATCTTACCAGGGTAATTACCTCAGAATTTCTTTAAGTGGTCACCGGATTATCCAGCATTCGACCCCAGAATCTATCGGCTCATCTGAGCCGTTGAACAGCCAGCGCCTTTCACGTACACCTGGACCTCTGAGTCCACGTTGATTAGCTGGGTTTAACGGTAACCCTGATCCTTTGCCCTGACTTGACTGAGATCGGGTTTGATTTCAGGGCTGGATCCTGAACCTCAGCAGGGCCCCCAGTGAAGGGGGCTGACAGAGAGAGTCCAGGAGCTGCCTGTGGTCTGGATGGGTCCACGGGGGCAGGAAGGGAAGGGTCACTGGTCTCCAGGGAAGGATGGATGTGGGACGGGAGCAGGAGTAGAAAGGATACTAGGGTTCAGTCCAGCAGGAACCTCTGTCACCTAAGTCTGACTGGACTCTCAGGGGACACAGGACCAACCCATCCCTTCCCCCACTCCAGGAAAGGGTTGTTCTTTCCAAGGGTTTGCAGTGACTTTGTCCCAAACATGCCCCTGCAGATCCTCTCATGGGGCATGTCCTGCCCCATTACACTGGAGGGAAGGAGCCAGGAAAACTGCGTGGAATAAGCCCACCACCATGATGGTCCCACCACCTACACATCCCCAGGACATGTGATGTACACACTGGAACAAAGTCTGCAGAAGAGTATGATGGATAGACAAAGGGACAGAGTGCAGAGAATGGGACACTGATGGAAAAGTGGGACCAGTGAAGACTGTTCCATCTGTTCTTAGATAGTGGCCAGCCAGGGAGGGGACAGCCTGTACAGAGGCTTGTACACAGAGGATGGCTCGAGTGGGCTGGCGAGGACAGCCTCGAAGCCATGGTCCCTCTCTGCCCACACCTGCTCCCTCCCTCCCTGTTCTGGGGAGAGTGTCCTCTGCTTTCTCAAGACTTGTTCACAGTCTCTAAGTGAGACTTTGCTCCTTGGAATCTTCTTCCACTTTTTCTTCTTTTCTAAGTTATAATTTACATACACTAAAAAATCACAACATTTAGAAACATTTTGTGAGTATTTATAAATGCATATAGAGATGTAAGTGTCCCGCCACCTCAGCAGACAGCAGCTCAGTCATTCCCATAGCTGCCCCAGGTGCTTTTGGGGGCGGCCCTTCCTCCAGCCCCGCCTCTGGGACTGCTGGTCTGATGTCTGTCCCTCCAGTTGGGTCTTCAGTGTGTGTGAGTGTGAGGGTTATCACCCTGACATAAAATCTTTTTCCTCCACTGTTACCTTTAAGGTTGAAGTAAAATTATGGCTGCGTGTCTCTCAGACCTGGTTCTGGTAGGATTGGCCTATATCTCTTGCCCGGGTCCCGGGACCTCATTCTCTTCAGCACCCCTTTCCTGCCAAGTCACTGTCATCCTGAAACCTTTCTCAAGCACATAGGACTGTCTCTGGCCTGGAGCTGACTTGGGACACCAGGGTACAGCATCTAGGACCTGCCCCAGGAGCTCTCGGCAGAGGCAGAACACGGCAGCTTCTTAATGCCTCCGCAAAGGCCAGTTGCACTTGGCAAGGCAGGATTTTGAGTCAGACTCTGATGCTCACGTGTGACCAAGGTCTGGACACCACAATGGTCTCAGCCCCATGTGGTGACCTCCATAGTTCAGCTTCAGAAAACACACATAGACCCCACCTCTGGGCTCTCAGCTTAGGGTGATATCCCCAGACTCTGGGACCAGCAGGTGGGGATGAGCCCCTGGGCTGAGGGCACAGTATCAGGGCCCACCCCTCCTTTCTGGGTCCTTGGGGGCTGAGCCCTTCTCTGATACCACAGAGCCCCTCAGGCCTCCCCCTTGGGTGCTGGCTGGTTTGCATAACCAGCAGCTCTCTCTCCAGCGAGGGGATAAGAGAGGCCTGGGAGGAGACCTGACCTTCTCGGCCTCAGGGAGCAGAATTGTGGTGCCTCCACCATTGCCTGGACATCCCTTCTCCTAGGCCTCCTGGCTCACTGCACAGGTGCTGTCCCCAGGGTCACACCCAACTCACCCAGGGCTCAGGGACAAGCCTAGCCCAGAGTGAGCTCAGCAGGGAGCTGCTGATGAGGGCAGGAGGCTGGTGGCCCTGCTGCAGGATGAGGGGCTGGAAGAGCTGATGTCCCTCACTGTGCTCAGTGCTGTGTGAGCCCTGAGGGGCTTCACCTGCCAGAGGAAGGGGGGGTTGTCATTTGTTCAGAATCTCCATCCTTCAGCCTGTTCATGGGTCACTGGGGCTGAGATTCAAGGCACCGGGAGTCCTGTGGACCCATGGAGTATCTAGAGTTCAGTTCAGTCAGGCAGGAAGAGGATCTGCTGAGAGTGAGCCCTTCGTATAACAGCTCATCTCTCCTTTTCTCTCCTGCAGGCCCGTGGTCTCCTATGACCTGACTCAGTAACACTCAGTGTCCATGGCCCCGGACAGATGGCCAGGATCAATTGTGGAGGACACAACATTGGAAGTAAAAGTGCTCAGTGGTACCAGTAGAAGTAGTGGTACCACTAGGCCCCTGTGCTGGTCATCTACAGAGATAGCAAATGGCCCTCAGGGATCCCGGACCAGTTCTCAGGCTCCAACTCGGGGAACATGGCCACCCTGATCATCAGTGGGGTCTGGGCCAAGGACGACACTGACTATTACTGTGCAGTAGGTGATGGCAGTTGGAGCAGCTGGCAGTGATTCACAATAACACAGGCAGATGGCGAAGGGGGACACAACCCTCCCTGCCTGGCTGAGCAGCAGGAGGTCAGGGCTCAGGGTTGAGCCTCCTCTGACCTCTCAGGGCCTATGTTCATCCTGCTGAGAAATGGCGGGGGTGGATTCTGTCTTGAGTCACGGACACTGATGTCAGCAGCTGGCAGCCAGAGGTTCCCTCTTGCTAGCTGAGTCCCAGGACAGCCGTGTCCCCTCTCAGGGCTCAGCTCCTCCACTGGCTTCTGTCAGGAGTAGTGGGAAGATTCCAGATGTGGGAAGGAAAGCGCTCGGCTCCTGCTGGCCCCGACTCCCGGCGGTCATTCTGGTTACTAGTGTCGGATGGTCCCGCACTGGGACCCGGGGCTGCCACTCCCGGGATGAGGAAGGGGTGACTCCTTTACACATACTCATCAGAGGCTGAGATCTCATCATGAGTTGAGAGCCACGCTTCTTGAAACTTCTTCTCTAACATTCATCTTCCCTTCATCTTCTTAAACTTCATTTTCATTTCATCCCACATCCCTTACTAAATCCAGTCTGCTCATACATTTTTATACCCAGAAGTCTCATTCATTATCCTGTCACACATCTCGGTCCTAATTGTATACATTCATTAAAAAATGGTAAATTTCTTTATTTCCCATAATTTTAAGTGCTACAAGGCATCATTCTCATTGAGTTAGCATCATAATTAATAGTAGCAAGGTCTGATCACAAGAACTGAAATGGATTGAAATTTTCACAAATAATTACACAGTCGTGTTGATCCGTGGCTGCATCGCTCGGTATAACTCACCTGTAGAATGAGGAGGGTCCAGCATCAGTTCTTCTCTGGCTTTTGTTTCAATGTGAAACTCAGAGAAACTTTTGTCTCAGAAATAGGAGTTTTGTAAGACACTGACCCCCTGATGTGAACCCCTTCCCAGTTCTATGTCAAAAGCCTTCACAGTTGATGGTCAAAAATTATTTCTTTAGATGATTTGCCACAGACAGCGCCATTTTATACTCTCACTTTTGTGGAAAGCAAATGATTGGACACCACCTGACTTTGAGAGGATTTGCACAGGGGACACTTCGAGGCACCCAAAGAGCCCTCTGGCAGGAGGGCAGAGGCAGACAGCACTGCCTGGGAGGCCAGCTCCCTGATGAAAACAGCCACCTGCCCTGTGTGCTGAGCCACTGCCCTATGATGCCTGATCCACGTGTCAGTCCCAAGGCCCAGCCTCTCAGCCCACCTGGGAGAGCTCAGAAGGACATCTGAGCCCCCATGGGGTGGCTGAGGGAAGCCTGTACTGTGGCTGGATCTCAAGTGGCCAGCCCGCTCCCAGCCCATCTCTCCCATGGGTGCTGGTCACCAGCACGCTCCCCAGCAAACCTGCCACAAGCCAGTTGCACCATAGAATCATGTCTTCAGAGAACCTCCTGCAGAGGGGTGTCCCCCAGCTGTTGGCCATCTACTCCCTCAGTATCAGGGATAAACACCAGAAAGGCTTGAGCAGAACTTACTAGTTGAATCTGTTACTTCTTCACTTAAGAGGCCCCTTTTTGTAAGATATTAAATTTAAAAGGTTGGGGAAATTTTAAATATCTGTCCATCTTTGTGACTCTGCCAACACAATATCTTTTGAGAAAAATGCTTTCATCTCACAGGAGGAGCCACTGGGGCGTGTGAGATGGAGAGCCCATGGGGGGAGGTGGGAGGGCTGACCAGTAGGAGGCAGGGGGCGCCCTCTGACATGGAGCAGGGCAGAAGTGACTGGACTTGACACACCTCTCTGCTCGGGGTGGGTAGGGGTGGGCGGAGCAGGGCATAGAGGAGCAAGGTGCCCTGAGCAGGGAGTTCACCGAGCAGGACAGCTGGTCTGGGTCATTTCTGGCTCAGCCTGAATCCAGCCATAGGACGTTCTCAGTCCAGGAGAGGGTGGGGCAGCCCTCAGCTTCCACTATGGGGGCGAATATCTGGAATCACTGAGCTTACGGACAGCCATTTGTCTCCCCAAGACCTGGGGCTGTCCCAGGGGAAACATAGCTTCTGGGCCTTGGGCAGTGGGAGGGAGGAGGGACCCCGCCCAGCCCACAAGGCGTGAGGATCCCGGGCCTGAGGCTGGAGTGGGCCAAGCACTACAGTGAGGAGAAAAATGGACTGGGTCAGGGGCTCCCCCGTACCCTCCATGATGTCTGCTACATCGCACACACCCTGTTACTTTTCAGTACCCGGCCCATTTCCAAGCCAGGGATCTGAGTGTGTTGTGAAGTCCAGGCCTCAGCTCGGGGCCTGGCAGCCTGGGGTTCTTCCAAAGCTGCTCCATGAGTTTGGTCAGACCACGATCACCACCATCAGTTTCAGGTCTTCCCCCTCACCTCCATCAGTGTCCAGAGCTGGGGAGGGTCTGGGATTTCATCCTGCCTACAGGATAACGGCCGGCGTGTTTTGCTCCAGAGGGAGACACTGCATCTACTTTCCAGTGTTGTTCTTTAACACAAACATCCTTGAGAAGATGGTCCAAACAGTGGCGACCCGTTCCTTTGCTTGTGAGACCCGTAGACAGTGGTCCTCATCCCCGTGAGAGAAATGAAGTCCCGGCTGTTGGCCTGTGACTGTGTGCCATGAAAGGGACTGGGCTGATTTCCACCAGGTGTAGCAGGAGAGTCAAACACACTGGCCAGACGGCTCTTAAAGGGACTTCCCAGGAAAGCCACTTTCAAAGGCCCGGGGTAGGGGTCCTCTTTCACAGTTGCTGAAACAAAAACCAGGAGGGCTGCACCGCTGGACTCCAGTGCACATATAAGTGCTCCTGGGAACAAAAAGCAACTGGAAAGCGAGAGGGCAGGTGCTGTCCATGACAAGCTGGAACGTGCAGCCTGCAGCCCTGAGTCCTTCCTACCCCGGCAGCGTGACAGCACCAGGACCCAGACAGAGGCCACAACCTCAAAGAATGCCCTGGAGATGTGGGAGGGCCTGGCCTCTTGACAGTGTCACATTGAGAATGTTCAGAATCTGCTTGAACATCAGTGTCCTCATCTTCTAACAGGAGAGAAACATCAGATCAGCGGGAGGTCGGCTCCGCTGTCAGCACTGGATACGCAGCACCCTCTCATCACTGCATCACTGGATCCTGTATTGCATTCCTGGGCTTCAAAACAGACCCCAACTGAGCACACATGTGATCTCCTTATTCCTCATGACCTCCCTGTGGCAAAGGAACTGCCCCCATTTTACAGATAAGGAAACTGAGGCCTGGAGGTGACCTAGGTCTGGCTGCTTTCAACATCACTCCTTGAACAAGTGGTAGAGGACCCCTCCCCACAAACCCCTGCCTGGCTGAGGAGCTGAGTGAGGAGCTGACCGGGGGTGCTGGCCAGGCTTGGCCAACACGGCCAAGGAAGGACAGTCTCTACTGGCCGGAGTGGAGGCTGCAGGGATCCAGCCCAGGGGACTGGTCACAAAAGAAGCCCCAGCCCACTGAACTCAGGCCTCAGCAACTCCTGTTCTGCTGGGCACTTGGCCACCCTCCATGGCCTGGCTGGGCCCCTCGGAGATACTCCACAGCTGGAGACATCCTAGTGGAACAGAGACGTCAGCAGGGCAGGTGTGCGGAACATGGGGCCTGGGGGGCAGGGCTGGGGGCGGGCTTTGGTGTGATAATTGAGCCCTGGATCCCCACCACAGCGGAGCAGTTAGCAGATGCCACTCTGGGAGAGGCCTCCAGGAGTAAGGGCTGTGGGCCCTGGAGGGGGCCGGGTGCCATGAGCCAGGACAGAAAAAGCCCAGGCAGAGGAGGGGCCACGTGGCTGGGGCACACTGGGACAGCCACTGTTGGCAAGAGAAACCAGGGGCACTTGCTGGCCTCCCTCCAGCTGGGCTGGAGTTGCCTTTGACCCTGAGGGCCAAAGAGGACAGGACAGGTCAACTGGTCCATGAGGTTTCCAGGGGGCAGAGCCCTGGACCCGGGCAGCACTTGCCTGTAACACTGCTGGCCAGTTGTTCGCCCCTGGCTGGCTGCCCCCATCGGCAGCACCATGGCGAGCGGGGCCTCGGCACGGAGCTCATCCAGCCTGCAGCGCCTGGGATAAAATTAAGGGGCAGAGCGAGCCGTGGTGCAGGGGGAGAGGGGTTTCCTTTGAGGACATCCAGGGATGGATGACCAGAGGGGAGAGCAGTGAGAAAGGAAATCAGCAGGAGAGAAGGGGCCTGAGCAGACACTGGCTTTCTTTAAAGTGTTGATATTTTGTCAAGTGTGGAATTGTTTGCATTGAGTTTTATTAGTTACCATTGATTTGAAAGATTATTTATTTCAATGACTGAGTTTTGGGGGCACCCCTTAAATTTGGCCCCCAAGCCCAGTGCCTCTCTTGCCCCGCCCCAGTCCTCTGAGCATGTGAGAAGCAGGGAGGCAGGGCCAGGACCTCCCCAGCAGGCACTGATTCTTTTTGGGGCAGCGGCCGCACAATGCAGATCCTGCTTTCATCCCCATCGTTCAGACAGGAATAGAGGTCCAGAGAGGTGAGGCGACCTGCCCAACGTCACATAGCACGTGGGTGCAGACACAGGACTGTAAGATGCCAAGAGTTAACAGACACCACTGTGTCCTCTGTTTTAATAAAATGATCCAAGAGAGCGGCCAGTCTGCAAGGCATCCAGAGAAGGAAACCAAGGCTTGGCTCTGATTCCCCCACAGAGCTTAGCACCTCAGCACCTCAGCATGGCTCTTAAAAGTTTCCTGGGTCCAGGCCTGACCCAAGGGGGGCTCGTCCAGGCACAGGACCGTCGGACGATGTTAGGAACAGTAAGATGGGAGAGGGGTGCCTGAGCTGGTCTTGCAGACCCAGGGCTCTGACCTGTGATGGGAGCTCCAGGTGAAGGGAGCTGCATGGGCTGAGGAGGAGAGTGGAGTGCACAGGCCGGCAGGGAGCACCCAGTTTCGTGAGGTTGGCAAAGACCTCGGGGGTCCTTTATGCTGGGGTCCAGGTGTCATGGAGGGATTTAAGTCGGGGACTCTCAGAATCACATCCGTGCTTTGGCAGCAGATCGGAGACTGGTGTGAGGCCAGATTAGAGGATGGATGAGTGGCTGTTCCAAGGTGACCAGGTACCAAGACCTCCGGTGGAATCAGCAAGTGGATTTAAAGTGGCGGTGCCAGAGGGCTGATGGGAGGAACAGGCACTGACCTGGACTGTCTATACAAGTCGAAAGCATACATCTTTTTTTGCAAAATGCAGCAAGTCATTTTATAAAAATCATATTTACTTAAACTGTGTAATTTACAAAGACGTAACCAGAGGCTTCCAGACCAGAAATTCGACATTATTAATGATGGGAGAAAAATGGAAATAACCCAAATAACCAGCAGGAAGGGTGGGACTAAACACACACGAACTCTCACAAAACCTCCAAAATCATGTTTCTGAAATTGGGTTTTTAAAGTATGTGTGCATTTTCAAAAGCCGATCAGAAAATACAGAAAAATTTCAGCAGCATGTCTCTGGCTATTTGGAATCTACCTACTGTTAATTTTTGCTTTCTTTTTCTATAGTTATGAAAATGTTCACAAGAAAATATATTTCATTTTTATCTTCTGAAATAGTTTTTAATACACGAGTACCATGTGCTTTTAAACAAAGATTATGCACAAAAGTGTATAAAACAGCATTTGCTCTTACCGTCTCACCACATCATACCCGTGTTGGGATTTTATTTTTCCAACACGGAGTCATACTCTGTACAGCAGCCTGCAGTTAGCTTTCAAACAATCTGTTGACATTTTCTCCATCAGTCCATAAGAATTTCATCATGGCTTTGTCAGACTTCGTAGTTTGGGTGAACCAGCATGTCTCTAGTCATTCCCCAAGTAATGGACATTTAGGTTGTTTCCACTTAAAAATATTAATTAGAACAGATGCTACAGTGGAAACGGCCACACATGTGCATGTGCTGTGTATGTGTGTGAAGTGCACTTAAGTGTCTCCATAGGAACGATGCCTAAAAGCGGGATTGCTGGGTCAGAGAGAACACGCTTTGAAATGTTCACAAGCGGCACCAGTGATCCTCCCAAAAGTCTGCTCCAGCTTCCACTCACTAGAGGGATTGACAGTGCCTGTTCCTCTCCATCCTTCCCAACAACGTGGCAGGGCTGATCCTTTTGTTATTTTGCACATCTGATGAGCAAAAATGAGGACAAATATGTTTGTTGTTTATTTGTTTGATCATTCGTGAAACTTATTTTCGTTTCAAATTTTTATTGGTGATTTTATTTCTTCTGTGAATTTACCGGTCATAATTTTGCCTTTTTTTTTTTTTTTTCATTCGATTGGATGTATTTTTTTTAAGTCTGATAGAAACTCTTTATCTGATTGGGATATAACCCCTCTTTCAGAACGTGTGGCATAAATATTATTCCCTGATCTGTTTTATGCCTTTCATGGTGAAGTCTTCACCATGAAGCCTTTTCAATTTTCACATGTCACCTTGGCTGTTTCTGTGATCAGTGGCAAACAGAGGAAAGGCATCTTTCTTTCGATTTTCTTTTCCATTTTATTCTGACACATTTACTGCTCTGCTGTGTGTTTTATCTCTGCCTGGAGTTCACTTTTGCATAGGCAGGAATATAACCTTATATATTTTCCAAATGAAGAGACAATCATCGTGGATTTGTTGAATATAAACACAATTTTTATCAAACCCTAAATCATTGACATATCACATCCTCTCTGTGATTCTGTTGATCTAATGATCAGTTTCCATGTCCGTTCTACCCCATTTTAATGATTTTTGCTTGACAGTGTATTTCGGTACCTGGCAGAGAACGACCCTGTCATTATTACTGATTCAAAATATTTGCATCAGTTGTCTGTCATTATTGTCACTGTTCAACTTTGGAATCAGTTTACTAATTTTTAAAAATTATCCCTTTGGTGCTGTGTTAGTAATTTCATAGAATAGATGGACCCTTTGTGGAGAATTGATGTCTTTCTCTACTGTGTGCCTTAGTCAAGGTGCATTAGGTTTTATCCATGCAAATGTTGCACATTTTGTGTTAAGTTTATTTCTAGGGGTTTTAAGAGAATTTCTATTGAAGTTCTAAATGTTTCACCAGTTCCCTATCCTGGATAGTTATGTCCTGTGTCAGAGGAAACCTGAATTTCCATTATCGTCCTTGTATGGTCATTATTCTTAAGATTCATATTGTTTCCAATACTACTCCTGCTTAGTGTCTTGGGATAATTTTACTTAAGCAGACTAACCCATCATCTTCAAAGAGCAACTTCATCTCATTATTCCTAACACTCCTTCCCCCTCATCTCATTTCATTGGCTCAGATCTGTGGAATATCTTGACTAGTGGAAAGTAAGTATGGGAACCCTGGCATTAAAAGCAGTTTTACCTCTAAGTGGCAACTTTCCTAAAAGTTTTGTGAGACATCCTTTATCACATTGAAGGTGTTTCTTTAGATGATCAACTTAATACAATGCTGGCTGTTTCTTTTCTTTAAATCAGAAACATTGTTTCAAATGCTCCAATAAAAAGATGTAGAGTGGCAGACTGGTTAATAAAGCAAGAACTTTCTATATGCTGCATACAAGAGACCCACTTAAGTGAGAAGGACACATATAGATTGAGAGTGAAAGGATTGAAAAGGATAGTCCATGCAAATGGTAAAGCCAAAAAAGTAGGTGTAGAAGTACTCATTTTGGACAAAATAGGCATTAACATAATGCCCATAAAGAAAAATAAAGAAAGACATCTTATAATGATTAAAAGAGTAATAAAAGATGAGAATATTACACTCATTAATATATATGCACCCACGATCGGAGCACCTAAGTAATAAAAACAATTACTAAGAGAGATAAAGGGGAAAACTGATGAGACTAATATTGTGAGAGATTTTAGCACCATATTAACATGACTAGACAGATCTCTCAGAGAAGATAAATAAGACAAAATAGAAATTAAATGATACAATAGAAAAATTAGAGTTGGTAGATAGTTTAAGAGCATTACACACCCAAAAAATAGGATATAGATTCTTTTCAAGTGCACAGTGAACATTTTCTAGGATTGATCATCTACTTGGGCACAAAAGAAGCCGGAACAATTTAAAGACGATAGAAAGTATCTCAAGTATCTTTACTGATCACAACACCATGAAACTAGAAATCACCTACAGAGAAACAAAGGAGAAAAAAGGAAAGTATGGAGATTAGAACACATGCTATTAAAATACCAATGGGTCAATGATGAAATAAAAGTTGAAATTAAAAAATACCTGAGAGAAATGAAATTTAAAACACAACCACACAAAATTTATGGGATGCAGCAAAGGCAGAACTAAGAGTGAATTTAATAGTGGCACAGGCCTTCCTCAAAAAACAACAATGTCAAATAAAAAATCTAACCCACCAGCTAAAAGAATTAGAAAAATAAGAGCAAAAAAATCCAAAAGGCAGCAGAAAGAAGGAAATAATAGAGACCAGGGAGGAAATAAATTAGATAGAGATTAAGAAAACAATAGAAAAATCAATCGAAGCAAAAGCTGGTTTTTTGAAAAAGTAAATAAAGTCGACAAAACTATGCACAAATTCACAAAGAAGAAAAAACAGAGACCACAAATAAGCAAAATAAGAAAAGAAAATGGATAAATTACAACAAATAGCATAGAAATACACAACAGCATACAAGAATATTATGAAAAAATATGGTACCAAAATGGATAACCTAGAAGAAACAGACAGTCCACCAAGACCGAATCAAGAAGAAACTGACCACTTGAACAAACTGATCACTAGAAATAAAATCTAATTAGTAATAAAAATATTCCTACAAATAAAAGTCCAGGACCAGATGGCTTCACTGGGGAATACTACCACACATACAAAGAAGAACTCATACCAGTCCTTCTCAAACTCATCCAGAAGACTGAAAAGGAGGGAATACTCCCAAACTCATTCTATGAAACCACGATCACCCTGATACCAAAACCAGGAAAAGACACCACCAAAAAAGAGAATTACAAACCAATATCACTGATGATAAATCCTTACCAAAATGTTAGCAAATAGTATCTAAAAGCACATAAAAAAGATTACACATCATGATCAAGTGGGGTTCATCCCAGGGACACAAGGGTGGTTCAACATACGCAAGTCAATCAATGGAATCCATCCAATCATCAAGAGAAAGGACAAAAACCACATGACCATCTCAATAGATGCAGAAAAAGCATCTGATAAAATTCAACACACATTTATGATAAAAACTCTCACCAAAGTGAGTATAGAGGGAACATATCTCAACATAGTAAAAGCTATATATGACAAGCCTACAGCCAGCATAGTACTCAATGGTGAAAACCTAAAAATCTTCACACTAAAATCTGGGATAAGACAAGGTTGCCCACTATCACCACTCCTATTCAACATAGTCTTGGAAGTCCTAGCCACAGCAATCAGGCAAGAGAGAGGAATAAAAGGGATCCAAATTGGAAAAGAAGAGGTAAAATTGTTACTATATGCCAATGACATAGTACTATATATAGAAAACCCTAAGTGGTCCACACAAAAACTACTAACGCCGATTGAAGAATGCAGCAAGTTAGCAGGTTATAAGATTAATGTTCAAAAATCAGTTGCATTTCTTTACACTAACAATGAATCAACAGCAAAAAGAAAGTAAAGAAACAATCCCCATTAAAATAGCACCCAAAGTAATAAAATACCTAGGAATAAATCTAACCAAGGATGTGAAAGTATTATACACAGAAAACTATAAAACACTGATGAAGGAAATTAAAGAAGACTTAGAAAAATGGAAAGATATCCCATGCTCCTGGATTGGAAGAATCAATATTGTTAAAATGGTCACACTGCCCAAGGCAATCTACAGATTTAATGCAATCCCTGTGAAATTACCCAGGACATACTTCACAGAACTAGAACAAATCATAATAAAATTTATATGGAACCACAAAAGACCTAGAATTACCAAAGAATGACTGAAGAAAATGAAAGAGGCTGGAGGAATAACACTCCCAGACTTGAGACAATACTATACAGCTACAGTAATCAAAACAACATGGTACTGCTACAAAAACAGACATATGGACCAATGGAACAGAATAGAGAGCCCAGAAATGAACCCACAAACTTTTGGTCAACTAATCTTTCACAAAGGAGACAAGAATATACAGTGGAAAAAAACACATTCTCCTCAGCAAATGGTTTTGGGAAAACTGGACAGCACCATGTAAATCAATGAAGTTAGAACACTCCCTTACACCATACACAAAAATAAACTCAAAATGGATCAAAGACTTAAACATAAGACAAGATACAATAAACTACCTAGAAGAAAATATAGGCAAAATATTATCTCACATGCATCTCAAAAGTGTTCTCCTAGGGCACTCTAGCCAAGCAATAGAAATCAAAGCAAGAATAAAGAAATGGGACCTGATTAAACTTACAAGCTTCTGCACAGAAAAGGAAACCATAAGTAAAACAAAAACACGAACTACAGAATGGGAGAATATTTTTGCAAATGAAACCGACAAAGGCTTGATCTCCAGAATATATAAGTAGCACATATGACTTAATAAGAAAAAAACAAACAACCCAATCCAAAAATGGGCAGAAGACCTAAACAAGCAATTCTCCAAGGAAGGAATACAAATGATCAATAGGTTCATGAAAAAAATACTTAATATCACTAATTATCAGGGAAATGCAAATCAAAACTACAATGAAGTATCACCTCAAACACTGAGAATGGCCATCATTCCAAGACCACAAATGACACATGCTGGAGAGGCTGTGGAGAAAAGGGAACCCTCCTACACTGCTGGTGGGAATGCAGTTTGGTGCAGCCACTGTGGAAAACAGTATGGAGATTCTTCAAAAGACTAGGAGTACACTTACCATGTGACCCAGGAATACCGCTCCTGGGCATACATCCAGAAGGAACCCTTCTTCGAAAAAACACTCGCACCCCAATGTTCATACCAGCACTATTTACAATAGCCAAGACATGGAAACAGCCTAAATGTCCATCAACAGCTGACTGGATAAAGAAGAGGTGGTATATGTATATAGTAGAGTAGTATTCAGCCATAAAAGACGACAACATATTGACATTTGCAGCAACATGCATGTTCCTGGAGAATGTCACTCTAAGTGAAGTAAGCCAGAAAGAGAAAGAAAAATACAATATGACACCTCTCTTACATGGAATCTACAAAAAAAAAAAAAAAACATAAATACAAACAGAAACAGACTCGTAGATATAGAATACAAACTTGTGGTTGCTGGGTGTTGGGGGTGTGAAAGGTAAGACTGGGAGTTCAAAATTTATAGATACTGACAGGAGTATGTAGAAGAGATGAACAAGATTATACTGTATAGCACAGGGAAATATATACAAGATCTTGTGGTAGCTCACAGCAAAGAACAAAATGTGACAATGAATATATGTATGTTCATGTAGAACTAAAAAATTGTGCTCTACACTGAAATTTGACACAACATTGTAAAATGACTATAACGCAATAAAAAATGTTTTTAAAAAACACAAAACAAACAAAGAAAAAAGAAAGAAACAAGGTTGAATTTACACTGCTATTCTAGTAATTTTATGTCCAAAAGCTTATGTGCCCACCTTAAATACAGCCTTGACCAAATCATCCTGCTGCTGAGATGAAAAGTGCTGGTCCCAGGTTACCTGCCAGCTTAGAAAGCTACATTGGGAGAGAAAACCAGATTTGGCAAAGCCTAAGATTCTTCTCATCATAAACTCTTAGAGCATGACTGGGTTTTTTTTTTTTTTTCTCCTTTCTCTGTGTATTTTAGTGATATTTTTGTGTTATGGTTGGACAGCTCAGACAGAGGGTGATTTAGAGAGGGCAAAACATTTAGGGATGACGTCAGGCTTTTGGCCTGGGGAGAAACCTACTGATGTGAGGATAAGGAGAGAGAATTAACTTCCCAGGGAGATGTAAGGAGTCCAGATGGGGAATGTTAAGTCTGTGGTGTCTGTAGGGCATTCATGCAGAGATGCGTTCAGAAGGCAGAATGTGTGTAAAAGTAGAGCTAAAAAGAGGTGTCAGGACTGGAAACAGGGATTCAAGACCCCTGGGCAGTTGTCAGAGAGCACAGTGTGCATCAGAGGAGGAGACAATTGGAGAGCACAGTAAACTGGGAAGGGACCTCAGACTTGACTGGGTTGGGGATTTTGGTGGCCTTGACCTGAGAAGCATCAGGGAGAGATGTGGGTGTGAGGGAGGGGGCTCTTCACACTCTGTCCCAGAACGTGAAACGGTGCCTGGCAGATCGATGCTTGGGAGCCATGGTTGGACAGATGGACAGAGGATGGGTAGATGACGGATGGATAGATGGATGATGGATGGGTGGATGCTGAACGGATTATGGAAGGATCATGAATAACGGATAGATGTATGGATGAGGGATGAGGGATAATCAATGGATGGATGTAGGGAAGATGGATGGATGTTCAATGGATGGATGCTGAATGAATGATGGAGGAATGATGGATAATGGATGGATCATGGTTGGATGATGGATGGAAAGTCAGAAAGACAGTGATTTGAGAGATCAAAGAAGGCTTCATGTAAGAGGTGGAACTGAACTTTGTCTCAGCAGATTGAGACAATGGAGCAGGGCATCCCCACATGAGAGCCCCAGGACTCAGGAATGACCTGGTGTACACAGGCCCGGGAAGGAAGCCACCTGGCTGGACTGTGAGAAAGTGTTATTCAGGAACACTCAGAGGTCATAAATGAGGCCAGGAGTGGTCGGACAGGTCCGAGCCAGCTCAAGACTCCCGCTGCCACACCACATGTCCACCTGCCGGCACGTGGTCCTCACATTTCTGACCCTCATGCCCTGGCACTTCCAGAGGGGACAGGTTCTCAGAGCCGCCACCCCATTTCCAGTGCAAACTGGCTGGCTGACAAGCTCCATTGATAAGGCAAAACAGAGTCATTGGACATTTATGATTGAGGTGGGAAGCCCCATAAAAAAGACCACCAGGACCCCCAGGTAGGGGGACTACTCTCCTGCCAGCACTATCCAGTTCCTTGGCACAAATTGTTGATCTCACTTTTGCCTCTGAAATGGCTTATTTCCAGGAAAGTATAACTTATCCCAAAATTCTATTAGTTCCCTGAGCTAACTTCTGATTGGTCCATTTGTAGTACTTCATTTGCACTTAGCTTTCTCCTGATTGGTTATTTCTCTCACTCCTGATTGGTCCACTTCCCTCACTCATGATTGGTCCATTTCCCTCACTCATGATTGGTCCATTTCTACAATGCTTCTTACTATTTAGTCAACTTTGTTATACCTTATTTGCATATGATTTTACAAAATGATGCAAGGTCTAGAGTGATAGCCTATAAAAGCGTATGTAAACCTGCACATAGGGTCCAGAGCTCACAGTGTTAACTCCCCTGGGCCAGCTGGTGTGATAAACCTGAGTTCTCCAACTCTCCGAAGGCTGCTTGCTCTCTCGCCTGGATCCAGGTTGCCATCACAACTGAAATGAGCTGAAATGACTCGTACTTTAAACACATGAAAGTGGTTTTGTGTGAATGAACTTTATGGGGAAAATGCAAAGGAAGCTGGCAGAGCCCTTGGGTTCCATGGTTCTCGTCTGAGCACATGATGCAGAGTGGAGAGTGACTGGGGCCTTCAGTATGAGTTCTCAGACTGGCTGTCTGATTGGAAGTGGGGCATGAAGGAAGGGAAAGAGTTGGCGACGACTCCTGGAGGTTTGACTTTTCTCCTGCATTTGTGTGGGATATTTTACCTTTTTTAAAAAAAATAGTTGTGTTTGTGAGAAGCATCAGCTTTAATTTGACCTCAGAAAAGTAGTTAAGAATAGTTTTTGTGTATTTTCAATTTCTTGGCTTTGTTTTCATTGGTTATTAGCAATAGTTTGTGCAAGTGGTCTTTTTGCCACCCCGTTGGTGACATTTGTGGTTCCTGATTTCTGTTTCATGTCCTAATGTGTGGGCACATGTATCTAGAAGAATTTTAAATGAGAAAGTGGATTCCTTAAGGGAGAGCCCTACATTTCCTACCAAAGCTAACTGAACGTGGAACAGTGGACATGGTGGCACCTCGTGAATATTAGAGGTTTGCTTCTTGGAAGAAGCTCCTGGACACATGGGTGTTTTCTAGGGCTTTCCATGGCTTTCCCAAGACAGGACAGTGCTGCTCCATGTCCTCTGTCTGATGAATTTCTGAATTAGTTCTCCTTAATCATGCTCTCAAATAACAGACATTATCATCTAAACCAGTGTCTAAAATAAGAAGCATAAATATGTTTGAAACATACTCAAGCAATAGTGATGAATCAAAATGATCGCTTCCCGCAAAGTTCTTCCTTTCTCCCGAATCCCAGATGCGAAACATTTCCCAGCATTAATGATGGAGTCACTTCTCTGTGCTCCCAAGATTCACTTAGTATAAATAGCTGCCTCACAGGCATAACCTGGTTCCTGGGATGTGGTGGCACATGCTAGGTAAACCTGGGGTGAGTGTCTGGGCCACCTGGTGTGGCAGGTGACACACCCCACCCCAGACGGGGTTCATGGACAAAGAGAGATGAGCTTAGAGGGGAATCGAGAGGTTCAGGGGGCCTAGTACGGAGCTGGGGGACACAGGGAGAGGAGGGGAGGGTGACACCAGAGAGATTTCCAGCCCAGATTCAGCTGCCACTCTGGTGCTCGATGGCACTACCTAAGGCCACCAGGGGGCAGCAACATCCTGGACTTGGGGACAGTACTTGCTACTTGTACTGTCTTGTATGAATTTTCAACAGCTGCCTCCCATGGAACCCCTCTTATGCCCCACAGCGTTTGCGCCCCAATAATTGATCTTCAAAAGTGCTAATAAATGGCCAGGTACTCAGATTCAGGCTGCATCGACAAAACGCCACAGAGACAGAGGATGGTGGGACATGAGAATTCTCCTAAGAGTGGGTAAGAGGAATTCAGGTGATGCTGGTCCCCAGCTCTGCCATTGATTCCTGGGAAATAGGGCAATAGGATCTTGCAGCCGCCTGGGACCCTGTCCTCTCCTTTCCCAAGTAGCACCGAGGGGATGTCCTGGGATTCCTCACCCAGCAACCACGATGGCTCCCACCGGGAAACATTGGAAAACCCTAGGTTGGAAATTTCACACACACTGTCATGGACTCAGTCTGTCCTGACTCCAAATGTGATTAAAGAGTTAATTCATTCTTAAGGTCTGCTGTCCAGGAATAGAGAAGTGTCTAGAATCAAGTCCAGGTCAGAGGGGTGGGGAAGAAGGGACGGGAGCAGATTTGCATGGAGGGCCCACCCTCCTCTGCAGCAGGGAGAGGGGATAAGAGAGGTCTGGAGGACCAGTCACAGGGTTGGGGCTCAGAAGGCCGTGCTCTGGGGCAGCTCCACCATGGCCTGGGCTCTGCTCCTTGTCACCCTCCTCACGCAGGGCACAGGTGAGGCTCCAGGGAAGGGACATGGGGACATCTGGCTGATTCTTTGTGTCTTGGTACTCAGGGTGACCTGGCGACCAGGCCTGAAATGACCTGAGTGTGTCTTTGCTCTTTTCAGGGTCCTGGGCCCAGTCTGCCATGACTCAGCCTCCCTCAGTGTCTGGGACTCCGGGACAGAAGGTCACCATCTCCTGCGCTGGAATGAGCAGTGACGTTGGGAATACATACTATGTCTCCTGGTACCAACAGCTCCCAGGAACGGCCCCCAAACTCCTGATCTACTGGGACAGCGGTCGAGACTCAGGGATCCCTGAACGCTTCTCTGGCTCCAAGTCTGGCAACACGGCCTCCCTGACCATCTCTGGGCTCCAGTCTGAGGACGAGGCTGATTATTACTGTGCCTCATATAGAAATGATGACACTTCTCACATTGGTCCATGTTCATGAGGAAGTGAGACCAAAACCTGCCCTGAGCTCACTCAGCTCTTCTGTCTTGAACATCTCATTTGTTTTTCATGTTTGTGTTTGGGAAATAATTACACGTTTAAACACAACTGGAGAGGTTTCATGAAGAACTCCTGCAGAACCTTTCCCAGATGCAATAGTTTGTAACACTTGCCACAGGTGCTTTTTGGATATCCCCTCTCCTCTCTGTCTCTGCATATGTGTGTCTAGGTGCACATCCATTAACACGTGTACACGGCACTCACACAGCAACACAGAACGTTTATTTTCAAAATCACTGGGGAACAACTTCTATCTTCCAGCATCTAAGCCTTCACATTTCTTCTAAAATACACTTCAGAATCTGTAAAATACATCATTTTGAGGTCAAAAAATCATTGGTTTTTAATATATTCACACCTTTGAACAACCACGAACACTCTACCTTCCAGAGCATTTCATCCTCATAAAACGAAGGCTTCATCCATCACCAGTCAGTCCCCTTTCCCGGGTGCCTCCAACTTCCAAACCATTCACATGCTTCCGGCCTAGTCTAGATTTGTCACATAACTGCATATTGCCCGTTGTGTCTGGCTTCTGTCCCTTTTTTATACTGTTTTCAACATTCCTTCCTGTTGAAGCGAGTGTGAGTAACTCCTTCTTTTTTGTGACTGAATAACCCCAACACATCAGCACGTGCCTGACTCTGTGAGCATCTAAGTGCCCCGTGCATAAGCACCAGACCTCGGCCGTGACCAGCTCTTCCCTTTTTGCTAGAACTCTCCCTGGGTTTGTGCTGAAACTGCCCTGTCCTGGCTCCGACCTCATTTAGGGCAAATCAGGATGGATGGCCACAGGGATAGCTAATTTTACGTGTCACCTTGATGGGCCACAGGCTGCCCAGAGGACAGATTGCTTCTGGATGTGTCTGGAAGGCTGTTCCTGGGTGAGATTAACATTTGCTCTGTGGACTCAGAAAATACACTGCCCCACCCCACGTGGGTGGACATCAACCAAGATGCTGAGGATCTCTATAGATTAAACTGGGGGGAGGGTTTCACCTCATTCGTCCCGTCTCATTGTGGTATGAGCTGAGGCATTTCGTCTCCTCTTCCCCAGAGAGCTAGGCGGGAGGAGGGCAGAGCCTGGGTGTCCAGCTCCACCCTGCTCCTTCTCGGCCCGGGTCTTACCATCCATGGTCGCCAGGAGGCAGCAGGGTATGGATTTTGGGAAGGTGGTTAGTGTTACCCTGTCTTGTTCAGAGGTCCAGTAGCTGCTTTGGGAACCAGTCTTAAGTGGGTCAAAAGAGAATGGTGTCCAGTATCTACTGTGTCCAGAAATTCCTTTACTGGAAGTGCCAGTGAACATCCCACCCGCAGACCAGCGCAGAGCAAAGACAGGGTGATGTCTGAGCAACTTACACTGGGGACTGAGGAGGACAGGAGGGATCATGAGAGGTCCCAGCTCTGCCTTGGACCCTGGGATGGGGGCATCGCATGTCCTCTAACACCCAGGCTGGGACACCCTCCTCCCCTTGTCCCCCACAGAAGGAGGAGTCCTGGGACCCGTGTGCCATTAACACCACAGTTCCCACAAAAGGAGGAGAGGACACACCAGCTTGGCTCCAGACCCTGGGCTCTGTCTTGGTCTCAGCCTGTCCTGACTCAGAAAATTCATGTCAATGAGCTTTAATCACGCTGGAAGCTCTGCTGTCTCGAGATGAAGACTTTCCCAGAATCAAGGGACAGGTCAGGGGTGGGGCAGAAGGGGCAGGAAGAGATTTGCATGGAGGCCCTGCCCTCTGCAGCAGAGGTAGGGGATAAGAGAGGTCTGGGGACCAGGCCCAGGGTTGGGGGCTCAGGAGGCAATGCTCTGGGGCATCTCCAGCATGGCCTGGGCTCTGCTCCTTGCCACTCTCCTCACTCAGGGCACAGGTGAGGCTCCAGGGAAGGGACACGGGGACTTCAAGGTGACCTGCGGCCCAGCCCTGGGCTGACCTGAGTGGGTTTCTGCTCCTTTCAGGATCCTGGGCCCAGTCGGCCCTGACTCAGCCTCCCTCGGTGTCCGAGACTCTGGACACCATCTCCTGCACTGGAACCAGCAGCAACATTGGGTGCTATAACGAAGTATCCTGGTACCAACAGCCCCCAGGCACGGTCCCCAAACTCCTGATTTATGATGTCAGTAGTCGGCACTCAGGGATCTCTAATTGCTTCTCTGCTCCAAGTCTGGCAACACGGCCTCCATGACCATCTCTGGGCTCCAATCTGAGGACGAAGCTGACTAATACTGTGCCTCATATAGACGTGGTGGCACTGCGCACACTGGTCCACGTTCCTGGGGAAGTGAGACCAAAACCTGCCCTGAGCTCACTCAGCTCTCCTCTCCTAAGCTGAAGCTTTCTTTTGTCTTTGGTTATTATTTTATTTTGGAAAAATTCCAAACTGAAATGAACCTTTAAGTGTAATACAAAGAACTCCTTGTAACCTTTACCCCAAATGGCCAATTTTGGTCATTTTGACACATTTACATCATCTACTTATCTCTCATTTTCTCTCTCCTTCTAAATAGGCATGTGTACTTGTATGTTTATATGCAAACTTATACATAATCAGACAGACACAACACACACCCCCTGCCCTCTGTGAAGTCTCAAAAGCTGCTGCACCGTGAGCCCCTCCTAAAGTGATAACTAGTGATGGAGGGTCTCAGGCTTATTCTGCTCTTACAAGTCTTTTCTCAAAGACCCTCAGCAGCCCCAGGCTTTAGCCTCAGGTCTAAGTTGTGAGCCATTGTGGAAGATGGGGACAGAGGGATGTGTGAGGATCTTCACTAATAGGAAGATTGAAAAGGGGTTGGGAAGGAGGGAGAGGTGCCAGGCCCTGCTTTGGTGCCTGAGAATCGGCAGCTAGGACCCTGTCCTCACCCTTGTCTGACATGGCAAGTTGGGGTATCCCACACATCCACATGGTAACTCCTATAACAAAACAATATAGGGCCATCCCAAGGGTGGCTCCTATCCCAGGGGACAATCTCTGGGTCAATGGTGAGGTCCATTCCCTCTTCTAAATGATGAGGTCCAAACAGAGCCCAGAGAATTAGGGCAGAGAGACTGAGTCTGGCATTAACTTAGGAGCAGGAGAGGAAATGGCATTGATTCCAATTGCTACGTACTGTCCTGTCCTCAGAGTGGATTGGAGAATAAAGCAAATCGTCACTTGACTCATGGTCCAGAGATGCCTGGGCAGGTGCATGGGCTCAGCTCCTCCTCCTCACCCGGGGTCATCACTGGCTGATTCCCTTTGACTGAGTGTGGACCAGGGCAGGACGCTAACCAGAAGCACAGAGGCTCTGAGCAAGGAGGGAGGGGGAAGGAGTCCACATCCACAATGAAATGTTTATTTAAAATTGTAAATTGAATACTCTGGAAATGAAAAACAAGGGCTGAGTTGTTATTTAAAAGGGGGAGAAGAGAAAGAGGTTTTGGACCCCCTTTCTGGTCCCCAAGCACATAATAAACTATCTTATGGTTCCTGGTTAAAGGGGGTGGGAAGGGATAAATTTGGGAATTTAGGATTAAATATTAGCCACTATATATAAAAATAGATTTTTAAAATATTTTCCTCTATATAGCACAGGGAACTATGTTCAATACCTTGTAACAACCTTTAAAGGAAAAGAATATGAAAACAAATGTGTGTATATATACGCATGCCTCGGACACTGTGCTGCACACCAGAAGGTGACACATTGTAACTGACTGTACTTTAATTTAAAACAAAATTCTATCATTAATCTTCTTTTTTTTTTCTTTTCTAGCTTATCGAAGAGAGTGTTTTACTTTTTTTAACATTTTTTTTGAGTTATAGTCGTTTTACAATGTTCTGTCAAGTTCCAGTGTAGAACACAATGTTTCAGTTATACATGAACATACATATATTCATGTCACATTTTTTATCGCTATGAGCTACCACAAGATCTTGTATATATTTCCATGTGCTATACAGTATGATCTTGTTTATCTATTCTATGTTTTGACATCCCATTCTGTCCCTACCCACCCCACACCCCCTTGGCAACCACAAGGTTGCATTCTACGTCTATGAGTTTGATTCTTTTTTGTATTTAAGTTTTAGGTTTTTTTTTTTTTTTAGATTCCAAATATGAGCGATCTCATATGGTATTTTTATTTCTCTTTCTGGCTTACTTCACTTAGAATGACATCCTCCAGGAATATCCATTTTGCTGCAAATTGCGTTATGTTGTCAGTTTCTATGGCCGAATAGTATTCCATTGTATAAATATACCAGCTCTTCTTTATCCAGTCAGCTGTTGATGGACATTTAGGCTGTTTCCATGCCTTGGCTATTGTAAACAGTGCTGCTAGGAATATTGGCGTGCAGGTGTCATTTTGAAGTAGGGTTTCTTCTGGATATATGCCCAGGAGAGGGATTCCTTGGTCCTATGGTAAGTGGATTCCTAGTCTTTGGAGACTGTTTTCCATACTGTTTTCCACAGTGGCTACACCAAACTGCATTCCCACCAGCAGTGTAGGAGGGTTCCCTTTTCTCCACAGCCTCTCCAGCATTTGTCATTTGTGGATTTTTAACGATGGCCACTGTGACTGGTGTGAGGTGATACATCATTGTAGTTTTGATTTGCATTCCTCTGATAATTAGTGATATTGAGCATTTTTTCGTGTGCCTAATGATCATTTGTATTTCTTCCTTGGAGAATTGCTTGTTTAGGTCTTCTGCCCATTATTGGATTGGGTTGTTTGTTTTTTCCTTATTAAGTCGTATGAGCTGCTTATATATTCTGGAGATCAAGCTTTGTCGGTTTCATTTGCAAAAATTTTCTCCTGTTCCGTTGGTTGTTATTTTGTTTTACTTATGTTTTCCTTTGCTGTGCAGAAGCTTGTAAGTTTCATTAGGTCCCATTTGTTTATTCTTGCTTTTATTTCTATTGCTTGGCTAGACTGTCCTAGGAGAACATTTTTGTGATACATGTCAGATAATGATTTGCCTCTATTTTCTTCTAGGAGGTTTATTGTATTTTGTCTTATATTTAAGTCTTTGATCCATTTTGAGCTTATTTTAGTATATGGTGTCCAGGAGTGTTCTAGCTTCATTGCTTTACATGCTGCTGTCCAGTTTTGCCAACACCATTTGCTGAAGAGACTGTCATTATTCCATTGTATATTCTTGCCTCCTTTGTCAAAGATTAGTTGACCACAAGTTTGTGGGCTCATTTCTGGGCTCTCTTTTCTGTTTCAATGGTCTATATGCCTGTTTTTGTACCAATACAACGCTATCTTGATTTCTGTAGCTCTATAGTATTATCTGAAGACTGGGAGAGTTATTCCTCCAGTCTCTTTCTTTTTCTTCAGTCATGCTTAGGCAATTGTAGGTCTTTTGTGGTTCCATATAAATTTGATTATGATTTGTTCTAGTTCTGTGAAATATGTCCTGGGTAATTTCGTAAGGATTGCATTAAGTCTTTAGATTGCCTTGGGCAGTGTGACCATTTTAACAATATTGATTCTTCCAATCCAGGAGCATGGGATATCTTTCCATTTTTCTAAGTCTTCTTTAATTTCCTTCATCAATGGTTTGTAGTTTTCTGTGCATAATTCTTTCACTTCCTTGGTTAGATTTATTCCTAGGTATTTTATGATTTTGGGTGCTATTTTAAAGGAGATTGTTTCTTTAATTTCTTTTTCTGGTGATTCATCATTAGTGTAAAGAAATGCAACTGATTTTTGAAGGTTACTCCTGTAACCTGTTATCTTACTGAATTCTTCAATCAGCTCTCGTAGTTTTTGTGTGGTCCTTTTAGGGTTCTCTATATATAGTAACATGCCCTCTGCATAAAGTGACACTTTTACCTCTTCTTTTCCAATTTGGATCCATTTTACTCCTCTCTCTTGCTTGATTGTTGTAGCTAGGACTTCTAAGACTATGTTGAATAGTGGGCAGCAGTGATAGCGGGCAGCCTTGTCTTGTCCCAGACTTTAGTGGGAAGCATTTGAGTCTTTCATCATTGAGTACTATGCTGACTGTAGGTTTGTCATACATAGCTTTTATCATGTTGAGATATGCCCCCTCTATACCCACTTTGGTGAGAGTTTTTATCATAAATGGGTGTTGAATTTGATCAAATGCTTTTTCTGCATTTATTGTGATGGTCATGTGATTTTTGTCCTTTCTCTTGTTGATGTGATGTATTCCATTGATTGATTTGCATATGTTGAACCACCGTTGAGTCCCTGGGATGAACCCCACTTGATCATGATGTATAATCTTTCTTATGTGCTGTCGGATTCTATTCGCTAATATTTTGGTGAGGATTTTTGCATCTATTTTCATCAGTGATATTGGTCTGTAATTCTCTTTTTTGTAATGTCTTTGCCTGGTTTTGGAATCAGGGTGATGGTGGCTTTTTAGAATGAGTTTGGGAGCATTCCCTCCTTTTCAATTGTCTGGAAGAGTTTGAGAAGGACTGGTATGATTTCTTCTTTGTATGTTTGGTAGTATTCCCCAGTGAAGCCATCTGGTCCTGCACTTCTATTTGTAGGGAGGTTTTTTATTGCTAATTCGATTTCATTTCTAGTGATCGGTTTGTTCAAGTGGCCAGTTTATTCTTGGTTCAGTCTTGGTGGACTGTATGTTTCCATAAACTTGTTCATCTCCTCTAGGTTATCCAGTTTGCTTCCATATAGTTTTTCATAATAGTCTCATATGCTATTCTGTATTTCTATGTTATTTGTTGTAATTTCTGTATTATCATTACTTATTTTGTTAATTTGTGCTCTCTCTTTTTTCTTCTTTGTGAGTTTGGCCAGAAGTTTTTCAATTTTATTTACTTTTTCAAAGTACCAGCTTGGATCTCATTGATTTCTCTCTTTTTTTTTTTTTTTTTTTTTAATCTCTATTGTATTTATTCCCCCCTGGTCTTTATAACGTCCTTCCTTATGCTGCCTTTTGGGTTTTTTGTTCTTCTTTTTCTAGTTCTTTTAGCTGGGTTCATTCTTTCTACTTGGGTTCATTGTTTATTTGAGATTGTTCTTCATTTTTGAGGAAGGCCTCTATCGCTATAAAATTCCCTCTTAGCACTGCCTTTGCTGTGTCCCATACATTTTGTGTGGTTGTACTTTCATTTTCATTTCTCTCAAGGTATTTTTTAATTTCAACTTTGATTTCATCATTGACCCATTGGGTTTTTTTAATAGCATATTATTTAATCTCCATGTTTTCCTTTTTTTGTCCTTTCTTTCTCTGTTGTTGACTTCTAGTTTCATGGCATTGTGGTCAGTAAAGATGCTTGAGATAATTTCTATTTTCTTAAAATTGTTGAGGTTTCTTTTGTGCCCAAGTACATGATCAATCCTAGAAAATGTTCCATGTGCAGTTCAAAAGAATGTATATCCTATTTGGGGGGGTAATGCTCTGAAAATATCCATCAAATCTAATTTTTCTATTGTATTATTTAATTTCTCTGTTGCCTTATTTATTTTCTGTCTGGAAGATCTGTCTAGTGATGTTAATGTGGTGTTAAAGTCTCCAACTATGATTGTATTCCCGGCAATATCCCCCTTAATCTGTGTTAGTAATTGTTTTACGTACTTAGGTGCTCCTATATTGGGTGTGCATATATATTAACGAGTGTAATAGCCTCATCTTGTATTACTCTTTTAATCATTATAAAATGTCCTTCTTTATCTTTCTTTATGGCCTTTGTTTTAAAGACTAATTTGTCTGAAATCAGTACTGCTGCACCTGCTTGTTTGGCTTTTCAGTTTGCATCCTTTCACTTTCAATCTATATGTGACCTTTGCCCTAAAGTGGGTCTCTTGCATGCAGCATATTGAAGGTTCTTGCTTTATTATCCACTCTGCCACTCTATGTCTTTTCACTGGACCATTTAGTCCACTAACATTTACAGTAATTAATGATAGATTGGTATTTATTGCCATTTTGAACTTATCTTTGCAGTTGATTTGGTATTTCCTCTTTGTTCCTTTCTTCTTCCTTTTGTGGTTTGGTAATTTTCCTTCATATTATCATGGATTTTATTTAGTTTTTGTGACTCCCTCATAAGTTTTGGCTTGTGGTTACCACTGTTTGAAAGTCTATTAGCCCATTACTATAACTGTTCTTATTAAACTGATAGCAACATGATCTCAAACACATTCTACAGAGAACAAAATATTTTAAAAAGAAAGAAAAAAATATTCTATATTTTCCTGCTTCCCTCTCCCACTCTCAATGATTTAGTTGTCTTCTTTTACAATGCCGTGTTTATTTTATTTGTAATTTATGAGTTATCACCTTTCCAGTTGTGAGTTTCTCATTTCTGTAGCATCCTGCTGCTTTTCTATTTAGAGTAGACCTCTCAATATTCCTTTTAGCATGGGTTTAGTGTTGCTAATCTCTTGTAGATTTTTCTTGTCTGTGAAATTCTTTACCTGTCCTTCTAGTCTAAAGGATAGCCTTGCTGGATAGAGTATTCTAGGCTCCATCTTTTTGTCATTCAGGACTTTGAAAATATCTTGCCACCACTTTGTAGACTGTAGTGTTTGTGAAGAGAAATCAGCTGAGAGCCTTATGGGGGTTCCCTTGTAACTCACTCTCTGCTTTTCTCTGGCTTCCTTTAGGATCATTTCTTTATCCATGACTCTGGCCATCTTGATTATGATATGTCTTGGTGTGGGTCTGTTTGGGTTCTTCCTGTTTGGGACCCTCTGAGCTTCCTGTCCTTGGATATCTGATTCCTTCCTTAAGTTTGGGAAGTTTTCAGTCATGATTTCTTCAAAAACCTTTTCAATCCCTCTTTGCTCTTTCTTCCCCTTCTGAGACCCCTGTTATGTGGAAATTGGCATGCTTTATATTATCCCATAGGTCCCTTTTGATATTTTTATTTGTTTTTATTTGTTTATCTTGAAGCTGTTCTGAGTGGGTGCTTTCTGTTGTCCTGTCTTCTAGGTCACTTATTCCTTCCTCTACATTATCTAGCCTGCGTTGCACAGCCTTTAGATCAGTTCTCATCTCAGCCAGTGAGTTTACCATTTCTACTTAGCTCTTCTTTATAGCTTCCATTTGATTTTTGACACATTTTCTATCTCTAAACACAATCTCTTTTAGTTCCTTCAGTACTTTGATCACTCCTTTTTTGAAATCTTGATCTGGTAGGCTATCGATGTCTATTTCATTGATCATTCTTACAGGGGATTTCTCTTGTTCTTTTATTTGGGAGTTGTTCCTCTGCTTCTTCATCTTGCTCATGCCTCTCTGGTACTGTGGTTTCTGGAGTAACAGTTATCTATTGTGGTCCTTAAGGAGTTTATTTATTTATGTATCTAATGCCTATGTAGGAATAAAACTTTAAAAGAGAGACAGAGAATTTTAAAAGAAGGGAGAAAAAAAGTTTGAAAACAGTGTATAAACAATAATAGAAGAGAAATTTGAATCAGACTAGCAATTGAGTTGAGACATCTTTTTTAAAAATCTTTTTCAAAAGGGGGGAAAAGATCAAAAAACAATATTTGAAACCTCAGTATAATCAATAACAGGAGATCAGAACCAAAAGAAATGAAAATGAAATCAGGTGGATTTTTAAAAATAATATTAATATAACTACTTTAAAAGAAAATTTTAAAAGGAATTAAAACTAGAAGCATATATAATTGTTTAGAAAGTACAAATTGAGAAGGTAATAGAAAATAGAACAGATAAAAAAGATGAAATAGAGAATTTTAAAAGAAGTGAGGAAAAATAGATTTGGAAACAGTGTATAATGAATAACAGAAGAGCAAGTTGAAGCAGGATAGCAATCAGGTGGAGACATCTTTTAAAAACCTTTCAAAAGGAGAAAAGAAGGAAAAAATGTATTTGAAACCTGTGTATAAACAATAACAGGACACCAAAACCAAGAGAAATAAAAATGAATTGACATAGACTTTTAAAAATAAAAATAATAAAAATATTTTTTAAAAAAATTTAAAAGGGATTAAAACTGGGAGGATATATAATTGTTTAAGAAGTAAAAATTAAAAGGTTGATAGAAAATAGAACAGGTAAAAACAGATTTTTTTTTTTTTAAAGCAGGGGCGATGTTCTCCTGGAGACTGTGTGCTCTTAATTAGAAGTCTTTCTCTCTTTGCCCTGTTTCAGGAACTCAGCTTGCCATTTCCAAAGGCCCTCCGTTGGCGCCCTCGTCTGTGCTGCTCCCAGTGCCTGTCGGCCAGCAGATCATGCCCCCTCCCAGCACTGGGTCAGGTGCAGCTCTCCTCTGCTGTGGGCGGGCAGGTCGCTGCCCCACCCGATGCCGCAGTCAGATGTTGCAGACAGGCCAGGTAGGAGGGCGGGTCGCGCCCCCTCCCGGCACCGCGGTCAGGGGCTGCGTTCCTGCCCGGAAGGCGAGTGGCCGCCCGCCCTCTCCCGGCGCGCGGCGCTCTGCAGCTCTGTGACGCTGCGCGCTCCAGCTCGGGTGGGCGCTCTGCAGGCGGGCTCGGGGAAGAATGAGGGTCAGCCCCGCGCCTGCCCCGGGCCAAAACCTAGCTCCTTGTTCGTCTTGGCGGAGCAAGTTCTCCGAGGGACCAGGATGGAAGGATCCTACCTGCCTCTGGCTGTAGACAAGTCTCCGTCTGGTCTTTGAGGCTGCTAAGCCCTTAGGTGAGGATTCAGGTATCATCCCCGTCCCCACCTGGGTGCTCAGCACCGAAGGACATGGTGGCTGTGCCTGAACCCGCCTCTCTTCACCCAAAATCTTTACGTGGGTTTTCAGAGATGGGGGTATGCACCCTTCCCCCCAGGGCACATCAGCCATGTTATTTTATGGAGGGCCCAAGTTTTTCTGCCCTGTGCACCCACAACCAAGGTGCCCAGCCCGCTGCAGTCCTTCAGGGCTGCCTCAGTGCAGCCACCCCCGTCCTCCACCCAGCTCGGGCAGCCTGGCCCTGTCCCCAGCTGCTGGCCCGCATCTTGGGTTGGGTGTTGTGGGGACCCTCTGTGCCCATTTAACTTAGTTCTGTCGGTCAAGGGCTGCTCTGTACAGATCCGAGCCTCGGAGGCTCCCGCTCAGTCCCACTGGCCTCACCAATGGAGAGGGGTAGGTGCAGCTAACGAGTGCTAGTTCTCCTTTGCTGCTCCCACCCTTTCCTTCTACCACATTTTGGGTGTCTCTGTCTTTTGAAGAGGATGATGTTCTGTCAGAGTTCTGCAGATGCTCTGGGTGGCTGAGTGGGTCTCTGGATGTGAGTCTTGGTGTATTTGTGGGAGAGGGTGAGCTACAAGGATCCTTCTACTCCGCCATCTTGGCCTCCTGTCCTTCAGTACTTTGATCACTCCTTTTTTGAAATCGTGATCTAGTAAGCCATTGATGTCTATTTCATTGATCGTGCTTTCAGGGGATTTCTCTTGCGCTTTTAATTGGGAGTGGTTCTTCTGCTTCTTTATATTGCTCATATCTCTCTAGCACTGTGGCTTAAGGGGTATCAGTTATCTATTGTGGTCCTTAAGGAGTTTATATATTTATCTATCTAATGCCTATGTAATAGTAAAACTTCAAAAAAAAAAGAGAAAGAGAGAAAGAGATTTTTCAAAGAAGGGAGAAAAAAAGGTTTGAAAACAGTATATAATCAATAATAGAAGAGCAATTTGAATCACACTAGCAATCGAGTTGAGACGTCTTTTTAAAAACCTTTTAAAAGGGGAAAAAAGATCAAAAAACAATGTTTGAAACCTGTGTATAATCAATAACAGGTGATCAAAGCCAAGAGAAATGAAAATGAAATCAGGTGGATTTTTAAAAATAATACTAATACAAATATATTAAAAGAAAGAATTTAAAGGGATTAAACATTTATACATACACAATTGTTTAGAAAGTAAAATTTTTAAAGTTAATAGAAAATAAAACAGACTAAAAAAGATAAAATGAAAAGAGAATTTTAAAAGAAAGGAAGAAAAATTTTGAAAACAGTTTCGAATCAATAATAGAGCAAGTTGAAGCAGAATGGCAATCAGGTTCAGATGTCTTTCAAAAACTTTTTATAAAGGTGAAAGGAGCAAAGAAAATTGAAACCTGTGTATAATCAATAACAGGGGATTAAAACCAAGAGAAATAAAAATGAAATGAGGTGATTTTTTAAAATAATACTAATAATATTTTACAAGAAAAACTTTTAAGGAATTAAACCTGGAAGTGTATATAATTGCTTAAAAATTAAAAATTAAAAAGGTAATAGAAAATAGAACAGGTAGAGAAAAGATTTTTTAAAAAGGGTGGGATGTACTCCTGAAGACCTTGTGCCCTTAATAATCTTATCAAGAGGTCTTTTTGTCTTTCCCTGTTTCGCGAACTCGGCTTGCTGTTTCTAGAAGCCCCCCGTTGTCGCTGTCTCCTGTGCTGCTCCCAGAGCCTGTGGGCAAGCAGGTGGCGCCCCCTCCCACCGCTGGGCCCGGCGCCCGCGCTCCTTCACAGCGGGGGTCGGGCCCCGCCCCGCCCCGCCCCGCCGGCAGGTGCGCTCCTGCCAGGAGGGCGAGTGGCCGCCCGCCCTCTCCCGGCGCCCGTCACTCCCCGGTGACTGTGCCGCTCCAGCCCGGGTTGTTGGCGCTCCATAGCGGGGCTCGGGGAAGACCTCGGAACAGTCCCGCCCCTACTCAGCGCCCCTACTCAGCTCCTTGTTTGTCTCAGCAGCGTGAGCTCTCTGAGGTGCCAGGGCAGAAAGATCCTATCTGCCTCGGGCGGTAGACAAGTCTGCATCTGGCCTCAGAGGCTGCTGAGCCCTTAAGTAGGGATTCAGGCTTCGACCCCGCCCCCACCTGGGTGCTAAGCGCCGGAGGACAGGGCGGCTGTGCCTGAACCCCGCCTCTTTTTGCCCAAAAGCCTTCCATGGGTTTTCAGAGATGGGGTATGGCACCCTTCCTCCCAGGGCACATCAGCCAGGTTGTTTTATGGAGGGCGCAGGTTGTTTTGCCCTGTGCACCCATTCATCCATGGGACGCAGCACCCTGAAGTCCCCCGGGGCTGCTTCAGTGCAGCTGCCCCATCCTCAGCCCGGCCCAAGCAGCCTGTCCCGGCCCCCAGCTACCGGCTTGCATCCCAGGCTGGGTGTTGCGGGGACCTCCATGTCCCCACTTAAATTAGTTCCGTACAGATCAGAGCCTCAGAGGCTCTCCCTCCTTTGGAGAGGGGGAGACCCACTGAATGAGCCCTAGTCCTCCTTCGCCGCTCCCTCCCCACGGAACTTGTCCAGCACTGTTTTGCCTTTTCTTCTTCCTTTTTTCCTTTTCTCCTACCAGATGTTTGGTGTTTTTGTCTTTTGAAGAGGGTGATGATCTGTCAGAGTTTGGCAGATGCTCTGGTTGGCTGAGTGGGTCCTTGGATGTGAGTTTTGGTGTATTTGTGGGAGAGGGTGGGGTACAAGCATCCTTCTACTCTGCCATCTTCACCCAATACTCCAACTGTTAATCTTCTGATAGAACCAAAGGAATAAAACATCAATTCTATTTGAAAGAAAAATAGAGTAGCTGGTGGATAAGATAAACAGATGGAAGCAGGAAGGGATTGGAGGAATCTGGGCCTGAGCTGGGAGGGGTAGGAGAGGGAGGCAGAAGGCCAGAGCTGGGGTGTCAGCCACCCTCTTCAGACTCCCTGCTCTATGTTGGCCCCATCTGAGGCCACCAGGGGGGCAGCGAGGGCCTGGGTTTGTGGTAGGTTCCCCTGCTCTGGGTCAAGTCCCACAACTGCTGCCTCCCGAGCCCCCTCAGGGAGAGTTTGGGGTGAAGGGTCCGGATCAGTTCTGCTACATGTGCCCTTGAATAGAAACACCAATAACTGTCCCTGGTGCCTCCTCCTCAAAGCACCACGAAGACAGGGGACAGAGGGACAAGGGGACCATCGGGCCGAGGAGGTCAGGTGGGATGACTGGTGGACACGCCCAGATCTCATTTGGGGCCAGAAAAAGAAATTGACCTCTAATTAACCACAGCTGTTTGGGTCCCAGTCCTCACCTTCAACTCACAAAAAGCAAGGAGTAATATGGGGGATGATTAGCCAACTACGTGTGGACCCCTGCACAGGACAACAGGGGGAGCCGCGGCTGGCCCTTTGTTCAGGGCTCTGTAATGGCCAGTGTGTCCTGACTGAGAAAACATATCCAAGGATTTTAATACTCTCAGGTTAGCTCCTATGTTCAGGGATAGAGAAGCATCCAGAATCAAGTCCAGGTCAGGGGGTGGGGGAAGCAGGGACAGGAGCAGATTTGCATGGAGGCCCCGCCCTGCTCTGCAGCAGAGGGAGGGGTAAGAGAGGTCTGGGGGGCCAGGCACAGGGTTGGGGGCTCACAAGGCAGCACTCTGGGGCATGTCCACCATGGCCTGGGCTCTGCTCCTTGTCACCCTCCTCAGTCAGGGCACAGGTGAGACTCCAGGGAAGGGACACGGGGACATCTGACTGAGCCTTTCTGTCTCCATCCTCAGGGTGACCTGGGCACCAGCCATGAACTGACTCAAGTTGTTTTAGCTCTTTTCAGGGTCCTGGGCCCAGTCTGCCATGACTCAGCCTCCCTCAGTGTCTGGGACTCTGGGACAGATGGTCACCATCTCCTGCGCTGGAACGAGCAGTTACGTTGGGAATACATACTATGTCTCCTGGTACCAACAGCTCCCAAGAACGGACCCCAAACTCCTGATCTATTGGGACAGCAGTTGAGCCCCAGGGATCCCTGATCTCTTCTCTGGCTCCAAGCCTGGCAACATGGCCTCCCTGACCATCTCTGGGCTCCACTCTGAGGACGAGTCTGATTATTTCTGTGCCTCATATACAACTAGTAGCACTGTGCACAGTGGCCCACGGTCATGGGGAAGTGAGACCACAGCCTGCCCTGAGCCCGCAGGCTCCCTGTGGCTCTGCCTCTGCTGGTTGTCCACCTGCTTCTGTTGTTGAAGCATCAGAGCTGAAAGGAGACCTGGGAACCTGCAGAAGGATGAGAACCAAGAGGAAGGCATGGTTTTCATGTTTATTTTCCCTCCTCTTCATCCTACAACTAAGCGGGCTGAGCCAGGGGTCAGGGACAAACCATGGGTCTCTCACAGTTGCCCTCTCCTCACCTGGGTGAGCCTTCTCCGGGAACCACACTGCAGAGGGCTGTCTCCCCAAGATGATGGGCTCCTTGCAAGGTGGCTCCACAGGAGGATGCACTGGAGGGTGTGTCCCTCATTCCTGAGGGACATCGGGACACGTGTCCCCATGAGGAGCCAGTGCTGGTTGTAGGTGGAATCCCCATTAATCTAATAACTGTCAGAATTCAATTTTAAAGTGGGCAGAAGTGTACTGGGTTCAATAGTTGCATTTTCTTGAAATTGGGAGACAGTTTCAAAATGCAACCTTTCATAAAATTGAAATTATGTGAATTCACTTAAATTGATGACATGAAAAACAAAGTGCATTAGGAATCTATTTGCTGCATAACAAGTCACATCCACACTTACAAGTGAAGAGAAGAACAGTTAATTTCTGCTGTTTTCTGCCACCTACCACCTGGAGCAGCTCTTCTCTGTGCTTGTGTCTCCTGGTTCTCATGAAGGTGAAGCCCCGTGTCAGCAGGGCTGTTTCATTGAAGGCTCCTCTGTTTGGAAGACCCCCCAATCAGGCTCACCCCCTGCCCGCCATGTGCCCACTTTTCCTAAACACATCATCTTCCTGATATATCTGATTTTTTACCCTTGCCAATTAGGCCTGTCGTTTTCCAAATTCCATGCTAGTCTCCATGTGAATAATCATATTTCTTCATCCCAGCATTTTCCATTGGACCAGAACCACAGGTCTTACTATCTATCTGGTCATAGCTCTGGTGTATTGCTGAGAATCGGCAGCAAGTTCATTTCTAGACTGTACTGTCATTGGGATAATAGCTGCTCCTTGGTTTGGGGTCCGGGAATCAGACTGTTTTCCCTCTCCCAGAATATCCTCTGTTACTTCGTGCCCTCCCCCATGGCTGTGGGGACAGTGGGGCGTTCTGTCCCTCTGTCTGCTCTCCTGTTCTCTTTTTCTATGTGATAGGCATCTGCATTTAAGACTCATCTTACATTTTAGTTAGAAAACCTTTTTTTTTAAATGAGATTGAGCTCAATATGGCTGTACACATGTTAAAAAGTCACAGCCCAAACACTTTACCGACATGTGATATCAAACATCCTCCTGAATATCGTGACTCTGAGCTTGCAGTTTAAACAATCACTCCGGCTCTTTATGGGCAGATGTGTGTGTCTGTGCATGAGCTTCTGAGCAGTGGTCAGTCTTGTGTCCCTCCATGAGCCCTGCCCTCTCCGGTCCCCACACCAGACTCTAATGTTTAACACACACTAAATTAAGAGACTCTCATTTTGCCTCTTTGCATGATCAGAAATCTTTGGACAAGTTTTCATCCAATCTTTGAAATATATTTGGAAATACAAATCATAACGGGTATCTGGTTTTTAAGATAAATTATATCTTGATTCTGTGTATCTCCAGGAAAACAAAACCTCAGAACACAAGGAAACAGATTCAAAACACAAGCATCTGTTCCATTGTGCCTCATCAACTGTGATGCCCCAACTGTATTCTGGGCTCATGCGGGGATGGAGCTCTGGACTGAAGGTGGATGTTGCAGTGTCTCCAAAACCTGGAAGTGGGACCTGGTGGGGTGTGCATGGAGGGGATTTTCCTTCAGAGTCAACAGCAAATTTGGGTTCTGCACCAGGGACGTCCATGAGTCCCACCTAGGTCACATTTTCTGGAGCAGAGATGAAGAATCCCTGATGAAATTAACTTACAATAAAAAAAAAATGTCTCATTTGTATGCGGGATTATATACATACTCTTGGCCATCTTTATATTTGCAACACACAAGTACAATTCATAAAAAATATCCAATGACGAATCACAGTATACGTCTATCAAAATTCATCAAATTGTACATCTTAAATGCATGTAGTTGACCTTACAGGAATCACACCACAATAAAGGTGTTAATTAAAAAAAAAACATGAATCACAGTGAAACGTGTTAAATGAAGAACGTTCTTGCAGGTGGTTTGTATTACTTATGACCCCACTGCAAACTTTTTAAAGGACAAAATGCAGAGGGAAGCAGTGGGCATTAGCCTGTGCGGCTGGACTACGTGGCTATTTTCCCCAGAACAAGGACAGTCCATGTGCTGCCTGGCAGAGGAGTCCCTCCTAATACTGGGGACACCACAATAGAGGCGTGTGGTGTCCTGAGGTGAATAGCGGGAGATCAGGGAGCACGTGAGATCAATATGCTTGTTGCTCCAGCAGCTTCCGGGAGGGCGCCTGGGGCTGCATCTGGGCTTTTGCATCGGATCCAGGAGCCACAGAGAGAACCCAGAGTGGTGTGGACAGGAGCCCACACTGAAAGGCAAGGGGGCAGACATTGCAGTGTGGACAGGAGCTTGTCCTTGCGGTGCTATGTTGTCAGTGGGGAGCAGAAGAGAATTTTCAGTGCTCAAGACTGAGTGATTCCCTGGGGTGACCCAGGAGTGGTGACTTCAGTGCAAACCACGATGCTCTGATCCCATTTACCCCTGGGTACAGAGGGAGGAGAAGGGAGGAAGCCTTAGATCCTGCTTGTTTACTCAGGCCATCCAGTGTCCAGGGTCCCCAAGTACTCAGGCCACAGCTTTTGTCACTAAGAAGACTCCCAGGATCCTAGAGACTCACCCTTGTCACTGTGACTTCCTTCAGGAGACAAAGCAGAGCCAGCAAAGGGCAGCAGAGGATGAGGTGAAGTCTGAGGAAACCAGGAGAAGCTTCCAGGAGACCTGTCCCAGGGGAGCCACAAGGAAGGGCTTCCTCCCCAGCATCAAATTGTGACAATGTCCAAGAATAATTGTGTCCCAAGGAGGCTCCTCGGGCCATCAGGTTTCTTACCTTCTCTTAGACTGGTCTCCCAGCAACCTCTGCCTGGCACCCACCAAAATTCTGGACTTTCAGGGGAAGGGCAGTGGTTCAGCCTAAACCATAAATTTACATAATCCCATAGGGTCAGTGGGTCATTCTTATCAGAGAAGAGTTGGAGCCTTCCCAAAATCAAATTCCCAGACACAAACCAAGGGCCAGTCTTGCAAGCAGGTCTTTCCAAAGACTTTAGGCTCAACCTAAGGGCAGTTCTTCCCTGCACAAAACCTGTGTGTGTGCCTGCCCCTGGGATCAGGTTAGATGCAAGGAAAACCCAACTTTTCACCATCAAGTCAGGTTAGGTTCTATCTCAGGCTGCGCTCTCTCTTTGTAAATGCACACACAGAAGACACACGCACACACAGCAGCACGCGTGCAGACACACACACACACATACATGAGCCATCACTCCTGGAGCCCCCTCCATGTACCCGGAAAGGAAACAGGGATCTGCTCTGTGGGTACCAGGTGCTCCTTTTGCCATCAACTGTGATCTCTGTGACAAGAAGCAGGAGCATCAGCTGAGTTGCAAGGGGAGGCAAGAGAAGTGGGGGATCAGAGTTGAATTGTCAGCCACCCTCAGCTGCCTCCCTGGCCACCATATGCCCCATCTGAGGCCACCAGGGGGCAGCAAGGGACAGGGTTTGGGGAAGGTTCCCCTGCGGTTCACCTGCCTAGGGTGAAGTCCCACAGCTTATGCCTCCTGAAGCCCGTCAGTGAGAGTTTGGGGTGCAGGGTCCCCATCGGTTCTGCTTCATGATCCCTTTACTAGAAACACCAACAACTGTCCTGGGGACTCCCCCTCAGAGCACCACAGAGACAGCGGACTGAGGGACAAGGGGACCATCTTGCTGATGAGGTAAGATGGGGTGAGGGGTGGACACACCCAGCTCTCCTGTGATGTCAGGACGAGAAGAGATTGAATCTCTAACTAATTCCAGCCCTTCTATCCCCTGTCATCACTTTTGACACATAGAATTGAAAATAATTTGGGGGGATAGTTAGCCAACGATACCTTCACTCTAGTACAGAATGACAGGGAAAGAAAGGGTGGATCAAATTCAGGGACCCTGTAATGGTCAGTGTGTCATGATAAAAAAAAATCAGAGTATTAATTCTCCCAGACTGGCTCTGTGTCCATGAAGGCAGAAGTATCTCCACTAAATGGCCAGGTCAGAGGGGGTGGGAAAGCAGGGACAGGAGCAGGTTTGCATTAAGGCCCTTCCCAACTCTGCAGCCGGGGGAGGGAATAAGAGAGGTCTGTGGGACAAGGACCAGGGTTGGGGGCTCAGAAGGCAGCGCTCTGGGGCATCTCCACCATGGCCTGGGCTCTGCTCCTTGTCACTCTCCTCACTCAGGGCACAGGTCAGGCTCCAGGGAAGGGGCACGAGGATATCTGGTTCCTCCCAGTTTCTATGTCCTCAGGATGACCTGAGACCAAGCCCTGAACTGACCTGAGTGTATTTTTGCTCTTTTCAGGGTCCTGGGCCCAGTCTGCCCAGACTCAGCCTCCCTCGGTGTCCGGGACTCCGGGACAGATGGTCACCATCTCCTGTGCTGCAACCAGCAGTGATGGGGCTGGAAAGTATGTCTCCTGCTACCAACAGTTCCCAGGAATGGACCCAAAACTCCTGATTCATGAGGTCAAAAAGGAGCCTCGGGATCCCTGATCGCTTCTCTGGCTCCAAGTCTGGCAACACGGACTCCCTGACCATCTCTGGGCTCTAGTCTGAGGACGAGGCTGATTATTTCTGTGCCTCATATCACAGTGTGAGTTACCACACAGTGGCCCAATTTCATGTGGAAGTGACACCAAATCCTGCTCTGAGTTCACGGGCTGTCTCTTTGCTTGGAAGAGTCACCACGCCCTGAGCAGCGGGCTCAGGCAGCTCGGCCATGAATTGTCTGGGCACCTCTCTCCTCCCACACCAAAGGTGACAGGAAACACGCACCTGGCATTATTCCCTTGGGAGGGTAATTGCTTCCTCTTCCCATGTGACATGGGTCACAAATGGGCCACTCTTTCCACGTCTCATCAGCAGTATGATGATTAGTGGTCAGTGTCTACCTGCCTGGGGGAAGAGGTGCCTGTGCTGCTGCAAAAACACCATGTTCAATGTGTCTGTGAGGCTGTTTCCAGAGGAGATTAGCACTGGAATCCATTTACTTAGTCAAGAAGATCACTGGTGCCAATGCTGGTGGGCAGGGTCCATGAGTGGAGGGTCTGAATAGAACAAAAAGTGGGGGAAGGGGCATATGCTCCCTCCACGTCATCAGACATCTTCTCCTGACCTGGGTCACTAGCACTGCTGGGTTTTCAGTTGTTCAACTCAGACCTGGACTTACATCAGCGGTCCCTGAGTCACAGGCCTCTGGAAGCAAACTGAATTAAATCACTAGCTTTCTGGGTTCTCCAGCCCCCTGCAGGGGTGATGTCCCCCGCCAAGGGCAAGGTTACAGTCATGGCCAGCAGAGTCCCAGCAACCATCAGAACAGTCTGACAGGCACAGATCAATGACCCTGGCTTCGTGATCGAGGTATTCCTAGGGGTGAAATAGGCAGGAAGCAGGCTCAATACTTACTTGGGCTTATAAGAAAAACACGTGTAGGTCCAGTGAGCAAAAGTTTAACTTAAATCACAAAAAGAGCATCACAACCCCTAAATCAGTGGATTCCCAGCCTGAAGCCAATTTACACACCCAGATCCCTATGAAAAAAAGGGAGGCTTCATCCCCTTGAGGAAGAACTCCGGAACATCACTGAAAATTCATATTGTTGATTTTTCTCCCAAGCTTCCCCAAAGGCAACAATAGCCTTTATCGGGGTAATTGTGCACTGGGGAAAAGGAAATAATCACGCTTTGCAGGGACTACTGGACCCCGGTTATGAACTGACTTTGATCCTGGGACCCCAAACCTCACCGTGGCCCTCCAGTGAGAGCCGGGGTTTCTGGAGATCAGCTGAACAGTGAACAGTGTTTTATCTCACATCTGTCTCAAAGTGGCTCAAGTCGGTCCCCGAATCCATCCTGTGGTCATTTCTCCAGTTGCAGAATACAGTTACCACGTGGCCTGAACATCCCGCCATGAACTGGGTGCCATCTGAACCACCGAACTGTGTGGCCAGGTGCCCCCGGCAAAGAGCGCAGCACAGGTGGGCAGCTGAGCCACTGTGGCCCCTCTCAGGGCGTCCTCCAGGGACACGGTGAGAGGACACCCTCCGTGGGCAGCACTTCCGGCAGCACAGCTGTTTGTGCTTTTTGGAAGGAGAAATGGCCAAGCATGCAATTATACACCGAGTCATGGTTTTGGCAGGATGGTCAGGGACTTGGAAGAAACAAGATAGGAAACTTGGTGAAAAAATTAATTTGGTGAGAGGTATGTGGATAGACTTCTCCAGGTGAGCTAAAAAAATAAAGTGAAGGCATTTGAGTCAGCTGTGAACATTCACCACTGGGTGACTTCAGTCCAGGAGGACTTTTGTAATCAAGGGGCTAGGATGACTCACTGTGCAGATCCCAGGCAGCATCTCTCCCCAGCCTCCTGTGTCTTCCTCCCATGGCCTCCTGAACAGGTGTCAATGGTGACCGGGCCAGAAATTATGCAAGGACTCAGCAACGTGGGCCACCACAAACCAAGATCAACCAGACAGTCCAAACAGGTCTGCTCATAGCCCAGAACCTTCGGGAATGAAAGTTTGAGTCACCACCCCCACCCCAAGTTCAAGAACCATGACGAGCTGAGACGTTTGCGGAAGGCAAAGGAAACAGAGCCTGAGCAGCAGAAGGAGGGGGCTGTGGATCCCAGCTGTGCCTGCGGGACTGGCCACGGACATGAGGGCTGCAGGCATCAGGGGTGTCTCCTCTTTACTTTGTTGTGAGTGTGTGTGTGTGTGTGTGTGTGTGACTCTGTGTTTGTCTCTTTGTGTCTGTGTGTGTGTCTCTGAGTGTGTGTCTGTGTGTGTGTGTGTGTGTATACACATATTAAGCAAACACCTTTGTTTTCCTTCCTCTCTCATCTCCTTATCACGTGACTAGAAGTCATCTGCACTTCTTAGGGAGTCCCTGGGCTCCATTTAGGATTCAGACCTCCCAGAGGGAAATAATCTCTAGAGGTTTAGTGGTGCCTCAGTCTCCCAAATCCCTGCAGCTGGCTGATCCATCTTACAATGTGAGGGCCACCAGCTAATCACATCAACACGTCTGAAATACCCAACCCAGCCCCGTGGAGGAGGGTCACACCCCCCACTACATCTTCATAAGTCGCTCCCCTGAGAATTGAAATAAAACTTACTAAATAGACATTCAGCCCAGGGCAAGGAGTCCCAGGTCCACATAAATGACCAGACTTTGGGGTGAATCCAAAGGGGAGTCTCCAAATGACCACACATGTTCCCTTTATGACACAATGTGCAAGAAGACATGGACAGTATTTGATAGCAAGTCACTGGCTGGACTCGAGGACTTCTAAGCTCATGTAGAGCATAAACTTGAGATATTTCACTTAGAGGTTTTCAAGAAAAGACCGAGGGAGTCAGTCACAGGCCCAAAGATGAGTCCTTCAGGCCTGAAGTCTCTTTGGAGTAAGGAGACTTTTGGACGTGTGAGAAGCAGGGGGCGCTGTGGGTCCACGTCTGTGTTTGTGGGGAACTGGCCCAGCTGTGAATCTTTTCAGCTGACATCTTTGCACTTCCCATCACTGTCACCACGCAGCCCTCAGCAGCTGTGATGACCCTCACACCGAGGGAGAGTGGGTGACAGAAGAAGGGACACAGAAATAAAGCCCTCAGCACCCCCACACTTCCACATACCCTTCATCTGGCAGTTTCTCCTCCCACTGGGACTCAGCCCTGGGGGCAAGCAGGCAGCTGAATTGGGGATTTGCCTGAGAGCCACTCTTCATAAAAGTAATGGAGAAGAGGAGAGGTAAGGCTGGAGGAGACCCAGTGTTGCCACCACGCAGTGGGGACGATGCCCATGGGAAAAGCAGGACACACAATGAAAGGTCCACAGGTCAGCCGGCGATGAGCTGGTACACTGAAGGCAGGTCGCCCGTAGAGGGGCGCTGCGCATAAGAAACTGGCAAACTACCACTTCTCTATCCGAAGTGCGGACCAACCAGGTCACCAGTACCACGCTTTACCAGGTGTGGGCGCTGTAAATCACAGTCACCATCAACAGCACCTGCTCTGATTCCACGTACTTCCCCAACCGCACAGTAGGCACCCAGTTATACCAAAGGCTTTGCCTTTATCTGAAACGAGGTCCGGGGAGGAACTGGGTTGGAATCTGGACAGTCACCGACCCATCATTCGTTGGCTGAATGTGTCTCTCCTTCATGGAAAGAAAGAACATCCTGACAGCCTCACAATGCCTGGCTTTGCTCACCAAGCCAGTGTCCAAACTCTCAGAGGTGCAATGAAAGAGGATCTGGGTGACCTGCAAAGATAGTGACCTTCCCAGGGGAAGACAATTTCCCAGGAGAATATTTAAATTAGCATGTGACAGCCTGGACAAGGGGCACAAGATCTCCTGCTACACACAGAAAGCCAGAGGCTGCAGAGAAGATGTAAACATGTCCTGTGTGGGCTGTTTTGAAAACAAGAGCCGGAAATTCCCTCCAGGCACACCCCTGCCTGGCGTGAGTGCTGATGTTCACTTTGGAGGGTGGAGACCAAACAGGGAAAATGTTATGTTCAGAAAGTATTGGCAATTATAATCAGATTATTTAATGTCCAGTAAACTTGTCACACTAAGGACCTTGCACCATCAACAGGTGATAATTAAGCGCCATATCCACAACCTAAGCAGTGATTCCAGGATTCATCCGGAGTAAAGGTCAGAGGCCAGGGTGGATTCCCTGCCCTGGAGCTGCTAGGAGGACATGGGGGAACAAGTCTGTCCTCCTGAGTCACTTGTCCTGAGGCCACAACTGCTTTGGATCAAAATTCAGCCCCAAAGGAGAAGGACATTTGCATAAACGCTTAGCACTCACAGACCCAATGGATGGAGGAGGGAATAAGAGAGGTCCTTGTGAGCCCTGCCCTGCTTGAGGTCTCAGAGGCAGAGCTGAGGAGACCTCCACCATGGCCTGGACCCCTCTCCTGCTCCCCCTCCTCTCTCTCTGCACAGGTGCTGCCCCCAGGGCTCACAACCCAGGGGATCCAGGGATCAGCCTGGCCCTGAACATCAGCTCCGACCAGGGATGCTGCAGGGTGCGTAGTCCAAGGGAATGAGACCCTCATCCTCACTCTCACTCTCCTGTCTTCTCCTGTAGGTTCGGTGGCCTCTTCTGCACTGACTCAGCCCTCCGTGTTGTCCGTGTCCTTGGGACAGACGGCCAGGATCACCTGCCAAGCAGGCAATTTTGGAAGATATTATGCTCACTGGTATCAACAGAAGCCAGGCCAGGTCCCTGTGCTCGTCATCTATGAGTACAGCAAGAGAGCCTCGGGTATCCCTGAGCGGTTCTCTGGCTCCAGCTCTGGGGGCACCGCCACCCTGACCATCAGCGGGGCCCAGGCCGAGAATGAGGCCGACTATTACTGTCAGTCATATGACAGCAGTGGTTATAATGCTCACAGTGACACAGGCAGATGGGGAAGTGGGACACAAACCCTCTCCATCTGTGTCACACTCTCCTTCAGCCCCAGGAGGCCTGTGGACAAAGCAATGACCGGTCTGGCCCGGTTCCCCCAGATCTGAGCTCCCAGGCTGCACTCCGCCCACCCCCCGCCCTCCAGGCAGCTCTTCACATGCTGGATCAGGGGTAAAACATTGCCTGGCTGGACCAGTGTGTCCTGGGGTTGTCTCAATCGGCCATGAATAGGGGAAAGAGGTCCTGAATAGAAGAACAGTAAGAGGGACACATATGACCAGTGGTAATTACCTCAGCATCTCCTTTTGTGGTCACCAGATTATCCAGCATCAGACTCAGAACCTGCTTGCTCATCTGAGCCACTGAATAGGCAGAAACTTTCATGCACACCCAGACCAGTGAGTCCGCGGCAAGCAGCTGTGTTGACCAAAGTATCCTTCACCCTGGGCCCTGACCTCACCGGGTCACATGGGATTTCACTGCTGGATCCTGGACCTCAGCGGGGCCCCTGGTGAAGAGAGATGACAAGGAGAGTCCAGGAGTTTCCCATAGCCTGAGGCCACAAGGGCAGGAGGGGAGGGGTGACTGGTCTCTGGGGGAAGGATGGACAGGGTGGGATGGTAGCAGGAGTAGAGGCTCCTGGGGTTCAGTCCAGCAGGGACCTCTGTCACCCATGTCTGGCTCCACTCTCAGTGGACACATGGCCATCCAATCTCATCCCCCCATTCCAGGAAAGGCTTGTTCTCTCCAAGGGTTTGCAGTGACTTTGTCCCAAACATGCCCCTGTCGGTCCTCTCATGGGGCATGTCCTGCCCCCTTACACTGGGGGAAGGAGCCAGGAAAACTGCAGTGAACAAGCCCACCCCCATGTGGGTCTGAGCATTTCCATACCCCCAGGACCTGTGCTGCTAAGAACTGGAAGAAAGTCCGAAGGAGCCTGTCATGGACAGAGAGACAGACTGCAGGGAGCAAGGACATGGAAGAAAAAGTGGGACCAATAAAATCTATTCCTTCTGTGCTTAGATGGACACGAGCCAGGGAGGGGGCTGCCAGTACAGAGCCAAGGTCAGAGAGATATGGTCAGGGTGGGCTGGCAGGGACAGCCTTGAAGGCCAGGGTCCGTCTCTGCCCACACCTGCTCCCTCCCTCCCTCGCTCCCTCCCTCCCTGTTCTGAGGAAAGTGTCCTCTGCTTTCTCTGGACTTGCTGTTCACAATCTCTAAGTGAGAGTTTGCACTTGGGAATCTTCTTCCACTGTTTCTTTATTCTTTTTTTGGTTATAATTTACATATGCTAAAAAATTACAACTTTTAGAAACACTTCTAAGAGTATTTATAAATGCATATACAGAAGTAAGCATCCTGCTACCACAGCAGCCAGTAGCTCTGTTATTCCTATAGCTGCCCCAGGCGCCTTTGGGGGCGGCCCTTCCTCCAGCCCCGCCTCTGGGACTGCTGGCCTGCTGTCTGTCCCTACAGTTGGCTCCTGGTCAGAACATCATGAAATGCAGTGACACAGGGCACCCCTTGGTTCTGGCTTCTTTCACCCAGTGTGATGCACCTGAGATCTGTCTGTTTTCTTTCAGGTGCTAATTGTTCACTGCCTGCCCCTTACTGAGTATATTCCACTGCATGGATGCACCACAGTTTGTTCATCGTCCACTGGTTGTAAAATTAGGGTTGGATCGAGAGTCCACAGTTTGACAGTTTCACATAAAGCCTTTATAATACTTGTTACAGGTGGTTTGTGGGCATAAGTTTTCATTTCACTCAGGGAAACACCTGGGAATGGAATTGATGGCTCCTACGGCAGGTACAGGAGCGCCTGTCTAAGACTCTGGCAAACTATTATCCAGCGTGGGTGCCCGACGTTGCTTTCTGTGGTCCTCAGCCACTGAGGAGAGTTACACTTGCTGCCCACCCCCTGAGCTCTGGGCATATTAGGCTGTTACCAAAGTCACTGTCATGCACATCAAGTGGCATCGCATGTTTTTAATTTTCTTTAGTGACTTACACTGGTGAACATAATTTAAGGGTTTATTTGTCAACTTCATATCTTGTTGGTCAAGTGTTTGATCAAACCATTACCCAAAGTTCAAGCTCAGAGTTTCCCAGTATTACGTGTACTAATTTGTGAGTGTGTATGTGTGTGTGTGTGTGTGTGTGTTGAGTCCTGTGTGATATTATCATGTATGTAGGTTCAAATCTAGCAGAGAGGTCAAGAAATAACTCAGTTCCACTACCTCAAGGACCCTCGTGTTTTACCTTAATAACAATGCCGACTGCCTTTCTCCCGTGCCCCCTCTCTGCTCCTGACCCCTGCAACCACTACCTAGTTGTTCATTTCTAATTTTGTTCAGAAATTCTACAAAGACATAAGAACTAGACTCAGAGAATGAAGGCTTTTGGAATTGGCATCTTTCACTCCGCATAACCCCCTGCAGATTTCTCAAAACTGCCGTGTGCTCTAAGAGTCCCCTCCTTCTCAGGGCTGAGTCCTATTCCAATATTCAGGTACAGCGGCTGGGACCCAGCCTCCCTCTGCAGGACATCGGGTCGGTCTCCCTTGGGGGCTACTGTGTGGAAGTTACTCTGAACAGCCATGCACACGGCTCCGTGGGAACAGTAGCTCTCACTTCTTGAACTAAAGTCACAGGAGAGCAGTTGCTGGATCATAGGGACCCAACTGCAGTTTACAATTTGAAGATGCTGCCACTGTTCCCAAACAACTGGTCCAGTTCACATCCCACCAGCGTCGCAGGAGGGACCCGGTTGTCCATGGCCCTGCAGTGTCCGGGCTGTCACCACGTTTCACTTTACTCACGCTGATGGGTGTGCAGTTGTTCCGCACGCTGCTGCGCCAGCATTACTCTCACGTCAACTGATACCCATCTTTCCATGAGCTGTTTCCCGTCTCTGCGTCCTCTTCCATGAAATACTTGCTCTTAATTTTGCTCATTCTTTAAACAGACTCTGTCAGTTAATTCTTACCATTTAGTTTTGAGAATAATCTAAACACCAGCTCTGTGTTGGATATGTGGTTTGCAAAGTTTTCTATGTGTCTATTACTTATTTATTTTATCCTCATTTAAAATATTTCAAACCCAAAACATTCTAGTTTTGGTGAGATTTAACTTCTCAAACTTTCCTTTTACAAACTCTGCTTCCGGTGTCATGAAAGGATTCCTGAATCACCCCACATCCTGGTGATCTTCTTCTGTGGATTCCTCTAAAACAGGCACCATGACATAAACAACACAAATGTGCCTCAGAAGAAAAAAGATCAACTTCACTGTGTCCAGTGTTGGAATAATGGCCTCTCACAGCAGCATGGTGACCTCTGTCCCCACAGCACCTGCTATGAGCACTGCCCAGCCCATCCTGTGATGCCCGCAGCACGAGACAGGATGACTGTGTCACCCAGGCCCAGAGGGCAAGCCCAGGCCCAGACTGAGGTGTGCCTCTCTGTGCTGGGGGCAGGGGGCAGCACTTCCTCACTCAGCACCAGAGACACTTCTGGGACCTGGGCCCGGGCCTGGGACTGGGGCCTCTAGTGACATCCTCCATTGAGCCCAAATGCTCTCTGCTCAGCAGGGAGATGATCACCAGGGCCACAGGGCCAGGAAGTAGATTTGCATAAGGATGTCCCTTCTGAGGATAAGAGAGTTCTTGAGACCCCACCCCCAGCTGTGGGCTCAGAGGCAGAGCTCAGGGCGCCTCCACCATGGCCTGGAACCCACTCCTGCTCCCGCTCCTTTCTCTCTGCACAGGTCCTGCCCCCAGGGCTCAGCCCCCAGGGTACCCAGGGATCAGCTGGGCCCTCAACATCAGCTCAGCAATGGGATGCTGAAGGGTGCATGGTCCTAAGGAATGAGACCCTGGTCCTCACCATCAATCTTCTCTCCTCTCCTGCAGGTTATGTGGCCTCTTCTGCACTGACTCAGCCCTCCGCAGTGTCTGTGTCCTTGGGAGAGACGGCCAGGATCACCTGCCAAGGAGGCAACGTTGGAAGCTCTTATGCTAGCTGGTACCAGCAGAAGCCAGGGCAGGCCCCTGTGCTGGTCATCTACGAAGATAGTGAACGGCCCTCAGGGATCCCTGAGCGGTTCTCTGGCTCCAGCTCTGGGGGCACAGCCACCCTGACCATCAGCGGGGCCCAGGCCGAGGATGAGGCCGACTATTACTGTCAGTCAGCAGACAGCAGTGGTTATAATGCTCACAGTGACACAGGCAGATGGGGAAGTGGGACACAAACCCCCTCCATCTGTGTCACCCTCTCCTCCAGCCGCAGGAGGCCTGTAGACAAAGCAGTGACAGCTCTGGCCTGGTTCCCCCAGGTCTGAGTCTCCCAGGCTGCCCTCAACTTGCCCTCCAAGCAGCTCTGCACACGGTGGATCAGGGGTGAAACATTGCCTGACTGGACCAGTGTGTCCAGGGGTTGGCTGAACAGGATATGAATAGGGGACAGAGGTTCCACATGGAAGAACAAACCGAGAGACATATCTTACCAGGGTAATTACCTTGGAATTTCCTTAAGTGGTCACCGGATTCTCCAGCATTCGACCCCAGAATCTATCGGCTCATCTGAGCTGTTGAACAGCCAGTGCCTTTCATGTACACCTGGACCTCTGAGTCCACGTTGATTAGCTGGATTTAACAGTAACCCTGATCCTTGGCCCTGACTTGCCTGGGATCGGGTTTGATTTCAGGGCTGGATCCTGAATCTCAGCAGGGCCCCCAGTGATGGGGGCTGACAGAGAGACTCCACGAGCTGCTTGTGGTCTGGATGGCTCCACGGGGGCAGGAAGGGAAGGGTCACTGGTCTCCCGGGAAGGCTGGATTGGGGATGGGAGCAGGAGTAGAGAGGATCCTAGGGTTCAGTCCAGCAGGGACATCTGTCACCCGAGTCTGACTGGACTCTCAGGGGACACAGGACCAACCCATCCCTTCCCCCACTCCAGGAAAGGGTTGTTCTTTCCAAGGGTTTGCAGTGACTTTGTCCCAAACATGCCCCTGCAGGTCCTCTCATGGGGCATGTCCTGCCCCCTTACAATGGAGGGAAGGAGCCAGGAAAACTGCGTGGAATAAATCCACCACTATGATGGTCCCACCACCTACACATCCCCAGGACATGTGATGTTCAGACTGGAAGAAATTCTGCAGAAGTGTCTGATGGACAGACAAAGGGACAGAGTGCAGGGAATGGGACACTGATGGAAAAGTGGGACCAGTGAAGACTGTTCCATCTGTGCTTAGATAGTGACCAGCCAGGGAGGGGACAGCCTGTACAGAGGCTTGGCCACAGAGGATGGCTAGAGTGGGCTGGCGAGGACAGCCTCGAAGCCATGGTCCCTCTCTGCCCACACCTGCTCCCTCCCTCCCTGTTCTGGGGAGAGTGTCCTCTGCTTTCTCAAGACTTGTTCACAATGTCTAAGTGAGACTTTGCTCCTTGGAAACTTCTTCCACTTTTTCTTCTTTTCTAAGTTATAATTTACATACACTGAAAAATCACAACATTTAGAAACATTTTGTGAGTATTTATAAATGCATATAGAGATGTAAGTGTCCCGCCACCTCAGCAGACAGCAGCTCAGTCATTCCCATAGCTGCCCCAGGTACTTTTGGTGGCGGCCCTTCCTCCAGCCCCACCTCTGGGACTGCTGGTCTGATGTCTGTCCCTCCAGTTGGGTCTTCAGTGTGTGTGAGTGTGAGGGTTATCACCCTGACATAAAATCTTTTTCCTCCACTGTTACCTTTAAGGTTGAAGTAAAATTATGGCTGCGTGTCTCTCAGACCTAATTCTGGTAGGATTGGCCTATATCTCTTGCCCTGGTCCCGGGACCTCATTCTCTTCAGCACCCCTTTCCTGCCAAGGCACTGTCATCCTGAAACCTTTCTCAAGCACATAGGACTGTCCCTGGCCCTGAGCTGACTGGGGACACCAGGGTAGAGCATCTAGGAACTGCCCCAGGAGCTCTCGGCAGAGGCAGAACAGGGCAGCTTCTTAATGCCTCCACAAACACCAGGTGCGCTTGGCAAAGCAGGATTTTGAGTCAGACTCTGATGCTCACGTGTGACCAAGGTCTGACATGGAGCAGGGCAAAAGGGGGAAGTTTTCTCATTTGTTCACGGACTCCATCCACCCACCAAGCCCGTGGGTCACTGAGGGTGAGACTGATGGAAGGGGCCTCTGGGGGCCCAGGGAAACCCTGGGGCCCAATGCAGGTCAGCGGTAGGGGCAAATGTCTGGAATCACTGGGCTTACAGACAGCCCCTTTGTCTCCGCAAGACGTGGGGCTGTCCCAGGGGGAACCATAGCTTCTGTGCCTTAGGCAGTGGGAGGGAGGAGGGACCCCGCCCAGCCCACAAGGCGTGAGGATCCCGGGCCTGAGGCTGGAGTGGGCCGAGCACTACAGTGAGGAGAAAAATGGACTGGGTCAGGGGCTCCCCCGTACCCTCCATGATGTCTGCTACATCGCCCACACCCTGTTACTATTCAGTACCCGGCCCATTTCCAAGCCAGGGATCTGAGTGTGTTGTGAAGGCCAGGCCTCAGCTCAGGGCCTGGCAGCCTGGGGTTCTTCCAAAGCTGCTCCATGAATTTGGTCAGACCACGATCACCACCATCAATTTCAGGTCTTCCTCCCTCTCACCTCCATCAGTGTCCAGAGCTGTGGACGGTCTGGGATTTCATCCTGCCTGCAGGATAACAGCCAGTGTGTTTTGCTCCAGAGGGAGACACTGCCTTTACTTTCCAGTGTTGTTCTTTAACACAGACATCCTTGAGAAGATGGTCCAAACAGAGGCGACCTGTGCCTTTGCTTGTGAGACCCACAGACAGTGGTCCTCATCCCTGTGAGAGAAGTAAAGTCACGGCTGTTGGCCTCTGACTATGTCCCATGAAAGGGGCTGGACTGATTTCCACCAGGTGTAGCAGGAGAGTCAAACACACGGGCCAGATGACTCTTAAAGGGACCTCTCAAGAAAGTTACTTTGGGAGGCCCAGGGTAGGCAGGCATCTTTCAGAATTGCTGAAATGGAAAACCATAAGGGATGCACCAGTGGACTTCAGTGTACATATTAGAGCTCCTGGGGATTAAAAGCAACTGGAAAGCAAGAGGGCAGGTGCTGGCCATGACAAGCAGGAATGTGCAGCCTGCAGCCCTGAGTCCTTCCTACCCCAGCAGCGTGACAGCACTGGGACCCAGACAGAGGCAACAACCTCAAAGAATGCCCTGGAGATGTGGGAGAGCCTGGCCACTTGACAGTGTTGCATCGAGAATGTTCAGAATCTGCTTGAACATCAGTGTCCTCATCTTCTAACGGGAGAGAAAATTCAGCTCATCGGGCGGTTGGCTCCGCTGTCAGTGCTGGATAAGCAGCACCCTCTCATCACTGCATCACTGGATCCTGTATTGTATTCCTGGGCTTCAAAACAGACCCCAACTGAGCACACATGTGATCTCCTTATTCCTCGTGGCCTCCCTGTGGCAAAGGAATTGCCCCCATTTTACTGATAAGGAAACTGAGGCCCGGAGGTGACCTAGGTCTGGCTGCTTTCAACATCACTCCTTGAACAAGTGGTAGAGGATCCCTCCCCACAAACCTCTTCCTGGCTGAGAAGCTGAGTGAGGAGCTGACCGGGGGTGCTGGCCAGCCTTGGCCAACCCGGCCAAGGAAGGGCAGTCTCTACTGGCCAGAGTGGAGGCTGCAGGGATCCAGCCCGGGGGACTGGTCACAAGAGAAGCCCCAGCCCACTGAACTCAGGCCTCAGCAACTCCTGTACTGTTGGGCACTTGGTCACCCTGCACGGCCTGGCTGGGCCCCTCGGAGCTGCTCCACAGCTGGAGATGCCCTTGTGGAACAAAGACATCAGTGGGGCAGGTGTGCGGATCCCGGGGCCTGGACGGCAGGGCTGGGGGCGGGCTTTGGTGTGATAATTGAGCCCTGGATCCCCACCACAGCGGAGCAGTTAGCACATGCCACTCTGGGATAGGGCCCCCAAGAGTAAGGGCTGTGGGCCCTGGAGGGGGCCGGGTGCCAGTGCCAGGACAGAAAAAGCCCAGGCAGAGGAGGGGCCACGTGGCTGGGGCACACTGGGACAGCCACTGTTGTCAAGAGAAACCAGGGGCACTTGCTGGCCTCCCTCCAGCTGGGCTGGAGTTGCCTTTGACCCTGAGGGCCAAAGAGGACACGACAGCTCAACTTGTCCGTGAGGTTTCCAGGGGGCAGAGCCCTGGCCCCACGCGGCACTGGCCTGTAACACTGCTGGCCTGTTGTTCGCCCCTGGCCGGCTGCCCCCATCGGCAGCACCATGGTGAGCGGGTCCTTGGCACGGAGCTCATCCAGCCTGCAACGCCTGGGATAAAGGTAAGGGGCAGAGTGAGCTGTGGTGCAGGGGGAGAGGGGTTTCCTTTGAGGACATCCAGGGATGGATGACCAGAGGGGAGAGCAGTGAGAAAGGAAATCAGCAGGAGAGAAGGGGCCTGAGCAGACACTGGCTTTCTTTAAAGTGTTGATATTTTGTCAAGTGTGGATTTGTTTGCATTGATTTTTATTAGTTACCATTGATTTGAAAGATTATTTATTTCAATGACTGAGTTTTGGGGGCACCCCTTAAATTTGGCCCCCAAGCCCAGTGCCTCACTTGCCCCACCCCAGTCCTCTGAGCATGTGAGAAGCAGGGAGGCAGGGCCAGGACCTCCCCAGCAGGCACTGATTCTTTTAGGGGCAGCGGCCCCACAATACAGATCCTGCTTTCATCCCCATCGTTCAGACAGGAATAGAGGTCCAGAGAGGTGAGGCGATCTGCCCAACGTCACATAGCACGTGGGTGCAGACACAGGACTGTAAGATGCCAAGAGTTAACAGACACCACTGTGTCCTCTGTTTTAATAAAATGATCCAAGAGAGCGGCCAGTCTGCAAGGCATCCAGAGAAGGAAACCAAGGCTTGGCTCAGATTCCCCCACAGAGCTCAGCACCTCAGCACCTCAGCATGGCTCTTAAAAGTTTCCTGGGTCCAGGCCTGACCCAAGGGGGTCTCGTCCAGGCACAGGACCATCGGACGATGTTAGGAACAGTAACATGGGAGAGGGGTGCCTAAGCTGGTCTTGCAGACCCAGGGCTCTGACCTGTGATGGGAGTTCCAGGTGAAGGGAGCTGCATGGGCTGAGGAGGAGAGTGGAGTGCACAGGCCGGCAGGGAGCACCCAGTTTCGTGAGATTGGCAAAGACCTCGGGGGTCCTTTATGCTGGGGTCCAGGTGTCATGGAGGGATTTAAGTCGGGGACTCTCAGAATCACATCCGTGCTTTGGCAGCAGATCGGAGACTGGGGTGAGGCCAGATTAGAGGATGGAGGAGTGGCTGGTCCACGGTGACCAGGTACCAAGATCTCCGATGGAAGCAGCAAGTGGATTTAAAGTGGCGGTGCCAGAGGGCTGACGGGAGGAACAGGCACTGACCTGGACTGTCTATACAAGTCGAAAGCATACATCTTTTTTTGCAAAATGCAGCAAGTCATTTTTTAAAAATCATATTTACTTAAACTGTGTAATTTACAAAGACATAACCAGAGGCTTCCAGACCAGAAATTCGACATTATTAATGACGGGAGAAAAATGGAAATAACCCAAATATCCAGCAGGAAGGGTGGGACTAAACACACACGAACTCTCACAAAACCTCCAAAATCATGTTTCTGAAATTGGGTTTTTAAAGTATGTGTGCATTTTCAAAAGCCGATCAGAAAATATAGAAAAATTTCAGCAGCGTGTCTCTGGCTGGTTGGAATCTACGTAGTGTTAATTTTTGCTTTCTTTTTCTATAGTTATGAAAATGTTCACAAGAAAATATATTTCATTTTTATCTTCTGAAATAATTTTCAATACAAGAGTACTATGTGCTTTTAAACAAAGATTATGCACAAAAGTGTATAAAACAGCATTTGCTGTTACCATCTCCCTACATCCTACCCGTGTTGGGATTTTATTTTTCCAACATGGAGTCATAATCTGTACAGTAGCCTGCAGTTAGCTTTCAAACAATCTGTTGACATTTTCTCCATCAGTCCATAAGAATTTCATCATGGCTTTGTCAGACTTCGTAGTTTGGGTGAACCAGCATGTCTCTAGTCATTCCCCAAATAATGGACATTTAGGTTGTTTCCACTTAAAAATATTAATTAGAACAGATGCTACAGTGGAAACTGCCACACATGTGCATGTGCTGTGTACGTGTGTGAAATGCACTTAAGTGTCTCCATAGGAACGATGCCTAAAAGCGGGATTGCTGGGTCAGAGAGAACACGCTTTGAAATGTTCACAAGCGGCACCAGTGATCCTCCCAAAAGTCTGCTCCAGCTTCCACTCACTAGAAGGATTGACGGTGCCTGTTCCTCTCCATCCTTCCCAACAACGTGGCAGGGCTGATCCTTTTGTTATTTTGCACATCTGATGAGCAAAAATGAGGACAAATATATTTGTTGTTTATTTGTTTGATCATTCGTGAAACTTATTTTCGTTTCAAATTTTTATTGGTGATTTTATTTCTTCTGTGAATTTACTGGTCATAATTTTGCATTTTTTTTCATTCGATTGGATGTATTTTTTTTAAGTTTGATAGAAACCCTGTATCTGTTTGGGATATAACCCCTCTTTAAGAACGTGTGGCATAAATATTATTCCCTGGTCTGTTTTATGCCTTTCTTGGTAAAGTTTTCACCATAAAGCCTTTTGAATTTTCACATGTCAGGTTGGCTGTTTCTGTGATCGGTGGCAAACAAAGGAAAGGCATCTTTCTTTTGATTTTCTTTTCCATTTTATTCTGACACTTTCATTGCTCTGCTGTGTCTTCTATCTCTGCCTGGAGTTCACTTTTGCATAGGCAGGAATATAAACTTATATATTTTCCAAATGAAGAGACAATCTCGTGGATTTGTTGAATATAAACACAATTTTTATCAAACCCTAAATCATTGACATATCACATCCTCTCTGTGGTTCTGTTGATCTAATGATCAGTTCCCATGTCCGTTCTACCCCATTTTAATGATTTTTGCTTGACAGTGTATTTCGGTACCTGGCAGAGAACGACCCTGTCATTATTACTGATTGAAAATATTTGCATCTGTTGTCTGTCATTATTGTCACTGTTCGACTTTGGAATCAGTTTAGTAATTTTTAAAAATTATCCCTTTGGTGCTGTGTTAGTAATTTCATAGAATAGACGGGCCCTTTGTGGAGAATTGATGTCTTTCTCTATTGTGTGCCTTAGTCAAGGTGCATTAGGTTTTATCCATGTGAATGTTGCACATTTTGTGTTAAGTTTTTTCCTAGGGGTTTTAAGAGAATTTCTATTGAAGTTGTAAATGTTTCACCAGTTTCCTATCCTGGATAGTTATGTCCTGTGTCAGACGAAACCTGACTTTCTGTTATCATCCTTGTATGGTCATTTTTCTTAACACTCATATTATTTCCAATTCTACTCCTCCTGAGTGTCTTGGGATAATTTTACTTAAGTACACTAACCCATTATCTTCAAAGAGCAACTTTATCTCATTATTCCTAACACTCCTACCCCCTCATCTCATTCCGTTGGCTCAAATCTGTGGAATATCTTGACTAGTGGAAAGTAATTATGGGAACCCAGGAATTTAAAGCAGTTTTACCTCTAAGTGGGAACTTTTCTAAAAGTTTTGCGAGACATCCTTTATCACATTGAAGATGTTTCTTTAGATGATCAACTTAATACAATGCTGGCTGTTTCTTTTCTTTAAATCAGAAACATTGTTTCAAATGCTCCAACAAAAAGACGCAGAGTGGCAGACTGGTTAATAAAGCAAGAACCTTCTATATGCTGCATACAAGAGACCCAGTTAAGTGAGAAGGACACATATAGATTGAGAGTGAAAGGATGGAAAAGGATATTCCAAGCAAATGGTAAAGCCAAGAAAGCAGGTATAGCAGTACTCATTTTGGACAAAATAGGCATTAACATAATGCCCATAAAGAAAAAAGAAAGAATGGCATCTTATAATGATTAAAAGAGTAATAAAAGATGAGAATATTACACTCATTAATATATATGCACTCACGATTGGAGCACCTAAGTAATTAAAACAATTACTAAGAGAGATAAACGGGCAAACTGATGAGACTAATATCATTGTGAGAGATTTTAACACCATATTAACATGACTAGACAGATCTTCCAGAGAAGGTAAATAAGACAACAAAGGAATTTAATGATACAATAGAAAAATTAGAGTTGGTAGATATTTTAAGAGCATTACACACCCCCAAAAATAAGATATACATTCTTTTCAAGTGCACAAGGAACGTTTTCTAGGATTGATCATGTACTTGGGCACAAAAGAAGCCACAACAATTTTAAGATGATAGAAATTATCTCGAGTATCTTTACTGATGACAATGCCATGAAACTAGAAATCAATTACAGAGAAACAAAGGAGAAAAAAGGAAAGTATGGAGATTAGAAAACATGCTATTAAAAAACCAATGGGTCAATGATGAAATAAAAGCTGAAATTAAAAAATACCTTGAGAGAAATGAAAAGTTAAAACACAACCACACATAATTAATGGGATGCAGCAAAGGCAGTACTAAGAGGAAAGTTAACAGTGATACAGACCTTCCTCAAGAAACAACAATGTCAAATAAAAAATCTAACCCACCAGCTAAAAGAATTAGAAACAGAAGAGCAGAAAAATCCAAAAGGCAGCAGAAAGAAGGAAATAATAGAGATCAGGGAGGAAATAAATTAGATAGAGATTAAGAAAACAATAGCAAAATCAACCAAAGCAAAACCTGGTATTTTGAAAAAGTAAATAAAGTCAACAAACCTCTGGACAAATTCACAAAGAAGAAAAAACAGAGACCACAAATAAGAAAATAAGAAAAGAAAATGGGGAAATTACAACAAATAACAGAAATACAGAATAGCATACAAGAATATTATGAAAAACTATATGGAACCAAAATGGATAACTGAGAAGAAACATACAGTTCACCAAGACTGAATCAAGATGAAACTGACCACTTGAACAATCGATCACTTGAAGTGAAATCGAATTAGCAATACAAATATCCGTACAAATAAAAGTCCATGACTGGTCGGCTATGCAGGGGAGTTCTACCAAACATACAAAGAAGAACTCATACCAGTCCTTCTCAAACTCTTCCAGAAGACTGAAAAGGCGGGAATACTCCCAAACTCATTCTATGAAGCCACCATCACCCTGATACCAAAAACAGGCAAAGAAACAACCAAAAAAGAGAATTACAAACCAATATCACTGATGATAAATCCTTACCAAAATGTTAGCAAATAGTATCTAAAAGCACATAAAAAAGATTACACATCATGATTAAGAGGGGTTCATCCCAGGGACACAAGGGTGGTTCAACATACGCAAGTCAATCAATGGAATCCATCCAATCATCAAGAGAAAGGACAAAAACCACATGACCATCACAATAGATGCAGAAAAAGCATTTGATAAAATTCAACACCCATTTATGATAAATACTCTCACCAAAGTGAGTATAGAGGGAACATATCTCAACATAGTAAAAGCTATATATGACAAGCCTACAGCCAGCATAGTACTCAATGGTGAAAACCTAAAAATCTTCACACTAAAATCTGGGACAAGACAAGGCTGCCCACTATCACCACTCCTATTCAACATAGTCTTGGAAGTCCTAGCCACAGCAATCAGGCAAGAGAGAGGAATAAAAGGGATCCAAATTGGAAAAGAACAGGTAAAAGTGTTACTATATGCTGATGACATGATACTATATATAGAAAACCTTACGAGGTCCACAAAAAAAAATACTAAAGCTGATTGAAGAATTCAGGAAGGTAACAGATTATAAGATTAACATTCAAAAATCAGTTGCATTTCTGTACACTAACAATGAATCAACAGCAAAAAGAAAATAAAGAAACAATCCCCTTTAAAATAGCACCCAAACTAATAAAATACCTAGGAATAAATCTAACCAAGGAGGTGAAAGTATTATGCACAGAAAACTATAAACCATTGACGAAGGAAATTGAAGAAGACTTAAAGAAATGGAAAGATATCCCATGCTCCTGGATTGGAAGAACCAATATTGTTAAAATGGTCACACTGACCAAGGCAATCTACAGATTTAATGCAATCCCTATCAAATTACCCAGGACATACTTCACAGAACAAGAACAAATCATAATAAAATTTATATGGAACCACAAAAGACGGAGAATTACCAAAGCATGACTGAAAAAAACAAAGAGGTGGGAGGCATGACACTCCCAGACTTCAGACAATACTATAGAGCTACAGTAATTAAAACAGCATGGTACTGATACAAAAATAGACATTTGGACCAATGGAACAGAATACACAGCCCAGAAATGAACCCACAAACTTTTGGTCAACTAAACTTTGACAAAGGAGGCAAGAATATACAAAGGAATAAAGACAGTCTCCTCAGCAAATGGTGTTGGCAAAACTGGACAGCAGCATATAAAGCAATGAAGCTAGAACACTCCCTTACACCATACACAAAAATAAACTCAAAATGGATCAAAGACTTAAACATAAGACAAGATACAATAAACTACCTAGAAGAAAATATAGGCAAAATATTATCTCACAAACATCTCAAAAATGTTCTCCTCGGGCACTCTAGCCAAGCAATAGAAATAAAAGCAAGAACAAAGAAATGGGACCTAATTAAACTTACAAGCTTCTGCACAGAAAAGGAAACCATAAGTAAAACAAAATGACAACCTACAAATTGGGAGAATATTCTTGCAAATGAAACCGACAAAGGCTTGATCTCCAGAATATATAAGTAGCACATATGACTTAATAAGAAAAAAACAAACAACCCAATCCAAAAATGGGCAGAAGATCTAAACAAGCCATTCTCCAAGGAAGGAATACAAATGATCAATAGGTTCATGAATAAAATGCTTAATATCACTAATTATCAGGGAAATGCAAATTAAAACTACAATGAGTTATCACCTCACACACTGAGAATGGCCATCATTCCAAAGTCTACAAGTGACAAATGCTGGAGAGGCTGTGGAGAAAAGGGAACCCTCCTACACTGCTGGTGGGAATGCAGTTTGGTGTAGCCACTGTGGAAAACAGTATGGAGATTCTTCAAAAGACTAGGAGTACACTTACCATCTGACCCAGGAATACCACTCCTGGGCATATATCCAGAAGCACCCAACTTCAAAAAAGCACTCACACCCCAATGTTCATAGCAGCACTATGTACAATAGCCAAGACATGGAAACAGCCTAAATGTCCATCAACACATGACTGGATAAAGAAGAGGTGGTATGAGTATGCAGTGGAGTAGTATTCAGCCATAAAATATGACAACATATTGCCATTTGCAGCAACATGGATGCTCCTGGAGAATGTCATTCCAAGTGAAGTAAGCCAGAAAGAGAAAGAAAAATACAATATGACACCTCTCTTATATGGAATCTACAAAAAAAAAAAAGAACATAAATACAAAACAGAAACAGACTCATAGACATAGAATACAAACTTGTGGTTGCTGGGTGTTGGGGGTGTGAAGGGTAAGACTGGGAGTTCAAAATTTATAGATACTGACAGGAATGTGTAGAATAGATAAACAAGACTATACTGTATAGCACAGGGAAATATATACAAGATCTTGTGGTAGCTCACAGCAAAAAAAAAAAAAATGTGACAATGAATATATGTATGTTCATGTAGAACTAAAAAATTGTTCTCTACACTGAAATTTGACACAACATTGTAAAATGACTATAACTCAATAAAAAATGTTTTAAAAAACACAAAGCAAACAATAAAAGAAAAAAGAAAGAAACAAGGGTTGAATTTACACTGCTATTCTAGTAATTTTATGTCCAAAAGCTTACGTGCCTACCTTAAATACAGCCATGACCAAATCATCCTGCTGCTGAGATGAAAATTGCTGTTCCCAGGTAACCTGCCAGCTTAGAAAACTATGTTGGGAGAGAAAACCAGATTTGGCAAAGCCTGAGATTCTTCTCGTCATAAACCCTTAGAGCATGACTGGGGTGTTTTCTTTCCTTTCTCTGTGTATTTTAGTGACATTTTTGTGTTACAGTTGGATAGCTCAGACAGAGGGTGATTCAGTGAGGGCAAAACATTTAGCGATAACACCAGGCTTCTGGCCTGGGGAGACACCTACTGATGTGAGGATAAGGAGAGAGAGTTAACTTCTCAGGGAAATTGAGGAGTCCAGATGGGGAATGTTAAGTCTGTGGTGTCTGTAGGGCATTCATGCAGAGATGTGTTCAGAAGGCAAAATGAGTGTAAAAGTAGAGCTAAAAAGAGGTGTCAGGACTGGAAATAGGGATTCAAGACCCCTGGGCAGTTGTCAGAGAGCACAGTGTGGATCAGAGGAGGAGACAATTGGAGAGCACAGTGAACTGGGAAGGGACCTCAGACTTGACTGGGTTGGGGATTTTGGTGGCCTTGACCTGAGAAGTGTCAGGGAGAGATGTGGGTGTGAGGGAGGGGGCTCTTCACACTCTGTCCCAGAGCGTGAAATGGTGCCTGGCAGATCGATGCGTGGGAGCCATGGTTGGACAGATGGACAGAGGATGGGTAGATGATGGATGGATAGATGGATGATGGATGGGTGGATGCTGAACGGATTATGGAGGGATCATGAATAATGGATAGATGGATGGATGAGGGATGATGGATAATCAATGGATGGATGTAGGGAAGATGGATGGATGATGGATGGATGGATGCTGAATGGATGATGGAGGAATGATGGATAATGGATGGATCATGGATGATAATGGATGGAAAGTCGGAAACACAGTGATATGAGAGATCAAAGGAGGCTTCACGAAAGAGGTGGAACTGAACTGTGTCTCAGCAGCTTGAGACAATGGAGCAGGGCATCCCCATGTGGGAGCACCAGTAGTCAGGAATGACTTGGTGTCCACAGGCCCAGGAAGGAAGCCACCTGGCTGGACTGTGAGAAAGTGTTATTCAGGAACACTCAGAGGCGCTAAAATGAGGCCAGGAGTGTTCGGGCAGGTCCGAGCCAGGTCAGGACTCCCTCTGCCACACCACATGGCCACCTGGCGGCAAGTGGTCCTCACATTTCTGACCCCCATGCCCTGGCACCTCCAGAGGGGACAGGTTCTCAGAGCCGCCACCCCATTTCCAGCGCAAAGTGGCCAGCTGACAAGCTCCATTGATAAAGCAAAACATTCATTGGACCTTTATGATTGAGGTGGGAAGCCCCATAAAAAAGACTAGCAGGACCCCCAGGTGGGGCAACTACTCTCCTGCCAGCACCATCAAATTCCCTGGCCCAGCTTGATTATCTCACTTTTGCCTCTGAAATGGCTTATTTCCAGGAAAGTATAACTTACACCTAAAATTTTATTGGTTCCCTGAGCTAACTCCTGATTGGTCCATTTCTAGTAGTTCATTTGCATTTAGCTCCCTCCTGATTGGTTATTTCTCTCACTCCTGATTGGTCCATTTCCCTCACTCATGATTGGTCCATTTCTACAATGTTTCTTACTAATTAGTCACCTTTGTTATACCTTATTTGCATAGGATGTTACAAAATGTTGCCAAGTCTAGAGTGATAGCCTATAAAAGCGTATGTAAACCTGCACATAGGGTCCAGAGCTCACAGTGTTAACTCCCCTGGGCCAGCTGGTGTGATAAACCTGAGTTCTCCAACTCTCCGAAGGCTGCTTGCTCTCTCGCCTGGATCCAGGTTGCCATCACAACTGAAATGAGCTGAAATGACTCGTACTTTAAACACATGAAAGTGGTTTTGTGTGAATGAACTTTATGGGGAAAATGCAAAGGAAGCTGGCAGAGCCCTTGGGTCCCATGGTTCTTGTCTGAGCACATGATGCAGAGTGGAGAGTGACTGGGGCCTTCAGTATAGAGTTTTCAGACTGGCTGTCTGATTGGAAGTGGGGCATGAAGGAAGGGAAAGAGATGGTGACGACTGCTGGAGGTTTGACTTTTCTCGTGCATTTGTGTGGGATATTTTACCTTTTTTTAAAAAAATAGTTGTGTTTGTGAAGAGAATCATCAGCTTTAATTTGACCTCAGAGAAGTAGTTAAGAATAGTTTTTTTGTGTATTTTCAATTTCTCTGCTTTGTTTTCATTGGCTATTAACAATAGTTTGTGCAAGTGGTCCTTTTGCCACTCCACCGGTGACATTTGTTGTTCCTGATTTCAGTTTCATGTGTGTGCACATGTATCTAGAAGAGTTTTACACGAGAAAGTGGACTACTGAGGTGGGAGCCCTGCGTTTGCTCCCGGTGCTACCTGAACGTGGGACAGGGGACAGGGTGGCTCCTCGTGAATATTAGAGGTTTGCTTCTTGGAAGAAGTTCCTGCACACGTGGAAGTTTCCTGGGGCTCCTCCATGGCTTTCCCGTGACAGGACTGTGCTGATCCATGTCCCCTTCCTGATGAATTTCTGAGCTTTTACTGCTTAATTGTTTTCTCAAATAACAGACATGATTATCTAAACAAATGTATAAAATAAGAAGCATAAAAATGATGGAAACTTACCCAAGCAATAGTGATGAATCAAAATGATCAATTCCCACAGAGTTCTTCCTTTCTCCCTAATCCCAGATGCCAAAAGTTTCCCACCGTTAACCACGGAGTCACTTCTCCTGTGCTCCCAAAATTCACTTGGTATAAATAGCTGCCTCACAGGCATAACCTGGTGCCAGGGCTGCAGCGGGATGGGCTAGGTAGTCCTGGGGTGAGCATCTGGGACACCTGGTGTGGCAGGTGACCCACCCCATCCCAGAGGGAGTTCATGGAGAAAGAGAAGTGAGCTTAGAGGGGAATCAAGTGATTCAGGGGTCCTGGTACTGAGTAGGAGGGCAAAGGGAGACGAGGGGAGGGTGGCACCAGAGGGATATCCATCCCAGACTCAGCTGCATCCCTGGTGCACGATTGGCACCACTTGAGGCCAGCAGGGGGCAGCAACAGCCTGGACTTGGGGACAGTATTTGCTGCTTGTATGAAGTTACAAGAGCTGCCTCCCACGGAACCCCTCCTATGCCCCACAGCATTGGTGCCCCAACAATTCATCTTCAGAAGTCCTAATAAATGGCCCAGGGCTCAGGCTCAGGCTACACTGGCAAAACACCCCAGAAGCAGAGGATGGAGGGATGTGAGAACTCTCCCAACAGTGGGTAAGAAGGAATTGAGGTGATGCTAGTCCCCAGTTCTGCCTTTAATTCCTGGGAAATAGGGCAATGGGATCTTGTACCCACCTGGGACTCTGTCCTCTCCTTTCCCCATTAGCACCGATGGGACGTCTGGGATTCCTCACACAGGAACCACAATGTCCCTCACCAGGAAAGGTGGGAAATCCCTGGGCTGCATCAATTTCACACACGCTGTCATGGACTCAGTCTGTCCTGACTCCACATGTGATGAAAGAGTTAATTGACTAGAAAGGTCTGCTGTCCACGGATAGAGAAGTGTCCAGAATCAAGTCCAGGTCAGGGGGTGGGGCAAGCAGTGGCAGGAACAGATTTGCTTGGAGGCCACGCCCACCTCTGCAGCAGGGGGAGGGAATAAGAGAGGTCTGGGGGCCAGGCCCAGGGTTGGGGGCTCAGAAGGCAATGCTCTGGGGCATGTCCACCATGGCCTGGGCTCTGCTCCTTGTCACCCTCCTCACTCAGGGCACAGGTGAGGCTCCAGGGAAGGGACATGGGGACATCTGGCTGATTCGTTTTGTCTCTATCCTCAGGGTGATCTGGGGCCCACGCATGAGCTGACCAGAATGTGTTTTTGCTCTTTTCAGGGTCGTGGGCCCAGTCTGCCCTGACTCAGCCTCCGTCTGTGTCTGGGACTTTGGGAAAGATGGTCACCATCTCCTGCGTTGGAACCAGCAGTGACACTGGGGGCTATAACTACATCTTGTGGTATCAACAGCTCCCAGGAACGGCCCCCAAACTCCTGATATATGAGGTCAATAAACGGGCCTCAGGGATCCCTGATCGCTTCTCTGGCTCCAGGTCTGGCAACACGGCCTCCCTGACCATCTCTGGGCTCCAGTCTGAGGAGGAGGCTGATTATTTCTGTGCCTCATATACAACTAGTAGCACTGCGCACAGTGGTCCATGGTCATGGGGAAGTGAGACCACAGCCTGCCCTGAGCCCTCAGACTCCCCATGGCTCTTCCTCTGCTGGTTGGCCATCTGCTTCTGTTGTTGAAGCATCAGAGCTGAAAGGAGACCTGCGACCCAGCAGAGGAAGGAGGACAAAGAAGAGGGCATGGTTTTCCTGTTTATTTTCCCTTCTCTTTGTCCTTCATCTGAGCAGGCTGAGCCGGGGGTCGGGGACAGACCCTGGGTCTCTCACAGTTGCCCTCTCCTCGCCTGGTAGCCCTGTCCGGGAACCGCCCTGCAGGGGGAAAGTCTCCCCAAGACGATGGGCTCCTTGCAAGGTGGCTCCGAATAGAGGCTGCCCTGGCGGGTGTCTCCCTCATTCGTCTTAACATCAGGACGCACATCCCCGTGAGGAGCCAGCGCCGGTTCTAGGTGGAATCCCTGCTAATCTAACAATGGTGAGAATTCAATTTTAAAGTGGGCACATGGGTACTGGGTCCAATATTTACATTTTCTTGAAACTGGGAGACAGTTTTCAAATGGAACCTTTCATAAAATTGAAGTTATGTGAATTCCTTAAACCAATGAGATGAAAAACAAAGTGCACTAGGAATCTATTTGCTGCATAACAGGTCCCCCCACACCTACAAGGTAAGAGAAAAACAGTTGGCATCCGGTGTTTTCTGGCTTCTACAACCTGGAGCAGCTCTTTTCTGTGCTTGTGTCTCCTGGTTCTCATGAAGGTGCAGCCCTGTGTCAGCCGGGCTGTTTCATTGAAGGCTCCTCTATGTTTGGAAGCACTCCCGCCCAGTCAGGCTCACCCCTTGCCTGCCATGTGCCCGCTTTTCCTCACCACATCATCCTCCTGATAAATCTGATTTTTAAACCTTGCCAATTAGGCCCCATATTTTCCACATTCCATACTAGTGTCCACGTGAATAGTCATTTTTCTTCATCCCAGCATTTTCTGTTGGACCAGTATCACAGGTCTTACTATCTATCGGGTCATAGCTCTGGTGTATTGCTGAGAATCGTCACCAGGTACATTTCTAGATTTTACATTCATTGCAGTAATAGCTGCTTCTAGGTTTGTGGTCCAGGAATCAGTGTTTTTACTCTCCCGGAATAGGCTCTGTTACTTCCTGCCCTCCCCCATGGCTGTGGGAGAGCGGGGCGTTCTGTCCCTCTGTCTGCTCCCCTGTTCTCTCTTTTCCTATGGGACATCCATCTGCATTTATAACTCACCTTACATTTTTGTTAGAAAGCCTTTTTTTTAAATTGACAATGACCTCAATATGTCTGTACACATGTTGAGAAGTCATAGCCTTCAAATTATACTGAGATGTGACATCAAATATCCCTCTGAATGTCCTCACTCCGGGCTTGCAGTTTAAACAACAGTCTGGCTCTTTATGGACAGATGTGTACGTTTGTTCATGAGCATCTGAGCAGTGGTCAGTCTTGTGTCCTCCCACGAGCCCTGCCCTCTCCTGTCCCCCTGCCAGGTCCCTAACATTTAATACACACTAGCTTAAGAGACTCTCATTTTGCCTCTGTAGCATGATCAGAAAATTTTGGACAAGTTTTGATTCAATCTTTGAAACACATTTGGAAATACACATCGTAACAAATATCTGGCTTCCAGGATAAATTATATCTTGATTCTCTGCATTTCAATGAAAAGAAAAACTCTGAACACAAGGAAACAGATTCAGGTGAAAACCATCCATTCCCTTGTGTCCCCATCAAATGTGATGGCCCAACTTTATTTGGACTGCACGTGGGGACAGAGCTCAGCAGTGAAGGTGGATGTTGGGGTGTCTGCATAACCTGGCAGTGGGAACTGTTGGGGTGTGCACGGAGGGAATTATCCCTCACAGTCCACAGCAAATTTGGGTTCTGCACAGGGGAGGTCCAGGGGTCCTCTCTAGGTTTCTTCTTCTGAAGCAGAGATGAAGTATCCCTGATGACATTAACTTCCAAAAAAAAAAAAACTCACAAATCTCATTTTTCTGCTGGATTATATGCATACTGTTCGCTGTCTGTCTTTATATTTGTAACACACAAGTACAATTCATTAAAAAAAATCCAATGAAGAATCACAGTCATCATCTATCAAAATTCATCAAATTGGACACCTGAAATGTATGTAGTTGACCTTACAGGAATCACACCTCAATAAATGTGTTAATAATAAAAAAAAAAAAACAAGAATCACAGTAAAACATGTTAAATGAAGCACGTTCGTGTGGGTGGTTTGTATTACTTATGATCCCACTGAAAACTTTTTAAAGGAGAAAATACAGAAGAAAGCAATGGACATTAGTTTGTGTTTTGGAGAAACAGCAGCTGGACTATGTGTGTATTTTCTCCAGAACAAGGACAGTCCGTGTGCTGCCTGGCAGAGGAGTCCCTCCTAATACTGGGGACCCCACAAGAGAGGCACTTGGTGTCCTGAGGTGAATAGCGGGGGCTCAGGGAGCACATGAGGTCAACGTGCTTGTTGCTCCAGCAGCTTCCGGGAGGGCACCTGGGGCTGCATCTGGGCTTCCCCCTTTGGATCCAGGAACCACAGAGAGAACCCAGAGTGGTGTGGACAGGAGCCCACACTGAAAGTCAGGGGGGCAGAAGTTGGAATGTGGACAGGAGATTGTTCTGGAGGTGCTATGTTGACAGTGGGGAGCAGCAGAGAGTTTTCAGTGCTCAAGACTGAGTAAACCCTTGGGGTGACCTGGGAGTGGTGACTTCAGTGCAAACCACGATGCCCTGATCCTATTTATCCTTGGGCACAGAGGGGAGAGAAGGGGGGAAGCCTTAGACCCTGCCTGTTTACTCAGGTCATCCTGTGTCCAGGGTCCCCAAGACCTCAGGCCACAGTTTTTGTCACTAAGAAGACTTCTAAGATCCTAGAGACTCAACCTTGTCGCTGTGATTTCCTTCAGGAGACAAAGCAGAGCCAGCAAAGGGCAGCAGAGGATGAGGTGAAGTCCAAGAAAACCAGGAGAAGCTTCCAGGAGACCTGTCCCAGGGGAGCCACAAGGAAGGGCTTCTTCCCCAGCATCAAATCGTGACAATGTCCGAGAAGAATTGTGTCCCAGGGAGGCTCCTCAGGCCCTCAAGGTTCTTACCCTCCCAGGGGGCTAGTGTTCTAGGCATCCTCTGCCTGGCAACCACTGAAATTCTGGCCTTTCGGGGGAAGTCAGTGGATGAGTCTAAACCATAAGTTTACATAAACCTGTAGGTTCTGCAGGCCATTCTTATGGGAAAAGAGTCAGAATCTTCCTGAAATCAAATTCCCAGACAAAAACCAAGGGCCTGTCTTGCAAGCAGGTCTTTCCAAGGATTTTATTCTCAACCTATGGGCAGCTCTTCCCTGTACAAATCCTGTGTGTGTGCCTGCCCCTGAGATGAGGATCTAGATACAAGGAAAACCCAACTTTCACCATCAAGTCAGGTTTGGTTCTATCTCAGGCTGTGCTCTCTCTCTGTAAATGCACACACAGAAGACACACGCACACACAGCAGCACAAGCGCAAACACAGACACACGAGCCATCAGTCCTGGGCCCCCTCCATGAACCGGGGAAGGAAGCAGGGATCTGCTCTGTGGGTACCAGGTTCTCCTTTTGCCATCTCATGCGATCTGTGTGACAAGAAGCAGTAGCATGAGTGGAGCTGGGAGGGGAGGAAGGAGAAGTGGGGGATCAGACCTGGGGTGTCAATCCCCCTAAGCTGCCTCCTTGGACACCGTTGGCCCCATCTGCGGCCACCAGGGGGCAGCGAGGACCTGAGTGTAGGGAAGGCTCTCCAGTGGCTTGCCTGCCCTGGGTCAAGTCCCACAGCTGCTGCCTTCTGAGCCCCCTCAGGGAGAGTCTGGGGTGCAAGATCCCCATCGCTTCTGCTTCATGAGCCCTTCAATAGAAACACCAATAAGTGTCCACGAGCCTCTACTCAGAGCACCACAGAATCAGGGACCAGAGGGTCAAGGAGACCATCCTGCTGAGGAGGTAGGATGGGCGAAGGGTGGACACCCCAGCTCTCCATTGATGTGAGGATGAGAAGAGATTGAATCTCTAACTAACTCCAGTACTTCTGGACCCTGTCCCCAGTTTTGACACACAAAATAGAAAATAAATTTTGTGATTATTAGCAAATGATATCTTGATTTTGGCACAGGATGATAGGGACATCCAATGATGGCTCAATTTCCATGGCTCTGTAATGGTTAGTGAGTACTGAGTAAGAAAAACATAAGAGTATTAATTCTCCTAGATTGGCTCTGTGTCCGGGGATAGAGAAGTGTCTAGAATCAAGTCCAGGTTGGAGGGGTGGGGGAAGCAGGGGCAGGAACAGATTTGCATGGAGGCCCCGCCCTCTTCTGCAGCAGGGGGAGGGGATAAGAGAGGTCTGGGGGAACAGGCCCAGGGTTAGGGGCTCAGAACGCAGCGCTCTGGAGTGTCTCCACCATGGCCTGGGCTCTGCTCCTTGTCACCCTCCTCACTCAGGGCACAGGTGAGGCTCCAGGGAAGGGACACGGGGACTTCTGGCTGACCCTTTGTGTCTCTGTCCTCAGGGTGACCTGGGGCTCAGCCCTAAACTGACCAGTGTGTTTTTGCTCCTTTCAGGGTCCTGGGCCCAGTCTGCCCTGACTCAGCCTCCCTCCGTGTCCGGAACTCTGGGAAAGACGGTCACCATCTCCTGTGCAGGAACCAGCAGTGATGTTGGATACAGAAACTATGTCTCCTGGTACCAACAGCTCCCAGGCACGGCCCCCAAACTCCTGATCTATGCAGTCAGCTATCGAGCCTCAGGGATCGCTGATCGATTCTCTGGTTCCAAGTCTGGCAACACGGCCTCCCTGACCATCTCTGGGCTCCAGTCTGCAGACGAGGCTGATTATTACTGCGCCTCATATAGAAGCAGCAACAATGCGCACAGTGGTCCACGGTCATGGGGAAGTGAGAACAAAACCTGCCCTGAGCTCACTCAGCTCTTCTATCCTGAATTCAGAGTTTCATTTGTTTTTCATGTTTGTGTTTTGGAAATAATTACACATTTAAACCAAACTGGAGAGGTTTCATGAAGAACTCCTGCAGAACCTTTCCCAGATGCACTAGTTTTAATGCTTTGCCACAGGTGCTTTTCGGATATCCCCTCTCCTCTCTGTCTCTGCATTTGTGTGTCTAGATGCACATCCATTAGCACGCGTGTTCAGCACACACACAGGCACACAGAATGTTAATTTTCAAAATCACTGGAAAAACTTCTACCTTCCAGCATCCAAGCCTTCATATTTCTTCATAAATACACTAAAGAATCCATAACATACATCATTTTGGGGTAAATAAACCAGTGGGTTTTCATACATTCACACCCTTGAATATCTATGAAGACTCTACCTTCCAGAGTATTTTTCATCCTCGTAAAGCAAAGACTTCATCCATCACCCATCAGTCCCCTTCCCCTGGTCCCTCCACCCTCCAAACCATTCACGTGCTACCAACCTATTCTAGATTTTTCACGTAACAGCAGCCATATCCCACATGGCCCTTTGTGTCTGGCTCCTGTCCCCTTTTTCCAGTACTCTGTGATGGAGCTGTGGGTCTTGGGTAATCCCATCTTGATAGTTTTGTTTAACCCCACTCTCTGCCCAGCTGAGTCCAGGTGGTTAATTACACCCAGCTTTGTGGGAACACCGTTGTTTCTACATCAGTTCCATTTACAAAAACGTTGACCTTCTTTTTGGGTGTGTCCTTCAAGTGAGCTGCACAGAGGCCTGTCTGGGACCTGGGTGGTTTTCTATACTTTAGGTCCCCCCCCCTTAAGTCTCTCCTGTGCTACTTGCTGTCAGAATCCATGCAAGTGTGGCTCACAGGGCAGCTCAGGCATCATGAACTATTTGCATATTAAGTTTCCTAGCGAATCTCCCCTCACCATCTCCTCAGTCTTCCCTGGACCCTGAGTTTACTCCTCTGTCCACTGGATCAGAAACTGTGACACTAGTTCCCCTAAACTGTTGTCCCCTTCCTGTGACAGGACCTGTGTCCATGTCAAGGAGCAGGAGGACAGAGAGGACAGATGCAAAGGGGATGCTCATCCCCTGGGTGGGAAGACAGCTCCTAAATCATAGGGAATGGTCCTTCTGCCTCCACCATCAGTAATGCCCAGCCGGGATGCTGGGCCGGGGGACAGAGAGCAGGGCACATGGCCAGGGAACTGTGAGTTTTCCCGCAGCGGCTCTGGCACTGGCGCTCTCCTTCTTTCCTTCCCCCAGATCAAAGGAAGCTGTCATGCAGCTCTTCTGTCTCAGGCAGGAGCCCTTCCAGCCTCAGGCTGCCTGAATCCAGGGAACAATAGAACCTCACCCACTCTGAGTTCAATGACCTTCCAGTCCCAGTGACTACCCCAGTCTGCTCTGATGATTCCTTTTCTTGGTACCCAAGTAGCTCCTCCATGACTTCTGCCTGGGTTTTATAGGTGCATTTGGTGGGAGAAAAAAATGTGTATTTACTACATGTTATGTGAAATCAGGATGCAATGGTACAGTTTTAAATTTGGTAAAACAGAACAGGACAGAATGAGACAGAACAATGGGGGGAGGAAAACGGGAATGATGAGCCTGAGTTTTAAAGCACTGAGGTAGAAAACCAAGAGGAAATATTTTCCCAACAGTTTTTCAGTGTTCCTTGGATCAGAGATCACTTCTATCTTGACCTGGGTACTTGGGAAAGTGGAGCCTACAAGCAGCAAAAACACATCTTGTGACCAAAGCAATAACACAAAGATGAAATGAGATGAAATCTTTGACTATCAATTGTGAAATAAATGTCACAGCTGTGGGCCCAGAAATGCCACTTTGTGCCAGCTGCTCTCTCTCCACTCATTCATCTCTTCTGAGGTCAGAGTACTGGCCGGTGGGCTCATGGATCTAGTGTCTCCTGTGAGAATCAAAAGAGGAAAAGGATAGTGCCCTGCACAGAGGGCAAACAGCAGAATTGGGAGAGTACTGTCAGAGTCAGGACACGGCTCCTGCCTGGTGTCCCCTGTTCCTCCTGGGAGGCCTCACGATTGTGCACCTGGTGCTCAGGGGTACCTGTGGGGGTGGCCTGGAGGTCAGTGATCTGCTCATGGATTTCATGCGGCAGATGCTCCAGAACAAAGGGGTGGGGGTGGGGAGGTGAGCAGGCTGCAGCTGGGTGGGTGCCACCCAGAACCCAGCAAACAGCAGGTGTTTCCCCAAGATGGGCACCTCTTTTACTACAGAAACTCTGTCGAGTGAGCATCCGGCAGAGGGCACTGCAGAGCATCCCCCCCGCACAGAGAGTCCCAGAGACACAGTCACATCCCAGCACATACACAAAAGATCCAGGAGCTCATTGAGCAGGGCCACAGCTGGACTTTCTCTCCTCTGCAAACAAGCGAAACACAACACATGTTCCTTAGTTACACAACATCTATGGGTCAAAGATTTTAATCCTCTGAGCAACACAAACTTCCAGGGATGCATAGAAACTACTGGCCATGGTGGAGGTGGGAGAAGCAGGGAGAGGAGCAGGTTTGCATGGAGGCCCTGCTCTCCTCTGCAGCAGTGGGAGGGGATAAGAGAAGTCTGGGGGACCAAGCCCAGGGTTGGGGGCTCAGAAGGCAGCACTCTGGGGCATCTCCACCATGGCCTGGGCTCTGTTCCTTGTCACCCTCCTCACTCAGGGCACAGGTGAGGCTCCAGGGAAGGGACATGGGGACATCTGGCTGATCTTTTTTGTCTATATACTCAGGGAGACCTGGGGCCCAGCGCTGAACTGATCCGAGTGTGTTTTTGCCCTTTTCAGGGTCCTGGGCCCAGTCTGCCCTGATTCAGCCTCCCTCGGTGTCCAGGACTCTGGGAAAGACGGTCACCATCCCCTGTGCTGGAACCAGCAGTGATGTTGGGTCTGGAAATTATGTCTCCTGGTATCAACAGCTCCCAGGAACGGCCCCCAAACTCCTGATCTACAGAGTCAGCAATCGAGCCTCGGGGATCCCTGATGGCGTCTCTGACTCCAAGTCTGGCAACAAGGCCTCCTTGATCATCTCTGGGCTCCAGTCTGAGGACGAGGCTGATTATTTCTGTGCCTCATATAGAAATGGTGGCACTGCGCACAGTGGTCCAAGTTCACGGGGAAGTGAGATCACAACCTGCCCTGAGCCCTCAGGCTCCCCGTGGCTCTGCCTCTGCTGGTTGGCCATCTGCATCTGTTGTTGAAGCATCAGAGCTCAAAGGAGACCCGAGACCCTGCAGAGGGATGAGAACCAAGAGGAAGACATGGTTTTCATATTTATTATCCCTCCTCTTGTCCTACATATGAGCGGGCTGAGCCAGGGTTCAGGGACAGACCCTGGGTCTCTCACAGTTGCCCTCTACTCGCCTGGGTGGGCCCTGTCCGGGAACCACCCTGCAGGCAGACGTCCTCCCCGAGATCATGGGCGCCTTGCAAGGTGGCTTCACATGGACGATGCTCTGGAGGGTGTGTCCCTCATTCCTCAGGGACATCAGGACACATGTCCCCATGAGGAGCCAGAGCAGGTTGTAGGTGGAATGCCCATTAATCTAATAACTGTTAGAATTCATTTTTAAATTGGGTAGAAGTGTCCTGGGTTCAATATTTGCATTTTCTTGAAATTGCAACCTTTTCCAAATGCAACTTTTCGTAATATTGAAATTATGTGAATTCACTTAAATGGATGAGATGAAAAACAAAGTGCATTAGGAATCTATTTGCTGCATAACAGGTCACCCCCACACTTACAAGTGAAGAGAAAAAGAGTTGACATCCAGTGTTTTCTGGCACATACAACCTGGAGCTGCTCTTTTCTGTGCTTGTGTCTCCTGGTTCTCATGAAGGTGCAGCCCCTTGTCAGCTGGGCTATCTCATCGAAGTCCCCTCTATGTTTGGAAGCTGCCCCCTAATCAGGCTTACCCCCTTCCTGCCATGTGCCTGCTTTTCCTCACCACATCATCTTCCTGATATATCTGATTTTTTAACCTTGCCAGTTAGGCCCCATATTTTCTGCATTCCATGCTAGTCTCTGTGTGATTAATCATATTTCTTCATCCCAGCATTTTCCGTTGGACCAGAATCTCAGGTCTTACTATCTATCTGGTCATAGCTCTGGTGTATTGCTGAGAATCGGCACCGAGTTCATTTCTAGACTGTACTGTCATTGCAATAATATCTGCTCCTAGGTTTGGGGTCCGGGAATCAGACCCAGAACAGCCTCTGTTACTTGGTGCCCTCCCCTATGGCTGTGGGGACAGTGGGGTGTTCTGTCCCTCTGTCTGCTCTCCTGTTCTCTTTTTCTATGTGATAGGCATCTGCATTTATAACTCGTCTTACATTTTTGTTAGAAAGCCTTTTTTTTAAATGAGATAGAGCTCAATATGGCTGTACACATGTTCAGAATTCACAGCCCAGAAACTATACAGACACGAGATATCAAACATCCTTCTGAATATCATGACTCTGAGCTTGTGGTTTAAACAATCACTTCTGCTCTTTATAGGCAGATGTATGTGTTTGTACATGAGATTCTGAGCAGTGGTCAGTCTTATGTCCCTCCCGGAGCCCTGCCCTCTCTGGTCCCCACTCCAGGTCCCTAACGTTTAATGCACACTAAAGTAAGAGACTACCATTTTGCCTCTTAGCATGATCAGAAAACTTTGGACAAGTTTCCATCCAATTTTTGAAATATATCTGGAAATATATATCATAACGGATATCTGGTTTCTTGGATAATTATATCTTGATTCTGTGCATCTCCATGAAAAGAAAAACACAGAACATAAACCAAGGGCCAGTCTTGCAAGCAGGTCTTTCCAAACACTTTAGTCTCAACCTATGGGCAGCTCTTCCCCGCACAAATCCTGTGTGTGTGCCTGCCCCTGGGACCAGGGCTAGATGCGAGGAAAACCCAAACTTTCACCATCAAGTCCGGTTAGGTTCTCTCAGACTGTGCTCTCTCTTTGTAAATGCGCACACAGAAGACACACACACACACATGTGCCATCACTCCTGGAGCCCCCTCCATGTACCCTGAAAGGAAACAGGATCTACTCTGTGGGGACCTTTTTCCTTTTGCCATCACCTGTGATCTCTGTGACAAGAAGCAGGAGCATCAGCTGAGTTGCAAGGGGAGGCAGGAGAAGTGGGGGATCAGAGTTGAATTGTCAAGTGCCCTCAGCTGCCTCTCTGGCCACCGTATGCCCCATCTGAGGCCACCAGGGGGCAGGGAATCCCTAAGTTTGGGGAAGGTTCTCCTGTGGTTCACCTGCCTAGGGTGAAGTCCCAGAGCTTATGCCTCCTGAAGCCCCTCAGTGAGAGTTTGGGTTCCAGGGTCCCCATCAGTTCTGCTTCATGAGCCCTTCACTAGAAACACCAATAAGTGTCCCTGGGGACTCCCGCTCAGAGCAGCACAGAGACAGGGGACAGAGGGACAAGGGGACCATCTTGCTGATGAGGCAACATGGGGCGAGGGGTGCACACACCCTGCTCTCCTTTGATGTCAGGACGAGAAGAGATTGAATCTCTAACTAATTCCAGCCCTTCTGGCCCCTGTCCTCACTTTTGACACACAGAAAAGAAAATAATTTGGGGGGATTATTAGCCAATGATACCTTCACTCTAGTACAGGGTGACAGGGAAACAAAGGGTGGCTCGATTTCTGGGGACCTGTAATGGTCAATGGTCAGGTTGGGGGGGGAGCAGGGGCAGAAGCAATTTTTGCATTGAGGCCCCGCCCTCCTCTGCAGCTGGGGAAGGGGATAAGAGAGGCCTCGGGGACAAGGACCAGGGTTGGGGGCTCAGAAGGCAGCACTCTGGGGCATCTCCACCACGGCCTGGGCTCTGCTCCTTGTCACCCTCCTCACTCAGGGCACAGGTGACGCTCCAGGGAAGGGACACGGGGACATCTGGCTGATCCTTTGTGTGTCTGTCCTCAGGGTGACTTGGCGACCAGGCCTGAACTGACCTGAGTGTGCTTTTGCTCTTTTCAGGGTCCTGGGCCCAGTCTGCCCTGATTCAGCCTCTCTCGGTGTCCAGGACTCTGGGAAAGACAGTCACCATCTCCTGGAACCAGCAGTGATGTTGGGTCTGGAAATTATGTCTCCTGGCATCAACAGCTCCCAGGAACGGCCCCAAAACTCCTGATTTATCAGGTCAATAAACGAGCTTCAGGGATCTCTGATCACTTCTCTGGCTCCAAGTCTGGCAACACGGCCTCCCTGACCATCTCTGGGCTCCAGTCTGCGGACGAGGCTGATTATTACTGTGCCTCATATGGAAGCAGCTACAATGTGCACAGTGGTCCATATTCATGGGGAAGTGAGACCAAAACCTGCCCTGAGCTCACAGGCTCTCTCCTTGCTCAAAAGATGCTTCCACGCCCTGAGCAGCGGACTTATGCAGCTCTGCAATGACATGTCTGGGCACCTCTCTCCTCCCACAGTGAAGGTGACAGGAAACATGCACCTTGCATCATTCCCTTGGGAGGGTAAGTGCTTCATCTTCCCAGGAGTCTTGGGTCTCAAACGGGCCACTCTTTTCAGGTCTTCATCAGCAGTGTGATGGTTAGTGGTCCATGTCTACCTGCCTAAGGTAAGAGATGCTCATGTTGCTGCAAAAACACCATTTCTTGATGTGTCTTTGAGTCTGTTTCCAGAGGAGATTAGCACTGGAATCCATTTCTTAGTCAAGAAGATTACTGGTGCCAGTGGCGGTGGGCAGGGTCCCTGAGTGGAGGGTCTGAATAGAACAAAAAGGTGGGGTTAGGGGCGTGTGCCCCCTACATGTCATCAGAAAAGTCGTCTTCTCCTGACCTGGGACACTGGCACTGCTGGGTCGTCAGCTGTTGAACTCAGACCTGGACTTACATCACTGGCCCCCGAGTCACAGGACTCTGGACTCAAACTGAATTAAATCACTGCCTTTCATGGTTCTCCAGCCCTCTGCATGGGGGCCATCCCCTCCCAAAGGCAAGGTTACAATCAAAGCCAGCAGAGTCCCAGCGGCCATCAGAACAGTCTGCCGGGCACAGATCAGTGACCCTGGCTTGGTGATCGGGGTATTCCTAGGGGTGAAATAGGCAGGAAGCGGGCTAAACACTTACTTGGGCTTATAAGAAAAACACGTATAGGTCCAGTGAGCAAAAGTTTAACTCAGATCACAAAAAGAGGGTCACAGCCCCTCAGTCAGTGGATTCCCAGGCTGGAGCCAGTTTACAGACCCAGACCCCCATGAAGGAAAGGGAGGCTCCGTCCCCTGGAGGGGGAGCTCCGGTGCATCACTGAGAATTCATACTGTTGATCTTTCTCCCGGGCTTCCCCAAGGCACCAATAGCCTTTATCGGGGTAACTGTGCTTTGGGGAAAAGGAAATAATCAGACTTTTCAAGGACTACTGGACCCCGGTTATGAACTGACATTGGTTTTGGGAACACCAAACCTCACCGTGGCCCTCCAACGAGTCGGGGTTTCTGGAGATCAGCTGAACAGTGAATGGTGTTTTATCTCAGGTCTGTCTCAAGGTGGCTCGAGTAGGTCCCTGAATCCATCCTGTGGTCATTTCTCCAGTTCCAGAGTATAATTACCGTGTGGCCTGAGCTGCCCGCCATGAACTGGGTGCCATCTGAACCACAGAACTCTAGGACCAGGTTCCCCTGTCAAAGAGCGCAGCACAAGTGAGCAGCCGCGTCACCGCAGCCCCGCTCGGGGCGTCCTCCAGGGACACGGTGAGAGGACACCCTCCGTGGGCAGCACTTCCGGCAGCGCACCTGGTTGCACTTTTTGGAAGGAGAAATGGCCAAGCATGCGATTATACATCTATTAATTGGTTTGGCTGGATGATCAGGAACTTGGAAGAAACATGATAGGAAATTTGGTCAAAAAATTTAATTGGGGAAAGATACGTGGATAGAACGCTCCCAGTGGGCAAAACAAAAAAAGTGAAGATATTTGTGTCCAGTGTGAGCAGCCTCGAACGGGTGACCTGAGTGGAGGAGGGACTTTTGTAATAAAGGGCCAGGATGACTCACTCTGCAGGTCCCAGGCAGCATCTTTCCCAGCCCCCTCTGTCTTCATCCCACGGCCTCATGAACAGGTGTCAATGGCGACCGGGCCAGAAATTAGGCAAGGACTCAGCATTGAGTGGCCACCACAAACCAAGGTCAACCAGGCAGTCCAAACAGGTCTTCTAATAGCCCAGAACCTTCGGGAATGAAACCATGAGTCACCACCCCCCACCCCAAGGTCAAGAACCATGATGAGCTGAGACGCTTGTGGAAGGCAAAGGAAACAGAGCCTGAGCAGCAGAAGGAGGGGGCTGTGGATCCCAGCTGTGCCTGTGGGACCGGCCACGGATGTGAGGGCTGCAGATGTCAGGAGTGTCCCCTATTTACTTTGTCATGAGTGTGTGTGTATGTCTGTCTGTGTGTATGTGTCTGTGTGTCTGTGTGTGTGTGTGTCTATGTGTGTGTCTGTGTGTATATACACATATTAAGCAAGTAGCTTTGTTTTCCTTCCTCTCTCATCTACTTATCATGTGACTGGAACTCACCAGCACTTCTCAGGGAGTCCCTGGGCTCCATTCAGGTTTCAAATACCCTGAGGCAAATAATGTCCAGAGATTTATTGATGCCTCAGCTGCCTAAATCCCTGCAGCTGGCTGACACATGTTACAATGTGAGGGCCACAAGCTAATCACATCAAAACGTCTGAAATACCCACCCCAGCCCCGTGGAGGAGGGTCACACTCCCCACTCTGTCTTCCCTCGGTCACTATCCCAAGGATTGGGATAAAACATACTAAACAGACATCCAGCCCAGAACAAGGAGTCCCAGGTCCACATAAATGACCAGATCTGGGGGTGAATCAAAAAGGGAGTTTCCAAATGACCACACGCTTTCCCTTTATATCAGAATGTGCCAGAACACATGGACAGTATTTGATAGCGAGCTACTGGCTTGACTCGAGGACTTCTAAGATCCGGTAGAGCATAAACTTGAGATATTTCACTTAGAGGTTTTCAAGAAAGGATCCAGGGAGTCGGAGGCCCAAACCTGAGTTTTTCAGGCCTGAAGTCTCTTTGGAGAAAGGAGGTGAGCGAGAAGCAGGTGGCGCTGTAGGACCATGTCTGTATTTCTGGGGGCCTGGCCCAGCTGTGAATCTTTTCAACTGACACAGTTTGCATTTCCCATCTGTGTCACCGTGAGAAGCGGTGTGCTGTCCGGGCAAGGTCGGCCTGTACTGTGGACCCCGCAGCCAACCTTCAAATAAAACCAATTTAAATAACAGTTTCAGACAATCAACCGTAAAGAAGACAACATTAAATTTTAAAAAATATTCAGTTAATGAAAAATAGAGATAAAGCAAAGCAGCAATGAGGAAGACATGGGACAAAAAGTAAAGAAGAAGCAAGATGAGACATTTTCACAGAAATGTATTATGAATCCCGACAAAGGCAAGTGGGGAAAATCCCACAATTAAAAGGCAGACACGGGCAGATTGAATTTTACAGCAAGACCCGTGGAAATGGCCCTGCACGGCCAGAGCGGCCTCCCAGCCCACAGACCCTCTGGCTCTAACCCAGGACACAGCCCCTTGCCCTCCCCCACGGGCAGGCTGAAGGGGGCTCCTTATGATGATCGAGGGTCTCCCTTCTGCACCGGGACCCTCCGTAACCCCTGACATCATTCATTGGTCTCCATTTCCAAAATTTCTGCAGATACTTGACATAGAACCATAGGAAATGGATGAAACCACAGAGGGAAAAGAAAACCATTAGAAATGATGGATAGAAGGAAAAACATACAATCACATAGCACGTCGCCCTGGGATTAGCGTTGCTCACTCTGCATAATCCCCTGTAGATGCACCCAAATTGCCCTGTGTACTCGGCATCCGGTCCTTTTCATGGCAGAGTACTGGTCCATGGTTCCGGTCCAGACGTCTAGGACGCAGTCAGTCACCCACTGAAGGACGTCGGCACTGCTCTCAGCTGGGGCTGTTCCGCACTTGGGAACTCTGGACGATTGTGTCTACTTCCCCTGTGACCTTATGTTCTCACTTCTCTGAAATATATGCTCAGGTGTGCATGGCTGGGGTCTTTGGTGACCTCAAGTTTAACTCTTTAAGAAGCTGCCAACTCTTTTGCAGACATTCTCCACCAGATCCCACTTCTCTTAGTCACACATGTGCCACCCAGCTTCTCCACATCTTTGCCAACATGTGGGGCTGTCTGGATTTTTATTATATAGCCCCTATGATAGGCGAGAAGTGCTGCCTCACTGTGGTTTCATCTGCATTCCCCTCCTGGCTGATAAGGGAGGGCTGTTCACGTGCTCATTGCCGCCCATCTGCGCTCTTCCACAAAATATTTGTTCTAGCCCACTGGCCATCCTCTAAGTAAGTTCTTCTTGTCATTTCTTTTTTCTTTTTACTCTTTAGAGTTCAGCCTGTTTAGATACACCCTGAATTCATCATTCATAGGTTATATGATTTGCAAATATTTTCTTTCTACCTGTTATTTGGGTTTTTTTCATCCCCATTACATAGTTTGCAAGCAAAAGATATTGATACTATTGGCGTTCAAAGTTTTGATACTTCTTTTTGAATCACGTATATGGCATCCCCAATATTTGCTTAATCCTAGAGCCAAATGGTTTGCCAGTCTTTCTTCTAAAATTAATTGATGTATTTGAAAAGACTTCCTCTGAGGTACATGAGCAATTTCACTGGGTCTGATGATGGGACTCTGGCCTCTCACAGCAGCGTGGTGACTGCTGTCCCCACAGCACCCACTATAAGCACTGCCCAGCCCACACTGTCATGCCTCAGCAATTCCCCCAGGCCCAGAGGGGAAGCCCAGGCGCAGACTGAGGTGGCAGTGCGCTTGCTGGGAGCAGGGGGCAGCACTTCCTCACTCAGCACCAGAGTCTCTTCTGGGACCTGGGCCCTGGCCTGGGAGTGGGGCCCCCACTGAAATCCTCCATTGAGCCCAGCTGCTCTCTGCTCAGGAGGGAGCCGGTCACCAAGGTCACAGGGCCAGGAAGTAGATTTGCATGAGGATGACCCCTCTGAAGATAAGAGAGTCCCCAAGACACCACCCCCAGTTGTGGACTCAGAGGCAGAGCTCAGGGCGCCTCCACCATGGCCTGGACCCCCCTCCTGCTGCCCCTCCTCTCTCTCTGCACAGGTGCTGCCCATAGGGCTCTGCCCTCGGTGTAATCAGGGCTCAGCCTGGCCCTGAACATCAGCTCAGCACAGGGGATGCTGCGGGGTGCGTGGTCCAAGGGAATGAGACCCTGGTCCCCACCCTAACTTTCCTCTCCTCTCCTGCAGGTTATGTGGCCCCTTCTGCACTGACTCAGCCCTCCACGGCGTCCATGTCCTTAGGACAGACGGCCAAGATCACCTGCCAAGGAGGCAGCTTACGAAGCTATTATGCTCACTGGTACCAGCAGAAGCCAGGCCTGGCCCCTGTGCTGGTCATCTACAAAGATAGCAACCGGCCCTCAGGGATCCCTGAGCGGTTCTCTGGCTCCAGATCGGGGGGCACAGCCACCCTGACCATCAGCAGGACCCAGGCCGAGGACGAGGCCGACTATTACTGTCTCTCAGCAGACAGCAGTGATTATAATGCTCACAGTGACACAGGCAGATGGGGAAGTAGGACATAAAACACCCTGCATCTCTGTCACCCTCTCCTCTAGTCCCTGGAGGCCTGTGGCCAAAGCAGTGACAGTTCTGGCCCAGTTCCCCCAGATCTGAGCTCCCAGGCTGCCCTCCCCTCCACCCTCCAGGCTGCTCTACACGCGGTGGATCAGTGGTGGATTTCTGGCTGGCAGGATGTTGCTGTCATGGTGTTTTTGTGCCTAAGTTATGTGTGGGGGGAGGAGGGCCTGGGTGGAGTCAGACAGGGACATCCAGCGATGCAGGAGGACCCTACATCACAAGGGAGTCTGAGCTCTCAGTGAAATGGGTTTATGGTCATGTCTCTGGATGGAAGCATTTCCCCTTAAGAACTAAGAGCCCAGACCAGCAAGTAGGAGGTCAGGGGACAGGGAGCAAATGTGTTGAGCAGGTCCCAGGGATGATATGGGTGGAGCCCTTCCTACCCTCTCACCTTGAATCCCGGCCCCGTGAATCCTGGCGATGGGAGAGGCATCGTACATTGTGCACAGATTTAGAGCATATCTCGCACCTGGACGGCTTTACCATCCCCCACAAGTGTTGGCACTTGCCTGGCAAAGTGACTGGCTCTTCCATCGGCTGTTGGTCCATCACTAAGGCAGCAGCCTCGGGATGTTGGGGAAAGTGGTAGGACCGGTGAAGCCCGTGAGCCTGGGCCCACAGCAGCCCCTCTTTTGATGTGGAATGAGTTCACGGTCAGAAGCCCCATGAGGAAACAGAATTCTATGAGTCTGAGGATAACAGTTTGGCCAGAAGCATTGCAGACAAAGAAGGCAACTCCCAGTCTGCATGAAAGATCTGTCAGTAAGAGCAGAGCTCCCCCCTCCATGCTGGAAAAGGTCTGATGTCATCCACTGAGCACCGGGTCCCTGGCAGATTCCCGAGGGAAGGGTGTCCCACGGGAGCCGTGCTGGTCTGTGCTGTTGGCAGGCTGGTGACGGAAATGGCTGTGGGCAGGTTGGCTGTAGACACTGGAGCCATCCTGACTAGCCTGTGGCTGATCCTCCCCTTCCCATGGGGTCACCGGGTCATAGCGACCACCCGGCGATGGTTGGAGAGGGAGGCAGACTGCTATCCACAGAGCAGGACCTCCTGTCCACCTGGTTATTAACACCACTTCCTTTTCAGGACACACGGTGCTAAGCATTTTCATGGGACACAAATAAATGAATCTCCAGGTCCCTCTGTGGGGGTTCATACTTGTGTCTTTTCCATGTATTCCTGCCACGTCTCTGACGGTCCAGTGAAAGTCTGAGTCTCAGCCCATAAATTAGCACACAGCCCCCTCCAGCCACCTCTGTGTTCAGGCTAATGGACCAGGTACCCTGCTCCAGTGGTCACTCATCAATCCAGGAGAATTCTCCTCCACTGCTGCCCTTCAGGGATGTCCCCGATAGGGGCGGAAGGACCAAGATGGCTAACTCTCAGGGGTGTCTTCATATCATCCAGAAACCTCTCCAAACCAGCCCCAAGGGTTTTCCTCTGCGACACTGGTCATAGGCATCTCCCCACGAGGCAGAGGTGGGGGTTGCTGGAGAACAGACATTGCAGCAGGACTTGGGCTCAGGGGTGTTTGGGCCACCTCCTCAGGCAGCTCCCCGGGGCTTCAGTACCTGGGCGTGGGCCCGACCTCGTATCAACCTCCTCTACGTCAGGACAGAGAGCTACTGCACATGCCCACCCATCACCGGGCTGCTCAGGCCTTGCCTGGTCCCCGTAGGTGGCTCTGGTCCCAGGGGAATTAGGGACTCACAGTAACAATACAGTTTCCACTAGGGCTCAGTAGCTGCAACAGTCTTTCTCAGATGAGCTCTCTGTTGACACAGATGAATGACAACCACTAGGCTGCCCCTGTCTTTCAGTTCCAGGGACACCAGGATCATCGGCCAACACCAACGCTCTGTCACATGATCCAATACTCCGTTGGGCCCGTGGGACTTTGTGGACCACACCCACCTCCACATTGGTGGCAAAACAGAAGTACTTGTCTCCTGCCAAACCAAGGATCCCGTCGCACACAGTCTTGGTACCAGGGGCCAGCACTGGGGTAAGGGCAGTCCTGGAAGAGAGAGACCTGAGAATAGCCATCGTCTGGCTTTCAGGTGAACAGAGATCATGAGACACGGGTAGAAGGTTGGGGGGACTCTCTGCTCTGTCCCAGAACCAGGAGCGTCCACTAGGCTGCCCCACCGTCTAGAAGGAAACTTGACGGCCAGGGCAGTGTCTTGTCCACACTGATTTTCAGGAACGATTATCAGCCAGAACAAAGTGCTTCTGAAGGAACGTTGGCTGGGTGGGTGTCCTCCTGCCTCCGACTCTGGCACAGTAGCCACTTCTGCGCTTGTTTGGCTTTGGACCAACAGCCAGAACCACCAAGAGTCAGTCCGTAACTCCTGTGTCCCCCAGGACCAAGCCCAGAACCACACGCATAAACATCCCGTGACCCCAGAGATCTGTGCAATGATGGTTCTGGGATCCAGCCATCTCCCCCTGCAAATGAGCCTGCTCATATTTTCATAGTGAGTTGGAGCCCCTCGTGCCTGGTCTGAGGCAGGCAGTGGCCAAGCAGAGACGCGCACATCATGCCCTGGGGCCCGCCATCCCTGCTCTGGGAGTCACACCTGAGCAGTGGTTCTGAATCTGCACCAGGACAGAGGACGCCCTGAGCCTCCAGCAATATGCGGAACACCCACTAGGGGGCAGCAGAGTCACATGGCAAATTCACCTGGAGTGGGCGTGTCCTGTGCATCAGGGGATCCACATGCAGGAGAGTATGTAACCACGACCTCACACTCGAAGACAGGTGTCCTTCTACAGTGTCACCTTCACTATCAAATACACATTTTCTGTCTCCGAATGTCCCAATCCTGCTCTCGCAGGTGGTGCCTCTTTCCTGACCCAAAACCCACCTCCAGTCCACGTACACCCTGCTGAAAAGCCATCACTGTCCACAAACATCCGTCCTCCCTGTGATCTCACATCCCCTCCTCCCCTGCGCTCGGAGCCCCGGTCCCCCAGACACAGCTGCTCCTGCTCCCCCACCATCCCCAACCTGTCCCTCCACTCACCCCTCACAGAGAAGAGGGAGGGGACCAGTATTTCCCCACTTCCCGATTCCCTGGACCTGACACACAGCAGTCACTCAACAAACTCTTCTGGACTTAAATCATAATTATGTTTATGACAATTATTTTCCACATGAAGGCATGTTGATTGTGATAAACATTCGCTGGCAGAGCTGTTAAGCCCTGAGCCCCCGCTCACTCTCCTACAGAGCAAACAGTTCTTTCAGCTCCCGGTCAGTTCCTGCCCCGGATGCAAAATGGGGACACTGAGGACGGCATGCAGCCTGCCCCAGCAGCTCACAGCCAAGGGCACACACAGACCATGACGGCTCTGGAACACTCCACGTACTTTGTCAAAGAACGAATTTTACTCCCTCTCTGGAGCCCAGGAGCTGTGATCAGGGGTAGGACCGTGCACCTGACAGCATCAGAGTGTCACCTACAGATAGGTTGAAAAAGAACAGATTCATCTCTGGCCTCTCAGTGGCCATGCCGGCCAGGAGTGACATCAATGCACAGTGTGGGTTGGACATGTCCCCAGACTCTGGGACCAGCAGGCAGAGGAGGAGCCCCTGGGCTGAGGGCGCAGTCTCAGGGCCTGCCACTCCCTCTCTGGGTCCCTGGGGACTGAGCCCTTCTCTGAAATCACAGAGCCCCTCAGGCCGCCCCCTGGATGCTGGCTGCTTTGCACACCCAGTAGCTCTCTCTCCAGCAAGGGGATAAGAGAGGCCTGGGGGGAAACCTGCCCAGCCTCGCCCTCGGGGAGCAGAATCGGGGCATCTCCACCATGGCCTGGTTGCCCCTCCTCCTCAGCCTCCTGGCTCACTGGACAGGTGCTGACCCCAGGATCACATCCACACCCGCCCAGGGCTGGGGACAAGCCTGGCTCTGACTGAGCTCAGAAGGGAGCTGCCAGTGGGGGCAGGTGGCTGGTGGTCCTGCTGCAGGATGAGGGGCTGGAGGGGATGACATCCCACACTGTGCTCAGTGCTGTGTGGGCCCTGAGGGGCTGCACCTGCCAGAGGAAGGGGGCAGGTTTCTCATTTGTTCAGGGGCACCATTCCACCACTCAAGCCCATGGGGTCACTGGGGGTGAGACTGATGGGAGGGGCCTGTGTGGGCCCAGGGAATCCCTGGGGCTCAATGCAGGTCAGCTGCTGGGGTCTCCTGGGAAAAGCTCCTTCATCTTCAGCCCAGGTATCCTTTCTCTCCTGCAGGCTCTGTGGCCTCCTACGAACTGACTCAGTCACCCTCAGTGTCAGTGGCACTGAGACAGACGGCCAAGATCACCTGTGGCGGGGACAACATTGGAAGTAAAAGTGTTCACTGGTACCAGCAGAAGCCGGGCCAGGCCCCTGTGCTGGTCATCTATGATGATAACAGTCGGCCCTCAGGGATCCCTGAGCGGTTCTCAGGCTCTAACTCCGGGAACACGGCCACCCTGACCATCAGCGGGGCCCAGGCCGAGGACGAGGCCGACTACTACTGTCAGGTGTGGGACAGCAGTAGTGCTAATGCTCACAGTGACACAGGCAGATGGGGAAGTGGGACACAAACTTCCCTGCCTGGACTGGTGCTCACCCCAGTCCCCTTTGAGCAGTGGGAGGTCAGGCTGCAGCCCAGGCATCCTCTCGGGTCCTGGCCCCGCTCCTCCAGGGCCGAGGTTTATACTGATAAAAAGGGAGAAGGTAGCTGTTCTGGGCTTCAAAGGCTGCAGTCAGGATTGGGAGGAAAGGAAAGGTTTAGGATCATGATGTGTGACTGTGGCCCCAGATGTGATCACACGTCTGCGGGAGAGGGGGGCTATGTGACATGGCGGGGTTCTGGGGGAATCCTTCTCCTCTGGGAGGAACCTGCTGGATTAGGCCTGCGACGAGGTCCTGTGCTTTCCTGCATGAAGAGTCCCCACTTCCTGGGGGCTGCCTGAGGCCCGGAGAGGACTGAGCCCCAGCCCCTGACCCCAGGGCCCTCCTCCCCTGAGATGTAGCACAAATTACACAGACAGGGCAGACCCGCCCTGGGCTCCTCCTGCAGAACTTCTCCTGGACACACAGTCCTCCTGTTGGACCCCAGGACCAGAGCCCCCAAAACTACTGTCTGATGGGTACAGACGTTCTGTGTAGGGAGATATAGATCATATTATCCAGGCTTCTCCAAGACACACAGCCAATTGGGTACAGAGATGGATTAGGAGGAATTGGTTGACAAGGTTCTGGAGGCTGAGAAGTCCTAAGAGGCACCGTCAAAGGGGGAACCCCCGAGGGCCTGTGTGTGATTCCTCCCCAAGGCCTGAGATCCAGGGAGGCTGACATGCCTCTCGTCCAGGGCAGGAGGGCGACGTCCCAGGGACCCCCAGGAGGAGATGTTCTGCCCCCTCCGCCCTTTGCTCTTGCCAGGACCCCAGGGATGGGATGGAGCCCACCCATATGGGGAGGGCCACCTGCTTCTCTGAGCCCTAGGGTCCGAAGGCTAATGCTCTCCTAAAACACCCCCAACGCCCCATGAAATGAGTACCACTGGGACCTGCTTGTCCAGCCAAGTGGACGCACGAATTTAACCATCACGGTGGTTAGTGATACATTGCATGGATGGGTATTTTACTATAGTTTTTTTTTAATTGCTGAGTCTGAAAATAAAGTACAGGAAATGATTTTGAAGTCCTTTCACCAACAAACAGAAAGAACGGGGCAGGGATCACCATTCACCCTCTCCCTGGACAAAACATGGGGGGTCACTGGTGCCCCATACAGTCTCTCTCTCTCTCCATATTCTACATATTTCAGAACCAACACTCATGTGTCCAGTTCAGCACCACCACATCTCCCCAGAAACCCAGAACGTCTGTGGCAGCTAATTACCTGTGTTAGCGAATGAGACCCTCAGGCTCCCCCCTCACACGTGGTCAGCAATTCTCTCCAGTCCAGCTTCATCAGCTCTGAATCCTTGTAACTCGAGGCAGTAGAGCTTCTGCAAAAGGTCCACAGAGAGGAGTGTGCTCGCTGTGCGCAGCCAGACAATTTCTACGGATTGTAAGAAGTGCGCGTGGGGCCCTTCACAATTGCTTCAAAAAAACCCTAGACAGTAACTACAGTCCTGTTAAGAAGTCAGAACTCTAATAAAGATGACAGAAAGGTTAATTTTTAAAAAGCCGGTCTCAATGTGCAGTTGGTAAACATGTAGGCCCTATAAACCCCTGAAGGCTCATCTGTCCCCGTAACAATGGCCATGAGACACCCGTCACTCCCACTCACCTAGGACAGTGATGACCAAGCAGTCCTGCCCAGCAGAGCCAGCAGGATCCAGGCCAGACCTCTGCGTGGCCAAATCAGCCTCCCACCCCAACAGATGCTCATCTCTAACCTGGGACACAGCCCCGCTGAACTCCCCAAGCCAGGATGTGGTGGGGACAGCAGTGAGCCCCGGGGACCCAGGCATGCAACCCAGCCTGGCCCTCACGGCTCCTGCGTCCTGGTCAGGTACTGCCCCAGAGGACCATGGTCTGACCCCTGGCCTCCATCCTGGGCTCACCTCACTTTTCTCTATTAATCTGGGGACTTCCTCTCTTTGGGTCTTGGCATTACCAGCTGTTAAGCCTTTGTTCCAAGTTAAATTATAAAAAGGCACCCAGAATGCATTAAAACCAAACAGAAAATTGGCAAGGATCCCAGTGAGTCATGAGGTCCTGGAGTTCCCTGTCCTTCTGCAGGAATCCTAGAAAGGGCTTCAGCCATTGGTATGATTTCCAGATGGATTCCCAGTGGAATAAGCAGGAGACACCCTGTGTCCTCAAAAAGGCAGATGATGCTGAGCTAGACATTCACTCCCCAAGAGCCGTGAGAGGGGGGAGATGACATGGAAACCACAGGAGGAGAGATGAGGATGGTGATGGTGACGAGGATGGTGATGGTGATTGTGATGAGGAAGAGGACAGTGATGAGGATGGTGATAATGATGCCATGAGGCACAAATGAACTCAAGTACCAGAAACAGCATCACACAACTGCCCTCCTGGGTTGGGCATAGTATCCGTCCTGGTTCGTTGCCACAAGGAGCCCTGGGTCCCCAGGGAGTTACACACGTTGATATGGACACTGATACTTTCCAGACAAGCTGCAGTTCATCTCGCACCCTCCACTCTAGTAACAAAAGCAAAGAATCACGAAAGGAATTTCAACCCAGAGACAAGGTTATGGGAACCACGCCTGCACCCCGTAGGTGACATCTCTGTGCTGAGCTGGACAGGGCTGGGGTCACAGATGGCCCAGAGGCAGGTCTGGAATCCCTGCTTCACACCCTCTTAGGTGACAGGTATTCAGGGTGACCTGCAGGAAAGGAGTTCCTGGTCTGGCTCCCCTCCTCCAGCAGGGGGCAGCAGAGGCAGCAGGCGCATCAGAACTGAGGCTGGGGCCGCCCAGGTGGAGCCTCAGGGGAATCAGCACTGGGGGTACACTGGGGCCTGAGGGTCAGGCCTGGCAGGAAGTTGGGACTGACCACCTCATCCCCTGACAGCACAGGGACCATGTTGGAGGTTCAAATGCACAGTGCCCCCCAGGACACTGAGGGGACAGGGCACAGGGCATGCCTCCCCTCCCACCAGGATCCTTCCAGGCTGACAGCCCCATTGAGCCAGCCCAGCAGAGTTCACAGGCCGGGATGGTTGGGACAGCGGTCACGTGGTGAGACACAGGAAGGGCATTGTGATCACGGCCCCGGGAAGCCAGGTCTCATTTAGGAACATGAGAAGACTGGGAGGAGGCTGAGTGAGTTGCCCTGGCTGAAGGATTGGTCACAAGCCCCAGGAAGGGGGTAAATTTGCATAAACACAAACCTTCCTGCCCCAAAGCTCTGAGGGAATAAGAGGGACTTTGACGAGCCCTGCCCTGCTGCGGGGTCTCAGAAGCAGAGCTCAGGGCACCTCCATCATGGCCTGGACCCCCCTGCTGCTCCCCCTCCTCTCTCTCTGCACAGGTCCTGCCCCCAGGCTTCTGACCCCAGGGTACCCAGGGATCAGCCAGGCCTTCAACATCAGCTCAGCAAGGGGAAGCTGCGGGGTGCTTGGTCCTAGGGAATGAGACCCTGGTCCCCACCCTCACTCTCCTCTCCTCTCCTGCAGGTTATGTGGCCTCTTCTGCACTGACTCAGCCCTCCACGGTGTCCGTGTCCTTGGGACAGACGGCCAGGATCACCTGTCAAGGAGGTAACTTCGGAAGCAGTTATGCTTTCTGGTACCAGCAGAAGCCAGGCCAGGCCCCTGTGATGGTCATCTACAGAGATAGCAACCGGCCCTCAGGGATCCCTGAGCGGTTCTCTGGCTCCAGTTCTGGGGACACAGCCACCCTGACCATCAGCGGAGCCCAGGCTGAGGACGAGGCCGACTATTACTGTCACTCAGCAGATAGCAGTGGTAATGCTCACAGTGGCACAGGCAGATGGGAAAGTGGGCACAAAACCCCTCCATCTCTGTCACCCTCTCCTCCAGCCCCAGGAGGCCTGTGGACAAAGCAGTGACAGGTCTGGACCAGTTCCCCCACATCTGAGCTCCCAGGCTGCCCTCCCCCCACCCTCCAGGCAGCTCCGCACACAGTGGATCAGGGGTGAAACATGGCCTGGCTGGACCAGTGTGTCCTGGGGTTGGCTGAACAGGATATGAATAGGGGACAGAGGTTCTGAATGGAAGAACAAGCAGAGGGACACATCTTACCAGGTTAATTACCTCAACATTTCCTTAAGTGGTCAGCGGATTATCCAGCATTCGACCCCAGAATCTGTCCACTCAACTAAGCCATTGAATAGCCAGCACCTTTCATACACACTCGGTCCACTGAGTCCAAGGGGGGCGGCTCTGTTGACTAGTTACCCTGATCCTTGTCCCTGAAGTGATCGGGGTGGGGTGGGATTTTAGGGCTGGATCCTGAACCTCAGCGGGGACCCCACTGACAGAGGGCTGACAGGGAGAGTCCAGGAGCTGCCTGTGGCCTGGATGAGGCCACGAGGGCAGGAGGGGAGGGGTGGCTGGTCTCCCAGGGAAGGATGGGTGCTGGTGTAGGGGAGCAGGAGTAGAAAGGATCCTGAGGTTCAGTCCGGCAGGGACCTCTGTCACCTGACTCTGGCTCCACTCTCAGGGGACACAGGGCCATCCCATCCATCCCCCACTCCAGGAAAGGGCTGTTCTCTCCAAGGGTTTGCAGTGACTTTGTCCCAAACATGCCCCTGCAGGTCCCTCTCATGGGGAATGTCCTGCCCCCTTACACTGGAGAGAAGGAGGCAGGAAAGCTGCAGGAACAAACCCACCCCGATGAGGGTCCCAGCATTTTCACACTTTAGGGGTCTCTGCTGCTAAGAAATGGAAGAAAGTCCACCAGAGTATCTGATGGGCAGACAGAGGGACAGACCGCAGGGTATGAGGACAGGGACGGAAAAGGGGGGCCAATGAAGACTATTCCCTCTGTGCTTAGATGGTGACCAGCCAGGGATGGGGCTGCCAGCACAAAGCCTTGGCCAGAGAGGGACGGTCAGGGTGGCCTGCGGGGACAGCCCGATGGCCAGGATCCATCTGTGCCCACACCTGCTAGGTGTGGTGTAAATATTTTTCCCAGGTCTTTTTTATGCCTTTTGTTTGTGAGGTCCTTCACCATAAAGCCGTTTGAATTTTCACACGCCAGTTTGGCTGTTTCTGTGATCCGTGGCAAACAGAGGAAAGGCATCTTTATTTCGATTTTCTTTTCTATTTCATTCAGGTGCTTTCATTGCTCTGCTGTGTGTTTTCTCTCTGCCTGGAGTTTACTTCAGCGTACGCAGGAATATAACCTTATGTATTTTCCACATGGAGAGCCAATCGTCCTGTATTTACTGAATATGAACACAATTTTTATCAAAATTTTAAATCATTGATGTATCACATCCTCCCTTTGGTTCTACTGATCTAATGATCAGTTCCCATGTCTGTTTCACCCTGTTTTAATAATTTTCGCTTGACCGTGTGTTTCAGTACCTGGCAGAGAACGACCCTGTCATTATGACTCAGTCAAAATATCCGCGTTTCTTGTCTGTCATTATTCTCTCTGTTGGACTTTAGAATCGGTTCACTACTTTTTAAAAAATATCCCTTTGGTGCTGTGTTTGTAATTTCATGGATTAGGTGGGCTCCTTTACGTGAACTGATATCTTTGTCTATTGTGTCTGTTAGTCAAGGTGCGTTATGTTTTACCCATGTGAGTCTTGCTTGTTTTGTGTTAAGTTTATTCCTAGGGGTTTTAATAGAATTTTCAATGAAGTCGTAAATGTTTCGCCAGTTTCCTATCCTGGATGGTAGCCGCCTGTGTTGGAGGAAACCTGACATTTCCCTATCGTACTCGTACTGTCGTTTTCATTAACGATTGTATTATTTCCAATACTCCTCCAGCTGAGTGTCTTGGGATTATTATTTTTAAGTAGACTAACCCAGCAACTTCAAAGAACAATTTGATCTCATTATTCCTAACATTCATCCCCCCTCATCTCATTCCATCGGTTGAAATCTGTGGACTATCTTGACTAGTGAAAAGTCAGAGTGGGAACCCTGACTTTTAAAGCGGTTCTACCTTTAAGTGGGAATTTTGCTGTAAGTTTTGGGAGACATCCTTCACCACAATGAGGACGTTTCCTTAGATTATCAACTAATGCAAGGCTGGATGTTTGCTTTCTTTAAATCAGGAACAAGGGTGGCATTTATACTGCTGTTCTAGTACATTTTTGTCAAAAACTTACATGCTCATCTTAAATACAGCCATGACCAAATCATCCTGCTGCTGAGGTGAAAAGGGCTGGTCTCAGGTTACCTGCCAGCTTAGAAAACTACGTTGGGAGAGAAAATCAGACTTGGCAAAGCCTAACATTCTTGTCATCATAAACTTTAGAGTATGACTGGGGTGTTTCTTTCTTTTCCTTTTTCTAAGTATTTTAGTGATATTTTTGTGTTACGGTTGGACAGCTCGGACAGAGGGTGATTCAGTGAGGGTGAAACATTTGGGGATGGCTCCAGGCCTCCAGATTGGGAAGAGACCTACTGAAGTGAGGACAAGGAGAGGGAACAAGCCTCCCGGGGAAATGTGAGGAGTGAGGAATGTTGAGTTTGCAGTGTCTGTAGGGCATTCAAGCACCGATGCATTCAGGAGGCAGAATGTGCATAAATCTAGAACCCACAAGAGAAGCCAGGGGTGGAAATAGGGATGCAGTACACCTGAGCAGTTGTCAGAGAGCACAGTGTAGGTCAGAGACAGAGAAAGTGAGAGAGCACAGGGGACTGGGGAGGGACCTCAGACTTGACTGGGTTGGAGACTTTGGAAGCTTTGACCTGAGAAGTTTCAGGGAGAGATGGGGGTCAGAGGGAGGGGGCTCCTCACACTGTGTCCCAGCACGTGAAACAGTGCCTGGCAGATGGATGCTTGGGAGCCATGCTTGGACAGATGGAAAGATGATGGGTAAATGATGGATAGATAGATGGATGAGAGATGATGGGAGGATGGATGATGGATGGATCAAGTGATGATGGATGGATGATGGATGGATGATAGATAATGGATGTATGATGGATGGATTATAGATCATGGATTGATGATGGATGGGTGATGGAGGGATGGATGTTGGATGATGGGGGGATGATGGATGGAAAGTCAGAAAGACACTGATCTGAGAAATCAAAGAAGGCTTCATGAAACAGGTGGAAATGAACTGTGTGCAGGCCGTCCCCACATGGAGCACCAGGAGTCAGGAAGGCACTGGGAGGAAACCACCTGGCTGGACTGTGGGAAATTGTGGGGCAGGAACACTCAGAGGCCCTAAAATGAGGCCAGGAGATGTTGGGCAGGTCCGAGCCAGCTCAGGTCTCTCTCTGCCGCATCCCATGGCCACCTGCTGGCACACGGTCTGCACACTTCTGACCCCCATGCCCTGGCACCTCCAGAGGGGACAGGTTCTTAGAGCGGCCACCTGATTTCCAGCGAACACAGGCCGACTGACAAGCTCCAGAGATAACGCAAACTGGGTTCGGTGAACCTTTAGGTCTACAGACCATCACTGCGGCCCCCTCCACAAAGCAAGTGACCCAAGCTGGCCCAAGACAGGCGCCCTACTCCGTCTGGCCTTCAGGCCAGACTAAGGTGATAACTCGTTTTCCGGTAGAAAACAGGCAGGGGCCTGAGGTGTTCCCCCGGGACTAGCTCAAGATCACCCTGCGGGAAGGCGGAGCTTTCAGGGCTGGAATTAACGTTTTGTGTGGCCGGGCCTCGTCCGTCACGCTGTCCCTTTTCAGACTCTGCAGAGAGAGAACTGCTGAGTCAGCAGCTCCCCACCAGGAAGCCACGTGGTCCGACAAATCCCGTTTTCTGTTTCCTCCTCGGAAAAGTCTCACGAGATTCTGGGATCGCGAGTGGGGTCACCCAGGGAGGCTAGAAGGGGTTCATTTAAATAGGCTGCAAGAGCATCGGGAGATGGGGAGGGGTGGTGGCTGTAGACACGCCCACGGGACTGCTCGGGGTGGGGGATGGGGTGTACAGGTAGAGTTAGGGGATTGGGATGGAATGGAGGTGGGGTAGCTGGTCTGGCTGAATGGAGGATGCATGGGATGGGGATGGAGTGGGGAGATGGTTAACGCGCGTGTGAGGGATAGAGATGGAATGACGGTGGGGGTGGAGCTGACTGGAGGGACGCCATGGCGATGGGGGATGGAATGGAGGATGGGAGTGCATGATGGAGTGGGATGAGGGGCCTCTTGGCCCCAAAGGGTGAGGCGGGGCAGCCTAGAAGTTCCCACCTCCAAATCCCTCCCCACCCCCCACCTCTAGGCCTGTGCTTCAGGCAAACAATTTTCAGTCCATGGGACAAGAGTGCCAGGGCCAGTATCGGCCCCCCTGAGCGAGGGTTCTCGCTCCACCCCCACCACCCTCGTGTAGATGAGATGTCACTCCCCTTGGCCAGTGCAACGCCCTCTACTCTCTGGACTTTACTCACCCTGTGCCTCCTGGGGGAGAGGAGACCCCAGCTGGGGTTGGATTAGAATCCTCCCTCCAGACCCTGCTTTCCTCTCTCTCTACACCCACCTCCCCCGACGTGTTGGTTTTCCACCTTGTTCAGAAGCCACAAATTCTTACATTTGGTCTGCTCACATCCATCTGTTCTCCACGCTCCCTCCGATGGCCTCAGCTTGCGCTGGTCCTGAGCTCATACTTCTGTACATTCCACTCAGGGACCCCTTCAGACAAAGTCAGGACAGGGCCTTGAAACAAGGGACAATGTGGGCGGGACCTTCTATAAGCTTCCAAAGATGCTTATCCAGGTGGGAGGCACCCAGCACCTAGAACCAGCCCTCACTCGAGCCAGCGGTGCCCCTCAACCCTCGGGATCCTGTGTCCTGGCCACCAGTGGCACCCGGGACCTGGATTCCAGGACCTTGAATGGCCTCTGGCAGATTTTGGTGCCACTGTTCTCCCAGTCCCTCTGAGGTGGGAAGCCTCATAAAAAAGACTGGCAGGACCCCCAGTCGGCGCCACTACTCTCCCGCCCGCACCATCTGGTTCCCTGGGCCAGTGGCTTTATCTCTTTTTGCCTCTGAAACAGCTAACATCTAGGAAAGTGGAGCTCACTCCTGATTGGTCCATTTCCCTCACTCCTGATTGGTTATTTCTCTCCCTCCTGATTGGTCCATTTCCCTCACTCCTGATTATTTCTTTCCCCCTTGATTGGTCCATTTTTACAAAGCCTGTTCCTAATTAGTCAAATTTGTTACACCTTATTTGCATAGGATGCTGCAAAGTGTAAACCGGCAGCCTATAAAAGCCTGTGTAAACCTACAGACAGGGTCCAGAGCTTGGAGTGTGAACTCCTCTGGGCCCGCTGGTGTAATAAACCTGAGTTCTCCAACTCTCTGAGTGCTGCTTGGTCTCTTGCCCGGATCCAGGTTGCTGTCACAACTGAGCTGTAACACTGAGCGGTAACATTATTTTCTGCAACACCTTTACGGGAGAAAGTCAGGCTTCTGGAGATACAGCGAGAGCCAGATGGGTGGGGACCCTTTTCCTGGGGGTTTGAGAGCCAGCGGAGCCCGTGTCTGTCACTCACACTGACTTAAGGGGCCAAATTTGGGTCGCCCTCACACAGGCTCAGGAGGTAATTTCTGTCCTTGGACTGTGAGACTTTTCCGAAGTGGAGTCTGGCATGGAGTCCTTATCTTCCGAGTGACCCCACATGTTTAACCACGGGCCACAAGAAGGTCACGGTGGCTGAGTGTGTGGATCTGCCCTGCCCTTACCCTAGATATCCCCATGCCTGTGAACGAAGGACTATAAGGTGTCCTGTTACACATGTGAACAAATGAATGAATGAATGCATAGGTACATACACATGAGGGCCTTGTGTTGATCTCTCCGACATCGGATTGCCACCTGGAATAGGGCTGATAAAAATCTGACTTTTCTCACCTTGGAAGTGGAGACAGCCTTTCCCTCCAGCCTCTCCCCCACATTCATTCAACAAACATTTGTCCTTGAGAGCCTGCAGATGCCACACTCAAGGAGATACATGCTCAGAAATTTTAGCCTGGAAACAGAAAAAAAAGAACCAGAACTCAAACAAGAAGGCTATTGTTTTAAAGTGACAAGTTGTAACTAAATCTCTGAAGAAAACAGGACAGAGGATGGACTTGAAATGGAAAGCGTATGGGCTTGAAGATTGCTAGTCCCTATTTGGATGATCGCGTTGCTGGGGGTTTTTTCCCTTTTTTTTCTTCTCTCTCTCTTTCTCTTTCTTCTCCTTGGTCGGGGAGTGGGGATAATTAGGTTTACTTATTTATGTAACGCAGGTACTGGGGATTGAACCCAGGACGTGGTGCGTGCTAAGCATGGGCTCCACCACTGAGCTATAACCCCACACCCAACAAGTGAGCTTCTGATATCTGTTTTATATCTGATTGTGTGGGCATTCATTCTAGAACAAATCAAATAGGATGGCGCTTCCTGTATTTTGAAGTGCCTGAAAATCGCCCTGTAACAGGAGATCTCAAAGGAGAAATGCTCTGTTTACTGCTCACAAGAAGCACCTGGCACCTTCTAGTATTTTCCCTGGGACTTCGCCCATGTGGACCCCAAGCCACTGGCCCCAAATCCAGCAGACACCTCCATCTGGTGGGTTTCAGACCTCCTTATTATCTCACAGGCACTTTATTGCTGTTATCCGTCCTCTGATGATTTGCTGGTGATAAGATTATGTTCCCCACTCCGCAGGACGGCTCCTTTCCAGACTTTATTGACTAAGAGAAGTGAACATTTACATGTGCTGAAGGGCTGATGGAGAGGATGCTGTGATTTGTGGCCTGCATCCCACGAAGGGCATATCACCCCTGCCACGGGATGTGCAGGCAGCCCTGCCCTGCCAGCACCCTCCCCAAACTGAGCGCCCAGGATGGATCTGCTCCCACCAGGTCACGGCCCTTCCCACGGCAGCCTGAGTGCCGAGATTCGTGGGCACAACAATATACAGGCAAGGATGTGTCACTGCCACATGGATGCACCCTGCAGAGCTGTCCCAGCTCCAGCGGCCACCACCCTCCAGAAGCTGCCATGGGGCAGGCTGGGATTGTCTCACTGCTGCTCCGGGTTCTGAGACGTCCACTGTCCAGTTCTCCTTCCTGTCCTTTCTCCCGTCTCAGGAGTCGGATCTGCACTGCGGTCTGCAGGTTGTCCCTGCTGACCCCTACGCTTTCTCCCTTTATCCTCCCCAGGCCTGGGAAGGATTCTTCAATCTCCTGCATGCCCCTCTCACCTGGTGAACCCCCTTGGAGAGCAAGAATGTCACACCACAGGGCCTCATTCCCTGACCTGCTCCCTCCCATCCCCTGCACTGGAGGTGATGCCAGCGGTGCCTCCTGCCCATCTCAGCATCAGTTTTCAGGGAGACCTGGCCTGTGACACTTGGCAACAAGAATGTGGCCTGGAGACTCTTTGGGCAAACACAGGGGATCAGCTTCCCCAACTGAGCTCTCTCCCTGAGTCACTTAACAAACAATATTATTGAGTGGGCTGTTGGAGTACATTTGTGTGTCTTCAGGAAGATTCAGGAATGTGAAGTATGGAGTTAAAAGAGTTTTAAGCAGAGGGGAAGCCTGTGCAAAGGCACTGAGGCTGAGGGAATATGGCCATTTGAAGGAATAGAGAGAAACCCAGCTGGGGGCTCATCACTGGGATCAGGGGGCAGGAGGAGAGTGGGAAGGTGGGCAGCAGACAGATCACATAAGGACTGGAAGCCAACGTAAAGAGATTGGATATTTTTCTAAATGAAAAGAGAATTTGTTTGAGGCTATTTTTTCATAATTTTTACATGAAATCATTCGTGTTTTAAAGACATGAAGGTGGTTTTGTCTGAATGAACTTTATGGGGGGGGGAAGGAAGCCAGCAGAGCCCGTGGGTCCCATGGTTCTTGTCCGGGCACGTGGTGGGGCTTGGACCAAGCAGAGTGGATAGTGACTGGGGGCTTCAGGATAGAGTTCTCAGACTGGCTGTCTGATTGGAAGTGGGGCATGAAGGAAGGGAAAGAGATGGTGATGACTCCTGGAGGTCTGACTTTTCCTGTGCATTTGTGTTGGATATTTTACCTTTTTTAAAAGAATAGATGTGTTTCTGCAGGGAAACATCAACTTTAATTTGCCCTCAGAGAAGCAGTTGAGAATTGTTTTCTTGTGTATTTTAGATTTCTTTGCTTTGTTTTTCTTGGCTATTAACAGTAGTTTTTGCAAGTGGTCCTTTTCCCACCCCATTGGCGGCATTTGTGGTTCCTGATTTATGGCTCGTGTCCTATTGTGTGGGCACATGTATCTAGAAGAGTTTTACATGAGAAAGTGGACTCCTGAGGTGGGAGCCCTGGGTTTGCTCCCAGTGCTACCTGCACGTGGGACAGGGGACAGGGTGGCACCTCGTGAATATTAGAGGTTTGCTTCCTGGAAAAAGTTCCTGGACACGTGGAAGATTCCTGGGGCTCCTCCATGGCTTTCCCACGAGAAGACATTGCTGGCCCATATCCCCTTCCTGATGAATTTCTCAGCTATTCCTGCTTAATCGTTCTCTCAAATAACAGACATGATTATCTAAACCGATGTCTACAATAAGAAGCATAAAATTGTTTGAAACAGACTCAAGCAATAGTGATGACTCAAAGTGATCACTTCCCCCAAAGATCTTCCTTTCTCCCTAAACCCAGATGCCAAGTTTCCCACCATTAACCACGGAGTAACTTCTCCTGTGCTCCCAAAATTCACTTGGTATAAATAGCTGCCTCACAGGCATAACCTGGTGCCAGGGATGTGGCGGGACGGGCTAGGTAGTCCTGGGGTGAGCGTCTGGGCCACCTGGTGTGGCAGGTGACACACCCCATCCCAGAGGGAGTTCATGGGCAAAGAGAAATGAGCATAGAGGGGAATCTAGCAGTTCAGGGGGCCTGGTACTGAACTGATGGTGAAGGGAGACGAGGGGAGGGCGTCACCTAGTGATTTCCAACCCTGTCTTAGCTCCCTCCCTGGTGCTCGGTTGGCACCACCTGAGGCCACCAGGGGGCAGCAATGGCATGGACTTAGGGACAGTACTTGCTGCTTGTACTGTCCTGTATGAGTTTCAAGAGCTGCCCCCCACGGTACCCCTCTTACGCCCCACAGCGTTTGTGCCCCAACAATTCTTCATAACTACTAATAAATGGCCCAGGGCTCAGGTTCAGGCTGCACTGGGAAAACATCACAGAGACAGAGGATTGAGGGGCATGAAAACTCTCCTAACAGTAGGTAAGAAGGAATTGAGGTGATGCTGGTCCCCAGCTCTGCCTTTGATTCCTGGGAAATAGGGCAATGGGGCCTTGCAGCTGCCTGGAACCCTGTCCTCTCCTTTCCCCAGTAGCACGTCCTGGGATTCCTCACCCAGGAACCACGATGACCCAGCCAGCAAAGATGGGAAATCCTTGGACTGCATCAATTTCACACACGCTGTCATGGACTCAGTCTGTCCTGACTCCACATGTGATGAAAGAGTTAATTCACTAGTAAAGGCTGCTGTCCAGGGGTAGAGAAGTGTCTAGAATCAAGTCCAGGTCAGGGGGTGGGGAAGCAGGGAGAGGAGCAGATTTGCATGGAAGCCCCGCTCTCCTCTGCAGCAGGGGGAGGGGATAAGAGATATCTGGGGGACCAGGCCCAGGGATGGAGGATCAGAAGGCAGCACTCTGGGACATCTCCACCATAGCCTGGGCTCTGCTCCTTGTCACCCTCCTCACTCAGGGCACAGATGTGGCTCCCGGGAAGGAACACGGGGACATCTGGCTGATCTTTTGTGTGTCTGTCCTCAGAGTGACATGGGGCCCAGTGCTGAAATGGCTCGAGTGTGTTTTTGTTCTTTTCAGGGTCCTGGGCCCAGTCTGCCCTGACTCAGCCTCCCTCGGTGTCCAGGACTCCAGGACAGACGGTCACCATCTCCTGCGCTGCAACCAGCAACGACGTTGGGAGATATAACTATGTCTCCTGGTACCAACAGCTCCCAGGAACGGCCCCCAAACTCCTGATCTATGAAGACACCAGTCGAGCCTCGGGGATTCCTGATCGCTTCTCTGGCTCCAAGTCTGGCAACACGGCCTCCCTGACCATCTCTGGGCTCCAGTCTGAGGACGAGGCTGATTATTTCTGTGCCTCATATACAACTAGTAGCACTGCGCACAGTGGTCCAAGTTCATGGGGAATTGAGACCAAAACCTGCTCTGAGCTCCCTCGGGTCTTCTCCCTGAACTCAGGACCTCATTTGTTACTGCTGATTGTTTTATTCTGGAAAAATTTCAAACAAAAATGAATTTTTAATGGTAATACAAAGAACTGCTTCATAAACTATTTGCCAACTTGGCCAATTGTGAACATTTTGTCACGTTTACATTATCTCCTTAACTCTCATTTTCTCTCTTCCTCTGTATAAGCTTATGTACCTGTATGTTTATATGCAAACATATAAGTAACTAGACAGACACAACACACACCCCCTGCCCTGTGTGAAGTCTCAAAAGCTGCTGCACCGTGAGCCCCTCCTAAGGTGATAACTAGTGATGGAGGGTCTCAGGCTTATTCTCCTCTTACAAGTCTTTTCTCAAAGACCCTCAGCAGCCCCAGGCTTCGGCCTCAGGTCTAAGCTGTGAGCCCTTGTGGAAGATGGGGACAGAGGGATGTGTGAGCATCTATGCTAACATAAAGATTAAAAATGGGCTGGGAGGGAGGGAGAGGTGCCAGGCCCTGCTTTGGTGCCTGAGAAGTGACAATTAGGACTCTGTCCTCACCCTTGTTCCTCATGGCAAGGTGGGGTATCCCACACATGCACCAAAGTTAACAACAGGACCATATAGGGACATCCCAAGGGTGGCTCTTATCCCAGGAACCACCTCAGGACCAATGGTGAGGTCCTTTCCCTCCTCGATATGTTGGGGTCAAAACAGAGCCCAGAGAATTAGGGCAGAGAGACTGAGTCTAGGATTAACTTAGGAGCAGGGAAGGAAGTGGCACTGATTCCAATTGCTATGTGTTGTCCTGTCATCAGACTGGATTGGAGAATAAAGCCAGTGGCCAATTGACTCATGGTCCAGAGACTCCTGGGCAGGTGTATGGGCTCAGCTCCTCCTCCTCACCACGGTCATCACTGGCTGATGCCCATTGACTGAGGGTGGATGAGGGCAGGACACTAACCAGAAGCACAGAGGCTCTGCACAGGGAGGGATTGGGTGGGAGTCCACGTCAACAGTGAAACTTTTTTTAATTGTAAAGTGTCATGAATTTCTTGGAAATGAGAAACAAGGGCTGAGTTGGTATTTAAAAGGGGGTGCAGAGAAAGAGGTTTTGGACCCCCCTTCTGGTCCCCAAGCACGTAGTAAACAATCTTACAGTTTGCCAGGGAAAGGGGGTGGGAAGGGATAAATTTGGGAGTTAAGGATTAAATGTTAGCCGCTGTATAGAAAACTAGAGATTTTGAAAAGTTTCTTCTGTATAGCACAGCAAACTATGTTCAATATCTTGTAATAGTAACCTTTAATGAGAAGAATATAAAAAGGAATGTGTTTACATATATGCATGACTGGGACATTGTGCTGTACACCAGAAACTGACACATTGTAACTGACTGTACTTTAATTAAAAAAAAAAAAAAACTCTATGGTTACTCTTCTATTAAAACCAAAGTTAATAAAATATCAATTCTCTTTGGAATAAAAATAAAGTAGCTGGTGGATAAAGTGATGTGAGCGGGAGGGGATTGGAGGGATCTGGGCCTGAGCTGGGAGGGGAATAAAGGGGAAGGCAGAAGAGCAGAGCTGGGGGGTCATCCCCCCGCAGCTGCCTTCCTGGCCTCGGTGGGCGCCATCTGAGTCCACCAGGGGGCAGCAAGGGCCTGGATTTGGGAAGGTTATTGTGTGATTTCCCTAGCCCAGGTAAAGGCACATAGCTGCTGTCTCCTAAGCCCCTTCAGGGAGAGGTCTCCCCTTTCCTAGAAACACCAATAAATGTCCCCAGGCCTTTTCCTAAGAGAACCACAAAGATAGGGGACAGAGAGACACGGGGACCATTCTGCTGAGGAGGTCAGGTGGGGCGAGGGGTGGACAACCCCAGCTCTCCTTCGATCTCCAGATGAGAAAAGATTGAATCTCTAACTTACTCCAGCACTTGTGGACCCTGTCGTCACTTTGGACCCACAGAATACAAAACAATTATTGTGATTATTAGTCAACGACATCTTGACTCTATCAGATGGCAGGGACAGCCAAGGATGGCTCGATTTCCAGGTCCCTCTAATGGTCACTGTGTCCTAAGTAACAAAAACATATCACACAGTATTAATATTCCTAGATTGGCTCTGTGTAGAGGGATAGAGAAGTATCTAGAACCAAGTACAGGTCAGGGGGTGGGGGAAGCATGGGCTGGAGCAGATTTGCATGGAGGCCCCACCCTCCTCTGCAGCAGGGGGAGGGGATAAGAGAGGTCTGGTGACCTGGCCCAGGGTTGGGGGCTCAGAAGGCAGCACTCTGGGGCATCTCAGCCATAGCCTGGGCTCTGCTCCTTGTCACCCTCCTCAGTCAGGGCACAGGTGAGACTCCAGGGAAGGGACACGGGGACATCTGACTGAGCCTTTGTGTCCCTGTCCTCAGGGTGACCTGGGGCCCAGCTCTGAACTGACTCGAGTGTCTTTTTGCTCTTTTCAGGGTCCTGGGCCCAGTCTGCCTTGACTCAGCCTCCCTTGGCTTCTGGGACCCCGGGACAGACAGTCACCATCTCCTGCGCTGGAACCAGCAGTGACATCGGGGGTTACAGTGATATTTCCTTGTACCAACAGCTCCCAGGAATGGCCCCCAACCTCCTGATTTATTATGTCAGCAATTGAGCCTCGGGGATCCCTGATCGCTTTCCTGGTTCCAAGTCAGGCAACACGGCCTCCCTGACTATCTCTGGGCTCCAGTCAAAGGACGAGGCTGATTAATTCTGTGCCTCATATACAACTAGTAACACTGTGCACAGTGGTCCACGGTCATGGGGAAGCGAGATCACAACCTGCCATGAGCTCACTCAGCTCTTCTCTCCTGAACTCAGGATCTCATTTGTTTTTCATGTTAGCTTTTTGGAAATAATTATATATTTAAATCAAACTGAAAAGATTTCATGAAGAACTCGTGCACAACCATTTCCCAGATGCAGTAGTTTGTAATGCTTTCCCACAGGTGCTTTTCGGATATCCCCTCTCCTCTCTGTCTCCGCATTTGTGTGTCTAGATGATCATCCATTATCATGCGTACATGGCGCACACTCACCAACATAGAACACTTATTTTCGGAATCACTGGGGAACAACTTCTATCTGCCTGCATCCAAGCCTTCATATTCCTTCTTAAATACACTTCAGAATCCATAAGATACATCATTTGAGGAGAATAAATCAAGGCTTTTTAATATATTGACACATTAGAACACCCATGAACACTCTACCTAACAGAGTATTTTCATCCTCGTAAAACAAAGACTTCATCCATCACCCATCAGTAACCTTCCCCGGTCCCTCCACCCTACAGACCATTCATGTGCTTCCGGCCAGTTCTAGATTTTTCACAAATGCAGTCATATCCCACGTGGACCTTTGTGTCTGGCTCCTGTCCCCTTTTTCCAGTACTCTGTGATGGAGCTGTGGGTCTTGGGTAATCCCATTTTGAAAGTTTTGTTTAACCCCACTCTCTGCCCAGCTGAGTTCAGGTGGTTAACTCCACCCAGCTTTGTGGGAACACTGCGCTTTCTACATCAGTTCCATTTACAAAAACGTTGACCTGCTTCTTGAATGTGTCCTGTGAGTGAGCTGCACAGAGGCCCGTCTGGGACCTAGGTGGATTTCTATCCCTTAAGTCCCTCCCTAAAGTCTTTCCTGTGCTATTTGCTGTCAGAATCCATGCAAGTGTGGCTCAGAGGGCAGGTCAGGCATCATGAACTATTTTCATGTTAACTTTCCTAGCGAACCTCCATCCCACCATCTCCTCAGTCTTCCCTGGACCTTGAGTTTACTTCTCAGTCCTCCGGATCAGAAACTGTGAGGTTAATTCCCCTAATCTCTTGTCCCGTTCCTGTGACAGGACCTGTTTCCATGTCAAGGAGCAGGAGGACAGAGAGGACAGAAGCAAAGGGGATGCTCATCCCCTGGGTGGGAAGACAGCTCCTAAATCATACAGAATGGTCCTTCTGCCTCCAGCAGCACTGCCTCCCAGCTGGGGACAGGGACCTGTGAGTGTCCCGCAGTGGCTCTGACACTGGAGCTCTCCTTCTCGCCTTTCCCATATCAAGGGAAGCTGTCATGCAGCTCTTCAGTCTCAGGATGGAGCCCTTCCACCCTCAGGCTGCCTGATTCCAGGGAAAAATGGAATTTCACCCAACCTGAGTTCAATGACCTTCCAATCCCGGCGTCTTCCCCAGTCTGCTCTGAATGATTCCTTTTCTCGGTACCCAAGTAGCCTCCATGACTTCTGTGTGGGTTTTATAGGTACATTTGGTGGGAGGAAAAAAATGTGTATTTACTACATGTTATGTGAAATCAGGATGCAATGGTAGTTTTAAATTTGGTAAAACTGAAGGAGTCAGAACAACTGTGGGAGGAAAATGGGAAAGATGAGCCTGAGTTTTAAAGCCCTGAAGAAGAACCGGAGGAAATATTTTCCCAGTGGTCTTCAGTGTTCTCCTGGGTTCGGAGGTCATTTCTGTCTTGACCTGGGGACGTGGGAAGGTGGAGCCTACAAGCAGCAAAATCACATCTTGTGACCAGAGCAATAACACAACTATGAAATGAGATGAAATCCTTGACCATCACTTGCATAATAAATGCCACAGCTGTGGGCGCAGAAACAGCCCTTTCTCCCAGGTGCTCTCTCCTCTCATTCATCTCCTCTGAGGTCAGGACACTGGCTAGTGGGCTTGTGGATCCTGTATCTCCTGTGAGAATCAAAAGAGGAAAAAGACAGTGCCCTGCGCAGAGGGCAAAGGGCAGAATTGGGAGGGCACGCTCGGAGTCAGGATGCAGCTCCTGCCTGGTGTCCCCTGTTCCTCCTGGGAGGCCTCACGCTTGTGCACCTGGTGCTCAGTGGCACCTGTGGGGGTGGCCTGGGGGTCAGTGATCTGCTCGTGGATTTGATGTGGCAGATGCTTCAGAACAAATGGGTGGGGGTGGGGAGGTGAGCAGGCTGCAGCTGGTGGGTGCCAGCCAGAACCCAGCCAACAGCGGGTGCTTCCCTGAGATGGGCACCTCCTTTACCAGAGTACAGGCTCTGCGGAGTGAGCATCCAGCAGAGGGCACTGCAGAGTGTCCCCTGCACAAAGGGTCCCAGAGACACAGTCCCATCCCAGCAGGGACATGGAAGGTCCAGGAACACGTTAAGCAGGGCCACAGCTGGCTTTTTCTCCCCTGCAAACCAGCTAAATACAATTCATGTTTCTTATTTACAAGACATCTATGGGTCAAAGACTTTAATCCCCTGATCAACATAACCTTCCAGGGATGTAGAGAATCTAGTGACCAGGGCCAGGTCAAGGGTGAGGGAAGCAGGGGCAGGAGCAGATTTGCATGGAGGCCCCACCCTCCTCTGCAGCAGGGGGAGGGGATAAGAGAGGTCTGGGGGACCAGGCACAGGGTTGGGGGCTCAGAAGGCAGCACTCTGGGGCGTCTCCACCATGGCCTGGGCTCTGCTCCTTCTCACCCTCCTCACTCAGGGCACAGGTGAGGCTCCAGGGAAGGGACATGGGAACATCTGGCTGGTCCTTAGTGTCTCTGTCCTCAAGGTGACTTGGCAACCAGGCCTGAACTGACCTGACTGTGTTTTTGCTCTTTTCAGGGTCCTGGGCCCAGTCTGCCCTGACTCAGCCTTCCTCGGTCTCCGGGACTCCAGGACAGACGGTCACCATCTCCTGCACTGGAACCAGCAATGACGTTGGGGGATATAACTATGTCTCCTGGTACCAACAGCTCCCAGGAACGGCCCCCAAACTCCTGATTTATCAGGTCAATAAACGAGCCTCCGGGATCCCTGATCGCTTCTCTGGCTCCAAGTCTGGCAACACGGCCTCCATGACCATCTCTGGGCTCCAGTCTGCGGACGAGGCTGACTATTACTGTGCCTCATATAGAAGTAGCTACAATGTGCACAGTGGTGCACGTTCATGGGGAAGTGAGACCAAAACATTCTCTGAGCTCAGAGGCTCTCTCCTTGCTCAAAAGATGCTTCCACGCCCTGAGCAGCGGCCTTATGCAGCTCAGCCATGAAATGTCTGGACATCTCTCTCCTCACACAGTGAAGGTGAAGGAAACATGCACCTTGCATCATTCCCTTGGGAGACTAATCACTTCTTCTTCCCTGGAGAAATGTGTCCCAAACAGGCCACTGTTTCCAGGTCTTCATCAGCAGTGTGATGGTTAATGGTCCATGTCTTCCTGCTTTGGGTAAGAGGTGCCCGTGCTGCTGTGAAAACACGATGGCTCGATGTGTCTGTGAGGCTGCGTCCAGAGGAGATTAGCACTGGAATCCATCGACTCAGTCAAGAAGACCACTGGTGCCAACGGCGGTGGGCAGGGTCCCTGAGTTGAGGGTCTGAATAGAACAAAAAGGTGGGGGAAGGGGTGTCTGCTCCCTCCACATCATCAGAGACGTCGTCTTCTCCTGACCTGAGACACTGGCACTGCTGGGTCTTCAGCTGCTGAACTCAGACCAGGACTTACATCACTGGCCCCAAGTCACAGGCCTCTGGACTCAAACTGAATTAAATCACTGGCTTTCTGGGTTCTCCAGCCCTCTGCAGGGGGCCCCTCCCCTCCCAAGTGCAGGGTTATGGTCATGGCCAGCAGAGTCCCAGCGGCCATCAGAACACTCTGCCGGGCACAGATCAGTGACCCTGGCTTGGTGATCGAGGTATTCCTAGGGGTGAAACAGGCAGGAAGCGGGCTAAACACTTACTTGCGCTTATAAGGAAAACACGTGTAGGTCCAGTGAGCAAAAGTTTAACTCAAATCACAAAGAGAGTCACAGCCCTCAGTCAGTGGATTCCCAGCCTGGAGCCAGTTTACAGACCCAGACCCCCATGAAGGAAAGGGAGGCTCCGTCCCCTGGAGGGGGAGCTCCGGTGCATCACTGAGAATTCATACTGTTGATCTTTCTCCCGGGCTTCCCCAAGGCACCAATAGCCTTTATTGGGGTAACCGTGCTTTGGGGAAAAGGAAATAATCAGACTTTTCAGGGACTACTGGACCCCGGCTGTGAACTGACATTGGTACTGGGACCCCCAAACCTCACCGTGGCCCTCCAGTGAGTCGGGGCTTCTGGAGATCAGCTGAACAGTTAATGGTGTTTTATCTCAGGTCCGTCTCAAGGTGGCTAGAGTGGGCCCCCGAATCCATTCCGTGGTCATTTCTCCAGTTCCAGAGTATAATTACCGTGTGACCTGAACCGCCCACCATGAACTGGGTGCCATCTGATCCACCTAACTATACGGCCAGGCGCCCCCGGCAAAGAGCATAGCACAGGTGGGTGGCCGCACCACTGCGGCCCTGCTCAGGGCGTCCTCCAGGGACACAGTGAGAGGACACCTTCCATGGGCAGCACTTCCGGCAGCGCACCTGGTTGCAACTTTTGGAAGGCGAAATGGCAAAGCGTGCAATTATACGCCGATTCATGGGTTTGGCTGGATGGTCAGGGACTTGAAAGAAACATGATAGGAAAGTTGGTCAAAAAATTAACTTGGTGAGAGGTATGTGGATAGACCTCTCCAGGCAAAAAAAAAAAAAAGAAGATAATTTGTCCACTGTGAACACTGTGTTTGACTTCAGCAGAGGAGGATTTGTAATCAAGGGGCCAGGATGACTCACTCTGCAGGTCCCAGGCAGCATCTTTCCCAGCCCCCTCTGTCTTCATCCCACGGCCTCATGAACAGGTGTCCATGGTGACCGGGCCAGAAATTGTGCAAGGACTCAGCAACGTGGGCCACCACAAACCAAGGTCAACCCAGCAGTCCAAACAGGTCTACTCATAGCCCAGAACCTTCAGGAATGAAAGCTTGAGTCACCACCCTCCACCTCAAGGTCAAGAACCATGATGACCTGAGACGCTTGCGGAAGGCAAAGGAAACAGAGCCCGAGCAGCAGAAGGAGGGGGCTGTGGATCCCAGCTGTGCCTGGGGGACCGGCCACGGACGTGAGGGCTGCAGGCGTCAGGGGTGTTTCCTCTTCACTTTGTCGCAATTGTGTGTGTTTGTGTGTCTGTGTGTGTGTGTGTGTGTGTGTTTGTTCACATATTAAGCAAAGAGCTTTCTTTTCCTTCCTCTCTCATCTCCTTATCATGTGACTGGAAGCCAGCAGCAATTCTCAGGGAGTCCCTGGACTCCATTTAGGGTTCAAATCTCCTGGAGGCAAATAATCTCCAGAGGTTTATTGGTGCCTCAGCCGCCCAAATCCCTGCAGCTGGCAGACACATGTTACAATGTGAGGGCCACCAGCTAATCACATCAACACGTCTGAAATACCCAACCCAGCCCCGTGGAGGAGGGTCACATCCCCCAACTCCGTCTTCCCTCGGTCCCTCCCCCAAGGAATTGGAAAAGACTTAGTAAATAGATATCCAGCCCAGATCAAGGAGTCCCAGGCCCCCTGAATCCTCACGCACATAAGTAACCAGACTTTGGGGTGAATCCAAAAGGGAGTCTCCAAGTGACCACACGCTTTCCCTTTACGTCGCAATGTGCCAGAAGACACGGACAGTATTTGATAGTGAGCTACTGGCTGGACTCGAGAACTTCTAAGCTTAGGTAGAGTGTAAACTTGAGATATTTCACTTAGAGGTTTTCAAGAAAGGAGCGAGGGAGTCAGTCAGAGGCCCAAAGATGAGTCCTTCAGGCCTGAAGTCTCTTAGGAGAAAGGAGACATGCGAGAAGCAGGGGGCGCTGTGGGACCACGTCTGTGTCTGTGGGGAACTGGCCCAGCTGTGACTCTTTTCAACCGACACCGTTTGCACTTCCCATCAGTGTCACCACGCAGGCCTCGGCAGCTGTGATGACCCTCACACCCAGGGAGGGTGGGCGACAGAAGAAGGGACACAGAAATAAAGCCCTCAGCACCCCCACACTTCCACACACCCTTCATCTGGCAGGTGCTCCCCCCGCTGGGTCTCAGCCCTGGGGGCAAGCAGGAAGCTGGGTGGGGGATTTGCCTGAGGGCCGCCTATCATGGAAGTGATGGAGAAGAGGAGAGTTAAGGCTGAGGGAGACCCAGTGATGCCACCACACAGTGGGGATGATGCCCGTGGGGAAAGCAGGACAGAGAATGAAAGGTCCACAGGTCAGCCTGCGATGAGCTGGTACACTGAAGGCTGGTCACCTGCGGTGGGGAGCTGTGCGTAAGAAACTGGCAAACAACCGCTTCTCTATCCGAAGTGCTGACCTTAACCCGGTCAGCAGGATCACGCTTTACCAGGTGCGGGCGCTGTAAATCACAGTCACCATCAACAGCACCTGCTCTGATTCCAAGTACCTCCCCAACCGCACAGTAGGCACCCAGTTATACCAAAGGCTTTGCCTTTATCTGAAACGAGGTCCAAGGAGGAACTGGGTTGGAATCTGGACAGTCACCCACCCATCATTCGTTGGCTGAATGTGTCTCTCCTTCATGGAAAGAAAGAAGATCCTGACAGCCTCACAATGCCTGGCTTTGCTCACCAAGCCAGTGTCCAAACTCCTAGAGGTGCAATGAAAGAGGATCTGGGTGACCTGCAAAGATAGTGACCTTCCCAGGGGAAGACCATGTCCCAGGAGAATATTTAAATTAGCATGTGACAGCCTGGACAAGGGGCACAAGAACTCCTGCTACGCACAGAATCCTAGAGACTGCACAGAAGATATAAACATGTCCCGTGTGGACTGTTTGGAAAAGAAGAGTTGGAACTTCCCTCCAGGCACACCCCTGCCTGGCATGAGAGCTGATGTCTGATTTGGTGGATGGAGACCACACAGTGAAAAAGTCATGTTCAGGAAGTATTGGCAATTATAATTAGATTATTAAATTTCCAGTAAGCATGTCACACTAATGGACCTTGCACCATCAACAGATGACAGTTAATGCACCAGATCTCTAACTGGAGCAGTGATTCCAGGAATCCTAGAGAGTAAAGATCGGAGGGCAGGGCAGACTCCCTGCCCTGGAGCTGCTTGGAGGAAATGGGGGAACAAGTCTGACCTCCTGAGTCACATGTCCTGAGCCCACAACAGCTTTGGATCAAATTTCAGCCCCAGAGGAGAAGGACATTTGCATAAATGCTAACCACTCACAGAACCAAAGGTTCAAGGAGGGAATAAGAGAGGACCTGGTGTGCCCTGCACTGCTGTCAGGTCTGAGAGCCAGAGCTCAGGGCGCCTCCACCATGGCCTGGACCCCCCTCCTGCTCCCCGTCCTCTCTCTCTGCACAGGTGCTGCCTCCAGGGCTCAGACCCCAGGGGACCCAGGGATCAGCCTGGCCCTGAACATCAACTCAGCATAGGGGATGCTGCGGGGTGCGTGGTCCTAGGGAATGAGGCCCTGGTCCCCACCCTCACTCTCCTCTCCTGCAGGTTCTGTGGCCTCCTCTTCTGCACTGACTCAGCCCTCCACGGTGTCCGTGTCCTTGGGACAGACGGCCAGGATCACCTGCAAAGTAGACAGCTTAGGAAGCTATGCTGCTCAGTGGTACCAGCAGAAGCCAGGCCAGGCCCCTGTGCTGGTCATCTATGGAAATAGTAATAGGCCCTCAGGGATCCCTGAGCGGTTCTCTGGGTCCAAGTCGGGGGGCACAGCCACCCTGACCATCAGCGGGGCCCAGGCCGAAGACGAGGCCGACTATTACTGTCAGTCAGGAAGCAGCAATGCTAATGCTCACAGTGATACAGGCAGATGGGGAAGTGGGACACAAACCCCCTCCATCTGTGTCACCCTCTCCTCCAGCCCCAGGAGGCCTGTGGACAAAGCAGTCACTGGTCTGGCCCGGTTCCCCCAGATCTGAGCTCCCAGGCTGCCCTCCCCCCACCCTCCAGGCAGCTCCGCACACGGTGGATCAGGGGTGAAACATGGCCTGGCTGGACCAGTGTGTCCTGGGGTTGTCTGAACAGGCCATGAATAGGGGACAGAGGTCCCGAATGGAAGGACAGTCGGAGGGACACAACTGACCAGTGGCAATTACCTCGGTATTTCCTTAAAATGGTCACCAGATTATCCAGCGTTAGACCCCAGAATCTGCCCACTTATCTGAGCCATGGAATAGCCAGCACCTTTCACACACACTCGGTCCACTGAGTCCAAGGGGAGCAGCTGTGCTGACCAATAACCGTGATCCTTGGCCCTGACCTGATCGAGGTCGGGTGGGATTTTAGGGCTGGATCCTGAACCTCAGCGGGGACCCCAGTGACAGAGGGCTGACAGGGAGAGTCCAGGAGCTGCCTGTGGCCTGGATGAGGCCACGGGGGCAGGAGGGGAGGGGTGGCTGGTCTCCCGGGGAAGGATGGGTGATGGTGTAGCGGAGCAGGAGTAGAGAGGATCTTGGGGTTCAGTCCGGCAGGGACCTCTGTCACCTGAGTCTGGCTCCACTCTCAGGGGACACAGGGCCATCTCATCCCATCCCCCACTTCAGGAAAGGGCTGTTCTCTCCAAGGGTTTGCAGTGACTTTGTCCCAAACATGCCCCTGCAGGTCCTCTCATGGGGAATGTCTTGCCCCCTTATACTGGAGGGAAGTAACCGCAAAAACTGCAGGGAACAAACCCACCCCCATTTGGGTCCCAGGAACTCCACACCCCTGGAGACTCTGCTGCTAAGAACTGGAAGAAAGTCCACCAGAGCCTCTGATGGACAGACAGAGGGACAGACTGCAGAGACTGAGGACAGGGATGGAAAAGGGGGACCAGCAAAGATTATTCCCTCTGTGCTTAGATGGTGACCAGCCAGGGATGGGGCTGCCAGCACAAAGCCTTGGCCAGAGAGGGACGGTCAGGGTGGGCTGGCGGGGACAGCACAATGGCCAGCGTCCATCTGTGACCACACCTGCTCCCTCCCTCCCTCCCTCCCTCCCTATTCTGGGGAGAGCGCCATCTGCTCTCTCTGGACTTGCTGTTCAGTCTCTCAGCGAGACTCTCGGGAATCTTCTTCCACTGTTTCTTCTTTTTTAAGTCATAATTTACATACACTAAACATCACAATTTTTAGAAACACTTTATGAGTATTTACAAATGCATATAGAGATGTAAGCGTCCCGCCACCTCAGCAGCCAGCAGCTCAGTCATTCCCATAGCTGCCCCAGGCGCCTTTGGTGTTGGCCCCTCCTCTGGCCCCACCTCTGGGACTGCTGGTCTTCCTTCTGTCCCTACAGTTGGTCTTCAGTGTGTGTGTGTGAGGGTTATCACCCCGACATAAAATCTTCTTCCTCCACTGTTACCTTTAACGTTCAAGTAAAATTATGGCTGCTTGTCTCTCACAGCTGGTTCTGGTCGAATTTGCCTGTTTCTCTAGCCCTGGTCCTGGGACAACATTCTCTGCTGCAGCACTGTTCCTGCTGAGTCGCTGTCATCCTGAAACCTTTCTGAAGCACGCAGGACTGTCCCTGGCCCTGAGCTGACCCTGGGGACACCAGGGCACAGAACCTAGGACCTGCCCCAGGAGCCCTAGGCAGGGACAGAGCAGGGCAGCTCCTGAATGCCTCCCTCGGGCGCTGGTCACAAGCACGCTCCCCAGCAAGCCTGCCGCAAGCCGGCTACACCCCAGAGTCAGGTCTTCGGAGAACCCCCTGCAGAGGGGTTTCCCCTCTGGCCGTTGGTCATCTACTCCCTCAGTATTGGGGATAAACACCAAAAAGGCTTGAGCAGAACTTAGTGGTTGAATCTGTTCCTCCTTCACTTAAGAGGCTCCTTTACATAAGAAGATAAATTTTAAAAGATTGGGGGAATTTTAAATATCTGTCCGTCTTAGTGCATCTTTGCCAATACAGTATCTTTTGAGAAAAATGCTTCCATCTCACAGGAGGAGCCTCTGGGGCCTGTGAGATGGAGAGCGAGTAGGGGGCGAGGGAGTACTGACCAGCAGGAGGTAGGGGGCACCCTCCCACAGGGGAGCAGGGTAGAAGACACTGGACGTGACACAGCTCTCTGCTCTGGGTGGGTGGGGGTGGGTGAGGCAGGGCACAGAGGAGCCAGGGGCCCTGAGCAGGGAGTCTGCCTAGCAGGACAGCGGGACCGGGACCTCTCTGACCCAGCCTGAATCCAGCCCTAGGACATTCTCAGTCCAGGAGAAGCCAGGGCAGCCCTGAGCACCCAGGGCTGCACCTGCACCAGCTGGGAAGGCCCAGCCCGTCCCTCAAGGGGCCCCAGGGTCCAGCCAGACTCAGATTTCCGACCACAGCCACCGCAGGAGGATGTGGTCTGCGGTGGTGGCTGGCCGGAGGCTGTGGGGGGGTGGGGGGTGGGGTGGGTATCTGGAATCACTGAGCTTAGGGACAGCCCCTTTTTCTCCCCAAGAACTGGGGCTGTTCTGGGGGGAACCATAGCTTCTGTGCCTTAGGCAGTGGGAGGGAGGAGGGACCCCGCCCAGCCCACAAGGCGTGAGGATCCCGGGCCTGAGGCTGGAGTGGGCCAAGCACTACAGTGGGGAGAAAGTGGACTGGATCAGGGGCTCCCCTGTACCCTGCATGATGGCTGCTACATCGCCCGCACCACATTACCATTCAGTACCTGGCCCATCTCCAAGGCCAGGGATCTGCCTTTGTTGTGAAGTCCAGGCCTCAGCTCGGGGCCTGGCAGCCTGGGGTTCTTCCAAAGCTGCTCCATGAGTTTGGTCAGACCACGATCACCATCATCGATTTCAGGTCTTCCTCCCCTCACTACCATCAGTGTCCCGAGCTGTGGACGGTCTGGGATTTAAACGGCCAGGGTGTTTTGCTCCAGAGGGAGACACTGCCTCTACTTTCCAGCGTCATTCATTAACGCAGACATCATTGAAAAGATGGTCCAAACAGAGGGGACCTGTGCCTTTGCTTGTGAGACCCGAGGACAGCGGTCCTCATCCCCGTGAGAGAACTGAAGTCCTGGCTGTTGGCCTGTGACCGTGTCTCAAAAGGGGCTGGACCAGTTGTAGCAGGAGAGTCACAACACGGGCCAGACAACTCTTAAGGAACCACCCAGGAAAGTGACTTTGGGAGGCCTGGGGTAGGGGGCCTCTTTCAGAGTTGCTGAAACAGAAAACCAGGAGGGCTGCACAGCTGGACTCGAGTGGATGTATTAGAGCTCCTGGGGATGAAAAGCAACTGGAAAATGAGAGGCCGTGACAAGCAGGAACGTGCAGCCTGCAGCCCTGAGTCCTTCCTACCCCAGCAGCGTGACAGCACCGGGACCCAGACAGAGGCCACAAGCTCAAAGCATGCCCTGGAGCCTGGCAAGGGCCCAGCCTCTTGACGGTGTGGCATCGAGAATGTTCAGAATCTGCTTGAACATCAGTGTCCTCATCTGCCAACAGAAGAGAAAAATCAGCTCAGCGGGCAGTTGGCTTCGCTGTCAGCGCTGGATAACCAGCACCCTCTCATCACTGCATCACTGTATCCCGTATTGCATTCCTGGGCTTCAAAACGGACCCCAACTGAGCAGACATGTGATCTCCTTATTCCTCATGGCCTCCCTACGGCAAAGGAACTGCCCCCATTTTACAGATAAGGAAACTGAGGCCCGGAGGTGCCCTATGTCTGGCTGCTTTCAACATCACTCCTTGAATAAGCGGTAGAGGACCCCTCCCCACAGAACCCCTGCCTGGCTGAGGACCAGGGGCTGCTGGCCAGGCTTGGCCAACCCGGCCAAGGAAGGGCAGTCTCTACTGGCCAGAGTGGAGGCTGCAGGAACCCAGCCCAGGGGACTGGTCAGAAGAGAAACCCCAGCCCACTGATCTCAGGCCTCAGCAACTCTGTTCCGCTGGGTACTCGGCCGCCCTCCACAGCCTGGCCGGGCCACTGGGAGATGCTCCACAGCTGAAGACGCCCTAGCGGAACAGAGACGTCAGCGGGGCAGGTGTGAGGAACCTGGGGCCTGGGGGGCAGGGCTGGGGGCAGGCTTTGATGTGAACGTTGAGCCCTGGATCCCCACCACAGCGGAGCAGTTAGCAGATGCCACTCTGGGAGCGGACCCCAAGAGTAAGGGCTGTGGGCCCTGGAGGGGGCCTGGGGCCAGGGGCCAGGACAGAAAAAGCCCAGGCAGAGGAGGGGTCATGTGGCTGGGGCACACTGGGGCAACCACTGCCAGCAAGAGAAACCAGGGGCACTTGCTGGCCTCCCTCCAGGTGGGCTGGAGTTGCCTTTGACCCTGAGGGCCAATGAGGCCCAGGACAGGCCAGCTGGGCCATGAAGACCCCAGGGGGCAGAGCCCTGGCCCCAGGCAGCAACGGCCTCTACTACTGCGGGCCTGTCAGTTGCCCCTGGCCGGCTGCCCCCATTGGCAGCACCGCAGGGAGCGGGGCCTCTGCACGGAGCTCATCCAGCCTGCAGCAACGGAGATACAGGTAAGGGGCCAAGCGATTTGTAATGCAGGGGGAGAGGGGTTCCCTTTGACGGGAGCCAGGGATGGAAGGCTGGAGGGGAGAGTGGTGAGAAAGGAGATCAGCGGGAGAGGAGGGGCCTGAGCAGACACTGGCTTTCTTTAAAGTGTTGATGTTTTGTCAAGTGTGGATTTGTTTGCAGTGATTTTTATTTTTTACTATTGTATTGAAATATTATTTATCTCAGTGACTGAGTTTTGGGGGTTCCCCTTAAATTTGGTGCCTAAGCCCAGTGCCTCACTTGCCCCGCCCTGGTCCTCTGAGCAGGGGAGAAGCAGGGAGACAGGGCCAGGGGGTCCCCAGCAGGCACTGATCATTTTAGGGGCAGCGGCCCCACAAGGCAGATCCTGCCTTCTTCCCCATCTTCCAGACAGGGATAGAGGTGACCTGCCCAACGTCACATAGCACATGGGCGCAGTCCCAGGACTTTAAGAAATGCCAGGACTGAACAGGCACCAGCATGACCTGTGTTTTAAGAAAATGATCCAAGAGAGGCGATGGTCTTCAAGGCGTCCAGAGAAGAGAGCCAGGGCTTGGCTCAGTCTCCCCTAGAGAGCTCAGCTCCTCATCATGGCTCCTAAATGTTTCCTGGGTCCAGGCCTGACCCAAGGGGGTCACGTCTAGGCACAGGACCTATGGACCAGTTTAGGAACAGTAAGACAGGAGGAGGTGCCCGAACTGGTCTTACAGACCCAGGGCACTGACCTGTGATGGGAGCTCCAGGTGAAGGGAGCAGCATGGGCTGATGAGGAGAGTGGGTTGCACAGGCTAGCAGGGAGCTTCTGGAGCTGGGGAGATCGGCACAGAACTTGGGGGTCTTTTATCCTGGGGTCCAGGAGTCATGGAGGGATTTAAGTTGGGGACTGTCAGAGTCATATTGATGTTTTAGAAAAATGGCAGCAGATCGGAGACTGGTGTGAGGTCAGATTAGAGGATGGAGGAGTGGCTGGTCCACGGTGACCAGGTACCAAGATCTCCGATGGAAACAGCAAGGGGATGTGAAGTGGCGGTGCCAGAGGGCCAACGGGGAGGAACAGGCACTGACCTGGACTGTCAATACAAGTCTAAAACATACACCCTTTTTTGCAATATGCAGCAAGTCATTTTTTATTAAAAAAAAGCATATTTATTTAAATTGTGTAATTTACAAAGATATAACCAGAGGCTTCCAGACAAGAAACTCAACATTATTAATGACAGGAGGAAAATGGAAATAACCCAAATATCCATCAAGAAGGGTAGGACTAAATACACATGGACTCTTACACAAACGTCCAAAATTATGTTTCTGAAATTGGGTTTTTAAAGTACATGCGCATTTTCAAAGGCCGGTCAGAAAATATACAAAAATTTCAGGGGCATGTCTCTGCCTGGTGTGGTTCCACCTAGTGTTAATTTTTGCTTTATAATATTCTATACTTACAAAAATGTTCTCAAGAATATATATTTCATTTTCTTCTTCTGAAATAATTTTTAATGCAAGAGTAATATGTGCTTTCAAACAAAGATTTAAGCACAAAAGTGTATAAAGTAAAAACTGCATTTGCTGTTACCATCCCCCACATCCTACCCGTGTTGGGATTTTATTTTTCCAACACGGAGTCATATTCCGTACAGTAGCCTGCACTAGCTTTTCAAACAATCTGTTGACATGTTTCCCATCAGTCCTTAAAAAGTTCATCATGGCTTTGTCAGCCTTCACAGTTTGGATGAACCAGCATGTCTCTAGTCATTCCCCAAGTAATGGACATTTAGGTTGTTTCCATTTAAAAATATCAATTACAAGAGATGCTACAGTGGAAACCGACACACAAGTGCATGTGCTGTGTACGTGTGTGAAATGCACTTAAGTGTCTCCATAGGAACGATGCCTAAAAGCGGGATTGCTGGGTCAGAGAGAACAGGCTTTGGAATGTTCACAGGCGGCACCAGTGGTCCTCCCAAAAGTCTGCTCCAGCTTCCACTCTAGAGGGAATGACGGTGCCTGTTCCTCTCCATCCTTGCCAACACCGTGGCAGGGCTGATCCTTTTGTTATTTTGCGCATCTGATGAGCAAAAATGAGGACAAATATATTTGTTGTTTATTTGTTTGATCATTCGTGAAACTTATTATCCTTTCATATTTTTATTGAGTGATTTTATTTATTCTGCGAATTTACCAGTCATAATTTTGCTTGGGTTTTTTTTGTTTTTGTTTTGTGTTTTTTTCATTCGGTTGGTTGTATTTTCTTAAAGTTCTATTGAAACTCTTTTTCTGTTTGGAATATAACCCCTCGGTAAGTACGTGTGGCATAAGTGTCTTTCCCTGGTCTGTTTTATGGCTTTTTTGCTGAGGTCCTTCACCATAAAGCCGTTTGAATTTTCACATGTCAGGTTGGCTGTTTCTGTGATCGGTGGCAAACAGAGGAAAGGCATCTTTATTTCTATTTTCTTTTCATTCAGGTACTTTCATTGCTCTGCTGTGCGTTCTCTCTGCCTGGAGTTTACTTTTGTGTAGGCAGGAATATAACCTTATATATTTTCCAAATGGAGAGCCAATTGTCATACATTTGTTGAATATGAACACAATTTTTGTCAAATCTTAAATCATTGATGTATCACATCCTCTCTGTGGTTCTGTTGATCTAATGATCAGTTCCCATGTCCGATCCACCCCGTTTTAATGATTTTCACTTGACAGTGTGTTTGGGTACCTGGCAGAGAATGACCCTGTCATTATGACTCACTCAAAATATTTGCATCAGTTTTCTGTCATTATTCTCTCTGTTGGACTTAGAATCAGTTCACTAAGTTTTTAAAATTATCCCTTTGGTGCTGTGTTGTAATTTCATGGAATAGATGGGCTCCTTTGAGGAGAATTGATGTCTTTGTCTATCGTGTCAGTTAGTCAAAGTGCATTATGTTTTATCCACGGGAATCTTGCTCGTTTTGTGTTAAGTTTATTCCTAGGGGTTTTAACAGAATTTTTATTGAAGTTGTCAGTGTTTCGCCACTTTCCTATCCAGGGTGGTAACCGCCCGTGTCGGAGGAAACCTGACATTCCCCTGTCGTTCTCACATGGTCGTTTTCGTTAACGCTTGTATTATTTCCAATACTCCTCCAGCGGAGTGTTTTGGGATTACTTTATTTAAGGAGACTAACCCAGCATCGTCAAAGAATAATTTTATCTCGTTATTCCTAACACTCATCCCCCCTCATCTCATCCCATTTGTTCAAATCTGTAGACTATCTTGACTAGTGAAAAGTCAGGGTGGGAACCCTGGTCTTTAAAGCAGTTCTACCTTTATGCTGGAATTTTGCTGTAAGTGTTGGGAGACATCCTTTATCACGTTGAGGAAGTTTCCTTAGATGATCAACTTGAAGTTTGCTTTCTTTACGTCAGAAACAAGGGTTGCATTTATACTGCTGTTCTAGTACATTTTGTGTCAAAAAGCTTACGTGCCCACCTTAAATAGAGCTGTGACAAAATCGTCCTGCTGCTGAGGTGAAAAGTGCTGGTCCCAGGTTACCTGCCAGCTTAGAAAACTATGTTGGGAGGGAAAAGCAGATTTGGCAAAGCCTAACGTTCTTGTCATCATAAGCTCTTAGAGCATGACTGGGGTGTTTTTTTTTTTTTTCCTTTTTCTAAGTATTTTAGTGATATTATTGTGTTATGGTTGGACAGCTCAGACAGAGGGTGATTCAGTGAGGGCAAAACATTTGGGGATGGCTCCAGGCCTCCAGCTTGGGGAGAAACCTATTGACATGAGGACAAGGAGAGGGAGCAAACTTCCCAGGGAAATGTGCGGAGTTCAGGTGGGGAATGCTGAGTTTGCCGTGTCTGTAGGGCATTCAAGCACAAATGCATTCAGGAGGCAGAATGTGCATAAATCTAGAGCCAGAAAGAGATGTCAGGACTGGAAATAGGGATGCAAGACCCCTCAGCAGTTGTTAGAGAGCACAGTGTGGATCAGAGGTAGAGAGAGTGGTAGGGCACAGGGGACTGGGGAGGGACCTCAGACTTGACTGGGTTGGGGACTTTGGTGGCCTTGACCTTAGCAGTTTCAGGGAGAAATGGGGGTGAGAGGGAGGGAGCTCCTCCCACTCTGTCCCAGCATCTAAAACAATGCCTGGCAGACGGATGCTTGGGAGCCATGGTTGGACAGATGGACAGATGGACAGATGAATGATGGATATATGGATGGGTGATAGATGATGGGAGGATGGATAGATGGATGATGGATGGAAAGTCAGAAAGACAGTGATCTGAGAGATCAAAGAATGTTTCATGGAAGATGTGGAACTGAACTGTGTCTCAGCGGGTGGAGACAATGGGGCAGGGGGTCCCCACATGGGAGCACCAGGAGTCAGGAATGACCTGGTGTCCACAGGCCCAGGGAGGAAGCCACTTGGCTAGACTGTGGGAAATTGTTGGGGAGCAATACTCAGAGGCCCTAAAATGAGGCCAGGAGAGGTCGGGCAGGTCCGAGCCAGCTCAGGACTCACTGCCGCATCACATGGCCACCTGCCGGCATGCAGCCCTCAGCATCTCCATCAGCACTGAGGATTCAGGGGTGACCAGGACAGCCTGGGGTGGGGGACACACTGGGTGACTCCAAGGCATGGGTGGCCTCTGCCTCAGACAAGAGGCTGGGGACAGAGACGCCTCTGGGCCATGGGCTCACCCAGGGTGCCCTGGCCAATAGGGAGCTGGCTGCTCCCTCCCCCAGCCCCAGGACACAGCCCCCCCCCCCACGGCAGCCCTCTGCCCGTCACGCCCAGCAGGTCACCACTGCAGCCCCGTCCCTGGGGGGCAGGCCCCAGGTGCTGGCCCGGCGGGTTTTGGCCCGAGCCTCAGTCACTGTGGAATGTCTTGGGCAGCAGGACCCATCTCACTGTCCTAGGTAAGTGGCTCTCACACCTTTCCCAGCCTGTCCCACCCTCTGCTGTCTCGGAAAAGTCACTTTTCTCTTTCTGGGGCTGCTCCCCCTATGCCTTCCCACCCTTAAAGATCGACCCCCATCTTTCTCCACAGGGCCAGGGGAGGGGCGCTGGGCTTGGGGTGACAAGCAAGAAGGACCCCAAGAGCAGGGGCAGCCGCCTCAAGAGTCTGACAGTCAGATGTGGCCAGTCCAGGGACCGAGGCTGGTTCTGATGCAGGACACTGGGGTGGCCTTGAGGACAGTGCTCGAGCCCTGGGGTCTGGCTGAGGGCTGGATGCCCAGGCTGGGAGGGCCTCACAGGAGGTTGGGGATTGGGTGTCTGTGACCCCAGCCTCCAGGGACACAGAGAGGCAGCCCGAGGGAGGCCCTTGAAGGGTGGAGAGTGGGGTCCCACTCACTCTGGGCTGAAGCTCTCCGGTCCCCTGCTGGGCCAGGAGGACACAGGGATGCAGAGACACGAGTGAGACAGGGCGGGGTGACCAGCAGCCTGGCGCTCCCGGGATGGTGGCCAGAAAGGAGAGGGATCTGTGGGGCAAAGACTCCTCTGTCCCTGGATCCCTGACCCCCAGGGGCCCAGGTGTCTCCCCTGCCCACGGGTCGGCCTCCCGCCTGCCTCACAGGGCGCAGTACACTCAGGAGATGACAGACAGGAAGGGAAGGGGGGCTCGGAGCTGCTCGGCTGCTCCATGAAATCAGGGTCATGCAGTCAGGGCAGCAGGGATGGGAAGATGGGCGGAGGGGTCCGGGGCTGTTGTGGGGAGGACCCAGGCCTCCCCCGGAGAGCAGAGGCCCGGCTGGGACAGAGCCAGTGCCTGACGGGGAGGAGAGGCTCCAGGCCCCGCCATGAAACAGGCTCTGGCTCGGGGCCACTCTGCACGACCTCAGGATCGGCCTGGCAGCCTCAGTGGGGAACCCAGTTCACCTAGGAGGCAACTGGGCTCTGTAAGAATGAAGTGAGATGGGGGCCTGATGCTGGGCTGAGGGCTCCAGACGTCAAGACCAATTCTAAACTCAGACTCCAGGGCCCAGGAGGAGGGAGGGGAGCTCCCTGGTCACTGACGGGGAAACGGAGGCTGCAGATGGGACGGCTCGGCCAGGTCACCTGGGAGAGTGACATCAAACGGCTTCTGGAGGACTGTCGGCTTCCAAGGGCTCAGTGAGAGAGGGGACAGAGAAGGAAAACAAGGCCACCAAGTGCACCATCACAGAGACCATAATGGGTAGGGGAGTCCCACCCTTGGACTCCCACCTGCATCTCACACCCTCTCCTCTGTCCACAAAGGTCACCAGGAGGGCGCACCCTCGGTCACTCTCTTCCCGCCCTCCTCTGAGGAGCTCACCACAAACAAGGCCACCCTGGTGTGTCTGATCAGTGACTTCTACCCGGGCAGCGTGACGGTGGCCTGGAAGCAAGATGGCACCACCATCACACAGGGCGTGGAGACCAGCAAGCCTTCGAAGCAGAGCAACAACAAGTACGCGGCCAGCAGCTACCTGACCCTGTCGCCCAGCACGTGGAAGTCTCACAGCAGCTACAGCTGTCAGGTCACGCACGAGGCGGGCACCGTGGAGAAGACGGTGTCCCCCTCCCAGTGTTAGGTCCCCGGGCCCTCACCCTCGGGGGCTTCCTCACCCAGACCCCCCTCCCCACTCTCCATGGACCCCTGAGCCTCTGCCCAGGTCAGCTCAGACCAGGCAGGTCTCATCCCGCCCTGTTCCTGCTACCCCTTAATAAAGACCTTGTCATTTATCATCTGACACGTCTGATGTGCACTCTGTGTCTGGCCGTGTCTCTGGGATAAGGGTCAGTGATTACAGGAAGGGACAGCTGTGACATGAGATTCCATTTACCTGACATCCCCACATCCTATTCGCCAGGGACCAGCGAACTCTGAGTGCCAGTGGGAGGTGTGACCTAGAGGAAGGTATTGTCATGTGGTGCTGGCACCCGGGGTGCAGTCCTTGTGCCCTGGGAAGGGAGAAGGGCCAGTGAGAGGGACATGGGACAGTTCTGGGGGAACAAGGACAGACGAGGCGGGTCCCAGGGGAGGCTGAGACACATAAGGCCAGTTGTGTGACCCTACTTGGGACCTCAGGCATGAAGAGTCTGGACATGTGAAGTCAGGTCAGGGAGGCAGTTAGTTTATGGTGGGGTGTGGATGGAGCAGGAGAGGTCACCCTATATGGAGGGGAGGGGACACGGGGAAGCTGGGTGAATGGGAAAGGGCACCACCTAGGCCCAAAAAAGGCATCCAGTGATGCTCCCAAGGAGAGAGAATCACTGGAATTTGGCAACAGCTTCAGGCTCAGTCTCACCAGCTCAGGGCAGGGTACGTGTGGCCTGTGGGCTACAGCAAGGTCACGTTTCCCTCACGACTCAGCACCCCTAGATCCCTGCCCAGGGGACCCTTCCCCCATCGATCTCCAGGGCTCACCCCAGTGCACCTGCAGCTGAGACACTCAGTCAGGCACGCACTCACGGTCTGAGACAGGCACGGTCACCCTCTGGAAGGTGAACGCCTGAGCTCTGTCATCCCCAGGACCCCTCGCCTCGCAGCCCCCTGTCGATGCCTCCAGCTCATCTGGGATGGGGAGCTGCCTTCACCAGAGCTCCCAGGCAGCCGAGACCGCCCAGTGACAGAGCCTGCAGGGACAGGGGACTCTAGGGCCATGGTGGGGCAGAGGACAGGGACCCTTAGAGCTTCCACCCAGGTACCCCAGCCACAAAGCACAGACTAGGAGGTGAAAGAAGCGAGGGGTCCTAGTGGCCCACAGCAGCTGCCTGACCCCATTTCCTGGATGCGAACACTAAGACCCCAAGGGAGTAGGGGACCACCGAGGCCCCCCTCGTCTCAGTGGCCCTGCTGGGTAGAATGCCGCCACCTGCCCCCACCCCGCCCCGAGCTAGGGCCATCCCACAGCCGACACCCCTCGGGGTTGTTACCAGTTTTCATGCTGAAGAACTGAGGTCGCAAAACGAGAAGACAGAGGAATAAACATACCCCCGGGTTCCGGACAACCAGGTGCCCAAATCGTCAGTTCACCAGTGATGTTGACCTCACCTCCCCACACCAGAGCAAACCCTCCCTGACACAGGATGTTCCAGCACATTCTACATCGTGTCCTTTATCTGTAAATATTTCATTTGTGTCCTGGAAGGAAAGGATCTAAAATACAACTAAATATCATTATCAAACCCAAACAGAGAATGTAAAAACAAATACATGTACTGAAACATTATGCTGGACACCAGAAATTGACACAGCACTGTAAACTGACTATCCTTCAATAAAACATAAAATAAAATATGTAAAAACTAAAATGTACATGTAAAGTATAAAATAATGTACAAAATGTAAAAAATAAACTAGATATCAGGAAAAAGGAAGGTTCTTTTCACACTTTAAATATTAAACTGGTGTTCAGTTATTTCATAAAATGTAAAAAATAAAAACCAAACAGAAATTGGCCTCAGTTCCTTAATATCACAAAAAAAAAAATCAGGGGGAGGGCACAGCTCAATGGGTAGAGTGCAGCTCTGTATGCATGAGGTTGTGGGTTCCACCCCCAGTACCTCCAGTAAGTAAATAAATAAATAAACCTAATTACTTCCTCCCTCAAAAAAATACCCAAAAAAATCACTTTCGGTGACATGCCTCACAGTCGTCACAAGTGTGTGGAATTGGTTGTGTTTTAGGTACTGTGTGATGTTGTGGTTCTTCGGGTCCTTTCTGTGAGGGTTGAAACGGTGTGGATCGGTGATCGATGGTTGTGTCGTGGACCTGGTGGGTCCGTCAGGCTCTTCAAAATCACTCTAGTTTTCCTTGCAAGGCGGGGGCTCCAGGAGCTCAGCTGCTGCTCCTGGACTCCGCCAGGGTCGGGGTTCAGCCCCCGGCCTCCCTGGGCTGTACCTGACCGGTTCTCTCTGCGTCGTGTGCCTGCAGATGGTTCTGAGGTGCAAACGATGAACAGGGTTCGGGTGTGACCTTTGGGCGAGACCGTTGCTAGGACAGTCGGCTGCTTCCATCCAAGGTGTCCTTCCGGGGTCACAGGTCATTTAGTAAAATTATCTTCCTTTGATGCGCAAATTCCAGGTCCCTCAGATGGGATGGGAGGCCGGGTGCGATGTTTCAGTTCCGCGCTCCTTCCTCTGCTGAGGCTGCCATTTGTCCACAGCGGGAGGCCCTTCAGGTGCTCTTTACCGCCCTGGGGTCGGGGCCAGCTGCCGTGAATATGGAGATACGGTTGGTCTTTTTTTTTTTTTTTTCTTTTTCCTTTCTCTTTAAATTATTACAGTATTATTAATTTTTTTACCTTAGTCGGGAGTAATTAGGTTCACTCATTTTTAGGGAAGGTGCTGGGGACTGAACCCAGCACCTCGTGCGCGGCTCTACCACTTGAGCTATACCCTCACCCCGGGTTTGGACTTTCTTCAGTGAAGCAGTTTGCCAAACGGTGACTGCTCCCTGCCGTCTTCTGAAAGTGAACAATTAAGGCTGCGACAACTCCAGGGTACATGTGTGTGTGATGTGTTCGAGTCCACTGTGGTTTTATTTTCGTTTGAACTTTCTTCCAGTGAAGTATAGTCAGTTCCCGATGTTCAGTCCATTTCTGGTGCACGGCGTGCTTCAGTCACTCATAGCCACACGTAGACCTGCTTTCATGCTCTTCTCCTCACAGGTTACTATAAGGTACTGAATACAGCTCCCCGTGCTGTTCTCCTGGTGATGCCGGTGTCCCACCTGTGCCCACGGGAGCCTGCATGGGGGGCCCCAGGGCCTCCGGCACCGGCTGGGGAGACCGCCACACCCCCCTGCTTTCCGCTGTGACAGTCTGTTGTGGGCCCATCTTGTGCCTTTCCAGCCTCCGGCCTGGGATGGGCCGTTTCTCCCATCGACCTGATTCTCTCTAGTGAGGCGGTATTTCGGGACCACAGTGGAGGTGCTCACTTATGTCTCCCCTTTGAATCAAATGCTCCCAGACACAAACATCACACGAGACGCTGAGGGGTGTCAGGGATGCTGCGGCGTCCTCCCTGCAGATGGAGGCTGGCCTTCCCTACGGGCACCAGCCCAGGCCTCCCGAGAGAAGCGCATCCAATGCAGGAGAACCCCAGGGAGGTCGGGCTGAGACCCATGGAGCCCCAGCTGGGGTGACATCGAAGCCTCTTATGGTCAGTTCACTCCAGGGCAGCCTGCCCTTTCTGTGGGTGGCCTGGGGACACCCGAGGTCACCTCCTGCCCTTGCTCTGTGGTCTCACCAAGGGATCGGGGATCTGTCAACCCTTCATAGAAAAGAAGCCCCAGTCCTTCCAGAGAACTCCACTCCTTAGGGAGGCAAACGCCCTCCCATGGTGTCCTTCCCGTTCCTGGGCGACAGTGGTTCACGGGAAAACCATGTCCAACACGCCGACCCCCTTTGGGATCCTGCCTTTCCAAGAGTGTGACTGCTGGGCACCGGGTCCCTGTCACGTTCTGCCCCTGGGATGGGCAGGGCAGGCACGGGGACCCCTGCAGAGCAGCCACCAGCCTGGGGCAGTGGCCCGACTTCCTCCATCTCAGCTGCAGGTGGGGGGCTGGGGGGTGGGGCAGGGGCGTCCCAGGGAGGGGTTTTTGTTCAAGCCTGTGTCACTGTGTGCTGTGTTCGGCGGAGGGACCCATCTGACCGTCCTGGGTGAGTCTCCTCTTCCCCCCACCCCCAATTTCCCTGCTCTCCCCAAACTTTGGGCAATTTTCTGCTGTTCTGCTCTTTTCTGTGCCTTGTGTCAGCCTCGGGTCAGGCTTTCAAGCAGGACCCCACCCCTGGGGCCCGACCTCTTCCCCAGCCTGTTCAGACTCTCCTGCTCACCTCTGCGATCACACCAGCCCTTCCCCTCTGACCCAAGGATGACCTGCTGACACTGTCTGTCTGCCAGGGCCACGCTGGCCCCTAGACTCGCTCCGCTCTGTCCTGCCCCATCGGGGCTCCTGGTGGACCTGCTTTGTCTTTGGGGGTGTCGGGGCCTCCTTCTAAAGGGGAAGGAGGGAACAGACAACTGAGGGGGACCGTGTGGAGACATGAGAGGGACCCGGATCCCTCAGGGCCGAGGCTGGAGAACAAGTCAGAGGTTCAGGAACGGCCACAGGGCTGTGGGTCGAGGGATCCAGGGCCAGGAACGTGCAGGGGTGCGGGGCTCCGCCAGGTCTCTGTGGGGCTGTCACAGACAGAGCCCTGCGCCAGCCTCGGCCTCAGGGGAGCTGCACAGAGGAAATCAGGAGAGAGGAGACGGCGCTGAAATCCAGGAAGCCGTCCTCAAAGGACAGCTCTGGCGGGCTGGCTGGGCTCCTGGTCTTGGCATCACAGGGCCCCTTACACGTGAATCCTCCTGTGAGAAAGGCGGACTCCCAGCACTGGGCCTCTGCTGATATGACCAGCTGGCCAGGGAGGACAACAAAAAGGACTTGCACTTAAGAAGGGGACAGGCAGAGAAACGCTCTCTAATCAGCAAAGCTCCTACCCTATCGGACAGGCTGCAGGGGAGACAGATTAGGGTAAAAACAGACCTCTTCCAAAGCTCAGGAGGAGGCAGGACAGGGGGTGAGGGTCACACGTCTGTGTGGGAGACCAGGGCCCAGACGGGGTCTCAGGACAGCGATGGCAGGTGTTCAGGCTCAGGGTTTCCTAAGGAAATGGGGAGAGGATGGAGGACCACCCTCCTTGGCAGGGACCCTCAAACTCAGTTTGGTCTCTGAACTAGGGGTCCCGCTGGGTCCTCAGCAGCCCCTGTCCCACTTTGAGACACAGGTCAGAAGCTCCCAGGACAGGCACCGGGCATCTGACCTCCTGCCCCTCCCCCACTTTGCAGGTCAGCCCAAGGCCGCACCCACGGTCACCCTGTTCCCGCCGTCCTCTGAGGAGCTCACCGCCAACAAGGCCACCCTGGTGTGTCTGATCAGTGACTTCTACCCGGGCAGCGTGACGGTGGCCTGGAAGCAAGATGGCACCACCGTCACGCAGGGCGTGGAGACCACCAAGCCCTCGAAGCAGAGCAACAACAAGTACGCGGCCAGCAGCTACCTGACCCTGTCGCCCAGCACGTGGAAGTCTCACAGCAGCTACAGCTGTCAGGTCACGCACGAGGCGGGCACCGTGGAGAAGACGGTGTCCCCCTCCCAGTGTTAGGCCCCCGGGCCCCCACCCTCGGGGGCTTCCTCACCCAGACCCCCCTCCCCACTCTCCATGGACCCCTGAGCCTCTGCCCAGGTCAGCTCAGACCAAGCAGGTCTCATCCCACCCTGTTCCTGCTACCCCTTAATAAAGACCTTGTCATTTATCATCTGACACGTCTGATGTGCACTCTGTGTCTGGCCGTGTCTCTGGGTTAAGGGTCAGTGATAACAGGAAGGGACAGCTGTGACATGAGATTCCATTTACCTGACATCCCCCCATCCTATTCGCCAGGGACCAGCGAACTCTGAGTGCCAGTGGGAGGTGTGACCTAGAGGAAGGTATTGTCATGTGGTGCTGGCACCCGGGGTGCAGTCCTTGTGCCCTGGGAAGGGAGAAGGGCCAGTGAGAGGGACATGGGACAGTTCTGGGGGAACAAGGACAGACGAGGCGGGTCCCAGGGGAGGCTGAGACACATAAGGCCAGTTGTGTGACCCTACTTGGGACCTCAGGCATGAAGAGTCTGGACATGTGAAGTCAGGTCAGGGAGGCAGTTAGTTTATGGTGGGGTGTGGATGGAGCAGGAGAGGTCACCCTATATGGAGGGGAGGGGACACGGGGAAGCTGGGTGAATGGGAAAGGGCACCACCTAGGCCCAAAAAAGGCATCCAGTGATGCTCCCAAGGAGAGAGAATCACTGGAATTTGGCAACAGCTTCAGGCTCAGTCTCACCAGCTCAGGGCAGGGTACGTGTGGCCTGTGGGCTACAGCAAGGTCACGTTTCCCTCACGACTCAGCACCCCTAGATCCCTGCCCAGGGGACCCTTCCCCCATCGATCTCCAGGGCTCACCCCAGTGCACCTGCAGCTGAGACACTCAGTCAGGCACGCACTCACGGTCTGAGACAGGCACGGTCACCCTCTGGAAGGTGAACGCCTGAGCTCTGTCATCCCCAGGACCCCTCGCCTCGCAGCCCCCTGTCGATGCCTCCAGCTCATCTGGGATGGGGAGCTGCCTTCACCAGAGCTCCCAGGCAGCCGAGACCGCCCAGCGACAGAGCCTGCAGGGACAGGGGACTCTAGGGCCATGGTGGGGCAGAGGACAGGGACCCTTAGAGCTTCCACCCAGGTACCCCAGCCACAAAGCACAGACTAGGAGGTGAAAGAAGCGAGGGGTCCTAGTGGCCCACAGCAGCTGCCTGACCCCATTTCCTGGATGCGAACACTAAGACCCCAAGGGAGTAGGGGACCACCGAGGCCCCCCTCGTCTCAGTGGCCCTGCTGGGTAGAATGCCGCCACCTGCCCCCACCCCGCCCCGAGCTAGGGCCATCCCACAGCCGACACCCCTCGGGGTTGTTACCAGTTTTCATGCTGAAGAACTGAGGTCGCAAAACGAGAAGACAGAGGAATAAACATACCCCCGGGTTCCGGACAACCAGGTGCCCAAATCGTCAGTTCACCAGTGATGTTGACCTCACCTCCCCACACCAGAGCAAACCCTCCCTGACACAGGATGTTCCAGCACATTCTACATCGTGTCCTTTATCTGTAAATATTTCATTTGTGTCCTGGAAGGAAAGGATCTAAAATACAACTAAATATCATTATCAAACCCAAACAGAGAATGTAAAAACAAATACATGTACTGAAACATTATGCTGGACACCAGAAATTGACACAGCACTGTAAACTGACTATCCTTCAATAAAACATAAAATAAAATATGTAAAAACTAAAATGTACATGTAAAGTATAAAATAATGTACAAAATGTAAAAAATAAACTAGATATCAGGAAAAAGGAAGGTTCTTTTCATACTTTAAATATTAAACTGGTGTTCAGTTATTTCATAAAATGTAAAAAATAAAAACCAAACAGAAATTGGCCTCAGTTCCTTAATATCACAAAAAAAAAAATCAGGGGGAGGGCACAGCTCAATGGGTAGAGTGCAGCTCTGTATGCATGAGGTTGTGGGTTCCACCCCCAGTACCTCCAGTAAGTAAATAAATAAATAAACCTAATTACTTCCTCCCTCAAAAAAATACCCAAAAAAATCACTTTCGGTGACATGCCTCACAGTCGTCACAAGTGTGTGGAATTGGTTGTGTTTTAGGTACTGTGTGATGTTGTGGTTCTTCGGGTCCTTTCTGTGAGGGTTGAAACGGTGTGGATCGGTGATCGATGGTTGTGTCGTGGACCTGGTGGGTCCGTCAGGCTCTTCAAAATCACTCTAGTTTTCCTTGCAAGGCGGGGGCTCCAGGAGCTCAGCTGCTGCTCCTGGACTCCGCCAGGGTCGGGGTTCAGCCCCCGGCCTCCCTGGGCTGTACCTGACCGGTTCTCTCTGCGTCGTGTGCCTGCAGATGGTTCTGAGGTGCAAACGATGAACAGGGTTCGGGTGTGACCTTTGGGCGAGACCGTTGCTAGGACAGTCGGCTGCTTCCATCCAAGGTGTCCTTCCGGGGTCACAGGTCATTTAGTAAAATTATCTTCCTTTGATGCGCAAATTCCAGGTCCCTCAGATGGGATGGGAGGCCGGGTGCGATGTTTCAGTTCCGCGCTCCTTCCTCTGCTGAGGCTGCCATTTGTCCACAGCGGGAGGCCCTTCAGGTGCTCTTTACCGCCCTGGGGTCGGGGCCAGCTGCCGTGAATATGGAGATACGGTTGGTCTTTTTTTTTTTTTTTTTTCTTTTTCCTTTCTCTTTAAATTATTACAGTATTATTAATTTTTTTACCTTAGTCGGGAGTAATTAGGTTCACTCATTTTTAGGGAAGGTGCTGGGGACTGAACCCAGCACCTCGTGCGCGGCTCTACCACTTGAGCTATACCCTCACCCCGGGTTTGGACTTTCTTCAGTGAAGCAGTTTGCCAAACGGTGACTGCTCCCTGCCGTCTTCTGAAAGTGAACAATTAAGGCTGCGACAACTCCAGGGTACATGTGTGTGTGATGTGTTCGAGTCCACTGTGGTTTTATTTTCGTTTGAACTTTCTTCCAGTGAAGTATAGTCAGTTCCCGATGTTCAGTCCATTTCTGGTGCACGGCGTGCTTCAGTCACTCATAGCCACACGTAGACCTGCTTTCATGCTCTTCTCCTCACAGGTTACTATAAGGTACTGAATACAGCTCCCCGTGCTGTTCTCCTGGTGATGCCGGTGTCCCACCTGTGCCCACGGGAGCCTGCATGGGGGGCCCCAGGGCCTCCGGCACCGGCTGGGGAGACCGCCACACCCCCCTGCTTTCCGCTGTGACAGTCTGTTGTGGGCCCATCTTGTGCCTTTCCAGCCTCCGGCCTGGGATGGGCCGTTTCTCCCATCGACCTGATTCTCCTCTAGTGAGGCGGTATTTCGGGACCACAGTGGAGGTGCTCACTTATGTCTCCCCTTTGAATCAAATGCTCCCAGACACAAAGATCACACGAGACGCTGAGGGGTGTCAGGGATGCTGCGGCGTCCTCCCTGCAGATGGAGGCTGGCCTTCCCTACGGGCACCAGCCCAGGCCTCCCGAGAGAAGCGCATCCAATGCAGGAGAACCCCAGGGAGGTCGGGCTGAGACCCATGGAGCCCCAGCTGGGGTGACATCGAAGCCTCTTATGGTCAGTTCACTCCAGGGCAGCCTGCCCTTTCTGTGGGTGGCCTGGGGACACCCGAGGTCACCTCCTGCCCTTGCTCTGTGGTCTCACCAAGGGATCGGGGATCTGTCAACCCTTCATAGAAAAGAAGCCCCAGTCCTTCCAGAGAACTCCACTCCTTAGGGAGGCAAACGCCCTCCCATGGTGTCCTTCCCGTTCCTGGGCGACAGTGGTTCACGGGAAAACCATGTCCAACACGCCGACCCCCTTTGGGATCCTGCCTTTCCAAGAGTGTGACTGCTGGGCACCGGGTCCCTGTCACGTTCTGCCCCTGGGATGGGCAGGGCAGGCACGGGGACCCCTGCAGAGCAGCCACCAGCCTGGGGCAGTGGCCCGACTTCCTCCATCTCAGCTGCAGGTGGGGGGCTGGGGGGTGGGGCAGGGGCGTCCCAGGGAGGGGTTTTTGTTCAAGCCTGTGTCACTGTGTGCTGTGTTCGGCGGAGGGACCCATCTGACCGTCCTGGGTGAGTCTCCTCTTCCCCCCACCCCCAATTTCCCTGCTCTCCCCAAACTTTGGGCAATTTTCTGCTGTTCTGCTCTTTTCTGTGCCTTGTGTCAGCCTCGGGTCAGGCTTTCAAGCAGGACCCCACCCCTGGGGCCCGACCTCTTCCCCAGCCTGTTCAGACTCTCCTGCTCACCTCTGCGATCACACCAGCCCTTCCCCTCTGACCCAAGGATGACCTGCTGACACTGTCTGTCTGCCAGGGCCACGCTGGCCCCTAGACTCGCTCCGCTCTGTCCTGCCCCATCGGGGCTCCTGGTGGACCTGCTTTGTCTTTGGGGGTGTCGGGGCCTCCTTCTAAAGGGGAAGGAGGGAACAGACAACTGAGGGGGACCGTGTGGAGACATGAGAGGGACCCGGATCCCTCAGGGCCGAGGCTGGAGAACAAGTCAGAGGTTCAGGAACGGCCACAGGGCTGTGGGTCGAGGGATCCAGGGCCAGGAACGTGCAGGGGTGCGGGGCTCCGCCAGGTCTCTGTGGGGCTGTCACAGACAGAGCCCTGCGCCAGCCTCGGCCTCAGGGGAGCTGCACAGAGGAAATCAGGAGAGAGGAGACGGCGCTGAAATCCAGGAAGCCGTCCTCAAAGGACAGCTCTGGCGGGCTGGCTGGGCTCCTGGTCTTGGCATCACAGGGCCCCTTACACGTGAATCCTCCTGTGAGAAAGGCGGACTCCCAGCACTGGGCCTCTGCTGATATGACCAGCTGGCCAGGGAGGACAACAAAAAGGACTTGCACTTAAGAAGGGGACAGGCAGAGAAACGCTCTCTAATCAGCAAAGCTCCTACCCTATCGGACAGGCTGCAGGGGAGACAGATTAGGGTAAAAACAGACCTCTTCCAAAGCTCAGGAGGAGGCAGGACAGGGGGTGAGGGTCACACGTCTGTGTGGGAGACCAGGGCCCAGACGGGGTCTCAGGACAGCGATGGCAGGTGTTCAGGCTCAGGGTTTCCTAAGGAAATGGGGAGAGGATGGAGGACCACCCTCCTTGGCAGGGACCCTCAAACTCAGTTTGGTCTCTGAACTAGGGGTCCCGCTGGGTCCTCAGCAGCCCCTGTCCCACTTTGAGACACAGGTCAGAAGCTCCCAGGACAGGCACCGGGCATCTGACCTCCTGCCCCTCCCCCACTTTGCAGGTCAGCCCAAGGCCGCACCCACGGTCACCCTGTTCCCGCCGTCCTCTGAGGAGCTCACCGCCAACAAGGCCACCCTGGTGTGTCTGATCAGTGACTTCTACCCGGGCAGCGTGACGGTGGCCTGGAAGCAAGATGGCACCACCGTCACGCAGGGCGTGGAGACCACCAAGCCCTCGAAGCAGAGCAACAACAAGTACGCGGCCAGCAGCTACCTGACCCTGTCGCCCAGCACGTGGAAGTCTCACAGCAGCTACAGCTGTCAGGTCACGCACGAGGCGGGCACCGTGGAGAAGACGGTGTCCCCCTCCCAGTGTTAGGCCCCCGGGCCCCCACCCTCGGGGGCTTCCTCACCCAGACCCCCCTCCCCACTCTCCATGGACCCCTGAGCCTCTGCCCAGGTCAGCTCAGACCAAGCAGGTCTCATCCCACCCTGTTCCTGCTACCCCTTAATAAAGACCTTGTCATTTATCATCTGACACGTCTGATGTGCACTCTGTGTCTGGCCGTGTCTCTGGGTTAAGGGTCAGTGATAACAGGAAGGGACAGCTGTGACATGAGATTCCATTTACCTGACATCCCCCCATCCTATTCGCCAGGGACCAGCGAACTCTGAGTGCCAGTGGGAGGTGTGACCTAGAGGAAGGTATTGTCATGTGGTGCTGGCACCCGGGGTGCAGTCCTTGTGCCCTGGGAAGGGAGAAGGGCCAGTGAGAGGGACATGGGACAGTTCTGGGGGAACAAGGACAGACGAGGCGGGTCCCAGGGGAGGCTGAGACACATAAGGCCAGTTGTGTGACCCTACTTGGGACCTCAGGCATGAAGAGTCTGGACATGTGAAGTCAGGTCAGGGAGGCAGTTAGTTTATGGTGGGGTGTGGATGGAGCAGGAGAGGTCACCCTATATGGAGGGGAGGGGACACGGGGAAGCTGGGTGAATGGGAAAGGGCACCACCTAGGCCCAAAAAAGGCATCCAGTGATGCTCCCAAGGAGAGAGAATCACTGGAATTTGGCAACAGCTTCAGGCTCAGTCTCACCAGCTCAGGGCAGGGTACGTGTGGCCTGTGGGCTACAGCAAGGTCACGTTTCCCTCACGACTCAGCACCCCTAGATCCCTGCCCAGGGGACCCTTCCCCCATCGATCTCCAGGGCTCACCCCAGTGCACCTGCAGCTGAGACACTCAGTCAGGCACGCACTCACGGTCTGAGACAGGCACGGTCACCCTCTGGAAGGTGAACGCCTGAGCTCTGTCATCCCCAGGACCCCTCGCCTCGCAGCCCCCTGTCGATGCCTCCAGCTCATCTGGGATGGGGAGCTGCCTTCACCAGAGCTCCCAGGCAGCCGAGACCGCCCAGCGACAGAGCCTGCAGGGACAGGGGACTCTAGGGCCATGGTGGGGCAGAGGACAGGGACCCTTAGAGCTTCCACCCAGGTACCCCAGCCACAAAGCACAGACTAGGAGGTGAAAGAAGCGAGGGGTCCTAGTGGCCCACAGCAGCTGCCTGACCCCATTTCCTGGATGCGAACACTAAGACCCCAAGGGAGTAGGGGACCACCGAGGCCCCCCTCGTCTCAGTGGCCCTGCTGGGTAGAATGCCGCCACCTGCCCCCACCCCGCCCCGAGCTAGGGCCATCCCACAGCCGACACCCCTCGGGGTTGTTACCAGTTTTCATGCTGAAGAACTGAGGTCGCAAAACGAGAAGACAGAGGAATAAACATACCCCCGGGTTCCGGACAACCAGGTGCCCAAATCGTCAGTTCACCAGTGATGTTGACCTCACCTCCCCACACCAGAGCAAACCCTCCCTGACACAGGATGTTCCAGCACATTCTACATCGTGTCCTTTATCTGTAAATATTTCATTTGTGTCCTGGAAGGAAAGGATCTAAAATACAACTAAATATCATTATCAAACCCAAACAGAGAATGTAAAAACAAATACATGTACTGAAACATTATGCTGGACACCAGAAATTGACACAGCACTGTAAACTGACTATCCTTCAATAAAACATAAAATAAAATATGTAAAAACTAAAATGTACATGTAAAGTATAAAATAATGTACAAAATGTAAAAAATAAACTAGATATCAGGAAAAAGGAAGGTTCTTTTCACACTTTAAATATTAAACTGGTGTTCAGTTATTTCATAAAATGTAAAAAATAAAAACCAAACAGAAATTGGCCTCAGTTCCTTAATATCACAAAAAAAAAAATCAGGGGGAGGGCACAGCTCAATGGGTAGAGTGCAGCTCTGTATGCATGAGGTTGTGGGTTCCACCCCCAGTACCTCCAGTAAGTAAATAAATAAATAAACCTAATTACTTCCTCCCTCAAAAAAATACCCAAAAAAATCACTTTCGGTGACATGCCTCACAGTCGTCACAAGTGTGTGGAATTGGTTGTGTTTTAGGTACTGTGTGATGTTGTGGTTCTTCGGGTCCTTTCTGTGAGGGTTGAAACGGTGTGGATCGGTGATCGATGGTTGTGTCGTGGACCTGGTGGGTCCGTCAGGCTCTTCAAAATCACTCTAGTTTTCCTTGCAAGGCGGGGGCTCCAGGAGCTCAGCTGCTGCTCCTGGACTCCGCCAGGGTCGGGGTTCAGCCCCCGGCCTCCCTGGGCTGTACCTGACCGGTTCTCTCTGCGTCGTGTGCCTGCAGATGGTTCTGAGGTGCAAACGATGAACAGGGTTCGGGTGTGACCTTTGGGCGAGACCGTTGCTAGGACAGTCGGCTGCTTCCATCCAAGGTGTCCTTCCGGGGTCACAGGTCATTTAGTAAAATTATCTTCCTTTGATGCGCAAATTCCAGGTCCCTCAGATGGGATGGGAGGCCGGGTGCGATGTTTCAGTTCCGCGCTCCTTCCTCTGCTGAGGCTGCCATTTGTCCACAGCGGGAGGCCCTTCAGGTGCTCTTTACCGCCCTGGGGTCGGGGCCAGCTGCCGTGAATATGGAGATACGGTTGGTCTTTTTTTTTTTTTTTTTCTTTTTCCTTTCTCTTTAAATTATTACAGTATTATTAATTTTTTTACCTTAGTCGGGAGTAATTAGGTTCACTCATTTTTAGGGAAGGTGCTGGGGACTGAACCCAGCACCTCGTGCGCGGCTCTACCACTTGAGCTATACCCTCACCCCGGGTTTGGACTTTCTTCAGTGAAGCAGTTTGCCAAACGGTGACTGCTCCCTGCCGTCTTCTGAAAGTGAACAATTAAGGCTGCGACAACTCCAGGGTACATGTGTGTGTGATGTGTTCGAGTCCACTGTGGTTTTATTTTCGTTTGAACTTTCTTCCAGTGAAGTATAGTCAGTTCCCGATGTTCAGTCCATTTCTGGTGCACGGCGTGCTTCAGTCACTCATAGCCACACGTAGACCTGCTTTCATGCTCTTCTCCTCACAGGTTACTATAAGGTACTGAATACAGCTCCCCGTGCTGTTCTCCTGGTGATGCCGGTGTCCCACCTGTGCCCACGGGAGCCTGCATGGGGGGCCCCAGGGCCTCCGGCACCGGCTGGGGAGACCGCCACACCCCCCTGCTTTCCGCTGTGACAGTCTGTTGTGGGCCCATCTTGTGCCTTTCCAGCCTCCGGCCTGGGATGGGCCGTTTCTCCCATCGACCTGATTCTCCTCTAGTGAGGCGGTATTTCGGGACCACAGTGGAGGTGCTCACTTATGTCTCCCCTTTGAATCAAATGCTCCCAGACACAAAGATCACACGAGACGCTGAGGGGTGTCAGGGATGCTGCGGCGTCCTCCCTGCAGATGGAGGCTGGCCTTCCCTACGGGCACCAGCCCAGGCCTCCCGAGAGAAGCGCATCCAATGCAGGAGAACCCCAGGGAGGTCGGGCTGAGACCCATGGAGCCCCAGCTGGGGTGACATCGAAGCCTCTTATGGTCAGTTCACTCCAGGGCAGCCTGCCCTTTCTGTGGGTGGCCTGGGGACACCCGAGGTCACCTCCTGCCCTTGCTCTGTGGTCTCACCAAGGGATCGGGGATCTGTCAACCCTTCATAGAAAAGAAGCCCCAGTCCTTCCAGAGAACTCCACTCCTTAGGGAGGCAAACGCCCTCCCATGGTGTCCTTCCCGTTCCTGGGCGACAGTGGTTCACGGGAAAACCATGTCCAACACGCCGACCCCCTTTGGGATCCTGCCTTTCCAAGAGTGTGACTGCTGGGCACCGGGTCCCTGTCACGTTCTGCCCCTGGGATGGGCAGGGCAGGCACGGGGACCCCTGCAGAGCAGCCACCAGCCTGGGGCAGTGGCCCGACTTCCTCCATCTCAGCTGCAGGTGGGGGGCTGGGGGGTGGGGCAGGGGCGTCCCAGGGAGGGGTTTTTGTTCAAGCCTGTGTCACTGTGTGCTGTGTTCGGCGGAGGGACCCATCTGACCGTCCTGGGTGAGTCTCCTCTTCCCCCCACCCCCAATTTCCCTGCTCTCCCCAAACTTTGGGCAATTTTCTGCTGTTCTGCTCTTTTCTGTGCCTTGTGTCAGCCTCGGGTCAGGCTTTCAAGCAGGACCCCACCCCTGGGGCCCGACCTCTTCCCCAGCCTGTTCAGACTCTCCTGCTCACCTCTGCGATCACACCAGCCCTTCCCCTCTGACCCAAGGATGACCTGCTGACACTGTCTGTCTGCCAGGGCCACGCTGGCCCCTAGACTCGCTCCGCTCTGTCCTGCCCCATCGGGGCTCCTGGTGGACCTGCTTTGTCTTTGGGGGTGTCGGGGCCTCCTTCTAAAGGGGAAGGAGGGAACAGACAACTGAGGGGGACCGTGTGGAGACATGAGAGGGACCCGGATCCCTCAGGGCCGAGGCTGGAGAACAAGTCAGAGGTTCAGGAACGGCCACAGGGCTGTGGGTCGAGGGATCCAGGGCCAGGAACGTGCAGGGGTGCGGGGCTCCGCCAGGTCTCTGTGGGGCTGTCACAGACAGAGCCCTGCGCCAGCCTCGGCCTCAGGGGAGCTGCACAGAGGAAATCAGGAGAGAGGAGACGGCGCTGAAATCCAGGAAGCCGTCCTCAAAGGACAGCTCTGGCGGGCTGGCTGGGCTCCTGGTCTTGGCATCACAGGGCCCCTTACACGTGAATCCTCCTGTGAGAAAGGCGGACTCCCAGCACTGGGCCTCTGCTGATATGACCAGCTGGCCAGGGAGGACAACAAAAAGGACTTGCACTTAAGAAGGGGACAGGCAGAGAAACGCTCTCTAATCAGCAAAGCTCCTACCCTATCGGACAGGCTGCAGGGGAGACAGATTAGGGTAAAAACAGACCTCTTCCAAAGCTCAGGAGGAGGCAGGACAGGGGGTGAGGGTCACACGTCTGTGTGGGAGACCAGGGCCCAGACGGGGTCTCAGGACAGCGATGGCAGGTGTTCAGGCTCAGGGTTTCCTAAGGAAATGGGGAGAGGATGGAGGACCACCCTCCTTGGCAGGGACCCTCAAACTCAGTTTGGTCTCTGAACTAGGGGTCCCGCTGGGTCCTCAGCAGCCCCTGTCCCACTTTGAGACACAGGTCAGAAGCTCCCAGGACAGGCACCGGGCATCTGACCTCCTGCCCCTCCCCCACTTTGCAGGTCAGCCCAAGGCCGCACCCACGGTCACCCTGTTCCCGCCGTCCTCTGAGGAGCTCACCGCCAACAAGGCCACCCTGGTGTGTCTGATCAGTGACTTCTACCCGGGCAGCGTGACGGTGGCCTGGAAGCAAGATGGCACCACCGTCACGCAGGGCGTGGAGACCACCAAGCCCTCGAAGCAGAGCAACAACAAGTACGCGGCCAGCAGCTACCTGACCCTGTCGCCCAGCACGTGGAAGTCTCACAGCAGCTACAGCTGTCAGGTCACGCACGAGGCGGGCACCGTGGAGAAGACGGTGTCCCCCTCCCAGTGTTAGGCCCCCGGGCCCCCACCCTCGGGGGCTTCCTCACCCAGACCCCCCTCCCCACTCTCCATGGACCCCTGAGCCTCTGCCCAGGTCAGCTCAGACCAAGCAGGTCTCATCCCACCCTGTTCCTGCTACCCCTTAATAAAGACCTTGTCATTTATCATCTGACACGTCTGATGTGCACTCTGTGTCTGGCCGTGTCTCTGGGTTAAGGGTCAGTGATAACAGGAAGGGACAGCTGTGACATGAGATTCCATTTACCTGACATCCCCCCATCCTATTCGCCAGGGACCAGCGAACTCTGAGTGCCAGTGGGAGGTGTGACCTAGAGGAAGGTATTGTCATGTGGTGCTGGCACCCGGGGTGCAGTCCTTGTGCCCTGGGAAGGGAGAAGGGCCAGTGAGAGGGACATGGGACAGTTCTGGGGGAACAAGGACAGACGAGGCGGGTCCCAGGGGAGGCTGAGACACATAAGGCCAGTTGTGTGACCCTACTTGGGACCTCAGGCATGAAGAGTCTGGACATGTGAAGTCAGGTCAGGGAGGCAGTTAGTTTATGGTGGGGTGTGGATGGAGCAGGAGAGGTCACCCTATATGGAGGGGAGGGGACACGGGGAAGCTGGGTGAATGGGAAAGGGCACCACCTAGGCCCAAAAAAGGCATCCAGTGATGCTCCCAAGGAGAGAGAATCACTGGAATTTGGCAACAGCTTCAGGCTCAGTCTCACCAGCTCAGGGCAGGGTACGTGTGGCCTGTGGGCTACAGCAAGGTCACGTTTCCCTCACGACTCAGCACCCCTAGATCCCTGCCCAGGGGACCCTTCCCCCATCGATCTCCAGGGCTCACCCCAGTGCACCTGCAGCTGAGACACTCAGTCAGGCACGCACTCACGGTCTGAGACAGGCACGGTCACCCTCTGGAAGGTGAACGCCTGAGCTCTGTCATCCCCAGGACCCCTCGCCTCGCAGCCCCCTGTCGATGCCTCCAGCTCATCTGGGATGGGGAGCTGCCTTCACCAGAGCTCCCAGGCAGCCGAGACCGCCCAGCGACAGAGCCTGCAGGGACAGGGGACTCTAGGGCCATGGTGGGGCAGAGGACAGGGACCCTTAGAGCTTCCACCCAGGTACCCCAGCCACAAAGCACAGACTAGGAGGTGAAAGAAGCGAGGGGTCCTAGTGGCCCACAGCAGCTGCCTGACCCCATTTCCTGGATGCGAACACTAAGACCCCAAGGGAGTAGGGGACCACCGAGGCCCCCCTCGTCTCAGTGGCCCTGCTGGGTAGAATGCCGCCACCTGCCCCCACCCCGCCCCGAGCTAGGGCCATCCCACAGCCGACACCCCTCGGGGTTGTTACCAGTTTTCATGCTGAAGAACTGAGGTCGCAAAACGAGAAGACAGAGGAATAAACATACCCCCGGGTTCCGGACAACCAGGTGCCCAAATCGTCAGTTCACCAGTGATGTTGACCTCACCTCCCCACACCAGAGCAAACCCTCCCTGACACAGGATGTTCCAGCACATTCTACATCGTGTCCTTTATCTGTAAATATTTCATTTGTGTCCTGGAAGGAAAGGATCTAAAATACAACTAAATATCATTATCAAACCCAAACAGAGAATGTAAAAACAAATACATGTACTGAAACATTATGCTGGACACCAGAAATTGACACAGCACTGTAAACTGACTATCCTTCAATAAAACATAAAATAAAATATGTAAAAACTAAAATGTACATGTAAAGTATAAAATAATGTACAAAATGTAAAAAATAAACTAGATATCAGGAAAAAGGAAGGTTCTTTTCACACTTTAAATATTAAACTGGTGTTCAGTTATTTCATAAAATGTAAAAAATAAAAACCAAACAGAAATTGGCCTCAGTTCCTTAATATCACAAAAAAAAAAATCAGGGGGAGGGCACAGCTCAATGGGTAGAGTGCAGCTCTGTATGCATGAGGTTGTGGGTTCCACCCCCAGTACCTCCAGTAAGTAAATAAATAAATAAACCTAATTACTTCCTCCCTCAAAAAAATACCCAAAAAAATCACTTTCGGTGACATGCCTCACAGTCGTCACAAGTGTGTGGAATTGGTTGTGTTTTAGGTACTGTGTGATGTTGTGGTTCTTCGGGTCCTTTCTGTGAGGGTTGAAACGGTGTGGATCGGTGATCGATGGTTGTGTCGTGGACCTGGTGGGTCCGTCAGGCTCTTCAAAATCACTCTAGTTTTCCTTGCAAGGCGGGGGCTCCAGGAGCTCAGCTGCTGCTCCTGGACTCCGCCAGGGTCGGGGTTCAGCCCCCGGCCTCCCTGGGCTGTACCTGACCGGTTCTCTCTGCGTCGTGTGCCTGCAGATGGTTCTGAGGTGCAAACGATGAACAGGGTTCGGGTGTGACCTTTGGGCGAGACCGTTGCTAGGACAGTCGGCTGCTTCCATCCAAGGTGTCCTTCCGGGGTCACAGGTCATTTAGTAAAATTATCTTCCTTTGATGCGCAAATTCCAGGTCCCTCAGATGGGATGGGAGGCCGGGTGCGATGTTTCAGTTCCGCGCTCCTTCCTCTGCTGAGGCTGCCATTTGTCCACAGCGGGAGGCCCTTCAGGTGCTCTTTACCGCCCTGGGGTCGGGGCCAGCTGCCGTGAATATGGAGATACGGTTGGTCTTTTTTTTTTTTTTTTTCTTTTTCCTTTCTCTTTAAATTATTACAGTATTATTAATTTTTTTACCTTAGTCGGGAGTAATTAGGTTCACTCATTTTTAGGGAAGGTGCTGGGGACTGAACCCAGCACCTCGTGCGCGGCTCTACCACTTGAGCTATACCCTCACCCCGGGTTTGGACTTTCTTCAGTGAAGCAGTTTGCCAAACGGTGACTGCTCCCTGCCGTCTTCTGAAAGTGAACAATTAAGGCTGCGACAACTCCAGGGTACATGTGTGTGTGATGTGTTCGAGTCCACTGTGGTTTTATTTTCGTTTGAACTTTCTTCCAGTGAAGTATAGTCAGTTCCCGATGTTCAGTCCATTTCTGGTGCACGGCGTGCTTCAGTCACTCATAGCCACACGTAGACCTGCTTTCATGCTCTTCTCCTCACAGGTTACTATAAGGTACTGAATACAGCTCCCCGTGCTGTTCTCCTGGTGATGCCGGTGTCCCACCTGTGCCCACGGGAGCCTGCATGGGGGGCCCCAGGGCCTCCGGCACCGGCTGGGGAGACCGCCACACCCCCCTGCTTTCCGCTGTGACAGTCTGTTGTGGGCCCATCTTGTGCCTTTCCAGCCTCCGGCCTGGGATGGGCCGTTTCTCCCATCGACCTGATTCTCCTCTAGTGAGGCGGTATTTCGGGACCACAGTGGAGGTGCTCACTTATGTCTCCCCTTTGAATCAAATGCTCCCAGACACAAAGATCACACGAGACGCTGAGGGGTGTCAGGGATGCTGCGGCGTCCTCCCTGCAGATGGAGGCTGGCCTTCCCTACGGGCACCAGCCCAGGCCTCCCGAGAGAAGCGCATCCAATGCAGGAGAACCCCAGGGAGGTCGGGCTGAGACCCATGGAGCCCCAGCTGGGGTGACATCGAAGCCTCTTATGGTCAGTTCACTCCAGGGCAGCCTGCCCTTTCTGTGGGTGGCCTGGGGACACCCGAGGTCACCTCCTGCCCTTGCTCTGTGGTCTCACCAAGGGATCGGGGATCTGTCAACCCTTCATAGAAAAGAAGCCCCAGTCCTTCCAGAGAACTCCACTCCTTAGGGAGGCAAACGCCCTCCCATGGTGTCCTTCCCGTTCCTGGGCGACAGTGGTTCACGGGAAAACCATGTCCAACACGCCGACCCCCTTTGGGATCCTGCCTTTCCAAGAGTGTGACTGCTGGGCACCGGGTCCCTGTCACGTTCTGCCCCTGGGATGGGCAGGGCAGGCACGGGGACCCCTGCAGAGCAGCCACCAGCCTGGGGCAGTGGCCCGACTTCCTCCATCTCAGCTGCAGGTGGGGGGCTGGGGGGTGGGGCAGGGGCGTCCCAGGGAGGGGTTTTTGTTCAAGCCTGTGTCACTGTGTGCTGTGTTCGGCGGAGGGACCCATCTGACCGTCCTGGGTGAGTCTCTTCTTCCCCTTATGTCCCTACTCTCACCAAGCTTTGGAAAATTTTCTGCTGTTCTGCTCTTTTCTGAGTCTTGTCTTAGCCTGGGTTCAGGCTTTCAAGCAGGACCCCACCCCTGGGGCCCGACCTCTTCCCCAGCCTGTTCAGACTCTCCTGCTCACTTCTGTGGTCACACCAGCCCTTCCCCTCTGACCCAAGGATGACCTACTGACTCTATCTTTCTGCCAGGGCCAGGCTGGCCCCTAGACCCGCTCTGCTCTGTCCTGCCCCATCGGGGCTCCTGGTGGACCTGCTTTGTCTCTGGGTGACTCGGGGTCTCCTTCTCAAGGGGAAGGGGGCATGAGACTACTGAGGGGGACCGTGTGGAGACATCAGAGGGACCCAGAACCCTCAGGGTCAAGGCTGGAGACCAAGTCAGAGTTTCAGGAACGGCCACAGGGCTGTGGGTCTAGGGATCCAGGGTCAGGAACGTGCCGGTGTGCAGGGCTCCACCAAGCCTCCATAAGGCTGCCCTGCAGATCCTGGGCCAGCCAGTGACCCCGGGAAACTGCAGGAGGGAGGCGAGAGATGGGGGAGGAGAAGGAAGGACATGGCCCAGGGTAGAGGGACTCCTGGTCCTGCAGGACACATGCCTCAGAAGGACGAATACCTGACAGAGCAAATGGGAGGTACCAGGGCAGGAAACCTCCAGACTGACCTCCAGAGCCAGAGGGGAACCCACGCTCCAGTCTGCAGACGGGAGTACCATAGTCAACAGAGATTGAACCCCAGCAAAGAGGCTACAGCGAGGACAGATTTGGGACAGACAGACCCCTTAGGGCAAGGCCAGAGCAGATAGGTCAGAAGTGTTCCCAGACTGACCGCACAGGAGGTCAGAGAGTTTGTGTCATCAACTGTGGGGACAGAAAGCCAGACAGTCCCACAGAGAACCCATCAAATCTCAGAAAGAGGCAGGACAGTAGGGTGAGGGTCAGATGTCTTGTGAGAGACAGGGCCCAGACGGAGTCTCAGGACAGTGATGCCAGGTGCTCAGGATCAGAGTATCCTAAGGAAATGGGGAGATAACCAAATAACACCCTCCCTAGCAGGGACCCTGAAATTCAGAGTGGTCCCAGAACTGAGGGTCCCGCTGGGATCTCAACAGCCCCTATCTCACTTTGAGACACAGGTCAGAAGCTCCCAGGACAGGCACCGGGCATCTGACCTCCTGCCCCTCCCCCACTTTGCAGGTCAGCCCAAGGCCGCACCCACGGTCACCCTGTTCCCGCCGTCCTCTGAGGAGCTCACCGCCAACAAGGCCACCCTGGTGCGTCTGATCAGTGACTTCTACCCGGGCAGCGTGACGGTGGCCTGGAAGCAAGATGGCACCACCGTCACGCAGGGCGTGGAGACCACCAAGCCCTCGAAGCAGAGCAACAACAAGTACGCGGCCAGCAGCTACCTGACCCTGTCGCCCAGCACGTGGAAGTCTCACAGCAGCTACAGCTGTCGGGTCACGCACGAGGCGGGCACCGTGGAGAAGACGGTGTCCCCCTCCCAGTGTTAGGCCCCCGGGCCCCCACCCTCGGGGGCCTGGAGACACAGGACCCCCGGGAGAGTCTCCCCTCCCACCCGGGGCCGCCCAGCCCTTCCTCCTGCACCAATCAGCTCTCAATAAAATGTCCTCATTTCATTCAGAAATCAGGCTCTCAGCTCATTTCTATTTGTACATTTTCTGTCCTCAACTCCATCATCCTCTACGGTGTGCAGAATCCTTTGCCCCTGTGGCACAGATACAGCAGAAGGAGCCTCCATGCTTCCTTGGGAGGGAGTTTTACTCTGACCTAGAGCTGCCCAGAGAATATTCCCTTCAGGATATGGGGCCGTGGGACCCTGGAGAGCCCCGCCCTGCAGCCCCCATCCTCGCCATCCTGGTGCGGCCCAACCACCACCGGCCCCGGGCCCCTCCTCTGCGGCCTCCGTCTCCGGGAGGATGTCTGAGTCCCCTTCCCTGCATCCTGGTCTTCACATTCACACGCCTCCTCTGGCTTTCTATCCCTTCGGGAAGTTCCCCGTGGACACAGCCTAGAGTACCCCCCTGCCTTAGGGGCCTCCCCTGCTCCTGCCTCTCCAGGGCCCCTGTCCAGAGCCCTTCCACCACCCTCCCAGTCATACACACCACAGGACCCTCAGTCCCTGGACCCCGGCCACTCACCCCACACTCCCCCTAGGGCCCCTCCTCACACATGTCATGAGTCTCCACTGTATTCCCGGCTCCTGGGCCACAGGCCAGCTCTGCTCCCTGCAACCTCAAAAAGCCAGCCCACCGCTGCCCCCACCACAAGTGCAAGAAGTCCACTTGTTGTCAGGCCACCTGCCCGGGGCCAGAGGCTTTCCCATCAGGGGTGAGATTCTCGGCATGTGCATGGGTTCTCTGGAGGCTGACTCCTCTTTTAGGAGCTCAGTGTGGGGTCTGAGCTGTAACACACACAAGCACACACATGCACTAAGGAATACAAACACATACTCCCACTCACAATCCAAAGACACACACCCTCCCATACACACGTCCAAGAGGCCATCTCTGCAAGGCCCTGCAGTGCAGGCCCAGGTGGGACAGAAGAAGCAAAGAAAAGCCTGGGTGGTGGACCCCTGGGCTGACCAGTGATGTGTTTGAAGGGCAGGGATGCTTAGGTCCAGGCTGAAAGTCAGACACCATCCCTGTGGGCGCTGGTGGGAGAAAGTCTATGGGAGCAGGGAGCTCTGGGGGTGGTGACAGGAGAGCTAAGTGAGCATGACACTGTCAGGGACACAGGGTACCGGATGTGCGTGTCCATTGCAGGAACTCTGCAGGTGACAAGGACCAGGATGCACGCAGAGACCCTGGGTGTCACACCCTGGTCACGGCAGGCAGGCCAGGGCAGGGGTGCTGTGGGTTCCCAGGTAGCAGGGTCATCTGCGCTAAGGGTGCGCACGTGCAAGGGACACAGATAAGCCAGGAATGCAGGGGACAGCAGGGACTCTGACATTGGTGCTCACAGAGGAGACTGTGCCGGGAGCGGGGGCACCTACCCATCTTCCAGGGCCCCTCTGGGCCACTCCACTTCTCACTCAGCATGGGCAATGGGCAGGGAGGGGTCGTCCCCACACAGCTCGGGACTACACAGTGACTATTTACTGCACAGACCATTCCAGCCAGGGGAAGGGCCCTCCGGAGGGGCCTGGGTCCCTACATGTGACCTTGCCTTTCCTCCAACCCCCACGTTCCCACTAACCCTGCTGCAGGGCCTCAGGTATTGAAGATGCAGTGCCAACGAGGACCCTCCACAAGAGTCGCACTTCCACAAACCAGTCCCAGCTCTGTCATCGCAGCGAGGTACACAGGCTAACACATCCCTTCCAAACTGGTATCCTCTGTGAGCAAGCCAGGACACACAGTGCTTCCTGACAAAGGACTTAGCAGGGAATTCCGACTACAGACTCAGACATTTTATCCAATTTCATCCCATTTCAAGGATAGATAAACACCTAAACACATAGGGGCTGAAATTCCAAATCGGTATGGCCCCTCCCATCCCACCCAACATCTGCAGACCAGCACCCGTGACAGGGGGTGGCACCGGCCTAAGAGCAGCTGCAGGTGGGCCTGTGAGGGGCTGAGGGGGTGACAGGGGGTTTCTGAACGAGGCTATATCACTGTGTCCTGTGTTCGGCGGAGGGACCAAGCTGACCGTCCTAGGTGAGTCTCCCCTTTCCTTCCTCCTCGGGGTCCAAAGGGAAATTTGGGCGGATTTTTCTCTCTCTCTGCTCTGACTGGGGCTGAGGTCTGAACATTCGTGGGGTCTGTAAAGGTCCCCCCTCGTGTCGGGCTCCTCGCCACCTCCGGTCTGTCCCAGCCTCTCGGACTCCTGCTGGGGATGTCGGGCAGTGACCTTAGCCGCCTACCCCACCCAGCCCCAGGCCTCGCTGCGCCCCAAGGGCTCCCTCCAAGGAAACCTTCTCCTCAAACTCTGGGATCTCACATCCCTCCTCGGGGTCTCGCAGCCCCACTGTCAGAGGAGAATGAGGGACTGAGGCCAGGGCAGAGGGTGATGAGGTTGGGGGCATCAGGTCGAGGCATGTGGGAAGGATGCTGGAAAGACCTGGACTGGACATGGGAGGCCTTCTGGGTTCAATCTGCACTGGGTACCATGTGGGGGCTAGTGAGGGACCCCATGACCTGGGGACTTGGAGACAAGGAGGAGAGAGCAGAACAGGGGAAGGAGGGAGGCAGTTTCCCTTTGAGAAGCTGGTCCCAGGGAGCGGGGTCCCCCTCCTTCTCCCCCCAGGCAGGACACCCCAGGCTGCACAGGTCTCAGGACACCCAGGCCTTAGGGGTCACCCCCACCCACTCACACAGTGGAGGGGAGACCCTAGAGTAGGTGCCTGGGTTGGGGACTGCTCACAGGCACAGGTGACAGAAACAACCCAGCCAGGCAGACAGATGCCCTGGGACAGACAGATCCCCAGGATAACTTCACAGGACAGGGAGACCCCTCACAACAGACACAGCCCCAGGCTCCAGACAGAAAAGTCATCTACATGGAAACCTCCCTGTGTGGGACACCCCTCCTCCCTGGCAGCCCCGGAGGGTTCCCTGCCAGGAGCAGGGCAGGGGCTACGACAGGGCCGCCAGGGGGACTGTGGGCAGGGAACCCCTTCCCTGAAAAGGAAGAGGGCCTGAAAGGGAGACAGACAGACATCCTGACCGCACACATCGGGTAGGAACACGGGTGGATTTCAGACAGTCAGTAGCCCAGGACAGACAGACGTCAAGGGTGGACACCAGGTAGCACCAGGGAGCAGAGGGTGGGACATGGGTTCTGAGGACATGTGACCCGAGGAAGAGACGGAGACTTAAGAGGGGCCCCGGACTCCCAGGAGTCGGGCTCTGACGTTCCCCCGACAGAAGGTGAGTCACTCGCCGCCCTGGGACCCATGTCCTGGACTTTGGGCTCCTGTGCCCACATCTCCCGGCATCAGGGGTTCCGAGACGGACGCTCAGCCAATGACCCCCTGTCTGTCCTGCCCCACTTTGCAGGTCAGCCCAAGGCCGCACCCTCGGTCACCCTGTTCCCGCCGTCCTCTGAGGAGCTCACCGCCAACAAGGCCACCCTGGTGTGTCTGATCAGTGACTTCTACCCGGGCAGCGTGACGGTGGCCTGGAAGCAAGATGGCACCACCGTCACGCAGGGCGTGGAGACCACCAAGCCCTCGAAGCAGAGCAACAACAAGTACGCGGCCAGCAGCTACCTGACCCTGTCGCCCAGCACGTGGAAGTCTCACAGCAGCTACAGCTGTCGGGTCACGCACGAGGCGGGCACCGTGGAGAAGACGGTGTCCCCCTCCCAGTGTTAGGCCCCCGGGCCCCCACCCTCGGGGGCCTGGAGACACAGGACCCCCGGGAGAGTCTCCCCTCCCACCCGGGGCCGCCCAGCCCTTCCTCCTGCACCAATCAGCTCTCAATAAAATGTCCTCATTTCATTCAGAAATCAGGCTCTCGGCTCATTTCTGTTTGTGCGCTTTCTGTCCTCAACTCCGTCATCCTCAAAGGTGTGCAGAATCCTTTGGCCTGAGTAAGGAGGAGAGATGCGGTCCTGATGCTCTCTTGAGGGACGGTTTCACTGTCACAGGAGCCCCCAGAGAACACTGTAGAGCACACGCGGGGCTCACTGCAGGAGGGGAAGTCTGCCCGCCCTCCCCAGCCCCTGCCGGGTTCCTACTCTCTGTGGCTCACGTCCACCTCTCATTGTCCGTCTTCATGGCTCCTTGATTCCCGTGGTCCCCAGAATGATGTATGAGCCCCCTTCCCTGGACACTTCAGCAATCACACTCGGGAAGGTGACCCCCCTCATGGCTCCCTCTCTCCATTCCATGATAACCCGCCAATTCCAGGTGTCCTTTGGCTCAAAGCCCACCCTGCGAGGTCACCGTGCTCACAGCCCGGAGTCCCTCCCTCTTTAGGGGCCAGTCCTCCCACCTCTTTGGGGACACTGCCCTGTTCCCCCTCCACAGACACTCTGCATCACACTCACCACCGGACCCTCAGTACCCTGACCCCGGTCACTCATCCCACACTCGCCCCTGGACGGCCCTACTCCCCCAGGTGTCACGAGGGTCCCAACAACATTCTAGGACCCTGAGACAAAGCCAGCTCTGCTCTCTCTGACCACTCAGAGGACGGCCGACCGCTGACCCCACCACAAATGCCCAGGTCCAAGTGTCCATGGGGCTTCGTGGGGCCGTGAGTTCAAGGTCAAGAATCAGTCTAGGCTTGTACTCTGCACTTGACTGTGTACTGACTCATCTTCTTAAGATCCGCAACCAGATCTGAGAATCGGTGTGATTATGGCTGTAGGAGGGACACAGGACAGGGATCGAAGCTCTCAGACAGACAGACAGACACACACACACACACACACACACACACACACACAGGAGATACTGCGACCGAGGCCGTGTCGGCCGTGCCTCTAGGACGTACGCAGCACCAGGAGCCCTCCCCGGGCCTCGCTCTGCAGAGGGCACGGCTCCATCACCCCCGGGCCGTGAACAGGCCTCCTCACTCTCCCTCCGCGAAGGTCCCCAGGCCAGCTGAGCCAGGGCTCGCACCTCCTCCAGGAACGGAAGTTCGCTGGGTTGGGATGGGATGGGACCCTCAGACGTTCCCTCCTGCCCCTCCCACAAGCGAGGATGGATGGAGCCTCACTTCCCAGGGGGGAAGCTGCAGGCGGGGAGGGGGTCAGGGTTCTCCCCCTCCCTCTCTGAGGGGTCAGACCTGCCCCCCTGACGTGGGGGTGGCCTTGGGCCCTCCGTGCAGCTGCAGGTGGGCCTGGGAGGTGGGGAGAGGGTGACAGGGGTTTATGTTCGAGGCTGTATCACTGTGTTATGTGTTCGGCGGAGGGACCAAGCTGACCGTCCTAGGTGAGTCTCCCCTTTCCTTCCTCCTCGGGGTCCAAAGGGAAATTTGGGCGGATTTTTCTCTCTCTCTGCTCTGACTGGGGCTGAGGTCTGAACATTCGTGGGGTCTGTAAAGGTCCCCCCTCGTGTCGGGCTCCTCGCCACCTCCGGTCTGTCCCAGCCTCTCGGACTCCTGCTGGGGATGTCGGGCAGTGACCTTAGCCGCCTACCCCACCCAGCCCCAGGCCTCGCTGCGCCCCAAGGGCTCCCTCCAAGGAAACCTTCTCCTCAAACTCTGGGATCTCACATCCCTCCTCGGGGTCTCGCAGCCCCACTGTCAGAGGAGAATGAGGGACTGAGGCCAGGGCAGAGGGTGATGAGGTTGCGGGCATCAGGTCGAGGCATGTGGGAAGGATGCTGGAAAGACCTGGACTGGACATGGGAGGCCTTCTGGGTTCAATCTGCACTGGGTACCATGTGGGGGCTAGTGAGGGACCCCATGACCTGGGGACTTGGAGACAAGGAGGAGAGAGCAGAACAGGGGAAGGAGGGAGGCAGTTTCCCTTTGAGAAGCTGGTCCCAGGGAGCGGGGTCCCCCTCCTTCTCCCCCCAGGCAGGACACCCCAGGCTGCACAGGTCTCAGGACACCCAGGCCTTAGGGGTCACCCCCACCCACTCACACAGTGGAGGGGAGACCCTAGAGTAGGTGCCTGGGTTGGGGACTGCTCACAGGCACAGGTGACAGAAACAACCCAGCCAGGCAGACAGATGCCCTGGGACAGACAGATCCCCAGGATAACTTCACAGGACAGGGAGACCCCTCACAACAGACACAGCCCCAGGCTCCAGACAGAAAAGTCATCTACATGGAAACCTCCCTGTGTGGGACACCCCTCCTCCCTGGCAGCCCCGGAGGGTTCCCTGCCAGGAGCAGGGCAGGGGCTACGACAGGGCCGCCAGGGGGACTGTGGGCAGGGAACCCCTTCCCTGAAAAGGAAGAGGGCCTGAAAGGGAGACAGACAGACATCCTGACCGCACACATCGGGTAGGAACACGGGTGGATTTCAGACAGTCAGTAGCCCAGGACAGACAGACGTCAAGGGTGGACACCAGGTAGCACCAGGGAGCAGAGGGTGGGACATGGGTTCTGAGGACATGTGACCCGAGGAAGAGACGGAGACTTAAGAGGGGCCCCGGACTCCCAGGAGTCGGGCTCTGACGTTCCCCCGACAGAAGGTGAGTCACTCGCCGCCCTGGGACCCATGTCCTGGACTTTGGGCTCCTGTGCCCACATCTCCCGGCATCAGGGGTTCCGAGACGGACGCTCAGCCAATGACCCCCTGTCTGTCCTGCCCCACTTTGCAGGTCAGCCCAAGGCCGCACCCTCGGTCACCCTGTTCCCGCCGTCCTCTGAGGAGCTCACCGCCAACAAGGCCACCCTGGTGTGTCTGATCAGTGACTTCTACCCGGGCAGCGTGACGGTGGCCTGGAAGCAAGATGGCACCACCGTCACGCAGGGCGTGGAGACCACCAAGCCCTCGAAGCAGAGCAACAACAAGTACGCGGCCAGCAGCTACCTGACCCTGTCGCCCAGCACGTGGAAGTCTCACAGCAGCTACAGCTGTCGGGTCACGCACGAGGCGGGCACCGTGGAGAAGACGGTGTCCCCCTCCCAGTGTTAGGCCCCCGGGCCCCCACCCTCGGGGGCCTGGAGACACAGGACCCCCGGGAGAGTCTCCCCTCCCACCCGGGGCCGCCCAGCCCTTCCTCCTGCACCAATCAGCTCTCAATAAAATGTCCTCATTTCATTCAGAAATCAGGCTCTCGGCTCATTTCTGTTTGTGCGCTTTCTGTCCTCAACTCCGTCATCCTCAAAGGTGTGCAGAATCCTTTGGCCTGAGTAAGGAGGAGAGATGCGGTCCTGATGCTCTCTTGAGGGACGGTTTCACTGTCACAGGAGCCCCCAGAGAACACTGTAGAGCACACGCGGGGCTCACTGCAGGAGGGGAAGTCTGCCCGCCCTCCCCAGCCCCTGCCGGGTTCCTACTCTCTGTGGCTCACGTCCACCTCTCATTGTCCGTCTTCATGGCTCCTTGATTCCCGTGGTCCCCAGAATGATGTATGAGCCCCCTTCCCTGGACACTTCAGCAATCACACTCGGGAAGGTGACCCCCCTCATGGCTCCCTCTCTCCATTCCATGATAACCCGCCAATTCCAGGTGTCCTTTGGCTCAAAGCCCACCCTGCGAGGTCACCGTGCTCACAGCCCGGAGTCCCTCCCTCTTTAGGGGCCAGTCCTCCCACCTCTTTGGGGACACTGCCCTGTTCCCCCTCCACAGACACTCTGCATCACACTCACCACCGGACCCTCAGTACCCTGACCCCGGTCACTCATCCCACACTCGCCCCTGGACGGCCCTACTCCCCCAGGTGTCACGAGGGTCCCAACAACATTCTAGGACCCTGAGACAAAGCCAGCTCTGCTCTCTCTGACCACTCAGAGGACGGCCGACCGCTGACCCCACCACAAATGCCCAGGTCCAAGTGTCCATGGGGCTTCGTGGGGCCGTGAGTTCAAGGTCAAGAATCAGTCTAGGCTTGTACTCTGCACTTGACTGTGTACTGACTCATCTTCTTAAGATCCGCAACCAGATCTGAGAATCGGTGTGATTATGGCTGTAGGAGGGACACAGGACAGGGATCGAAGCTCTCAGACAGACAGACAGACACACACACAAACACACACACACACACACACACACACACACACACACACACACACACACACACACACAGGAGATACTGCGACCGAGGCCGTGTCGGCCGTGCCTCTAGGACGTACGCAGCACCAGGAGCCCTCCCCGGGCCTCGCTCTGCAGAGGGCACGGCTCCATCACCCCCGGGCCGTGAACAGGCCTCCTCACTCTCCCTCCGCAAGCACCTCCTCCAGGAACGGAAGTTCGCTGGGTTGGGATGGGATGGGACCCTCAGACGTTCCCTCCTGCCCCTCCCACAAGCGAGGATGGATGGAGCCTCACTTCCCAGGGGGGAAGCTGCAGGCGGGGAGGGGGTCAGGGTTCTCCCCCTCCCTCTCTGAGGGGTCAGACCTGCCCCCCTGACGTGGGGGTGGCCTTGGGCCCTCCGTGCAGCTGCAGGTGGGCCTGGGAGGTGGGGAGAGGGTGATATGGGTTTATTTTCGAGGCTGTGTCACTGTGCTACATGCTGGTGGAGGAACATAGCTGACTGTCCTCAGTGAGTCTCCTAGCTTTCCAGCTTCTTTGGGTTCAGGATTGACAATGGTGGGGATTTTTCTCTTTTATTTCTGTCCTGAGTTTTGCTCAGGTCTGAAACACTCTGGGGCCTGTAACCTCACCCTTTTAGGTTGTTCACTCTTTTCAGACAATTGTTAGGGACAGGATGGGCTGATCTCAGTGACACTCTGCCTCCCATCACTGTGACCCCTGCCTGCTGTCTCCAGTGGACCTTCTCCTCTGGAGTCTGGCCAGAAGGATTCTTCATGTTTAGTAGAGGGATAGTTTTACTCTCACCCAGAATAGTCCAGGGAATATTCCAGAACAGGAGATTAAGCCTGCATGATCCAGGAGAGCCCACCTCAACCCCTTTCCTCCACTTGAGATTCTCATGTGGACCACATTCACGTCCGGCCGCAGGCCCCTCCCCTGGGTCCCATGGACTCCAAGGTAATGTCTGAGCTCCTTCCCTGGATTGGGGGTCTTCCCAGTATGAGGTTGTGAGACAAGAAGCCCCCTCCCCAAGAGAGAGCAGAGCCTGAAACCAATACAGATGGATGTTGTGTGTGATGATCCCGGGGAGAAGGGTCCGGGGGGGGGGGGGTCTTCGGTCACACAGGTGCCCCAAGAAGGATGTGAGGGCACAGCTGATGCCGGCAGCAGCAGGGAGTGCGGGAGGCTGGGGGGACAGGTTATGAGGACGTGTGAATCTGAGGAGATAGAGGACAAAGAGGAGGCGGGGGGCTCCCAAGATGAGAGCATTGAGAGTCTCCCAACAGGATCTGGGAGGTGTCTCCCCGTGCCCCACCCTGGTCCACTCAGCCCTTCTCCCTGCACCCAATCAACTCACAATAAAATATCCTTTGGTCAATTAGAAATCATGCTCTCTGCTCATTTTTTTTTTTTTTTTTTGTCTTGTATTTAACTTGCAACCTCTCTGGGATTCTAGGGGTGGAGTGTGGGGACTCCTAGGCACCCAGTAGGAAGGTAACCCAAGGGGAGAGGCTCAAGGTCTCACTGAGGTGGGGGGAAGGGGGAAGGGGTGAGCATCTCCCAGGAAACTCTCCAGGACACATCCGCCCTCCCCTCCCTCCCACTCCTCCTCCAGCACCAGGCCCTGCCCACCCCTGTCACCTTCCTGGCTGGAGCTGCCCATGGCTCGTGACCTCCAGATAGGCCCTCCCTGCCAGCCCTGGTCAGGACCCTCCACACCCTTCCTCAGCCCGGAAACCCTGCTCTGGCCTGGACCCCTGATGCCCCCCTCCCTTCCTGCCCAGCTCAGCTCCTGCCCACCCTCACCCCCTCCCTGTCAATCCCAAGGGCTGGACTAACAAGGGGCCCGAACACTCCGGCAGCGTCCACTTCACAGGCTCTTAAATCTGGGGCCATCTCGATTCCTTACCCCACAGCATGTTCAGAGATGCAAGAAGACTGTGGGGAAGGCAGGGAGGAAAGTGAGCTGTACAAAAATCCTGCCCGGAGTCAAGTGCACTTGACAGAGAGAAGCCCTGAGCTCCCCAGGAACCACTGCAAGGAGGGAACAGGTGCCTCAGAGTTTCTCTGAGATCCAACAAAGCCTTTGCTGGAGGGAAACTGGTGTCTCAATGCTGAGGCCAGGCGTCTTGTACCACAATTAAAAGTGGGGACGTGTTTCACCAGAGGCCTCAGTGTTGACGGGAGGGGGTCAGGGTTCTGACACACACACAGGCGATCGCCTGGCAGCCTCAGGGCGGGGCGAAGACCATGAGCTGGTACCCTGCATGGGGAGCCCTCCATGTTCCTGTCAGGTACCACCAGGTCACCATCTCTGGGGGCGGGGGTTACATAGTTAACAGTCCCTTGATTTGCCCAGATAGGAGGTGGGTGCAGCCAGGCAAGCTCCTGCCTCTGGACCCTGGACTCTTGGTACAAAGCCCCACCACCATGCACACACCACACACCCAAGGCCATTCCCACCTCTGCCTGAGGCCCCTTTGGTGTCCTGGGGCTCCCAGGCTGCCCCCGGTTACCGCTCAGCTCTGCCACTTGAGAGAAAAGAGGCAAAGGACTTTCTCTCAGGTCTGCGGCCCTTCTGGGGCTTATCTCCTGGGCACAGTCTCCCTTCCATCATGACGTCAGTGGGAAAACCAGGCCCTGTGGAGGCACTTTGTGCTGCTCTGAGGCCCCTGGTGTCTGGGGTTTCCAGCTGCTCTGAACATGAGGGATGTGATGAGACACCCGGCCCAGCCCCACCGAGCCCTTCATGCCAGGGCTCAGGTCAGCGGCTTCCCCATTGGACTTGAGAGTGAGGGGGGTGGGGTGGGTGGTGACAGTGGGTCAGGCGCCGGTCCCCATGGGCAGGGGCGTCCTGGGTGACTCCCTCCCTCAGCTCCTGTGTTAGCGGCTGTAACAAACCACCCAAACTCAGATGCACAAAACAACACACATTTATTCTTACAGGTCCAGGAGTCAGAGGTCCGAAATGAGTCCTACATGCTGAAACTGAGGTGTCCCAGGGCCGAGCTCCTCCGGAGCTCCAGGGAGAATCCATCCTGACATTTTCCAGCCTCTGGAAGAAACTGTTCCTTGGCTCGGGGCCCCTCCCTCCAGCTTCAAAGCCTCTCTTTCCCCTCTGACCCCTGCTCCCAGCCCTGAACCTTGTCCCCTCATTCTGACCCTCCTGCCTTCCTCTTTCCCTTATAAAGACCCTGCATGGGGCCACCCTGATCATCTCTGCATCCCAAGGCCCTTAACTCCATCGCATCTGCAAAATCCCATGTACCATGTACAGGACGTACTCACAGGTTCTGGGAATTTGGACACAGACACCCTTGGACCTTACTCATCTGACCACGGCTCCAGTTCCCAGATCCCCGGGGACTCGGGAAATTTCTCCCAAGTTCCTCCCCTCTGTGTTCTGCCCAGTCCCCAGGCTGGGCCGCTCCTGGGGGCCCTCTCAGCCCAGGCTCCTCCTCCTTTCTCCCTGGCCTCCAATGGCCCTGGTCTTCCTGGGCTCACGGTGGGAGGAATTTGATTAGAGCATCAGGTCTGGGACATTACTTCCCTCTAGCCCCCAGCTAAATGCTCTCCAGGCCCTACCTGTCAGTCATCAAACCACCCTTGGAGAAAGACTCGATTAAGATCCTCACCCCATGGATGGAGACACGAGGCCCAGAGACCCTGAGTGACCTGCCCATGGTCACGGCAGGGACTGAACCCCGGCTCCCTGCCCAACTCCAGATCTCAGCTCTGGACCCCTGGTTCCCACCATCTTCATTGCCCTGCCCACCCCAACTAGGCCCTGCCTACTCACCTCCCTGGAGAGCTCCAAGCCCACCTAAACCCAGGCCCCGACCCTGAGACCCATGGCCTAAGGGCACAGAAGTGTCAGGGCTGCAGAGGGACCGAGGGGACAGGGACCAAGGGTCAGAGTGGCTGGCTTCCTCATGCCCCTCACCTCCTCTGGGGCAGAAGTCAGGGTCAGGGCACTGGAGGAGGGGCTGAGAAAGGGTCACCTCTTCCTGGAGACCCTGCCTGGGTCTGGGTTCTGGGGGAGGGTCACGCTTGGTTGCCCCAACACCAGGAGGGCTTCCGAGACCAAATCCCCACGCTCTCTGGTCCCAGCCACTTCCCCTTAGGATGTAGGAATTGTCCCAGTACCTTCAGTCAGGGGCTACTCTCCAAGGGAAAAACACAAGGAGCTGTGGGCCTGGGGGTCCAGGGAAGGGGGCCCAGTGCCCAGCACAGCAGGCTCTCAGAGGGCAGCTGATGGTGTGAAGCCCCAGGGACCAGACCAGGACAGCGTGCCCCTGGCCCTCCAAAGCAGCAGGCTGGGTCCCCTTCTCCCCTGCTGACCCCCCGTGAGACCACATCTACCTCTGCCCTTTCCTGCCGACAACCCTCGGGGCTCCCACCTTCTCCGGGACGTGAGGCGTCACCACAGCTCCTGGGAAGCGTGCGGAGAGGCATCCCACAGCGGGGCCCTGACTTCTAGGAGCCTCAGGCCCACACTGGACAGACGTCCTGCCAAGGGGGCGGCCCCTGGGCCCTCAGCTGTCTAGGGGCTTCACCTTTCTGATACCCTGACCCCTCCATGAATTCTCAGTGACATCCCGTGTTCCTGTGGTCACTGTAACCGCATCCTGCTCCAGTCCCCTGCCCCACAGGTCAGCCCATGAGTGACCAGCCCCTTCCAGGGCTCAAACCACCTGCTGCCCATTAGCAGCTCTTTCCAACGTGCCCAAGCATGTCCTGGCCCTGCCTGTCTGGCTCCGGCTGTAATGGAGGACCCAGCCACCCAGGTCAGCGGTCAGAGGGCTGGACGGCGGTCTCTCAGGCCCAACACCAGCTTTCCAGCCTCAGCATCTCAGTGTGAAGTGTCAGTGTCCCTCCCGATGGCCACTGTAGGCCGCAGACCAGATCCTAAGGGAGGAAACAACCCAGAAGTAATGAAATCCCTGGACCCGTGGATGGCCCCTCTGCGACCTGAAAAACTCCTGGAGATTGTACTTGCTAATGTGAAAACAGTAGGCAACTCTGCGTGAACCCACCCTCTAGGGGCTGCATGGAGGAGCCCCCCCTAAACCTGGGACACGGGGCACTCCGGCAGGGCCTCTGATTTCTGACCTCCCTCAGTTAGCGGGCATCCCCATGGCTCGCAAGGCACTCAGTCACTCCAGGGTAAGCCATCCAGCTCGCCCAGGCTGCCCCTCCTGGCGGCTCCTCACCCATGCTCTGACCCTCGAGGGTGGCACATCTGGACACTGGTGGGCCAGTCCCTCTGGACACATGTCCCACCCAGGACCCGTCTCCAATGCCACCTTCTCTCCAGCATCACCTGTCTCTCTCCTGCCCCTTAAGGCATGTCTCTGGGGGCTCCACGTCCCACTCCCTTCCTGCTGTCACCCCATCTCTCCCCTGCACTCCTAGGTACCAGTGACCTCCAGGTGGCTCAATCAAATAGTCCCATCTCTGCCCTCCCCGCTCTCAGCCTCTGGGTGGATTTGAGCACCATGCACCATTGTCTCCATTTTGAAGCCCCTCAGCCCCAAACCCCCTCTCCTGGGTTCTTTTCTATCCTCCCCTGCCCCAAGTGTTTGTTCTGTGTGGCCGTCGGGGCCACGGGGGGCTGGCTTCCTGGCTGCTCTTCCTTCTTGGTCTACGGGAGCCACAAACTGGCTGCATCTAAAAAGGCTCCTGTGTATTCATCCACCCCACCTCTCAGCCTGGTTTACCATCAAGGCTCTGACCTCATTCCCGATGGTGGGAGCCCCACTCCAGCAGAGCTCGCCAGCCTGAGTCACCACCGGAGGGTGGGCACCTGTGGGCAGACAACTGCGGGCAGGGGCTGCACCCCCTCAGTGCCTCAGAGGGTCAGCTGGGTGCTTGGCAGGGGTCATCCAACCCCTACATGACTCCTGATCAACTGACTGCTGGACTGACCCCAGCCCTGCCCAGTCATGGAACTGACTGTCCCCAGTTCCACCTGGTTGTGGATTGATTGTCCCCATCTCTGTTGCAGGTGTCGTCTCTCTGCCTTGAGGACAGTGACCCTGGCCAAGAGCTGCCCGTAGCTCGTGCTTCACTTCCTGTGATCCCCAGGCCACCCGGGAGGTGGGTGATATAGTACCCCTGACCTCAGGGACGAGACAGAGGTTCTCAGAGCTGAGGCAGCCCTCCCTGGTCCTGCAGGTGCTCAGGGCTGCACAGACGGTGAACACTCAGGCCCCCATCCCAAGGTCACCCTCCCTCCTGAGGAGGCCATGCTCATGCTGGGCCAGGAGAAGGTGCTGAGCACAGGGCCCCCCTCAGCTTCTGGACACCAGAGCCATCCTTAAGGCTCTGGTGGGGCAAGTGGGCTTCTCAGTCTATACTGACTCAGCGGGGATGGGGATAGGCAGGAGGCGAGGCATGGACCCTCTGAGTCCACAAAGAAAAGAGAGCAGGTGTTGTGGGCCCATTTCACAGAGGAGAGAACTGAGGCTCTGAAGGGAGGATGGGGGTTGGAGTAGCTGCCCGGGGTCACAGGCTGACCTGTCCTCAGGCTCTTTCCACGGCTCCTTGGCCCTGCATGATGGGTCACTCATTGACTCACTCATTCGTTCATTCAACAAACCCTCAATGATCACTGCTGTGGGCTGGTGCTGGGGGCTAGGAAACAGGACCACCTGCCCTGGGACAGCTGACCCCACCCCATCCTTAAGCCCTTAGATCAGGTCCCCACCTATGGTTGCCCCCACCCCGAACTCCTAGGTCAGCTTCCTGCCCACCGCTGACCCCACTGTGTCCTTGAGCCCCCAGGTCAGCTCCCCACCCAGGGAGCATCTCCTGCACTCGTGGGATAAGATTCCATCCACCCGCCCGGCCCCATGTGGGGGATGCCCCCAGCGGCCGTCACTGGGCACCTCTCCAGGCTCGTCACAGCCCCTCATGGAGCCTCAAAGTCCTTGTCAGGGCCACCATTGCCCGTTTTCACAGAGGGACATTGACCACGATGGACTCACAGGGCCTGCGTGCCCAGCTCAGAGCCGGGGCAGCCCCCTATGGGACTAGTGGCCCCAGGACACCAGGTGGAGGGGTCCCAGCAGCAGAAGCGCCTCATGGAATAGACAGAGTCAGGTCAGGGAAAGGGCTTGGCCTGGCCCTGCCCCCCTGCTGTGTGACCCAGGGTTGGGGTGGGTGCACAACCCACCTCCCTCCTGCTGGAGGCCAGGGCTGCAGGAGGTGATTGAGTCAGATGGGGGAGGAGGGCTGTGGCTTCCTCCACAGCCGAAAGGCAGAGCCCAGAATAGCCTCAGCCAGGGAGGCCAGAGGGGCCCTGGGGGAGGGGAGGTGACTGTAGGCCCTGGGGGAGGGGAGGTGACTGTAGGCCCTGGGGGAGGGGAGGGGAGGGGAGGTGACTGTAGGGCCCTAGGGGAGGGGAGGAACTGGGGACCCTGGGGGAGGGGAGAGGAGGGACTGCTGGGGCCCTGGGGAGGCCCCAGAGCTTCTGCTGAGCTGAGCTGAGCTGGTGACTCTCCCATCTGCCCAGCCCCCTACAAGGCCTGTAAAGTTACCAAGAGAGGGTGGCCCAGCCAGACCTGGGCAGGGGAAGCTCTTGTCCATCACGTCAGTGTTCACAGAGCCTAGCAGGGGTGGGGAGGGGGTCTGACCCCAGCCTGTGTCTCCCTGGGACATAGACCCTCACTCCCTACACAAAGTTCTAAACTCAGGTTTCCAGCCGCCTTAAAACTATCGCTTCCAGAGGTGTCCACAGAGCAGTCATCCATCACAGCCCTGCTTGCTGGCTCAGTGACAAAGGACACAATGCAGTGACAAGCCACAGCTCTCAGAGCGGGCGCTCCTCCACCCCCTCCTTGGGGGCCTCTTCTTTGGGTCTCTGTCGCCCAGTCAGGTTCTGGGTCCCCGGCCCATCTGTGGCCCTGACAGGCAGCACCCTCCTCCCTGGGCTCCTGAGCAGACGTGCAGCTGCCCCGGGTCCCTGGCTGCGCACACAGGAGCATTTCCAACTGGCATCCATGGGCCAGACAGCCGAGTCTTCCCCAAAAACACTGCTGTTCAGCAAACTGTGAGGTTTCAGGGGCACACATTCCATCGAGGTGGCCGGAGGAAACTCTGCTCCTCCGTGGTCACTGGGAGCGACTGCACACGGGCCTCGGGAACACAAATGCAGCAATGTGACCGAGAGTAGTGGATCTGGGCAAAGCCAGTCTTTGAACCAGTTTTTCTGAAAAGCAAGTTGATCACCTGGGACCACAGTAGACTTAATCCTGTTTGGCCAGGAATCCCCCAGTGACAGCTTCACCCAGAACACAGAGCCCAGGGGCTGCAGAGGGGGACCTGCCTCTTGGATTTCCCAGACATTCCCAGTCTGTACCCATGTCCTGGTGAGATTATTAATAGCAACCCTTCTGATCCCAGAAATGTCCCATGGTGGATGATAAATTTTGGTCACCTGAGTTCAGGGTAACTGTTTCCTGAATGACTGAATGACCTCCCTATAATGGGTTACAATGTGGGGCCTGAGGCCATGCGGACACTGTGCAGCCATCCAGTGCTCTGTGGGTCTGGCTCTCCCAGCCTGTGAGAGGCCTAGATATGACCCTTCTGCCATTTCCCGCCCAGTGACAGCGCAGCGTGTGTGGGGACCAGCAAGGGACGAGTCCTCTGGGGAGACCTTGTCCCAGGGGAAATGGACAGGTATCAGGGAGACTGTCTCAGGGCAGCCAGGACAGGGGCCAGGGGAGGGGCTGCATCATCAGACACCCTGTGTCCACTCTGGGGACAGAGTAACTGACAGTCAGCATGACCTCCAGGACTCCACCACTCATGTGTTTCCCGACAAGCCCCCACCTCGTGGTGACACCGTCTTCCTGTAGCCACATCTACACCCCAGGTCCCTCCTGCTCCTTGGTGTTTGGCCTGGGGACATGGGATGTCAGGGCTGGTGTCCCCTGTGCCTGGGTCTGTGCTGGCACCACAGCCTGAACCACCCTCGGGTCCTCACCAGGATGGACCATCCCTGCCCACCCAGGGCCCGGCCTGCCAGGGAGATGTCGGGGTCTCCTGAGCATCCTGGGAGGAGGGAGGATGCTTTGGAGGGTGCTGGGCCTCAACTGCAGGGCATTGCGGCTGGGGAAGGGGGACCCCAGGCCAGTCTGAGCCCACCCCAGGTTTTCTGGTTGGGCAGGGTTCCTAGTGTATGTGGACATGGCCCAGAGCAAAGCCACCGCCCAGCAGCCCTTTCCTGAGCCCATACATGTGCGGGGACCTCAGTGGTGGCAATGTAGCCCAGCTGGGGGCTCAAGACAGTGGTGGCGGACAGGGAACTGGCTGGTAGTGAGATAGATGGTGTTGTGCAGGATGGGCTCCCGCACTGGGAAGACCACCCGGGGTGGGGGGGGGGCAGGGCAGGGGTGGGGGGTGCCTGGCATGGAGGCAGCCAGGGGCCAGGAGAGCCCTGACTCCAGGTTGGTGGCTGGGGACCCGTGTCCCCTCTGTGCAGTTGGGTTGGGGATAAGGGAACCTCACTCCCTGGAGGGACGGGAGGGACGGTCAGATGGAAAATGGACGTTTGGCTCATCTCTGTGTGTGACTGTTGTGGCCGTTGGCATTGGCCTGTTCTGGCCCCAGCCGGCCTTAGGCCAGCACCCCTGGGCTCCCCGCGTGCCCCACACCCTCACCCCCTGCAGCTGCCCTGGCGAAACCAAGAGGCCCTGACACCCGAAATAGCCAGAAAACCCCGCCTGGCTCGGCCCTGGCAGCATGTGCCGCCCTCTACCTGGGGTTGGGGGAAGGGGTGGCTCCAGTTCTGGAAGCGTCTGCCAGCCCAGCTGGAGAAGGGGGCTGCATCCCAGCATCCAGGCCGCCCAAGCCCCTGTGCCCAGGCCTGAGCAGGGCAGAAATCACACGAATCAGTTGTCAGAAGCAGCATTTTCAGTCCTGAACTGTGGAGCCCCCAGGAACCTTTCTAAATGCCGGGCACGGAGCTGCGGCTGACCGTGGGCACAGCCAGACACTTAGAGCTCAGAGGAGCCCCAGGTGGGCAGGCCTGGCTGGGGCTGGACGTGGGACACTGTGGGTCACACCTCACCTGCTGCCCACACACCTGGGACTCCTTGGGAAGGGATATTGGGCCAAATACGGGGAAGGGGAGAGAAACGGGGACCCTCATTTGTTGCCCTGGGGGCCCTGGGACTGGGGTAATAACAGAGATCGCAGAAGCATAACTGTTCCCCATGAGGACTCACAGGGTCCTCCTCCAGCGGAGGGGACCTCAGGTTTGGTTAGTCACTCATCCATCTGTCCATACATCTGTCTGTCCACCCATTGTCCATCCATCCATCCAGAAAGCATCCCTGGGGCCTTCTGGGGGTCTGGCCTGTGTGGAGCTCTCAGTTACACATGATCCAGGTGGGACTGGCCCAGTCAAGGCCAAAGTCAGACCTGGAATGTTCATCCTTCACCATAGAAGGAGGGTGCTTTGGAAACTGGGTACCTCGTTTCCTGCCCAGTCTGCCCCGTGCTGAGTGGAGATGCTGAGGCCAAAGAGAGGGCAAGAGTTGTGACAGACGGGCCAGAGCGGTGAGGCCTGATGCCCCTGCCCTGTGGGTGACCAGACTCCCCCAAAGCCCCCATTATAGGCTTCCCTGATCCATCCAGGCTGACTCTCCCTCTCTCCTCTCCTCTCCTCCCTGTCCTTCTCCAATCAGAGAGGTTCTCAGAACTTTCAAGGGATCTAAGGTCCTGATGGGAGTGGAGGTGGGGGACCGAGTAAGGACCCAGCCACAGTTTCCTGAGTTCACCCTAAAGATGGTGGCACTTCACCAGGTCATTCTCAGGAGACACTGCCAGTAGGTCCCCCAGCCCAGGGAAGCCAGGAGCCAGGCCTGCAGGCCTCAGGGGTAGCACCATGTCCTGGGAGCAAGTACCCCCCCTCACGAGCCTGGGAGCATGCAGCCCTCACCCCAGCCATGATCAATCAGCTCATCCCCTCGGTTCACTTCCATCACCCCTCACCTCCCCTGTGGGCCCAGGTCAGGTCCTGGGAGGGTGATGCTAAGCCAACGAGCCTGCTCAGCCCAGGGCTCATGGCACTGACAAGACCTTCCCCCAGCAGCAAACAGTAGTGGAGAAGACAAGGGGAGGGGATCCTGGGCGGTCAGCAAAGGGGGTCTGGGAGCAGCAGCAACTTCACCACCTCAAAGCAGGGCTGTGAAGCAGGACCCCGGGGCTGATGGGCAGAGGGAGGAAAGGCCTCCTGGGGGTTCAGCATGAGCAAAGGCACAGAGGTGGCTGTAGCACACGGGCCCCCAGAGCACCCCAGCCCTCCTCCTCCAAGACCCCAGACTCCTGTCTCCCACGCTTCCTGCCCCGCTCCCCTGCTCACCACCCAGGAATCCCTGGCATTCTGTGCCACGTGGCTGGGCCCTGCCCTGGGAAGGAAGGAGAATCGGACACAGACAGGGACAGTGGGCAGAGAGGGATGGCAGAGGATGCTGGGAGGCAGGCCCAGGGAGGGGCCCTGGAGTGGAGGGCCCAGAGCTCTCCGGGGTGGATGGAGGTCTGTGCCACAGGCAGGATGAGGCGGGGAAGGGTGTGAATGCAAACAGTGAGCCTGGCCGGTGGGCAAGAGTGCCCCAAGCCCCGGAGCCCAGCAGAGGGGCAGGGATGGGGCTCAGAGGAGGTGAGGCTGGGGACAGAGGCCTCAGTCCTGACCAGATCTGCAATTCCAAATGGCAGCTGCGCCCTGAGACTCTGGAGTGGCCTATTGTCCCCAGACCACTTATAAAACATGAGGCTGACAGCCAGGATCATGGTCTCATCTCACAGGGAGGCAAACTGAGGCCCAAAATGATTAACCTCCTGGAGAGCAAGACATAGCCAGCTCCTGGTGTCCCACCTCCCAGCCTGGGCCTCCCCTCTGATGCGTGGGAAGTTCAGGAAGGCCTGTATGGAGACCTGCCCTCTGCCCAGCCCCAGACATGCTCATGTGGGGCCACCTCCCTCCATCCTTCCCTAGCCCCGACCTGTTCCAGGGGAGCAGAAAGGAGGCCCCAGAGTGGACTCGCCTCTCCCCCTCCCCCGCCAGGGCCGGTGGCAAAGGTCCGGGGGGAGATTTCGCCAGGAGCACAGACCTCAGGGTGGATGGGTAGGGATACCCCCACACGCAGCCCTCTCAGCCCTTAACCTTGGGCCATTTGCTTCCCTCTGTGACCTTGGTTTCCTTGTCCATACGGGGGTGATAACCAGCCTCTCTCCCACAGGGAGGGCTTGGGGATTAAAGGAGCTGATGCCTGAGACGTGCCTTGACCACGGAGACCCTCACCCACCCCAGCCATTGCTGTCACCACCTGGGTGTTTGCCCGGGAATGCCTCTGACACACTGTGTGACCCTGGGAGAGTTGCTTCCCTTCTCTGGGCCCCAGCCTTTCCCTCTGCTCAGGAAGTGCTGGGTAAGGGGCCCCATGGGCCAGAAATTGTAGGAAAACTGTAGGATTCTTGGCTGAAGGATTTGGTGCAGAGACTCTGGGCCTGGAGGGGCAGAGAGGCCCGAGGTCAGAGCAAGTAGGGGTCGGTCCAGGGCAAGGAGGGGGGAGTGGAGTGGTGGCCCTGTCTGCAGCTGGCCACCCCTGGGAATCCCCGGGCTAAAGTTAACCCTGCGTTGGCTGAAACCAGAACTCAGGGTGACAAACCGGAGAAGTAAGGGGAAGAGAAACTGAGACGTGGGCAGCAGAGCGTGGGACGGGTGACAAACAGGGCCAGGTGCGGCCCGGGGTGGGGACAGGGCAGTTTCAGGGCTGTAGCCGGATGTTTACGCAGCTCACAGGTGGGAGTAGCAGAGCTCTCCCCCAGCATCCAGCCCCCTCCCAGCCCCGGCCTGGGCCTGGTGCTGCCCCCTGGCTGCCTCCCCGCATCCTCCCAGGCTCCCCGCTGGGTCCTGGAATCCTGGAGGGCCCGACCCCAAGGGGCCAATGGTGGCCCCACTGTCAGCAGGGCCGCTGGGAAGGCATGACCAGGACCACTGAGTGAGTCGGCCCCGGGGTGGGGGGCTCTGGCCTGGGCCTCTGGCAGCAGAGAGAACGGATGGGTGGGCATGGGGGTGAGCACAGGCGTCTGGACTTCCCAAGACCCCTTGATTCTGAGTGGACCCAAAGAGACACAGTCCAGCCTTTCAGGAGGGAATTCGTCCCCATGCCCATGGCCTGGGGACACAGTGTCCTCTGACCTAGCAGCCCTACCCACAGGAGTTATCATCGGCCCTGCACCCCGAGACCCTGAGGTGTGCCCTGCCCTGTACTTCTAACAGCAATGCTTTCAGACAGGCTGATGTCCGCAACTCCAAACAGCCTTGGGGATGTGCCACAGACGGATCCCATTGTGGGGGACAGTGGGACTCAGGCAGGTGACGAGAGGAGGTCTTGTCTGAGCCCAGCTTTGTGAAGAGGCCATGCCTGTGTACAGAGAAGAGTCCAGAAGGGTACACACCAGCACACGAACAGGGGTCTGCCCTGCTAGTGGGATCAGATATTTGTTTATTTTCTTCTTTTTTTTTCTGTATTTTTTTTTAATTGAAGTAGAGTCGATTTACGATGTTGTGTTAATTTCTGGTGTACAGCATAGTAATTCAGTTATACAGATATATATTCCTTTTCTTATTCTTTTTCATCATAGGTGTTTATTTTCTTCTCTATGCCTCTCTATACTTTCTGATTTCTCAAAGAACATCGATGATTTTTATCATCAGAAAACAAAACAGCACACTGAGTTAAGATCAAAGACTCTCTAAAAATGGTATATTTGAAAGTTTGAACAGCATCATGAAAATGTTATTCCCAAGAGCCTGCAGACCTGGCCCATTTGAGTGGGTGTCTCTGTGTCTACATCTGTATCCAGGCCCACACCTCTTACCTGGGGCTACCTGGGGGGTGGAGGGGTGGACCCACAGGTTATGTTGGTTTACATTTGGTACATGTGACTTTTCTGATTGTTCTACAATGATTATATATTCATTAGGTAATTATGAAAAAACAAGGGTTTTCTTTTCACTTAAGTAAGTATAGTTAGTCCAATTCACTTAACATTAAAAAATATGTATTGCTTGCCTGCTGTTCCGTGACAGTCTGGGTGCAGGGTTGGGATTACATTGCTGAAAAGACAGCCATCCCTCTTGGGCAGTGATGCAATCGTGGAAATGTACGTGGAAAGAGGTCATTTTAAAATGGATTCTTTCCTCTAAGTCTTAGGTTCTATCCAAATCCATGAAAACTCTCCCACAGCTCTAACTCCACATCCAGACACCAGGAAGGTCACTGAGCCCCTAAAAAAGAGAGAAGGTATTCCAGGGGGCTGGACACCCAGCAGCAGGCACTGGGCAAAGAGGACTGGACAACAGAAACCTCTTTTAAATACAGTTAAAAACATAAGCGTGGGCCATTGCAAAGCAGACATTTAAGCAATTTCTGCAAAGAGCAATAAAAACCTTCTTACAAGTAAAGCAGATTAGCATGGAACACTGTCCAGGATCAGCCAAAGTTGTGAAGGAAAGAGGGGTTGCCTGAAGCAGATGAGAAGGGACTTCAAGAGTTTTGACCAGTCCTTTGGACAGGAAGAATTATGCAGTAGATCAGAGGATGGTCTGTGGAAGTGGGGAGTCCTGGGTTGACAAACTTCTCTGCCACGTAGGCAGCAGTTTATTTTGGCAGCTAATCTCTCTCCCCGTGTTCTGATCTAGTCAACGTTGGTAATATTAGCTGCCAACTCTCATCTCCATTTTGAGGGACACATGAGAACAGGTACGTAAACCCTTTTACAGAAGACCTGGTTTAATGAATGGAAATTAGGTTAGAAATTATTGTTGGCAACCACTCTGCACTACATAGAGCTTGTCCATTCTAATTACATTTATAGTAGCTATGAGGGTTTGTATGTGTTTTACCTCTTTTCTTATATTCCTAAAATCACCACTTAAACTTTCCACTTAAGGCCATTGCCAGCTATCAGCTCTGTAAGTGACATGAGGACAGACACCACCCCTCACTGTTCACTCCTCACTTTCTCCCCAGAAAAACATCAGTTTTTAAGCCAATTCAGTGAGTCTGGTGCTGTGACCCAGAGCCCAAAAGGGCAGGAACCAAACAGCCATTGCTCCAGGCTGCCTGCCTCTTGCCTCAGCTCCCTTTCTAGAATCCTCATTGACAAAGGAAGAGGTGCTGCCCCTCCCAAGTCTGCAAATTCGGCATCTCACCCCCAGCCCGGTACCCGGTAACTTCAAGGCTCTCAATAAACAGTCTCAATAAACAAGGACGGGAATGAAGGAAGGAAGAAATGGATGGGTGGGTAGAGGATGAGTGGGTGGGTGGGTGCATGGATGGGGAAGTAGGTGGATTATTGATGGGTGTGTAGGTGGATGGGTGGATATGTGGTTGGATAGATGGATGGATGGGTGGATGACAGATGAATGGTTGATGAATGGGTGGATACGTGGGTAGATTAGTGGGTTCATAGATAGGTTAATAGTTGGATGGGTGAATAGATGGATGGATAGTTGGGTGGGTGGATAGATCCTAATCATGAGAAACACAAGTGCCTGGCAGCTCCATGGAAAAGGACTTAGCCCAACACCTATCTCAGCTCTGATCCTGACTTGATGTTACCTTGGGCCATTTCCTTAATGCCTCTAAGCCTTGTCTCCTCACCGGCAAAGAGGATGTCAGGCCCAGCCCTGCCCACCTCACAAGCTGTGGGGAAGGACCCTGGAAGGACACACATGCATGAAGATGCTTTAGAAACCCAAGAGGCTTCTCAAATGCATTCTCAGTGCTGGAAGGACCTGCAGGTCATGGAGCTGACTCCCCGCCGGGCTTGAATCCCAGCTTGTGGTAAGAGCCTGAGCTTGGAACCCAGACAGACCCAGGTTCTAGTCCCGGCTCCACCACTTTCCAGGGGTGCGACCTTGGGTAGGTGACCGTCCTCCCTGGGTCCTCCTCTGTGATGAGGAGGTGTTGATAGTGGCAGCTACCCCTCAGGGCTGTGAGCAGATTCAGGGAGATAATTCAGGGAAGCACTCAGCACAGCACCCAGCAAGGGTGCAAGGATGGATCCAAGGTCTACCCCCTGGGGTCCCAAAGAAGAGGCCCAGTGTCCTCCTCTCTGTGGCCAGGGGCCCAGAGCCAGGAGCGGTCCCAGGACATCTAGCTCAGGGGCTTGAGAAACCCTTGTCAATGAGAATAATCACTAAACAATCAATAATAAGAATAAAAAAGATGTTTATTTGAGCCAAACTGACGACAAGCCCGGAAGCCCACTTCCCAGATGGCTCTGAGAAACTGCCCCAGAGAAGCATGGTTTCCAGTGCAGTTTTATGTCTTGCCAGAATAAAGAACATTAAACAAGTCAGGGATACACTTCTTCAAGGTTTGAAAAAAAACCAGACCAGCACCTACATGGGCAGCAGGTATAATATGGCGTGCCAGGAAGAAGGACATTTAATCTTTATTTCTAACAGGAACATTCTTTACTTCTGGTCAATGTACCCTTTTCTCACATAATTAAAGCAGATGTACAATGTATATTTGATGGGCCACAAACAGGCTGTTTTAGTTAGTATCAAATTCAAGTTAACTCATGTATAAGCCAGAATGAATTCCCTGTATCTCAATATGTGAAGATTTCTTTGACAGCCCTGCGATGTGTCTGTATAAGTGTGCATTGTGGTGGGAGTTCCAAGGCTTTGTGCAGAAAAGAGGCTATGGCCTGCAGAGGGCTAACCACACTGATCTAATTCAAGACCCTCCTTAAGGAAAGAGACTTGACGCCCACCCATGAGAACTCGGTGGGTCACGGGAGAGCAAAGCACACAGGCATTCAGTCCAGTGTGAAGCCCTTCCTGACCAGAAGCAGGGGCCTGTCTTGGAACTCAAGGCCTGATATAGGATTACTGCCACCTGGTAGCAGCGTGCACCAGGTTGAGATCACCCACACACACACACACAAAGTCGGGGGCACGGCAGGAGGATCTCAGGGGCCACCATTTGGACTGAGCAGTTGGATTGTAGAGGAATTTCAACTTTAATTTTGAATTTGTTCCTCAAGGCTCTCATAAGAGGGCCTTAGCAATAAATGAAAGTGGAGGGGGAAAAAAGTAGTGGCTGGTGGCAAAACATCTCACCCACTCTCCCAGGGGACCTACAGGTCTCCAGTTCACGAGCTGGGGCTAACAAAAGCAAAGGGACATAGAGTTTAACAAACACAAGTGTGACGTGGAGTTACAGGGCCTGGAACAGACAATCTAGGGGGGAATTGCCAAGCCTGGAAGAGATTTCCCTCCTGTGTTGGGGGCCATCCTGGCAGAGAGGTGCTGCGGCCTCCGGGACCCCCAAACTCCAGGTCCAGGTGGAGGCAGCAGGGTGTAGATGAGCTCCGAGGACCCAGGTGTCAGCCAGCGTGAGAGAGCATCACCTTGTTTTCTGAGCTCTTCTTAAAATAGAGTTTATTGGTCTTGGTCTTGGTTTTAAAATAACAGCTGCTCACTGTAAACAACATGAAAAGTACAGAAAAACAAACGGGAGAGAAAGACTTCACCCTGTGTATTTCACCCAGAGGAGCCGCCACTCATATTTTGATGGATTTCCTTCTATTTTAGCTGTAAACAGTGAAAACCACAACAGAAATAAATAAAAAGCAACTGCAAAGTTTAAAATGTAACAACAATCGTAGTGATGGTTGCACAACCTTGTGAGTGTTCATTTCAAGACGGTCAAGTCTAGGTGATGTGAATTTCCCAGTAATTAACCTCACAGGCTAGAACGTGACCAGAAATCAGGTCACTAAAGCCCCAGAGTTCATCACCTCTTTACTTTTCCTTACAGTTTTATGTCCTCTGGGTGCCCTTAAACCATCCATTTTTCAACTTCGCCTGTTTTTGAACTTCGAGTAGATTGAGTTAGGCTGGGTGTTTTCTTTCTCTCAACACTGGGCCTCTGACACCCCACGGACCTCAGGGCTGTGAGCTCAGCCCCAGCTGCCCTGGGGGCGCTGGGAGGGTGCGAGTGCTGGGAGTGGGGGGCTAGGGATGTGACCCAAGGTCAGTGGGCTGGAGTCTGTGGGGTCTGCACAGGTGGAGCTGTGGAAGAACCCTGTTGGTGGTCCCACAGTCAGAGCCCAGGGAAGGGGTTTTGTCCCCTCTGCCTCAGGTATACATGGCCCCTCAGTTTCTGAGAACTGAGGCCCCAGTCTGGCCTTCCTGGGGCAGCTGCCCTTGATGGGGGGCTTGGAGGGGAGACCTCCAGCCCCAGCACCTCCAGGGGAGTCTCAGAGCCTGGGCTGCCAGGCCCATCACGGGTCCTGGCTGCCCAGTCTGGCAGCCCCAGGAGCCAGAGCAGGTGGGGGGTTACTAGGGAACCTGGAAGAGGTCTCAGAGATCAGGCTGCACCCACTCAGCACAGGAGAAACCAAGGCCCACAGGGGATGTAGGACTTGCTCAGGTCACACTGTGAGCCCAGCCACTGGACCCAAGGCCCTGTGCTCTCCCCCTGACAGCGCCCACAGGCCCTTGGCTATGAGGACCCCCACTCAGCCGGGCCCAGCCCCAGGACCTGCAGCCTAAGACTCAGCCTTGGCTATTCTGAGCTGAGGACCCCCCGGAGTCTGCAGGCCTCCCAGCCAAGCTCCTCTCTGCTCAGGGCCCCAGCCTGGCTTGGCTCCTGCAGGCCCAGCGCCTGCCTGCCCCCGGGGCCTGCGCAGTTCCGCCTCTCAGCTTCACTCCCAGACCCGCAGCCAAGATACAGGCTCAGGGGCAGTGCCTGCCTGACCTTTCCATAGGTGAGTCCTGGTCCCGCCCTGAGCGGACAGTACACTAGGGGGCTGCAGGCAGGATGTCTGGTGCTTATTTGTCTCAAACACAAAGAATCCTCCGTGTCCGAGGGGAGAAGCCAAACCCCCTGCTGCTGCCCCCACTTCCAGGCCTCAGGTAGCAGCGTGGGCCCTTTGCACCCCACCCCACACTCACCCCCAGACGGGCCAGGCCTCACCCTCTGCTCTCCCCCAGAGGCCTCAGGTCAATGCCTGGGGCCTGAAACCTGGGCCTGTCAGGAGCTGACCTGGGGGCAGGATGGTCAAGTTCAGGAGCCCAGCCAGGGAGGGGGTCACCATGCACCACACAGGAGTGTCACCTGCACAGGGTCGTCATCACCCTCACCTGACTGTCCTCACGAGCCACACGGAGGTGTCCCAACTGCATTCCTGGTCAACATACCTGTGCCCCTGCACAGTGCCCCCCTAACACACACACACACTGATACTTGCACACACACTCATATATGTGCACACTCACACACGTGCACACACAGAGGCCCCAGCTGGCAGTGCCCTCTAGTGGCCACTGTTGTCACTTCTCTAAAAGGTCTCAGTCATGCCTATAAAGACCCAGGATTGATCATCGTAAATCCCAGATGCCCAAGTCTAGGAAGATGGTTCTCTCCTTCCACGGAGTAGTAGGATGAGGTGGGGGTGGGAAGCGTGACTTGGCCAAGGTCAGCCAGCAGGTAAGTGGTGGAGGCCTGGCCCCCAACTCAGATTCCAGCTCATTCCAGCTCCCAAGGCCCTGCTAGAGCCCAGAGGCTGGGCCCTCCAGGGCAGAGGAGCTGGGTGGAGGGGGTGTCTTGTACCCCCCACCCCCTCATACATGGTTCACAGCTCCCCAGGAGGGAAGAGGCTCCTTGGGGAGAGGAATCTCCAGACCAGAGGGTCTCCAAGCCAGGTCTCCTCTGTGCTGAGGGAACGGGGTGTCAAGAGGGGAGGGGCCTGGGCTTTAAGGAAACACAAAAATGCCAAGACCACTAACACAGACGCGAGACATCAGCCACACAGAAGCAAGAAACGCTAACCCGTGGTCCACAAGTTCAAATCTTCACCCAAGAGAAAAAAAACTGTCACATTAGATCCCCTTGTCCCCCAGGCCCATGGTTCCTGCTTCCCAAAGAAACAAGCGTCACCCATTCCATACATAGCCCCTGATCAGCTCCAAAGCCCAGCACTGTCTTGGGCCCTGGGATGTGACGGGGGCCTCAGAGACCAAGTCCTGAAGCAAAGTTCCAGTGGGTGAGGCAGGCTGGACAAGCAACATGTAAAGTATGAAGTTCTTTAGGAAAGGAAGGGGTTAGGGGTGACAAATGTTGGTTTCGATGAATGGTTAGGAGAGGCCACCCCTGAATGAAAGAGGGGACCCCCGGGAGGTGCCTGGGGCGGAGCACGCCTGACAGAAGAGACAGCTAGTGCAAAGGCCCTGGGGTCAGACGTGCCTGACAAGTTGCAGAAACAGCAAGGAGGCCAGCGGGGCTGGATCCAAGGAAGGGGGCAGGGCCCTCAGGGCCTTGCAGAGCAGGCTGAGCGCCTTGTGATTTGTCCAAGTTTTCAAATGTACCTAGACAGCATCATGCCAAGATACCTGCGCCTTCTAAGTTCCTGCACGTACGTGTCTAGGATTGGGAGCCAACCAGTCAAGTAGGGCAACACATAGCAGGTGCCGGCGCGTCTGCGCGGACAGACGTTGGACAATTCCTGTCCTTCCTTCACAAACATGGCACTGGGAAGCCCTGGGCATCCCTGGTGCTTGGGTCAGCACTTCCGGGAGGGCGGACGCCCCTCTGGAGCCCTGGGGACACGGGAGGTCACTGCGACCTTCAGCCGGCTCTGCAGAGCAGCCGGTCTCACTTACAGACCTGGGTACAAGCCGAGACTGGTCCCGCACCCGCACTCCTCCTCCGATTGTGGACCCTGGACCTTGTCCCCAGCGGTGTGCATGCCTGGCGGCGTTAAGTGAGAATCAGGCGAGGCCCGCGGGCATCACTGGGTGGTCACTAAGCCTGCCCCCACGTCCTGGTTCCCACTCTGCCGTCGCCTGGGATGACCCTGGGCTCCGGACCTCAGTTTCCCGGGGCATCACTCTGAGGTCCCTGAATCCGCTGTTCGGGGTCCCCTCCTCCTCCGGGCCTGGACGCTGCGTTCCCCCCTGCGCTTCCACCGTTAAGACAGCGACCCCTGGCGGCCGAAAGAGGGCAGCAAGTCCTGGTGCCGGGCGGGCGGGCCAAGACTGGAGAGGGACGGGGCGGGGTGACCCCCCCCCCCTCAAAGAGCCCGGGAGTCCCTCCCGGACCCGCTGTCTGGACAGAAGCTGGGCCAGGTGTGCCCACAGGGAGACCTCTCCAGGTCGCCTACTCAGCTTGGGGCAGGGCCTGAGTCCTCAAAGGCAGAGAGAAGGGAACCAGGTGTTCTGGTCATAACCTTGAAGATGCCCAGATGACCAGGAAGAAGGAGAGAGCTCATCTTCGTCAAGAAGACCTGAGCCTCCGTTAATTACAATCAGCTCCTTCGCTTCTGCCTGTTAAAAAAAAAGGTACAGGAATTTTGCACCTTGAACCAGTTCTCCAGGGGATTTACCAATCAGTTTGGGGGGAAACTGACATCTTTACCATATTGAATCTTTCAGTCCATGAATATCCTTTCTCTCTCTTTGTCTCTCTCCTCCATTAACAGGCTGTAATAATTCTCAATGAAGTTGTATCTAGAGTTTTCTCAGAAACAAATGACTTGGACGTCTCTTTAGATTCATCCTTAGGAAACTGATATTTTTAATGCAATTGTAAACTGTATCCTTCTTAAGTGATATTTTCTATTCATTTGCTGTTAAATAGGAAGTTTCTCTATTTGGAATTGGATCTGGTAAATTCGATATGCTTTTTTATAGGTTCTACTAATTTATCTACATTCTGTGGGACTTGCTATACAAACATATGATCTGTGAAGAATGACAATGTTGTTGCTGTCTTCCCAGTTCTTACACATTTCCTTGCCTTCCCGTGCCTTGCTCCCTCTGCTGGAGCTCTAGTGCCCGGTACAACAGCAGGGAGGGTAATGGGCATCCTTGCCTTGTCACAAGGGATACTTTAAAACATTTCATTATGAAACATGATGCCTGCTAGTTTTCTTTAAAGACTATCTCACCAGATTAAGGAAGTTCTCTTACAGTCCATGTATGATAAGTGGGTTTTCCAAAATCATCTGTTGCATTTGATCCAATGCCTTTTCTGCATCTCTTGATATGATTTTTCTCTTTTAATGTCACGAATTGTGTAGATTGTTCTAACGTTGAACCAGTCTTGCCTTCTTGGAATACATGAACCAGGCTTGTCCACATGTATTGTCCTGTACAGTGGCTGGATTCAAGGTGTTAATATTTTGTTCAGAATGTTTGCATCTATATTCCTGAGTGAGACAGAGATGTGGCTCCTCATTCACTGCCCTTGTCAGGTTTCACCATCGAGGCTATGTTAACTTCATGAAATGAATTATTTTATCCTCTAGAGGAATTTATGTAACGTTGGAATTGCTTATCAGAGAAGCTCTCCTAGTCAGCTTTCTTTGAGGGAAGACTTTTGAGCACTGACCCAGTGCCCTTTTAAGGACTGAGATTTTCTGTTTCTTCTTGACTCAAATATATGTGTTTGATTAGATTTTTCTAGGAATGTTCTCATTTCATCTCAAATGATTGGCATAATGCTATTATCATAGGCTCTCATTATCCATTTTAGATATGCCATTCTGCAAAAATAGCCCCCGTTTCATTCCTGATATGGGTAATGTTTGCCTTCTTTCATTTGTTCTTAATAAATTCACCAAATTGCTTTCAATTTCAGTAATATCATGAAACAGACAACTCTCTGCTTTCCTGTTTTATCATCCCCACTGGATATTTATTTTCTATTTCTTTAGTATTTGTCTCTCCCTTTCTTATTTCCTTCATTCTATTTTACTTTGAGACTCTTTTGCTGTTTTCTGGCTTTCTGAGACATGTGCTTAGCTCATCCACTTTCTATAAAATTTCTGTGTGCAATTTAAGGCTATCAGTTTTCCTCTGTGTAATCCACTAGCTGTATCCCACACAGTGTTTATGGAGGGATTTCACTACAGTTCAAGTTCAATCTGTCATCTGATTTCCAGTTGGAGACCTTCTCTCAACTACTGGGAGCCTATTTCTTTACTGCGAAACATCTGAGGATGCCCAGGGTCTCTTGGCTACTGATTCCTAGTTTGCCACTGGCTTGTGGTGTTTGGCTTATAGGACACATGCGGAATGATTTCGGTCATTTGAAATTTGTTTAATCTTGCTTAATGGCCCAGTATGTGGTCAACTTTTGTCAATGTTCCTTTTCTGCTTGAAGGGACTATACATACTATAACTCTGGACATGTGCTCTGTATCTAAGTCCATCAGGTCAAGCCAGTGAAGTCTTCGAATCTGCCTTTATCTTCTTTAAGTTATTCTAGGTAATGCTTCTTAGCCATAAAACTTTCCAAACGGATATCAATATAACTATGCCAGCTTTCTTTGGGGTAGGAACTTCATGGTATCTTTTTCCATTCATTTACTTTTTTGTGTGAATTTTAACTTTCTTTTTTTAATTGAACTATAGTTGGTTTACAATGTTGTGTTAGTTGAGTGTATGCCAAAGTGATTCAACTATACATATAAATATATATATTCTTTTTCAAATTCTATTCCATTATAGGTTATTACAAGTTATTTAATATAGTTTGCTGTGCTATACAGTAGATCTTTGTTGTTTATCTGTTTTATATGTATATAAACTATATACGTAACTATATTTGTTACTTATGTAACTACATATATATATATATTTATTATATAGTTACATACATACAGTGTGTTAATCTCAAACCCCCCAATTTTCCCTCCCCCCACCCTTTTTGCCCTTTGGTAGCCATAGTTTGTTTTCTATGTCTGTGAGTCTATCTCTGGTTTGTAAATAAGTTCATTTGTGTTATTTTTTTTTAGATTCCACGTATAAGAGAGATCATATGATATTTGTCGTTCTCTGTCTGACTTACTTCACTTAGTATGATAATCTCCAGGTCCATCCATGTTGCTGCACATGGCATTATTTCATTCTTTTTCATGGCTGAGTAATATTCCATTGTGAATATATACCACATCTTCTTTATCCAGTCATCTGTCATCCATCCATTTACTTTTAACCCAGCTGGTTAACTGAGTCCACTGTGCCTGGCCTTGGGAACTCTTCTCCAAATCACTTTCTTCAGGCAGCATTCGTTTCTGAAATGTGTACCAAGCACTGGCATTATACAGGGGTTATGTCTGTGTTTCTTACATTTCCAACAGCTCACCTGCCTTTGTATGGTGGAATTTCTTGGCCTTTTCAATATTTGAGGCTGGTCCAGAATTTTCGGACACCTCTCCGTGTTCCTGGAGCATGTGTGCAGACCTCTGCTCTGGAAGAAGTCGGTGATCCTGCAGGTCCCAGGAAACCCAACTCAAATAGCCTCAGCTAAGGAAGGAATTATTGGTTCGCCTAACTTGGAATCCAGACACTGGGAATACAGGGCTACCTAAACCCAGAGGCCCTGGCCCTGTTTCTCTGGGATTCTCGCTGCTCTGCCCTCATCCCCTCATTGGCTGGCTTCCTGGGAGATGGCAGGTTTGGAGGTTGGGCAGGAGCTCACCTACACAGTCCCCACCCCATCAAGGAGGACCTGGCTACTGCTGTCACCTAGTGGCAGATCTGCCAAGAGAGAACCCCCAGGATGGCACAATTCCCTGGGGGACCGACCAGCCACCTGGTGGCAGGATGATTCCACTGCATCTCTTCCATCCTGGGAGGGCTACAAATTCTGGATATAATTTGCGCTCTTGGCATGCTTTAGCCAACGTCATGGCAGTCCCCACAGCCTTGTGTCTCAACTTATTCCATGACAAAAGACATGCAGCGCAGAGTGGGCTGGTTTTACTATGTACCTGTTGCCCGGAAGTAGCTGGCTTCTTTTTAAAATGGAATAGCTTACTGAAGGCACAAAGTGAGAGCTAACACCCTGAAATATGGGCTTCTGCCTTCTAGGATGCAGTTTATCTTTTGAATCAAAGACCATTATTTGGTGGGGTCGCCCCAGATCCAGAATACATGAGGCTGGCAATCAAGGGGTAGAAATCAGAGAGGCTTTTTCCATGATTAATCCCAACAATTCACCCAAAGGATGTTTGCTCCCTGTCCTGGAGCTCCGAGCTCTGCTGCATTGGTGATCTTTGTTCCCAAGAAGACCATGCTTCCCCCAGGAGACACTACATGGTTCCACTGAGTTGAAACCCACAAGCAGAAAAAAGGGGTCCCTTGCTGGTTGGACCAGTCAGCCCTGATGACTAAAGAGAAATCGGGTGGCGGCCACGCAACGGAGGCAGGGAGGACTCTGTCTAGAGCCCAGAGCACTAAGCATCCTGGTCTTTCTTAGTACTTAGACTCTTAGGAAAGAAAGTTTAGATCCTGCACCACCACCACCAGGTAAAGACCCATGACCAGCTGGGGTTCTAGCCAAGGACAACCGAGAAATATTTAATGGGGAGAGAGAGAGAAACCATAGATGTCAACATAGCCTCGTGACTAGAGTCACCAGGTTTAGCAAATGAAAATACAGATGCCCAGTTAAATTTACATTTCAGATAAACAATGGATAATGTTTTTAGTGTATGTCCCGTGGAATATTTGGGACACAATTATACTAAACACTTATTCATTGGTGGAGCATCTTGTCTTGTATCTGGCAACCCGATTCACAATCGGTGGAAAGAAAGGAGCCGTGGTGATGTAGCGTCTTTTTCCCTTGCTCGTTATTGTGTGTGTATCTATTTGTATTTATCAGCCATGTCTCTTTTCTTCTGCTCAGTATTACTTTATGTACAAGCTGTTGGAGGTTAGCAGAATATGCAGAAGAACTGTGCATATGAGGAGAAATTAATATAGTTCCCTGTGGATACAGTGACTCTTGGCAACAGGTGTCTATGCATTTGCGGGAGGGGGTGAGATCTTTGGGTACAGGATGGGGCACCTGAGACAGAAACCGCAGTTTGGCCAGCTGGTGCAGTGCCGGGCTTGGCCAGCAGAAGGTGCTGGAGCATCGCTGCAGCGAGACAGCGCCTCCCTGTTTTCCCGCTTTCCTACCTTTTAATCCGGCACAGGAGCTGGCGATGGGCCAGCATCCCCTCAGCAGCCCTGAGGGGCCAGTTCAGCAGAGCACTCAGCCCCACTCTGCACCAGGCGGCCCTTCTGCAGTAGATCCGGCCTCACTCCAGAGCAAAAGACTAGCAGTGGCCTCCTACACCTTCTGGCCAGGACGGGCCACATCGGCCCACCGGCCATGGCCACACACTGTGACTCGAGACCAGATGACCAGCTGGCCAGATTCAGATTCGTCCAGCTGGCTACACTGGCTGCATCTTCTCCTTTCTGAACCATCCATTCATTCATTCATTCATTCAAGTGTTTATTGCTCACACACCGTGTACCAGGCAGAGTCCTACTGTCTTGTGTGCCGGGGAGACATGTTACCGTTCCTCTCGTGTCTGTGCCCCGGCATGCAGTGGCTGGGTCGTGTGGTAGGTGTGTTTGATTGTCTCCATTTTAAGCAAAACTATTTTCCAAAGTGGAGGTACCAATCTACTTTTCCAAGAACAGGGTGGAAACAGAAGTGGGCCAGAAATAAACCCAACAAAGTCATTGTCGGACATGTAGGAGACGGGGAGAGACCACAAGCGAACAAACTCCTACACAGAAAAGGCAGCAGGTCACGCTGAGCTCTGGTAAGAAATCTAAATTTGTTTCCGAGTTTTTCAATTTACGTAAATAGATTTATGCAGTACTTGTCATCACATAATGGGCTACGCTGTTTCACTCAAGATTATGTTTTTCAGATCTAGCCATAATAATGTATTTCATTCATCCTAGTTGCTGAATATTCAGCATAGAAATATGTGTGTATATAGTATATATAGTACATCTCCATATAGCTATTATATATGTGTATATATAGTATGTACTGGGCACGTAGGTTGTTTCCAACTGTGACTTTTTGTAACAACAGATGCAGCAGTAACAACGCTATTCCACGTGATACCCAGAGATGGGACCACTGCGGCGGAAGGACCCCACATTTTCAGTGTTGCTGCTCCCTCTTGTGGCTGATGCGCTGAATTACACCAGGTCCCGTTTCCCTATATCTTTACAATCCTTGACACCCTCAGGCTTTTCCGCTTTTGTCCCTGACACTCTTACTACTGCTAAGCCCTCCTTACAGCTCTTATACACTGCCAGCAAAACCCCAGGTGTATGCCCAGTGCCAGGTGAGCCGACAACTCCGAGGAAGGGTTGGGTCTCCCTCCTCAGCCTGGGCAGGGGAGAGGGGCGCGTTCACTTGCTCTCTCCGTCCCCAGCCCAGTGCATCTCACACAGGAAGGTTCTTGTCCAGCTCTACCCCTAATTCAGTAAACTTTCCAGCCTCAGTCTCCCAGTCGGTGGCCCCAAATGTTGCACAACCAACACAGCGTGTGTGCGTGTGCGTGTGCGTGTGCGTGTGTGTGTGTTGGGAGGGAGACTGAATTTGTAGCATTTGCCAGTTTTCACAGTGTAAATACTTCCATGTGGCTGATGGCGAGCTACTGATGGGCATCACTGAACACAGAGCCAGAAAGAGATGTGTCCAATCAGCGGTGCTGGGAGCTAGGTGGCAGCCCCACACACCGCGAGCTCACTCTTGGTGGCCGCCCTGTCCCTAGTCCTGCACACTGGGCAGCAGTAACGCCTCCCTGTGCTTCTGTCCAAGGAGATAGTCACTCCTGGTGCCAAAGCCAAGCACATCCCAGACCAGGGAGGGAAGGACCTAGAATCTGGGGAAAGGAGTAGGAAACCCCACCGCACACACCCTACCCCCGGGGGTCTCGCTCCTTCTCTTGTCCGTCCCACCATCTCCAGGAAAGACAAAGACTCGACACCTGGGGTGCTCCCACTGGGGGCCCCACAAGTCTCCCTCCATGTTGAGGCCCTGGAGTGAGAAGTGATGCCATAGGGCAGTTAGTCCCATATCCCACCAACAGGTCTCCACTGCAGATGCCAGCCGTCCCCATGATGGAGAATTAGCAGAAGACCACAGCAACACCAAGCAGTCCCCACAGCACCTAGGACTTGTCACCCAGCTGACCCAGCACGTGCTGCAGGTGAGTCTTTCCTGGAACTGGGATCTGGCCCTGGACCCCACGGCTGCTGGTTGGTCTAAGACTCTCTCTGGTTTTAAGCATCCCCTCCCCTCCATCTCAGCACCCGAGATTCCCACCTAGGGTGAGAGTGATGAGGGAATGAGGGCGCCCCTGTGAGAGCGCACCTGTGGCTAATGATTGCTCAGATCCATCCCACCTGTCTTCACTAATCAGGTCCCTGTGAGATGGGTGTGTCCTCTAAGCGGGGTGTTTGCCTGAGGTGTTTCCTAGAAACTTGGGGTTAGCCGTCCAGTTCCAGCTGAGCTGCTTCAGACTGGACAGGCCCACCCAGCCCTGCTCTGGGCCTGCACGAGTGTGAAAACTCCACCCTCGGGTGGTGCTGAGGGTATTCAGCTTGAAGGGGCAGAGCCCATGGCTTAGTCACGCCTGCACAGAGCCGCGCGGTCACGTCACCGTTTCCCCATCACCTTTCCCTGGGCTCCCCGGGCCTCGGACCACCCTGCTGCTTTAGTCTTCACCCCTTAAACACCCCAGCCCCGGGCCTCCAGGGAAGGAGAAGTGAAGACTACCCTCTGCTCTCCTCACTTGGTGGCCTGCCAGTGCGTTCAGGGTGCTTAGCTAGACCTCGCCCACCTGCGGCCCCGGGTCCTCAGACAAAACCTGAAGGGTCTCAGATTATAATTCTAACATAAATTCCCTGGTCTGGATGGAAATCAATTACCATTAGCTAAAGGGAAGAGTCCACTTCTCCATGACAGAAAAGGTGACAGTGGGGGGGGGGGTCTTTATTGAAGATTTCTTGAGAAATGGTCTTTCCAGGGGACAGTCCAGTATTTGCATCAGGCTCTCCCAAACTTCCAGGCTCACCCTGTCCTCTCTACTGCCATCCTCTGGACTCTACTGGGTGAGGGCTCCAGGGACTGGGACCTGCAGATGCAAACAGCCAGCTGCCACCAGGACCAGCACGAGGCCAGTGCGGTGACCAGACCCCCAGCTGCTGATAAGCCTCATCCGACTGGGCTTAAAGTGGAGGGGACAGATCACAAGTGAGAACACAGGCAGCTCCCTCTGGGCTGGCCACTGCGGGGAGGGGACTAAGGATGGGTACAGAAGTTCCTCCTTCCAACCAGCCACGTGGAGGGTGGGGTCCACCAGGATGAGTGAGATTAACCCCAAGACTACAGAATTCTGTCCCTGGTGTGGAAAAGAAATCAAGAATTTCCAAGGGACCCAGTAGCTGGGACCCAGAAATTGGATGCCTGTGGGCACGGATGCAGGCTGATGAGTCTAGTCCCTCAATAACAAGCTCCCAATCTGCTCCCTTGTAAAGGATGGTCATACCCAACTGGTCGCACATCACTTCATCCCAAATGAAATGTGGCCCAACTACCGCAAAACGGTTGTTTTGACATTTCGTCGCTGGAGGGCTCCACAGACCGCTAAATGCCATCCAGGCGCAAGGGTTGCCGCACAAGCCGTGTCCGCCAAGGGGCGTGAGAGCTGAGCGCTGGAAGGGGCTCGGGGTCCTCCCTGTGCTGCGATGGGGTGGAGAGGAGTCCAATCCCAGGGGGACTGTCTTACCAGCTTACAAGCGGTCTTTACCCCAAGGGCTCAGAAAGTGAAAGTTCAGGGTAACAGGAGCTTTATTCCATGAGCTAATGTGGGACCAGCAAAAAAAATTATTTTTAATTAAAAAAGGAGGTAGATTAGGGGCGTCTGTCCCCAAGTCTTCCTGCCCTGGGAGTCCTGTAAGAATCCAGCTGGCGCCCGCTGCTAGATTTTCAAAAACCACTTGGGGAGGCGGGGTGTCTACTTCTGGAGCAGCGACCCCAAGGGCTCCACAGACCCGCTCCCCAGCCGAGATGGCGAAAATTGTTTTATATGTATTTATAATAATGTTTACATATATGTATTTACGTTTACAATTATATATTTATAGAATATATATTTGTTTATAGTTATATACTTACAGTAATATATTTATGTTAATATTAATATATGAATATATTAATGTTTATAATTATTATATGAAATATATTTGTGTTTATTATTTGTATGTTAATTTTTAAATTTATATGTGTAAATTTTATAAAATATAGTCTTTATATATACATATTGATAGTCTTTATATATATTTACAGTGCATATATGTGTATTTAAAGTCTCTGGCAACCGACTTAAGGGCATACTAAAAATATTATTCAAGAAAATATTCTAAAATGTAGCAAGATCAGTGAGTCTGCAGCATTTGAACAATGTCCTTTTCCTTCCTCCCCGCTCCAGCCCAACATGATGGCAACTTCACTCCAAGTAGGTGCTGCCAAGAACACAGGGCACCCTCTCCACCCAGCTCCAAGTCCAGGCAGCATCTTCCTGAGAGGGCCAGCCCATCAGCATTTCTCATCCCACCCCCACCCCGCAGCTGCCTGGTGCCAAGGCTAAGCTCCAGGTAAGTCGGACAAGAGGCGGGGGCTCTCTCCTGCTGAGGCTTCACTTGTGACACACAGACTCTGCCTTGGCCGGGCACACCCTTGGCCGGGCTCATTTGTAAAGTGGAGATTCCATGCTGGGAGAAGCAAGCCGAGATCAAAGGCCCCCTGATCACCGCCCCCTCCCCAAACACGGTTGTTATTCAGAGAGAGGACACCACTGTCCCTGCCCAGCCCAGAGCCGGGGCTCAGGGTTTGCCCAGGGAGAGAGGCAGGGCAAAATGAAGAGCGCTGAGCCCTTCCCAAATGAGCTGATTTTATTTGCAACAGAATGTGAGGAAGTTCAAAACAAGAGGGCCTGTGGTAAAGAGCAATGAAGAAGAAACTGGTAGCTTCCTAGGACTAAGCTGAGCTACAGGCTTGTCGGTTTACCAGAGAGCACCAGGGCAAGACACAGCTCAAAAGGGAGCAGAGCACACCTCAGACACCGGCCTCGAAAGCTGTCCTTGCCAGTGAGCCTCACTGGATCAGTCTGTGAAGCAACCCAGGGACACACAGAAAACAACAGTTGGACAGTATATTTACATGTGACCACATCAGTACTCACATTAAATGCCGGTGGTCTAAACACGCTAATTTAAAGTAGAGATTATCTGATTAAATAAAAATCAAGACTCAACTACATCCTGGCTATATGCATTCTACTTTAAATAAAAAGATACAAGTAGGTTAAAAATAAAGTGATAGAAAAAGATACACCATGCTAACGTTAATCAAATAACATAAAAATCTATTTCAGAGCAAAGAATATCGCCAGGTACAGAAGTGGTCATTTTGTAACAACAAAGGAACCAATTCATCTAAAGGATATAATGTTTAGGTAGAGCTATTCGTTGGGTATGTGAAAAAAATTTAATAAAGTGAACAATATTAAGAGAAATTTTCAAATTTCACTACAGAGTGAATTTGATTTTAAAAATGTTTGCTCTCAGTGGAAAAAAATTATAAAATTCATTGCCCCAAATCAGAAATAAATATCCAAAACAAACAGTAATGATTTTTAACAGAATTTGAGTTTGTAACTTTGGCCAGCTTTAAAACAGCTGGATTCTCACACTAAAAAGCAAAACAATTTGGATGGAAAGATGACAAAAAATTATTTCAGTTATGGAAATTTGTTAGAAAATTATGAGGAAAATGCTGTAAAAAAAGATACAAAAAGTGAAAGATTTTTCAATTGAGCCTCAAAACAATTGCCCACAGAATACAAGGCCTTTCCAACAAAAGAGAAAATGGATGGATTCAAAACTTGAAAGTCTGCAAGTACCTCTCTTCAGCTTTGAGTCATGTAATATGAGACCCTGCCCAGTTAATATTTTGAATACCTTTTGTCTCAAAGGACATCCAGACCTATGAAGAAATTTTGCCAATTCATGAGTTAAAATATCAAACTTGTGGCATAGATCCTTTAAACTTTTCACGTTTATCAAAGAAGAATTTCAGCTAAATGTAAAAAAAAATCGTTTTTGTCCCAACCAACAACACTGTTCTACCTACGTTAGGTCAGGACTCCAGATTTAATTTGATTATAAAACCAGAGATGGATATTTCCTTTATTGCTTTATTCCACTCTCTGGTACAGCTTTTAAAAATTTGTGTTTAGTTTTTATAGCAGACTTTATGAAAAGCATCATGAATAGATACAGTTGTTAAAATCACTCAGGATGTATGTGCAAAGGATAGAAGTCATCACTACTTCATGGAACCGTTGAAGGAAATAGAAGGCAATGCATTTAACGATCATATGCCTTTGCCAACGTTCGTTGGCTGAGTCTTGGAAATTTTACAAAGAATTACTGTAGTGTCAATTGCAATTCAAGATTTCCCTGAAACACAAGGAATATTTGTTGAATATTCAATAATCAAAGAGCCAACAAGGGCAATCTGTACTTATATTTCTCACTAATACGTACTGTGTCTGAGCTAAATTTGAATAGTCAGAAGGAAGGAAAAGCTATTTGTAACCCAACTGGCCAAGTATAAGAATTTATGTTAAAATCAGAACTTCATAATACAAATCAATAATAATGATTTTATGCATTCTTCTAACATGAGTCAATATGTCAGAGATTTTCATTGTCACTGGCTGTTATGTAATTGGTGGCAAAAACTTGAAGAATGCTTTGAAGAAAAATTTGAAGAATGCTTTGTGATATCGGTCAGTTTAGAAATGCTTTTCAAATTATGTCATACCTCTTTGAATTCGATGTTAATAACACTGAGTTGAAAACAAGAGTTAGTGCATTACTTAACTTGGAAAGACATAATTTTGAAACTGATACGCTTTTGCTTCAAGGTCGAATCATTTCTTCTAAAAAGATGAACTGGTTTTGTCCTTAACTTAAAGGAAAATGAAATTTTGGTACTGCATTCAGTTACTGGAAAACTTTTAAGTATGTTTAGAATAACTTGATATGTAAATCTATTTTTTTAAACTGTAAATGTTATTAAATCTAAAGACAGATCAGGGGAGGGTATAGCTCAAGTGGTAGAGTGCATGCACATGCCTAGCATGCATGAGGTCCTGGGTTCAATCCCCAGTATCTCCATGAAAAAAAAATAAATAAATATGTAAACCTAATTACCTCTCCCTGAAAAAAAAAAATACCTCTTAAAGACAGATCAAGTATCTCTGATGAAAAGTTAGCATGTAGTCAGTAGGGTATAGCTTAGTGGTAGAGCGTGTGCTTAGCGTGCATGAGATCCTGGGTTCAATCCCCAGTACCTCCGTTTAAAAAAAAAAAGTTAGCATGTAAATTGAGATGTGCTATAAGTGTAAAATAGACACATTTCAAAGACCTAATGTGGAAAAAAGAATGTAAAATATTGTTACCAAGTACAAATTCGTTCTGCTCACCCAAGGACAGGCCAATAAATCAGGAAATGAGGTGTTGGGGCAAGGAATAGCAACTTTATTCAGAAAGTGGGCAGACAGAGAAGAAGGCCAACTAATGTACTACGAAAAACAGGAGGGGGTGACTTTGTTGCAAACTTCTCGGTGTTGGAATCCTTTGTTCTTGCAGCTGTCCATGTGGGTCAGGCCATGGTGTCCCTGTAAACCTCCAACAAAACAAATGTGACTTTCTATTCTGCAATTTTTCATCTTTCTATGAATGCAAAAGTGTTAATACCCTAAAGGTCAGAGCCTTGACAATAGGCTGTCCTGTATACTTCAGGCTTCAGGCAACATTCTTTTACAAAAGGTGCAGAACCAGCCTAGTAAACAGAGCACTGGGTTAAAGCTAAAGGAACAGATCTAGTATGGAGTCAGATTTGTCCTTTTCTCTTACAGTATCTCAACAACCTTTACATTGAATACATATTGAAATGTTACTATTTTGAACATATTGGCTTAAAATAAATTTATCATTTAAATTAATTTCACATTACTTTTTTTAATGTGGCTACTGGAAATTTTTAATTTTTCTGACAAAGGGAACAATAAAATGAAAAAGTAACCTACAGAATGAAAGAAAATATTTGCAAATGATGTATCTGATAAGGGATTAATATCCAAAATATGTAAGGAACTCATACAACTCAATAGCAAAAAAAAACAACTCAATTAAAAATTGGGCAAACACCCAAGATAGACATTTTTCCAAAGAAGACATACAAATAGCCAACAGGTCTATGAAAAGATGCTCAACATCACTAATCATCGAGAAAATGTAAATCAAAATCACAATGAGATATCACCTCGCACCTGTGAGGATGGCTATTACCAGAAAGTCAAAAGATAATAAGTGCTGGCAAGTATATGGAGAAAGGGGGATACCAGTCCACTGTCGGTGGGAATGTAAATTGGTGCAGCCATTACGGAAAACAGCATGGAGGGTCCTCAAAACAGGAAAAATGGAATTATCATATGATCCCACAATCCCACTTCTTGGTATAGAGCCAAATGAAATGAAATCACTATCTCAAAGTGATATCTGTCCTCCCATGTGCACTGCAGCATTATTTACGGTAACCAGGAGATGGTTACTAGTCTAAGTGTCCTTGGACAGATGAATGAAGAAATGTGAAATCCTGCCATTTGTAATAACATGGATGAACGTGGAGAATATTATGCTGAATGAAATAAACCAGGCACAGAAAGACAAACATTGCGTGAGCTCACTTACTTGTGAACTCTTAACAAACAAACAAAGCAAAACTCACAATAACAGAGCAGAAAGGAGGGGAGGAAAAGGGGAGATATTGATCAAAGGACACAAACTTCCAGTTATAAGAGGAATAAGTTCTCAAGACCTAAGGTACAGCACTCTGACTATAGTTAGTAATGTATTGTACACTTGAAGTGTGCTATGAGGGGTCTCAAGTGTTCTCACTACACACACAAAATGGCAACTGAGGTGACTGACAGGTTAATTAGCTTGATTATAGTCATTATTTCACAATGTACACCTGTATCAAACATTTACGCTGTACACCTTAAACACACAACTTTTATTTCTCACTCATACCTCAATCAAGCTGAGGGGGGAAAAACATAACATCTGTGATTCACATTATACTTCTTCTGGACAGCACTGAACTGAACTTGGGACCACAGAATTCTGCCCAGGAGGTCAAGACCCTGGACTCCCGACCAGCTGCAAGCCTCCCGCCCTGTGGCCCCAGACTGACCGGGTTACTGGGAGAATCAAATGGGTTGATGTATGCAAAAAGCGTAAAGGAGGCTCGGCACTCAGCAAGCGCTATCTAAGCGTTAGCTATGATCCCTGTGATTAGATTACTGGCCAAGATTTCTAAAAATATAGCTCAGCAGAGCAGCGCACCAAGGAGAGGAACTGCTCCGCCTAGATTGAAATTCTCACAACACCCGTAAGAGATCAAACTGTGACGGGATGTCTAATGCGGCTGTGACTAGAGGGAGGCGAGGGAGGCGCTCCTCTGGGTGCAAAATTTAAGTGGGAGCACCAAAAACCCGAGGATTCAGGACACCTTACATCCGGGTGTAATATTGTATTAAATGCAAATCAACGTCCCCGAACCCACGATGAGCAAACTCCCTTAACGGTTAAGACAGGAGCGGTACTGATGATTTTTCCTGTCCCAGGCTCCGCCGGGTGGCTCAGACCTGCCTCGAGCCAGCCCTACCGGCGACCCCCATCTCTCAGTACAGGACGAAGCGATTCTGGCCGCGCCGCTGCAGGGACAGCGGGGCCTCGTCTTCTCGCCGCGGCGGAGCGGCCCCCGCCCCGGATGGCGGGAACTGGGCCGCGCGGCGCCTGCCGGGAGCTCCCAGGCTGCCCCGCGGCCCTTCCCGCCAGGCCCCGCGGCCCTTCCCGCCAAGCCCTGCGGCCGCGTCCCCAGAGCCGCCACAGTAGCCGTTGCCGACCCCCCGGGCCTCAGCGCTGCCCGCCCGCCCAGACACGCCGCCATGGGCTTTCCCTGGTACAGCATCAACTATAGTCCTCACGTCTCCAACGTCAGTAGTTCCCTGGACGTCCTGGTGATCGTTTTGTACTTCATGTTGGTCCTGGTCGTCGGGCTGTGGGTACGTGCGGCCCAGCGCGGGGTACCCAGCGCGGGGTGAGGGTGGGTGGGCCCAGGACACCAGGCGGGTTCGACCCACCCCACCCCCGCCTGTCGCCTGGTCCCCACCTCGCATCTCTCATCCCTCTTATCCCCGCCCGTGCCGGTGCGCAGCCCTCAGCCGAGGCCTCTCCACCCACCCCTCCCGGCCTGCTACTCCCCACCGAGACTAAGGGCACGTCCAGGCCCACCTTCCCTCCCCACCCCGTAAAATAAACAGGTCAGGCAGCCAGGCGCCTGCGGCCTGGAACCCAGGCCGTGTGTGATGCGCAGTCGTTGTTCTGATCATCGTGATGGTGGTGGCAGTGGTGACAGCTACCCATCATTGGACGCTAAAGTGTCTGGTCTGTCTTGAGTACCTTAAGTGCATCACGTTCTCTAGCCAAGCTGTGTATCACAGAGGAGGACACTGAGGTTCAGAGAGATCAAGTAACTGCCAGGGAATGAAGGAGTGCAGGTTTGAACCTAGGCTGTCCTATATGACTCAAGACCTTCACCACATGGCCTTGTTTGCAAGACCTCAGAGGTCATATGTAATTTAGGGCTGTAAGTGTTCCCTTTGAACCTGAATTGAGGATTTCTTTCTGAAAGCATTCATCACCCTCTGTCTGCTGAGCCCCCGCAGGGAGATCTTGGTGGTGTTGCTGGTGCTTGTCTCCCACAGGATGTTAAAGGGGAAAAAACTTACACTTGGGTTTGTTTGTTTCACCTGTTATTGGTCTCAGCCCAGAGATCTTTGAGCAAGCGGTGGATGCGTCTTCCACCTGGCAGCCTGGCTGCCGTGGTTGGCATGTTATTCCAGAAAGAGGAAAGAAAAGACAGGGACATGTTTATGACCGCCTTCTTCTGTTGACCTCCTCTCTTCCTGTCTGGTTCTTTCTTTAATGGAAAGAGAGAGTCATTTTATTCATCTTAGAATGTTGTGTAAATTCCTTTTAAAAGTTTTAACGCACCTCTACCTGCTTACCACTGATGCCGTCCTTAGGAAAAGTCGGCTCTGGGCATCATAGAGTCTTGATAGACATTTAGTGAATGGATGAAATGAGACTAACTTAATGTCTCTGATTTAGAGACTTGTTCTTTGGTTTAAGGCTTTATGATGTGAGAGGACTCGGTTACAACACAGGTATCCCCCCAGAGGGCAGTCTTAAGTCTGTTCCTCCCACAGAAACATGTTTGTGTCGACCAGCGGCCATTCTTGGGTTGCACTAGTCCTAGGCAACCCAGGAAACCCCCAGGACTATCTTTTGACAATCTCAAGATCTAAGGGTCAGAGCTGGGGACCTGAGCTGAGAGCCCTGGACACGTTGTGGGGACACCATAGTAACGACAGGGTGGCTGCTCTCCTCAAGAAAGCTAGGCTTGTGTTCAGCTTTGCTGTTTCCCGAATGATCGATGCACTCACCAAACCACTCATCTCCCAGACTCTGCTGCAGACCATGGCACTGGTAAACTAACTATTTGGGGAAAGAATAAAGCCATATTACTTTCACAAGAGTGTAAAGACATGGACATGCCCATGAGTCTCACAGCTGGGACAGACTTTGGCCCTCCTCGAACTCAGCGGGCAGGGGCTTCTGTTCCTAAAAAGAATGAAGGGGAGAAGGTGTTTGGGGGGGGCCTCCGTGAAGGACATTTCCCCATAAGTGAATGTTGTCTGTCTGTCAGATCTGTGTCTTTGAAGCAGTTTGATTTCTTGGATTCCCTCCTTTTTTTTTTAAGGCTATACTGTCAAGCAGTCGTGGGACAGTCGAAGACTTCTTCCTGGCTGGCCGAAATCTACCGTGGTGGCAGGTGAGTTTGCCTCGCATGTGTGGTCCTTTAGGGGCTGTGTGTGGATTTGTTTATCACTTTAATTTGGATGTCTTATACCCCAAATAATTGGAAGTTGCTAAATCAGGAAAATCATTTCATTATTAGTCCCCTTAAGTCTTAAGTAGTTTCTTACCTGTATGTTTCCATTCAACTCAGTTTAGTTCAGTAATCATTTATGAAGTGCTGGGTATGTACAAGGCTTTGTCCTAGGTTCCGGGACCCACATAGGAGGCAGTGAGTCCTGCCCCTCAGAAGCACACAGTGTAAAATGGGGTTGGATGTGTATCCATGCATTACGGTACAGGACAGCCAGTCCCACAGGAGGCACACGGCCAGGTATGGATGAGAGGTGAGCTCAGGCTCACTGGGTGGAGTCGTGGGTAGTGCAAGATGGAAGGGTCTTCCAGAGGTGGGGCTGCAGGGATGGTGATGGAGTGTGAGGGCAGAGGGAGCAGCAGGTGCAGAAGTGTAGAGGTGGGGGGAACAGCATGATGCCAGCCGGACGGAGGGAGAGAAGCGGATGGAGGGCTGGAGACATTTCTCGTTGTGTACGTGCTTAAAGATCTTACTCATTTTACAAAGTGAGTCACCTGAGAGGAGGCCTCAGACCCTCACATGGCAGAGTCAGCTGCCTTTTTGTGGCCTGCACTCGTGATGGGAGGAGGGCAGTGCCCCATGGAGGAGGAGGCTGTGGGGACCCAGCAGAGCCCAGGGTCTGAGGACCAAGCCAAGTCTGAGCCAGGGCTGCTTTGTGACTTGTTACTTAGGATTAGGCACAGGTCCCCTGCACAGGGACGTCAGCTACACTGGGAGACTTGTGCAGGGAGCCGGCCCTCACTCGCTCACACTCTTTGTCCTCCAGTGATAAGCAGCTTGACAGGGAGGAGTCTGACTTTCACACTGGGTCCCGCTTCACGGAGCGAAGCCTTGTTTGGGGAGGAGAAGGCACCTTTGTTCAAAGGGAGGAGGGAGGCGCAATCGTTGACCTGGGGGATCAGCTGCCCTCACCTGATGGCTTTGCCTCGTGTCTCTGGGAGGTTTGGGGAGGAGTATTTTCCTGATGTTAACTCTCTGACTTATGCTTGAATCTTCTTTTTTTGTAAACCTGGTTTAGAAAGAGATTGAATGTGGCAAAGAAATGTTTGCCCTGGGCTTCCACCTTAATTTATTTTTCAGCAGGGGATTCTAGCAACACCATCTCTTATGGGCCAAGGCCCCCAGTCTTTGGCCGGAGCCACTCTCAGGCCTTGGAGTCATGTTTTCTGTACCTAGAGGAATGGCAGAGTCTGCACCACATTAGCCTTCTTAACTGTGATTCTGGCCATGGTTTTCCAAAGACATTAATGTGCTTTGGCCTCCCAATGTTTATATGTGTTATGATTTATTAATTTCTTTACTGTGACTTCTTTTTTCATAATTAGAATTGTTGCTTAATGGACAAACTGTATTATTAAAGAAAAGTGAAATGAAAGAGTAATTTTGCCACTCCATCTTTCTTCTTTATATTTGTATTCAGTCAGCAGATACCTGATGGGTCTGTGTTGCTCTTGTGCGGCCTCCATGTGGCCTGTCCCCATGGTCAGTGCTCAGGCCTCGTCATACCTGGCTTAGCGGTGGTGAAACTCTGAGGCTCAGCCTCCCTCCCACCTCGCTGTGTCGCCACTCTGCTTTCCTGCTGCTCTGCCAGCCTCTTGTTTGCTGTCTCCCCGGCCGGTTCTCCCCCATCTCCCAGTTGTTAACACTGGAGTCCCCAGGGCCAGATCCTGGCCTCTTCTCTCCAGTTCCCCTAGCACACCTAGTTTCATGGCACTAAATGCCAACGGCGTGCTAACAAGTCCAGCCTCTGTCCCTTGAAATCCAGTCTTGTGTGTCCCGCTGCCCATTTGACACTTGCCCTTGAGCAATCTGTCTGGTCTCCCACACGGACTGTGTCCAGAGGGGACTGTGGGCCTCCCTGTGTGAATCTGCCCCTCCCGCCACCTTCCCTGTCCCTGAACAGTGCCCCATCCTTCTGGTTGCTTAGGTGACAAGTGAGGAGTCGTGTTAGATCCTTTATTCTCTCTCACCTCAACATCCAGCCTGTCAGGAAGTCCTGTGAACTCAATTTGAAAGCAGATTTGAAATCTGCCTCCTTCCCGTCAGCTCTGCCTCCCGGTCCATGCCCCTGGCATCCCTCCTTCCCCCTGTCTAACCCTCAGAGCAGCTAAAGGGAGCCTATTAAACTCAGGTCAGACCATGTCACCTTACTGCTTGAAACCCTCTGGGGGCTCCCATGTCACCCAGAATGAAAGCCCAGCCTCTGTTAGGCCACAGATGACCTGCACCCCTTACCTCCCCTCTGTGACCTGGAACAGTTCAGCTAGGCTCCTGCCTCAGGGCCTTTGCCCCTGCTGCTCGCTCTCTGCAGATACGCCCAGCCTGTCCCTCAGCTCTCCTGGAGGACATTCTCCCAAGCACTTCTCTCTAGGACTTTAGTGCTTACTACTGTTCCCTGTGCTGTAAAATAATCCCCTAATTCATTTAGTTTACCCTCTTCTTCTTAAAAGAATGTTAGCTTCATGAGGGCAGGGATTTGCCTGTTTGACTCTCTAATGTATCCCTAGTGCCTACAACACTGTCTGGCACATAGTTGGCAACAGACATTTATTAATAGTTACTGAATTCACGAATGGTGACTTTTTAACCTACCTTCTCATTTAATAATGTATCTTCCCAGGGCTGTATAAACATAGGTAGATATAGGTATGTTGTATTTTTATGTGGTTGAATAGTATTACATCACATGGATACTCACCATTTATGTACCACATTACTGGGCAATTTAGACTGTATATAATTTTCCATTATTATGATAAAGGTAGCTAACATCCCTAGTTAAAAATAACTACTTGAGCACTTACTATGTGCCTCTTCTAAGATTCCTTTTGCCTTATATTTGTTGTGTCTGAGGTGTTTGGTGCCTGTATGTTCTCAATTAGGTCTTTTTGTTTTTTTAGTTTTTTTAAATTGAAATATGTCAGTTTACAATATTGTATCAATTTCTGGTGTACAGCATAATAGTTCAGTCATACATATATATTCCTTTTCATATTCTTTTTCATTATAGGTTGCTACAAAATATTGACTATAGTTCTCTCTGCTATACAGTATAAACTTGTGGTTTATCTATTTTATATATAGTAGTTAGTATCTTCAAATCTCAAACTCCCAATTTATCCATTCCTACACCCTTCTCCTCTGGTAGCCATAAGTTTGTTTTCTTTTTTTGTGAGTCTGTTTCTGTTTTGTAAATAAGTTCATTTGTCTTTGTTTTAGATTACACATGTAAGTGGTATCATATGGTATTTTTCTTTCTCTTTCTGGCTTCATTTAGAATGATTATCTCCAGGTCCGTCCATGTTGCTGCAAATGGCATTATTTTATTATTTTTTATGGCTGAGTAGTATTCCATTGTATAAATATACCACAGCTTCTTTATCCAGTCATCTGTTAATGGATATTTAGGTTGTTTCCATGTCTTGGCTATTGTAAATCATGCTGCTATGAACATTGTGGTGCATGTATCTTTTCAGATTTCTAGTATGTCTTAATTAGTGCATTTTATGTTTCATGGTTTAAAAAAACAAAACCTCTGTCTTATTATGTTTTTGGCCTTGAATGCTACTTTATCTAGTGGTAATATTGTCAATGCTGAGTTTTTTGTTTGTTTTTACCCAAAAGGCCTTGTTATTTTCAGCCTCTCTTAATTAAAATTTTGTTTAAAGTGTATCTTATGTCAACAGCACAGTATTTGGACTTTGCATGAAGTGGCTATTTCTACTCGATTAAAAAACTGTTGCTGATTTAGGAGGGATTTTGTTCATTTATAATGCCTCTGGGATTTTTTATTTTGAAAGTAACAGATGTTGGTTGTAAAAAGAAAAAGTTACAATCCATGCATAAAACTTGAAGTTTTCTCCCCATTCCTTTTCTATAACTATGATTCCAGTCCCCAGAAGTATTTTTTATATATATACTACCAGAATTACTCCTATCTACACATAAACATACATGTACAGGAGTGTAAAATGTATACACAAACTTTTGATGAGATTATAAATATTGTTTCCCTTATTTTTATCACTCCATAGAGCTGCTTTATTCTTTCTGTGTGCTACATTGCATTTCATCACATTCATGTTCCTTAGTATTTCAACCAGTCTTTCATAATCAGATTGTTAGTATTTTTGAATTACTTCAAACATTAATCAAATTAGACTCCTGCTAATATTTCTGCAACTGCAGGGAAGCCCGTGGGCATGTGGAGGGTGGCAGCGGAAGAAGGTGGTTGTGCTGTTCACTTTATCCCTTTTCGCTTGCCTTTGTGTAGAAGAAACACAAGTGGGATTCTGCACAGGGTGTAATCCCTTTGGAGAAAATTCAAAATTCCGTTTGAGTTTACATTTGTGAAAATTAGTTCTTGGAGTTGGACTGAGAGTTCTTAGTTCTGATCTGTCCTTGTCTTTTGATTTTCAGATAGGTGCTTTTCTTTTTGCCTCGAATATCGGCGCTGGCCACGTTATGGGCCTGGCTGGAAAAGGAGCGACTTCAGGGATTGCAATTGGGGCCTTCGAGTGGATTGTAAGTAGTACTTTTTGTAGTAGCTAACCTCCACCTTTATCATTGTCCAAATAAAACTCATAAAAATTTGCTTTCAACTTTAAGTAAATATTAAAGACTCCTTTAGAAGTCATGGAAGAAGAGACCAAGTCTTTGATTTCTCAAAAAAATAGTGCCAGTTTTCATTCTTCTTTGTAAATTTATGAAGAGGTAGAGAATGTTTACATTCCAAGGATCATAGGAATACAGTTAGGAGACTAGCCAGGTAAGGAAAAGATCACATTAACGCTGAAATATATATGTACATAAACATTTATGTACATACACGTACGTTTATATGTGTATACAGACTTACATGTATATGTGTGTGTATATATGTCTGTATGTGTACATTTGCAGTATACAGTTCACCCTTGAGCAACACGGGTTTGAACAGCTCAGGTCCACTTATATGCAGATTTTTTTTCAATAAATATAGCACCCATATTTTCATTTCACAGATTTTTAAGCTGACGAAGTGTGAGAGAAAGTTTGTGTTCAATTAGAGATCACAATATGTAGAATCAAAAGAACTAGATTTAGAGTCCGATTCTGTCCAGGCTGTTTCAGCTTCCTACCCTTGGGTGTCATTTATCAATTCCTTTGTTTTTGAGACAGACATAGCATTACACAGATTTTGACTATGTGGGGGTCGTTGTCCCTAACCCCCACATTGTTCAAGGGTCAACTTAGCTCTTTGAGATATTCTACAGGTTACTACAGAGCTCCTAATTGATCTCTTATGAATACCAGGCTTCAACTATAAAGCTTATAAAATACATTATTTATCAGAACTGTGGAGTCTATTTGTGGTCGGGCATAGACTTTGTTCACCTAAATTAAAAGTGAATTTATAAGTCTTGGATTTGTTAACCTATCTATATAAATCACTTGACCTTTTTTTTTTTTTTTTTTTTTTCAAATAAATCAGAATGCTCCCTACTTTCTGGGTCTCATCTTTCTTCTGGTAGACTACAAATAAAGAACACTTCTAGCAGAGTCAGTTGCAAACCTAATAAGAAACCCTGGTCTTTACCACCCTATACCTCTCAGAATTTACTGGCATCTCCTTCATATATTCAACTTACTTACCCCTTTTTTGTAAAGAAAGCCAGAGCCAATGTATTACTTAATTTCAATAACTTGTGTACATTTGGGTATAGTTTCTCTACCATTTCTCTTAATGGTTTCTGATTTTTTAAAACTATCAAATGCCTATAAGTTGGGTTTATTTTACTGGAAAGGATATGTTTGGGCTGTTATTTGCAAGGTCCCCAGTAGTGATAGATTTATTAGGCTCCAAACAGATAGTAACTGAGCCTGCATCTTATTTAGGAGCATGGCCTCGCTGGGACCCTGAGGTAATCCTTCTTCTTCTCTTGGTTTCAGGCTCCGTTTATGCTCTGTCTTCTTGGCTGGATAGTTTCTCCTATTTACACTAGGACTGGGGTGAGTCTCTATTATCAGTTACTCTTCTCTACAATATTTTTTCTTACAAATGTTGCATATGTACATACAATCATCCTGGAGGACAAGCTGAACTTCTGTCTTTTGATCCCTGTACCAACTTCCCTGAATCCTAAGAAATGCCTGAAGTAACATCATTCTGAGTCAACTGGGTCAACAGAAGCCAGGACTGCCCACTGTTTCACTCTGGACCTTACTCAAGAGTTCATATCTTAAGGCTTTATAGAAAACATACTAAAACTTTACTAAAAAATAAGACCTAAATAAATGAAGAAAACAGCTCTGTTAATGATTGGAAGACAGCAGCCTAAAAGTGTTTGTTCTCCCCAGATGCAAAAGAGGATATTCTGAGGAACTTGACAAGCTGATTCTGAAATGCATGTAGGAGATAAGGGGACAGCAGAGAAGAAACCATCCAGGCCCACTGTCCAAGGGCTGCGTGGGGTGATGTCATCAACATGGTGGAATAAGAGCTTTCTGTCTCTCCCCGAAGAACACCGATTTACACAGTCACCCACAGACGGGAGGGCCTTTGTGGAGGTACACAGGTCCAGTGGAGACATTCTAGCTTGCCGCTGGAGGGAAAAAAATCAAAGGCTGGGCACACTGAAGAGGGTAAGAGGGATAGTTTCCCTTTACCCACGTCCCCCATCCCCCGAGATGGCACAGCTTGGCGCCAAGAGAGACTCAGCCTGAGAGTTCTCTCACAGAGGAAAGGAAGAGCGGGTGATGAGGGCCTAGCTGTTCTAGCTGTGCAGGGTGCTGCCAAGAAGACCTACCTCTTCCTTAACCCGTCTGCAATCCTGAGGGGTGCTACATGACCAGGGAGGAGGGGGAGTGGTTGAGAGGACAGCACCCAGGGCTCTCAGATGACATCAAAGGAACAAAAATCCTCCTAACCCCTCACAGACTCTTTCAGGAAGCTTGCCAGTGAGCTGCTGGGGACTCCTCACTTGCAGATCTCCCCAAATGGCCCAGACACCCCAACATCCTGCATGCCTCACCCATACTCCCCTCCACCCCGTGGCCAGCTCCCTTTGCTTACCACCCAGGGTGGCAGTGTTGAGCCCTGGCAGAGAGCTGGTGAGCTCATGCAGAGAGCCAGCCGGACTCTGTGGGGCTGGGAAAACACAGGCACTTGAGCACTCAGCACCACCCTAGGGAAAGCAGGCAAACCGGAAGCTGTCAGCACGCAGCCTGGCTTTGTAGGATCAAGATATTTGTCCCTAAGATTTCCCCCATAAGACAGAACAAGCAGTGAGAAGCGCGCGTATCCACAGGAAAGGTCTGAGAAGCCTCAGAATCCCTAGCAGGACTGATGGAAGGTATTTCTCTCCAAAAGCCAGTCAGTGAAAACTGGAGGTGGTGACTGCTTCCTCAAATGCAGACACAGCAACCCAGGACTTCAAGGGACATAAGAAGTCAAGGAAACATGACACCACCAAAGGAACACAATAATTTTCCAGTAACCAACCCCAGAGATACGGGTATCTGAGATTTTCCTGGTAAAGAGTTCAGTTTGAAGGAAGCTCAGTGGGCTAGAGGAAAACACAGAAAGATAGTACAATGAAATCAGGAAAATAATACACAAACAAAATGAGAAGCTTACCAGAGAGATAGAAATAAAAAAGAAACAAATTCTGGATCTGAAGATTACAATGAATGAAATGAAAAATGCAATAGAGAGCATTGATATCAGACTTGGTACAGAGGAAGAAAGACTCTGTGAACTCAGAGTTAGGTCATCGAAAATGATCCAGTCAGAGGAAAACAAAGAAAAGAGAACAAGAAAGACTGAAGAAAGCCTGCATGAACTGTGGGACACCACTGACAGAAACAAGCCACACATTGTTGGAGTCCCAGAAGGAGAAGAGGGCAGAAAGTTTATTTAAAGATTGAGAACTTCCCAAATCTGAGGAAGGATTTGAATATCCAAGATCATGAAGCTCATAGGTTCCCCCAGATTTTAACCCCAAACTGTCTTCTCCAACACACATTATAACACAACTGTCTAAAATCAAAGAGAAAAATTTTAAAGCAGCAAAAAAAAAAGAATTCCTCACATACAAGGGGACCCCCATATGGCTATTGGCAGATTTCTCAGCAGAAGGCTTGCAGGGCAGTCTTTTTTTTTTTTTTTTAATTTAAAAAAAAAACTTATTGCCAAAAAAAAGAAGTGATTGGATAGGTGAAGATTTCTTAGGACACAAAAAGCACAAACCATAAAGAAATTGATACAGTGGACTTCAAAGTAAAACTCTAAACTTCAACTCTTTGAAAGATATTTTTAAGAAAATGAAAAGTTGAGGGAGGCCATAGCTCAGTGGTAGAGATTTGCTTAGTATGCATGAGGTCCTGGGTCCAGTCTTCAGTCCCTCCATTAAAAAAATAAATAAATAAACCTAATTACCCCTCTAAGAATTTTTTTTTAAATAAATAACTTTTTTAAAAAATGAAAAGTCAAGCTTAGAGACTAGGAAGGAGTATTTATAGAACATCTTTAAAAGACATATCCTGAATATATACATGTATGTATATTTCTTGAAACTCTTGTACTTTAGGGAAAAAAATTTCACCGAAGAAAGTGAATATGCAAATGACAAATAATCCTATGAAAAGATGTTCACTATCACTGATCTTTAGGAAAATACTACTTAAAATAAGATCCCACACGTACTCACTAGAATGACTGAGAGTAAAAAGACTGGCCCTGCCAAGAGCTGGCGAGGCCAGGGGGCACCTGGGATGCGTACCTGTCCACGTTGGAAAACAGGTTGGCTGTTTCTCATCCAGTTACACCTGAGGTCCCAGCCACTCAGTTCCCGATTATGGCACTTGACCCCGCCCCAGAGAAGTGGGAGGTGGAAGTGCACATCCTCACACAGACTGGTGCACAAAGCTCACAGCAGTTTCAGCTGAAAACAGCGCACCCAGAAACAGTGTGGACAGGGTAGGAGGGTGGCAGACAGCACGCCACAGGGTGCTCCAGGTGAACCGCGGGGGCCGTGTGGGGAGAAGGAAGCAGGGCTTAGGCCCGCGTTCCGTGAGGTGGGTTGATTGCGGCTCCAGGAAAGGCAAGTCTGGGGACAGCTGATGTCCAGGACCAGGGCGGTGAATGTCTTGGCCACAAGCCTTCGGGGATTCTGAGGGGCTGGGAAATGCCTTATATCTTGAGTGTGGTGGTGGTCACACAACTGTATACATTTCCCCAAACTTATCAGACTTTACACTTAAAATGGGATAATTTTACAGTGCGTAACCTATGCCTCATAAAACTGTTAAAATTTTAAAATATTTGTGGAGAGGACATTAGAATTCTGAAAGGCCTATTTGCCAAACCATCTAATGCTTGCAATTGTGAGGCCATGATCCCAGGAAAGACGCCTCAGATTGTGACTGTATTTTGAGATAAAGTCTTTAAAGAAGGGATTAAGGTAAAATGAAGTTGTTAGAGTAGTCCTAATGCAGTATGGGAGAGGAGGAGGCCAGACACAGACCCGTACAGAGGGAAGGTGACAAGCGGGCACAGGGAGGGGACGGCCATCAGCAAGTCGGGGAGGCCTCACACACAGCTTTCTCTTATGGCCCGGAGGGACCCAGCCCTGCAGACACCTTGAACTTCCAGGCTCCAGAGCTGTTGTGTGAGCCTCTGTCAGTCTGCCATTGTCAGTGACGGCAGTGCTAGCAGACTGATGCCAGTGGTGAGTGTGAAATGGCTCAGAGCCTGCCTGAGGAAGTCACCACAGCATATGATTAAGAACCAGACGAGCTGAAAAGAATAAAAGCTGTAGATGTTTAGGAGAGGGCTCACGGCCCCTGCGCAACAGGAGGAATTTGCACATGTGAGGAAGGGGGCAAGAGCGCAGGAGGATGTGGGGACGGGTGGGGTGGTGTGCCATTCACTATGATTTATCCACCTCTGTGAGCCCATCTCTGTGCTCGGGTCCAGGCAGCTTACGAGCAAGGAGGGCCTGCCCTCCGCCGGGTGCACTGCCTGGGCAGGCTGTTTGGGGCAGGAGCTCTCTCACACGGGCGGCGTTGGCACAGGGGACCAGGTCCCAGAGCTGTGGAGTCCTGTCATCCTTGAGCCCTTGGTATATTTGTCATATGTGGTAAAGCATTTGATTTTGCTGTACGATTATTTTATGAAAGTGATTTGTCATCATTAGACATACTTAGCCGGATTTCCTTCTGCTTTCCAGAGATCGAATAGGAAGCTAGGTTCCAAGCTTCTTGAAGATGGCACTGTTGCCTCTCCTTTCTTATTTCTCCTGTCTTAACGTGTCCAAGTAACACAAAGCTGGAGTAGGTGACTCTGCATCTTGTACCTGGGCCGCTGCCCTCACTGGCCGCGTCTCTGTGACAGCCAGCCCCTGTGAGCACTCTGTCTGATGGTGACTTCTCTTGTTGCTCCTACAGGTAGTGACGTTGCCCAGATACTTGAGGAAGAGGTTTCGTAGTTGCCGGATCCAGATGCTCCTCGCTGTTCTGTACTTAATCATCTATATCTTCAGTAAGATCTTGGTGAGCTGTGTGAACGCCAGCCCAAGGATGAAAAACAAACAGCAGACCAAATCAGTAGGCGGGGCTAAGCTAGATCTGTCCCAGCAGTTCATTCCAGGGCCCCATGAGTTACTTGCTGGCCTATGTGGTCTAAGCTAAAGTGGAGAGAAAATAGCTTAATAATACATAGAATGAAAGGCAGAGGCATCTTCTTTGCTTCCCAAGCCTGGTTACAGGCCCCTCCTCTGTATTCCCAGAGAACCTTGGGCTTACTCGTGTCATGTCATTAGGTGTTGTCACTCCCCTGCTTAAAACAATCCAGGCATTGCCACCACCCCTACAAGAGACCTGAGCCCCTTGTTATGACCTGTGAGACCTGTCCATCCTGGCCCTGCCTCCAGCCTTGGCTCCCTGTGACCTCCCCGGTACTCACAGGATTGTTTCCCAACTCCAGAGAGCTGTTCCACTTGAAGCCCTTGACACGTGCTCTGGAATGTTCTTCCCCCCAGATTTTTCCGATGTCACCTCGATGGATGTGCCCAGTCAGTCTCTGCTCCGTTACTCTGTTTCTGCTTCCTGTGTAATACTTGCCGCCACATGAGAGAAGTCACCTATCCCCTTGCCATCAGTGTCTGCTCCACTCCGGTGCTAGCTGCTGGAGCCCAAGGCCTTGCCCGGCTCATGCCCACAGTCCCCCTGTGCCGAGAACATGTGGAGCAGGAGGCATTTTTGAAGTGTCATTCTGAGTGACTGAGTGAGTGTCACTGTCACACTGCCTGGAAATTACCTATTTGGTGGTCTTTCTCCTTCATTATACATCAGCTGCTTGAAGACGGTGACTGAGTTTTGGGAAGTCTGTGTCTTCTGAACCCTGCCAAGTACCTGCAAGGCTGGTGCTCAGAAAACATTCGGTGCATAAGTGGGTGTGTCGGGGGAGTCTCTGCCCATTGAGCGCCTGGCTGTGAGCACCAGAGTAGCAGGTGCAGGTGCTTCAGCATCACTGTCGGCCAAGCCTGCAAAACAAACCCAGCCCCCTGACCATGCGGCCTGGTGGTCTGCTTTGTATGGTCCTTCAGCTAAGAAGGGTTTTTACAGTTTTAAAGGGTCTTAAAAACCAGAAATGATCTGTGTCTCACCAAGCCTATGGCGTTTACTGTCTGTCCCTTAACAGGGAAGGCTTGCCAGCGCCTGATGAGCTGTCGCCTCTGCTCTTCCCACTGGCAAGCTGCAGGGACAGCTCACTCTCTGAGCACACTCCCCACTCTGAGGCTCCAGACAGGAAGAGCTAAGTTGCATTAACTGGATTAATCGGGTTAACTCAAGCCTTAAAGGTGCTAACTTCACTGAACTCAACAGGGCACCGGCCTTGTCACCCAGCAGAACCTGGGTAGACATCACCCCATGTCCACAAGGGATGGAGTGGACATGCAGATGGCCTCTGAGGTCAGTGTTTCGATGGGATGGCTGTCAACCAGGCTGCCTTTGTGCTCTTTCCAGGTGGAGATCTGCATGGGCGCCACGTTCATGAGGCTGGTGCTGGGCATGGATGTGTACCTGGCCACTGTAGTCTTGCTGACGGTTACTGGCATTTATGCCATCACAGGTGAGGTTACTCCAGCCACACAAATGTTTGTACTGACGCTGCAGCTCTACTTCTTAGCGGAGTCCTGCAAGACATTGAGGCAGAGGTCTCCAGCTTTTACATGTCCCCTGAGTCTGTAAGTCACATTGCTGAGGCCCAAAATGGCCTTGAAAATAATTAAGGCAGGGGTGCCAGAGTGGTGTCCTACCCCTGGAAATTATATCGGGCTGGCAGGGCTTTCCAAGGGGATTGGCCCGGCCAGCAGTAATGGTGTTTAGGGCGGGGCAGGCCTTTCACTGCAGGCTGCCAGCCAAGGAACGGGAGCACAGAGAGGGAATGAGGGGAGGTGGCAACTTCAGGTCATCCTGTTTACCTGCTTACCTGGTAACCTGGTCAGGCCAGCGGAGGGGCTCTTTTACGTAGACAGTTCTGTCCTGGACAGCCTTTGCCTAGGCTGTGAGAGTGGGGCCCTCGTCCCTTGTGTGTTCCAGTCACACTGCACATCTTGGATGCTGGTGGGTGCCCCTGACCGTTCTTCCAGGTGCAGGAGAACCAGGGCAGAGAGTGGGGTGCATGCAGTCAGTGGTTCTTTATGCAGGGGAGTGGGGGGCGTTCTGCCCAGGGGACATTTGGAATCACCTGGAGACATTTTTGGTCGTCACAGCTGGAGGGTGCTGCGGGCATCTAGCAGTTCAAGGCCAGGGATGCTGCTCCCTGTTGCTCCCAAGCCAAGATTTTATGATGAGAGACAGGTACGTCCCCCGACTTACACGGGAACAACAGGATTTTTGACTCTATGATGGTGCAAAAGCCAGAGATATTCAGGAGAAACCACGCTTCCAGTTTTTAATTTTGGTTCTCTCTTGGGCTAACGATACGTGGCATGACACCGTGGTAGTCCTGGGCAGGGGCAGCAGCCGCAGCCCCCCTCAGCCACCCATCGCAAGGTGACAGCCACCCTGGACCCAGAAAGCCATCCGGTTTTCAGTGTGAGATTCAGTAAATGACATGAGACAGTCAGCATGTTATTATAAGATGGGCTCCGTGTAGGATGATTTTGCCCAGCCATAGGCTAACATGAGTGTTCTGAGCACATTTAGGGCAGGCCTGGCTAAGCCATGATGCTGGATAGGTGAGGTGTAGTGAATGCATTTTTGACTTAATGATATTTTAAGTTTATGGTGGGTTTGCCAGGACGTAACCCCATCATAAGTCAAGGAAGACCTGTACACTTTTTTTCACTTAGAAAACTACAGGATTTTCATTCATCCAAACAACGGGAGGTAAATGGGGGGTTAGACAGGCAGGGTAAGAATCCACCAGCAGATCACGAAGGATGTTAAAGAGAGAAAACAGGCCGAGCCAGGACTGAGCATCGGCAGTTAAAGACCCAGTGAATTGAAGGGCAGAGGTGTGGACATGGGGACGGGGGAGACGAGTGTGTGGGGCAGGCCTGCAGAAGTCACTTTCCGTGGGGTCAGGCCTGGCTCTCCTTCCTCTTTCTCTTGCCTATTCAGGTGGTTTTGCAGCCGTGGTCTATACTGATGTCCTGCACACTGGCGTGGTGGTTCTGGGCTCAGTCTTATTGGTGGGCTATGGTAAGTAAATCACTGCCGCGCACCTCGACACTTTTTTTGATGGTACATATCTTGGTGGTACGTTGTGTCACATAAATAGATCATGCCCCCAGGTCCAAAACTTCTTACCAACCAGAGCTGCTGTATCCTTCACACACGTGCTTTGTGATGCGAGTGGTGGGCGCGTACTGAGTAGTAACGAGAATCAAGTACCCTTAGGCATTTATCTGTATGGCCTTATTTAATCATCACACTCACCAGAAGGCATAACCACTTTTATTATCCTCATTTTACTGATAAGGAAGCTGAATTCCTCAGTTAAGTAACTTGTTCACGAAGCACACCAAGCAGAAGACTCAGAGCCTGGTCTCTAATGTCAAAGCCCACAGTGTGCGGACTTGCATGTTACTGTCCCTGCAGTAACAAGTCCCCTCTCCCTAAGGTGAAGGTTTCTCTCCACTAGCTGGGAGTAACTCAGTGAGGTTGGTGGTACCCACTGTTCCACGGGTCAGAGATTGGTCTTGCAGATAATCTAGAAAGAAAAGCTCTTAGCTCAGGTACTGAAAAATTATTGCAGCGTTGGAAGGATTATGATTCCATAGAGCACGCTGCCGAGCCCGTGGAGTGAGGACAGATAGATGCGCACAGATCCACACACCCCGGTCTCACCATCCAGTCGGCACCAGTGCTCCATGGAGTGCACTCCGTGCTGTGCTGCTGGGACACATTGTACACCTCAGGTATAAGCCAAGGAATTTTTAAATGAGCTGGGAAGCAATGACTAATCTGAGTGACAAAACTATACACTACAAAGCAAGCTAAGCCATTGTGTTTACAGGCATGCTGCATGTTAAGTTTATCAACTTGATTAAAACCTGCCAAGACCATCCCAATTCTTGAGAATGACATCCAATTAAGTTTTCGGAGCAGGTGGAATATCCCATTTAATGTTATCAATTAATATCTTAAATAATTACATATTGTTTACTGTTACAGACTGAATGTTTGTATCCCTCCAAACTCATAAGTTGAAATCCTAACCCCCAGTGTGACGGTATTAGGAGCTGGGGCCTTTGGGAGGTGGTTAGGTTGTGAGGGAAGAACCTTCATGAATGGCATTAGTGGCCTTATAAAGGAGACCCCAGGAGGTCCCTGGCCCTGCCACCATGTGAGGACACAGTGAGACCGTGGCCACCAGCCAGTCAGCCCGCACCGTGGCCTTGGCCTTCCCAGCCTCCAGAACTGGGAAGTAAATATTTGTAGTTTATAAGCCACCCAGCCCATGGCATTCCATTAGAGCAGCCTGTGCAGACTAAGACATTTTCTGAGAAGTTTAATGGGTTTTTTTTTTAAATCAGGGTATTTGCACTAGTTCTTTTGATAAGTAAAGTATTGGGAGGGGGTCGTTTTCTTTTAAAAATATATGTAAACTTATACATCCAAATGAATGTTGACTTCAAACTAGTCATTGTGGGAACCCATGCAAATACAATTTTATTTTTTTATGTACAATTTTTAGGTAATACATATACAATGTAAACCCAAAAAAGGGTGCAGATTGAAATACTCATCACCCTTAGTTTCTCAGTTCAAGTCCCCAGAGACAGTCAATATCGTAGGTTTTGCGCATATCCTTCCAGAGATGCCCTTCATACGCACAGGCCGACCTTGGAGATGCTGTGGGTCTGGTTCCAGACCACAGCAGTGGAGCAAACGTCGCAACAAAGCAAGTCACATGAATGCGTAGGTTTCCCAGTGCACATAAAGGTTGCGTTTATACAATGCTGTAGTCTGCTAAGTGTGCAATAAATAGCATTATGTCCAAAAGCAAGGTACATGATTTAAAAATAATGCTATTGGGAAAATGGCACCGATGGACCTGCTCAAAGCAGGGTTGCCACAAACCTTCAGTCTGTAAAAACAAAAACAAAAACAGAAACACAGTATCTGCAAGGTGCAGTAAAGCAAAACACAATAAAATGAGGTTTGCATGTGCAATTTATTTTATCTGTGAATCAGAACATTTTGCAGCCTGTTTTTCTCCCACTGAAACTCTATCTTAGGCAAATTTCTATATCAGCAAATAGAGATCTATTGCATCTTCTCTGTTTTTGTATTTGTAATAAACTTTTTATTAAAGAGCGCACAAGTCAAAGTGCAGCTGGATGAAGTACCACAAAGTGAATACACCCTGGCAGCCAGAACCCAAGTCAGGAAGTTGCCTTTGTTGCCTTCCTTTCCAAACTTTATGCCTTTTGTTTCTTTTTCTGGCCTTGTTACACTGGCCAGGACCTCTAGTACAGTGTTGAAGTAGGGGCCTCAGGCATCCTTGTCTCATTCCCAATTTAAAGGAGAATATTTGATTAAATAAAATATTTCCTGTAGGTACTTTCTGTCATACTAACGTAGTTCCTATCTGTTCCTAGTTTGCTAAGATTGTTTATCATGAGCAGGTTTTGAATTGTATCAAATATTTTTTCCACACCTACTGAGCTGATTATATTGTTTTTCTTGTTTTTCTTTTAACACAGTAAATTACATTGACTTGGTTTTGAATGTTAACTCAATGTTGCACTCCTGGATTTGTCAAGAGATAGTCAAATTCCTCTCCAAAGTGGCTGTTTTAACTCATTTTATCAGAAATGTATGAGAAAATGTGTTTCCTAACCTTTCAGCCAACTCTTGATGTTTTAAGACTTTTTAGAACTATAACCAATAGGTGAAGGGAAAAAAAAGTATCTCATTTTTGTTTCAATTTGAAGTTTCCAGGTGCCAGTGAGGTTGAGCATCTTTTCATACACTTAGTGGCCGTTTGTGTCTCCTGTTTGTGAATTCCATGTTCATATTCTCTGCCGTATTTCCCTCCGGCAGTTTCCCTTGGCTCTTGATGTGTGAGTCCTTTGTACATGATGCAAATCTCTTCTTTCAGTCTAACAAATTTTAAGTTGATTTCAGTCATACAAATTTAAACTTTTGAGATCAAGTTTATCAACCTTCCTTTTCCTTTTTGTATCTTGTTTAAGAATGTACTACTCCCTAACCCAAGTTCATAAAGATGCTCCTGTTTTCTTCTAGTAACTTTGTGGTTTTATAGTTCACCTTTAACAAATCCCACATGGAGTTCATTTTTAGAAGTGCCGTGAGGTGTCTTATTCATTTTATAGTCACTCGGTGTCTTTTCATTGACTAGTCTTGACTCCAAGTGATTCTGACCCCTTTTCAAAATTGAGTCTGTATCAAAAGAATGTGGTTTAATACGCCAAAATAAAAGGGTTTTTTTCAGTTAAGTAGGTGAAATTATGAGTGTCTTAGTGCCTTTAAAAAATATTTTTCTTTAATATTAAGACTTTATACCACTTAGGATATTGAGGGAGAAATTAATAGGCTCTGAAGGAAATTCCAAATATGAAGTTTCATAAGTGTTTTGCTGACATTGCAGGAAAATGAATACTAATTTCTGATTTACTTGAGATTCTTTGAATAACTTGTGATGGGTCTTTAGTTCAAAACTAGTATAAGCAAATAAGTACTTCCGTGGTGCTCATAACTGAAAATTCTACCAGGGGCATCTCACTTTCGGGCATGTCTCGATCCAGGCTTCTGCAGGAACTAGGTCAGCAAAAGAGCTTCAAACTGCCATGCTGGCTGAGAACCCACAGCAAGGAAGCAGGCTTTTTTGGTGCCTTAAGCAGAAGAATCCTGGGATAAGTTCTGATTAGCCGAGCTTGGGTCTCCAGTCCATTCCTGTGACGTCCTTGTTACCCAGGGGACAGGGAACATTGGCCGGGACAGGGAACGTTGGCCAGGCCTGGGTCACGTACCAGACTAGGGTGAATGGTAGACAGTTTGACGAGGCCCCCCTAAGCACATAGGATGGAGTGCAGCCAGAAAGAGGGGTTCTGCTGCCAGAAGCAGGAGGGGGTGAGGGCACAGGACCACCAGTGTCCACTGTCCTCTTCCATTTCTCTGGAGGGGATGGTGTCTTAGGGGATGGTGTACAGTCTGGCTCTTTGTCAGCCATTGTGTTAGACCCTGCCAGGCAGACTCATCTTACTTTGCAACCTTGGTTCTTCTGACAAGTGTTGCTGTACAATTTAAGGTACTGACTGATAACTGTGTGGTGTTCTTAAGCCTTTCAGGAGGTAGGAGGATACCAGGAGCTACAGCGTAAGTACATGGATGCTAAGCCAAACCTGACCCATGAAGGAAACTGGACTGTCCAGCTGGAATGCTTGACCCCTCGCCAGGATTCTTTCCATATATTCCGAGATCCCATTACTGGAGACTTCCCCTGGCCTGGGATCATCTTTGGTGCCTCTACCCTCTCCTTGTACTACTGGTGCGCCAATCAGGTAACTAACCAGACCCCCTGCACTGACGTGCCTGCGCTGGGGTGGGGGCCCACCATGGTCTCTGAAGCCGGGCAGGTTTCCCTTCCTGTCCTCCTGCTGCCTGAGTGATGCTAGACCGAGCTCTGTCCCACAGTCCCATCTGTAACAACACAGCTATTTGCATTCTTCTTCCCTCTCACTGTCTAAAAAGCACAGTTTTTTTGCACATGAAAAATATGTCAGTTCTCTCAAATTTAGTCTAGAAATTAAATGTCGTTGTCAGTATTTCAGTTAGATTTTTTTTTAAGGACTCAAGCTTATTCCAAAAATTATGTGGCTTTCTATCAACGATAGATCATTAAATTGTGAGATACCCATGCAGTGGAAAGGCAGTGTAGAAATAAAAAGGAAGCGCAGCTGCGCACCATGCTGTGGACGGGTCTTCAAAGCAGGAAGCCAAGACGGAGGCAGCCGAACACAGAATGCTCAGTGCGGCACGGTCACGTTCCAAGAAGGTGTAACACAGGCAGGGCTCCATTGTGGTGCTTAGGTACACACAATTAAGTAGCAAAAATTATAAAGAAAAGCAAGGAAGAAATAAAACAGTCATTAAAGCAGTCGTTTCTGAAGCAAGGGAAAAGGTTGAGGTTAAAAAGGGGCACAGGTAACAGCATTAGTCACAATCACCAAAAAGTGGAACCGACCCACGAATGAATGAATAAGCAAAATGTGTATCCGTGGGTTGGACTATTATTCAGCCATAAACAGGAATGAAGTACCGATATGTGCTACACCTTGGGTGAATCTCGAAAACATTATACCAAATGAAGAGAAGCCAGGCACGAGAGGTCACCTATTGTGTGATTCCTTTGATATGAAATACGCAGAACAGGCAAATCCATGGAGACGGAGGTCTGATCAGTGCTCCTCCCCCCGCCCCCTCAGGGGAGAGGGCAGAGGAGAGTGCCTGCTTCCTGGGTCTGGGTGCTCTTCTGGGGTGATGGAGGAGTTCTGGCACCAAAGACAGGAGGCTGTACAACCTTGGGAATGTGCTAAATGCTGCCGAATTGTTCACTTTAAAATGGTTAATTATATGTTATGTGAACTCCACCTCAGTTTTAAAAAGAGGGAGAGAGGCTTCTGGGTGCCGTTGCATCTCTTGGTTTGGATGGTGGGTACGTGGCACGTGCCTCCATAAGGTGCTACAGCGTGCTCTCCTGGGTTATGTTACAAGGAACGGGATTTTCAGCATCTTGAGGAAGGAGAAAGTGCCACAACAAATAGCTAACCCAAGTCTGAAAATGAAGAACAAAGGGGGAGAACTTGCCCAACCAGATATTTAAACATTGACAAAAATACAAACAGTTTGAAATTTTCAAGAATGGACATATAGACTAATGGAACATAATAAGGAGCTCAGAGACAGACTCGTACTTGTAGGAGGTTAATATATGTTCAGGGGGCTCCACAAACCACAGGGGAGATACTTACTCTTTGATGATGTTAGAAAACCCAGCTTACTATTCGGAGTAATAGAATTTCCTCCCTACCTAACACTTACACAAAGGTGGACTTCAGATGAATTAAAGACTTAAATGTGAAAAGTAAAACTGTGCGATGAAGGGAACGTAACGCTGGGGAATGCTTTTGAGATGAGGGGTCATACAAATCATGTCTAGTTGATCCCATTACATATACATAAGGCCTTTTTAACCAAGAACACTGTAGACAAAGTTGATGGACGACAAGACTAGAGAAAACTGTTACGAGTGTGTATAATGAGCAGGAGACTAATAGCAAACCCATAAGAAAAAGGAACTGTGGTAGAAATACGGGCAAAAGATCTTGGGACAGGCAACTTATAGGAAAGGAAGTTCAAACAGACATAAATGCTAATGAGCGTATAACCCAGAGTTATCAGGGAAGTGCAGTTTAAAACCACAATGAGACTGGCAAACACGAGACAGCTTGATATGCCAAGTGTCGGGAAGGACGTGTGTGTTTCGGCGCCCTCGTGCGCTTCTGGTCAGCGTGTGGCCTGGTACGGCCTGTTCTGGAGGGTGACCTGGCAAGTATGTTGACCCTATGGCCAGAAAATCCTCGTTGAGGCTCACAAGGGACCTGGATCGCAGCGTTGGTTGCGGGGGTTACTCTGCAGTGGGCAGCTGAGGAGGGCCGCCCTGAGGGCCACTGTGCGGCTGGGAGGAGCACGGGCCGGGCGTGCACACGGCAGGGCCCTGGAGCTCACTGTGCGGAGGAGCAGGAGAGCAGGCGGGGTCCTCTGCGATGCAGCCTGTGTTCCCATCTGTAGTCTTTTCTTTCTGCTAGTTACCTGTGTGATTCTGCTACTTCACCTCGAAGACAGGAGAAGTCCTATGTATTTCAGTGTCTTCTATAACCATAGCTTTAAAACCTGCCCTCAGACTTCCACTTGTGACAGTGGGTAAACTGGATTCCTGAGCTGCCACCCAGCACAGAGCTCCGAGGAGTGCTGGGTGAAATATAACTAACACCCACTGTAGTCACTGAGGAGCTCGTAAGGAAGGGTAAAAGCCTCCGGGGGATGAAGACAAAGCGCAGATTGTAGTCAGGAGAGCCAGGCTGACCTGACAGGGACAGTGCACAGGCAGTGTTTACCAAGCATGTCTTTCAATGGCTTGGGCTTTTACGGCCAGATGAGAATGGGAGAAAGTCCTCAAGTTCGTGTGCGGTGAAGAGGGACCCCTCCGTGTAGAACTTGGGTTCCTGCAAGGCTGGAGCCTCAGTGGGAGATAGACTAGGGAAAATCTGTCCAGCAGCAGGGAGAAACAACGGGAAAGAGCCTCAGCTGGGGTTCCAGGAGGAAGGCAGAAGTCCCCTCTGAGAGTTCGTGACAGGCCTGTCTTCCTGTATGTATTATGCGGTTTAACTGACCTGCATGGTCAGGGAAACCCCAGAGGAAGAAGTGAACTTAAACTCTTCCAAGACTTGTTACCAGCTGAGCCAGCAGGACCTATGACAGGTGCACCCTCGCCCAAGGCTTCACCAGGGCCTCACCAACAAGGGCCCGCTCAGCGTGAGCCCCACCACGGTTTGGAAACACGGAGGACTCGAACCAGCACAAGCAAGAAACAGCGAAACTGGCGCCCCCACACTTCAGAAACGGAAGTGCCAGATACCAGACACAAAATACGCGTTTAGGGAGATAAAAGTGGAACTGAAAACGTTAACACAATTCCATCAAAAATGAGCGGTTAGATTTAAAGCTCGAACTTCTGGAAATGAAAACTACCCTTGTTGAAATGTAAAGCTCAGTAACTTAAAATAACAGATTAAACATGGTGGAAAGAAAAAGTCAGTAACCCAGAAGGGAGAACTGAAGAAACTGCTCGAAAAGCACAAAAGTGGAAAGTGTGAAAGAGAAAGTGACGTGGAAGACGGAGTGAGGATTACAGCACACCTGTTAGAGTTCCAGGAGGAGGAGGGGAAGTGGTGTTTGAGGAGAAAGGGGCTCATCAGATTCAGGGATCACCGCGAATCCCAAGCAGGTAGACACAAAGTCACATCCTCGTGAAGTTGCAGAACACAAAAGACAAGGAGAAGACTCTAAAAGCCACCGGAGAGGAAACATCACTTTTAAGAAGAGACACAGCCCGAGAGACTTCTCAGCAGCAACAGTGCAACCCACAGGGAGAATAAATAAGTAAAATTTTCAAAGTCCTGAGGAAAATGTCAGCTGTCAGTTATACACCCAGCTAAGTGTTTTTCAGAAGCAAGGGCGAAATAAAGGCATAACCTTCCCTAGAGACTGAAGGTTGTGCATGAAGGGAAAGGAGGTTCTGCAGAGCAAGAGTGACAGTTAGAGATGCTGACCGGCCCAGGTGCAGACCTCACGCACTGGCTGGAAAGTCACTGTAATCCTGAATATGGGAAGTAAATTTACACGCAGGACAGAACTAAAAGACCACACACGGTGGGAGCTCACTCTGCCTGTGGACCTTGAATTGCTCAGTGGGGTGGGGAGACTGATTTACTTTAGGCTGGAAGTTGCATTCAGTTAAAATTTGAAGGGTAATTATTAAAAGCATAGAAGTAGAATCTATAACTTCCTAACTAGTAAAGAAAATGATTTAAGAAAAATTTTAATGAAAAAAGAGGCAAACAAACTGACAGAAGGAAAGTTGTTTTCCTCTGGCCAGCCACCACCATTTTTAAACAGTCTGCCCCTTGCCACACTCTGTGATGCAGGACAACCCACGAAGGTGTTCAGGACTTTCTGCAGCCCCTGAGACTGTCCTGTCTAGGGAGTGAGAGTTTGCTTCTGCCCTTGCCCTGCTCCTTCATCCCCTCCCTTAGCGACTGTCTCCTCTGTGCACGGGGCTAAGCAAAGACCAGGACGCGCAGCCTGGCTGCCCACCCGCCCAGCCGAGGCCCTGTGCGCTGAGAGGCGGGCAGCGGAATGCCCGCGGGCCCCCTAAGAAGCAGCACGTGTTGTGTGAGGCAGAACCACTTTGGGGATCTCCCTCCTGTTATTAAATTTCTGCATTTGGAAACTAGAGAAAGCATAAAGAACATGAAAACTCTGCCTGTCAATCCTACCACCCCAGGATTAACCACTATTCCCTCGAGTTGGTTTATTCCTGTGGACTTTTGCCAGGTGTCACAGGGTGTGTGCGATTGTTGTATCCCCTGCCTCTCAGTTACTGTCACACTGTGAGCGTTTTTCCACATTATTTAAATGTGCTTTGAGAACGTGATTTTAGTGCATACATAATCCTGCGTTGTCTTGAGGCACTGGACCAGGTCTTTCTGTTCTTAGTGCGTCTCATCTGCCCGCTGTACTATCCTGAGCACACATCACCTCCACAAATCGGTGGTGGAGCTCCTCCCGGGAGACTCTGCACATCAAGGGCTACACTCATTCATTTCCACTTAGACGAGTGAAGTCGGCCCCAGTTCTAAACACTCATTTGTTGCCAGGGACCTGTGTGTGCTTAGACTGATGTCTCAGGCACAGAGACTGGGCCTCCAGGAGGGGGTCTCGTCCTTGCTGGGGGACAGCGTGTAAGCCCTGCACTACTGTGGTTGGTGTGCCGTGCCAGCAGTGAGGCCAAGGTCGTGCATGCCACATGCGTCCCCCCTGGCATCTGTGCACTGAGCACAGCATGCATGGCGGCCACATGCGCCTCCTCGGGCCCTGGATGTCCCGAGACGCCGGGTTGGTTGGGGTGAGCAGCTGGCAACACCCTGCTGCCACTACAGGTCACAGTTGTCCTGTCGCAGCCTAGGCAGCCTGGGCTTGATACAACCTGAGAAAGCCACCCCTCCACCTCCATGTTTCCTTGGCAGATTTTCGTCCAGGGCTGCCTGGCGGGGAAGAGCGTGTGTCACGTGAAGGCCGGCTGCGTCATGTGTGGGTACCTGAAGCTGCTGCCCATGTTCAGCATGGTGTTGCCGGGGATGATCAGCCGCGTCCTGTACTCAGGTGATTCTCTCACTGACGCATCCACGCTGACCACATCTCTCCAAGGCATCTGGAGGGCGCGGGCTTGCACGGTCTCCCACAGCGGGCTGGGCTTGAGATGCCCAGAGTGCTTTCCTGAGAGCCAGTGGATTCAGGGTAGGGATGTAGCCCCACAGAAGTCTGGCGGGGATAGGGGGTGGAGGTGGCGAGAGAGAAACTTCAGAGACGAGTTCGGGCAGGGAAGGGCCAGTCGGGCCTCCCTGCCGCCTCTGCGCACCATGAGGCCCAGTCCCTGGGAGGCCAGCTGCTTCCCTCGCCCCGCAGGCCGTCCTGTGGGCACCCCAGCTGCCCGGCCAGGCCACGGCTGATGCTCTTGGCTGCTCTCCAACCACAGACGGACCCCTAAAGTGGGTCTGACGCGCAGGCCCATGTTCTCTCCAGTGAGTGCTACCAGGACGTCCCTGCTCCCTTCACAAGCTCTTGTAACTTCGTGCATGTCCCTAGTCCCCGTTCCAGCCTCGTTTCACTGGCTGTGCTGCCTCCGGCACCTGGTCTGTTCATTCATTAACCATCTATGGAGCCTGTGCTCTGATGGCACAGCCCCGGGGCGGAGCAGGGGGCTTCCAAGAGTCCTCTGCTGCAGTGCTTGACGAGGACCAGCAGAAGGTAGGCCTTCTGATTGCGAAGCTCCACGTGCACTAGACGTCTCCAGCCCTGACGGTCCTCCAGTCTGCCCTGGAGACATGCCTCTTCTTAAAATCCTAATTCCTTTCCAGTTTCAACATCCCAGATTTGGCCTTCAGCTGTCAGGGAGCATGTTTTGGGTTCTCGTAGGTGGTGCCTCCTCATAGGTTGGAAAATAGGCCCCTGTGCTCCCTAGGACCCCAGAGTCCCTTGGGCTTGGTGGCCCCACCTCCCTACCTGCACTTCATAGTGCAGACCACTCAGCCCACCGAGGAAGAAGATGGACAAAATCAATGTCTCTTGGACTCTGGAAGTGGCGGCGGCGGGGGGGAGGAGAGAGGGCACAGGAACCCACACTCCCCGAGCCTCTGCCCACCGTGGGTAGAGCTGGTGGAGCTGACCTGGGGTGGCCGCAGGGTGGGGAGGGGCCCGGAACCACGTGTCCCAAGCCTGAGAAATGTCCAGACTCGCAGACTGTTTACACAGGCCGGCTGTATGAAGCCAGAGAGCCATTTGTCACAGAAGCTGGACAGCTGCCCCCACTCCTGAAAGAATATGCCTTTCCAGTAACGTGAATGCTTCTGGCCCTAGCTTCTGGGTCTTTCCCCCACCAGAGGGAGGCCAGACGTCACCAAGGTATGATTCCGTCAGTCTGGCTTTCTGTGTGGGCCGCTATATTAGTTGAGGCTCTTGACTGAATGTGACGTGCACTTTTAGCTCCTCTTTCTTCCGAGCTGGTGTCCTCCACAGTCCGTCTGGGGGTGAGATGACTGCCAGCAGCACCAGGCTTCCCCACCACCAGCCCAGCAATCCCCAGGAGGGGTGTTCCCTTCCCCACAGTTCCAGCAAAAGTCCCAGGAGAGCCTTGGTGCGTTCACTGGAGTGACAAGGACCAGTCATTGTGGCCAAGGGGAAGGAGTTTCCAGAATGGCCGGGGCTGGCGCCGAGGGAGACTGTGGTCCTGCTCGCGGGGAGGGAGTTTTCACACCCTTTCCTGACGCCCCCGGTGGCACCACTGGCCCTCCACGTGAACCCAGGCAGAGTCCCGCCACCTTCTAGTCCACTCTGGCTCGTTGCTTCTGTTTCTTTCTCAGGCCATAACTTTATATCCCTTATTTACACTCTTCAAGGACATACCACATTCACTTCCTTTACTTCCCTTTGTCCAAAATTTCTTCCCAAATACTCTGAAATAACACCCCAGTAAGATCACATGTCACTATGTGGATAAATAACCATTTGCTTCCCTGACACCAGCTGGGATCATTGAAAGTCTTGTTGAGGTCACGGGACTTGCTGTGGGGTCAGGCGGTGAACTGGCCGAAGCACCGGCCACCAGACTCCCCTGGCCTGACTCTCAGCCCTGACCTCCACCCCACGCTCCTGAATTGGAGACCACAAATCTGACATCCACACACGATTTGCTTCCCTGTTCTCCGATCTCAGATGTCAGAGCTCAGCAGCCAGTGCACAGGGGTGACCGTTGTCTCTCTCTGCAGATAAAGTGGCCTGTGTGGTGCCCTCAGAGTGTGAAGAGTACTGTGGTTTCAGCACCGGCTGCAGCCCCATGGCCTACCCCGTGCTGGTGGTGGAGCTGCTGCCCAAAGGTGAGGCACGGACCAGCTGTACAGGGCTGTGAGCTGAGTCAGGAGTAACGGCGCCTGTGTGCCGGCGGAAGCGTAGGCTCAGGAGGGAGGGCCCTCGGGGTGTCCAGGGAGCCTTGCTGGCCTCCTCTGCATCCATCCTCCTCCGTCTCCCGGGCACAGCCTCTGCACTGATCCCTCCTCACTCAGCCCCACCCTGGCTCCCTGGTTCCGTGGGTCGGTGCTCGGTGTTGTTCTGCCCTGTGGGCGTGTGGAGGTGAGGCTCCATCCAGTGGGATGGGCAGGGAGACAGCTTTCATCTCACCTGCTTCCCCACACCCCACAGAAATGGCCAAATGAATAGTACAGTTCTTTTTACAAATTCCACGTTAGCTGTGTGAATCAGGCGAGCAGTGTTGAGACAGTTCCATAAAATACGATGTGGATGGACTGCAAGGGAGGGAAACCCTGACATCCCACAGTCAGGAAGGAGGCTTTCCAGTTTCACCAGCTGAGCCTGTCTTCAGGCGCCCCAGGCTGTGGCCCAGGGCCATGGGACGCTGAAGCAAGGCCTGGCCCGAGTAGCCCCCGAGTGCAGCGGGGCCTTGCTGCAGCAGCCTCCAGTGCAGCCCAGTGAGCCTCAGGCTGTCCCAACCACACACGGAGGTCCCTCGGCAGGGCACGGTCCCTGCCGCTTAGTGGCCTTTCAGGTAAAGCCCTGGATTATCATGTTTGTAGCTAATGCTTGCTGAGCGCTTGCTCTGTGCTGGGCGCTGGGTTACCCCGTGTTCTCACTGTACCTTAATCTTAACAGCAGCCCTGTGTGGTAGGCACTTTCATACCTACTTCACGGATGGGGACACTGAGGCACAAGGAGCCGCATCACTTGCTGTGGTCTGGATCCTCTCGAGCCTCGGGGTCCTCCTCTGTGAAAGGGGCGGCAGTGTGTCCACTTGCCAGGCTGCAGGGGGCCATCAGGCGAATGCCTGAAGAGATTTTTGGCCCAAGTAGCTGCTCCTTTCCATTATGTAAAGACACAGTAGGCACATCACCAAGCGAGGACAGGTGTGATGCACTGATCTGTCTCAGAGGGGCCTCCATTCCAGCAAAGTCAGCGTGTGGGAAAGTCCTTCAGGCCTCAGGTACCTCCTGGCGTGGCCAGCAAGCTGGATGCCCAGAAAGGGTCCTTCTTTTCCAGGTGTTCAAGGCTTGATGGTGTCTGCTCTATGGGCCTCTCTCATGTCCTCCCTGACGTCTGTTTTCAGCGGTGCCAGCGCCGTGTTCACAATGGACATCTATACCCAGATGCGGCCGACAGCCACTGAGAAGGAGCTCATGATAACAGGAAGGTGAAGGATGCCTCTAATCGCATGAGTTACTGCTCTCAGTGAAAGATGCCCACAGTGTGCCGTTATGCAGAAAACGGAGGCACTAATGCTGCATACAGAGTTCCCCTGTCTGTGTACAGCATGGTGGTGGTTTCTTTTTGTCTGTTGCAGTTTTGCTGTGAAGATGTATTGCTTTTATAATCACAAAGAAAATTGTTTCCATTTGGGAAAAAATGAATAGTCACAATGATAGAAACGGGCATAGTGTATTAATGTACCCCCCAAACTAGTCTTTGTGAGGAAGTTTATATACATTGTCTCACTACCTCATTCAGTCCTCTTGACAGCTTTTAAAGGTAAGTTTTAGTCTTTATTCTCACTGTGCAAATGAGGGGAAAGTGGCTCAGAGAAGGGACTTGGTCTGTCTGAGATCACATGGTAAGCAGAACACATCCATATCAGGGCCCCATCTTTAACCAGGAGGCCACATGTGCTAGGCACAGGGCAGGGATATGAACGTGTCAACGTGGGCCGCCATCATTCCGTAGGGTTTCACGCTGGCTGCCCGTGGACTACTTGTGGCCCACACACTTTGAATGTGGCCTGTGTCATGCCTAAAATGTTTCCTTCATCCCTTAGCGGGCGCACAGAGCCGTCTGTTTCACCTGCCTAACCCCTGCAGTGAAGTTTCCTGGTGCACTTTGTTAGCATTCCATTGTTTAAAAAACACTTTTCTCAGGAACTTTGAGAAACAGATACTAGTTTTATTTAAAGTGTCATAGAACATAGGGGGAAAAGGAAGACTTAAATTCATTTTATAAAGTTCAAAATATTGATGCCAAAACCTAACAAATACAGCGCAAAAAAAAAGATTAAAACTGAAGACTAATCTCACTTTAAAATACCAATGTAAAAATTGTAAATAAAATATTAGACACATATCCAACAATATACTAAAAGGATGTTAAAAGAATGTCATCTCATTACCAACTGTGATTGTTGTCCGGAAATACAAGGATGGTTCAATATTAGGAAATGTACTAATTAATTCACCATGTTAATAGATTAGAAGAGAAACATCAAATATATCCAGATGATGAAAAGGTATTTGGTAAAATAGGTACTTTTCAACATGATTAAACATATCCTTATCACCTGAAAAGCCAAGATCACTCCTAATGGAACTAGGAAGGAACAAGGCAAGAATGTCCCCCTTACCACTGTATTTATACTAATATATATATAAAGTAAAATACGTCATATATGGAGAAGTAGACCCACAGGTGAGGTCGGCAGACAAGGACTTTGAAATAACCATGATTAATATGTACAAGAAAGCTGAGGGGAAGGTGTATAAAGTAGACGAAAAGAATTGGGAATTTCTCCAGAGAATTAGAATTTATAGAAATGAGAAGCTTTTTCTGGAATTGGAAAATAAATATCTGAAGTTAAAAACTCAGTGGATGGGTTAACAACAACTAATTGGCTGTCGCAGAAGACATAGTGGCGTGGAAATGAATCCGTCAACAACATGCAAACTGAAGCACACAGGGAAGAAGGGACACACAGACACGGAAGAATAACACACTTGTGACTGGAACATTGGAACTATGCACGTGTAATTGGAGAAGCGATTCTGCAAAGAAAATGGCCTAGAATTGTTATCTGGACAATTATCCAGAGATGAAGAAATCCCACAAATGGGAGACAGGAAAAACACAAAGGTGAGCATGCCCAGACCACGTGGTAGCAATACTACTGAGGACTGAAGATCAAGCAGACCTTTAGAGCAGCCAGAGGGAAATAACCACATTTCCTTCAAAAGAGCAACACGGAGACTGACAGCAGAATTTTCAACAGAATCTAAAATCCAGAAAACAGCGGAATGACATCTTAAAGTGCTTGAAAAAACTGCCCACCTGGAATTCAGTGCCCATCAAAAAAGCCTCCTAAGTGAAGGTGAAACAAATGTCTGTTCTAATAAATGCAAGTTGAGAGAACTTGCTACAGTGGAATTTCACTTTCATTACATTTCAGTTCTGTTACATTAGAATTTCATAAGAAATACTAAAGGACGTTCTTCAGGCTACAGGAAAATAACCCGGATCAAAGAGCTGACCTTCAGAGAAGGACAAACAGCACCAGAAAGGTAAGCATGTGGGAAATGGAATCAGGGAGTGTTGATACCAACGAGAGAAAAGTCCGTGCGATTTACAACACGTGGAGGGAAAACCTACGGCAGTGTCCCGGGAGACGGGAGTCAAGTGTGGTCAGTTACAGTTACCCTGCTTACCTTCCCCCTCCCAGAACCTACCTTGAGACTGACAGTTTGTACCCTTTGACCACCTTCACCCCTCTCCCCTACCCTTACTCCCCACCTCAGATGGCCACCGGTCTGCTCTCTGTTTCCATGAACTCGGGCTTTTTTTAGATTCTACAATAAGTGAGACCATATTTGTCTTTCTCTGTCTGACTTATTTCACTTAGTATAATGCCCTAAAGGTTCGTCCATGTTGTCACAAATGGGAGGATTTCCTTCTTTTTTGTGGCTGAGTAATATTCCATTGAGTATGTATACCACATCTTCTTTATCCATTCATCTGTTAATAAACACTTAGGTTGTTTCTGTGTCTTGGCTACTGTGAATAATGCTGCCGTGAGCATGGGGGTACAGAGATTTCTTGATAAGGGTTGCATTGACTCGATAGATGGCTTTGAGTAGTGTGAACATTTTAACAGTATTAATTCATCTAATTCATGAACACAAGATATCTTTCTGTTTATTTGTGTCTTCTTCAATTTATTATATCAATGTCTTATAGGCAGTGTAGAGATCTTTTATCTCCTTGGTTAAATTTATTCCTAAGTGTTTTATTGATTTTGATGCTCTTGTAACTGGGATTATTTTATTTCTTTTTCAGATAATTCATTGTTAGTATATAGAAACAGTACTGATTTTTGTGTTAGTTTTGTATCCTGAAACTTGTCTCTTCTTTAAGATTGAGGAAGGCTAAAAAAAAAAAAATGGGAAAATACATACCATGAAAAGATGAAGAAAATTTTAACAAAATAGTAGCAAATCAGGTCCAACAACAAATAAAAAGAATAATACACCGTGACCATCTGGAGTGTATTTCAGGAATGCAAGAACGGTTCTTTATTCAAAAATCAGTCAGTGTTCTTGACCGCACTAACTGAACACAGGAGCAAATGATATAGTATTCACAGCAGATAAAAACCCTGTAAACTTTTCAGTACCTATTTTTTTATCTTAGCAAATTAGAGAATTTAAAGGAACTTCTTTACTCTGACTTTTAAACACATATTTAAAAACCTGTAACATTTATCATGCTTAATGTTTATACGTGAAAATCTTTTCCCTTGAGACTGAGAATTAGACACACACGTCCACTCTAGCCGCTTTCCTCCACACTGTACTGGGAGTGCTGCTCTGTAAAAATGTGAGAACAGGACACAAATGACATAAGGATAGAAGTGGAAGAAATGCATCATCATAAAAGACGTTATAGACAAACTGTTAAAATTTCAACGTGGGTTTAGTTTAACAAGACTGATACAAGGTCAAATACAAGAATTAATCATACTTTATGCATTACACATTACACACATTACCATTTAGAGTATCATTAAACCATATCAGATACCTAGGAATAAATCTCACAAAAGATTTGAGAAAATTGCTGAAAATTGCAAAGCATTATCAAGAGAAGTGAAGGAGACCTAGTGTAACAGGAATATACCACACTGGTGAATTAGGAGATTCGGTGTTGACAAGATGCTTCTTCTCTCCATATTCAGAGCAATCCCAATCAAAATGCAGGAACTTTTTTGTGTGCATGTAAAAATTGACAAACCAGTTCTAAAATTAATACAGAAATGCAAAGAGCAAAGAATATCCAAGGCAATTCTTAAAGCTGAACGAAGCTGGAGGATTTAAGCGAGCAGAGATCAGTATCTACTGTGAAGCAATTCTAATTAGACAGTGTGGTTTTAGTGCAAATGTAGTCAAATCAGTGGAACATAATACAGAATACAGGAAAAGGTGAACAGGTGAACAGTGGAGAAAATGATAGGGGGGAAGGATTTTCAGTAAGTGGTACTAGGTAATTTGGGTATTCATTATAAAAATAATACTGACTAACTATACACAAAATTCCATTTCAGATGGACTGTGTATCTGAATGTGAAAGGTGAAACAGTAAAGTTTTTATAAGAAAAAGTGGTTGGCATGACACTGGATTACCAACTACATATCATCTGCATGAACAGTAGCTTTCTTAGCATGTCTTAAAGAAATTTTTGCATCATCAAGAATTGTGTTCAAGTGGGGAGTATATATAGCTCAGTGGTAGAGTGCCTGCTTAGCATGCATGAGGTCCTGAGTTCAATTCCCAGTATCTTCACTAAAAATTAATAAATAAACCTAATTACCTTCCTATAAAGAAGAATAAAATGTTTTTAAATTTTAAAAAATTGTGTTCACGTATATCAGAAAGCAGATTCCAACATCTGATTTATAACTTCTGGCTCATGTTCTGTGATCCCCATGTCCTGCAGGATTTGTGCCATCACCGGTGCGTGTTTTGGCGTGCTCTTGGAAGAAGCCATCTGACCAGACTCCCTGATGCCTGGTGATCACACTCCTTGAGCCAAATCACCCAATTAATGTGTTTCACCTAGCGTGGGGTACCAGTGAGCACCAGCCCTGGCATACCAGTGAGCAGAATGTTCAGAAGCATCCTCGCTGCAGTGGCTTCAAGCACCTCCCATACATTTACCTTATTATCTTTCCAGTGTCTGTAGAATCTCTAGTAATGCTAATATGTAGGGAGGTTTCTTTTTCTCTTGAGCAAACCTACCTAGAGGATTATCCATTTTAATAAATCTTTCCAAAGGACCAACTTTTGGATTTGTTGATGCCTCTGTTTTTTGTGTTTTTTCCCCATTGATTTCTATTTTTGTTTCCTTTTGTCTATTTACTTTGGATTTACCCTGGTTTTCTTTTTCTTTTTTTAGCTTCTTAAAGTGGAAATTCATATTGTTGGTTTAAAACCTTTCTGATGTTTTATGATCACCACTTAAAACTACAAATTTCCGCTTGCTTTAGCTGCATCCTGCAAATTTTGATAAGTTCTGTCTTCATTTTCAGTTAGTTCAAAGTATTTCTTAATTTCCTCGTGATTTTTTTCTTTGTTCATGGATTATTTAAAAGTGTGCTTTTCAATTTCCAAGTATTTGGTACTTTCTTAATTCTTTTATTGTTATTGATTTTTAATTTACTACCACTGTGATCCAAAGATATACACTATGAGACTTTAATCTTTTGAAATTTTTTGATATTTTTGTATTCTTTCTTAATTTTTGTCTAATAGAAGCTTCAGTTGTGGTTATGTAGTTTTCTGTTTCTGTCTTATGGTTCTTTCAGGGTTTTTTGCTTCATATATAGTCAAGTTCTGGTATTAGGTGCATTTATGCTGGTTACGGTTTCCTGAGGAATTAACTTTTTCATCATTATGAAATCGCCCTTTTTATCTCTGCTAATACTTCTTGTCTTGAGGTTTGCTTCATTACCAATACAGGCCATACCAGCTTTCTTATGCTTAGTGTTTATAACATCTTTTACTTTCAGACTATAAATATGTTTGAAGTGAGTCCCTTGTAGAGCACATACAGTTGCATTTTGATTTTTTAATCTAATCTGACAATCTCTGCCTTTATAATTTGAGTGCTAAGTTCACTTTCACTTAGTGTAATTATTAACAAGGCTGGAAATAGTTTCTATATTTTATTTTAATTTCTTCTGGTTGTTTCAGGCATTATACTAGGCATTATTAACCTATCTTAGTCTACTTACAGTTAATACTGTATCATTTTATGTAAAATGTGAGCTCTTTGCAAGAGTATATGCCATTTTCCCCTTTCATCCTTCATGTTATGTTTCTCATATTTTTACATCTACATCCACTATAAATCCCACAGTACAGATGAGAGTGATACAATTTTTTGCTTTAAGCAGCCAATTGCCTTTTAGAGAAATGAAAATGAGACACTGTAGGTAGCATCTTATGTTTTACTTTCTTGGTGCTCGTCATCCCTTCTTTCAGGTTTGAGTTTCCATCTGTGTCATTTCCCTTCACCCTAAAGAACTTCAGTTTGTCTTGTGATGCAGGTCTGTCAGTAAAAGATTCTCTCAGTTTTTGTTTATTGGAAAATATTTTTATTTCATCTTTATTTTTGAAGAATTTTTTTGCTGGATGCAGAATTCTGGGTTGAAAGGTTTTTTTTGTTTTTTGGGTTTTTTTAAAAATTTTAAGTACAGTCTTCCATTCTCTTCTGTCCTCTTGTTTCTGATGAGAAATCATCAATAATTCATAGTACTGCTCTCTGTGTGTAATGTACCTTTTTTCCTGGTCTTCAAGATTTTCCATTCATTTTTGGTTTTCAACAGTTTTATTATGATGTGCTTAAGGGTGTGTTTGTGTGTGTGTTTATCCTGATTGGGCTTTGCTGAACTTCTAAATCTGTAAATTATTGGTTTTCACCAAATTTGGAAAATTGTTGACCATTATTTCTCTGCGTATTTGTCTGTTCCATCCCCCATATTTTTTGTGACTCTACTTACACACATACTGGCTCTTTTGATATTGTCCCACAGATCGCTGGGGTTCTGTTTACTTAAAAAAATTTTTTCTCTGTGTTCTTCCATTTAGATTTCTATCACTCTTCCTTTAGGTTTATTGGCTCTTTTTTCTTTTCCAATCTACTCTTAAGGCCAACCAGTGAATCTTTCATTTCATTTATTGAAATTTCAGTTCTGGAATTTCTATTTGGTTCCTTTTCAAATTTTTTTTTTGAATGTCCAGTTTTTTGTTGATTTCCTGTCTGTTCCCTCATAAGTATCATTTTCTTTAAATCCTTTAAGATAACTGTAGTCACTGCTTTGAAGTCTTTGAGCCCTTGGGGTCAGTTTCTATAGATTGCTTTCTCTCTTGACCATGGGTTGCATTTCTTATCTCTTCACATATCTTGAAAATTTTGTTATATACTGAACATTGTAGGTCATACGTTATAGAAATTCTCGATCACATTCCTCTGAAGAATATTGGTTTTTGTTTTAGCATGCAGGTAAATTACTAGCTGATCCCCTTAAACTTGCGGAGGCCTGGTTTCTTATACTTTGTTAGGGTGTCTCTGTTTCAGTTTTGGTCTAGTTTTATCACAAATTCTTAGTCCTGGGATACAGCCTGTGCTTCTAAGGCATGGCCCTTGGGGGGTTTCAGTGAGACGCCTGAAATGGTACCTAGGCCCTCTAACTTGATGAGATTCAGACTCCAGTTTCTGTCTCCCCTGCTATAGGCAGCCAAGGAAATCTTTGCTCAGCTTTTTCTGCCTTCCAGCAGTTGCTAGTTGGTGGACTATTTGGAAATTCTTCCCCATGTGCACAGCCAAGGGCTTAAGGGGAGTTTATACAAATCTTTAAAATCAGATACTGTAATCATATGAAGTTTTTAGAAATGTATTACTCCTCAAGAAATGAATACTTTCTATGTATTATGTATTTTCAGCATGACCACCTCAAACACACCATCCAGCTGTGGTGAGAATCTACCCATGATCCAGTAACAGGCAAATGGACACTCAGTTTTATTTGTCCAGCAGTTGAAGGGTTTTGCCTGCAGCCCTATGGTCAGTTCTGTTAGTGTTTAGGGGTATGATATTTCCTCTGCCACACTGATGAGTGGGCCCTGAATCTAACCTAAGGAACAATTAAAACTAGCTAATAACAAAAATAAACAAATGGGACCTAATTAAACTTATAAGCTTTTGCACAGCAAAGGAAACCATAAGTAAAACAAAATGACAACCTTTGGAATGGGAGGAAATATTTGCAAATGATTCAGCTGACAAGGACTTAATTTCAGAATATACAAATAGCTCATACAACTGAATAACAAAAAGCAAATAACCCAATCCGAAAATGGGCAGAAGACCTAAAGAAGCAATTCTCCAAAGAAGGCATACCAATGGCCAATAGGCATGAAAAAAAATGCTCAATATTGCTAATTATAAGAGAAATGCAAATCAAAACTACAATGAGGTTATCACCTCACATCAGTCAGAATGGCCATCTGTAAAAGGTCCACAAACAATTGCTGGAGAGGGTGTGGAGAAAAGGGAACCCTCCTACACTGTTGGTGGTATGCAGTTGGTGCAGCCGTTGTGGAAAACAGTATGGAGAGTCCTCCAGAAACTAAAAAATAGACTTACCATATGATCCAGTAATCCAACCCCTGGGCATATATTCAGAGGGAACTCTTAATTTGAGAAAATACATGCGCCCCAATGTTCACAGCAGCACTATTTACAGTAGCCAAGATGTGGAAACAACCTAAGTGTCCATGGACAGATGACTGGATAAAGAAGTTGTGGTGTATTTGTACAATGGAATACTAATCAGCCTTAAAAAAAGAAAAATAAAATAATGCCATTCATACGTGGAATCTAAAAAAAGAAGACACTAATGAAGTCATCTACAAAACAGAAACAGACTCACAGACATAGTAAACAGTCTTGTGGTTGGTTACCGGGGGAAAAGGGGTGAGTAGGGATAAATTGGGAGTTCAAGATTTGCAAATATTAATTAGTATATATAAAATAAGCAACAGGTTTCTTCCATATAGCACAGGGAACTATATTCAATACCTTGTAGTAACCTGTAATGAAAATAAACATGAAAACGAATATATATGTGCTTATGTGTGACTGAAACATAATGCTGTACACCAGAAACTGACACATTGTAAACTGACTATGTTTCAGTTTTTAAAAAAAGTCTAGGTAATAGTTTATGGCTTGTAGATACTTTATTAAAAAGAAAAAAAACTCTTCAAATTACCACTGACTTTTGATTTAACTTACAGGTTTTTTGTTATAGTCTTACTCGCTGTCTCCATTGCCTGGGTGCCTGCTATACAGGTGGCTAACAAGGAACAACTGTTTGAATACACGCAGGCAGTTCTGAGCTACCTGACGCCGCCCATTGCTGCTGTCTTCCTGCTCGCCATGTTTTGCAAGAGAGTCACTGAGCAGGTAGGTGGGAGTTCGTGTGACCACACCTCAATCAGCCTCCAGGTACAGCTCCAGCACAAAGGTGAAGTCCTCATTCTTAAAGATGGGACTGTCTGGTTGCAGGAGACAGATGATACCCAGTGAGCAGATAAAGACTTCTGAGATTGGTGTGGTGCTGTTTAAAAGTAAAAAAGGATTGTGGAGATTGGCAGGGCAGGTGCTGGGGGCAGGGGGACACAAGGACATCAGCCAAGATGGTGGGAGAAGATTTCTCCTAAGAAAGTGACCTTGAACCTGAATCCTGAAGGATGTGATCTAGGAGAGATCCAGGCAGAGAGAAGGGCGAGTGCAAAGGCCCAGCGGGCAGCACAGTGGGCAGGACCCACACACAAAAGAAGGCACAGGAAGTGGCTGGAGTGGACCGCCCAGGGTAGAGGGCGGAGCCAGGTGAGGTCAGCTAGGGCAGGTGAGACTTGCTTCTGAGGGCGGGCTGTCAGGGCTTCAGCAGAAGCAGGGCTCCCTAGTCCATGTTTCGGGGGACAGCTGGAGAGCGGTGGAGGGCCCACCTGTGTGAGAGCAGATGGTGGTTCCGGATCGGGGTCAGGGCATGGAGATGATGGTAGGATCTGCTGACGGCTCGGTGGTGTGGCAAGATGGGAGGAGAGGGGCTGGGGATGACTCTCGGGGTTTCGGCCTGTGCATCCAGGCAGGTGGAGGGGCCAGTCACAGCAGCAGGGAAGACTGAGGCCGCTTTGGACACATCACCTTTGAGATGCCTATTCATCGTCTAACTCACAGGGCCTCCAGTGTCTCCCAAGCTCTCTGACTGACCTGGGAGAGCATGCAGGCGTCTCAGGTCCTCGCTCAGCCCGAGGAGGAGTCCTCTCCTCACGGTGCTAACACTCTGCTTCTGCCCTTAAGACAAGGTCAGTTGTAGAGCTGGACTGGTCGGGAGGCCAGGCTGCAGGTGGCCTGTCTCATCCCCCGTCTTCCTCCCAGGTGACTCTGGGGGCTCCTCCTTTGGCAGGGTGCCTTCTGGGGGCTGACGAGTGGACTTTTGATTGGCTTCTGTCGAATGGTGTCCGAGTTTTCCTATGGGACCTGGAGCTGCTTGGCAAATGACAAGTGCCCTCTGATCATCTGCAGCGTGCACTACCTCTATTTTGCCATAATCCTCTTCACCATCAGCCTCTTCGCTGTCCTGGGGATCTCCTTATTCACAGACCGGATTCCAGATAAACACGTAAGTGCTGCCTTAAGGATGCTCCGGGGTCAGCCCACAGTCCCTGCTTCCCCGTGAGCTTTGTGGAGAAGTGGCCGAATTCTTCCCGCCTTCTCCTCGAAAGTGGGAGGGCTGGGGGTTGGGGATGATGAATGAGTCAAAAATAGGCAAATAACACAGAAAGGGCCTTGCCTTAACAACAAAACGGAACAAAAAAGCTTTTCACCATCCTCAATTAAGTATTCACTGAGAATGAGAAGTTCGGCTTTTAAAATGCAAATTTTCTTTGAAGTGTTAGGTTTGCTAACCTGAGTATGAATTAATGTAATCAAGGCCCACCTGGAGGGGATTAAGCCAGCAGGAAGGGGACAGTGATGCTGGCTGCACTGTGACCTGTGGCCGCACACACGCCTCATTCTCCTAGCACAGCCACTTCCGACCTCTGGGGAGGCAGGTGTCAGTCTCCCCAGTTGTAATATTAGAAACTCAAGTCGGTTGTCCACGATACCAGAGCTGTAAGTGGCAAGGCTGGGCCCCGACTAGGCTCCACCTTGTCACCTACTTGGGCATGGCCGATACGTTTAGCAGGACAGGGACCTAGCTGAGCCCGAAAGCAGCAGGGAGGGTCCTGGATGTCCAAGTTGAGGGAGAGGGGAGCTCAGAGGGTAGGTGGGTCTATAAGACCTGTGTGCCCTGGGGTCTGGGTGAAAGCTGGAAACGTGGAAGACAGCCTCAGGGGCCTTCAGCTCAGCCTGGGCCTCCCTCTGGCCACCTCTCTGCTCAGTAGTTCCCATGTGATTTGTTCCTCTCTTGCACACAGAGCCTCGTTAGAGAGGGATGGGGCGAATGGGGAGGACAGTCAGGAGTGTCCGGGATGCACTCACCCGCCACGTGTCCCCGACTCTGCTCCCAGCACCTGAGAAGCTGGGGCAGGGTAGGGGGCCTGAGTTCTGCGGCTCAGCGGCTCAGGTGGTCAGCTTGTCTGACTTCTTTTCTGCTGCTCTTAGTCTCACCGTTTTGGTCTTGCCCGCTTCTCAGGCAGCCTCCTGCTTGAGTGTTTCCTACCCATCTGTGTGCGGGTACTCTGGAGGGGAGGGGAGGTGGGAGAAGTGGGAGACCGAGCTTGCGGGTCACCGCACTGCTGCGCACTGGGTGCTACCAGGGGAGGCGGGACCGCACGGAGCCCAGGTCCTTCTGCCCAGTGGCCTGGCCTGCAGGGCTGACCGGGAGGCTGGGGAGGCAAATGTGACCCCGCAGCATTGTCAGGAAGCAGCTCAGGGCTAAACCTGGTCTCTGTCATGAACACAACGGAATTTTCACCACTGCCATTTCAGTCTGAGAGGTGGGGCTTAGAGGGGCTGGCTGGGGAGGGGCCAGCCCCACTCATTCACATCCCGCCACGTTTTGGGAGATTGAGGGAGTGCTGAGATTCACATATACCAAGTCTAGCATAATAGACTAAAATCTATTTCGGGACAGACTTGGTGGCAATGTTCGTTTAGTTATGCTTCTACTGACCCCAACCCTTAAAAAAAAAAGGCAACAATTGGCTGGATTTTGTCCCTGCCCAAAGTTTCCATATGTGTTTTTAGGAAGAGAACAAAATAACAGACCAGAAGGGAAAGGCATCTGCAAAAGCCTTGTTGAGTGTGAGTGATGGGCCAGGGCCAGGTGAACCCTGTACCCCAGGTGAACCTGGTAAACCAGGTGAAGCCTCTTCTGGGCCATGTGAGGGCTCATCTCTGACAGCCAGGAGGGGCTTCCAGAAGGAATGCAGTTCCTGGGTTGGCCCTGACGGGCTCGTCCACCAGAAGCAGCAGGCCAGGCATGATGGGTGGCTTCTCCCACCCTGAGGGGCACAGAACTGGAAGGAGCCCTGAGCGCATTGCCCCCACCACCACCCCTCACTGTCCAGCCCAGGACACGAGGCCCAGGACACTGAGGCCACCCTTTGCAAGGCCACACGCCACAGGGTACCAGAGCCGGAACTAAAATCCAGGGTTCCCAGCGCCAGGCTTTCCCCACCCGCATTCCCTCCATCTCTTGTTGCAGTCTAACAGCCACATCTTTTTTCAGTCCTTGGAGACCCCAGCACTCAGCTGCCAGCTGTGGCACTGTAAGGCCTGCGTGACAAAGCCCCAGGTGGTGACATGCCCCTTCTCTCCCCCTAGCTCCACCGCCTCTGTTGGAGTTTGCGGAACAGCCAAGAAGAAAGGGTAGATCTGGATGAAGAAATACGATGGAAGAGGCCCACACCGCAGGCACAGCCAGGTGAGAAGGGAGATCTAAAGCCTGCGGCAGGTCCTGTGCTGCCACCCCAGCACCCCCACCCCGCTGGCTCCACTGCCAGGGGAGACCCCCTCTCCTTTTCCCAGAGGAGCCTTGGGGGTGTTTGTGTGGGTTGAGATGCCTCTCAGACATTCATGTGGCTGTCTGGGCTGGAGAGATCCACCTGGGATGGTCAGCCCTGGGAGCAGGTGCCAGGGCAGGAGGAAGGGGTCTGGTGTAAAGTGAGGGGCAGGGAAACACAAGTGTCTGGTGATCTAGAAGCATTTCGGGCGGGGTGGAGGGGTCCGTGGAGGCATCTGCTGACCAGCCGTGGGATTTAGCTACACAGAGGTCACATTGTGCCTCAGCAGGAGCGACCTGGTAGAGAGGAGGAAGCACTGGGGACCGGGGAAGGGATGGCAGGTCCTGGAGTCTCGCACAGGGTTTCAGACCCAGAGGGTTTCTGGGAAGTGGGCAGGAGATGGTCCTCAAAGAGGAGGGGAAGCAGCCCCACTGCAGAGGGCACCAGGGGAACCAGGTGGGGGACAGCTGGATCTCAGTCTGAGAGTGTTCCAGGACAGGCTTGGGCCTGGGAGCTCTGGAGGGCCCAAAAGGAATCTTTCGGCAGACGGGGTCAGAGAAGGGGCGTAGGGGCCACAGGAGGGTGACCTGTGCCTCTCGAGGCCCTGACGCAACAGGGATAAGGGCCTAACAAGATTAGTGCTGAGTCTGGGGCAGAGAGGTGAGTAGGCTGTGAGTTTGGAGGAGGGAGGGAGGGAACGGCCTGCCTGGGAGGAGGCGGCATTCTGGGGCTCCCTCTCCACTCCTGCTGGGGACGTTCAGAGCCCAGAGGGGCCGGGGACCCTCTCCTGACACCTGCAGGGCCTGAGCTAGGCTGCCCCACACCCCTGGAGGATGCCGGCCTCCCGGGATTGCGCTCCCTCCGGGGTGGGAGGAACTGCCCATCAGGGCCCTCAGTGTGCTGGCCGCTCGTTCTTGGTGCACCTCCAGGCCCCTCTCCTCCCTCACCCCACAGCCACAGGTGGATGACGGTGACGACAGTGGCTCACATTCATTGCCTGTTTGGGATGGGTCAAGGACTGTGGAAATTACACCAACGTGTGAAAGGCACGGTCATATCCCCATTTTAGAGATGGGAGGCTGAGGCACTGAACAGTCCAGTAATCTTCCCCAGGCTCCTCAAATAACCAAGCACTGGGGGAACCAGGGTTTGAACCAAACAATCTGACCCCAAAACGTGTGCTCTTGGCCACTGGCCAGTTCCCCGACCCGTCCTACAGTCCCTGGCCTGTGGTCCATCATGTTGGTCACATGATCAGTTGCCATGTACATATGGCAGCCTTTTGGGGCCTGGCGGCTGCATGATAATGTGCTAGAAACCAGGCCAGGGTGTGCTGCTCACAACCGCCCGAACGTACAGGGGTGTGTGTCTCTGGGGCCCTCCAGGGCAGGACCCTGCCCCGTAACAGAGGCCCCTCCGGCCCTGGCTGATGATTTCTGTCATCCCTGGTGCTGCCTCAGCCTCGGAGCAGAGCTGGCACAGAGGCTGCCTAGCGGGATGAGACACTGACCTGGTCACAGCACACACTGCTCGGAGCGTGCTTGTCTTGTCTCAAGGAGGGAACCATTCTCAGGCGCAGCCAGGCCCACGTGGGTGTTTGGAGCTGGCCGTGGTGCTGACCTGTGCCTGAGCAGGCCAGGGAGGCCAGACACTCAGACACTGGAGGGCCGTTCAAGGCCTGGAGGAATGACTGTAACTTTCCTGTAATTCCTAGACTTCCCTCCTTTCCTGGGGAAAACACCCATGATGCCCCTTTCAGGGGCCCAGAGAGCTTTCCTTTGGGCCAGGCCGTGAGCCCAGTATCTGCCTGTAGAAGCACAGCACTCCCCAGGTGCCGAGGAGAGCAGAGCAATTGAGGCTTCTTCCACCATCAGAGCAGCAGCCACTTGCCCTGGACCTGCAGTCTGGAAGGGCAGGCTTGCCCTGTGACAGCTGGGCACCTAGGCAGGCTGAAGGCTCTGCCAGTGCAAGGCAGGCCTGGCCCAGGCAGCCCCACTCCACCCTACCGCACCCCAGGATGCACCCCAGGGTCCTGCTCTCCCATGTCTCTGAGGATGTCTGCTCGTGTTCTGAAGCTGGGGCTGGACTGTTCTGCATATTAGGAGTGAGTCTTCTGGTCTTCCTGCTGGACTCACCACTGAACCGTCAGCCCCTAGGAAGACCTCCCTCCTGGCCAGCACCTCCTGACTGGCCCCTGTTCCCTCTATTGCAGGCATATTCAGGGAGGCCCAGACCTGCCTCTGGAAGGCCTGGGACGTGTACTGTGGCCTGGAGCCACTGCCGAGCCCCAAAGTGGCCCCAGGAGAGGCCAGTGTGCAGAAGATGGAGCATGGTGACAAATCTGAAGGGACAGAGTGTGGTGATGCATCAAAAGGGACAGAGCTCCGTGACATCTCGGAGACGCCCTGCTTAAGAAAGGTGTCCAACATCTGCGGCTTCCTGCTGATTCTGCTCACAGTCTTCTGCTTCCTCTACTTCTCCTAGGGCGGCCGGCCCTGGGCGCTGGGGAGCGGGCAGCCACTGCCTCTCACAGACGCCCTTGTCGAGGGGAGGAAGCGCATCCTGCCAGGAGGCCATGGACCTGGGACCGAGGATCACATTGATGAAAACGTGCCCTCTGTCACGCGGCACGTGCCACCAGCTGCAGGGCGTGTGGGCCGACAGGGCAGTGAAGCCCATCGGCGAGTGCAGAGACTGCAAATGAGAACGTCTGTTCCCTTGTGAAATGACTCATTCTCTCCAAATGGCTCTACTGCACAAACACTGACTTCCACTTTAAATTTAATTTTGGCTTTTTATCTCTAGATATATTTGGGGGTTTTGCTTGTGTTTACTTTACTGTCACCATTTTCTTCCCGTACCCACCCTCTGTTTGTTTGCTGTGTTCTCTCCTCCTCTAAAGGTATGGCTGCTGGAAAGATGCCCCTCCCCACGCCAGGGTCCCACCCACAGGGGCGTGCCCGCTGCTGGTGACCACACAGGCCAGCTGGCGCCAGACCTGCTGGAAGAAAATCTTGGCTCCTGCCTAGACCAGTGTGGGCTGAGGCAGTCCCTGCCCGAGCAATGGGCCTCCCTCCAGCTCGGCACTGCCTGGCTGCACCCCTGGGTGGCAGGTGGGGAGGACACTCTCCTCCTTACGGAGCTCTTCCCCAGTCGCTTCAGTCGGCCTGCTGTTGGGACTCTGCTGGGGGTTGGGTGCAGGGCTAGATTCCCGTTAGCTGCCAGGTGTGGGCCACTCCAGGCTGTTTCCTTAGGGGCTTCTAAGCCCCTCCTTCCTCTTCTTTCCTCTCAGGCCAAAACAAATGATTCATGTCTTTAGAGAAAGTTTCAGATGCTTTGAAGTGGTCTCGGCAGGGGCCCACCTAGCACTGCAGAAGGCGCACCGTGAAGGAGCGCTCAGGGCCGGCCCCTCAGCCCTTGTTTAGTCCTTCAGCTGACATCTTTGACTGCCTGCTGTGCTGTGTGCCAGCCACTGCTCGGGGCAGTCCTGGATGAGCTTGTGGTCTGTGAGGGCAGCAGACAGTGAATGCCAGCAGTGATGGCCAGCATCCCAGGTGGCCTGTGGTTTTCCTGCCCAGGTTGTCACATGCCAGCTGTGGAGCCACTCCACGTGGAAGGATTAGAACCAACCACATTCCACAGAGGAGGAGACCGAGGCTCAGCACGGGAACCTAGAAAATAGGAAGTGGGCACAGGCCTGGAGCGAGGCCATGCACCGGCCCTGCAGGCACATGCACACTGCAGGAGGGCCCACGGGAGAAGGCCTCCCGTGACTGAAGCAGGAGGGCATCTAGCTGATCAGCGGGCAACGTGTGGGAAGACACGACAAGGCAAGAGTGCGAGGAGGCCTGTGCACAGTAGAACTGTGGGCTCAGGGAGGGCAGAGTGGGCAGGGCCCGACCTGCAGGCCTCAGATGCTTTAGGGCCCCGAGTCCCTGGGATCTTCGGCTGGAAGTGATAGGGTCAGGTTTGCTGGATGCTGCTGGAAAGATGAAAGGGAGGCAGCTCTTTGGTCTTGGCCACAGAAGCGAGGTGAGGAAGTCAAGATCATCGTTTGGAAAGGGTTGGAGCAAGAAACACACATCATGCTGCCGATGTGGCTCTAAGGCCTACCACCTTCAGAAGTCGACCTGTGGCAAACATGGCTATCCTGCCAGTGAAAGAGAAATTATACCTGGAGTGCTAAAGCTACAAGACGAAATACCACCAGGACCGGCCGAATGAGGCACCGAAAAATTGTATACTGCAGATGCAGGCATGGATTCCGTGAAGGAACAACACCTAAACCCGAGAGGGCGGCTGTTGTAGCGCCCAGTTCGTCTTAAAGGTTTCAGTGATGAGTCATGCAATAAATGTTCTGGTTTTGGAAAATGAAAAATAATTAATTTTTAAAAAAAGATGAAAGAGACAGAAACACCCACCAGAAGGGTATTAGAGGAATCCAGGCGAGTTAGCAGCAGAGAACAGACAAGGGAAAGGCATCAAGAGAAGCCAGCAAGTAGAAGTGACAGGACTTGAGTGACTAGACTTCCAGAGGAAGCGACTCTGGCTCGAGCACGTGAGCAAAGGGTGCACCAGTTCCAAAGACAGGCCGCACTGGAAAGGAGCAGGTGCGAGTGAAAAATGGAGCACCTTTTAGGACATGCTGAATTTGAGCTGCATGAAGATACTTATTGCTGCCTCGACAGTAGAAGTATTCTGATCCATGAACATGGGATGTCCTCCCAGTTATTTAGGTCCTCCTTGAATTCTTTCAACAATGTTTTGTTTTCAGCACTCAAGTTTTGCACTTCTTTTTATTAAATTGATTCCTAGGTGTTTTCTTCTTTTTGATGCTACTGTAAATGGAATTGTTTTCTTTCTTAAAAATTGAGATATAGTTGATGTACATTATAAGTTACAGGTGTACAACATAGTGATTCACAATTTTTAAAGGTCCTATCCCATTTATAGTTATTATAAAATATCGGCTATATTTCCTGTGTTGTAAAATATTTCCTTGTAGATTATTTTGTATGTAATAGTTTGACTTCCTAATCCCTACCCCTTTTCTTAATTACATTGTTTACTGCTCATATACAGAAAAACAATTTTTGTATATTGCTCTTGGATCCTACAACTTTCCTGAACTCATTTATTAGTTCTAATATTTTCATGTGTATTCCTCAGGATTTTTCATATATAAAATCATGTAGTCTGCAAGGAGAGATAGCTTACTTCCTTCTTTCCAATCTGGGTGCCTTTTATTTCATTTTCTTGCCAAAACTGCCAGTACAATGTCCAGTAGAAGTAGAAAGAGAAGGCATCCTTGTCTTGTTCCTGATCTTAGGGGGAAGCATCTAGTCTTTCACTATTGAGTGTGATGTTAGTGGTAAGTTTTTGCAGATGTTATCATGTTGAAGAAGTTCTCCTCTGTTCCTACTTTGCTGAGAGTTTTTGTTTTAGTTTTGGTTTTGGAGGTTTTTTTTAATGAATGGTTTTTGGATTTAGTCAAATGCTTTCTCTGTATTATTAAGATGATCATGGGTCTCTGTCCTATATTCTATTTACATGTTACTTTGATTCATTTTCATATGTTAAACCAACCTTGCATTCCTGGGATAAATCAGTCACGGTGTATAATGCTTTTTTATGTGGCTGGATTTGGTTTGCTAGTATTTGGTTGAGTTTTTGTGTTTATATTCATAAAGGATATTGGTCTGTAGTTTTCTTTCCTTGGGATATTAGCCTCATGGAACGAGTTGGGAAGTGTTGCCTCCTATTCAATTTTTTTTTTTTTTACTAGTTTGTGAAGGATTGGTATTAATTCTTGCCTGGAGTGTTAAATTGGACAGGAGATGGACTGGCACTAGAGACCCAGATTTGGGGGAGAGAGGACAGTGGGCTGGCCTAGCTAAGGGGAATCTGGTAGAGGAGGCCCTGGTCAGGCAGATGAGATTGTGCGGGAGAGCAGAACAGAGCTGTGAGAAGCACCAGCACCCCTCGTCAGGTCAAAAAAGAGGGTTCTTTACAGAAGACACCAAGTGGGCACAGCCACGGCCCTGGGAGGAGGTCCAAGACAGCCACCACAGGAAGGGAGCACTGGCATCCAGGCCACCGCGTGGGCCAAGCACAAAGAGCATGGGGTCTTGGCAGCAAGGAGGCCAGAGCCCTTGGACCAGAGCCCCTCGAGGTGGGAGGATGGGGGTGGAGCCAGCCTGCTGCAGCTGAGGCAGGGTGGGGACGTGAGGACATGGAGCCCCTCAAGCACCTGTTTTCCTGAAGGAGGAAAGATTTCCTCTTTTGGGACCTCTTTCGAGAATGAGATTTAACCTGAAACTGCAGCTGGGCCCAGCAGCCAGTCCTTCTTGGAACAAGGGGGCCTGCTTGGGCCAGTCCTGCAATCCCAGGGACACAAACATCTCTGTTTCTTCTAGGAGAGCAAAGGCCCCAGTCACAGAAAGGACTGCAGGAAGGCACTCACCTGGGGTTCTGGTTCTGCGGGGACTGCCTATCTGGGGAGGCTCTGTCCTAGGAAGCACGGCTGCTGGTTGGTGACATAATGAGGGAGCCTCCTTTGAGGCGGGGAGCGCAGAAAGCTCCCGGAGAGAGCAAGGCTCCAGCTCGGCCCCCGACAAGTGAGTCCAGCCCTGAAGCTGAGTGGCTTCTGCAGTCTCTCCAACAGAGGTCAGAGCCCTGCCGGACTGGGCAGGGGGGCCGGGAGACCAGGGGGTCCCCATGCCTCCTCCCCCACAAGCCTGGCTTCTCCTTCCTGCCAGGCTCTCTGGCCTCCTTAGCCAGTTTCACTGCGGGAGAATGGAGGCAGGGGGAGGCACAGGTGGGAGGCTCCCCCAGGCCGCCTGGGGTCCCGGCAGGCAGCAGGGGGAGGGCTGGGGGCGTGGCCGGCCTTAGCTTACTTAGGTGACATGGCTTTGGAGAACGCAGCTGTTTGGGGGATGATCTTAAGGAAGCTACCCTGTTCTGAGTGCACATCCATGGGGTGGGGCTGAGGGTCTCTTACAACTCACCCTCCTCCAGGCAAGAGCCCGCAGGGAATGGCACCTGTGACCTTCTTGTCAACCAAGGTGAGAAGGAGGCAGATCTGGCAAGCAGGGCCGTGCCAGCCACACCCACCCCAAGGTCACTCGAGTGTCTGGCTTGGGTGATGCCTAGTCCAGCTGTGCTCCTTCCCCACCTGGCTCCCTGCCCCCACCTTGTCCCTAGAGGCTCGGCCCTGCACTCTCCCTTCCCAGGGGACTCCTGGCCCCAGCAGGGAGCAGAGATACCTCGCACCTGTCCCTGGGCCTGGGTTCAGCCCATGCCTCCCAATCCTTCCAGGCTGGGCATTCTCCCTTTGGCCAGAGAGAGGAGAGACCGTGTTCCAGGAACATCAAGTGTCGGTCAGACCCAGGGGAGGGGATACAGTGCGTTTATTCAGGCATGGAGTCAGCAAGTTGGCCTGCTAGGAGGCTCAGGGCTTCCACTCAATGACTTGGATGGCGATCTGGGCTGCCTGCCGCATGGCTGCGCTGGCGTCCTTCTCAAGGGCGCGGAAAGTGGGCACGTGGGCCTGCAGGAGCTTGCGGCCCTCGGGGGCCTCAGCCAGCATGGTGAGGGCCTTGATGGCGTTCAGGCGCACCTTGCTAGAGGACAAGTGCAGCAGCTCCAGCAGCGGACGGATGGCTTCTGCGTCCAAGGCCGCGTACTTCCCTGTGGGCCACCAATACCAGGTACTCCCAGGGGCCTCTGCCCTCCTCCCTCGCCCCCAGCCCTCCCCAGCCTCCCTCTCCCCAGCCCCCACAACACAGGTCCCGCTCCCTCCCTGGCCCCCGGGCCCCCCCACCCTGCCCCTCAACTGGCTTATCCTCAACCACCCAGGCGCCTGTCCCACAGTCCAGTCCTTGCAAGGCAACACGAATGATCTTTTAAAAATTAATGCCTAATCATTCACTCGTGGGGTAAATATTTCCTGAGCACCTACTCTGCACCAGGCACAAAAACTCACCCTCTTGGTACTTACAGTCCAGTGGGGGATGCAGAGATTATGGGGAAAAGGAGATGCCCCTCCTTAACCCTTCACTGCCCACCCCTTGCCTGCTAAAAGGCCACGTGGCTGCCCCCTCACCCCCTGCACGGAGCTCTCTCCTCTTTGCTGTGGGACCTGCCCAGCTTCCTTTGCCCTGATAACTCCCATCATCCTTTGAGTCAACACCACACCCTCCCAGAGATGCTCTGCCCTGGTGCTGTGCCCTCTGCCTCCCCAGGTCACTCATCACTCCTGCCAAACCACAGACAGCAGAGGCTGAGACATCCAGGTCCCCACCACCCAGCACAGGGCCTGGCATGTGGCAGGGGCTCAGGGACTCTTGGCTGGAGTGCCAGCTCAGGGGATAATGGCCTCGCATCCCTGAATTCCCACGTTGCCTGGGCCCAACTCTCCGGCCCTCCCAGTGCCCATACAGGAAGCCCAGGTAAAACACTGCGCTGAGGCTGCCCTGGCGATCAGCATCCTGACAGCACGCACGATCGGTCAGAGGGGGCTGTGGGCGCTGGGAAGGCCTAGCCTCTCCCCGTGGTGTGCCCAGATTCCACCATGGGGGGCCATGCCTGAGGGCTTTGCAGCTTGCTGATTGAGGAGAGGCCCGGTCAGTCCTCATGGAACAGCAAGGAAGCCCAGGACACAGGGCGGGCACAGGTGAGCACAGGCATATGGAGGTCAGACAGCTCTCAGAGGTCCTGCAGGGAGGGCCGGCCCACCCCCACCTCCAGGTGGGGAACCCAGCCCGGTCCCTTCTGATCACCCAGTGGGGTGACAGCACGGACACCTGGCTGGCTGGGAGTCCAGGGTGGGGAGATAACCTTACACTCTTACTTGTCCCCTCCACACTGAGAAAAGGAACACAAGTCAATCAACACCACAGAAGCAAGGGCCCCAGTGTTTGCTTTGACCTCAGGATAACCGACTCGTGGACAGCAAACAAATCAATCCCAGGATTTCAGCTCAGAGGGGCCTGGGTCAGAGGCAGGAATTCCAAAACCGGGGAGCAGAGAGAATGACCCAGGAGAGGCTCCAGTCGGTAGGCCCACGGTGGCCGGGAAGAAGAAGAGGGTGGAACCTGAGACCCAAACTTGGAAGGACTTCACAACAGGCCAGGAGGAGTGCTTTGGCGGGCCAGGGAGGGACAGCACCCTGCCTCCCTGGGGCTGCGGTGACCCCCACACAGCAAGGCCCAGCGCAGGCCCGGGGGTGCCCAGCCGGCAGGCGGCCTCACCTTTGGTGGTCACTGTGGCGTACGTGAGGGCCCCGGCCGTGTTGGCCTGCACCTCGTCCACCTTGTCTTTCAGCAGGTGCGCCAGGATGGGGATGACATCATGCTGCCACACCTGGTTCTTGCCCTCCAGAGGGATGCTGGGCCAGAGAGGGGACAACTGAGTGGCTTCACTTGGAAGGAGAGGGGGACAGGGCTCAGGACCACCCCAGGGGAATCACTGGGAAAGGACTTGTGTTGGGACCATCCCTGGTCGCCAGGACACTAGGGTGCAGGGGAGCAGTGATGTGAGGTTTGTGTCCCACCCCTACACTCAGACGACCTGGGAGCACGGCCCAGGGCCACAGGAGGCCAGACCACCCAGGAGCCAGGGGGTGGCAGGATGAAGGGAGGTGGCCACAGGCAAGCACAGCCTTAGGGCCGGTCCTCAGGAAGCATCCCTGTCCGGGATCACACACCGCCTCCCTCCCTCGCAGCTCTGAGGCTCTGTGAGCCCTCAAGCTCCAGCACTGAGACTGTGATCATGGGTGACCCTGGGTGTCTAGTGACTAGACACCTGCAGCTCCACTCCCTGACCTTCCTCAGAGGGGTGTCTGGTTGTGCAGACTGTATCACCACTCACTCTCCCGTACTTGCCTTCCTCAGGGGAGGGGGGACCAACAGTCTCATTTTACCAGGACTGGGGGCTCCTTGGGACACAGGACTGTCAGGGCTGTACCCCAGCACTTGTAGGCCGTTGCCCAAGTGAAGGGGTCCTCTTCCCCCAGGGCAGGGGAGGGGAAGCAGACCCTGGGCGGACGCCCCAGAGCTCCGGGCTGCCTGATGGCCCCACCGTCGACCTGCTGCTGGGCCAGGGGCAGCTCAGCAGAAGCTCCGGGTCCGCGCCTCCCACGCTCCCCTCTCCATTCATCCAGTGGCCGGCCTCACCTGACTGCGATGAGTGTGCGGGCGGCTTTGGCGCGGATGTCGCTGTTGGTGCTCAGTAGTTTCTCCTTCAGGAAGGGCACCACGCAGCTGGCCAGCGCCTCCGTGGCGTCCTCCATCAGGCAGGCGGCCAGTGTGTCTAGGAGGAGCGCCTGGATCTTTTCATCCTCCCTCTGCAGCTTCCACACCAGCGAGGGGATCAGGCCGCTGCTGACAATGCCCTGGGCCCCTGCGGGACAGGACGGGTGCTGAAGGTGGGCTAGCTGGCCACCCCCACCCTGGGCTGGGAGCGGGAGCGGCGAGGGGAATCTGACAAGCTCAGTTGCAAATCCCCCTCCTCCCTGCTGCCGGGCCGGAGCCTGAGTTGCCTGCGTGAGGCTGCGAGTGATGAGCTGGGGTGGGAACCACCAGGCCCCAGGAGATCCCGAAACATCCCACCTTTGGTTGCCTGTGACCAGGGGGCATCAGCCTGAAACAGTGGCCTGAGTCCCCTGCGGGACCCAGGGTCACAGGGAGCCTCCCCACTATGACCGTGCACCAGAGGGGAGCCTGGGGTGGGGCGAGGGGACCAGCCAAGACCCTCCTTCCCACCTGCAACAGCTCTACAACGTGGAGAGCGCAGACCAGCCTGGCCAGCTGTGGGGACGAGAAGAAAGCTTGCAATGGGGTCTGAGGCAGAAGATTTAGTGTGAACAGGCCAGCATCTTATATAAAAAGAGCTGCGCCCCCAACCACAATTGGTGGGCAATCCACAGACTGTGACCAAGGGGTATGTAGTTGCCTGGTGCCCTGCAAGGAGGAGGCTCCACATGGCATGTCTGGGGTGCAGAGGCTGGGAGAAAACAATGCAGCGAGACTCTTCCTGTGGATGATTCTGCCTCACTCCTTCCAGCACCTTCTCCCTCCTGGGGAGTCAGCACCACCGGCTGCCTGGATGAGACCCCAGAGTCCTGGCGGGTGCTCGCCAGTGCGCAGAACTGTTGGCAGAGCAGCCCCATGAGGACGTGAGCTGCACTGGGGAGGGTGGCCCTACCTCCGGTTCCTGGGTGTCACTGCTGCCCAACAGCCCACCCCCTCCGCAGCCTCCCCAGGGCCCAGGCCACCCACCGTGAAGCCCTCCACTGCCCTCACGGAGGTGCCACCAGCAGACACCTCCTCGCTCTTCCGCCTCCCCAGCTGAACCCTCTAATTTACTCTAGAGAGACAAGTAAACAGGTTAATTAGCCTAAAGGTCTCTGAGTGCCAGTTAGCACCAGGGATTTCCTCTTTGAAGTCATCGCCCAGCCTTCCGGCCTCCCTCCCTGAGGACATCAAAAGGCAGGTACCTGGGGTGAGGAGGGCAGAGGCAGGGCAGCAGGTCCAGGGGCCCCGGTGCCCCTGGCCAACTTCTCACTGGGGAGTCAGGGTGGAGCCACTAGCCCTGTCTGTTGGTTCCCAGGGCACTCACAACACAGAAAGGCCATTTCCTGCTGCTTCAAGACTACCGGGCTTTTAAAGATTTAATACACACAGATTTCAAAAAAAGCTTGGGTCAGCCTCCTAAATGTATCCAGCTGTGCAACCTTAGACAAGTCATTTAACTTCTCTGAGCCTGGTTTCCTCATCATTAACCCAAGCCCACCTGGCAGGGACTTGTGCAGTCAGTGGAGTAGGGGTGGGAAAGTGCTCTGTGTAAGGGACTATCACCATGTGTGCCCAGAGGCCCAGGCCGGGCCCAGGAAGTGTCTCCCAAATTCCATCAACACTGAGTCCTGGCTACAGGCAAGGTCGGGGGTGAGGGGTGAGGAGTGGGTACACAGACAAAGCTGTACAGTCCCTGTGCTGCAGGAACACCTGTCAGTGGTCCCTAAGCTGCTTCTCCTAGGGGTCTGGGCCTGGATCCCCCTCAGCCCTGCCTTGCGGCCAAGCCACCGCCAGACAGCACACCTGGGCTTCCTGCTCTGGCTCCAGTTCCCACTCAAGCACCGCCCTTCAGGCTTCTGGCCATGGGTTCTGCTCAGCCATGACCTGGTTGGCCCCTCCCCAGCTCACAGTGGGGAGGTGACAAGTTGACTTTCCCAGAAGGATTGAGGGTCCTGACCGGGGGCCACCAGAGCAAAAGCAGGGTGAGGAATTTGTGCATCGTCAGTCGAGGCTCCATCATGGCCTCACTTGTACCCGGGTCTGGGCTTCCCGGGAAAGCCCAGGGAGAGGTGCCGCTGCTGGAGCAGCAGGACGGGCCAGGCTGCAGGGAGGGCAGAGGGAGGGAGTCAAGGCAGCAAGTTGGAGGTGATCCCCTCCACTGCTTTCCTGATGAGGAAACCAAAGCTCAGAGAGGCAACTTGAGTGCCCAAGGTCACACAGCAGCCAGGGTGAGGCCAGGCCCTTGGCTGCCCGGATCTTGTTTCCCAGGCGTTCGTCCTGGGCCTCAGCTCCTAGAAAGGCTGAGCGCCGGGGCTCGGCTCACTCTGAGACAGAGGGAGAAGATTAAAAATAAGACGCACGCCGGGTGTGCCTCTCCACTCGTTGTTCACTTTGCTTCTTTTCAGCTAAAAGGAGAGTCGCAGGCCTGGCTATTTATAACTAACCCAGATCTGCAAAGGCTCATTCTAGTTGTGTGGGGGGGAGGTTTGCACAGACCCCAAAGAAACAAAACAGAGAAACCCACCTGGTCCCCAAAAGCCTGAGAGCCAGTTGGTGGTTGGGGTGAGCAGGACTGGTGGGGCACAGAGAATAGCCACAGAGGGGTCACCCTCAGGCAGTGGGGAGACCAGTGGGAGAACGGGTGGGAACTGGTCACTACTGCACACTGACTTGTGCAGTTGAGGAATTCCAGGTACTGGGGGTTCTGGATGTGCAGGGAGGCCCTGTGGAGCTGGACTTTATGGGGCACAGGGGCAAAAGTGTGAGGCTAGGGTGCACCTGGGGAGGACCTGATCCGGCATTGTTGTACCAGGATAGGTTGGTTAATGGGCCACAAAGCTCGGCTGGGATTGAGGGTCACAATGCCCATGTAATGGAACGCCCATGGTTGAGGTTTGGCCATTTCCTGGGGGCCACCTCAAGGAGCTGCTCCTCGGCCAGCTGTCCCTGCTGGGTTGATGAGGTGCTGGGTGGGCTCAATCACCAGGACCCCCTCCCCCTTTTTTCGGCAGTACCCAAGCTGTTACCTCCTGGGCGCACACAAGGGTGGCTGGCCCACTGCGCCTATCCCAGGCCTGGCATTGTGGCATCCTCACACCCTCGCTGGCTCCAGCCACACTGGTTTCTGTGGGTTCGTCCGGGCCTAGCTTCCTGCCCACCTTGGAACATGCCTCTCTCCCACCCCAGGTCACGGGCCACCTCCATACTGCTGTCCTGGTGCCCAGTGCTACCCCTGCCATCTATCGCCAGAGCCCCCGCGGGTCTCCTCCTCTAGACTTCTCAAAACTGTAACAGGGGACTATCATTCTATCTGCCCCACAGGCAGGGTTGGGTCTGTCTAAACAGTGGGACAGTGCCCAGCGCAGAGGAAGCCATAGGTAAATGATTGAATGATTTCAATCACTGCTTGACTCTGGGTAAACCCTTGCTTCGAGGTGGCTACCGAGGTCGGGCCAGGCAGGTGGCATCCTGCCCATCGGGCCCTCCATAGACTAGCCTCTCATCTCCCACCTGGAATGCGGTACAGGGTCATCCTACACTTGTGTCGAGCTTTGTCCCTGCAAACATCTCCATTCTGACCCCAGATCTCCCAGCACCAACTGGCCTCCCACATCTCTGAATATGTGCTAACATACCTCTCCCCTTAGGATGACCCTCTGGGGAGCATGTATTCGTGTCCCCTTTTGATAGAAGAGGAAACTAAGTCTCATTCAGGTGAAATAACTCCCCCAAGGGTACACAGGTGGGGGCAGCAGAGCCAGGCCTGTGCTTCACCCCAGACCCCTCTCACCTCTGATCCACTCCAAGGCAGAGCCTGTGCCTGCTACCTTCCTGCTATCATGGCCTGACCCACCCTGGTGGTGAAGAGGATGGGCACACAGAGGAGCCCCCACTGGTTGGCCGCCTCCAGCGAACACGTGCTGGAACTAGTCTAGCTTCGCTCCAAGATGCCTGTCACCAAATCTGTCCCATCTCTGTTTACAGAGGTGGGCTGCGTCGTTGGGGGATGTAGTGCAATGGTCTCCAGAGGAAACACTCCCAGAGGGGTTAGGGGAGGACGTTGAGATGCCACAGCATCCAGCTGGCAGGAGCTGGTCCCAAGCCCCTGCCTTCTACCACAGACCTGGTCTAGGGCCACCACCTCATCTTCCTCTGCCCACGCTCAGTTCCAGTGCTTCTGCCCACAAGTGGGGTGATCCTTGTAATTGGATCATGGAGGTGCAAGGCAACAATGAAGGGCTAGCTGGGAGCATCTGCATTTCCCTGGATGCTCTAGGATGCACAGAGCTTCCGGGTACCGTGATGGAAAGGACAGTGGCACTAATGTCTTGGCTCTGGCCTGAATCTTTTAAGCACAGGAGTGAGGGGCTGCTGGCTCTGAGGCCCACAGATGGGCTCCCCCTGAACTGAAAGCAGAAGTTGGCAGACCGCCCTAGGGTGCATTTTGCTGAGCACAGACGCCTTCTGTGAGCTTCCCACAGGTGCCAATGGGACCCTGGTCGCAAATGAGCTGGCTCCCTCCCACCTCTATGGTCTAGGGGACCACTCCTGGGCCCCTCTCCTGCCCTCCCATCCAAGGCAACCTTTCGTGGCCGGGACTGCCAGGGACTCTGAAGAGCCCCTACATGCTGTGGGCTGGAGCGGCAAGGACTAATGCCCCCTCCTATCGCTGCAAAACGTCACCGGCGTAAACCTTTAGGGTTTGCACAGCCTTTTCTCGCGTCCTAGCCGACTGTCGTGACAACTCAGGGAAGCAGGTGTCACTAGCCTCACTTTGCAAACAGGCTCAGAGAGGCCAGTCAGCTGTCCAAGGGCGCGGAGCTCAGAAAGGGCAGACTGGGTTCGAATTGGGGCCGGGGGAGGCGGGCGGGGCCAAGGCCATTCGCCGCTCTCCGCCCGCTGTCCCGCGCGATGAGAGACCCAGCCTCGGCGTAGCGGGATCTCGTGGACCCCGGTTCTGGCAATGCGGGCAGCGCGGGCAACGAGCGCTGGACTGCGGCTCGCCCGGTGCCCCGGCCCCGCCCCCCGCCCCCGCCCGGCGCCATTGGGCTGCGGGCGCGTCCGTCAGCCGCTCGCTCCCAATGGGCGGCGGGCCGGCGCTCGTGGCGGGGCGGTGGCGCCCGGCGCGTGGACTCCGGCGGGCGCGCGGCTCCCCGCCCGCGGTTGGCCCGGCAACGCGCTGCGCTCGCGGCTCCGCCCCCTGCCGGCGCGGGAGAGCGGGCGGAGGGAGCCAGGCCGGCGGAGCGTGTGCGCCGCCCGCGGCCCGGTCACGTCCCCGCGCGGGCGCCGCCGCCCGCGTCGTGCGGAACGAGGGCGCCGCGGCCCGCGCTCGCCGCCCCGCCCCGCCCCACGCCTCGCCACCGGAGCAGCTCGGCCACGCACCGCGCCGCGGTCCGGAGGTGAGTGAGCGGCCCCGCGGCCGGGACGCGCGGCAGACCTGCGGGCCGGGGGTGCGGCTGGTGCGCCCACCCACCCGCAGTGGGCCCGGCCCGGGCCTTTGTGCTGGGGCCCCACCAGGGCGGGGGGCGCCGGGCTGGGCACCAGGGATGCGGGCCGGGTGGGGGCGGCGCGGCGAGGGTGCCCGCGCGGTGGACAGGAACGCCGCGGGCCGGCAGGTGCTGGGAGGGGCGCCCGAGCTCGGGTAGGTGGGCAGGGACCCCGAGCAGCCGCTGGTGCGGGGCCGGGCCGGGCGACTTGCGGGAGCGGCGGCCCGGCGGGGTCTCCCTCCCGGGGGTAGGCGGGAGCGCCGGCGCGTGGCCTTGGCTGAAACGGAGGCGAGGGCCCCGGAGGCCTGGGCCTGGGGACGCACGGCTCGCAGTTTTCGGTCATCGCTCTTGCAGCGAGCAGGTTCCTAGGAGGCATATAGAGCGAGAGAGGAGTATCGACCCGCTGCGATTGTGATCTGTTCCTGGTTGGATATTTTTTCCCTTAAAAGGCGGTGGGGTTGGGGGGAGGGGTGCGAGGGCTTGGGCCGGGGCTCGGTATCCTGCTGGGGACCGGCTCTGAGCCTCTCTGGGCGGTGGTGGCAGGTGGCAGGAATCCGCCTAGGCCGAGAATTGGGGTTCCCTGTTACAAGAGAGAAGAGGATGGGAAGGCAGCGCCCAGACCAGGCTTCCCTGGAGTTTGCGTCTCAGGATGGAGGGACCCGCCTGGTAGGGACGTCTGCTGGCTTGGCGAGGCAGCCTGGCTTCTGACCCGCTCCTTTCTGCCCAAGTGATCTCCCTGCCCTAGGGATCGAGTCCCTCTGCCCTCTGCTCAGTCTGGAGGAGGCTCCTTGGCCAAATTCAATTAAGCCAATGTTTACTGAGCGTTTACTCCCCAGGGCCTGGTGCTGGGGTGGGAGTGGACTGGCCCTGCCCTCCCGGGACTGACTCACTGCCCCACAGGGGAGAAGCATCTCCACCCAGAGGACCCAGCCCTGAGTGTGGGTGAGGGGCCTTGGGAGGGGCCACAGAGAGGTGATGAGGGCCGGGGTCAGATGAGCCTGTGGGCAAAGTGACATTTGAACTGGAGCTTGAAGGACATGGGCACAGTTGGGGTGAGCATTGTGGGCAGAGGGGAGTGCATGGACGGAGGCCCAGAGAGGGCGCTCGGGCAGTCAGGTCTGGCAGGAGAACAGGGTGTGCTTGGGAAAGGTCATGGGGCTGCCTGGGGCTGGGGTTGCTGAGGCGACTGACGACCCAGCACCTGTCAGCTATGTTTGCTTAAGTGGAGGCCGCAGTTTCCTCACCTGTACCAGGGAGCAGCTCTGTGACCCAGGATTGGGTGGGCCTGGGGAAGAGCTGGGAAGACCTCGGGGCTGCTTGCAGCCTAGGACCACCCTTTCAGGCAGGGCTGAGGTACTGGCCAACCAACCCCTGGCCCCTCTTCCTAGCCAGCATGGAGGACAGTGTTGAGCTGGCGACTCTGTCCCTTTGGGGTGTGGACGTGTGTGAGCAGTAACTGGAGACGTGGGAGTCCCATGGAGGGGCAGGTGGCCTGGGAGGGCCTGGCCTTGCCCAGGTGTGGTGGTGTGCTCCAAGCATGGTGAGACACGGGCATGTGGCTTAGAGCTCTCGTGCCTTTCTCTGCCAGATGCTGATTTTCCAAGCCAGGAGGTAAATAAGACAGTTCCTCCCCATCAGAAGGCCAGTGTCGCCTGCTGCCCTAGACCTGCCCGCCTGCCCGCTCCTGGGGATGTTTTTGCCCTCCCTCGGAAGGGATTGTTTGTCACTCATCTGTGTAGCATGCCCCCTCCCTGACCTGTCCCCACTTTTGGCTGAGACCCAGGTGGCTGCAGGGAGAGCAGGGCCACCTGCCTCCCCTCAAGGGATGCGACCTGTGCCCATGTGACGGAGCTGCCTCACTCTGTGCTGTCGCACGGCCCCTTTCTGGGGGCCTGCATGAGACTCTAGATTTGGGACACAGGGAATGAATTCTCTGCTCTGTCCCCAGCTTCTCAGCTCCTATCTCCTGGAGTCCCAGGAAGAAAAGCACCTTGTCTGGATCTCCGAATCTCCTAGGGCAGTTCCAGGGACTCCTGGGTAACCAGATGGACTTGGCCAGGTTGCCCAGGGTCCCTGGGGAAGGCCAGTGGGATGGAGGGACAAATGTCAGGGAAGACTTAGGGTCTGGCCCCAGCGGCCTCGACCCAGCCATGTGGTTGACTCGTGGTGCACCTTCAGTGACCCTGTGCCACACCTTCCACCTTGGACATGAGGCCTGGGCAGCCCTGCCTGCCCTGTGCTAGCCCTCGGAAGACTCGAAATGCCGTGTGGCTATAGGGCATTCTCCAGAGTTGCAGGAACTCTGGAGGAGGCAGATTAGCACACTGCAGTCCCCAGGAAGGAAACCCGGTGTAAATGAGCCCCAGGGACAGGCCTGTACACCCTGTGGTTGGCAGGAAGGAGGCCACAGGGAAGTGGACAGAGGCACAGGGCAGATATGGTGGATCCGCCCTGGCGGGAGCCCAGAGTGGTGGCCTGACAGCTTGTGCAGACCCGGGGTGGGGGGAGCCCCCACGGAGGCAGTGGAAGACGTGGGTCAAGCCTAGTCCCGCATCCCTGGTCCAGCCACACCCTCCCTGAGCCTCCTTGTCCTCACCATAAACAGAGCCAGGAGTCCCCTGCCTGTCCCTGCATGAGTCCTCCCCATGTTCATGCTGGTGGGAGAGGCGCTTCCTGGGAGTGAACTGACAGGGACCAACTCACAGGGGCCTCCTGATGGGTTCTCGGGCTCGAGGGAGGAGCTGAGGGAAGGAACCTCTCTCATTTGCTCATCATTCATTTCCTTCCGCTGATATTTACCAGCACCTGCCACGTGCTTGGGCGTGTGGGGCACAGAGTCATGGCGGGGAGCAGGACAGACACCCTGTCCACTCTCATGGCACTCACCCAGGTAACTGAGTGCCAGGTACGACAGGTGCTGGGAAGAGAACTAAAGCGGTTGGTTGGGGGGGGTCCTCTGTGTAGAGGGGCTGTTGGCGCAGCACAGTGGAGAGGTGATGGGCAAGTTGTGTGAACAACAGGGAAGAGCACGGTGAGGGGGTGGTAGCAGGTGCAAAGGCCCTGAGGCCAATGTATTTTTGCTGCAGGAGGCCCCACCACCGCCAGAAGGCCAGATGGCTGGAGCCAGAGGGGGGCAGTTGAATCATGGAGAAGGTCAGATAAGATCACACTTTTAAAAGACCTGGCTGGCTGGTGGGTATGGGGGCAAGACCAGAGTCCACCAGGGGTTGCTGCAGCATTTGGGGGGAAGGGCTACTGACTCAGTGGGGTGGGAACGGGAGTGGTAGTGATAAGTGTTTGGATGCAGGATTTAGTTTAAAGGGGACCTGCTGGTGGAGAAGAGGTGAGGACAGCTCTGGAAGGACGGAGTTGGCCTTGGCTGAGAAGGAAGACTCATCATGAGAAGCAGGGAGTTGGGTTAGACCCAGTGGACATGTGCACACGTGGTGGTTAGAGTGGAGAGCCAGGCTGGAGCTGGGAACCTGGAGACCTTACACCAGGAATGGGGGGAGCCAGAGAGCAGTGAGGTCACTCGGGGATCAAGAGTAGGTGAGACCAGAAGGGGCTGGGCCAAGCCTTGGGCCCCACTGCTCAGAGCTGAGCTGAGACACAGCCAGCCGCACAGGAGGGCGTTCCTAGAGGGTGGGTCCCCTGTGTGGGGACTAAGATGCATGGGACCCCACAATTCGTGAGGTCCTTGTTAAAAGTTATTAAGCATTTCAGGACAGCGACAGCAGAGCTTAAGGCTGGGCGTGGGGCCCGTAAGCCCGGTCGTGGAGGCTGCCAGGACAGTGCTCTGGCCGGAGCCTGCTCTGCTCTTCACTTGCCTCCCGTGGGCAGGGGGCTGTGTTGGGCACTTGGTGCCACTTTGTCTGGTCAGCACCGGCCACAGGCCTCACCCTGGCCCCTGTGAGTGGCGCTTCTTCCCGCCGTCCGTGCCCCCCGCAGCCTCGGGCCCTCAGGCAGGAGTCACAGCTGGACAGTGGAGCGCTGGGCAGCCTGTTGGCAGGAGCCAGGCGCATGGCGGGCGACCCCACGCACAGTGGCTTCCTTGAGTTCATCTCTTTCCAAAGGAACCTGCCACATCACAGAGTTTTGAGTTATTTGCTTCTAAATTAAGGTATAACTCTCTTTTAAAAAGAGATGTCCCCAGAGAATCCATCAGAAAGTGCTAAGGAGTGAGGCTGTTAAAATCTGCGGTGCGGGGAGGGCCTTCCAAACCGTCGAGCCCAGCGTTCCTTCCAGCAGCCACTGACCAGAATCTTCTGGCCATGCGGGCAGTGGGCGGAGCTCGGCGGCAGAGTGGGAGCCTGCCCCACCGAACCCCCTGCGCTGGGTGGGCTGCCCCGCGGACGGTGGCAGCGAGTGGACGGCGTGTGCAGCTTCCTCAAAGCCCGCGAACAGGCGGTCGGGGAGGCAGTGGGATCGCGTTCTCCTCCCACAACCAGTTCCGCCAGGAAGGGGCCTATTTTTACCTCCTCCTCTCCTCTCGGTGGAGGAGACAGGGACTGGGGAGGCGGGGGCTCCCAAGTGGGTGGCGGCCAGCCTGGGCCCCGGGCAGGTGTCCAGGATAACCTGAGGGCTTCTCAGCAGCCTGGCGTCCCCCTTCCTGCAGGTGCCGGCCTCACTCTGTGCCGGGGTCCTGGGAAGGGGTCCGGGAGCTTCTACATGGATGCCCGCGTGCCGCTGGTGCCAGCTCCAAGGTTCTGGCCGCTGCCCTGGCCTGCGGCTGCCGCAAACCTGGTCCTTCCCACTGGGGGGGGGCCCGGCTGCTCCTCACGGCTACTCTTTCTCCCACCGGTGGCTCTCAGGCAGGGTCCACACACATCCTTGGGGGTCCAGGAGGAGGCTCGCAGACCTCTGGGTTCTGTTTGCATTCCAAGGCCCGTCGGGCCCTCTGTCCAGAGAGCACCCATGTCCACACCCACCCAGGTCTCGTACCCCTTCCTGCCCGCACCCGGGGGACTGCTGCCTGTCTCGCTTGTGCTTGTTCACCGGCTCTCTCCTGGACCTGCATGTATGCTCTGTGAGGTCAAGACCTTCGCCTGCTGTTGCCCACTCAGAGTCTGGCCCCCAGGGCCCAGCCTGGCCCTCTACAGGGACGTAGGAACTGGCTGTTGAAGGGGCGTAAACGTGGCCTGCATGCCTGTCACTTCTTGCTTCCTGTGGCCCCACGGTGTGACCACCAGGACGCGGACAGCTGGCCTGCCATCCAGCCCTCATCAGGACGTCTGGGTGCGGTGGCTCTGTCCCCAAGCTGGGCTTTCCTCCAGCATGGTCGCCCCCCTCACCCGCTCTGTTACCTCTGATATGCTGTGCAAACATATTTCTTGATAAAATGCTGGGAAGAAAAATAATTAGAGTGTTGCTTCCATTATCCAATTTCTGATTAATCAAACTCTCTTTGTCCTCGGCCAAAATCTGTTCATTTCCCTTAAACACTGGGCCAGTGCCAGGCATCGATTTCCTCTGTGATAACACCACGCACGCATGCACATCCCGCCCTGCCCCTACCCCCTGCAGCAGGGAGGAGGGTGCCGAGGTTCTGACAGGGCCACCCTGGTGCCCCCAGCACCACCTGCCACCTCCGGGAAGCGCCATGACCTTGCCACACCCACCATCTCTGCTCCTGTGCCCTGACTGGGCTCGGCCCCTAAGTGGCCTCAGTCTCCAGGTGTGCTAGTCTTGTCACTGGCTGTTCTGGGGCTCCCCTGGGGCAAGAGATGGAGGGCTGGAGGGCTGGGGTGGAGGAGTGTGGAGGGTGCGGCCGCTGTGGCTGCTGGGAACTGGTCAGAAGGGTACGCTACTGCCCCAGGCTCCAGGCGGGCCAGGACTTTGGGAAATGTCCTGTTAGCAGCACGGAAGGCTGGGGCTGGCGGGGAGGCCGAGGGTAAGGGCCAGGGCTTGTGAGGGGGCCTCAGGGTGGGGTTGGGGGCATGCTTTCGGTGGCAGCCACAAAAACCCAGCCCTAACGGGCTTACCAGATGGAGGAACACTTGGGCTGGGGGCCGAGGCAGGGTGGTGTCAGGGTCGGTCCAGGCCAGGCAGGAGGCAGCCACACGTCTACTGTGTCCCTCTGGGGGAAGGCCAAGGGCCTTGCTAGAAGGCTTCCCAGAAGTCCCCGCGGCCCCTCCCTGCGCCCAGTTGGCCCCTCCTTCCCTCAGTACAAAGGGCTGGGGTGGATTTATCAGCACCTGCTTCCTGCCAGGTACTTGGGGGCCGTAGGACACATCAGTGACAAACAGACCCCAGCCCCTGCCCCGCGGAGCCCCTGCCCCGTGGAGCCGGCGTTCTGTAAGCACAATGAGGCGGGAAACTCGGTAGGCGAGTCACGGCCGGTTAGAAAGCAGCAGAGCTGTGTGCGATTGGGGCATCGTGAGTAGGGTGAGGGCCTCCGAGGAGGGGACCTCTGAGCCACTGGAGGGGTGGATGGAGTGGCTCTCTGGACAAAGGGTGTTCCGGGCAGAGGGCATGGCCAGTGCAAAGGTCCTGAGCTTAGAGCCTGCGAAGTGCTCGCGGACAGCAAGGGGGCCGGTGGGTCAGGAGTAGGGAGTGGAGGTAGCATAGGGGGCAGGTCAGAGAGGCAGGGCTGCCACAAAGCCCTGGGGCCCCACAGGGCCTGGACTCTGGCTCCCAACTGAGATGGCTGGTGGGCTGTGGGAAGGCTTTGAGCACAAGAGACGCTCTGCCTTGTGGTTTTACAAGGATCCCCCGGCCGCTAGGTGGATAGGTCACTGTGGTGGTCCAGAGGAGGGGTGGGGTGAACGGTCAGACTCCAGACCGAGGACTCTCCTGAAGCCAGCCAGGCCCAGCCCTGACCGGGGTGCAGGCTCTGTTAGAAAAGAAGTGGGAGGGGCATCTGCTGGTGCCGGTGCCCCCAGGCTCCCTCTCCCGTTGCCCGCTCACAGCTCACACTGCACCCTTGGCCAGAGAACCGCCCTTTTCTGGACACACTCCTGCCCGGGAGGCCCTGCCTTGGTTTCATTCACGCTCCGGATGGGTCCTGCTGTGGCTGAATCCACATCTTTGCCTGGTTCCCACCCCTCCACAGCCCTGTTCTGCCTCCTGCTCTCCTCAGCTTGTGCCCCCGACTGGCCACATGCCTGAGAGTCCCCGTCATAGACTCTGCTTCTTGAGAACCCTGTCCAGACAGGGTCAAGGCTGCTGTAGGCTTGGACACTCCTGGCGGTGGCCTGTCTCAGGGGAGGACCAGTGCGAGCCACTGAGAGTGCCCTGGGGCCAGCTTCCAGGGCAGGGACCACTGGCCTCGGGAGGACCCACGGTGCTTGACAACACGCATGTTCTGGGCCCTTCCTCAGACCCAAGTGGGCCAGACATCTGCGCTTCTTTTGAGCCACACTGGCCTCTCAGACCCCACAGCCTGCAGGCCTACTTGCACTTAGGAGGCTGGGGAGGAGGGCTGTGAGAAGGGCAAGGAAGAACCCACGCCCACCAGCCACGTGAGAAGGACAGGGAGGTGGGGAGCATAGAGCCTTTGCCAGAGAGGGTCCAGCCTGGGGGCAGCCAGGGTGGGAAGTTGGGTCACGGGATGCCACATGCAGAGGTGGGACATTGCAGGTAACAGACTTGGGTGGTTAATTCAGTTCCGCCCAGCCCAGGGGCCTGCCTGAAAGTCTGCAGTTCCCTTGGCTCTGGGACCCTGGAGCCAGGCTCCCAAGGCTCCCTAGTCAGTGCCTCCTTCCCCTTGGGTTTTACTTATTTGTTTACTCCCGGCCTGCAGAAATCTCTGGCCTGGTTTCCTCCTGAGTCAGTGTTCCTCAGGCGATGTTATCACATCCCGTCTGGTCAGCCGTGGCGGCTGTGGCGGGAAGGCTGGACATATGGCCAGGGGCGTCCAGAGCCCAGGGACAGTGCGGGCTGAGGGGAAGGGCCTCCCCAGTCACAGTCATCAGTCCTGAGGCTGGGAGGCTACGTGGCCAGGGCTGAGCTGTATGTTGGGGCCTCCCTGCAGCTGGGACACTGCACCCCAAGCCCATCCGCTGGGACCCAGGCTCCACAATGAGCAAGGAGGGGGCAAGAGAAGGGGGCACATGTCTGGTGAGATGCGCTAAGGGTCTGGCAGGCTGGGGGGCTTGGGGTGGACGCAGAAAACCCACACACGAGTCGGTCGTGTGTCCCCAAGCCCAGTTAGTGGTGTGCCACGTGCGTGGGCTGCTGCTTCCCCAGTGTCTGCGGAAGCTGTCTTGATGTAGGAAATGCACAGCTGTTTGCCAGCCTCACAGAAGCCCCGCACCCCACACCACCACCCAGCACGCTGAGTGACGGACGTGCTCATGGCAGAGCCACGCCCGTGTCCCCGGCAGGCCAAGCACTCTTGATGGCGGGCACTGGAACCTGCCCGTGGGCACCGCCCTGCACTCCTGTGGGGTCTGTCCCCGAGCCGTGTGTCCACTGTCTCGTGGATGTGACTGCGTCACGGTACAGAGGGCTTCCATGGAAGGTCAGCAGCGCTTTGGGAGGCCTCAGCAAAAGCTGCGGTCAGGGCGAGGCAAGACCACTCTAAGGTTGGGAACAGGGAGCTGGTGACTCAGATTTGGTCCCGGTCACTTCACCCCCCTCGGCCAGGTGGTGCGTCCCCTGGACATTGCACGTGGTGTCTGCTGTGGTTGAGGCGGGGGTGGCGACAGCATCCCCAGAGGGGGAGCCTGCCCCCTCAGCCCCGAGACTGCAGACGAGTGCACGTGTGCCGGTCTCAGGTAAAATAAAGTGTTCACGGCTCGTGCCATCGCTTCTCACGACCCCTGCTTCAGGCCACGTCCAACATGCCAGCCAGCTGGTGGCCCCAGCGTGGACGGTGACTGGTGGTTGATGGGTCCTAGAAATTGGTCTGTAATGAAGGCAGGGTCTGCAGGGTTGGGTTTTCGTTGGTTTTTAGCATTAGGACGAGGGGTCTGGGGCCCTCTGCTTGAGTGAGTTGTAGAGCCTGGTCTGCGGCAGACAAGGGTGGGGACAAAGCCCCTTCAGGAGAGTCGGGGGCAGCGAGCAGGGAAGTGGGGTTTCCCGCATGAGGGCACAGGGAGGGACCGGCTGTACTGGTTTCCTCAGAGTGAGGGCTGCCTGGGCCCTCTGCCGGGGGTGCACTGGGGGTGCAGGGTCCTCCCCCGCCCAGGCTTCTGTTTTATCTTCAGCAGGATGTGAAGTGGTCAGGACAGTGTTTTGGATGGGCACGAGCTGCCTGGGAGGGGAAGAGCAGGGGCGAGAGGCAGGGCGCACAGGAGGGCTCAAGAGGACCCTTGCCCTCAGTTAGAACAGGAGGTGGGACAGGGAGTGATGGAATCACAGTGGGGCACGCAGAGTTTGGAGTCCTGGGGCTCAGCCTGCCCCTTCGCAAAGGCAAGGGGTGGGGGTGGTGAGATGCCCTGGGACATTTGAAGGAGGCGTGGGCACAGACAAAGGTCCCAGAGTCCCAGGGGCATCAGGGGCTCGGGAGTGGCTGTGGGTCAGTAGAGACCTCCACGGGGCTGGTGTGACCACAGTGGACCCCCTGCAGAGGGTCCCTGGACATGGTCATATGAAGCAACATGCTCAAAAGTGGGCGCTGGGAGCTTTGGAGCCACGCACCAGGTACCATCTGTTCTGCACATCTTCATGGTGCACCAGGAAAGGAGTGCAGAGGGTCAGGTGTGGTGAGGACAGGAGGAGCCGTGGGTGAAGTCCGGTCCCCCTGCCCAGCTCAAGGATACTCAGCTCAAGGTCACAGGGGGCAGATCGCAAGTCTAGACAGTGCTGCAGGGGTCGGAGGCCCTCTCAGGGCAGAGGCTCTTGCCTGGCCTCCAAGCAGTCATTTTCAGCCCAGTGGGCCAGATAGGACACTGAGGGCGTGGGGGTGGGAGATGCAGCCGGGGCTCTGGGACCTGGGACCTGGTGGGGCTGTGGAGGCCAGCCTTCCCCAGAGGGCAGCTCCGGGAAAGTGGCCTATCCCTGCCCCCTTCCAGCGTTATTGGCACCAAGACAAGCAGGGGTTTTTATCTCCTCAGAGAGAAAGATGTGGCTTTTTAGTCCAAACGTTTGTGATGCTGGCCAGGCCCATGAGCTGTGGGGTATGAGGGTGGCTTTTGCAGGGAACCCCTGTGTCTAGCATCCCACCTGGATCCAGGCCTCCTGCCCCGAATGGTACCTCCCTGGGAAAAAGGGGGTCCCCAGGGGCACAGTTTCTGGACTTCTGCCAGGACAGCCATCACTGACCGCTCCCTCAGGAACCGCGGGAGGGACACTGCCCCGGGCTGGGCCCCCCACTGCCCACCCAAGCCCTTGAGGCAGCATCTCCCCGGTGTCCCTGCCCTGCCTGCCTCCTGCCCTGCCCATGCCCCCTCCCCTACCCTGTGTGACTGGTGGTCCTGTCTCCTCCAGCATCACCTCCCTGCTCCCCCTTCTCCCCAGCGCTTCTCTCTACTAGTCTCCCCACTAGAACACAAGCCCCTTGGTGCACAGCCTCACCCCTCCACGCCCGTGTTCCCAAGCCCAGAGCAGAGCCTGACACACTGTGATGATCAGACAGGGCCCAGGGGTCGATTGATTGCCCATTCAGCTCTGAAGGCCGAGGTCTGGGAGCCCCGATGAGACCAAGCAGGTTGGGGCTGGTGCACTTTCCTGAGACGGGAGACGAGACAGCCTCTGACATGAGTGAGGCAGAGGGGTGCCTGCTGACACCACGGCCCAGGGGGTCCAGTGGGGAGGGGCTCAGGCCCCAGGGGCCCCTTTCTGCATCCCTGGGGGCTGGATGGCACCAGAACATGGAGGTGGCCTGAGGCCACAGCTGGGAGCAGCACCAGCCATCCCCTGAGGAAGGTAATCCTTTCTTATTTCTCTCAATCCTTTTTCTTCAAGGAGAAAATCCCAGTTTGGTGCCTGCATGCCCCCCCACTCCCCCCTGCGATAATCTCGTTGTTCAACGAGGGCCACCCTGCAGCTGCACCCTGCCCCCCACCCCAGCCCCCCGGCTGCACCCTGGCCGCAGCAGTGACACCAGCTCCTGTTCTGGTGCCTTCTGTCTGTACTGTGACTCGGACTCTCTGTTCAAAGCAAAAGCGTGAGGCTGCTTTTAAAGTGCAGCTGAGTGAAAGCAAGTCGGTTTAAAGAAAACCATGGAGTAAATGACGGGAGGGACCAGGTTGTGTTGTGGTCAGGGGTCCTGTGGGGCTGAGCCCTGCAGGCCCCCAGCAGGCAGCCCTGAGGAAGTGGCCCCCTCCCCAAAATGTAGTTTCTCCATCTGTAAGGCCGCTCTGGGTGCCCCATGAGGCTGATGCCAGGAGCCGCACACCGGGCAGAAGTGCAGACTCCTGGGGCCCGAGGAAGCAGCCCAGCCCTCTCCCCAACCCCACAGTGCTCAACTCCCGTGGAGGGGCCCTCCCTGAGGCCCAGCCCACAGCCGCCCTGATGTCCAGGGACACATGGACATCCCCACGGGGTCTGCAGGCCCGGGCTGCAACCAGATTATGAGGGTGACGCATGTGGATGAAGCCAGGACAGGCTGCCTGGGGCGCCCGTTGGCCAAGCAGGCGCTGTTGAGCCCAGAGGTGAAGGCACCGTCTTGGGGCTGCAGCTCATGGGGGTTCATGGGGGTGGAGCCTGGCACGAAAGGGCAAGGAGGTCAGAACTGCAGGCAAAGGGTGTGGGCCCATCAGAAGCCGCAGACCGGTCCAGGCGGGGCTTGGGAAAACATAGTGAGGGGGCCCAGGACCCAGTGCTCAGGCAGGAAGGAGCCTGCAGAGACGTCCACTCAGAGAAGGACACTAGACTCCAGCTCACAGAGGGACACGGTTGCTCCTGAAGAGGGGAGGAGACTGGTCATTGGTGATGGCCGAGGGCAGAGGCTTTCTGGAGGGAGCTGACCCAAGGCCGGCGGCTTCAGGGTGTGGGGAGAGAGACACACTCTTCAGAGTAAGATGGAAACGACCTGGGTGGGTTCAGGCCCAGGAGGTCAGCGGCCGAGGCGAGACGTGGCCCTGGGACTCAGGCCGGCCCCCTGTCAGGTCTGCACAGAGAGCTGCAGGGGCCAGGTGCAGCCCAGGTTCATTGAGCTGGGGGTGGGACGGGGTCCTGGGTGCTGAGTCACAGCCCCACCCAGCTCCACAGGGCCAGAAAGGCCCAGGCCCTCCGACACCCCTGGTCGCTGCTCCAGGGCCGGCACTCTCTGGCCATCCAGGTGTGGTCTCACTCAGCCTTGCTGGCCCTGTGGCCTCGGCTGCCCTCTGCCCCGGGGGACCACCCCTGTCCTCCACTCAGCTGGCCATTTGCTTGGGCCTCAAAGGCCCCCTCCCTAGCTCACCTCTGTCTGGTGGCCCATGGACCGGGCTTTCCTTGGGGCGGGAAAGGGTCTGGAGAGTGAGGGCTGGACACTTGTCTCATCTGTGTCTCCCTCCAGGGAAGAGGGGGGGCCTGTGACGAGGGTGTCCCGCCCGCCGGGTCCAGCCTTCTAGCCCAGTAAGCTGATAAGCCGTCTTCTCTCCTTGGAGACCCTCTGGCTTAGCCCGGCTTGGGCGCGACACCTTAAGTGACCTTGGCCTTGGGCTCCCTTCCTGTGTCAGGGGCAGGGGGCAGGAGGGGCTGCTCAGAGCGAAGTCAGGGCTGGAGTTCACAGGGCCTTGCTCGGCTCAGCAGTGTCCCCCCCACCAGCTGGCCCAGTAAGTAACTGTAGGAGACAGAGAGACCCCGCCCTCCCCTCGGCCCCTCTCACCTCCAGCCCACGGGCACCTCCACTCCCTGCACACCACACACAGTGGCACACAGACACTCATATACGTGCTCGGACCCCCACACAGCCTCATAGCTAGACAGGGGCGCACACACGTGTGTTAAGTCCTGCACACGGACACGTGCACAGGTCTGCACGCAGGCAGGCCACAACACACAGGCATACAGGCAGCCACACGGTCACAGATAAGGCCTGCGTCGGGGGTGGGGCTCCTCCTCGTCAGCCTGCCCTCTCCTCTGGCCTTGTGCCTCTCTCCTCCTCTGTCTGTGCCCAGCCACGACACGCCCTCTCTCCCCTTCCTGCCCCCCCTACCTCACCCACTCCTCAGTAATTTCCAGCCAGACCCAGCCGCGCTGTGGTAGGGAGTCCTGAGTGTTGAGCCCTGGGGACCTGTGAGCAGTTACTGGCCAGGGAACGAGGTGGTTGTCCCACCCTTGGCCCAGTGACTCTGGGCTGGCTGGGGGAGTCCTTGGGGGTCCAGGAAAGCACAGTAGACCCAGAAAGGTCGGACCGGCAGGAGCCTGAGAGTGTACCATCCTGAGGCCCCTCCGCCCCAGACCTCCCTCCCTGCATCCATGCACAGCCCCGGTCCTGCGCCAAGTCCACAGCACTGGACACTCACACCCCCAGGCATGTGGCTGAGCCCGCGGAGCTGTCGGGAGGGTTCTTAGTGGGGCCTTCTGCTTGGCTCTGGTGCTCGGCAGGAGGGTGCCTCTGACTGAGGGGCCCACCTGGGGTGTCACTGTTGGTGGCTGCCCTGTGCAGGTGGCGGTCCAGCTCTCAGACGCAGCCAACGCGCTTTGCTACCCCCGGCCACGTTGCCCTATGACTGCACTGGCCAAGGACCACGTGGCCAGCTCCACTTTTTTCTAGGGGGTGTGGTGGTAAAATACACAACGTAAAATTGACCATTTTAACCATTTTGAAATGGTGCAGTTCAGGGGCATGACCCACACTCACACTGCTGTGCTGCCGTCCCCACCAGCAGCTCCAAAATTTCGTCTCCTCAAGCTGAAACTCTGTATCCGTTAAACAGCAGCTGCCACCCCGCCCCCGCCCCCGCCCCCGGGAGCCGCCGCTCTGCTTTCTGTCTCTATGAATTGGACAATTCTAGGGACCTTGTGTAATCAGAACCACCGGGATTTGTCCTTTTGTGACTGGCCTGTTCCACTTGGCATAACATCCCCATTCAGCAGTGTTGTGGCAGGTGTCAGAATCTCCTGCCTTTTTAAGGCTGAACGGCATTCCCTTGTGTGACTTTACCACATTTTGTTTGTCCGTTTATCTGTCAACGGACACTTGGGTTGCTTCTGCCTCTTGGTGATTGTGACTAATGCTATTATGAACATAGGTGTGAAAAAAATCTCTGAGACCCTGCTTTCAGTTCTTTTGGGTATAAACCCAGGAGTGGAATTGCTGGCTCATGTGGTAGAATCTGTCTTTAATTTTTTGAGGAACCTCCACACTGTTTTCCACAGCAGCTGCACCATTTTACATCCCCACTAGCAGCGTACATGGGTTCCAGTTTCTTCTTGTCTGACCAGTGTTCTTTATTTTCTGTTGTTTTTTTTTAAATAAAAGCCATTCTGGTGAGTGCGAGGTGGTATCTCAGTGTGATTTTGATTGCAGCTCTGTGGTGATTAGTAATAACGCTGAGCATCATTTCTTGTGCTGATTGGCCATTCGTGTCTCTTGTTTGGGGAAAACACCCATTCAAGTCCTTTGCCCAGTTTTGAGTCAGGTTGTGTTTTTGTTGTTGAATTTCAGGAGCTCTCTGTGTATCCTAGACGTTCGTTCCATGTTGGGTATACGATTGGCAGGTGTCAGTGGCCTCTTTACCTGATGATATTGTTTTTTGATGCACAAACTTTTTGAATTTTTGTGGAATCTAGTTTGTTTTTTCTTTTGTTGCCTGTGCCCTTGGTGTCATACCCAAGAAATCACTGCCAAGTCCCATGTCAGGCAGCTTTTGCCCTGTGCTTTCTCCTAAGAGTTGTATAGTTTTAGGTCTCCGATGCATTTTAAGTTACTTTTTGTCTATGGTTTTGGTAAGGGCCTTGCCGCTTTTGAGGAGGTCCCAGCCTGGTGGGAGGAACCAGAGAAGGGGAGGACGTGGTTGAGAGAGACCTGGTGCCCGCCGACGGGGACATGGCATGCGTGAGCCAGCCCGTGAAGAGCAGGCAGAGTTCCCGTGCGGGAGTGGGGCGAGGGGCACCCCCGATGGGGAGCAGCCCGGGTGGCCGAGCGAGCCATCCAGGGGACAACCTGTGCTGCCCAGCGGGCTCCCCGGGCCCAGGCTGGGGGGCAGGTTGGATTTAAGAAGTCCCTGAGGTCATGCGGTCATGTGCAGCGCTGTGAGGATGTGGCCAACAGCTCGGCCATCCAGGTGCAGCCCTGCACGGAGGCGGGACCAGCCCCCTGGACCCTAGGCAGTGCCACCTGTCGAGGCTAGACTGCATCCCAACAAGGAGGGGTCCAGAGGGAGGTCACTGCAGGGAGACCCAGCGCCTGGGACCCTGGGGGCCCTGAAGAGCAGGAGGCAAGTTTTGTCCCTGTCACTGGCCAGCTGATGGAGAATTGGTCACTAGGGGCCTGGCTGTATCTCAGACCTTTTAGACACAGAATTGAGAAAAACGTTCATGACAACGTGGGGCACCCCCAGTCTGGCCTGCATCACCTTCAGGTGGGAGGGCCCCAGGAGCCCTGGGCGGCCACTGGTGGGGGCTGTGCCAGGTCATCACAGGGACCAGGGAGCAGCCCCTGGTGCCCTGCCCCACGTACTCACCATCCACCAGAGAGGCAAGTTCCTGGTGGGACTGTGTGCAGACCTTTCTTGTGACACAGTTCACGGAAGAAAGTATAAGAAACATGGTAAAATGCACAAATCCCATGTAATTTCACAGCCTAGAACTCACTGCTGCTCGGAGAGTAACTTTGCAGACCTCTGCTCACATGGTGCACACACGTGGCAGGGGACCTGTGTGTTCTGCCTGTGTCGTGTTCACATCATCCTACAACACATGCTCCAAGAGCGCCCACCCCGTGCCCAGCTAGGGGTCCCCACAGGGCATCTGTTCTCAGCATGATCACCAGCCTCGCTCGCCGGGGCCCTGCTGACCGACCAGCCAGCCATCTAATCGCTGCTCTTAGCAGCACATCCCCAGGGGTTCCTGGTACATCCCTCGTCCTCAGGCCATGGGGCTGCAGAGACGCGGAAGAGACACTCAACATCCCCAAGGCTGACCCCAACCCCCACACTGGGCGCCTGCCCTGTGCCGGGCCCTGCACTGGCCATGCCTGGACCCACGTTACCAGAGGCTGCTGCAGAGGGCAGGGCAGGGGCGGAGGCTGAGGCGACAGAACAGGGGGAGCTCACAGGTGTCGGGAATGAGGGGCACTGGCTGGGTACTGGGCTCTGTGCTGGACACTTTTCCTCTCGGGAGTCAGCTGTGGCTGAGCTGTGACCAGCGAGGGACAGGCTTGGAGACGGGGAGTCACATGCCCAACCACACAGCTGGGGTGAGACTCCCCACCCTGAGAGCAGTGGGGCACACTGAGGTTCCCCTGAGGGGCAGACGGAGCTGGGGGATGGGGACCTTGGCCAAGGGAGAGAACAGGCTCAGGGTCAGCTCCAAGGCGGGATCGCTGGGACTGGCAGGCACGAAGGCAGCGGGGAGGGCCATGGCAGGGGGTGTGGGGGGCAAGAGATGGACAAGATACAGGGCCTGTTGGCCTTGGGCCTGAACAGGGGCATTACGGGTGAACACTGGCTGTGGCTGAATGAGGAGGCTGCAGAGGGCAGCCAGGTCGGGACAGAGATTGGGCGAGGGGGCAGAGCCCGAGCTCTGGGGCTACCCTGGTGGTAAGGGCCCTGGCCCAGTTACCGTAGATGGTCAGGGAGCCCTGGGAAGAGCACGCACGAGGCCAGCAGAGAGCAGGGGCTGGGGCCCTGTGCCACGTGTGAGCACAGCTGCGCCTCATTGACTAACGATGGGGGCACTCGGCCTGGCACCGGGGAGCCTCTGGGCCGCCCCTGCCTTGCCCTGGACTCACTGGTTCCTGGTGCCCTCAGATGTGCTCTGGCCTGTCTGGCCAGCCACACCTGGCGGCCATCCTCCCCTAGAGAGAGCAAGGGTGACCCAGCTCCTGGGAGGCAGTAAGGGTTGGGAGCACTCATTGACCCTGGCCTGGGACCCCACTGTCTACACGTGGGTAGAGCGCCAACAGCTGCAGGAAAGGACACGGGACCACCATACGGAGTCCTCACCACCACCAGATGGGAGACTGAGACTTGGGGAGGGTGAGGTCACTGGGTCTGGTGGGCAGGGCAGGGTTGTGGCACCCCGGGCTCCCTCCCCCTCTGAGGACCCCTGGGCCCGGTGTGGTGCAGGTCACTCTCTCTCAGGCTTCAGGCCAACTGGCCTGCGGGAGGGCTGGGGTGGCAGCCGGGTGTGTTTGTTTTGCTGTGGTTTGAGCTCCACGGAGGGGAGGGCTCTGATTCATTGTTCCCCAAGCCACTTCCTGCCATCCAGAGCTCCCCTGCCCACCCCGCCCGCGGTGGGAGGAAGCTCACGCTGTTCTCTTGTTGGCAGGTGAAGGGCGGATGCCCGAGGCAGGGGGGCCACAGGGAGCACCCGCGACCTCAGCACTGGCTGCTGGCCTCCCAGCTGCGCTTGGCAGCATTGCCACAGCAGCCGGCAACCAGAGGCTTCCCACCACCGCGAGGACTGGGGATGACTGTGGCACATCCGGCCCCGCGGCCACCCCGGCAGGTGGAGTGTCACTGAGGGAGGGCTCAGCCACCTCCCGCAGCACACGCGCCATGCCAGCTGGAGAGGAGGCGCCGGGGCAGGGGCTGCAGCAGCGGGGCACGACCTCAGCCCCCGACCCACGTTGAGTACTCCAGGGCCCCGGGCTGTCCATCCGTCTGTCTGCTGGGCGCCCCCGCCCCGTGTCTCAGCGTCTCCCACCCAGCGTCCACCAGGAGAGGTGCCCATCCCGCTCTCCGCTTCTGGGCCCGCCGCTGCCGGACCATGGGATGTCGGCAAAGCTCAGAGGAGAAAGAGGCGGCACGGCGATCCCGGCGCATCGACCGCCACCTGCGCTCGGAGAGCCAGCGGCAGCGCCGCGAGATCAAGCTGCTCCTGCTGGGCACCAGCAACTCGGGCAAGAGTACCATCGTGAAGCAGATGAAGATCATCCACAGCGGCGGCTTCAACCTGGAGGCCTGCAAGGAGTACCGGCCACTCATAGTCTACAACGCCATCGACTCACTGACCCGCATCATCCGCGCTCTGGCCGCGCTCAAGATCGACTTCCACAACCCCGACCGCGCCTACGACGCGGTGCAGCTGTTCGCACTGACCGGCCCCGCGGAGAGCAAAGGCGAGATCACGCCCGAGCTGCTGGGCGTCATGCGGCGGCTCTGGGCCGACCCCGGGGCGCAGGCCTGCTTCAGCCGCTCCAGCGAGTACCACCTGGAGGACAACGCCGCCTACTACCTGAACGACCTGGAGCGCATCGCCGCGCCCGACTACGTCCCCACCGTGGAGGACATCCTGCGCTCCCGGGACATGACCACGGGCATCGTGGAGAACAAGTTCACTTTCAAGGAGCTCACCTTCAAGATGGTGGATGTGGGCGGGCAGCGGTCGGAGCGCAAAAAGTGGATCCACTGCTTCGAGGGCGTCACCGCCATCATCTTCTGCGTGGAGCTTAGTGGCTACGACCTGAAGCTCTACGAGGACAACCAGACGGTGAGTGGGCCCAGCTTTCCTCTGCCCATGGCTGCCGCGCCGGGCAGGGTGGGAGCGGCTGCCGTCCCAGGGGAGCCAGGGCGGCTCCGGCGAGGACCTCGGGGTAGTCCAGACGCCTGCCCAGTTCCCCTCAGTGGGCAGGGCCGCCCTCACTGGCTGCAGACAGCACTGCTGTCATTGTTCTTGCAGGCCCTGGTGCCCAGGTGGCCTCTCCTCAATGCCGTGCGAGCTGACCGCACACCCCACAGCTGGCACTCACAGGGCACAGGGGGCCAGCTCTCTCCTGCGCAGGACCTGCTCCCCAGACCCAAGAGTGTGTTGCCTGGGTCTGGAGGAGGGGCCCTTGGCTGTCTGAGGGTGGGGAGGGCTGGCTGGGGAGGAAAGGAAGCTGGCACCACACAGGCTTCATGGCAGGTGAGGTTGGGTGCATGGCAGCTAATGCTGGAGACAGGAGGGAGGTTGGCAGGTCTGCAGGACCAAGGAGGCCATGGCCCAGGCCAGGCGTCCAGTTGCTGGTCCGTGTGGCATCTCAGTAAACTCACACAGCTCCTACCAGCCAGGAACCACGGCCTCAGCCCCACAACCTGACCCAGGTCCTGAGAGTGTGGCAGCCACAGGGTTAAGAACCATTTCTGAGGTTTAACCTCCAGTGGTTGGGTGAGGGGGCAGTTCTCTCAGGCCCCCAGCCCAGGCTGAGAACCACCTCGTGGGCTGGGGGCTCAGGTCACATGGCAGGGAGGCTCCAGGCATGTGCGTGGTGGAGGTGCCAAGGGGCAACCTGGCCCAGTGCGGAGCCGGGGTGTGGGGTGCTCACGGGGGAGCCGCTGGGCCAGAATGGGAGTCGGGCCCCTGGAAAGACAGGGTGGGCAGTTCACTGCAGGCCCAGACAAGGCAGAAGGCCCTGGGCACGAGGTGCTGCAGTCTCCCCAGGCACCCAGAAGTGGTGGTGGTGGAGTCCGCTCAGCCCAACAGGGATGCCCCACAGCAGAGGGTCTGTGCCAGGCAGGGTCACTGAGCAAAGATCCAGAATCTGCCCTTAAGAGGCCTTTGATCCTGGGGTGGGGGTGGGGGGCGTGGGGACAGACAGGGTGTCTGCAAGGGGCTGTGCTCTGAGTCCTTGCAGCTCAGGGCCGCCTCTTCTGTCATTCCTAGGGCAGGTGTGGTGAATTCCCTTGGGGCTGGGTGGGCTCCCATGTTCATGGGCAGGCCCTGCCTGCCAGGCCTGCACCCACAGGTGTACCAGGTCGCGGGAGGCAGGATGCCTGGGCCCTGAGTGGGTCCTGTGTTTCATGGAGGGATTTGGCTACCAGCCCTGCCCTGAATCTGTCAACCAGGAGACGGCCCAAGTGTCCTCAAAGACAGGCCCAAGGCCAGGCCTTCTGCCCGGGGCCCTCCTGGCTCTGCCCAGCCAGCCCCGCCTCCTGAGCTTTCTCCTCTCTGCTCTGGTTTCGCTCCCTTGTGCTCCATGCTCTCCGGCCTTAAGCATGTGACCACCTTGTCCCTCCCTCTCAGCCCCTGCTGCTCAGGGCCAAAGCCTGGCCCACCCTCCAGGTTCCATCTCAGGTGTCACCCTCCTGAACCCAGCCTGGGGCCTGCACTCCCCTCCATCACCGTTGTTCATCACAGGTGGGTCCCCATCGTGTGCAGATGAGTGGCTGCCCCACTAGGTAGGGTGGACAACTGGGTGGACAGGCAGCCCTCACAGGGCCTCGCATCTCTGGCGTCCCCCTGCCCTGTCCCCGGGGGCTGCAGCTGCTGGCCTGGCTATGGGTTTCTCTGTGAGGCCTGCCCATGTTCCCTGGAAGCTGCTAGGCCCTGGGGCCAGCAGGGCCTTTCCTAGAGGGAGGGGCCGGCAGCCAGGCCTGTGCCCCAACCCCTTCACTACCTGCCCACCACCTGGTCTCGGCAGGCCTGGGGCGGTGGTTGTTCACCAGAAAAGGAGACTCTTGATGACTCGAGCGAGGCTGGAAATTCACTGGATTCCAAGTGGTTCTGACCTTTCATGCTCTACCAGCAGTATCTCGGGGTGGAAAACAAACATTGCAGACAGACAATACCGTCTGTTTCTCCTGCAGCCAGCAGGCCACGAGGTGGGCTGGCCGCCCAAGAAGAGCCCGCCTCTCTGTGCCCCTGCCTCCCCCTGCCTGCCCAAGGCAAGTGCCGCCGTGGCGCTGGGACAGGGCTGCTCCCCCACCAGTGAAGGGCCCCGGCAGAGGCCAGGCAGCCAGGAGCAGGCCCGGCTGATTCTTGCAAAAACCAAAGGGGCCTGGGGCCCAGTGCCAGGCGGCTCTGGACTCGGCTCCTTGGAGCTCTTCTACCCACTTGGCAGCTGAGGCCTCGTCTTCCTGGGACGGAGGGCTGGCAGAGCGCCCCCCACGCCTGGCAGAGGAGCCCCAGCCCCACCCCCGGGCGCCTGCTGGCTTCTGCGTCAGCATGTTGCCCAGGGTGACGTCAGGCTCACTGGGCTCCTGGGCCCGGAGGGCTGTGGAGGCCACAGCGCATGCTGGGCAGCACCTGGGCAGGGGGCAGATTCCAGGGCGTCTGTGGACCGTGGCCACGAGCAGATCCCAGGAGCCATGCCCAGCCTTGGCGACGATTCCAGGCCCTTGTCTTGGAAGGATTTAATGGGGTCCCATCCTACCTGGAGCCCCATCCCCCCATGAAGTCCTGCAGGTACCGGGGGCTCCAAAATTGGGTGGGCCTCCAGTCTCCCCCCGTAGGGCTGCCCCAGGCAGCACAGAAGTCCAGAGCCTAGCCCAGGGATGCATCACCTGGTGTCCTCTAGGGCAGCCATGCCCAGTGTCCCTGTCACTGGTGGAGGCATAGGTCACGGGCTCACTCATGCAGCCTTGGGCTCTCTCTGAGCCACACCTGCTGCCTGAGGCTGAGCCAGGCTGCCCCGCCCACCCACTGCCGCCACTTCCTTCGCCACCTGGCCAAAGGCCTCTGCCAGGAGTAGAGAAAGGCAGGAGCTTGCTGTGGCCCATGTGGGTGCAGAGGTGCGCTGGCTGACTGCCCACCCCGTGTGACAACCCCACAAGGCTGTGCACCTCAGGGCCCAGGTGGCCTCCCTGTTCAGCTGGCCCCCCTCCTTTAGTGCCCAGCAGGCAGGACCCCAGCACCCTACTAGGAACCTGTCACCCGGCCTCAGCCCCGCTGACCTGCTGATGGATTTGCGGCCTCTACATGGTGGCAAGTCCTTCAGAAGGGACAGACGAGGCTGTGAGGTGTCAGTGTTCTCACGGGTACACCCATGGCAGCTCACTGCTATTTCCTGGCAAGGCTGTCAGCAGGCCTGCTGTATACCTGCTGTGCGCCTGCTGTGAGTACAAGGCCCCGGCTGGGGCCAGATGCCAAGGTGATACCAGGACACAAGGAGCTGAGGATAGGGATGCTCACACCCAGCACAGCCGAGCGTCCTGTCGGCAAACCCTCATGCTTCCTGGGACCCAGCAGGCACAGGTCTCAGGGTGTCCCCCCTTTGCCTTCCTGCGGGGCTGCCTGTGGGTGGCCTGGTGTCCCCAATGCTTATCCAACAGTAGCTGGTCATCTTTGTCCAGGAGGGCCCCTGGAGGTGGGGGTGAGACATGAGGATGTGCCCTTTAGGGGTAAGGTTCTGCAGGTGGCAGCCCTGGCTTCTGGGTGCACAGCTGTGGGGACACTCAGCACTTCTGGGGGAGCCCCAGCAGGTGCCGGGCCTTAAGAAGGGCACAGGTTGCTCCAGGCCACGTACAAGTAGCACATACCTGCTCCCTACCACTGTGCATTGTCATTCAGCCCAGAAAGGGAGCCTGTATCAGTGCTGCAAGAATGCCATCATGTCACGAAACGGTGCTCCCGGAGACTGCAGTGAGACTGGCCATCATCTGCCCGTGACAGAGCGGGTGGCATTTGTCCAAAGGCTGTGGTTACAAGTGGGAGATGCCAGACGTGGATGACACCCAGCTTAGATTAGAAAAGGACCTGACGTATCCTTGAGTGTCCTTAACCAGCCAGCTTTGCAGATGAGGAAACTGAGGCCCAGAGATCACCCACCATGTGTCCCAAGGCTAGAGCCAGGGTGGGGGCAGTGAGCTGGGCTCATGACACTGGAGTGGCCATCAGGGTGGGGCACTACCCACAGTCCCCACCTCGTCAGCAGCAGGACCATAGGGAGCCGAGGCAGAGCATGTCCCCTCTCTACCTCCGGCTCCTGACCCAGACCAGGACATAGTTCCAGGAACCGTGCCATGGGGACTTGGGGCAGAGCCAGAGAGTGTGCCATTGACCCGCCTGGAGGCCACCAGCCTCCCCCCTCCGTCCCCCAGCACTGGTCTCCCTGAGCAGCTCCTTCTGGTCTCATGATGTGCCAGGGCCACGTGCAATTTGTGACCTCTGCAAACCACGCTGACCTTGGGACAGCGGAGACTTCCTGAGCCAGAGCCAGAAGGCCGGTCCTGGTCGGCAGAGGGGCCTGGGTTGTACAGCCCAGGCAGATTTGAGAGGCACTGCAGAGGCCAAGGCAGTGAGAGGGACCCTGGCTGGGCTGTGATGGCACCTCCCACATCAGGTGCACCAGCACAGGGCTCAGCTGGCCACGCACTCTCTCCAGCTGCATCCCCCCCGCAGTGCAGCCCGGCGCTTTCTCTCTGTGGCCTGGTACTCCTCCTAAGCATCTGAGACATGTGGCCAGCTGCGAGGGGGTTGGGCGGTACTTACAACCAGGTCTCTGTGGCCCGAAGCCACTGCCTGCACTTGTGAACAGTACCCCCACCTGCCTGCTGGCTCCTCTGGCCCTGGCCCCATCCAGGGTCCCTCGCTCCGTTGCCTGGCCCTTGTCTCAGCCCTGAAGAGGCTGAGGCCGTCTGGTCCTCACCTTGGTGGGCCGTGGGGTCTGACCTGTGGCTCCCACTCATGAGTGGCCAGTGGTGACAGGTCTCTGCCCCCCCAGGGCCTGGGCTTCACGTGGGGTGAGGGGACAGCCGGCAGCCAGCCCTCCCCTGCAGCACAGCCTGGCGCTTTCTTGTGGCCCTTGGTTGGTCCATGCCGACTGACATTTCGATTCCTTGGGCTGAGCCCACCCCCGCTCCCAGGGGACACCAGCACCAAAGCCACTCTCAGTGGCAGCTTCCCAGTCTACCCTCCCTGTTGCCCTGGGAGCTTCCTGTCTCCCTCTGTGCTCAGCTCATGCCCTGAGCGGTCAGAGGTCAGCCTCCCACCCAGTGTGGCCTCCCTCCAAGCCTGCTCCACACTTTGGGGCCTTAATAGGCTTTTCTTTCCATTCCTCCCATCTCCTCATCCTTCTAGACCCACCCCTCCATGGTGGCCACCTCCTGCTGTGTCATTAGAGACCCTTTCCCAGGCATAGGCTGTCACTGAACACAGCTGGATGGCGGGGATGCAGCCCCATCTGCCTCCCCCACTGGACAGACTGGCTCAGGCCTTCGCGTAATCTGCATGGGGGTGTCCACGTGTTCCTGAGATCTCTGAGACCAGGGCCTCCCACATAGGCAGGCTGGGGTCCACCTCCTGTCCTGTTGTGGACAAGCCATGCGGGAGGGAGCCGGCAGGGGCTGTCAACACCACGCGGGCAGGGCTGGCCTCCCTCCCTTGGAGGAGGCCGCTGGAACCCACGTGAGCAGGGGCAGAGCCTCCCACATTGCACACCAGTCTGTTGCGGGGCCGGGCCTAGCTGGTACCAGCTCACGAGCGCCAGTTTAATATCATGTTGGTAGATTAAAATCAGCCAGGAGTAACTACACCACGGGAACTGGCAGCCGCTCGGTCCCCCTCATCCCTGCCGGATGTTAAACAGGCACCAGCCTCCTACAGCAGTGACCCCCAACCCCAGCAGGAGCACCCTGCCACTCATGCCTGCTCATGGGTGAATGACAGGGTCGTTGGCAGCATCTGTTTCCAACCTCCTCTGTGACCCCTCGGCTCTTCCTACTCTGGCCCTGTGACTGCACGTGTTTCTGTTTGTGTTTGGCCCGTGTGAGAACCGGGATTGGCCAGGACGGCTCCACGCTCTCCCTGGGCAGATCCTCTGCGCAGAGGAGCAGGCTGGGTGGTTCTGCTTTCTCTCCGTCAGGACATTAGGGACCAACCCAGGAGTCGGCTCCTGCTGGGTGTCCCGTGTTTCCACCTGGGGACAGGCCCGTGGGGGGAGGCAGCTGTAGCCGTTCCTCCCCTGAGGTCACACAGGGACCATACTGGGCAATCGCCCCCCCTACCCCCGCCCGTGGCCAGTGGATACTGGCTGTGGCTGGTCTCAAGGCAGCCAGGAGGGCTTCCTCTGCCCCCGAGGCCAGCTTGCAGGGGAGAAGGGCCTGGACATCACGGGCAGGGTCTGGGTGGGTTGGTGGAGGTACTCTGGGCTCCATCTGGGCCTTGTGAATCCCACGTGGGTCCTGGGGGCTGTGGGGGGCCATGCAGAGCTGGGCCACCTGGGCAGGGACCCAGGTTCTGAGCCCGATCCCTGGCACCGTCTGGGGTGGGTGTTGCTGCTGGGGTTCTCAGGGGCCTCTGCACATCCCACGTCTGCACATGTCCCCTCTGCCACGTGATCTGCTCTCCTCAGCGCTCCTCCAACCAGCCCAGTGCCTGCATTCCGCGCTTACCCGGAGCTCCAGGGCAGAGGAGCCTCCCAGGCCACATCCCGCTCAGCGCCCAGGTCAGCGGGGTAATTAATTTCCTGAGCGTATTAGCTCTGCTCCTTACACACACATCAGAACTGCTCTGGATTTTAAGACGCAGATTATTATTGTTTTAAGGGATTTCTATAATCCGAGAACTGAAAAACAACTTCTCTTATCAAAAGCAGACTCCAGGGAGCAGGTGAAGAGCACTGGGGGACAGGCTGACTCAGGGACCCCTAGTAACCGGCATAGATGGGGCGTGGGATGCCTGCCACCCAAGGGGTCCTACGACTGGTCCTGAACAACACGGACAAAAGCTTCTGTCTTAACAGGACACGTGCCGCTGCCCCCTACCCCAGCCCCACTGGCTCCGACATTTGAGTTTCTGGTAGATCTGAATACAGGCAGCGAGGCGGAGGGAACTTGGTCATCTGATGAGGACGCCCCTCATGGAGCAGAAGGTGCCCCTGTTCCCTGCACGTGGCTCCCCACTGGACACGTGTCCTCAGGCCCAGAGAGCAGGGCCAGGCTGGCTGGCCCGGGAGCCCGGGCCACAGCTGGCCCTAATCCTGTCTTCATCGTCCCCTGGTTGGCGAGACCTTGGCTCCTATGCTTTCTTTAATTTCATGAATAAATTCAGTGAACTGGAGGCACCAGGCCTCACATCTCGAGGTTTCTGCTGAGGCCAGCCCCGGGCCACAGCCCCGCAGACCTTTTCTGGCCTCCAGTGACCCTGAGAAGGCTGACAGTGGCCTGACCAAGGAGGCCTGGCGTGGCCAGTTACCATCCACCGGGGAAAGAGAACATTCTGGAACAGCTGACCAGGGCACTCTGTGGTCCTGGGCAGCTTCCCACCCTGGCCCTTGGTCCCGTGCCTGCCGGGCTCCCTGGCCCGCCCCCTCTGACTCCTCTGTCAGCCTCATCTGCCCACACACAGGACCTCGGGAGGGAGAAGGAGCAGTACCGGCCAGACATGGCGTGGCCTTGGCTGGGTGAGTTGGTCCAGTCTGGCTTCTTTGTCTGTAAAGTGGGGTGACAGACTGCAGCTCAAGGACAGGAGAGTTTTGACAACATCTGCCATGACCTGTGCTTGGCACCCACGCAGCCTGGAACTCTGGGGCTGGCACCCTGATGGAAGTGGGTGCCAGGCATCGGAGCCCAGACCCCGGGCACTGGGCAGGCTGGGAAACTTCTCCCAGCCCCCCACAGCCTCACCTGTGGCCTGGGCCACCCGGTCCAGTTTGGGAGTCTGGGAAGGCACAGACCGGCTGGGAACATGCATCGTCCTGCCGTTTGGTTTCCTTCTCGCGAGAGACAGTCACAAGTTCCCCTGGGCAGGCAAGTGAGCTAAGCCCGCACACAGTGCAAGAGCCCCCAGGGGCATGCAGGGTTGAGCCGAGCCCGGTTCCCAAGGGAGCTTGTTGGCGGTCAGCCTGCCCCCACCCCCTAGTCCTGCTCAGACCTCCCAGGGCCTGGCTGCCAGTGCCCCCAGGATGACAACGCCAAGGCCAGAGACCCCACTGAATCCAGATGGGGATGCTCTGGGCAGACTTGTCACCACGCTCTCCTCAGATGCTCAACCTCGCAGGCTGGCCTTGTGTAGCCCACCTGCCCAGAGGACCTGGTGGGTGGGGTCTCAGAGCAAAGACGCTATGGTACCATCAGGCCTGGTGCAGGACTTGGACCCCCAGGGCATCCCAGCCCCTCCAGTGCAGTGGTGTGGGGCCTGCTGAGGGCAGGAGGTCTCTTCTGGACAGCACAGAACCCGTGGGGGCTGGAGACCTGACCATCCCCAAGGGCTGTGAGGACATGGACTGAGACACTGTGTGACTCCAGCCTGGACTCAGTGAGACCGCAGCCATGACCTGCTGACCAGCCTGGCCTCTGGCATGCCCTTCCCCAAGACCTTGTCCCTGCTGCTGTCCAGTGCTCTGTCCCCAGGCACAGCTGCTGCGGCCCACACTCTCCTGCCACACTGCCTGTCTTGGGAGAGGGGCTGGCACACCCCTGTGGGTGATGCAGGGGGCATGGCTGGAGGTAGGGAGGTGTGTGGGAACCCAGTCAGGAGGCAGAAGTGCCTGAGCTGCACATCCTGTCTCCCTTGTGAAGATGAGGATGTGAAATGGGGCCCCGCCAACTGCCTTACCTATAAAGGGGGCTGGGAGCCTCAGACCGATCTGGCCACGGTGAGCACCAGGGGAATGCTGTCAGCCACCAAGTACTCAGCGGGGTGTGGGGTGTGTCAGCGACAGTGACAGGATCCTGGGAAGGATCAAGTGCCAGCTGCCACCACGGGCACGTGCGGCTTCAGGCGCAGGGCCAGGAGCAGTGCTCCCAGGCCCGAGGGCTCTGTGATGGACACAGCAGCCAGTGGAGTTTCCTAGACCACGTCCTGACTGTGGCTGCACCAGCACACGTGGCATCTGTTCTGGGAGAGACTCACTTTGATCAGTTTCTCGGCAGAGCTGAGACCCCAGAGGACAGCCCTTGCCCTGCCCCCACTGGGACAACGGAGAAACTGGGGTTAAGGCAAAAATAACTTCCTTCCTAAGGATGAGCATTTCTGAAATCCAGCTTGTTGGCCTCAGGCTAAGGTTCCCCACTGAGATCCCCACCCCCTGCCCCCAGCTCCTTAGGTTCCTGCAGAATGGGCGGCCTGTTCTCCAGCCCTCCCTCCAGAAGAGGTGGCCCAAGGCCGTGCCCAGGAGTGCAGATGCACCACCTTGCTGAACAGTGTCAAGCAAGGGTGTCAGGGCCAGGGGTCCTCCAGCTGGTCCCAGGAGGGGCTGTCTGCACCGCCGTTCCCTCCCAGAGGGGCAGTGATGATCTGCAAGCCTGGCCAGTCCTGCACCTGTCAGCAGCTTCCAGATCACACGCACCTGCGCCCTGCTGTTTGCTAATTTCCCATCAGTGACAGACAGCAGCCGGGCGAGGAGTAGGTCCAGGCTTGGATCAAGCTGGCAAGATTTAACACAAAACAGGTAGGAAGCAGTTCTCATTTCAGCTGAGGCAGAAATGGAGCGGGGCTTTGGAAGAGGCGTCCTCCCTCAAGGGCGAGGGTAGGGGGCCAGCGAGGCCAGAGGAAGGGGGACCCAGGGCCTGGACTTCTTCCTGGGCCTGGGCACAAAATGAGGAGGGGGAGCAGGACAAGGGAGCCCCAGGCCTTTCCAAGCAAGCGCTTCGGTGTCGCTCTGGGAATTTGGGAGTCGTAGATCCTCCCTCAGTCTCTCCCTGAAGTTGCAGGATGCTCGCCGCCCCTGTCACCCTGGCCTAGGGCTCTGCTGGACCCTTGCAGATGTGGGAATGGGCCTTTCTGGACCTCAGATCCCGTTGGTCATTGATTCTGATGTTCAGTGAACGCAAAGAGCAGTGATGTGTGTGTGTGTTTGGGGTGAGGGGGGCTGGCTGGCCACTCAGACTCCTGGGAGACAGCTCGGTCAGATGGGTAGAGCCCCTACCTGGGCACAAGAAAGTGCTGTGTGTGCCCACGCTGGGGCCCTGGGGTGGGGCACTGACCTGGTTGTATGGCCACCTGTGTCCATCTCGACTGCCCGGCCCCCTTGCCCCTCGCCCAGCTCCTGAGTCAGGGCTCCCCAAGGCCAGTGGGGGCTCAGGGCAACTGTGCGTTGCGGTTGGGCAGAGTAAACGGAAGAGCGAGAGCAAGGTTGACCACACCTGGACTGAGGCGCCCTGGTTCCTGCCCCTGTGAGGGACTGTGGGACCCAGGCCGAGGTCCTTCTACGAGGGGGCCAGTGTCCAGGTGGGAGGATGATCGCAGGGCAGAGGAAAGAGGCTGGGCCCCAGGTGCTGTCCTGGGCCCTGCACACCAGCCTGTAAGTGCCCCACCAGCAGGGGTGGCACAGCTGGAGGACCCTCAGTGGTCCCCCAGCAGGGGCTGCGGGTGCTGGGAGGGGAAAGAAACCAGGGACCAGCAAACAGACCGGCCAGGGTGGGCTGGGGAAGAGTGGGCACTGAGCCTGAGGGAGCATCAGCGAGGTAGCCCCAGGCTGAACAGCATGAGCTTCTGCTGTTTCTGGCAGGTTCAGGACACAGGTTCCAAGCCATTAGGGCCTGAGAACAGCCTCACCGCAGCCTGTTATCTTGTTTAAACAGCCCTTGCTGTTTGAAGTGCCAGGTCTGATTGTGCCGTTACTATGAGCGTCACAGTTGTCACTGGAGGGGGGCAGGGCAAATGGTGACTCTGACTTCTGGACCCGTCGGAAGTCCCCCCACCCCAGAGAAGCCCCATCTGTCGCTGGCCCAAGGCCTGCAGGGCTGAGCGCTGGCCTTTCCTGAGCCTTATGCCACCCCTGGCTGGGCTGCAGCGAGCGGCCATGGGAGAGGAGGAGAGGTGACGAGGGAGCAGAGGAGAGGGGAGAGGCAGTGGCTCTTTGTCGAGCCCCCTTCTTGTCCCTGCGGGGAAGGCCCGGTCCCCGCGGGCATCGGGACTATGAGGGCGCGAGGTGCGCTGCCCTGAGTTGCTAATCCCTTTATGCTCCCCGCTAATCTCCACCCTGCCTGGCGAGTCCTGTGGCCGCGGGGCTGCCCGTCTGCAGATGGCGGCAGAGGCGGGGGGGTGGGCAGTCAGCAGAGCAGGAGCCGGGCCACCGACGGGAACGCGTGGTGGAGTCGGGTCCTGGGGCTGCCACACAGACCCCACGGGTTTGAGTTGGGGAGATAAACCCTGAGGCTTCGTGCACCCCCCGGATCAGGGAGTTAGTTCCTGGTCGATTTAAAGCCAGAAGAGCACCTGTTTATAACCCCTTTTCCACGTGTTTTGCCGCTGCATTGTTCCACTGAACAACATAGCTGAGGTGAGAAGGGACACGGGCCACTGTCAGCAGAGCACCAGCGTGGCACAGGGCCTGCTGCAGAGAAGGAGGCCCGGCCCTGCCATCCTGATGCCCCATCATGTGTCCAGGCCCTGCCAGGGGAGGGGAGGCTGGTGGGGCGTGTGGACCACCCCACCAACCAGGTCAGGCCATCTGTGGGTCAGCCGGGGACAGGTGCACCTCAGAGGGAGGACACTCGGCACCCAGCCCCCTCTCACCACAGCCCCTCGAACACCTACAGCAGTGCCGTCTGGCCCTGCCCGCCATCTCCCCGAGTCCAGCAGACCCGGCACTGCGCTTATGGGCCGACAGTGAGCAGTGTGGAGAACAGGGCAGGAGGTGCTCGTAGCCACAGCGAATTAACAGAAGGAGTTGACGCAGTGACCAGGTACTTCACCAGGGGGTCAAGGACGGCCTCGGGGGCTGACCCCTCTGCAAGGGCCTGGAGGAAGGACAGCCCTGTGAAGGCCCCCGGTAGGATGAGTCAGGGGACCAGGTGGAAGGTGCAGGGTCACCCCACTAGGATGGAAGCCACTGAGGGGGTGGTGAAGGGATTTGGAGTCACATGGAGTCAGCGAGCAGAAGCAGGAGATTAAGGTGGTGGCTGTGGGAAGAAGGTTCCAGGTGTGTCTGGAGGTGCCATCAGTGGGACAGGAGACAGGCAGAGTCCAGGGCCCAGTACGGGCCCCCTGCATGCCACACCCAGCCCCCAGCCTGTGGGTGGAGGGTCATGCCCATGCCCGGGTGCCGCCTGCCCTCAGCTTGCTGGTGTGCTGGGCGGCAGGCACATGTGCGTGCCACCCTGGGGACTCTTGTGTTCTCTTAAGCCAGGACTGCTCCCTGCCCCTGCGTATCTGAGAGTGACCACCTGGGGTCCCGGGGAAGGTGCTGTGAGGGCAGCCAAGGAGCCAGGGAGGCCAGGCGTGGATGTCGGGCCCCAGTGCCCGTACTGGGGATGCTGGGCCTCCGGCCTCCTGTCACTGCCTGTCAACCATGTTTCTATCGTGACTCACTTCACTACAGCCCAGAATAACTGCTCTCATGGCTGGCAGGACCCAAAGCTCCCGGGGGGTAAAGTCCAAGGCCACCCAAGCAGTCGTGTGGGCCTGGCAGTGGAGCAGGCAGGCCAGGGATGGGTGCCGTCAGGGCTCCTCACTCTGGCCTCTCTCTGGGGCTGTCCCTGTGCTTCTCAGCCTGTCCCTCTTCTGTCACCCAGGGAGCCCTAAAGCTGAAGGGGGTCAGATAGAAGATGGTGGGGCTGGGGTCATCTGACCAAGGGTCAGAGTGCTGGGAGGCCCGGAACGACCCAGGGACATGGGAGGGTGGGATAGTAGGGTGCTGAGTGGCCAGAGGGGGACGGGTGCCAAGTGGCCCATGGCTGTGCCTGGTGGAGGGAGGGCAGTGGGAGTGGTGTGCAGCGGGGCTGTGCCCATCTGTCTCAGCCCAGGCATCCCGGGGGCTCACATGGGTACAGGTGGAAAGGAGCTGCTCGTGGCCACTTCTCTGAGATGGGCACCAGCTAGACACCTGGGCACCACTGTAGCCTCCACACTGGGGAGGAGTGAGGTCCAGAGCTACCAAGGACAGCTGTCCAGGCCAACCTGGCCACAGGGTGCAGAGGATGAGGCAGTCAGGTGCTCCCTCTGACAGCCTCCCCTCCCCTCCCACTCAGAGGCGCTGCAGCCAGGAGCAGGTCACCGGAAGGCCCTCCCCTCTTCCCTGCCCACTACCTCATTCCCCAAGGAGATTAGGGTCCCCCCCACACCCAGAGACCCTCCTCTGCCCTGCAACAAGTAGGCAGTGATGGACAGTGTGGTCTGGCCAGCACTCAGCGCCAGGCCGGTGTGCCCCTGTGGAGGGACGCCTGACCCAGCTCAGTGATTGAGCTTCTGCCATCCGTCTGTGTTGCTGTGCAAGGCTGAGGGTGGAGGCTTCCTCCCAGTTGCCATGGAAATGGCTTGCTGGGTGTCTGAGTACTAAGCTCAGCTGAGGGAGGGGAGGGGCTGCCCTGGGAAGAGCTGCTGTCACAGACTGTCCATTGGGCAGGACTCAGGGGCTGCGGTGCTCCTGAGCCTGGTGAACAGAGGGCAGCTCGGAGGCCCCATCACACACGTCTCCCTGTGGGCAGCTGGACCAGGACCACATCTGTGCAGGGCCGTGGTGACTCCATCCGGGCCTGGGTGGCTGAGCAGAGGCCCTGCCCTCACAGACACTTCCAGTGAGAAGGGGTGGAGAAACCTGGATCCCGGTGACAGCGGGGATCTGGGGCTGCCTGGGGAGGCCAGAGCACCCTGGCCATCCCTGCGGACATGAGCAGAGGTCTGGGTCATCTGTATTAGTTCCCACACTGAGCCTCTGGCAGGAAGGTGCTGCCTTGCTGTGTGGTGTCTTTCTGTCTGCCCATCTCCCGCCTCCTACTGCCCCTACCATGCACATCAGAAGCCCCTTGAGGACGGGCAAGTGTGCACCATGGCGTCCCCCTCAGGATCAAAAGGAGCAAGGCTGCCCTACACACAGCTGTCCATCCTGTCAGGGGAGTGGCCACAGACAGTCCAGCAACAAAGGGAGCCTGAGAAATTCTCGGCACTGAGGCGGGGCCCAGAGACGGGGAAGAGGCTGGTGAGAGAGGCTTCTCGGAGGAGGTGAAAGGCAAGGGACCAGGAAGGCCTGTGTTGGACCGTGCAGGGCCACAGTTCCCCACCGCAGCTGAGACTCCTCTGGGAGGAGAGTACAGCGTCCTAACCCTGACCGGCCAGCATCGTGTGCCACGTATGGCCCTGCTGGTCCCAGCATCCTTCTCCTCCCAGATCCCACTCTGTCCCCTGCTCTGGACAGCACCTCTCCCTCCTCCAGTCCCTCCCTGGGTCCCCATCCTGCTTATCCAGCCTTCCTGGGGATAGCCCCCACCCTCTGACCACAGCATTGCTTCTTGCCACCTGCACCCTCTTCCCGGGGAGACCTCCTGCCTGCACCCCTCACCCTGAGCCCCCCGACCTGGGACAAACTGGATCCCAAAAGGGAAATGGGCTCCAGAAGGTTGAGGACCCTCAGTGGATGGGAGGGGCAGCACAGGGCTCAAGCCACCAGGCAGCTTGCGGTCTGGGCCCAGCCTGGCCTCTGCCCCATGGAGCCCAGGGCCAGGGGCGCCCTAAGTGCATCTTCCACTTGCCTCCCACAGCCACCCCTTAGGGCCCCTGAGTACCCCCAGGCCACCCTACACTTCTCTGCAATTTTCCAGGAAGAGAGACAGACACATCCCTCTCTCACCCCCAGAGACCTGCCCCCTACTTCTTTGGGCACAAAGAATAAGCTGTTTCCCCAAGTCACCAGTGCTGTCCTTGGAGCAGGTTTATTCTGGAGGCCAAGACTGTTCTCACACCTTTCCACAGCTGCAGGTGCAGCTAACAGCCCCCCGCCCGTGCACCTGCTGGGGCTTTGGTACGTGGGTGTGAGGGTAGGGCATGCTCTCCTCCCTGCTGGAGACATCTGGGGACATTCAAGCCCAGACTCCTCCTGACAGGGTTCAGGGTGGGCCAGGGAGGTCTTGAGGGCTCCTACCGCCCACCAGGCCCAGAGCACAGGGCTCTGGGCCTCACCTGCCTCCCAAGCAGTGGAGAGGGGAAGGGACGGTCAGCAACATCCCGGCGATGGACCCCAGATGCCGACTGGGACCTGCCAGCTGACAGGCTGCCCCACGTGTGCCATCACCACAGAAGGAGCTCAGGGGGCCAGAGGCTTGGCTGTTACTGGTGAAGGTGCCAGCTTGCTGTCCATCCCTGACTGGACCTGCCCTCTCAGCCCACCCAGCCCGGGGGCTGCAGCCTTGCTGCCCAGTCCCGCCCTCGGAGCCCTGGTAGCCTGGCACTGTGGCCCAGGCCTGAGCTGCAGAATGGGCCACTGCGGGGCCAGCACCACCGTGGTGAATGGAGCTTATTCATGTCCACAGCCCAGCGGCTTCCAGCATGAAAAGCTGGATTCACGGTTCCCGAGAACAAACCCTCCAGGCTCTTCTATAGCAGGCAGACCTGGGCTTCCCAGACCCTAACAGAACCAAGAACTCAGATTAGGGAGGGGCTGGAGGAGGGTGGGCCAGATGGAAGGGTGTGGAGCCCACTGCGCGGCATGAGGACAGTGGGGACCCGGTGGGAAGGGTGCTTCCTTGGGCCTCGCTGGGCCAAGAGACCCTGCCATGGGCTCCCCGCCCCCCAGCAGGCCAGGGCCTCTCCCTGACTAACCCACCACCCCGCCCCGCCCTGCAGAGCCGGATGGCAGAGAGCCTGCGCCTCTTCGACTCCATCTGCAACAACAACTGGTTCGTCAGCACCTCTCTCATCCTCTTCCTCAACAAGAAGGACCTGCTGGCGCAGAAAATCCGGCGCATCCCGCTCACTGTGTGCTTCCCCGAGTACAGCGGCCAGAACACCTATGAGGAGGCCGCTGTCTACATCCAGCGGCAATTCGAGGACCTGAACCGCAACAAGGAGACCAAGGAGATCTACTCTCACTTCACCTGCGCCACCGACACCAGTAACATACAGTTCGTGTTCGATGCCGTGACCGACGTCATCATCCAGAACAACCTCAAGTACATCGGCCTTTGCTGAGGAGCCGGCCGCCCGCCGTGGCGAAACCGGGGACCGCTCCCCAGCGCACTCAGAGAGCAGCCCCGGGGCCGGGAACGGGCGGAGAGGCCCCCCGCCCCCCTCCTGGCCCCCACGTCTCTGCAAACACGAACATACATGGATAGGTTGCTAGGTAGGTAGACACACACTCACACACACGCGCACACACGGCAGATGGCAAGGCTCCCCCACGGGGCTGAGTTCCCCTGAAGACTTGAGGAGCTGTCGCCATGTTCACTCTGAGCCCCTCCAGCCTAGTCACCTTGCCTTCCCAGTGGCCCCGCTCTGCATGGGGGTCCGTCCGGGACCACGAGGAGGGGCGGCCAGCTCGCCAGGAGGGGGCGCTCTGCCGACCCACCAGGAGGAGAACCAGAGCTGGGCGGCCCACCTGCGCTGGAACCCCGGCCGCGAGGCCACCCGACGGCACCGACCAGCCACTCCCAGCTCTTTTTAAACGGCTTCGGAATACACAGCGAAACTCCACACGATAACACATGGCAGGACTTGACCCAGACCAGGCCAGCCGGGTTCCAGCTTTTCTTCTACCAGTCGGACATTTTATAAATTGAAACCTGGTTTTTTCTCCTCTGACATTGTTTTTTTTTTTCGGCCCGATCTCGTGGTGTTTCGCAGAAATACAGAAAATTTCCAACGCAGTTGAGTATTCTTTTTTAAATGCAGATTTTTCCAAACCTATTTTTTTTTCAGGTGGTCCTTTTTGTGTCTGGCTTGCTGAGTGTAAAAGTTGTTACCTGGACGAGTCTGTCCATCCGCGCCTGGCGGCGGCCTCGGGGGCAGCATTGTACATAAGCCCGCGCAGCGTCCTCTTGTTACTGGTGCGGTTTCCGCTTCGTTTTTATTTCCGAAAATAAGTGTGATGTATTTAAAGAAGGTCCTTCACCCAGGAGCGGATGAACAATAGCTAAATGTCTTGGTATTTAAAGAGTAAGTTGCCTGTGGCTTTTTGGCAAGTGGAGGAAGGGGAGGCCCGAGATGTGCCCGGTGCCCGCCGGCCCACTGAGAGCAGCCGCGACCCCTGTGAAGGCTCGGCCAGCCTCGCTCAGAGCCTGAGGGAGGCCCTTCCTGCCCCGGCCATGGCGCTGCTGCCACCATGAAGGACCTTGGCTGAGAGCCACTGCCAGAGCCCTCGCCAAATTGCATTCGGTGGTGCCGTTTGCCCGGGGTCGGTGCACAGGGCCGCAGCTAAGGACTTAGGAGAGGTCGAGGGGGAGAGAGGAGCTGGCGATCGCACGGAAGTCCAAGATTGTCTACTTCAAGAAATAAAATACCCTGAATGAGCTGAGCCTTGTGTCCGAGTGCTGTGTGCGCGGCTGACACGTGGGAGGGTGGCGGGGACACCTTCCACGCTACGTGCCTTTTTCTCTCCCTGCTACTCACATTTAGGAAAAGTCGCTTTGAGATGAATGTCGAGAATAAACAGCCCCAGGAGAGGAAAGAAGCTGCCAACAGGGGAGATGTTCGGGGCCCTTGTGTCCGAGGGGCTGAGGTTTGGGGGTAATGACAGCACCCACCCCGGCTGTACCCACCTCCGTGAGGGTCAGAGTCCTCCCCCCAGAGTGGAAGGGGTGCCCGGAGAGCCAGAAGGGTGCAGGGTGGGCCTGCAGGGTGTGGGGAGCGTTGGCTGGGTGGAAAACACTAGTTAGCAGTCAGGGAAGTTCACACTGCTCCTGGCTCTTTACAGAGTGTCTTATTTAATGCTCACCACTGCACAGGGGTGTTGGCGGTGACCCATTTTACAGATGAGGAAAGATGGTCAAGGATGGGGAGCAGGGGGGCCAGGTTCCCCAGGAGCAGGCATGGCCTGTGCCTCCCAAGACCTGGGTCCTTGCCCAGCTCTGTACCCGGACGGCCAGGGCAAGAGCCCACAGCGAGGTCACCTCCCCAAACCCAGGACCAGGCACAGAGCCCCAGCATTGGGGAGGGGACAGACAGACATTGGTGCAGGTTCCCGGCACTCAGATACTCAGACCGGCCCTTGCTTCCCCAGCCCTGAGCCCACGTGGGGATGCCCTCCACACCTTCCACGTCACCAGACAGCAGAAACCCAGGGGGCTCTTGTCTAGGAAGAAACAACCTGTGACTTCAAATCTTTGAGACTTATTTTTAACTTTAATGCCAACTGTGAAAAGAGCAGTAATCTCACCATGAGCATCTTTAGCTAAAAATACACAAAGAATAGAATTCTCTCTCCTGCCCCGATGTGTTCACAGGGTAGAGGAGACTTCCCTGGGACGGTGCTCCGCCAGCACACAGCAGTCGGCCTCTCCCCTCCCGTCCCCTCGCGCCCCCCCTCGGTCTCCGCCCGCATCGGTGCTTCCTCTGACCAGCCCACTGCATTCCCCACGCTCCACTGATCCCTCTGCTGGTGTGACCGCCCCCATCCTCACCGCCCAAGGCCCATCGTCCCTCGGGGCCCAGCTCCCCGGCCTTGGCAGCCCCCTCCCTCCCTCACACCACCTATCAGAGCACCCATGCCTGGGCCAGGAGGGAAGGGGTGTCTGCACTATCTGACCCACCTCCTTCCCTCGCTGGCTGCCCAATCAGGGTTCAGCCTGAGGAAGGCATGAGCTGAAGTCCAGGAGGGGCCCAGACGCCCGCATTAGCTGGGGAAGTGAGCTCGGGACCAGCAGAGGGGACGGCGATGGGGCTGGAGTTGGTAGAGAGCGGCCTTAAGGAGAGAGGGTCCCCTGTGCAGGTGGGACCATTGAGGGCTGTCAGGCTGAGGACGTGCCTGGAGCCCTGGTAGCGGCACTCCTCACCCTGTGGTGTTGGGGCCGGAGGAGCAGGGGCAGCACTGGGCCACCCTCTCTGGGCACTGAGGGAAAGGGGGCAGAACAGGCCAGGGCTTCTGCTGCTCCCAGAGCCCAAGCTCCCTTGGACACAGCCACCCCGATCTCCCTCCAGCCCAGAAGGTGTGACTCCAAGAATGCCCCTACCCAGCCCAGCCCTGCCCCTTCCTGAGTCCGCAGGGCAGAGGCCCGAGTGCATCCTCCCTGCCTCCGTCCCACACTCTGGGCAGGGAGAGCGCCTGCTTCCACCCCATGGCCCCACCCAACATCCAAACCCAGCAGCACACAAGCAGTCAGTGACAGCGGTCCCTGCTGCCCTAAAGCTGAGCCAGCGGCCCTCAGCTCCAGCACCTCTCAGCTCCAGCACCACGAGCACCAGGCAGGGCTTGAGGACACAGTCAGAGGGCCCGAGTTGGGGAGTGGGCCTTCCGGGGGCCCTAGAGTCCAGTTACAGAGGGATACTTGGTGTCAACCCAGAGCCCTCACCTACGGGACACTCTGTCCACACGGGGTTGGCAGAATAGGGAGGAGATGGGTTCCTCCAGCATCCGTGGTGTCAGTCCCTCGAGGCCTGGTGGACTGGGAGCCTGACATGCCATCGGGCCTAAGAGGAGGAGCAATCCCGCCAGGCAGGCACGGTCCTGTGGCGCCCCCTGCTGACCATGCTGGGAAACCACGCAGCCAGCGGATGCCAGGGCCCAGGAAAGGCTTGTCCCCCACAGACACCCCAACACATAAGTCGAAGGAGCGAGGGACCAAATGAGCAAAGAGCATTAGGAGAACAGCTAACACGTCGTCCTTTCAAATACTGCACAAAACCTGCTAAACAACCAGGACTCGTTGAGTGTCAGCGCTCCCCTGGGTGCAGAGGGTCCTTCTGGTGTGGCTGTGGACAAAAACCCGTACCAGTGACCACCAGCGTGAGAGCCAACTGCACCCCAAGTGCAGACCGTCCTGGCAGGACCACAGGCCCCTCTGCTACCTGGTGCTACTCGGGCTTTTTTACTGCCCGAGGCCCCATGCTGGAGAGCGGAGCCCCTGAAGTAGACGCCCTCACCCCACCCAGGCCCCCACCCACAGGCCCCGCAAGGACACCCCCTAGGACACAGCCACATCAGCCAACTTGGAAGCCACTGCACTCGGGGCCCCCTCAGAGGGACTTCCTGGGGCACCTGCCACACCATATGTGCTCCCCTCCATCTAGCAACCCCCCCCCCACTGCCACACACTCCTCACCAGTGTCCCTCTGGGCACATCGCAGACAATGAGTAGTGATTTGGGGGGCCTCCAACGAGGCTTGTCAGAACCACGGCCCCCCTACTCCCCGTGGGGTTCCCAGCACTTGTGGGTTCTGGAAAACTTGGCAGGGAGGAGACAGGGAGGCCAGTACACCAGAACCCAGATGACCATAGAGCTTTCATCATTAGGACGGTGTTGCCTGGCAAGGTCTAGACAAGAAGGCTTCAAAGCAAACCAACCAAAAACCCATCCCAGGGACCTTCTCGAGCTAAATGTGAAAACGCTTTCACTTTTAGAAGAAAATATAGCAGTAGACGACCAGGAGTTCCTAGCACCAGTGTCTCTTAAGCAGCACCCCCTAAAAAAGCCACAAAGGACAGGACTGAAGAAAGTCTACATTCAAATGAAAACCTGCTGGGCCAACGAACAGTGACAAGCCATGCAAAACAGCCCCGGGGAAATTATATTTGCAGTGTGTGTGACCCACAAAGGGCTAGAATCTGGGATAAATGCAAAACTCCCTCAAATCAAGGAGAAATGGAAAAACAACTCAACAGAAGGGGTTCTGGCTCCCGGAGGCACCAGGCAGGAGAGGTGACGGAGACAGCGCCAGGCAGAGAAGACGCCCCTCTCTGGGTCTCGGGGCACAGCAGAGCCACACGATAGCCACAACACACAGCGCCCTGCCGGGCTCTCCAGGCTGCAAGGCCACCGGAAAAATGGCCGCCCAGAAGGCCTGCCTCTTCCAGCCCCACGACACCCTCTTCCCAGGGAGGGAAACCTGAGCAGGAATGTTCAGGAGCCCAAACCTCTGCATGCCTGTTGACTGGGCAGGGGTGAGTTTACTGCATGTAAGGGCGGGTGGGCCGGAATTATAATCACGAAATAGAGCCTGTGACAGAACGTAGGTACATCTCTGAATCGTAACATTGGGATTTTTAAGGACCAAAGGGATCCATCAGGAAGATCCTTTTACACAGAGTTTTAAAAACACTCAAAGCAAGATCTCTAGATTAGTTACATCTGTGGTCAAATACAAAGACACGTGTTGGGGACACAGTCACCAATTACTGGCCACCCCAGGGAGGGTGAGAGAAAGGGGGCTGGGTTGGGGAGGTTCACAGGGGACTTGGACTGCATTTATTTTTTAAGCAAAAATCTCAAGCAAATACGAAATGTGGTGGGATATTACAATTGAGCACAGCTGGTGATGGCACCTGATGCCCGCTGTCCTCTCTCGCTGAAGGCTTGAACAGGTCACAATCACTGTGAGAGCCCTGGATGAAAACAGTCCCCTCTCTACACCCAAGAAGGAAGGTTCCTGTGTGGTGGGCCAAGGGATTTGTGGATCTCAGCCCCAGAATCGGTCCTTCGTGGAGATGCCCCAATATTCAGGGACCATCAACCATGGTCGCCCAGGAGAACCAGCTAAGGTGCGTTTAAAGAAGATGATGGGTGGGATAGGGTGGTCTCTTTAAAAAGACCACCAGGAGTTCTGCTGTCAGGTCTAGCGCACCCAGCCAGGTCTGGCGGAGGAGGGGATGGACTGGTGGTGTGCACATGCCCAGCCCCCAGGGCTCTGCACCGGATCCGTTTCCCTCCTCTCTGGGACCTCAATCAGGGAGTCCTGTGCTACACGCTTGGCTAGCTTCTTCCCACTTGGCCCTCACTTCAGGCCTGAGATGGGTCCCATCAGCTTCACATCCGCGATGAAGAAATAGCCCATCCCGGGGTACACAGGGGACAAGGTGAGGGCAGCAGGAACCCAGTCTGGCCAACTCCTGGCCCACAACATCTCCCTGTCCCTCTTAAGGCACACCCCATAAGGCCTGATATCATGCCTCTTGGAAGGAGCCCCTTGTTTAAAAATGCTCATTGCACCATGTGACAGGATGGGCGTCAGTGTGACATGAATCTCAACCCTGCAGCCAGTGAGCAGGTGGCCGTTAGCCTGGACTCAGCATCTAATTAGCTGGAGCGGTTAGCTGGAGGGGACAGCAAGCCAGCAGGTGGAGTTTCTAATCCTTGAAAACATGCCATGACACTGCTCAAAAGAGGACACTTACAGGGTGATAGCCACCAGGGAAATACAAATTAAAGCCAAAATGAGACGCCACCCCACACCCACCAAACAGATATAAGATCAAGTGTGGGTGAGGACCCGGAAATCCTGGGGTGCTCCTACACTGCTGGTGGGAGCTAAATTGGGATGTAAAGTTACCCCGGGCCTCGCCATTCTTTCCAGGATATATCTCAAAACAGACACATACACGTGTCCTTCGAAGGACATTTGTAAGGACGTCAGTAGCCACTGTATTCTTGGCAGCCACACGCCAGAAACAATGCAAATATCCATCGGCAACAGAAGGGACAGATACACTGTAGTGTACGCCTACAGTGTGTGTGCCACGCTCCAGCGCAAATCGGCAGAAATCGGTAACGCACAACATGCGTGGGTCTCAGAGACAAAGCGTTAAGCAAAAGAAGCTAGAAGCAAAATAGTTCAAAGAGGCATAAACTAACCTATGACCTTATAAACTGAAGATACATGGAACCGCTTACCTTTGCGTGAGGGGCAGTCACTAGCAGGGGCAGGTGCTGGCCACATTCTACATAATTCTTGGCCTGGGTCGTGGTTCCTAGCAGGGGCACGTTTACTTCGTACTGTGTAATCAAGCGTGTGCTTTTTCAACATGTGTATTGTTCCTTGATAAAAGCATGACTTTTTTTTAATGTACTCTAGACTGTAATCAGCGTGGCAGGCGCCTGACCAGGACGGAAGACCCAGGGGCGTCCCAGCACCTAGGGCGAGCCTACCTGCAGGCAGCTGGGCCAGGTGCTTGAATGCCAAGTGCATGTTCTCCCGGCAGGTCGGCTGGGGGTCATTCAGCAGGTAGGACAGGGCGTGGATGATGTCATGCTCTAAAAAGCCATCCCTGGGGAAGGGAAGTCGGATTTATTTATTTTTATTGAAGTAGAGTTGATTTACACTGTCGTGTTAGTTTCAATGTACAGCACAGTGATTCAGTTATATATAATATCCTTTTTCATATTCTTTTCCATTATAGATTATTACAAGATATTGAATATAGTTGCCTGTTCTATACCATAGGTCCTTGTTGTTTATTTTATATATAGTAGTTTGTATCTGTTAATCCCAAACTCCTGGTTTATCCCTCCCTACCCACCTTCCCCTTTGGTAACCATAAGTTTGTTTTCTATGTCTGTGAGTCTGTTTCTAGTTTGTAAGTAAGTTTATTTGTATCTTTTTTTTGATTCTACATATAATTGATATCATATGGTATTTGTCTTTGTCTGACTGACTTCACTTTATATGATAATCTCTATGTTCATCCATGTTGTTGCAAATGGCATCATTTCATTTTTTATGGCTGAGTAGTATTCCAGTGTGTGTGTGTGTGTGTGTGTGTGTGTGTGTGTGTGTGTGTGTGTGTGTGTGTGTACGTACCACATCTTCTTTGTCCAATCATCTGTTGATGGACATTTAGGTTGCTTCCATGTCTTGGCTATCGTAAATAGTGCTGCTATGAACATTAGGGTGCATGAATCTTTCGGAATTGGAGTTTTCTCCGGATAAACACCCAGGACTGGGATTGCTGGATCATAGGGTGAGTTTTTAAAGGACTCTCCACACTGTTTTCCATAGTGGCTGCATCAAATTACATTCCCATCAACAATGTAAGAGGGTTCTCTTTTCCCCACACCCTCTCTAGCATTCACTGTGGACTTTTTAATGATGGCCATTTTGATTGGTATGAGGTGATACCTCAATATAGTTCTGATTTGCTTGGCAAGTTGGATTTAGACACAGCTAAGACTGTGCCCAGATAGGACCCAGTAAGAACCTAGAGTCAGTTGCCCGCCCTCACCTCCACCTGGAGCCTGAGCCCAGGTGACCAAAAGAAAGCACCTTCCCCAGATCCGTCTCAGATGGGAACTGTGAGGGTCCACCTGAGTCCTGCCAGGTCACCTCGGATCTGTCTACAGTGGGAACCGTGAGGTTCCACCTGAGTCTTGCCAGGTCACAGCAGGAAAGGGCACCCCCACCAGACGCCAGGCTTGTGCCCCACCCACCACTCTGTCCCAGCACCCTGCTTGGTGCAAAGCCTGTGTGTCGGCACCACCTCCCCACATGCACCCCGTTCATAGTGACCCATTGGGCCAGGGATGTGCAGGGATCGGGCTGACCAATCCCCTTCCCAGATCCTGCAACCAGAGAGGAGCCAGGGAGCTGGGAGGTCCAGAGGACTGAGGGGCAGAGGTGGTCATCTGCAGATGGCTCTGCGCAAGCAAGTGTGTCAGTTCCCAGAGACTGTCTGTGGGGAGAGGGTAGCAGCAGCCCCCAGAGAGAGGAGCGCCCCAGGGCCCCCAAGCCCCAACTTGGGGCTGAGCACTTCACCTGCATTAATACATTGAACTCCCTGCCCTGCAAGCAGGTCATTCAAAGTCATTCAAGGGCTTGCCACCCAACAGAGGGGTGCAGCTTCAAAGTGTGATGCTGGTATCCAGGGACAGCTGCCCACCTGCCCACGTTGTGGGTTGCCATAATGGAGAGCACCTCGGTGGTCTTGATCCGCACCATGTCGTTGGTGTCCTTCAGCAAAGCTTTCAGGCTCTCCAAGCAGCCTGTGAGGCAGAAAAAAGAAAACCCCTGAGCATTTACCAGGCTCAGAAATTGGCTAACCTAAAGGTGGACAGGTGAGCCAATGTCAGGAACCAGAGAGAAGCAGAGCTCCCTGGTCTTGGGGCGTGGGGGCACGGTGTGGGCTATGGAGTGTTTCAGAGTCACTAGCGGGGGCTCTGGGTGCTGGAAAGGCTTACCCCCAAGCACTCAGTCATCCAAGCCCCCTCGTGAATCTCCCTGCACACTTCCTACCGGTGCCTTCCTCCCAGCCCTCCACGGGGCTCACAAAAATGTCCTTTGCATTTGAAGAGACTGGAGGTCAAATTCCAACCTTGTCACCAACTAGTCATGTACCCCTGAAAGGGTTACATTTCTGATGCCAGAGTAAGCACGTAGAAATCCCACTTCATTTATTTATGGGGCAACTGTAGCCTCACATCCCTTCTCTCCGAGTCTCTGTCTTCTTATCTGTTGGTTGAGATGCTCCTTCCCTCCCAGGGCCAGTGCTACGACGACCAAGATAACACTGGTGGGGCACATGCAGTGCTGCTGGCCCAGAGTCGGGCTCATTAAATAGCAACCTTTACTACTGAAGCTCCCTGCACTGTCTGGGGCCAGGCCGGGACCACCACGCCCTGTTTGGTGGGTCTGTGGCCACCTCATTAAGTCGTAGCACAGGAAGCACACCGCTGGTGGTGTTCATTAAGGACTGACTGACCAGCTGGAAGGGATACTGTGAAGGGGCCAGTTCAGCTCTTCCCCCCTTGAGCTGCTCTGTCTGTCATTCCAGACCCTGGTTATGGTCACCTGGGCCGTGACACACTCACCTATGTGGATGGCCACGTAGACATGCTCGGGGTCATGCATGAGGTCACACAGAGCCATGAGGGCTTTCTGCCTCATCAGCAGGTCCTCCGACTGCAGCTCCTCATTCAGCTTGGGCAGCGCCCGGCAGCCGTAGGCAATGGCCGCCTGGCTGGGGTTGACATCGGGGGGCAGGTACTTGGAGATGCGGGTGTGGGCCATCTTCCCACGCCTGCGCAGGGCAGCTCTGTAGCTTTCAAAAGGAAGCTCTGCAGGAACCACTGAGTAAGAGAACCCAAAGTTGTCTTTATGGTTACTGTGATTTAGCAGCGACTTCTCATTTGAGCCTCAGAACAGTGAGGGCAGTTGGGTGGGTATTTTTAATTCTATTTTACAGATGAGCAAACTGAGACTGAGAGCAATGAAGGGATTGGTTCAAGGTCACAGTGAAGGCAGCCCAAACTGCAAACTCCAGAGTTCTCCCAATATGTTGTAGGCTGGGCCTTGGGCTCAAGGCACGGAGAAGACAAACCAAACTAAACAAACAGTGATAGGACAGCTACATTTAGTGCTTATCTGGTGCCAGCAAGCCCTAATATCTAACTCAGCTACCCCAGGAGGAGGGGACTTCTATTACCCACATTTCATGAAGGAGGAAATTGAGGTTTAAGGGAGAGGAACTGTGGAGGTCATGAACTAGGCTAGGAGCCAACATTCAAATCCAGGTCTAGTACTTTCACCCATCAGGGACCCACAGCCAGATGCTTCTGGCGCATCCACAAAGGAGGCGTTAAGGTTAAAGTATGATTTATTTTTATGACTCACACACAAACACACTTTGAGAAACCACAGGCGGGATGGCTTAGTAGTTAAGAACGGGCTCCAGGCCCTTAATAAGTTGCTTCCTCTGTGTCTTTCTGCAGCTCAAAAGGGGGATGATAGCAGCACGTCCCTCCCTCCCAAGCTGGCACATTCGCTGGTATTCATGAGCCTGGCACTCCAGGGCTTCAGGTACACTGGCTGTGTTATTATTATGCTGCTGCTGGTGGTTATGGCCTTTAGTGATAGTGACAAGCCCCCGCCCTGTGGGAATCTACTCCAGTAACCAGGTGAGCGGACCTTGATTCTAGGCACCAGATAACTAGGGAAGGAGGAGAGGAGGGCCGGGCTGGAAAGGACGTGGCCATTTTCTATGCGGTCTTCCCTGGCAGGGAATGGTGGGCGCCGGGGACAGGGTCCTGCCCTCCTCTAAGGGGCACAGGCGGGCTTGGGGTGGGAGGGCGCGAACCCCGTTGAGAGGGTCTTGGTGGGTCTAGGGGCTCCTGTTCCCCAGCCTGTGTCAGCCGCGGGCTCACCTGCCTCAGCGTGCGCGGTCCTGGTAGTGCGCGCCCGTTCCTAGGCAACCCGGTTGCCAGGCGACTCTGGCAGCGGCCGCCTAGCCTCTCTCGGCTCACCGGGCGCCCACTGCGCAGGCGCGAACAGCCTCGGGCCAGGGCCCGCTGTAAAGTAGGCACGGTGAGACTTTACTGGGTTACTGCGGGGAACAAAGGCTGCTCCGCTTTGATCGTAGTAGAGAAGAGATGGGAAGTGATTGTGGACGGCCTTCTCTGTACTGGGCACTTGGCATGCCATTAATCCTCAGAGCAAACCTGTGAGGTGATAGCATTCTCCACTTTACCCATAAGAAACTCAAAGAAGTTCGGCAGCTTCCCTCGATCACACAGGGCTGATCCCAGGACTGCTTAGCCCTGGCTCATGCTCCTTCCTCAGCGGGATGGCTGGCTGGCAGCGACACCGGTCTGTCCCTGCAGTAGGCTCAACACACTGCTGGCCGGAGCAATTGTTCTTAAAGCAAGCCGGACTCAGCCATGGCCTACATAAAACCCTTCCAGGGTTCTCCATCGGTCTCAGGACAGAGTCCAGACTCCTAGCCTAGCACTCGAGGCCCTGTGTGATGGCCACCTCCAGCCAGGCTGTTTCTCTCTTAATCCCTTAAATGGTCAACTCTTTCCTGCTGCTGCGCTGCTTGTAACACTAATCACGTCCTTGTCCTTCAGGACACAACGTGGTGTACTCTTCCTCCACAAAGCCTTTAATTTAATTTTTAAAAATTGTCCTTCCATTTTACTGTTTTTCAATCTTTTTTGTTACCTTTGAAAATATACACATAACATTCTATGTAGCATATACATGTTAATTTGTGAACCACAGAAATATAATAAGCACCTGCCAGTTCACCACAAGAACATGATCAGAGCCTGCAGCCCCTACCCCTATTCCATACCCGGGTCTCCTCTCCAAAGCTGCGGTCTCATTTTTGTGATTATAGTCTTACAAATGCCACTGGACACCATCTAGCCACACATGTCTCTCCCTGCCAACAGAAACTAGCTCACAGAAGCTCAGTGACTCAGGTCAGCTTTTAAACAGCCATTAATTATGGAAATTAATTTTGTAGCATGAGTTCTAGAAGCCAGGCATATGATATTCAGGCATCATTAGGTTTAGAACTATGCAGATTAAGGTCAGGAAATGGTAGGCATGTCCTACCCTTCACTGCAGGGCAATCAAATGCCCAAGTTACAGCCAGAGCGCTTTCTTGTGCCCTGATTGCAGAGAGGAGGAGGTGTCTTGTGGCAACGACTCGAAGGCATGAAACATGCCAAAGTACATCTGGGCTGACCTGGAAGGACCGAGATGGGGGTATTATTGTAGTCTCTGAGTTCCAAATTGTTTATTTTCATTTGAATTATTTATGAATAAGCACTATAGACACATAGAGGAAAATCCAAAAAGTATAAAAGTATAAAGTCGCCCTCCCTCCTTGGTCCCCAGCCAACAGTTGTTCTCATCTGTGACAACCACTGGAATCTTTCCAGCAATAAACTAAATTTATGCAAGTAAATATAATGCACTTACTTTTTAGTGTAACGGCAGCATACTTCAAACACTGTTCTCCGCCTTCTTTTTTTAAAATGTAATATTCGTTCACTCATTTAACATTCACTACATTTCCGCTATGTGCAGGCACTGTTTGGCCAATGCAATAAATAATGGAGTAAACACAAGAACCCCTGCTCTCACTGTGCTTGGTGGAAGGAGATAGACAATCCACATGAACAACAAGTTACATAATATGTTAGAAAATAGTAAGTGCCTGGGAGAAATAGAGCAGAATAAGGAGTTGGAAGGATGCGGAGATCGTAAGTAGGATGCCTCATCTAGAGGTGGCATCTGAGCAATGTAGATATCCGAGGACAGAGCATTCCAGGCCTAGGAGACAGCCGATGAAGGCACTGGGTGCCTGGCGTGTTGGAGAAACAAGGAGATCAGAGGTGCATATGTGGGATGGGGGAGGGGAGAAACGGTAGAAGATAAGAGAAGAAATGGGGCAAATCACATGGGGCCTCTTGGGCTATCGTAAGAACTATTAATCTGAGAGCGATGAGGAGGCATTTTTGGAGCCGAAGATTGACGTGATCTGATCTGGGATCCCTAGAGGCTGCTGAACTGGGAATAGGATAGGAGCAAGGATGGAAGCAGGGGGAATCAGTTAAGGGGAGAGAAGGTGATGATGGTTTGGACCATGGTGAGATCAGTGGAAGTGGGAGGGAGAGAAGATACTGGACAAATCTTCAGGGTAGAACCTACAGGATTTATTGATAGATCAGCTATGGGATGTGACGAAAAGAGGTCAAGGGATCTTGAGATCCCTCCATATTAGAGATAAAGAAAAACACGAAGATTTTAGATAACCGGAAAAAATCATATATGATATATTGTAGAAATAAATCCTTAAACACTTCAAGTAATTCTCTCCCCGTTTGAGCCATCACCCCTCCCCAGCCACGGTGATGTCGGGGAGGTCAGGTGCGCAAGTCTCTCGCCAGGGTCAGCCCCGCCCCGCCCCGCCCCGCCCCGCCCCGCCCCGCCCCGCCCCTGGCCGCAGTGGCCCCGCCTGTCCGGCCCCGCCCTTGTTGCCATGGCGATAGCCGGCGCTCTGGCCCTATCTCGGAGTCTCCCGCGAGGCTCTGGTTGCTATGGTGATCGCTGGCGCAGGGCCGTCGCGGGACTAATTCGGCTCCAGACCCCGCCCCCGACGTCCTGGATGCGTCAGGCGCCCGTCAGTCCCTTGTTGTGCTCGTTGCCATGGTGATCGCGCCGCGGGGGCCGCGGCAGGACGCAGTACCTGAAGCTGACGCAGCCGCTGCGGGTGAGTCCGCGGCCCTCTCGTCCCACCCTGGTCCGCTCGCGTGATTCCCCTCCCGCCTGCCACCGCACAACCCGAATGCGGCCTGCGGTCCTGGGCCTCCTGGGCCTCCTCACTTCCTGAGCGCCCACCCTGGGCCCCCAGTACTGGTCGGGGGAGCCGCCCGTCCGTTGGGGAGGTCAGCAGGCCTCGGTCAAGGCCCCAGCGGGAGAAGGAGACGCGGGGCTGTGGACAGGCGGGAGGGCCTGGCAACGGGTAGGGTGGTTCCAGAAAAGGCCTGTGGGCTGAACCCTAAGGCCTGAGCCGCCCAGAGGCTTCACCTCTTACTGACCGAGGGCAGGGGACCCATACTTCCTCACTCACAGCTCAGGGAGGGGCCACTCCTGGCTGGACACCTGGCAGGAGACTCCTGTCTTCACTCCCAGGCAGGGCGGCAGGCCTGGTCCCCGCACCCACCACCACGCTGCCTGCAGAGTGAAGATGTGACCCCTGGCCCATATTCATTTTAGAGGAGGCTTCGACCTGCCTTTACAGCTACTACAATGTTAGGCATAGACTTTGGGTGAGTCCCCAGGGATTTTTCTCTGCTCCCTAACTCTCTTTCCCTTAATTGGGTCCACAGGACTTCTGGAAGGATGAGGTCTTCACTGGTGCCTTTGGGGCCCCCTGTGAGCCAGGACCGCGTCATTACCAGCTTCCCTAAGGTACAGAGGCACTAGGCCAGCCCTTTTTGTGTGCACTGCTTTCGGGACACCATGTCTGCATCCAGCTTTCCCCACCGCATTCACCACCAGAAGCAAAGCAGGTGAATCGGGGCCATCAGTCCCAGCTGGCAGACCCCAGACCCCAGGAATTTAGCAGACTTCTTTTTTTTTTTAATTTACATATATGTACCGTTCATTGTTTCTAAGAACAGTTTAGAGCTTTAGCTTTTTAAACTTACATAGTTACCAAAGGAATAAAGCCAACCACAAAATAAGGATCAACAGAATGCCATAATCCAATCATAAAGGACAGTCAAATGTGCTTAAACATATTCAAGAAATCAGTCATCTAAGTTATAAATAATAAGTAGTTCACTTGAGTCCTTTTTTTAAGATTCTACATATAAGTGATTCATATGGCATTTTTCTTTCTCTTTCTGGCTTACTTCACTTAGAATGACGATCTCCAGGTCCATCCGTTTTGCTGCAAATGGCATTATTTTTATTATTTTTTGTGGCTGAGTAGTATTCCATTGTGTATATATCACAGTTTTTTTATCCAGTCATCTGCTGACAGACTTCTTGAGAAGCCAGGAGACTTGATGTTGACCTTCCGAGGTGGGCCAGCCAGTTGAGGGTGATGCCAGGAGGCAGTAATGTTTGGAGGTTAAGGGCACAGACTTTGCAGTCAGACAGTCCTGGGTGTGAATCCTGACTCCATTAAGCTGTGTGACCGTGGGCAAGTTACTCAACCTCTCTGAGCCCCTTATACCCAAGGCTCATTTCTCTCATGTTGGTTGCCTGACTCATGGTAAATGGGAGCTCTCTTGCCCAAGTTTTGGTCACTGTTTTTCTCATTATGATTGTTACATAATCAAACAGCACTCAGTTTCCTGACACCAAATCCAAGTTTCTCCCCTCTCACCATTCTGCCTTCTGTACCTGCTGGAAACTCACAGCTCTCTTCCATCTGTATTCAAATCCAATATTAATCACAGCAGGGAATGCAAATCAGTACAACCTCGGTAGGGGGCAGTAGGACAGTGTCTCTCAACACAGCTGATGCCCCTGCCTACCCTCCTGTCCAGCCACTTGGGGCCTGGCACTGCAGCAATTTGTAAAGCAGGAGATCAGACACAACATACTGTCCTCGGAGAGGAGGCCACTTAGCCGAGTGCTGCTTCCTGACACAAACCTGGGGATGAATGAGCGCCTGTCAGGGGCTGATGTGCCGTGAGGGCCCAAGTAAGTTGTTAAGCACCATGTGTGAGAGAGGAAGCAGGAGAAAAGAAATGCATGTGTCGCTTAAGTGAGCAGAAAATCTCTCCGGAAGGGTACTTGAGAGCCTGCTCTCAGTATGTTGCTGGCTAGGGTTCTTGAAATCCTTAATCAACAGAAACTAATAACAGACCAGACAAGAAATTCAGGCAAAGCTTTATTGGGACTGCAGCACGAGGGAGTGAAAACAAGTAACAGGTGCCCTTGCTCGCTCCCCGAGGTTGGGGGGTGGAACTGGCCCCTTAAATGCGGTGAGGGTAGGGGCGGATCAATGGTCCAGCCACGGGGCAGCGTTAGGTGGTCGGTCCACCCCCTTGGTGGGCCATGTGCAGGGATCACGGGCAGGACCTGCTTCTGCTCCCGACATTTCAAAAGTGGCAGTTGGGTTTTTGGTCTTTTTGTATGTTATTGTTCATAATTTGCCCCAACTGTGCACATGTGCAGTTATTTCTTGTCCCTTATAGTTTCTTTGTTCTGTTGCTGGAGGAGACGTTTGTCCAGGTGCAGGCGCTGCGGCCCAGGGTCCCAGGTCCCAGCCTGTCACAAGTGGTTGCCTCCGTATGTAGGGGGAAGAAGTCCTCTCTTGAGCCTTAAAACTTGTGTCCAGGGCTGTGGGGGGGGGGAGTGAGGAAGGGAGGTTCTGGGTCTCTTCTAGGGTCTGCAATGGTTCCTCCTCCCCTTTTCCTGCCTTCTGGCCAAGTTCTTTCTGCACATACACCTCGGTGCCCCAGACTCATGGACAGCTCCCTGCAGGATTTTCCATCTCATCAGAGGCCCCGGCAGCTGCTTCCCTACAGAGCTTGACAGTGGTGACCGGGGATGACAGAGATGGGTGTTAAAGAGTCAAAGGAAGGAATGTGTCATCAGCCCCAAACAGCCCAGGCCTCTTGGGATGAAGGACCTCATTTATAAAGCAGGACAGCGATGCTCAGAGAGGTCAGGACAGCTGTCCAAAGTCACACAGCTAGACTCAGGGGAGCCCAGACTTATCCTGACTGTGGGCAACTCGACTTTCCCCATCCCTGGGAAGCAGCCTGGAGCATCAGTCCTGTTTCCACAGGTAGTCAGGGGTCACAGGCCACTGGGTTCCCGCTTGGGCTCCCTGGTCCATCCTGGCCCTGCTCCTCCTGCTCAGGGCTCACAAGACTCTGGAGTCTCACAAGGTCCTGACACGGTGGAGGGTGGATGTGACAGAGGGACCAGGGACTGCTGGGAAGTAAGTCACCACCTGCTGCCTTGCTCAGTGAGGGAGCCGCAGCTTCACAGAGCCATGTGCCCACCCGTCTGTCTGTCTGTCTGTCTCTTTCCAGTGCTACACGCCCGCCGCCTGCCTGCAGCTCAGGGAGCACTTCCATGGGCAGGTCAGCATCGCCTGCCAGCGCAGGAGCACAGGGACCGTCGGGTGAGTGCCCCCGTCAGAGGGTGGGGAGGCGTGAGAGCATGCGGGAATGAGACTGGTGCACAGACTGCATGGGTGCACCCTAGACAGACACCCCAGACGGGCCATCCGGACTTCATCTGGCTTTACCCACTAGTCCTCTGCCGTCGGGATGAGTGCTCCTGCTCAGTGAGACGTGCACCTGGGGTCTTAGCGCACTGCTGTTCCCTCTGTCTGGAGCGCCTTTCCTCCCCTTCAGGGCTCAGCACAAGTGTCAGGTCCCTGGGATCTTCTCTGAGTCCCCACAGCCTCCTGGGGGCTCCTGTGTTCCGTGCACTGATCTCCCCGGGCTGTGTGTGCATACCTGGGCTCCCCACGAGCTCTCACCCCTCACCCGGAGTCAGGGCCACCTGCTCCGGCACTAGTGTAGGCACAGTGCCCTCGCAGACGTGGCCGGGGAACTGCACCAGGTCTCCAGGTGACGCAGAGGTGCCCTCTTGCTGTCTGCAGGCAGAGGTTAGTGGTTTTGGCACCAGCTGCAGAAACACTGTAAGTGTTACCCACAGTCCCAGGAATGTTGCTGCCAGTGGTGCAGGACACACACGGAGTGAGGGGGCAGCTGGTCCCAGAGGGTAGAGGGAGGGTCCCCCACTGAAAGCCTCAGAGTTGCTTTGCCTCGGGCTGCAGCCCAGGCAAGCAGTGCTGGGTCCTGTCCACAACGCTCCCCTGGCCTGCTGGGCCTTTGCAGACCCTCTAGGGGAGCAGGTGACAGTGGTGTCCTGGTCAGGGTGTCCAGCGAGAGTCCCTGCAGGCACACGGCCCCAGGCCCTGCCCCCAGGCCTGCGTCTCCTGCGCTCCAGCTCCCTGCCTGCGCCCCCAGCTTGGATGCAGGCCACCCAGGGCTCTTCCCACTGCTCCCACAGCCCAAGACTCTGCCTCTCGCGGTACCCATTTCTGATTTTCACAACAGGGACAGGGGCCCAGTGGGGTCAGGAGTACAGCCCTAGGGACAGCAGAGTCCCCAGGACAAATGCAGGCCCTCCTGCCTTCCGGTCTGAGGGCGAGTGATGGGAGCAGAAGTCCCAGAGCGTCACAGGTGGCCCATCACAGGGAAGGAAGGACCCACGTGCAGGACGATGGTCCCAAGACCGTGCTTGAGAGCAACACGCATGTTCCTCGCAGGCTCAGACTCTCCAAGGTGGTTGTGGTCGGCGATCTCTACGTGGGCAAGACCAGCCTCATCCGCAGGTGTGTCTACCGGCCACGCCTCCCCGCATCCGCTCCTCACACCTGCCTGGAGGCCCAGATGCTTGTCGTAGTGGGGACAGTGTGGCCACTGGGAGGAGGTGCAGGAAACTGGGGAGATAGTGGGTCAGGCAGAGAGTGGGGCATCCCAGGAGCCTGGCGATGGTTACACCGTCCCTGGGGTCACCTCCCTTCTCGTGGACGCATCGTCTGACCTGCAGCTTCTCCCCACGTAGTTCTTCTTGGGCTCCGTCCACCCATGGTCTGTCTCTCTGGCCGTCACTGCCTGATCCTCCCCACGGGTAGCCATTCTGTCACCTCCAAACTTTTACTGTCAGGAGTGAAGCCTCTGCTTACACCTCTGACTGCTCCCTCGGCCCCCACAGGTTCTGCAGGAACGTCTTCGACCGTAACTACAAGGCCACCATTGGGGTGGACTTTGAGATCGAGCGCTTTGAGGTTGCTGGGATCCCCTACAGCCTCCAGATGTAAGTCACTGTCAGATTGCGCTGTTTTCTGCGCAGTCACGGGGCTTCGCAGAGACCCCTAGGGAAGGCCACAGTGCCTTCTCGACTGTGCCCTGTGCGCTCAGGAGGACCCGTCGGGACAAGAGGCCTGGGCAGTTGCATGAAACTGGGCTTCCCGCCTCCCTGAGGCCCTGGGCGCTCCCTCAGACCTCACAGCCTGATATGCTCAGGCACCTCTGCCCTCAGTGGCCCACTGGCCTCAGTCCCTCCGCTCCAGTTTCTCTCAGGACAGCCCAGAGTCTCCCCCAAGGCTCATACTTTCCCATCAGAACCTTCGGGACCCTGCCCTCCCTCTCCTCTGGCGCCTGGTCTTTGGCCCTGCCCTCTCCTGCATGGCTTCCCTGCTGGCATTCCCCAGGCCTCTGTCTCGTCCCCTCCTCATTTCTGTCTCCCTGGGGTTCACCCCTGCTCCCTGGAGTCACTCCTCAATCCTCCCTGCCCTTCCTGTCATCAGGATGGAGCTCACCCCTCCTGGCCCACTCCCTCTCCTAAACTGTTGAGACGGTGCCCGCTCCTCTGGGACCAGCCCCAGTGCAGTCCTGGAGCAGGTGATACCCCCAAACCTCACCCAAGGGGAAGTCCAGGGTCAGACCCGAGCAGAGGAGGCTATGTAGACACAGGGCTGCAGGACTGAGGGGATGAGGAGCCGGGAGACTGACAGGGGAGCTTCAGTGGAGCCAAGCAGAGAGAGGCCTGGGCTGCACTCACCATTGTGCTCACAGGCCACGTCTAATTTGAGGGCCCAGGACAAAGCAGGGATGGCCTCTCATTGTCCTGTGCTGAGGCCATTGCCAGCCACCCTCCCAGTTCCCACCCAGAGTCATTTTCAGAAGTGAATTAATGAAAGCATCCAGAAGTTCTGCAGCGTGCTCAGTCACTGGAAAACACTTCAGACCATTGGTGTCTTGTGGTTTGTCAGCTTGTTAGTTTACTGAGAAAAGTTAGATTTTGATGTATTGATTTTTAAAATGGATGGATTTTCAGACTTAGCCTTGCATTTTGACCTGCCTTTTTCTAAACTAGGGCAAGTAGATCTCAGCATGGTGTGTCTCTCTCTTCTATACTGTGTTCATGGCAGACATCATTAATCAATTGCTGTGTTCTTTACCGTAGAGCCAGGATTCAGCTCCTCCAGAGAGCTGGAGCTAACTGATCAGAGATGCAAACCATGTCCCTGTTAGACACCCCACCCCAACCTGGGGAGCTGAGCATCCCTCACTTTCACATCCCCCTCACCCACCCCCCACTGCTGTGTGGGAGGTGGAGCCACACCGCAGTTACATATGAGCAAACAGCAGAGCCACAGCTGGTGGCCCAACCAGTAGCCCCAGACCCATTGATGGGGCCTCCTCTACAGGTGGGCTTCCACATCTTCGGAGTGAGCCACATCGGGAGCGTGTTATCTTTTTCATGGCAGGGTCAGAAGGCACTGAGCTACAACTCCACTCATCAGGGCAGTGGAACTGCTAAGGCCATGCCCCCCTCTCCCCAACCCAGGCACAATGCATCCAAGCGAGCGGGTTCCCCCACGGGGCACCCTAGGAAGGGGACATAAGGAGTTGGGTGTGGGGACACCCGGCTGGCAGCAGGCACTTCCAAAGCCCATGAGGCTGGTGGGGGCCTTTGGGTTTCCCATCCAGGACACCATGATCCATCACTTAATCTGCCACCTCTCCATTTCCCTCTCTTTGCCATCACACAGCTGGGACACAGCAGGGCAGGAGAAGTTCAAGTGCATCGCATCTGCCTACTACCGGGGTGCGCAGGGTAAGCAGCCGGGTGATAGTGATAGTGGGGCCTCAGCCACATGTAGCAGGGGCTCCCCACCAGACTCCCAGCAAGAAGTCCAGGTCTTGTGTGCAGGCGCCAAGTCTGCCCTCTGAGAACCACTGAGGAAACACAGGGGCCGGTCCACACCTTCCAGCCGAGCTGGGCTGGCCTCTGCAGTCACACACTTCAGGGACCTGGGGTGGTGGGCGTTCCCTGAAAGTCTCTGGCCCTGTTTCAGCTCAGAAGGATGCTCAGAGAGGGGAGTGCTTGTGCAGAGACCCCAGAAAGAAGAGCAGAGTCGACCCAGGAGCAGGGAGCAGGGGCAGGCTGGGGGAAGGAGTGGAGGAGGGCCCCTGGGTGGGGCCCATCAGGGCTCTGCACCCACCACCTCCACGCCAGGGGCCTCCTGGTCAGCAGGCAGCGGCCACCTTAGCTGCCTACTCTGACCAGGAATGAGAGGGAAGGGGTTTCAGTGGGAGATGGAGCGAGGCGTCTGAGGCATCCAAAACCAGACTCCAGTGATGGGACGGTTATGTCCACTCAGTACTGGTGTTAAAAAATCACATTTTCATTAAGGTTTGAAAAAAAAGCAGAAGTGGAACATCCGCTGTGGTCTCTCTTCTCGGGGGGATGACACCCCCAGGAATAAGAGGTGTGAGGCGCCTGGCCCAGCCCTGCAGATGGCAGCCCGGGCCACCGTCACCACTGCCATCAGTTTCCTCCCTCACTTCCCATCCCCCTGCCGGGGCGGGACAGTGCACAGGTGGCCTGTGTCAGGCCCTGCTCACATCCTCCCCCGACCCCGGGCCAGTAGAGAGCAGGCCCTTCTAGAATGATCACCACGGGGGGCCGCCCTGGACACCGCGGGACCAGGTGGACAGTGGTGGAGGAGTCTGGGGCAGGGGCTGCCTCTCCAGGTTTTCTCCCCACCCTGCTCCTCAGAAAGTGTCTCCCTGGGGCGGGTTGTTGTGAATCACTCCCACAGCCACAGCCGCCCCTGGTCAGAGAGCGGCCCCATATCAGGCTCTGGACCAAGAGCTTTAAAAAAGCTGCACTGGCTTAGTCCTCACTGCCACCTGCATGCAGGTAGCTACCGCCCTCCCCCTTCACAGACTGGGAGACCGAGGCTCTCGGCGGTTAAGGCCCTCACCTGTGCACCCTCAGTGGGGAGCAGCAGGGAGACCTGAACGCAGGAGGTCACTGTGCCTCCCTGGACCTGCTGTGGCTGGGCTGCGGTGTGTGGATATTGGGGGGGGGGGGTCCTCAGGGGCAACCAGTCCCTGCTGTGGGGTCCAGAGCTGAGGGCTCAAGCGTCCACCCCGCTGTTCAGTGGGAGCCCCCTTGTCCCACCATGTTTGCCTCACCTGTCACTTACCGGCCCTTGGCTTTCCCCTGTGTGCAGTGATCATCACGACCTTTGACCTCACGGACCTGCAGACTCTGGATCATACCAGGCAAGTCTGGGACTCTTGGCCCCTGGGGTCCCCCGAGCTCCCCAAACTTTGGCTGTGACCTGGGCCCTTGACGGGGTGTGAACGACCAGGCTCACTGATCAGAACCAGCCGTCCACAGGCCGATTCCTGCCCCGTTGCCATTTTATTCCTCAAGTTCTGCAGCTGTCTCTGAAGGCGGGGCGGCCCACACTGCCTTGGGGCTGCTGTCACCACCTTGAAAGCCTTAATAATTTGGAGTGGGGGGCCTAGCATCTTCACCTCCCATGGGCCTGTCTGCAGGGATACAACTGGGCACTTGCTGCCTGGGATGGGGATCTGCTCGGGTACGCTGGCCACATGACTGCCTCTGGAGGCCCTCCTGCTTCCGCCAGGACCAAAGCCCCTTCACCCCACTTCTGTTTGGGGCATTCACACCCACATCTCCAACCCTGTGAGGGAGGCCGGGCTGGTCACTCCAGTTGGTGGGAGTGCAGGACTCACCCAGGGTGGACCTGCAGCTAGGAGGGGGGCTCCAGCTCCCCTGATGGTTCCTTGCATCCCCACGCCACACCCCCAGCCCTGCGGAGGACTGGGCTGCACCCCGACCTGGTCGTCCTGGGCTCCTCGGGGTGGGAGGTGCCATCTCAGCCTATCCCCTGTGGTCCAGGCAGTGGCTGGAGGATGCACTGCAGGAGAATGAGCCGGGCACCTGCTTCCTGTTCCTTGTGGGGACCAAGAAGGACCTTCTGGTGAGTGGAGTGGAGAGGCCTGGGGCGGCCTTGGAAAATGTGTCCCTTCCCACCCAGTCGAGGGACGGAGGGTGAGGCCCATGTGCCTAGGCGGGAATTTGCAGACTGCAGGCCCGGGGGCCGAAAGTGGGGGCACGCGCATTCCCTGTGCTCGTCCCGTCAGGGCCGCTGGCACCCAGACTCTCCTGGGACCACTGGGTCTCACCTCCAGGCAGGCACCCACCCCAGGCATGTCCCCCCAGGAGACCTGGGTAGCTGGGTCAGCAAGGCTGCTTCTCCCAGTCAGGGGTGGCATGTGAGCAGGCGGAGGTAGAGGCTGTGCGCCTGGCCAACGAGATGGAGGCTGAGTATTGGTCAGTGTCCGCCAAGACCGGTGAGTGGGTCCGGGCCTGGGGGAGGCTGTGGCAGGAGTGTGGGTGGAAGCACCAACCCCAGCCCCACAGGAACAGAAAGGTCCCCAACCCTGTAAGCACCTGCCGTCTTATTGGAGTAACAGCACGTTCCCTGAGAGCTCCCTGTAAGCCAAGCAGGACTGCTCTGCAGTTGCACAGGTTGTTAGCTGCACAAAGGCAATGTGTGAGTTGGGCATGGCCTCGTCCTCCTGGAGGAGGATGCACAGAGTGTCTGCATGGGGGCTGGTGGTTCTAATCCTCACCACTGCCCACTGGACAGGTGCTCACAGGTTACAGGGAAGCAGGCTCATGTCTGATCTCCGCACAGCCCGGCGCCTGGCCCACAGGAGTGCTCAGTAGCAACTGATTGGAAGAGTAGGTGCTGGGAAACCAAGGCTCATTGATTTGCGGGAGTGGCCGGGACAGGTGTCTGGAATGGGGAGCCCATCCCCTGCACTGCCCTGCCCAGACACCCCCCAGAGAGGGGCCGCCCTGGTTCCCGCACCACTGTCTCCTTCCCAGTGCGACTGCAGGTGAGAGCAGAGGTGGCCGGGGTCATGGCTGTCCCGTGTCCACAGGGGAGAATGTGAAGGCGTTCTTCAGCCGCGTGGCCGCCCTGGCCTTTGAGCGCTCGGTGCTGCAGGACCTGGAGCGGAGGAGCAGCGCCTGGCCGCAGGTCGGCAACGGGGACCTCATCCGTACGTGCAGGTGACGGGCTGGGCTGGGAAGCAGGCTTGCAGCCTGAAATCCACGTCCACCTCCCTCTCCTCCCAAGACCCAGCCATTCCCGTAGCTGGCCACCCTCTGCTATCCTCTCTGGGCTGTCCCTTTCCCCTTCCCTCTCACCTATAGCTTGCAGCCTTCCTGCCTGTCTGCCTGCTCAGCTATCCGCCCTGGATCTCCCCATCCTCCGGCAGCCTCCTCATGGGCCAGGCCAGGCATCCCAGGCCCTACTGATGTGTCCTGGCCTCGCTTCTCCTGGTCTGTGCTTTTTCCACTCTGTTGTGCCACCTGGAACTCATCCTGGGCCTCTTGGCCTGTGCCCAGTCACCAAGGCCTTGAACAAGAGGCCTAGGAGTCCAAGTTCAGGGCTCTAACCAGGAGAGTCAGCAGAGGGTACCGGTGGGGGCCCTTGACGCCAGGTGACTTCTCCCCTCCTTACAGGAATGGAGGGACATCCACCCGAGACCCAGGACAGTGAGAGGCCCTCCAGCCTGGGTTGCTGTTAGCCGAGCCTGCATCAGAGGCCTCTGTCCCTGATCCCGCGAGGGCAGTGCCTCCTGTGGCGTGGAGGGTGGCGCGGCCGTGCTGAGCCCCAGGGCTCTGCCTCTCCTCTCTAGCGGGTCCAGAGCCAGAAGAGGCCCCACTGGCCGCCCCAGGGCCCACGCTGCCCAGCTGGTGGGGGCACTGCGGTGATCATGTGGAAGTCTGGTCACACACATGGAGCCACCCGGCAGTTCCCCCAGCCCGGAGGGGCCTCACGGCCGCAGACACAAACACGGGCCCCCAGAGCCCACGGTCCTCTTGGGCCCTCTGCCCCAGCCTTCCTGGTTGACCTCGGAATCTTCCTCCTCTCAATGGTCCAGGCAAGCAGGACTTGTCGAAGTCAGCACATGAGGGTAAATCCACCTGCCATCCTGGTCTGGATTTTTCTGTCAGCAGCAGGACTGGCCATTCTGGACCTTTCCGGCCGAGGGGCCATCTTTGGCTCCTCCGTAATCTGTGGCATCCTGCCCTCCTGGTTAGTGGGCAAGGAGGGGCAGAACAGGCCACCCGTGCCCATCTGGCCCTGAGACACAAGGTTCCCCAGCCCAGCTGCGCCTGGGTAGCTCGCTGCTACACCCTGGAGCGGGGCACTGCCGGCTCTGCCCCCAGCAGCTGTCACCTGGACTCTGCGGGGCCACCCCTCTCTGGACCCTTGTGATGGGGTCCACGCGTCCTGGGACACTGGAGGCCCTCCAGCACCTGGCAAGTGGGTTCCCTGTCTCCATCTCCTCCCTGTACACCCAGAACAGGCAAGCACAGCCTAGGCCCCCTCCCCAGCTCCTGCCAGAGTACCCGGCCTTCTCCTGTCCTCACACTGCTCCCCCACGGGGGCCTCTTGCCCCCCACCTACCCCGCACGCCCCAGCCCTGGGTGTGTGCCCCTTCCCGCCCTCATCAGCCACAGGTGGGTGGTTCAGCCGGCGTCTCGCCTGCTTCTTGGAGATGGTGAGCATTCCTGGGGCAGCCGTGTGGGCGGCACCATCTCCCAGTGCCCCCAACAGTGCCGGGCACACCACAGGTGCCCAGTGGGTGCCCACCTGCTCACAGCGATCGCCAGACAGTGGCCAGGGAGACACGGCTTTCTCTGTCCATTCCCCCGTCACCAGATTTTGAGCTCTCCTTTTTTATAGACATAAGGTACTTCTTTATATAGATCATTCTCAAAGGACTTACGTACATGCTTATTGTAAAACAGGACAGCACAGGGCTTTGTGTACAGAGCGACAGTCCCCCGTGGCCCGGGTGTCAGCCTTGTCTTGATGCCCCCCATCTTCTAAGCAGAAGGGGCTCCCAGAGGTGGGGGTGGGGCCCTGGCACAGGTCACCCAAGGAGGCCCCGAGATGAGACACCCTCCCAGCAGCCCCCAGGCTCTGCCATCTGCTGCGGCCTCCCATGTCACCTCCCATATGTCAGGCAGGCAGAATGTGGCTGTCACGCGGCCTCCTTCCAAGCCTCCCCCCACATCCAGATGCTTCTGGCATATTCAGGGCCACCAGCCACCTGTCTGAGCCTGCGGCCCAGGAGGGAGCAGGCAGTGCCTCCTTGCTTGTAGGCCCTTCCCTCTGCTCCGTCATCCCCAACAGGTGGATGGCACCCCTGGCCTGAGGTGCTCTGGGCCTCTGACCTCAAGGAGCCACAGCCTGGACCACCTCACTGGCCGTCCTGGCTCTCTACGAGGCTGGAAACGCAGGCAGGATGCTCTGCCAGGACCCCCTACTCTACTCATCGCAGCAGCGGTGGTGGAGTGACAGCTGAGGGGCCTGGGAGGAAAGGCCCACATCTCACTTGTTGGAGCCATTGGCCAAGGAAGTCCTGCAGAGACCCCTGCTCCCCACTCCAGGCCGGGGCTGGTGGCCTGGAGGAGGTGCTCCACCAGGCACCATTCAGCACAGCACGACCAGCAGGACGAGGAAACAGCTGGATCGATCAACCTTGTGTTCTGACCTTGCCCGCAGCTCCCAGGGGCTGACAGGTGACAGATGGGGGGTCACGTGGCCACATCCCACTTGCAGAGAGTCGTCCTCTGGCTTCTGGCCCCCAAAGTGGGTGGGGATGAGGGTATAGACGGGGTAAGGAAGGACAAAAAGTGGCCCAAGCTTTCAAGTCGGCCTCAGGCAGAAAGCCCTGCTGTTGACACCACACGTGACAGCTGCCTGGTGGCACCGTGTCAGGAGCCTGGATCTGGGACTTGGGCAGGCTGGGCCCCCACTTACTGCTGTGTGACTGGAGGTAGGGGGAATCGCTGCCTCTCTCTGGGCCCCTTTCCCCACCTCCTGCCCACATGATGGCTGCGTGAGATGGAAGGAAATCACATCCCTGGAGCCCCAGGCTGGCAGCTGGTGAGAACCCCAAGACTGTGGGACTCCCGTGGCAGGGCCACTGCACCCCCCCATAGGCACCTTAGCGTGAATGAGGAAAAGGTACCAGGTGGTTCCTCAAACAGTGACACATGGAATGGCCACGCGGCCCAGAATTCCTGTTCCTAGGAATAATCCCAAAGGAACTGAAAACGACGGAAAGTGTGCGTACACACTTGTTCAGGCATCGTTACTGACACGAGCCAAATGTCCCCCAGCGGATGGATGAACAGAATGCCGTCCATCCATCCAATGGGATATCATTCTGCCTCAAAAAGGAAGAAGGTGCTGACATGTGCTACACCGGGTGGGGGGCCTTGAAAACGTGATGCTCAGTGAAAGAAGCCAGACCCCAAAGGCTTGTGTGAATCCATTGACAAGAAATACCCAGAATAGGCAAGTCAGAAAGACAGAAAGGAGGTTGGTGGTTGCCAGGGGCTGGGGAGGGGAGAAATGGGGAGCAACTACTTCATAGGTTTCCTTTTGGGGTGATGAAACTATTTTTGAACAAAATACAAATTGGGGTCACACTAACGTGGATGTACCAGATGCCTCTGAACTGTTCACTTGAAGATAGTTTTATCTTATATGAATTTCACCTCAATTGTTTTAAAAAGCACTTCTTGCTCAGGACATTTGATATCCATCTGTTAGAAAACTGCCCTTATAAAGTGACTTTGAAACAACAAGACACCTTTTGATAATTGCTGTCACCACCAGGTGGGAGCTGGGAACGAGGCTCTCTTTGATGTGTGCCCTTGTGCAGTGCACGTCCCACCCCACTGTAGCTGGCAGCCCTGCTCAGGAAACCCCCGAGGAGGACAGGGCTGGCCAGTCCATTTTACAGAGGACACTTAACTGATGTTAGCCCCACATACTAGTGGGGCCTTCTGACTTTGGAATGGCCAAAAAAGGTTCTGGAGCTGGAGGACTGGGTCTCAGCCTGCCCACAGCTGCAGGGCTGACATGAGGGTGAATCTCTGGCTAGTGGGAGGATTGAAGAAGATTCTAGAAAAATGCTCATCCTTACCACTCAGTGAGCACGACCAGGGGCTGCTCACATCCTGGAGCTGAGGACCCAAGGGCTGGCTTAACTTTGTTTTTTAATACAACAACTTTATTGAGGTTTGATTCACATACCACACAATTCACCCATTTCAAGTGTACAATTGAGTGATTTTTAGTATATGTGCAAGGCTGTGCAGCCATCACCACTGTCTAGTTCTCAAGTATTTTCAAAAAGAAACTCAATGACTTTTAGCTGTCACTCTCCATTCCTCCCATCCCCTGTCCCCAGGCAACCACCAACCTGCTTTCTGTTTCTAAGATTTGTCTATGCTGCACATTTCCTGTAAATGGAATCATACAACTCGGTGGCCTTTTATGACTGGCTTTTTTGATGTAGTGTAGTGTTTTCAAGGTTCATCAGTGTTGTAACATGTATCGGTACTGCATTTCCTTTTAGGGCTGAGTAACATTCATTGTAATATTCCGTTGATGGACATTTAGGTTGTTTGCCTCCCCAGGGTTCTGAGGCAGCCAAAGTTCTCCATTGTTTCCAGCAGAGGGGGCTGTTGGGTCCTGCCTCTCCTGCCAGCAAAGAGATGAGATTGCCTTGGGGAGGGGTTTGCAGAAAACTGGGTCTGGGTTCAAAGACCACTGGGGCTGCTGCTGAGGGTACATGAGGGTGTCTGTGTGTGTGTGTGTGAGTGTGAGCTCACAGGTGTTTACAGGTGACAGAACTCATCAAATCACACGCATCAAATATACCCAGTTGACTGTATATCAATTTTACCCCAATAAAGCTGTAAAAAATATGTTTAATAACTTTTTTAAATTACAAAAGATAGACATAATCATTATGGAGAATTCAGAAAAGCATAATGAAGAAGAAAATAAATGTCACTGGCCACTCGGGGACAGCCGTGGAAGCCCTGGTGAAGTCCCCTCCGCCTGTTTGAACGCCTTGGAAGGCGCCATGGGGCCAGTGTGTGTGCAGCCAGGGCCCAGGGCCCACCTTGGCCCCACTAGATGAGTCTGCACCCCTCGCTCTGGACGGACTCCTGGGTCCCGGTCACATCCTTGGTCAGCGACTTCTCAGGCTTTCTGCTTCTCCGTACCCCACCTCCCCAGTCCAGCGCCCGCCCTTTCCTGATCCAGTGGCCTGGGGGAGGGGGGACTGGTTCTCCAGCCCTGTGGCCATACACACCAGCTATTCACTTAATAACACCACTCCCACTTCTGCCTCTGGTCTTGACCTTCCCTCTGAGCCCAGACCCACCCTCTCTCCATGGGATATCCCCGTGGGTGGACTCTGGGCACCCGGAGCCTCAAGAGGCCACCCCTGGCTTCCGCATCACAGTGGTGACACACTGTCCATCCATAGCTGGTCCTTCCTCTCCCCACATCCAATCTGTGTGCTAGTCCAGGACAGACTCTTGTCCGACCCCTTCTCCCCATCACCTTGCTTCCACCCTTGTCTGGGTCATCAACGCCCCCTACCTGGACCAGTGCCATGGCCCTTGACCACTTGCCCTGTTCCCCACACCAGCCCCCAGCTCTCCATGTGACAGTCCCAGCACGTCACTCTGCTATGGACTGTGCCGTCCAGTACAGCGGCCAGTGCGGCTCTTTGAATTTGAATTCCCTAAAGGCACATCAGATTAAACTTTCAGTTCTTTAGTTGGAAGGAGCTGCATGGTAGGTGCTCAGGAGACGCATGGGGAAGCCGGTGGCTGCCACGTGGTTCAGCATGCCCACCGTGCTGGAACGTTCTACTAGCTAGTGCAGGCTTTGCACCTTCCAGCTGCTTTGGGGTTTGTTGTTGTTGTTGTTGTTGTTTTCCATTTAGAATAAAACCTAAACTTCTTACAAGCCTATGCAGCCTGGCAGCCCACACCAGCCTCGCCTCCTAACCCAGTTGCTCCCCAAACACGTAGAACTGAACTCTCCCCGTCTTTGCCTTTCTGTTCCCTGTCCTTAGGACCTGCTCAGCCGTCACCTCCACTGGCCCTTCCCCAGACCTCTGCCCCTTCCTGGATGCCCGCCCGCATGGCACACACACCTCTGCTGTGGCCTGTTCTGCCTGCCTCACCCTTACCTCCTACACATGTGTGTCTCTCTTCCCGGGCTGTGTGCTCCCTTGCCCAGCAGTGGTTGAACACCTACTGTGTCCTGAGCACCGGGGGTTCACCAGGGAACAAAACAGCTGTCCATCCTTGGAAGTTTAGATCTAGCTGGGCACAGACACCAGATGGGGGTTACAGAGCGTTATGTGTCTGGACCCCACTTTCCTCTTCATTCCTCCCATCTTCAGAGGGATGGATGATAACAAAGCTCTTCGGGAAAGGACCAGAGACCCAGGGTGGGAGTCAAGGGAAGGCTCCGAGGATGGGAGGAGTGTCCTTGGGGCCAGAAAAAGCTGTCCCATGGGAAGATAGCCACTATCTCGGAGTGTCCTTCTGCCCAGCAAGCCACTTGCTCTGCCAAGAGAACAGAGCCTGCAAACTGAAACCAAACGGCATCCGAGTTTGACTGGAGCTTGCTTATGCATGCGGTATTTAAGGTGCGGCTGAGTTGGGGCCTGTAAACCAGAGAAAGGGACACCTCTCTCACAGAGGAACTCCCCACAACGTATCCTTGTCTCTCCCAGGTGCTTAATGATCGTGTCCTGCTGAGCCCACAATTCCCCCTGGAAACGGAGGGACTCTGTTAGCAAGGGGGAAAAAGCAGGTTGAAAAAAGCTTTTCGGATTCTCCCTGATGACTGCCAGGAAATAGGGTTCTGGAGGCGTGGGTTCTAGTCCTGCTGGGTCCACTCGCTGGGTGACGGGAGCAGGTCATCCAAGGAAGGCAGCTAATAGCGTTGGTGAGCTGCTGGGAGGTCAGGGTTTATGGTACCCATTCTAAAGAAGAGGTCACTCAGCCTGCGAGCACTGCTGGGATTCTGGCCTCGCTTTGCACCCCCCAAAATGAAGGCATCAATTCCTGTTTCCACACCTGCAAAACAGGCTTTACAAGGGCCCTGTCTGCCTGATGAAGGTGTGGGAGGGGACATGGGGCCTCCAGAGGGGGACAGCAGGAGGGTGGAGAGCCTGCAGGGGGTGGCGGTGAACTGTGCCTGGAAGCATCTGCCAGTCCCACCCCGGGGGCTGTCCTGCCAGTCTCCCAGGGCTCCAGCACTAAAAGCAGTCATGGGAAGGCACAGCGGTGTTTCATGTTTGCCCCCTCTGGGTGCCTTACACAGGGCACTTACGACATTTTACATATGAAGACAAAACTTAAGCTCAGAGGGGAAAGGGAATTGCCAAGGACACAAAGCCTGGAATGAGAGAGACCTGAATCCCAGCCAGGCCGGCCTGGCCACTGGCCCTGGGTTCTGTTCCTTTAGATTAGATGTCAGAGCATCCGCTCTGGTGGCACTGGAACCCAGGGGAGGGCAAGATAACACCTCACATCCATGCAAGGACAACAGAGGGTGGGCAGGAGGGAGGGGCAGGGAGGGTAGTATCCTGTTCCCATTTCAATGGCCAGGAAACAGAGGCACAGAGAGTCAGAGGCTGCCAGGACTCAAGCCCTGGTTCCTGGTTGACAAATCCTGTTTGCTTTTCCCCTCACCTGGCAGGCTGGTTGGGGTATTGTCACTTTGCGCTCCTCAGACTTCCTGCAGGGTGCGCTGTGCTGTGTGTCTAAGACCTCTGGGCTTCCCTGGAGAACAAGAAAAGATTTTGTTGCACTGCCCGCCTGGGCTATCCCGTCTTCTGCCGAGCCCTGGGCGTCCCAGTGGAGGCTGGCGACCCCCTTAGAGGCATATTACACAGAGAAGTTCCGAGTCAGGCAACCCCGGGACGAACACGGGCTCAGGACCGCAGCAAGGGAGGCGTGGGTATTGAGTGACCGGGGGAGAAATTCTCATTGATTATCTCTGACAATCCCGCGTGGCAAAAGTTGCTTCATCACCCACCCGGCGACTTCAGGGCTGGAGACCGGTTGGCACCGCTGGGTGACCTGCCCGCTGGGGGCGCACTCAGACCTCACTCCCGGGAGGGGCCGCCGGGCTGGGGACAATGAGGGTGCAGGGGTTCCTGTCCCGGGAGTACAGAACTCTCCCTCCCGGCCTCGGTTTCCCCAAGCTCGGGGACGCAGGCCGGGCCGCGGCTGGGCGGGGAAGCGGCTCCTTTAAGAGGCCCTCCCGCTCCGTCAGCCGCGCCGCGGCCACCGCCCCCCGGCCCTCCCCTTCCTGCGGCGCCGGGTGCGGGCTGGGCGCGAGTGCGGCGAGAGCGGGCGGGCCAAGCGCAGCGCCAGGAGGCGGCGGCGGCCGGGCGCGGGCGCGGGCGCGGGAGCCCGAGGAGAGAGCAGCGCGCGGGCAGCGGCCATGGGCTAGTGGGCCCGGCAGAGCCGAGGCAGCGCTCGCCCCGCGCGCGCCGGGAGCCCCGCACACAATAGCGGCGCGCGCAGCCCCGCGCCCTTCCCCCGCCCTCGCGCGCGCCCGCCCCGCGCCCCGCCTCGCGCCCGGGGAGCCTGGCCGCAGCCTCACCTGCCGCCCGGGAGGGGGCGGGCATTGTTCGCCCGCCGCCGCCACCGCCGCCGCCCCGCCGGGGACATGGGGGCCGCCCGGCGCCCCGGGCCGGGCCTGGCGAGGCCGTCGCGCCGCCGCTGAGCCGGGCCCCGCGCGCAGCCGGGCGGCGCAGGTGAGGCCGGCCGCGCCATGGTGGACCCGGTGGGCTTCGCCGAGGCGTGGAAGGCGCAGTTCCCGGACTCGGAGCCGCCGCGCATGGAGCTGCGCTCAGTGGGCGACATCGAGCAGGAGCTAGAGCGTTGCAAGGCCTCCATCCGGCGCCTGGAGCAGGAGGTGAACCAGGAGCGCTTCCGCATGATCTACCTGCAGACGCTGCTGGCCAAGGAGAAGAAGAGCTACGACCGGCAGCGCTGGGGCTTCCGGCGCGCCGCTCAGCCCCCCGACGGCGCCCCCGAGCCCCGCGCGCCGCGCCCCCAGCCCGCGCCCGCCGACGGCGCCGACCCTCCGCCCGCCGACGAGTCCGAGTCCCGGCCAGATGGAGAGGGTTCCCCGGGCAAAGCCAGGCCCGCGGCCGCTCGCAGGCCCGGGACCGCTGCTCCCGCGGACCGCGACGACCGGGGGCCCCCCACCAGCGTGGCGGCTCTGCGCTCCAACTTCGAGAGGATCCGCAAGGGCCCGGGCCAGCCAGCGGCGGCGGACGCCGAGAAGCCCTTCTACGTGAACGTCGAGTTCCACCACGAGCGCGGCCTGGTGAAGGTCAACGACAAAGACGTCTCGGATCGCATCAGCTCCCTGGGCACCCAGGCCATGCAGATGGAGCGCAAGAGGTCCCAGCAGGGCGCCGGGCCCGGCCCGGGGGATGCGCCCAGGCCCCCCTACCGCGGGCGCGCCTCCGAGAGCAGCTGCGGCCTCGACGGCGACTATGAGGACGCCGAGCTGAACCCGCGCTTCCTGAAGGACAACCTGATCAACGCCGACGGCGGCGGCAGGCCCCCCTGGCCGCCCCTGGAGTACCAGCCCTACCAGAGCATCTACGTCGGGGGCATGATGGTGGAAGGGGAGGGCAAGGGCCCGCTCCAGCTCAGCCAGAGCACTTCGGAGCAGGAGAAGCGCCTTACCTGGCCCCGCAGGTCCTACTCCCCTCGGAGCTTTGAGGACAGCGGAGGCGGCTACACGCCAGACTGCAGCTCCAACGAGAACCTCACCTCCAGCGAGGAGGACTTCTCCTCGGGCCAGTCCAGCCGCGTGTCCCCGAGCCCCACCACCTACCGCATATTCCGAGACAAGAGCCGCTCGCCCTCGCAGAACTCTCAGCAGTCCTTTGACAGCAGCAGCCCCCCGACGCCGCAGTGCCAGAAGCGGCACCGGCAGGGCCAGGTGGTCGTGTCCGAGGCCACCATCGTGGGCGTCCGCAAGACGGGGCAGATCTGGCCCAACGATGGGGACAGCTTGTCGGGCAGGGTGCCTCAGGATGGCGCCTTCCATGGAGACGCAGGTGGGTACCTCCACCCCCTTGGTAGGCACACCTGCCCCTGGCTGGAAACCACTGAGCAGGAGGGAATACAGGGAGGAATAAGTGGACACTTTGGGGAGTGATTTTCAGATACCGTTGTGAACTGATTCATGCTGCCCCTGTGCCTGAACAAACTCCATCCTGCTTTCCTCCTGAATGCAAATTCCCAGTGCTTGCAATGAGATGGGTTGGGCGGGGTGGTGTGTGGGGGTGGTAAGCAGCTCATTTCTTTGGTTCCAGAGCCGTGTGCTTCTTGTGAGAGTCCTCTCTGTGGATCAGGACCAGGATGCCCTGGGCAGTCATCTCCTTGCCCACTGATACTTCCACCCCGGGCAGTTGGGATGGTATAAAGAAGGGGTCAGCTCTGCCACCTAGATGGATGTTTTCAGCTGGGATTGATCTGTGTCTTGGGCATTCCCCATCACTTGACCTAGAAGAGTTATGTGACACTTGGTGAATCCACGATGTGCCAGCTGCTCCCAGGCCTTAAGAGTGTCAGGTTCACTGGTGAGCCAGCAGCCCCAGTGCAAGTCAGAGCAGGTGAAAATGCGAATTAGAAGAAAGCGAGGTGACGGGCAGGTCTGACTCAGTGGGCCACAGAAGATCTCCGGGGTTGAAGATTTTATCTGGGGCCAGAGCAGAGCCACACCCGTTCTGATCTGCCTGGCACTGGTGGGAGACGTCACCCATCATTACTCACCTCTGTGCCTCTTACCCCATCTCCATTTTCTGATCCTTCGGCACACTCTTCCTCCTGTCTCCCCAAGGTTGCCTGCCCACTGGTGCTTATCTGGGGCTCCTAATCCGTGGTCTGACTCCCGGCCCTCAGATTAAACCTATGGGATTTTATTGTGTATATAACTTCTGTGTACAAACGCCTTGAGATGTTGGGCTGATGGGACTGGGTGTTGCGATCCAGGCACAGTCTGTGATGGGGGTGGGGAGGGGGGCCTGGGTGGGGGCGGGATGTGAGGCAGTCGGGACTCTCTGAGTCCTAGTCCCTGTTGGGCTGATCCGGTTTTCTGCTCCACTGATTTTTCTTTTTCTGCTGATGGATTTGTATGTGCCTCCTCCATCAAGAATCCTCTTGAAGCAAGTGAGGCTATTTTTGGCTCTGTCCAGCGGTCTCTTTGCAATCAGCGCTCCGTTCTGTTTGTTTTAGGCCCATCCAGTGGCCGGCCCTCCATCTGCAACTGGGTGGCTGTGTTGGTGTTGCTGGGACCTGCAGCCTGGCGCAGCCTCAGCCCCTCCGTCTCTCGGGGCGGGTGGAAGGCTGTAATGTTTAGAAGCCTGCTTTGTAGGCACATCAGCTCCTCCGGGGTCTGGAGGATTGCCCTGTGGTCACTTGGCACCAGCCTCGGCCGGCCAGCTGTCAGCTGAGCGAGCCAGCTTGAACTGGCCCTCAGTGCCGTGGTGCAGGAGGATGTAATTAATAAAGCAGAAAATAAGAGGTTTTCATGGAGACCTGTCTTCTGAAACGATGTTCTCTTGCTGGTGGAGGATTCTGAGTTTCCAGAAGGTGGGGCCCTGCCGGCTGGGGTGTGTATCAGCGGGCCCTTCCCTGAGCTCACAGCTCCTGCAGACCGGAGACCCCGGCTCTGTGGGTGACACAGAGCAGGTTCTCGGCTGAGAAGTTAGCTTTCCAACTTGGACCCCACTCTCAGCACTTTCTGGATCCTTCCCTGAATTGTCCTCAAGGTTCCATGTTGTCTCTCCTGTTAACGTTTTAAAAGTCCTTCTGGGTTTAGCTCTGGGAGCCTTTCAGCTCAGTTGCCAGCACCCTCCTCTGAGGGTTGTGCTGGAGAGGATGGGGGGATCCCGCTCTGGCCCGGCCATCTGTCTCTGTCCTGGCTGTTTACCCACGTTCTCGGGCCTGGGGACTGCTCGGCAGGGCTGCACCTCTGAAAAGGGCCAGTGATGGAAATCACAGTGTGGGAGGGAGTGGAAGTCACTCTAAGACTCTGTAGCAGCAGCAGCTGGTCCGTGGCCTGGACCTAACAGCTTCAGGGTCCCTTTGGATGAGCGGGCTCTGGTGTTTCTGAGTTGAGAGAAGAAGCTGAAATGACCATCTGCCGCTGTGTGCCAGGGCCCCTCGGGTCAGTCCAGGGGGCCTTCCAGCTCCGCACACCCAGGTCCCCCTGCTGTGAACCTTGCTGCGGGCAGGCTCTTCCCTTGTGCCCCGTGGGCTGCAGAGGAGAGAGTCTGGTCCCTGTCATCTGGGAGCTTACAAATTACAGGGAGATAGGAATGCACACGACACTTATGTGTGTTCAGAGGGAGCGCGATCAGGGAAGCTTCTGGAAGCAGCTGCACTGGAGAGGGACCTTCTGGTGAGGGGAGCTGTCTGCTTGGAGGAGCAGTGGGAGCAAAGGCTTGTCACTCTAGACTGTGCCTTTTTGTTTTTTTTTTTTATCGTGGTGCATTATGTATGACAAAATTTACCGGATTAACCCACTTTAGACATTTTTCAGTGTATAGGTCAGTGGCATCAAGTATATTCACATTGTCATCTTAGCTGCACCCGTCACTGTCCCTTAAACTCCCTTCAAGGACTTTGGTGACCCTTTCCTGAATACGGCCACACAGCCAAGGGTCTTTCCTCTTTTGGGTCTCAGGTACCCCCGCCCTGCGTCCCTCTTGAGTTGGGACCCCAGGCCTTTTGTTTCTTTCGGGCGCTCCTGTGAGTTGCTGCCCTGTTTTTCCACATTTCTGTTAAGCAGCTTCATTTGCCCTTTGGATCCTGGTGACGTGTTAGCGTCAGAATGACCATGGCTTTGTTCTTCCCTGGGGCAGCCAGTGTGAGTGAGTAACTGCGGGGCAGTCAGATGTCACCCAGGCCTGGTGTGGGCCCCACCGGCGTCTCTGGCCCAGAGCCTGTGGTCACCTCCAAGTTGAATGCAGGCTCCTCCCTGTGGACAGAGGCAGAGGGGACAGAACTGGGTGGGGTCTGAGACCGCTTAAGTCACCAATGGAGTGGAAGCTGAACCTATAGTAAATTTTACAGGGGTTCTCCGACTCAGGAAGGATGACTTTCTTGTTTTGGGAACAGAAGGAGGCATTTTGGAATTATCCTGAAGGAAGGAGCTGGGAGTGGTGATTTGTGGGGTCCAAGGGACCGTGTCCCCTCATTCCTCCCTGTTGCCTCATTTGGTGCTTCTGGCTTCAGTGGCCGCCTCCCCTCCCTGGCCGGGAGTCCTGGGCCCAGAGAGTCACCCTTGGCAGGACAGAATCCAGGTGAACCAGGCACCTGGGCCACCTGGGAGAGGATGCCACGGGGCGTGAACCTGGGCTGCAGCCCACCCTGCGTTTTTGGGGGGCTCACGTTCATGGTGGAGGGAGAGATGTCTTCCAGTGTCTCGAGTTGCCAACAGTAGGCCTGAGTTTTGACTGAGGCCTTTTAGATCAGGGCTCGGGGGGTGGGAGTGGGCGGGTGAAGGATTTAATTAACTGTGAACCCCAGGGGGGTCTTGACCCCGACTGGAATTACAACCCCAGTGGCTTCTGTTGAATTTTTTCCTTCCTCTTGAAGAAATGTAATCATTTTATTTAATTAAAATGTGTTGTTTATGTATGTATGGTAGGATTTTCTTTATCGTGGTAAAATATACGTAACCAAAGGCGGCATTTTTACCATTTTTCAGCGTCCAGCTCAGTGGCATTCAGTGCAGTCATGTTGTTGTGCAACCATCACTATCTCCAGAACTTTGCATCTTTCTGATGAGAAACTCTGTATCTATTACGCGATAATGCACCTGCCCTTGTCCCCAGCCCCCGGCAACTGGTTCTGCGTTCCGACCCCATGAATTTACTTGTCCTACGTACCTCAGGTACCCGGAAGCAGGTACTAGCTGTCCTGTGTGTCTGGCTGATCTCGCTCACAGAGGGTTTTGAAGCTGCCATTGCCAGGGGCAGCATTCTCATCCTCAGCGCCTCATCTCTGGTCCTTAATAGGTGTTTCTTTTTAGTAAAACACCTGTGAGTGATGGGGGTGTTTCCTTGACTGTCACGCCCACGTGTGTGAAGTGATCCAGTGTATTAGTGTGCTCAGGCTGGAAGTCCAAGATCGAGGTGCCAGCAGGGTTGGTTTCCCCAGAGGCCTCTGTCCTTGGCGTGTAGATCCTCCCCTCCCCACCCCGCTGCCCCTTCACATGGTCATTCCTCTGTGCAGGCGGACCCCTGGTGATGTGTGTGTGCCTAAGATCTCTTATAAAGACACAGTTCAGATTGGTTTAGGGCCCACTCTGACGACCCTGTTTTAACTTAACTCTTTAAACCCTCACCTCCACACAGTCCTGTTCTGAGGTGCTGGAGGCTAAGACCTCGACATGTGAATTTCGAGGGGGACACAGGTCAGCCCACAGCCCTCAGTGAGTCCCTGATTGGGCAGCAGAGAGAGACGGTGTGTGTGCTGGCGGGTTTTAGGAGGAATTCGAGTGAGGTGGGTGGTGTCAAGCAGCCTGGTGGGGCCAAGAGGACCCAGCCGGGAGAAGGAGAGGCCGCGTCTCTCTCCTCACTTGAAAAGCTACAGGTTGGACCTTGTTGTTGCTAAGATCCTTTCCTTCCATTGTTAAATTCTTATCTTAAAAGTTTATTAACTTTCCCCACATCTTTCTCCTGTTTCCTGGTTTATACCTGCGTCTCCTTTACCATGGCAGCCCCCTCTCCCCTCTCACGCAGGGGTATTTATTGAGCGTCTGCTGAGTGCCAGCCACTGTCTCTGGAAGGTCTCTCTTGCCTTTCTTCACGGGTTTGTGGAAAGGCTTCTCTCCAAGGGGCCTTGTCTGAAAAACTAGCGCAGACGAGCGGAACCTTTGTAACGTCCTCACATCCTCCCCGACTGTGTATCTTTCTTTAACTGTGTGTGCAGCCATTTCCTGTTAATCTTGTGTCTGTCTGCTTTCCTCTGCAGGTTGGTGAGATCCTGAAGGACCTACCTGGGTGTCTGTGTCTGGGGTGCCGGGGGTGTTTGTGGGTGACAGGTGGAGTGAGACCACCTCTCTGAGGTTTCCCTTTGCTCCGGCCCCTCCCCGCTTACTGGCATCTAAATGGCCTCAGATTTTCAGGGGCCTAATGATACAGGTGTCCAGCGAGGGAGATTGTTAGCTTTGAGGTGGTCTGGAGGTAATCTGTCCTTCTTTGCTGAGGCTTGGGCTCCCCCTGCTCAACCCTGAGAGTTTCCCGAATCCCCAGCCTGGGCCTGAGAATCAGCATCTTAGATTCTGGCCTCGCTGCTGCTACCTTGCAAAATGACTGTGGATGGGGCGATGGCGGGTGCCCCCGGGAGATGCACCTGCCCAGGTCTGGGGGCCGGGTGGGGGGAGGGACTGCGATGCCCGACTTGGGGAGTAAACATGACTTTGGCGCAGGCTGTGTCATGTGCCCATGGAGTGTTCTCGTAAAGTGGCTGGAGTGAGATTATGACCATAATTGTGCGCTGTTGGCGGAGTGGGACTGAGGGGTGTGAGACGCACTCCCTTGCCCGAGGTCAGGCGGTTGGCAGCAGGACTGGCGCTGGCCTCTCTCCTAGGCTGGGGGGTGATGCACGAGAGTGGGCCCAGAGTGACCCCCCAGGGGTGGAGGGGACCTGATCAGTCATTCGGCAAACAAAAAAAATCTCCTGATCTGCATACGTCCTCCGGGGGCGCTTTGCTTAGATTCCTCCAGCAAGTCGGTGGAGAGGGCCCAAGAGGACAGACGTGTTGGAAGGACGCTGCCTGTTCATCGCCTTTTCCATTCAGCAGTCAGATATTGGGGGGTGGAGGGTGGGATGCTGACCGGCTCTGCTGCAGGCAGTCCTAGGGGGTGCAGGGGGCATGGCTGGCTGGGAAGAGGTGACAGAGGTGGGTGGCCTCGTGCACAGAGGGGTCAGCATGTGGCCCAGGGAGCCCTAGGAAGGAGCCATCGACAGCGTGCAGGAGAGAGAGGGAGAGCCCCGCTACCCCCGCCACCACAGGAGCCAGGCCAGCAGACCAGGGTTGCACAGTCCCAGGGGATCCTCCACGCACACATGCGCCTCTGTTGGCATAAAAAGAGCCTTTGAAGATTCACTGCATTTTATGGGCCTGACCTGCTCCCTTTAAAAAAATGCTGCTGGGGTCAGTTGGTTTGGAGAGCAGAAGGCGGTTTTCTGCACGTAACACGTGCACACAGCCTTGCATGGAGCAAGGTCAACTTTCTGGAACATGTGTCCTCTAGTCTGGGGAAAGATCGCAGACCTTGAAGGTAGACCTGGATGTGCCAGTGATCTGGTGTGTGTCCTTCTCCAGGGACTGGATTCTGTTGGCTGGAGAGGATGCCCCCTCCTTGGGGGCTTTGTGGGGGCGTGAGTGCCCAGAACGGTGGCCCCTGCGGTCGGGCCCTCTCTCTCCTCTCAAAGAGTACCTGCCTCCCCTGGGCATCTGACATCCATGATTGAACAAGCACTTAGCAAGCGATTGTAAAGGGCAGATGCATAATTTAGCAGGTGCAGGCCTTTTCACCCACTGGGCTCGGCGAGAGGTCTGCCGTGGACTTCATCCCACTCCGTTCCCTCTCGCAGTGTGTCCTGGGCTGAGTGGGGTTCGTTCGTCTTGAAGGTACAGTGTGTATGTGTTTTTCGGCATCGTGGCCCCAAAGGAAAGCCCGCTGCTTCGCCTGGTGGGCTCTTCCCTCAGCCCAGGGTACCTGGGGCCCGGACTGCGCCCACCCCTGTGGTGTGGAGGGGGTCACCTTGCAGGGTTCCTGGGCCACTTGGCCGTGTGAGTTTTGGGGGCCTGGGAAGCTGGGAGCTGCAGGCAGCTCGATTGTTCTCATAGAGCCTCCTCCCTGCCGATTGTAGAGGAAAAGCTTAGAACCACTTGGTTCTTGTTTTCAGTGGTTTGTGGGGCCCTGAGAGAGGAAGTGAGAACCTCAGACCTTCTTACTTCAATAGGAAACAGGAGGAGGTGGGAAGCTGTGGGGCTCGCTCAGGCTTCGGCATCCCTAGGCTCCCTAGCAGGTTGCCAGGGCTCTGCAGAGCAGAGGGTGCTTCCCCAGGTCGTGTCGGGGGGACGGTGGACAGCTGGGCCCAATGTGTCTTCACCATTTGAAGCGTCCAGCTCAATGGCATTAAGTGCATTCACTTTGCTGTGCAATCATCACCTCCATCCATCTCCAGAACCTTGCTGTTTCCCCACTGAAAGCCTGGCCCCGTTAAGCAGTAACCCCCCCTCCCCCAGACCACTGTCCTCGCTGTCCCTGTGCGTCTGCTCCGGGGGCTTGCAGGAGTGGACTCACGGCACTTGTTCTTTTGCGTCCGGCTTGTGTCACTGAGCACAGTGACTTCACCGATTCTCCCTCAGGCCTCTAGTTGCCGGCCCTGGATGGTGGCCGGACAGCAGGACCCGGAGAGGCTTAGCCACCAAGTCCTCTGCTTGGTGCATGGAGGGGCGGATGGTGCTTGGGGAGCATGCTGCATTTTGCATAGTGGCTTCCCCCACAGGGGTCCCCAAGGAAGAGCAGCAGGGACCCTCACAGCTGACCATCCGAGGCTTTAGGTGGGGGACTGGGGGCGTCCTGCAGGTTGGAGGTTAGTAGATGGGGCGATCTTCATCCCTGGCCCTCCCCAATGTCCTGGAGTGGCTGTGCTGGGACGGTGGGGGGACACACAGGCTAGGCCAGCCTTGCCTGTCCCCACCTCTCCTGTCCTCTGCGAGGCTTGGGGGTCCTCGTGCTGGGTTCAGAGCTGTCATCCGATTGCCCGGAAGCCTTGGTGACCTGACCTGCAAATTCTCTCAGGAGACACTCGGCTTGGCAGGTTCGCCCTCTGGGTGTGTGCATGTGCAAAATCTGTTTTCACTCAAATCTTAGACCTTAGACTGAAAAGGGGAACTCACTTGTGGGTGAAAGCTTTCCACTTTCTCCCTTGGGAACGTGGGTGAACATGTCTGCTTTGGGGCCCTGCGGGGTGGCAGTGACGATCTGGATCGGAGACCGCCACGCCCGCGAGTAGGCCCTAGGGGACAGCATCACGGAGCAGCCAAATGGGCCACCCTTGTCCCCCAGAGCGGCGGGGCAGCGCTGTCTGAATCTGGCCCTACAAAATCCAGGTTGTGAAGATGAACATAAGTCTGGGTTCCCCTCCTGTGGTATTTTGTCAGCGACCATATGGTGTGAATCACTGTAGCAGACTCTTCTCTGTGGAAGGTGGGGAGACTCCGGGAAGGGGGCAGCGGGGGAGGGGCAGTGGTGGAGATCTGGTCCTGGCACTCCTTGTCACTTCCCGGCTTCCCCAGCCTGTGGGGCCCATGCTGGCTCTTAATCCTCGCTGGGTCTGCGGTCCCGGGGTCCGGAAGCCTTGGCAGGGAAGCCAGGAAGGCTCAGGGCTGAGACCCGGCGTGCTGGCTACCCAGAAGAGACACTTTGTTCTGACCACTCAGGAGTGTCCGCTGGGCTGGACGCTGATTCTGCAGGTGGCAGGTGCGAAACCACCGTGGTCAGCTGCTGGGGTGTGACAGGCAGGGTTCCAGAGTGTCAGAACCAGAGAGCCCTGCCGGCCACCCTGTGAATGCAGGGGCTACGTCTGGGAGGAGAACAGAGTGTGGGTGCCTCTCTCTCTCTGGCCCCAAAGCGCTGGGCTCCCTCAAGTATGTGCATTAATCCGACCTGTTCCTAAGGGAGGAGGGTCACTGTGTGTTTATTAGGCTCTGAGTCATGCACGACGGGGCATGTCTGTAAATAAGACCTTGGACATCAGAGGCTGAGGCGGGACTTGCTCTTGGGAAGCTCCCTCTGTCCTCGGGGTGTGTACTGACACCATGCTGGCCCCCCATGGGCTCCAGGGTGTGTAGACCCGGCAGGAGCAGCGGGTCAGGACCCACGTACTGTCCCCTGACTGTTCCCTTGTGGAGCTGCTTCAAGGGGGCTTTAAAGGCTGGGCTGGGCTGGGCTTTGGGTCACTTGGGGAAGATCTGGGTCCTGCCTGGTATCCATGGACATGTCCGGGCCCTGGGAGGCCATAGCTTTACTCTGCGCAGTGCCGCTAAGCCCAGAGGCTCAGCAGGGAGGTGACGGGAACTGGAGGCATTTGGCCTGGTGGAGATTGAAGGCAGCATCTCTGTCCTGCCTGCCCATGGGGACTGCCTCCACTATGTTAGAAAAGTCACACACATCCCCACAGCTGGTCGCTCCTGGAGAGTCTGATTTGTGAGATTCTTCTTATTTTTGCCTATTAATAGTAGTTTCCATGGGTCAGCAGTTCTGGCATGGCTTAGTTGGGTCTTCTACTCAGGGTCTCCCATGGCTGCAGTCAAAGTGTCAGCCAGGGCCGCCTTCCCATCTGGGGCTCCACATCCCCTCCCAAGCACAGGTTGTTGGCAGAGTCAGTTCCTGGTGGTTGTAGGACTGAGGTCCCTGATTTCTTGCTGCCTGTCGGTTGCTCCCAGCTCCCAGAGGCCACCCGTCTTCATAAGCACCTCCCACAAGGCTGTCTGAGCCAGCTGGGTTTCTGGAAATCTCCTTGGGTGATTTTCTCTGCAGCCAGCTCGAGAACCATCCACCTGCAGGAATCCGTGAGTGCTAGCTGTGTGTTTTGAATGGTTGTCATGTGGAAGAGGGAGTGGATTTCTTTAGGGTTATAGCTGGAAGGCTGGTCTGTTATTAACGATGAGAAGCTTTGGGGAGACGGGTTTCTGCTCAGTGTTAATGGGGATTTTCATTTCTTCCCGACTTTACATAAAGTCGTATTTATGAATATTTTATGTAGCTGAGATCTCACTGCGTACTTGGGTGTCCTGCTTTTGTCGATTAACGGGAGCATTTTTCTGTTTTACTGAATATTTTGTAAATGTTATTTTTTAAGGGCTACATTATTACTGCATAGAGGAGTTATGGTTTAATTGATCTAATTTTGATGAATTTTGTTGGACATTTAATGTTTACTAAATGTAGCTGGTTGTTACAATGTTTCAGTGAGCATCTTTTTTTAAAAAAGAAAGCTTCATTGAGGTATGATGTACATACCATACAGTTTGCATTTAAAATGTACAGTTTGATGGGTGTTGGTATATTGCATTATTAACTTTTAAAAATGACGGTTTTACGTATACGTATATGTATGACTTACCGTAAATAAGCATTTTTTTGTGATAGTATGTTTACATTGTTGTGCAACCATCACCACCATCTCCAGAACTCCTTTCATCTTGTGAAACTGAAACTCTGTGCCCTTTCCTCAGTAACTCCCCCAGCCCCTGGCAGCCACCATCCCTACTTTCTGTCTCTATAAATTTGACTGCTCTGGGTACCTCATTTAGGTAGACTTATACAGTATTCCTGTCTTATTTCATGGAGCATAATGTCTTCAGGGTTCATCCATGTTATAGCATGTGTCAGAATGTCCCTTTTTAGGGCTGAATAATATTCCAGTTTGTTTGGACCACATTTTGTTTCAAGTTACAGTTCAGTGGTGTTCATCACATTTTGTGAACACCTCCTCTTTTTACATCCGTTTCCATTCGCATTTCTGCTTCCTCCTTGAAAGTGAGTGTTGGTCAGTAGATTTACCAAATCAGAGATCTGGATGGTTATAAGACCTTTGATATTTGTCATCAAATTACTCTCCAGAAATGCTATTCCTATTTACCCTTGATTTTACAGTTAATCCTCTGCTGTCCTTTGACTCCTTTCTTGGCAAACTGGGTCTCACCTTAATGCCTCATTCCTTAGTGCTCCCCGAGGGCCCTAAATCAGGAAAGACCCTGAGTTGGGACCACACCAGTCCTCTCTGTCGTTTGGGGAGATTCCTGAGGCTTCCGGCTATGTGACAGTTCTTTGTCAGCTCCATGGTCCTCGACAGGGAGGGAACTCACTGTCCCCTTGTTTATCATAGAACTTACTTCCCTGGACTGCTTGTGACCAAATCTGAAAAGCATTTCAGCCTCTGTGCATCCTGGCCATGGATTCAGTCAGCTGGACAGCATTGTCCAGTTAATTCTGGCCCCTGGAGTTCCTGCCTGGCTTAAGGGAAGCTCCAAGGAAGCCAGACACTGTGGTAGAAAAGGGATTTTACAGAAGGTAGCACATGGCTGCACTCAGGCAGCAGAAGCCAGCAGAAGCCAGGCCAGGGCAGCGAGACGCTGTTGGGCTTGTCAGGTCAAACACCTCCCTGTGCCTGAGGACTTGGAGTGTGTAGATTGTGTGGTTGTGTAGGCTGTGTGGTTGTGCAGGTTGTGTGTGTGTTGGGGGCGCAGATACATACAGCAAGGCCATAGCTGGAGGTTGGGCAGTGTGGTGTAACAGGCTTGGGGAGGAGAGGAGAAGGGTGGACACTACTCCACGCTGGCGGGGGTCTCTCTTACTGTCTTAGCGTTCACTGCAGCTGAGAGCCAGCACTTCCGGAGTCTGAGCCGTCCGGGCTCGTGCATCACAGAGCTGGGGCTCCCGTGCGCCCCCTCTGCTGTGCTGCCTGTCTTGGCTGTGACGTCAGCTGCTGTTCAGATTCTGGGTGAATCACTTAAACCCCGTGGGTCTCTGTGTTGCCCCCACCCCATAAGTGAAAGCCGCACAGTGGAATCTTTAAGATCTCTTTAGTTTCGTGATTCCAAATAAAATTAAGTCCTGTTGCTCTGAGTTGCCAGCAAATCACTTGGAAAATCTCGCTGGCTGGTGTCCCGAAGCAGTCTTCCCGTTAGACCCCAATTGGGTCTGGCTGCCTGCAGAGACGGGGTCCAGGGAGCCAGCGGTGGGCCAGGGGGTGAATTTGGCTCTGCGTGTACCTTCAGTGGGAACCAGGATGCTTCTTTTCTGGTTGAATTGTCATCTTCCCTTGCTGCCCAGTGGCCAGGGTCGGCCCTTGGGGCAGCACAGATGCTCTGGGCAGTGTGCTGACAGGCATGGCGTGGGTGGCAGGAGGCCCGGCCAGCGATATGGGGGTGGGGTGAGGGCAGCGTAGAGGGCGTCTGCCAGGGTGGAGGTGGTGGGGTCCAGGCAGGTGGTTGGCAGCGGGATGCCTGGAGGTGCCAGCTGGTCTTCCTAGCCAGAGCACAGCCCTGTGTGGTCAGGAACGCCATTGTCGGGGTCGGCCCTAAGACAGGCGGGGCTTGCGTGCGCGCCTGTGCCTGCGTGCAGCTCTGTGCTGTGGAGCTGGGGGGTGTTGGTGCCTTGGGGCTGTTTTCCTTCATCGCAGATGACAAATCCTCCAGCAGCCTGCTGCCTCATGAGGCCCCACCTGGGATTGGAGTCTGCAGAGGAAGCTCTCTGTCTGGTCCCTGTTTCACTTTCTGAGCACCCTCAGTGCCAGCCCGAGCAGGGACTGTCTTGTGCCCGTGGTGGCCAGCCCCAGGGGTGGGTTGGTCAGTCTAGGGGACACGAGGACAGGAAGGAGACTTTGCTGAATACCTGCACTGCTGTGAGGCTTGGGTGCCTCAGCAGAAATCCATGCTTTCCTTCACAACTTTATGTTTGGTGGGCTCGGCTTGAATTTCCAGGGACCCCCCCCCCAGCGTTTCCTTCTCTGGTGATGGTGCAGGAGAGAGGACCCCTCCCTTCACTGGAACTTTACTCTTGGGTTGGCTTTGCACTTTGTAATGGAATCCCGTGTGCCTTCCTGGATCCGAGCCCCGTGCCAGCCTGCAGGGAACCAGGTGGTACCTACCACACAGATGCTCAGACGGCAGGAGCTTGGGAGGGTAGGAAGGTAGGAAGCCTTCATGGCAGAGCCTGGATTTGAACCAGGGGTGGTTCTGTGAACATCTGCTCTTGGCTCTGTGGTACTGGGGTGGCTGACCTTTTCTTAAAGGGCCAGGTAGTAGCTAATTTAGGCTGTGGGTAAACTCTTACTCATCTGTTCTCTAGTAGCCAGTGTTCCTGGGAAAGGCGTAGCTGTGCTTAAGCCTCTCCATCCATCTGCCAGTCATCCATCCGTCCATCATCCATCCATCCATTTACCCATCATCCATCTATCGAGCCATCTGCCTTACTCCATTCCGGCTGCTGTACCAGAGTGCCGTAGACTGAGTGGTTTATAAACAACAGAAATTTATTTCTGCCACTTCTGGAGGCTGGCATCGAAGATGAAGGTGGCAGCAGGGGGTCTGGTGAAGGTTCCCTTCCTCACCGTGTCCTCACGTGGCGGAAGGGGTGGGGGAGCTCTCCAGGGTCTCTTTTATAATAGGACTCATCCCACTCAGGAAGGTTCCACCCTCGTGACTGAATCACCTCCTAAAGGCCCCCCTCCTAACACCAGCACATTGGGGCTTAGGTTCCGACATCTGTATTTTAGGGGGACACAGTCATTCATTGTAGCACCATTCATCCATCCATCCATACATCCATCTATCCATCCACCCATTTACCCATCAGTCTGTGCATCTGAAGCCTCCAGAACTTCAGTTCATGCAGTTTAGTGGCATTAGGTACATTCACGCTGCTGTGCAACCGTCTCCACCATCTGCCCCCAAACCCTTCATCTTCCCAAACCGAAGCTGTCCCCATGAAACCAGGGCTCCCCCATGTTCCCTCTCCTGGTCCCTGATGACCGCTCTCTGCTTTGGCCCCTGCAGAGACGTCGCTTAGGTGGGATCCTGCAGGGTTTGTCCTTTTGTTTCCCTGAGCAGAATGTCCTCGAGGTTCATCCACATTGTGGCCTGTGTCAGAATTCCCCTCCTTTTTAAGGCTGAATAATATTCCAGTATGCGGATGGACCACGTTTTGTTTATCTGTTCATCTGTGGATAGATGCTCGGGTTGCTTCCACTTTTGGCTTTTGTGAATGATGATGCTGTGAACATGAGTCTCCAAATTCAGCAGTCTTTTGTTGACATCAGAATTTAATATTTGTCTGCCTCTCACTTCAGCTATTTGGTTAATTTATTTTTATTAAGATTGTAATTGACATGTAACATTGTATTCATTTTAGCTTTACAACAGAACAATTTGATAATATGTGTATATTGAAAAATGATAATCACGGTAGGTTAACACCCATCGCCATGCGTAGTTAACACGTTTTTCTTTTCACCTATTTGTTTTTCAACCAATTTCCTTCCCTGCACCTTTTTTTTCTTTTACTGCAGGTACTGGGGATTGAACCCAGGACCTCGTGCATGCTAAGCATGTGCTCTACCACTGAGCTGTACCCTCCCTTCCCTCTTTCTTCTTTTAACAGATTTCCAATTATAGGAGTTTTTGTCTGTGTTAGGAAAGAAATTTGGGGTTGAGGATAAAAAAAAGGATATATCATAACCTATCTATTCCTTTTTTTTTTTTTAAGAAGGCTATAAATTCAAAAGATACTGTGACATCAGTAGAGGTGTGTGTGGGTACGTTAAATGTAATTTACAGAAGTCACTTTTTATGGTGTACTCTTCTGTGAGTGAGGACAGGGTGGTATAACCACAATCAAGGTACAGAACAGGTCCGTCACCCCCAAAGGTCCACCACCCCAGAAGGTTCTGTCACTATGTCCCTTGTAAACACCTCCCCAGGACCAGCCGCCCGCAGCCTGGGCAACCACTGATGTGTGTCCTCTCCCTCTGGTCTTGCCTCTTCCCGAATGTCGGATACATGGGATCCTACGGCGTGCAGCCTTCTGGTCCAGCTCCTTTCACTTCGGGAGGGCACCTGTGACTCATCCAGGTCGTTGTGTGTATTGATACCTTGTTTCCTCCTGTTACTGAGGCGCATTTCGTCACCTGGATGGGATGACCTGGTGCTCTTCCTTTCGAGTCTGTTCTAACAGCTTTACTGAGGGAGAACTTATATCCTTTCTAGATCCCTCACTGCACGTGCACAGCTCAGTGGCTTTTAGAGTCACAGATTGAGGGATGCGACCACCACCACTCTCGAGTCCCAGAACCTTTTCATCACCCCAGCAAGAAGCCCACACCCATCAGTGGTCTCTCCCCAGTCCTCCTCCCCTGAGCCCGGACACCACTAATCTGCTTTCTCTTTGTGTGGACTTGTCTTTTCTAGACATTTCATACAAATGAGGTCTACGGTGTGTGGCTTCTGGTGGACGCTGTCCTTTTTTTCTGGCTTCTTTTGGAAGGCCTGTCTTTCAGCCACCCTACATCCTGGGGGTCCCATGGGGCCTGAGTAGCTGCTCCCCACGGTGTGTCCCCAGCTCCTCCCCGAGACTGGGCCTTTCTCTGGGTTTGGGGCTGCTTCCCACAGGGTACCAGGGAACAAACCCCTTTCTCTTCTGACTCCCCTTCTCCATAACTGGGGTCCCACCTGTCTTGCCCTTGGCCTTCACCAGGGGTTTGGATCCTGGAGGTGGCAGGTGGATGGGAGATTGGGCCCTTCAGACCGCCAGAAGGCCCTGCCTCTCCTCTTCCCCGTGGCTCCAGCTGCCGAATCCCCTTTGTTTTTGCTGCTGGCTTGGCCAGGCCCGGGGAAGGGGCTGGAGGCAGGATAAAGCTGCCCGGCACCCAGCCACAGCTGCAGCCTGGGGTCTGAGCTCTAGCTGGAGGACTGACCTCGCTTAGGCTGGGCAGACATGCTGGCTCTGCGGGAGGAAGACCTGCAAGGGCGGGCTGTGATCACAGTGGGATCCCTGTGCTGCCTGTTGTCCTCAGCCTGTGACCGCTGACACATGTCCCTGGGAACCGTGGTGGTATTTGGCATCTGCAGGGACGCCCTTTGTCCAGGGCTCCAGGCCTCAGCAGGGAGCATTCTGGCTTCTGGAAGCTTATCAGAGCTGTGGCTGCAGGCGCACTAGACCCACCGGGCTGCAGGGCCTACAGTAAGTCCCCGCTGGGCTCCGCGGGGCTGGGGCCGACGGCCTCTCCTGTAGGAACACAGCCTTGCTCTGGGAGCACAGGGGCTTCCGGAGCCGGGCAGTGCAGTAGACTTGTGCCCAAGGATCGTGCCCTCCCGTGAGTGTACCCCTAGCCAGAGCCCTCCACGGGCTCTGATTCTGACCTACAGGGCATTTGTGACTGTGTGTTTGGATTCGTTCCCTTGTTTAAAGAGGAAAAGCGATGCACCTGCTTTCTGGCCAAGAGAGGTGGCAGCTGCAAGCCGTGCGCCCAGTTCCGAGTCTCATCCTGACCACGGGATGATTTAATTTGGTCATAAGTCAGCGTATCGTCTACAGAGGACTTGGGGGATGTGAAGGCCGGGGGGCTTTTTCTCTGTCACTGGGAGGGTGGGGACCACAGAAGGGACAGCACTCTGATTAGAAGATTTCCGGGCCTCCCTGTGACACCGGGTCCTGGGGAGACCCCGGGAGGTCCTCTGACCTCTGGGCTCCCCTGCCTGCTGTGCCCTCGCTCTACTGGGTGGTCTTGGGGCAGCCACCCAGGAGGAAATGTGCTGACCCCTGCCGCCCTCTGCGGACACTCATGACCCAGGGGGAGGTCCCATGCCGCGCGGGCGCTGGCCAGCCTGTGGATGCGTCACTGGGGTCCTTGAGAGGCAGGGGCAGGGCCGAGAGGTGTGGCAGGCCCCTCCCTCAGGGACACAGAGCTGGGACTTTCACTGCTCATTCCAGTTGCCCGACACTCCCTCGGTGGTGAACCTGGTGAACCTCGCCGTTGGCTGATGAGCCGCCAAGAAGGAAGGCCACACTGCCAGTTGTCGTGAGGGACAGAGACGAGTGTGAGATCCCACTTCCGGTTAGGTTGAAGTGTGTGGAAAATGTGTGCCTGAGCATCTGAGAAGGATGGTCAGGTTCCCTCACGTACAAGCTAGGGATCGGAGCAGTCACCTGCGCGGGGACTTGTGTGAAGTGGCAGCGGCCGGCGTGACCGAGAAGCAGCGCTCAGCCCGCCTCCGGGCACGCCTCACGCTTAACAGCACTTGTTATCCTTGTGTTGCTGTTGTGACAGATCCAGCGGGAGGGGAGGTTGGCTGCTTCATCAGCTGCCTGGAGGTGTGGGTTTGTTTTTTTTTAAGAGGCCGCAGTGGAAGATGAGAAGCTGCCTTTTTCCGTCAGAGTTGGAAACGCCCAGAGTCCATTTCCAAGCAGTGGTTTTTCAAAGGGTTTGGTTTTGTTCTGGGAGCAGAGCCCTTCTTTTCAAGTGACATTTTAGGTGACACCTCAGTACGTGAAACAGATGCAAAGGGTCCCTGGTACCCAGCCCTGCTCAGCCTCCCACCCGGCGCCATGTGGCTCCGAGGACCCCAGTTTGTTGCTGATTCTCTCGGGGACCTGGGGGGAGGCTCTTCTTGGAGATCGGCGTCCTTCTTCTCCAAGGTGGAGTCAGCTGGGCAGGGAGCCTGGTACAGCTTCTTCTCGGAGCAGAGAAGCAGACTCGGTCCCGGGAACGAGCAGCTCTTCTTATCAGCAGATGTGGGGTGAGGGGAGGGGACACGCTGGCTCGGAGCCTGGGTTTGCCAGTGTGTTGTCCAGACCTGCATTTGGAAGGGGTTCGAGGCAAGGCTTTCGGCCGTCATAGAACTTTGCTTTCATTCATTTTCTTTTTAAATTGTGATCAAATCTGAAGTGACGGTTCAGTGGCATTGGGCACGTTGGCATTGTTGTGCAACCATCACCACCATCTGACTCCCCACCTTTTCATCCTCCAGAAACTCTGTCCCCGCTAAACACTAACCCCTCACTCCCCCCCAGCCCCTGGCACCCCTATTCTGCTTTCTCACTCGATGAATTTTGCTACTTCAGGCACTTCACTTCACATAAGTAGACTCCTACAGTATTTGTCTTTTTGTGTCTGGCTTATTTCACTTAGTGTAGTATTCAGGGTGCGTCCACATTGTAGCAGGTGTCAGAATATCCTTCCTTTTTAAGGCTGAACCATGTTCCTTTGTGCAAATAGACCACGTTTTGCTCAACCACTCATCCATCAGTGGACACTTGTGTTGTTTCTGCCTCCTGGCTGCTGTGAGTGTGGGTGTAATGCTTTTCATCTTGATCTCTTGTAACTAGGTCCCCCTGCAAGAGCGCCCAGGGCACCGCTCAGCTGCCTGTGATGGGAAGGCAGCGGGGGGGCACCGTTCTCCTGCAGTTACTGCCCTGGGAGCACAACCCTACGGAATGTAGCAGGCGGCGGATGAACAGGGCGGGAGTTCTTGGAAAGGGGCGTTTCTGGTGGCGAGTCCCACCTCTGTTTTCTAGCCACCTCTCTGCCAAGGAAACTTGCATCAGCCACTCCTGGAAAGTGGCAAACCTCTGATTGGGTTCCTGGGAGATGGTGGAGTGTTCCTCTGGGTGGTCCACCTGACCCTGGGCGAGTCAGGGATGAAGCCAGCGCAGAGGTGGGACAGGGTCCTTGCTTGGTTTTGACTCTGTGCTTCCAGGCAGCACTGAGCCTGGCCCTGGGGTGGGACTGTGGGAGCCTGCCTTCAGGGGACGGGGACTTGTAAGTGGGACATGGGACCAGGGAGTCAAGGAGTCAGACAGTGATGGAGACTCCAGGCGTTGGCTCTTTCCTGGGTTGTTCTCTAGAATAACCAGATTCCCTTGAATTTTGCCAGGTTCAGGGAACCTAGCTGAGCTGGCCTGGCTTCAGAACATGGAATTCTGTTCCTACAAAGCCAAGTGTACTCCTTGACCCTTCTCATCAGCTTTCTCTTCAAATTCTCAGGGTCTCCATTGTTCCAGACTTACTAACATGTTTATAAGTTCAGACCCAGGAATCCCACCCTAGATTTTCCTAAGGAAATAGAACCTTTTTTTCCCTTTTCCTTTTGGTATTATTATGTGAAGCGATTCATTGTGTTCGTAACAGTGGGAAGCTGGAAACAAACTCAGCTAGTCCTGCAGTAGAGCAGGGGGTGCGTCAGCCGGGTGGACTGTGACGTGACCATCGCACGGTAACAATGAGGACTGTGTAGCCGTGCAGTAGGGGCTCCTGAGTAGAAGAAGTGACACACAGAGCCGTACTGTTAGGCTTTGTCTCTGTCATCTCTTGCTGTGTAACAAACCATCCCCACTCTGAGTGGCTTACAACAGCACGACTTAATCTTTCTTGGCTCTGGGTTTTGGGTGGTTCTTTTGTTGCTGTCACTGGTGGGGACACTGGAAGGCTGAGACCTCTCTCTCTCTCTCCTTGGGATCAGCCATCGTTCCATGGTCTTGTCTGAGTGCCTTCACATGCAGGCCGGGTTCCAAGGCAAAGATTGAAGTTGCAAGGCCTCTTGAGATCTGAGCTGTGGGCCTCACACCCCATCACCTCGCCGTGTTGGTCACCTCTGGGACAGGGCATGGGGAGCTGGGACTAGACTGCCTCTGGCCGGAGGCAGCATTGCGTAGCCCTGGGGTGTGGCGCAGCCAGGTGATCGCTCCCGGTGCCCGGGTTATGCCGCCTTCTGTGGGGTTCCAGTTATGTAGTCCCAGGAGAGAGACTTACGGGACTGGGGAAACCAACCCAGATGATTGGTCAGGGAGGTGAGGGCGTGGGTGAGGTCTCCCTGTAGACATCTGCCACTGCCGTGTTTATGTAGTAGATTTAAAATAGTAATTCTCTGCATGCCAACCACTGGGTGCCTAGCTTGGGAATGGCTGGGGGGGGACCCCAACTGTTAGGTCCTGTAGACTTGCAGGCTTGGCTGGTGGAGGACACTGCAGCCTGGACTCTGGGGAAAGGACAGTAAGTGGGTGCCTCTCAGCTCCACGGGGCCCTCTACGTTGTCACCTGGACGTAAGGCGGGTGGGCCTTGGGCAGCACGAATGGACCCAGGCCATTGCAGGTGTTGGTCCACCTCCGAGAGGTGAGCACGGGCCCAGCCAGCAGCAGCTGAGCATCCTCACGTAGGAAGGGGCAGGGGGCGTCACAGGGACCCTTGTGTCCAAGGACAGTGCTATCTGGTCGATTCCAGTTGGGGGCGCGAGGTGTATTTATCTGTCCACACTGTCTGCTCCAGCTTCCTTTTTTAGGTCCTTACTGTCCTAAACAAGTAATTCTTTGTACTCTGCTTGCAAGTTTTCCGTGAGTTTGAAAGTGTTTCAAAATAAAAAGTTAAATAAATAAATACATGGGAAACCGCGCTCTGCCTCCACGTGGGCTGGCTGTGAGGCCTGCCGGGAGGAAGGGCGTTCCTGTGCGGGCCGGGCTCTGGGACGGGAGAGGCCTGGGCACCCAGATCCTGCTGGAGGGAGCACTGTGGGGGCCGGGAGAGCGGGAAGGGGCTCGAAACTGCCAGGAGCTAGCGGGCTTCGCCCCAGGGCTGTGGATTATCCCGCCCCCATGGGAGAGACTCCTCCCCTGTCGCCTGGGGACCCGCCTCCTCCTGCTTGAACCCCCAGCCCTGCCCGTGCCCCAGCTCCCTAGGCTGGTGGTGGGCAGGGGGAGCCCTCAGAGCTAAGTGAGCCTCCATGTCTGCTCCTGCTGGGTCTGCTCCCGCTGCGGGTCGGCCTGGGAGCTTCTGTCCCCTCACCGCCCCCACCGCCGCCCCTGTCATCCCCCAGGACCCGTGTAGGGATCCCAGGAGGTGAGCCAGGGCAGGGCTGGTACCCAGCTAGGATGAATCACCCGGAAACTGAGCTCCTTTCCCGACCCACTGGTTTTCACCTTTTTCTTTACCAGCTGCAGAACCTTAGTGAAATTGGTGAGCCCTCCTGGGATACAAGGCAGATGAGCTGTTCGACACGCCCCTGCCCCACATTGTCCTGGCTTGGCCCCCACCTTGGAGGCTGCCGTAGTGCCTGGACAGCTGAGAAGGCCCAGCCTCAGGCCCTCCTGTTCTCAGGGATGACCCCACGGTGTGGTCTGGTTTTCTTGGCAGCTGGTGCATAGGTGGGCCCCCGAGACTGGCTGTCAGCCCTGCAGCGTGTCTAGGGTGGAGGTGGCTGAGAGTCATCCTGACAGTGTGCCTACAGCTCAAGTCACAGGGGCTGGACAGGTGTGATGGACCCCGGTCCTCAGAGTGGGACCTGGCACTTACAGCCCAGGGCATCCAGGCCGAGGTCCAGGGCCCACCAATGGGGGAGGGATTGGGAAGGGAGGCGGAGGGGCCCCGCCAACAGGGCTGTTTTCTCTGCCCTGGACCGCGCCAGCTCCGAGGGTGAGTGGCTGTCAGCAGCTAGGATGAATCGCCTATTTACTTGTTCCATTAAGAGGCCCCTTGCCGGTGGGAGAGGTCGCTGCCCAGCCCTGCTCGGGAGGAAGTGGTGTTTACAGAGCCCAGCTGGTGCACGGCGGGGAGCTGGCTGGTCGGGAGCGTGCCAGCCCGCCCCTGCCCTGCCGCTGCCCTGATGGCCTTGATGGTGGATGGATGGACAGAGGGCCCGGCCAGCCCGACAGTGGAAACAGGAAACCTAATCTTTTAAAACTAATCCAGGGGGAAGGGAGAAAGTGAAGAAGTGGAGAGCGTAAACCCATAGCTGGCCCTCGTAGGGGGCGTCTTCCAGTGGTCCAGCTTCAAGGCTGGACATCCAGTGAGTCTGCAAAAAGTTGAAGACACTTGGTTGTGGGCAGGGCGGTCGGGGGGTGGGGTCATCTTCAAGGCCTGTCCCTGCTGTTAGATGCTGTCTCCCCACTGTGCCTCCAAACCGGCCCCGTGCGGACGCCATCAGGCCAGACTGACCCCCACCTTGACTGTGACCTTCCTGCCCCCCGGCTCACCCTGCTGCTCCCTGGACTAGCCAGTGTACACTCCAGAGTGTCTTCCCAGTCGTGTCCTCTGCTCTTCCTAGGCAGGCAGGCCTGCAGGACCACCCCCACTCTGCTTCCCACCCTCAAGGGTGCTGCGGTGGGAGCAGAACCTCCTCCTCCCCACTAGTTCTGAGATCTTACTCCCTGGTGTGTTCTGCACCCCATCTCTTCGCCTGGAACACCCCCCCATGTGTCTCCACCTGCCCAGATCCATGTGTCCCCGAGGCCCAGCTCTGATGCCACTTTGTCCACGAGCCTCCTTTGCCCCACCCCATGTCCCTCTCTGCCCCTTGACCTCTCCTTCTGACCTTCCCAGCCCCTCACTCATGCCACCTTCATGCATCGTCCAGGCTCTTTGGTGCTCATACAGGCACTGCCCTGCCTTCTGGAGCATGGAGTCCCCTGTTGTCACCATCACTGCCCATTGACGGTGGAGCAGGGTCTGTGCAGACGAGGCTTCCTTGGGTTGAGTGTCTCACTCTAACGGACTCACATCATCTTATCTTCACCTCCTGCTTCTGCGGCCTTGACAGTGAACCAGGGTTGTTTTGGCTGCAATATTTCACTCTTCCCAATGCACGAGGATTTCGTATCCATGATTTGCTTCCTTTCTTATTGGAGAATTGAGATGCAGATATAGGACGACCTGCTCACTCCCCAGGTTCCGATGCTCTTATCTAAGGACGACCCTTTGCTCCACAGAGGAACTGTGGGGGACTGTTTCCCGGCTCCCCCAGCGGGTTCTGTCCCCTGCCTGGTCCTCCCGCTGCTTCTCCCCTTCTCGTCTTCACCCCACTTCTCTCTGACAGTAGCAAAGATGGTGGTTCTGGTTCTGCTTCTGCAGACACTGCCTCCCCCAGACCAGGGCAAATGGGAGATGTCTTCACAGGAGGGGTTGCGGATGATGGGCTCAGAGCTAGGAGCCTGTGGTGGGGGGGGGGCTCTGTAGGACCTAGGGGAGGGTCCTTTCACCCACCTTCTTGCTGAACGCAGAGGTCAGATGGGGGCACCCATGTTTCTCAGCGCTTCTCAAGAAAAGTCCCAGCTCCAGTCAGATCTTCAGGGATCTCACTTCCAGGATGAAGGATACTTTTTATTTCTTAAGACTCAGGACAGATCCCCAGTTGGTGGTGAATATGACTTTTGTTTTCCCAGTTGGGTTTACTAGATTTTCTGCCTTCAAGAGCCAGTTTTTGTGAGTAGAGGAATCATCTTTGTTGTGAAAAGTGACACCACTTGTCAGGTGTCCCCGTACCTGTCCCTCCTGTTGGTTTCCCTCCAGAGCAAGCTCCCCAGGGCCTGCGGTCACTGTATGTTGTGTTCACTCCCGTGTCCCCATCACCAGAGCATTTTGGGGCACGAAATAGGTGCTCACTTGCTGTTTGCAGAGGGAAGGGAGGACAGTCCTGCCTGTCTTGTCTAGGGTCCCCTCCAAGGCACAGTACAGCACAGACAGCCTTGGTATGGGCAGTTTCCAGGGTGGAGCAGAAATATTTAAGAATTAAGATGAGAAGTAAAGTAATAGTTCACAGCATACGGTGGGAAGCGTTCTGTGACTGTCAGTAAATTGCACAAATGCTGGGGGCTAGGAAAGCTCAGAGCAGGGGGCTGTTCCAGCGCACGTAGAGGGTGGCGATTTCCTGGATGTTAAGGAGGGTGGGACTTGGCAGAGGGCCGAGGGTGCAGGAAGACACGGCCCGGGCAGGAGAGGGTGGCTAACGGCCCTGCCTGGCGGTGTGTTGAGTGAACAGAACAGAAAGGCTGAAGCCGGACCATCGGGGCAGGGATGCTGGGTTCAGGAGCCAGAGCCTTCCCCTCGGGCGGAGGCAGGGTGGGTACCTGGGCGGGTTCCTGCCTGACCTCCATCCCTCTGGGTCTCTGGTCCATGTCTTTCCATAGAGCAGGAGAAGGGGGATCGCCTAGCAGTGTGACCAGGGGAGTCCAAAGGAGATTTCTGGGCAAATCACATGAGGTAGCCGTCTTGGGGCTCTGAGAGGCAGACACGAGCGGAGGGTTGGGGTAGGGCTCTCATGACTTGAGGGGTGTCCTGGCAGTGACTTGTTTGGTTTTTTGAGATTCCACGTTTTGTTTCCAGGCCCCCATTGACGTGGTTCCCCCAACCTCCCCGCACAGAGAGGACGGGGGCTCTGCCCCCTCCCCCTGCAGCGCCAGCACTGGGCACGCCTCCGCTTCCTCTCCTGGCCCCCGAGCGCGGCCTGCCCTGTCTTTCCCACGGGCAGAGGCCCTGGTGCCCGGCCCCACAAGCAGCTCCAGGGAGTGACAGGAGTGCCCTTATCTCCGCCGCCGGCCTGGAGGGCCGTTTATCTCTCCTTTCCACGCGGTCGAGAGGAAGCTGGTGCTGAAATGGCAAATGCAGCGCTGACTCCACAACAGGAAGACAGGCGTGGGCGCGGGTCCCTTGGCACCGACCCGACCATGGCTGCCTGGCAGTGGTCACTCCTGCTGCCCCAGGGCCACCCCTCTGGTCCCCAGGGCTCTGCTGTCCGGAGGGCTGCCTCAGAGGTGGTGTTTATGCTGTTGACTTGGTTAACTGTTCTCAGAGCTCTTTGTAGAATGTGCAGGGGGACATCAGGGTGACCTGCCTGCAGCACCACGGTCAAGGACATTGTGGCGGTCGGCAGCGCTGGGCAGGGCACGGGTGGGTGCCCCTGAGCCTGCCTCCAGCAGGACTGAGATCGGCTCCCCCGAGACACGTGCATACTGTTCCAAGGGAGAAGCAGTTTGGGGCTGCACTGTTTCTATGCCTTGGTTCCCTTCATCCAGGGACGTCCAGAGGACCCCCAACCCGGGGAGCCCTGGACGGAGGATGCCACCCGAGCCCAGGGTAGCGCACGGGGTTTTTATTTGGGGACCTCCTCTCGGTGCATCTTTGGGCCCACTCAGTCTTTGGACCCCGCCCTGCTTCTCAGACCCCGCCCGCGGCAGGCTGGCCAGGCCAGGTGCAGGGCGCGGGCTCTGCCGAAGCCAAGACCACTGGCTGCACACCGGATTGTGGGGCTCCCACTCCAGGCTGTCACGCCCTGGGACTCAGAAGGCATGGCCTGAGTGCCCTCCTGCCCCTCTGTGCTGGCGGCTGTTCGGGACTTTGATTTGGGGGAAATCCCTGTGGGTCTGGAGGAAGCCAAGCTGATCTGGGCTTGTTCCTCCTTTTCTACCTCTGGCAGCATCTGCTCCAGCAAATCAGGGGGTGGGGTAGAATTGCAGGGCTATGGAGCCCACAGTGAGCGACTGACTGCCGGCCCCTGTCGTCCTGCACCCCAGCTCCCCTGCCCCCCCGACTGCAGCCATTACTCAGACTCATCCACCTTTCCAGCCTTTGCCATCAGGAGGCTCGGGGGCCAGGCTGGTTCACGCATCCAGGAACCTCAGACACTCTTTGGGCCTTTGTTTTTGTCTTCTTCCCAGCGGTCTTATTTCATGCTGTTTAATGTCTGAAGGCTGCCTCAAATCCTTTTGGAACCAGGCAGATAAAACCTATGCAAACATGCTCTCCCAGCCTGGCAGACTCGCTGCCCACATCCTGCTCTCCTTCCTCGTGGGGCTCCCTCCTCCAGGCGGGGCCGGGTGGGGCATCTCCTGAGAAATCCTGCCAACCTCCTCCTTGGGCTCCATAAATGATTCATTTCCTTCAAGTGTCCTGTGCTGTTTTCCAGCACAATCGCTGTTACGAATGAATCAAGGTCCTGGCTCATACTTTCTGCCGTGACTGGTGTGTTTTCTCCCTCTGGAAATATTCTTCCCACAGGAGCCAGAGTCATTCTTCTGTAAGAGTGTATGCATGCGTGTGTGTGTGTGTGTGTGTGTGTGTGAGCACATGCGTGTGTTACTGGTGCCACGTGTGAAGGGAGCTAAGAAAGACATTCTTTTTGTCTTACGGTGTCACCTATGCTGATGGGTTCTTGGCAGAGATGAAGGAAGAGGTTCCCAAGCTGCACAAGAAATTTCCAGGTCCATGGTGATGGCAGGAAACAGCCAGGTTCTGAAACCGAGGAGAGGAAGGCGGTGGTGGGCCTCTCCCTGTTATGGAGGCTGGGGTCAGCAAACTACAGCTTGATCCGGACCCCCGCTTGCTTTTGTAAATAAAGTTTTATTGGAACACTGCACGTTCAGTCCCTGCCAAACATATAGCTGCTTTTGCTTGGTGATGGTGAGGCTGAGTAATTGTGACAGATAGCACGTGGCTTGAAGAGCTAAAAATATTTACTAGCTGGCTCTTTGCAGAACCAAGGTAGCTGACCCCGGGTTTAGGATAAAATGCAGAGGTGGAGAGGCCCCAGAATAGCGTCTCCTTTGGAGCGTGTCCAGAGTTTCCTGTCTGGCAGTTTTAACTTTTAAATTAGGTTTAATATGAAATATGAGCTCCCTCAATTCCACCTGAAAGGGACCAGAAGAACTAGGACCTGAGATTTAGGTTTGGGGAGAGAGTGAAGTTAGACTTGGCTTGGAGACCAGGCCCAGGATGGAGCCGGCGGTGACTTGGAGGTGGCCATGCATGTGTGCCTGTGACAGAATCCTTTTGAAGAGGGAGCCGCCTGCTGTGAATACAGCTTCACTTGGAGGTTAAAAGAATTCCCTCAAAGCCAAAAACGACGTGAACCCTGAGCTGCCTGAATACACTGAGTGATTCAAAGGTTAGAAAGCAGAGCCTTGCGGGAAGTATTTGAAGTGGAGTCTGGGCAGCCCGGGGACTTGGACTGAAGGGGCCACTTGCTGTTGGTGTCCACCACTCTCCGCGTCGGCCACGTGCCAGGCACCGCAGTGGGTGCTGTCATCGTGTTCAGTCCCAAAACAGCCCTGGTGGTGTCTCTCCTGCCAGCAGAGGCGCCAAGAATGCATCACTCAGCCCACAAGCAGGGAGGGAGCCATTGGAGCGCGGTGCCCTGTGGTCCAGCCCTCACAGGAAGAACGGGGAGTCAGCCAGCATCTGAGCTGCCCTGAGGGACAGGAGGAAGAGCATCTTGCGTGCAAGCTTGGTTAAACACGGAGAAGCCATCAGGGGAGTGTTAGAAAGTCCCATCTGGGTAGAGGTTTGGGAAAGATAAACTGTTTTCAGGTGTATCTTCAGTGCTTGGGTTTTCAGCTGCCTGGTGACCAGCATTGGCCTCTTTGGCTCTGGAACACAGCCGTGCCACCTTTCTGATTCAGTAGCTCTCCTCCCAAGATGGCCCCCAAATCATTTACTGATCAGATCCCAGCAGCGCTGAGCCCGAGAAGGTTCAAGTCCATGAGTTATGGGACGTTTGGTCTCTGGGATAGTTCCTTTTTGGTTATTTTGTTCTTTGTGTGTGTGTGTGTGTGTGTGTGTTTTCAGTGGAGGTACTGGGGATTGAACCCAGGACCTGGTGCATGCTAAGTACACACTGTACCACTGAGCTGTACCCCCACTCCCTCCACTGGGATGGTTCTTGAACTGATGGAATCTTCTGGAAGGCTGGACCAACATGAGTTCCTCGTGCCTGCTGTGCTGAGCCTCTGTCGGCCTTGGGTTTCCTTTCCCTTGTCAGCCCTGTGAGTGGTTAGGAGCACGTAGGTGGGGTCCCCAGCCGGTTCCACTGAGAGGAAATCAGACTCCATCAATCGTAACACATTTAAACAAAAGCAAAAAATAGTAACAGTGAAAAAAACCAAAACACCAAAGAAGTCACTGCCAGGACATGCCTCAAGTCGTGAGATCCCTACGCCGCCCTCCTTCTCGTGTCTGCCTCTCAGAGCCCCAAGATGGCTACTTCATGTGATTTGTCCAGAAATCTTAGTTGTGGTGAGCAGGGAAGAGTGGTGTGTTTCTCCACCTCCCCTGGAACTGGGAGCTCATGCTTCTGCCTGTGAAGCTCCTCTCTTGTGTGTGGCGGTGCCCCCTGGGCTGACCGCTGTCCCTGGACACTGTTCTGAGGGTGCTGATCACTGCAGCCCCTCCTCAAATCCCTGAGCCTGGCCCAGCCGACGCTCACACGGCAGGTTCAGGCCGGCCCTTGGGACCCCTGACCGTGTCCCGCAGCCACCAGCTTGTGATGCTGGGTAGCACCTCTCTGCCTCCCTGGTCTTCTCGGCTGCATACCCTGGTTTGCCCTGTCTCTGCTCTGCTGCGGGCTCCTCTGTCAATTTCCACGGCCTGGCTCAGAAGTCCTCACGGAGTGACTACAGCTGTCTGCATGTTGAAATTCCCGCCCTTATTTCCAGTGGGGGATAGTCTTCAGGCCACCGAGGCGTGGAGACCTTTGCCTATCTGGGGATTCCTGGCCGGAGGATCCCAGAAGTCATCCTGCATGCCAGGCCTGCCTTCCCAGCCGCCCCCTCCCCAGCCCCACATCCAGCTGTCATTCCCTGGAGCGCCACCCCCTGCAGTTGTCCTGGACGCATAGCGTTCCTCCGTGGCATGTGCCCCAGCGCAGTATGGGGTTCCTGCTTCTCTGAGGTGGGGGCCATGGGTGGGGTGGGGAGCACAGTGTCCAGGACCATCTGACGGGGCGGATGGCCTCGGGCAGGTCATGGTTCCTCTGTGCGTCTGTTCTCCCTTTGGTCAGAGGGGAGTGATCTAGGAACGTTCAGGGCTGTGCTGGGGTGAGCATTGAGGTCTCTAACAGCCCGGCTCGTAGGTGCCTCGGGAAGGGGGGCTTTATATCTGAGATGGTTCCCCGGCTGCCCTGCCGTCAAGGGACCAGCAGCGTGTGCTGGACAGAGCTGCAGCGTCGAGAGGCCCCTGTGGGCTCGGGCGGCCTTGTGTGGAGTCTCAGCTGGTTGTGGTCTCCTCGCCCCCCTCCCAATGCCACACTGAGCAGGCCTGGAATCCAGCAGGAATGGGCAGTACACGCTTCCCTGGATGCTCAGGCTGCCTGCACCATCTGGCCGGGCTGGCGGAGCACATGGCCCGTGAGTTATGTCCCCACCCGGGCCCACTCCCACATTTATGCTCCATTTTCAGAGGGAGAATCAGCCCAGGCTAGAGCTGCAGGTTGGGGAGGGAAGTCGCAGATGAGTGAGTGAGTCTTTGGTGTCTGCCCACCCTCTTTCTCAGCCCTTCCTGGTTCCCTCTGGGCCCTGCCTGACCCACCTGCTCCCTGGGGCGCCCTCAGCCTGTCCAAAGGCCGTCATCCCCTGCACGCTGCCCTGACTTCTCCAGCCTGCCCTCCCCTCCCAGGGACTTGCTCCCGACATATTAACTCAGACCTCAGCGCAATGCCCCAATTTTATGTCACCCTCCAACACTTGGAAGCCTCGAGACCCAGTGCTCAGGCAAAGACAGTGTCTGCTGATCTCCGAGTCCTGGCCCAGCTAGGCTGAGGACACAGGCCCCCAGGGCCCCTGGGCAGGCACCTTCTGGGATGCTGCCTTGCCAGGTGTGGTGCCCAGCACCTCCTCCTCGGGATGTGCAGCCAGCGGACCAGCTGAATCCTCTTTTATTGATGAGAATCCCGGGGCCCAGAGACAGAGTAACTTGCCAAGGTCACCCAGCTGGGCAGTGGTGCCGCTGGGTTGGAGCTAAGTTCTGCTCTGCCCCGAATCAGCCGCTTGGGTGCAGCCAGTGTGGGGCGACCATCCTGCCACCTGTAGAGTCTAGTGCCTGGGGGCAGTGGGGCCTGACCGGGAGGGAGGTTGTAGCCCAGCTCGGCCATTTGCCAGCTCTGTGTCCCTCTGGCCGGTCAGCAAGCACCCCCTGATGTGCATGCATGGCCCCGTCCTGCCTCGGCCTCGAGGAGAAGATGGCAGATGAGAGGGACACAAGTGCCACCATGCAGTCAGGAGTGAGGTTCACGTGGTGGGGCCAGGCCAGGGGGCCTCTGTCCTGCATGATTTGGTGACCACAAGCAGGAGCTGCCAGCCTGAGGAGCTGGGTGAGGCTCCCTGTGGTGGGTGCACGTGCCTCACACACGTGCACATGCCTGCACACACATGCCCTTGTGCACACTCATGTGCATGCACACACGTGCTTCTCTGTAAGGACAGGGAGAATGTCAAGGGATGGAGATCCGCTCAGAGGGTTTCAGCCTGAACCTGGGTCCAGAGCCTCAGAGAGAAGCCTTTTTCTGGATTACCGGGATCTGGTGGGAAATCTCCGATGGGGCTCCTCTGCACCTGCTGTGGTCTCCTGGGACCCCTGACATCTCTGAGCAGAGCAGACTGCCTTCATCGGAGCCTCCTGCAGGCGCACGTGCGCCCGGCTCCCACTTAGATAGATGCTTGCTTCTTGAAGTGTGCTCGGAGCAGCCCATGCAGGCGCCTCCCCCGCCATCCTTCTCTTGGCGCAGACAGTTCTCTGCCCGGTGGCGACAGGCTGTTCTTGTTTGTAAACAGAAAAGACACCATCGTTGCTTTTTTTTCCCGCTTTCCCAAAACACGAGGCCGACTTCAACGCCGCGTGTCAAGTGCTGGCTCCATGTGTGCACGTGGTGGGGTCCTGCTCTCCTCCCCATCAGTGCCTCCACTCCTGGACCCCGGGAGGCATGGTGACTTCACCAGCTGCGTGAGGTGTGCCAGCCAGGGCTGTGGACACATGGGGCCCCTGGGCAGATGCCAGAGGCTCTCTAGGCTGTCAGTGACCCAAAAAATCACTGTTGATTTCTGTGACTCAGAAGTGAGCCTAGCCCACACTCCCCTCAGGTGTCTTGAAACCCTGGCAGAGGTGTGGTATCAGGTACAGTCACACTGGGGAGGGCCGGGCTGTGAAGACCTGGTTGGTCTTAGAGGCCCGAGGAGGCCACCTGGATGGAGAGAGTGTTGGGGGCCCAGTCCACCGGGCTGTGGGGAGGAGGGGGCAGCCTGCGGGAGCAAAGGGAGGAGGCAGCCTGGGCAGCAAGCAGGAGCGCTGGGCCCCTGACCGCGAGTCCGGGCTGGACGGGCTGCGGGGACCATACCCAGGATAGCCCAGAGCCATGCACGCAGTGGTGGAGGCGGGGAGATGGTGGGTGACAAGGCCCACAGTGCATTTCCCAGCCCTGCAGCGCCTCGTACCTGATGCTCCTGCTTTCCCCGCCACGGTGGGGCCCGTGCTGCCGGGGGCCTGGGGCAGGGTGGGCTTCATGGTGGAGGCACAGTTCCTGGTCCACCTCTTAGGTCTCTGGCTCTGAGTTCCCTGGAAGCAACCCTGCCGCCCCCATGCCCTCTGGGTATAACTAGGTGTAAACCACCGGGAAGTGGCTTCTCTGATTAAGGGGCCCTGCCCACAGAGCAGGGAGGGTGTAAACGTCCAGGCCCAAGTGCTCAGGTGTCAGATTTTTCAGGGAGGGGCATCCCAGAGGGCCTTGCCCTGAAGGCTGAGGGACTGCATGCGTGGGGGCTGACTCCCTGGGGCCAGAGTGGGTGTTGGCTAGAGGCTGGCTTGTCACCCCAGCTCTGAGGCCTCTGTGACAATGTTCTGGGCCCCAGCCAGCTCTGGTGCCCACCAGGTTCTCACATCCCCACCCTCAGAGGAAAAAGTTGGTCTCTCTGCACCGGTTCCTCGAGCCTCACTGGCCAGTCTGTGGGGCTCGGGCACGGCTGTCTCCCCCCCTCTTGTCCACCCTGCAACACTGGGACGCAGCTCAGCTGGGCAGCCAGGAGGCTGGGGGATGCTTGTCTGCACTGCCACTGTGGTGCTGACACATGCATCCTCTCTGGAAGGGCTGAGGGGGAGCTGCTGGCTGAGTCGAGCGGTCCAAGTAGACCAGCTCGACCTGCCAGTTGCTGTGGGTGACACTCCCCACCCCTGAGCCAAGAGCAGGTGCGCTTCAGGCTGGAGTCAGGCAAGACTGGGAGACGGACCCCTGCACAACTGGGACTGACTTGAGTCTCAGAAATGCTTTAGAAAGTGCTTAATTTGAGAAGGGTCCTGGTGCACAGAGCCCGGGGGTGAGTGGTCGGGTTCCTTCATAAAGATGGAACCGGGATTGACACGTGCAGGATGCCTGCTGGGTGCCAGGCGGGGCCGTGAGCGTGTGGCCTGTCACCACTGCTCTCCGTGTAGGGGGATGACCGTGCATTGTCTGAAGGGACAGAGACACGTGGTCAGCGACCTGAGGCAGTGGCCTGGGGCCCAGAAGCTGGGCTTGTTTTCTCCAGGTCTGTCCGGGAAGTCTGAGCTCGGATCCTGTGCCTTTAAGAGTACCCACGTGAGGTGCCATCCTATGGCCTGCGTGTGGGGCGGGGGGTGGGGGGGTGGAGCCGAGCTGTTACTCTACCACGTGGGACATTTCTGGGAGAAGCGCCAGGCACAGAGCGGGTGTCAGGCCCCTCTGGGATCCCTCCTGGATGCCTTGTTTTCCCTGGATCACATGATTCTTAAGGGAAGGGCTGAGTGGGTCTCCACCCCATGGGTCCAGGGCCTTCTGCAGCGTAGTGGTCCATGCTGCCCTGTCTGCGGGTTGAGTCTCTGGAAAACTCATTTTCCCCAAAAGGTGCCTTTGGAACCAATGCCCTAGACCCTCATGGGGACCCGCTCTCCTGGCTGGCCTGCGGGTGGCCAGCTGGAGCCCCGAGTCGGTGTCTGGCAGCTGTGCCCATTGGGGGTGGTGCGGCCGTGCAAGTCCCATCTCCTCCCACGAGCCTGGCCGACTGGGCAGTGAGCCATGGGCTGGACAGGCTGTCATGCCGCGATGACAGCTGGGATTATCACTGGAGGTGGTAATTCCCACATGACAGCTTCAAGTTTCAGGTCAAGGGCTGAGGCTCATCCTCGGCTCCTCTTGCATCTGGATGGAGAGCCTCGCTGGCTTGTTTACCACCTGGTTCCTCAGCTGTTTCCCAGACCCTGTGCTCCACAGAGACCCTGAGGCCCCCAGGAGTGGGGGAGCACATCGCGTCTAGGACAGTGGGGGGGTCATGCCTTCCTGGTGGGTGGCTCTGAGATGGTGGAGTGGGGCCAGCTTTTGGCGCCCTGGTTGGCTTTGGGGTGGACCAGAGGGACAGAATCACAGTGCCAAGGTCACCCCTTGACCCACGGAGACCCAACCGGTGCCATGGATCCTGCTGGATCCCAGCCCCGGGAAGAATCTTGCTGGCAGCCCCGAGCACGTGAGCCCTGCCGTGTTTCCAGAGTGAAGCCCTCAGCCTGGTGTGGACATAGGAGAAGCGCTGAGGATGCCAGGCGAAGTCAGGCAGGGGGACATCGTGCAGCTTTCTGGGATGGGTGCTGGCAGCTGTCACAGGCTGGACCGCGGGAATGGCCGAGGCTTCCGATAATTACAGTAAATGATGCTTGTGCTTCTAGATGCTTCCTCCCTCTGGGAGGTGGCCTGCTTGTCACCCCCCGGGGTGTGTGGGTGGAGTGTCATTATCCCCATTTCACTGGTGGGAATGTGGAGAGATGAAACAATGCCGCCGGGCCCGCGATGATGCCAGCTTGTTTATTGTCTTTCTTTGCGGTAGGGATGATTGAAGGAGGCCCCGGAGGTCGGGCTAGTGGAGCCTGGAAACAGAGGGCATTCTGTCTCCTTTTCAAGATATGTTAAGTCCAGGATGGATGAGTTCCTGACCCTCCCAGGATTCCCATGCACAGGTTTTCCAAGAGAGCATCCATTTGGGGCTAGACTTTGAGACCTTGCACCTTCTGGTCTGTTCCTTGCCTTTGACATCTGAGACATCTCAAATTCAGGTACAGAATACCAGATATCACCCCTTTACACAAGCCCACTCCGAGGCCACCCTCAGGACTCCTGAAACTGGGGATCCAGCTCAGGGTGTGGCTGAACCCATGAGGTCCCTGGAGGTGGCCTTGGCCGGGCAGACCTCCCAACTTTGCTCAACTTTCCAGCCCTGGGGCTCAGGACACATTGCTTCCACTTCTAAACCGTCAGCTTTTTCTGTTAAACAAGGTGTCCGCGGCCACCTTGCAGAGGTGTGAGGATTCGTGGTGGCACACCTGGCCCAGACCTGGTGCTGCTGCTGGGTCACCTCCTGGAGATCTGAGCCCCCGACTCAGGCTGGCACCCGGGGGCGTCCCCCTCAGTGCATCTGGAAGCCAGTGAGTCTCCAGGAGTGCCGTCCACTGGGCTGACCCAGGACTGGGGCAGGGGCGAGACTGACAGGCTCCCACAGAACCCCGGGCTCCAACAGCAGCCCTCCCGCCAGGGCGCAGCCACTAACTGGATGGGGGACCTCTTGATATAAAGAATTTTGGCCCACTTGGTGTAGCTGCCAGCCTGACGGTGGTAGGGAAAACAGGAAAACCTCCCAGATCGACCAGCTATATCTCAGAAACGGAGCAGCCTCTCATTGCCTGTGGGTGGCCTGGGGTGACAGTGCCAGGCCGGACTGACGTCTGTCCGGAATGATGCTCTGGGTCTTCAGGAAACAGCTGGATTATGTTCCCAGTTCCCCATTTAAGAGAGAAAAACAGGTCTATTTTGTTCTTTTTTGTACCACTTAGATGACATAATGTAACCAAAAACTAAACACTTCCAAGTAAACGGTTCAGTGGCACTTGGTCCATTCACGATGCTGTGCGCTCACCACCTCTTTTTAGCTCCCAGACATTTTCATCACCCCCGAAGGAAACCCCAAACTCGCGAGGGTTCTACTTTCTGTCACTGCGGATGTGCCTGTTCTGGATGCTCCATGTACACGGGATCAGACAGCATGGGGTCTTTTGCCTTCTTGGCATAACGCTCTGGGGGTTCATCCTGTGGTGGCAGGTGTCCGTACTCGCGACCTTTCTGAGACTAAACAGTACTCGACTGTGTGGATAGACCACTTGGGTGTACTCATCAAATGATGGACATTGGAGTTGTTTCACCCTTCGGCTATTGTGAAATAGAGTGCTCTTTAAACTTGCTGATTTAGGTTTTGATTTGAACTCCTGGGTTATATGCCTAGGAGGGAAATTGCTGGGTCATAGGGTTATCAGGTTGGCCTTCTAAAAACATCTTCTCTTTGAAATGTGTTTGGAAAGTAAGCGAATAGGCAGGTCACGCAGGTGGACGGGTGCAATCAGGTTCCACCTGTTGGTCTCTTGGAGGCTCAGTTTCCCTGTCTGAAGAATGGGCATCTGGAAGTTCCTGCCCCTAAGGGGATGGAGAGGCTCAGGGAGATGGTGTGGGTGCCTGGGCTGGGGGCAGTGCTGGGCAAAGGTTGGCAGGTGTTTTGCAAAAATAACCATTAGCAAACATCAAAATTTGAGGCTTTTCCACTGTTTGGGACACTGACTTCCTTGAAGCACCTCAGACGTTCACTGACTGTACCCGAGCTTCTGCTGCACAACAGACAGGGCCTGATCCCCAGGACCCGTGGCCTGTCCCCTCCTAGCGCATAGGGCGGTGGGAGGAAGGCTCAAACTGAGGATGAGTGTGGAGTCCAGAACCAGCTCTGTCCCATGGAGCCCGTGGGCTCTTCTGTGACCTCCCTCCCAGCCCAGTTTTCAGGGGCGACGCCTCCCTGGCAGGACCCCCCAAGGATATGAGCCACCATCAGGAAGAGTTCCCAGCACTGTGCCATCACTGCCATGGTGCTACTGGCCTGGGACCCAGGGTGGGAGTGGGGCTATTAGGCAGGCAGGTGCCCAGGCGGGGCCTCTGCAGATATGATGCGCTGGGGGCTCCGGGCCTGCCTCACTGCCGCTGGCCGAGCCACCAGAAGGAGGCTGGTGTTTGATCAGCTTTTACTTTTGTAAACAAATGTGGCCCAGCCGTTTGCTGGAAGTATAAACAGGGACTGGAGACCACCCTGCCGCTGGGATCTTTCTGCGTGACTGAGTTCCTGCCCACCCATCCAAGTTCCAGGGCCCCTTCTCTTGTTCCGTTCTCTTGACCCGTGTGTGTGCTGATCGGTGAACTGCTCCCCTGGTCCTACCTGTTGTCCCCATCTGTTCTGGGCAGGGAGGGCTGAGAGTGTGACCTTTGCTCCTCCAGAGGGCCTGCTCCAGCCTCAGCCTGGGGCACATTGGCCAGAGGGTTGGACAGGAGCTGGGATCTGGGACAGGAACTGGGGATCCTCCATGCATGTCGGGTCCAGGAGCCCCACCCCACTCCCCCGACCCAGCTTGGCTGCTCCCTGGAGATAAGTCGCCAGCAGTCCGGGCTCCATTCTGCACACATTTCCCAAGAGCTCTGCAGCGGGGGTCCTGCAGGGCGGGGCAGAGGCCTCAGAGGGGGCCTGGCTCCCTGATATGCAGAAGTGGGAATGGGGAAGGGGGTGTCGAGGTCGCTGGGGTCCCCTTGAGGGGCTGGCAGGACTTAGGCTGATCTGAGGGCAGCTGGTGTTTTCCAGGCAGGTATGGTGTGGGTGTACGTGGGCTGCAGGCTCATGCTGTGCAGTCACTGGGTGTGATCTGTGATGGGCCAGGTCCTCCTCTGACCTCAGAAAACCGGCCAGCAGGAGTCGTCAGCCTGGGTCAGGAAAGTGCAGGTGGACAGAGAAGAGGCCCCAGAAAGGGATGCTGTGCAAACTCTGCAAGAAGAGGGAGTGGCTCAGACCGGGCGTGTGGCCGCCGGCGACAGTGGCTGTGCCAGTTTGACTGGTGGGACAGCGTGGTGGTTGGTTGAGGCTGCCTTTCCAGGGAATGCCAAGGCTTCCCTTGATTGTCTGTTATTAAACAGATACACAGGTTAGGGGATATAAGGCCTGGGTGCCCATCAGCCAGCCCTGTCTCACAGCTCAGGGAGCACACCCTTGGAAGTTTCGATTCTCTGCCTATTTTGTTTCTGCTTATTTGGGACGTGACTGCAGAGGGACTGTTAGAGATTAAGAGGGACCCCCCTCGTCCCTCCCCCGATCCCCTCCCCCGCACAGCCACCCAGCATGGCCAGCTGGAGGGAGGAGCCTCCAGAATGTGTATGTGTTTCGTTCAGTATACGTAACATAAAATGGACCATGTTTATCCTTGTAAGTGTGCAGTGCAGTGGCATTAACCACATTCACATTGTTGTGCAACCATCCCCACCATCCATCTCCAGATCTCCTTTCATCTTCCCAAACCCAAACTCTGTCCCCATTAATCAGTGGCTCCATTCCCTCCCAGCCTCGGCCCCCGGGAGCCCCCGCCCCATTTGCTGTGTCTGTGAATTTGCCTGCTCTGGGGACCTCATCTCAGTGCAGTGCTGGAGTGCGTCTGCCCTTCTGTCACTGGCCCGGCTCACTGAGCACAGCGTCCTCGAGGTTCCTCCGTGGTCTGGCACGTGTTGGAATGTCCTCCCTTTCTAAAGCTGAGTGATATTCTGCTGGACGGGTAGACTGGCCCATTCATCCATCAGTGGATGCGTGGGTTGCTGCCATCATTTGGTTGTTGTGAGTAACGCTGCTGTGAACGTGGGTGTGCAAATAACTCTTCCGGTCCCTGCTTTCAGTTTCCTTGAATGCATGCCCAGAAGTGGGATTGCTGGATCGTGTAGTCATTCTCAGTTTAATTTTTTGAAGGATTGTTTTCTAAACCAGCGTTGTCCTTGAGGTGTAAGAATGGGCGTGACCTGGGCACTGACTGCGACCCCCCCCCCGCCCCAGGACTTACTCCTCCTTTTTCAGCTGGGGGCTGCCTTTCTTTTTGCACCAGAGATTAGACTTTAGATTTGCAGACTGCTGGGCTTGGGGCCTTTGAGTCAGCTTGCCTGGAGAGGAGGAGGCTTCGGACTTCATTGTGCAGTCCCTTCTCCACACTGAGCCGGGGGCCGTGAATCAGTCCACGCTCCTCCTCCCCTCTCTGCTGGTGAGTGGTTCAGTGGAGCCGCCCTCCTCTCCCTGAGCCTCCAGAAGCTGTGGGATCCCAGGCCCACACCCCCTGCTCTCCCGTGTTTGGCTTCAGCTTTGGGGAGAGCTTGGCAGGGAGCACCCAGCTGCTGCAGCCACCAGGTCCCCAGTCCTTCCTGGGGTGGCCGGGCCCAGAGCAGTCTTCCCCGTGGCTGTTCCTGGCCTCTCTCCGCTTGGCTTTGGTTCTGGGGAGACAGCAGCTTTCAAAAATCCCCTAATAATGCGCCTTATGCTCAAGAGGAGGGAGCCCCGCCTTGTGGGGGGACCTCAGGTGTGAAAACCACGCTGTGAGAGGAAGGCGGGACCCTGTGCCCCAGTTAGAATGTGAGTAGGGAGGGCGCAGGCTCTCTTCCCGCCCACCACGCTGGCATTGGGACAGCCTGGGGGAATCAGCGAAATGTGGGGGTCGAGTCCAGATCAGCTGGACAGTGACTGGCCTGAGCCCCCAGGTGGAATGCAGGAGGGGTGGCCGGCTGGCCAGAACCCAGACGTTAAAGCATCATTTCCTCAGACGTCGGTTTGGGGAGATGTGTGCAGGCTGGGAAGACGGCTGGGTTTTAGTTGCCGGGGAGCCTCGTAATTTCCCCCCAGAGCCTGGCTGCCAACCTGGTCCCTCAGTCTCACCTGGTGTAGGTGAAGAAGCATCCACGTCGGAGCCAATGGTTCCTTCGACACTGACTGGCAGACCCGCACCAGTGACTTGATTTTGTACCAGGTTTTATCCTGGGTGTTGCTGAATCATCCCGTGACTTCACAAACGTGAGTTCTTGCAAATCCTCCGGGGTGAGCCCTGGGGCTCTGAGCTCAACCTTGAGGTCCTCACTGAGGGCTTCCCGGGTGTTGATTTAACCTTGGACGTGAGCTCAGTGTAGTTACAGGCCCGGAAATCAGGTGGCGTGCTCAGATAAGAGGGTGGGTGTTCTTCCAGGCGATGAAGAATATGTTGATTTTTTTAAGATTGCTATTTTGAAAAACAGTTCAAAGATTCTTAGAGAGGACATGAGGACGCTGATGATTCTGAGCTAATGTAAAAGCCAGGTGCAGAGGCAGGGTTGGGCGGGAGGCAGAGGATGGGAGCTGTTGAAGGAGGTGGGGAGGGGAGGGCACAGCCACCACCCTGAAGAACGACAGTGACGTTTTAGAGCTGAGGGGGCCTCTATCCATGGTCCAGTTCACAGGCCCAATTTTAAGTCAGGAAACCCAAGACGTGGATGGCCCACTGACCTGCACCATCTCAGGGGTGCGGCCACCTGGCAGGACCAGAGCCTCTTGCTTCAGAGAAGTTCCCACCCCAGCTTAGAGCTGGCCCACCTGCTCCACCTGGAGGGCGAGTCCTAGGTTGCAGGACTAGAGCAAAGAGCCTGGTGGCCTAGGGGGACCACTCAGGTTCACGGGAGCAAGGCCACAACAGCTGAGGCCTTCTGCCCTTGTGCCCGCCCCCCGCCTGCCTTGGGAAGCAGCTCCAGTGGTTGGCAAGTTTTGAATAGGGGTTGCAGTGACTTAGGACAAGAAGGCCTCTGTGTTGGTTTTATTCAAAAAAGAAAAATCTGTGATTCCCCAAAAGAAAGTGGAAGCTGAAATCAGAGTCATTTTGGGGGCGGGGGGGCGGGATTAGGGGTCTGCGTTAACAGGGTTTTGTGTTTTCTAATACAGTCGAACCCTCCATAGCTGTCTTCAGGGATGCTGGGTGAGAACTAGTTAAGTGCCTTTGAAAATTCATGGGAGGAGGAGGCAGAACTTGGGTACAGTGCCAGAGTGTGTGCTTAGCATGCATGAGGTCCTGGGTTCAATCCCCAGTTTGTTAAATAAACAAACAAACAAACCTGATTACCCCCCCCAAAAAAAACCCCCAAAGCCCAAGGTCCAGGGCATCTGAGCAGTGATAACCCAAAACAGTGATCCTGGTACCTGCAGCCCCTTCAGTGGCCCATGGATTAAGGGTCCGCAGGATTGAGAGGTACCAGGATGCCTCCGCAGCTTGTTGAAGGAACCCACCCAGCTCTCAGGGTCTTCCACCTGGTCTGCTACCCTCCTGTGGACACACCTGTATGCAGTCGGCACCTGTATGCAGGCACCAGGGACACGGGGTAGTGGTGGAGTCAGCCAGCACGTGTCCGTCCTGGTGGAGGTAGTGCCTTGAGTCTGTGCCCCGGCTGCCTGCTGGAATCCCCAGGGAATCCTTTATGGTCACTAAGACCCAGGCTATTCCAGGCATCTTGATTCAGTTGGTCTGTCTTGGGCCCGCCTGTTATGTTTTCAAAGCTCCCCAGGTGACACATCAGTGTCACCAGGGCTCAGGACACCTGTTAGAAGTCACAGGACCAGCTGAGACATGGGGGTGGAGAAACTGGGGTGAGGCACAGGCGTGCACGGGACTGGGACTTTGGCCATCTGTGGACACCCAGGCTTGGCGGTCGGTCTTAGCCTGTAGTGAGCAACTAGCCACCCCAGCTGCCACTTCTCTCAGCTGCCCACGTGGAAAGAGCTGAAAACAGTCGCCTGTCTACAGTCCAGGAGCCCAAGAGTGGCCCTGTGCCGGGCCCTGTGCCCACCTGGCCTGGGTGTGTTTGGTGGTGGACGTGGTTGTAAACTGGGGACTGACCGCCTGGGAGGCCACGTGTGCTATGGCCTGGGCTGCTTGCAGCTGAGTCATAGTGAAGTGACTCAACCCAACTGGAATTACCTCTCAGAAATTCCACAGCAGAGAGGGTGCCCTTTGGAAGGAGTTGAGAAGTGGCCCTCATGTGAGACTTGGAACGGGCTGGGCCCTCGTAGGCTGGTGGCCCAATGAGGGGTCCCCTAGATTAGAACAATTCTGAGAACAGAGAGACAGAAGGGCCAAGGGCTTAGAGTTAGCCTGGGAGGCGGGGTGACCGCCTTCAGGTGCCTGCAGGAGGGAGGTTTTCGCTCTGTAACTATATGGTCCCAAACAGCAGGGAGCCTGTTGCAGGATAAGCCGCTCTGCTCAGAGGGACACCTGGCTGGGAGGGGCCCTGCGGCCTGTTCCTGGCCCTACACCTGGGTCGGCAGGATCAAGTCAGATTCCATGGACAGGGGTTAAAGGACGTCCCTGACAACTAGACACTAGCATTGGGGGTCCGCCTTTCAGGCCCCACTGCCCCAGATAGCGCTCAAAGCCCAGACTTGTGTTGCTGGTGGAGCGAGTCGCTGGTCCACCCCACCTCGCCCTGCCACCTTTGGCCAGTCAGTTGTGAGGTCAGTCTACCTGAGGTCCCTGTTTGACACCTGCAAGTGACAGGTAGGGTACGGCCCCTCTCCTCGTCTCTAACCCCGGGTGCCTCTCTGTACACACAGATGCGTCGTTCGGAACGCCACCGGGGTACGGCTGTGCTGCGGACCTGGCTGAGGAGCAGCGCCGGCACCAGGACGGGCTGCCCTACATCGACGACTCGCCCTCCTCCTCGCCCCACCTGGGCAGCAAGGGCAGGGGCAGCCGGGACGCACCGGAGGCCACCAAAGCGGTGAGTCCCCGGGCCGGCGGGCCCGGTGTGAATGGGGCTGGACTGGGCTGCAGACCCGCCATCCTCGCGAGCAGGTAGCAAGCAGGTAATGGGGCCGTCAGTGATTGGAAGTCGGAGTCACTAAAACCCCTCAGCCCTGCATCTGGTGCACAGAGACCACCTGCTGGGTGCCGAGCAGGGAGGTGATGGAGCTGCCAGCCAGGGGTGGAGGAGGCAGGCAGCCCATGCTGAGGCTGAGAACTTGGCTGCTGTCTAAAGCAGCAGGACCTGGGGTGGTGGCCCCAGCAGGGGCTGAGTGCACAGTGTCCAGGCTTCTGTCCCCAGACCCCACACGGTACCCTTGCCCCTTTTACCCAAGGACACACTGTGTGACTGTGTTTGCTGGTCACAGTGACCTGCCAGGCCCGGTCGCCAGGGCGCCAGCGAGGGACAGCCCTGGGGTCCAGCACTGGGCCTCAGCAGGGAGGGGCAGACGCAACCCCACCCGCACCTTCTCCCAGCTCCGTGGTGGGGCTGGTCGGCCTCCAGCGGGGAGCCTGTCATGGACACAGGAGGCCCAGAAGGCCTGTGCGCCCAGGATCAGCAGAAGTGGCCTTGGCTGGTGGGGCCCACGACACAGTGAGGACTTTTGTTTTGTGAGTGTTTTTTTTTCAGGAGGGAGCCAAAATAAATGCATATACTCCTTCAGTGGGTCACTCCTACTCAGAAGTCAGTTTTACGTCTTCACGAGGGAACTAAAAGCTGGCTCCAGAGTGAAGGCAACGGACCTGCTTTACGATCTTGCCGCTCTCCTCCCCGTGCCCAGTGCGCCTGGTCAGCAGCTGTGTCTGTGGGACAGAATTGATAACTCTTCACTCATGTTTTTAACCAGCTGTTCGGGGGCCCCCGGGAGGCCTGCAGCAGGCTCAGCTCAGCCACGTTCCCTGGTTCTGGGGTCCAGACTTAAATGGGGGTCATGGATGTTCTCACCCATCCTCCCTGCAAAGCTGGAGCACCTTGGGGTTTGGTGCCTTGCCTGGTTCTCTTCTCCCCAGAGCCTGCGGGGTGGGCCCAGGAATCATCCTGCCTGCCCTGAGTGCGAGGGTCACTCTGCGTGGAGGACTCGGACTGCAGGAGCCCCCTCGCACGTGGCGCTGGCCCTGCCCAGAGAAGGAGGGAGGGGTCTGTTGTCCAGCAGCTGTGCTGGCCGCCACCTCCCAGCCAGGAGCACACCACCTCTCGCAGCCCCAGGTTCTGCACCTCCCTATCACCCTAGGGTGGGGGTGAGAGGTGCCCCTAGAGCTCTGCCCATCCCGCCCTCAGCGCCTGTTCACCTGGGTGCCTCCCTTGGCTTTCCTGCTTTGTCATCACACCCAGTTCCGTTTTTATCCATCCTTTTAGCTGCAGGATTTGTGTTCCTCCCTCCCCCATCCTCCCGGGCAGCAGTGGCTGGTGGCCGTCCTTCCTTCTTTTCCACTTGCCCTTTTCCTGCGCTTCCTCCCCGTAGCCTCCGCCATCCTGGATGGATGGATTCACACGCCCTCTCCAGACCTGGCACGTGCACCTGGTGGGGTCACCAGGGGCGCTAGTCCCGTCCGGCCCTTACTCTCTCTTCTACACTCACCCTCCACCATCTCTCCTGCCGAGGGGGTTGGCTGGTGTCCGAGCTGCCCCTGTCTGATGCCACCGGCCTGCTCAGGGTTCAGGAGGAGAGGTGCCCGGGCCCCTGCTCAGACGTTCCCTTGAGCTGGCTGTGCCCTTCGGAACGAGCGCTGGACTTGGCACCGTCCTGCCTGTGCTGTTTCCTCCCGGCTCTCCAAACCGCGGGGGTGGGAACCAGACGGCATCTTGTGCCCAGCAGGGCTCCCCCTGCCAAGCTCACAGGAGAGGGATTGTTCCCAAGCACACGAGCCTGCACCCCGTCCAGTGCGCCACTCGGGCGGGAAGGGTGCCCAGACAGGATGGGAGGTGCGTGCAGGGCCAGCTGAGAGCTGCTTCCCTGAGGCAACGTGGCCTCCTTGGTCTGAGATGAGAGAAGGGGACGGGGTCCCCTGACGCTGCACATCTGTGCTGACACTGGTGGCGCCAGGGGCCCCAGAGCAGGCTGCCTGGACAGTCCTGGATCCTGGGACCTGCCTGTCTCACAGACGAGGGTTCCCCGGAGGGGCCCTAAGATGCAGCCCAGCTAGGGCCCAGCCAGGAGTTCTGGACCCCCTCATTGGTTCGTTTATTCCGTGAATCTTCGCGGAGCACCTGTGTGTGTTCCAGGCATGGTGCGGGGCGCAGGGAGCTTCAGGATCAGCACAGCGAGCCCCAGGGGCCGCCCCCAAATGGAGCCGCTGGGCAGTGTGGCCTCAGGGGGCGTTTTGGTGTGGGTCACAGGTGTCCTTTCCCTGGAGTGGCTCTAAGCCACGGTGGCTGCCCCCTGTGCGTGCACACACTCAAGCACGTACACACGCGTACATACAAGCACACACATGCTTACACTTGGCTCGTGCATGCTGAGAGTCCCAGAGTAGAGTGGTGGTCCAGGAAACCTTTTTGGTTGGTCCCAGTGGGCAGCCAGGATGTGGTATAAGCCCCGGGGATGCAGGAAGCAGAAGCAGGGTGGACGTGGGGATTGGGCCCCCCTTCCCCAGGTGCCCCCACCACCACCATGGGCAGCCAAGGCTCAGGGCAGGATGGCAGTTGTCTGAGATGGTGGGGCTCGCTGGGCAGGCCTGGCATGTTGGCCTCATCCCCCCGACCCTTGGCCCCGAGTGCTTCCTGCTGGGCTTGCTGTCTGTCCCTGTTCGCTAAGTGCCTCCCTCCCACCAGGCCAGATTGGTGGAAAGACCAGCAGGGTTGGGGACACAGAGGGGCTGTGCTGGGGGTCCGGTTCCAGACTCTGTGGTGACACCATGAGCCCTGAGCTGGCCTCAGCCAGGTTGTCACCTGGGGGTGCTTTGGCCCCCACGGGGTGACACCCCCATAGGGCAACATCTGTAGACACCTGCTGCTGTCCCAGCCGGGGGTGAGGGTCATGCTGCTGGTGTCTGGTGGGCAGAGGCAGGAAATGCCACTAAACATGCCACAGAGCACACCGTGGCCCCCCAGCACCTAAAAGAGTCCTGCAGCCCCAGACGTCAGCGGTGCTGAGGGCCTCCACGGTGGGGCTGTCCCATCGTCACCTGTGGAGAATGGGAGGGGCTGTTATGGCCCCTTCTCTGCACATGGGGCCCCACCTGCCTGGCGCCTCCCTCGGACACAGGCCGGGCAGAGGGAGGGCAGCCTCAGCCCCATGGAGCACGGGGTTGCCTCGCCAGTGGTCTGGAGCAAGTGGGCTGGGGGCCAGGAAGTCGATGAAAACGGCAGTTTCGTCACCTTTGCCCAGTCTTGGTTTCCCGGGCGTCTGTCACAGTGTGTCACGGAGGGGGGCATTAAACAACACAGACTGAGCTCTCCTGGTGTTGGAGGCTGGATGTCCAAGATCTAGGTGTCTGCAGGGTTGGTTTCTCTTGAGGCCTCTCTCCTTGGTGCCCGTCCTCTCCCTGCGTCTTCCCCCGTGCGTGTCTGTGTCCTAATCTCCTCTTCTTTTTTGTGTTGAGATACTGACTTATAACATTACATTAGTCTCGGGTGGACAACATGATGATTCAATATACGTACACATCGAAAAATGATCACTAAGCGTAAGTCTAGTTAACATCCAGCTCCACGATAGTTACAAAATTTTTATCTTGTGATGAGAACACTTAAGATCTACTCTCCTAGCAGCTTTCATTTATATGATGCAGCATTATGAACTATCGTCACCAGCTGTACAGGACATCCCAGGACTGACTTGCTCTATAACTGGACGTTTGTACCTAATCTCTTCTTAGCAGGACACCAGACACGTTGGACTAGGGTCCACTCTAATGATTTCATTTTAACATAATTACTTGTCTAAAGACCCTGTCTCTGAGTACAGTGACGTCCTGAGGCACCAGGGACACACTGCACCGGTAATACCATCACACCTGGGGGGAGGGCAGTCTTCTGGCCATGTGGACTCTACCCCCTGCACCTGCACCCAGTGACTCATCCGCTCTGGGTTTTGGAGACAAAGTCAGCAGAGCGTCACCTGACACACTGTAGTAGGGGTGTTTGGTAGTAGGTAGGGGGGCCCTTTCCATAGCCCAGTGGTAAGGGGGTCTCTGCCAACAAAGTCCGAGTCTGCAGATGAGGCTCAGTAGAGCAGGTTCAATGGACAGAGGCCCTGAGCCCAGGGCACCAGGTTCCCCTGGGCAGGTGGCAGCACCCTAGCTCCACCCCTGTGGCTGGGAAGGAGGAGGATGTGTGGAGGGAGGCGGTACTGCCGACCGGTCAGTCCAAGGGTCAGACAGCCACGGTGCAGAAGCCGGCAAGGCCGGAACCAGGCGAGGAGGGGCAGCGGCGGAGGGAGTCAGGGTGGCTGTGAGGCGGCCTGACGCCCCCTGGGCTCAGCTTCCTCCAGGGTAGCTGCTCCTTGGTCACAGGCAGAAGGTGCGGAGACAGGCTTTGCCCCACCTGCCCACTTCTCAGTGTCAAGACCAAGGGTGGCCCTCGGCTCTGCCAGATGACCCTCCAGAATTTGCAGTGACCGTGAACAGGGGGCTCCCTTGCCTCCTCTTAATCCCACCTGGAACCTTCTTGGGAGGCTGGTCCTCAGGTTGACATGCCGGCTTCCTCTCTGACGGGGCCACCCCAGGCACCGTCCACGGATGATCTGACATGTGCCTGTTTCTCTTGCAGACTGAGCTGGACCTGGAAAAGGGCTTGGAGATGAGGAAATGGGTCCTGTCCGGAATCCTGGCTAGCGAGGAGACATACCTGAGCCACCTGGAGGCACTGCTGCTGGTGAGGAGGGTGCAGGGGCTGAGCCGGGCGGGCGGGGCCCCGAGAGCGCTGCACACACTCCCAGCTCACGGGTCACAGGTCACGGCCCGGGAGTCCTCGACACACCTGGGGGGGGTGGGAGTCGAAACATTCCACCTCCGTAGGGGTTGGACCTCCCTGGGTGGGTCAGGGGGTTGGGGGGTGCCAGCATGAGACTCGAGTGCCAACCAAGCTGGCTTTCAATTTTTGTTGTTAATAGAATTTTAAAATAAAAGCTTGTATGTCATGTGACCACAATGTACCTGACAAAACAGCGAGCCCGCTCACCCATGCCCCCTCCACCCGTCACCCGTACCCTCTTCCAGCCCATGAAGCCTTTGAAGGCCGCTGCCACCACCTCTCAGCCGGTGCTGACAAGCCAGCAGATCGAGACCATCTTCTTCAAAGTGCCCGAGCTCTACGAGGTCCACAAGGACTTCTATGATGGGCTCCTCCCCCGCGTGCAGCAGTGGGGCCGCCAGCAGTGCGTGGGTGACCTCTTCCAGAAGCTGGTGAGTGGCATGCAGCAGGGGCTTGGCAGCCTTGTGGGGGTGACCTGTGGAGGGGGACCAGGCCTCTCCCTGAGCCCAACACCCCCCTGGGCGTGCGCTGCCAGAGTAGGCGGCGTGAGCCTGGCTGTGTCTTACTGCCTCCGATTGCAAAGGGCGGGCCACGGGGAGGGGGTGTCACCGCAGTGCCCATGCAGGACCCCGCGCGAGACCAGCCAGCAGGGCTGCTTCCTTCCCTCCCCCTGCCCTGCTGACATCACTGGTCCTTTCTGGCTCCGCTCAGTTTCACTCAGGGTTCCCAGTTTCTAGCCTGGTCCCCTTTGGACCAGAAGGAAGCTGCTGCCCAGGGAGCAGGACTCAGGCTCCGGGCGGAGGAGTGGGGTGGGCGGTGCCTGGAGGGGCACACACGTGCGGGAACAGTGGGGGTTTTGTACTTTATTTCATTTCTGCAGTTCTCTAAATTAAAGGCTCTTGAATCCATCAATAATTTTTTTAAAAAAGAAGGAAAGAAAGAGAAGTGGTTTCGGGAGGGAAGACTAGTCAGTAAAAGTCAGGGCTGTGGGAGAGGAGTCCTTAGGTGAGACCAGGCCTTCTGTGTGGCCCCAGCACCTGCAGCAGCTCTTTTGGGAACCTGGAAGCATATTTAATGCCAGAGACTTTGACAGAAGCACCCCTGAGCCTTGCGGGAACCAGGACACGTCCTGTGGACAGGCTGGAGAAATGCGGGAGGGGTTGGTTTGTAACTGGGGACGGCCACACCAGAGTGTGGACCGAGGGACGGCCTTGCGCTATGAGGTCATCGGGTCCCTGAGTAACAGGCTCGGCTCCAATCAGGGGCTCACGGGGGTCTCTGGGTGCCCCGTCTCAGCTGAGCTGAGGCAGTTCTACATAGCAGGTCCTATCTTCACCCCAGCAGGTGAGGAGGCTGAGAAACGGTAGGTCACCTGCCCAGACTGTAGCCTGGTTTATCTGTCTCCAGAAAGAGTGCTTCCCCTGCCTTCAGGGACCATAAAACTGGAGGCAGAAGGTGCTGGAGAACAGAACAAGGGTTTCTGAAAGGGCTCAGGGGCCCAAATTGGCCAGGAATGCATCCGGCAGAGGTGGCTGTGGATCCTGGTTCAGGTCCCAGGGAAGGTGAGGCCCGCCGTGTGGGCAGGTCAGGGGCCTTCCTTGGCCCTTTGCTGACCTGAGGGCCCAAGAGGAGCCGAGCATGTGGCTTTTATAGGGTCAGTGGAATCAGGGAGATGGGGCAGTCAGATGAAGGGTGGGGCTCAGGCTCAGGGGCCACACGTAACCAAGACGAGGATGCGTGGACCTTGTGCAAAAGGAAGGGGTTGTTACGGGACCTGAGGCTGATGGAGATGCCGGGTCGACGTCTGTCTTCTAATGTGTGAGGTTCAGGTGTGCTCACCTTTGTGGGTCTGAAGGGAGGGCCGTCTCTTTAGGTGGAGTCTGGTGGGGGGCATCTGGATATAAGAGCCTGGTCACTGTTGGAGCAGCCTCCTCCCAGCACCTCGAGCCCCCGTCCTGGGACTCCCTGGAAGACAGTTGCCCATCAGGCCTCTGTGACCGGGATTCCACCTCCAATCCTGATTCCAGGGTTACCCGGGCCTTCTGTGCAACCTCTCCAGGGAAACCAGTCCTGCAGGGTTGGGTGGCCGAGGTCACCAGGCTCCCCCAACTGCACAGAGCACGCGGTGACTGAATGCCAGGCCCCAGCCCTCCTGGGCCCCCAGACACCCGGCTGGCTCAACGCATGCCTGTCTTGGCTCATGGTTGTCCGGCGTTCCGCTCCGAGGTGCGGCTTTCCTGTTGGCCATCCCCTCCGTCCACCACTCTGGGTTGCAGACACACTGGAGCAAGGATGCGAGGAAGGTGTGAGGTGCCTCTTTCGTTCAGATTCTGCCACCTGGGACCCCTTTCCCGTGGCCAGAGAGAGAGCAGGAGCTGTATTTTGTCATAGGTGCTCCCCGTCCTGAAGCCCCCATCTGTTGTGGGCAGAAACCGCAACCACAGTCTTCCCTGAATAACACTCTGAAGTCGCTTGGAAACTCTTTTTGAGGTTCATGCTCTGATGAATGCTGGAATTGGGAAAGTTTCACCTGGTTTCCCTGGTGTCCTTGAACTACCTTCGTGTATCAGATGTTGCAGCAGGAATACGGGGTGAGAGGTGGGGCCACCATGGAAAGTCAGCCCCAGGAGCCACAAGCTGTGTGTTCACATGTGAGCCACCAGGGCTGGGCGCTGGGTCTCCCCAGGGACAGACAGACATCGTCCCTTTCAGATCGGCACAGCAGGGTCAGGCTCCCTGGCTCCCCAGCTGGGAGAGTCTTAGGACTTGAGGAGCCCGAGATGTCCCAGCCCTGATACCTCTGCCGCCCGGGGAACTCATGCGCCATACCTGGTAGATGGGAAGCCAGTCCAACCCCCCCTTCGCCTGGGGTTGCATGAGTTAACTGCCACTGTTGGGGCTTTGTTTCTGGCTGAATTTTTTATCAGCTTGGGTTTTTTGTTTTTAATCATTTCAGACTTCCCAAGTTGTTGCAGGAATAGCAGAAAGAACTCCATGTGCTGGATACACCGGTTGTAACATTTTGCCACACTTTTTTAACTTTTATCTTTTTCTCTCCTTTACATGTGGTGCACAGATGCGTACACACACACACACACACACACACACGCTGACTAGTTTGAGATCAAGTGCATTTGATCGTGTATTTGCTAAGAACAAGTTCAGGCTCGTCCACGACCCACAGTACAGTTCTCCCGGGGAAGCGGAGAAGTTTCACGCTGATGCGACACTATTTTTTAATATGCATGTCATTTAATATGTGCTTCTTCCTTGAGTCTCCCAAGTTAGCCATCGTGTTCTTTGGAGCCATTTTCCTTTTGAGTCAGGATCCAGTCCAGGTCACGAGACGTATGTGGTTGTCACGTCTCTAGTTTCCCTTTATCTGCACCGGTTCCTTGGCCTTTGCTGGTTTTCCACGGCCTGGATGTCTTTTTTAATGTGTGCAGTTTGGGTCTGACATTTCTTCAGGAATAGATTCAGGTTCTGCATTTCTGATGGGAAAAAAGATCGGCCACCCACCGCAGTGATGCTGTGTCCTCCCAGTGCCTCCCATGGCAGAGGGGGTGCTGGGGGGGGGGCGACGTGATCTCCGTTTGCCTTGCTGTCAGTGCAGCTTGGGTTTTGATGAGCTAAAATAAAGTGGGAATGAATTGCTTGGAACTCCTCAAAAGCCGCGTGGAAGATGTGAGCTCCTGGAAGAGGCAGCAGGAGAAGTAAGGAAAGGTTCTCCTCCCAAAGACCCCGTGTTCGTTTACTAAGGCTGCCGCGGTCCCAGCCTCTCCAACAACAGAGACCTATTTCCTCCTGGTTCTGGAGGCTGGAAGTCTGAGATCAAGGTGTCTGCAGGGCTGGTTTCTCCTGAGGCCCCTCTCCTTGGCGTGTAGAGGGCCGTCGTCTCCCTGTGTCTCACGTGGTCGTCCCTCTGGGTCTGTGTCCTAATCTCTTCTCCTTGTAAGGGCACCAGTCAGAGTGAATGAGCGCCCACTCCAGTGGTCTCTTTTAACCTAGTCATCTCTTTAGGCCCATCTCCAAATACAGGCACATTCTGAGGTGCTGGGGTGAGGGCTTCAGCAGATGAATTTCAAGGGGACAGTTCAGTAGTAACATCCCCTCAGGACTCAGCTGAGCCGTCATCTCTTCGGAGAGGCCGCCCTGACCACATGATCTAAAGCAGCCCCATCGTATGGAGCCCCCACTCTCCTTTCAGCCATTTGCCATGTTAACGTTTCTCTTTACTTATGTATCACGTGTCTCTCCTGTTGGCCAGCCACACTGTGTCTGAGGGAATCGCGGTGACAGTGCCCAGAGCAGGCTCCTTGTTTTGGTGGGAGGTGCTCAGTGCCGGGGGTGGGGGGAAGGGGAGAGGGAGGGAGAGAGAGGGAGAGAAGACAGGGCTCGGGGTCCCACTGTGATGGAGAACCTGGCATTCTGGATGCAGCAGCTTGTCTGGGGCGCTCCGCGTGGTCGGGGCAAGGGGCGGGGGCTTCCTCCAGCTGCTGCGCTTTCTCCGCACCCCCAGGCCCTCTGTGCAGCCCCCCACAGGGAGCAGGGCCAGAAGACCAGACAGTGCCATGGGCATCTGGGATTGCCATCTGAAGATGCAGAAAATTTGATATAAATGCAAATGCACGGAGAAATAGAATTTAGTTTTGAGGCAGAACAAATACCAGGATCAGCTTAGGCCTCCCACTCCAGGTCAGCTGCAGGGGGAGGCCTGGCCAGCAGGTCAGGGCGTCCCCCATTCCCTCCCCAGGCCTGAGTTTGCCGCTGCACAGTGAGGGCTGGGTCCCCCGGCTGCCTCTGGAGGTGACCTCGGCCAGCGCTGGTGGTGGCTGCACACCCCCCACCTGCATGGGGTTCTTTACTCAACTGCGTGTCGGAGCAGGCGGCTGAGGGGGGAGACCTTCCATTAATGCCTTTGGTTGAAAATGCCTTTCACCTTGCAGCCGGCAGTGGAGGTCTCCCACTTGCCAGGTGTGTGGTGTGACACCTGGGCCCCCTCGCCAGGTCTGGGCCTGGGTCGTGTCTGGGCAGTGCGAGCCCCTCTTCTCCAAGGCAGCTAAACCGCATGTTCCTTGCATGTCTGAAGAGGTCGGACCAAGTGGAGTCTAGTCCCGTCAGCCGGGGGCAGGCCCACCTCCTGGTCCACTGAGGTCTCCTGTGGCCGGGATGAGAAGGGGCCGCCCTGTCCCACCCGCTGGGTATACTTATTTGAATTCACCAGCATCCTCGTAACTTCAGCTGCTGCTGGTGGCCCCGTTTAAACAAGTGCAGTGGGAGGCCAGGCAGCTGCAGGCGGGAACTGCTACCCACCCGGGGCTCTGAGTCACTTCTCGACAGGCCTCTTCGGGAGGAGGAAGCGTGCTCAGTGCGTGCTCAGGGCGGGGGGGGGGGTGTGCAGGTGGAAGGCCACTCGGAGGCGCTGACGTTCCGGCAGCTCTGCACGGTCTGCTGCACTTGGGCTTCCTCCAGAGCTGTGCTCGGAGCCCGTGTCTCAGAGATGGAGAGCAGTGGCACCTGTCCCACACTCTTTTCCTCCCCACCTGCAGGCCAGCCAGCTGGGTGTGTACCGGGCCTTTGTGGACAACTACGGAGTTGCCATGGAAACGGCCGAGAAGTGCTGTCAGGCCAACGCTCAGTTTGCAGAAATCTCCGAGGTATGCGTGACGCTGTTCAGACAGGTGCACCCTCCACCTCCCGCGGGTGGGCTGTGGGCTGGTCATGACCTGGGAGAACAAGGCACACCAAACTTTTACATAGACTTCAGCTCTGTTTCTGGATGCCTGTGGGTTGGTACTGTCAGCCCCAGGCGGGGGACACTGTTTTGAGCAGATGGAGCAGCCCGAGGCTCCCTGGGGACCTGGCTCAACTCTGTCCCCCCGACACACTGTCCCCCAACACACGCTTTCTTGCACCGCCTGTGCAGTTCAGGGTGTCTGTAGTCCTGCCCCGTTAACAGGGGGTCTCAACACCTGAGTCCTGAGGCCAACTTTGCACTTCGTGCCTGGAGGGCTGGTGGGGAGGTGCCCATCTCTGCTCCTCTGTGGCCTGCAGTTGGCGCTGGGGGTATGGCTGGTATCGTGTGCTCTGTAGACCCACCCTAGGGGGAGAGCTGCAGACTGGGCACCGCTCCGGCCCTGGGAGGACTGAACCCTCAAGCCCTGGAGTGTTAGCACCAGGGGCCTCCGAAGAGCCCCTTGGATGCAGAGGACAGGGTCCGTCCCTCTCTGCCCTTTCTTGCATCTGTGCATAGCAGCTGGGTGACACTTCCCTCCTCCTGGGCCTGTCCTCGGAAGCCTTTCCAGCCAAACAAGGATTCTGGGTAGAAAGACCTCTGAGTAAGAAATCAAGTTTAGGAAGAGAAAGGGAAACTAGAAGTAGGGGGAGGGTCCCTCACTGGGAGATGATCGTGCCCGACTGTCACCCCGGGCTCTTCTCCTGGAGATTTGTGCTGTTTTAGGATATATGCTGGGAGGCAGGCCTTGTGGGTCCTGGCACTGACGTCTCCCACAGTGATGACGTGTGCCTCGCCATCCCCCCCGTCCCCCACCCCGAGCCTGTGGGCGCCCTGCTCCCCACCTGGCACTGCGGTGATGGGCTGCGCACGTCCAGGGCTGCTGGCTGGCTCCACGCCCCCTCTGCAGCTGCCCCTTTTGCCTGGAGTGTTGGGTCTGTTCGTCTCTTTAGCTCATTAAACTAGCAACCCCACACCCCTAACAGCTGGAATGCGTGTGCAGAGTCCTGAGTGACCTTGACAAACTAGAGACCTAGTCCTTTAAGATCAGGCTACGGTTGAATGGGGCCAAGTTCATATCCACCTGACAGGTTTCTGCAGAGGAGGGAGGAAGCAATGTTAGGGCTCCACCAGGGGGTCGCGTGGTCCTGCCGACCATGCACAGGTGGGAACTGAGCCAAAGCCCACGCACAGGCAGCAGGACGGCGTTTGGGGCAGCCAGAAGCCAGCCCTCCATGAAGCTTGTACCTTTGGCTGTGTCTACTGTGGTTCTCCCATGCACATTTCAAAAACGATCCAAAAAATCAGAGTCACATAGACAGTGAAATGACCCAAAGGGAAACAGGCAGCAGGCTGTGTAGAGGTGTTGGGGGTGCACTCTGGGGGGGCCAGAGGTCGGCCATGGGCTCTGGACGTCCACTTCCAAGGACAGGCAGGGGTGGAGCAGTGGTCCTTCATGTCTCCCAGGACCAGGCCTAAGAAATGGGGGTGTGGCAGCGTCTGGTCAGACTGGAGGCCCCACCTGGGTTCCGTGAGCGTGAGCTCTCCAGATGGTAGATCACAGGAACCGTGTGAAAAGGGCTTCTAGAGTCAAGAGGTTTGGGAAGTGTGGGGTTAAACTGGATTATATGTTTCCTTGAGGCAGGCTTCCTGGAGCCAAGATGCTCAAGGTACCCACTAGCATCTCGCCTTACAGGGGCACTTGGCACCTCGCTGCTGCCTGAGCTCACGTGAGCGGCACCTGATTTTTGCAGAATTGGGCTCTCACGCCTCCTGCCCTGCCCCTCACCCTCTGGGAGCTGCTCAGGTGGACGGATGGAGGAGTCACACTGAGGGTCGCTAAACTCACAGGAGAGGCACCAAGGGGGCATTAGGAGTTTGGCCCCTGTGTGTTTTTCAGTCCCAAGAGGTTTCCTGCAGCCTGTGAGGTGGGGGGAAGCCATCTCCAGGCCCCTTCCCGCCCCTGTGCTGTTTTTTTTGTTCAAAAGCCCAGTGCTGGGATTTACCACAGCTTCTTTCCAGAGACTATTTCAGGCACACAGGGACGTTTGATCCATATTTCTCTTGGTACCTTGGACCAAATCAGTGATGCCTTTGACGCAGTTGTGTTGAAACCTGACCTACCCACTAGAAAGCTCTGCTCATTCCTGGAATCCAGCACCTTTGTTTCTTAGCAAGGACATTTGCGAAGTCAGGAGAGGCTGGGTGGAGGCACAGCCCTGCTGGCGGCCCACCCTGGCGGCTCCAGCCCAAGTGTTCCTCCAACCCAGCAGCCACTGCATGCTGTTTAACTGCTCCAAGAAAGCTGTTCCACACATCCAGGAGGGGCACTGCAGGTTGCTTCCATTTGCAGGATCTTCTATTCCAGTTTCAACCAGGGCTGTTTTGTCCCCTGGAGACATTTAGCAGTGCCCGGAGACACTTTTGGTTGTCATGGTAGGAAGACGGGGTGCCACTGCACCCACAGGACGATGTTCAACATCCCAGGTGCGCAGGACAGGCCCTCACAATAGACAGTTTCTGCTGTGATGGCAGCAGCGCTGAGGCCGAGAAGCCACCCCAGGTGAACCACGGCATCCAGGGTATGCTGTGGGCTCACACTGTGGCCCAGACATGCCCCTGAGGTTTTTCCACATCTAGGGTGCTCGGTGGTGAAATTTTGCTGAAAGTTCCTGAGCATGAACTGGCCACCACATCAGAGCTGCTTGGTTCGTCCCCTCTGAAAATTCACTTTTCTCTTTGCAGAACCTGAGAGCCAGAAGCAACAAGGATGCCAAGGACCAGATGACCAAGAACTCTTTGGAAAGTGAGTTCTCCGTGTCCCTTGGGAGTGGCTGCTGTCAGCAGACAGGGCGTTTGCTAGGACGGCAGGCGTGGCACCCAGCCAGGTCCCCCTTGGGCCCCTCTGCTGCTCCAGACTTGCAGTAGTGAGAGCGGGGCTGAGGAGGGAGCAGCGCTGGGCTGGGTGTGGAGGGACATGGTTGGGACCATGTTGCCACCAATGAGGGCAACTGGGAAGAACGGTAGGAGTTACCAGATGCCCACAAAGCGGGCACTGCCAGCATTTAAGATGTCATCACACTGTCTCAATGGCCCTGCAGGAGGATTTTATCTTCCCTCCTTTCAGGTGATGGAACATTTAAAGTGGAAATTACCGTGTAGAACACAGGCCCTGAGTGGCTGGGCAGGGGTCAGGCACAAGTTGTCAGGCTCCCAGGCCTCATCCCCCCCCCGCCTCGGGGCACAGACTTGGCTCAGGAGCTGGAAGGCACTTCTCTCTCACTTCTGGCTGTTAGGGTCTCAGGAACAGTCACGCTCACAGAGAACAGCAGACGTGGTCCAGTGCCCAGAGCTTCACCACGCTTTGAGCCGGCTTCCCCATAAAATGGGGGTAAAAGTGCATGCCCTGCACTAGTCATGGAAGTCACGGGCACACTTGCACCTGACATCTCAGAACACACCTGAGCGCCTGTGCTGTGATAGGCTGTGCCTACTGTGGAGAAGTGGGGGGGTTCCATGCTGCTGGCATCTGGGTGTGTGAAAACACCTGGAAAGCCAAGAGCCCTGTCTTAGTATCAGGCTTGGATCCAGTGTGCTGGTCTGCACCCGTTGCCCCCCGAACCCTCAGTGCCCCGTCCTCACCAGGGTGCTGGCCAGCTGCGTGACCCTAGGCAGGAAGGTCGTCAACACTGAGCCCTTTTAATGCTTGTTACTGAGTCAGCCCTGCAGCTTCCAGTTCTGGTCAGCAGCCCTGGGTCCTTCATGGTCACAGACTGAAAGCTCACAGCTGTGTCCCCAGCCTTCCAGCATGTTGGGTTCAACCTTGTCGCTGAGCAGAGGGGATATGGAGGTTGGCTCTGCAGTGAGGGTGGGCAGGCGGGCGGTCCCCTCTCCACGGCCAGCATCTCTCACTCTGCCTGTCTCTCCACAGCCCTTCTTTACAAGCCTGTGGACCGGGTGACGCGGAGCACACTGGTCCTGCATGTGAGTCCCTCAGCCTACGCCCTCCCAGGACAGCAGCCCCGCTGCCCTCGGGCCCCGGGCCTACTCGCCCTGCAGTTCTTGACTTCTGTCCTGGGGCTGACCCTGATGTCTGTCAGTTTTGCTCACCTCCCCCGCTTTTCTGCAACTCACCTTTATTGAGAATGCAGAAGTGAGGCATCTCGGCCATTGCTCCTGGGGGCGGCAGTGGGGGGCCACAGTAGGCTCTCCAGGTGTTCCCAGTGCTATCACGTGGGCAGGAACAGGTTGAGAGCATCCCTTCCCACGTGGGCAGGAGCTCGCAGATAGAGAAGCTCCTGAGGTGGGGGTGGGGGTCTCAGCACGTGAGCTAAGGTGGACAGGTTGGGGCATGGGTGTGGGTGCATCCTGGGGCTGTGGTTGGACTACATCCTCCCAGCCGGGAGAAGGTGGGTGAGGGGGCCGCGTCCAGTGGGGCTGCCCCTGAAGGCAGTGGCGAGTCACAGCATTAAGGGAATGTCTTAATACTGAGAAAAAATTCTACTGCCCTATTCATTTGTATTTAGAGCAAGCCTTCTGTGGGCGTTTTTTTAAACTGTACAGCCAAGTTGCACAAGTGTATGAAGTTTCCATTTCCTCTACTGTTTGCTCCCCAAAAAGGAGCCGCCACCACAGAGATCTTTATGCCGCCATGTGTGACGTCTGCTTAACCACTCAGACGGCATTGTGCTGAGCATACCATCCCACACGTGGCTTTTTTCCCCTTAAAGTTATATCGTGACAGTTGTCCCATTCGGGCCCAGACAGCTCTGCCTCGTCTGTTCTTAAGCTGCGTGGTCTCCCGTCCGGTGTACGTTTCACATCTTACCTCCGACTGACGGTTCCTGGACGCAGGGAGAGGAGCTGAGAATTACCCTGTGGGAGGCTCCGGCAGGTGGCCCATCCGAGTCCCCGAGACCCTTATTCTGTCCCCTCTCTGTGATGAGCCCAGGCCTGGCAGAGGGGAGCTGGAGCTACTGGGAGCAGAGCGGGGAGGCTGGCCTGGGACCCCCGACCCCAGAGCCTCCCCCAAACTTGTTTCGTCTCCCCCAAACTTGTTTCGTCTCCCTGGGTTCTCTTTGCTGTAAGACTGAGAACTGAGAGGGTTTTGTTTCTCTGAAGCAGGGAGCCATCACCTTGCAGGGGAGGAAGAGTGGGAAGCTCGGGGGCTTTCTCCTGACCTTGCACAGATGGGTGGGCTAGGTCCGGTTCTGCCCCAGGCGACATGCGGCAGTGTCTGCAGACACTCCTGCTTGTCGCAAGCACAGATGAGGGGGCACCACTGGCGTCAAGTGGGCAGAGGCCAAGGAGCGTACCAACATCCCACCGTGCAGGGGACAGCCCCCACCAGAGTTGCCCCGCCAGGCACGCGGCTGGTGCCCAGGTGGAGAGCCCCTTTTGGCAGCAGGCAAACAGCCTAGGTTTGTGGGTCCCCATTTGGGCCCTGCTCACGGAATGGTCCTTGCACGAGCACTGCCCACACAGCCTCGGCCATCCTGAGAGACGGTGGCCCGGGTCACACCCAGCGCGTCTACGGCTCTCATGGCAGTGGGTGCTGGGGCTGTGCTGAGTCGAGCCCTTCGCCCGATGCAGGACTTGCTGAAACACACTCCATCCAGCCACCCCGACTACCCTTTGCTGCAGGACGCCCTCCGAATCTCCCAGAACTTCCTGTCCAGCATCAACGAGGAGATCACACCCCGCCGGCAGTCCATGACCGTGAAGAAGGGGGAGGTGAGCGTGTGGAGTCGGTTATGGGGGGACCCACTGTTTCACGGCAGCTCGACCCAACATGGAAATGCCTGGCCTTTGGGGCCCTGGACCCTGGCAGGGTGAGCGCAGGCCGGCATGCAGGGCGTCAAGGTAGGGTTGCAGGGGGCAGGGGCCTCACTTGACCACCTCTTTCCGTTGTGGCTAGTATGTCCCGGGCCCCTGGCTTTTCCCCACACCCTCGCCAATTCAGGGTCCCCAGCTGAGGAGCCGGGTAAGGAGGAGGGTGACATTTATCTGCCTGGGATCCATTCAGTTCCATAAAGTGTTTTAACAAAAACACTGTAACGGTATGTAAGGATTTTGAAGGGGAAGCAGTGAAGGGATGCGTGCTTTGTCTGATGGGAGTACAGCTGGAGGACGTGGCAGGCATCTTCCACCAGGAAGGCTCTCCTTCCTCTCCTCCGTCCCTGGCTGACAGCCCCTCCTGGTCTCCATCTCCATGCCCATTGCGGATGAGAGGGTGTGGAACAGAGGGTCTCAGACCCCACCCCTGCCGCGTCAGCCCCTTTCCGGGAGGGACCCAGCCTGGTGCCAGGCAGTGCACAGTGAGACGCAGAGGTGTGCAGTCAGGGAGCTGGCGTCCAGCATGGGCCTCCTGTGTTGGAGCGGCGCCAGGGCAAGGGGAGCCCTACGCCCAGCAACACACAAGCTGGCAGTGAGCCTAACTGTAGCTGCTGCTCAGAGCCACTTCCTCCTCTTCTAGTTCATGTGCAACATGCTCGGTGCCAAGGCTGCCCCAGATCCTCTGCAGGCTTAACAGAGAGCGAGCTTCATGGTTAAGTTCCCCTGGGGGTCCTGGCCCAGGAAGGGCTGACTTGGGGATCCCATCCCTGCATCGCCACATACTCGCCTGCCAGGCAGCCTGGCACCTGTGCTCTCCCACCCCGAGCCTGTTCCTTTCCGTTCTGGCAGAGTGGGAACACTGCACTGGGTGCCTGGCACTCAACAGGGCACGGTTTCCGGGCGGAGCCCCACCAGCAGCACAGGCAGCAGCCCTGGCTGTGTGCATTAGCTCCTGAGTCTCTGATTTGTGGGAAGCAGGAGTGTGTCCCCAGCCCCTCCCAGGGGCTCCCCACCCGGTTGTGTGATGGCTGGAACCTGAGGAGAGCTGGGGTTCAGAGCTGGGGTTCAGGTCTCCTTTCCTGGAGCAACAGTGGGGCCCGAGGTCCCCCCCTCACTGTCCTGGTTTCGGGACACGGGAGGAGCAAAGCCTTGGCCTCCCTCATGAGCAGTTCACACAATCTCACTGGACGTGGACGTGAGATTTGCTTCTGCTGAGACTCCTGTCCCCACCGGGTTCATGCGGCTCAGTGTCCCCCGCTGGGACACCTGCTCTCTCTCTCTTGCTGACTGTCCTTTTACAGGAGCGCTGACCTCCTGGGAAGCCGCCGTGCAAGTCCTTTTCCCCTCAGCCTCTCGTGTGCTGCTGAGCATGCCGGGACCTCCCACTGCCAGTTAGGGTCCCAGGAGAAGCGCCTTCTTGCTGTTCCGATCATTGGCAGCAGCTGCCTTGGGGAACTGAGGAAGATCGGGTGTCTCCTGGCAGCTGGCAGCCAGGGCCTTGTCCCTACAAGGACAGGGTCGGGGCCCCAGGGCGTCTGAGCGGGAGGTGTGTAGGGACCAGTGCTTCATGCAGGCAGGAGTCTCTACCTGGGCCTCCCCACCCCTGCCAGCATCTGGCCCTATTGGCCTATGATGTTTGCTCCTCCAGGGGTCACTGGAGTGCTTCAGCCATGAAAGGGGGAGGAGGGTCAATGGCCCTTAAAGGTCGTGAGTCTGACTTGCCCTCATTTTCCTTCAGAGCTCTCCATTCAGGGAGTAGATGGTGACTAGTCCAGGATGCAGGCAGGTGCCCCCACGCATGCCCCACAGCCATTCCAGAGGCAGACCACCCATCAATCAGGCAGTCCCAGCCAGCCGGCAATTGTAAGTCACTGCCCCTCAGACCGCCCTGTCCTGGGGTCCAGCAGAGTCCTGGGCCTCTCTCTCTCCTCCTACGGCTCCACCTGGGGCTGTTTGTTCTAGTGAGACTATTAGTCAAAGGAATAGTCTTGTGACCTCAGACCATCTTTAGAGCATATCTCTGGGTGCCTGGGGCTGAGCCCTGCTCTGGCCTATAACTCCAGGAGGATCTGATGGGCCAAGTCAATGCCAGTCCTGAGAGCCTGGGGACGGGGCTAGTGGGTGTGTCTGAGAGGGTCGTCTCCTGGGCAGGCATGGGCCTCCCCCCGGCCCTGGTCCTTGGAGGCTGACAGATGAGACCGGGCTGACAGGCATCCCTATAGGCCCCAGGCCAGATCAGGGGCCCAGGATGATGGAGGGGTGGTCAGGTGAAGGCCTCATGGTCCAGCAGCCTCTCCAGACCCCTCCTCAGAGGGCAGAGTGGCCCCTCACAGGGCCTCATACAGACCCACTATTGGACCTCTGCTCCCTGCCTCTTTGAGCCAGAAGGAGGCATCTGCCAGGGGTCAGGGTCCCAGGCTGTGTACCAGGTGCGACCACCAGCCTTGAGAGAGTGCCCCAGACCTGGGACATCCTCAGGCCTGGGGGACAGGGGTCTGGGAGGCTGTGGCTAGAGACAGTGTGGTGCCCAGCTCAGCCTTGACAGAGTGCCCCAGACCTGGGACGTCCTGGGGCCTGGGGGACAGGGGTCTGGGGGCTGTAACTAGAGACAGTGTGGTGCCCAGCCCCTCTGCAGGGCCTTGGCTCCCTACGTGGGCTTGCCGGTGTTGTGGTTGGGGGCCCTGTTTTCCCTGGGCTGGGAGGGCTGTCTGCTGGGTATTTTCTATTTGAACCCACTGGAGTGGGCTGGAGTTCAGAAGCGAGCCTTCCCCAAGGCGAAGCTTGTGGTCAGAGAGGCCTACTATGCTCAGAGGACAGCCGATCGTCCGCCCCCCATCCTGTGCACCTCGCACGGCTCTCGGAGACGGGCCAGGATGCCATGGCTTTGGGGCTTCTCTTGGAAAGATGAGGGTTTGTGCCAGCGGGGATGCAAGGAGAAGGGCCCAGTGACTGAGTCCACCGGTGAGAGCCCCCCAGGGCTGAATTCTGAGCCCCAGATGCCCTGTGTCGTCAACGCAGAGGGGCGGGCGTACAGGCTGCCACCCGTGCTGAAGTGATGCAGTGGCCTCTGGAGGATGAAGGTGGTGCCTGGAGTGGGACTTTGGGTGAACATGAGAGCTGCAGGACCCTGCAGGAAGACGAGGAGGGCCTGCGGGGACCCCGTGCGGGGTGTTCCTGGACCTGCCATTTAGAGGGACGAGTCTACCTCTGAGCTGGATGTAGGGCGCCCTCTGCTGGTGATGGCCAGAAGCTCAGCCCCTTTGTGCAGAGAAAGGACTGCGGTCCTGGGGGCCCCCACCCCCACCCCCTTGAAGGTCCCTCAGTCTTGCCTCCTTGGCTGGAAGACTCAGTGTCGTGTCCCTGCCAAGGGAGCATCTGCCCCCTTGTTTCTCAAGGACCTCAGTCAGGACCTGCCCCACAGCGCAGACCCCACAGTCTGGTTGCCCAGGTACCCAGCGCTGCATGGCCGTGTTTCCAGGTGCACAGGCTTCCCTGCTTCCTGTGGGTGTGGGTGCCGGGCATGCCATCCGCCCACAGCAGGCGGGGCGAGGACAGTGCCGATGACTCATGGCCTTGGCACGCAGGCACTCCTCCTGCCCTTCCACTTATGGTCTGGGAGGCACCGCGGCTCCCATGCAAATCACCCACCAGCCGTGCCAGGGGCTGGTCAGCTGCCATGAGCCCGGTTGCGGTTGCGTACAAGAGTGACGTGGGAGTGTTGGGGGGCCCGGCTCAGCTGCACTTGTTTCTGGGGGTCTCTTGCAGAGAGTGTGGGCGAGTTCAAGGGGGCACGAGCCCCCTGAGCAGAATCTCAGGCTGTGGGTGGCAGTGGAGCCAGGTGCTTGGACCTGCTGGGCCGATGGGGAGACGCTGGGGGTCTCTGCCCCTGTGGTGCACCTGCCTGACCCTCCTGACCCTCCCCAGCCATCACAGCGAGGAGTGAGGAGCTGCCCTTTCTGGGGGGCCTTCCCGGAGGCTAGGCAGACGGTGCCTAATAAACACCTGGTCGCTCTTCTCTGGGCTGTGGGCTCCTCAGGGCAGAGACCGTGGAGTATGTCCGCTTGCTCCCTGTGCTGCTGCCTGGGGCGGGTGGTGGAGCTCCCTGAGGCCCAGGCTTCTCATCTGGAAAATGGGCACGAGGACCTGCCCACAGGGTGTGGTGGGGGTCTCACCTAATGCTGAAGCCATGGGTGCACACAGCACACCTGTGACGTGTGTGGGGCCACCTCTCATCTGCGTCTTCAGCACGGCACAGCAGCCACTGGATGAGGTGGTGGGCGCTGTGGGCTGGATTACCAGCTGGCCTCCATGTGCCCTGGAGCTGTGTGAGCCAGCAGGGCCGCCCCTCGTCTTCAGGTGAAGCATCTGGGGACAGAGAGGCTCAGGGCTTGCTCCGGGCTGGTGCCTCATCCTCCAGCTTGTTCCAGGCCACCTTGGGATTAGGCTGCAGGTGTCCAGGCGGGCATCAGAGTTAGTGTAACCCCAGTGTGGGCCTCCTACTGCCCCGAGATCCAGGCCCAGTCCTTAGTGTGACCACCAGGGCTACCCCCTCCTGGGGTTCCCTGGCCCACCTCCTCCCCAGTCATCAGTCTGCTTGGTCTGTGCCCAGAGCACCAAGCTCTTCTCCCTGTGCCTGGTGGTCCCTGTACAGGAACGTCCACCCTTCACTTGGCTGGCCTCTTGCCCATCCTGGGTCTCTAGTTGCTGCCCGGGGGAGGCACGGGCCGCTCTGCTCAGAGTGGTTCCCCAGTCACCATCCTCAGACGGTCACCTTGGCTGGAACGTGCCCTCCCAGCCTCCAGGCCAATGGCCTTTACCCTATCTGCTCCCCGCCCCCCCTGCATGCCGTGTGCCCAGGGAGGCTCAGAAACGTTGTTGAACAAAGAAAAAGGCGTGTGGTGTGCGTGTGTGCGGGCAGATGAGATGGGGGACACGGGAGGGGGGTGTGGGGGGTGGAGGTGGGGGCAGCGGAGGCCCTGGCCACCCGCTGCCCTGACCGCCCTCGCCCACCCCCACCGCAGCACCGGCAGCTGCTGAAGGACAGCTTCATGGTGGAGCTGGTGGAGGGCGCCCGCAAGCTGCGCCACGTCTTCCTGTTCACCGACCTGCTCCTGTGCACCAAGCTCAAGAAGCAGAGCGGAGGGTGAGTGAGGGGTCTGGGGGCTCTTGGTGGTTTCTCTGCTGAGAAAACCTGATGCTTTTTCCACTGTGCCAGGAGAGGCCATAGCCCGGTGGCCAGGCTGTCTACTTAAGCTCCATTCTGTTTCCAGCTGGATGCTGGATGTGATGCCAGGCTCAGGGTCAAAGGTCATCATTAACACTCTGGAGAAGGTCAGTCAGGTTGGGTGACCGGGCTGTTGACTCTAACAGCGAAAGAGGAACCTAACTATGACTTCCGGTGCCACAGGGGGCTGTCAGGTCATGAGCCGTCAGGGGAGTGGTGGCAGGTCAGGGGGCTGCAAGGTCTGGTGCGGGTGGGGAATGGAGGGTAGCTGCCCTCCCCTGCCGTCGGCAGGCATCACTAGATGCGCTCTGTCTCCCCAAGACCCGGGTGGCTTATAAGTCATTCTCAGCATTGGCCTGCAGACCCCACCCAGCCCCTCCAGGGATCAGACCACCCAGGTTGCAGGGGCTGGAACTGAGGAAGGGTCATGTGGGGAAGGACCAGAACTGGGCTCTTCACCCCGTTCTGCTGTGCTGCCTGGATTTATCGGGAGAGAGCCTTGGTTTCCCCACCTGTCGAGGGAGGGGTTACACCGGGTGGATTGGTGCCTCGATGCTGTCCCACATCAGGGCTGAGCCACCACTGCCAGCACAGGGTAGGGTGGGTGAGGGCTTGTCAGACCCCCGGGACCTGGGTCACACGTGCACAGTGCCCCTTCCCAAGGGTCACCAAGGCTGGGTCACCAGTGTCTGCCTATGGCCTCATCCCAGCCTGTCCTGGGGTCAAGCAGGGTTTGAAGTTTGGGTAAACTGCCTGGGTGTGAACTTAAGTGTTCCCGGACTTGAAAGCAGTGACTTAGCAAAGGTGGTCAGCCTGTTAATGCGTCTCTTCCCCCACTCAGCAAAACCCAGCAGTACGACTGCAAGTGGTACATCCCGCTCACGGATCTCAGCTTCCAGACGGTGGACGAGTCGGAGGCTGCGCCCAACATCCCCCTGGTGCTGGACGAGGAGCTGGATGCCATGAAGATGAAGATTTCCCAGATCAAGAGTGACATCCAGAGAGAGAAGGTGGGCAGCTGGGGGAGCTGGACTGGGAGCTCAACAGGGCAGCAGCCTCTCACGCTGGCCCGTGGGCAAGTTCTGCTGGGTGTCTGACCCCACTCTGGTCTCTGGGACCTGCGGGGACCTCTGTGAGTCCTCGGAGTGCCTGGCCTCCCCATCCGGCTTGGGGCCATCTGGGATGTGAGGTGGAGGGGGTTCCCCGTTGTCCCTCTTAGAACTACCCTGATGGGGAGTGAGTCCCAGGTTGGAGGGTGCGGCCCCCCAGGATTCTGGCCGCCCCCTACAGGCCCCTGGTTGTTTCTGGAGAAGAGCAGGGTTCTGTAGGAACAATGAGGACAAGCCCCTTGCCTGTAGGGTCAGCCCAGGCTAGAGTGGGAGCCATGCGGTGCCCATAGATGAGGTGTGTGCAGCAGGACAGGAGTCCTCCAGTGCTCCCACCCCTGCCCAGCCTGCTGCGCCATACACCTGGCCAGGTAGGAAAGCGTGGGAGCCCTGGGACCAGCGTGAACTCTAGGTAGTGAACTCTAGGTTATTCGCTTGTCTAGATGGGCCCGGGGCTCCCATGGCCGTGTCCTGGGGCAGAAGGGAGCCAGGGCTGCCTCTCTGGGGCTGTTGAGCCCGGTACCACCCCTCACCCATCCATGCTGTGCTCTTCGCCTAGTGACAGGCGGTACAGCCTCCCTTGGGGATGGAGGGCTTCAGGAGGGAGGCACACGGGCAGGGAGGGTTTTCCCAGCCAGGTCCTGGGATGCGTCTGGCCTGCCGTCGGGACCCTGGCAATCTGGGAGCGGGGATGGGGAGCGGTTAATGCTGAAATGAGGTCAGATCCTGGAACAGGGAGGGGCCCTGGTTGTCACTACAGGCCCCTGGACATTGTCCAAGTTTGGAGAGAGTGAGAGAGAAGCCATTTGTGAAGATCTCATTTCTCTGTCCTCAGGAGAGGAAGGACTTAACTGCTAAGTTACCTAAGGAGGGTGGACTGAGCACATCCGGCAGCCTGTGCGGCCAAGCGGGAATGGGTGGCGCTGGGCCCCGGGTGGAATCGTGACCCCGTCCTCTCCCTGCAGAGAGCGAACAAGGGCAGCAAGGCCATTGAGAGGCTGAGGAAGAAGCTCTCGGAGCAGGAGTCCATGCTTCTGCTCATGTCGCCGAGCATGGCCTTCAGGGTGCACAGCCGCAACGGCAAGGTGAGCCCCAGGCCCTGGCCCCGCCCCGCCGGCCCTGGCCCCGCCCCGCCGGCCCCACCGGCCCCGCCCCCGCCATCCCCGCCCCTGCCGCCCATGCCACACCCCGCTGGCCACGCCCCCATGCGGTTGTGATCCTGTTTCCCAGCCAAGAGGCTCGCCCAGCGTGGCATACAGGCCCACAGGTCCCTCTGTCTGGGGCTTTGGGCTGGATCCCCCACAACTGGGAGGTGGTGGGGTCTCCAGGAAGTCTCAGTAGGGCCGGGGGCTTGCAGGTTTGTGCAGACCTTGGCGCAGGGATGCTATGGGGCACCTCGTGGGCTGGAGAGGCACCCTCTCTGCTGGGCGGCTCCTGCTGCTGTCTGTCTGAAGCGGGACCTTTCCCTCCATGGGCATCACACGTCTGTCAGGGAGCAGCCGGAACAGGCTGACTGTGGGCTCTGCAGGGACCTTGTCTCTGCGTCACGGCCCAGGCTTGTGGGTTGGACGCAGGTGGTGAGGGCAAGCTCCGCCCTCCCCTCTGCAGGTCCCACCTGGTGACCCCCCGTGGCCCTGAGCTGTGACACGTCTCGACCTGACCCAGACGTGGCAAGACAGGCGGACGTGCAGGAAGGGGCCCCCAGCTCCCGCCGGCCTGCCGTGGGGCGGTGCGCGTGCCTCTGACAGGAGCACTGCAGCTCCACGGGGGGACCAGGAGTGCACCCTGGACCTACTGGGCACCCACTTAGCAGGGGTGGAGATAATGGGGTGTGCTCTCCCCGCCAGAGTTACACGTTCCTGATCTCATCCGACTATGAGCGTGCCGAGTGGCGGGAGAACATCCGGGAGCAGCAGAAGAAATGTGAGTGGCCTGTGCTCCGGGGACGCTGGCTGGGGAGTGTCAGGGCTGGGCGGTCGCCACCTGTGGTCGCAAACCTTGTTTTCCCCAAGGGACTGGGCAGCGGAACTCATCCAAGTGAGATGTACGCTGTGGCGCTCTCATATAGGGAATAACTGGGGAGGGCGCTGTCCTGATGGGGCCCCTGCCCTCTTTGCACCCCACACCTGCCCTCTGACCTTCCTATTGAACCCCTCCCACTCCCCCAGCCTTCCTTGAATTCCCTGCCTGTCTCCTGGATCTCCCTACCCTCATCCCTGCCTGCCCCCAGGGCCCCCTCAAGCCCCCTCTCCCTCCCTGCTGAGGCTGCTATGCACGTGGCCCACACCTTGCCTGCCCCCCAGGCCTGCCACACCCTCCGTAGAGGCTGATGCTGTAGGACCCTTTGCCGAGCCCACCTGGGCAGCCGCACTGGGCTGGCCCCATTCACCTGTGCTGACCACCATCAGGACAGGGGCTCACTCCCCTCTAGATGCCCCATCTCCAGGTCCTTCCCTCTGTTAGCAGTTCTTTCCTGCTGCTCAGCTCAGAGCTGCCCCATCCTGCCTGTCAGTCTTCAGGGTGGGACGGCAGACCCTACCCCATGTCCTGGGGCCGCTGCTGCCTGGTTGCCTCTTCCACCCCCAGCCACGTGGTTTGGGATTCCTGAGTCATCCTTGCTAAGAGGGTCCTGCGTGCACCCTGTGTGCCGGGGGAGCCAGGCTGAGCACCATATCCCGGGTGGGCTGGGGCTCCACACACCCCTGCCCTGTCCTGGACTCCTGTCCTCTCAGGCTCGTCACTCATACCTGTGCTGAGCCCCCACTGTCGCTGCATCCAGGGATGGGGCCCTCCCGGTAACTGATGGCTGGTGCCTGGGGCCCGGCCAGTGTTCCTGTCCCAGGTGTCCTGTTATAACCAGGTTATAACCATTTATAGCATCTGATCTCTGCTCAGAAATAAGCCTCTTTCCCCACCTGGTGGAGAGATGGGGCTGCATCAGGGAAGCAAAGGACAGAGCTGTGCTGGGTGTCTGTCTGGGGAGACCCCACAGGAAGGTGCTCCGGGTCACCCCGACAACCGCCTTGTGGCCATGCCGAGGTGGCAGGCGACACCTGTGTTTGTGAACGTTGTGCAGAGATTCCTCCCACCCTCTTGAGTCTACCCTGGGCCCTCCAGGGCCCCACCTCACCTGCCACTTCCCAGCCCTTCCCTGGGAGCAGATGGTCCCTCTTGAGCCATCACGGCCCCTGCGGGCCTCCTCGCAGGGGTGTGCTGAGGGCCCAATAGGGGGGTGAGAACGCATCTTGGGGGGCCCGAGAGCAGGGCAGACTCATTGGTTGGTGCACCATGTCCCCTCTCTCAGGTTTCAAGAGCTTCTCCCTGACTTCCGTGGAGCTCCAGATGCTGACCAACTCGTGCGTCAAACTCCAGACCGTCCACAGCATCCCGCTGACCATCAACAAAGAAGGTGGGCCATCCTCCCAAGGCCGCCGTCCCTTCCTGCTGACAGTGCTGTCCTGGGTCCAGGGGTCTCCATTCCCAGGGATGTGTGTGCTACTGAGGGCCTGTCGGCCTCTCCCAGGAGTGGGCGGGAGGGGATAGGAGCAGTTGCTCCCAGGCAGCCACTACTGGGTGGCTAAGAAGACCAGTGACTTCTGTCCCAAGTCCTGAGTAGCTCCTCAGACCCTCTGTGCTCTGGATCTGGCCCCCATCCCCCGACCAACCCCTCATCCAGGTACCCCCCCCAACCCATGGTGGTTCTGCATCTTGAGTTCACTATTAATGCACACTCAGGTACACACAGTCACACACGGGGGTGTGCCTTGCACACACACGCACACCCCCATCCATGTGGCATGCTCCCCGACCCCTCTCCTGTCCTGAGAACCTGTCACATCTCATCTTGGTCCCTACCAGATCCTCAGGTCCCTGGACAGAGGCCACTGTGTGTATTTCTGCTGTGACATTGCCTTGTCCCCTGCTAAGCAAATGACAGTCATGTGGTGCTCCCTTGAGGGTCACCTTGAAGAAGAGCCTGTCACCTGCCTGCCTCTCCCAAGAGGACAGACACTTACCTCTCTGGTCTCTTGCACAGACGATGAATCTCCTGGGCTCTATGGGTTCCTGAATGTCATCGTCCACTCTGCCACCGGCTTTAAGCAGAGTTCAAGTAAGTGGCTGATTTGGGGAGGAAGGCGGCAGTGCACCAAGCCAGAGGGTGTGGGGACTAGGGAAGCAGTTGACCTCTGGGATATGCGGTGCTGGCCAACGCCCACTGAGTGTGGAGTTGCTTCCCGGAGTGGACACTGCCCTTGCGGGCGGTGCCGGGCTCAGATACTGCGAGCTGGTGAGCTGCCCCCTGCAGGCGAGTTGTGTGATTGCAGGGGCAGGAATTTGCTGCAGATAGAAAATGCAGCCCAGGTTCCCAGGAAGCCAGCGGGGTCGTGGGCCGGCACCCTGCCCCTGGTCACGGGGGAGATTCGGCAGCTCTGACGAGTCAGAGGGATACCCCTGGGGCAGCCTCTCCCAGCCACTCGAGCTATCAGAGCAGGGAGGTCTGGTTGCATCTCAGTCCAGGTGTAGCTCACACTCACCTAGCACCTGGCACCAAGCTCCCTGGGTCCCTCAGAGGACACAGGGCAGACGTCGTTCTAATGATCTTTCCACTGTTGTTGCAAAACCAAACAAGAAATCCCTGAGGAGCCACAGAACAGAAGAGGTTTGCAGACCATGTATAAACGATCAGGGACTTGTATCCAGAACAGAACTCTTAAAATTCAATGCTAAGGAGACAACCCAATTTTTAAAAACGATCAAAAGATTTGGATAGACAGAAAAAGCAGATTTCTAGAAATAGCTCTGTGGCTGAATGGAAAGTAACCTCACGTAGGCACGTGAGGTCTCTTAGGGACTATGGGAATGTGCTGAAATTGGACAGTGGTCATGACTGCACAACTCCATGCACTTACCAAAAAGTATCGAATTGGACACTTTCTGAAATGGGTAGACTTGAAGGTATATAAATCGTAACTCAGTAAAGCCGTTTTAAGAAAAAGAACAGAAGATACTTGCTAGTGAATAAATTGTCTCTCTAACTAGATTTGAGCGGGAATAAGTCTGGTTACAAATACATTTTCATTTTACCCTGTTCTACCTGTATTAATCCACTGATGACTAGAAAGATTAGAATTTCCCCATCACTAATAGAGTCATTAGTCTTCTCTGTATTGAGCCTTTTTAAATTACTTGGTTGCTTCAGATACTTGTAAAAGTACATTTCGTAAAACAATGGTGAGTATGATGATTTTTAAATTACATCAACTGACGCACAGAATTTAGCAGGAAGATTTTCCATACAAATACCTTGTATTTCGATTACTAAAAACGAGAAAGACTGTGATCGTTGTGTAAGAGTCTTTTCAAAGGTTCCTTCCTATGATAGCAGCATTTTGTAAGTAGTTTCTGCAAGTTTTTTATGGCTGTTTGCTTGGTTTTTGGTTTTTTGAAACCTAAACAAGGCACAGGGCATTGTTTATATTAAGAAATACTTTTCTTTCAGTTTCTAAAGAAATAAGTCACAGGGATGTAGTGTATAGCACAGGGAAGAGGGTCAATAATATTATAATGTAATACTTTGCAACATATATATTGTATACAGTGGATGTTGTATAAAATATTACATAATATTATGTAATATATAATGCAATAACTTTGTATGGTGAGAGAGGTAACTAGACTTATGGTGATCATTTTAGAATGTACAAAAATGTTGAATGGCTATGTTACACACCTGAAACTAATATAGTATTGTAAGTCAATTATACTTCAATTTAAAAACGATTTGGGTAGACACTTCACCAAAGAAATACAGATAGCTAATAAGCACATGAAAAGATGCTCAGCATTGCAGGGAAATGTGCATTAAAACCACAGTGAGGGACCACTTCCTGCCCCCTTGGACAGGGACCATCAAAAAGATGCGCTGGGGGGAAGGCTGGCAGGACGTGGAGGGATGGAACCCTCAGTCAGCTCCGTGGCTTCTTAAAAAGTTACACATACCCCTACCATAGGACCCCGCAACCCCACTCTGAAGTATTTACTCCAGAGAAATGGAAGCCCAAGTCCAGGTAAAGACTTGGGCATGAATGATAAACAAAACATGGTCCGTGCATGCCGTGGACCATCACCCAGCAGTCCTACGACTGACATTGGCCACACCGGGGATCAACCTAGAAAACAGTTATGCTGAGCGAAAGACCCCAGATACAAAACACTGCGCATTGCATCATTCCGTGTGTGGTATTTCTAGAGAAGGCAAAATGTGGAAACAGAAAGCCTGTCAGGTTGTCTGGGACACGGGGTGGGAGGAGGGGTGACTACAGATGGACTCGGGGGGTTTTGGGGGGCAGAGCTATGTCCCCAAACGATGGCGGTGCTGTCTGCACGAGTGTTTACATTTACTTAGAACCCTCAATGCTCACAGTGGGCGAGGGTATGGTGTGCACATCGTAGCGCTGTGAAGCTGTGACACACACGTCATTGTTCCCCTGGGCACTCCCCCACCCTGGGCGACCCCATAAATGCTGGTGTTTCCATCTGAGCCTCTGCCAGGACCCTTCATCAGCAGCCCAGGTGGTGCCTGGACTGCCTCCCCCCCGCCCCCCGCTTAGCTATCCTGTCCTCCCGCTGTTACCTTCCCATCAGTCTCCCCAGTGTCCCACACTCAAACTCACATCTCCAAACTTGCCCCTTTTGTCTTATGTCCCGCCCTCCACACCGAGTTCACCATTCTCCATTGTCACCTCTGGTCACCTGCCACACCCTTCCTCCAGGCCCCTGGCAGTGGCCTTCTCCTTGGTTCCCCGCCAGGTGTCGCCCCTCTGCTCCCCTGCACCCAGCTTCTTTCCCAGCACTGAGCTGCTTCCAGTCCCCAAGGGAGTGAATGTTCTGGGAGGTACCAGTTCCCAGCCCCACCTGGCATAGGTGCTGGCCACTGCTGTGGGGTCTTACTTCAAAAAGAAAACCAAGACTGTTTTTATGACTCACAAGATAACACCTGCCCTTATAGAAAACGTGGGTGGCCAGGGGCAGCACGGTCACCATCTCCGTGTCGCCCTCCCGCAGGTCTGTACTGCACCCTGGAGGTGGACTCCTTTGGCTACTTTGTAAATAAAGCCAAGACGCGTGTCTACAGGGACACAGCTGAGCCCAACTGGAATGAGGTGAGTCTGGGCGGGTGGGTCTGACCCCCGGGACTCCCTGAGGGCTTCCCTGCAGGCGACGTCACCAGCTTCCCGGCATCTCCTGGGGGAGGGAGGCGAGTCCAAGAGATGTTATCTTCCTGTTCCTAAGAATCACCCCCACCCCAGCACCATTACAAAGAAATTTGTTTTGCTGGCAGAGTGTCTGGAAAAAGAACTTAGAAGGGCTTCTTATGCCGCCTGTGTTATTACTCAGTGTTTACTTGGGAAGTTTCCAATGTTTTTCTTCGGAAATTGGAACAAGCGCTCCACTCTGTGACTCTCTCGGTGTCTGGAAGCTGGGGCTCCACCTGTGGGGCTGGGTGAGCTCTGGTGGCCCCACTCCCTGGGCCTCGCTGGGCTGAAATGAACTCTTCTCAGCATCACAACTCTGGTCACTAGCCGTGCCTCCTCCGTAGGATTGAGGCCCAGAGAGCCACAGAACCACCTGGTCCTTGTCGCTCTGGGCACCTGTGTGGTTGATGTCTGTGGTGACGGGGGGTGGGGGGCACAGCCAGGGGGACCCATGGAAGAAGGCTTTGTTGGGGTGGGGCATGACCCAGCAGAGGCACAAAGGGAGGGGTTCTGGACACTGGGGAGGTTCCAGGTGCAAGCCAGCCAAGGGATCAGGGACCGAGCATGGGGGGAGGGCCGTGCATTTGGCTTATCCAAACTCTCCTGTGTTCCCGGCACTCACACCCTCCCCACCCCATCCCCATTCAGGCTCAGTGATACCTGCTTCTGCCCGGCCCCATCCTCCTCCATTTCCCCACCAAGACCTATGCCTGCAAAAACATTGGTGTGAAATGTAGAATTTACTGGAGATACTGGGGGGTGACGGAGAAAGACTGCACACCCTGAAGCAGTCAACTTGAAAGCTTACGGGAGAAATCTTTCCTCCTGCATCCCCCTTTCTCTCCTGTGTCACCTCCCTGGGTTGATTTGTTTGTTTCCTTTCCGATAGACTTTATCTATATAGAGCCACTTTCAGATCCACAGCAAAACTGGGCAGAAAGGACAGAGATGTCCCTGTCCCCCGATGTACACAGCCTCCCCGACTGTCGGTGCACCCACTTGGGACTCTCGTCATAATCAGCGAACCTGCAAGGAGACCTTGTCATCCCCCAGAGTGCACAGAATGTCTGCATTTATAACCGCCCCCCTGGAGCTTCTGCTGTAGGGGGCACGGGGACTGCCCTGTGAGATGCTGGGTTTTAAGGCGCTTGGATTTGGGTTGAGAGGCGCTCAGGGCCTCCAGAAGCCTCCAGACAGGGCCACGGCATGATGCTCACGGGGAAGTAGCTCTGAGGGTCTGCATCGCAGGACAGAAGTGAGGAGGGTCTTGATGCACAGAGCCTCCTGGGGCAGCAAGGAGGAGCCACGGTCCAGGGGCCGCTTTAGCTGGCAGTGCCGACCTCAGCCGCTTGCTTGGACCTGCCTGTTAACTGGGGACTTTCCTTCTCTCTCGGGGCTGCAGGAGTTTGAGATCGAGCTGGAAGGCTCCCAGACTTTGAGGATACTGTGTTATGAGAAGTGTTACAACAAAACGAAGCTCACCAAGGAAGACGGCGAGAGCACAGACAGGATCATGGGGAAGGGCCAGGTCCAGGTGAGGCCGCCGCCACCATTCCCTGCGGGTCCTCTCAGCCCCCAACACTTACCCATCATCGTCCGCTGGCCCCCGTACCCGCTTGCCCACCTCCAGATGCTCTGTGTTCTTTCCCCACTTGACACTCGGCGACACGGAGATGGGGCAGCGGGGCATAGGGAGGCAGGCCCAGCTCCAAATTATCCACTGGGAGACCTGGGCTGGCACCTTCCAGGGTCCTTTTCCATCCCTCTGCCTGTCTGTCTGAGTGTCTGTCATGCCTATCTTGTCTCCAAAAGGAATTTTGAGTTCCACCTGTTTTTCCAGCGGGGCCACAGTGCATCCACGGCCTCCCGAGAGCCCCCAGCAGGCCACTGAGGTGGGGCCGTGGGCTGCAGTTGGCAATTCGGAGCCACTTCTTCTTGGGAAAGCTCAGGAATCTGAGTCTACCCACCTGATGTCCCCTCTCTGGCTTCTAGATCCAGGTTCCAGGGGATGCGGTGTTTAGAGCAACCCCCAGGAGTTGGCATAGAGGCCCCTGGTGGGCCGAGAGTGTCTCTGCAGGATCAGTGAGGGGTCCCCAGGTCCTCCGGGAAAACCGTCCGGGTCCTCGATCCTTCCAAAGTTGACCCAGGCCCAGAAGCGCCCTGCCAGCTCTGGTACTGCTTGGCAGACAGGAGCTGCGCCACCTGCCTTGGGTTTCTCGCAGCCACACTGCACGATGCCTTCCCTGATGAGAAAGCCCTGGTGCCCTCTTTCCTTATGGGCATCTGACCAGACCCACCTACGCAGGTTCCTCCCTGCCCTGCCCTGGAGGTGAGCACTGCCTGCTCCCCGCGCCCCCTGGTGCCCCAGGACCCTCAGATGAGGCCTCCTGCCGGTCCAGGTGCCTGCGGGAAGAGCGTCCTCTTCAGGGAGCCCCGCCTCCCTGGTCTAGGGGCAGGAAGTGAGAATCCTTGCAAGCAGGAATGACGGGAGCCGGTGACTCATCCCCCAGTGGTTCGTCATCCCTGCTGGCGAGCTTGGGAGTCCTTGCTTGGTGGGGGCCGCATATCCCAGGCCACATATCCCGCTCTGGCTAGAGCTTCCTGGGAGGTGCACACTGCCTGTTCCCTGCCTTGGAAGCTTATTAGGGAACTCACTGGGTCAGGGTCTCCAGGGACCCATTTACCTTGAGACCAGGTCTAAAAGCAAAAATGCTCCTCTGACCGCACTGTTCTGCCCCTAACACCTGCCTGCCAGCTGGCACCGCAGGGTGGCTGGGGGCACTCCCGGCCACACAAAGACACGGGCAGAGGAAGCCAGTGGCCCCCCACCCTTCTTCGGGGGGCAGACACGCAGCCTCGGCCAACTGCACAGTCGGAACCTGGGTCTGGGCTCTCCTAAAGTAGGGGAGCCCAGGGTGGGAGAGGACACCAGCCCAGGGCTAAGGTTGGGGTACCTGCTGGGGAGCAGGGCGGCAGCCTCACCCAGCACAGGGAAGATGTGCTTGCAGCCCCTCTCGGACAGGGATGGTCCAGGAAGGCCGGCTCCTGGTCCAAGGCCACTCGGGGCTGTCCTGGACTTGAGACGGGCCTCCAGTCCTGGGTGAGAAGGGGATGGCCCCCCCTTGCTCCCCGTGAGCCCCAGGTTCCATCAGGCCAGTCTTGGTAGAACAGGGCTTCTGGGTGGAAGACGCAGAAAGGCCAGCCGCGCTGTTTCAGTTGTCTCGCTCCTGGGGTCTCGACCAGGGACCTGTGACCAGCAGGGCCGTAGCACGTGAGCTTGGCGGACCGGGTGCCACTTGGGGTGGCTCACAGGAGTGCTGCCTGGTCTTCACCACCTTATAGTTCATGTGCATTGACTCCTCTCAGTGATCTTGAAATCCAGCCCCGGGTTTCTACGTTGATCTCGTTCACCCTCGTGGCTTTACATGGAGACCCGTGGATTCCAACCCCACAGACACACTGTCCTGCTCTTGTGGCCGTGAGGCGGTCTCCAGGGGTTGCTCTTCCGTGAGCATCCTGGCGCTGGATGCCTTTGGTGCCGCCGTGTTTTGGCATCTACCTCGTGCCAGTCGTAACTAGTCCTTAGTCTTCACCATCTACCGCTGGAGGACAGCTGGTGCCCCCGCCCTCCCCTCCGTGTCTACATCTGCCCCCAGCTAGGCATCTCTCACCCACACCCAGGCCCTGACTGCGTCTTGCAAAGCCCCAAGGTGAGCCGACAGGCTGGGTGCCCGGCTCCTTTTCTTGGCTCTAGTCCCACCAGCCTTTGACTTGAATGTGTCCCCCACCCCCTGGAGTCCTGGGGAATGGCGAGTTTGAACCCGGGCCTCTGAGCACTGCCTGGGTAACAGGGGTCTCAGAAAGGAAACCAGGGAAGAGCTGGTGCTCGTCTTCCTCCTCCATTGAATTAAGCCCTCTTTGAAAACCCTCTGGCCTGGTACATCTGGATGGAAACAAAACATTTCTTTATGCACGTAGCCTGTGTTCTTCAACAGTCTGGGGGTGCTGCGTGAAGAAGTGAGCAGTGAGGTGGGGAGGGGCAGTGAGGGGAGTCTCCCCACGTCCCTGCTGCTTCTGCTGTCTGATCCCAGCCTGCATTTCCCCATCCGCGGTGCCCTGAGCATGCTTCTCAGTCAGAGTCCTTTCAGTAGGGCCCAGACATGCGATGGAAGGGGATGGAGGATGTGGACTCTGTCAAATATATATATATATTCATGATCTTGTGAAACCAGCAAGGCAGACTTTGTTCAGCGGTGCTGTCGAGATAGGTGTGGGAGCCACCACTGGGGGGAGAGAGATGGGCCTCAGCTCTGAAAACGACCAGGTAGAGTGGGAATTTACAGCCAAGGGGCGGGGGCGGGGCAGGGGGGGTGAATTTACCAAGAGCTTCAATGAGAATAGTAGTAAAACAACATGGGCGTAGCGGAGGGCTCACGCTCAGCCGACCTAGTGGGGTTCTTGCCGAAGACGGGCCTGGGGGAGCAGACATCACCAGGGCGCACCGCAGGCACGAGGGGTCTGGTGAGGTGTTGAGGTCGACTTGATATGGGGGGGGGGTTCCTGCTAAGCTGACTCAGCAGGATTCTTACTAAAATTGGGTGTTTGAGGACATGCCCCTGGGACAAGACCAGACCCAAAGGCATTCCACAGTGACGCTGCAGTGGGACAAGTCACCTGAGTTCTCTGCTTTCCCAGCACAGGTAAAGGTCGTGTTTACATTGTACTGCAATCTGTTAAGTGTACCTCGCTGATACACCTTAAAAACAAACAAACAAAACAAAACAAAGTATCTGTGTTAAAAAATGCTTCATTACTAAACGATGCTGACCTTCATCTGACGGCCCAGGGTTGCCACAAACCTTCATTTTGTAGAAACACAGCGTCCGCGTCGGCAGAGCACACAAAAGCGAGGGGTGCCTGTCACTGGAAACCAGCTGGGAGGAGAGACTAAGTCTCCCGGCCCCACTGCACCTCCTGGGACCGGGGCTGTGTCACAGCTCCGCCTGCCCGAACCCGCCTCCTCGCTCGGGGGGCCGTGCGTGGGGGCTTCGGCGTCAGCAGCTGCTGCTGTTACTGTGACCTGTCGTCACTGTCGTTGGGGGAACGGCAGGCTCCGGTTCCACCCCCTCATCTCTGCTTCAGTGGGAGACCTGGGCGAGAAGCCTGGCCCCCCAGCCACCGTCGGGGGCGGGGGCGGATCCTGGACTGGCTGGAGGGGCATCTGTGACTCAGACTGTGTTGTTTATGAATTGGGATCCTCAGAAGGAAGGAGGAAGGCAGTCAGGAGGTGATCATGCTGACGGCCTCCTGGGACCCCAGCCAGGCTCCTTTCCCCTCCTTTTTCTGTCTGGAGTGTACATCCTCCAAAGGGGCATCTGTGAATACCTGGGACCAGCCTTTCTGAATTGGGGCTTTTCCCAGTAACTCCAGGTGCGTTCTGAGCTGGGCCACATGGGAGGGGCGTGCAGCCCCGCAAGTCCTGCTGCTGGGGGCAGGGGCATGCCTACACCTCCACCTGTGCCCCCCGGCCCCCATACACACACCTTAACTCAGCCCAAGTGTCCGAGCAGGGCCAGGGAGAAGTCCAGGACCAGCCAGAAGTCAGCAGGCCCCGAGGGGCCCCTCCGAGGGTCCAGGGATGAAATTGGACATGGCTGTCTGGGCAGGAGGTGTCAGAACCATCTGGGGAACTAGGTCCCAATCCCCAGGTTAGGGCCCTGATCGTCTGTTTTTAATCCCCCATATGGTGTTGGTGAGCTGTGGGTTCAGGACCCACTGGTCCGGCTCTCAGGTGACTGTCGTGGGTGAGTTGCCAGGTCTTGCTTCGTCCCCAAGAGGTGGAGGTGCCCCTCCAGAACCCGGGGTGGGTGAGCCGGTGAGCTCAGAGCATCAGCCACGTCCTAGAATTTTGTCTTCTCCCATGTCCCCTGCTCTCATGTCTCTGGGCTCACAGCTCAAATTCCTGTGGAAGCATGAGAGTTGATTTGTGTGTGTGTTTGTGTGTTTTATTCGAGCTTCAAGGGTGAGAATGGAGCCTTGGGTGTCTTATTTGACCCTTGCTTTATTCGAGACTGCCGCTCGGGGCTGGTCTGCTTGGGATCAAGGAAGCGGGAAAAGGAGTGAAAGATGTGGGGCCAGAGCTGAGAAGCAGGAGATGACAGCGGGAGAGCGGAGCCCCCTCCGGCGGGGATTCTCTGGCCCTCTCCTGGAAGACCCCCTCCGTGGAGTGGCACAGTCATGTAGGCTCGGGCAGCGGGCTGGGGAGGCCCCTACCTGTTTGCTGCTCTGTGCTTTGAACCAGCCCTTGAGTGAGCGTGCCAGCCTCAAGTGTTGCTCGGGGCCGACGGAGCGAAGCCGCGGGACTGAGGGGCCATGTTATTCTCACGCTGCTTCCGCTCTCCAGGCTCTGTTCCCTGGAGCTGAGCCAGTCTGCAAACGTCCTTCCCACTAGAGCCACCACCCGGGCTTCCTCCAGGCCTGGGGGCCCCATGAGAAGCCGTCTGGCAGCACCGTGGCCCAGGTCTACACTCTGGGGGCCAGTGCACACCCCGGACCCAGGGGCCAGGTGGCGGTCGGGCTGGACGTCGGTGCTGAGGGCAGACAGTGGCACCGAACCCCCTCATCACTAGGCTGACTGGCCATGCTCTGGGGGCAGGGTGTTCTCCACCCAAGTGCAGCTGAGGCAGTGCCTGCTGTGATGGGGTCAGCAGCTCAGGGGATGCCGGACCTCAGAGAGGGGGGCCCCTGAGCATGTCCAGCCATGAGGCAGACTCGCCAGGCGGATGTATGTTACTCAACATCTCCAAATTCCCCTGCAGGAAACCGGCCACTTGAGAAGGAAGCTTGGCTTTTCTGGGCTTTAGAGAAAATCGTAACACGTTGGAGTTCCCGTCACCCATTGGCTGGTGGTGGGGATATTTTTTTCCATAAACAAACAAGGAAAATGCAGGCGTGATGGGAAGCTGACCTCGGTGAGGCTGCAGGGGTGGGGCTTCCCGGGAAGCGTGGTCAAAAGGCAGCGGAGGCCAGGAGGCCGCCGCATTCCTGTGTGTCTCCCATCCTGCCACGCCAGCCTTTTGAGCACCAGGGCCGGGGATGCGAGAGACGCCATGCGTGGCCGCACTGCAGGGCCTCCTGCGGCTCTTCGACCCGCGCCGGGCGGGCCAGAGCCGGGCCATCTCCTCCGAAAGGCACCTGTGTACTCGCGCCACCGCCCTGTGGACACACATCCGAAGCCTGTTGTACAAGGGCAAGGTGGGCCTGCGGGGGCCGGGGGTCCCTGGGTGGGCCGCACCAGGCAGGGCCCCCCGCCCTGTCCCTCTGCTTGTCAGCTCTGGGTGCTGAATCTCCGTCCTGGGGGGAGAGGGGCCCAGTGATGGCCGTTCTTCAGAGGGAAAGGGGAGGGTGTCTTTCTGCTGTGTCTCTCTGTTTAAACTTCCACTGGTGGAGGTCAGCTGTGCCTTCCGAGGAGGCCAGGACACAGGAGTTGGGGCAGAGGTGGGGAGGGGGGTGACCAGCAGTGCACTCCCTCCCGCCACACCTGGCCTGGTTGAGGGCAGGGACTTTGCTGGCCTGGAGCCACAAGGGCCATGGTGTCACCCACCTGCAGCCTCCCCGGAGGAGGTGTTACCCCAGCTGGGTGCCCCGATTCACACTAGCCGGGAAGCACCACGTGGGAGCGCTTTGTGACTGGTCTCTGCTCACAGACCTGCCCGGTGGGGTGGGGCCTCTGAGGACCTCCAGGGACAGAAGGACACCTGTGACCACAGAGTCCCCGAGGGAGATGCTCTGCCTCCCTTTGTCTGTGTCAGTCTGTTTCAGGTCCTTGGGCATCGTGACCAGTGGACCTAGAAGGGGTGGTGGGGAGGGCTCGCCCCCAGGCGTGCCTGTGCTGACCTCCATGCCCAGCGGGTGCAGGGAGAGAGCTCAGGTGCACGCACCTGAGAGATAGAGGCAGCTGGGCCTCGCCTTCTAGCCATCTCAGCTGCTCAAGGCCCAGGCGGCTGTCACTTCCCAGGTCCCTGGCACTGGATAGACATGCGGTGCCTGTCCCAAGTGCCCCTCTAGACCTGGCACTAGTGCCATCAGGCATGTGTGTGCATGTGCGTGCACTCCTGTGCAGCAATCACGAAGCATGGTACCAGCTCTTAAGCAGCTTTGTAGCAGCAGAAGTGAACCATGGCCTGAAGCAGGCATAGAAATCACAGAGCGCCGTATGCAGAGTGCCGGTTACGTGGTGCCCTGACCTGGCTTCACACCAGAATCACCTGGGAGGTTTCTGGCTGTGTTGCCGGTGCAGCTCTGCCAGGCACCCGGGAGACAGGCTTTAACCAGAGCTGCCAGGTGCTTACTCGTCCAGCCCAACCCGCTGGTATAGACAGCATGTGCTCCCCAGATCAGGGGAGGTGGCGCCCTCATGGATGGGGTTGGTGGGGGGGTCACGTGGCCCGACCAGGAAGGTCGGGGCATCTTACAGCAGCCCTGACAGTTAGGTCCCAAGGACTAGTGCTCAGACAGTCCTTGGAGTGAGAGGAGCGCAGAGAGCCTTCCTCCAGCCCCCTCACTAGCAGCGGGATTTGGAGCTGGGCTCTGGGTCCTTCAGGGCCTTACCCTGAGTCATGGGTCTGGCCTGGACTGAAGATCCAGACCACGGGGCATGCTAAGGGGAAAGACAGTGTCCCCAGTTCTTAGATGACATGCCCCCAGGAAGATGCTGTGGAAATCAGACTCCCCAAAATGTCATCTAAACCAATTGCTCAGCCCCCTCTGAGCTGCATGAAGCACCTGTGATGGTGGAGGGGGAGCAGGATGGCTCCTGGCCCCTGGGCTGCAAGCTGGACTTGAGCTCCCATTGGGGAGGGACAGAGGCAGGGGCAGGGCCTGAGCTGTCACTACCTTGTCCCCAGAGTGAGCCCAGGCTTAAGGCAGCCAAAGTCTGGGGGCAGGAGGGCTGTAAGGTTCCTGGGGTTTCTAGCAGGTCCTCTCCTCTCTCTGGACCCTCTGGGCCTCTGGTTTGAGGTGCCAGCTGAGACCCAGCTCCAGTCTGACTTGGATGTGGAGGAGTAGCAGGCTTGGGCCGCTGCCTGGCAGGGCCTCTGCACAGACCTGGGGGCGTCTGATAATTATGATCCCTTGCTTTCAGCTGGATCCCCAGGCCCTGCAGGACAGAGACTGGCAGCGGACCATCATCGCCATGAACGGGGTAGGTACCCACAGGGCCGTGTGGGCAACCACTTCCCCCAAAAGGTTGGGGTGACCTCGGTTTCTTCCAAAGCAGTCGGAAGGAGGCTAAGTCCGAGCCGGTGGCTGGAGAGGGGCAGAGGCCCTGCAGAGCAGGATCGCCCGGGGCAGGGAGGTGCCCGTGCGGTGGCTGGAGTGCCGTCACCTGCCAGGCGCTGAGCATCCCTCTTCACGGGACGCTCCAGGGGCATCACAGGGCAGGCAGGGCCTCAGCCCCGGGGTCTGCCCACAGACACTGAGACCCCTCATTAGCCTTTGGTGCCCCAAGAGTGTTTAGACCTCAAAAAAAAACAAAACACTACCACCCACCAAAAGAGGTCTGGGCATATGGGACAGAACGTCGATGTCTGATAGATACTTCGTGGATTTCTGTTATGTCATTCTCTGTACTTCAGTGGGGCTTTGTTGTTGCTGTTGTTGTTCCTAGGACTGAATAAAAAAGAGAAGCAGTGAGGTTGTGGGGGGAGGTTCTGTAGAAGCCAGTTCTTAAACTGCCCCGACTGTTCCTGGCTCTTGCTGAGTTGGACCAGGGGCCGCCCACACCCGTACCTTCGCCTGCTCGCCCGGAGGGTGGGGAGAATTGCCAAGTCCCCGGGGCCCCTGGGAAACCAGGCTGTGAGGACCAGAAGGGTGAGAGGGCTGTGCCCCTCCTTCCCCCTGCAGATCGAGGTGAAGCTCTCAGTCAAGTTCACCAGCAGGGAGTTCAGCCTGAAGAGGATGCCTTCCCGAAAACAGACGGGTGTCTTTGGAGTCAAGATTGCCGTGGTCACCAAGTGAGTGGTGAGGGGCTGGGGTGCACGCGTCTCTGTCCCCAAGAACCGAGGGCACCCCCTCCCGGTGTTTCCGGAGGAAAGAGCGGCTGTGGGTCTCCCGCTCTGTGCAAGTCACTGCAGGGGATGCCTTGAAGCCCATGCGGCACTCTGGGCTTGGCCGCCTCCCATGTTTACATCAAAACTTGTCCCTGTCAGCTCAGGAGTGTCCCATGCCTTCCTGTGTGGTCCCTGGAGCTTCACTTGGCAGGGTTTTCTTCCCTGTCTTAGAATTTGTCACAATAGGAACTCCTATACAACGATGGCCAATCCTGCCCCTGTGTCACCAGTCAGTTGCCAGGAGAAGCTTCTGTGTTGGTTTGAGGGCAGCTCTCAGGGACACAGGCCACTGCCTCCCAGAATCCACTTGCTTCCCCAACTTGGAATCTGGCCGGGCCCCTGACCCCGCTGGTCGTCAGGCTGGGACCTGTGCCAGATGGTCCCGAGACACATGATTGTGTCTAAAGAGTGCTCCCCACCCCCAGCTGCATCCCAGCCTCCTCCTGGCACCTCTGGACGGCCCTAGGCAGGAGCAAAGAGCTCTCTGTCGGCAGGTACCCCAAATAAATGCCACTCGGGAAAGCGCCTGGACTCCCAAATCCAGTCAATAAACTAGACTGAAGCTGACCCTCCAGATAGCACATGTCCGGTTTTGGAAGAATTCTTACTCCGGCATCCTCCCTGGAGGTTCTGGACTTGTCTCTTGTCCTGAGGACGAGGTGGAGAGAAGGGTGTAGAATCAGAGGCCCGAGCACAGACGTGCGGCGGCCTCGGGGAGTCGGGCTTCTGGCTGGACCATTTGCTCTGCACAGGGCTCACCTCTCACCCAGGCCCGGAGAGGTCAGGGTTCGCACCCCCAACCCGACTCAGAGACCAGACTACCTTCTGGGACCCCTCTGGCCACCTGTTAACCCAAGGCCTGGGGCTTCTAGCTGACGTCCTGTGGCCCACCCCACTTAGAGAATTCTCCTGACCTTCCCCTCAAAGATCGTGCATGAGTTGTAGGGCATCCAGCTCCTTGGAGCTGTTGGAAAGGCCCCATAAGATATGAGCAGTGATAGCTGTGAGGCTGCAGGGCGGGGGGAGAACACGCGGAAGGCTCTGTGTACCCTGAGTCTGGGCGCTCTCGGCACCCCGCTCCAGGTGTGCAGGTGGGTGAGGGGTCTAGCCCCACCGCGGCCTGAGCGGGGCTGCCGGGCACTCAGGGCCTTCCCCTCCCCCCACAGGAGGGAGCGGTCCAAGGTGCCCTACATCGTGCGCCAGTGCGTGGAGGAGATCGAGCGCCGGGGCATGGAGGAGGTGGGCATCTACCGTGTGTCCGGCGTGGCCACGGACATCCAGGCGCTGAAGGCGGCCTTTGACGTCAGTGAGTGTCGGGCCAGGCCGGGCGGGATGGAGGTGTGGGGTGCAGTGCCCGTGCCGAGACTCCCAGGCGCCCATTTATTTTACCAGGAGAAGGAAAGGGTTATGGGAGGAGGTTGTGCAGAGGCCCGTTCTTAGTCCATCCTGACCCCGCGTGCATGGCTTTACTGGGACTTGTGTGGGGCGGCCCCACCTCACTCTGGGGCTTGGCCTACTTGCCCCAGGGGTGGAAAGGGGGCGCCAACCAAAGCCCAGGGGTCAGTGTGGTCTGAGTGAAACCGCCCCAGTTGCCAGACGAGGACACAGAGACCCCAGGGTGGAAGGCCTTCTGCCTACGTACTCCAGGGCCTGGAGCCCTGGACGGCCGAACTCCTGGGGTGGGGTCGGGGGCAGCCATAGTTCCAGCTCCCTTTGGGCAGAAGCCTGGGCCCGGCCCGTGGCTCGGAGGGCAGAGGCGATTTGGGACCCACACGTGGGCTGTGCTCTCTTCAGATAACAAGGACGTGTCGGTGATGATGAGCGAGATGGATGTGAACGCCATTGCCGGGACGCTGAAGCTCTACTTCCGAGAGCTGCCCGAGCCCCTCTTCACGGACGAGTTCTACCCCAACTTCGCCGAGGGCATCGGTGAGCGCGGGCCGCTCCCACCTCCTCTGATCCCTTGGGTGGGGGTTACGGGGTCAAGGGCAAGGTGAGGGGACCTGAGTTTCAGCCCAAACCTGCGTGTGGTAGGGGCGCTGAGAACCAAGCTGGTCCTCTAGGGCTTCTGCCTGTCCTCAGAGGGCTGCCTGCTGTCCCCATCCCTCCAAGTAGCCCGAGAGGGTGGAGCGGCCGGAGCCACCGTGGACACGTCTGGGTGTGTGGGGTCCTAGAGGCCGCCATCCTCCTCGCTAACCCCAGGTCCTGGCCCTATCCGGTGGGACTTTGAGCCCAACCTGACCCTAAGTCCACCTGGAGGGTGGGGGGCACCAGCACAACCTCCGCACCGTGACTCCAGGGCCGCTCGGCAGAGGACCTGGTCCCCCAGGTGCACAGGGTAATGAGGGAGCCTTGGGGCCTCGCAGCCCCCTGCCCAGCGGTCTTCCTGCTTCATCGTGCGCCCAGCTTCCCATTCCTCGGGCTCTTCTGAGTAGAAGACAGGAATGGCCGAGTTGGCCAGGAGGGGCAGCCTCCTGCCGCTGGTCCCTCTGGAGCTGTTGACACCTTTGAGCTTCAGAAAAGGTGTTCAGGGTGGCCAGCCCCCCACACCAGCTCCCACCACGGGGTCCTCACTGGAGGCAGGGCTATGTGAACCAGGGTGATGACGGGCCTGGACCATCCTGTGTCCTGCGACCCCAGGCCCTGGGAGAGGCCTCCAGCCCATGTTAATCCCCCTGCCCCCGCCTGCAGCCCTCTCAGACCCAGTTGCGAAGGAGAGCTGCATGCTTAACTTACTGCTGTCACTGCCAGAGGCCAACCTGCTCACCTTCCTCTTCCTTCTGGACCACCTGAAAAGGTAATGACAGCCCCTCTGGGGACCAGAGCCATTGCCACCCCATCCCTCTCTGTCACGGCCACTCTGCACCTCAGCCTTAAGTAAAGAGGGAGGGGCTACAACCACAGCCACGATGTGCTCCCCTCCCCCCACCCGGGGTTGGGCCCCTGCCGACCTCCAGTGCTCTTCATCCTGGGCCCCTAGACCGAGGGGAGCCAGAGTGGGGTCTGCTTTCAGCATAGCCAGGGCAAGGCCCTCCATCCCTCTCAAGGTGGCCTGGGTCCCCGGCTGCCCCTGTCCCGGAGGCGGTGTCACAGCGGCCCCTCTGCCCTGGCCCTCTGCAGGGTGGCGGAGAAGGAGACGGTGAACAAGATGTCCCTGCACAACCTTGCCACAGTGTTCGGCCCCACGCTGCTGCGGCCCTCGGAGAAGGAGAGCAAACTCCCTGCCAACCCCAGCCAGCCCATCTCCATGACCGACAGCTGGTCCCTGGAGGTCATGTCCCAGGTACCAGGCGGCCAGCCTGGCCCAGGGGCCTTTGCCAGCCCCACCCCAGGTCCTGGTGGTGGTTCCTACCGAGTTGTACAGGGGAGGTGGCCGAGTTGTACAGGAGAGAGGGACTCGTCCAGGGCTACGAGGTGGGGAGGGGCAGAGAGGGCCCAGGCCACTGCTCTTCCCTCTGCACCTCGCTGGCTTCACCTGTATTTGTGAGGGGAGCGCTGGGCAGGAAGACCTCTCCTCTGAGCCGCTGTCTCCCTCCTGCTCTGCCCTGGCAGGTCCAGGTGCTACTGTACTTCCTGCAGCTGGAGGCCATCCCCGCCCCGGACAGCAAGAGACAGAGCATCCTGTTCTCCACGGAAGTCTAGGGGCCCCACTCCACCTCCAAGAGGCCAGCACACAGCCTGGGAACCTCCAAGGAAACGGGCCATCCACAGAGCGGGAACCGAACCTTCTAGAGGAGTAATTGGGCCACCCCTCAGGGCCGGGCTGTCTGCCAGGAGAAACTACCCAAGGCAAAAGCCCAAGGGGCCTGGACCGTGCAGGGCCCCCAGCCTGCGAGCTCCGGGCTGGCCTCAGACTGTGGTTTTCCACGCCGCCACCAGAGGGCGCCCCAAGCCAGCACATCCTGGGCGGGGCCAGGCGAAGGGAGTGGTTTCTATGAATTTAACTTATCAAAGTTGAAAGATTTCTACTGGATCACCTGTCAAGATGCACCCTCCCCGGGGAGAAGGGACCAGGAGCAGATTCCCTCACTACCGTGTCTTGAATAAACACTGCTGCTGCTTCATGCCTAGGGGCCGGGCCCCGTCCCGTGTGGGTAGGGGGAGCGGGGGGGGGGGGGCATTTCAATTTCCCAGACTTAGAAGTTCTACTCCTGTCTGTCACAGGGTTTGAAAAGCTAAGTCTCCACTGTGTAGCGCTTGACCCCTTTCACCGCCATTCTTCTCTTTCTTTGTAGAAGGATCTGTGCAGAAATGGGTCGTCTTCCCAGTCTGTCCTGTTGCTTTGTGTTTGCTGATCGAGTGCCCCTCGGAAGGCAGCTCCCCGCGGAGCCGTGTACCGTCCAGGACCGGACACCGGGGGAGGGAGCCCAGGCTGCGCACTTTATGGCTAGTTGTCTAGGGGGAGCGACCCCGCCCCCTCCCCACTGCCCCGCCGGGCACACGCGCTCAGAGAGGCCCCAGTCTCCGGCTCTCCCTCCCCCGGTCGTCCGCTACACAGATCGCTACATCCCTCGCTCTCTGCTCCACACACTCAGCAAACTTTTGTAAAGGTTTCCTCAGCAGCAGAGCTCGCCAACAGCTTGTTTTAAACTTTGATCCGAATAGCCTTTTGATACTTGAAGATTTTTAAGTTTTATACATAGTTTCTAATTTTTTTCCTAACAGATGCAGATACCTAATAAGATGTTAGAATGTACCCTGTGGACAGTCCATGTCCCAGCGGCATCTTGTCTTCCTCCAAGCGCCAGCTCTGTTGGCGTCAGGAGCCGCTTCTCAAGTCTCCTGAGCATCTGGAGTCTGGGGGGGGTTAGGAAGCGGGGGGTTGTGGGCCGAGGGGAGCCCCCATCCCGGAGCAGGTGTGGGGACAGACGCACCTGCTCACCACGCACCTGTGTGCAAGCCAGGACGTTCCATCTGACTTAGAGGAAAGAGAACTGGGGAGGCCACTGAGTATTTTGAGGAAACAAGTCCGTGAAGAATTGTATCACTTTTTCCAAAAAAGGATGGAGGCGAGGAGGAAAGAAACTGAGAGGCCAGGTTTCCATGCTGGACTTGCAGGAAGAGAGTGTGTCGCTAACCCGGAGGAGGGAAGCGGTGGCATGACTCAGGAAAAGGCATTTGCTTGTCACACGATGACACCAGTCACAGGTGACACTGTCCCACGATCCTTCCTGTGTCCCCGACGGGGTGGGAAGGCTCAGCAGGTGTGTCACTGGGCAGCTGCTGCCCAAGCTCGTGGCACGTGGCGAGGCCACATGCCCCCCACTCTCCCCTCTGCTTGTGGACCTGCCGAGGCAGGGAACAGAAAAAGAAGTCACTTGAAGGTCTTAGTCTGCACACCGTATTTATTTAGTTGTACTTTTTCTTGCAAGAAGAGCAGACTCACCATTGTAAAGCAATGCGGCCCTCTGGGGGACGCGGGCAGGAGCTGGGTCCTCTGGACTCAGGGTTCCTCAGGCCTCCAGCACCAAGCCTCCTCTGGCCTGACTCCCCAGCACCATCCAGCCCGAGGGGAACGCACTTTGCTTAGAAAAGCTTAGACCCTGCCCTTGTTTCTGTTTCCCTGGAGTCTCATGATTTGCGTCTGTCGCATTGAAACTGGAAAGCAATCTCTCAGTGTTGGTGCCAATTTTCATTCCCTCCCACACCTCCTTCCCCTTTGACTTTATTTATGTAGGATGAGTGCTGTTTAATGGTGGAATGACCACTCTTTTCCTGTGTAGCTGGCAGAAGCCCACCTTCTCTGGGCCACAGTGGTGGAGGTCACTTTGGGTCCCCAGGCGCCCGTGTCACCTGTCTGACACTCAGGCCTGAGGGTTGGCAAAAGCCAGTGGCCGGGTGACGGCCTGGAGTCCAGACGTGACCTTGCACGAGGCTCAGAGGCCAGACTCCACAGCCCTGGGCCCTGGGTCCGGAGCAGTGAGCTCGGAGGGCAGCCCGGCCTCACGTGGTGGGTGGCTGGTCTTGGCATCTGTGTGTCTGCTTTTGAGCTCGGCCGCCTGTGTACCACCGTGGGGGAAAGAACTGCTGACCCTTTCATTAAACTTCCCTAAGACTACCTGTGTCAGTGGTGATGGCTTCAGTACAAAGAAACAGGGTGATCAGAGCCTCTGGGGGTCCCCGGAGCTGCTGGGATGGGGTCGGGAGTGGGCGTTGGAGCTGGGAGAAGCAGCTGGTGGGGTGCAGAGGCTGGGTGCCACAGTGGCCTCCATGGAGATGGTGTGCATCGCTGTGGACAGGCCAGGCCCAAGGGTCTACTTGTCCATGGGCATCACTCCGAGAGCATGTGGGGCTGTCTGATTTGGGTCGATCAGCAGAGGGGACACTGGCCATGCCAAGTCCAGGGGCAGGGAAGTTTCCAGCCTTTCTGTTGCTTGCAGACGGGACATGGGTCACTTTTAGCCACCACCAACCTAGCACACGGTCACCTGCCTGGACTGTAATTCTCCCTCCAGCTGGCCTCCAGGACCACTGCCTGTGGAGCCTCACTGTGGCCGTTTCCCTGAATGGATGGTGTGGTGTGTCCTGGAGAGAGACAGGAATAGAGGGCAGTGGCCTTGAGCTCAGTGCCGCCCTTCACTGGCCTGTGGTGACCGGGGGGAGGTCACACCAAGGACGTGACAAAGATGCCCTGGGATGCGCCTCCATCCTCGGGGTCTCCAAAGGCTCCAGCCCCCCTTTTATAAGGTGTAAGGGTTGTTATTGAGTCCTGCAGCATTGAAAAAGCCTCCTATACACTCTGACATCTGTCCTCTCTGACATTTGGTGATGAGGAATGGGCTGCCACTCACCCTTCTCCAAGTTTTTGGCCCCTAAAAGGCTACAGTTAGCTTTCTATCCCGTCCTTCCTGGTCCTATTTGAAAACCTTAAAAAAAGGGAAAAAAGCACTATGGCATCTATTACTAGGAGTTGGTTTTTCAGGTGGGAGCTGTCTTTCCCCATGTCCCGAGAGCAGCAGCTCTAACCAGCCAAGCGCAGGCCAGCATGTGGCCCAGGGAGCAAGACCATTCACTGCTGTGGAATCAGGTCTTACACCTCGAAGACCCCCCCGCACACCGGCGTTCCAGCGCTGGCTGAAGAACAGGGCCGGGGGCTAGTGTCTCGATGGTCCTACAAGCTCGCTCCCTTTTTCCTGGACTAGATGCAGCCAGACCTCGACCATCAGCCCTGGCCTGGATGTGCCTGTGCGGGCACCAGGCCGAGGTCTCCTGCCCCTGGCATCACGCACATGCCCCAGGCAAATGAAGGGTAGGATTTCGTGTAGACATCTCAGAAGAACTTGTATACCCTCTCCCCCGCGGAATGCCCCAGTGCCCTAGAATGTGACATTTCCATGATGGGACTTACTGATGAGCTGTCCCAAACAGCTCTGGGAAGCTAAACAGAAGTGAGGGAGTGACAGACAAGCCAGCTCCTGAAGGGGCCCAAATGGCCTCCAGCTGGAGCAGCTGCTACTAGTCAGCGGTCAGAGTGGGAGCCGAGAGTCACCCCTGGGCGAGGGAGGAAACTGTCAAAGCCAGGGTGGGGGCGGGGGAGGGACGGTTCAGCGGCCAGGCAGGGCCTTGTGTCACCCCAACTCTCCCAGGGTGGACAGGCCACGTAAACGGTTTCCCAGAGGACAGGTCCAGATTGGGAAGGAAACCAGCTGCTTGGGGGACCGAGGCCACTCTGCGTGTCCCCAGGCGAGATGCACCACGTGCCTGGCCAGACATCACCGGCCACGTGTCCAGTTGCCCCAGGACACCGAGAGCTCGGTCCACACACCAGCTCCTTTCCCTTCGCCTCCTATGGGCAGAACGGGGCTAGCCCAACCAGAAAGTGTCCCTTAGGGTTTTCAGTCACTTGGTGGAGCCTGGCAACTGGGGACTTGTAGATTCAAATCGGATTCCAGCTGAAGGGGCCTGAGGAGCTGCCGGCTGAGCAGCCCCCAGAAGAGGGGGCACCAGGATGGTTGCCACCCCAGCCCCGGGGCTCATGCGGGCTCAAGAGCTTGAGTGACCACTAGGGTGAGCCTCTCAAACCCACGGCCTGGCCCCAGGGTCTAACGTGGACACCTGGACCCACGCAGAGGGAAGCAGGTGCTGCAGCTGCTTATTTAAATGTAAAACCGCCACATAGAGGCCACCTTGCTGGGGTGCTCTGACCTGGCTCCTGCTGTCTGCCCCCTATCGCCGGGATCTGAGGGACATGGGACCAGAAGGAGGGAGAGACAACGGGGAGAGGGGAACAACTGCTGTTTCTTTTATTTTCTGAAAACATTTCCAGTGTTGGGGGTGGTGATCAGAAGGTATTTGGAACAGGTTACTCCATCTGTGACCTTTGTGTCTAGATTAATCACTGCCTTTCACAAGCCGGGCCCCTTCATCGGGGCCAAAAAAAACCTCCTGGGGCTCCCGGTCAGTGGGTGGCAGCTGCGGGAGCCCTGTCCACCCTGGCAGGCTGGCTCTGACCTCTGAGTCTCAGCCCATCCAGGCCACCTGGAGCGAAGCCCACCTCCTGGTGATGCGATGCCATGCTGGGGCACTAGAGGGCAGCAAATCCCTCCTCCGGGGCTGACCACGCCCATGGTCACGCCCTCCTTCCCGGCCACCCGGGAGTCGTCCTGACTCCACCGCCGGGAGGAGGTTGTGAGCTGAACTGTGTCCCTGCCAGATTCGTTTGTGGAAGCCCTAACCCCAATACTGAGCACCTGACTGTCTTCAGAGAGTACCGTTAGAAAGGTAATTAAGGTTAAATGAGGTCATAAGGGTGGAGCACTGGTGGCCTTACAAGAAGACGTCTCTCTCCGCCACTCACAGAGGGGAGGCCATGTGAGGACACAGAAGGGCGTCAGCTGCAGGCCAGGAAGAGAGGCTTCTGGAGGACCCAACCCTGATGGCCCCTTGACCTTGGACTCTGGCCTCCAGAGCCGTGAGGAAATCTGTCTGTTGTTCAAAGGCCTACTCTGTGGTTTAGTGTTACACCTGCTCAAGTCCAGTAACACAACGGTCTCTGGCCATCAGACCCCTGACGTGACTCCATGTGTGGGACCTGAGTCCTCCCCGTGCTGCTCTGGGTCCACGACCCTCTTAGGGGATCCAGGGTGGTCGACTGACCACGCAGAGGGCAGGGGGCTGTCACCCGCTTCATCCCAGCCACGTGGTGAACCTCCTGGACAAGCACATCCCATGCCCCCGGCCCTGGTCAATCAACTCGAGTCTCTTCCAGTTTACACTCGCCCTGTGGCCCCTGCGGGAGACCCAACCACAGCCACCATCCAGGCAGGGTGTGTGCAGGGCCACCCCAAGCTTTGGCCTACTGTTTGCCTGATTTGCTGTAGAGGTGCCCCAGGCAACGGCACTCTTTTGGGTCCAAAGCCCCCAGCAGCCCTTCCCCACTCCCTCAACAGCTCAGCCTTGAGACCCCCCCTCCCCCCAGGGTTCTGAGTCCCAACTCGGAGTCTTGGCCTGGACTTCCCAGGGCCAAGGAGGGAGGAGCAGCAGTGCCTGACAGAGTGGGCAAGGCTGACCCCAAAATGGGGCCGGGGCAAGGCCCCCGGGCACAGAGGCTTTCTTATCCTGCAATGGAACAGCTTGGAACGGGAAAGAAGGCTCCCTTCCAGGTGGACCGGCGGTGCCAGAAGGCATGTGCTGTGGCCTTTGACCCTGGTGGTGCACGGCTGATGCTCCCCAAATGCTCAGAACTGAAGCCACATGCCTATCCCAGCTGGACCACATGCTCCCTAAGGCTAGCTCGTTCCCTCTGATTCTCCCTGCAAGAGCCTCCCTGTCCATGTCCAGATGACCCAAGGCCTCTGAAGGGAAAGTGGCTCTTCCATGGTCCCTGCCCCCCAAAGATATGTCCACCTGGAACCTCAACGCGTGACCTCATTCGGAATAAGACTCTTTGCGATACTAAGGTAAGGATCTTGAGATGAGGTGGTCTACATAGGGAGGGCCCTAGAACCAATGAGTGTTGTCACAGGAGACAAAAAAGGAGAAGACAGACACACTGGGGAGGACGCCACGTAAATCCGAAGGCAGGGACCAGGTGGTGTGTCTCCAAGTCAAGGACCTCCGAGGGTGGTTGGCAGCCTCCAGGAGCCAGGAGAAAGGCCTGGAACAGATTCTTCCTCAGAGCCTCCGGAAGGAAGCAACCCTGCTGAACTGCAGGGTGTGGGCTTCAGCCTCCAGAGCTGTGAGGGAGTCCATTCCCATAGCGGGGAACCGCCAGTTTGTGGTCCTTTGTTACGGCAGCCCCAGGAATGAATACAGTCAACCAGCTAGGACATCAAGACCCCATGGCAAAATCCAGGCTCTCCTCCCATTACTGTCCCACTTCCAAAAGCATTCCTGCTTGGAACAGACTCAATCGGTCCCTCCTGGGCCCTGGTGCCGGAGGCCAAAGGGCTGGGGCGAGGGCCACGGAGATGGACTCAGGAGTCATCTAACCCAGTCTGGGGGCCTTGGCTGCTGACCTCCAGCCCTCTCCCATCACCGCCCCTGCCCACAGAAGTCTCTGAGAACACAGCGCACCTTCCCTGCCTGTCCTCTCGCCCCTCTGGCCTTGGCTTTTTTCCCACCTCTGCTCTCCTCTGCTTGGAATCCCAGCGCCTCTGCCCTGTAAACCCACTCAGGTCACTTCCATCCCCTCTACTCCCAGGTGGCTGCACCGGGCAGGCCTGCTGACCAGTTTTAAATTAGCTCCCCGGGACGGTTTTACACTTTTTTAGCAGGCTCGTCTTTCTTCCAGATCTTTCTAGAACTTCTCTGAACCACCTTCAGCTTTTCCTGCAAAAGCAGCATTATTTACTTGTAGCCGTGCTTTGGGTTCAAGATGGGATCATGACGCTCTCTCATCCCCTCTCTCTTTCCCCGTTTGCTTAAAATTTCCCCACAAGGGAATCTACCTTCAAAGGGAGATTTTTTTTTCAAAAAAGTCTGCAAGTCCTGAAGATGATTCTCAAAGGGGAGCCATGGGTGTGTTTGCAGTCTTGGGATGTGTGCAGGATTCCCAGGAGGCCCATTTGCAAGGGAGCCATTAGCGGCTTGGGGAGGGGACCCAGGACCTAAAGGCTCTCTGAGCCTCACTCCCCTCACTGGTAAAATCAGACTTAATCTGACACTTGACCCTGGAAAGGGCCACAGGCAGGAACATTATCTAAACCTCAGGCAGATTGCGGAGGAATCCCTTGATCCAGCCCCTCCCTGCTCTTCCATTGTTTCCCGAGGTCCCTGTGGAGTTGAACCTGGAGGCTGGACCAGGACTAGCGCTTTCTGTGCTTGGGGACCTGGAGCTGAGAGCTGATGGAGGAAGCCTTCCCGGAAGGGTTCTGGAAGGGTTTCTGGAGCCCTTGCCACATGCCAGGCCCTGCCCTTGGGAAACTTTCAGTCTCCAGGTCCACAGACTTTAAATACTTTGTTCCTGTTTCTTAGCCATATGATTGCTGTGTGCAGAGAAGCATGGAGGGCAGGGGGCGCTTTATAGGGTAAGAACCTATTATTTAGTCCCTCAGCATCCCGACCAGTGGGGGTTATTGCCATTGTTCACGAAAGAACTGGAGGCACAGAGAGGTTGAGCACCATGCTGGCGGTCACACAGCTGTCCTGGCTGAAGTTTGGGCTCCAGTCTGGGGACCTGCAGAGCTGGCACATGGGAGGTACCAGCTCACTATTCCCTTCTTGCTGGCCTCAGTTTCTCTGACAATGAAGAGAGTCTGATGCTCACTGATCTCTGTGGGCCATTAGAAGGGTGGACACCTGTCCCATTCCCTTCCTGTGTCTCCCCTAAACTGTCTGCAGGTCAGCTGGGCCTCCCAAGGAGCTCCCCCCGGGCTTCAGGCCGTGGCCACTGGGTGCACACATCCCTCCTAGGGTGAGCAGTGTGGCTATGGACAGTGAACAGCCCATCTCTGCCTGCAGACACGTCTTCACCTGGCTGACAGCTGAGTGTTTCCCGGGGCTCTGAGTGCCCTGGCTCTGAGACAGGCATGTCAAGAATCCCAAGCTTGACGTCTTGGCCCCCGGAGCTGATGATGTGCTAACTGCTGGGGACAGTTGTTTTCCGATTAAAACTTGGCTTGCGGAGCCTGCCTGTTTGGCTCCTCCAGCTGTGGTGCAGACGGAGCAGCTGGGCCCGAGTGGGGCAGTCAGGAGTGGAGGTGTGCGTTGGGGTGAGCTGAGTGGATCAGCGGGAACCAGAGGCACGGAGCTCAAGGGGATTCTAGGCTGCAGAGCCCCACCTGTCTCAGTGGTGACAAGAGCCCAGCACCGCTGGCTGGCAGGGCTTGACGCAAGGGAGATGTCAGCCTCTGAGTCTGGGATGCTCTCAGCCTGTCAATGGAGATCACGGAGATCACAGCATCCCAATCCGGCAGGTGGAGGCTGGGCCCTGGGAGGGGCTCCTGTGCAGGCAGTTGGCTTCTCACTCCCCAGGGCTGGGCACCTCACCAGGTCCCCTCTTTCTCCTGGCTAGCACCTGCCCAAATTTCCTGCTCATTCTGTCCCTCCAGTCTCCAGGGAATAGAGGAGGAGGGGACAAGGCATGGTGAGGCTGGTAGGACCGCCCAGATGCCAGCACTGAGGCCCAGCCGCAGTCTGGGGTGAAGTCCCAACCGTTCTGTGTGCCCTGCCCTCAGATGTGTCCTCTCCTCTGACCCCAGCGCCACACCAGGCCTCCGCACTGGACTGTGAACATGTCTCCCAACTGCAGGGTCACCCTCCCCACCCCGCAGGTGCCATGAGGCGAGTCTTCCCAGAGAAGATCTCACAGCAGGTCACTTCCCTGTCCCAAAGCCGCAAGGCGTGCACCTCCTCCCAGAACCCTGCTGACTCCTCCAGGACACCTTAGCACCATATTACCTGATTCACTGCCGTCCCAGCCAGAGAAGGCTCTTAGAGGCTAGGGACCTGGTGGAAACCATCTGCACCTCCACCTACCCACCCACCCAATCCCGCACAGGGTCCAGTTCCACAGACCTGGTTGCTACCCAGGAAATGTCAGCAGCCTCCTGGTTGGTGGAAGATGGCTCTTTTGCTTTGGAATTTCAATGGCAGAAAATCTAGGTTAGTAGTTTTGGCTCATTATAAGTACTTCACTACGGATGAGAATGTTCATAGGAACTTAATTCCTAATGCTAAAGGGTAATATTTTTTTAAAAAGGTAAAATCATGACTCTTATACAAATATAAAGTAAACATGTATCAAAGAGTATGTTTAACTCATTCATTAAATGAGGGAACCGGTAAGATAGTGCCATCAGTTTAACGGAGAACTCCAAGGTCAGACCCATTTATACATCAGAAATATTGAAAAGGAGGGGAGGGAGGGAAATAGCTTAGTGGATGGGTGCATGCTTAGCATGCATGAGGTCCTGGGTTCAATCCCTAGTGCCTCCATTAAAAAAAAAAAATAGTGAAATGAACTTGGAGGCAAAACTGACTTTTCCACTGTGGGGGAGGGTTTTCCTTAGGCAAGAATCATTTGCATTGCCATCAATTTTCTGCAATTTACAGAGTTGCGAAAGAGCTCAAAGAATTATGATAAAAATGGCCCAGGACCCCTGCAGAATCAGAATCAGATCACCTAGAAGGGTGTGTTCCAAAGGATGCATAGCTTTCCCTTGGAGACACCAGGAATCTTTTTTGCTTAACTCAGTTTTTCTTCCATGAATAGCTCACAACTAGAGACAACCCAAACATCCATCAACAGAATGGATAAAGCACAGTATGGTAAATTCATACAGTGCAATACTACACAGCAACCAAAATGATACTCATCTTGCACACCACAGACACATGCAACAAGGTGGATGAAGGTCACTGACTTAACGCTGGGTGGAAGAGAGCAGTCACAAAAGGACACAGGCTTGTGGTAGGCTGAATAATGCCCCCTCCCCCCAAAGATATCAGGTCCTTCCCTGGAACCAATAAATGCTATCTGTTTGGAAAAAGGGCCTTTGCTGATGTGATAAATTAAGGATCATGAGATGGGGGATGATCCTGGATTATCTTGTGGGCCCTAAATGCCATCACGAGTGTCCTTATATAAGAATCAAAGGGAGATTTCACACACACACACACGGCCACGGACCCAGGCAGAGGTTGGAGCAATGCCGCCACCAGCAAAGGAGCATCGGGAAAGGCAGGCAGGGGGCAGGAGGTGGAAGATGCAAGGAATGGATTCTCCCCCAGAACCTTCCAAGGAGGCTCAGAGCTGCTGACACCCAGATGTTGGGCTTCCAGCTTCCAGAACTGGGAGATAACATGTTTCCATTGTTTTAAGCCACCAAGGTTGTGGGAATCTGTGACAGCGTCCCTAGGAAACCAACACAGCACAATTCCACTTATTTAAAGTTCAGAAGAGTCATACTCACCCCGAGTTAGATGTCAGAGTAGGGGTTACCTTTGGGGAGCATGTGGTGCTGGTGGAGGAGGGGGTCCTGGGAAAACTGCTCAAATTCTTTTTCTTGACCTTTACTTATTTTTTGTTTTTCTTTTTTTGGGGGGTGGTAATTAGCTTATTTATGTATTTATGTATTGATGGAGGTACTGGGGATTGAACCCAGGACCTCATGCATGTTAAGCACACATGGTATTCTACCACTGAGCTATACCCTCCCCCTTTGACCTTCACTTTTTTATATTTCATCAAGTCATATATTTATTTTGTGCACTTTAATATAAAAAAGTATCTCTTAACAGCATGCATGGCTGGTCAGGAGCAGTGCAGTGATGCTAGGTGCCAGGGGCCACAGGGTTCTGTTCTGTTTCTGCCTTATGCCAGCTGGGTGGCCTTGGGCAAGGACATCACCTCCTTGAGCCTCAATTTTGTCCTCCATGCAGTTCTTACAGGGCTGGTGTGAGGATCAAAATGATCCTGTTTGAACTGTGAATGCCGAAAGAGATGCACCATTCATGCCCCTTACAGTTACGAGGCATTTGCTGGGTGCTGGGCCTCGTGCTAAGCCCTCTGCATGTATTATCCCATTTAATCTCCATAACAGCTCCCATTTTATAAATGAAAAAACTGAGCCCGCAAAGACAGCTAATAAGTGATGGAGCCAGGATTCAAACCCAGGCTGTCTGGTGACAAAGACCATGCCCTAAGTCCTATGACAACGTTGAACGGTTATCTCCAGAATATTAAACCATCGTGGCTCTTCTGGTTTTAAAAAGAAAGGTACAGATCATTTATAGTAGACTGCCATTTGTGTAAAAAAAGAGAAGCAGAAGAACCAACCTGTTTACTTTGCATATTTGTTTATATTTATAAAGCATTTTTAGAAGGGTATTGAGAAACTGAATATCTCTCGTTGCAGGGTGGGAAGAGCAACAGCAACGGAGACAGGGTTGAGATGGTGCTTTCTGAATTTTGAAATATGTAAATATATTAGAAATGTATTTGGAAACAAATTAAAAAAACAAGGAAGAGTAAAACAAAAGCCAACACAGAATTACATGAACAACTTTATACCAGCGAGTTTGAAACTGTCACCAAAACAGACACTTTCCTGAAAAGATAAAACTCAGGAAAAAACGACACAGGAAGAAATAGAAATTCTGTCTAGACTTAGAACTGCTAAAGAAATGTTATGCTTAGTTTAAAATCTGCACCCCATCTCCTCCCAAAATCTCACAACAAACAAATCCAAAGGAAAACACAAGGCCTGCATTATAGGCAAGTTCAGCACACATTAGGAAGAACAGAGAATTCTGATCTTACACATAATCTTCCAGATAAAGAAGAAGATGGAAGTCTTCTCAACTCATTGTTAATTTATTATAAACTTAACCCTAAACGAGTCATGGTCAGTACAAGAAACAAAGTATGAACCAGTATCACTTGTGGGCATAAATGCAAAAATGCTAAATAATAGATTAGCAAATAGTCCAGCAATGTACTAAAAATATAAGACCAAGTTGTCTTTTTCCCAGGAAACTAAGATGATGTAATAAAAATCTACTAATGTAGCTCAAACCATCAAAAGGAAAAAAACCTGTAAGATAATTGCGACCTCATAGAACTTCCTTGACAAAGAAAGCCTCATTTTTCTGGTTGCCCACTTGTTTATTGCCTGTGTTCCCTGCTGCACGCGAAGCGCGGGTCGGGCAGGAGTTGTGTGTGCTTTCACCACTGTCCAGCTCATGCACAGCACGGTCCTTGGCACCGTAGTACGTACTGGGTGAACGCTGGGTCTTCGGACTGAGCCAAACCTTTGGGACGAAGACCCTCTAACGCATCACCCGGCCGCGCCCAACGTAGCCTGCCGGAGAATCCTCCACTCGGAGCGTCAGCGCGAAGCCTGACGCATGCGTACTAGCTGCCCGAGCTTTGTTTTGTGTCTGTGTGGGTAGCCGGCAGGATAGTACAGCGCCTGCGCGATCCAAAGCCCGGGAGGGACAAGAGCGGAGTGGGGGGTGCTGCAGGCGCCAGCGCGGCGGCGGGCGTGGGCGGGGCCTTGCGGCGCCTGCGCAGTCTTCCCCGGTCGGGTGGGACGGGCAAGGGGCGGGTCGAGGGCGGGGACCGCGAGGGAGGCTGGGCGGGGGCCGCGAGGGAGGCTGGGCGGGCCGGGCGGACGGCGCCGCGGGGTTGGCTGGTGCCTTGAGGCCGGACTCAACGGATCCGGGCCGCGCCACCGGGCGAGCTCGCCGCCCGGCCCCAGTCCGGAGCCAGCGAGCGAGTGAGGCAGCGCCGCGCGGTAAGAGCCGGGGCCGGGTACCCTCAGCGTGCGCGCCGGGCGCGTCCCTCTCCTCAGCGCCGCCCGCGCGGCCAGGCCAAGGCGGCCCCGCAGACCCCGGCGGCCCGCGCCTGCGCCGTCCCCTCCCGGGCCCCCAGCGCGACGCGCGCCTGCGCCTGCGCGGTCCCCCCGGGCCCCCGGGCCGCCGCGACCCCAGACCCCCTGCTCCCCACCGGCCCTTGGCGCTCCGGCTGCTTGAGGCCCGGCTGATTCTGCGCCCCCAGCCCGCAGGCCCTCCCCTCGCGCCCCCGGAGAGGCCGGGGCAGCCGCCCCACAGCCCCGGTGCCTGGTCCCCCGTCCCCGGTCCCGGGTCCCAGGCTCCGGCCTCAGGACGCGGCGGGCGGCGGACCCAGGCCTCCCGCGGGCTCCGCTTCTGCCGGGCCGCGCCCCCACCCGCGCCCCGCTCCGCCGCGGGTCAGCCCGGAGCAGGCGGAGTGTCCTTTTTTCTGGAGACCTGGTGAATTGCATCAGGTTGACCACGAATAATCCTGCGTTCTGCCGAGGAAAATGTGCATTTCCCGCAGTCTGGTCATTGTATGGCTTCAGTGGTTACGTTTGAGACAGCAGAGTTCGTTCCTGGGCAGCTCCGCTGGAGATGCCTGGAAAAGAAATCAGTTTCTACTTAGTTTCGGCCTATTTAAAAAACGGAATAAGAGTTCCTGTGATCATTCAAACGCAGAGAATCTTGATTTGCGGATGCGCTTGGTAGTTTGTCGGCAAGCACTGGAAGGCCAAGGAAAAATTCGCGTAAACTCGCCGTCCTGTATTGATTACGGGGGCGGAATGTGTATGTTGTAAAAAAGAACATCTCCAGCCATTGATAATGTTTCGTGAATTTGCAACGGCTTTGCAACTAAAAAATATTGCAGAACCCAGCAGCGTTTGCTGTCACCCCGGAGGCTGCATATTGAGATGAAATTAGAGCCTTGGGCTCGGTAGGTAGGAGCAGACGTAAGCATAATATGGGTAGGTTATAAAATAGCCGAAACGATGCAGAAGGGTATACGGTGTAAGGAGAAGGAGGGTATTGACCTGGGTAGGATTTTTTTCTACGGAGAGTAGTTGATCCAATGCTTCTGTTGTTTTAAAGGATGTCTCTTTTCTTCCTTTGATTTAATGTACACCAAGCACTCAGCAACTTTAGATAGCTGGAGAATGCTTCTTAGTTGGCTGTGCACACTCCAGGTATTTTCTTGACATTCATATTCACTAGGAAGGTGAATACTGAATTGGAGAAAAAGCTTTATCACTGTGCAGCTTGGCAGCAGTCCAGATATCTGAGTGTCCAAGTCAGTGTTATAGGGAGCAGAATGTAATAATATCAGTTGTGGTTAAGGTGAGGTTTGTATCAAAATCTGTTTTAAATTTGAGCTTGCAGGGTGTCTATCTGCAGTGTGTCCTGTTGAGATGAGATTTCTCTGAGACAGAGTTTCTCTTTATAACTGATATGACACAGTACATGACTCAGATGATAGTATTGCTTTGGTTCAGAATTACTCTCAGGGTTGGATTCTCGTAATGCCTAAGACTTGCCATCTAACCATATACATATTTAAGTCACATGCCTAACTTGCACACAGTTGTTACGCAAACTCTCTGGCTCAGTGGAGGAATAGTGACGATGTGAGGAGGCTAGAGAAATTCTCTAGGCTTTATGGCTTTGGGCAAGTCAGTTTTCCTTTCTGGACCTTCATTTCCCCATCTCTAAAGGGCAAAGGTCAAGGGAGGAGATGGAAAGGAGCTTGAGTTCCCAATTTTAATGTTTAATGGATGCTTGTCTGCAGAGTCCTCTTCAGCCAGGGGTAGAACTGGGTCTTCTCACCAGTTTCATGACACTGTGGTCCCTCCTCAAAGACCAGAGAGGTGGAGTCAGAAAGCTGCTGAGAACGAATCTCAAAACTCTTGGCCAGGCCCCTGAAATGGAGTGTTGAGGGGGCCTTAGCAAACTGAGGAAAACAAGAACAATATAAGGGAGTTTTTCATAAAAGTAAATTTATTCAACGAAGGGACTGCCCTTTCTAAAAAAAAGTCAGTTTCTTGGTGTTCAAATTAAAACATCTTTTATATGATGGTGCTAGTAGGTGGTGGTATATGGGATTGTAAATGGCAGATACAAGGTTGGTTTTCTTCTCACAATAAGGTGTTTTTAGAAATAAAGAGAACCTAGAAACTATTGTTTTGCTGTCGTTGTAAGGGAGTTCAGGAATAAATTCCTGGTGCTTTTGCTGCTAAGAAGATTAAAATACAGATTACTTTCTAAGAGTAAATGTGAGCTTACTTTGTGGTGATTTGTCACAGTCTGTTGGCAACTAAGAAAGCTCTGTTAATTTGCTTCTTATTAAAGATATTTCTATTCTGATCATCCTTTCCTACTAGATACAGAATGTCAGGATATTTGTGTGTGTGTGCTTGTGCCAACAAAATAAACCTAGGCAGGGAAATTCCTCCTGGTGGTTGGAATTGTTAATGTTGAATAGACTAGCTGCTGAGGTGGAGAACCCCATGGGGATTCTCTGTCAGGTCGGAAATCTAGTGTTGTGGCCTTTTGCTGTGAAACAACATGACCAAGAAATTAAGTTTACAGATTGCATTTCAGATATGCCAAGGGGGAGAAGTGGCTGGCTGTGGTCTGTTCCAAAGTGAATGTAACAGATGATCTTTGCGTCTGTGAAGTCTTAGTTTTTTGAGGTATAAAAAATCTTAATAGCAGATTTAGATTTAGAGTTATTGTAAATCTTTTTTTGTTTGTACTTACAAAACTGTAATATATCAAAATGTATCAAACATACATTTTAAAAGTGTCTTGAAATAAAAACAATGCAGTCTCTAATTCTTCAGATACTCATTTTGATGTTGAGAGGACTGATTGCTCTCCCTCACCTCTTGAGTTCTCCCTTTTCAAAGCATAGTTTGGTAACTCTGTAAAGGACGGTTGTCCACGAGAGGAGTGCAGAGCTGTTAAGTGTTTTTCCTGACTTCCCCACATCTTCATTGTAATTCTTTTAGTGTTTGGTTACATCCAGAGGTTTGCTCCTGCCTCTGTCTTTCTAAAATATTAATCTATTTGTAGTCACCGCCCCTCCTCCTGCACAATTTAAAATCCTTCAAGGCTCCCACTGTCTTCATGGTCACATCTGCCAGTCCCTGGCTCTGGCCTCCACTCTCTGGCTCTGGCCTCCACTCTCATCCTGCCCCAGCCCTTTTTAGGTGCTTCATTGAGCTCTGTGGGACTCTTGGTCCTTTGAACTCTCCCCTATCTCCTTGTCCTCTGCTGCTGGAATACTGTTCTCTCACCTCACTCTATGAGCACCCTCCAAACTCAGCTCAAATATTACCTTTCCTGGAAGGCATCCTTTATCCTGTCTCCTGCACACTTGTCCGGCACCCTATGCAGCTAGGATTTGGCTCCCTGTGCCTTGTCTGCTCTCTCCGGCATCTGGTCACACCACAGTACAGAGTAGGGTGTGTGTCTACATGGGAGGCCTTGCATCTGCTGGGCACGGCTGTGCTCCCGAGGGAGTGGACCATTTAGTCCCTGTCCTTAAGGAGCTTTTCACTTGGCCTCGCCAGCCAGGGGACACTTCCCAGCCATGAGCACTAACTTGCAAAGTCCATTTAATTGAGTGTCTGATTGAAGTCTAATTTCTTAATGGAGGAGACATTAGGCTCTGCATCTAATGTCTGCTTTATCATCCAGAAGCCAGGCGGGCAGCGTCTTTAATCTCAACTCCAGAAGGAATGTGCTTTTGGTCCCTGTTGCTTCCATTGTCCCCTTGTATACCTTCCACCTTGGGTGAGGGCCTTTTTTTTTTTTTTTAATTTGATATTTTTGGATGGTAAAGTTTTAAGAGATTGAGGTATTAAACTTCAAGTTTATCTTTTGTGCATATAGCCCAGGGCAAATAGAACCGTTAAAGGGGGAAGATACTTTGTCTCTAAAAAAAGAAAAGCCGCGTAATACACTTCTGTTCAAAAGAACTGAGTTCACACAAAAGAGAAAAGAGGGTCCGGTTAAGCTTGGGAGAGAGGCACGCAGAGATGCTGATGGCAGCGTTAAGGTTTGTCCAGAAATGCTTGTTAGAGATTAAACTCGTCCCTTTCTTCCTCTCTCCTGTCTCACGTTCTTGGGGAAAGTCCCAGCCCAGCCGTTTTCCGGGGACGCCTCTTTCCCCGGGAATCCCCGAGGCAGTCCGGCGGGGCTGCTTTTTTTCCAGAACAGTCACAACTGGACACTTTCTCCTAAGAGATGCCCTTTTCCTCCCACTTAGGGGATGCCGGTATCTGGAGTCCCCCCAAAGCTGGAAGTGTCTCCTGGTTGCGGTTTGTTCTGCCCCCCAGGCCTGAGAGTTCTTGAGCAGCAGCTGTGACTTTTCTCTGGGCACACTTTCTTTTAAGCCTTGGTGGGCTTGGGCTGATCTTAAATCTTTTGCCCGTGTCCTTGTTCTTTTCCTGTTCTGGCCTCTGCGTTTTCTGCAGACTCCATGGTTACACTTACTCAGGTGGACTTTCTCTCCCCTGTTCCAAATCGCCTGCTGGAGTTTTCACCCCTAGTTCCCTCATTTTTATTCTTTACGTTCACCTCATTGTGCACTTACTCATTCAGCCTCGCCCAGTCCCCCCACCGAGGCCTCCAGCCTTGGATTTTTTGTGTGTTGATGTGTTTATCTCCCTCTTGTCTCCACCCCCCATCTCTGGGAATGTCAGCCTTTCATGACAGTCTTCATCATTCAGGTATTCATTTGAAGACAGGGGTACAACATGTATTCATTTGAGTACATGAGTCGTGTTTTAATTCACGTATTCATTTGCAAACGTGTGGTTTTAAAAAATACCAGCTTCATTGAGGTATAATTCGTATACCATAAAGCTTTCCCTTTTTGAAGTCAAATTTCAGTGGTTTTTAGGATATCCACAGAGATGTGCATTGAGCACCACTCTCTAATTAGAACATTTTTTCATCACCTCAGAAGGAATCCTTGTGCCGTTAACAGTCACTCCCCGTTCTCCAATCCCCAGCCCCTGGCAGTCACTAATCTACTCTCTGTCTCAAGATTTGCCTATTCTGGATGTTTCATATAAACAGAATCACACAAGCTGTGGCCTTTTGTGACTGGCTTCCTTCATTTAGCGTAGTGTTTTCAAGGATTATCCATGTTGTAGCATTTATTAGTACTTCATTCCTTTTCTGGCTGAATAACTGTCCATGCTTTGTTATCTATTCGTCAGTCGAGGGACTTTTGCTTTTTTCCCATTTTTGGCTGTTATGTTATGAATAGGGCTGCTGCAGACATTCATGTACACATGTTTGTGTGGACAAATGTTTTCAGTTCTCTGAGGTGTATCCTAAGGAGCAGAATTACTGGGTCATATGATCACTATGTTAAACTTTTTGAGAGCCACCAAACTGTTTTCCAAAGCTGCTCCGTTTTACATTCCCACCAGCAGTGTGTGTGAAGTTCCAAGTTCTCCACTTCCTCATCAGTGTATGGGTTTTGGGGGCATACTTCTTAAAACATGGGATATTTTTGGAGGGTAGGTATAGCTCAGTGGTAGAGCACATGTTTGGCATGCACGAGGTCCTGGATTCAATCCCCAGTACCTCCGTTAAAAAAATAATAATATAAATAAATAAAACATGGGATATTTTTTGACATTTCTGCTTTTTGTTTTCCTCACTTAATGCTTCTGGAAATTCCATTGAATCAGCTGGTGTCATTCTGACTCATTGTGATTAATGGCTTCATAGTAATATTCCATAGTATAAATATACTACTCATTCATTCAATTCAACAGTGATTAAATGGCTGTTACGTACCAGGCATTGTTCCGGGCTCTGGGACAGCAGCAGTGAACAAAACAAAACCCCGGCACTCTTAGAGTTCACTTTCTAGTAGGGGAGGGGGTGGGAAGTCAGGAAGTCAACAGCATAGCCTGGGGTCTCCCCATGCAGTTTTGAGTCTGTGGCAGCTCTCTGAGTAGTGGCTATGAAGTCCCAAAGGCTAGATTGCCCCGAATATTGTTACAATTTACTGTAAGTCAATATTAGTATTAATAAACTTGCAGGCAAACGTGGAAACATTTTCATGAAATAAAAAAGGAAATCCCACTTTGTTGATGGGTGCGTTCTGGGAGATAAACTGATGAACTGGTGAGTGTATAAGCCCTTGGCAACGGAGTTTGCACATTTATAAATTGTATCCAAATCCTCTTACTCTGGTGACAAGTAAGACACCCTTCACCAAAAGCCAGAGAGGGTTTGTGTATTGGAGGTTTCTGGTGGATGCAGCCAAGAGTATTTGGGGGACATGGCAGAACGTGCAGGCCCAGTCAGGAGTCTTGCTCTCTTCCTGAACTTTCATGTATTTATTTTATTGCCCTGTGAGTTATTGAGATTGTCCTTCCAGTAAAGCCGACTTTAAATTATTCATGCTGATGATTAGGGAAAATAATCAGGGTCACCTAGAGTGGTTAGGCCTGGAGGCAAAAATGATGTCCTCCCCGTGGAGGCAGGTTTGTACTGACATGCAGCCTTGCTGGGCCTGCACCGACCCCTCCGTGTTGGCCCCAGAGGTAATGCAGTTAAACGTTTCGGTTCTGATACTGGTTTTTTTTTATATTTGACCTTGAAATAACGTTCTTAGAAATGCACACTTTAGACACAGTTACTCAACCTGGTGTTACCCATCCAGATCAGAGGCTTGCTCAGCCAGACCAGCTCCATCATGATGGAGTACCAATCATCTACTAATAATCAGAAGGTCACTCTAATGAGTATTGTTTTGCAGAAATTTTGGGGGGGACAGTTCAGTTGCTGATGTTCCTTATCTTTAAATAAATAAATAAATAAATAAAACCCCACGGCTTGCAGGTTTATGTGATAGTAATAGTTCTGAAGGTCTGGTGCAGAACACAGGTGCCGGCTGGGATGCTGTCCAGCAGTGCAGGCGGGGGTCTTAATCCCCTCCTCTGCTGCCTTTGCTTCTGACGCTCCCTCAGCCACCACATGTGCTTAGTGGGGTTGGGTTCCCAAACTTTATTTATAAAATGAATTGAATTCCTAAGGTTTATGGAGTGCAGGTGATAGTGCTGTGGGCTCTCGTCAGCAACCGCGGCCGCCTGGTTGAGAGGCACGCGCTCCCTGTGTGCCTTCCACTAGGTCCGTCCTCTCACACACATCTTGAGGTAGTTAGCACAGCGGTTACTTTCCTTAATTTTGTACATAAGGAAGCGAGGTTAAGAATACAGAGTTAACCTGTGGCCAGCCTTGGATTTGAGCCCAGGTGTCTGCCTGAAAGTCCTGTGCATGAAAGTCCCTTTCGCTGTCACATGCTTCCTGTCACCTGCGGTGAATTTGTGGTCTGGGTGAAGGAACGAGGTGCTGGTTAGCCTGGAGCACGGAAGATCGGGTAGGACGTTGTTCTCTTGTAGTGGACGTGCTTGGAGGGCTTTCACATGGGAAGAGGACTGGATTGATTTTGTGCTGCTCCGGCAGGTTCCCAGGTAAATGGCAGTTACAGCTGCACTGACATTTGGCACCACATGAAAAACTGCGCAAGCATTGAGGGGGCACCTAGTGACAAAGGCTGTGGGGGTGTCATGGGACAGTGGGTGGCGGGTGACTTAATGCCTGCCCTGTCTTATCGAGGTCCTCTTTGCCTCCTCCCTCTGCACCCTTTCCTGCCTGAGTGCTCAGCTGGGTCTCCTCTCTTCTCTTCCTAATTTCGTGCCTCTTCTCCCTGAAGCCACTGAGAGGCGAGCTTTAAATATGGGATGGTCTCTAGGTTGTAGTTAATGATAATTGTGTTTGGTTCATTTTTCTCACATATGGAATATATCCTCATTCCTTCTCTATTTTAAATAAAGTGACAGTAAAGTATGAATTTGGATTTTATAATTTTTTCCAATATTTCTCTGGGGATTTTTTTAAATTGGAAATGAAACTTGAACAATCAATGTGTGTATACCGTGATGGTAGTCTTTAGGGGAGGATTTATTGTGTAAGTGTGAGACTCTCCTGAAAGGCCAGCACAGTATTTACTTTCTCACTCGAGATTTATTATCCTCATGGACAACCACCCCAGATTCTTATGCTATTTCCTTCCCAGTTGCGTGGGTTGCATGTGATTGTGCAAAGTATTGTAGAGAAAAAGCTATACTGGTGCTGTATTTGTCTGGCCAATGGAGTATGTACTGCACGTGGGCAGAGGGTGGTCAGCAGTGACGAGTTCTGTGTTGACATCAGAGAGTGACTTCTGAGAAAGGATTCTTAGTCACTGAGCATCTATGCAAGTGAAGTTTCAGAACATAGTGAGGTCAGGAAGAAAAAGACCTGTTAGCTCTCACACAGCTGCTTGATTTTTGCAAAGCATAGCAGTTACTAGTTTGTCTTCTGTTTACATACTTAGAAAAATGTGATTGACAGGAGCCTGGAGTTTAGATATGTGTGCTGTGCTGCAGCAGGAGTGAGCTTGGGAAATTTCTGGTGATGGGAGGGGCGCTGGTGGCTGAACTGAAAAAGAGATTCCATCAGGAAACAGGCGAGTGAGAGAGTAAGCCCAGAGAATTCTCCCTGCTGAGTGCAGTATGATGCTTTTCAAAGCAGTTGACATTTGGCCACTGTTGTCTGGAGCCTTTAACCGTGAAGCATTGTGCAGGAACCTCCCACTGCCGCTGGTGTCTGGTGATGCCACCGTCCTCCTGGCCCCACTCGAATGCCTTTGGGGAGTGATGGGGGCCCATCCGTTCTGAAGGCCGCTCAGTTGGTGTAGGGGCAACGCGATTCTTAGTTGCCTCGGGACCTGTCTCTTGATAACTTTTGCTTGCTGGTCCCACCCCTGCCTTCCCAGTCTTTTCAAATTTGAAAACAGCTGTTTCACTTACTGAGTGGAGTCTCACTTCTTTGAGTTGTTTCCAGAGCCCCCTGGACTGGAGACAGGCTGGTTACTAGATTCCCTCCTCAGTCTGTTTCTAGAACTGTATACACTGCCCTACAGCTCTGGGGACCGTGGGGACTGCTGTCCCCTGGATCCATACAGTGTAAATCAGATGATGTATTTCAGCTCAGGAATGTACTGTTGCCCTTGAAGCAGCCCTGCTGTGTCGTGGGGACAGCGTTAAGCTTATGGTCAGCCACAACTCCCCCTTCCCATGTGTTCCAAATTCTGTCTTTCAGAGCTTTCCTCTTACTGGGGCTTGTGCACAGTCAGATCAAATCCTGACCTTTGACGACACCTGCACACCTCCAAAATCTGCTTGCTGTTGGTTGCCACTTTCAATAGATGATTCACACACACAGAGAAGACAAATGTGTGAGGTGATGGATGTGTTAATTAACTGCATGGTGGGAATCCTTTCACAGTGTATGTGTATGTCAGTCACCACGATGTACACTTTAAATGTCTTACACCTTTATTTATCAATTATATCTCGGTAAGGATGAAAAAAAAATCTGGAGATGAAGACGTCGTGTCTTGAAAAGGTCAGGGTTTCCTATCTGAGACTAGTCACAGAGATGCGTTCCAAAACCTGGAGGTTTCTTACTTCTTAAATGTACAAGGATGGTAGTGCTCCCTGGGATTTGCTACCTCCTGTCATGTGGCAGTTTGAGGCGGGGGGTCAGGACATCCCATGAGCAGAGGTTCCCCTCAAGGCTGCTTCCACCTAGGGGAGGGGCACCTGCACCTTCTCTTGCTGGTGTCTGGTTTTCCCTTTTCCATTTGCCACAGTTTGCAAGAGTTGCTACATTGTTGGTGGGACAGGTTTTTCTCCTGTTTCCCTTCTGCCTCTCATTAGCTTTTTTCACCCAGTTTCTGTTTTGGAATTACGCTGTTTCGAGTTGGTATCTTTTTAACTTTCACCTGTACTGGCAATATACGTGAATGATAACATTGCAAATGGGGGCCTGACACTTGACTCACACAGCTTCCCTGAGCCTTTTCCTCAGTACCTGCCCTCCTTCCTGGCTGCTAGCCTGCCAGCCCACGGGGAACGGTTGGGTTGGATAGGGGGTCAGGCGCCGTCCCTTTACACGCAGGGACAGCATCTCCAAGGCCTCATCTGTATGGGAACAAGGAATGATTTGCTTACCTGCTTCCACATAAACTGCTGATAGCGGTTAGGATTTGGAAAAGGGGGATTGAGTTTTTAGGAGAAGCTGGGGCTTGAACAAAGGAGAGGCAGTAATGAGCCCTCCTGAGGTGAGGAATGTAGTCACTTTTGTTTCTGTAGGAAAGTCAGCTGAGGGAGGGGAAGGCATATCATTGAGCAGAGGTTGACAAGCTTTTTCTATTAAGGGCCAGATAGTAAGTGTTTAGACTTTGCAGGCCCCATGGTCTCTGTTGCAGCCAATCAGCTCTTCTGTATTTGTTTTCCTCGTGTTTACCAATTTTATTGGTACTCCCAACTGACTTTTGGCTTCGTTGATCTTTATTTCCCCCTTTTCTGTTTCATTGAATTTTTTTGCTGAGATCTGTATTGTTTCCTTTTTTTCTGCTTGCTTTGAATTTCATTTGCTTTTTTTCTTGTTTCTTTTTTAAATTTAAATTTTTGTTGAAGTGTGGTTGATTTGCAGTGTTAGTTTTAGGTGTACAGCTAAATGATTCAGTCTTGTTTCTTAAGGTAGATGTTAAGGTATTGATTTCAGACCTTTATCTTTTCTAATATAAGTATTTGGTGTTATAAATTTTCTTTTAAGTATTGCTTTAAGGACATCCCACAAATCTTGGTATGTCATGTTTTCATTTTCATTCAGCTCAGAATACATTCTGATTTCCCTTTTGATTTCTTCTTTGACTCATGGATTATCTAGGAGTATGTTAGTTTCCATGTGTTTGAGAATTTCCCAGAGATTTTTCTGTTATATTCTAATTTAATAAATAAAGAATCTTAAAAAAAAAAAACCCACAGTACTGAAGATTTCATCTTAAAAAAGCAGCAATTCAAAAAAAAAAAAAAAGAGTGGAAGGCTAGAAAGAATGGAAAGACTCTAGAAAAGTTCAGAGGATGTGTGTCAGTCCAGGACATGGGATGCAAGCCCTGTGGGGCGAGGAAAGCTGGACGAGGGAGCCATGAGGAGAGGGAGGGCTGGACGCCTGCAGCAGAAGGGCAGGTCTAGGTTAGTGACTGACTGAATGAGGGAGGCCAAGGAGGGCCCCTGAGTTAGACCCAGTGTGGTGACAGCACTCCTGAAAGGGACCCTGGGGTTTCGGTTGCCTGATGGCCGGAGCGGAGCAGCCCTGGGGATTGTAATGGGGAGAGAGCGCTCCTTTTGTGCTGGTGCCCAGCGAGATGGAAGGAGGCGGCCAGTGGTTAGGATGAAGGGGATTTGCCTCCTGGTGTGGTGATGGGGGAGGAGACTAATGCTGTCCTGTGGGGTCACATGTGTTTTTTGACCGGTCCCTGGAGCAGGCCCACGTGGGAGCTCTGAGTCTTCCCTACAGATGCGCAGACTGAGGTCTGGACATGGGTAATGTACCCAGAGCCACATATCCAGTAAGTGGTGGAGCTGGTGTCTGAACCCAAATTCTACCTGAATAATCAGTTCTTTCCAGTAGATGGCGGGTGCAGGAGTGCACGCCTGCAGTGCACCATGCTGCCGGGCAGAGGTCTGCCTTGGGGCCACATGCTGTGTGTTGAGTGCTGCAGCCCAGGGCAGTGCTGCTCTGCTCTCTCTTTTGAAGTATGTATTTTGTGTTTTGAAGTCCTTAGAAAGGATGGTTGTTTTTAAAGATAACAGTTAAATTACTCATTTTTTCAGTAAATTGGATTAGCTAGGCAACATTCTTAGAGGTAGGGTTTGGTAATTTGGGGGATAATGTTTTGAATCCAGGAAATAGTTTTGAAGATTCCCGTCTGCTGAGTTGAGGGTGAGCTTCTGTGCCCTTTGTATGGGAATCTGTTATTCTTAGTTATCTGCTGCTAGGAACCTTTCTCAGTGAAGCTCAGAGTTTGCTAACCGTGTAATATTGTTCTGGAATTCTACTATTTAAAAGTGAGAATGAAGCATTAGAAAGAAACGTTTATTTTCCGTGTTCTACTTTCTTAATACTGGATTGGTTATGTTATATTGAAATCTGACCTGTAGAGAGTTTAGTGCTTGAACTTGCTCTTCATTTCTCATGCGGTGAAGACCAACGGTAGAATCCTAAATAGGCAACGGCAGAGTCAGGGTAACTTAGTTACATGGTGAGTCTCAGCCTTTTCACAAGGAAGTGTGGGCCGTGACATTTGGAACCCAGAAGGAAGTGCTCACCAGTGTTTTCCTCTTTTCTTCTCTTACATCCTCATCCTGCCCTGACAGTGAGTGGAAGTTGTACCCCAGTTGCAGGATGTCTTGTAATAGGCTGGGAACTGTGTGATCGGTGTCTGGAGAGAGCTTTGGGGATTTACTTCTGACACGCGTGTCCCAGCAGCAGTGGTTTGGGGTTCACAGCATAGGTCTGATTTTGTCTGTCTGTCCACTGTGTGGTCCATTCTCCATGTAGTTTTTAAATGATACCTTTAGGCCCTCACCCTGCCCTGTCTGCAGCATTGTACTGTGTGGGGCCCGAGGGCGTCCGCCCTGCTGTCCACCGAGGGTGTACCGAGAGGGGCTCGGGTCACAGACCACGGGCTGGGGATTTGACAGCAGGGGAGGCCCGTGCGGTTGTGGTCCTCTGAGCTGGACTTCAAGGGACACGAGCTGTGCTTGTCCTCCAGGCGGCTGGAGGGGGCTGCTTGGACCGGGCAGAGTGACCAGCTTCTGGGAAGAGGTGTGCTGCTCTCCACCCAGGCTGTTTGGGGGCGACCAGAGCGTTGGGTCTTAGGCCAGCAGTCAGGCGTTACTGAGGCAGGAGACGCACTGTGAGGCTGTAGGTCCATGCTGTGCTTCTCCCCTGACACCCAAGGGACTGGAGCAGGGCTGGGGGTGGACACAGAGAGGAGGGAATGCTGTAAGCCCAGGCCTGCCTTCGGGTCCCGGGGCGCGTCTCCACCCTGGTTCCGTGTCTCACTGTCAGGCCACCCGTGAGACTGAGGAAGCCCACCTGGGCAGTCACCCGCTGTGGTGGGCCCGCGGGGCATCTGGAGCCAGGCCTCCGCAGAATGCTGGCTGTGGGAGGCTCAGGCGGTCCCTTCTGCAGCGGCCCTGGTAGTCATCCCCACCGCCTGAGACGGGGATGACGTGTGTGGAATCCACAACACACCCCCAGCCTGCAGTGGGCCCTCAGATTTGAGTTCCCTGCTGTCCCTCTTACCAGTGAGGTTTCAGAGGAACTGGAGAACAGTGCATTTTCACCGTCCACTTGGGGTTGTCTATCTGCCAGGCAGCTGGCTAGGAACTGCAGAAAGAGATGCAGGTTAGCAGAGAGTCCCTGTGACTCCTCACATTTCATTTTGGGACATCAGAGGGCCCTTCTCTGTGCTCTGATCCTTTCCCAGGAAGTGGAGATCAAGGGACTGACAGGCCCTGTGTTGTCCACGTTCCCTGCGCTCTCAGCCAGTTCTGTTGAGCTGGCTTTCTCCACTCCTCAGAATGTATGCAAACAAGACCCTGTTTATGGTGTGCCCCCGAAAGACGAACATCCCCCTTTCCTCCCAGGTTTAAACCAGTCTTTTTAGGTCAAGGTTCTTCAGGCCTGACACTGTTGGTATTTGACAGTTCTTTGTTGTGGGGCTGTCCTGTGCATTGTAGGATATTTCATAGCATCCCATGCCTCTCCTCCAGTTGTGACACCCAAAAATGTCTAGTGACAGTGCCAAATGCTCCTTTGGGGGCAGAATTGCACACTGTTGAGACTGCTACCTTAGACTCAGTGGATAGAAGAAAAAAGAACTCTATAGTATTTTTTATTTTTCATTTGACCTAATCCGTGAAATGCTTACTGAAAAAAAAATTTCATTTTTATTAAACTGAATTCAGATTCTAATCTATTTTAACTTGTTTAGTTTAGAATGGCTTTTTTGTGCCATTGGCAAAACATTTCTCAAATCTAAAATTTTTAGCTTATTTTTGAAGGATTTAATCCATTGTTACATTTGAATGATGAGTGAAATAAAAGAAGATGTCTCATTGTGTATTTCAGGTCAGTTTGTTATAAATGTGCAAATGTATCGAATTGATTTTTCAATTAAAACTGTGGCAGACAGTTAATCTTATGAATACAGTATTGTGGAAGCTTCTAACTGCCTGACCAAAATTGAGTGTAAAGCCATGGTTTGAAAGGTCCTGAATAAACATTTTCTTTTTGTAAATATTCAAAAACCTTGGCTGAGCAGGGAGAGGCGACTCAAAATTTCTTGCATTCTGGGAGTTTGAACTTTGGAAACCAATTTGTTTTGGACTAAATCTGGAAAAATCATTTGTATGCTGTAGCCAGAAATTCTTTTAGGCTGTCCTTTTCTAGCCTTGTCACTTGTCTGGAATGTTAAGTATCATCAGTAGTTTAACGGCCTTTTAGCAGTTTGTATTAAAAAGAGAGAGGATCTCCAGAAATGGATCTGAAGAGGTCTTGGTATAAGATTAGGGTTTTTTGTTATTATTCTTTGGAGAGCAGTAAGAAGAAGAAGACTTATGATTCTAAGTTTGAACAATCCAGGGAGCTTCTAATTGTTTCTAAATATTTCCTTGTGTTAAAGCTCAGGGAGTAATAGGGAGAAATCATAAGTTATTTGTGTGAGTGGGTTTTTCTGTGGCCAAAACAAATGGAAATAGAATAGCGTTTTTTTAAAATGCATTTATTTTATAGTTTATTTTTTAAATTGAAGTATAGTTGATGTACAATATTATGTTACAGGTATACAAATAGTAATTCACAATTTTTAAACGTTATTCTCCATTTATAGTTATTATAAAATACTGGCTGTATTCCCCATGTTGTACAGTACGTCCTTGTAGCTTATTTTATACCTGATAGTTTGTACCTCTTAATCCTCCACCTGCATCTTGCCCCTCCCCCTTCCCTCTCTCCACTAGTAACCATTAGTTTCTTCTCTACATCTGTGAGTCTGTTTCTTTCCTGTTATATTCACTAGTTTGTTGTATTTTTTTTAGATTCCACATGTAAGTGATACCTTACAATATTTGTCTTTCTCTGTCTGACTTATTTCACTTAGCATAATGACCTCCAAGTCCATCCATGCTGAACACCAGAAACTAATACAACATTTTAAATCAGCTGTACTTCAATTAAAAGATGAACAAACAACCAGCCAACACATTTAAAATACGGGCAGAAGAACTGAACAGACATTTTTCCAAAAGAGGAAATGTAGATGGCCAGCAGGAACATGAAAAGCTGCTCAACATCACCAATATCAGGGAAATGCAAATCAAAATCACAAGACATCATCTCACACCTGTCAGAATGGCCATCGTCAGAAAACAAATAACAAATGTTGGCAAGGATGTGAAGAAAAGGGAACCCTTGTACACTGTTGTGGGAATGCATATTGGTGCAGCCACTATGGAAAACTATATGGAGGCTTCTCAAAAACCCAAAAATATAACCACCATGTGGCCCGGCAACTCCACTCCTGGGCATGTATCCAGAGAAAAACAAAAACATTAACTCAAAAAGATACATACCCCTGATTTTAACAGCAACATTATTTATAATTGCCAAGATATGGAAGCATCCTAAGTGCACATTAATAGATGAATGGATAAAGAAGGTGTAGCATATATATGTAATGGAATACAACACCTATAAAGAAGGGTATTTTGCCATTTGCAACCCTTCATTCACTTTTTTTTCTTCACAACTGGCATAAACATTTCCGTTGCATTGAAAACAACTAAATACCTAGAAATAAACTTAACCAAAGAGGTTACCTATACTCTGAAAATCGTACAACATTGATGAAGGAATTTGAAAATGAGACAAAGAAATGGAAAGATTTCTTGTGCTCTTGGACTGGAAGAATCAACATTGTCAAAATGGCTGTACTACCCAAAACAATCTACAGATCCAATGGAACCCCAGTCAAAATACTCATGACATTTTTCATAGAACTAGAACAAACAGTGCCAAAATTTATATGGAACTATAAAAGACCCCAAACTGCCAAAGCAATCTTTTGTAGTTCTTTTTTTTTTTTCTTTCTTCTTTTTGTTCTCTTTTCTTACGGTTTGATGACTAGAAGTTCCTTTAACATTTGTTGTAAAGCTAGTTTGGTTGTGCTGAATTCTTTTAAATTTTTTAATCTGTGAAGCTTTTGATTTCTTCATCAAGTCTGAACAGGAGCCTTGCTGGATAGAATATTCTTGGTTGTAAGTTTTTCCCTTTCATCACTTTAAATATATCGTGCCACTCCCTTCTGGCCTGTAGAGTTTCTGCTGAAAAATCAGCTGATAACCTTATGGGGAGTTCCCTTGTATGTTATTTGTTGCTTTTCTCTTGCTGATTTTAATATTTTCTCCTTCTCTTTAATTTTTGTTAATTTTATTGCTCTGTGCCTTAGTGTGTTCCTCTTTGGGTTGATCCTGTGTGGAACTCTCTGCACTTCCTGGACTTGGGTGGCTGTTTCCTTTCCCAAGACGGGGAAGTTTTCGGTTATTAGTGCTTTTGGATTTGTGTTGCTGATAATTAACTCCTTTTTTCTAGTATCCTGTGTATCAGTTGCTGTGGTTTAGTGGAAGGAGCTCCGACTTTGGGCAAGCTACTTACCTCTCTAACCTCAGTTTCTTCCTCCTCTCCGGGCACGCAGGGCAGTTGTAAGAATCAGGTGTGCCAATGCTGGCCGCCAGCATCTCCAGGCGGCTTGCTCTGGTGTTTAAACAACAGTAGTGGCACCAGCAAAGTGTCTCACCTCCTCAGTACCCTGACCCCCTGCCCTTCACAGAGCCACATTTTGGAACCATCCTACATCCTTTGTCTCCTACTCAGTCCTGGTCCAGTGAGGTCTGACTTCGTCCTGTCCTTCCCCTTGGAGCTGTCAGCCCTGCTCGCCACTGCATCCTTCTGGTGTCCTCTCAGGCACTTTCTGGTGTAGATTCGCCCCCAGGCTCCTTTCACCCAGTGTGGCCAGGAGGTAGCTGTGAGGGGAATGGGGTGGAAATCCCAGAGGAGCTGCTTTTTCCTTTTCCTTCCTCTGTGGCCCTGAGGGTGCTGGAAGGGGAGTGCACACTTGGGACTGGAGGGGGACGGGGAGGAGAGGTCTGTCTGAAGGCCATCTTTCCTGAGTGTCATAGTGTGCATCCTTGGTTTCTGGAAGCAGGTAGAACTACCATATTAAATGTGCACATTAGTTGATAATCGCACCCTAAGTTTAGACATGAAATAAAATGTCTTAAAAATGAGAGAATACATGTTATAATAAAAATAAGCATTTAAAAATAGTAACCTCCTTAGTAAGCACTGAAGTATTTTGAGCAATAATGGACTTTTGTACGAGCATCACATGCCCGAAGTCATCTCCCCCTGCCACGTTCCAGTCTGTGTCTCGTGCACCTTGAATACACATCCATGTGCACTTGTGCACTGTTTGACCTGACATGGCTCAGGTTTTTCCTCTGAGTAAGCCTTGGCTTTTTTGGTGGAGTCCTCCTTCCAGTCTGTCTTTAAAATATATGCACTTAAGTGCACTTTCTGGTGGTGTGTTACAATTCACAATAAGGTTAAAAACACGTATATGTTGAGGAATTTGGTATAGGAAGTCTATTGCATTATGATTTATTTAATCAAAACATTTCTCATTGAATTTCTTTTCAGCATTTTTGTTTGGTTATGTAGTACTTATGGTTTTATCACATTGGTTGTGGTTTTGATTCATTTAGCAGCATTTACTTAGGGACTCCAATTTAGTTTGCTAAATTTCAGTTTTCCTTTGAGAGTGTGATTCCTTCTCAGTGTTTTAAGTCCCTTCTTAATTTACAGTTTTAGTATGATCTTTGCATTTTGAAAATGGAGCTTGTGAAATAAGAGAGATAAATGGATTTAGACTGCTTGGGTTGAAACCTTTTTTGGAATTCTAGTGAAATATTGATGGGCATAAAAAACATACCTAATAAGCAGTTTCGTTTTTTAAAAAAAAGTTTTGATTCCTGTTTCTGAGGGTGTAAGTCATGAAATAGGACATTTGGATTTCTGAAACAGCCTAGTGCATCCTCCTCCCTTTAAACAGCTCAGAGTTAGCACGACTTGCCCAAGGTCCTGCAGGTGCGCCAGGCCCCCCACCGCAGCCTGGGTCTCCTAATTACCGTTCCGTGAACTCCCTGCCATATATTTTCAGTGTTTCCTGCTGTGTAATTTTCAGTGGGAAAGGACCAGGAGCAAGTGTTGTTTGTTGACATCTGTGTGCCACAGTGTATAATCTGATGACGTGGTGAGTGAAAACAATCTTTTGTCATTCTTTATAAAGGGTTTCTCTTACAGAGTATTTTTTGAGTTGCTCCTTTTATTTTAATAAGGAATTAGTCATACTTGGGGCATGCAGTGTGTTCTTATAAATTACGGTAGCTCCCATGTATCCATCCTTCCTGTGGGCTGCCACCCTGCTAAGCACTTTAGGTTCTTATAAGATAAATAGTACTATTACCAGCCCATTTTACGTATGAGGAAACTGAGATTTCAGAGAGGTTAAGTAACTTGCCCAGGGATACAGATTTGATCAGACATGATGGGGCAGTGTCCCAATACTGGTTTTTTAAATAAGCACAATGGATTTTAAAATTATCAATTAAATAAGCTACGTTTAAATAGTTTTAAATAGCAATACATTTTGTGTAACAGAGGCAAAAATAGGTTCTACTGGGAAGTGAGTAGGACATGCATAGAGGAGTTCAAAGGAAGAAGTGGGGAACCCGTCAGGATCCTGATGTGACTGCAGGAGAGGGGATTGGGGACCATCTCCTGCAGTTGTCAGCAAGGGCTCTTGTTCCACATTGAGCCAGGGCTGGAGGTGCTTCTAGGGGAGGAATGGCCTTAGAGCCCCCCGTGCTTTCCAGGATAGTCTATGGTCTCCTCTGCTCAAGGTGGATTCTTGATGCGATATAGTAACAGTTAAGATAAATTCTTAAGGTCCTTTTGGCATTATTTCTGAATCCTGGTTGGTATGTTTTTCATGGGTGCGTGGTTGGGGAGGATGGAGTTTCTGAATCACTGAAGGGTATTACCATCCCTGATCTTAGATGATTGCCCCATTTTTCTGATCTTTGAGCTCTGGTGAAGTAACTTCTGGAATGAGTATGTCTGGATTTTTGTTCTTTTTCTTGGTCTTTACATGTTATTTTGTATAAGAACGCTGTAAGTTAGATTTTATCAACTCCTATTTATAGGAGAGGAAACAGTTGCAAAAATACAGAGTGGTGAAGTGATTTGCCAGAGGTCACAGCTCTTGTGGCAAAGCTGGAGTGTGAACCCAGCTCTCCTGACTTGAAATTCAGGACTCTGCTGCTGTCCCGAGACCAGGGAGGGGGTCTGGTGATGCATCCCAGAGCCTTCTCATTGCTTTGTTCTATACCTGCAACATTGCCATCAGCTGTGTGACTTGTATTAAGTCCGAAGGATTTGGGGGTCAGGAGGTACCTTTGAAATTCCTTAGAATCCAGCCTCCTTTTATTGTAGGTGAGGATCCTGGTTGGACAAGTGACTTAGATTGAAGGCAGTGCTTCTTAGAGGGAGGACTAATCGGTTTCAAGTCGAAGTCAGAGTTTAAAAATATCCCAGAGGCTTGAGCTGAATCTGTACCAAATGACAATTTTAAGAGCTACAGATGTAATTTTTTTTTTCAGAATATAAATTACACAGCTATGAAGAGAAGAAAAGTGGGGTGTTTACTACAGTTTCATCAACATTTCTGTGTGTTTGAAATTTTTCATAATAAAATGTTAACAGAAAAAAGAAAAGCGGCTTAGCAGCAGTTTGTGTGAAAGACTTTGAAGTATGAGGTGACCATGAAGTCAGTATGAGTCTCTGCTAGTTCCTGGCAAAGCAGGGTTTTTTCTTAGATTAAGAGAAGCTCAGTGTCTTGATGCAAAAGTAACGGTCAGCTGGACTGTGTGCTTGCAGACCAGGTCTGTCTGGTGTCTGTGCGCATGGATGCAGGTGTGCAGACCTGGAGGGGAGGCTGGAGAGTCCAGGGACTTACATGGGGGCAGCACAGACTTTGGGTCGTCCTCAGATCCCGGGAGAGCTGAGGGCTGAGGATTCTTTTGAGTGTGGAGCTCAGGTTCAGGTCAGAGGAAAGGAGTTACAGGGAAGGAGATGCCATTCCAGCCCCTCTCCCCGTCCCTTCTCTCGGTGCCCTTCTGTCCCTCCTCCGCCAGGCATTGAGTTCGTCTTTAGGAAGGGCAGGTCTGGTCAGGGTGGCACTGCCTTTCATCCCCTGTGCTCTGTGTCAGAGCCGGCCCTTCCCCACCTTCGAGGTCTTCAGGTGGCCGGTGCTTTCTCTCACCTCTGAGGGGTATCTCCCACCCCACCCCCTAAGGCAGAACCAGGGACGGGGCCTTCTCTCCCCCTGCACCTTGTGTGTGTGCTTATCTTGTGTTCTCAGTAGGATTTGTAAAGGGCGGGGACCTGTTCCCTGATGTACCTCACTCTTCCACTAGGCTCTGAGCCCCTGGAAAGATGGTGGTTTTGCGTTAATCAGCTCAGTGCGTCCGTGTGTTGATGCCTCGTCTGACCAGCTTCCCAGAGAATGGCTTTGGCTTGCTGTGGCACAGAATAAGTGTTCAGTGACTGTTGCGTGAATAATGACTTGCTTCCTAACTTTTCAGTGGTTAGTATCCTCCATTTTCTGTCGGTGATGCTGCATGTGGAATTTCCTGTAAACGGCCTCCAAAACACTTTCCATTTTTAAGAGTCTGTGTTTTGATTTTTAAATAGCGTCTTATCTGCCATATGTGGAAGGTGAGAGATGGGCCTCGGTTGTCTTCCTTATGTGATGTCCTCATGGATGTGAAGGGAACTCAAGCTTCCTGTGTGGCTGTGGCTGTGTAATTAGCTTTAGGCAGGGCTCCCGGAGCTGTAAGTCCTGCCCTGGGACGTCCTGGTGAGAGGTCTGGCCACCCAGACTGCAGCCTTCTCACTGAACGCAGGCTTTTGTCTATAAATGACAGCACTTGTGTCTCTGCCCTTGCCTAACAAGAGAGTTGCTTGCATCCCAGGCGCCCACGTGTGGGGACACAGTGAGCTGTGCTGGGGGCGGTGCAGCTGGGCCAGGGTGCCTGCCCTATGGGAGGGGCTCAGGGCTCTCAGGGTCTTACCCTGTTGGGGGAGCAGCGCGTATATTTTGACGTTTTTAAGAAATATTATTTAAGAAATACATGTGGCACACTTCATGGATTATTGTAGCTGAGATCATTCTTAGCAAATATAGACAGAAAGTGTCCATCCTGCTTTTGTGAGGAGGGCTACTTTTTATTTCCCTCCACACCTTGATTTTGCTGGACTAGAGGTGGTGTTGGGTGCTGACATGACACCCTCGTGTGAGGTCGGGGAGGGCATGGTGGTGACTCCCATCACACCCCTTTCTCCAGCTCTCAGACCTTGGAGCTGCTGTGAACCGTGCGTTCCTCACCCTCCACTCTGCAGTCTCCCTGGGCCCAGGCTGGGGCCAAGGTCTACTGGTGAATTATAATCTGTTTTTGAGGATCCTTGCCCTTAAAAGGGGTCATTTTAGAAAATCATACAAGCTTTTTTTTGTTTGTCTCAGTGCTCTTGGCATTTAATAGGTGGGGGCCCTGGAATTCTAGACTCAATGAAGTGACCATTCTGTAAAGTGGAAACTTACCCTGTGATCTGCACAACTTTGGAACATCTTGCTGAGTAAGTTATGTGGATAGAAAAAAAAAAAGCCTGTTCATAACTGAACCTAGATTCTTACTCTTTTTACACAAAGAAAGCGTTTTTAAGTGTGTTTTTTGTATGTATGGGATTTTTCAGGAGTGCAGTTACTGTAGGTGTTGAGGGGAAGTTGTTTGTTCTCAGCTTTATGAAGTATATTAGGGTCTCCAGAGAGACGGAACCAGTGGGATATATTTACACCTACACACACACACACGTGCATGCACACATGAGTGTACACACATGCACACGCATCTAGAAAGAGATTTATTATTATATGGAGTTGGCTCATATGATTACAGAGGCTGAGGAGTCCCAAGACCTGCAGTCGGCCAGCTGGAGAACCCGGAGAGCGAGTGACATAAGTTCCAGCCTCGAGGTTGGCAGGCTCTACACCCGAGAAGAGCCAGTTTTTCAGCGGGAGTCCAAAGGCGGGAGAAGACCAACACCCCAGCTCCAGAAGTCAGTCAGGAGGGGTTCCAGGCACGCAGCCTTCTTGTTCTACTCAGGTCTTCATTTGATCGGATGAGGCCCAACCACATTAGGGAGAACAGCCTACTCAGCCTGAGAATTCAGGTATTAGTCTCATTCAGAAATACCTTCACAGCCAGAGTAGTGTTTGATCAAGTGTCTGGACACCCTGGGCTCAGTCAAGCTGACATACAAAATTAGCTGTCACACCAAGCGTGGTTCACCCTTTTAGAAAATCACGTTACTGAGGGCGTGCATGGTATATAGCATGGTGTCTATAGTTGCTAGTCCTGTGTGCCCAAGTCAAGACTGTTTGTAACTGTCAAATTCACAGTAATTCAACTTAGAGGTGTGGATTTTCTGACTGTTTTATTCCTAGTGTAGTATTGCTCGAACATTTACGTATTGAAATTCGTATTTATTTTAAATTATTTTTTATATTATAGTTGACAAATTATGTAGATAATTTTAGAAATAATGTATATAATAAATAGGTTATCTTTGGATTTCATTTCAGTAGTAAAGGTATATTTACATATTTGTTAGAGAAAGTAGGTTTGGGTCCAATGTGGTGAGAACCATTGGTCTAAGAGATCCCGCGAGATTGCGAGCTGCCGGTCTCCTGGACCAGATGCGTCTCAGCACCTTTAAAGCTTCTCTGCCTCTCCTCTGCTCCCAAATCTGCACAACCATAGTTCTGCTCTTTTTCTTATCAGGTAATTTACAGTGTTGGGATCTACCTTCCAGAAGTTCTGGTTTCACGTTGTCATTAGGTTGTTTTTTTAAATAGCAGCTTTATTCAGAAATAATTCATATGCCACACAGTTTACCTATTTCAAATGTGTAATTCAGTGGTTTTTTTTTTTTTTGGTATATTCACAGGGTTATGTTACATCAATATTGTATATCACAATCTAATTTTACAGTGTTTCATCCCAAAGAGAAACCTGTATCCATGTCTCCTACCCCTTGGCAACCTCTTATGTACTGTCTCTGGATTTGTCTTTTCTGGACAATTTGGGTCTGGTTTCCTTTATCTGGTACAGTGTTTTCAAGGTTCATTTGTGTTGTACCAGGTGTGCCCAAGTAAAAGTCCATTGGATGGATATACCACATTTTGTTTATCCATCATCAATAGATGGACATTTGGAATTGAAACAAGAAGTTATTTTATATGTGGAAAACATATGATAATGTGTATCCAATAAGAAATACATGCTCATAAGTGAAAAATATATATTTAAATGCTAACAGAGAATTCTGTCCTGGTTTAATGGGTAGAATTTTTTGAGGTTGTTTGTGTTGTTTTCATTTTTTGGCTGTTATGAGTAATACTCCTATGGACGGACATTTTTCCGTAAGTTTTTGTGTGGCCAGTGTTTTCCTTTCTCTTGGGCAAATATCCAGGAGTGGGATTGCTGGGTGGTATGGTGACTCTGTGTTTAGCCATCTGAGGAACTGCCTGACTGTTTTCCAAAGTAACTGCAGCATTCTGCATTCCTGCCAGCTGCATGCGGGGGCTCCAGTTACTGCTCATCCTCGCCAAAATTAGTTACCGTCTGTCTTTTTGATTATAGCCATCCTAGTGGATGGGACATGGTAGTTCACTAGGTTTTAACTCTGGGACAGAGACAGCAGCAGGAAAGGGACAGTCTGTTATGATGTCCAGTATGGTAGCTACCATGTACCTTTGAATTTAAATAGATTAAAATTAAATAAAACTAAAAATTCAGTTCCTCAGTCACACTAGCTGCATTTCAAGTGCTCACTAGCCTGTAATGGCTAGTGGTTACTGTATTTTGGACAGCACAGATGGATACATTTGCATCACTGCAGTAACTTCTGTTGGATAGTGCTAGCCGAGAAGAAGTTAATTTGACAGCAGCTGGAGGAGTAGGCAGAGAATGGTCAAGGGTTTGAGGAGTGTGGAGAAGAGCGCAGACCTGCAGTTTGGAGAAGAAAGCAACTTTGGGGAGCCATTTACAAGATGGGAGACGTTGAAAATAGAGGGTAGATACAAAGAGAAAATGGGACGTTGAAGGGAAGTTTCTTAGGATCTTTATTTTTAACTGTATTGTGCATGTTGTGGATGCTGCTTGCCTGTCTCCTGGTCATTTTTCAGTGTCTTCTGGGAAACTGTAGGAAACAGATGGCGGGGCTGAACCAGAGGAGCACTTGCTCAGGGCTGATCACACAAATGGGACAGGAGAGTAGAAGGCAAGGGGGTTACGAGCAAGTGAGCGGATGGGCGACTTGATCATTCCCGAATATAGCACTCTTTGTAGGGGCTGACCCGGGAGTAGGGGGAAGGCTGGAGGGCAGACTCCGAGGTTTCGCTGTTTCGGTTGGTATTAATAATAACAGTGTTCCTTTTGCTCCAAGGCCTTATCACGGTGAGGGTGGAGCGGAGCCCCCTTGGCCCTGTCTCACTGTTCCTGCCACCAAACCAGTTGGTACAGTTTGTGTTACGTCAGGCAAGATAAATCTGGTGCGTTCGAGCATAGTCTAGGCAAAATGTTCACTGAGGCTATTGGAATGAGCCTTTTCTTTCCCGAAAGGTTGTTCTGTGACGTTTCTCTTTATTTTTATCAGTGTGTAGAAATCTTCATAAAGTAGATCAGCCTCTGTTTTGTGCTCAACGTAGTTTCTCAGCATCCTTGTACATAAACTTCCTTAGATTCACGATAGGCTTTGAGTTTTGGTAGTTGTACACCTGGGCCAGGGTGTCTTTCCAAACATGATACTACTACAGAGACTGCTTTTCTAGCTCAGCCAATAAAGGTCCGCTTAAGGGTTTTCCTGGATGAAGCTTTGTGTGCTGCCTGTGTTACTCCAAGTCCTTTAAGCTGTGAAACTGAGCCTGCTCACTCAGGCGGGAGGTTTGCTGTCTGCTCCTTACAGCTATATAGGATGCCCTTACTTTCTGAACCCAGACTTGAGGCTTATGTTCTGACAAGGAATTTTGCTGCTGCCTCTTGATACAAGAGATACACTGGGAGACAGATTTAGGCCCTGAATGTTGGAGTTTCTGGGATATTCTGCTGGCTTCTGTGGGGATATCACAAGAAATATTTGAAATTAAGACTGTGCCGTATAATTTGGGAGATATGATCGCCCTAAAAGGCCTGCAAAATGGCTGATTCTCAAGTGCCGGGATGACGATTGCTTCCTTAAATGCCACAGATAATGTACAGTATGTTAGCCAGTTCCACTAGAGATCTAGAATATTCTTTTTACTGACTGGAATGCACAAAATAATTTCAAATTAGTAACATTCAAGAAGGAAGCCTTGAAAACAGGGTGCATTCTGATTAACAAGCCTACAGATTTTTCAGGCTTTCTTTTCTGTCACGACATCTAGCTTTCAGTTTTATTTATCACTTGGTAAAATCCTTCAGAAACAAACTTCTGAAGCGCTTTCTTACAGTGTTGTTCTCGGTATAACGCCATCTTTCTCCGCAGATTTGCTTGTAAATGCATCACGAAGAGGCAGCCCAGAATGAAGAAGACAAGCAGGAGTGTCGGCTCAGCGCCTAAGGTGTCTGGGGTAAGCAGAACGCAAGCCGCGGACAAAACGAAACCCGAGAACAGCTGCCCAGCACCTGCAGGAGGCAAGGTCGGGAAGCCCGGCGCCGCAGCGTCCCTGTCAAAGGTATTCACGGGCTGACTGAGCGTGGGGTGGGTCTGAGGACGGAGTCTTAGGAGGCTGTTTGAGTCATTAAGTAAACCGTGTCTAGGATCACCCTCTGCTGGTGCCCTTGCAGAAAGCTCGCGGTGTGCTGTTCTCAGTCGGTGTGTTGGGGCAGCTCCTGCCTTCAAGGAGCTGGCGGGTCACATGACGAACAACTAAGACACAAGCGGAAAGTCAGGCGCTGAGAGGGCAGGAGGGCCGCGCAAGCCACTTCAAGTGGGAGAACCTTGTTCCAGGCCCAGGAAGGCTTAGTGAGCAGAGCGTGTGCACTCGGTCTTAAAGGATGGCCTGCTGTGACATCCCTGAGACCCCCAAAAGGGGTTTTTATTCCTACCCCAGCCCCTTACACTGTTACTGTAAACTGGCACTCTCTGACAGCTGACACAGTGTTAATCCCAGTTAAAATTGGGTGGTATTGCTTTAATTAGAGCATGACTACTTTTCTTTACATTCTTTCCTTTGGAGGCTGGCTGAGTAGTTTGTAGAGGGTAGTGATGTGTTAGATCACGGGCTTCTGGAGCAGGCAGGCCTGGGCTCGGTGTGTGCAGGCTTCTGGGGCTGTGGTCAGGATGAAATGAGGGTACGTGACAGTGGATGGCCTGTGGCCTGGCACACAGCACGAGCTTTGTAAGTGGCAGATAGTAGCAGTTTTAGGGCTGGCTCTAGAAGCTTCCCAGCTCAAGGGTGACTCCTGAAAGTAATACTCTTTCAACGGTGTTCTCAGTGTCTGTGTTGAGGTGTCCTGGGCCATTTTTCTGCTGGTCAGGTCTTAGAGTCACTGAACAGAGATCCACACAATCTTCTTCCAATCTTTCTCAGTCCAGAGTTCATTTATTTGTTCTTTGCTTGTTTGTTTTGGGGTTTGGTATCTTGAGTCAAAACTCTGACTCTATGGAGAAAACCTGGAGAGGGTTTCTGCTAGTCTGATGGGGGAAACCAGCACTCCCTGAAATGTGATCTGTTTAGAAGCCTCGTGTCCAGGAAGGGCTTTGACAGATTGAGGCTTAATCATTTAAGAAGCACCTCACAGGAGCAGCTGATGAGGGACTTCCTTGTATGTGTGGAAAGATCTAGCAGGAAATGCTGGTTTTTCTGTTCCAGGGTTGTCGAAACTGAACCCAGACTTGCTCCATGGGCTTGGGGATGCCACCAGAGTTTCTCCTTGCTCCAGCAAGGGTGAGCTGCTGGGTGTCATCCTGTGGCCTGGAGGACGGTGCCGGGAGTGGACCTTGGCCTGCTTCCCGTAGTCTCAGTCAGCAGCCTGACGGTTTCCTTGGTGGCAGTGCTGCCTCTCTCTCTGCCCTCGCTGGTGACTCAGTGGCTGGGGCTGTCTCCCAAGTGGAGTGCCCCTGTGCCGGGGCATCCTGTGACTTACGGGGCACGAGGAACGTGCCGGAGTGCTGGCCTGGGACGTGCACTGCCGCCTGCCTTTTGCTGCCTCCTCCTTGCTGGCAGGCGGTGTCTTAGAGGTTCACTGTGAAGCATGTGCTGAGCAGCGTGTCAGGTCTTCTGGGGCCTGGATCCCGAGCTGATGGCAGTTTGGTCTTGAGCAGTGAGTACTTCATTGTCAGGCAGAACTGTGTCCCTGCTGTGGCCAGTGTGTGCCAGCTGTCCATGGCTTTGGCTCTGCTGTGTTGACTGATTTGTTTAAGTAACCCTCTGTGTGTGTGCGTGGAGTGGGGAGGGTCATAGAAGAGGGGAAACTCTTTGGGAACACTTTGCCTGGGCTGGAGCGATTGCTTTTACTTACGAATGAGAAGGAAAAAAATCACTGAATAGAAATTGGAGTAAGACGGTAAGAAGGAAAGAAGAAAATAGTAAAAAATGATAGAAAAATTGGAAAAAATCAAAAGGGCTTGGAGACCCCACAAACTTAAATGTTTCATTTTTCTAAGTTTTCATAGTTCACTGTGCTTCTCGAGTGTGTGATCACCTCCCACAGCTTAAATCCCTGTGAGTGGTGGAGCGTCAGTGACTAACCAGGCAAGTGCAGGTTTTGACGTTTCGTTGTACAGTCGTGGTGTCCACACTCACGCGCCCCTGTGGACCTGCGCGCTTCTGTCACTGCGCAGGACACTCATCACTGCTCTCATGGGGCCGGGCATGGGCCGCCTTCTCTGCTCTCTCGCTTCAAATCTCGTTTGAGGGTAGATCCAGTGAGATGTTGTGGAAAGGACCCTTGTGATTTGAGCACCTCACTTCTGAATGGAGCTTTTGTAAATAAGAAAAGAAGCACTCCTGCTGTTCACATTGTTCCTGCTCTTGTGAGTGGCTGGCTGACGTCTGACCTGGGGCCTTTGCCACAACCTCCAGGTCGAGGCAGTCTCCAGGCCCGAACTCCACAGGTGCTCACAGCTAGTCCTTGGGAAGCAATACGCTTTCATTGTCCTGAGGATACTTTTTCTAAAAATCGATAGATGGGAATTAGTAAGCTGCAGTTACTTCGATTAGAGTTTATCTAAATGATTGATGACTCTCAGTGATGATTTGTGATCATACCTTTTCAGTATAACGTTCATTAACAGTATGAGTGAGCAATCCATCTCTGAAACTTGAAGGGTAAAAATTTTAAACTGATCTTAAATTTTGAGGTGAAGATGCAGGCTTTGAAGCTTGGACTTTACCCGGAGAAGCATATACTCTTTGGTTGTGGTATTTCATTATTTGTATCTATCTGTTTTTACCAGATGACTTGTGTTTTGCATCTGTTATTAAAAAGTTGGCTAAAAATCTATTCTTTCATCAGTTTCATTTTTTGGACTGTTATTTATGGGCGATGTGTATGTGTGAGAATATATGTATATTTATAAAATTGTGTAACAAAAAGTAAAAGAAATAGGGAAAAATATCAGAGAGCCTGCAAGTACCTTTGTGTAAAAGGCAAGTTGGAAAGTGCAGAGTTGTTTCTTGTTTTGTTTTTACTTTTTTTATGAAGTGGAACCTACATCCAGAGAGGTTCGCAAAGCATCTGTGTTGGGCTTCCTGAGTCTCCGCAGGGTGAACACACCTGCGGCCACCAGCCAGGCCAGGAAACAGCCTCCCTGCCCCTCAGCGCCCCCGACTCCCCCCCTACTTCATTAAGTCCCTTCCCATTCTCTCCAGCGGTAACTGTCACCCTAACTCTACCCCAGAGGTTCATTTTGCCAGTTCTGGGTCTCTGTATAGATGTACTCGGACGTGAGGTTCTTTTAGTTCTGCGTCGGTCATGATATCACCCTGTTGTCACCTGCGGCACAGCTCCTCCCTTGCTGACTACTAACCCGAGGTCATCCACCTCACCTGCCGTGGATGGACATCTGTCTGGAGTTTCCTTTGGGGCCATTAAGAACAGTACTATTGTGAACATCCTTACACATGTCTCTTGTACACACGTGCACCCATTTCTGTTGGTTCCATAACCAGGAGTGAAATCACTGGCTGGTAGGGTACACAGTGTCCACCTTTAATAGATAGATGGCTGAATCAGCTTCCGAAGTGGTTACCAGTTTGAATAGTCTCAGCTGCACTTATACCCGTCTTTTCATTGTATCCATTCAGGTGTGTGTAAGGGATTCCAAAGTGGCTTTAATCTGCATTTGCATATTATCAATGAGATTAAGCACTTTTTCATGTTTTGTTTTTTTTTTTAATGTGTTTAATGTATAGTAGATATCCTCTTATGTGAAGGGCCTGTTCAGATCACTTGCCCATTTTTCTGCTGTGGTATCTTTTTTCTCAACCATTTTTTGGTAGTAAAATGCGCATAACATTTACCATCTTAACCATTGTTAAATGTGCAGTTCAGTGGCCTTAAGAACATTCACGTTGCTGAGTAACCTTCACTGCCATGCATCTTCAGAACCTTCTCATCTTCCCAAACTGAAACTCTGTCCCCATCAAACACCAACTCACCCCCGCTACCCCAGTCCCTGGCAACCACTGTCCTGCTTTCTGTCTGTGTGAGTCTGAGTACTTCATATGAGTAGAATTATACAGCATTTGTATTTTTGTGGCTGGCCTATTTACCTCAGCATAATGTCCTCGGAGTCCATCTACAGTGTAGCATATGCCCAGTTTCCTTCCCTTTTAAGGCTGAATAATATATCATTATGTATAGATCACATTTTCTGTATCCATTTTTCCGTTGAGGGATACTGAGTTGCTTCTACCTTTTGGTGACCCTACTTTCAGTTCTTTTAGGTACATACACAGAAGTGAAATTACTGGGTCATATGGTAATTCTGTTCTTAATTTTTTGAGGCACGACCATACCATTTTCCATAGCAGCTGCACTATTTCATATTCCCACCAACGGTGCACAAGGGTTCCCATTTCTCTGATCCTTGCCGGCGCTTGCCTTTTCAGGCTTTTTGGTAGCAGCCATCCTAATGGCTGTGAGGTGGTGCAGTGTCTCTGTGCTGACTTCCAGGCCTTCACCTGTTCTAGATGTCAGCCCTGTGGCATTTACCTGTGTTGCACGCGTTTCACCCACTCTGCTTTCTCTTTCTACTTCTTTGATTGTGTCTTTTGATGAATGGAAGTTCTTATTTTTTTGTTTTTTGTTTGCTTTTGGAAGTTCCTAATTTTAATATAGTCCAGTTTGTTAATCTTTTCTTTACGCTCAGTTTTTTTTTATGTGTGTGTGTCTGAGTGTTTTGTTTATAAAATCTTTTCCCGTCCTGAGGTCATGGAGATAGTCTCTTATACATTTTTTCTAGAAGCTTTATTATTTTACGTTGTATATTTAGGTCCTCAATCTATCTGGAATTGATTTTTTAAAAGATGTTTCTTTGTGTGTGTGTGTGTGGGGGGGTGGTAATTAGGTTGATTTATTTATTTATTTCAGCGGAGGCACTGGGGATGGAGCCCAGGACCTCATACACGCCAAGTGCGTGCTCTGCCGCTGAGCTCTGCCCTCCCCCCGCCAGTTGGTTTGGAAGACTGTCCTCCACGTTTGTGTTTGTTAGTATCCCTGTGATTAGATTGGGGTGACACGGTTTGGGCAGTAGTCCCACAGAAGGCATGTGTGTTGGCGCAGCGTCTCCAGAGGCACGTGGGTGTCAGTCTTTCATTCCTGGTGATGTTGATTTGGTTAAGATGGTGTCTGCTAGGTTCCTCCATTATCAGGTTACTATGTTTCCTTTTGTAAAAATAAGTATCTTATTAAAAATACTTGGACACTTTGTAAATGTCTTTTTCCTCATCAAACTTTCACCCTAGTTTTTAGCAATTTTTGGTAATTCTTTCCAGAATTATTACTATTTTTGTCAAATGGTAATTTTCTAATTCTGTCATTCCTGCTACATTTACTAGTTGGCATGCTACTGTAAGGAAGAGTTTTCTATGTTCCCCCATTTTGTATTTTCATTTATATTAGTGAGGATTCATGGATTCTTATTCAATGAGCTATAAATTAGTAGCATCATTTATTTTGATGCTTAGATTGTCCCCTGTTTGGCCAGTGGTGGTCCCTTCAACTGGCTCCTAGGTCCTTTCGGTATGTTCCTCTTATTCTTTGAGCAATGTCTTTCTCTCTGGCATGGTAAATTGCCTACTTTCCAAGCCCAGCCCTAGAATCAACCTTGTCTTTAAGGAGGCCTTAATCTTTTCAGTAGAGGATAGAATTTACACCATCTGAAAGCTAAGTGTGCTCATGGCTTTTGAAAGTGTTGTTTTTGGAAAGCACACGTGTATGCACATGTGTGCATCATACAGATCTGTGTCAATATCTGTATCGGCTTCTCTTTATATGCATTAAAACCTCAGAGTTCACACTGATGCTTCCAATTCCAGTTGATATACAAGGTTGATAGTAGCCTTTTCCACTTTCCACAATTGTAATCCCTTCCTCCGACAGTAGCTTTCATTATCCAAAATAGATTTACTTATTTTACCAACCCTAGAATATACAGAAAATAGAGATTTGCTCACTGATACCACTGCAAAAAACGGATCTGCCAGCTAGCATTCAAAATGTATACTTTTTCGTTTTTAGCTTGAGAGTTTGAGGATTTATGGTCAAAATGCTGTGTTCAGAAGATACATGGATTACCCCCTGCCCTCCCCCATGTAATTATAATAGTCATTAGAAATGCAATTGGGTCCATCTGTTTCAATTGTGTTCCATTTTAGCGCTCCCCCCACTCTTGTTTATCTACTCCTTTACCGTGAGCATGTAAAACACTCAGTCACAACTCTGGGAGATGCGCTCAGAGAGGGGCCCTCCCTCCCCCACTCCTCCGCACTCTCCCCGCCTGCCAGTTGGAGGTGAGCAGTCTGATTTAGTTTTTCTTTAACCTTCCTGTGTTTCTTTTTGCATAAGTGAACAGATGTGTATTTTTTATTTCCCCTTTCTTACACTAAAATTGACATAATTAGGTATACTTTTACACTTTGCTTTTTTTCACTTAATATATGTCTAGAGATACCTCCATACCAGTTTTTAGCAGTCTTTCTCATTCTGTTTATATTTCCTTGTATGGATGTACTACAGTTTATTCAACTGCTTTCCCACGTATAGACCTAAGGTGTTTCTAGTATTTTGCAATTAGAAACAATGCTGCAATGAATAACTTTATGCACATGTATTTTTGTGTTATTGGAGGAGTGTCTTCAGTTGAATTCCTAGAAGTAGAATTGCTGGCCAAAAGGTAAATGCATATGCAGCATTGTTAGACGTCACCATATCCTTCCGTAAGGCTCTGTCTGTCCAGTCGAGTCCTCACCAGGAACTGACGAGAGAGCCTGCCCCCACACCTTTCGCGGAGGGGTGTGTCGTGCTTTTCTCCCTCTTGCCGGTCTGATGGACGTGGCGGCTCAGTGCTGTCTGTTTGCATTTTTCCTAGTGTGAGTTAGACTGACCATCTTGTTTTGTACATTTGTGTGAATTGATTGTATGCAATTGTGCACTTTACTCACTATTCTTTGTGGTTTTTGGTCTTCTTCCCCATGATTTTTAAGAGTTCTTTGTGTGTTAGGGATATTAGTCCTTTACTGGTGAGGTATTTCAAATACACTTACCTAGTTGCTCATGTGTGGTTTCTTTTCTTTTCTTTTCCTTTTTTTTTTTTAACTTTGCTTATGATAATTTTTTAGCCATACAGTTTAAATTTTTTAAAAGATTTTAATTTTTACTTAGTCAAATTTTTCAGTTTTTTGTTTTAATCATTCAGGATTTTGAATAATAGAAAGACTTAGAATTTGTTTTTGATATCGTGTAAAATAGGGCTGATTTATTTCTTCTTTCCTTTCTGAATATACAATTGACCTAGCACCACTTAGTGAAAATCCATTTTTCCTGTACTGCTTCTTTGGTCATAAATACAGTTTTTTTCTGAATTCTGTTCTGTTCCACTGGTTAATTCGTGTGCCAGTGTTGTGCTATTATAGTTACTGTGATCATTGCATAGATTTTGATTTGGTACTCTGATGTATGTTTAACTTTTCCATTACTTGAAGACAAATTGTAAACAGAAGTGTGACAATTAAGCCACTTTTTATAGGACTATGTACGTGGTCTTTAGATGTAATTATTATGAAAGAAAAGAATATTTAACTCATGGAGGAAGGAAAATTAGTTCAAAGATGATTTTAACTTTAATTACCAATATAAATAAGATGATATGAAAACGTAAGAGTATGCTAAGTTTATTTACTGATTAATAGAGGAGGGGCAAATTGACGGGAAGAGGTGTGACTTGATTTTTTACATCATAGTTGATGAACAATTTTATTAAGAGAAACTAGTCTTAAAGAAAATGAACAATCCTTAATGATTAATATAGTATCCCCCTTTCTTGTTACATGATCTAGATTTTTTGTAATGTGACAGCCCTAAATTACCAAAGCCTAATTCTGACAGTTCATTTAAAACATTAAGCCTTGTTCTGCATCTTTCTGGAAAGCCAGATTGACGTACCTAATGGCACTGCTCCATACGGAGTTCCTGACATTCAGAACTAGAAGAGGCTTTAGAGATGAGTTATTTATGAGCTATTCTGCTTAGAAGAAATGAATTCATTGTGATAATCTGAGGATGAGCCTGGCTCCAGATGGGAAATGGCATAAATCCACTGCTTAACTTGTGCCTTCACCTTAATGGGCAAAACTTTCAGTTTTTTTATTAAAAAAATAAGTTTTTCTTCTTTCTCACAGATCTTTAACTCCCCTGTGTTCTCTCATTTCTCTTTTTCGTAAGGGATAATTTTATACCCAATCCAGTTATCCGGAGTGTTTGTTTTCTTTTTAAGAAGCTCCCATTTTTTCAGTCATCTTTATAAAACAAAAACAAATATTACAAAATGGTCCTTCTCAAATAATATGGTCATTTAGGCTGACTAACCCTCACTCATTAATCTCCAGTTTTTAAAATTTTCATATTACTTAGGCCTTGAAAAAAAAATCTCCTTTCAATTTTGGTTTAAGTTAGACTACTGAAAAACTAGATAAGGTAAGAAAAATAAATTTTGGCATAACCTCTTCTAGATGTTAAATCACTTTAGAGCAGTGAAGGTTGTTTCTGACTCCTGACACTGTTTCCCTCTAGACATTGTAAGGTGGCATCGAACTTCCCCGAGGTAGTGTGTGTGATGTCTCTCGGATGTCCTGGCTCGTAAACTGTGTCAGGCGTGAGAGGGTAGCAAGGAGGACGTCTTCACTGTTTCCCCCCCTTGCTGAGTCTGGCCTGTGGGGCCGACGTAGGCTTCCGTCAAATCTTGAGTTCATTGTGATTTTCATATTTTAAAAAGAAGTGCATGATGGTTTATAAACCAGTAAAGAGGTTCTGTTTTTGTAGCTCAGCATGAGGCGCTGCTTGGTAACTGTTGGAAAGTCTTTGTAGAGCTCTTGGACGCGACATAAAAGTCCGGGGCTTTGTTTAGTCTCAAAATGTTATTTAATCTTGCTTCATCTAGTCAACTTGTTTTTATTTTCTGTTGCTTCTAGACCAAGAGCAATGATGACCTTTTAGCTGGGATGGCTGGAGGGGTGACAGTGACCAATGGTGTCAAAGGAAAAAAAAGCACCTGCTGTTCCACTGCACCTTCTGCCCCCGCCCCCACCATGAGCACCGTGGAGAACAAGTCTAAGACTGGCACAGGTATGAGCGTCCTGCTGCCGCTTTGTCTGAACGGGCTGAGTGCAGCAGTGGGGAATTCTTCTAATCGTAGAAAGTTTCAAGCGTGTGCAAGAGTACCGGGTATTTCAACCCCAAGTACTCATCACCCTTGTCACCCGGCGGCCACTCCTAGCTCCGTGACCCCCTCCTTCCCCCGGATTATTTTGAAGCGAATTCTAGGTGTTGTCCACAAATATTTAATTATCTTTGAAAGATAAGGGTTCTTTTAAAAATATATTCTCAATACCGTTATCAGTCCTTAAAATAATTAATAGTCATTCTTTGAGTCATAAATTGTTCAGTAAGTTTGTGAATTTCCAGCTGTCTTAGAAATAATTACGTATATTTATTTACTTATTTGTTTGGATCAGAATTCACCAGATTCATTTAAAGTCCATGTATTGGTGAATTGTCTTAAATCTTCTTTTTTAAATCTTTGAATCCTGGAATTTAATTTTTGTAGAAATGGTTGTTTGACCTGTAGTTTCCCATGATCTGGATTTTGGTGTCACTTCCCTGTGATGTCCTTGGCCATGTTCCTTTGTTCTCTCTGTTGGCTGTAAATGTCACTGGACCCAGAGCCTTGGGGAGACAGACCCAGTTTCCTTTCCCTTGCTCCTTCCCAGGGGGTGATCGGCTGGCTGTCTCGTTCCATGATCAAGGCCAGGTCCGTTCATGCCAGTTCTGCCATTCTTTCTTCATCAGCAGCAGCAGTTTGTGTTCAGATCTCATTCTGTAGTCCAAGGAGTAATGCTGTCATATTTTACTTCTTACACTTATAGAAAAAAACTTTAAAACTTCCAATAAACTTAAGATCATGTGTTTATGATGAAGCTTATGAGAGCAGACTGGCAGAAATTACAGCTGACCATAATCTTTAGGTGCTTCGCCCCTCTTGTGTGTATTGGATTCTTTCCTGGTCCATGCTTGCCTTCTGTCCCCTCTCCTGCTTTGACCCTCGGGAATCTTGCTTCCACCAGCTCATGCCCCTCTGTGAGCAGGGCGCTGTGGTCGCCAGGAGGAAACGTGGAAGTCCTTACTCTTACTTTGTGCTTTGCAGGCATTATTCCATTTTATCCTCACGACGGCCCTCTGAGATGGAGGCTATTTTAAACTTCATTTTAGGGATGTGGAAGCTACCCTTAGGAAGCTTAAGTCTCCTGCTCAGAGCCACGGCCTTGCTTTCTCAGTGACTGTGTTCTGGGTGCCTGTTTTGTACCAGGATGCAGAACTGGTGGCGGAGCGAGAACTAAACTTGGGTCTTTTCCTCCCGAGCAGGGTCGGCACCACGTTTAACATTCCAGCTTCTGTGGTAAGAAGGAAACCAATACTTCAACGCCATCCAGATCTCCTCCTATCTTTAGTCTGTAGAGTTTCCTGGTGAGATCACACGTGTTTGCACACGTGGTTGGTTTATTATCTTTTCCTTGCTCTTAAGGAGGTCTAGCCCTTGCTCCCGGGATATGGCCTTCCCTTAGTCTTGCTGCCCTGCCTGCCATGTCCCTCCTTCGCTGTTCCTCCTTCTCCCTCACGTGTACGTGGCATCCTCTAGGCGAACTTCCGTCAGAGCACTCTCTCCCTGCGCTTCTTCCCTGCTCAGGAAAATTGACTCAGCGTTTATTGCTGCGGCTCACCGAACTCCCCCTGGCATTCAGGGCTCTGTAGAAACCTACCCCCGCTGCTTCCACTGACTCTGTGACCTCCTTTCCCCTTCCTGTGTACGAGGCTCACTTCTGCTTCCTCGTCCTGGTCTGCCTCATGGCCAGCCAGCATTCCTACCCCTGCTCTACACCTGACCCCGGGCTCTCTTCTCGCATCATGTAGACGTTTAGCTCCTTGCTAGCTATGGAGCCTCGTGCCTGCCACATAAGGAACCAGTTGGTTCTTTAAAAATGTTTATTGATCAGGTCTAGGTATTGTTTTTCAAAGTGAAAAATATTCTGTTTCTTAAATGTTTATGGATATTTAAACATACTCCTATCCTTTCTATATTAAACACATGATCATGTCAGTTATTTGCACAGGTTTAAAATTTTAGCAGTAAGTAAGTGTGATTCGTGCAGCGTATGTGATTCACATACTGTTATAACTTAACGTTAGCATCATCGTCTTCTAACACTAAGAGAGGCAAAATTGTCTGCTGGTTAGTTTGCAGATTTTGGAGCCACACTGCCTGCCTGCATTTGAATCTTGGTTCATCCCTGTATTACCTGTGGGATGCTGGAAAATTATTTAACATCTGTTTTCTTTTTGTTGTTTTTTGGGGGTTGGGAAAGTAATTAGGTTTAGTTATTTTAATGGAGGGACTGGGGATTGAACCCACGGCTTTGTGCATGCTAGGCATGTGCTCTCCCACTGAGCTGCACTCTCCCCCTTTAACATCTCTTCATGAGTTTCTTCATCTGTAAAGCAGGATGACAGTGATGAAGCTTGTATAAGTGAATGTGTATGAAGTGTTAATGTGTGCATGTGTAGCCAAGTATAAGCCCATGTTATCTGTCATTATGATTCTTGTTATTAGTACTATTTATGTGGCATTTTAAGGTGTGAAAAATTTTTGCATTTACTTTGATCATATTTTTTTGTGCTTATTATTAGCTTAGATTTTCTTGTTCAGAGCTGCCTTTCCCTTTCTTGTTCGTCTGTGATCTTCCTTCACTGTCTGTCTCTGCAGTTGGTTTGCTCCCTGACTATCTCTAGAGTCACCTGCACCTGGCTTGCCTGAGGACATTATGCCGGGGCCACCTGTCTAAAGCTGTGGTTTAGAATTCAAGTTCACGTGTATAACTGTTTTTCATTGTGACAGCTTTATTGAGATATAATTCACACTCTATGAAATTCACTTTTTTACAGTATACAGTTTAGTGTATAACTTCCTTTTCATTGATAATTAGAAGATGAATGACATTCTGGTTTGGCGGAATCCTCTAAGGCAGGATTAATGTAGGTCAAAATCAGTGTGTAGTTCCTTTGATTTCATCACATTGGACCTGAAACATGACTCTGTGCCTCTTTATTGCTAATTTTTTGCCTTAAATTCTTTGTTTTAAACATGTAGGCACAAGTTCTTCAACCAAGCGGAGCACTTCCACAGGTAATAAAGAGTCCAGTTCTACTAGAGAAAGATTACGTGAACGTACCCGACTAAACCAGAGCAAAAAACTGCCTTCTGCAGGTCAGGGAGCTAATGACGTGGCGCTGGCTAAACGTTCCCGCGGTCGCACTGCTGCGGACTGTGATGTTCGCATGAGCAAGTCCAAATCGGACAATCAGATCAGTGACAAAGCTGCTTTGGAAGCCAAGGTGAAGGATCTTCTCACGTTGGCAAAAACCAAAGACGTGGAAATTTTACACTTGAGAAATGAACTCCGGGGCATGCGCGCTCAGCTGGGCATTAGCGAGGACCGTCCCGAGGGGGATGAGAAGTGTGCGGAGAAGGAGGCCGGCACCGCTCACCAGCCAACTGATGTCGAGTCCACTTTGTTGCAGTTGCAGGAGCAGAACACTGCCATCCGCGAGGAGCTCAACCAGCTGAAAAATGAGAACAGGATGCTGAAGGACAGGCTGAACGCACTGGGCTTCTCCCTGGAGCAGAGGTTAGACAACCCCGAGAAGCTCTTTGGCTACCAGTCCCTGAGCCCAGAAATCACCCCCGGCAACCAGAGCGATGGAGGAGGGACTCTGACTTCCTCGGTGGAGGGCTCTGCCCCTGGGTCCGTGGAGGATCTCTTGAGCCAGGATGAGAACACCCTCATGGGCCACCAGCACAGTAACTCTATGGACAACCTGGACAGCGAGTGCAGCGAGGTGTACCAGCCCCTAACGTCCAGCGATGACGCGCTGGACGCCCCGTCGTCCTCAGAGTCGGAGGGCATTCCCAGCATGGAGCGGTCTCGGAAGGGGAGCAGCGGGAATGCCAGCGAGGTGTCCGTTGCTTGCCTGACAGAACGGATACACCAGATGGAGGAGAACCAGCACAGCACGAGTGAGGAGCTGCAGGCCACGCTGCAGGAGCTCGCTGACCTGCAGCAGATTACCCAGGAGCTGAACAGTGAGAACGAGAGGCTGGGCGAGGAGAAGGTTATTCTCATGGAGTCCTTGTGTCAGCAGAGTGATAAGTTGGAACACTTCAGCCGGCAGATTGAGTATTTCCGTTCCCTTCTGGATGAGCATCACATTTCCTACGTCATCGACGAGGATGTGAAAAGTGGCCGCTACATGGAATTGGAACAGCGCTACATGGATCTAGCTGAGAACGCCCGCTTTGAACGCGAGCAGCTCCTTGGGGTCCAGCAGCATTTAAGCAATACTCTGAAGATGGCAGAGCAGGACAACAAGGAGGCTCAGGAAATGATAGGGGCGCTGAAAGAGCGCAACCACCACATGGAGCGGATCATTGAGTCTGAGCAGAAGGGTAAGGCAGCCTTGGCAGCCTCGCTGGAGGAGTACAAAGCCACGGTGGCCAGTGACCAGGTGGAGGTGAACCGCCTGAAGGCCCAGCTGGAGAACGAGAGGCAGAAGGTGGCGGAGCTGTACTCCATCCACCACTCCGGAGACAAGTCTGACATTCAGGATCTCCTGGAGAGCGTCAGGCTGGACAAAGAAAAAGCAGAGGCTCTGGCCGGCAGCCTGCAGGAAGATCTGGCTCACACCCGGAATGAAGCCAATCGTTTGCAGGACACCATTGCAAAGGTATCGTTCCCAGCGGGGAGAGCGTCCTGGGCCCGCGCTGCGCAGCCGCAGCACCTGGTGCTGGCGCGCCATGGGCCCTTTGTAAGCTGGCGTTTTTTTAAGCTCCAGAATGCTTTTCTTGAAGTGGGATGGACTGAAAAAGTGTTCTTAAAATGATGTCACTTCCACTCACTTGCATTTTGTTGCTGTTTTCCTGCCTGTGAGAGGATGGGGCTAGAGTCACAACTCACAGAAGTTGTCCCGAGTTCTGGGGACGCCCAGGGGAGCGTGTTGTACAGTTTTATATCCTCTTCCCTAAGGTGGTTTGATGTAAGGAAAATGGAGAGCCAGCGTCCCAGGCTGTGGGCTGTGTCTCTTCTCATCCTTCTGAGTTTGTAGTTATTCAAATAGAGTTCTTCTGTGAGTTGAAAATACTCTCGGGGTACGAAGAGGCCTGTGCTTTGTCCCTGCGGGGGACCTTAGAGCTTGTTGGCCCAGCCCCCTCGTTTTACACGCAGTGTGATAGTGAGGAGTCTGCAGCCCAGGGTTGCTGCACTCTGGCTGGGACTCTGCCCCACATGGCTGCTCAGTAGTGTGTTTTTTCGTTTTGCTTATGTAGTATTTATGTGCATGACTTATGTGCATAATTATGTGCATAATTATTTTGTCTTACATTTTTTCCTGTTTAATGATTTTTACAGTAGGAAACAGTGTATCTTTGGCCAAAATTTGAATAATTTAAACCTTCATTTGTTTAAGTGATGACTTAGAGATACAATTTAGAAGATGTGTCATTTGTTGGAGCATTTATGTTGCGGGCCACTATGAATTAACACTTTGACAGTGACAATATTTGAGAATTTTTTGTTTCCATTTTTAATTTGCTATTGAAACTGTCACAAATCAGACATCGTTTTTGTGGGAAAGCATGTTAATTATTAATCAGATGCATGACTTCAGTCCAAATTTTGGAGAAGGGAAAATTTCCAAAGTTTCCTGAAATGATCTCAGTAAGTTCAGCGATACGTCAGCATGGTTGTAGTGATGTAGCAACAAACCAGGCTTAATAGGCATGTCATGTGCAGCCCTGAGTCCCTGCAGAGCAGCTCACTGCCCGCTTCCTGTAGAAACTGTACCTCCATCCTAGCGTGTATCTTAGAACAACTCTCACTTTTCTCACCTGCACCGTCAACTTTATGTAGGTAGAAGATGAATACCGAGCCTTCCAAGAAGAGGCTAAGAAGCAGATAGAAGATTTGAACATGACATTAGAGAAATTAAGATCAGAGCTGGAAGAGAAAGAGACAGAAAGGAGCGACATGAAAGAAACCATTTTTGAACTTGAAGACGAAGTTGAGCAGCACCGGGCAGTGAAACTTCATGACAACCTCATCATTTCTGACCTAGAGAGTAAGTGTTCTCGTCCCAACACGTGGGAGGAGTCTGCATTCAGTAACACAGTGAGGGTGGGTGTCTTGACGGGGGCGGTGGTTCCAAGGCAGGAGCCCTGTGGCCCCGGACACCTGTGTGTGCAGCGTGCTGCCCTCGGCAGTTCATGGTCTGGCCGCTGCTTTGTTCCTGAAGCACTGTTACATGGACACAGTACTTTAAAACTGAGCTTAATCATGGAGATCATTTAAGTGGAAAGGTAACAGGGTTATTATTTTCTGGATCTTAGGAGAAGCCATGTATTATCCACGTCTAGTGATGCAGGTGTGCTGAGACCCACAAACATCCCGCTTCATAACCTTACACCTCAGGCATAGGCTGTTGTTTATGTGTCAGATTTTCCTCCCTTCCATGCAGCGCTTACGCTCAGGTGGAATTGAAAGTCAGATTTCAAGTTGTGTTGTTCACTTTTTGAAATAAAAGTTAAAAAAACTATTTTGTTATTAATTCAGACTTGTAAAAAAGTTGCAAAAATAGTACAGAGCATTTCTGTGTGGAAAATTGGATGAGGAACAGAAATTTGCATGATCTTAAAATGTCTTCCCACAGACTTTTTTATGTTGCAAACGAGGAAAAGAAACAGCCAGAGATTTTACAGTGACCAGGCAATCATGTCAGTGACAGAGACGTGGATACTGGACGTGACATCCCCAGGCCAAGTTTTGGCTGAGACATAACTTCAGTTAATCATAAAGAAACAGTACACAGAAAAAAGTGAGGAATGTTGTACCACAACGGCTGAGAGCGGGTGGGGCTGTATTCCTCAAAAATGCCCATGTCCTGAGAGACTGAGGTAGAGGGAACGTTCCAGGTTAAAGGAGGCTAAGGAGACAGGACAGTCCAGGTTGCTCCAGGTGCCTGGACTGACCCCAGGACTGTCGGGAGAGGCCGGGGATGTGGGGACAGAACTGGAATGTGGGTGGAAGATGCCACGTCATTATCAGTGTACAAGGTTGGTAACCAAACTGCATTTCTGTTAAAGAGTGTCCCTGTTGTAGGAACCACACACCGAGTATTCATGGGTGAAGGACCATGGCGTGTATCCTTAAAGGGTTCAGGGAAGTTTGGGGGGTGGAGGCAGACAGTCAGGGATAGGAGGTGGCAAATGGTAAAACAAATGGTAAACAGTTCACAGTAGGCAGGTCTGAATAAGGGTGTATGGGTGTTCCTTGTACTGTTTTCGTAAGTTTAAAATTATTTTAGAATAGTACATTTTATAAGTTCTTATGTGTTTTTCATCTAGATTCCTCAAATGTGGACACATTTTCAGTCATAATGCACTTTACTGGTGGCCAGGCGGGGACGGGGAGGTAGGGGTGACCTTTGTGGACGCCTTGGTTCAAGCTTTGTAAACTTCTGGTTCGTGATGCTGCCCCTTGAGCGCTGGCAGGCTGTTACTTGACTGAAGATCGACAGGCAGATGCAGCGTGGAGCCAGATCGTGTGTGCCATGGACACAGACGTGGGTCAGGGGGGCAGCTTTAGAAGTCTTTCCAGGAGAGAGTGGGTCTTTTTCAGAAGCCCTCAGCATGCCTGGTGACAGTTCTGAGCTCCGGCTAGTTGACCAGCATCTGTAGGTTGACCCCAGGGTTAGTCAGAACATTCCAAGGCATCTGGATACAAAAGTAGCTGACTTGGGACCGTTTCTTAGAGACATAGCGATGAACTTTCTCTTATAAAGTTTTAAAAAAACTTTTAGTTTAACATTATATCTACTTTTTATTTCATTGTCTCTGAACTGAGAGATTTATCTAATTTTACTTCCTAAATGTAGGAGGTTGTAAAATTTTCAGATTGTCTTGGAAGTTCTGTGCATTTTCCACTTAGTGCTTAGTGATAGTAACAGCCTTTTTCCCTTGCGAGCTTTTTGAGTTGAACCTGGAAAGAGCAACACCTTGTGGTAATTGAGGGTAATAGCTACAAAAATGTTAGATGAGGATTCCTGGGACAAAACTTTTCAAATCATTGCCAAAGTAAAAACTACATTAACGTTATGTGGATTTTAATTATCAGATGGCTAAAAATTCTGAATAAAGCCTTTTTTAGCCATGTAATGTGTCTCTCCAGTTTTTTGAAATGGAAAATTGAGGTAACAGAAATACATGTGGAGAATAGTGTGGTGGTTCGCACCAACTGCTGTGTGACAGTTGTTGACGCTTTGCGGCATTCACCATGTGTGTGTGTGCCTCCAACTGAACCAGGTGGCAGTAAGCTGCAGACTTGATGACACTTAAGTCCCAAACACTTGAGCATGCACCTCCTGAGCCTTGTCCTCTTAACCGCGGTGCTGCTGTCAGAGCTGTAAAGGTAGTCATACTTCCTTGGCTTCGTCTCAGAGCCTGTATGCAGGTTTTCCCAGCTGTCCCATAGTTTTCTGTATACTTTTTTGTAGGAACTTGGATCTAGACAGGTTTCATGCATAACAATTAATTGTCAAATCTCCGGAGTCTGATAGGAGTTAATTTTTTTCCCTAGAGAATTCTAGCAGTCAGGATTGATGCTGAGTCAGCCCTTGGTGCAGGGGCGTGATGGCCAGAACACTGTTTACTGAGAAATTGAGATTTTCTTCTGTGGAGTGCTTTAACAACCAGCACTTACAGTCAGTTTTAGAACTTTTTTATCACCCCAAAATGAAATCCTGTGCCCATTAGCAGTCACTCATTTACCCCAAAATGATCCTGACTTTGGAGTTAGTGGATAGGACATTAAAACAGCTGTTACCCTGTACTTGGGAGTAGAGGAAACTCTGCTCGTAGTGATGAACAAATAGCAAGTCTCAGCAGAGAAAAACTGTTTAAAAAAAAAAAAGAACCTAGTAGGTATTCTGGAACTGAGAAATTTAACAGCTAATGTTAAAAGTTACCGAATCATTTAAACAACAAATCAGAGCTACAGAAGAGCCAGTGAGCTTGCTGCGGGGCTCAGCTCTTCTCTAAGGCAGTGCTCGGGGCTCCGCGCGGACATCAGTGCTACACCTGAGGGAGCTGCTGGCCGCCGCCGTCTGGAGGGGAGACCGCATAGAGGAGGGCAGCGTGGCCAGCGGTGAAACCCACATACACCTGTCACCTCAGCTGAGGCCTACCGGTCTCTGCTGTCGTCCATAGGGCGCCCCCCCCCCCACCGGCCCCTGTCATCAGCCGAGCCGTAGCAGGTTGTTAGGTTGAAGGGAGAGGCCTGAGGACGGAGCAGTCACATCACAGTTGTTGAGAAGCACGCACAAGTCACTGGTATTAATCATCCTTGACCTTTATAGGTAAGAAAGGCCAACCAGCATTTCTTAGACACTTTAATACCTTAGAAGAGCTTAAAAGAGAAACAGGAGAAAGAAGTAGCTCAGCTGAGCCCCCAGAAATAAAGTTAATAACTTCCCCACCAGTGCGGCAAGCCAGAGCGGATTGGTGCTGAGAGCAGTGGCACCAGCGAGATCTCGGGTCCAGCTCGGGCCCTGCGTCAGCCACCTGCTGTTTGCACAGTAACGCTCTGGGGCTGCCTGCAGTGAAGCACTGCCCCTGTCCTGCCCTCTGTAGCACCTGAGACTGAGGCCCAGCTGATGTCCAACACAGGGCTTGACCGAATCATGGAACACTGGCGACAGTGGTGAGCAAGGGTAGCTTGAGGTTGGAGAAGGAGCAGAGAAACAGGAGTGTTGTGGGACTGTGGTGGGAAGAGCTTGGAAGGCGGAATCCTGGGAAGCCTTCGTGGAGAAGTCTCGTATTTGACTATGTAACATTACAGTTTTCAGTTCAGCAAAGTATTAGAAATAAATGACTTTGGGAGAAAGATGTGTAATGCGTATCAGATACATAAAGAGACTGGACATCAGTAAGGCTGGGATAACCCATTAGCTAAGTCAAGTGTATGAATAGGTAGGCCAGAAAAAGCACAGAAAGGTACTTGACTCCCAAAAACGTGTGAACAATTAAAAAGATTGCTAACATGTGAGAGAGGAGAAGAGGGTCCTCTCATATGCTATAGCCTTTTTGGAGTATTGATAAAAAGATTTTAAAGCACAACAGTGATCTCGCAAATCTGCTCTTGAGAAACGTGCGGTTGAGTTTGCAGATGCTTGTGCAGGTGTGGATGCTTGCTGCAGAGCTGCTGGTCACCACGAAAACTTGGAAACTGCCTGTGTTTTCACCAGTGGGAGTCTAGTTACTGGCCCACGTGCACAGCCCGCCCCTCCCGTGGCTCCCTCTTCACCAGGGAAAGTAAGCAGGCAAGTCCATGTGCACAGGCCGGGAGACGTGCCCTAGAGGTGGAGGGAGTGTCCTACTTCTGTGACAAAACCATGAACATATTAAATACAGCATTACACTGAAACGGTAGCCAGGCATGATGGTGCTCCTTAAGGATTCCAGTGTATTCTGTACCAGAAATGCTGTAACTTGGTGACTTCCCAAAAAAAGTTTTGTGTTCTTGAGCTAGAACCTTCTAGAGGGTTGACTCAGATCCTGTTGGTGGTTTCAAATAGTCCTTCATCACTTCTTCCACTTCTAGGAAGTGTCTTCAAGTAACATCTAAACGGCTATGTAAGACCCTCGTCGTGTTTATAACAGGAGTTGGATCTACTCTGGCTGTTCATCAGTAGGAGGTTGCTAAACAGACCATGATACATCCAGTGGCTGCCGCAGAGGTGCTGCGATAAAGGTGTCCAGTATCACTGCTTAGTAGAAAGGCCTCTGAGGCAGTATGCATAGTACAGGCTCATTTTTCTTTAAAAAAATAAATATTTACACGTACGAAGTCTGGAGGGATACACGCCAAGTGCAGATGCTGGGCAGTCTTGTTTTTGTCGCCTCTTTCTGTTCTCCACACTTCTTATTGTGAGCTTGTATTACTTTTAGAATCGGGGAAAACATTATATTCACTTTTTTTAAGGGGGGGGTGGATAAAAATGAATGCAGTTTTTTAAAAAGAGGTAGTAAATGGTTCGTTTGAAACTCATCTGTGTCTTCCTGCCTCAGGAATTCTGGTTTGGCAGTGAAGTCATGGCCTGGTGGCCGGATACAGTGCCTGCGTGGCTCCCCTGCCCTGGGGCGTGGAGTTTTCACTAATAGGTTTCTCTGGTCCTTTCCCTTCCTTTAAAAATTGCACCTGATGGCAGTTGGAGGCCCTTGACCAGAGGCAAGAGTCTGACTGAGTACTGGGGTGTCAGTACCCTAAGGGTTTTCTTGAATTTGGAGGGCAGGAGAGGTGGCAGGTAAACTTCCATGACTTTACACCCCAGGGGCCATAGGTTGATCCTGTGCTGTGGTAGCTGTGGTGTGATGGGCACATAGCTGGAGCCAGAGTGGAGGCCTGGTGGTGATTTACTGGCGATGGTAGGTCTTGGGGGTGGAAAGATTATGAACCCCATTATTAAATGGGCAGGGCAGTGCCCAGAATTGTTCAGAGCCAAGTTGGACTAAGAGCAATGAGAACAGAAATTTATCTGATTTCTAGAATTAAAACTAACATTGTAAAATTGAGTTATAACATGTAATTTTAAAAAATGAGGTGTTAGAGCATGCATGAGATGCATGCATGAGGTCCTGGGTTCAATCCCTAGTACTTCCATTAAATAAATAAATAAACCGAATTGCCTCCCTCTCTTAAAAACAACAACAACAACAACAACAACAAAAATGAGATCTTAGAATTTAATGTTGTTTCCGAGTTGCAGACAGTAGGTGGCAGTGTCCCTCACACTAGAAAAACTGAAGAGGGGACCTGCGTTTAGAGGCTCCGGAGTGAAGGCTGAGGCTGCCCTCGTGTGCCTGGCCTGATGGGTCACTGGGCTGACGGCAGTTTTGCTGAGTGTCTTCTCAGGGAGACCTGAAGCAAGACTTCTTTGTTTCCAAGGAAAAAAGACTGTTGTCACTTGTATTGCTTTATGTTACAAAGTGAAGCTACAGACATCGTTTGCGGAGTTTAAACCCAACTCCCCAGAGACGCTTGTCGTGCACTTACAGTGCTGCCGATGGCCGCCGCTCGCCAGCGCCCTTCTGTGCGAGCGGAGATGTGGCAGCAGCGCGCGCCCTTCGACGAGCAGGGCTTGTGGGCACCTGTGGCCGTGTGTGGAGAGGCTGGTAAAGAGAAGGATGAGAGCAGAAGAAATGAATGAAATGTGGGGTTTTGTGATCAGTCTGAGATGGCCATGTGACTTACAGTGTCACCTGAGAATCAAGGCACCAGGTGTTAGAAGTGGGCTGCCGTGAGATTGGCTGTCGTGTGTCTCATGTGAGGTATCGAACGGTATGTATGTCCTATGTGACCGGAAGAAAAGGGAAGCAATTTTCAACAGAGGAGGAGAAATTATACACTTTTTTGTTTGCTTGCTCGTTTTATTATAAACTTTTTGCACCTAAGTGTAGCGTAAGTGAAGATGTAGCCCCTAATGTTTTCCACACACGTTTTACCTTCTGTCCTTGTCTGTGTTTGGTAGTATTGCCAAACCCTTGATTCCACCTTATTGGGTCATATGGAGCCAAATTCCCTGCTAGTTCCAGAGCCATCCGTGCCTCTCTGAATGCAGGGCAGGGTCATGGACTCACCCACTTACCTGGTGTCTGCTTCCCCTCAGCCAAATTGGATGTCCCACTTGGCCCTCAGCTTCCAGGTGAAGTGAGGTCTGTAGCAGCTTATATAGAGACAATTGTAAAAGTTTAATCCTCTGCATACACGAACATCTTATTTTCTGTCTTTAAGAGAGTAGGGACTATGCCTTTTTCCCTTCCTCTTGTATCTTAAGTACCTTGTAAAAAAAAAATCCAGTACAAAGTAGGTACTTAACAAGCTGTTTAGTGAATTACTGAGTAAAAGTAATTAATGAACTTTTTATTTCATAGGCCTTAACTTTGTTGAACAACCTTAGGGTAATACACGGGAGGAGGTTGACTACTGACAATGGCTAGTTTTTTTCACCCATGTTTTATCTCATTTTTTAATCCAGTTTTAGAAAACATACCATTATTATACACTTACAGTAATTATTACACATATAATTGTTACAAATATTCTAGGTTTTATATTGTTACCAAAGTGAATTTATGTGGTTTAAAAACATTGGAACACAAACGTATCAACTTTGAATGAAAGGTTTCCAAGGTTTCAGCAGAGCGGGTTCCTGACGGAACAGAGAAGCCACCCAGGAGCAATCTAAGGGAAAACGTCCAAGAAAAAGCTCATGCCTTAGGGTCTGCATAGACACTAACACTTTGTTAGCCTGAGAGAGGTGTTTTGCTTACATGTGTCATTGCACGCAGGTATTCACTCTGCTGGGCGTAAGGGATGGGAGGGAATGTTCACTCGGAAACACCAGTGTCCATAGTTGGATGTCCCTGACAGGAAAGAGTGAAGTCCTGTCTCGGGAATGTTCAGACGCACGACCCTGGGTAGTGACCTCAGTATTGCTTTCTCCTGCTGCGTCCACTAGCTCGCATGCTTATACACTTACTTTACGTTTTAGGCCTACCACGTGCCAGGTGCTGGGGCTGTGACCTCAACCGCATGGCTCCTGACTTTGGGATGTTTTCAGCATCTGGGTAGGGACAGAAATGAACCTGTGTTGGCAGTAACAGAGACAAGGCTGTACAGGACAGAGCTGGAGTGCAGAAAGGACAGGGCTCTGCTGGGAGGGGCATAAGTGAAGTCAGTCAGCATACTTGTCACCGGGTGTGAGTGCCTCTTCTGGTGTTTAACCGGAGAGAGGGGGACAGTTCCTGAGCTGTCAGAGTGGCCAGCTGCGGTAGGTTTGCTGAGTGGCACCAGCACGGCACCCCCCCCAGGTGTGTCCCTCACGCAGGGATTTTTGAGCAGAACCTTCCAAATAGGCTGTGACTTCCCAGTGCGTTTCTGGATCCAGGGGACAGGCCTTGGCTGTGCGTCCACCGGTGCACCCCTCCCACTGTTTGCCCATTAGTGTGCTCGTCAGACATTCGCGGTGTGTGGAATTGTCAGAAGGAAATACAAATTGTGCAAGAAGTTATGTGAGGAGTATTGATTTACTTTAACCCTTTATTTTGTAAAAAGACTTTCCATAGAATTAAACAGCAGCTCCCCAAGTTAGTATGTAATTAATTTTGTAAAAATTTTACTAATTCACCACTTTTCTGGAATTTATTCTAGTTTGTAAAGCAAGTTATATTTGCATAACTACTTTAGATTAATGACCCTTTTGATTAAAAGCTCACATTTTAACAGCAGTCAATGTTGTTTTGATTGGTTGTGAGCCAACAATGTGTGTGTGTTTCTAACAATTGATTGTACTTAACTTTTTGTTTCAGAATTAAGACACTGAGGAAGGAAGTAATCCAGACGTAGTGGTTTAAATTTGATATTTTCCTTACAAAGTAATATTGGTTTATACTTGGGTTGAGTATTCTTTTTTCTTTTTAAGTTTTATATTAAAAATAAAAGGTTTTGGGCAGGATGATTTTTTAAAATGTCATATTTAGGTACCTTATCCCTGTGTATTATTCTTTTCAAACACAATTTTAAGAATAATTATTTAAACTTTTGTGGTCTTTTCAGATACGGTTAAAAAACTCCAGGACCAGAAACATGACATGGAAAGAGAAATCAAGACACTGCACAGGAGACTTCGGGTAGGAGAACTCTCCTTGTGTTATCTCGTCAAAATGGAGTTTTCTGGAAGTTGCTGACTGTGCCCTCGTTCACCAGGGGTGGTTACAGTACTGGTCCCCCGGGTGTGGGCAGGAAGCTAATGCCATCACTTCAGATGCCGGCTGGTACTCGATTCTGGACAGAAGAATGTGCTAGTAATTTATGAGTAGTCATTTCAGAAAGATGGGTTTAGGAAGCAAGTGTTATATTTTGGAAAGGAAGTTTATTAGCTCTTGATTATAAAGTGTCCCAAACTAAGCTGTTTTCTTATGAGTTTTCGGTCGCCTGTGGATGTGACCAACCTGCAGATGGCTGTGCTGCTCTGGTGCGGAGGGCGGGGAGCTCAACTTATGGTTTGGGTTGAGCCTCGGTTGCTCAGGCTGCCTTGGGGCGGGGGCATTGGGCACGGGTAGGCAGCTGTGGCTGGTGGGGGGAGGTGGCCCCTGGGAACCATGCACACCCTCCATGGCCAGGGGAGCAGCAGACCCTGCTGGTCCTCAGCGCCTCTCTCTGTGTGATTCTGTCCGCCCAGATCCAGTGTGGTGTTTGCTTCTGGCTTCCTCTTCCTTTTCCTTTCCTTTTGATAGTTTTTTTTCCTGTTAGTTTTTGATGTCAGGATATTTATAGTTTTTCACTGTAAAATCTTTCAGTGTGATTCACACACCACTCTTCTACCTTCTTGAGCTTTTCAGAGGTAAAGTGCTGTAAATTTTGGATACTGTGTTTATTTTCGTAAGATTTACTGTGAAACTTGCATGAAGAAGGGAGGCTTGACGCTTTCCTCATTAACATTGAGCACTCTTTGAGTAGACAAATCAGATGGAAAATCTTTTCCTCACTAAGAACAAGCTTGCTGGTAATACATTATCCGTTAGAAGTAAGTGGTAGCAGTTCTCTGGGGTTTAAAAGAAATCAGTCATCATTTGAGACAGTGCATTATAGCAGTCTAATCATAAACACATTTTATCGTTTTTAAATAAGTCTTTATTGCTCTCTTTTGGAAATAAAAATTTAGTTTTTTAACGTAGGAAGAATCGGCGGAGTGGCGGCAGTTTCAGGCTGATCTCCAGACCGCAGTGGTCATTGCAAATGACATCAAGTCCGAAGCCCAGGAGGAGATTGGTGATCTGAAGCGCCGGTTACATGAGGCTCAAGAGAAAAATGAGAAGCTCACAAAAGAATTGGAGGAAATAAAATCACGCAAGTATGTCCTGAGAAACCAGCTGTGCACTTACGCTTCAGTGGAGAGCACCTAAGTCCTGGCTTTGTGATGGGATATTACAGAGAAATGTGGGGTCTGACCCAGTGTGCCTGAGTCTGGGTCTCCTGAAAGTCACTCACTTTTCCTGGGCCCGTTCTATGACACCTGTGAAACAGTATAGTGTGGCTTTTCAGACTTGTTGGTGTCCGTAACCCACCCCTCTAGGGGGCCAGAGTGACCACTGGCACACGACCCCTAGTGGCTCCCCCGTGTCCTCCGTCCCCGCGTCCCAGCCCTGACCCTGTGGACCCTGGGCAGACAGACCTCGCCCTGGTGCAGCTCTGCCTTCTCTGGCTGTGAGGTCTGGGCCAGGCCCTCAGTCTGCTCACCTCTAGAGAGGAGACCAGTTGTTGTCAGGCTGGTGTGAGACACACCTGAATGTGCTCAGGACCACGTCTCGTGTATTCTAGCCAGTCTTAATAGAGTGGGGGTCCCCAGAGCCCTTCAGGGGTTCTTCGGGGGCAGACTGCGCAGTGGTACTGAGTGTTGTTTGCCCCTTTAGCTGTGTTGACTTTCACACAGACAGCAAGAAGCAGACGTAAACTTTTGGTGGATCCAGGCCTTGGCACCAAGTCGCACTCTCAGTGCAGGTGTCCCTTGAAGATGTCCTTGGTGGAGCAGGGGATCTTTTTTTTTTTAAATAGACTTTATTCTTTTAGAGCAGTTTCAAGTTCACAGCAAAACTGAGCAGAAAATATAGAGAAGTTCTCACATAGCCCTCCCCACTCACACATATATACTCCCCTACCTTCAACATCCCTCATCAGTGTGGCATGTTTAGTACAACCGATGAACCAACATGGGCACATTATTATCAACCAAAATCCACAGTTTACATTAGGGTTCACTCTTGATGTTGTACTCTATGAGTTTTGACAGATGCATAATGATATGCAGCCACCACTGTAGTATCATACAGAGTAATTTCATTGTCCTAAAAATCCCCTGTGCTCCATCTGTTCATTCCTCCCTCCCTCCCTCTCCAGGGGATCGTTAGCGCTGCTGCCTGGCTCCTTGAGTGTGTTGTCTCTGAAGCTCTGGGAGGCGCAGAGGGAGGTGCACATAGGTGCTTCTGCTGCCTCTGCCCCACGCGAGCCAGGGTTGTCTGGGCAGGGCCCCACGGCCCGCTGTGCTCTGTGCTGTTTTCTTCCTTCACGGAATGAAAATTTTTACTGGAGAACGGCTGGCCCAGATTTGGTATTTAGTGGATGTTTCCTAAAAATGATGACGAGAGCCCTGTCACTTCAAGGGAAACAGCTGACAGCATTTGGTACCAATTATAAAATGTGGGCTTTCAGGGGAGTGTTAGGATTTTGGAAAACTTGTACGTGCCGCTGTGAGCTCGGCAGCTTCCCATGTTTAAAGAACTTCCTGATGAGGTTACTAGTGATAGAAACAAGGGACTTTTAAAAATAAATTGTATCATGCCAGGCGTCAGCATTTGGGAAATCCGTGTAACTCAGTGAACCCGTATTTTCCGTATGACCAGTGCGTGCTGTTACACAGGCCTGCCCGGGCGCAAGACCCAGGTCCGTTAGAAGTGCCAGGTGGACCGGGGGTCTTTGTGGACCAAGTTGGGGGGTGCTCATTAACACAATTTCAGATTCCACATCCTAACTAACCTTGAGTAACTAACTGCCAAGGCTGCTGTGCTTCAGTGTGGGATCGAGGAAGGGCAGCCAGTTATCCAGAGAGCCACGGCTGTGTCTTTTAATAGCATTACAGTAGTCTTCACTTTTCCAGCTACATGACTGCGAGGCCTGCCTTTTTTCCATATCTCAGTAGATTGAATACAGAAGAAATGAGAATCTCTCAGTCTTCTGTTAAGCCAGACATTAAAGAGATATGCAAAAATGTTAAAACATTGCTATTCTTCTTATTTATTATTTTTGTTTTGGAAAACATAGTTGTTTTCATAAAAATATGTTAACAAGCCCTGAGTTTATTTTTTATATGGATTAAATATTTAAAGTATTTCTTAGTTTTTTAATATGGTAACTGTCAGTCACTATAACCCACGTAAACAAAAGCTCTTTGGGGTCCTCAGTAATTTTTAAGAGTAGAAAGGAGGTCTAAGACCAAAAAGTTGGGTGATTGCTATTGTACGTCTTCTATTAAAACTTCTGAGCATGAGACCCTCTGGTATATCTTAAGGCAAGAAACTCTGTCAGAAGAGCCAAATGTCCACCGAAGACAAATTTTCTCAAGGACTGGCTTAATTTTGTCCGTGGTAAACATACTTGATAGTTACATGACATGGGCCAACTTTGCAATGGAAATCTCATCCCAGACGAAAACTTTTGTGGGGTCAGCTCCGTGGGGCAGAGCTGTCTGGAAATGAGACAGAACTGATCCTTTTAGACGACTCAAGACTCCTCACACTGAGCGTCCAGGAGACCCATGTTACCAATATGGTCCAGGCATTTTTTCTTTCCTTCTTTTTCTCCCTTTGTAGAACTTCTCTTTGGAGACCACACCATTTCTTGTTTTTGTTTTTTTTAATTTTAAGAATATGGGCTTTGATTTCATTTCTTTGTATTTCCACATCTGTATGTGACGTGTTAGATTGAGCTGGTGCTGATTATCTGCACGTCCTGGCGAAGTCCCAGACCCCTGGGACGAGCCTTCTCAGCAGCACAGAACCTTGAGACTCCCAGCTTGAGTCACAAACCTGGCCAGTCTGCCTCCCAGTTTACTGCTAATTGATTACTGATGTCCTCACCTTACACTTACTTAGATGAAAATGGAAACTGATGGTTACTTAACCTAGTTAGGATAACCTGATATAAAAATTTTAATATCATTTCCTGGAATTTACCAAGCAGATGGGAATATTAGATCAGGTAATTTACTCAGCTCAACTGATAATATTTTTGTTTTTTAACTGATACTTTTTAATGCTTTTCAGTTGGGAAGGGGAAATGTGTATTTTCCAGTGTATTTATTAAAATGCCCTGCGCTCAAAATTGTTTTCAGGCAAGAAGAGGAGCGAGGCCGGGTGTATAACTACATGAACGCTGTAGAGAGGGACCTGGCCGCCTTAAGGCAGGGGATGGGCCTGAGTAGAAGGTCCTCGACTTCCTCTGAGCCGACGCCCACGGTCAAGACCCTCATCAAGTCCTTTGACAGCGCATCTCAAGGTAGCGCCTTACTGCTGTGTTGGGGGCAGGCAGCCGTGCTCGTGGGCCGTGTCCTCTGGTCTGCGTGGTGGTCTTCACCATCTTGGTCCATCCTCACTAAATTTCACCTCATATCAGTAAGTCAGTCTTACCACAAGGTGCAGCGTGATAGGCAATTTGGGACCTGTCAGCTTCAGAGATCTTGGTGTCAGACTTGTGTCCTGCCCCGTGCAGAGGTGTCTCTGCATTGACTTTGAGTATCTTCTCTGTGCCTAGAAACTTCCAGGTGTGTGACTTCTGCCCTTTCCCTTCCTCCTAACCCCTCAGGCCTGTGTGTTAAAGTGCCTCCTTGACGTTGACACTTAGGTGTCTCCTAGACATCTTCCTGCGTCTGGCACCAGCTCATGTCTCTCAGCTTCCGTCCTTCCCCTGTGTAAATGGCAGTTACTTAAGCCAGAAATCTAAGAACCTTCCTGGTTCCTTAAATCCCCCTCCTTCGTCAACTCCACACCTGATCCATTAGCGCGTCCAGCCTCCAACACGCACGTCTGTGCTCTGCTCCCATCCTGGGTGGCACAGTCAGCTGCTGGTTCAGGCCATCGTCACCTGCCAGTTTCATGACCTCCTATTTAGTCTGGCCATTTCATTTCATCACAGAAAGGTCTTTTCTTGCTTAAAATCCTTCAACTGCCTTATTACATTTAGAATGAAATTCAGATCCTAGCTGCCTGCATAGTCTGACCCTGCCTCCTCTTACCCCAGGGGAACCACTCTTTCCCCACCCTCTGTACCCAAGCTGCACTGCACTTGGGTCCAGGAACCAGCTGGACTCGACACGCACACCCTTTCTCTCCTGGAAGCTCGGCCTGCTGCCCTCCGGTGGCTGGGCTCCCTGTCCTCGCCTCCTCAGCTCCAGGGAGGGAGAGGGATATAGCTTTTAAAAACAACTCACTGTCATGTGTCCTAAAGTTTCCACTTTACTCTAGAAATTATTTGAACTTCACGGCAGGCTTTATTCTAATTCACTCCAATAAAAGTAGTGTTGCCAGAATCTGTATTCTATGATTAGATACAAATTCGTTTTCTTTGACTTAAAATTAGAGCACAACTCACTTGTATACTCACACACACTGCTAGTACAGATTTTGGGGGGCAGTTACACAGTATTTTCGAATTTAAAATGCCGTATTCACAGACCTGGGAGGTGTTACACGTGATACCAGCACAAGGGGAAGAGAGAGATGCGTGTGTACAGAGTTTTCAGTATAGTGTTGTTTGAAAAAACAGGAAATCTGGAAATTGCTTCAGTGGCAGTTAAAAGGGTTAAGTCAGCCTTGACCCATTAATTTAGTAAAATACAATCCGTCTTTTAGTAAGGATGAGGTGGATCTCAAAGTGCTCATGTTAAATACACCTGCGGTCCTTTACAGCAGGTTGCAGACGAGTGTTAAAGTGTGATCTCACTTTGTTTTTTAAAGTACGTAGATAATTACGTTGACAGTGCAAGACGGATGTGCCCGGAACTGCTGTCCGTGGCTCCCTGAGTGTAACGCGCTGGGGAGAGGTACCAGGAGGGTGTGGATTACAGTTCTAAACCCAAGTGGTGATGCAGGGTCTCCACTAAGTTAAAATTGTGCAGTTACTCATAATAACAATAAAATGAGCTTTAATGCAGAAAGATAATTTGTTTCTATATGGATTTTTTGAAAAAACAGTATTTCATAATAAAATACATCTAAATGGTTCAGCAGTTCATTTTTAGTTATATATGCAAAGGAAGTGACCACAAGTATTCAGGCAGACACTTGTACACCTGTGTTCATCGCAGCACTGTTCACAGTAGCCAAAATGTGGGGACCCCCAGTGTCCATCAGCTGGTGACAGGATGAGCAGAGTGTGGTCTGTCCGTGGCGCTCAGCCGCGGGAAAGAATGGAGTACTGCCACACGCTGCCTTGCGGGGAAACGTCGAACACAGGCTGGCCGAGAAAGCAGACACTGAAGGCTGCGTGTTGTAAGGTTCCACTTAACGTGGAATATGCAGAGTAGGTAAATCCGTAGAGAGAAGGCAGTGTGGTGTTTGCCAGGGGCCGGGGCAGGGTAGATGGGGGTGACTACTTGCAGAGGTACTGGGTTTCCTTTTGGATGATGAAAGCGTTCTGGCACTAGACAGTGGTGGTGACAGTGGCACCATGTTGCTAATGTACTAATTGAACTGTGCATTTAAAAGATGGTTAACTTCATATTATGTGAATTTTATCTCAATCAAAAAATGCGTCTGAAAATAGTAGTTCTATGTCTGAGAACTTGGTGCACGGGAGCCTCCGCACTGACCTGCTCGTCCTGCTCCTCTGCACGGTGGGCCTCATCTCACTGGGGTGTCTCGCTTTGGTTTTAATTTCGCTTTGGACGAATAACCTTCTTTATGGACCGGCTACCAGGAGCTGTGCTAAGCCCAGGTAGCTAGAAGTGAATAAATCACGGATCCTAGTTTTGAACAGTTCAGTCCAGAGAGGGACACTGACGTGTGAGCGGGTATCCACACATCCTTGTGTTAGATGGGAAGTTCATGTGAAGGGATGTGGTGAGCCCCGCAGGGGGAGGTGAGGAGAGGTGAGCACAGCCCAGCCTGCCTTCATTTAGTACACAGGGAACTTGGATTTCCTTGCTTTATGGAGCATGTTAACCGAGTAAGCTAATTAAACAGCAGAAGTGCAGTGAATGGCGTAACCAGGGTTGGAGGGAAGCACAGCTCGTCTGGGGAAGCGCAGCGCCCCCTACCGGCCGGGAGTGTTCAGCGGAGGTGAGGCGTCAGTAGGGCCATCTTCCAGGGAGCATGAGCGCTGGTTACTCAGGTGAACCCTTAGGGCAGAGCAGTTGGAAAAGCCTCCCCTGCACCATGACGCATTTGTCACACCTTGTGTGTCTGTTTTTCTCCCAGTGCCCAGCCCGACTGCAGCTGCCATTCCTCGGACGCCTCTGAGTCCAAGTCCTATGAAAACGCCCCCTGCAGCCGCTGTCTCCCCTATGCAGGTAAGGCCGTGACCGCGGGGGTCGGGGGCCTCGGCGTTGCAAGCTAGTTCTTTTCAGAGTCACTTACGCCACGTCATGGGGCGAGTGACTGCTTCTTGAGGGATGTAGTTGGGATTGTTTCCCTAAGATGCTGTGAGGAGTATTCTTTAAGGGAAATTATATTGCTGTCCATTGTGTTATTCTTCTGAAAATCTCTAAGCACAGTGATAGACTGTTGAGCATGTGCTGCGTGGTTCCACGTGCTTTGTAACGTTAACTCCTTCCCTCCTCGCAACTGCTCTACTGGGTGCTGGCACTGTTACCCCTACCTTTCACATGTGGAGACTGACACCCAGAACGGTTGACAGCTCGCTGAGGGGTGTACAGCTAAGAAGTGGTAGAGCTGGATTCAAGCCTGGACAGTGTGGCTTCAGAGACCATGCTTTTAACCGCGGCACTAAGACACGTCCCTAAGTAGCATGTACAGTTGCCCCTTGAACAGCGTGGGGGTCGGGGCACCGACCCTCTGCATGGACGAAAATCCACCAGCAAGTTACAGTCAGCCCTCCGCACCTGTGATTCCACATCGACGGTCCCACACCTGTGGGTTCCCATCTGCGGGTCGAGCAGTGCTGTAATATTTACTGCTGAAAACATGCGCGTAATCGTGGACTCGCGCTGCTCAAACCATGTTGTTTAAGGGCCAGCTGTGTAGTTGGCACATCTCGGCCCCTGCTACACAGCAAGTCACTTCAAAACGAGTAGCTTAAAACAGTAGTTTCCCAGGTTTTCCCGTTTCTCTGGGTTGCCTGGGCAGCTCTTCGCTGGCTTTACCCGGGCTCTGCTGCAGCTGCACTCAGTCCTCCTGAGGGGTGGCTGGAGTTGGTGACTCGCTCTGATGCGTAAAGTGTGGCAGGAGTGACAACATGTCACTTACAGGGTGAGGTCATGGCAGACTCGCTTCCATCTGAGCACCCTCCTGCTGTCTCTTAGGCTCTGCCAGTCCAGTGAGCAGCTGGACATTGAAATACTTGGCGATACGTTTAATAAAGTACGGTGCACAGCCTTATAATGAAAACTGTACAGTCACGCTGAGAGAAGTTAAACAGTAATAAATGGAAGGATACACGTCCTGCTTACAATCCCAGCATGCTATTTGGTAGAAATTGATAGTATAATTTAAAATTTATATGGAAATTCTAAAGACCGTGAATATCCAAAGCATCTGGGGAAAAAAGAAACAAATTTGTAAGACTTACAGTCCCTGATTATAGTACTTAGAGTAACCCGGGCAGTGTGGTACTGATACCAGTTTAAACGTACACATTAGATCAGTCGAATAGAAAATCCAGGTCAAGTGATTTTTCAACAAAGATGTCAGGGTAATTCAGTGGGAGAGGGATAACCTTTTCAACAAAGGATTCCGAGGCAAATAGATACCCGTATGGAAAAAAAAATAACCACAACCCTCACCTCCCGGCATTTATAAAAACTGAAAATGACTATAGACCTAAGTATAAAAGCTGAAACTACGGAACTTCTACATGAAGACATGAAGAAAATCTCCATGACTTCAACAGGGCAAAGATTTCTTACTTAGGACACAAAAAAGGAGGAACTATAAAAGAAAATTAATAAATTGGGCATCAAAATTTGAAAATTCTCTGAAAGAAACTTCCCAATAAGAAAATGAAAGACTAGAGAGAATATACGTGTAATTCATTTATCTGTCAAAAGACTGGTATTCAGAGAAGACTTGTTTGTCTTCTTGGTTGAAGATAGCCCAGTAAGTAATGGACAAAAGATCTGAAAAGTCCCTTCCTGAGAGAAGATGACACAAATGGCCAGTACACAGGTGAAAAGATCTCAACATCGTCAATCATCAAGGAAATGAAAGCTAAGTCCACAGCGAGATCCCAGTGCACACCCCTCGGGGTGACCAAGACTTAGACTCCTGATATCCAGTGTTGGTAGGATGTGGAGAAGCCAGCGGCTCACAGGCTCTGCGGGGAGTGAAATGGGGAGTCAGAGGTCAGCGGGGTGAAGGGCCGGGGAGCGAGGAAGGAGGCCTGAGCAGGTGCTGTGCTGGGAGCCCGTCAAGGAGCGGGAAGCGGAGCAGGAGAATGGAGAGGGTTTGGGTGTCTGGGGTACCTGTGGCTGCGTGTGTGGGACAGAGCTGAGGAGGCTGGGGGCTGAGTTGGGATGACAGGTTTACACCTGGGCAGTGGTGAGGGGGAAGCTGGTGAGCGGGTGACAGGAGTGAGATCCGCTTGGAACCAGGGCACGAGCGGCCCCACAGGAGCACGACCGACTTTTGCTAACTGGTGAGTGAGGGGCAGGTGGGATCCCTCTGTATTCATTTTTAAAACAGTATACTGGTCACGGATGCCCCTAGGAGTGTGTGTTTCAGTCTTACTGTGACAATGTGGAAGGAACTATGCAAATTCGAAACTAAATATTTACTCCGGCAGCGTTTAGTCTCTTTGAGAGGCCAGGTCCATGTGCAGGCTAACTTGAACACCTTTGCCTTCTGATTTCAGAGACATTCCATAAGCGGACCCATCTCCACGTCCAAACCCCTGGCGGCCCTGGCAGATAAGAGACCAAACTACGGGGAAATCCCTGTTCAAGGTGCATCCCATGGGTTTCACTTTGCTTGTTCATTTTTTATTTTTCTGACTTTTTGACCAACTAACTTGTTGGGCGTTTTTGTTCTTGACATTATTTCTACCAGTCTAGTGTACTTCTTTATCAGAAGTTTACTAGTGTCATGTCTTAACTACAGATGGGAGATCAGTCACTGATAGATGCGTCTTGGAAGACAACTTGTACGTCGTGGTGGGGGTGAGCACGCGCCGGTGCTGGGCACTGCGCTCTCACTGTTCTTCATGGGGTTCGTTGTCCTGTTTTACAGATGCTAAAAGTGAGGCTTCAGGAAGTCAGGTAGCTCATGAGCACAGTTAGGTAACGTGGTTAATGTGCAGTACAGAGGGACAGCCTGGCTCCCGAGCCCACTGTTCTGATCTCTGTGCTGCTTGTAAGAGGGACTCGAGACCCTGAAGCTGAGGTCCATCGAGTGCCCGTTTCCATGCAGCCCCAGAGCTCAGGTCTCCTGCCTTTCGAGGACGGGGGTCCGTCTCCTACACCACTGCCTCCTCCATATGGTGCTGAAGCACTTTGGAAGAATGGATGTGGGAGTCAGGCCTGATTCTGGGAAAGGTGGCTTCGTTGGGATGGGTGTGGAGACGCTGGGCCCTGTGTGCACCCTCGGGAGCCAGGCCCCTCTCGGCGGGGCGGACCCAGCCCCTGCACACGCTCCTGGTGTGGGAGTCGGGCTCTGGGGCTGAGACCACAGGTTTCGGTTTTGACAGGTGTGGAGAGGAATCAGCAGACTTGGGGGAAGTGTTCCCTTAAGGAAGCTTGAGGGCTGGCTTCGTGGGCCTCAGGGAGCGCCAGGCGGGAGAGATTCAGTTGACAGTGGACCTGGCCCCCCACCGCGAGCCCGGGACGTGGAGAAGCTGGTTGTGCACCCTGGGGGGACAGCGGACCCCAGGATGGTGGTGCTGCCACCGGCCCTGCACAGACCTGCCTCCACCCTGCTTCAGCCGCTGGGTCACTCGTCAGCCGTGACCTGAGGTCTCTTCTCCCCTCAGCGGGTCCTCTTGCTGAGGAAACAGCGTGGACGGTTTACATCTTTACCATGTTCCCCCGCCGCCCTGGGGAATCCACCGGGATTTGTATGTGTGTGGGGAGGTCGTCGGCCTTCGCGTATGGACTGTCGGCCTCTCTGATGCTGTTCTTTGTCTGACTCGGGGATGATCGTGAGCACCTGGCTCAGGGCTCCCACGCTCCCCAGGCTCTCACACCCGCCGTGGGCTCGCACCCTCACTGGCTACCATGGCCGCTGTCGTCGAGGTTGTGGGTGGCGTGGTGCCCCAGCTGCCCACCTCCCAGGCCCTGCTGAGCCCTCCCTCCTCCGGGTGCTCTTTTTGGTCCTTCACACCCACTCTTGCTTTTCCTCCTCCGTCTCCTGTAAGTGGTGGAGTGTCCATGGGCCTCTCTTGTCTGTCTGCGCTCACTCTCTCTTCGTCCTGTTTTGGGGCTGTGGTTACTGCCCCTCAGTTGATGTCTGCATCCTGTTCCTCTGGACTTGACACTGTGTATCCAGTTCCTTTGTGACAGCTCCAGTTCGATACTGGAGACCCTCAGACTGAGTTTGTCCGGGACAGGATTCTCTCATTTCCCAGGCTCCATCTACCTGTAGCCTGTCTTCCCTGCCTCAGTTAATGACAGTTTCATCCTCCAGAAACTTTGGAGGCTCCTTCCTCCCTTCTTTATCTCAGACCCCATTCCTGGGACCTGTTCAGCTCTTTAGGAAACCCTGCTGGCTCTGCTTTCAAGTCCACCCAGAACCAGGGCCTTGCCCTCCCTCTCCTACCACCTCCTGGGTCTGAGCCACCACCGCTCCCACCTGGATTCTGGCAGAAGGTTTCTAATACCCCTTGCAGTCTACCCTTGACCCTCCAGGCAGCCTGGTCTTAAAGGACGTAAGGTGGAACTGTCGTCCCACTCCCAGCCCTTGGCCGGCTCCCTCTTTCCAGGTTCTGCTGGCTTTCTCTTAGTGGCCTCCAGACCCTCCAGCCTGGCTTCATCCCTTTTTTCTCTTGGTCACTCTGCCTGGCCATTCAGTCTTCCTTGCTGTCCCCTGGGCAGCCAGGCACACTCCTGACCTGGAACCTCGAGCTGACTCTTCTCTGCTGCCACACTCGCCTGGGTGTCTCGCCCGCCTTCAGGGCTGCTCAGATCTCACATTCGTGAGGCCGTGAGGCCCTGAGGCTGTGCTGAAAGTGGTGAGCCGCACGCTCTCCTCCACACCTTTTCCCTCATCTCTCTCCCCTTAACTTTTTTTTAACCTTAGCACTTACCTTCTGGCCACACGGTGTGGCGCACTTACCTTAGCTTACTGCCTGCCCCCCTGGTGGGGAGCTCCCGAGGTCGGGGACTCATGTCTGCTTTGTTCCAAGGCCCCCGCATCACCTGGAGTCGTGGGGGCTCCTGATGACAAACCATGAGAACGCGAGGCCGTGTGAAGGCTGGTCTCAGTCTCCCCTTCCTGCTGTCACAACTCTTAATCAGATTTAGTCGGAGCTGCAAAAACAAGAGAGAGGGAAACACACTTAGGTGAATTTTATCTGAGAATTGTTGAGAGTGTGATCTTTTATCTTAAACCATCACTAGGGAAGGAAACACTTAGAAAACTGAGAACAACCAAATGATTCTTGGTCATAAAAAGCCACAGTGGTTATCCAAACTGTGATTAATAGAGTAGGAGTCTGAGCTCTGAGTTAACTGTTTTTCTTTCTTAATTGTCTCTTTTGTCTTGGCATAAATCAAAAAACACCATCTGTCATTTTCAGTTTGAAAGTTTCAGTGGCTTCGTTACTGAACAATTGAAAGGTGCCGCTGCTTGTTCTACTGTACTTAAATTAGAGAATTTGTTGTATTTTCCAGTTAAATATTTTATAGAAGTTCTGTTTTTTTGGTTCTGTTTTTCATCATGCTTGTAGATCACTTGCAGGAAAGTGTTTTAGACTAGAGATCTGTTATATAAATGGGCTAATCCGTTGTTGGTGTTGGCAGTCTGTGTCGTGACAGGTGCTATGCTACTTCACTGAATCTCTGTAGAGAGATGTGAGCCTGTGTTTGCAGCCCGAGCAGTGGAGGGTGGGTCTGCTGCCGGGGATGTGGGTACCAATAGTTGGGAGGGTCTGCACGGCCCCCGCCTGCATTGTGATCTTAAAGGTCCGGGGTTAAGCAGAGACCTCAGCCAGACGGTGCTGATGGTTGGGGAGCCGGGGTTGCCCAGCATCCGTGTGACTTTGGGTGAGTCACACTAGTGTCATCAGTTGAGACGTACAGGTATCTGAGGAAGCTGATTAGTCCAAGTACAGTCACGTTCCTCAAAGAAATGCATGCTGTTATCATCTGTCTAATTGTATTACTTGAGAATAGACATGTGAAAAATTTTTAAATTTCTTGAAAAAAATTGATTTATGGTAAAGGTATATTTAATAAATGTGATACAAAGTTAGGAGGTTTTACCAGAAAGCCAAATCTTTGTTAAAAGTTCTCTCTTTACTTTTAAGCTGGAAGGAAAAGAACTTTGTATTAAAAAGTCTCACAGCAATTTTTATTCTCCAAAGAGTAGATCTAAATCAGATTCTGATCCTGCCCTAGCTGGGAAATTCCAGAGAGAAATTCAGATAGAAATCCTACCCTTTTGTATTTACAGTTTAATAGATGTCCCTGCCCACCTTCCTTCGATTGCCTGTGGTTCCTGGTGTTTGTCTTGATAAACTAAACTGTCTGGCCTCCTTTGTTTTTCCCAACATATTATTATGAAAAATTTCAAGCATCAGAAAAATTGAAAGACGTTGTGTAGTGAATATCCACAGCCCTCTTCCTAGATTCACTGGCACTTTGCTGCAGTCACTTTATCATGTATTTGCCCATCCACCTACCCTTCCTTCAGGTCATCTTTTTTTTTTTAATGCACTTCAAGGTAAGTTGCATTAGTACCTTGTTGTGGTGAGTAGGCACTGCACTGTTTGTTTAAGGTGCTCTCTCTGTCTTTAAACTCTTTCTTTTGAGATAAGTTTAGGCTTAGAGAAGAGTTATAAAAATTTGAGAGAGAGTTCTCGTAAACCCTTCACGCAGCTTTCCTTACGTGAACACCTGTGTGACCATAGGCAGTGTGGTCAGAGTGTCAGGAACTGAACCAGGCTTTGGATCTCACCCCTTGTTCCACTGATGTCCCTTTCCTGTTCCAGAGCAAACTCAGGATCCCGGTTTGCGTTTAGTTTCTCACCTCCTCAGGTCTCGCCAGTCTGCAGCAGGTTGTCAGTTTGGGTGTGTCATGTTGAGGTTCTGTACTGTTGGGAAGGGTGCCCCTTCTTGGCGTGCCACCACATCAGGGGCACGTGTAACTGTAACGTGACCTTGATCGCTGGTTGCAGTGGTTGTCTGCTGGTAAGTAATAAATATCCTATTTCTGCTTAAACTTCCTCTTGCTGATTTTAGCGTCTGCTGTATATTTTGCCTGCAGCAGTTATTACCATGTTCTGGCGGTGATTTTCTGTTTCCTCATCTTCCTGTAAGGAATTATGTATATTACGTTATTATATTTATTGTTATATTTATAGTTATTTGTATTAGTATAGACCCGTGGGTATTTATTTTGTTCTGTGGGTTATAGTCCATTACTATTATTTATTCTGTTGCTCATATTATTTCAACTTTGGCCATTGGGAGCTCTTTCCTCTTTTCTCTACTCCCCTCGCCCCAGGTCCCACCCAAGCCCCAAAGCGCTTTCTCACTTTGCACACCTCAGATGACCCAGCCTTGGTTTTCCTGCACCAGTGTGGAATTGAGGGCACTTAGAAAGTAAGATCTGGGTGCCAGTGATGCTCGCTGCCTGCAGTTCCCCTCTGGACGGAGCTAGGGAGTCTGTATGTAGGTGCACCAGCCCCTGCATACACACCTGTGACTGTTCTCTGTCTGTCTGTCTGTCTGTCTGTCTGTCAGAAATCGTGCGTTTATACTGATGCCTCTGACTCCAGGCTGCACCTGAGGGTGCATCTGGCTTTCTCCCTTTCCTCATTTGTGACTTCTTTCTCCTAAAAGTGAGAAACCTAGCTCTCGTTATCTGCAGCGTATTTACTTAACTTGATGGCCCCTGGTACGCATGTCCAGTAGCCCCAGGACTGCTAAACCGTGCCCTGTGAGAAGCAAATTTACCAGAGCAGTGTTTGCAGACAGTTCTTTTTTTGTGTTTAGCCTGAGAGTATCCAGCCAAAGCACCTTTCTTCTCAAGGTTACTTAGGTCTGCTCCCTTTCTCACGCCCTCTTGGGGTGGCTGTGTCATGCTCTTGTGGTACAGTTAGGTTAGTTTTGTTGCAGTGTGCATCTTATCCCCCCACCCCCAATACCGGCTGATAAAAAGAATTACATGCAGTAAAATCCATTCTCCGTTCTGTGCGTGGTAGGATGTTTGGCGGCATCCCTGGCCTCTGCCCACTAGATGGTAAGCCCCCTCCAGGGTTCCAGCCGCATCCAGCCCCCTAGTTGTAGTGGCCAGAAATGCCTCAGGACATTGGTATATTGGCCAAATTGCCTCAGTTGAGAACCAGAGATTTGGTTCTCACAGTTTTATTTGTCTAATGTCAGCAGAGAGATGGGAACTGTAAGTGAGACTCAAATAGGAAATTCTGGCTGTTGCATGTTGTCTGCTATTTCCACTAGAGGCTTTAACATATTAATTATAGTTATTTTATTAATTTTTTTAATTTTTAAAAATTAAAAAAAATATTGAAGTTATAATGTGTCAGTTTGTCAATGTATCAGTTACAATGTGTCATTTTGGGGCGTTAAGCACAATGTCCCAGTCATGCATATATATATATATATATACGTATATTCATTTTCATATTCTTTTTTGTTAAAGGTTATTATAAGATATTGAATATAGTTCCCTGTGCTGTACACAGGAAATTTGTTTTTTATCTATTTTTATATAGTGGTTAACATTTGCAAATTTCAAACTCCCAAATTTATCCCTTCCCACCCCCTTTCCCCAGTAACTGTAACATTGTTGACTGTGTCTGCAAGTCTGTTTCTTTTGTAGATGAGTTCATTAGTGTCCTCTTTTTTTTTTCTCATTCTTTTTTTTAGATTCCATATATGAGTGATATCATATGGTGTTTTTCTTTCTTTCTGGCTGACTTTACTTAGAAATCATAGTTACTTTAAATGCCCCATCAGATAGTTCCAGCGTCTGTGCTGCATCTGAGTCTGGTTTATTGATTGCTTTGTGTCTTGATGTAGTGAGCTAGAGGTACTGGTTTTTTTCTTGTTTTTTTGTATATTTTATAATTCTTTGTTGGAAGTTGGACATCATGCGTAGAACAGTAGAGTGGTTTTATGCCTTGACATGGGCACCTCTTTCCTTCGGCTAAATGTGGGATGTTGAGCTAATCTACTCAGGAGCTGGGCTGAGTTTGTTTTGTTGTTGCTGTGATGTGCTCAGTGCACAGCAGGCTTACACTTGTGCCATAAATACAGTGTGTTTAGAGTGGGGTGGAGGTTCCAGAGGAGTTTTCTCGTGTCTCCTCCAGTTTCAGCTTTAGGCTGTCCTGTGCCTTGCATCTCAAGGAGGGCATGCCTCATACTCTCTTAGCTGTTTCTGCTGAGATTTCCTATTTGTTCATTAGTTGAGAACATATTTTCCTTTATAATGTTGAGATATTTGTCGTAGCTGCTTTAGAATTCTTTTCTGCTAACCCTAATATATAAGTCATCTTCGGGTAAGGTTTCCATTTATTTTGAGTGTGAGTCAATTCTTCCTTTTTATTTGTATGTCTTGTAATTTTAGATTGTATCCTGAGCTGTGTGAATTCTCAATTCTATCTTGTTCTTCCACAGAAGCTTAGTTTTTGTTAATAAGCAGTTAATTTGGCTCACTTCACACTCCAGTCTCTTTCCTTCAGTTGAAATAGCTGTTTGGTTATTTTTCCTTAATGCAGCTCCTTGGAATCTGAGTTCTTCTGGATTTCAGGGGCCAGTGAGATTTGGGCAGATTCATATACAGGATTCATGACTCCGTCCTTTCTAGGATTTCCGTCATCCCTTTGCTTTCCAGCAGCTTTGGTTGTCCCGAGTTACCTCCTCTGCTTCTTCAAGGCGGTAAGGCCATGGGTTGGCTACCAAACCCTAGCTGCCCTGCACAGCCTCCTCTGGGGCCTGCACTCGGCCCATAGCCATAAACCCGGGGAACTCACCCAGCGCTGTTTCCTTCTTCCAAGTGTAGGCGCCTTTCTTTTTCTTCCTTCTCTTGATTTCTCTTCAGTGCCTTTAAGTAGTTGATCTTCATATTTTCCCAAGATTTTATAGTTGTTTTCAGCAGGAACATTGGCCCATTTGGAGCTATTCCTCTGTGAACAGAAGTTGGCTATTTAGGCTCCTGTTTTTAAACCACTATTTTGCCTGTAAATTTGATTTGGGAAACAATAAAAGGACAAGTGCCCGTACCTGTTTATCTCTATGATTTCTCCAGTGAGAGACAGAAGTGGCCGGCCTGGTGTGCTTGTGTTACCGTGGCCTGCCCGTCCAGAGCAAGCAGTATGCCTGTGTGGTTTCTCCCTTTCTCCGAGCCCTGGTCTCGTCCCCCGGCCTGCACAGATGCTCTTAGCCTCACGCTCTCCTCTCACCCTCCTGGGTCTTCAGCTTGACCCTCTCTGCCAGCTCCCTCCCATCGTCTGAAAATGCCCCCCGCCGTCTCCCCTGTCTCCCCCGTGGAGAAGAAGTGTCTCCCCTCCTCCTGTGGCTCCTGCACCCTCTCTCCTGCCCTTCCCAGCTTGTCTCCCACTCGCTCCTCCACGGTCTCACCTCAGTTTTGTACCCACAGGGTATGAAGTTACTCAGACCAAGGTTACCAGGACTTGCGTGGCAGTGGTTCATTCTCATCTCATCAGCTGCATGTTGATTATTTCCAGAACTACACATATTCGCTCTGACTTCATATCTGCACTTCCTCTGTCTGCTCCGTCCACATCCTTCCCCAGGTACCTCATAGGGTTCTCACATTCCGTGTGTCCTCACCTCTTCCTCCCATAGTGCTCTTCCCTTTGTCACCTCTGCACATGGAGCTGCCCTCCTCTTCCTCCACATCCAGGTGCTGCCTCATTGAGGAACCCTCCGGTCTGTGTTCCTCTCGCATCTCCTCTGCTACCACCCCAGTCCAGACCACCCTTCTCTCTGCTCTGTAGTTGAACCCCTCACCCTGCCTGCACTGTTACCCTCCCACCCCCGGCAGCCGGACGGATGTCCATCTAAGGAAGCCTTCCTTGGTTCCGCGTTGCCAGCAGGTGGAGTCCACAGCCTCAAGCCCGGCCTGGGCCTCCTAGCCGCCCCTCTGTGTGCAGCACTGCGGCCCTCCATCTCTTTTGGTGTCTGCTGAGCACCCCGCTGGGAACGCACTCTCCTTTGCCTGTAGGAAACCTATTAATTATCCTGCTAGTCGTAACCGAGATGCTGTTTCCCGAGGAGGCCTTTCTGGCCCTCCACTCCAGAGCAGGTCATGTCCCCGCTGTGTTCCCTGAGCCCCTAGTACCGGTCTGTCCTGCTTCCCTCACTCGCGGTGATGTTTTGAATGTCTGGCTTCCGCTCCAGACTCCAACTTCCACGAGGGCAAGTTCCTGCCTCTTTTTCCCTTTCTCTGACCCTTGCATCACACCCAGTGCCTGGCAAGTAGCAGACACCCAGGAGGTTTTTGTTTCATGAATGAATTACAGACAAAAACTGCGCCCTAAGGCAGCAGAGCAGACAATCACTGCAACGTCTAATCTCCTCCTTGCCGTGCTCAGCTGTCATATTGACTTGTTTCCCGAAAAGGGACACAGCGGTTGGATGTAAGGATGTGGTCCGGCCGCCGTGCGGTGGAGTGGGCACCTGCCCCTGCTCCCCAGGTGCCTGAGCCGCAGCAGGCTGCGCTGTGCACGCAGAGACTCGCCCAGCAATTCTGCCATGAAGAGCCGTGGGGGCTTTCCGGGCCTTTCTGTACGTCTTCAGAAAGGAGCTAGTGGCCTGTGCCAGGGACTGTCCACAGATTGAGATGGACTTGGACCCTTGGACATGCAGTGAGAGCAAGGCTGGCCTGGGCTGGGCAGAGACTCGCAGTCGCGTTGTAAACATGCTTCATCGTCGCGTGCCCGCAGGGTCGGGGGAGATGCAGTGGCTGCCGCCCTCGCGCCCCCCCGCCCCCGCCTGCTGCTTGCCTCGGCCTTCACACTCCTTGTCCCAGTCCTCTGTCTTGTAACCTTTCTTCCCGCTTTCTCTGCTTGCTGTGTTCCTTGAGAGATGAAGGTTTTTGGGAAATGACTGGTTTCATAACCATGAAGTGGGCGTTTTGATTAAATTTTAAAAGGTGGTATCTGTTTCCTACTATTTCCATGTTCCATGAACTTGGCTTTGTCTGTCAGACTTTGTGCACAGGGCGCTCCTCCTGGGAGGGTGCTCGCTGGCCACGGCAGGGTCCAGGATTCTGACCGCAGCTCGCTGGTAGGCTCTGCCCCGAGGTGGTGGTTATTCAGGACAAGGGAGGTGCAGCAGCTCTGGGCTGCGAGAGTCCTGTCTTCGTTCAGAAGTAAGCTCATCCTTCCACTGCCTTCCCTGCCAAAGTGCTATGTGCTCCTCATGCCTGGAAAGTAAATTTTGGAATGACGGGTGTGCTATCCTTGAAAGGTGCCGTCGCGTGACGTCACTTTTGACATCGTGATATTTTGAGAGGGAGTATTTTTTAAATTGCCACTTCTTGAAAAGAAGTGCTGACAGGCTGTTTGATGGTTGTAGGTCAGGCTTGCCTCTCCCTGTCGGTGTGTGTTTGCGGTGGGGACGGTCTCGGACAGCGAGCCTTGTGGTCCCCAGGAAGTGTGACGCCGTCACACACTGCGAACACCCGGCAGGCGGGACTTGTCTGCCCATCCTGGCACATGTCGTCCTGGCCTGACGGCAGCCTCGCTGGGGTTGGAGCCCGAGGTGGGGGTGCTGGTCTGTGTTCGGGGCTCCCACTGTGGGGAGCAGGTGCTGAGGACGCGATGTTGGAGGGAGGATGCAAGGCTGCTGAGGGTGGCCGGGCAGAGGGCGATGGAGGAGGCGGGGGGCAGCCGGCCAGTGTTCATGGCACTGCAGGGTCTCCCAAGATGGCTTGTGTTTGGGAGCAAGGAGGAGCTCCGCAGGTGGGGCCACATGCTTAGTGGCAGTGGCGGCGTCTGCCTGTCCTTCCTGAAGGTTCAGAAACGATGGCCACTTCCACGTTGCCCTCAGACCGGAGCCCACTCGCCTGGGAGCAACCTGTCTCCTGCTGCCCTCTGTTCTCTGCAGGCCCCTTGTTTAGCTGCTCGGGGGTTTACTGTCCCTAAATTGAATGTCCTTGTACCTCTGATCACTGCCAGGCTCAGACGCTGCTCCCACCCCTCTCCCCCGGCAGCCAGGCCTGCATCTGACAGCTCATGTCCTTATGCGGCGAAGGCTCCCCGCTGCCTGAGGGGAGGTGATGGCTGCCCTCTCTGGTCTGACGGCGCTCGTCGTCCTGCTATTCCGGCATCCCCCCGACTTGTCTGGTTGTGTGCGCGTAACTTCCCCACTAGCTCCAGGCTTACAGGCGCGAGGCTTTTATTTAGTTTGTGCTTTTAGACCCAGGTACAGGTATAGCAGGGGATCTTTGAGTTTGGGTTGAATTGCATCAGAGGTAAGTAGCAGTTGGTTGTTTAGAAGCGTTCAGCTGTGTTGAATGTCTCATCTCTAGAAGTGAAAACTGAATGGACGCTTTCCCGTGTTCCTTGTCTGCGGAGCTGTTCTGTGTACGGACTCCCTGGGGAACCGTGTAGCTCCCAGGCCCCCAGGCTGGGAGTGAGGGGGGAGCCTCAAGGACGAGGGGCGTGAAACTCACCTCCCTGCTGCCCTTGCTCCTTCAGGTTCTGGGGTGGGGCTCTTTACTGTGAATCTTTCCACTCTGTGCAGAGCATCTACTCAGAACGTCTTCAACCAGCCGACCTGCTTCTCTGCCCAGAGTACCTGCCATGGAAAGTGCCAAGACCATCTCAGGTAACACCTTTTACCTGGAATTTCCTTTAAAAAGAAGTTTTGGTAATGGTACTGAGTACTTTCTCTTTAGACTTATTTAGCATCACTTGCCTCTTTTGTTCTTGAGTTGATTGTTTTTTACTCTGAATTTCCCCATGGTATCTTCCAGATTCTATAGAAATCACATTTCATGGCCTTGATTTTAAAAATAAAAAACAAGAACTAGGTAATTCCATTCACTTAACAAGTGTCCATTAAGTGCCTAGAGTGGGTTAGAAGGTGTGCTGAAAATACAGCTTCATACAGAGTTGATTTGGTTCTGAAAGGTTAGAGTATTTATCCCAAGATGTGTCATGATGGGTTTTGAAGAGTTGCTTCAGAGCAAACCAAAAATTCTCTGGAAGCCAGATTTTTTCAGTGTGACAAAGCCCTCCGACAATGGTAGGTTTGACTGGCCTCCTTTGTTGGCCTCCCAGAGCTAACACTGGTTTATCAGTTCATGTTAACGTCCTCCTTTCTTTCTCCTTAGACACTGGACCAGGAGAGGAGAGACTCCTACAGCTCTGCCTCACGTGGTTGACGCCCCGCTTGTACAGGATTTAGTTAGTGCAGTTGTTATACTTCTTAGCTGGGTCTTTAAACCAGTGGGAAGTCCAGCCAAAATTACAGCCCAAAGCCTAGATCCAGAGCCTCTTCCTCTAACAGAGTTCTTCCAATTCTTTCTCAGTCTGTTTCCTCTGTTTTATTTAAAATTATGAAAGGTGTTCTCATTTAGTTTCCTAGCACACCACTTAAAAGGAACTGCTGATTCAAGGCATGCAGAGATCTTACATGGACAGAAAAAACCAGAATAATTACAAAATTATGTCAGAAATATGGGAGTGCATCATTCTAGTAAGATCATGCAGTTGGAGAAAGCGTCTGTCTCCTGGATCTTTAAAGACATCACTTAACTGTTACAGAGTAGTAAGTAGTCTGCCTGTGGCTATCCTGAAATGATCAAGAGAATTTTAGCATTAAAGGGTCAGTTCCAGGCATCAGGGAAGATTACTCGTCTGTGACATTGAGTGTGTTCCCACCCGCCCAGGGTGATACAGATCACAGTCCCCGAGGTGAGAGAAAACTTGTCTGAGGTCAGGAACTTGGTCTCACATCTCATGTCTCACCGGGCTCGGCTCAGCACCCTGAGGACCTGCTCATCCTCAGCGCATCAGGCTAGAAGCCACTACATTATTGACGGCTGAAGTGTCTGCTTCTACCTCACAGTTACCAGGACTTTGTGTAATTCCAGCCAGGTGCAGTGTCTTACTCCGCCGGACTTTGAACGTTGGACCCCCCTGGTGGTTCTTATCTCTCAGTAGTTGACTTGACGTGATACCTTTTGCTTTTCTGTCTCTTTGATTCATGTTTTTGAAAACGTGGCTTAACCCGGAATTAAGCAGAGCCCTGTAATGCAGTGTCCCTTTCCTCTCTGTCCCTTCGGCAGTGCTGTGGCCAGGTTCGGAGGGGCTGTGCTGGTTTTAGTCGAGCCTGCGTAGCTGCAGGTGGTGCTCTCCTTGCCCTTTGTTTGGGTCGTGTTTGTGGGTGCTCACGTGCGCCCCTAGGGCACCGGGAGTGTGCAGAGTGGATCAGACGCACTGCCTGCCCTCAGGGCGCGCAGGCTTCCCCGTTCCAACGGCTGTACCTTTTCTACAGCGCTTTTAACAAAGAAAATAAGAAATCCTTAATGTTAGTTTTTCCTCCTGTATGTAATTTCTCCACTGAAGAAGGTGTCTCAAGAACTCAATTTAAAACGTTTTTGCTATAAAATGCGTAATGACCATTTGTCGCCATCAGTGTCTCGACGAAGCAGCGAAGAGATGAAACGAGACATGTCTGCGGCCGAGGGCGCGTCACCGGCCTCGCTCATGGCCATGGGAGCCACATCACCACAGCTGTCCCTCTCCTCCTCCCCCACGGCCTCCGTGACCCCCACTGCCCGGAGCCGCATAAGGTAGGGAGCAGTTAGTGCTGGTGCTCCCCGCGTGGCTCCTGGCCTCCGACACAGGTGGTCAGCTTGTGAAGTGATGGCATTTGAGCACTGGTCCGTTTCTTCCTTTGTGTGTTATTAGATGTTTTCTGATCTGGTCTTCTGTGCCCAGTACTGGGAAACATGACGCAGAAGTGAAACAGTGAAACAAAGTACAGGAGGGAGTTATTTCCCCCAGGCAGTGGGTGGTTTTGTTTTTGTTTCTTTGTGGGTTTGTTTGGTTTTGGTTTTCTGCATTAGGGAACAGCTGAGTACAAAAGGAAGTGTAGTGACCCTGGAATCCTGGGTGTGGGTGGCATGCAGGGGACGGGGCCTCGTTGGTGGCGGGTGGGGAGGGAGGGGTGTTTTTGCCAAGGTCAGTGTCTCCAGTGACTGTTCAGAGGATTCAGGGAAGGGTAAAGGAACAGGTTTCAGAACCTTGCTGTATACTGACTCTCAGGTCTGAGGATAAAGTAGAAGATTTGGTCTCTCAAGCTCAGATTATCTATACTTTTAAAGCCCTGCCTTGAGGGGATCGACCTCTTAGGAGAGTGGCCCACAGGCCATGCCTGTCCGGCTGGGGCGCACAGTGAGGAGCCTGACGCGGGCCCGGTCCTGCCCTAGCTCGTCCATGAGTCCGAGGCCACAGGCTGCCCGCGGGAAGGGTCCCCTCTCTTCCCAGCCCCCCACTTGGAAGCTGTGACCCTCAGCAAGGCATCTGCTGGCCTCAGCCTCCTCGTCCCACGGTGAAGACCGCAGGACCCCCTTCAGCTCCAGGGGCCCTCTTCTCGGCCTGTTGTGTCTGTAGGGTTTACTCTTCCCTGCTGCTGTTGAAGCTGCATTTATAACAAAACGGCCCCTGTGTAAACCAGATAAAACCTTTCACGGTGACTAGTAGTTCCTTGTGCTTTGAGCTTGATGGAGTGGGTTATTTTTGGCTTGCCCTTTTGCTTTCATTCACACATCTTACCTTTATCTTCATTCTCATTTCCTGTGTTCAGTAGTGTTATTGTTATAACAAACTTCCTCGAACCCTTTAAACCAAAGCAGGAATCTGGCGGGCTGGCACACAGACATAAAAGTGTGTTTCTTCAAGGCAGTTGAGATTTTTTCGTATTTTACTTTTGGTTCTGAGATAGGTGAAAATTGGTGCTATTTCAGTGCAACTCTCCAGTGGAAAAGCTTCAGTTCTGCACGTGTGCTCTCTGCCTCCCTGACGTACTGGGCGGGGAAGACAGACGGGATGGGCGCGCGAGGAGCCCAAGGCCTCTTGTGACGTCATGGCCTCCAGGGCAGTGGGTGGGCGGCTCAGCTGGCGGCCCAGGGGCCGCAGTCTCCACTTGCCTTGTAAAACGGTCACTAAAAATTAGACCACGCTTTTAAGAGTGTACTACTGGTTGAGGGGCAAGTCATTTGACAGAGTGCTCTCTCCAGGCGCTCCTCGGGGTTCTGGTCTCCTGGTAGTTGCTGGGAGGAAGCACTTGGTCCGCCTCCCCTGCTCCATCACCAGGTGGTCACAGAACCTAGTGTGATTCAGTGTCTGGTCTGGGGCAGGATTTTTATTCTGCCTACAAGGCAGTTGACTGCCCTGGAGTACCCTACCTATGATTCTAAGACATGAGTTATGCAGAGCCATCGATTCGCCCACCCCCACCCCGAGCCTCTGCAGTCTGTCCATCCCATAGTAAACTCTGAGCTGCTCAAGGGCAGGGGCCCTGTGTTGCTGACCGCCTGTTACCAGCACGTGCATGGGGCCTAGCCCAGTGGTGCTTCATGAGGAGGTATTGAGCGAATGAGTGAGTGGGTTTACAGAAAAATTCCATTTTCTAGGCAAGGTAAAATGCTAATTACTTAGAGTCAGTAAAGAGTGTACAGGTCAGCAGTAACACATTTGAGACAAATCTTATGGGTGTTTTAAATGTTTATTACCGTCTTTCTGTCATATCTGCTTCCCGCAGTTATAAGTACTTTGAAGCAGGAACTAAGCCTTATAGCTCTTTACCTTACATAACTTTGTCCTTTGTATTTACAGTTAGTGATTTTTTAAAAAGATGAAATGATTAAGGACATAAAAGTTGGAAGCAAAAATGAGTAAAATAAAACTAAACATACAGACCGTGAAAGGATAAGGTGTGATGAAAGCCCGAGTCGAAGTGTCAGGACGCTCCCCTGAGCATCCTAGGGTGCGCCCCGTTAACTGTGAGCACAGTCTATAGCGAATCTTTGCCAGTTCTGTGTGGACGGCGAGTAGAGGCCCCCTGCAGAGGGCAGAGCCCCCGACAGTGCTGGGGCTGTGGGCCCGTAGAAATTGACAGGTGAAGTCAAACGGAGGAAGACCCATCCTGCTGGGAGATGCCTCCATGTGTGCGTTTGTCCTGTTCAGCTGCAAACCCACACAGGCCTCTTCTGTTTGCTAGATTTCTGGCTTATAAGGGTGCTCAAAGAGAAAACTTTCAACTTGGGTTCTTATTTCACTTATCAGGGAAGAAAGGAAGGACCCTCTCTCAGCATTGGCAAGAGAATATGGAGGATCCAAGAGGAACGCCTTGCTGAAGTGGTGCCAGAAGAAGACCGAAGGCTATCAGGTACCCACGTGCGCAGCGGCCGTGTTAGGTGCTGGGTGTCTGGCTCACTGTGCGTCTCCCACACCGGACTCAGTCTGCCATGGACTGGGAGCATGTCCTGGGCTGGACACATGTCCCTCCCTTCCCTCAGTTGCTCGGTCAGCTGTCATAGGCCCTCCTGAGTCCTGGTGAAGTGCTTTTATTGAGGCCTCGTCTGGTCTCAGAGTGAAAGTGCATTCATTTTACTTAAATTAATATTTTAGTTATTAAGTTTAGAGCTTTCTTCTGGCTGCTGTTTTTCATGGCATTTTCCCTTGCCTGTGCTGTCGTCCTTGTGCGTCTGGACTGGTCACAGCCTGCCCTTGCTTCAGTCTGTCAGTCTCGCTCTCTCCTCCTCTCTCTTTCATTATTTTATTCAGGTTTTATTTTAAGTGATGTTGAGTAAATACGGCATTTGGAGAGGCAGTTCTAATTCTCTGCAAGATGGAAAGCTCTAAAGTGTAGCCATTAGGCAGCTAGAAGCTCAGCTTAGGCTCTCGGTGTCCGCACATGCGATCCCGTCACCCGGCTGGCAGCCAGAGGTCTGCATGGCTGCTTCACCTTTGGTGCGGCCGCCCAAGAAGAAATTAGAATTCTGTATCCCTGGCTCCATGACATCGGCCCTCACCTCACTGAAATGATGTGGAGGGACTAGCTATAACGTTTCCCCCACAATCTTCGTGTAAAAGAGATAACAAAGTAGTGGAGGAAGAAATTAAGAACAATTGCTGTAAACAAGTCCCCTTTGGAAAGTTTGCAGGTGGCCTCAGGCAGTGACCCTCAGCTCATGTAGTGCATCTCAGTGGACTTTGAATTCTCAGAAAGTCACCATGCTCAGTGAGGATGTGCTTGTGTGTCCACATCTCCAGCTTCCGTTAGATGAAAAGCAGTGCTGGGAGGGTGTGGAGAGGTTGGACCCTTGTGTCCTGTCAGTGGGAACGGTGCGTGGTGCAGTTAAACATGGCACTAATGTGTGATCCAGAAAGCCTGCTTATTATATGTCTGTACGCAGAATAATTGAGCATGTGGTCCTGATCAGATATTTGTACTTCCGTGTCCATAGGAGCACTATTCACAGTAGCCAGAAGGTGGAAGCCACCCCAGTGTCCATTGACAGATGACTGGATAAACAAAATGTGGCGACACACACGGTGGGATATTATTCAGCCTTTAAAAGGAAAGAAATTCTAACACATCCCACAGTGTGGATGAATCTTAAAGACATTATGCTGACTGAAGTACAGATATTAACACAGAAGAACACGTTACATGATTCCACTTACATGAAATCCTTAGAGTAGTCAGATGCGTAGCGACTGGAAGGAGACGAGGTTGCCAGGGGCTGGGGGCTAATGGGGAGTATTGTTCAAAGAGTACAGAGTTTCAGTCATGCAAGATGAAGAAAGTTCCAGAAATGGATGCTGGTGGCGGTTGCACAACAGTGTGAATATACTTACTGCCACTGAACTGTACACGTATAAAATAATCGCCTAGCGGGGGAAAAAAAGTAAATGATGGGATACAACTGAGAGAAATCAGCACAGGCACACAAGCCTCGAACTCCATGCTGAGTGTGTAAGTGCACTGTGTGTGCTGTGTATATGTGTGTGCTGTGTGCTGTGTGCTGACGAGACCTGTGAGGCAGCTGTGGGGCACTCACTATCCAGCACCAGCAAGATACACGTTCTTCTCAGGTGCACGCAGAACCTTCAGGAGAGGCTGTATGTTGAGTAATAAAACAGATCTCAGTACATTTCAAAAGATTGCAGTTACACACGGTATCATTTCATTGGAATACAATTAGAAATTAATAACAGAAGGAAAAATTCACAACAAAACTGAGGGAGGCATTGAAAAGCAGCTCTCAGGGAAGTTTATAGCTATAAACACCTACCTTTCAAAAGAAGAGTATCTTAAATCAGTGAGCTAACCTACCTGAAGAAAGGAGAAAAAGAAGAGTGAATGAGGCCTAAAGCAGCCACAGGAAGGAGTAATAAAGATTAGGGCAGAAACAAAGGGAATAGAAAAATCAGAGAAGATCAGCGAAACCCAAAGTTGGTTCTTTGAAAAGATCGGTAGATTTACAAACCTGTAGCTAGACTAACAAAGAGAAAAAGAGGAGACTAAAGTTGGTAGAAGCAGGAATAAAAGTGGGAACACGACTAATGGCCTTTCAGAAATGAAGAGGATCCAAAGGGGACCTGTGAACATACCCCAGCGGGTGTGTGACCCACGTGAAGTGGACAGGCTCCTCACAGTCACAGACTATCCAGACTGACTCAGGAAGAAATAAAATCGGAATAGACCTATAGCAGCTAAAGAAACGGAATTGGTGATCAAAAAACTCTCAACAAAGAAAAGCCAGCCCAGGGCCGGGTGGCCTCACTGGTGAATTCTACCAAACGTGTAAGAGAAGAGTTGACAGCAGTCTTTCTCAGACTCTTCCAAAAATAGGAGAGAGAACACTTCCTGACTCATCCTGTGAGGCCAGTATTACCCTGATAACAAAGCCAGAAAAAGACATCACAAGTAAAGAAAACTGCAGGCCAGTGTTCCTTACACAAAAGTCCTCAATAAAATACCAAAAAAAAGAATCCAGCAGCAGATAAAGGGAATTCTACAGCGTGACCAAGTGGGATTTATCTCAGGAATGCAAAGTTGGTTTAATGAATGAAAATTAATCCATGTCATGGAATAAAGAGAAAAACCAGAAACTCATCTCAGTGGGTACAGAAAAAGTCTTTGACAGAATTCGAAACCCATTCATGAAAAGACTCACCATAGTAAGAATGAAAGGGAACTTTCTCTGCCTGTTTTTGTGTGGAAAGCCCACAGCTAACACTGTATTTAGTGGTAGAAGACCAAAGGCTTTACCCCCAGATCAGGAACAGGGAGGCTGTCCACTCTCACCACTTGCATTCAGCATTTTGCTGGAAGTTCTCGCTAGGGCAGTTAGATGAGAAAAGGAAATAAAAGACATTGAAAAGGAAGAAGTAGAACTATCTCTGCAGATGTCATGACTACTGTCTAGAAAGCCTGCAAGAACTCACATAAAAACTTATGGAGCTAATAAACAAATCCAGCAAAATTGCAGGATATGAAGTCAATATAAAAATCACTTGCATCTCTATGTACTGGCAAAGAAAAAACTCTGAAAATGAACTTAACACTTCCATTTATAAAGCATCAAAATGATTAGAATACTTAGAAATAAATTTAACCAAGGAGGCACAAGGCTTATACACTGAAAACTGCAAAACACTATGGGAAAAAATTATAATCTTAAGTAAGTGGAAAGACCCTTTGTTCATAGATTGGACGTTTTGACACATGCTACAACATGGATGAGTCTTGAAAATATGCTACGTGAGAGAAGCCAGACATCAAAGTCCAGATACTCTCAGCTCTGCTGAGTGTGGGGACATCAGTGCTGGTGGCTCCAGGTTTGGTCCAGGACTGAAATCTCAAGATACATCAGGATTGCACAACCCCTGAATTTTTTTCCTTTTATCATGTTTTATTGGGGTGTACTTTACATAAGGTACAGTCCACCTTTTTAAAAATGCACATTGGAGTGTATTCACAGAGTGGTGCAGCCATCACCACAGTCCATTTTAGAATATTTTCACTAACCCTGTACCGTTAGCAGCCCCTCCCCGTTTGCTCCGGGCAGCCCTGCCCTCCCCGCTATCTCCCGTGCGCTCCTGCTCCAGACCCTTCACACGGCGGTCCCTCAGTGCAGTTCTCCAGCCTCACGTCTTCACGGTCCCTCCATATTGTGGCCTGTTCTCCAACCCTCACGCCTCCTGATGACTGCACAGTAGTCCACGGTGTGGCTATACCACATCTTGCTATCCCTTCACCTGCAGAGGGGCATTTGGTTGGTGAGGCTGTCACGTGTGGTGCCACCGTGCGCACTGCGAAGGTTTCCTCATCCTCCGTCCATCTCCTGCTTGGCTGCCATGGTGATTTGAAATTGTGACCTGGTTGCTTCTCTTTAAGCTGCTTCTCCTTGCCCAAAGCCAAGACCCTTGGTGTGGAGAGCAGACCCCCACGGCTGATCTGGCCCCTGTGTGGTCCTGTTGGTTCCTCCGTAGTCTCACCTTGACCCCAGTGCCCCCATCCTCTCACTCCACCCCTTCCACCTGGGGAGTGTCTGCTCCTTCAACTTTGAAGTCAGCATCTGTGCAAAATTGCTCTTGTTCTGCACTGCCGCTCAAGGGTTCGTCCCTAACATGTGCCCCTCCTCCTAGCCCTCCCTTGACCTGAGCCCAGTCCAGGGCAGAGAGTGTTCTGTATTTCAGGGCATATTCTTTGGGGGTCTTTGTAATTCATTTCCCTGTGTTGCAGAACCCCACAGAGTATATCCCAAGGGTACTGAAGTTGTCAATTTGCCGTGTCTTCCTTTCTGGACTGTGAGCTCCTTAGAAGGGCCTGTCTTTGCCTCAGTGGCCAGCAGGAGGCCCTGCACATGGCAGGGCTGAGTGACTGGACCCATATATTGAATGTCATGGGATGTATTGGACGTTCATTTTTAGAACAGTGGTTCTCAAGGTTGCATGTAAAGCCTGTAAAGATAGTGGGAAAAGTGCAGATTCCTGAGAACCACTTTTCAAGATTTGTCATCGGAGAGGATGCAGTGAGACTCTGGAACCTGCATTTTCACAAGCACTGCAGTCGATCCATAGGCCACATGAGAATCACACAGGAGTAGTGATTAAGAGCTTGAACTTAGTGTTAGGTAAGCTTTGACTGTCAGCTCTGCCTCTCACTGTGTGACCTTCTGCAAATTACTTAGCCTCTCTGAGCCTCAGTTTCCTTCTCTGTAAAATAGAGGCTTAACTAAGGTAGTCATGCACATTTTCTAGCATAGACTACATGTTTAATAGACTTTAGAAGTATTATTTTTCTATGTTATTGGGTGTCATCTTGTAACATAAGCTTTAAATTTTCCAAGACCACTACTTAAACTGAGTAATTTTAGATAGAAAGTACCTACCCCTTGATTATGGAACTTTGCTATGTATTGAATTGATTAAAAAGTTAAGTAACTAAGTTGATTGAGATAATTCAAGCATTAAATCAGTGCTTTAACTAATGTCTCTTGGCTCCTTTCCACTTAAATTTTCTGATTCTGTGATTTTAATGTCCATTGTGTTAGGCTGAAAAAAAAAACACAAATCAATTCTTTAAGAACCTCAATTAATGATTTTGAGTGTTTTTTTTTTTTCTTCTTTCACTTACTGGGTACCTAAAATGCAAGAGGAACTATAACGCAAACCAGAATGGCTAACCCATCGTAAAGAAAACCTTTCTGTGCTCTGGACAGCCTTGTGCTTCAGGCCCATTTTCCTCTTCCTTACTTCCTATGGGCACTTCTGTAATGATGGCTACGTATGGCTTCTTTGTTTGTCTGGCTTTTGTTTCCTGTAAGACAGATATCTGTTTTGCTGTTTAAAAGTAGATAGGATGCTGGTTCTTTTATTTCAAAGGTCTGAGTTAAAATTGGACATAATTTTATATGCATAATCTTTTTAAGCTCCAAGATATATCTGATAGAACTCTTAATTTGTCAAGAGCCACGTAAGAAGTGCCAGAGCCCTTTCCTTATCTCACTGTAAATAGGGGTGAGCTTACCCATCCTTCGAAGCCAGCAGCGTGGGACCAGTCCTTGGGTCTCTGACTTCCCACAGTCAGCAGGAAGCGCAGGCTGTGACACGAGGCCAGCTCACTGGAGCAGGGCTGTTACGTGACACTCAGCACATTCTGCCCTCTCCGGCCCCGAGTGCATCGTCGGTGCCGGGGCCGCGCGTGCTTTCTGTCGTCGGAGCTGTCTGATCCCGGAGATAGATTCCCCAGTACTCATATCGTCTTCCCCTAACTCTCTTAAGAGTCATCCTAAAATAATTGTGCTAATCACTGTAATTGCGTTAGCCATCCATTACAAAGCAAACCCTTGTGCACTGGCCTTTTATCTAACAGATACATTTTTCTCTTTTAAACTGTGCCCTGCCACCAATTGTTCACTGAAGTTTTAGAATACTGGAATATTACTGTTGATAGGGCCTTGAGCATCCGAGTTCTGTCAGGTTTAAAATGTGGCTCTGACCCCACTCCCCGCCCCCTGGATGGATGACTGCCCTACGGCTGTGGCATGAGTCTGTGGCATTACAGACAACCTTCAGGACTATCGCTTTAAGGATTGAGTCCTCTTTTTTTCCTTAAATCAGTGCCTCAGCTTGTATACAGTTGTATTTTTAAGTTAGTTTAAATATGCAATTAACAAATAATTCTTAAGTCCTCAGAGAGAGAAGTGATGATCTGCTGCTTTATTCCATCTCCTCCGTAATTTCTGCTTCCCAGAGGCGACTTCTCCGGCTCCTCTAGCCGTTTCTTTCAGGGATGACAGGACAAGATGGATAGTAAGAGAGTAGCCAGATAATAAGGAAGAATAACTCATACTTTCAGCGCGATTCTCTTTGGTTCTAAATTGTGTGTTTAACAGCTTCTGCTGTACCATTGTTCCCCAATTCTGGGAAAGCCTGATTGAATACAATCAAGGAGCCTCTAAAGGTTAATTTAAGAGCGCTTTACTTTGAAATCTCATTGTTTTCTGATAAAATGCCAAGCCCAGAAATGGATTAGTTAATCCAAAGGGTAATGAAATCACTTAATCTAGTACAAGATAGTTTTAATAAATGGGCAAAAGCTTTTAGTACTGCCCAAGGTAATTTAATCTCAAATAAACATTAAGAATGTACAGTTTTATTGAGGGATTTTCTCATCAGAGTTTACACTGAAGAAGACAAGACTGTACATTTCTTAGTGGAGGTTAGTGGGATCAGAAGATCTGATGGACTTGAATGGTATAAAAGTGATGTTTTTATGTACTGGGCTTTACTTGAGAAGGAGTCACCCTGAGTGGAACCCCTGTTCACGCTCCCTTTTTCAGCCCTTGGATCGTTTGCCAGTTTCAGACGCAGGGCAGAGACCAGACAGAGCAGTGGTCTAGAGCTTGTTTCAGAGTCACTGAGGAGAAAGACTTAAAATCTGAGTTCAGAACTACTATGGCAGCTGAGATTTGAGGGTCCTAAATCCCAGGGCAAAGACAGTCTCAGAGTAGTGAACGCAGCATTTGACTTAGGTGTTGCCCTCAAGGTGCTTGTCCCATGCGAGGATGCATGGAGGTGGACGTGGAGAGACTCAGCGGAAAGCTGCTTCCTAAAGGATAAAAGCAAGCACAGTGTTTGTTCTACCAGCACCAGGGGGGCCAAAAGCAGGGGTTCAAGGCCAGCCAAGGAAGAATGACCCTGGCAGGCACCCTGGGAGTTCAGTAGGGACCATAAAAACACTGTACCTTACAGACAAAGGTTGGCTGGAAGAGGCCAGCTGAAATCCAGCTTCAGAACTTGCACAGGCTGCATGGAGGTGACCAGCTGCTGGAAGACACTAGAACCCTCCCTGCAGGGAGATGACACCGTCAGCCCCTTACCCTCGGTTCCTGTGTCCGCATTCCGCCTGAAGCACCAGGCCTGCCAGTCACCGTGATCAAATGACTGAAAATGGAGAAATGATGAGGAATAGGAACAAGCTTCAGGTGCTCCAGGTGCTGGAACTCTTAGATAGGCCTTTAAAATAACTGATTCATGTGTTCAAGACAGTAGATGAAGAGAAAGACTGTTTTCTCAGAGAACTGGAATCTATGAAATAGAGTCGAATGGAAATTTTAGAACTAAAAAATACAATAGCTGAAGTTAGGAACTTTAGGTTTAACAGCATGCTACAGTAAAGATTTGTGAATTCTAGGATTGATCAGTTAAAAATACCCACAATGAAGCACCAAGAGGTGAAAGTTGAAAACTTTGTAAGAGGGTGTAACAGGCATGGATCACAGGAGAAGGTTTATCCCATGTAATTGCAGCCCTAGGCGAGAGGGAAGGACGGGAGGGGCATAGTAAAACTGCCAAAATGAAAGCCAACAAGAAAAATCATAAAAAAGAGAAAAAGATACCAGCTGCAGAGGAGTAATGATGAGACCGGCAGCTTCCAGCAGATCAGGAAGAACAGTTTATCACGAGCAGCCCCCCTTGGAAAGAAGAAAAGGGTGTTCTGTGAGCAGCGGGGATAGAGAGCCTTCGGGGCATTTGGGTAAATATGAGTGTGTACTGACTGTGCAGCGTAGCAGAGATGTTTTGTGTAAAGATATATTAGCTTTAAGGTACAGGACTGAATGGTTCAGAAGGTTTGTGGGGCAGTAAATGTAATTAGCATGTTGTAAGGTCCTGGTATGGTCCAGAAAGTTACAAAGTTCTTAATTTTTGACAGATATTAATGAGCTAAGGGTCACATACCATAAATCTCTAGTGCTGCACTGTCTGATACGGTGGCCACTGGCTGCATGTGATTGCTGAGCAGTTGAAATGTGGCCGGTCCAAATTGAGATGTGCTAGGATTGTAAAATACACACCAGATTTTGAAAACTTAGTATAGGGAAAAAAGAATGTAAAATACCCTATTTAAAAATATTGATACATATTAAAATGACCATATTTAATAGATTAAAGAAAATTTTAATGTTTTATATCTTTTTACTTTTTAATGTGGCTGCTAGAAAATTTTAAATTATGTGTTTAACAGCTAAAATAATAATAAAAAAATGGAAAATTAAAACACTGGTAGAGTGGGAAATGGAGTAATAATAAATACTTGATTAATCCAAAAGAAGACAGGAAAGGAGAGAGAAGGAACAAAGGACTAAGGGTACAGAAGTAAATTTAAACCCAAGTATATTATAGTTGCATTATATATACATGGACTGAATGTTGTAGTTAAAGATTTTCAGATTATAAACAACAAACCAAATGCAATTTTGCATACAAGAGCCACACTTTAAATGGAAAGACTGAAGATGAAAGAATGGGAAAAGGTGTACTCTGTAAACACTGATCAAAATGTGGGAGAGCTGTACTAATGTCAGACAGAGCATGTGTCACAGGTGGCATGTCGTTGTGATAAAACAGCAACAGCAGCACCCGCGGCAGTCGAAGCGGTCCTGGGGAACGAGCTGGGAGCCTTACATGGCCCAGTGAGAAGACTTCACCGCCACTTACAGTACATCCTAAATGCATTCGTGCCTCATAACAGCTCCAAAGAACATAAAGCAAAAACTGACAGAACTAAAAGGAGAAATAGACCCTTGGTCATATTTGGAGATTTTTAACACACCTCTCCCAGTAACTAGTAGAAGCAGCCAACAATTTTAGTAGAGCCATAGGAGATTTGAGTAGCACTATTAACCAGTTTGTCCTGACTGACAGCTGTAAGATGCTACACCAGCCAACTGCAGACTACCCGTTCCTCCCACCCAGCCACAGAATGTTGATCAAAACTGGCCATACACTGAGCCTTATATAACAGGTCTCAAAAAATCTCAAAGAATCAAGATCCTTCACAGTAAGTTCTTAAAATGAAAGGGTAAATATGATCAATAGGTGCAGGAAAAGCATTTGATAAAATTCAACAACTCTTTTACAGTTTAATTAGGGAAAAAAGAGAAGAAATTTCTAAAAAACTAGGAGCAGAAGCAACTTTCCTTACTCTGATAAAAGGTTTCTAGAAGAAGTCCATAGTAGAGAAGAATCAATCTTAACGTTGGTGACATCAAGCACATTCTTCCAGAGATGAGAGTGACACCACTGCTGTCACCACTTCTCTCCATCCTTGTTTTGAACGTCCTGGCTGGGGCAGCAAGTCAGAAAGAAATGGAACGTGTAATGATTGTAAAGAAAGATATTAAACTGTTTACTCACAGACATGAAAAATCCTAACAAAGCTGCAGATAAAACATTAGAATTAATAACAATTTAAAATTTTTTAAGATTCCATTTTCATTAGCATTTTAAAAATCAAGTCTAATGAAAGATGTATAGAACAGAAAAATGTAACATTGTAAGAAATTAAAGAAGACGTAAGTAAATGGCATGATGTGCTAAATTCATCGATTGGAAGAGCAGAGACTATCTGTAAATAATCCCAATCAGAATATCAACAGGGTTTTTTTTTTTTTTAATGCAAATTGGCAAGCTGATTAAACATTTCTATGGAAATCCACTTGAACGGATAGCCTGGGCAGTCTTGGAAAGCAAAGTAAGAAGTCTACCCAGTAAGAAGACTACACGGGCACTTCATTTTAAAAGGATACCCAATGGCCAATAAATGGATGAAAAAGTGCTCAACATCATTAATCATCAGGGAAACACGCATTAAAACCACAGTGAGGTACTACTACTGTAGATTAGACACAAAATGCCTAATTTAAAAAACTGGTAACACCTAGTGTCATAAAGGAAGTAGAACATGATCATGTAGACCTTGCTGATGGGATTGGAAGATGTTCTAGCTCTTGTAAGACTGTGGAAGTATCTGCTGAAGCTGAATATTCCCATGTTATGCAGGCAAGCAGTTTCACTCCCAGGTGTGTGCTCAACAGAAGTGCGCATGTGTGTTCACCAAAAGATGTGTGTGGGGTTGTTCACAGTCTTGGTAAGAGTCAAGGCTGGGAGCAACCAGATACTCATCAAGAGGTGAATGCATAAGTAACTTGTGGTGCAGAGTGCTATATGGTATGGAAACAAAAAAGAACATGCTGTTTGTTGTAACATGGGTGAATCTCACACATGGTGAGCAAAAGCAGCCAGGTATAAAGGAGTACACACTGTGTGACAATATAATTAAAGATCCTAAAGTGGCAGGGTTCATCTAATATATGTCAGTCTAATGGTTACCTTTAGGGAGGTCACAGGAGGCTTTCTGGGTTGTAAGTACTCGGTAGCTAGAACTTAAGAAAAATGGGAAAAATAGGAATTCCATCATATTTTCAATGCAGACAATTTTGCTGTCTGCAACTAAGGACAGTTTAAATTTTTCCTTTACAATCTAGATGCCTGATATTCCTTTTGCTTTCCTTATTGTATTGGCTAGAAACCACAGTACAATATTGAATAGAAATGATCAGAATATCCCTGTCTTCACCTGGTCTTAGAGCAGGGGTCAGCAGAGTTTTTTCTTGAAAGGCCAAACAGTAAATATTTTAAACTTCATGGGTCATAGGCCTCTGTTGCTACTATTCAGCTCAGCCATTGTATCTTAAAATTACTCATAGATAATACGTAAATTAATAGGTGTGGCTGTATTTCAGTCAAAATAGGCAAGAGGGCCATAGTTTGCTGACACCTGTCTTAGGGGAAAAGCATTCAGTTTTTACCATTAAGCATAATTTTAGCTGTAGGTTACATTGATGCACTTAATAAAAGAGAAAGTTCCCTTCTATTCCTAGATTGCTGAGAGTTTTTTTTTTTTTTTAAATCAGGCTTAGGTGCCAGATTTTGTCAAATGCCTTTTCTGCATTAGTTGAGAAGATCATGTTTGTTTTTCCCTTCATTCTGGCTGTGTGTGATATTTCATTCACTGATTTTCATGTGTTGAACCATCCTTGCATTCCGGGAATAAATCCCACTTGGTCATGGTGTATGATCTTTTTAATATGCTACTGAATTTGATTTGCCAATATTTTGTTGAAGATTCTTGAATCATTGTTTATAAAGTATATTTCTCTGTAGTTTTGTTTTTTTGTGTCTTATGTCTGGCTTTGGTATCAGAGTAATGTTGGCCTCATAGAATGAGTCAGGAAGTGTTTCTTGTTCTTCAATTTTTGGAAAAATTTTGAGGAGGATGTGTGTTAGCTTTTATTTAAATGTTTGGTAGAATTAACCGGTAAAGCCATCCAGTCCAGGGCTTTTCTTTGTTGGGAGTTTTTTGATTACTGATTCAGTCTCCTTACTTGTTAAAGAGCTGTTCAGATTTCCTATTTCTTCATAATTCAGCCTTTGTAGGTTTTGTGTTTCTGGGAATTTGTTCATTTCTTCTAGGTTATCTAACTTGCTGGGAAACAGTTATTCATAGTACTCTTACAATCCTTTTGATTTCTGTAGACTCGGTAGTGATGCCCCTACTTTCATTTCTGATCTTAGTAATTTGAGTCTTTTTTTCTTTGTCAATCTAGCTAAAAGTTTGTCAATTTTGTTGATCTTTTCAAGAACCAACTTTTGATTTTACTGATTTTTCTCTATTTTTCTACTCTTGATTTAGTTTATCCCTGCTCTAATCTTTACTACTTCCTTCCTTCTGTTACCTTTCGTTTTAATTTGTTCTTCTTTTTCTCATTCCTTAAAATGTAGTTTGTTGATTTCTTTCTTATTTCTTAATGTTTAAGAGAAGAGTTTATAACTATAAATTTCCCTCTCAACACTGCTTTTACTGTGTCCCTTGAGTGTTAGTATGTTGTGTTTTAATTTTCAGTTGTCTTTAACTTCTAATTTTCCTTGTGATTTTTTCTTTGATCTTTCAGTTGTTTAAGATGATTTATTTTCTAATAGTAAACCTTGTACTCCTGGGACAAGCTCTACTTGCCTATGAGGTGTTAACCTTTTTCTGTATTGTTGGATTTAGTTTGCTAAAATTTTGTTAAGAATGTTTACATCTATATTTATGAGGAATATTGGTTTGCAATTTTATCTATGTCTTTAGCAGGATTTAGTGTCAGGGTAATATGACCTCATAGAATGAGTTGGTAAGAATTCTCTCTTCTTTAGTTTTCTGGAAAACTTTATGTACAGTTGATATTATTTCTTACTTAAATGTTTGGCAAAACTCAGTGAATCCATCTGAGTCTGGAATTTTATTTGTGGGAAAGTTTTTAACTACATATCCAATGTCTTTTGTATACATAGGGCTTTTCAGGTTATCTTTTCCTTCTTGAGTGAGTTTTGGTTGTATCTTTCAAGGAATCTGTCCATTTCATCTGAGTTGTTGAATTTATTGACATAAAGTTGTTCATAATGTTCCCTTATTATCTTTTAGATATTTGTAGAATAGGAGGTGTTGTCTCTGTTCTGATTCCTGGCATTACAGTTTGTGTATTCACTTATTTCCTGATTAATCTGGTTTAAAGGTTTATCAAATTTATCTTCTCAGTGAACCAGTCATTATTTATTTTATTTATTTATTTATTTCCTGTTTTATTGATCTGTACTCTGGCCTTTTTCTTTTCTTTTCTATTGAGTAACAGTCAAATTCCAGTGTACAGCACAATTTTTCAGTTATACATGAACATACATATATTGATTGTCACGCATTTCTTTTTTTTTTTTTTTTTTTTTTTTTTTTTTTTTTTGCTGTGAGCTACCACAAGATCTTGTATATATTTCCCTGTGCTATACAGTATAATCTTTTTTATCCATCTACATTTTGAAATCACAGTCTGTCCCTTCCCACCTCCTGCCCCCTTGGCAACCACAAGTTTGTATTCTATGTCTGTGAGTCTGTTTCTGTTTTGTATTTATGTTTTTTTGTTGTTGTTTTTAGATTCCACATATGAGTGATCTCATATGGTATTTTTCTTTCTCTTTCTGGCTTACTTCACTTAGAATGACATTCTCCAGGAGCATCCATGTTGCTGCAAATGGCGTTATGTTGTCGGTTTTTATGGCTGAATGGTATTCCATTGTATAAATATACCACCTTTTCTTTATCCAGTCATCTGTTGATGGACATGTAGGCTCTTTCCATGTCTTGGCTACTGTGAATAGTGCTGTTATGAACACTGGGGTACAGGTGTCTTTTTAAAGTAGGGTTCCTTCTGGATATATGCCCAGGAGCGGGATTCCTGGGTCATATGATAAGTCTATTCCTAGTCTTTTGAGGAATCTCCACACTGTTCTCCACAGTGGCTGCACCAAACTGCATTCCCATCAGCAGTGTAGGAGAGTTCCCTTTTCTCCACAGCGTCTCCAGCATTTGCCATTTGTGGACTTCTGAATGATGGCCGTTCTGACTGGTGTGAGGTGGTACCTCATTTTAGTTTTGATTTGCATTTCTCTGATAATTAGTGATATTGAGCATTTTTTTGTGTGTGCCTATTAATCATTTATATTTCTTCCTTGGAGAATTGCTTGTTCAGGTCTTCTGCCCATTTTTGGATTGGGTTGTTAGTTTTTTCCTTATTAAGTCATATGAACTGCTTATATATTCTGAAGATCAAGCCCTCGTTGGTTTCATTTGCAAAAATTTTCTCCCATTCTGTAGGTTGTCTTTTTGTTTTACTTACGGTTTCCTTTGCTGTGCAGAAGCTTGTAAGTTTAATTAGGTCCCTTTTGTTTATTCTTGCTTTTATTTCTATTGCTTGGGTAGACTGTCCTAGAACATTTTTGAGATGTATGTGAGATAATGTTTTGCCTATAGCTTCTTCTAGGAGGTTTATTATATCTTGTCTTATGTTTAAGTCTTTGATCCATTTTCAGTTGATTTTTGTGTATGGTGTAAGGGAGTCTAGCTTCATTGTTTTACATGCTGCTGTCCAGTTTTCCCAACAACATTTGCTGAAGAGACTGTCTTTATTCCATTGTATATTCTTGCCTCCCTTGTGAAAGATTAGTTGACCAAAAGTTTGTGGGTTCATTTCTGGGCTCTCTATTCTGTTCCATGGGTCCATATGTCTGTTTTTGTACCAATACCTTGCTGTCTTGATGACTGTAGCTCTATAGTACTGTCTGAAGTCTGGGAGAGTTATTCCTCCAGCCTCTTTTTTCTCTTCAGTAATGCTTTGGCAATTCTAGGTCTTTGATGGTTCCATATAAATTTTATTATGATTTGTTCTAGTTCTGTGAAATATGTCCTGGGTAATTGGATAGGGATTGCATTAAATCTGTAGATTGCCTTGGGCAGTGTGACCATTTTAACAATATTGATTCTTCCAATCCAAAAGCATGGGATATCTTTCCATTTTTCAGAGTCTTCTTTAATTTCCTTCATCAGTGGTTTATAGTTTTCTGTGTATAATTCTTTCACCTCCTTGGTTAGATTTATTCCCAGATATTTTATTACTCTGGGTGCTATTTTAAAGGGGATTGTTTCTTTACTTTCTTTTTCTGTTGATTCATTGTTAGTGTAAAGAAATGTAACTGATTTTTGAATGTTAATTTTGTAACCTGCTACCTTGCTGAACTCTTCGATCAGCTCTAGTAGTTTTTGTGTGGACCTTTTAGGGTTTTCTATATATAGTAACATGTCGTCAGCATATAGTGACACTTTTATCTCTTCTTTTCCAGTTTTCTCTCTCTTGTGTGATTGCTGTGGCTAGGACTTCCAGGACTGTGTTGAATAGGAGTGGTGATAGTGGGAAGCCTTGTGTTGTCCCAGTTTTTAGTGGGAAGCTTTTGAGTTTTTCACCGTTGAGTACTATGCTGGCTGTAGGTTTGTCATCTATAGCTTTTATGATGTTGAGATATGTTCCCTCTATACCCACTTTGGTGAGAGTTTTTATCATAAATGGATGTTGAATTTTATCAAATTCTTTTTCTGCACCTATTGAGATGATCATGTGGTTTTTGCCCTTTCTCTTGTTCATGTGATGTATTACATTGTTTGACTTGCGTATGTTGAACCACCCTGTGTCCCTCGGATGAACCCCACTTGATCATGATGTATAATCTTTTTTATGTGCTCTTGGATTCTATTTGCTAATATTTTGGTAAGGATTTTTGCATCTATGTTCATCAGTGATATTGGCCTATAATTCTCTTTTTTGGTAGTGTCTTTGCCTGGTTTTGATACCAGGGTGATGGTGGCTTCATAGAATGAGTTTGGGAGTATTCCCTCCTTTTCAGTTTTCTAGAAGAGTTTGAGAAGGACTGGTATGAGTTCTTCTTTGTATGTTTGGTAGAATTCCCCGGTGAAGCCGTCTGGTCCTGGACTTTTATTTGTAGGGAGGTTTTTTATTGCTAATTCAATTTCATTTCTAGTGATCAGTTTGTTCAAGTGGTCAGTTTCTTCTTGGTTCAGTCTTGGTGGACTGTATGTTTCAAGAAACTTGTCCATCTCCTTTAGGTTATCCAGTTTGTTTCCATATAGTTTTTCACAATATTCTCCTATGCTATTCTGTATTTCTATGTTATTTGTTGTAATTTCTCCATTTTCCTTCTTATTTTGCTTATTTGTGCTCTTTTTTCCTTCTTTGTGATTTTGGCCAGAGGTTTGTTGATTTTACTTACTTTTTCAAAAAACCAGCTCTTGGTTTGATTGATTTTTTTCTATAGTTTTTTTAAATCTCTCTTTTATTTATTTCCTCCCTAATCTTTATTGTTTCCTTCCTTCTGCTGCGTTTTGGGGGTTTTTGCTCTTCTTTTTCTAATTCTTTTAGCTGGTGGGTTAGATTGTTTATTTGAGATTGTTCTTCTTTTTTGAGGAAGTCCTGTATCGCTATAAATTTCCCTCTTAGCACTGTCTTTTCTGTGTCCCATAAATTTTGTGTGGTTGTGTTTTCATTTTCATTTGTCTCAAGGTATTTTTTAATTTCAATTTTGATTTCATCATTGACCCATTGGTTTTTTAATAGCATGTTGTTTAATCTCCATGCTTTCCTTTTTTTCTCCTTTGTTTCTCTGTAGTTGATTTCTAGTTTCATGGCATTGTGGTCAGTAAAGATGCTTGAGATAATTTCTATCTTTTAATTGTTGAGGCTTCTTTTGTGCCCAAGTACATGATCAATCCTAGAAAATGTTCTATGTGCACTTGAAAGGAATGTATGTCCTATTTTGGGGGGATGTAATGCTCTGAAAATATCCACCAACTCTAATTTTTCTATTGTATCATTTAATTTATCTGTTGCCTTATTTATTTTCTGTCTGGAAGATCTGTGTAGTGATGTTAATGCGGTGTTAAAATCTCCAGCAACGATTGTATTCCCATCAATTTCCCCCTTTATCTCTGTTAGTAATTGTTTTATGTACGTAGGTGCTCCTATATTGGGTGCATATATATTAACGAGTGTAATATCCTCATCTTGTATCACTCCTTTGATCATTATAAAATGTCCTTCTTTTATCTTTCTTTATGGCCGTTGTTTTAAAGTCTTTATTTTGTCTGAAATCAGTACCTGCTTTTTTGGCTTTTCCATTTGCATGGAATATCCTTTTCCATCCTTTCACTCTCAGTCTATATGTGTCCTTCTCCCTAAAGTGCATCTCTTGTATGCAGCATATTGAAGGTTCTTGCCTTATTATCCAGTCTGCCACTCTGCGTCTTTTGACTGGAGCATTTAGTCCATTAACATTTACAGTAATTAATGACAGATGTGTGTTTATTACCATTTTGAACTTATTTTTGCAGTTGATTTGGTATTTGCTCTTTGTTCCTTTCTTCTTCCTTTTGTGGTTTGGTGATTTTCCTTTGTATTATCTTGGATTTTATTTAGTTTTTGTGACTCGTAAGTTTTTGGCTTGTGGTTACCCCTTTTTGTAAGTCTATTAACCCATTACTATAACTGTTTGTACTAAACAGATAGTAATATAATCTCAAACCCATCCTACCGAGAACAAAAAATTTTAAAAAGAAAAGAAAAAAAAAAGTACTCTATATTTCCTTGCTTCCCTCTTCCACTCTTAATGATTTAGATGTCTTCTTTTACAATTTTATGCTTATTCTATTTGTAATTCATGGTAGTTATCACCTTTCCAGTTATGCGTTTCTCATTTTTGTAGCATCCTCCTTCTTTTCTATTTAGAATAGACCTGTCAATATTTCTTTTAGCATGGGTTTAGTGTTGCTAAACTCTTTTAGTTTTTGCTTGTCTGTGAAATTCTTTATCTCTCCTTCTATTCTAAAGGATAGCCTTGCTGGATAGAGTATCCTAGGCTGCATCTTTGTTTCATTGAGGACTTTGAATATAGCTTGCCACTCCCTTCTGGCCTGTAGTGTTTGTGTAGAGAAATCAGCTGAGAGCTTTATGGGGGTTCCTTTGTAACTCACTCTTTGTTTTTCTCTTGCTGCCTTTAGGATCATTTCTTTATCCTTGACTCTGGCCATCTTGATTATGATATGTCTTGGTGTGAGTCTGTTTGGATTCTTCCTGTTTGGGACCCTCTGAGCCTCCTTGGATATCTGATTCCTTCTTTAGGTTTGGGAAGTTTTCAGTCATGATTTCTTCCAATACCTTTTCAATCCCCTTTGTTCTTTGTTCCCCTTCTGGAACCCCTATTATGCGTAGTTTGGCATGCTTTGTATTATCCCATAGGTCCCTTATATTGTTTCCATTGTTTTTTATTTGTTTTTCTCTCAGCTGTCCTGATTGGGTGCTTTCTGTTGTCCTGTCTTCTAGGTCACTTATTCATTCCTCTGCATTACCTAGCCTGCTTTGTACAGCCTTTAGATCAGCTCTCATCTCAGCAAATGAGTTTACTAATTCTACTTGGTTTTTATTTATAGCTTCAATTTCATTTTTGACATATTTTATATCTCTAAACACTATCTCTTTTAGTTCCTTCAGTACTTTGATCAGTCCTTTTTTGAAATCTTGATTTAGTAAACCATCAATGTCTATTTCCTTGATTGTGCTTTCAGGGGGTTTCTCTTGCTCTTTTAATTGGGAGTGGTTCCTCTGCTTCTTTATATTGCTCATATCTCTCTGGCACTGTGGCCTAAGGAGTATCAGTTATCTATTGTGGTCCTTAAGGAGTTTATTTATTTATCTATCTAAAGCCTATGCAGGAGTAAAACTTAAAAAAGAGAGAATTTTAAAAGGATGGAGAAAAAAAGATTTGAAAACAGTGTAGTATCAATAATAGAAGAGCAAGTTGAAGCAGAATAGCAATCGAGTTGAGACGTCTTTTAAAAACCTTAAAAAATGGAGAAAAAAATCAAAAAACAATATTTGAGACCTGTGTGTAATCAATAACAGGAGATCAAAACCAAGAGAATTAAAAATGAAATGAGGTGGATTTTTAAAAATAATGATAAAAATACTTTAAAAGAAAAATTTTAAAGGGATTAAAACTATAGACATATACAATTGTTTAAAAAGTAAAAATTAAAAGGGCAATAGAAAATAGAACAGATATAAAAAAGATTTAAAAAAAAAAAAAGATGTGTTCTCCTGGAGACTGTGAGCTCTTGATGATTTTATCGAGAGGTCTTTCTGTCTTCGCCCTGTTTCGTGAACTCAGCTTGCTGTTCCCAAGGGCCCTCCATTGGTGCCCTCATCTGTGCTGCTCCCAGTGGCTGTCCGCTGGCAGATCACGCCCCCTCCCTGTGCCGCAGTCAGATGCTGCACTCAGACAAGGTAGGCGGGAGGATCGGGCCCCCTCCCAGCACCGAGGTTAGGAGCTGCAGAAGCTGCCTGCTCTGCCTCTTTGGTGCTCCGTAGGCGGCCTCGGGGAAGACCGCAGAACAGCCCCCCCCCCGCTCCATTCCTAAACTCAGTTCCTTGTTTGTCTTGGTGTTGCAAGTTCTCTGAGGTACCAGGGCAGAAAGGTCCTATCTGCTTTGGGCTGTAAACAAGTCTCAGTCCTGCCTAGGAGGTTGTGGAGCCTCTGGTGTGGATTCAGGTCTCGGCCCTGCCCCCACTTGGGTGCTGCATACAGGAGGATATGGCAGCTGTGGCTGTGCCCCACCTCTCTTCTCGCGAGAAGTGCCCGTAATGTTTCCGCGGGTCTGAGGAGACAAAGGCTATAGCGTCTCTCCCCCCAGGGCACACCAGCAGTATTGCTTTGCTTTTTTCACAATTTATGGGTGACCCAGATTGTTCTGCTCTGTATCCCCTCCCAGCCACAGCGCGCAGCACCTTCCAGTCCCTCGGGAATGCCTCAGTGCATCCGCCCTAGTCCTCCGCCCAGCTCAGACAGCCTGTCCCGTCCCCCCAGCTGCCGGCTCGCGTCTCAGGCTGGGTGTTGCGGGGATCCTTTGTGCCTGTTTAACTTAGTTCTGTCAGTCAAGGGGTGCTCCGTGCAGATATGAGCCTCAGAGCCTCCCCCTCCATCCCGCTGGCCTCTCTGTTGGAGAGGGGGAGGTTCAGCGAACCAGCGCTAGTCCTCCTTTGCTGCTCCCTCCCCGCGGGACAGTCCCGCACTGGTTTGCTTTTTGTTCTTTTTTCCTGTTCTCCCACCAGATTTTTGGCGTCTTTGTATTTTGAAGAGGGCGATGTTCTGTCGGAGTTTGGCAAGTGCTCTGGTTGGCTGGGTGGGGCCATGGATGTGAGTTTTGGTGTATTTGTGGGAGAGGGTGAGCTACGAGCGTCCTTCTACTCCACCATCTTGGCTCCTCCCTTTATTTTCTTTATTCAATAGCTTACCTTGGGTTTCATTTACTCTTTAGTTTCTTTAGGTAGAATTTGTTGTCTAGATTTGAAGCGTTTTTCTACTATAGGTGCCTTTTGCTAGGAATTTCCCCTCAGTACTGCTTTAGTGGTATCCCACAAATTTAGATCCATTGCGTATTCATTTTCGTTCAGCTCAAAATACTTACTAATTTAATTTCCCTTTTGGTTTCTTTTTTGACCCATGAATTTATAGGAATATGTTATTTAGTTTCTAAGCACTTAAAGATTTTCCAGAGATCTTTTTTAGGGGAGGGGAGGTAATTGGGCTTTTATTTATTTATTTTAACGGGGGTAATGGGGATTTAACCCAGAACCTTGTGCATGCTAAGCACACATTTTGCCACTTGAGCTATACCCTCCCCACCAGAGATCTTTGTTACTGATTTCTAATTTAATTCCATTGAGGTCAGAGAACGTATTGTCTATAGCTTAAATCTCTTATAAGTGTATTGAGACTCATTTTGTGCCCCAGAACATGGTGTATGGTTTTATTTTATTTATTATTTTTTACTTACACAGTGATGTTCATTGCAGCATTATTTACAATACTGCAGTGGTGGAAACAACCCGTATCCATTCTACAGATAAAGAAACTGATGCACAGTGAAGTCAGATATTTAGACCGTGATCACATAGGTGAGAAATGGTGGAACCAGGATTTGAACTCAAGACTGTCTGGTTCCAGAATCTCTGCTCTTAACCACTGCACAGTGGTGTATGGTTTAAATGCTGTTCTGCTGTTGTGGGGAGCCGTTCTGTGAGTGTCAGTCAGAGCCCGGTGGGAGAGTGTTGTCCACGTCTTCTGCATCTTCGACTCCTTTCAGGCTCCTGTTCCTCAGCCTTTGGGTTGGAAGACTGGGATCTCCTGACTGGAGTTGTGGGTTATCTGTGTCTCCTTGCAGTTACAGTAGCTTCTGCTTTGTGTATTTTGAAACTTATTGGGTACATAAATGTCAAGGATGATGTCCCTTTGAGAAATTTACCTCTGTCATGAAATGACCTTCTTTATCTATGACAATACTCTTTTCTCTGAGATCTACTTTGTCTGTTATTAATACGTCTACTCTGGCTTTCGTTTAGTATGAGATGTATTTTTCTAGTGTGTTTCTTGTAGGTAGCTTATAGTTGAGTATTACCACATTACTATTTTTAAATATTATTTCCTAATGATTATAGGATTGCAATACATATCACATTACTTTAAGTTTTTCTGAGCTGCTTTTGATAAAGTATAGCAGGTTTGCTCCAGTGCAGCGCCATTCCTCCTCGTCCTTTGCGCTCAGTCACGTGTTAGATATGTGCTACAGACCCAGCAGTACAGTGTCACGAGCATTCCTATACAATGTTATGTTTTTTAAAACTTAGAAGAAAAGTAACGAGAGCTGTTTCAGGCAAGAGAGCCAGAGGCTCCCGCTGTCCTTACCTGAAGTTTCATCCCTTTTTGTGAGTATTGCTGCTTCACTTACTTGCCTTTGATTGATTTCCAGGGCCCTGAAATGGTTATTTTTGACAAATTTGCCCAGTTCTATGTTGTTCCTTGGGAGAGGATTTGCCAATCTCTGCTCTATCACAGCGAGAAGTCTCCTCATTTGCTTCCTTCTGGGGCTTTTCTTTATTTCCCGGCCGTCTCACTAAGAGGCAGCAAAGGAGCACCATTCCGTATCCTCCTGGAATCGCGTGTCCCTGGATTGAAGAGTCAGGAGAGTGAAGGCTAATGGACAGATAAAAATAGCCCGGCCCTTCGCAGCTTCCTTTGAAGTAGTGGACGGCCCATAGACAAGTAGGAGAAAGGAAGTTCTCTTCGTAAACTGTGGCGTGTCATGGGGTGCCTGCTGGTGTCACCCGCACGGCCCAGGTGCTGGTGCTGCCCCCTACCCCTGGGGGGCCGCTGCTCATTCCCAGCACCTGGAAGCTGTGAAGGTGGCTTTCCTCACCTGAAGAGGCTGGCCAGGTCTCCTGTTACTCTTCTTGGTCACCGCATGCTGGAAGGGGCCCGGAACAGAGCCGTGTCCTCCGCACACGCACACGATGCTTTCTCCCCTGGTCTGGGGCGAGGGAGGAAGGGCACTGCCATGAAAACGACCCTCCCTTTTAAGGAAGCCTTCAGTCTCTCTAGGGAGAACGTTACCAGGGCCACTTCCCCCATCCTCCCTTCTCCTTCCCCCTTTTCCACCTTCCTGGCACCCTCCCTTTGTGATTCAAGTCAGGCCTAGGGCAGGGGAGGCAGAGCTCTGCCAGTAGACAGGGTGCAGTTAAAACAACGTGTTTGGGATTCCTAATTTCTCAGAGCAGAGGCTAGAGTTGGTTCAGTTTCCTCTCCTGTAACTGGAATCTTAGGTCATAGGAATGGCTTCCCAGAGTCAAAAATAAAAAAACGTGCAGGCAGGAGATAAGAGTCTTGATCTGAATCAAATCTAGATTGGAAGTCTGAATTTTTTCATTTTACATTGTCACTTTGCATGGAAGCTAAGTTCCCATACAGAAAGAGCTTATTGTTTGTAAATATCACTGTGTTCCAGGGGTTAAAAATACTTGAACAAAGGGGAGGAGTGGCCAGCTCTGTGGTCCTGCCCGTTCTTTATGTGGACTTTCATAGACTCATGAGCCCTCTCCAGTGAAGCGTTTAAAACTGCTCGTCTGCTTGTTCCCTGACCTGATGACACGACCTTCGTCCAGAAAGCTCGCAGCAACCGGGCAAGGAGTCCCATGTCTACCAGGCACCGCCAGGCAGTCGAGGGAGCTCAGTCCCGGCTCGCTTCGCACGGCGGAGGTTAAACCGTCGCCCAGCGGTCACAGCGGAGTGAAATAACTGTTTCCTGTTTTCAGGGGATTCCTTTTACTGCCAAACATAGCAGCTGGGATACAAAGTTTTCCCAGAATCACAATGTACTTCTTGTGTTCTGTTTAAACATGATTTGACAGCAGCTGTTAACATCTATTTCTAGAAATGTCAGGGCTATAATTTGTTAAGTTAATTGCTTTAATAACATTGTGATAAATTAGTTTGATCATTGTTTTAGTGTGAGGTAGATGATACTACTCAGTTAAGTGCCCCCTGGTGACGCCAGGTAGGTTTCCCTGAGCAGGAGAGAGTGATGCAGTCACAAGGGCACCGCTCCTTAGATGCCGATTCTCGCCCTCACTGTGAGATCGTTCAGAGCTACAGGCAGGGCCCGTGAGCCTGGGAAGATGCTCAGTAGTGGGGACCAGCCGCCTGGTGGAGCCGGGGCCTGCACAGCGGCCGCAGTGTCTCACGTACGCCTGCTGCGACCTCACCACCAGGTCGGGCTGGGACTGCGGGAGGCCGAGAGGTCTGCAAGGTTCCCATTGCCGCAGGAACCTGTGGCTCTGAAACGCGGGTCCTGCTCCCCTTCCTCCTTCCGCATGTACCTCTCCCGGATGACAGAGACACTCGCTGAGTCTGGGCGACATTTGATGGCCAGTGATGTAGGTTAGCTCTAAGATAACTGTCTCGGGAATGCATTTACTTAGATAAAATTTGAAGCACTTCATCTGAATCAGCACCCAAAATTCCATTCTCAGAAGTTGGAGGAAGTCAGACTTCAGACAGTCCCTAGAAGTCACGAAGACAGGGCTTTCATTCCACAGAGAGGAAGCTGCCGGTCAGTGGGGTGGCGTGCTTGCCTGAGACCTCATACTGGGGCTCCCGGCGCCCAGCCCCAGGCACCTTCTGCTGGCCACCCTACCTCCCCAGTGGTGTCCCCAACTTTTCAGTAAGTTTCCAGTAAGTAGGTCTTATTATATGAGTAATGCTGAGAAATAGAAATCAGATAAGTAACATTTTCAAGAGCTGCCTAATTATTTTGCTAAAAGCAGAATCATTAAATTGTCTGGGTCAGATACTTTTCATGTATCATCTCAGATAGCACACACAGTCCTTTACTTCCTTATGTGGTGAGAAATCTTTTTTTTCCCTGTGCTTCATCGACTTTGATGGGATGCCAGTGTCAATGCCAAGTTCACAGGGGAGTTGAAACCTGACAGGTTAATTTCATTACCTCCTGATGCTCTGGCTTTTCACAGACGAGTGTAGCCTGAGGTCATTTAGGAAATTTAGGGTGACCTGTTCATTTGTAGAATCAGGTGATTTGATTTGTAATGATGCTCCATTGCACCTCGTGAGACCCGTGGTGACAGCCATTAGATACTGGGGGCTGCGGGGTAGACGGAGAAACTAGTTCCTTTCTGAGTGGGCTCCTTGGAGCCAGGAGAAAGGAGGCTGGTTCGGTGGTCTACTGCCCCGTAATAAACACCACTCTGAAAGTCAGTGGCTTAAAGTAATCATGACGTTGACTTAGCTCATACATCTGTGGTCTAGGTGGGGTGCGGCCAGGCCAGTTTGTCTCCCCAACTCCACTCACTGGAGGCTCCCACCCTCCCGTGTCTGGTGGTTGATGGTCGAGACTTTGTTTGGGGCTGTGACCGGACACCTCCATGCCACCCCTCCCCGTAGCCAAGCTTCCTCATCGCGTGCTGGCTGCAATCTGGGCACACATCCCGAGACCAACAAGTGACAGCCCTGCCTTTCACGACCGGGTCTGAAGGGATCCTGCAGCATCTCTGCCACACCATCTGTCAGTGACACCGAGGCTACCCGGTGATGGGGGAGGCGGACACCACCTCCTGATGGGCGCCACCAGGCTCCGAGGAGGACTCAGGGCCGGAAATGTCGCCAGGGTCATTCTGAAGAGTCCAGTCTGCACAGAGACTGTCATCTCTTATCTTGGGAAGGAGAGAAGGTAATGATTTTAAATGCCACTGCCTCACAGGTGAGGGGAAGCTGGCTGGAGTAGGAACGGTCAGTGGCAGGGTCCCATGATGTAAGCAGGGCCCTCCGGTGGGTCTAACAGCGGATCCCCGGGCTTCCCTCAGCCCCTGGCCTGGTTCTGGTCCCACGTGGTTTAACCCCGCACGGCACTCAGCTACGGAGCTCTGACACACCAAGAATGAGCCAAGGGTTAAACCTGAGAGAGCCTGCGTAGTGCCGGAGTCTCAGCGTTTGTGTGGCCCTGGGGGTCCTTTTTTTTTAAACAGATATGTTGAGGTAGAATTCACATACATTATTACTCTACATAATTTTTCTTCCAGTTTTACTGAAGTAGGATTGACGTAGCAGCCCTGGATAGGTTTAAAGTGTACAGCCTAACAAAGCCACTGCAGAAAAAGCTCTGTGAATGTCTGTCACCACGTACAAACACAGAATAAAGGAAAAACACTTTTCTTGTGATGAGAACTCTTAGGACTTACTCTCTTAACAGCTTTCATGCGTAACATGTGACAGTGTTAGTGCAACGTTTGTATTACTTTCCAGTACTTACTTATCTTAAAACTGGAAGTTTGTACCTTTGACCTCCCTCCCCCCCTCCCCCCCCCCCGCCCCGGTAACCACAGATCTCATCTTTTTTTCTGTGCGTTTGTTTATTTGTTTTTGACATATAATTGACCTTCAACACTGTGTTAGTTCCTGATGCATAAAACAGAGGTTTGGTATTTCTGAACAGTACGAAATGATCGCCACTACTGCACGTACTTAAAGTTGACAGTTTGATGATTTCTGATTCATACATGTGTGTGAAGTATCCCCGCGGAAGACGAGCATCTCCATCTCGCGCAGGTCCCCTGGTGCCCCCTGCCCACTGCGGTCCCTCAGCAGGGTTTGCAGTTTTTGTAGTTGTGCATGAATGGAATCCTAGGTGTGCAGTTCTGGGGAGGGGTCTGGCTTCTCTCACTTAGAGTAATTATTTTGAGAGTCATTTATGTTGTGGTGGGTATCAACATTCATTTTCCTTGTGCCTGAAGAGAGTCCGTGTTATGGACAACTTGCTGTCCATTCGGCTGTTGGCGGGCTTTGGGCCGTTTCCAGTGGTTGCTCGTTGTGAATAAAGCTCCCGTGGGAGACAGTGGAAAGTGGGTTGGCTGCACCGTGTGGTAGGTTTAGGTGTTACCTTTTAAGAAGCTGCCAGACTGTCCCTGACGTGGCTGCACGCTCTCCCGCCCCCAGTTCCTTCGCGCCCTGGCCAGGGCTGGACGTGCTCGGCCCACGTCCTCCTGGGTGTGCTGGTTTGGGTTGTGTAGGTGCCTGTGAGCTGATGGTGCTGAGGTCTCCCCGTGGGTGCGCTTGTGATGCGCTCCTGTATCTTTGCTCAAGTGTCATGGCCACTGCAGGGAGGGGTGTGATGCTGTCTAGAGAATGACCTTTGCCCTCAAGGAGCTACCAAAACTATTTCTGCACTGTACTTTTTGCAGGCCTTTTAAAATTGTGCCTTTTCCTGGGCATAAGACAGGCTTTTGTGTGACTCAGGTTTGTGGTCACAGGCCATCATCGCCGTGCCCCACAGGGTTTGGCTGCGAGCGGCCTTTGTGCGTCTGCTGACACCGCGTCCTCCACCGCAGGGCCCGGAGAAGAGCGTTTCCTGCATCCCTCTGCTTTGCCCTTGAGGGCCAGGTTGAGAGCCGTGGAGCTGGGCTCTGGGGGAAGTGCTGGGTGGCCCTGCAGTGGTGTTCCCTTCTTAGATGCTGTGCCATTTTCCCTCTGCCAAGATGGCGCCTTGTAGGTGTGGAACCAGCACACTGACAGATCTGCGAGAGCAGCGGTTCCTGCTGGGAGCCGAGGAGTAGGTTCATCTTGAGGTGAGTGCACTGCACTGAGCACCTCTTTACTGAGACCGTTTCCTTCCCTGGCTGCTGCCAGGCCTGGGCCCATCATGGCCAGGCTGCTTGGACCGCGGCGTCCTGGTTGGACACGTGTTACCTGCGGCTTCAGAAACGAGAGGCGCTGTGCAGGGAAGACCAGGGGCTTGGCACCTCCCTGCCGGGGTCCCCGCCCGTACCCTGGTCTGGGTCTGCTCTGATTCCATTAATAGTGTATCGTAGTCTCTGTGGTAGCATCCTTTTTTTATAAATCATTTTTTTTCAAATTTAAGGTATTTGAGTTAGTCCAGATACACCCTGTGTCTGTCCTTCTGCTCTAGGAAGTGCCACTGTATTCCGGCAGCCCTCATGTTCAGAAACTGAAAGTTTTTTTAAGCCCATCTCTATATGGAAACCTTCAGATCCTCTGGGCCATCTTCTCTCTCTCCTTCAGGGCTCTTCTCATGCAGCAGGTTAACTCAGCAGACCTCGCTGCTGCCTCAGGAGCGAGTCCAGGGAGGGGCGCCCTGCGCAGCTCCAACACACAGTGGTCCTGGAGCCACCCGTCCTTCCCGCCCGGCCCAGGCAGAGGGGCCCTGCCCGGGGAGCTGACTCAAGGCCCGCACCAGCCAGACTGCACCTCCTCCGTCCGCCTCAGAGCCTGGGCACAAAGCTGGCGACCTCTGTCCCCAGGAGAGACTGAGGAGGCCACCCCAGGATGTGCTGAGGGCTGACTCTCATCCTGCCAACACCTCCTAGGAGCACTGGGACCAGGATACCCTGCCCCCTCCCTCCCTCGCCCGAGTCCTCCCGGGCTCACGCCAGGGTTACTGTCTCTCCTCCCGTTGAAATCGCATTTCAGTGAGCAGTGACCCTGCTAAGCGAAACGCCATGTAGAAGAGCAGAGGCAGGAGCTGCGGATGGAACTGTTCAGATGGCCCAGGGCTCGTGACTCAGCTGACCTCGTCGGTGCCAGTCTCCTGACTTGTCAAGAAGCGGACCTCGTGGTTCCTGTGTGTTTCTCCATGAAAAGTTGCCTTTTGGAGGGTTTTTGGGAAACGTGGGCCATCAGTCTGATCTCTGTGGGTGCTGTTTATTGACTTTGAACTGTTCCCTCGAGATAGGTTCATCTGACTAGGAAGCGTTGGGGCAGGTTACACCACCTGGTGGTGCCTTCCATGTCGTCACTGGGCCTTTGGCACAGGTGCTGCCCTGAGCGCGTCAGCAGCGTCTTGTGGGCGGCCTTCCTCCCTGGACGCGGGAACAGCCCCTCACAGGGGACGGACCGCAGAACAAGCTCCTTTGAGTGAGCAGAGCCCCCCAGTGCACCCTGATGGTGAAGGAGGCAGATTGGTGTCCTGCCTCCTACCTTTAGCTATTTTTGTTTTTTAAAAACTTAAAGCAGGGCCATAATAAGTTCTCATAAAACCCACTCTTGGGTCATTACACGCTCTCAGCCGGGTAGGTCAGTTGCCACGATACCTACCTGGTGCACAGAGGTACGGGGCAGAAGCCACGTCCGAAGTCTGCCAGTGGTTCTTCACTGTGGTGCACCTCCATCTTGGGGCCGGTGCTCCTGCCTCCTGACTGCGTGCTGGGCATCTGGGGACCCTGATGGACTATGAGGCCCAGATCAGGCGGATCGACCTCCCAGGGGAGGGCTGGACACATGTCGCTTGGAAAAGGCTTTGCAGGTGATTCTGAGGCACAGTGAGGATGGAGGGTCCTTACTGGAACCCCCTCCCCGCCCAAGATGTGGGATTCTGTCCTCAGGGTCTCTGGCTCACCCTGGGCTGCCTGCCCTGACTTCCTTCCTTACTTCCTCCCGCTTTACACATGAGCCTCAGCACGACACCCAGGTGAGCGGGCCTCGCTCTCCCCAACATCCGCGCTCCCTCCCCCAACTGGGGCAGAGCCTGGCTGGACGTCAAACAGGAGACACACGAGGTCCCCAGGCTTCACTTGGATGCTGCCGCCTGCGCCCCAAGGCCTTCAGCCTCCCTGGCCATCCCTCCAGGCCGTGAAAACTGCCTGTGGGGGGTTTTCCCATTGTAGATGCTGCACCCCTGCCCACCTCACCCAGGTCCCCAGACACCCGCAGGACTGCCCTGTAGCCTTGGCTGAGGCCCGTGGCCAGGGGTTTGTGCGAGGATCCCTCCTACCTCCTGCAGGTGAGGCGTGGCCCCAGCACCCCACTTCCCGGTGTGTCGGTCATGGGAGGACCCTCCACGGCCAGAGGGAGCTGGTGCTGTGAGTTACAGGGATGAGTCACGGGCTTTGGCCCTGCTTTATGCCCATAAAAGTGGCATTTCCTAAAATAGATCAGAACCTTAATAACTATTTTAAGAACGTGGTGTTTGGGGGTGTTTATGGCCCTTAATTAAACTTCAGACAAATTGAAACATTTTTAAATTCTTTCATCTTTTTTTGTGGAGGTTTGGATAACTTCTTGGCTCTCACACCCCACCCCACACCCTCAGTGCAGAGGAGTGGGATCCACCTGAGGCCACGGTCACAGGAGCCACCAGAGCCAACCCTCCTTGGGGAGAGGGTTGGGCAATGTGACACATGGAGTCTGCTGTCCGTCCGCCCAGGTCACCGTCGACATCTCCTGGATGGAAGGACTTCGCCTTCAGGGATAAATGGGGCGAAGCACCTAATTTGAGTCTGTGCCTGAGGCTTTTTTGAACTTTCGCTCTGGATCCTGTTAAGCCTCCTGTTTCTGTCCGGACGCAGACTCTTCTCGTGCTGGGGAGCCCTCAGAGACCTGAATCCATGCGCCAGTGGCTTGCACTGTAATCACTATGTCTCTGTTTTAAAAGAAAGCTGTTTTCTTCTTGGGGAGCTTGGCGCCGTTGCCTGTGCAGAGTGAACATAAGAAAGCCTCTCCTTCAAGCTCCTCCCCTCGACACGGCTTGTTTATCCCGCCTGACCCGCCCTGCGTGTGGCCCCTGGCCCAGGCCCTGCCTGCCCTGGAGATGTCACTTTCTGAAGATGGACATTCCATTTCCAGACAACTCTGTGAAGTAAACGTGCTGTGAAAAGCACGTCTGTGGGAGGGGGAGGTTGTACAGGTGACGTGGCCTGTGGTTTTGCGGGTGCGCGGCCCCCAGCGACTGAGTGCTGCCAGGATCAGGGGTTTCCAGTTCTCATGCTGCCGACCCCTCTCCTGGGCTGACTCCCTCTTCCTCTGTTTGTTCTGCCCGTTAGTTCTCCTCTGCGTGGCCCTTACAACAGGGGCTTGGTCTGCAGCCCCCTCCCCAGAGCTCCAGGTGCCTCCCTGGGCGCAGGCGGGCCTCTCACAGCAAGCGCCGTGTTCACAGAGGCCCCAGTGTCCCCGCTGCATGCTCGCTCCCTTGTGGCCAATTGGTCCCAAGTCCAGTCTGCTTTATGCCTGAGTATCTCTGCAGCCCTCACACCCCCTCATGCCAGGAGACACTCACCACCCAGGGATGGAGCCCTGACAAGTGGTTCCTGGGCCTCCGCCCTCAGGCCTGAGGGTGTCTTGCTGGGGGTCAGCGCAGTGGCTCCCTCCTTCCAAGGCCAAGGTCTCCTTCATCCCCCTGGAGGGACATGGTCCTCCCCGGGAGGCCCGCCACCCCCTGCGGAGGGCACTTTGAAGTGAATGACCATAGAGCCACCGTCTCTCCCACCTTGGGTTTTGAAGGGTTTTGAGGCAGCTCATTATCTGAGCTCCTCATCACACCCGCATGGACTGTCCCTGTTCTCCTTTGAAGCCCCGTGGGTGGCGGGGCTGGCAGTCACTCTAGGGTCCCAGGGAGCAAAGGATGGGGAGAGGGCGAGGGGCCAGGTCTGCCCCTGGGCTTGCATCACTGAGGTGAGGAGCCTGGCTGGGCCCAGGTCCCCCGCCCCCAGTGCTCTGTCCTGAGGCCTGGAGCCCCTGTGATCCTGGTTCTGGCCCAGCTGGTAGGAGGCTGGGGTGAGCGGGAGGGGCTGGCTCCTGTAGGAATGGCTGTTTCTTGGGAAGTTCAGACAGTTCTGTACCTTTCCACTCACTTATCCCTGTGAATCCTGCCATTTTATGAATGTGCCGTGACAACTGTGCAGCCCAGAGGGCATACGCGGGTCAGGGGAATGTCCTGTCTTCATGGTGCTTTTCACCTTGGAGACCAGCCTGTTTGTACACTTTTCTGCTTTCCATCTGTTATTTCACAGTAGTTTGACTTTTCAGTCCTGAGCATAAAACCAGTGAACTAGGCGGTGAGATGGGAGCAGAGGGTGCAGGCCTGCTCCCCGCTCCCACCGGCCTCCGTGCAGGGCCTGGCTCCTTCCCCGCAGTCTCAGGCCGGGCCCTCCCCCTCCTCTCTGGGTGGGCACAGCCGGCCCCGTCCGGCTTGCGGGGCTCCGGACAGTGGTCTGGGCTTCGTTGCTTCAGTTTGGAAGTGTGGTCGCGTGTCTGTTGCAGGAACTTGAGGCGCACTGTCTCCTTGGGCTTTAAAGCGCTGGAGTGTGCGGGACGGGGCACTGCCCCGGCTGCGGGTTCCAGGCTGGGGCGGGTGTGTTCCCACAGCTGGGAGCCCGGCACAGTCGCTTCCCCTGGGGCCGAAGCAGAGCTTTGCCGCCGGCCGGTGAGGCCAGGCACGTAGGCGGCTCTGCCGGATGAGGGGCCGCGGCAGGAAGTGGAGGTTTGTTTTCCTCCAGCCAAGCTTGTGACCCCAGGCCGGCCGGAGCCCCCGCAGACGCCGCCGCCGACTGGTGCAGAGCTCAAACGCGCCACGGAGAAGCCTCTTGCTCTCTGTCCTTGCCGCGGGGCCCAGATGGCACTTCATTCTGGTTAGGGTGCTCGGCTGGAGGACCAGGAGGAGTGGGCAGGTCCAGGTGTCGGCAAGGTCCTTACACACCTGAACCTCCTAACAGGAAAACGTGCCTGTGTTTGTGAGAAGTCGTGTCACACTGCCCGCAGATGCTCGGGCCCAGGGCTCCCACCCCGTCCACCGTGCTGCCAGCCCAGCCCTTGAGACCTGTGACCCTGTCCCTCACCTGGTTCCTCCCCATGTGGCTCTTGGCACACAGGTGGCATTCCCTGCTGGGAATGTAGGCAGGTGCCTGTTTGGACCATGTCTTCATGGTCAGAAGCGTGGGGACCACCATGGCAGGGGCTGCCCAGGCCTCATCCTTGGGGGTGATGTCACTGAGCAGCTGGCAGTGTGCATGGATGTCAGATGGCACGCGGTCCCCTGCAGGCTGACCGCAGCCTCCCCTGTGACTCTGGCAGGTTTGCACCCTTCGTGCCTTAATCTGGCCACTTTCCTCACCACAGTCTCTGGGCCAGATAGGTGGTGACTAAGGGGGTGACCCTGGGGACACTTCCCTGCAGAGCTGCTGCCCTTCTGAGGCTTGTGGTTGAGCAGAAGCCCCGGGGTCAGTGTTCTGGGCGCCTGCTGTCGGGGCTGGACCATTCTTGTGGTTACAGGGCTTATGGAAGGTCCAGCCATGCCCTCGTCCACGTCACCAGCTGCTTTTGTCTGGAGACACACCCCACCCCTGGGGCCATGAGCCTGGATGAAGGTGGCCTTGTCCCCACCCTCCCTGCCCTCCCCTCGTCCAGGGGCTGCAGGTCCCTGCATGGTGTCAGGACCCAACACTTAGTAAGAGGAGCAGGGGTGGCAGACTCTGGAAAACTGTACGGGCGTGAATGGTGTTGTTCTGTGATCGCTGCTCCCGTGGGAGTGAGAACCGGAGGCCGGGGGCTGCGTCCAGGAGCGGAGCCTGGGCTGAGGTCTCCCGGGAAGTGGATGCACGCAGCTAGCTGGAGGCTGCCTGAAACTAGCACAGGGTGCACAAAGCACGAGGTGCTTGAGGGTGGAGATGCTCTTTTTCAGTTTGTGGCATTTTCACAAAGTGTGTGAATTTCTAAATTTAATTGGGAAGTTTCAACTTCAGAAGGATTCTTGCAAATACAGGTAGAGGCCGCATACCTGCCGGGTTGCTCTATCGTGTGCTAGAGACCGTGAGTGACATGTCACTTCTGTAGTTGGGAGGAGCTGACCTGGGACGTGGGGTGGTTCTTGGAGGTGCTTTCTGGCGCCATGCTGGGCTGGCGGCTGCCGTCCTCAGGATGCAGGGCTTGTGATGTCCCCGAAAACAGAGGGGAGGCCGGACCAGGACTCTAACTCATTTGGAACTGCTGCTCCCGGAGCCACGATTCTTCCACACGAGGGTTTGGGTGGCTCGGTGATCTGGTGGGCAGGGTCAGAGCCAGTCACTGGCACCAGCTGGTCTGGGGACCCAGCCCCCAGCCGCCCTGCTTTGTCCAGAGGCCCCTCCACCCTCCTCACTGTCTCCCAAGGAGCCCCGGTGTGTGTCGATGACATGTTTTCCTTTTTCTCCTGCAGAATATTGACATCACCAACTTCAGCAGCAGCTGGAACGACGGGCTGGCCTTCTGTGCTCTCCTGCATACGTACCTCCCCGCCCACATCCCCTACCAGGAGCTCAACGGCCAGGAGAAGGTGGGGCCACGCCGCTGGCATTTCACAGCCCTGGTGCCGGCGTTCCTGGGGGACCATCTGTCCTCCCTGGGTGACAGCATTTAGGGTCAGGGCTTTGCAGGGGGGAGCTTTCCCAGGCCCAGCCTCCTCTGGTGCCCCCCCATCAGTCACTCCTGCCCTTCACATGACCTTGAAGATCCTCGTGGGGAGGAAATGACCTCACAGGTGTCTCTTACCAGCTTGAGGGTGTCCGGGCAGCCCTGGGCTGATGTGTGAGAAGTGACCCTTTTCTGTGGGGAGGGACGAACTAGTGTGGCGGTCACTGCACAGCTGCTCATGAGCAGGGCGGGAGGGCCCTGAGGAGGAGGGCGGTGGGCACGGGGTACAGTTGGGGCCGGGTGTCCATCCATCCATCCATCCTCCCCGGGCTGCCCTCCTCTGGCCCTGCTCGGCCACTCCAGACGTGCGGTTTCTCTTACAGCGAAGGAACTTCACCCTGGCCTTCCAGGCTGCTGAGAGTGTCGGCATCAAATCCACACTGGTGAGCCCCCGTCCCCCCGAGGGGGTGCTGGCAGGGTCCCCTGTTTGTTAGAAGAGCATCCTTTTTATTGAGGGAGGCCCCCAAGAGGGGCCCAGGACGGCCCTCGGGTGGTGTGCAAACGGCCCCCAGCCCCGGGCGCTTCATGCCTCAGGTCAGGTGTCTTGAGGAAGCGCCCTGTGTTGGAGGGGTGGTCTCGGCCGCAGGCATGGTGACCTTGATTTGGGTCGCTTATTCCTTAACTGAATTCTTGGGTTCAGCTTTTAAGTTCGGTGTCAGAGGCACCTTCTGGCAGGTCTGCCTGCTTGTGTCAAAGTAGGGGGCGCAGGCCCTTCTCAAGGGCACCGTCTGGAAGCTCTAGGGTCAGGGTCACCCTGAGGCCTCACTCGGCGGCTGCAGTAGCTCAGGAAACACGTGCTTCTGTTGGGGCTCTTGTCTCGTCACCAGGCCTGACTTTCACGGAGGAGATCCTGCATCCAATGCAAGGCAGACCTCCCCCCCTCCACTGACCTGGGGCCACTAATGAGATAAACAGTCTAGGGTGTCGTGGCTCCGGGTCCGCAGATCAGGGACCCCCTGTGCTGCCTCCTACCCAACGGGTGCCCGTCCCTGACTTAAAACAATCGAAAAGTAGCTTTGAAGAAGTATTTACCTTTATCTTTACACTGTAGGTGTTCACATAGAGTTCCATAAATGTAGTTTCTGAATTTGTAGAAACACATGTTTTTAAGGTGGGTTCTATTCAGGTGTATGTGGAGAAGAAGTTTGAGGTATTGAAATACTTCCCACTATCGGGGTATTTCACAGCACAGGTAAAGTTTTCATCTATAAAAAGCAGGCCGTTTCCCCACCCTAAAAACTTTCTGTTGAGACTATTTTGAACACACACGTGTTCTATTTCCCGTGGTTTCTGATGTCCTTCAGCAACAGCGGATCTCTTGTGGGGCCCCTGGCACATCCCAATCCTGGGGTCCCCCATTCACTTCCCTGCAGCATCACATGACATCTCCCAGACCACAGATGTCGTGTGGGACACACTCAAAACTGTCTTGGGATGTCAGGGGGTCACCCGCCGTGGGCAGGGCATGAGCTGGGAGCCTGGCACATGGGCTCTCCCAAGGCGGTGCCTGGTGACACAGGGAGGGCTTGGGGAGGGCAGGTGGGGAGGAGGCCCCAGAGAAAACGAGACTCTTCCAGCCTCAGGGCTGTGGAAGGCAGCTAGCTCAGCGATGCTGACACCCACGGAGCAGGTGCTTTCCGGGCACTTTGGAGAGAGGGAGCGGGCGTTTGGGCCCCTGGCCGTATGGTCAGGACCACAGTCCTGTGGGTCCTGGGTGGGCACCCAGCCCCAGAGCAGGTGGTGCTGCAGCAGGAGGTGACCTGGGTTCTGAGCAGCCTCTCCTTCTCCGTCAGGACATCAATGAGATGGTGCGGACTGAGCGGCCGGACTGGCAGAATGTGATGCTGTACGTGACGGCCATCTACAAGTACTTCGAGACCTGAGCGCGGGCCCAGCGTGAGCCTCCGTGGCCCAGGCTTCCTGCAGGACCTGCCCCGAGGGCTCAGCGCACACGCGGGTCTGCCAAGGAGGACGGGGAACTGCGGGTGTGGAGGGGGCGCACGTGCACTGAACTTGGTGGGAAGGGGGTGAACGCGCGGGCCACTTGCGGGGGTCCTGAGAGCTTTTGCCACAGCACCACGACCCAGGCAGGGAAACGGGCCCCTGACGATCCCTGCTTCCCTCCCTCCCTCCGTGTGGCGGGGCCTCGCCGGCGAGACACAGCCCTGCGCTCCCTGCCGCCCTGCCTGCCAGTGCTGACGTCAGGTTTCTGGACAGAGTTGGTCAGAGGAATTCTCCAGCTAAAAATTTTTTTCTTACGAGCAATATTGGGGAAAATAGCTTCTGTTCTGTTAGTACCAAAGTTAAGCTGTTGATAGTGAGCGTAGCGATAAAACACAGACCCTGGACGTGAGGTGGGAACGTCGTCAGACGAAGCAGGAGGGAAAGCTGAACAAGTTGAGGGGCCCGATGGTGCGACGATGCTCCTGGCGGGGACGGAAGAAAGTGCCTTAACTCTCCTCGCAGGGGCCCGAGGCCAGGCTGCGTCGGGGTGACTGACACGCGGCCCTTCCCAGGAGCAGGGAGCCCCCCCCCCCCACGCGCACCTGATGCAGCCGCCGGTGGTTGGAATGACGGGGAGACCTGTTGCTTTGCGGAAGAGCCGCCCCAGTTGCGGGGCCGCCGAGCCAGTGGGGGGTATTCCAGACCAGGGGTGGGCGAGCCGACCTCCCAGGGCAGAGCCCGGTTGTTAAGACGGGCTGTGTGGGCAGCCGTGGGCCCAGGTCCCAGGCGCGTGGTGAACCTGCAGGCTCTGTGTGAGACACCTGTTTTCAGCCGTGGAAGGAGAGGCCTGGTGGGCAAAGTGCAGCCCCAGTGCACGTGGAGACCCCGGCGGACCCCTGCCCCTCCCTGACCAGCTCTGTCCCCGTGTCGCGGCTCCGGTGCTCTGCGCTCTTTCTGAGCGGCTGTCGGGGCTCTTCTCTCTCACCTGCCCGCGGGGAGGCCTGTGCGTCTGTCTGGATCTGTTGTGCGGCCGCATGTCGTCTGCTCTGTCGGGAGGGGCCTCGTCCAATGGAGGAGACTTTCCTGGATCTGCCGTCACACCATGTCCCTTCCGAGCCAGTGTCAGCCTTGTTGCTCCTGCTGTGGGGCGGGGGTCGCCAGCATCCTCGGGAGATGGTGGTCACTGCTGATAGCTGTGCCCTCATGGCTGGCGTTGCCCGGCCTTGCGCCCCGGGGACGGTGACGGGGCAGAGGGTGGCCTCTGGGAGGGCCTGCCAGGCCCAGGCTGTCTCCTTGACCACAGACCATGCGGCCAGGCTGCCCACATCTGCACGTGGATCAGCAAGTGAGATTTTTTTGGTAGGATCCTGGTTGCACTGTCGGCTTCACGGGATGATTCTTGCCGGTCATGTGTCCCTAGAAGTGATGCTCTGAGGTGCTTTTGTCCAGCGCACTTGCTGGGAGGCCTCCAGGAAGTCGTCCTGCCTCCTCCCTTTAAGCACAAGCTTTACAGCAAAAGGACCAGTTTTGTTTTTCTGTCAACAAACGGGCTTCTGCTAACAATACTTTTAAATTTTGTTCTAGTAAATATTCTTGAATGTATTAAAATTGTTGGAACACATCACGTGTGGACTTTTCTAACTCGCTGCCTCCCGGACTGGCTGCGGCAGGGAAGGCCCCTGGCCCAGAGTGGGGTGGGGGCCCCCGGGAGTGGCTGGGGCTCTGGCCAGATGACTGCGCCTGAGACAGGGATGGCCCGGGCGAGCCCTGTGACCGCGGAGGTCCTGTGACGGGAGCCAGGGCCTGGAAGCCCACCTGAGCTGCCCCCAAGCTGAGAGCCCCACCTGGAATCCCCTAACTGCAGCCCAGACACGTGCTGCTCTGAATGGGGGAAGGCGCCGTGAGGTTTTTGGAGTTGTTTTTTTAAGAACTGTATTTTTTTGGAGATAATTTTCAGAATATGTAAAATTACAGAGGAAAAAAAAAATCAATGGTTGCACCTCTCCCAGGCCGCCGGCAGTGCAGCCTTCGTGTGCTCGGCATGTGGAATGACAGCGCCTCCACCGCGGACAGCGGAGCAGCCCTGCGTCCCAACACAGGGCACACGTCATACGTCGTGTTCTGTTCACACTGGGTGACCTCCCGGGCCTGCGACCCCCTCCCCGTGTCAGGGTTTCATCCAGTGAGCGATCCGCTCTGGGGGAGGCCCAGGGACCGCTGGCTGAGTTGCGGTGTGTCCTGTGAGTGGGGCTGACGGCTGTGGGCGTCCAGGCCGATGTGGGAAGGACCGAGCGGGGACCAAGCATGGCCCCTCAGCCCAGCAGCTTGGGGCCGGGGCTGGGGCTCACACTAAACCCACTCTCCGCTGCATCGCCTGGAAGTCCCGCCGCAGCCAGAGAGCCTCTGAGACGGGCAGGGCGGGAGGGCTGACCCCGCCCGACCCGGGCAGCGGGGCAGCACTGGCCATCTTCGCTGCTGTCCTTCAGGTGCCCCCCCAAAGTCCCTCCTGCCTGGTGTGCCGGCTGCCTCAGGAGCAGACCGACTCCCTAAACTTCAGAGCCGCCTCTGCGCGCCGGGCCTCGGTGAGCAGGGAGACCCGGCTCTGCGGGGCCAGCCCGGGGGCTCTGCTTTCTGCTCATTGGTGCTGCTGTCCTGTCCTGGGGTTGGTCAGCTTCTGTCTGAGTGGCAGACGTGGCCACACATCAGGGAGCCTGTGCTCGCAGGCTCTGTGCTCTTTCGGGGTGAGGGCGGGTTCCAGTCAGGGCACCAGTGTCTGGGAAAGCACTGGCTGAAGCCCCAGCCCTAGGAGGCCGGGTGGGGGCACAGCAGCACAGGGCACCATGCTCCTCTGGCCCGGCCCACCCGCGTGGGCTGGAATGCTGGGGGAGCAGGCCGGGTTTGGAGGAAGGGCCGGGGCGGGGGCGACGGGGTCAGAGTGGAGGGTGCAAAGAAAGACCCCAGGAGCCCCTGGAGGGTAATGTGTGTTGTCAGGGGGTGAGAGTGGGTCTGGGGTCCTGAGGAGGGAGATACTAGGAGTCTGCAATCCCAGGAGGCAGAACCGGAGGGCTGAGGAAGAGCACGGATGGCACGTCTCCAGCACCCATCGGACAGGAAGCAGGGCACCCGGATCTCCCCTAGTCTGCCACCAACACCTGTGACAGGCTGGGGCTCTTCCTCTGCGGTATGCTGACCCCAGGAAGGGTCCCCTTTGGACCTGCTCCCAGGTGTCCTCTCTGATGTCGAGGAGGGAGGGGCCTGGTGGGGCCTGGTGCTGGTGTGCAGAGGGAGTGAGGAGTGGTGGCTGGTTTGATGCTCTGGCAAGAGCTGGATCAGCGCCTGGCTCCTGGCATAGGGCACTTCGTAGGGTGATGAGTGACAAGGTCGGCGTGCCAGGGGCTGTCCCACCACTGTAGCCCAGGACAGGGCCCCACTCCCATCTGGGCCTCAGTTTCCACATCTGCACAGACGTGCCCAGACGGGCTCGGAGGCACAGGGTGGCTGCTGGACGCAGGCTAAGGCGTCTACCCGGGGGTGGTCCTGTGGCTCCTGGCTGCCAGCCGCTGGGGAGCTTCCTGGTGTGATTCTGATTCCCAGGGCCTTAGTCTGAGCATAAACTGGAGCCCTGTGAGGTCCCCACACTTCCTCAGTTCCAGAATCCCAGGAGGTGTGTGGTGGGTGCCCTTCCCGATGGAGGAGAAGGTGGTCAGTACCTTAGGGTGGCCTGCGGTTTCCCAGGACACTGGCCCCAGCACCTACTGGGTGCTTCATCCTGGGTCTGGCATTCTTTCTCCCTGATGTGGCCCAGCTGGCCTCCGAGCAAACAATCGGGCCAGAGGCCACCCAGGTGCATCCTGGACAGGAACAAAGCCGGCGGGAGTGGGTTGGGGGTGGGGGTCTGAGAGCGGAATTGTGGAGCAGGAGAGGGCCCAGCTGGCCCCACTGCCCGGCCTGAGGAGCCGGGCCTGGACGGAAGGAAGGGTGGGTGCCCACAGTCTCTCCCGCCTGGCTTGGGGCTAGGCAGGGAAGCCAGGCCCAGAGGCAGAAGGTGGGGCCGACCAGGGCGCTCCCTCAGGCCTTCAGGGCTCCCGCCGCCCCAGCCTGACACCTGAGAGATGCTCTCAGGCCCCTCGTGGTGGTGGCGGGGGGGGGGGGGGCATGTTGCAGCAGCAGCGGGTTCCCCGGGAAGGCCTGGAGGAGACGGTCACTGTGAGCACGCCAGCTCCTTGGGGGAGGCCAAGCTTGTGAACAGCCCTCTCGTGTGCCTGCTTCCTGTCATGTGCTGTCTCTGGGCAATGGCTTCACTGGGCGCCTGGACAAGGGCACGTGAGATGACACAGGACCATTGGAGCAGCCCCCCGCCATCTCCCCTCCAGCCTCTAACAGGCTCAGCAAAGGGCAGGAGGGGTCCAGGGCCTGGGGAGCTGGCTCTAGGGCTGGAGCCGAGCCAGGCCCTGCCCTGCTGACGACCCCTGGCTTGAGGACACAGCCACCCCAGGCCTGGGGCACCCACCCAGAGGAGGGGCGTCCCACTGGGCCCCATGGGTGAATTCTCAGGGTTTTGGCACTCTGGCCCTGAAGGCCGGCTGCAGAAATGAAGCCTTCCGCTGGGTGGGGCCAGTGTGGGGGCAGGTGTGTGCGAGGTCTGGGCAGGAGGGCCTCTGGGCCCCAGAATGGAAATGGTAGGGGAGAGCTTCATGCGGGCCCACACTGGGGGCAAGGGGACAAGAGTGACCCCGGGATTGGCTGAGTGTTGGTCCCTGTCCTATGAATCCCCATGGTCCCTTCTGGGCCCCAGGTGACTCTCCAGACAAGCTGTTTCTTGCATGTTTGTAGAGCAAGGATTTGACTGAACATGGGCCCAGCAGGTGTGGGCAGGAGGGTTTTGTCTCAGCTGTAGGAGTTTGCCCCACACAAAATCAGGAATGGAAAGCCAAGGGCCTGGGGTGAGGGTCCCTGGCTGGGCAGCGCCCCCCCCCCAAGTCCCTCATGGTCTGATGGGCGCAGCTCAGAAGGTGGCAGGGCAAAAAGACAGCAGTCTCATTTTAAAGTGAGGAGGCAAGGGTCCCTCAAGGCTGGCAGGGAAGTCACAGCCCCATGGCAACCCAAGCTGCGGCCCCAGGGCAGTTTCCCACCTGGTGGGGGCGCTCCTTCACTAAGTAAGCAAGGGCCATGGGGGGACGGGAGTGGGCTCCTTCGGTCTCCTTTCCCCCTCACTGGAGGTGAGCGCGGGCCAGGACAGCAGAGCCAGCTAGGACTGGACAAAGGCCTGGACTTGGGGGAGTGGGGGTGATGATCAAGTGGGAGGTTGGAAAGGTATCGGGGACAGGGTAATGTTCCCAATTTGAACATTCTCACATGAGAACGAGATCTTAGGACCTCTCCCACCCCACCCTTCTCTGCCTCTGGCGCCAGGTGGCAGTGGGGGGGGGGGTGCTAGACATTTGGGGAAACGGAGCAGGGGATCCAAGCTGGCCAAATAGGGCTGGGGACAAGTGGAGGAGGCTTCCCGGCAGTGGAGGCTGGGTCCCGGCAAGTGACCGGCACCTCACTCCCTGCTCCATGTACTGAAAAGCTGGCCAAGCGCCTATTGAGGCCTGCGGGGCTGCTGCCGAGACGTGCTCCTGCCTGCACAGCCCCATACCTTGACTCTGCCAGTCCCAGGAGGTTCGAGAATGCAAGATTCCTGCAAGCCCTTGGCCACCAACATCCTGGTCTCTTGAGTGGCTTGTCCGTCCTTCTGGCACAGAACTGGGGTTAATCCACTGCTGTCCAGATTCAAGGGTTGAAGAGGGTCCCCCTGTGGGCTGGGCTGGGGCCAGATGTGAGGTCCTTCCTAATCTGGAGTCTACACAACATGGGTCTGGGAGAGGAGGAGGAGGATGGACTCCCAGGCTGAGGGTCGGAGATTCCATGTCAGTCTGCCGTACAGAATGTGACTCCACTTCCCTTTGCTCAGAGAAGTCGGGGAGGGGGCCAGGGCCTGACCACGCACCAGAGCTGGCGAGGTCTCAGAGGGGACCAGTGGAAATTGGGGCTGGCTTCCTCCAGGCATCCTTTGAGCTGAGGTGCCAGCTCCCCCACCAGCCCGGGGCCAGACTCAAGAAGGGAGGGCAAGGCTAGTACGGCGGGCTGAAATTTCTCCTTCAGGAAGTGGGGGGGGGGACACGGAGACATTTGAGGAGGAGCAGACACAGGGCGTTTTCCGGGATGGCACAGGGGCACCGGCCCCGCCTAGCGCGGATGAGGACGGACATCAAAGCCCCGGGAGGTCCGGAGCCAGCGGCAGGGGCAGCTCTGGGGACTTTCAGTGGAGGAGTGTGGGCCCGGGTCCCAAAGGGGGAGACTCGTCGACGGAGGGTGCGGTGCGGGTGGAAAAGGCCGTAACTGACGCGAGAGCCGGGAGGGCGCGCTGCGGGACCGCGGCCGGCCGCCCTGTAGCCCTCCGGGCCTCGGTTTCCCCGCACGGCGGGGCGGGGCGAGGACCGCGCGGGTCTGACAGCCGCCTGCAGGGGGCGCCCGCGGGCGGCGCGGCCGGAGCCGGAGCCCGAGCGGTCGCGGAGACAGCGGGAGCCGGCGCGCGAGCGGCAGGTCAGTGGGGTCCCGGGTCCGGGGTTCCCAGGGTCCCGGGTGGGCGGCCGGGCGGCGTGGGGCCGTCGGAAGCCGCCGGGCCGGGAGGGTGGGCGCGTGGGTCCCCTCCCTCAGGTGCCCCGCTGCTCCGTCTCTTCCCGCCGCCCCGAGAGCGAGTTCGCGGGCCGGGGTCCGAGCCCTGCCCGCGGCGGCGGCGGGTGCAGGGGCGGCGCAGGGGCGGTTCAGGCGCGGCCGCCTCCCGAAGCCCGGTCGGGGGGCAGCGTGCGGACCCGCTGGGCCGCCCCGACCTGGACCGGAAGGTGCGCGGGGTAAGAGGGGAGGGGAAGGGGCGAGAGCGCGGCTGCCCCAGCGGCGGGGGCGGGAGCGTCGCGGGCGCGTCCGGGGCCACGGGCCGCCGGGCTCTCCGTGAGCCCGTGGCCGCGTCCGGGCCGGGCCGGGCCTGAGCAGGGCGGGCCGGGCCCCGCGGACGAGGACTTCCACAGGTGGAGCGGGCGGGCGGACAGCCCGCTGCTACGGCGAGGCTGGGTGAGCCGACGGCGTCCCGAGCGCCTGGGGCGCGGCGAGAAAGCGGAATCGAACGCCGGCCGAGCGCAGGAGCGTCCTGGGGGCAGTGGTGGCGGGAACCGGACTCAGGGGACCCAGGGGAGGCCGGGGGACGGGCGGGACAGGGGCGCGCCTCGGACAGTGCTGGCCGTCCGCCGGGCTGCCCTGCGCCGAGGTAGGAATGGCGGGAATGGTGGCGGCCCTCGAGGGACTTGGCGCAGGGTGCCCAGGGGATTAAGGAGGGGCCCCGGCCGGCGGAGCAGAGATGTCCTCGTTCCGGGCGCGGCCACCGCGCTTCAGACTTCAATTTCCCCGACTGTACAATGGGAGGAAGGCGGAGGCCGAGGCCTCCGCGGGGGAGAAGAGAGAAGCGAGAAGTGGAAGGCGGGTCCCCACCCCCTCCCCCCGGACTGGCGCTGTTCCCGGGGGAGGACTAGGCCGGCCCCTTGAGCCGGCTCTCCCTCCCCATCCCCGGCGGCACCCAGGTCGCTTCCACTCGCAGTGCCTGCGCTCTCTTCCCTCCTGGAGCTCAGGCTGCCCTCCCCTCAGTCTCTGCTGTCCAGCTGCTGAGGACTCCCAGCCTCTGCACCCTCCAGAAGACCCTCTACGTCACCCCCATGCCCAGCCAGGGCTGCCCCTGGGGGTCCTGGCCCTGGGGGCCATGGTGAGAATTCTTTGGAGCACAGCGGGCCAGGGAGGATGTGTAGGGGCTGCCTCATAGTCCTGCTGGGGTTGGTCCCGGAGGCCTTGGGTGGGCTGGGAAGGCTCTGCCTCGTGGGTCAGGCCTCCACCCCAGGTTCCCATCCCACCTCCTTGCGGTTCCCTTGGCCTCGAGGGTCTCCCTGGCTCTCCCAGGTCCTGGCGTCCCTTGGGCCACTGCCCCTCCCTCTGCATCCCCCCAGAGCAGACCAGGTTCTGGGCTAAGCTGTCTTCCCTGTTCATTGCCTCAGGGAGGCTGAGGGCAGCTGAGACGTGACTGGCAAGAGGCAGGCTTTGGGCCAGCAGGGCTTTGGGGGGCTTGTGCGTTGCCTCCCTCATGCTGGCCTGGGAAGTGCAGGTTCCCAACCACACCCTGGTCCTGCCCCTAAGAGTCCACAGCCTGAGAGGGCAGTGGCTGGCTTCAAGGGCAGCCCAATGGACCAGGAATTTCATTGCAGACCTGGGTTCTGGTCTTGATTGACTCGCTAGGCAGCTCACTGCTCCAGCAAACCCATCTTCTCATCTGTAAAGCAAGCATGGTGGTGTGAGTGATGCTTAATGTTCAGGGTTGTGGTGGAGAGTAAATGAGATGGGCATTGACTGTGGGAGTTGAGGGTGACCAGAGGACAGGCTAGAGTGTGTGCTTGAGCTGGGGAACCCCAGAGGGAGGCTGTTAGCCTTGCAGGGTTGGGGGACACAGCGGGTCCCTATTGGCAGAGGGAGATGTGGACTAGCGTTGCATTGGGAGCAAGCATCACACCCTGCAAAACTCAGGGCCTCTGGGTGGCTCTGGGCAGTGTCTGCTGTGTGGGATCCCAGCCCCTGGTGGCTCTCAGCAGTGATCTGAAGTCCTTCAGCAGCTCTTGCTCCCACTTAACTTGCCTAATTCCTGAGCCACCTGACTCCCAGTGAGCTGGGACTGCCACCCAAGCGTCTTGTGGGGTCTGGTTTGTCTGCTGCAAGTTGTGCACATGTGAGAGCCCAGGGGAGCATGGCCAGGAGGAAGGCAGAGGCTTGAAGGACAGGCTGAGAAGAGGTTCCGGTATGTGTGTCAGGGGAGCCTGAGGGGACCATTAGGGTCAGGTGCTAAGTTGGCAAAAGGACGAATTCGAGCCCCTAGGGAAGGGGTCTGGGTCCAGGGAAGTGTTGGCGACCACAGAAGGGAGGTGTTGCCCCATGATCTGGAGGTTGGAGGGAGCAGTGGAAGCGTGGTGCCTGAGAGTGGGACCCTGGAGGTCCGTGCTGGGCCTGATAGGGACAGGAAGTGGGGAGTGGGCAGGAGCCTCCCAGAGACTGCTCACCTCCTGGGCAGGGCTGGGGGCTCTGGATGGTGGGAAGGGGCAGTTTAGTAGCAGAGGACCCAGCTCTTGCCCACAGAATCACAGAAGGGTTCCCCAGGGTGTGGAAGCCATGGGGTCCCAACAGGGACCGGAGGGGCTGGATGGAGGGGAAGAGCAGGTGCCCTCACTCGTGCATGGGGAGGCGGGTCAGGAAGGTGGGATGCTCCAGATTTTCAGGACCCCCTCAGGCCTTCTCTGACATGCCCGTGAGCCTCAAACAGGCTGTGGACTTTGCCTGGAATCTGCCCTCATTTCCTCCCCATCCTCCCAGTCCAGCCCCAGCAGCCCCTCCTCTGAGAACCTTTCCAGATCCCTCTGGCCCACGCCTCCTTCTAAAGGACAGGTCTGTCTCAGAAGTTGCTGCTCCCTTCAGCGCAGCCGTCACCTGGAAGAAAGGCTGCCTCGGTGTGCCACGGAGGGGCGCTCAGTGCCACTCTGGTGCCTCCCCTAGTGTCTGGGCTTGTGGTCTCTGCCAGAGACCCCCACAACTGGTATCTTCTGCCCATCTGTCACAGGAGCATTCATCTCTGACCCTTTGGTGGCCTCTGCAAACTATGAGCCAGGTACGAGGAGCCAAGTGGGCCAAGGAGCAGAGGCAGGGCTGTGCTTGAGCTGGTCTGTCTGACCCTCTGGCCCTTTCCCTTCAGCCTCCAGGGCTGCATCATTGAATCTGTGTCCCAGGGACCCCAGAAGTGGGCCCGCCCCCTCCTGTCCTCAGTGGAGCCAGCCCCCAGGAGTCCCTGGGGCCGTGCACCTGGCGCTGCCCCTTCAGCAGGCCAGCCTTTCACCCACCAGGGTCTGTGTTCCCAGGGCCACTGAGAAGCGTCCCCCCATCTTGTCCTCTGCAGGCATCATGGTGCCTGTCATCCTGCCATTAGAGGGTTCACGTGAGGGAGGTGCCATCTCGCTGTGGCCTGTTGTACCTGTGAGGAGCTGCGGTGCAAAGGGGAAGCCTCTTGCTCCGCGTCTCGGGGAGTGTGAGACGGAGTAGGACCTCACTTGGGTTCCTTCCGACACAAGGTGGGGCACCCGGCACCTGGTGTGTGGAGAGGCCCCTTGGAGGGGGAGTCAGGTGAGGTGGCCACCTCAGTCTGGGAGCCGGCAGCCTCTCTGGCATCTGGCCTGGACACGAGGGGATGGGAGGGGGATTCTAGGCCCCCAGTAGGGAGAAGGGCGTTGGCGGGCCCGGAGGCTGCTCTAGGGGCCGGGTTCAGTGCAGTGAGCGGGCCCTGAGCTGCATTCCTGCCCACGTCCTGCCCCCAGGCACTGAGAGCAGCAGCTGCACACTTAAGGGGCCGTAGGGGAGGGCACACCGCTGGGACCTGCCTGGGGACCGCAGGCCCAGCCCACACTGAGTTCCTGAAGCTGGAGCCACTGGCAGCCCTTCAGGGAGGGAGGGAAGAGGCACCCCCCTCAGCAGATGCTCACCTCCAGGCAGCGCCCGAGGACACTGCCCCACCCGAGTGCCGGGTTTGGAGAGGGGCTCAGTGGGTCCTGGGGCCCTGGGGTTTGGGAGGCTTGTGCCCAGGCCAGTCATGGCAGAGCCAGTGGAGGGCTTGTGGCTGGAGCTGAGCTGCCTGAGTTCAGCTGTTCCTCCACTCTGAGTCAGGATGTCAGTGCTCCTCAGTCTGCCTTCCATTTCTCTCAAGTACCCCCCCCATAGACGGTCTGAGAATTCCCCAGGGCCGTCTTCAAACCCCTAGCTGTCCCAACTGTGTGCACACCATGTCACGTCACTTGTGTTCATCTCAATTCCTGTTTTCATCTCCAGGATTCTATACTATTTCTTGCTCATATTTGCTGGTTCTTGTTTTGTTTCTGCCAGTCATTCTCATTCTGGCTTATGGATTCTGTTTCTTTATCTCTTTGAAGATCCTAACTGCCTTTGAAAGGTATCAGTAGATTACTCTATCACCTTCAGCTCTTCTGGAAGGAATGAATCATATTTTACACTGCTGCTTAGCCTCCGTTTTCCTCCTGTGCTTTGAAATTGTGGCTTGCAGGCTCCTCTTAGGTGGGAGCTAGGTCCTGGAGGCGGGGAGTGACCTGCATACTGGGGCAGCAGCTGGCTCTCAGGACAGTCTCCTGGCGCAGGCTTGGCAGGTGGCACAGAGCTCCCTGCGGTCCGGCAGCGGGGATGCTGCCTGGCACAGAGTACGTATTTGGAAACATTTGCTATGAGGAAGTAGTGGAGGGTTCTCAGGCTGGGAGCCCAGGAACAGGCCCAGCACGGCTGTGAGAGGTCCATATCCCTACCCTGGTCTTGGTACACTGCCCATAGCTGCTCCCAGGAGCAGGTGTGCAGGGTCCTGCCTGGAAGCTGGCGGGCACCTCTGTCCAGCAGACTCTGGGGGGTACAGCCACCATCTGGACATGTGTACAGAAAGCCTCACTAGTGTGACGTACAAGGAGCCAGGAAACTGGTGGGTTTGATTAAATCGCATTTTAATTAATGTGGCCAGGCCGGTGGAGGGTGAGGAGGAAGCTGGGAAGAAGCGGCAGTTTTGAGTGACTGCTGGGGAACCCGCGGGGCTGTTCTCTCAAGGCTTATTTAGCACGTTGCCCAGCATGTGACCTAGTCTGTATGGGACAGCTTCTGCCCTCTGCCCTGTCCCCAGCAAGGGACAATCACACGGAAACATTATATTAATAGTATTTAATTTCCCCTCCTGGCTAGCAACAGATGACTCAAGGATTAATTAGACAGAGCCAACAGAGGGATAGGAAATTGCCAGGTTGTGGCCCCGCCCCCAGGCCCCTCCCCACGCCTCCAACCTTCCTGTTGCTCTTAGAGGCCTCTGAAGGGAGGGAAGCAGAGAGGGGCCAGGAGGCCCCGGGAATCTTCCTGCTGCTGCTTTCCGAGGGCACTTCCCCAGCTCCATTCCGCCCTTTCATGCTCATGGTGAGGCTGGGAGGTCATAAGTCTCTTTGGGCCTTAGATCCCTCATCTGTAAAGCAGGGTTCATGGGGTTGGTTGATGAGAACACAGACGACCCCCAGAGCCCCTGCACCCTCATTTCCTGTGCTCCCAAGCAAGCCCCACTGTTGAAGAGGGTTTGGAGAGGAGTCCAGGCAGGTAGCCCTTCGGAGAGCACAGGCCTTGACGGCGCGGTGGTGGCCGGAACCCAGTTCTCCCCAGCTGGCTGACTGTATGGTTGATTCCCAGTTCCTGTCAGTGACACATCAGTAGCTTGAAACAGGCCATGAAGGGAGCATTTATATTGAAAAAATCTGGCAAAGGCCACAAGTTAGGGTGCCCCCAACCCTGGGCTGACAGCTGGGAAGCTCCGACCTCCTCCTGTTCTCCTCCCTGCCCTGCCTGCCTCACGGTGCCCTGGGCGCCACTGACGCGCTTCGCTTGGGGCTGGGAGATTCTAGTTTGGTGATACCCAGGCTGTTCCTGGGGCCAGTGAGCCTCACCCTGGGATGTGCTGGCAGCAGCTGGTGGGGGGACCTGCAGGAAAGCTGTAGAAGACTACTGGGGAGCCCGATGTGCAGGGAGGCAACCTTTTAGGACCTAGCCAGCCCGGGTGCATTAGGTGTGTCTGGCTCCTTGCAGGACTGACATGGGCAGGAGGGTCTACTGCATCCAGGGAGACCTGGATGGGCACCCCAGCCTGGAGGACAGCAGGAAGGGTGTTGGTGCCAGGTGCTGTAGACCTGGGAGCCCACAGTACAGAAGGTTGTGGGGAGACCCTGAGAACTGGGGGGCTATAGGCAGGCACTCGGGGCTGCCAGGAGACCCTCACTGAACAGAGGGTTGGGTTAGGGTCCCCAAATGCCCTTCCATGCCAGGCAGCCCGGCTCACGTGGAGTCAGCCCAGCATTCAGGGTAGGTGCTAGTTGGGGGACCCCATCAGTAGGGCTCTGGGCAGTGGGGCCACACAGCCCAGCCTCAGCTCACAAAAATGTACTTCTCTGAGTCAGGTGGATCACTGGCGGTCCCACCTCATCTGTCCCCAGCAGAGCCCTCTGAATCTGGATGACAGACTGGGGCTGAGTCAGGCTTCTGGCCTGGGCTGTTGGCTGAAGCCAGGGTAAGGAGGCTAGCAGGGCCTTATGAAGAGGCCAGGAAGGCGGGGGGGGCTCCCTGGTGGTGGGAGGCAGGGTCCCCGGGGCTCGCCGGGCCTGACTGGCCAGTGGCCTACTGGTGCTGGACCTGGGAGACCCTTAGATAGGAGGCAGGTCTGGGCCTGCCACTTCTCTTCTGCAGAAGGAGGACAAGACCCTGGACACATAGCCCCTGTGATCAGGGTGCCCCTGGTGAACGCTGCTCTGGGCTGCAGGCCGGGAGCATTGTGTAGCCAGGGATGGACCAGGAGACTTGGTCTGCCCTGCCTCCATCAGTGACGTGCTGTGTAAGCAGCTGGCTGGCAAGCGCCCTGTGCACAGCAGGGGTTCAGTGGGACTCGTTTGTGGCCACGCCCCTGCCAGGCCTGGGAGAAGCCCTCAGCTGCAGGAACCCCTTAGGTTCTCAGGGGCCTCCTCATCTCTCTCCTGCTCCCTGGTGTTGGGCGCGCCCCTCTAAGCCTCCTAGTGGGCACAGGGATGACTCTCAGGTGTGGCTGCAGCCCGCGCCCACCCAGCTCCAGCCGCCTGAAGCACATAGGAGTTAGAAGGAAATGGGGTTCATACATCACCTCCTGGATGGGGGGGCCTGGCCCTTTGAATACAGCCAGGGACCACAGGCGACCTTCTCCCAAGGCTACCGGTCCCACTTGATCCCTCGGGTCCTGGAGGAGAGGCAGGATGCAGCCCTGACCCCACAGCGAGCGGCTGAAAGGCAGCTTCAGCCTCTTGTGCTCAGGCAGGCAGCAGACACTGCCTGTGTACACCTGGGCCTGGGGCAAAAGAGGGGGTGGACTTGGCCTGGGGGACACCGCCGGGCAGCACAGGTGAGTGTGACGGGGGGCAGAGTTGGTGGGGAGGGGGCCCTGGGCTGGCAGGGGGACAGAGACTATTTCACAAGCTTGGTGGGTGGGTGTCACTGGGTGTTTGGGCTGGGGAGACTAAGACTTTTCCTTTTACGGAGTGTCACTAATTCTTTACATTTCTAGGACATTTTGCCTCTGGGGGAGCCCTTTCAAGCATGTTTATTTTCTTCTCATAGAATTGTGGGTGAAAACAGAAATGGCCCCCAGAAGCTATCAGGGTCCAACCTCTCCAATGTGTCAGTGGGGAAACTGAGACCCAGAAAGGAAAAATATTCTTGCTTGCAGTCCCCCAGCAAGTCCTGGCTGAGTGTACCAGCCAGGCTGAGGAGCAGGCTGGGGAGCGGGCGTGGGTGGAAGGAGTGAGGGGGAGGCTGCTGCCCCGCCCAGATGTGCAGTCAGCTGGCGGGGGCTGCTGAGGGGTGGCTCCCTTTGTGCCAGCTCCAGCGCCCTGTGCTCCAGCACCACCAGTGAGGGCAAGGGGGCTTGCCTGCCGGCAGTGGAAGACAGGACCAGACATCTACCCGATCCTTCCAGGTTGGAGCTCTAGGGGCCCCTGGGCAGCTCCTTTGTGGGCAGCATAGGAAGGTGCTGGTGGTTCCCAGGAAGAGCTCTGGGGGTGCAGCAGATGGAAGCAGGCTGAGAGGGAGAGGTGGGTGGCCCTGGGAGACCCGGGGGTTAAGGAGGCCTTTCCAGGATGGAGGGTTGTGGGGTGGTGGTGAGCTCAGGAACCTGGGAGACAGGCAGGACTGCCACAGAATGCTTGAAGAGCTGATGGGGGGGCCATCACAAGTAACTTGACTGGAAGTTCCCGGCTTCCCCGGAAGAAATGCAGAGACAGGCTGGTCCCCGGCCTCTGTTAGGGGTGGGAAAGGCAGGGTGCTGCGGGCCAGCAGGTGGGCTTCCGGCTGACACCTGGCCTGCGCGGAGGGCCGCCCCGGAAATCTGCAGCTGTGCCCCGCGGCTAGCGGTCCAGCTCCTCACAAGGCTTCTCCCTTGGCAGGTACCTCAGGAACTCAGGCCGAGCTGAGCCAAGATGCCGCCAGAGCCCCTGGAGAGGGCCTGGCTTCTGGAGGCTGGGTTGAAAAGGCCCTAGAGGCGGCCCCCCGTTGGCAGGGACGCTCCTGGCTCCTGTGAAGAAGGGGCTCAGGGCCTGGGCAGGGCCGGCAGTGCTGCAGCTATGGACCGTGAGCTGGCCCGGCCCGCGTCCTTGCTGACCCCGCCCGGCGGCGGCTGTGCCCACCATGGGTTCCTGGGTGTACATCATGGTGGAGCTGGCCATCGCTGTACTGGCCATCCTGGGCAACGTGCTGGTGTGCTGGGCTGTGTGGCTGAACAGCAACCTGCAGAACGTCACCAACTACTTTGTGGTGTCCCTGGCGGCGGCCGACATTGCTGTGGGGGTCCTCGCCATCCCCTTTGCCATCACCATCAGCATGGGGTTCTGTGCCGCCTGCCACAGCTGCCTCTTCTTTGCCTGCTTCGTGCTGGTCCTCACGCAGAGCTCCATCTTCAGCCTCCTGGCCATCGCCATTGACCGCTACATCGCCATCCGCATCCCACTCCGGTGAGCTGGGGGTTGGGGGCTGCCCCATGGTCTCTTCCGTGGCATGCCTCTTGCCAGGGGCCACATCTGTGAGACAGCTGCCTGTGCCAGGGTGAACTTGGGGTCAGGGTTTGGCCTCATGTCAGTATGTTGAGCTGAGGACCGGGCTGTGGAGCTCAGTCTGGGGCTGCCCAGGGCTTAGCATGTGGCCAGCATCCATGCCACTCCAGCTGATCCCTGTGGGCACAGGGCACACTGGCCTTCCCCAGGCTCCCCCAGGCTATGTGGTTGAGGCTGCCATGTTTTGGCTGTTGGCAGATGTGTGTGGCCAAGGCCTGGTGTGTGTGCCTGGGCGGTTCTTCACAGAGCGTGATGCTGAGGCGGGGTGGCTACCACGGGAAACCACAGGAGCTCAGAGCTAGAAGCCTGCCTGCCCCTCCCGGCTGGCCTGCAGTTTGCACATTAGGAAAATGACCCAGAGAGGGGAAGTGACTTGGCTAAACGCCCTGGTGAGTCACTTGGGCCTCTGTGCAAATTCTGTGCTCCTCAGTCACCAACTGCTCAGGATCTCGAGACAGCTGGGGACTGGTTGGAGGACTGGGGTTTTTATGGTAAAACTTTTGTGAAGTGACTTCAGCCATGTATTGTGTAAATGAAGACTGTCCCTGAGGCTGAGTTCACTTAAATGCAGCCTCCACCTCCTGCCATGGAGGAAGCTAGAAAGTGTCCCTCCCCGGAGGGCCTTCTGCCCTATCTCCTTGCCTCTCCAACCTGGAGCTGGGTTCCACAGCCTCGGTGGCTGCAGGCAGGTCTCAAAGGATGCTGTGCCCCGTCCAGCAGTGAATCCTCTGAAACAGGTGGGGGCCTACCTACAGAACAGGCCCCACCAGCCCCACATGGCCTGAGGGTGCCTTGGCCAGGAGTGGGGACAGGCTCGATAAGCAAGAGGAGATTTGCAGTGTCAAACCCAAGGGGGCCCTTAGAGGTCATTTCCTCTCATCTTTTGGATGGAAAAATGAGGCTCAGGGGAGGCAACCAGCCCCCAAGGCCACACAGCAAGCTGGTAGCAGAGTCGGGACTGGGCCTGGGAAGAAATGTGCCTGCTGCCCTCTGAGCCTTCGGTCTCTGGGGAGCTGGTCTCTGTGTGGCCCTCTGGGACACTCTGTGTCTCAGGAAAGCCTAGGACCCTTGTCAAAAGAGAAGGGCACTCTGGCTGGCCTAACAGAGGGCCAGCCTTAGTGGGCAGAGCAGAGCTCACTGAGGGACAGCTCAGAGCACAGGCCTGTGTGACGGCTCCCAGGTGGACTGGCGTCCACGCTGTGGCCAGGCTGAGGGTGGGCTGAGCCGGGCTAGCCCTGGGGGAGAGCAGAGGCCTTGCTCTCGTTTTCTTCCCAGATTCAAGGGGCAGCGGATTTGAGGGAGAGAACAGGCCTGCTGGTCTCAGTAGAAAGAGCCGCTGCTTCTTTTTCTCCTCTCTGTTTTCTAGGAGTCAGAAGAATGACTCCTCAAAGCAAAAGGAAGGACTTGATTTGTGACTCTGGAAAGTCAGCTGCCACCCTCTGGGCCCATTTCCTCATCTGTAAAGGGGCCAGGTCTCTGTCCCTTTGAGCTCACAAAGGTGTTTTGAGGGTCCAGTGAGTGGACTAGAGTGACAGTGCCCTGAGGAAGGGTGGCAGGGTTGGGTGGGTGGGGACCCAGCTCCTTTTGGACCTGGCACTTCCTCCTCAGCCCCAGCTGCATCCTTGACTCCCACGACCTTCCAGAGCGGGACCTGGCTCCACCCAGACCCTGGCCGTTTGAGCTCTGACTGACTAGGCTTTGGAAGGGTCAGCCTGGGTCTCTCGGATCTGGGAGCCGATGGGGATGACGGTGATGAGGATGCTCACCCTCCCCCGGGGCAGAGCGCACCACGGCTGCCAGAGGATGTCAGCGCAGCATCTCCTTTGATCCTCCCGGCCAGCACTGTGGCCAAGCGGATGTTATGACCGTCTTGTTACTCATGGGGAGGCCAGAGCAGGAGAAGGAAAAATGCCTCCTGATGTGGGGGCTCTAGGGCCCTTCCCGCAGCTCCAGACCCCCCCTGGGTCCCCCCACTTCCTCTTCTTCAGGGGCCTGGGCCTGCGAGGGCTGAGGAGGTTGAGGTGTGTGAAGGTGTCCTTGGGGGCTCTTGACAGGGAGATGGCCACAAGGGGTGACCGGATGGAGGCAGACGGGAACCTGGAGCCACCCCCGCCCCGCCCCGCCGTCCCCTTCCAGCTGGGAATCAGCTCCCCTGCGTGTAATTTCCTGCTCCACTCAGTAGGTCCATTCGTCTGCTCTGAACTCTGGCCTCTGACCTCTGCTCTGGATGCCTAGTCCCAGGCCTACACCATTCATTTCTCTTCTTTCCTTTCCCTTTTTTTTTTTTTTAAAGAATTTAGTTTTGAAAACTCTATGTGCTCCTTCCAACTGCAGGGACCCTGCTGGGCTAGGGCTGGGCCTGCTCAGGAAGTCAGTGAAACAGAAGCCTGGCCAGAGGCAATGATGGGAGCACTTCAACTCCCAGAGGACAGGAATCCCAGGGCGAGAGAAAAAGGGCTTTTTTTTCCCAGGGGAATGTCACACCCCTTGTCTGTCACATTGGCCCCTGGTGACCGCTTGCTCTCCTTGGGAAACAGGCCTCCTATGGGCAGCAGAGTCCTGTGTGGTGAGCTGCCCTGGGGTGGGGGTGGGGGACAAAACCTGAATATTCTGGCTTCTAAGGAGGGCAGGATCGGGAGAGAGGACTAGGGCTCCTGGAGGAGGTGACACCACGGGTCAGTGGGGTTGGAGGTGGGTTGTGTTCAGATGGGCGGCATGTGTTGGGGCAGGTGTAACAAGACGGGGCCAAGCCTGGGCAAAGGCCCCAAGGAAGGAATGAGCACGCAGGCTCTGGGCCAGGAAGAGGTGACAGAGGAGAACAGGCCAGCAGGGAGGGTGTGACACTGGCTCAGGCCTAACTGTGCCAGAAGTCTGACTTTCACCCGTGGGTCAGTGGCCCTTCAATTCTTGGTTACTGAATCCTTTGGACAACTTAGGAAAGCACCACCTTCTCCTGATTATAGGGCAAAAATTGTGGTGGGCATTCTTGGATCATAGGGTGAACCCCAAATGTGAGTAATGGGGAGCTCCAGGAAAGGGCACCCTGTGAGCTGGAGGACATAGGATGCAGAGGCACCTTCAAATGTGGGGGCTCTGGCACTGGCTTCTTGGATACCTCTGGGCTCCTCAGAACAGCAGAGTGTGATGCTGGATAGCCTTGATACCCCTTCCACCAGACAGTTCATGTCAAGGAGTGACTGCCTCCATCACAGACACAGCTCAGGGTGCTGCAGCACCAGGCTGTGGCCTGGCCATGGTTCTCTCGGGCCGTATGTTGACCCAGTCCCCCGAAAGCCTAGATCCAGGGCTGCCAGCCTAAGAGGCTGTCTTTTGAATAACAAAATTAATCTGTTTGGTGTTTGTTTTTTTTAAAATAATACCCACATGTACTAAAACATCAAAAAAGAAGAAAAGAGTATAGGGAAGAACTGTCGTCCTTGCACCATCTCAGTTCCTTTCCTGGAAGGCAGCGCTGGGAGTCTTGCCAGACGTTCTCTGCACACACAGACAAGTGCTATCAATGTGTCTGCTGTTTCTGTCCCCACGAGGGGCTTCCTTTACAGAATGCAGTGGCAGACATCCCTTCATTGGTTTCCTCATCTAAACACAGACTACTGGGCAGAGCAGGGATTTTTCAGGGAGATCCCCAGAAGCCTTCAGGCTGGGTGCCGGCTTCCTCACCAACTCACTCATTCAGTGAATATTATTAAGCCCCACTCTTCCTCAGCAGCTCCACCTCCGTGACTGCCTGGAAATGCAGGCTAGAAGGTTGCTGCTGGAGAACAATTTGAAAATCCCCAAAGCAGGTGGCCTCCAGGCCCTCCACCCTCCGTGCTACCGCTTGTTTCTTCTTGTGGCCCTCAAACGACAGGAAGCTGACCCCTGCCCGAGGCAGCCAGTTTCCCGAGGGATGAATTCACTTACTGAGCCACAGTCCACTGTCCTGTAACTTCCACCCACTGATTCTACATTCTGCCCTCCTGGGACAGTGCTCCCAGGCCCGATTCTTAGTCCCATCTTACAGATGAGGGAACTAATGTTCAAAGAGGCACAGTGACAAAACATGGCTAAACACGAATGCACCAGCGCGAGAACCCAGAGTCTCCTTTGCTCAGGAAAAATATCAACATTAAAAAAGAGCCTCCTGTTCAACGAGATTATATAAATTACTATTTGTAGAGTACTAAAAACTGCCTGGCACAGAGCAAGTGCTATATAAGCATTAAATGGCAAAAAAAAAAAAAAAAAAAAAAAAAAAAAAAAAAAACCAGCCTCTGACCTCAGGTCTGAGGCTCCAGAGCAGGTGGGGCGGCGCAGGCCCTGTGCGTCCGGGCAGGAGTGCGCAGGGGTGCGCCCTCCGCCTGCCGAGCCTGGTGCAGGCGCCCGACCCCCTGGGAACGGCCCTGCCCAGCTACCACGTGGATTCAGAACTGACCAGCTTACCTTGGTCCAAGTTGCCTCTGGACTTCTGGAATGTCCATGGCAAGTCGATTCCTCTCCTTGGGCCTCAGTTTCCCTACCTATACAATGAGGGAGTTGGACTAGGTAAGAGGCCAGAGTCCATTAGGTTCTCCCCCTCCTCCTTAATTTGAATTAGTTGACAACGACTAACCTTGGGGATTCTGCCCAGCAAATCAGCTCCCAGCCCCTCCTGAGAGCTGGCAGCCCCGGGCAGCACGCAGCACCGTGGTGCGGGTGGGTGGCTGAGCAGGGTCCGCTGCCTCCTGCATGTGGTCAACACCTGCCAGCCTGCCACGTTTGTGACCTGTAGGCCCTTGTGTTTGCTCCCCCATGGACTGTTTTCTCTGGATACTTACAATTCTGGAATTAAGCATGTTTTTCCTTGATACTACTGTGTGTCCCTGTCTCAGTCTCTGCTGGCAATGCAGAGATGGATACTGGGAAGCCTTGGGAGCTCAGACTGGGTAGCAGTTAGCTGACCTTGAGTAAGAAACTTCCCAAGAAGGTATCTCACCTGAACTTGAAGGATGGGTAGGGTTTACTAGGTAGAGGGGAGGGCAGTCTGGTGTTGCCAGGATCAAAACCGTTAAACACAAGGTCATCCCTCAGACACTGCTGAGGTCGCCTTCCTCAGTCAGGGAGATGATTTTTTGATTGCCTGTTCTCATAATAAAATCTACGCCACCTTTCTGTCAGCCTGGGTCAGCTTCTGGACGAGCAGAGCAGGCCACTCACTGAGTCTCAGACCTAGTCTGACTCTCTAGAGGACTGAGTGATTTTGGACAGATTACTTGTTCTCTCTGGACCTTAGTATCTCATGCAACTCCTTCCTTTTGAATGTTAAGGCTGTATATAAATGTTAGTTAAGACAGACTGATCTCATCTCTCTCCAGTGCTGTGGGTGAATTTGGAAGGGAGAGAGGGTATCTCATTTGGCCTGGGACCTCCACCCCTGCTTTACCCACCTGTGCCGCCTCTTCTTGGGGGCTTCTGGAGACCCTAAGTGGTGAAGGAAGAGCATGGAGCACAAGAGATGTGAATCACCTACACGTCTGATCTGCCCCCAGCCAGTGACTACCCTCCTGGCCTGTTCTCACTCTAAAGGGAAACCCATCCTGGCATTGACTAAGCCCAGCAGGGAGGTGATAACTTCCTCCCTTCCTCCCCACCAAAAAATCACTTATTAATGCCCTCAAACCAAACTAGTTAAGTGCCAGGACTACTAGTAATACTAGTCAGTAATGATCTGAACATCTGTGCAGTGGTCTCCCTTTTCAGGGCACCTGCTCTCCTGTTACCTCCTGTGAGAAAAGGCAAGGTCTGGAGCTCCCCTGAACAGAAGAGGATACTGAGGCTCAGAGGCAAGAAGTGGCTGGTCCAGGACCTCACAGCCAGTAGACGGGGGACGGGGTACTGCTTTGGGTTTCTGACTCTTGGCTTCCTAGCCCTGGTTCCCAGGCCTCTGATGCTGGTCTCCTCTCCGCAGGTACAATGGCTTGGTGACCGGCACGAGGGCCAAGGGCATCATTGCGGTCTGCTGGGTGCTGTCATTTGCCATCGGCCTGACCCCCATGCTGGGCTGGAACAACTGCAGCCAGCAGAGGGAGGGCAGGAACCAGTCGCAGGACTGCGGGCAGGGCCAGGTGGCCTGCCTCTTCGAGTACGTGGTCCCCATGAACTACATGGTGTACTACAACTTCTTCGCGTGTGTGCTGGTGCCCCTGCTGCTCATGCTGGGCGTCTACCTGCGGATCTTCCTGGCCGCCCGGCGCCAGCTGAAGCAGATGGAGAGCCAGCCTCTGCCGGGAGAGCGGGCTCGGTCCACGCTGCAGAAGGAGGTCCATGCTGCCAAGTCGCTGGCCATCATCGTGGGGCTCTTCGCCCTCTGCTGGCTGCCCCTGCACATCATCAACTGCTTCACCTTCTTCTGCTCCAAGTGCAGCCATGCCCCGCCCTGGCTCATGTACCTGGCCATCATCCTCTCCCACACCAACTCCGTGGTGAACCCACTCATCTATGCCTACCGCATCCGTGAGTTCCGCCAGACCTTCCGCAAGATTATCCGCAGCCACATCCTGAGGCGGCGGGAGGCCTTCAAGGCAGGCGGCACCAGCGCCCGGGCTCTGGCAGCTTCTGACAGCGACACAGAGCAGCTCAGCCTCCGCCTCAACGGCCACCCCCCTGGGATGTGGGCCAACGGCAGTGCCCCCCAGCCCGAGCGGCGGCCCAATGGCTACGCCCTGGGGCTGGTGAGTAGAGGGAGTGCCCCTGAATCACAAGGGGACATGGGCCTCCCAGACGTGGAGCTCCTCAGCCACGAGCTCGAGGGAGCGCGCCCAGAGTCCCCCAGCCTCGAGGGCCCCCGAGCCCAGGATGGAGCAGGAGTGTCCTGATAGTCCACTGGGTCTGCCCCTTCCAAAGGAGGGGATCGTTGTCTTGCTGGCTGGCGGAACCAGTCACGTTTGGGAGGAGCGTGCATGTGCCGGAGACCCCTCTCGTGGCTGGTTCCCACTTTGGACTGAGAGCAGGGAGCCCCGGCTGGAGCAGCATGAGGCCCAGCAGGAAGGCGATGGAGTCCGAGGAAGCGGACGTTTCATGCTGGGAGGCGCTGCACCAGGCCAGGGCTCCAGCACCAGAGCACCTGGCTGGTCAGGGCTGGTCCCCAACTCCGGAAGCACCTGGACGTGCCACCGTGCCTCAGCAGAGCAGCTGTGGCAGAGCAGGCTGGCTGGCTGAGGCTGGGGAGACACACCACCCGCCCCAGACTTTCCAAGGGTTCAGGAGCTGCTGTGCCTGGAGGTGACGTTTGACTTTTTTTCCAGGAGAAAACATAAGCTGTGTGTGAGGAAACCCTTTGTATCTTCTTATCTTTCCTTCCTGGCTGCTGGGTCTGTTTAGGTCCTGCTGCTAACCTGGCACCAGGATTTGGCCCAGGGAGTCCCAGGTGCCCTCTCCTGCTGCCGCGCGCTTCCCACGCGAGGTCCCGCGACTTGTAACAGCGGTGTCAGGGCATGGTCGCAGGGGAGGGAGGAGGTCGGGGCTGGCCAGCACAGGGGAGCCCAGGTGGCTCAGAGCTGCCCAGGTGGAGGCCCTGTCTAACCGCCTTTCCTTCTGAAGGGAGTGTTGTTGTTTTTTTTCCCCTGAGATAAAGTAAAAATGAGCCATGATGTGTTTTAAGCTTGTCGCAAAGAGAATGGTGTCTGAGTTCCTTTCCTTACCCCACAGCCAGGCCTGGCATGCACATACGTGTTGCATGTGTGAGAGTGTGAGCATATGTTCAGACGGAAGACCTGCCAGTCTGCCTGCCTGGGGTGGCAGGGGCAGGGGGTGGCCTCCCCGGCTCCCACCTTCCTAGGGGACAGGCTGCTGGGTTGCACCAAAATCCAAATGTTCCTGCACAGCCCCCAAACCAGCATCCCTGTGAGAAGGGATGTGCGGGGAGGGGCGCTTTTCCTGCTGTGCTCCCCCTAGAGTCCAGCCCTAGGCGTCCCTCAGTGTGGGGACCAGGCTCCTCCCTCCCTCATCACCTTCCTACCTTGCCTTGAGGAAGATCTCTTTCTCTATTACTCTCAGAGCTGTGCCTCACCTCCCCACTGCCCTGTTTCCCCCCCTCAGCCGAGAGGCCACAAAGGGCTCTAAAAACAGAGGGAGGGGTGGCTAAACTGCCCTCCCCTGGAGTCATCCCTCCTCCCACTCCTGCAAAGAAACCCATAAGGAACGGGTGTTTCCGGCACTGACACCGGCTCAGAGGCCCCTTGCCTAAGGAGGTGGTGCCGTCCTGCTGTGATGGAGAAGTCTGAGGCCCAGGGGAAAGTGAGCAGCCTGGCCCAGCCCAAGGGCCAGTCTGGGTCTCAAGTCTGGCAGGCACGCTCCCGGCAGAGGCAGGGCAGGAATGTTAGCACTTCACAGGTAATCCTCATGCAGCCCTGGGAGCCTCATTTTACAGGTGACTAAACCAAAGTGAGACTAAACCCCCTCTAGAACAGAGCGGTTAAGTGCTTGGCCCAGCTGCACAGCCAGTAAGTGGCAGAAGTGAACTTAAAACCCACGTTTGCCCACTGCAAAATCCGTGATCTTTTTTCCCCCATTAACTTATGATGAACTACTTCAACCAGACCAAAAAATACGAAATAGCACCATGTTCCCACCACTCTGCTCAAGAAATGAAACATGACAGCCGACCCCTTCCCACGTTACTGCCCTGCCTCCTGCACCTGGATTTCGTTCTGCTCCGCTGCTCATCTTTATACCTTTACTACACAGACGTGCATGTGAGTGTCCCCAGACCAACACAGGTCTGTGTTAGCGATCTTTCACCGTCACGTCTCTCAGAGGTCATCTGGACCGACTACGCACTGTGAAAAGCACTGACGCCTGAGCCGTGGCCTTAGACACTGGGTGGACCCAGGCACCAGTAACCCCCAGGGGTTCTTCTGAACAGCCAGGGTCAGAACGACGGAAACAAACGCACAGCCCAGCCCTGTCCACACGGCTGCCTCCTCCTTCCTCCACACTTCGGTCTGCGCGGGCTGCGGGCACAGGAGTGGTCTGGTTTGTGCCTGTGGCAGCCAAGAACACAAATATTGTTGGTCCTCACGACCAACTCATGGGGAGAGGCCACAAAAAGAACCACAAAAGTAGGGAAGGAAGGAACACTGTCTCTCTAGCCTTTTCTGAGGCCTCCAGGGAGCAGAGCTTTGAGTGCTGGGCTACACAGTACAGGCTTTGGGCTGAGGAAGGACAAAGCCAGGACCTCAAGAAAGGCTTTGGTACAACTGAGCCCTAAGCCCTCTCAGGCCAGCCCCTAGGCCGGCTCTGGAGCCCAGGCCCACGTGACCCTGCCTCTTGGGTCCCCAGGGGACCCAGCGTCCCATCACCACACACTCTGTGCAGGCTCCCACTTGAGCGAGGCTCGCATGTAAGCGCACGTACACGACACGAAGAGATGCACGTGTCATCCTGGCCGTGAGAGAAGACGGGCGTGCACGTGAACACATGCGTGGGCAAAGCCCACCTCAACAGGCGCAGGTGCCCGCAGCAGCAGTGAGGCGTGAGGCTGGCCGGCCCTGTGGGGTGGACGCGTGTCTGCCCTGGGCCGGAATGCTGAGGGCACTACCGGGGCTGCTCCGAACCCTAAAGCTCTGTCCTGGGGCCCCTCTGCTCTCTCCCTGCTCTCCCCGAAGGGCTGAGGGTGGACATGCAGGCCTGTCCCGAGCGCAAGGATTCCCTCACAGAACCCGTCCTGGTGAGGGTCCCAGCCACCAGCCATGGCAGGTATGGCCGGGACCCTCGCACGCCTGTGAGCAGAGGCTGGGCTCATCACTCACCATGAGGGGCAGGCCCTCCAGAAGACTGCCCCTTCCCCTGGAAACCCTACCTTTGCAGCTCTCCCCACTTCTAATAAGGTTGTTTCCTCTGGGAAGACTCACATAAAACACTGGGTTCCCAGGAGCCAGCTGGGGGCAGGGAGCGGGGAAGTGGGGATTCCATGGCTGAGCAGAGGCTCAGTTCCACGCGCACTGACCAGCGGCCAGGCTCTGGAGACAAACCGAGGCCGGGCGGGGATGAGGGGCAGCCTGGGAAGGAAGAGGAGATGAGAGAGGCCGCCCCCAGGATCTACCAGGCTGGGACTTGGTACCCCAGAGCTGGAAGCCCGCCTTCTTTCCAACTGGGATAGAGAAACAGGGACCCAGGGGGCTCTCGGAAGCCAGCTGCTCAGGGAGTCGGAACCGTTCGGTTCGGTGCACCTTCCCTGATGCCTGGGGCCTAAAGAGAGGCTGGTTGGGACGGCACTCCCGCCCAGAACACGCTTCTGTCCCCTTGTATCATGCAGGCTCCTGGCATAGCCAGTCCCTTGGGCTGTCGCCATGTGGGCACTCTCCTTCTGAGCGCCTGTGTTGGACCCAGCCGCTGCGAGCACGCTGGGACACCCCTCTGCTGACGGGAGAGGTTACGTTGTGGGGACAGAACTCGGGGACCTGAGTTGGCTGTGAGGCAAGTCTGTGCCCTTGTGACTAAAAAGTAGAGAGTACTCTTGCAAGAGTGTCAGATTTCGGCCTCCCCCTCCGCCCCACACCCACCCCTGCTCTGTCCTAAGGCACCCCTCACTGTGCTGTCACTCATCATTAGCAGTCACTGTCACTGCTGGGACGGCCCCTGTCAGGCTGTGGAGCTGGGAGGGGGCGGGAGAATGTCAGATGACTCACAGCCTCAAAGGAGAGGGCTGGACACACAGAACACAGAGCCCAGGTGTGGAGGCACCTTCCGGGATGCTCTGGCCCCACCCTTTCTTTTGCTAGAGGAGAAAACGACTCAGGAGAACTTCCCAACAAGCCCCTTGCCTTCCCACTAGTCAGGCTTGGAGAGGGTCTGGGCTCCGGGAGAGGCCAGGTGGAGGGTGTCAACACGAGGCTGGGCAGGCGATGGCGTGATGAGCCAGTGTCCTCTAGGGGAAGGCTTTGCACACCGCCATCCATGTTTCTTTGTCTCGTCCAGGGAAGCGTGTGTGTGTAAGACAGAGAGAGAGTCTGAGAGATTTTGTAGAATCAGCCATCTGCACTGGCAACTAATGACCAGTAAGCTCTCAGAGGGGGCTTCGGTAGGAAGGATGAGGCTAGAACTTGAGCCCCATCTCCTGACTCTCTGTTCCTCTCAACCCCTTAATGAGCACCTGCTGATGACTGCTGGGCCTCAGGCAGTGGACGGGGTGCACAGGTGCAACAACCAACTAAAGAAAATTAGCCAGGTGCAGTCAATCGGGGCAGTGGACAGGGAGAGCCACCAGCAGGACACAGGCTCTGGGAGCTCAGAGCAGGAAAAGGGCTCATCCGACAGGGGAATCAGGCAGCTTGAAGTGAGTTAGTGTTTCAAAAGCCAACGGTCAAGTCGGGGCCGTCTCTTCAAAGTGTTTGTTACGAGATACGGGTGAGAGGGAGCTGAGATGTGTGCCTGATTTACATCAGCCCACACAGGATTATGCCACCCATTTGCAGGCAATTTTCAAGTTAAAATGTTGTCAGAGGGTTGTCACAGTTTTGATCTTTCTTTTCTGTTCTTTCTCAATCCACCCACATTTTCTAGTTGGGTTGGAAAGGAGAAAGAACTTGGTTTGGATTCAAGGGTTTGGGGAATCGTTAAAGTTAGACAAGACTTTAAAAAATTGTCTAGTTTTCTCTCAGGAAAATTCATGCCCAGACCCCAACATCACAAATGTTGTTGGACGCAGAACTTCTTGGGGGACGAGAGAGACCAGGACAGGCAGTTTATCTAACCTCAGGCTATCTCTTGGGGTTTCAGCTTGACTCACTTTTCTGCCTCATTCAGAGATGCCCCTGCAGCTCCTGCCAACCACCACCCTGCTTCACCGAGCTCTGAAGGCAGGGTCAGCACCAAGTTCAAACGGTGGCCTTGCCGCTGACTTCTCTGATTGTGGGGAAGTCACTGTCTGAACTGCCATGCCTGCTTTTAGATAAAACAGATAATAAATGTGAAAGTGCTCTGGAAGGTGGATGTAACACAAATGCCCAGCCACTGCCAGATAAAGAAGCGTGGTGAGTGTGAATTTAAACCAGGCACTTGGAAGCCTCTGGTGTCCGTGGGGGCCAGGAGCTGGGTGTGGACACTGGTAGATGACTTGGGCAAGGGACACTGACTGTGGATCATTTGCTGTCTTCAACCCCAACCAGTCCCAAATTCTGGAGAGTTAAGGCTTATCAAAGAGGGAACAGAGAAGGGGTATAGTAAACGTCTGGGCTGACAGAATCAAGATTCAAAATGACCTCGGGGGTCTGGACAGTTAAAACTGAGCAGAGATCATTGTAAAGTCCTGCACTGAGTTTGAAAAACCAAATGTGCAGGGAAAGGTGGGAAGAGTGAGACCCAACTACCGTCAGTTCATGTCAGAACAATGACCGTTTCAGTTGCTAAGGTCCTCGGTGGCTAACTCTGTGGAAAATGCCAGAGAAAGAAGCGGCTGCATGGCATCACAGTTAACAGGAGCCCCGGGAGCTCACAAGGTCCCGGGGTCCCGGCTCAAGGCAGGAGGCTGGTGCTCAGTTCTCAACTGAACAACCACAGCTGATCACCGACAGAAGTACCTTACGAGGACGCTCTGGCCTCAAGAGGGGAGTCCCTCTGTTACACCAGGCAGGCTTAACAAATGGCCAAAGGAAGGTGCTCAAAACAGGGAGGGTCTGGAACCTGCGAACGGTTGGAGGAAAGGGGCTGGAGAGGACTTTGGGAGAGCCACGGCAGCAGGTGTGCGCATCACAGAGGGAAGCAGCTTGACAACCAGCCTCAGTAGGACAACCTGGGGCTCCCAGAAGTTCTGGAGGAATAACTACAGTTCAGTTTGAGGCCACCAGGCTGTAAGAACTGGAGACTCCTCCAAAGGCCCTTAGGCCTCTCTGGCCTGCAAGGGGCCTGGGCTTCCCTGGGAGCCTTTGAGGGGCCTCCCCTCAACTTTGAGGACATAAGGCCAGATAAGAGTGGCTTTTCTTTCTCAAGATCCTGGGAGCCCAAATAAGCACTAGGGGAAGAAGACAGGTGATTGGGAAGAGGGAATGACAAAGTATAAAAAGAATAAAGCCATCCCTGAATCAAGTTTATGGATACAGGTGAGGAGCAGGGACCAGGTGTGGACTGAAAGAAATCAAAAGTGCCCAGTGCCCTGTACGCACGGAATTCACCCACGGCCTGAAATTCCTCCCACAGGAACCACCTGTGGTGATAGCACTGCTGCCCCAGCTGAGGCGCATCGCTGTCTGGCGGCAGTAGCATATGATGTATCGAGTCGGCATGTGGACACCTGGGGGAGAAGCTTGAGGAGGCGGACACAGGGTAGACAAGGTTTCACAAAGCCCAGAGTTAAGAAAACTTTGCCAATTTACCAAGTACTCTACGCAATGAGAGCCCGAGGGCGAAGTACGGGAGGGTCCTCACCCACCGCCTCCCTACCCCAGCTCCCCGATGCCACTCCTAACTTCCCTGATCCTTTCCTTAGCTTCCAATATTCAATCTGTTGCACCCTGCTGATTCCTCTTTCCAGATGTCTTCCGCATCTGTTCCATCCATTCTGCCCCTCAGAACCCTCCAAAAGTCACGGTGTTAGCCGAGGCCTCATCATCTCTCACGCACCTGGGTAAGCTCCAGACCAACCCCTGCGTTTCTTTTGACCAGAATCGACTCAGCCCCTGCAGTCACATTACCCTTCCCACAGCTTGCCTCCGACCTGGCCCCGCTTGCCCAGAGCAGTCCGTGGGCCCTGCAGGCACATCACATAAGCCTCCTCCTGGAAGTGCACTCAGGCCGCAGCTCTGCTCTGCACCCACTACCCCCAACCCCAACTGAGCCAAAAAGGACAGCTCCCACCCTCCTAACCCATTCCCTGCCTCTCCCTTTTGGGGAGGCCTCTGCTAGGAATGCTGTCCCTCTGATCTCCCCTACTTTCAATATGTCTCATGCTTCAGTGACCCCCCCTGAAGAGCCACCTCCTTCACAAGGCCCTCCCAAACCCTCTGCTGGAAGCCTCTCCTCCCTCCTCCAAGTTCCTTTAGCACTTGGTGCTGGTCCTGTGCACTGGAAGTTTGTCACCTACTTCTGGTAACATCTCTTCTTCAGCTAAGGTAGACCCAGCTGCTGGGTAATGTGCTGGTTCTCACCAGTGTATGTTCTGTCTCCCTACCTAGACCATAAATTCTAATCCCAACCATAGATTCCCAGAGAGTGGAGTGGGAATGGCATCTCCTCCATCCCAGGGCTGGGCGTAGTGAGCACTTGGTACAGCGTGTTGACTGGGCGTGGTGGGAAAAAACGTAGCCATGAAGTTGAGAGACCTGGGTTTTAGCTCTTTGCTGGCACGAACGGGTCATGTGACTTTGGATACAGTGGCAAGTTTCCTTCCCTGCAAAACGATGAAGCAGATGGACCATGCGAACATCCCTTCCAGCTCTGGCGCTCCGAGTCTATGTGACTGGGAACTGACCCAGCCCTAGGCCTGGCTAGGGAAGGAGCAAGGGAAGCTATGGACCAGCCCTTGGAGGGAGACAGGGAGAGGGAGATGAGGAGCTAATAGCTCTGGAGGAAGGAAGGACATGCTGGGCTAATGGGATAATTGGATAATCCTCAGAGCAAGGGGCTGCCAGGCTGGGGCCAGCTGTTAGAAGCAGACACAAATAGCACAAGCAAAACAAGGGCGCTGGTGCAGGAAGCAGCTTGCTGAGAGATATGGGGGAGGGGCGGTGATGGTCAGAGGGGAGGGGAGGGGATGGAAGGGAAACTGGAGCCCCCCATCCTGGGGGGTGTTGAGGTCAGGCCCTTAGGGACCCTGTGCTCTGAATCTGTAACAAGGATCCCATTTAGGGACCCTGGACCCATTCCCACATTAGGGTACATTCTTAGAGACCCTGGACTTACTCTGGCCTGGAGGGTGTCTCTCCACCAAGACAACCCTTAGGGACCATGAACCCCTTATCTCTGCCCACTGGGGTTTATCTGCAAATGGGCCGTTTGACATGCCTGTGAAAATATTGCTGGACTCATAAAATAACAATTTTGGATGCAGGTCTCAGGGTTCCCTTCATTTCAGGTTAATAAGTGAATCTGTCAGGGGGGCTGGGCTCAGAACAGAAGAAACCTGGGAGATGGCTTTGGTCTAGGAGTCAGAAGCCTGGCTTCTAGCCCCAGTCCTGCTGGGTCACATAATTCATGATGTGATTTTTCTGGTCCTCAGCCCATCCATTGGAGGGGGGAGGGGGACAATCAGCAATACCTTCCTGTGAGGCCCTCGTGAAGATAAAACAAGATCATGAATGGGAAAGTAACTGGAAATTTCTCAGTGCTCAGCCAAGTACTTTAGTCCTAACTCCGCTTCTAACTGTATGATTTTAGAAAGGCTATTTCCTTCCTCTGGGTTCAGTTTTTCCTACTGTAAGGTAATAATATCAAATGGGATGCTCTTTAAATTCCCTTTTAATCCTAATGACTCTAATTCTTGTAAAAACAGTCTGTTACACTTGTATACACTATAAGGAATGTCTGAGAAAGGAAAATTTATGGCCAATATTATTCATGAATTTAGACATAAAATACTTAATATTAGCAAACCATACCCAGCAATGTATAAAAATAACGTAAATCATGACCCATTAGGGTTTATCCCAGGGATGCAAGGGTGGCTTAACATTACATAATCAATGTTACACATAATAATAAATTAAAAAACACACCTCAATAGACACAGAAAATAATTTTGATTAAAGAAATTCAACATCCATTTATGTAAAAACTCTTAGCAAACTAGAAATATAAAGGTATTTTCTTAGCCCAGTAAAAAGTTGTTTTTCAAAAACCTATAGCAAACATCATATTCGGTGGTGAAATATTAGCAGTCTTCTATTTCTAGTAAAGACCAAACCCACTAAGCTATTCAATATGGTAGTAAAGGTCCTGGAGAACACAATAAGATATGAAAAAGAAAATAATACAAGACTGGGAAAGGAAATAAAGTTGATACTATTTGCATTAATTGCATTCAAAAATTTCTTTGGAGTATTGCTATACTAATGAGAGTTCATCAAGGTTGTTGGATATATGATCAATATGAAAAATCAAAAGCATTCCTATATGTCCGCAAAAACTATTTACAAATAGATAATTTACAATAGCAATAAAAACTAGGAGGTATCTAGGCATAAACCTAACAAAAATGCACAAAAGAGAAGACTCAAATCGATAGAGAATGTCATGTTCATGAATGGAAAGAGTCGATATTGTAAAACTGGCAACTCTCCCCAAATTAACTTGAAATCAAGTACAATTCCCTTAAAAATCCCAAGAGGACTTCTCATAAAATTTGATAATTCGGATCCAAAAAAATCACATGAAAAGAAAAAGGGTCCTTTTGAAGAGGTGAAAATTTGCCTTAACAGATACCTAGGTATAAAGCTTAAGCCATTGCAATAGGCAAATGGGCAGAGGCAAAGTGAACGGGATACAAAGGTTAGAAGCAGATTTGTCTTGCACGGGAACGTGTTATGTGGTAGAGGCCACGTTACAAATCACAGAAAAAGAACAGTGTTCATTGAATGGTTCTGAGACAATGGAGTTTCTTCATGGAAAGGTAAAACTGAAACAAAATAAAGGGGGTTAAAAAACTTTAATTCCTTTAAAAGCAAACATAAGAAAATATCTTTATGATCTCTGGGGAAAGAGAGATTTCTTAAAACACAAAGCAAAAGCTTTAAGAGAAAATGCTGCTAAATCAACTAACTTTTAAACTGCCTCCCACCAAAAAAAAAAACAAACCACTTCTAAAATGCAAAGAAAAGTTGCGGACTGGGAGAAGCTCTCCACAGTGCATATAATCAATAATCAGTAAAGAGTCAGTGTCCATAATATATAACTCCTGTGAAAATGAACAACCTGTTAGATAAACGGGTGAAATTCTGATCAGACATTTAGATGAAGAAATAAATGATCAATAAACATGTGAAAATGAGTTCAATCCCCTCATACACTGTTGGTGAGAATGTAACGTGGTCCAACCACTATGGAAAATAATATGGAGGTTCCTCAAAAAATCAAAAATGGCTTTACCATATATCTGCACTCTCATATTTATTCACTACAGCCAACCACAGATCCAACCCAAATGCCCGCCCACAGCCGAATGGATAAAAATGATGTGGTTTGTATATACAATGGAAAAGGAGAAAATCCTGCCATTTGCAACGTGGGTGGACCCCGAGCTCATCACCTAAGCTAGATAAGGCACACAGAGAGACAAGGACTGTATGGTATCACTTACATGTGGAATCTAAAAAAGTTAAAACTGTAAAAAAAAAAAAAAAGAGTAAAATGGTGGTACCAGGGGATGGGGGTCTGTTTGTATGAGGTGAGACTGATGTGTTAAGGGAAAAAACTTGTAATGAGTAGTAAATAAGACAGAGTTCTAGTGCACAGTGTGATGAATACAGACAATGATTCGCCTTCACAGATATAACTACATATGACTGTAATTATGTAATGTGATAAACACTGCGGCATCGACAATCATTACAATTCAAATATATCAAAGTAACACACGATACACCTTAAACTTACACAATGTTACATGTCAAATTTATTCAATTTGGGGGGGGGGTAGGTAATTTGGTTTTTTTTTTTTTTTTAATTTATTTTTTTAATGGTGGTACTGGGGATTGAACCCAGGACCTTGTGCATGCTAAGCACACACTCTACCACTGAGCTATACCTTACCCCCAAATTTATTCAATTTTTTAAAAAGTTTTAAAAAAATTTTAAAAAGAAGTTCAATCTCACTAGTAATTAGGGAACGGCAAATTAAAATATGTTTTGCAGCCGTTCACAGCCAGCCAATTGGCAACGATGTGAAAGTGTCAGGGGGGCCCAATCACATGATTAGAGAGTTAGGCTTTAAGCATGACCTTCAGGGAGAGGAGAGGGCTGGACACTGAATTCAGCATCATGGCCTGTGATTCAATCAACCATGCCTATTTAATAAAAGCCCAATGAAAGCAAAACTCTAGACAACAAAGCTGGGCTGAGCTTCCCTGGTTTACATACTCAGTGCGCACTGTCACTGATGTGCCAGGAGGGTGATGCGTCACCCTACAGGGAGGCGACACAGAAGCTTTGAGTTCGGGACCCTCCCAGACCTCGCCCTGTATCTCTCTTCTTTTGGCTGGTCCTGATCTGTATTGTTTTTGCTACTATAAAACTGTAATTGTAGGTTTAAAAAAAAAAGTGTTGATGAAGATGTGGAGAGACAGAAATAATACCCAGTAGGTTGAAGCTGTGAACATCCTAAGACCTGGCACTTCTAGGCCTCAATCTTCAATGACACACACGTACACAAAACCATGCACACAGACGTTCCTGGTATCACCGTGATACTAAAAAGCTGAAGCAGCTCTCAGAGGTGAACTGAATATATAAACTGTGGTTTGTTCCTTCAAGGGAACTACCATATAGAGGACAAAATGAGTGAACTCGATTTAGCAACACTTACTCTGTACTCTGAGCTAAATTTCTCTAGCAATTTCCAGACAGTGCCTTCAATTTCTACCTCATGTGCCGGTGCGCATGGCCATTGTCCTTCCCCTCACTTTCAGCCCCAAAAATCTTAATGATATAACTTAGATGCAGCTCCCTCTTAAATCATCCCCGGGTCCTTTAATCCTGACATCACAGACACGAAAACCAAGACCCATAAAGGTTAAGTCGTGCTAACTTCACGTGGCAGAGGAGTGGCGGGAACAGAACTGGAAGCCTGGACTTCTGACTCCTTGTGCCATGTGAGGCTGCAGAGAATCTCAGAGAACGGTAAATGCAGAATTTATTTGCCTTACAATCATAGCCTGCGGCACTCCGGCCCTCCAGCATCCCTGGACAGCTCAGGTCTCAGCTGCTATAAGCCTTTCAGCTGATGGAGGGTTTAGATGTGGCTTCACCACTAACTCTCCATGTGACTCAGTAAGTCAGACTCTCTGTGCCTCAGTTTCCTCATCTGTTAGACGCCAATGATCTCCGCCTGACTATCAAACAAGCTCATTAATAGAATCAAGTGAAATAAAGGATAAGGTGCTGTACACGTGTAAAATAAATGAGGAATTATTAACTTTGTATTGTTCTCAGGATGCAGAAATGCCTGCCCTCTTGTTAAAAGGATCATGGGATGTCCAATCTGTAAAGAAATCTGATGTGGAGAGTTCTGCTGTGAAGATAAATGAAAGATGGTGGTGGAGCGGGGGGTGCTGGCCTTTGCCAGAAGCAGGACCCTGGGAGCTCTGCTCCCTCCTCCTGCTTGTCGCCTCTGCTCTCTGGCACAGGAGGACTAGCAGACAGTCTAGGGTCCCAGGAGGCCTCACGGCCAGCCCTGACAAAATACTGAAGTTAGCCAAGAGGTCTTCAAACCCTCTTCCCTGTGCCCGTCTCCTGGTCTAGGCTTTACAACATCGTTCCTGAGTTACTGAAGGAGGAGTTCTCTTCCACTTCCTCCCCCTCTACCCACCACTGTTAGGTTTCCCACTATTTAAGACCTATGAGGACCCTGAGGTTAGGAACTGTGCCTGGACCCATCTGGGCAGAGTCAGTATTCAGCAAATGCTGAACTGAGCCAAAGGCACTGCCTGTGTGTCCCTCTTTAACCAAAAGTTCTGTGCTGAGCTGGGCTGTGTGCTCACAAGGAAGATGTCTGATGGGTCCCTTCCCACAGACTGTTGGGAACCACTGCCTTTGCCTTCCCCTCTCAGGCTCTGCGCATTTTGCAACAGGCCTGTGGGGGCGACGGTCACCCTGGAGATGGTCACATACTGCAGCAGAGGAAGGAACAACGACTGTGAGTGTATATGCCGCAGACGCTTCCCGCCCTGACCCCCCTGCTGCTGCCCAGGGGTTTCACAGCTCCACGCTCTCACTGCCTGGCGAGGGCAGTGGCCTGGGGTTCCCCAGGGCAGGGCTGGTGCCGAGGGACGTTGTGAAGTTGGGTTGGTTACGCTACCTCTCTTTTCTCTTTTTAACATGTAGAAGTGTTTCCCATTCTCCTACTTCACAGTACTGTTAAGGACTAAATGTGAATTAATTAACGAGGAATTAAAGATTAAATGTGAACATGAGTAGGAAGAGAAGTGAGACAGGCAAGGCATCTCCAGAGCCAGGCTGGTCACAGGCTGGTCTCCTGCCGGCGATCCTTGGGCCACTGCCAGCTTGGACCTCGGTCTGGCTTCCCGGGGCCACTTCTGGCCCTCCCCTCACCCAGACCAGAGACACAGGGACTAAACATGGGAACCCTGCCCTCCTGAGTGACCTTTTATCTGCACAGGATTGTTTCCTCTGCCAAACAGACCAAAAGGAAGGAAGGCCAGCAAGACACTAGTTCTTTTCTTAGCTCCTAAGTGACTGACATTTCAGGAAACCAAAATTCTGACTGGTACCAGGGAGAACTTAATTCACCCTGCCTGTCTGCAGCAGGGTGAGCCTTACATCAGGATTCTGCTACACAGGGTGCACTTTTAGAGGGTCAGGGAGGCCTCCGTCTAGAAATATTTTCCAAATGCATTTGCTCGTGCTTGAAAATCCATCAGAGCTTTCTTCTTTGGCACAAGCCAAATGTGGGATTTGTCTTCGGTACAATCACACAAACCATACATAAAAAACTGTATTAGTCACCTCAGTGTGGATTTATAAATTGGTCCTTTCCTGAGACTAGGCTTGGATGGAGAGGAGACGAGAACACTGCAAGCGGCAGCCCTGGGGCTGGAAGAGGGGAGATGGGATGCATGCAGAAGAGCAAGGAGGTAAAGGGAGTAGAGCTGGGGCAGCCCTTCCACCGGGTCCACCAGCTACAGCCTCCAAAGTACTCAGAAAAACCACCTGTAAAAAAGGCCAGACAGAGAAACAGATCACACTCCATGATTCCACTCATATCTGGCAAATGCAAACTGATCTACAGGGACAGAAGGCCTGGGCAGGCTGGGGTAGGCAGGTAGGAGGAATGACAGAGGGGAATGGGGCAATTTTGGAGGGGATCTGCAAGCTGATTATGATAATGGTTTCAGGAATGTATATATGGGTCAAAATTTATCAAATTGTACAGTTTAAATATGTGCAATTTACTGTATGTCAGTCATACCTCAATCATAATTTTTAGAAAAGAATGTTTTAAAAGCTACAGGAATACAGTGTGCCTGCCAAATCACCCACCTCACACAACTCTGGTAAGTTCTGGCAGAAACAAGTATTTTCCAAGAGGACACCTCACCTCTCTGAGAACTGGGCTCCTCCCTGTAAGCTGATAGGGACGAACTGGGCAATCCCAAGGTCCTACCCAGACATCGCAGTCGAGGCTGTTGGGGTCAAATATGTTAACTAATAGGAAACTATTATGAAAGCTGAAAGGATTTGACACATGTAGAAGTTTGGAATTATTAAATAACCAGTGTATATAAAAATACTGGGTAAAAATAGTGGATTAAACATACATCTAATTTCACTGTATCTAAAACTCCACTAAAGAGGATTTTTTTTTTTAAGGCCAAGTCTCCAAAGGGAGCTCTTGGAAAGAAAAAAATATGACATCAGAAATGAAAATCTCAACAAAAGGATTAGAAGGCAGATTGAGAAAATTTCCCAGACAGTAGACAAAGATAGAAACTAAGAAAGAACAGATGAGAAATTCATCCCAATAGCTGAATCATGGGAGTTTTAGAAACACAACGAAGGATATAAAATAATTCAAAAGAAACACTCCAGAATCAAAGGACATGAATTTTGAGAATGCAAGGGCCACCAAGTGGCCAGCAAAATAGGTATGTCTTGGTGACATTTCTTAATGCTGGGGATGAAGAAATCCTACCAGACCACATGCAGAGAAGGCCTGGCCTCACCAGCAGTCCTGAGAGCTGGACGACAGTGGAGCCACACCGTCAAAGTTCTGAGGCAAAATGAGTTCTTACCTAGGATTCCACTCAGCCGTCTTCAGACATGCAAGGTTTCCAGAAATTTACCTTTCATGGACTCTCAGAAAGTTCTAGAAAATATATGTCATCAAAAAGAAGGAAGCAATAGGGGTGGGTACAGCTCAGTGGTAGAGCACATGTCTAGCATGCACAAGGTCCTGGGTTCAATCCCCAGCACCTCCATTAAAAAAAAATTAAATAAAGTAAAAAAAAAAAAGAAAAAAAAGGAAGCAAGAAATGAGAAGACATGGGATCCAGAAACAGGTGACCCAAGACAGGAAAGAGGCAAGGGAATTCCTCAGATGATGGTAAGGGGTGGGGCATGGAGTCCCCTCTCTGCCATTTCTTGCTTTGTGACCTTTCTTTGCTTTGTAAGTCATTCATCCACATGGCTAACTTTTCTTTTCTATAAAGATACCTGATGCTTTCAAGGGGCAGTCTTGCCATATAAGAAAGTATACTCCCTGAGGGCAGGGCCTGTGTCTGTCTGGTTTGTGGCGGACTGTACGTTGCATTCTGTAAACCTGCTGTGGTTCAGAGGTCTACAAATGGTGGGGCGGGGGGAGACTTTTTTCTTCTTTTCTTTCTTTATTTTTCACTCTTTTCGTTTTCTCCTCTGTTGTTTTCTGTTGGCAGGACACACTCAAAGATCCAAGTTTGTATTAAAAATAAATGGAAAAAAAGGAAGGAAGAAGTACTAGCACAGTGCCTGACATGTAGCAAATATTCAATAGCTATTTATTGAATGAGTGAAATGGAAGATAAAGGCAATTAGTGTATTAGACTCTCAAAGCTGGAAAATTATGTCGGTCAGTGAAATTAATCACAGATGGAGAAACAAAAGCCTAGTGAGCAGGAACATGTGTCTGTGGTCACCCCAGCTAAGTAGGAATGGAGCTGAGACTGAAGTCCCAACCCTGTGGGAGCTCAACAGAGGGTAGGTCAGGACAGGACAGACGGGGAAGGGAAAGAGCCACATATTTGATTATTTAGAGGAAAACAGGAATGCAACAAAATACTATTCTGAACTAACTAGTCAAGTTGGGCAGTGGAGCAAGATAAAATAAAAAGAGTACTGAGTATCTGGTTCAAGTCCCCCCTCTGCTACTTACCTATGTGATTCTGGGCTAGCTACCTCATCTCTGGTCTGTTTCCTGTTTCCTTTCCTAAAAAGCAGGGATGTAATAGCATTGACTTCACAGAATTTTCATTAGATTGGAAGCAGATCAGATTCTGCACGTGAAGAAAACATTTTGCAAGCTATAAAATATCACAGATTGCTAATCTGGTTGCCTAGGATCCCTCCTGAGTAATCTCCCACTAACAAATCAGCATGGATTATCAATGATAATCTTCAGCCAGCTAGTCATCACTCTGAAGATCAAGTGGGAGGATCTTGAAGGGTGGGTAGGTTCTGATGGGGTGGGGCAGGAGGAAGGAGTGGGCAGCCAGAATCTGGGTGGCGGTGCTTCAGAGGCTGATCCCGAGTGGTCCAGAGCAGAACACGCTGAGGCAGGGCACAGAGAGAGCTGGCCCAGGACCCGGAAACTGGATTCTGGACTTTGTGACTGGGGAGACCTGTGAACCCTGCTGGTTGGTTTCCTCTTCTGTGGAGGAGAGAGAACACCACCACCTCGACTAACTTGGAAACTACTGTAATTCATGGGAGATGGTGGGTGTGAAGAATTTTTAAGAATCACTGATCACTGCCTCTGCAAATGGGAGATTATCATTCCCTTAGAAGAACATGGATAAGAGGCTAGAAAGCACATATATAGCAAAACTTACCCACTGTTATGGACTGAACTGTGTCCCCCCCACATTCATATGAGGAAGCTATAACCCCCAATGTGACTATATTTGGAGATAAGGCCTTTAAAGAGGTGATTACGGTTACATGAGGTCATAAGGGTAGTGTAGTAACCCAACAGGACTGGTGTCCCTATACGATGAAGAAAAGACACCAGGGATGTGCACTCACAGAGCAAAGGCCACGTGAGGACGCAGCAGGAGGACGACCTCTGTAAGCCAAGGAGAGGGGCCTCAAGAGAAACCAAACTTGCCAACACTTCAATCTTGGACTTCCAGTCCCCAGAGCTGTGAGAAATGAGTTTCCAACGTTTAAGGCTGGCATTTCATCGTGGCAGCTCGAGCAAATTGACACCCCTCCTAGTAGTTCCCCTTCCTTTACCCCTTTCCTGGGAACAGTCTCCCTTCACACTGAAGGGCAGGGCATCCGGGCCAGCCGGCAAAGGCAGGAGGCAGCATGGCTAGTGGTCAGAACCAGGCGTTAGGTGCTTGCTCGGCCCAGCTGTGGGTTAAGCTCCGGGACTGACGTGAGCGAACTAGCCTTGTCTGCTCTCAGATACCAGGTTTGTCTTCTCTTGGATATGTACCAAGATTCTGAGGCTCAACAGAACAATAAGGTGTTTAAGGGCCTTCAGGCCAAGGGAAGCAGGTAGCTCATGATTAAAGCTCAACATTCCTCTTTGTTATGTGCTGGGTAATCTGAATCGGGGAACCTCAGGAGTAAGAGCCAAGCTTTAAATTTTTGCTGGGCATTCCAAAAGTAGTTATGTGGAACCCATCAGAAGGAAAATGACAAGCCCGGTGCTCTGCGTGCTCCTCACACGCTGACTGCATGGGTTCATTCATCCAGCATGTTTTCCTGATCACCTACTACATGCCAACTTCTGCTATGGATCATAGAGATATACCACAAATAAAACAGACATGGTTCCTGTACATACAGGGCTCACAGTTGAGTGTGGGAATACAGACAGGAGCCTGACAATAGAAACAAAACTCTTTGGACTCGCATCTGAAAACTCCGTTCAGTCTGGGCCCAGTCAACATTTCCAGTTACCTTCTACACTCCTACTCAAATGCCTTCCTCCAACCAAATCACCCAAGTCAAACCTTTCTAACCTCTGTGCCTTCACTCTTATTCTCTACCTGAAATGCTTTCTATACCTTATGTAAATCCCATCCATCCAGCAAGGTGTGGTAGGCAGCCTCTGAGAGGGCCTCCAGTGACCTCTGCCTCCTGGTATTCTCACCTTTGTATGTGGACTGACCCTAATGACTTGCTTCTAATGAAAAAAGCCAGCAAAAGTGATAGGATATCACTACTGAGATTAGGGGACAAGAGGACTGTGGCTTCCATCTTGGTCACTCTTGCTCTTTCTTAAATCTCTCTCCCTGGGGGAAGCCAGCACTGAGGCCTGAAGCAGACATGTGGACAGGCCTGTATCCTGAGGGACTGAGGCCTACCAATGACCATTTCAGTGACCTTGAAAGTGGGTTCTTCTCTATGCCCTGTTGAGATTTCAGGCTGGGAGCTTGACTGCAACCTCATGAAAGACCTTGAGCCAGAGTTGCCCAGCTATGTCGGACCCGATTCTCAACCCATAGCAACTGCGAGATAATAAATGTTTCTGCTCTAAGCCACTAAGTTTTGAGGTGGTTTGTTATGCAGGGACAGAATAACACCTGATGCAAACTGTTGCCTTGTATTTTCTTGGACTTAGCCTAGCCCGGAGCAACTTCTGCCTCCTCTGAACTTGAAGATCTGTTCTTCTCTTTGGTCATTTTACAGTTTTGCAACACTAGTTACCTTCTATCCTCTGTGTTTCTGGCACTTTCCAATTAACCCAAGGTCAGCTGCTTAAATTTCTTGCGTGTCTCTATTCAGAGCAAGTATCTGCCAAAGTAGAGAAAGGTTTTGAGAAGCCAGAATTTTGTGCAGAAAGGGGCTTTTAGTTCATGTTTGGTGGCTCATGGATAAACAACTTGGAGGTGGGAAACTGACATGGAAGCTAAAAGAGGGAATATAGCTTGGAAAGAGCTCATTTTTGGTCTTCACCAAAGCAAGGCATCAGTGGCCAATACGAACAGCCAGTCCTCCTGGTAAATTCTTTCTGGCAATTTCCTTCTTACTGTGTGAGGAGCTGAGCCTTGTGTTGGCAGTTGTGAGAGGCAGCAGAGAGGGAGGCTCTGGGGCACCAGGGTCACTTCAGAGTGGGGAAGCTAATTGTTTTCTCAGAGCCCCTCTCTCACGTTTATTCTTCCCAGGGCCTCTGTAGCAGGACGGTGCTGAAGCCCATTTCCTACACGTAGCACCATTTATTTAAAACACACACCACATATACACAAAAAACCAAATGTAAAGGAAAAAGAGGGGAAAGGCTGCTGAAGATCAGAGTCACTAAAAGTTCAGGCTAAGAATAGACAAGGAACTCGGAGAGCCGCTCGGCTATGTGACCTCCTGCAGGGGGCTTGGCAATAAGCCCGATCCAGCTTTGTTTTTTCTGTGCCTTTACAAAGAAAGAGCACTAGCTCAGGAGTCAGGAGAACTGGGTTCTAGGCCTGGCTCTGCCAGTGCCTTCTTCTGTGACCTCAGGTGAGTCCTTCCCCTCTCTGGGTCTCAGTTTCCTACTTGGAAAACAAAAGGGTTGGACTCAAATCCAAGACTTTCAACTCCAATACTGACAGAACACAAAGGAAAACAAAGCATGCTGACCCACCTGGGACCCAGCAGACCTGGCTTCTTGTCCCAGCTTCGTCACTGAGAAGCCCAACCTCTTTGGGTCTCTGCTTCTTCATTTATAAAACAAGGTGATATATTCGTTTACCCATTCCTTCAACAAATATTCACTGAGCACCTACAATATACCAGGTTTGGTGCTGGAGATATGATGGTGAGTCAAGACAGACATGGTCCATGTTCTCAAGGAATTTCAAGCCCACTGGGGGTGGTGAAAAGGAGAAAATAAACTGTAATCGATCACATAAATGAGGTGTCAACAATGCCAAGGTAAGCACAGCAAAGGAAGGATCATACGTGGTTCTCGGTGACTGCGGGATGCTCACAACCTCCATCAATTCCAGTGTGCTGTGATCCAGAGGCATCTCTGCTGGGCAGCACAGAGATACCCTCTGAGGAACTCACATTTCATACCATAGCTTTTCTCCCCACCCCCCCAACCCCCGCCAACTCAGAACAGCACAGCTCAATTAACCCAGTCAACCAGCACCCAGCTATTGCTACCTACTACAGGGAATCAACCAATCCCTGCCTTCCTGGAGATTACACGAGTGGGCAGAATGAACGCATGAATCGACACAGCTGTAAAATGTCTCACACCATTCTCTGATTGCTAACTATGTGCTTTAAATAAGAATGTTTATAAGAGTTAAGAATCAAGTGGGGATTTGAATATCCTAGGACAATCAGAGACATTTTCTTAGAAGCAGAAATTGAGATAGGCCCTGAAGGTTTGCTTCATAGTTTTAGATAAACAGAAACACCGCTACCAGATGCATTGGCCCCACTCCCTACTAGTAGACACAACAGGTACATGGGACATACAAGACAGATCTCAAGTGGAAGATTCCTAAATCCCCTTTTGGGCAGGAGGGATACAGACTCCCCTTTTTGTCAAGGAGCAAGAGACCTCCGCTGTGACCTACTCCGAATGCTGTCCCTTGGATGGGGAGGATTGCTACTGATGAGCTTCTGGACTTGGGGTGGCCACCTCACCTCTCTGAGTCTGTTACCTCATTTGTAAAATGAAGGGCTTGGATGACATCCAACATTCCTTACAGCACCCAGAAAGATGGCTAAAATTTGATTCTTTGTAAGGATTTTTATTATTTTATAATAAAACTGATAGTTGCTGCCATGGAGTAGGAGCTACAGGATCTTAGAAAAGTTACTAAGTTTTCTTCTTTTTTTAAATTAGTTTTTAGAATTAAAAAGTGACATATACATATGATTTTAAAAATCAAACACTACATTCTTTTTCCTCAAGACTGTTTTGGCAATTCGGGGTCCTTTATGGTTCCATATAAGTTTTAGGATTATTTGTCCTAGTTCTGGAAAACTGTCATGAACATTATGATAAAGGTTGCATTAAATCTGTAGATTGTTTTGGGTAGTATGGATATTTTAACAACATTAATTCTTCCAATCCAAGAACATGGCATATCTTTCCATTTCTTGGTGTCATTTTCAAATTCCTTCATCCAAGTTTTGCTAGCTTTCTGAGCAAAGGGCTTTCACCTTGGCAAAGTTTGTTACTAGGTGCTTTATTCTTTTTGATGTGATTTTAAATGGCATTGTTTTCCTACTTTCTCTTTCTGATAGTTCATTATTAGTTTATAGAAAAGCAACAGATTTCTGTATATTAATCTTGTATCCTGCAACTTTACTGAATTTATTTATTAGTTCTAATAGTTTTCTGGTAAAGACTTTAGAATTTCCTATATATAGTATAATGTCATCTGCAAATAGTGACAGTTTAACTTCTTCCATTCCAATTTGGATTCCTTTTATTTCTTCTTCTTGCCTGATTGCTGTGGCTAGGACTTCCAGCACTATGTTAAATAGAAGTGGTGATAGTGGGCATCCTTGCCTTGTTCCTGATTTTAGAGGAAAGCCTTTCAGCTTTTCATCATTGAGTATGATGTCAGCTGTGAGTTTGTCGTAAATGGCCTTTATGATGTTGAGATATGTTCCCTCCATACCACCTCTGATGAGAGTTTTTATCATGAATGGATGTTGAATTTTGTCAAATGGTTTTTCTGCAGCTCCTGAGATGATCACGTGATTTTTATCCTTCCTTCTGTTACTGCAGTGTATCACATTGGTTGATTTGCCTATGTTGAACCAGCCTTGGGTCCCTGGAATAAATCCCACTTGATAACAGTGTATGATCTTTTTTTATGTATTACTGAATTCAGTTTGCTAGTATTTTGTTAAGTATTTTTACATCTTTGTTGATCAGAGATATTGGCCTGTAATTTTCTTTTTTTTTGTAATGTCTTTGTCTGGTTTTGCTATCAGGGTAATGGTGGCTTGTAGAATGAATTTGGCAGTATTCCATTCCCTTCAACTTTTCAGAGTAGCTTGGAAAGGACAGGTATTAGCTCTTCTTTATCTGGTTGGTAGAATTCCCTGTAAAGCCATACAGTCCTGGATTCTGTTTGTGGAAGTTTTTTAAATTACAAATTCAATTTCACTAGCAGTGAAAGAAAAGAACAAAGCTGATAATCACACTCTGACTTCAGACTATACTACAAAGCTACAGTAATCAAAACAGCATGGCACTGGCACAAAAACAGACACACAGATCAACAAAACAGAATAGTGAGCCCAGAAATAAACCCACACAGTTATGGCCAATTAATCTACAACAAAGGAGGCAAAATATATAGCAGGGGAAAAAACAGTCTCTAATAAGTGATGCTGAGAAAACTGAACAGCTACATGTTAAAGAATGAGGTTAGAACATCTCCTCACATCATTAACAAAAACAAACTCAAAATAGATTAAAGACCTAAATTTAAGACTGGAAACCATAAAATTCCTAAAGAGAACATAGGCAGAACACTCTTTGACAGGAATTATAGCAACTCTTTGGCTTTGCTTCCTAAGGCAAAAAAAATAAAATAAAAAATAAGTAAATGACACCTAATTAAGTTTAAAAGCTTCTGCACAGCAAAGGAAACCACTGACAAAATGAACAGACAACTTGCTAAACGTAGTAAACATCCTTGCACTTACGGCTTTAGGCATAGGCATGAATGTATCATCAACAGGATAAATTTCTAGTTCTGGTATCACAGGGTCAAAAGGTTAATGCACATTAAGTAAGTATTAACACTGCTAAATTGATTTCTCTGTAGAGTCAATACCAACTTATACTTCTACCAAAAATTCATTCATTCATTTTCTCATTCAACCAATATTTGAGCGCCTACTGTGTGCCAGGCACTATTCTAGGCCCTGGGAACAGAGCAAATGAATCAAAACAACAACAACAAAAAGACAAAATCCATTCCCTAATGGAGCTTATAGTCTTGTAGGGAGAGAGGGCAAACAAAAAAGTATAATATGTAATATTTTAAGTAGTAATAAATACTATGGCTAAGACAAAGCAGAGAAAGGAGTGTTGGTCAGGCGTAGGGGCTGACAATTGAAACAGGGTGGTTAGGGTGAGAATTCTAAGCCTCAGGTTCCTCATCTATAAAATGGGACAATAACAGTAACAGGACTATCAAAGAATTCAATGAGATTATGTCTGGTAGATAATAATGAACATTTCATAAATTGAGCTAATGTTATTGTAAACAATCTCACAGCTGAGGAAACTGTGGCCTAGGGAGGAACAATCTGCCTAAGTTCCCAAGGAAAATTAGTGGTGAGGTAAGAACCAGAACCCAGGTCTCCTGACTTTCCGTGCAGTTAACTTCCAAATATACCCGGCACCAAAAGCACCAAGAAGCCATCCTCCTGGGGCTAACGGCACTGTGGCTTTAGGCTGAAGAGCTCTCTGAGAATGTGATTTTCAACATCAGCAAGAGGGGAGGGGAGACGTGGGAGCACATGAGGTCCTGCTTCAAGGAGCAGCGGGACAACCCACTCGGGCCTGAGGCTGGGCCTGCTGGGGTTTACTCACAAGACGTTCAGATCCAGGGTGGTGCTCCGGGCCAAAGGCAACAAGCTTTCTGGCTGCTGCTGGCCCATCTGCTCTGATGAGACTCTCCCAAACCCTCATCTCCCATTGGTTTCATTCCAAGGAATCTCCTAGAGGAAAGATAAGCAGCAGTTAAGCCACAGCTGTAGAAATAATAAGATCCGGGGGTGCAGTTGTATCTGTTTGGCCGGGTGAGATTTTTCGAGCAGATCAAGTTGTGCGGTGGAGGTCTCTCAGCTCTCTCTCTGCCCTTTTCCCACCCTGCAGCACCTCCGCTCCCTGCCCACAACCAGGCACCCACCGCTTCCCTGGGCCTTCTGCCTACACAGAGCCCCATCCCTGCCTGGGTTCTAACCTCCTTCAACCCTAGCCTTTTCCCTTTGTTTACAGTCTCATTCCCTCCACTCATCTTATCCCCGCCTTGAAAAGAAGATGCCTCCTAGTTTAACACAGTCAGTATGGAGCAGGATTTAGAGAAGCCAGCATTCGGAGCCTGGGCAAGTCTGAGGCCTTTCCTGGGCCTCAATCTCTTTACCTGAAAAATGTTGTATATCATATGGTATTTCAAGTACCATGGATTAAATTATTCTGCAAAGGGCAGGGACCCCAAATATCTACCTAAAGACAAAAAGTACACAGAGAAGTAGTGAGGCCAAGGCAGAAATTTTCAGCTTGGAAGGGCTAGAACCACTAAGAGGCTATCAAGAGGTGTGTTATGAAACCAATGTCTGGTGAATGGCATCCAGTATAGAGTCCAGGGTTAGCTATAAAGGAAGTTCACATCTGGACACGACACCTAGGTTTGAATTCTATTCTTGCACTGAGTAGACCTCCAAGCAAGGGAAAATCCAGTCTAGATTTGGACCTACCCTGCCTGCTCTTGAAAAGGGGACCATAAGAAACAAAAGGAGCTTTGGCCCAGACCACCAACTATTACTTGAACATCATGGTGCAGGGCTAGCTAAAGTCTCCTCTGCAAGATTAATAACAATAAAAGTAAGCAACATTCAATCCATAAAAGGGATACTGAACTCAAAGTTGGGAAAGTGATCTAAGAAGATTTCAAAAGATGTCAGAACTATAAGCAAATGTGTGGATGTTTCCACTTTTGTTTAAACTGTGGCCAATTATATACAGATAAAGCTGGGGTAATTTTAGAAAATGTAAAAATCTCTGTGACTATCACTAACGTACGCTATCTTTCGAGGTGGTGTCCATAATCTTAACTTTATCGACCAAGAGAGGTAGGGAACAGCATGGACAATGGAAACGTGAGATTCTGAATTCTGAAATAACTTGTGACAGTCACTACATCATTGTTCTTGCCCAGAAAAATAATCTGGATCCTAAACTTTTCTCTTGATGCCCGCCAGCTGGGTTGACAACAAACTCTCACAGGCTTGAGTCTTGCAGCATCGTTGATCAAGCAGAAGCAACGGCAGACACTTAGTACTTTGGACGGTAAACCTACCAAGCCTGCTTCGATCCTCTCCCTGCTGGGATACCAGCAGTCAGACCTCCAGAGCCAGCAGTGCATCCTGGCAGAGAAACACCAAAGGAGCGGTGGCACTGTTTTCATGAAGTCTCTAGTGACTTTCCACTGAGCTGTGGGAAAATTTGACAGTTGACTGTGGCTGAATCGCAACCCAGAGGTCCTGACTACTCAAATCTTTAAAGATTCCTTTCATTCCTTTCCCAAAGAGGAACCTGGCAATCTCCGATTGGTTAATTCCATTTACCTTCTGCTCCTTGTAAGATGTAGGAGCAGAGTAGAGTGCTCTAGGCAGTGGCCAAGGGGTATCAGAATAACATCTACAATCCACAATTACAATAGTTTATATTTATCCAGTACTTACTGTTATCTGGCATTTTTTTAAGTTTTTGTTTCATTGAATCTTTACAACTACCCAGTGGGGTAGTTACTATTAGTATCCCTGGTTTACAAATTAGGAAACTGAGGCCCAGAGAGGCTAGTAACTTGCCCTGGGTCACACAGCTTGGGTGTGAGGGGCTGAGATTTATTGTAAGCATTCCAACTCCGGAGTCTGTGCTCCTAACCACTATGTCGCACCGTATCCAAATACCAGCACAGATATTCCAAGCTCAAAGGCACTTTTGATATCACAGACCAACCCCTAGATTTTGCAGCTGAGAAAACAGACCTAGACAGATGATGGGAATTGCCTAGTGACAGAGCCAGGATGTGAGGCTGGTGTCTCCACTCCAGGGTTCAGTGCTCTCTCTGCTATATCAGAAGGCTGCGGGTTCTCTGATTCATCTTGAGAATCTGGAGTTCTTTCATACATTATCCCTTATTCTTGAGGGAACAGAACTTAATATAAACATAAAAATACTTTCATATAGTTTTTCTGCAATGTATTGATCCTCAAATTCTTCCTATCCCTTTTTAGGAACTTTTTTTTTTTTAAACTTGACTCTCTTTTGCCTTCTTTCTTTAAATCCCAAGAAAGTGAAAGCAGTTTCAGATAGGATTGAAAAAAAAATTGTTGAAATCTTTTAACCAAGTTTCCCTCCTTTTACCAGAGCATTTTAACACTGCTATTCAGCTATGATTTCTAATTGCCAATCATCCACTAAGTGTTTCTGATTCCTCACTACCCCTCCCTGCCCCTCCCTCTTAGGAGATGACAGATAAGGCTCACCATGTCCCCTCAGCATCCTTGTGTCCGTCTTCAGGCCTCGCTCTGCACAGGTTCTTCCTCACATCCTGCCTCCTGTCATGGAGGAGGTGTCCCCACTGCTCCCCAGGTAGTCTTGACACAGTGACCGTGGCCCCATTCCTTCCCACTCCCTTCTGTATCTGGACCAACAAATTATAAAAAGGTGGATAAGAGCCTGGAAAGAGCAACATGGGGTAGAGTTTGGTCTTTGTAGTCAAACAAATCCTCACCCCTCTGATCAAGTTAGTTGACTGTGCTGAGCCTCATATGTCAAGTGGACAGGAGACCCCACTTCAAGGTGATTATGAGAATGGAACGAAAGAACATCTAAAGGGGTTAACAGACTGCCTAGCACACAACAGACACTGCCTTCTCCCTCTCTTCCAGCTCCTTTCCCTTTTTTCACACACACACAAACACACACACACAAACCTTCAAAGACCTTCATTTTTTTAAAGCCCTATCTCATCCTCAAACAATGAACTGTTCTTTCTCCTTCCTGTCATTATAGGCATATTCAAAATTTGAATATGTTGGCCCTTCCTTCCCCCATGCATTTTGGCCACTATATATTGAACCAGCTTGGCCCATTTCAATACCCTCCCAAACCCTGAATTCAGTATGCACTTGTGAACTGACGCCACTGCACCATTCCCTGCTGCCCGGCACTCTGACCTTGGGTGACCTGTGCATTTTTGCATCTCCTCTAACTCCTCTGAACTTACTGTCTCATCTTTCTGCTCTGGGTGATCTGATCCATTCCCATGGACTCAATAATCGCTATTTGCTTAGATTTCTAACTCTCACTCTCTCTAGACCAAATTCTAATCCTTAGGCCCCAGGCCTGAGTGTCCAACTGTTCACAGGGAGGTTCCATGAGCATCTAAACCTACAAACTTGCTTTTCCACTCATGGCTCCTATTTCCTAAATGGCTTTACCATTATGCCAAGGCTCAAGAAAGAAGCCTGACTCATCTTTAATGTCCCTATCTTCCATATGCCATACTCTGTATTTGAGTGGTTTTTATTTCCACAGCATCTCCTGAATTTACCCTCTTTATTACCAGTACCTTAGATCAGGGCTTTGTCATGTCTCAGCCAATGCAGCAGACTGGAAGCCCCTACTTCCAGGAACTCACTCTGCTCAGCTCCATGATTTCTCTAATTAATAGATCTGAGCATATTAATCACCTGCTCTAAAATCTTCCACAGCAGTGACCAAATGAAATTCTGAATATTTATAGCCCCATTAAAATGAAGGCACCTCTAGAGTACATTAAATATATATCAAGCAAGCTTATTAAATGAATACAAACCCAGAACTATGCCATGGACAGTAGAGAGTATGAAAGAAATACAATGCGGTCCCTGTCCTCCAGGAGCTTATACTCTTTTGGGAGAGACAAAACGAACACAGAAACTATTAAGTGCCCAAACTGAGATACAAATTCTGAATGCCAGAGGAGCTCAGAAAAGAGAGAGGTCAATGTAAGGTGAAACTGCTGATGACGATCTCACAGAGAACAGACTTCCTGGGGAGAGGTTGAGCTCAGTGGTGGAGTGCATGCCTAGAATGCACAAGGTCCTGGTTTCAATCCTCAGTCCCTCTGCTAAACAAACAAACAAACAAACAAACAAACAAACCTAATTACTTCTCCCTCATTAAAAGAGAGAGAGAGACTTCCTGAGGATCTTAAAGGATGGGACCACACAGCTGTGTGCAAGCCCTGTACTGAGCACTACTGGCAAAGATAAACACAGCTCCTGCTTTCAAAGATCTCAAGATGCAACCAGAGACAGGTACACAAATGACTACCTCATAAACAAGTACTTACATGTCAACAACGTGTTAAGTATTGTCACAAATATGTACACAAGATGACAGTATTATTTTAGGAAAATTAATCTAAAAGTATTCATCTGAAAAGGCTCTATCAGAAGATAAAAATACTGAAATCAGAGAAATTAGCTTCCTAGCTAATACAATGATCCAGGTAAGACCCGGCAAGGAAGGTGGTGCTGGTGGATACACTGAGACTGGAAAAGAGGCAGAACATAAAACATTTCTAAAGCAGTAATGACAGCAACAGGTTTGATGTTAAGGGGGAAAAAAGAATCAGACAAGTTTTTAAGTCTGGGAAACTGAAAGAAGGACATTGGTAAGAGGAAGATAAAGTCATTTGAGGGCATACTGAGTTGACGACAAAGTTAGACCACTCAGCTCAGGGAGAATCTAACAGGCCTTAAAATAGTAAGATTTAGAAGTGAGACTATTTACATTGCTAGCACCCAGGCTTGAGTGGTATATAATGAAAGAATTTTTAAATATTTTAATGAACTCTGTGCCAGTAGTATTTTCTGTGGCTTTATTTTCTCCTCACATTCTGCTAGCCTTTATTATCAGTTCTGTTTGGCATATTCTTTCCACAGAAATGAGGTGTGATTATAACGTAACAAAGCTGAAGTTTAAACACACAAGAACTTATCTATCCAAAACTGATTCCAAAAATGCTGTTTTTGCTCAACACTTTTCTGGAACCGCTCTGTTGGAGTTGCTTGCAGGGTCAATCTACAATCCAAATTTCACTTTGTTAATTCCTCCAACCTGATCATTCAACAATTTAGCTCTGAGTTGGCGTTCTGTTTTTAAAAAACAAACAAACAAACAAACAAAAACCCTTAGTAGCACTAAGGTTATTCCAGAAATTGTGTCACAGACTCTGTAGGCAACTTTCAGAGGGGCTTTCCAAATATTCTAAGGAGTGGCAACATCACTGTGGGGAAGGGACAGCCCCACGGAGAGCATGGCATAGTACTGCTAAGTATTTCACAGACCTGCTTTTCATTTAATCCTTGAAGTAGCCAGAGAAGCAAGTTATTATCATCTTCTGATAAAGAAAAGTAAAAGAAGGTCCAAAAAAATTACATAATTTGCTGAAGGTTATAAAACTAATATATAGTAGAGGTGGAAATTTAATTTTAATTTTCTTTTAATTTCATTTGTTTCCTCACAACTTTCTGGTATCTATTTCAACCAGTCATGAAAATTTGTCATAGATCTTGAATTAAGTTTACCTTATAGAAATATAGAACTTTAGAAACCAAAATGTCTTTAAATCATCAGGCCTCCCTTGATTTTATCATATGGTTTAAGTATGTTATAATCCAGGTCAGCAAGAAAATAGAATTCCCTTCTCCTCATATAATGTGTTCAGCTGAAGGCTCCTGTGTATTTGTCATCAGGGCTTTATTCATGCACTCTCCGTTGAATACAGACAGTAAGTTTTACTTATACCTCCTTTAGATTCTACTCCTTCACCACCATACACATTTATAAATAGCAGGTGATTATACTGTCTTAAACTGGGTTAGAAGCCTGCAGGCTTGAATTATTTAAGAGAAAAACATTTCCACTTGTCCTGCCAAACACGTTGATCAATGTTCACTTAAGTGATGTTATCATCTCCTCTCATTTTGTAAGGTCTACTATCTCTCTTCAGGTGACTAAGCAGTCTGCAATCTTCCTTCCTTTAATTAGATAATTTTCAGGCTTGTCTTATCCTTCTGGTTTTCACAACTTCATGCAATCCTTTTCTCCTGTGAGTATAGTGAAAGGTTTCATGGCTGGAGTCCCTCTGTAATACACGTCTGTAGAACTCTCGCCAGCCTCCCACACGCTGCTGCAGTGCCACAGTTTATCTGCTCCGCTGTTCCAGACGCACCGCCTTCTCTGTAACAGCCACCTTTTTCTGCTTACGGTCTTGCTTTTCCTCCTCCTTGGATTGACCTTCCTGTGTCCTCCACACATCCTTCTGGCTCAGATGCTTCTTCTCCCACCTCTCAACCTGGGTGGCACTTTTGGTAATGTTATCACCTAACATTGTAAACACAGCTACTGTTGATCAAGCACCAGCCATGTGCTGTGTCTGGAGCCTTATGTCTGTGACACAAACTACCCAGCTTTTCCTCCTACACCCTCACAAAACATCCCCCATCCCCTGTAAAGTCTGTCACTTAGAGGTCTAGCCCAGAGCCTGACACACAGGTACTCAAGAAAGAGGAGCCATTATTATGATTATGAGAATGAACCCCATGTGACTTCTTCATGCTTGACCCCAGGGCCTGGTACAGTGTCTAGCTTACTTAATACATGTTTATCAAAGTGGCCAATGAAGAGAACAAATGTTAAATGGCCATACGATCCTTGTGAGACAAGGACTGTATGGACTGTGGACTGTGAAAATTAACTCTGCAGCATCTGGACAGGAAAAGTACCTAGTAGAGTAAGCAGAGATGGTGCTGGGGATCCCAGAACCATGGCTCAGAGGCCCAGCAAAATGCATGGTAGTGGGTTCAGGAAACCCTTGTTGGCTAGTAACTACAGAAGCTGATCACGGAAGACTGCCTCCTGTGGACTGCTCCGGGCTCGGGTCAGGATCAGTCTGGCACCCTGGGTGCAGATGGCATGGACAGACCAACTTCCTTGCTCAGGGAGAAACTGCACTGTAGGAGAGGCTCCTGGTGATGAAGGGGCTGCCTGGTTCTTAGAAAATTGAAGCCTTTACCTGCAGCACCCACAGAGACCCAAAGGTGAGCCTCTGGGGCCCTGAGACTTGGCAGTGGCAGTCCAGAAAGTGGTCTGTGCTGGAGTCCGGCAACAGCTAGCAGGGCCCAGTGAGCAGAATGAGACTTAAAATCCAGATCCAAGTCTTTGGCAATGTCAAGTTTAAAAAGGAGTTGGTGTTCTGGGATGCCAGAGAGAGACTCGGGTAGCTTCAATCACTAACCTGGAGTGCCAGAAGGTTTAATGCCCCAAACATGGCAGACTAATTATTTCATTTGGGGCATTAGTTACTCAGGAAGAGCTAGCAGCAAAGTTGAAATCTGAAGCAGGACTCAGAGTCTGGGACTAAGCACAGGACTTGCCAGTGGTCAGGCTGGTGAGGCAGAGAACCTGGTACATTACTATGATACAGCAAGCCCTCCACAATGGATAATTCACACACAGGACAGCCCTCAGAGCACAAAGTCTACCTTGCTTTAGTGTTAAGGATTTTGAGACACCAGTGAAGTACAGAACACCTGTGTTTGGTCTGGCTTAACAAATACCATTCTTTCCATACACATGCAGTTTCACCCCTAGGCTGTGCACAGCTGTGGCCCTGCTTGGTCTCTTAATCACTATACAGTGTTCTTCTCCCTAATTGAGCCCCAGATACTACTGCTTCCAAGTTGAAATTACTCTCTACAACCACAAGATAGTTGTTTTATCCTTTGATTCTGGGACCAAAATTCCTGTCATCATTAGGTCCTGAAATCTAAGTCCACACCACGAGCAATTAAAGTGTTCCTTTCCCTTTAAAACCAACCAAACCAAACAAAGACACTATGACGATGACAACTACTAAAATCTCCCTCTCACTTGGTCCTTTATTAAGGGCACCCTTTTCGATGTTCACTTCTTCACATATCAAACTATCTTACTATCTTATATTGTTTTATGGTCTGTTTGTGGTTTCTTGGATTTGATATCCTTGGTTTTTTCCTTGTTCGTGTTAAAGCAGTACATACAAATCATGGACTACCTGGCTCAACCAACCATCTGATGATTGACTTTCTTCTACAATACTCCCACCAAGTGGTCATCTGGACAGTAGTTGAACACTCAGAACGACTGAGAACTCACTGCCTACAGAGGCAGCCGATTTCATCTTTGGATCACCTGTTGGAAATAACTGTGGGGCTGAATTATGCCTCCCTGAGTTTCTATCCATTGACTCCAGAGCCTCTCCTTAGGGCCATGTGGAACAAATATAAACCTCTTAGGCGTGGCCCCCTTCAGATACCTGAATAAAGCAACAAATATCCTTCCTGGGTTTGTTCTCTCTGTTTTGCTGGATAAATGCTCCCGGTGCCTTCCACTATTTGTTGCTGTTAGATGTTCTCACCAACATCATCTATTTCTTTTCTGGATGTGTTCAAGGGGATCTATATGCCTGGTATCCAGCCCAGAGCTACAAAGATTTTAGGTGTGTTCTGGACACTATACCTCTCATAACGCAACCTAAGATGGTATCAGCTTTTTTTGCAGCTACAACACACTGTTGACTCACAATGAACTTACAGAAAACCAAATACCTCTAAATGCCACATGTATCGCTGCCACACCCGCTGCATGTTTATGCGATTGTGTTAGTGGGGAGCAGGAGGTAGAGAGGAAGGTTCAATTAAGAGGAAGGTTCATTTACACGTTGACAATTCATGAATTGGGGTCCTAAAAATTCAACCTGGGATTCTCCATTTCTAATGATACACAAGTCGGTGCCTAGTTTGATAGCCCAAATGATTAGACAAACCAGTGATGGGCCATGGACTAGATTTCAGCTTAGGCTAATCAGCTTTGATTTATCTCATGGCTTCCCTCAGACTGCAGCCTTCTTTTTTCAAGTATATGCTATTTATTACCAGAAGAACTGGTGGAAAGAGCATAAATGATTCAAGGCAAAGGCAGTATCACCACTGGAAAAATACCCCAAAGATAGGAATCTAGTACATTAAGGATGGCATATTTATGATTTACCATGGGAATATTACATCTAAACACCTTTTCCTTGATTAAAAATATCTTACAGAAATACTGCTGTACAGATTTTCAAAGACATTTCAACTTAGCTTATTTGATTATTTCAAATCAAAGAAAGTGGAAGGGGTATTATTATCCTCATTTATAGATGAAGAGACAGACCCAGAAAGGTCACAACTTGTCTACAGTTACATGGTTAAAAAGGGATAGAACCAGGGCTGAACCCCAAGTCCTTGGATTTCTAGTCCAGTGCCGTTCCCATTGCTCCCATGGCACTCTAATACAAGGGAGGCCCAGCCCTGGCCTGAAGGTACTAACACCCAAGGCGTTCTCCTCCAGCTGTGAGCAACATGTGCTCTACTTGCTCTTGTCATATGGAGAAAAGAAAGTCTCAGTGAAAAGATGAAAAGCTGTTACAACATTTAAGAGATGCCAAACTCCAGCCATCATAAAATCACAGAATTTATGAAAATCAGTCCAATACCTTTAACTTTAGAGATTAGGAAGAGATAGAAAGTAATTTATCTAAAGTTACCTAACAGCAAAACCAAAATTAAAACCTATTTACAACCCAATTCAATGGTTTTTCTGTTACATTGTACTTTTTCTCAAAATACAAGTGGACAGCTGTTACCTATAGTTAGGACATTTCGGAAAATGAGGTCTGATGTTTATTATTTACAACTCAAGAATGTTAAGGCTAAGGACCTCACCAAACTCTTAATCCAAGGGAATATGGGACAGGAGATAGAGAGTGATGAAACATGAGATATCGAACCAGCAACTTCCCAGGAAACAGAGCTGTGCTGTATGAAGTAGCCCCTGAGGGGGGACTTCTTCCCTGCAACAACAGTACTGTCACTGGAACCACTCAAGGACTTGGACTACTTGTGCCTTGATGACCAGGGTGCAAAGATGGCTGAGAGTCTTATTGAAAGAAGAGGATTATGGATCTGCCACAGCCAAGGGTGGTCTTTTAAAAAGCAGATTAAATTAAATAAGCAGCTACAAAAGGACCTGGTAAGTGCAATCACTTATAGAGCACCAATTACATGCAAAGCACTACAATGCAAAGACAAGAAACTTAACAGATTAAATATTATGGAAACACAGAAGTGGGAAGCAAGCCTGAAGGAGCCAGGAGAGGATTTACTGAAGAGGAGACACCTGAGTTGAATCTTAAGGTTTGAGTGAGAATTATCCAGTGAGCAAAGACAGAGGAAACCAGAAACAGTCTGACAATGTCGGAGCCCAAAGTATGGGCAGGGAAGAGTTATAGCATGAGATGAGGCCAAATCAGAGGGCCTGATGCCATGCCATCTTGGACTTCAGCCTAAACTAATGGAGTGCACTGAAGAAAAGATCACCCTGGGAACCAAGGCCGAGGAGGAATTTGAAGTTGGGAGGCAGAAAACTGATCATGAGTTGGTTGAAGTTCATTTAGGAGATGATGAGAGTCTGTAAAGGAATGTATAAGTAGCGGTAGGAACATATAGGATGTATCAGGTCATATTCCAGACAAAAAAAAATAAGGCTATTGAATGATGTTTTCTGATGGGTGGGTCTCCTGATTTAAATATTTCTCTCAGGGCTTTTTTCATGCCTGACGTTTTCATCATCAGAAGTTCCTTCAGTAGGATTTCCCCCACTAAAGTGGAGGTGATCACTACATTTTAGTGTTGGTCAGCTAATATTAAGATAGATTACGAAAGTTTACTGAGAATGGGCAGGGCTAGTCATGAGGGGAGAAGCACGGGACTTAGAGCAAAAACAAGGCATGGAAGTTTAGGCTGCTAAAAAGGAGACAAACTTTGTATGTCACCATTTTGGCTGGGCTGGCCCTGCTCTGCTACAGAATCCATTTTCAGTCAGCTTGGGTGCGCTATTCCAAAACTCTTTTACGTGAGACGCTGAAGTCTACAGAAGGACGGCAATAACAACAATAAAATAAACCCTAGCAAAAAAGGAAGAACTATGACTTCTGAGCTAAGGAACACCGTATAGGGGAAAGTTAACCCAGACACTGGGCTTTTAGAAAGTTGCTTAGAAATCGGGTCATTTCAGATCTTTTCCCCCTTGACTATAAGTGAAATATTGGCTCCTGTATTTTCATTTCCAGTAAGTGTCATGTTTAACTTGGAAATCTGACAAATACCAAGAACTCCTGCCCCACAGTTCACAGTATTACTGAGAGGATCAAATGGGACAAAAAGAGGCAAAAGCCTTTGTGTGCTATAAAGTGCTAAATGAGGTCATAAGCAGTCCCTCTGGCTCACAGGAGAAAAGAGGTAGATGGGGGCTCCGTGTCACAGCCCTTGCAAGGACTGCTCCCTAATGATGATCATAAAAATCTACACAACATTGTCAACTGACTATACTTCAATAAAATAAATAAATAAAATAAAATCTTTCAAATCTCTCAAATGTTAATGAGTAGAGCCCATAGTACCTTAAATCCTTCCCTTAAAGATTAAAATTAATGCAGATTGTGAACTTAAAAGTAATACCTAAAAACAGACACGAATACATTTTTAACAAATCAGCTCTTTCCATAAAACCAGCCTCTATAATGAAACTCTTTTGTCACAAACAAGCATGTAAATAGAGGGATTTATATATGACTAAAATTATTAGATTTATATTTCATTAGAATTAGAAAAGGCTTAGATCATTTCTACAGACTGTCTTTCCAGCCTCCTCTCCTTCCCCACTCTTCTTACAATAGGAAAACTGAGGTAATGGTAGAACCCAGACTAAAGATTTCCTGACTTCTGGTCTAAGGTTCTTTTTCTAGAAAATAATTTTCTAGAAAATAATATTTCAAGCATAAGGAAAAGCACAACAACAAACACTAGATCTTTTTAAATGTTAGTATCATATACTTTGAATCTTTTCTAAAAAAGAATAAAACATTATATTTCAGCAGATGATCCCCATTCCTCTATTCCATTCACCTATCTCCTTCTCGAGAGGTAACCTGATTTAGTTACCTATTACATATTGAGGTTGTGGTGTCTTTCCATCCTTCTTGTTCATATTTGTATACAATTACCAAGTGATTATATATCCATAAACCACACCATGTTGCCACAGAAAGAGCTGGTCTTCAAACAAGGAAGAATCCCTCACTCTAAGTTGCAGCTAAAACCTTTGGGGTTTGGCTGGATTTTGTAAAAAGAAACTAGGGCAGAGCTTTAAGCTCCTTTTTAATGATTACCACAGAAGGATCTGGTGAAGCGTCTTAATATTTAGAGTGAAAATAATTTGGGCAAATATAAAAATTTTAATACTTTAAAAAAATCCTTCTCAAGTTAGTGTTTCACATTTGTGAAACCTTGGTTTATAATGACCTAGTGTGAATGACCTGTCACTGAACAATAGGGAAAGATGGATTAAGCAATTTAACTATAATAATAGTTTCTACATTTGCTTCAGGGTCCGGCTCTAATGTCACCACCTTAATGAATCTGTCCTCGATCCCTTCAGACTTAATTCCTTCAGCAGTCATTTATTGAGAGCCAAAGCCCTGAGGATACCAATGTAGATCAGTCCCTGCCCAGAGCTCAGAAATAATTACACAATAGTGTTTGATAAATGCTCTAATAGAGGTATCCATAAAGAGCTCGGGGAGTCCAACTTCTCCTAGAGCAAACGGTGAAGACTTTACAGAGGAGGTGCTATCTAAGCTGCATCTCGGAGGATGAGTGAGAGCCCACAAAACAGAAGATATGTCCTAGGTAGGGAGATACTGAATGAGGGGGTACAAAGGATGTTAAGATATTAGTCTTCCAAGGACAACCAAGGACAGACATCGGAGGTAGAGAGCTAAGTTAGAAGACTAGCAGCAATTCAAGCAAGAGATGACATGATTACAGGCATGAGGTGGGAGAGGGAAGGATTTTAACAAAAATCAGGAGATACATTTAACAGAAGTTGATTGTAGGGGGACCGGGAAACAAAGAACATGGAGGAGATGGGGATGACTCCCAAAGGCTGGGCAAATGAGCGGGCAGTGAGGCCGGTACCTACAGTAGGAAACACCACACACAAGGCAAGAGCAGGCCTGAGGAGCGGGGCTCCCAGCCCCTCCGGAGCATCTGCAGGCCGCGATGCGGCCGCTCCTCTGAGACTTATAAACGACTTCCCTTTCCGGGCCAGAAACCACCCTTCCCCAGGCCCAAGGCATCCTGTATCCCACAGCTTCCTCACACCGCACTATTTAAATATGCTGTATTTCCAGGTTTGTCTCTGCAGTAAGTCTCAGATAAGCGAGCTGGGTCTCGGTGTCCAGGCACCGCCCTCGCCCAGCGCCCAAGCACAGGGGGCCGCAGAGGCTGCCGTTCCTCACAGGTTGCTCCTCGGACACCGGGAAACGCTCCTCAGAACGATGACCCAAGCCAGCGGCCAGCGGCGCATGCAAGCCACTTGAGGCACCCGGCCCCACGGCGCCCACTTTCAGCTTCCTCCGCGCTTGTCTCACCTTCAAACACCCCTGCAAGGTGGCGACGGCCCGATCTCTGGGGTCACAGGCTGTGCAAGGGGCTGAGCCCGGCTGTGCCGTCGGGGGCGGGTCTCACTGCCCCAGCTCGCAGGCAGGCCCCGAGGACTCCCGGGGGGCCGACAGCCCCAAGCCCACCCCACCTACCCGCAGACGGCGCAGCGGCATCAACCCCACGACGGCGCGAGGGTCGCGGAGTTGGGGCGCGCGACCCGGCCCCCCCACCCAGGGAATGGGTTCTAGAAACCGGGCCTGGAAGGCAGTGGTGCGGCTCCGGCCCTCAGGACCCGGCTGGTTCCGTACCTACCTCCGCGGTCCCGAGGAATGCCCCGCGACAGTCCGACAGTGCGTTCACCTCAGACCCGCTGCAGCCTCCGCCGGCCGCGTCCTCGCCGCCCATAGGCGACCTAGGTCCTGACGCTCGGGGCGGGAGCCTGAGGCGAGGAGGGCGAGGGGCAAGCGCGCCCGGCACCGGCACCTGCGTGAGGACCTCAGACTGCAGCGTTCAGGCGGGAGCTACAGCTGCAGAGGCGAGAGAGGGGGCGTGGCCGGCGCGTGCCAAAGGAGGCGTGATGGGCGGGGGCGGGGCCACCCGCGAGGCTTGGGAGCGCTGATTGGCTGCGCGCGGAGGAGGTGCGAGGAGGGGGTGTGTCCCCAAGTGAGGCCTTGAAGGGCCCACGGCACCCGGAGCAGAGGGGAGGGCGCGTGCGCGGCCCTGGCCACCGACTCTTCCGCCTCCTCCTCGCGGGGACAAAGGGCAGGCAGGCTGTGTGGGTCTGGACATCGGCACTTGCGGACTCCAGCCATGGCCGGGGCTGAATGGGAGTCGCTGGAGCAGTGCTTGGAGAAGAACCTGCCACTCGCAGACCTGCGGGAGGTCAAACGTATTCTCTATGGCAAGGAGACCAGGTGTGGGGGTCCGGAGATTGGGGAGGGGGGACCATGGGGCCAGCAGGTGTGGGTCCGGGGGACCAGGCAGAGTGCTTCAGGATCTGAAGGGCTCCTTGGGGGCAGGGGCGAAGACCTGAGTGGGTGAGCAGAGACCCTGGGAGGTCTAGATGTGATGGCTCTGTGACCTCAGATTGCACAACCCGGAATGACCTTTATAACCTACTTGCCCCAGCTGCTCGGAGGAAAAGGACGGTTTTAACTCTTTGTGCTTTCTCTGTCCCAGCCTCCAGTGACCAGCTTCTTTCCGAGACCAGGTCTGTCCCCTGGGTGTCTGTCTGGGTCTGTACCTTCAGCCAGAGCTCCCAGCAGGTCCATTGTCCAGTCCCAGCACCCCCTTCCTGCAGTGTCCTAGCCTCTGGTGTATCCTTGCAGGTAGAGGCCTCTCAATCGGGTTGGCGAAGGAACTTTTTCAGCTGGCAAGTCACCGGAGTTGGTTACCATGCCTGGCGTACATGTTTTCCCCTCCCAGCGAGTTGTGTGCCTCATAGGCTGTTCTGAGGGCAGCGCACTGCTGGACGCTAGGTCAGCAGAGCTGGAAGACACTTGCCCTTCCACTCTTGTTTCTCTTCAATTCCCTGTCCTCAAAGCAACCAGAAAACGGAAATCCTATGTTGTTGCTCCTTTGCTTAAAACTCTATAAAGGATTCCCACAGCCCTTAGAATGAAATCCAAACTGTGACCCCATGAAGCTCCTAATTAAATGTCCATCCACTTTCTGGCTCATTTGCGGACTCCCCCAATCCACCTGGACTGTGTGCTCCTGACCTTGTGGCAGTGACCCAGAGGCAGGAACTTGAAACTCGAGAGTATTGATTGGACCAGGGGTTCCCAGCCACCTGCGGATGTGGAGTTACTGCAGGGAGGCCAGGCCTTAGAGTCACAGGTGTTTTCACAGCTAGTTGATGGTAGAAGTAGAACAGCTGCCTTTCCGGGTGGGCGTGGTACGGAACCTTGTCAAAAAGGGCCCTTCATACCCAAAGAGGGGTCCCGGGACTGGATGACCTTGAAGGCCCCTCCAGTGCATGTGTTTTGGATTACTGCTTTCCATCTGCAAAGGCTCATCTCGGGGGAAAACCTCTTAGAGTTGAGGCTCCCAAAGAAGGTGTCTTAAAGCAAGGGGTGTCTCAGGGAATGGGTTGGTTTAAGAGTGAGATGGGCATATTCTCCTGGGAAAAGACAGAGAGAGCTCGTGGGTGTCAGGGAGAGTCTTAGGAAAAGAGAAATAAATTTCCCACGTAGGGCAACTGGCTGGAACCCATTCTAAAGTTCAGGGCGAGGACTGCCGTGTGAAGGACTTTGTGTGCACATTTGGATCGTTCCTGAGTGGGGAGGGATTGGAATGGGTGGTCTGATAATCAGTGAGCGCCAGGCCTCTTCCTGGGGCTTGGTTCACAATAACTAGGTAAGCGGTTCCCCTTTTCCATTCTCCTTCCTGTTCTCTTTTCTTGGTTCTCTTCCATGCAACACTGAGCCCTTCCAGGCTTTACCTCTAGGGTATAAACCTTTCTGTTGCTCAGTCCTTGTGATTGGGTGCGATTTGGCTATGAACAGATTGCAAAGTGAAGATACTGAATTTGTCACTTAAAAACTTCTCCCGTCCACTCCTGACCCCTGACCTGGAACGTGGCCGCCTCTACAAAGGCCGGGTGGATCTCAGCCCCTCCTCTGGTCTCCCCCTGCACTCCACATGAGACCAGCTTCTCTCCCAACTACTTGCTGTGCCCAACACAAAGACGATGCTTAGTAACTGTTTGCTAAGTAAATGAGCTAAATGGGCCTTTGCCTGTGCCAGACAGATGAAATCCCCAGAGAATATCGACTCTCGATTTTAAAACAGCCAGAACCAAGAAGCATTTATTCACTCGACACACATTTACTGAGTGTTTATTTTTGTCTTGGGCACGAGGAGTACAAGGATGAGTTAGCCGTGGTTCCTGCCCTCGAGGTGCTTTTTGTCTTTTGATGGTTTGTTCTATGTCACGAGAGGACGCAAGAAGAGCTGGAGAGAGTACATGAACAGGCTTGGGGGCAGGTCAGGAAGGCTTCCCAGGGGCGCCAGCTTGAGCTGCAGCCTGAAGGAGATGGAGGAGTTGGTTTGGGGACAGGGAGGGCTCAGGTACTCCAGGCCAAGGTAAACACCAGGGGACATGCCCATTTGGGGGCCATGGGTATAGAGTGCTGGGGGCATTGCCCAAGAGCAGAGGCAGGAATGGTTGGGGTGGATGCTGAGAAAGTGGGATTTGTCCTGATGGTAATGGAGCCTTCAGAAAATTTGTCAAGGCCAGATGAAAGATGAGGAAGCCTAAGACAGACAGAGTGCCTGTGGGTAGAGAGGAAGAAGGTTCCAGAAGTCTGGATAACTAGACTGGTGGAGGAGGTGAGGGTGGTGCTGGCTTCAGGCTGGTGCGTTCACTTGTTGAGGAGCAGCTTTGGGGAGGGCTGATGAGTGGAGCTGGGGGTGCTGTAACAAATTACCACACACTGGGTGGCTTAAGCAAAAAGAAATTTATTCTCATGGTTCTGAAGACCAGAAGTACACAATCAAGGTGTCGGCAGGGCCACAGCCTTCCAAAGGTTCTGGGGGAGAATCCTTCCATGCCTTTCCTAGTTTCTGGTGGCTTCTGGACCCTTGGCTTGTCACATAATCACTCCAATCTCTGCCTCTGTCTTCACGTGGTCTTTTTTCCCCCGCGTCTCTCCTCTGGACGTCTCATAAGAATACCCATTACTGGATTTAGGGGTCACCCGGATAATCCAGGAGGATCTTATCTTGAGATCCTTAATTACATCAGCAAAGATTCTTTTTCCAAATAAGGTCCCATCCACAGGTTCTGGGCATTAGGACATGGACGTATCTTCGGTGAGGGGCACAATTCAGCTCACTACAGAGGTGGGCGTCAGGGTCAGGGGGGAGGCTGGGCTTGGGATTGCCCTAGAGGAGGTCATTCCAGGTGGCAGAGTGGGTGCAGAGTAGCAGTCTAGGGAACCCAGTGTTAAAAGGGGCAGAGGAGGTGGAGATTTTGTGGGAGACTCCAGAGGTAAGATTCAGGGATGGAGGACCCCTAGGGCCAGTGGGGAGGATGCTGAGTGGGACAGGGACAGACCTCAGGAAGGTCTGAAGGATGAGGACAGCAGGGAGGCCACTGGCTTTAGCAACCAGAAGGCTCGTGATTCCGGAACAAGAGGGGCCTGTGTAGAGCACACACCCCTTCTTTCTTTTTTTCCTGGTATTTTAATGGGAGAGACTCAAGCAGCTATCATGATGGATGTGGAAGGTCTGCAGGAGATGGGGAGAGACGTCCAAGGTGTGCATGTTGTTAAGTGAAAAAGGCTCGTGAATGGAAGAGCCGCACATGCAGAAGGATGCCTTTGCCTGTGTAACGCACACGCGTGTAGAAAAATACTGGAAAGACTTAACATTGTTAAGGGGGTCACGTCTGAGGTTCTGAACTGGGCTTGGGGTGGGTGGAGGGGAACTCATTTTACATTTGTTGCCTTCTCCACTGTTAGATTTTTTCCCCGGTGAGCATGTGTTTCTTTTGTAACAAAGCTCCGGTTTAATTATTTAAAACGCTGATGGTAAAGAGCCATTAGAAGGGAAAGAGAAGTTCCAGGAGCGAGAGGCTGCCAGGGAAGCCAGGGCTGGGCTCCCTTGGGTGAGGTCTGCCTTGACCCCATGAAAGAGGCGGGGAGCTGGGGGCAGGGCCGGAGGGTGTGTTGGGGCCGGGACAGGAAATGATGGACTTCTCTCCTTGAAGTTGGAGGTGAGGCCACCAGGGCTGGGGGCTTAGTACCAGGATAAGGGGCAAAGAGGTAGAGAGGCAGCTATAGGGACCAGGGGAGGGTTGGGGACAGCACGGAGCCCCCTCCCCTCGCCGTGTGAGGTTGCAGCCCATTTGCTTGTCCCCGCCCCTCCTGGGCTGTGGCTGGCCGGTGCCCAGCATCCCGGAGCAGAGCCTTTGTGGGGCACAGCACATGGTTAGGTGTGGGGCTCGAGGGCCGGCTGAGTTCTCCAGGATGAAGTGGGGCAGGGTTTGGTGATGGAAAGCCAGGAGAATGGGAGGAGGGGGAAACCTAAAGGTGGTGGCTAGACAGTGGGGTAGGGGGAGTGCTGAGGAGAGGTGGAGCCCAGAAGGCAGGTGGGGCAGCCTGGCCTGCTTGGCTGCAGCCTAGGAGAAGAGTGCCCACAGGGAGCTGGCGGGTAGGGGTGGGAACAGAGGCAGGGAGGTCGTGCATCGTGGAATAGCTGGCTGATGGTTGATGGTGGAAAGATGGGGCAAGCAGACAGCTATAGGCAGTGGATGGGGAGAGATGGCTGGAGGCTGAAGGACCCCTTCCAGGTGATGGTTCCAGCTGGACTTGCGAACCCGAGACAAGAGCCCTTCCACCTGGGGGAAGGCTGCAGGCGGAGCACCGGGCTCACCAGGCCACTCCCAAGGGCAGCCCGGCCTAAGGGGAGGCAGACAGAGCCCTCCTCCCCAACCTGCCCACCAGGTGACTTGTCCTGGGGAGGGCGAGCTTCCTCCTGCAGGCGGGACAGCCTCTGAGGCAGCGGAAGGTGTGGTGTGGGCACTGCTGCTATTTCTAACCTGCTGAGGCTCACGGAACCCTGCCTAGTTGAAAAGCAGGCTGATTGTCAGGGGCGGAACCCAGCTCAGAGCTGTCAGGGCCATCACCGGGAAACCGCCTGGCAGGGGGCGGTGGCAGGGGGCTCGGGCTGACAGGGCTGTGATTTTGAAAGAGACATCTTTAAGAAAGTGATTTAAAGTAGGAGAGAAATATTATTAGATAATGGCTGTCAGGTTATTTTTTGATGCATTCTCTGGGTATTTCATAACCATCATGGCCCTAGATGGTGAGGCCTTCCTAGCTGGGGCCACGTCCTGTCCTCCTTGCAGATTTCACCTCTGGGTCGGCACAGACCACATGTCAGAAGTTTGCCATTTGGTCCATGGTCACGTTAGTGGGAGGTTTTTATAAATAATCCACTTGCTTTTGTTAATAAACAACAAAGCAAGATGAGCCTTTTGGCCTTTGGTCTGGACACCGGGGCCCCACCAGGCCCACCCAGCACCAGGCGTGCAGCTGCCCCCTCCCCTGGCAGGAGCAGCAGGACAGGGCGGTGGGGGTCACCAGAGACTCGAAATCCTTAATGGCAGTGGCCCCAGGACCCTCTGTCCACCTGTCAGTCCTGGCCTCTCCACCCAGCCGGCTCTTACCCTCCTTCTCAGCACACAGCCAGGCCCCAGGCTCAGTGGTGCACAGATGTTTTGGGGAATCCATTCCCTCTCTCCTGAGGTGACTGCTGAGACATTCATTCCACACCCCCCCTCACCGTGATTTCAGCAACTCACAACTAGTTTCCCTGCCACCCCTTCCCCGCTGCCTCCCTGCCAGGCCTGACCACGTCCCCCTCCCCACTCAGGTCTCCCAGGTGACAGTGACTATCAGGCTGGGTCCACTCTCCACCAGCCAGATCCTCCTTCCTCCTGGCCCAGCCCCAGCCTCCCCGATGTGGACTGCTTCCTGCTTTGTGTGCCTTCCTGCCAGGATGCCCCCTCCTCTCCACTGGCTGAAGGACTCCAGATGTGTGGGGGAACTCTTAAATGCAGCAGACCTGTTGCAAATCTCCCCTCTTCTTTCCTGCCCATTTAGGGAGCTCCACCTGCCCAGTGGGGCTTTCGAAGCTGCCTCCAAAGGGGACTTTGAGCTGCGGGGCTATGGCTTTGAGGCCGCTGAGGAGCAGCAGAGGCGGCCCCGGATCGTGCGCGTGGGGCTAGTTCAGAACAGAACCCCCCTCCCCGCCGACACCCCTGTGGTGAAACAGGTTTGGCCTCTTTTGACCATAAATACATAAATGGGCAGTGGCCCCCTCAGTGTTTTGAACACGAGCACAGTCCCCAACCGGCTGCTTACTCCAGGCCCCCAGGCACGTCGAGGGGTCACCCAAGCACTTCTGCCCCGGCTGCCCCCTGCCCTCCAGCATGTCCTTTGTCTTCTTCCCTCCGGGCTCCTACCCTTCCTCTCACTCCTCACTGTTCACCCCACCTCCCCACCTCTCTCTCCTGTGTATGAGCTCAGGTCCCACTGAGCAGTTGGAAGGATGCCCTTTTGGCCGGCTCACGTGCTCTCCGTGGAGCTCTGTCTCTCGGGCTCCAGCCAGCACACACCAGTCAGCACCTGTCTGTCCCATGTGTTCCTCTGCCTCGATCCTAAGCCCTAAGCGAGGGACTCACTCTCCCCAAGCATCTGCCAGACAGCGGTGTCTGCAAGGTTGTGGAATACACAGGCATTCGCTTGTGACCTTGCAGTTACTATAAACGTGACCGCATCCTGCATTTCCCTGAAGAAACTTGCCACCACCATACATACTTTTCACCACACTCCTCCGGCTGCTCAGACTCTCAAGGCCCTCTCTGCACAGGTTTTCTCAGAATTCAGCATGCTTGAGAATTCTTAGGGATCCTCAAGAAACCAAAGGTCAGCTGGATTCCAGGTCGGGCGCTGCCTCATCTTCACGTTGGTTGTCCCTTCGCTTTTGTTGGGTTACTTTTTGCCTCTGCATTAGTCGGTTGGGAGTATGTCTCCTTGACCGTCCCAGCTTGTCAGGCCATCAGGGGCAGGAATGCTGTCCTCAGCTCCCCCCGCCCCCCACCCCAGCACCTTGAAGTATGCTGTCCGCCCCCAGCAAACACCCGTGGAGCCCTGGTGCACAGTCCCTCGGGGGAGACGGAGCATCGTGAAGCGCTGGTCTCTCTGGGTCTTCAGCCTGGTTCCTCTGGTCTTTATTTGAACAGACATTTCTCGGAATGTCTCCTGGGAGCCAGAAGCCATGTTGAGGACACAGAGACTTTGAGGACACACTCCTCCTGCTCCCACGATGCTCCCTCCCTCCTGATCCTCTTGCAGCTGGCTGGGACAGGGAGGGTTTTGCTCCACAGGTGTTGAAATGAGTTCTAAAAAATGGTCTCAACCACTAGAACGAAATGGGTTCTAATCCTTGCTTTTGAAATTGCCAGGTCACTGCCCTTCACAGACGCATCGAGGCCATCACAGAGGTGGCTGCCACGTGTGGAGTCAACATCATCTGTTTCCAGGAAGCGTGGAGTAAGTCCGTCCTGGGGTGCTTTCCCTGCCACCTCCAAACAGTGCTGACATGTCCCTGTCACCAAGAATGTCTACTATCTGATTTCTTAAAAATCTCCTTTCTTTTCTCATTCATTGAAAGGTTTTTGGTCCACAACACCAGAAACCCAGGAGTGCCTTTAGTGCCATTTCGTGGGATTTCAGGAAAGAACACAGGTGTGCATCCAGCCTGCCACCTGTACCCAGGAGTTCATTGTTACACGTGTCCTGCCACTCTCGGGTGACACTTTGAATTTGTCTATCTCTTCCATTAGACTGTAAGCTCCACGTGGCCAGTGCCTGGATGTTGTTTATTTTTCCCATCCCAATCCCCATCCCTGTTTTTTTAACGTTAAAAATTTTTATTGTAAAATATGTGTACTATTTATCGCTGTTGGTAAGCATACAATTCAGCAACATTAAATACATGTGCGAGGTTGTGTGACCATCACTACTATCTGTACCTAGACTTCTTCATCACCTCTCGCCCAAAACTCTGTCCTCATCTCACAGGAACCTCCCCTTCCTCTCTCACCCCTGATAACCTCTATTCTACTGTCTGTCTCTCTGATTTGACTACTTCTGCCCCTACTTTTGTACCTCATATAAGTAGAATGCTGCCGGATTTGGTCTTTTGTGTCTGACTTGCTTCACTGACAGTAATGTTTTCAAGGTCTATCTGGTTGCACGTGTCAGAATGTCCTCCCTTTTATGGCTGCATAGTATTCCATTGCTTGGTTGGACCACATAGTGTTTATTCTTTCCACTACCCTCATTTTGTCTTTAGTGGCTTGAATAATCGCTGGTACATGGCAGACACTAAAAAAATACTTATTGGATAGTTTAACCAACTTCTTCCCTTTCTAGCATCTGGAAAACTCCCACTCAGCCATCAGGGCCTAGTACAGATACCATCTCCTTTGGGGGGCCCTTTGGACTCCCCTGCACAGAACTGAGCACTTTTTGGTGTCTCACAGCCACACCAGGTCAAGGATCAGCTCCTCGTCCAGGCTGGCAGCTTCTGAGGGCAGAGCTGGGTCTCAGTGTGGAGCCCAACTCTCTGAGGGCTAGTTCAAAGAATGGGGAACCCCCTTCTCCTCGAATTTGAACTTTGTAGTTCAAAGTTCAACAGGGAGGGTTTTGCTCCACAGGTGTTGAAATGAGTTCTAAAAAATGGTCTCAACCACTAGAACGGAAGTTGGAACTTTGTAGCCGGTCTCCCCCAACCTCCCTTCCACCTGCTTCTTTTGAAAGTTTGTTTACAATATAGCGGTTGTGAAAACAGGAAAAGAAGCCATTAAAATGGAAATGGAGAAATTTGGAGCGCTTAGCAACATGAAAATGAAATCGGAAAGGGAGGTTTTATTCTCTTGGGGCATTTGAGTCTCTCCTAATGCTCTAAAAGCTGAGAGTGAATGGTCATTAAGAATCTTTTTTTTGTTTGTTGTTATCAACAGCTTTCTTGTTGACTTCCTTAAAATAGCTCATCCTCTTTGCCAAAGGAGCCTGGGGAGGCTTGAGCCCAATGCCAAGGCCCCTGGGACTGTGGCTGGCAGAGCCTGCTGCCCACTTATCTGCCCCTGTGGCCACCGCGGCTGAGATGGTGGTGGTACCGCTGCAGCACCGGGCTTCTGGGACTGGAAGGAATTGGGAGGCGGATGCTTCTCTTCCTCCTCTGAGGAGTGAGGAGAGTCACACCGACTTTGCAGGGGGATCAGGGACAAGCTGCCTATTACCGGGCCTAGCACTGTGCTGGGCGCATGGCCCATGCTGGGGAAAGGTTGGTTACAGTCATGGTAAAAGAGGCCACATGCCCATACGGCGACCAGTTGCATCCTCACCAGCCACATTGCACAGCTTCCCACAGACCTGCCCTGCAGGTTGGTCAGTTTCAGGGCGACAGGCACAGTAGCAGGCGTCTGGAAACATCCCTTAGGCTGATCCCCCTGAAAGTAATGGACTTGGTTACTGGGAGGAGGAAGATCTAGAAAGAACAGTTGTCCCTCTGAGTCCACGGGGATTGGTTCCAGGACCCCTGCAGATACCAGACTCCGGGGAGGCTCAAGTCCCTCATAGAAAATGGTGAAGTATTTGCATATAATCTGTGCACATCCTCCTGTATATCTTAATGCATTTTATTTAATTTTTTATTTAAAAAAATTTTTTAAATTGAAGTACAGTCAGTTACGATGTGTCGATTTCTGGTGTACAGCACAATGTCCCAGTCGTTCATATACATACATATATTCGTTTTCATATTCTTTTTTATTAGAGGTTATTACAAGATATTGAATGTAATTCCCCATGCTGTACAGAATAAATTTGGTTTTTTTTAATCTATTTTTATATATAGTAGTTAACATTTGCAAATCTCGAACTTCCAAATTTATCCCTTCCCACACTAACTTTAAATCTTTAAATCATCTGTAGGTCACCTGTAATACCTAGTATGGTATGAAAGCCAAGTAAATAGTTGCCTGTGTGTGGCAAATTCAAGTTCTGCTTTTTGGAACTTTGTGGAATTTTTTTTTTCCAAATATTTTCCACCCACGGTTGGGGGAACCTGTGGAGGACCAGCTGTATACAGAATTGGTCCAAACAAGGAATTCAGGGCTCCAAATCAAGAAGAAAAAGACAAACAGCCTGGCAGGAAGTGGGCAAAGGAGAGAAGATCGCCTGGAGAATGAATCCAGAAAGGGCTGTGACCATGTGCCAGGTGCTCCCCCTCACTGGTGATACGGGAAACATGTATTTAATCCCAGTGAGATCCCAGCTCGCACCATTGGACTGGTGGATGTGAAAGAATGTGACTGAAGCTGCAGAGCAATGGAACACACTCAGCCGGAGGCCCCTGGTGCCCCCCCATTTCAGTCCCCTCCACCCCCACAAAGGACCACCACTGAGAACCTGGGGGGGTTGTGTAAGGCTCTCTGAATTGTTGCTACGTGTATATGTACCTGCTATTTGGGGGGGAAAAAAAGCAAGCAAAGGGGGCAGGTACAGCTCAGTGGTAGAGCATGTGCTCAGCATGCACGAGGTCCTGGGCTCAATCCCAGTACCTCCATTAAAATAAACAAACAAACAAACAAACAAACCTAATTACCACTCCCCCCCAAAAAAAAACCCACACAGAAAGCAAGCAAGCAAAAACCAGTGAGTTGGATGAAATTTCCTATTGAGTGAGTTGCCCCTGGTGGCATCTAGCCAGAGATCACAGAAATAATGCTTTCATCCCTGGGAAGTGCTCGGCACATTTAGTGGTTCCCAAACTTCTGATGAGGGTCATTAAATGAATGGCTTTTCTTGTTTCTGAAGAAGTGTCTTGGTCCCTGGGAGGAGGAGCATTCCTATGTTGAGGTGCGAGGGTCCCAGTGGCCCTCTGACACTTTACCCAAGGAGCCTTGGCCCTGCTCTTACCAACCTGCAGATTAGCCAGCAGCTCAGGATCTGCTGGTTGGAAACGGTTTCTGGCTGTAAATTTTGCAAAAAATTTTTAACATATATATGTATTATTTTAATTGTGGTAAAATAGATATAACGTAAAACAGACCATTTTAGCCGTTTTTAAGGGTATGGTTCTGTAGCATCAAGTACATTCACGTCAGGTGTTACCACCACCACCATCCACCTCCAGAACTTTTCCATCTTCCAAACTGACACTCTGTCTCCATGAAACAACAGCTCCTTGTTCTCCCCTCCCCCAGCCTCTGGCCCCCACCCTCCTACTTTCTGCCTCTATGAATTTGCCTGTCCTTGGATCCCCCTGCAAGTCAAATCACACAACAGTTGTCCTTTTGTGACCGGCTTCTTTCACTGAGCATCACGTCTTAAAGGTTCACCCATATCTTGGCAAGTGTCAGGGTTTCCTTCTTTTTTAAGGCTGAATAATGTTCCATCAGATTTTGTTTATCTGTTCATCCATCAGTGGACACCTGGGTCCTTTCCATCTTTTGGCTGCTGTGAACCATGCGGCTGTGAACATGGGTGTGCAAGGGTCTGTTCCGATTTCTGCTGTGACTGCCTTTAAGAGTGTAGGAAGGGCATCTGGTCTCGTCCTCATTTTACCTTGAAGTTTCAAAGGGCAGAGCCTGCCTGGCATCCACAGCCGGGGACGGGACTTGGGGCTGTGTTCTTCTGTGGGGACCTCCCCCCCACCAGGTTGAGGAGCCCCCCTCCTTGGATATAATTCTGATCTCTCTCCTCTCCAACAGCGATGCCCTTTGCTTTCTGTACGAGAGAGAGGCTTCCATGGACGGAGTTTGCCGAGTCGGCAGAGGACGGACCCACCATCAGATTCTGCCAGGAGGTAGGACGGTCACTGCTGCTCTAGCAGCTGAACGTGTGCGGGTCACAGAGCATGGCCACACTGCCGTGGGTGGCCCTTCTCCATGGAAAAGGCACCCAGGTGGCTCTTGTTTTGCCAGATAAGAATATTTACTTCCCTTTTTTTTTTTCCGTGTACTTAAAATCATAGAGTTTCAGAGCCAGAAGGGCCCTTAATGGCTTTTTGAGTGAGGGAGCTGCAGCCCAGAGAGTGGGGCGGGGCTGGGAGTGACCCCCACAGTAGGGGCGGCAGCTGACAGGTGGCTGAGCTGGCACCTGGGGACCAGGGGCAAGGTCAGTCCTTGCCCAGATCTCTGCTACCCCACTTGCTCTTTGCCTGAGTTCCAAAAGCATCTCCGTGTGGCCTGTCTCATTTTCCCTATTAAACCCTCATACTTGGTGTTAGATGACCCCATCAATGTGGCTTGTCTCGGAGAGGCCAGTGCATGGAGGCAGAGAGCAGAGGAGCGGTTGCCAGGGGCTGGGCGGGGAGAGGGGATGTGGCAAGACGGTTCGGGGTTTCCGTATGAGGTGATGAAAATGTTCTAACATTGGGTTGTGGTGATGGTTGTGCAGCTCTGAATGTACTGAAAACCACCGAGTGGCACGCTTTGATAGAATGAACTTTATGCTGTATGAACTATCTCTTAATATAGAAGTCCTCTGAAAACCCCACTATGTTCCAAGAGGTTACGAATGGTAACTTATCCTTATTCTCAACTTGAGCAAAAGAACCCCTGTCGTTTCTCCCTGCCCTACTTCAGAATCGATTCACGTATGGAGGAGTTTTCTGAGCAGAGTCGTGATCATGGTGATTCTATGAGCCGTGAGTAGTCCGTGCAAACGTCTGCTCTCGGGCTGTAGGGGAAAGCCTCTCATTCACCAGGTGTTGATTCTTGTGCTGTGAAAAAAGAGGAAGGGGACCAGCCAAGAAGTGATGATGTGCCTGAACTGGGTGGGAGGAGGAGGAGAGGAAGGTGGGAATCAGAGCTGGTCCCGGGGATACCTGTATGCATTGAGGCGCCTGGGACCACGGCCGCCCTCATGTGGCTCATAGCATCCCCCTGCCCGCCATGCCTTCCCTCTCCGGTCTTTCAGGCCTCTCATCCTGGTCACCAGGTGCTGAAGTTCTTAGAAACAAAGAGAATTTGGTGTCCACAAGTCTGATGTGGATTTGTTCTAGGTTTTGTGTTTTGTTTTGTTTTTTTTTAATAGATGAGATGTATGATGATCTTTTTTCCTTTTTTGTGGTAATAAAAAAAAGCATATAAAACTTAGCACCTTAACTATTTTCAAGGGTACAATTCACTCATGTTAAGTACCATGTTAAGTTCACCTTGCTGGGCTGCAGACCTCCAGGACGGTTTCATCTCATAAATCGAAACCCGAAACCCATGGAATAACTTCCCTCCACCCCCAGCTGCTGGGAACCAGCATCCCACTTTTTGTTTCTATGAATTTGACCACTTTAGAGACCTCACATAAGTGGGGTCCTGCAGTATTTGTCCTTTGGGACTGGCTTATTTCACTTGGCACAGAGTCTACAGCGTTATCCATGTCAGGGATTTCCCTGTTTGCTTTTTTTATTGAACTGTAGTTGCTTTACAGTGTTCAGGTGGACAGCAAAATGATTCAGTTATACACACACACACACACACATAATTTTTCAGATTCTTTTCCATTATAGTTTATTACAAGGTATTGAGTATAGTTCCCCATGCTATACAGTAGGACCTCGTTTTTTACAGGATTTCCTTTTTTAAGGCTGAATAATACTCCACTGCATGTATACACCACACTTGGTTTACCCATCGTCCACGGATGGGTGTTGGGGTTGCTTCCACCTTTTGGCTGTCATTGCAGTGCTGCTGGGAACATGGGTGGGGAACTCTCACTCCCAGAGTCTTGCCTGCATTTGTGCACGGTTGCAGGTCAAATGGTAGCTCTGTGTTTAACTCCTCGAGGAACGTGGCATTGCTTACGTTCCCACTGGCAGTTTACGAAGGTTCCAGTTTCTCCACATCCTTGTCAACGCTTGTCATCCTCTCTTTGTTTTGTTATTGCCTCTGGGTCTGCAGGTCTGTGGGAAGTGGCATCATATCTTGCTTTTATTTTATTTGTATTGTAGGGTCTGTGCTCTTGGGATAGGACTCTCGGAGTTGGAATATGAAGGTCTTTGGACTCTGTGTACCCTTTAGAATTGGAAAGTCAGCCCTCTCCACACTAAAAAGGTCCCCATATTTCAGTATGTCAAAAATCCTGATATAACGTCTACGTTCCCTCTCATTAGGGGTCCTAGGCTAACTGAAATGTCAAGTGATTGGATTAGACTAGAATTAGTTAAGCTTAGGCTGCTGAAGAATAGAGAATGCATTTCCCCTGTTAGCACAAACCTAGCATATAGTAAATGGTGAAGGAGATGAATAAATAATTATTCATTCTCATTTGTAGCAGAAAAAAAAAAAAAGACTACTTTTAATTCCTTTGGGCATATACCCAGAAGGGGAATCACAGGGTCATGTGGTCATTCTGGTTTTGACTTTTGAGGAATTGCCAGGCCGTTTCCCGCAGCGGCTGTACCGTTTTTACACTCTGCACAAGAATGCTGGTGATTCTTACTTAGCTGAGCTTGGGCGCTGGGACGGCGCTGGCATTTCATCCTCCGAAGCACCGATGCAGGGATGGTTCTGAGCCAGGTCTAGGTGTCTAGGAGGACCAGTGAGTTCTTGCATAAAAATTGAGGGCAGTCAGTTGGAAAGTGGGACTCCGTTGGTCTTTGCAGCTGGCGAGGAAGCACGACATGGTGGTGGTGTCCCCCATCCTGGAGCGAGACGCAGAGCACGGGGACGTTCTGTGGAACACGGCCGTGGTGATCTCCAACTCTGGAGCCATCCTGGGGAAGACCAGGAAGAACCACATCCCCAGGGTGGGCGACTTCAACGAGGTGAGCCATCCCTCAGGCCACCAGCCTGGCAGGAGCACGGCTGCGGTGCCAGGAGCCTCCCTGCTTTCCCTGTGTCACACAGGCAGGCGGGGCTCAGTGGGGTTCCCAGTGAGCCCCAAACACCTTCAGCACAGACAGTGGTTCCTTTTTTAATAAAACCTGACTTGGCTTCCTCGAATTCTTCTTTGAAGTAAGCAGTGTATAAATTAAAACAAACAACACACAAATGTGAAGTGACTCCCCCAGCCCCTTTGAGGCTTCGAGCTCCTTGCCCATCACTGTCCAGGCCTTGATGGGGGTGGAGGTCCTTGTCTGTGGCTCTCGTGGGGTCTGAGCCAGCCATGTCTGCGTGTCAGGTGACAGCGGGGAACGTGTGTCTGTGCACAGGTGTGTGTGCTGGGGCTTCGTGCCCATAATCAGGGTGTAAGTTGGGGGCCATTTTGATGGGCTAATGCCAGTTTGTGGGTGGTTAGGATGCAGGGAGGTGGACGTTTGAAGGAGGGAAGTGAGCTCACCTGGTGCCTAAGATGTCTGAACTTGATCTGCAGCAAGTACAGTTGCTCAGGAGGTGATGTCCCCCCCTTTGGCGCACTCCCTGACTGCAGGGGTCCCGGCCACGCTCAGGCAGACCAGAAAGGATGAGCAGAGCTAGCTCCAGTCCCCTGGGGAGAAAGAAGAACCCAGTGTTCCCCGGGGACAGCTGGAGGTGGGGGCGGGAAGACGTGTCCCTCACCTGTTTACCCTGAGGTTAATCTTTAGCTCCCTGCAGATGGCCACGGCCTTGTCTCAGCGCACCAGGATCCGCCCGATTTTCCACCCCATGTGCACGTCCTGGTTGCTGGCCGACCCTAGTGAATTTTGAAATTAAAGGGAGGAGGCGGAAGGCAGGGAGCAGATCTGTCTGGGATTCTGACCAGCACCCCTAGGGGGCAGGTGGAGCGGCGGGGCTGGCAGGACCATGTCTCACCTGCCTGCCCTGCAGGGCCGTCCTTGACCCCAGGCAGGATGCCCAGGGAGCTTTGTGGAGAAGGGCACTTTCCAAGTGTGATTCTAGTCTCAGACTGGCCTTCATGAGCGGGGCAGGCACATGCCCACCAGGCTATGTTGTGCCCCCCGAGCAGGGCGAGGGCGGCTCTGGACGAGCCGCCATTCCTTCTGCTCTGACACTCCTGCGGGGACAGGCGGTTGGTGAGGACACTGACCATCTTGTGTTCACACTGACCACACCTCAGCCTCTGGTTATACCAGGATTGAAACTTCACCCAAGTTTATCCTTGGAAGCAGGAAGTTGCGTTGGGGACTTTTTAACGTGTCACCAAAGAAATTGTGGGTAAATGCTCAAACCACAGTGACTCCTCCTTGGGTTGGCTTGTTGTTATCATGGCTGGGTTTTGGGGGATTTTGGTTCTTTTCAGCGGATTGAAATTTTGGAACTTAAGAGTCGAGTCATACCAGGAGTGTTCCTTTTGGAGTAGGGGTGGTATTTCTTTTTTCTTTTTTTTTTTTTTCTTCTGTTATGTCTAAGGAAAGGGAAACCCGACTGCTCAGAGGCACCCATGCATGACCCTGTGTCTTTCAGTCCACTTACTACATGGAGGGGAACCTGGGCCACCCCGTGTTCCAGACTCAGTTCGGGAGGATCGCCGTGAACATCTGCTACGGCCGGCACCACCCCCTCAACTGGCTCATGTACAGCGTCAATGGGGCCGAGATCATCTTCAACCCCTCGGCCACCGTCGGAGCGCTCAGGTCACTCAGCACGCGGGGGCATGGGGCGGCAGGGCTTGTGGGGCGTGGCGGCGCGCAGGTGTGGCCGCTAGGACGTCTGCCCCACCTGAACCCTGGGGTGGTATGTTGTATAGTTAACCTGCTTTTCCGGGAGGAAAACACTCAAAAGTCTCCATTATAGTCCCCCCCGAGGAGCTGCTCTCCTGGATGACATTGTCCTTTGCTGTGATGATGGGATGGTACTGATCCCTGCCCCCAGAGTCGTCAGGACTCAGAAAAGCTCCCCTTCCAAAGTGCCCAGAGCATAGGAGATGCCTGGCCATCGTCACCTCCCTCCTGTCACAGCTGAGCTCCTGGAGGAAGTGGAGGGGTGAAGACTTGGGATTCCTAAGGCTCGTGTCTGCAGGGTCCAGAGCACGAAGGGCAGACACTGGGGACAGGAGAAGGAGCCAACAAGGAGTCAAAGCTCCTCCTCTTGAGAGGGGCCTCAAGAGATTGGTCAGGTGGCTCCGAAACCTGTTTTTAACCAGACAAATGTTTTCTTCTTCTTTTTGTAAATGGAGGGACTGGGGATTGAATCCAGGACCTCATGCAAACTAAGCACGTGCTCGACCACTGAGCTATTCCCTACCCGCCAAGTGTGTTCTTCTTATAACACCTAATGCATGTGTGGGTGTTAGCCTCATCCTGGAAAAGACTGAGCAATTGCGATCAGGGCAGCGGATGGGGCCCTGGTGTGCCCGAGCCCCTGGGCAGCCCCGGCCTAACACTGACTCCTGGCAGGCGGGCTGTGATGACCCAGCATGACGGCACTTCGGTTGCTTCGCTCCTCCCCGAGCCGTTGGGTGGTTTCCAGTTTTGCGTCATCCACAAGTACCAGAGCCCTAGGAACTGTGTGCAGAGATCTGTCTCCCCAGCTCACTTCCTCCACAGTGGCCTTCCTGGCTCAGAGGTGCTGGCTCTCGCTCTCTGCCATGCTGCTGGCCTGCCGGGCGGGGCTGGGGGCCGGGGCCTGGGGGTCCCAGCCCCAGTGTGGGGGGAGCAGGGGCTAGTTCTGGTGGACAGCTTTGAGCTCCCTGTCGGCCACTCCTGCCCCTCTCATCCTCGCTCTCGGCGAACTTTCAGTCGAATTTCTTGTAAATGTCAGGAGGTGACGTTTACTTTACTTTTCTTTTAAGCACGGTGCCCCTTTCTCAAGAGTGGCATCCCTCAGCATTCTGTTCTATTACTGAGGCAGAACACAACCCTCTTGGCTACATCAGACCCGCCGACCTGTCTGCACGTGGAGGTCTTGTCTGTGTCCAGGGGACACTGTCCCACAGAAGGGGACAGTCACGTCACAGGTTTCCCCTCGGAGACTCTTCCTGGGCCTCCTGGCAGCATGGCCACTATGACAATGTCCGTTGGCGGTTGTGACAAAGGGTGATTCCTGGTCGTTCAGCCACAGGCCTGGGCAGAACCTCCTGCTGGCTGTGTGTAAGGCATTCAGCACACTCTGTCTCCCCGACATGGTCCCTGGATGAACCGGAAGCCAGTGCCCCGCTGGGCACAGCTGTGGCCTGGACTCAGAGGGCCACCTCCCTGACCAAGCACCCAATTAAGCAAACAGAAGCACCTCAACATGACACGCACACAACAGCTCACGTCCTCAGCTGCCTGTTAACGCTTATTAAAGATGCTCCATCTTCCTTCCTCAGCCAACAGTGGTCCAACTCCTGTCTTCCAAGGACCTGGTTCTGCAGGCAGTCGAAACACCAACAGGGCTCTCGGGAGCAATATGTTCCACCAGCTCCCTTGGTGTTCACACCCTCGACCAGATCATTGCGGTCTGAGAACCTTAGCCCCACGAGGCATCTGGGAGAGGAGGGGAAAGCTGCATGTGTAAAGCTGTTCATGGCAGCGTGATTTATAACAAGGAAAGGTAGGAGGGAGAGGGGTGCCTGGGTCAGGGGACTCCAGCCTGTCTCATCCATGGGTCATGGTGCAGCTACTAAAACAAGTCATCATGGAAGTGATGCAGCATCAGGACAGAGGCCCGTGAGCAAGGCGTTTCCAGGCTGGGGTCAGAACTCTGGGATTCTTTGCTAAGGATGGTCGTGGAGTGCGGAAAAATTACAACAGGTGGTTCACTAGGATGGTGGGATTCTGGGCAAGTTTCTTAAATGCTGGAGTCGGTGAGTGTTGTAAGCAGGATGCCAGACAAATCCCCACCAGCTACACATGAGCATCGGCTTCCAGAAGCATCCATCCCCTTCTCTGGCATCTCTGGCCTCCCATGTATCAGAGGCCCCCTCATACGCACACATGCACATGCTATGGTTTGGCAGGGTGACCTCATTTGGGGTTCTCCCCATCTGAAGCACCCAATAGAGACAAAGTGCTTTTTGATGAACTCAGTCACCCTGACCATCTGTGTGGCCGTGGGGGTCAGAGATTTCTGCCCTATCTGCATTACTCGGGAGCATGCCCTCCCACCCCTTGCTGCCTTTCACCTTCCCTCTGAGATTGTTTTTAGGGGATGTAGTTGTTTTTAGGGGAAATGAGGCCGATATCCCTGTACCCCCGCCAGGCTCTCTGCCGTCCCCACATGCCCCAGGCTCTCAGGAACCTTCCTGTCCCTCACTCATTGTGAGAGCCTCCTCTTTCTTGCCAGCTGTGGGTGTGAGTCCTGCACACTGCACCCTCCCTGGAGACCTGCAGGAAAGATGCTCTACAGCTCTCGCTCATCAACCGTCTGTTTAATTTCTGAAAATGTCATTGACGGGTGTGTTTCTGTAAAAATCCTTTCTTAAAAGTTTTGTCAGCTCGACTTAGCAGCTGGGGGGGCGAGTGGGGGGAAGCAGCAAAATGAGGCCCCTCAATCAAGCCTGTGATTTTTTTAAATCAGACTCGTGCCTCCTCCTGAGAATTAGGCTGGTGACAAGCACCCACCCACCCCTTCCACCTACTCGCTGGTTTAAACCAGGTGCACAGTGACAGGAAGAAAGATTCCAGGGCTTTCCGCTCCCCATCACTCAGTGTTTCTAAGTGGGCATTACGTCTATCAGTCCAGAACCCTAACGATGTTGTTCCTCAGACAAGAGACAATTAGTGATGAGCAGGCCTCCTGAATTCTGTGGCACGTTTTCCTTCCTGGGCTGGGAAAAGACAGGGTGTCCGGTTGGGGCGAAGTTTCCCACCGCGTCCCCTCCTTGGCAGGTGCTGGACTGAGAAAGGCCCGCAGCTCAGCTGTTCCTGTTGGGTGATTTCCTGGACCAGTAGGAGAACCAGGGCGCCTCTGCTTAGAGACCTGGTGGGGTTCAGAAGAGGAAAATGGAGGGCACTGGGAAATGGGGGCCAGCTGGGGGGAGGTGATGCCCGTGCAGAACTACCTCACCCCTAACCCCAACCTGAATCTTCAAACTGAAGATTGGCTCTGTTTGCTCAGGCCTGAAATCTGCCCCTTGGAGACTGGCTTTGAGGGCAGCAAAGCAGGGGGGTGGGGGGGTGGGGCAGGCAGTGAGAGCTTCCTCGGGAGGGAGGCACACAAGCCCCCGACCCCCCTGCTCCCTCCCACACACAACAGGTAAGGCTCTGCCCAGCCTGGAAGGTAGGTTCCCGACCCCACCAGGGAGGAGGGAGGAGGGAGGAGGGAGAAGTAGCCACGCACCTCCTCCTGCCCAGAAGCTTCACCAGCATGGCTGTCTGGTCTTGACGCCCTCCCTCTAAAGACGTTTTAGAAAAGGAAACTGAGTCAGGGCGAGGATTTGAGCCCAGGCTGCTTCTGCCTGCAGCAGGCCCTTTCCAAAAGGCTGCTCTGGCTTGAGCGTGGGCTGAACTGACAGGTTTGTGGGTATGGGGTCACCCATGAGCACAGAAAGTCTCTGGGCTGGCTGCCAGGCTACAACGAGGGGCCAAGCATCCACGGAGTCTGGCTGGGAAGTGGGCAACCTGGCTCCTCTCCTTCCTCTCTCACAGCGAGTCCCTGTGGCCCATCGAGGCCAGAAACGCAGCCATTGCCAATCACTGCTTCACCTGTGCCATCAATCGCGTGGGAGAGGTAAGTCCCTGAGGCCCGGGGATGGGGGGGCCTCGGGTGGGGTGGTGGGGAGACTCCTGCAGGGAGTGGGAACGAGTGCCTTTTCAGACCAGCAGAAGCCACAGTGGATGGAACCGCTGTGGCTGTGGCCCTGGTGGGGACACCTGGTGTCACCCCTCCTCTCCCTGCCCCCTCTCTGCCTGCAGGCCCCAGCTCCTAGGGTCCCCCAGGGAGGTGACTTGATCTGTTACTTGGAAAGCTATGACTGTCCTTCCCCTATCTTTGTCTGTTTTTGTTTTCAGCTGAAACCATTTTGAAAGGTCTCACCCCATCACCACCAAGTACCTAGTCTGTTCGCCCCGCTGGTGACCCCATGCACCACATGAGTCTGACTACAAACACCGTGTATTTGTTACATAACAATCCTCTTCCTCATTCTTATTAATCAGTGTCAAACTCTAATCAGAGCATCTGATCAGCCAGAGATAACCACAATCTCCACACTAAGTGGATCTCATTTTTGGCAACATAAAGAAACTCAGAGATTTAATTAGCCAAGCTCATCCCAGCTTGATGCACAGTTTCTATTAGGTTTCGGGGAAGATACTGAAAACCTGTGTGGACACCCCCTTGCTGCCTTTGCAGCCCCCGGGCTGGGCTTTGTGACTCCAGCAGGTGGCCCTCAGACACCACCCACAGCCCCAGCCACTCTGCCACGTCTTCCTCTTCTCCCAGCAGACGATCATCTCCCCAGAGGGGAAGTCTGGGTCCTCCCCTTGCTGGTCAGATTCCCCACTGGCCCATTGATTGTCTGGTTCAGGCCGGCCCTGGTCACTTGTAACTGTTTCTTAACCCACTTGCTCAGGGGCGGGTGCTGATAAGCATCTCAGCAGCGCCCCCTACAGGTGCATCTTACCTCGGTTTTCTTTCCCAGGAGCGCTTCCCGAACGAGTTTACCTCTGGGGACGGGAAGAAAGGTATGTTCCCTGAGTTGCCATGGGGCTTCTCTGTCTGCCCCCCAGACCATGTTTGCACACTTGGCATGTGGGAGCCTGACTGTGCCCTGGCGTGGACGGCAGTGACTGCCTCCTTCCCCGGAGGAAGATGGGGAAGGGATGGAGTCTGCTCCCTGGGACTGGGGTGAAGATGGGCCGAGGTGTGGGGCAGTCCTGGGGAGCGCCCTGAACTAGGGAGTGAGCCATCCACCCTGCAGACCTCACTGCCCCCTTCCTTGTCCTTGTCCACACCCCTCACCCCGGCTGTACAAGTGCCCCGAACCCAGTACAGATAACTTGGGTTACCAGAATCCACAGTTTGTTTTGATCTGAGAGCAGGTCCCACCTCACCTCTGCTAGGAATCTGCGACCTGCCCCCCTCCACTTCTCAGGCCAGGAATGTGGGAAGGAGGGGCCACCCCCTCACTGAGGAGGTGTCTGAACCATCTCAGGGCCAGTCCCCCTGGAAGCAGAGGGGGCAGAGGGGTCCATCTCCCAGAAAAGCACTTCCTGAAAGGGCTCCAGATTCCCCACTTGAGGCCTCGGGGACCCCCCCACCCCAAGTCTCCAGTTCCACCCGGGGTCCCTGCAGGGAAGTGAGGCCCACTGGGCACCTTCTGTGTCCAGGCCCCAGGTGGGCCCAGTGCAGGGCCCACCTGCCCTCTACACACCTTCTGTTACCCTGCTTTGTTGGTGAGGGGACCAAGGCTTGGGGGCGGGGTGAGGACACAGCTGGCAAGGCTAGTGATGGCAGGCCTCCCGCTCACCACGCGGGCCACCACAGGAAGCAGGTCACACAGGAAGCCCTTCAGAGCCATGCGACTCCCTTGGGCTGCAGTGGCTGATGCTGGAGCTAACACCTCTACAAGGGTGACCTTTAGAAAGGTTCTGGGGCAGAGGTGAGGGTGTTGAGGGTGACCTGCAGCCACCTGCTGGGCCTCCAGGACTGAGGAGGGAGGCAGGGGGGTCCTTGGGACCTTGAGCAGATGCTGGGGAGGGCAGTGGGGACCCTTTGTCCCAAGTGCCCCTCCGCAGAGTCCACCCGGGTCTGCATGAGCTCATGGGCCTTTCCTCTGCTCCTTCACAGCTCACCGGGACTTTGGTTACTTTTATGGCTCGAGCTACGTGGCAGCTCCCGATGGCAGCCGCACCCCTGGGCTGTCCCGCAACCAGGATGGGCTGCTGGTCACTGAGCTGGACCTCAACCTCTGCCGGCAGGTGAATGACATCTGGGGCTTCAAGGTGGGTCCCGAGCCCCTCCACTCCTCCATGAGGGGCCACCCTGCTCTCAGCGCTGGGAACCGCGCCTGCTGCTGGCCTCCGAGTTGACCAGAAGCCCAGTGTCTGCCTCCTCTGGGCCAGGCCTGGTGTGTGGGGGAGGAACCACTGGGTCAGACGATGCCCAGGCGGCAGGCCTCGATAAACGCTGCACTCATCTGATTTAGATTCTGGGCGCCTTTGAGCAAATTAATCTCAATTTCATTTGTCCAGAGAATAGAGTGGATTGGCCTGTCTAATCCTTTTTTCCTTTCTAGGCATTTGCACTTATCACAAGATAAATGTGCATGTCTGGCTCTGCCAGTGGCCGGGCCCCACAGTCCAGGCTCTGACAATGGAGGGAAGTGGGTCAGGCTGAGGAATGAAGTCCAGGCCTGCCTCTGCCACCACCTGGCCAGCCCCTTCTGCCCTGGCCTCACTCCCACTTGTAAAACCAGAGGCTGACGGCAAAGGTCCCAAGCCTTGGAGACCTGACATCCTGTGATACCACAGGAGTGTGAGTGCCCTCCTCCTGGAAGGGGGCACCGGCAGCCATGGCCTGGGACCCCCCAGAACACAGCATCTCATCAAGGATGCAAATGGAATTTGCTGTGTTCATGTCCGGCAGTATTTCTGCCAGCACAGCACTCATTTACATGCAAATCATACACACAGATGAACGTCACATTTTCACGACTGAATGACTTTGCCCAGCATGTCTGGGAGGAACCAGGGCTTCAGATCCAGTCAGATGTGGGCTCCAGGCCCCACTCCCCCATTTACGTGTGGATGGGTCCTTGGGCATGTCCTCTGTGTCCCAGGTTCTCGTCAGATAGACCAGGCATTGCCCACATGAATGTCTCCTGGAGAGGGGAGAGGAGAGGGCATAGCTCCGTGGGAGAGGGTGTGCTGAGCGTTCATGAGGTCCTGGGTTCAATTCCCAGTACCTCCATTAAAAAAATAAGTAAATAAATAAACCTAATTACCTCCCCCCCAAACAAAATAAACCAAACCAAAAAAAGAGAATCTCCTGGCTTGTCTCTCCTCCTGGGAAGCTAGATTAATGCAGGATTCCACAAAAATTAGAAGTTGGAACCAATAAATAGACTGTTTCCTCAGTAGTAATTTTTTGAAAGTGGAAGCCTTCCCAAGCTATGGTGATGGACATCAGCTCCTGTCAAGGCTTCGGAAAGGGGGAGGGAGGGTATGCCTGGGCGTGAGCGCCCTGGGTGGGCTTTACAGCCCCACCCCCAGCCTCCATCCATGTCCATGAGATGCCGCAGGGTGTGGACGGACCTCCAGAGCCGGGTGACCAGAGTGCAAATCCCGGCGACTCCACTCCTGGCTGGTGACCCAGAGCAGGCCATGCCCCTCTCTGGGCTGCAGAACAGCCTTCCTCCCTGCTGCCTCAGGGCGCCCACAGCTTCCTTCTGATGAACAGAGCACGGAGGTCTTCCAGCAGGAGGGGCTGGGGCGTGTGAGTCATCTGGGCATCCGTGATCCTCACCACAGAGCCTGAATTGGCGCCAGAAGGTCACACGGGGGTTGTGTCCCTACATCACAGTCTGAGATGGTCCTGATGCATTTCTGTCCCACGGCTGCTCCCTAGTGGCGGCAGGTGGTGGTGAGTAAATGAGGAAGTTGTGAAACCGGGAAACTCTAAAGTTACTCTGTGTTCTGCTTTCAGATGACTGGCAGATACGAGATGTATGCACAGGAGCTCGCCGAAGCTGTCAAACCCAACTACAGCCCCAATATTGTGAAAGAGTAGCTGCCTTCAGCCCCTGCGCACCAAGGAGGGCACCTCTGCCCACAGCAGATCAGACATGCACGAGGCTTCTGCATGTCCAAATTCTCTGCTGATGCCCTGACAACATTGCTGTCCAGATTGGTTTAAAAGTGCCCAGGAGTGATGGGGGCATGGCTCAGTGGTAGAGCATATGCTTAGCATGCATGAGGTCCTGGATTCAATCCCCAGTACCTCCATTAAAAAATAAATAAATTCAGTTAAACTTTAAAAATTTTTTTTAATTTAAAAATATTGGGAGGGGTTATAGCTCAGTGATAAAGCGCATGCTTAGCATGCACGAGGTCCTGGGTTCAATCCCCAGTACCTCCATTGGGAAAAAAAATTTTTAAGTGCCCAGATTGGGAGGGTCAAATGAGGAGTGATGGCTGAATGGGTGCAAGGTTTCCTTCTGGGCGGGTGATGAAGATGTTTTGGGGTGAGATAGAGATGATGATCACACAACATTGAGGTACTAAATCCATGGAATTGTTTACTTTGAAATGATTAACTTTATGTTACGTGAATTTAATTTTAAAAAAATTTTTTGTTATGTGGATTTAAAAAATGCAATTAGAGAAAATCCCAGGCACCAACCATGAAGACTGGTTTGAAGTTAGAAGGGTGGGATGCTTCAGTCCTGGGGGTCTGCTTCTCCATTTAGACTGTCAGGAACTTGAGGGTACGTGGGGCAGGGCACCACTGAGGGAGTGCATGAGCCGGACAGCTGTGGGCAGGGGGACGGTAACTGGAGGAGCCAGCTCGGCCGGGCTGCTGTCCCCAGTTATTTGATCAGATGCTAATCTGGGGAGGGCTGTGAAGGTATTTAGTGATGTGATTGAAGCCCATAACCAGCTAACTGAGCAAGTGAGATTATCCTAGATAATCCACATCGGCCTGATTCAACCATGAAAGGCCCTCAGAGCAGATCCGGGGTCCCCGGATGAAGGAGTAATTCTGCATGTGGACGGCAGCCTCAGCCCGTGCCTGAGTGCCAGGCACCCCATCCTGACGGCCTGCCCTCTGGACTTCAGGGTGGTCTGCCCAGCACCCACAATCAGGTAAAGCAATTCCTTGCAATGAATCCCATAATCTCTCTCCTACCATTTGTGCTTCTCTGCTGGACCCTGACTGATGCAGCTTCCGGTCCTGGAACTGGTTCTAGAGGAAAAGAATCTCGAGGAGTTCTCTGCATTGGTTCTAGGTTTTCTGGAATTCTTCCGTAATTTGATTGGATTTAAAGGCACAATGACGATTCCTAGTGGTAAAGAGGGGAGTGGTGGTCCATGGTATGATGTGGTAACAGATGTTCAAATATAGGCCAGCTACCAGCCTGCCCTTCCTGTGGATTTAGGGCTTAACTAACCAGCCCCAATCATCATGTGAGGCACTTCTCACTAATTCTCTTTTTTTTAATTTTTAAAAATTATTTTTATTTATTCATTTTATGGGAGGAGTGATAATTAGATTTATTCATTTATTTTAATGGAGGCTTTGGGGACTGAACCCAGGACCTCGTGCATGCTAAGCATGTGCTCTACCACTGAGCTGTACCCTCCCCCCTTCACTAATTCTCTTTATACCTCTCTCCCTCCCCCCATATACATATATACGCACATGCATACGTATACATACACGTGCATACATATGTATAGTATATACATGCATAAATTCCATATGTGTATGTCCTCTACTGATTGTGCTTTCTGGTCGGCCCTGCCTGCCTGTCTAATATAGCAGGTTACTCACCTCTCTGCACCTTGGTTTCCATATCTGTAAAATGCGACCATATCTCCTATCTCACTTTATGTCACAGAGCGGGGAGAGTGACAGACTAGCTGGGCCAGGAGCCCCTTGGCAGTTGTCAGTGAAGTGCCTGCCTGGGTTCTGTTCCTCGGACCACACAGCAAGAGTCCAACCGGTGAAGCCTCTACCCCCTGCAGGTGACCAGCATGTCCAAGGTCGGGGTGGGGGCCTCTGGTCCCACCTTTACTGTTCTGGGTCAGAGAAGGAAGCCTCTTCCCTCCCCTGACCCAGTAGCTGAATTGCATGAACGACCTCATGTCAGGGCCGGGGTGCTCCTGGACAGCCACCTGGGGTGAGGAAACCAGTTATGCCTGGCCATAACTCTGTGTTAACCCCTTTCACCTCTCTGAGCTGCAGGTTTTCACATCTCCTCATGGCCCCCTTTGTACTTTTTCATCAAATCCAGTCCCTCAGACACAGTGAGCTTTTCTTTCTACCCTCCGACTCCAGAACCTTTGTGCTTGTGGTTTCTAGAAGGAGCATGTGGATAACCTAACACAGAGGCCAGCTTGGGTGACAAGCTGGTACATTTATGAAATAGGTACTAATGTACCAGAAGAGTGAGGTTTGATTATCCACACCTCTTGCTGCCTGGAAAGAAAATCATCAGGCCTGTCTCAGAGTAGGTAGTCCCTGCACAGATGGAGTCATTTGAAGGTTTAACTCATGCCTGGAGGGTGTAGATGCTTAGCAAAAATTTGTTGGATGAACCCGGGGTGGAAGTTTCTATTTTGTGTGATCGTTGCTGGTTCCACAGGGGAGAAGTATCTATGTTGTGTATGGGGCCTGTGGCCCTTCAGTGAAGTCTTCTGACCCCTCTGAGCCTTCTCACATCTAAGGTGACAGGTGGCTGGATTCAGGGCTGTCCAGTTCTGCAGGTAGCACCACTGCTGGCTTATGGGTTTACTGCTAGCATCTGGGGGGTGTCGGGGGGGGGTTGCCAAGCCACAGTGTGCCCAATGGGAAAAAGGGCAAGGGCATTCTCCAGGATAGACCATATATTAGGCCAGAAAACCAGCCTTAATACATTTTAAAATGTTGAAATCATACAAATTATCTTTTCCAATTACAGTGGAATTAAACTAGAAATCAGTAACAGAAGGAAGACTCAAAAATAAGGTGAAGATAAATCACACATTCTTAAACAATCAACAGGTCCAAAAAATCACAAAGGAGATTAGAAAACATCTTGAGACAAAAACGAAACCAAAACTTATAGGATGCAGCAAAAGCAGTGCAAGAGGGAAATTTATAGCTGTAAACATTTACTTTAAAAAGGAAGATCTCAAATCAGCAACTGAATTTTACTAGAAGTAGAAAAGGAACTGGAAAATGAAGAGCAAACTAAATGCAAGGCTAACAGTGAGAGGGAAATAATAAAGATTAGAGCAGAGATAAAACAGAGACTAGAAAAACAGAGGGAAAAATAAACTGAAAGTTCGTTCTTCAAAAAGATCAGCAAAGTTGGCAAATCTTTAGCTAAGGTTGACTAAGAAGAAAGGAAGAGCCAAATTACTAAAATCAGAAATGAAAGTGGGGACATTACTACTGATGCTATAGAAATAAAGAGGATTATAAGATGGAAGTTGGAATGATTTGTTGGAGGAGTCATAAAAAGGATGTGACCACTTGACCTGTGAGCTGGACCCAGGCAATTGGAGGCTCTCACCCCCTCCCTGTCCTTGGACTATCCTCTGTGCCCACTTTTCCTACACTAAGAGCTACTTCACTGATGCAGCCTTGAAAGAGAAATGTGTTATTGAGACTATCTGGACTGTATCTGTGACTGAACCACATAAAGGTCTCTGTATAAACTCTTGAGATTCTGCTGGGCAGGTGCAGAGATCTACTTGTCTTGCAGCTTCATGTGTGAATTCCCCTGCCCATTAAAACTGCCACCTGCCAACCTGGTGTGTTCTGCCTGTTTCTCTGGTTCTCCTTCCCTCTGTGTGAAGTGGCTGGTTTTGAATTTCACCTGGGAAACTTCTGAGGTTGCGAACCAACATAATTATACACCAGCAAATTGGATAGCTTAGATGAAATGGGACAATTCCTAGAAATACAAAACCTACCAAGACTGAGTTACGACGAAATAGAAAATGTGAATAGTCCTGTAACTGGTAAGGAGATAGAATGAGTAATCAAGACCCTCCCAACAAAGAAAAGCCCTGGACCTAATGGCTTCACTGATGAATTCCACCAAACATTCAAGGGAGAATTAACACCATTTCTCCTCACATTCTTCCACAAAATTGAAGAGGAGGGAGCCCTTCTTAACTTATTCTATGAGGCTAACTTTACCCTGACACCCAAGCCAGACAAAGATACTATAAGAAAACAAAACTACAGACCAATATTCCTTTGAATATTGGTGTAGAAATCCTCAACAACATACTAGAAAACTGAATTCAGCAGTATAGCAAAAGGATTATACACCATGACCAAGTGGCATCTAGTCCCAGAATGCAAGGATGGTTCAAAGTACAAAAATCTGGGGGAGGGTATAGCTCAGTGGTAGAGTACATGCCTAGCATGCACAAGGTCCTAGGTTCAATCCCCACTATCTCCATTTAAATAAATAAAAACTTAATTACCTCCCCACAAAAGGAATTTTAGATATAAATAAATAAATAAATATTTATATATATATGTGTGTGTGTGTGTATATATATATATGGCTATTTGCTGCAGCATGGTTGGATCTTGAGATCATCATTCTAAGTGAAGTAAGCTAGAAAGAAAGAAAAATACCATATGATATCACTTATATGTGGAATGTAAAAGAAAGACACAAGTGAACTTATTTACAAAATAGAAACAGGCTCACAGACATAAAAAACAAACTTATGGTTACCAGCAGGGAAAGAGGGTGGGAAGGGATAAATTGTGAGTTCTAGATTTGCAGATACTAATTACTATAGGGGACTCCTACACACAAAGTGAGTTGCATTAAGCAGGGAAAGGTAAAAAGAGAGAGAATTTGAATATTTTATGCTGGACAATAAAGTCAGTCTTCCCCTTGCTCTAAAGGCAGACACTGTCTCTACCAAGGTCTCGAGAACACCTGCGCTTTGCTCCGGAGGGAGACCTATCTCTATCTTCCAAGGCCATTGGCTCTACAAACATCCTTGAAAAATTGTCCAGGACAAAGGCATTTGTGGTGTTAGCTGGCAAAGTCATGCAGAAATTTGAGAAACATGAAAGAATCATGACAATAACCTCCCAAAACATCCACCCCTCATTTCTACACCATCTTGACTTCTGGCAACTTCCCCAGGAGTATACCACTCCAACAGTTGCTCTGATTAACCTGATCGACAGAAGCAATTCAATTTGTCTCTCAGAGTTTAATTAATTTCATCCACAGCACTTCCAGGGACACAGTGAATCCTACCTGCAGTTTTAACCTCAATCCTGCCTCCCTGCCAGAGTCTGCAGTCCAACAGGTTGGACAAGTCCCATAAACCATCAAGGCCTCTCTTAGAAAAAGTCAAGCAGCTTTCTCAAATATTGACCCTTGCACTTAGCCCAGATCATTAATCCAGGAATGGCAGGATGTACTAGATACTGCTCAGTTGCCACTTTGGCCCACAAGGAGGGAGTCTGGGCCAATCTATCATTCATACCAATCCTGGCCAGTAAATCGACACTGACCTGAATGACTTTCCGGGCCGAAGTGGTCCCATCGGTCATTTCAACCAAAGTCAGGGACAAATGGTGCATCACCCTTTCTAATCAAATGGCTACCTCATGGGGTAACTGCCCACAGAGTGCACCTGAATCTCGGGTCACTGCTCGGTCTAGGAAGCTCCCCTGAGTAACTCAGGCTAGCCTCAGGTGTCTGTGGGCTACCTGATCTATTGGTGATGTTTGTTTAAACAATTACAGTTCTTTTACAACCACTGCAAAGATGCAAGACACTCTTTGGGGAGGTTGGCAAATTAATGCCTGGCTTTCACACAAACCCAATCATCAGGGCACATGTGGTAGTATTTACAATTGTTGGTCCCCGAAGAGGGACCTACATCAGTTGGAGCAGAGGTTGATAAAACCTCCAGTGTGGCCTCCTGGCCAGCCCATAGGCCTTCAGGTTCCCAGTTTAGTTTGAATCATTGAGTCTAATCCTCCTATTTGGAAGGACTTCCTGAGGGCAGTCATCCAACCTGTCCTGTTTGCCCATGCATCCAGCTAGGTGGCATTGTCACCGAGCAGAACCCTATCGGGCCTTCCTAGAACAGAACCCCCCTGACCATGTCCTCCGCCTGCTTCTTGTCTGTAGAAGAACTTTAGTCTCCCAGGCTTCCCCAAGTTCCAAAGAGTACATTTCATCAGAGAAGTGAGAAAGCAAGGGAAACAGTCAAGCAAGACAAAATAATCATAGTTCAGCCATTAAACAAAGTCAAGGACTGTTAGTTCCTCCCCAAGGGCTGTAGATGATATTCTGAGCCTTGTCCTCTGAGCTGTTTTGCAGATACTGAACCCTCACCAGGTGGAAGGAGTTAACCCTGTGCTACCCACAAGCACAGAGACCCCGGACCAGCTGGAAGCAGGTTGATGACGTCGACTCCCAATGACCCTACCACCAGCCAATCAGAAGAAAGTCGGTGAGCGTTCACACACCCCCACAGCCCCTCTCCCTCACCTTGTCTTTAAAAGCCTTTCCCTGAAAGCCTTTGGGGAGTTCAGGTCTTTCAAGCACCAGCCACCTGGACTCCTTGCTTGGCGTCCTGCAGTAAACACTGCACTTTCCTTCAGCACGACTCATGACAGTAGATTGGCTTTACTGTGCTCTGGCTAGTGGACCCAAGTTTGGTTCAGCAACAGCATTTGTCTTCCCTACAAGATGACCCGGTGAGGGCTGTGGGAATGGGGGTTGGGAAGACATCTGGTGGTACTGCAGAAATTTTTCCTGCAAGATGCGGGAGCCAAGGATATCTCTTGCATTTCCAACAGACTTCTGGTAATTAACAGGAACAGCGGTCGCACTAGTCAAAGCCACCCAGTCAGGGAGAAGGCAAATCCTGCGACCAGTTACATTTAAGGTGCTTGCAAAAGTTTGGGACAGCTGCACCAGGGCGTTTTTGTTTATAAGGAAGGCTCCAGAGGCAATTAAAAAGGCAAACATCATTCCTGAGTCATGCCCCTCTCCACCCATCTCCTGGGATCTAAGGTGTTTCCTACCTAGGGGCTGAAGTTGCTACTCCCCCTCCAAAATTGGTAAAGCTAAAATCTGGTACCTAAAATGTCCCTTTTTTCCTTTTTTTTAATGGAGGTGCTGGGGATTGAACCCAGGACCTCCTGCATGCTAAGCACACACTCTACCACTAAGCTATACCTCCCAAGTGTCCCTTTTTAATTTTTTCCCCCAGTTATCTTTTTCTCAGACCCAAACCTTTTGTTTGGAAGGGTCAGGTACAAGAGGTACCAGGGACACTTTTATAAAATGCATGGAGACCCAGTATGTTCCCCATTTTGTCCTACGGGGACCACCATAGAGGGTCTGTGAGAGCCATTGCTCACCCACATGGTTGTTTTCCTTGTGATCTAAGACCACGTCCATCCAACGAGGGAATCCAAGTGGCTACTGGAATCAAGATGGACTCCCTGGGCCCCTTCCGGCTGGGCTGTCGCCTAGATGTGCTGACCAGGCTGGCTCGGGGCTGGTCTTAGGGGAAGGAAAGAAGCAACGTGCCCGGGAATAGTCTGAATCCCCAAATTTTGAAGTAAGTTCTTATGACCTTCTCAGCACGTTCATCCAGATGTCCCCAGGAAGTGGCCTTTCTCGAGGCAGCTGCATTCAGTGATCAAACTGCTTTATAAAGGTGTGTGGACCAGGAGGCAGTGAGGGAGGTAGAGGCAGAAACCTTTTTGCGTGGATTTTTGAGGAGGCATCCCCGTCTTGAATGACTCCAGATGCCCGTGGGTGGCGGGGAGTGGGGAGGAGCCACGGGATCCCTTGACTGCCGGCCCATTGTTGAGTGGCTTTTGTGATACAGGGTACACCCTCATCAGACAGCAAATGGCTAAAAATACCACATGGGTTTGTTTCAAGGGCCACAACAGTGTGCCCAGAGTCGGCTGGTTGGACCCGAATGGCAACTCTGTGACCCTTAAATATGTCTACTGTGGTGAGGCACCACCAATAGCCCCTAGAGGGGGTCAGAGGTGTGCTGCTGGGGTCATGCACTGGGCAAGGTGACCTCTTTCCCCACGAGAGAAATGGGCCAGCCGGTGGTGGGGATCACACCTCTGGCCTGCGATGGCAGCCTCTGCCTCAGAAACCACTTTTCCCCCTGGGCCGGGTCCACGGTGGAGGTGTTCTCATGCTCAGCCCAGGGAAGGGCCCAGGTGGCAGTCTGGGAGGCGCCGGTGCTGCAGTCAGCAGCCTGATCCCAGATGGTCCCATCAGAGAACAGGCTCTCACCTTGGGTATCACCATGTGTGACCTTGACAGTTGGAGGTTTTCCAAGTGGCAGATCCGACAAATCAGCAACAGCCCGAGAGTCAGTAAAAATGTGTTGGGGTTTACCAAGTGGAGTGCTGGCCCAGTGCTATGCAAACGGCCTGGGGTCTACCTGCTGAGCAGAGGACTCACAACCATTTTCAGTTCTGGGCCGTGCTGCCCTGGCGCAGTGTACACCATCTGATTTCAGTCGACCCATCAGTGAACCAGACCTGGGCATTTGGGGAACTTGAGATCACCATTTAGCCAGCGGCTTGGCTTTGCTGGAAGGAGTGGAGGGGTGTAAGTTCCCCCCAGAGGATCAGCTGTCAGAGATAAAGCTGAGGTTTCCCTTGGGCCAGGACAAGTCCAGGACGTGTGTTCCTGGATACTGCAGCTGGGGCAGGTCAGATGGAGGCCAGGCAGCAAACGCCAGCCTTCCTGCCTGGAAGCAGGCCCCCGGGAGTTCAGAGTTCACTTCCTGCTGCTGTCAGCACTGGCTCAGCCCTGTAAGGTCACCAGGGTTGCCTCTGACCATGGCCTGGGCTGCGGGTTGGGAAAGCAACGATGGATGTTGGGAAAGCAACGATGGATTTCGGTCAAGCGCTGTTTACAGCTCATTGAGTGATGACCTCGGGCCACTTTCTGGGCTGCAGTATCCCCCGGACTGGAGCAGTGGTTACCCAAGAGTCAGTGTATCTCACAGAATACCAGTGTTACACAGAAACAAACTCTTGTTGCTAAATAGTTTGGGGAAACTCTCAATGAACAGGGTCCCCTTTGGCAGGGTTATTCAGAGCCTTTTCTGGGCATCCCAAATCTCCAGGCGGGGGCTGTAGCCTGTGGTGTTTGCCAGGCTGAACCAACCAGGGCACCCCGTCATACAGAGCTTCTCACCGCAGGCATTCTGAGGGGCATGCCTCAGGGCACGCTAGATAGGGTGGTTTCTGGGGTGCTGAGTTCTGTTCTGAGATCTAAAAAAAACAGAACCACACGACCTCCAGTGACCCCTGCCTCCTGGGGTTCATGCTGTCTCTTGCTCCCTCCCATTACCATCTGTCCTGAGTGAGGACACCTAGGCAGCCTGTGGCCAGCAGCCCTGAGTGAGCTTGGAAGCAGATGCTCCGGCCCCAGCCAAGCCTCGAGGTGACTGCAACCCCCGCCAACAGCTCCAAAGACCCTCATGTAAACCCATGGTGACCATGGGGCCTCCAGCAGTGCCAGGAGGATGCAGGTCTGAGAAGCAGAAAGCTGGACTCTAGTCCCAGCTGAACCCGCTGTGGCAGGTCAGGGACCTGGGTTCCTGTGAGCTCCTGCAGAGAACCCGGGAAGGAGACAACAATCACAAAGGTGGGCCAGGGCTGCCATCATTTTGCAGTGAGGATGTTTATTGAGAATGGCTCATTACAAACAAAATATATTTATGTATAAAATCTCTGCAATGCAAAAGATCCCTTTTATCCCCATGTGGCTGGAGTGAACAGCGTGGCCTGGGGCTGCACTCAGCCCCCTGAGTGCGGACAGGGGTCGAGGTGGCTGTAGGCAGGGTGCCTGCTGTCCAGGCTGTCTCCAGCCCCATTTTCATGATTTCTGCAGGAACATGACCCAACGAGGCTTGCATCCTGCCTCCGTGATGCTTCCCAGGCAGACAGCACCGTCGCAATGACAGGCAGCTCTCGTGAACTTCCGGGAGGGTGACCTCTAACCCGTGGCTTGCCCCGGGAAGCCCTCCTCCCAGCCCAGGGACTGAATGTCTCTAAAAGATGGGTGGAGGCTGCCCTCCATGTCAGGGCCCCCTCATGTGCAGCCAGCCCCAAAGCTTTGCTTCCTCTCATTGTTTCCCTTGACACATCCATTCTCAGCAGTTTTACCCCGACCCCTCTTAAGGACACCCAAGCCCCACAGCTTTCACACGTGGTACCCCTGGGCATGGGAACCAGAGCTCCCTGGGATCGTGGGCCACCCAGCATTAAGGCCATGGTGATAAGACCAGCCTGAAGGCATCGCTAGTCTCTGAAACCCAGGGTGGCTGCCCAGCCAACAGCCCCTCCCCAACAGCCAAGGCTGCCGGGTGTTGAGGAGCAATACAGCTGGGTGGTCTGACAGCCCTCAGCAACGGAGCCCACCCCTGCCCCTCAGAGCCGCCACAATCTGGGGGGAGGAGTACGCGGGGCAGATGCTGAGTGTGGTTTACAGTCTGGGGGAGGGGCAGCAGCTACCGCCGCCGCGTGCCTCGGGCACTGGAAGACCAAGACACGGAGGGGCCAGGGTGTTGTGGCTGTTGGGGCTCCCCGACCCCCCTAGCCTGAGGCAACCCTTGAGGGGTGGGGGGTCCCCAGCCCCTTTGGGAATAATCCATTTCCCTTGTTTTTTAGGTGCAGACCTGAGTTCAAGACCCAGCTCCACCATGGTCCTGGGCTGGGTTTCTGTCCATACGGAGAGGGGCCCCAGCACGCAGCCCGCCAGCCGTGAGTGCCCTTCTCTTAGAAGGAGAGCGTGGGCTGTGAAGAGAGGTGTCAGTGGTTCCAAAGTACCTGTGATCTCACTGTTACTGTCTTACTTGAGGATGAGTCTCACTCCCATAAAGTGAAAACTTAAATCTCAAAAAAACCACTCCCCCCAACCCCAAAAGAAGAAAGAAAAAGGACACAGCTCTGTCCATGCCACATGCTGTGCTGTGAGATCCCGGGTGGCCATCACCCTTCTCTGTCAAGACATGAGACCCAACACTGTGCAAAAGGCCCTGGTGTGAACACCAGGGTGGGTGGGAGGCCAAGGCTGCCCCCGGCCACTGCCTCAGGCCCAAAGCCCCTGAGCCCAACCCTTGCGGCTCCCCACTCTCAGAGGCAGACCCCACCACCAGGACCCAGGCTGCTGTCAGGAGGTCCCGGGGCCGGTGGATCGCTAGGCCCAGGCAGCCATTCCTGGCCCTCGGGCTCAGTTGTTCTTGAGCACTGCCTGCCAGCAGGAACCAGGGTCCCACCCACTTCCCAAGCCCCAACCCTCTCGAGCTGGAGTACCCGGAAGGCCACAGGACCCTCAGAGTCCTTTCTGCCTGAGGTCCAGCCCTCCCCAGGGGCCAGAGGCCTGGCAACCACCACAGGGCACGGGGTCTGCAGCACTTCTGTCCCAGAGGAGGCCCGGAGAGTCTGCAGCCCCTGGGGCTGAGCTCAGCTACAGTATCCAAACAAACACGCCGCCCTGACAACATCTGTCTCCAGGGCTCAACCACCAGGCCTATGGGGAGACGGGCTCAGACTCCTCCCCCTGCCCTGGGTCTGGTGGGCAGGCCACGTGGGCGCCCGCAAGGGTGGGCATCTCCTGGGCACAGCTGGAGTTGGGCTTGGGGTCCTGGGGGAGCTCCACGCAGATGCTCTGGGGTACCTCTACGCAGATGCTCTGGGGTCCCTCTAGCCACTACAGTTGTGTGAGGGAAGGGGCAGGATGAAATCAGCGCTGGTGGATTAAGCAGGCAGGCCTCAGCCTCCTGGAGCTCCTGGCAGAGGCGGCAGCTCCACACCAGAGCCCGGGAGCCCAGGCCAGGGCCAGGGCCTCCTGAGTGAGCCCGGCGGGGCGGGCACAGTGGGCTCCCGCCGTCAGCTGTCCAAGTAGACAAAGAGGATGTCCTCGTCCGTGCCGTAGCTGGTTCTGGCCTCCTCGAAGTTACTGAGGCTAGTGCTGCACATTCCTGCTGGGCCAGGAGGGGCGGAGCGGGCTCAGGGGAGCACCGGGTTCACTGGCACCCGGTGAGCCACCCCTCACCGTTCAGGAAGCCCTCCCTGCCTGTGGTGGACTTTGTGAGCCTGTCCTCTGACCCTTCCCGAGCTCAGCAGATGGAGAAAGTGAGGCCCAGAGAGGGGAAGAAACACATGAGGCTGCCCAGGGTAAGTCTGTGTGAGTCATGGGGGGTTCTTCCCTGTCCCCAGGGCTGTGGAGAGCCCTGGGTGGGTCTGGAGCAGGGATGGGGCTGGGAAGACTCTCCTTTGTCCTCAGAAGGCGGGCCTGGGGGAGACGGGTGGGGCCCTGGGCAGCGGCATGGGGCTGGCGCCTTGGTAGGGAGAGATGTCCTGGCCCGGCGATGGCGGGGGTGTGGAAGAGGCCAGCACTGCCCCAGGTTGGTGGCTGCTCTGCTGCACGGCGAGAGAGTGGCGTGGATTAGGGAGCCCAGGCAAAGCAGAGGCTTTGGGGAGAAGGTGGTGAGTGGCTCTGGGCCACACCAGGTTGAGTGGAAGGAGTTGTGGGGGCTGAGGGCCCGCCCCACCCATGTCCCTGCCCATGTCCCCGCCCACATCCCCGCCCACATCCCCACCCACGTCCCCACCCCACGTCCCCGGACTCACGGTCTGCGTAGGCTGGGTTGTTGTAGAAGATGCAGCCGGTGGCCCGGTTGTAGCCACGCAGCACGATGAAGTGGCCCTGGTAGTCGGGGGTGCGGCAGAAGCAGCGGTGGCCGCTGGGAGCGAAGCAGCAGTACTTGACGGGGCTGGAGCAGAGGTCACAGTGCAACACCCCCGAGTTCACCAGCACGATGGCCACGTGGCCCTGTGCCAGGTGCGCTTGGATGTCCTGCACGCTGACTGTGCTGTGGGCAGGAGGTAGGTCAGCCAGCGCCACTGGGCGGCCTCCCAGTCTCTCGAGTGGACCCCTGCTTGGCCCCCGCTCTGTCCCGTGTCACAAAGCCTGGGGACACAGCTCGTGTCCGCCCTGAGCTCAGTGCAGAGGGAACATCCTGCTGTGCCCCTGTGGCCCAGGCGCAGTCGGGGGCCAAGCATGAGACCAGGGTTTTGGGCTCTGGGTGTGCCCAGGACATCCTGGCCCCAGCAGACCCTTCACGGGGTGATGAGAGTTCAGCTCCAGAAGGGCCCCCCATCAGGGACCTCTTAAACAGACCCCACCTCTCGACACAGTTAGTGGATTCTTTCTACCTAGTGCCTCCCTCAGTCCTTTACCCTAAATCATCTGTGGTTCACGTTGGAAATTGTTGGTCTAATCGATTTCCCCAAATCTCAGCCAGGCATGGCTTCACCAGTTTTAAAACCAAATTCTTCTCTGAAGAGTTTGTTTTTCTTTTTTTCCTAAGGCCGCTCGTGGCAGAAGGGGCTGCCTAGGAACGGCTGGTCAGTGTTGCTTCCAGGGGACCCCCAGTGCAGCTGGCTGCTCCAGACTCTTAGGCACTGGCCCCTTCAATGCCCTCTGAGAAGACCAGACCAAACAAGAGCCAGAGGGGAGAAGGGCTAGGGGGGGTCACTACATGGGGGGCCCACCATTATCACTGGTGGGGATGCCTACCTACTCAGGGCCCTTCCTTCCTGACCATCTCCTCAGGAGTGGCACGTTAGCGCCATGTGGCCTGGCCCCATGCCAGCCACGCCAAGTCATGTGACCATCTAGTTTGCTGCCCTGGCCCAGGGAAAAATGCCAAGTTTTTCCATTTGGTCTTTGAAACAAAACAGCTGGCTGAGTTCCTCACAGTCTGTACCAGAGCAGGATTTCAGCTACAGGGAAAGGCAGGGGCTGGGCTGGAAGGAAAAATAGCAGGCTTCACGGGACAACTGGGGTCAAAGTCCCAAGTTCAGTTCACAGCATGGCCGTGGTGCTGGGCTGACCCTGGGGCCCACACTGCTTTGCTATCCTCAGTTCCTCACCTGCGGGATGGGGGCAGCCCCAGCTCTCTACCCCACTAAGCAAACACTGGCTGCCTTTCCCTCTAACACATGCTCAGATGGCTAGATGATGCATGGGGACGTCTTCCCTGTTTCCTGATGGGCTACTGTGTGCCTACATTGTGTTAATAATGGAAACAAACCTGGGAAGAATGGGAGACCTGAGAAGAGAGGTGGGGGGAGCCAGGCCGGGACCTGGGGAAGGAAGTCGCTTGCATCGGGGCAAGTCGCTCCCAGGGTCTGCCTGAGTCCTGCCCTCAGGTGTAGATGAGCAGGAGGACTATGTCAGGTCACAGCAGCCCGTGGGGTGGTCTGGCAGCCAGGCCTCCCTCGATGGTCCACACCCTGGGCTGTTTCTGCAGCCTCCATCGCCGAGCCAGCATGCGCCTCAAGCCATCACCCTTCATCAGGGTCCCTGTGCTCCATAATATGCCACCGCCCTGTGAGCCCCTGGGGGCTGGCTGGAGTCTGCCTTGCTCACTTGCCCCTCCACCCCTGCCAGGATCCACCCCAGGCGAGAGTCTGTGTACAGTCGGTCACGCAGCCTGCCTTGTCCCCATGCCAGCTGGACGGGAAGCTCCAGTTCTGCCTGACTCCCCAGCCTTCCCCATACATCACCCCCAACCTCCCCCCCCCCACCAGTCTGGTGAGCAGGCGTGCAAGGAAGGGCAGGGTGGGCGTGGACTCACCATTTCTCCACCAGCACCTTGCAGGCTTTGGCTTGTGCAAACAGCTGGTTCACCCGGGTCTCCTCGGTGTCAAAGTGCTTCCTGTAGAAGGACTGAAAGCAGAGGGGCAGTTAGAGAAGCCACCGGCCTGGCTGTCCTCACTCCTGTTGGATGGAGTAAAGAGCATGTCACGGAGTCAGAGATGGTGGGAGAGCAGAGGAGCCTGGCCCACAGGGAAGACGGCGCAGGCAGCAGGCCCGGGCAGAAAGCTGTGTCTGTCCTGGGCCAGCAGGGCAGCTGCTGGGGAGCAAGGGACCACACAGAGGGTGAGGAGGGTGCTCAGGAGGCGTGTGGGCATCCTGGGGAAGGTTAGCTACCCTGAGCTTGTGTCCCCTGGCGGGCATGAGCGCAGGAGTCTGGAGTAAATGAGCAAAGTGCCCCGGGATGTCCAGCGAGGCTCAGCCAGGCGAGGTCCACGGAATATACTGTTTGGTGCAGGGGCTTCCAGGGAGCCAGAGTCCTGGGGTGGGGGGAAGGCAGAAGAGACCCTGCTCTTGGGCCCTTTCCTTTGCCTCATGGCCACACTGATCAAGCAGGATCAGTGAGCCTTCTTTCCCGGCTTGGAAAGTTCAAAGGAGAGTTAGGGTGACCGGCACTGGCCACGGTGCAACAATCCTTTTGCCAATGAGGCTGGCAGCAAATCTGCTCTGCCAGGTTTTGGAGCCCAGGCCAAGATGTGCCTCTGCAGGAGGCAAGCAAGACCAGCTGGAGCTGTGCAGGGAGGGAAACGCACTGGTGTATCGGCAAGGCTGCCATGGCATTCTTTTTCAAAAGACAAAAAAGAGGAAAGGAAAGATGGCACATTGATTTTTTTCCAGAACACCAATACCCAGCTTGGAGCCGGCTGTCCCCATGAGGAGGAAAAAATGATGGCCAGAGGAGGGCAGGGTGTGCTGAGGCTTGGGCCCTGCTTGTGCTGGGAAGGACACAGGAAGGCTCCTCTGAGCATCATCAGCAGCTGTCGCAGGCAGGCGGGTGGTCTCTGGGCAAGGGGGAGGGGTTGCCAGGAGAGACCTCGCTTGCTGCTCAGGTCCTCTGGGCAGCTGGACCCAAGATACCTGGTCCGATTGCTCACAAGTCCTGCCTGGAGCCTGGCTGCTGCTGCTCCCTGGTCTCCACAAGCTGCGTGCACACCCCTGACCGCACCCTCTTCCAACGACTGCACCTAGTGAAGGCCAGTGGCCGGCGCTCACCTGGTTCTTGTAGCCCTTGTCGACGCCCAGGGTCTGGGTGCAGAAGCGGTGCCTCACGCCAAAGTGGCGCATCAGGTAGGCCAGGTCAATGGTCCAGATGCTCTTGGTTAGCCGCAGCTCCCGCAGGGCACTCTCAAACTCACTGTCGTCCAGCTGGCCCAGGTATCTGTGTGTGGATGGGCTGCAGAGGTCACTCACCTCAAGGGGAAGCTGGCCGGGGTCACCTCCCACCCGAGGGCTGCCACCGTCTGAGCTCCCAAGCCCCTGGACTTGGTCGTGAAATCCTACAGCCTGTCCTCACGCTGCCCAGGCACCACACTGGATCTGGAGTCCAGGGCCTGGACTCTGATCCTGACATCTCTTGCTGGCTGTGTGACTTTGGGCAAGTCACCATCCTCTCTGGCTTCACTAGCTTCATCTCGAGGATGAAGTGCTTGGACCTTAGCAGAGGCTTTCTAAGTTTTAAGCACAGAACTCTTCTGTTGAACCCTATTGTGCCTGGAATTCCAGGAGGTAAAATGGGTAAGGGAGAGGCTGCCCTGGGGTTCCATGCTGCTGTCTGAAAACTCTCCAACAAGGAGATGGAGATGGTATGGTTCCTCTGTGCCCTGATGGTGGTAGTCACACAGCCTCAGCTCAGCAGTCAGCTCCCTAGTGACCCAGTGGTCACATGATCCTGTGTCTCAGTCATGGGGTCACTCTGTGGGCCAGGCCTGGGCACCGGGGATTTCCTGGCCATCCCAGAGCCCCCGGCACTCTTGGCATGCAGATCTGGAAGGCCTGGTCCACCCTTTGCTCACTTTTGCAGATGGGATAGGGCCTGGATGGAAGCTGGGCCTCCCACAAGCCCCAACCGAGGACAGCCACAGGGACAGTGAATCCCACCAGGTCTCTCCCTGTGTGTCCCCCAGCCAGGGCAGGGGGTGGGACGGGGAGGGCCGAGGCCTGCCCACTCACCGCAGCACCATCCTGGAGCAGGCCAGGCCGCAGTCCCAGTGGTAGAGCTGCTGGATGATGGGCACAGGCAGCTGCACAAAGTCCCCTGCTGGGAAACACAGAGGTCACAGTGCCCCACCACTGCCACCCCTCCGAAGCCACCGTCCTCAACTCCTGCCCAGATGCTGCAGGGGCTGTTCAGGGGCTGGGCCAAACCTTACGGGCCACCACCCGTCCATTCTCCATACAATAGCAGTGATCCCCCTAAAATGCCAGTCAGAGCAGGTCAGTCTAGCACAAAATGCCCCAGTGAGCTGGTTCCCACACCTCTCAGGGCAGTGCCTTCATGGCTGCTGCCCAGTGCCCTCTGCTTCCTTGCCTCTCCTCCCCTCCCAGCCTGCCCTCCAGGCGGAACGTTCCCATCATGAGCCCACATGCCCCGGGGCCTTTTTACACCTGCTCCCTCTGCCAGGACTGTCCTGGCCCTCCAGGTAGCTGAGCGAACGCCTGCTTGTGGACGTGGCTTCTCCACCACACTGCCCTTCCATGCCCAGCCCCCGCTGCGTGCACTCCCAGCCCCACAGGCCTTTCTCTCTGAGCCTCTTCGTGGTGGGAGTTCCAAGGAGGCAGGGACAGGGCTGGACACAGCAGGTGCTCAGATGTTCAAGTCTGAGTTCACAAGGCCAAGGACTCCAAAGCCCCCAGGGCCACCACAGCGTGAAGACCACAGCTCCGAGGAGGGGACTGGCACGTCATCTGTACGTAAAATGCTACCCTGGGTGACCTCTCAGTCTCCTTGCCAAGCAGTGAGGCGCAGCAGAAAGGGCCCGACCCAGGCGTTCTAGCCCCGGGCCTGCCACTGGCTGGCTGCGGGCTGGGCAACTGACTTCCTCATGCTGGGCTGAGTCCGGCCGCCTCTAAATTGGGGACTTGGATCTGATTCAGGCGTTCAGTCAACAAGTATTGCCCAAGAGTCTAGTAAGTGCCTGACATGTGAACCAGAGAGATGGTGGTGAGTGACACAGACAGGTCCCTGCCTTGGTGGACAGCAGAGACAAGCAAGTGAAGAGAAAAACAGGGGGCCCAGCTAGGGGAAGTGATCAGGGTGTGCTCTAGAGAGGAGAGTCGGGGCACCAGGCAGAGGGCTGTGGCGGGGCAGGCTGGCGCACAGCCTACAGGACCCTCCTGCCCTGGATCCTGTGACTCAACAGCCAGAATGGAAGAACGGGAGGGACTTCCCTTCGGCTGTGACCGCTGTTCTCACTCACGACACCCTTTCAGCCCACGTTGGTTCCTCACCTCAGGGGTCCTGGGGACTCTCTTGAACCCACGACCAGCCTGCGCAGAGCTGCTCTGGCTCCTGTCGTGTGCAACAACCCAGAGGGCCATGCGGGAGCCCTGGAGCCCATCCTGGCCTTTTGACCTGCCGGCCTTGCCCGGGCAGTCTCTCGCCTGGTGTGGATCCCAAGCTCCCACTCTCCTGTGTCTAAGCCCTCCCCAGCTCTTAAGGCCTGGCTAAGATGCCAGCACTTCCAGGCCTTCCCTGATCCCAGGCCGGCTGGGCCCCAGATCACACTCTGGCTCACAGGCAGGACCCTCACCTTGAGCTTGTCTGTGCCCTGCTGGGCTGTTGTGTGTCCCCAGGAGGCAGGGACCTGACTGCTTCTTTGCTGCACTATACTGGCCTCTCCCGTCTACGCCTCACCCGCAGGGCTCGTGGATGGCAGGATGGCGTGGTGAGTGCAGGCCACCCACTGGCTGAGCCATCTGGCCTCTCGGTGCCCGCGTCAGCCTCTGTGAAACGAGCCCTCAGGTGTCAGCCTGCAGGATGCCATGGGCACTCGGGGTGAGAATGTGTGTGAAGCCCTTTGCAGGTACAAGCTGCGCCCTGCCCTCCATCAGCCGGGGCCCGGCGCACTGAAGCCAGTCGGGCCCAGGCTTTGCTCCCCACTTCCCCTGGCCCCAGGAGCCTCCAAAAGGAACCCAGTTTGGGGGAGGCTATAGCTCAAGTGGTAGAGCACATGCTTAGCATTAACGAAGTCCTGGGTTCAATCCCCACTACCTCCTCTAAAAATAAATAAATATATTAATTAATTAATTAACTAGTCTAACCCCCCCCAAAAATAAAAAATCTCTTAAAAAAAAAAAAAAGGAACGCAGGCCACCACTTAAGGCCCTCCAACATTCTCCCCATGCCGTGGATTCAGTCCTGAGGGCTGTCCTGCCTGACTTCTGCCTGTCCTCTGTCCCAGTTCTACCCCCAGCCCCTCTCCTGTTTCTGTACACCGTGGCCAGAGGGATCTCTCTTTTTTCTTTGACTGTTTAAATTTTCATTAACAACTTAGTTACCTTTATACCATAATTTACATGTTTTAAATTTTATTTTGGTCAGAGGTTTTTTTAACTTTTTTTTTAATTGAAATATAGTTGATTTACAATGTCTCCTACTGCTCTTAGAATAAAATTCTCACCCTTTACTAAGGCCTCCAGGGCCCATCCCACCCGCCTCACTTTGGTCTTCACCCCAGGATCTTTGCACGTGCAGCTCTGAAACTCTCTTTCCCCTCAGTACTCAAGGCTGTCTCTTTTTGTCATTCAGGTCCCAGGTCAAAGTCTCCTCCTCTGAGAGGCTTTTTCTGACTATGCCTTTGTGGGGAGGGGCCCTCCTTCACAGTACTTCCTTGTCTCCTCCAGAATACTCAGCAAAACTAATAAAAACATAAACATAAAATACAGCTATCCCGTCTCCCCACTAAACCGTAAGCTTCCTAAAGGCTGAGAATTTGCTAATTTTGTTCAGTGTTACTCCCCGTGCCTAGTGTCTGAGGCTTAGTAGTAACTTAGTAAACATTTGCTGGAAGAAATGAACTACCACTGTGTGCTAGCTCTGCGGACACTACAGGTGCCTGGGACCAGAGCTCTGCCTTCGAGGTATTCATATTCTAAAACAAGCCCCCATGGGGCTGAGGGGAGGGAGAACTCTATGCAGGCTGTTGGGTCCTCGGGGTGGGCGCCTCCCTCTTCCAGAAGCCCTCGCTGTAGCTATAAAGTGCCTTTTTGTTTTTCTTTACACAGGCTGTTTACTCCCCAGCCTTTGCTCCTGCACACCCTTCAGTCCGGAACGTTGTCTCCCATCTCTGAACATCCAGATGCTCTGGCTCCTTCCCTCCCTGAGGCCCTCAATATGGAGGGTTTGAGGTGGTGTCTGCCTCCCGCACCAGAAAGACCAGTAACTCCCCAGTGGCAGGCAGGCAAAGGGTTGCATTTGCCTCCTCCCAGCCCTCTGACCACAGGAGGTATGCAGACATGCCTAACGGTGAACGGAAGGAGTTTTTTTCCCCAAAAAGGACTTATACCTCAAGATTCCCAGTCCCACTTGTCACCGCAATGCACTCCTTTCCCCTAGGCTTCCAGACTGTAGCCCTCTGTTCACAGCTCCCTCCTTACTCTGTGGCCTGGGCTCTGGCACTGGCTAGCTGGGCCATCTCCGGCCAGACTTTGACTCTGTCCATGCCTCCCCTATGCTCCGCTGGAGATGTGGCACAGGACATGTTCTCTAGGGCCCCCGGGAATTCTGCTGCCCCTCTTCTTCTTGCCCTGATCTCTAGAACCCTTTGATCCTCCCCACACCCTACCCCCCAGGTGGCTAAACATCCCCACATGGCCATCCCATCCTGGCACAGGAAGGGCAGCCCACAGGGACCCAGAGGTATTCCTGTAGGGAGTGATAAGAGTAGGCGAGGCCTTCTGAGGCCAAACTTGCTGCCAGATATTGATGCCTGGAGCCAAGGGACTGTCCCACCTGAGAGTTAGGGACTGCCTGGCAGGCAATGGCCTGGCCTCAGTTGGCAGCTCACGGGCCCTGAATACTTAACCCCTCTCAGCCTCAGTCTGCTCAAAAGTGCAAATAACAATGGGTTATGAGGATTAATAAGGCTCTGCATGTAAACAGCTTAGCACAGTGCCTGCCCATAGAGACCTCCCTGTAAATGTGACTCACTACTCCACTGAGGTTCAGGAAAGGCAAGTGTCTGATCAAGATCACTGGGTCAGATACTTGGAGGAGTAAGGAGGCAAAACCCAGGGTAGCACCTACGACTTGCTGTAATCACAACCAGTGCCCCACTAATGCCTTAGGGCGGGGGTCCCACATGCTCTTGACCTCTCCCATGAGTTGGCACCTCACTTTAAGTTTACCAGCAAGCACTGTCTCTTTCTCTTCAACCCTGTGCTTGAAGCAGAGCAGGAATTATTGCTCCCCTCCCCCCACTTAGAAACGCAAACTTACACCCAGGGCACTGAATGTCAGTCTTGGTTTCTGCCCCAAAGGAACTCAGGCCACATGGGACTGAAGGAAGTAGAGTGAAGAACTGCAGCAAGAAAAAAAAAGCTGAGTCTGGGGGGCCCTTCCCCGACGCTCTGTGCTCACAGCCAGTTCCCTGCCCTTCTAGGCCTCAGTTCCCTGAAGTGACAGATCTCCCAAGGCGGGTCCAGCAGGACTTTCCGTTTCTAGGGAAGATGCCGCCCCTGCCTCACAACCAAGATCTTCCCATGACCGCTAACAGAGCTGACTAGGGTCCCAACTAACCGGGGCTTGGGGTGGGGGCCAAGGCGGAGTGCACACCTGGCCAGGTTTCGCTCAAAGCTTTACAGCCTGGGCCGTGGGGGCGGTCGGCCCACGGTCGCGCGACGGAACCCTGCCCCGCGCTAGGGTGAGGTTCCCCTTGTTCCCCGGAGTGAGGGCTGAGCCCTCAGGGAGGCACTGACCGGACTCCAGTGGTGGCCCCTCTGCCTCCGCCTCTGTCCTCATGACCCGGGCAGCGCGGGGCTCCCATGGCCCCGGCCCGGCGCCGGCTGCAGCTTCGACTTCGGCTGGGGCGGGAGCGGGGCCGGTGCTCGCCGGGTTCCTGCGCCGCCACTGTCACCGCCACCGCCACCGCCAGCGCCAGTACGGCGGGGAGAAGAGGAGGCGGCTGCTGGGCCACCCCAAGCCCCGCCCCGGCCTTTCCAGGCCTCGGCCCGCCCTGCCCCTCCCCCGACTCCTACGCCTCCAGGCCCGCAGGCTCTGGATCTCAGCGGGTCCCTGCCGCTCGGGGTCTGGGCTCCCGGGGACCCCGCCCCTGGCCTCCCCGGGCCTTGCGCGAACGCGCAGCCCTTCCCCGCCTCGCTCCCCGGAAGCCCCGCCCAGGCCCGGGCGTTCCGAGAACGCTGGCTCCCCAGAGGCTCTTCCCCGGGCAAGCTCCGCCTCTGCCCGACACCGCGCCTCCACCAGCATCGGGTCCGAGGCACAGCGCGGGGCTCCGCGAGGCCCAGTCCTACTCCGAATCCCGTGGGCCGGCCTCCGCTCTGCTCCGTCCCTGTTCCCCTATCCGTTCGGTGGGGTACCTCGCCTCGCTCAGGGCGCGCCTCACCTGGCGCTGCCGGGTTCCGAAGTTTAAATTGTGAGGGGAGGTCCTGGCCCTCGGTCCCACCACCTGCCGCCACCGAGCCCCGCCGGGCGGTCCAGCCCGTCTCTGGTGTCGGGTGCTTGGAAGCGCGAGCCCCACTTTGCCCTTGCCGGCCCGAGGGTCGGTGTTTCCGGCGGCACCTGGGTCCCGTCATCAGCTCTCTCTTCCGGGGCCGGAACTATTGTACCAGAGCCGAAGTTTCCCAGCCGGCGGGGTGAAGAGGAAGCGGAGGCGAGACTGCGCTCGCCACTGTGAAAAGGAAGGGGGGGCGGGCCCTGCGCAAGGCATTTTGGGAACGCGAGGTATTCTGGGAGCGCGGGCCCGCCATTCGCTCGCCTCACGCCTTCGTGGTCGCCAGTCTCCGCAGCATCAGAAAGGAAGAGACCGGAGCCGGTGAGGAGAGGCCGGGGGCGGGCGAGGGTAGGTCCAGGCACCCGCGAGGGGCCGGGGCTGGAGAAGGACGCGCTGCGTAGGAGCTCTGCGGAGTCGGGGATGGAGAAGGGCGGGAAGCCCGGCCACCCAAACAGCAGCGTCGCCTCACTGGCGCCTGGAAGCGAGTTCATTAGCTTTTCCTCAAAGTGCGTGCTCTTCACTGTCTACACCTCTCCAGGACGGTGCTTTTCGAAGCACCCAGGCAGTGGTCTTGAGATCATTTCTGACTGTCTCCTCCCCCGAAATCCTGCATAATCTTCTTCGAAATCCTTTGCATCTCGGCCTCCATCCCCTTTCCAGGCACGCTCCCCTCAGGCTTTCCACACTTACACAAGATTCTGTCAAGTTTCCCTGTTTCTAAGCTGTGTTAAGTCCATTTTGTAAGCGCTGCCGCCTTTGCATTAGATAGTTCCTGACCTGTAATCTGCCGTGATTCCCCCACTGTGTTCAGTATAAAATCCACCAGGCACCTCACCAAGGGAGCCTGTCTTTCCCAGCCTCTCCTGTTCCCTTTCCTGTCTTGACCACACCGGTGTTCCAACCTTCAGCTACTCATCTTGGAATTTAAAAGTTCACTGCTTTTTCTCTTTTAATTAGGTCAAGTCAGGCACTTGCCCCAATTGTTTTTCCTCCAAGATAACTATTTCCTGCTTATAGCACATTCTTTGTGAACGCTTTGATGTTTTCTCTTTAGCCTTAATGGTGAAGTAAGTGGAGGGTCAGAGATCACTTAATGGGTTGAATTAAATGCACAGTCTTTTCTAGATTGGCCTGGATCTTTTGGTCTATATCTGCACTGCCCGATACTGGCCACTTGTGGCCACTGGGCGCTTTAAATGTGGCTAGTGTGACTAAGGGACTGAATTTTTAACTTAATTTCATTTTAGTTGGGTTTAATTTCTGTAGCTAAATGTGGACACTGACTACCCTTTGGGACAGCTGAGGTCTGCATCATAGGTTCTTGCAGTGGTGTTACCTGCAACTTTGGGTTGACAGGTACACATGCATCCCAGCCCCTCTCTTCCTCAACACACCAATAACTGTCTGTTCCCAGTAGGGGAACACATAGTTATTTGATGAAGATAAAGGGACATGTGGTGGTGGGGAGATGGGAGGCACTTTCTTTTCATTCCCATTAGCTTTTCCTCTATCTAGTTCCCCATTCCTCCCCACCCACATCTTGCTTGTGTTTGCCAGGTAGGTTCCTCCAGCTGGGAGTCCTCCTTTTTTCCTGCTTAAAAAAAAATGCAGCTTTGTTAAGTTTCATGGAGTGTGAGGCCTTGAGGGAGACATGGTGTGTGCCACTTGCCTTCTCCAGCTCTGAAAGATGAACTCATTGTTGTCTCTCTCACCATAGGACTCTCTTCCCGCCAAGATGTCTATTGGTGTGCCGATTAAAGTCCTGCATGAAGCGGAGGGTCACATCGTGACTTGTGAGACAAACACCGGTGAGGTGTATCGAGGGAAGCTCATCGAAGCCGAGGACAACATGAACTGCCAGGTATCCTGCTTTGCACACGAAGCTGTGGGGGCAGCGTGAGCCTGTGTCTTGGAGGACAGACAGATGGTGATTGGAGGTGTTTTTGAAGTTCTGGTTCAGTAGTTACTTACTGGGTGCCTGATGTGTGCCACTGTTACGGGTCCCGGGTGTGTGGGCATAAATAAGAGCCGTTTGGGATATTTAGCTTTGTCCTTTCTTTTCCCAATCCTGTAATCATTTTCCCCCATATTTTGGGGACCTGTTTAAGAGAAGTCACAGGTGTGAGTTTAGAGGACAGTTTTAAGCTTCCTACAGGCCAGGTAGAGGGACACGATCAGTACTGAGGTGCATAGTTTCCTTTCAGTGAAACACCAGTGTGTGTTTGCCTGACCCTGGATATGAGAGATCTTCCTCCTGGGCCCAAAGGAAGGAGATACAGTGTTAGATAATCTCCTCAACAACACCCCCGTACAAAATACACCTTCTTTCTGGATTCTTTGGGTATTTTTAACATAGCCTGTTATCAGCCCTTTTCTGACATTTGAAAATGTGATGTATGCACTTGTTAAGTGCCTGTGGTGCTTCTTGGGTCAGGGAGTGTAGGCACTTCTGAGCGTCTGAAGTTTGGCTGGGAAGGCAGGGAGCTTTTCTCTCTTAGCTCCCCATAGCCCACGCCTGCAAGGCAGGCCTGATCTGGTGGCTGCAGGACGTGGCACCAGCATGCGTGCTGCTGAGGGCCCTGCATCAAGGGATGAACAGGCCTTTATTAAATGTACAGGGATTCGGGTTTACATTCCTGGGTACCAAGTGCCTGGCTTCATTTCACTGTCTACCCCAGCTTACCCACTCCTTGACCTTTGTGTCTACTTTTATCCTACCAGATAAGTTTGTGTGAGTCTCCTCTAACTCTTTGTGAAAGGAGGTAGAGTAAAAAGTAAATACTAAAAACCCAAAATATGTTCCCTGGGGAAAACGTTCATCCCAATTGTGAGCTTAGATATTTAGTAAAATATCAGAAACCATAAAAAGAGCTTTAAGGTGAGGAATAATGAGTAGAAATAAGCACATCATTTTGATTTTCTAGACTACACTATATTGATGTAGCCTTTTGGGAGAAACTTTGATGGCAGTGGATTGGATCCTGTGTTCAGTGCGCTGGGTCGTAGATTCTTAGTGAGGCTGGGGGTGGTCTCCTGGCCTAGCTGTGTCAGTATTCAGACTTTTAGGACAGCTCGTGATTTTTTTTATGATGAAAGTTTGTTTTATTTAATATATAAGTAGTTTTCACAGTAGTTAAGAATGTTAATTTCCCATTTAAAAATGGGTAGATAATTCACAAAAATACTGGACATTTGACGTCCAGAAATAATGACATTGTTAATAATCAGATGTGCAAATTAAAAACAGTAAGAATGTCTAAACTTGTAAATTAGCAGAATAAAATTAATAATGCTTCCAAGGAGTCCTTGCTACTCTGCCAGCAGAAGTGTAAATTGTTACCTCCTTTCTGGAAGCGTATTTAACATATGTCAGCATATTTGAGTTCATGATCCTTGCTGTGATCTGCTTTCAGAAATGTATCCACAGTTGTGGACAAAGGGTATCCATTGCAGTGCTGTTTTTAATAATGCAAACCCGAAAACAACCAACATTTCTAACGAGTTAAATGAATTATGATTAACCAAACTAGTGTACATTACAAAGAATATTATTCACCAAAGAAAATAGCATAGAAGAGTATTTAATGCTGCGGGGAAATGCTGTTGACCCGAATGGGGGAGGAATACAAAACTCTACGATATGTTCCCAGTTAAAAAAAAAAACAACCCAAGCTACAAATGATACATTAAGATGCTTTAAAAGTTTTTGAGGAAGACCAAAGTGAGTGGTTGTCTTTTGGTAGAAAATTGTATGTGATTACATTTTTAAAATATTTTTCTCATTTTTAAAAATGATAAGCATATGTTAAGTTTGTGATCATAAAGCACAGTAAATGTTGTCTTTTAAAAAGAGAGTAAGAGTCAAATCCAAAACTTCACTGTGCTTGAAGCAATGTAATTCCAGCTGTTTTGGTGGGGAAAAATGATAGTTGACAGTTAATAGATTACATAGAAGTGATGCTTTGGGGCCCTGGCACGATCACCTCACCACTGACAAGACCGTCTGAACTGTTCACTTGGCTGCGGCATAATGGTCTGTGGGAAATGGTCTTGTGTGGTGTCTTCATATAAAGGTGGTAACCCAAAAGAAGTTCTCACGTGACTCAGTAGAAAACCTCCCAGAATTAGTATCAGGAAAGTTTTTGAAGTTTCTGAATGCATCGTGGTTAGGAATTTCTTCAGATACCTAGCTTTCTAACTAGAAGGAAAACTAATTATTAAGTTATCTACTATATGTTCCTTCTGAGCAATTTGAGAGTGGCTTGCAGATATCATGCTCTTTTATTGCATGTACTTGTGTGTCTTTCCTCTCACTGTGTCCACAGCACAGTTACTAATTCAAGAACTCCAGCACCGAGCTGGTACTCTGACCTGCAGTGTGTCCACTGTCTACACGTGTGTGCCTTGTGTGTCCTTTATGGCCATGCTGTCCTTTCTGCCTCATTCAGTCCAGGGTCCCTTACTGTGCTTCACTGTCAGCCCACTTGATGCTTCTTTAGTCTAGGATGGTCCCTCCAAGTTTGCTTTTCACACCATTGACGATTTTGAAGACTAGAGACCAGTTATTTTGTTAGACTGTCCCTTGATTGGGGTTTCTATGATGTTTCCTCATAATTAGATTGGGGTTATGCCCTCTTTTGACTGTTACAGTATAAGTGATTTTGTCTCCTGGGGTGTCACTCAGGCCCGAAACACTTGTCTGCCCCCATTGGTGCTGTTAACCTTGATCTTTTGGTTAGGGTGCTTTGTGGTCTCTCCAGTGTGTGTTCCTTTCCTTTTGTAACTAATGAGAATTTTGCTGGGGCGGTTCTTTAAGTCAGTACTTGAGAGTGTTCTGTTCCTCTTCATTCTCCCGCCACCCCCCACCCCCGCCAAGCCCCATTTAGCATCCAGTGAGGATTCTTGCTTGAATCTTCTTACAGTTAAGTTTGCAAAAGGATAATTTGTTTTCCTCCATCATTCCCTCTGTATTTATTGGGTCTGCTGCATGGAAGTGCCTCCCCTTATCCCCCATTTATTCATTCATTCATCTGTTATCAACATGGGCTCACGTTATCAATATGTCTTGTTAAGTGGGTTATAGTCCACTGCTGGCCTTATTTATTGTGCTGTTCCAGTGATCCCAGATTTGGCCAGTAGGAACCCTCTCAAGCTGACTTCTCTGTCCTTTATGTCTTGGCTGTTTTGGGGAGCACATCCCTAACTTGTGGTACAAGATGTTTGTTACAGGCTCATCTTTAACCTAGCTCTGGAATCAGCCATTTCTTCAAGAGCTTTGCTTTCTTTCAGGTTGGGAGTAGAATGTAGAAACCAGGTTCTGGGTGCTGTTGAGATTTTAAAAGTCTTAGTTTAACTTGTCAAGCTAGGACCTGTCTCCAAAGGGCTGTGAGCTTAATAGTACCAGAAGATTCTGTTCATTGCATGCACATTCTGTGCCGGGCACTACGCTGAGGTTTTTACGTACAGTAGATCCTTCAGTCATTACAGGACCTCTCTGAGCTCAGACAAGGTTCCAGATGCCCAGGGTGACCAATCACATGTGGGAGGAGCTGATCTAAACCCAGTGTCTGACTCCAAGTCTGTGATAAGCCTGTTGGATCCTGTTGCTCATGCCATCTGTGTTTTGTTGTGGCTGCTGGGAAAGTTGAGTGAACTGGGTGTTCCTGCCTGACTTTAATTAAAACCTAGTTGCTGCCTTTGGCTTATGGTACAGACATAGCTGGGCTTGTTGACACACTGCGCAGCCGTAGCGGGGCCTGTGGGCCTTGCACACAGCATGGCCATTTCTCACTGGCGCCGTGGCGAGAGCCAGAGAGCAGTAGCGGGCTGGTTCTCAGGGTTGCAGTGGAAGTGATGATACTGGACTCTTGCTTCAACAAGGACATGTGCCGTGTGTGAAAGCACTTAGTGTAAGTCTTGTTGCTCTTATGTAACAGTCTCTGTCAAGGACCCTGGAAGCAGGTTGGGGAGAGTGTGGCAGGCAGGGGTGAGATGCTCCGGGAGGCAGTGGAGGAGAGGTGACTTGGCGGCAGCAGAGCGCCCAGAGTAGGCGGTGGTGGCGGCCTCAGAGTGTACTTGGCCTTTTCGCACGCTGGGTTCTCAGTCAGAGGCCAGGTGGCCAGTCAGCACTGGAAGGAAAAAGCAGCAAGCCAGTCAGAAATCTGGGAGGCAGCATACCTCCTGCAGTGTGGGCTTGACTGTTCTGAATACACTGTAATCCGTTCCCATCCAGAAGTCTGGGAAATAAGCTACTTTTTCTGTTAAATGTGGTCCCTGTTGAGATTGTTGGCAGGTCTGTGTCCCCTTCCCACACCGAGGCAGTGTGCTGGCTGGACTCACCTCTGGCACCCCAGTCCCATCCTACGGTTTGTCTATGCTGGTAGTCATCTGTCCAGAGTGCTCCCTGGACACTGTCCCTCCCACCTCTGTCCACAGACTTGAGGGGCCCCACGGTCTCTGAGATGGCGGTCCCGTCTCTTTCTGCAAGCTCTTGCCTCGCACCCCTCCAGTATTCCGGGCCCTCAGTGCAGGCACTGCCACCTCCACCTCTCAGTCCCTGTCCCAGGCCAGCGGGGCTCAGTCTCACCTACTGGAGTACGTCCTCTGGGAGGACGGGAACCTTCACGATGCCTTTGCAGTCTGCATGCAGGACACAGTTTGGACAAGCAGTTCTAAGCTGTCTCAGTTAGCATTATCACCGCCAAGAGCATTTTATGTGCTGGCAGGAAGGCTGAGTTAGGGCCCTGGAGCCAGGCCAGCAGAGTTCTAATCGGGAGTCCCTGCATTCTGGCTCTTTGACCTTGGACAAATGCCTTAGTTTTTTTAATCTTTAAAAATGAGAAATCTCATACCTACCCTGCAGGTTCTGTGAGGATCGATGATATGAAGTGCTGAGCACCGTCCCTGGCTCACATGGTAGACACTCTGGAATTAACCCAGCTTTGCCTGGCTCCTTGATTTTGTTATGTTAGTTCTGCCTTTCTGGCCTCCCCTCCCAGCAGCCAAGGCTTGTCTCCATGTGCCCCTGTTCCCTGCTGTCAGACCTTACTGATGAGCTGGTGATTTCCTTCCAGATGTCCAACATCACAGTCACCTACAGAGATGGCCGTGTGGCACAGCTGGAGCAGGTGTACATCCGCGGCAGCAAGATCCGCTTTTTGATTTTGCCTGACATGCTGAAAAACGCACCCATGTTGAAGAGCATGAAAAACAAAAACCAAGGCTCAGGGGCCGGTCGGGGAAAAGCTGCTATTCTGAAGGCCCAAGGTAGGTGCTCCTGGTGCACTGCTTGTGACATGCGGGTGTGTCTGGTACCTTTTAGAAAGGGGCCCTGTTATTGCTGGGGCCTGGGGGTGGACCTGACCTCTCCATACCACTGCCATCCCTTTTCCCTGCACTCTTGGGGGACCCTGGGTGGGGGCAGGTACCCTGCCTTCTGTGTGTTGCCTCACCTGGTCCAATTCAAGGGGCTTATGCAAAATCCAAAATGGCTCCTTAGAAAAAAGATGGGGATTTAAATGAAAGAGTGGTTGGTCTCCTCTGGGAGGCCCTTTGTTTTCAGAAATTCTGGGGAGTCTGCCTTGGTCTAGTTTGCTGAGTGGAGACACTGCAGTGTGGATTAGCTGACTCCTAAAGCGATGGGGTAAATAGTTCCTAGTGAGGCTGAGGGTGTGTACTGACACCCAGCATTAACGGGGGGAGACAGTCGGGGGGACCCATTTCCAGAAAAGAAAGAAGCAGGTTTGAGCCATCTTTACCCATTAAAGGGTGCTGAACTTGTATTTCCAAAGCTTCTTATATTTAAAAGTAAATCCTTCCTTTAGTACATTCCAAAAATGCACTAGTCTTTCCTGGTGACTTAGTGCGACCTTTTTTCTGGGTTAGCCCAATCAGAGTTTTATATCTGGGTCCTGAAAGTTCAGCCATGCTGATAAGTTACGAAATCAAGTGCAATCGTTAGAAACGGTCTTAAAGACCATCGTGATAAAGAGGTGGACAGTGCAGGAGGGTCACTGGAGGCTCCGTCAGTATCTTCAGCTGCGGTGCACGTTGTATGTGAGGCAGCTTTTGAGATTAAAGATTCAGTTGAGTAATCCTGTACAGTGCCCTTCAGAATAACTGATCAGAGAATCTCCTTGCCCTTCTCCAATGAGAGGTAGTACGGAGAGAGAACCAGAAGCTCTGGACCTTTTATCCTGGGGAAGGAGTGATTTTCAGAAGTGCTGGCTTTGTGTGGGCACTGGTATTCTGTCTGCTTCGTCCACGGGGGCTGCCCTTGTCAATGTGTGACTGTCCCATCTTCTCTCACCAAAGGAGAAGCCCAGAGGTGCTTGACTGAGTTGCCTGGCTCACTGACTTCTGCCTGAGCCATCTGTGCACCCCCCCACCCCCACCCCAGCCCTTGCTCGGGTCTATCAGCACGTGACCCAATTCTCCTGTGGTTTCCCTCCCTCTTCAGGCCGGTTCCAGGCTCTAAAAGGAGAGGGGGTGAGGCTCCAGTTAGTAGCTGTCACGATATTGCCACCTGTTCTTCAAAGCTACTGGTCCTGTCCCAAAACCCTCAGGTCACAGAACAGCAGTCTTGTGCCCTTTGTATGGGGAGTGGTTTAGTTTTGGGGTTTTGTGAGGGTTTTCTGGGTTTTTTCTTTGTGATTTTTTCCTCCTATTATGAAACATTTCACACATGTAGAATAGCTCAAAGAAACCTTTCACCCAGATTTAATAGATGTTAACATTTAACTGTATTTGTTTCAGAATTTTAAGTGTGAGTTAAATGCATCTGTCATGTTTTATTAGCTCGCCCTCAGCCAGCTCTGAGAATTCATCTTTTCTGCGGTTCCTACAGTGGCTCCCCAAACCACCTTAGCTTTTGGGGCCCTGCCTCCAAGTCTCCTGTAGAGAGCAGTGCTGGGCTGGAAGGCAGGAGTCTGGGGCCTCCCACTCTGAGGCCAGGCACCAGTCCCCGCCCATTTCCTGCTGTGAAATGTGATGAGGTGGGCATGGTGCTGGACCAGGTGGCCTTTCAGGCCCCTTCCTGGGCCGACGTCCAGGGCCCTGGCTGCTCTGTGGTATGAGTACTCACTGATCACACTGACCTGGCCTTGTCCTTTCTCTTTCCCATCTTTCAGTGGCCGCAAGAGGGAGAGGACGTGGAATGGGACGTGGAAACATCTTCCAGAAGCGAAGATGAATTTATCTGTTGGACAGAAATTTGCCCTTATTTTTTCTTTAAGGTTGTCTGGGTTTGGGGGGTGCGCACCTGTGTATATGTCCTAGGTTATCTTTTGACATCATTTTCTTTAGATCAGGAGATATGTTAAACTAAATAAATATGGTGATGGTGGTTGTTTTTTTTTCTTTTTGGGAACAAAAGGACTGTGTTCATTTTGGAGTTTTTGATTGTGTTTGCCTTGGCAGCAGGTTAAACTCTGATACCCAGGGCGATGTCCTGGGAACGTGCCAGTACTTTGAAGTAGCACAGGTTTTGATAAGAGCATTTGCTGCTGCTCCAGGCTTGTTGCTGGTTAAGCCCTCAGAACGACTCTGAGGACGCACAGATTGTCTCATTTGTCTTCAGACACGGGCCCTCACACAGCGCTTTGTTCAGGTAACCGTGGAGGAAATGCCATCAGCTCAACTTGAACAGCCCAACACAGATGATCCTGACACAAAAAATCCAGTGCTTTGCCCTCGTAGCCTGGAAACCCTCTTGGCTCAGCATTTGGCAAAAGTAATCTAATATAAAAAGGTGATTCAGAGAATCCTGGTGGCTCCTGTCCTGGCTTCATAAGCATTTTTGTGGTGATTTGGGGGGACAGTTCTTGTGTGTTGATCAGTGTCGACTGGCACAGCTGCAGGTTTTAACTAAACAAAGGCAACTAAAGACAGAGTGTGCACGGTGAAGAGCTGGCAGAAGCATGGAGATTGGAAATGCAGCCTGGAGAAGTCAGACGTGGGAGAGAGGCCTCGCAGGGGTTCCGTATAAGGCAAGCTACAGCAAAAACGACTGAGGAAAAGGGATCGCTTATCGGCCCTTAGAACATTGCTCACTGAACGTTGGTCAAGTAGTGGAGGGAGAGGAAGAACCCAGCACCAAACAGGTTTTCTGGCAAGTGTTGTCCTATAGTCGTGATGCTACCATGAGGGGACAGACCTTATATTCTTCCCGTAGTAAGAACTGGCAGAGAGCAGGCATCTGTGATCGGTCAGCTCACACGGGCTCGTCCCCTGGAGCAGCCCCTGTGTTGTGTCTCTTGGTCCCGCACCCCAGCTTCTCTGCCACCTTTGGATGAAGTCTGGCCAGTGGTCCCGCAGGCAGTGCTGCTGCAGCTGTGACGTGAACTTAACTGTGGAAGGAGTTAAGAATTAATTTGTTTTAGGCTTAACCAAGAGTTTATTTGTTTCTGATAAGAAAAGAAATGTGTACATTGAGTTACATATAGAGTAGATTTCGTTGAAGTCCTTCTAAGTGGAATTCTTCCAAGTAGAAGTTTCAGGTCTAGTGCCCTGCCTGGATGCCTCCCCTTCCCTGCTGGTGACCTTGATTTAGACATTGGTTTATTGGCTTTTTAATTGAGCCTTTTGGATTGTTAACATAGTGAGCAGTGGTTTCGGCATCAGCTGGGGGTCTGGTTAGAGATGAAATGCCACGGCCTCACCTCACCCTAGAGATGCTGGTTAGTTGGTCTGGAATTGAGACTCAGGAATCTGCATTTTAAACCATGCCCTTGCCGCCCCCGCTTGGTGTTTCTGATTCAGTATATCTGAGGCTACATTTTGACCGTGATTTAGAGTACGTTACTTTAGTGTGATTGCTACTTTAATTATTGTACTTTCACAGTAAACAGTACTTTAAATAATAACACATTACACTTAATAGTAATACGTTGCATCCTGAATCTGAAAAGCTGACTTTGGACATCGTTCTCCCTGGAAACCATGTGGGAGTACCAGCCGTATGCATTCTATACACAGTGAAAGCTAGCTTAACCGTCCCCAGATCCTGAAAAACAAAGGGTGTTCTCATGTTTTTGTTTCTAGTTAAATGTTCACTGTAAAAGTTTAGAAGTTTTATAAAATAATAAAATTAACCCAAAACAGAGATTTGTAAAGTTTCATATCCTGCATTTTAGAATAATGTTTGTCAGTTATTCGCATTGAAAGAGCAAATAATTCTGGTAGATTTATTGTGACCAACAGCAGCCCTCCTGCTCTGTCGGCCCTTGTCCCCATTCCCACCTCCCGGTAGCCCTCTCCAGCTCTTGGCTGGTGGTTTACATTTGCTTTCATGTCTCAATGTAAACTGCCTTGTGTGGCTCCTCCTTGAAATTTTGTTCAACTTCCTCCTCCTGCCCACCATGCAAGAACTCCCCATCACCACCTCCCTGATGTGATGCTGGTTAGATCATATTCAGTGTTTACATTATTAGGGCTGGGTATTTAATTCACAGCTGAACCAGGTAGTAAAGTAGACTACTTTCCTGCAGAACTTCCTCTTCCCTGGAATTTATAATCCTCACGTTTTGGGGGTGGGGTGGAGGGAGGTAATTAGGTTTATTTATTTATTTATTCTTAGAGGAGGTACTGGGGATTGAGCCCAGAACCTCATGCATGCAAAGCTCATGCTCTACCACTTGAGCTATACTCCATCCCATTCTTAATTGCTTAGTTTTCCATCTCCTTGTCATGAGTTCAACTCCAAAGTTCTCTGAAGCCATTAATACATCATCTGTTTTATCCATTCCTTCTTGATTGGCCCCAGTCTAGACTGGCTGTCCTTGGTGCCTAACGTGTTGCTGCTACCCTGGGCTTTCCTCTGTAGAATCTCCTGTTGTTTTGTATGTGTAACCTCTTCCTCTCATGGTTTATTACCTCATTCTGGTAGAGACCTGCTATAGAAGGGGTGCATGGCCAGTAATTTTTTGAGAGCATTGCATATTTGAAAATGGCTTGTTCTCGCAATACCCGACTGAGTATGAAATTCTGGATTGGAATTGGTTTTCCTTTAGAATTTTGAAGGCATTTTTCTTCTGGCATCTTGTGTTGCTGTGGAGGTCTGAAGCCACTTGAGTGCTGACCTGTGTGTGTGACCCCCTTTCCCATCTGTCACCAGTGTTCTGAGATTTCACACTGACGTGCCCTGGCTCAGGTCTGTTTTCATGCATCGTGCCAGGCTTTCGCTGAACCTTTTCAGAATGGACTCTAATCCTTCCTTTCTGGGAAACTTTTTTGAGTAACTTGTTAATGATTTCCTTCCTTTGGTTTTCTGATTTTTCTTTCTGGAATCCTGTTATTCAGATGTTGTATTTCCTGGACTTAACCTCTGTTTCTCTTTCTCTTTTCTCTCTGCCACCCCACACCCAATTTTCTTGTTTTTTGATCTCCGATGTGGCAGATTTCCCCAAGTTGATTATCTTAAGATTCCTTTTAATTTTTTTAATAGGACTTAATTCCATGGTTGCAATATCTTCCTCTAAGGACGTGAGTGTGCTGTGTTGAAGCTTTCATCTCCTGTGTGATGTTTTCTTACCGCTTTTTGTTTTTCTTTTAGTCTCATTTTTATACCTTTCTTTTTAGCTGCCTGGCATTCATCAGTAGTCTGCTTACATTGAAGACTGGGGTATTAAAAAGAATGTGTTTGTGAGGTGAGCTGATTTGGACTTTTTGGGTAAATCCCCAACATACTTTTAGGACTTTCCTCTTGGGCTGGTGAGATTCCTTGAAGAAACCTTCAGTCTCTTGTCAGGAGGGCTTACCTTGGCCTGCTGGCCTCCTGGGAGCTGAGTTGAGGGGAAGAGGGCTGGGGATTCTCAGCATTCATGTATGTCCAGATTCACTTCATCTTCTAGGCTTCTGGGAAGGCCTCCTAGTCCAGAAAGCTTGTCACCCCCTCTAGGGAGTAAGCTTCCAACTTTTTCCAAGGCTGGGGAGGAGCAGTCTCAAGATCATCGGGAGATCACTTTAAGCACATGCTATCATTTTTTTTAACGTATTTTCTTAGAAAATATATTTAAAATTGAAAACAACTTGGCAAGATAAAGAACAAAGGATGAAGTCATAGAAGGATAACTAGACCAAGATTTAAGAGGTGAATTTTGGCTCTGTTGCCACTACAAATTCTCTCCAGACCCCTGGTTTGTTATCTGTACAAGGGAGCGTTTAGACTCAATTGATTCATTGATACTGACTCACCTGCTGGGTATTCCATAACTTTAAAAAATAAAGGCAGAGCACACAGACATTCTTTCTGCTTCTGGCCAAGATGGGGGTAATTGCCTAGATTTATACCTTCATGCCTGCAAAAAGATAAAAACTCAAGAGACTGAAGAAGAGTAATCCCTAAGAGATGGGTAACAAATGGGGTGGTAACAAATACTGCATTGTGAGAGTTTCCAGGCTGTGGCACAAAGGGATCACGCCAGCCTTCCTGGGCTGAGGAGTCACTTAAGTGTTGAGAGGCTGAGGCAGCTCGAGCTCATAGGACAGAATAGCAGAGAGAAGAAAGCTGCACAGAGAACCCAGGTGGTCTGCAGAAGATCCCTCTTGAATATTCAGAATACCGATCAGTATAGGAGTGAGTAAACTGAGTCTGGGGAAGGAACCATCAGAAAAGTTGTAACAGTGCCTGGCATCACACAGGGCTGGGAAGGGTCCCAGCGGCCAGAGAGGAACTCAGGATAGTGAGTAGACTATTGTTCAAAATGTACCAGGGGTTTTATTTTGAATAAGTATAGAATTAGATAGTTTGAATAAATTCAGGGCTGTGAGCTACAGGGGTCGTCTCAGTACCTGGCACTGCGATGATGTATAGCAGGGGAGATAGTGGCTTGATGTGTGAGAGTTAAAGGTGGTTGGGGATAGACTCTGGATTGGTTAGTTTGTGTGTGAAAGGTATATTGTGCAAGCAAACTGTTTACTATCTCTAGGAATTAACTATAGGAGGGGCAGTCTCTGAAGGATTAACAAGGCCCCAAGGTGTCAAGGCATCATTAAAAAATTTAAACATTCAGTAAAAACATTTATAATACAAAAATATGTGTTTTAATACAAGTATCCAGGAAATTCTTGGCTCATAAATGAAGAATGACTAGCCCTAGGCTGAGTTCCTCTGGACCCAGCTGACAAATCATAAAAACAAGGCATGAAAGGATCAAACTGCTGCCAGGTCAATTAGATGTATCCTGGAACAAAGCTAGAGAAGATTTATAGAAACATAAAAATATCTAGCACCCTACAAAGTAGAATTCACAATGTCTGGCATACAGTCAAAGATTATGAGATATGCAAAGAGGCAGGAAAGCACAGCCCATATGAGAATAATTTAAAACAACCAAAACTGACACAAATGTTAGAAGTAGCAGAGGACATCACGGCAGTTATTTTAACTATTTCGTATATTCAGAAAGTTAAGTAGAGACATGAAATCTAAAAAGGAGGGTTGTAAAGGGAGGAGACATAAGAAAAAAGAGGAGAGAAGGAGAAACTTCCCACTGACCTATAGCTGGATGGGACTCACAACAGATAAGACATTGCAGAAGAAAAGATTAGTGAACTTTAAGGCATAGTTATAGAAACTATCCAAGATGAAACAGAAAAAAGGAATTTGAAAAAGAAAAGAGAGCTGTGGGACAACTCCAAGTGTCCTAGTATATGGGTAGTTGGAGTTACCAAAGGAGAGGTGATGAGGGAAACAAAAATTATTTGAAGAAATGGTCAAACTTAGAGGGGAGGATATAGCTCAAGTGATAAAGCGTGTGCTTAACATGCACAAAGTCCTGAGTTCAATCCCCAGTACCACCTCTAAAAATGAATAAACGTAATTACCTTCCTCCCATTCCCCTCCTCAAAAAAGAAAAATCTAGAAAATTTCCCAAACTTCATGAAAACTGTAAACCCACAGATCCAAGAAACTAAATGAACTCCAAGCATAAGAAATATGAAGAAAACGACACCAAGGCATATCATTACTCAAAACTGGTGGTTAAGAGAAAAATCCTAATAAGCAGCTAGAGAAAGAAAAGTTATAATCAGAAGAACAAAGATAAGGGTGGCATTTCTCATTGGGAACCATGCAAACACAAAGATAGTGAAGCAACATCTTCAAAGCACTGACAGAAAAAAACTCTAGGATTCAATACCTGGAGGGAACGTTTTTTTTTAATGAAGGCAAAGTACAAATGTTTTCAGAACACGGAGGCTGAGAAACTTCATCACCAGGAGACCTGCTATACAAAAAAATATTAAAGGACATCCTTCTAGCAAAAGGAAAATTAGACCAGCTGGAAATCTGAATCTACACAAAGGAGTGAAGATAGTATTATGGGGTTTATGACGTATGTAAAAGTAAAATGGGCATGACAATATTAGCATAAAGGTCAAGAGGGGAAAATGTATACCATTGTTAATTTCATTTACAGGAAGTGGTATATTACTGGAAGCCAGACTGTGATAATTTAAAAATACATAATAAATTCGAAAACAACGCTAAATACAAAGAAGCCAATGCTCAAGTATCCAACAACTGACGAATGGATAAACAAAAGTGGTATACCCGTACAATAGAATATTATTTAGCCATAAAAAGGAATGAATTACTGGCACATGCTACAACATGGGGAGACACAAAAGACTGCATGTTGTACACATAATGCAAGAATAGACAAGTTCATAGAGACAAAGGAGATTAGAGAGTGGCAGGGACTGGGAGAGGGCAGAATAGAGAGTGCCTGCTTAATGGGTATGGGGTTTTTTTGGGGGGAGGGTAACAAAAATGTTCTGTAATTAGTGATGATGGCTGCACAACATGGAGAATATACTAAAAACAACTAAATTGTACACTTTAAAGTGATTGACATGATGAATTTCTTATTATGTGGATTTTACCTCAATAAAAAGAGGAGAGTTAAGCCAACGCAGGTTTATAAATAAATAAAATTACTCCAAAAGAAGACAGAAAAAGAGAAACAATAGATGAGATAAATAGAAAATAAATAGCAAGATGATAGGCTTAAGCCTAACCATATCAATAATCACAGTAAATGTAAATGGTATAAACATTTCAATTAAAAAGCAGAGATTGTCATGAACATAAATACAAAACAGGAACAGACTCATAGACATAGAATACAAACTTGTGGTTGCCAAGGGGGCTGGGGGTGGGAAGGAACAGACTGCGATTTCAAAATTTGTAGATACTGACAGGCATATGCAGAATAGATAAACAAGATTATACTGTATAGCACAGGGAAATATACAAGATCTTGTGGTAGCTCACAGTGAAAAAAATATGACAATGAATATATGTATGTTCATGTATAACTGAAAAATTGTGCTCTACACTGGAATTTGACACAACATTGTAAAATGACTACAACTCAAAAAAATGTAAAAAAAAGAAAAAGCAGAGATTGTCAGACTGGATTCAGAAAAGCAAGACTACCTACAAGAAACACATTTAAAGACATAAATAGGTTAAAAGTATAAAAGGATGGAAAAAGATAATACCATTGCTAACACTAGCCAAAAGAAAGCTGGAGTATCTATATTAATATCAGACAAGTAGGTTTCAGGGATAATGAAAGTCATTTCATAATGATGATAGGGTCAGTTAATCAAGGAGCCTTAGCAATCTTAAACACTTATGCACCTAATAATAAGGCTTCAAAATACATGAAACAAAAAATGGATAGAACTGCAACAAGACATAGACAAAAGTACAGTCAGATTTCAGTTCCCCTCTCAATAATCGATAGAGCAAGTAGGCAGAAAACCATCAAGGATATAGAAAACTTGAACAACATGGTAAGTCAACTTGACTTTAACATAGGACACCCAACAATAGAAGAATATACATTCTTCTTAAGTACACATCGAACATTTATCAAGATCCAAAGGCTTCAAGCCATATTATGTTGTCCGACCACAGTTTAATTAAATTAGAAATCATTAGAAGAGAGATCCTTGGGAAATCTCTAAATACTTGGAAACAAAATAACACATTTCTAAGTAACGCATGAATCAACGAAGAACCCAAAAAAGAAGTTGGAAAGTAGTCTGAACTGACTTGAAAATGGAAAGACATCAGAATTTGTAGGATGCCACTACAGCAAAACTTAGGTAGTTTATAGCACTGCCAACTAAACAGTGTCACTAGCCATCTGGCTCTATTGAATCATTAGACACTGCAGTCGCTGACCTTCAACACACCCTGAAAGGAGTTCAGGGCAGAGATCAGGGATGAGGCACTCTGTGCTTTGGGAAAACTGGCAGAACAGACCTTCAGATAGTTAAATATTTTCAGGAGAAATATTTTATAAACCTGGATTCTCACACCATTCCATACTTACAAAAGCACTAACCATTAACTAAGATTTCTGTTCCTTGTGACCAGCAGCAAACTTCTACCAAGATGTGTGCTTGGTTGTCCACACCACCTTCAACAAAATCATGTATATACTGACTTCTCCCCCTAACTCTTTGGAACAGTTTCTCAGAGCTACCTGAGGGGCTCTTTCCTGGGCTATAGTCCTCAGTGAAGACACTGAGTAAACTTGACTCACAGCTTTCACATTGTGCGTTTTGGCTGTTTTTTTTTTTTTTTAAGTAAACAGCACTAAACACCTATATTGGAAAAAAGGATATGTCTCAGAACAATTATCTTAGCCAAACTAATCAGACAAGATTTCATTTAAGAATAGAAAAAGAAGAGCCAATGAAATCAAGTAAGTGGAAGAAAAGAAGGATCCAAGTAGGTATCAATGAAATAGAAAAGAAAACGATAGAGAATAATCAGTGAAATCAAAAGATGATTCTTTAAGAAGATCAATAAAATTGATAAACCTGTAGCCAGACCAGTCAGGCAATTAGGGAAAGAAAGAGGAAGACACAATTACCAACCTCTGAGATGGGAGAGGTGACTACTACAGATCCACAGATGTTAAAAGGGAATCTTATGAACAACTTGATGTCAACAAATTCAACGACTTAGATGAAACGGACAAATTCCTTGAAAGACCAAAACACCAGCGTTCACTCAAGAAGTACTAACCTGAAGAGCCCTACCTCTATTAAAGAAATTTAACAGAAAACTTCACTCAAAGAAATCTTCAGGCCCATGTGCCTTCACTGAGGAAGTCTACCAAATATTGAAGGAGGAAATAATATCAATTCTATGCAAACTCTTCCCAAAAAGTTGAAGAGAAGGGGATGCGTCTCAACTCATTCTATGAGACCAGCATTATCCCTCTAACAAAACCTGAAAAAGATATTACAAAAAAGAAAACCATACTGAGATATCACTACCCAAGAGAAAAGGAAATAGATGTTCATGCAGAAACTTGTACATGGATATTCATAGCAGCTTTCTTTGTAATAGCTAAACACTGGAAACAACCCAAATGTCCATCAACAGGTAAGTGAATTGTGGTATATCCATCCAGCAGAATGCTACTCAGCAATTAAAAAGGACTGTTGATACATACATCTTCGTGGGAGCCTGAAAATAATTATGCTAAGTGAGAAAAGTTATTAAAAAAAAGAGTGCACCCTGTATGATTCCATATACCTAAAACCAGAAAATGTGCACGAATCTAAAGGGACAGAAAGCAGGTCAATATTTGCTGGGGGAAGCATGGAGAGAGGTGGGAGGGAGGCATTACCAAGGGGCACGAGGAATCTGTTGGGCGTGACAAATGTGTTCACTGCTTTGATTAGGGTGGTGGTTTCAGGGATTTATCCACAAATCAGAATGTACGTACCATATTGCACACGTTAAACTTACAACACTTGTGATGTCCACTTAATTATACTTCAATTGTACTACAATGAAGAATTATTTTTTGTTGCTGTTTTGGGGGTGGTAATTAGGTTTATTTATTTATTATTTTTTAATTTTAATTTTTTTAAATGGAGGTGCTGGGGATTGAACCCGAGACCTCATGCATGCTAAGCATGCACTCTACCACTGAGCTGTACTCTCCCTCCAAGAATTATTTTTAACATAAGATATTATTTTAAAAAGTAAAATTGAAGTATATGGCTGGAAAAGGAAATTCCAGTTTCCACTGGTGATTGGCAACTCTCTAGAGGGAGAAGTCTCTTCCTTTCTCTCCAGGAGCTAGAGAAAAACCTCTGTGCTGCGTTAATATCGGCCACTGGGGTGATCAGTCAGTTGCCTGAGATTTTGGATTCTCAAGAGGAAGACTGTCAGAGCAGCTGATATTTGCTGTAGATTCGTATCTTAAAGCACTTTATCTGGGCTCACATGTCCTCCCTTCTGGGACAGAACCAAAGTCCCCAAGTTCCCAAGTCCTTGGAGAACAGGCATCATTTCTACGTCTTTCCGTGAGAACATCAATCTCAACTTCCTGACAAGGCCCGAGGACGCCAAGTCCCAGGGAGGTGAACGCACCCCCGAGCAGGGCTTAGTCCAGCAAGTACTTCCAGACTCACTCCTTGTCAGTCCCCTTCCGGAAGAGGGTACAGCCCGCATCTCCACTGCCCCCCACCCCAACCACTTCGCACATGAGGAAATGGGGGCCCAGGGAGGTCCTGAGCAGTCTTACTGGAGGTCTCTCCCTGATGCAGGACACCTGCCAGCAGATCCACCACAATGGTCTTCGGCCCCTAATGGCCTCTGGCAGGAATCTGGGTGACTCCTCGGCCCCAGGGTGGCTGTGATACAGGCAGCACCAGGCAGGGGTTAGTGTCACAGACTGAAGCCAGATGCCTGGCTCACTTCTTGGCTCCTCCAGTTCCTAGCTTGGTGACCTTGGACAGGTCACATTACCTCTCCCTGCCTCAGTTTGCTCACCTCCAAAACAGAGGCAGTAATAGCTCTGACGTCCTACAAATTCAAAGAGAATTAAAGGGGTGTAAAGCCATCAAAACAGTGCTTGGCCCAGAGAGAGGCTATGAATTGCTCCTTAAATAAATAAATGGCTTCAGGTTTGGGCTGCATAGTCCCGAGGTTTGGGCTCTTGCCATTTCCCACCCAGAGAGCCCTGGGTGGAGGCCCCAGTGAGGCTGCAGAGCATCTGCCCGGAAGTCCCATGCAGTCCCATCCAACTACTCCAGGAGGATTCAGGGAGGCTTGGTGTACCTAGTTCCCAAGAAGAGGGAACAGGCCCCAAGAGGACCACACCACCAGTGGGTCACAGAGTGGGACCAGGCCAAGTCTGTCTGCCTCCAAGCCTGGGCCTAGGAGAGGACCGGCCTGAGCGAGGTCCACCTGCAGCCTCCTCGGTCTGGAACTTGGGCTGGAGCTGGCCAGGTGGACACCATCTGCCCACCAGGCTGGGTGAGGCACAAGCCCCCACTTCCTGGCTGTAGAGTAGCCTCGCTGGTGGCCATAAGGGCCCCAAGAAGGGGCTATGGACATCTGCGTGGGAACAAGACCAGCTGGCATCTTTCAAGCTGTTTCTTGCTCCAGCTCGGTCAGTGCACTGCATGCGTCCGTCTGACAGGCAGGGAGATTGAGACCAGCTGCCACCGCCTGCATTCTCCCAGAGCTCGCCGGGCGATACCCAGCTCAGGTCCTCACACCATCCTGGTGGAAATCTCTCCGAGTGGTCACATTCAAGGTGTGTGGGCAGATTCGGGCCAGTGGTGGGCAGGGAGCGAGGGGGCAGGAGGGACACAGACAGCTTGGCGTTTCTCCAGCAAAGAGGCGCAGGATATGGGCTTATCAGCTTGCCCGACCCCAGGCCTGCTTCCTCATCCTGCCCTTCATGGCCTCTTCCACCCCGCACCCTGCTTTGCCTCCCCCCAGGAGCCTCAGCCCCCTGCCCCAGAGTGGGGGCTCAGAGGGACACTTCCATAGCTCCCAGCCACTGGGCAGACCCATGTCTAAAACACGGAGGCCAAGGAGGGGCCAGGACCCCAGGATGGAGCAGTTGAGGGCTGGAAGGCACAGCAGAGAGCGGCCCTGTTTAACAGAGGGGAAGAAGGAGAGACCTGAGGCCCAGAATCAGGAGGGTCTGGCTGGGTCAGGAGTGGAGCTGAGCTGAACCGGACGGTCTTCACACCCTTCCTACCACCTCCTGGTAAGTGTTCCACTAAAAGCAGTCAGATCAGCAGGGCCCAACCTCGGGGCGGTGATGGGGGCGGGGGTGGTGGGCAGACAGCATAGGAGGGGAGCTCTTTTCCTCCCCACCTCCTGCCAGGTCCTGGGACTGACCTCACCCTTCTTGGCCATCTCCCTTCTGGCCCAAGAGGCTTGTACATCCGGCCGCCTGGGGATGTGTGTAATCAATGCCAACTCACAGTCCCCTGTGGGCCAGAGCTGGTGGGCCTGGGGATGTGGGCCCAGGGGGACCCCGCCTTCTCCTTGCCCTCAGAGCTTTCCTCCGCAGCTGGGTCTCTCCTCATCTGGCAGGATCCTGCTGCCCGTGGACCTGCCCTCCCAGCTCTGTAGGGGAGCCTTGGGCCATGGCTTCCCCACTCCAGCCTCAGTTCCCCCTGGACATCTCCCCCTGCCCTGCCCAGCACCTAGTGGGGCTGAACCCCAGCTCCCCACCCAGGGCTGGGAGGTGACCACGGCATCTGGTCTGGAGCCTGCCCTTGTGGTGCTTGTGGAGGACAGGAGAAGGCCTCCTGCTGGGAGCCAGCAGTCTCCCAGGGCTGCCCCAGTACTGCCCCACCCCAAGGTCCCCTGATGCTGGCCACGCTCACCTCCACCCCCTGCCTGCTCTCTTGGGTTCCCCCACGGGGGAGGACTGTGCATTTGGACCCCCCAGAGCCTGGAGGGAACACATAGTTCTTTGTCTCTGGCCGATGTATCTCCTACCCCCGTGGAGCTGCACACTGGCCAAGTACAGGAGGCCTGGGGGTGGGCAGCACTGTGCCCTGTGGGACACAAGCCTCACTTCCTGCTGGCACAGCCTTGTCCTCAGCCCAACGGGCCCTGGTGGGGGGTCAGCAGCTGGGGCTCAGGCATGAGCTCTGCCTCTTTCTGGGCTCCCAAACTGCTGCCTCCTGCTCCCTCCTTAAGACACCCAAGTCCTGCCCAGACGTCAGGGCCCAGTCCCTGGAGGCCTCCTCTAACTCCCGGCCCACAGATGGACCCTCCCACCTCCTTTGGTGTCTGTGGGAATCCTGACCCGGCGGAGGTCAGCGTGAGCTTGGTCCCTCCCTTTCAGGCGGGCAGGGTCCCCGAGTCCCCAGCAACGGGGCTCACACTCAGTGGCTCTGAGGCCCACAGTGCAGAAAGGCCGAGGCAGAGGGGGCATCACCCTTTATTGTGGGGTCTGCACAGCAGGTACTGGGCCCCTCCTGCTGAGGGAAGGCTGAGGCTCCAGCCTGGACTGACCATCTGGCCTCCAACAAGCCCATCCTCCTCTGTGCCATGAATCCCAAGCTAAGCCTCTGCACTGGATCTGGGGGCCTCTATCACCCCCTCAAACGTGCTCGGGAGCATTGCCAGTCAGGAAGCAGGCACCAGGGTGGGTGGCAGTTCACCTGGTGCAGCAGGCCTGAGGCTTGGGCCCTGGTCCAACAGCTGCAGAGTCCCAGGTGGAGGCAACGGCGGTGGCCACGGCTGTGCCACCCTCAGGCTCCAGGTCTCCACCCTCGTAGATGGTGGGCAGCGAGGTGCGCTGGCTCAGCCGCCGGCGCAGGCCAACCAGCAGGGGCTGGGGCAGGGAGGCCACGTCCACGTTGTTGCCCAGGTCCACCCAGGCCAGCACCGGGAACTTGCTGGTGTCCTTGACAGCCTCGGTGAGCTCGCGGGCGGCGGCCCGGGTCAGCCGGTTACCGTTGAGCAGGAGCTGGGTGAGGCGGGGCAGCGTCCAGAGGCTGGGCATCAGCCGGCGCAGCAGCTCGTCACTCAGCCCTGTGAAGCTCAGGTCCAGCACCGCGAGCCCGGCGCCCCGGCTGCCCAGGTAGCGCGTGATGTGCTGCACGTCCTGCGCTGACAGCGTGATCCCTGACAGGTTCACGGTCTCCCCCGCCAGCAGAGTCCTCTGGAGGCTGCTCTTGAGGCTGGGGGGCAGTGGCAGGGGGGGAGGTACTGAGCAAGGGCCCAGGGCCTGCCTTGTGGGTCCCCACCAGCCATAGACAATGGCCTCTCAGGGCAGCCCTGGGTGGTGGCAAGGCCCACCAGGCCCTGCAGGCTGGCCAAGCTGGGGTCAAACCGCCACTTGCTAAATGACTGCCCACGACTAGTGCTCGGAATCGCTCTGAGCCTCAGAGTCCCCTTTGGCTAACGGGGGACCTGGCCATGAGGATTAAATGCCCATGTGTGAAGGTTCTGTGAGCTGGGACCCTAAAAACCTGCCGTGCACCTGCTCACCACACTGTCACATCTGCTGTCTCACTTATCTTCATGCCAGCCCGGCAGATGTGCAGAGGGGTGCTCCAAGAGGTGATGTGATGCTTCCATGGTCACACACCTCTAAGGGGGAGCCAGGTCTCCAAATCACGGGCACTCTGACCCCTGCCCACACTTTTTTTTTTCACTTGGCTCGTCTAAAGTCAACCCTTTGGAATAAAGATTGATGTTCCTGTGAGGGTGATGGGGTATCAAGCTGGTCCCTCCAGCCTTGGGGGCTAGAAAGGGAACAGGCCCAGTGAGAGGGGAGGTGTTGGGGCATGTGGGTGGGGACCTGCCCTGAGGGAGGATTCCCTGTGTTCTGAACTGGGAGGGAAGTTTAGAGGCGCTTTCCCTGGAACCCCTCTCTGGTTCTCTCTTGTCATGTGAGCAGGGCTCACTAGGCAGACAGGCCTGCCTAGGGACTGAAAGTGCTGAGAACACCTCCAGGGCCCCCACCTGCCAAGGCAGGGAACAACCCCATGGGCTCTGGGCTCAACAGGGGCCACCAGGTCCAAGGGGGCAAGCAGGGGAGAGAACCAGGGCTGAGGTTCTGGGCCTGGGCCCCAGTGGCTGAGTCTGGCCATGAGGCTGTGATGGAGTGACTGAGAGGGGGACCCCATGGCGGAGTAAGCCTTTGGGCTGGTTGTGGAAGCCTTAGCCTGGTAAAGAGTCCCCAGAGGGCTGCAGGAAACTCAGGGCAAGATACTCTGCCTCTCCCGGCCTCAGTTTCCTTCCCTGTAAAATGGGCATCACGACCCAGAATCTCCCTCCCTCATGGCCTGTTGTGGGGACTCAGCTGACTCCTGCTGAGGTCCTCTTGGTCCAGGGGGCCAGGCCCTGTGGCAGGCGGAGGGCTGAGGGATGGCCCGAAGGCAGCAGGCAGGTCACATGGAGAGTAAGTAACTGGGCTTGGGGAGCTTCTGCCACCACTGCCAGTGGCCAGGAGGTGCAGCTGTGCTGCAGACGAGGGTGAGGGGCCCATGGTGGGATTTCAGGCACCAGCTCTTGCTGAGAGGGGCCTGGAAAGGGACCCCCAGGGCCTGTGTGGTGGGGCTGTGGCTGGGCTCCCTTACCAGCTCTGGGTCTTCCTCCGGGGCAAGCTGGACCCTCGCTGCCGCTTGGAGTGAGGGGTGAGGTGGTAGATGAGCTGCCGACAGATCTTGTCCGAGGACTTCCAGAGCTCATAGTCCTGGGGGGAGGCAGCGTTGTCAGGGGGAGGCCGAGCCCCTCCCGCCCCCCGGGCCTTGGAGACCCAAGCCTGTGCATGCGCACAGTCATTCACTCACGGATCACTGAGCTGCCCACTGGCTCTCCCCCTCCACCCCCACCCCCTACTCCGCCGCGGCCTGGCTCTGAGCCAGGGGAGGCTGCCCACTGGGAGCTGGACAGGCAGGTCCGAGGCCCGCAGTGCCCGGCGGGAGGAAGCCCAGACAATGGGCCCTTGTTCCCTGTCCTCAGGCCCTGGGCCAAAGTCTCGGGCTATCAGCCGGCTCCCTGTCCATCCTCAGCGCCCCCCTGGTACTCGCCACAGGGGAAGGCAGGACCAGGCCCCTCCAGGGAGCCCTGCTCCACTGACGCCACCCCCAGGGAATAGGAACAAGCCAGGTCAGCATGCTCTTCTTCCTCTCACTCTCCAAGCGAGGCCGCGCCCCTGGGGCCTGGGTCTGGGCTGCCAGGGCGGGGAGGGTTAAGGTTGTGCAGCCCCACCACCTGGTTCCCTCTTGGTCCCCATGGGCCCTCGCAGAGGCCCAGCGCGGGCAGGATACGGGGTGCCCTGCTTTCCACAAAGCTGGCACTGAGCACGCTCCATAAGCTAGCACATTCTTCTACCCAGTCCCTCTGGTAACAGCGCGCACACACAGTGGCAGCAAGCCCTAGCGGTCACTGTGATGGCTCTAGGCTAGCCTCAGAGAACCCTCGGCAGCCCGCGCACGTGGACGTGGGAGTTCCGAGCTGGCGGGGCCCCTCGTGGGGCCCCAGAGACTTGCTGTGACGAAGGGCTGGGGGCTGGTGGCTGGCCACATGCTGTGTCAGGAGCACGGCACCTTCAGTGCTCCTTGGCAGGGCATCTGCAGGTGCTGACAAAGTTGGTGGGGGTGGGGGGAGTGATGTTCTGGGCAGATGTGGTGGCACAGGGGGGAGGCTGCAGGTGGCAGATGCCAACTCAATGTAGGAGGGACTTGCCTGTGGCATGAGCTGCTGTGGGAAGCAGTGGGTGCTTGTCCCCAAGGGGGACATGTGGACAGGGGTTCCAGGTAAGGGCGGCTCTCTTCTGGCTCTGGGAATCAGGGGCTGGGAGTTTGGTTTTATCAGCGGGTTTGTCAGAATGTCTAGATCCCAAAGGCTCCCCATACGATTTCCTGCCTGGGTGCCAGGGCCTGCACACAGTCCCGCTGCCACTCAGGAAACGGGTCTACCCAACACGACTTCCCAGGGCTGGGAAAGCACACTTCACATGTGTTCTGACTGCTGGCCAGTCTAATACACTGAAACTGGCATCAGGTCCCAGAGAGGGGCGGGGACCTGCCTAAGGCCAGGCAGCAGGCCAGGTGAGGACCCAGATCCTAGCTCTCAGCCCAGGGGTCTCCTGGCCCCTGTCAACCAAACAGCTCAACCTGGAGCCCAGGCCTCACCGACTTGGGGCACTGCAGGTCCCGGGCCAGGTTCACAAGCAGGTCGTGGGAAATGGGGTCCACCAGATTGAGGAAGGCCACGTTCCTGTAGAGGATGTCTGTGAGGAGGGTTCCCTCGAGGCCCAGGTCCTGCAGGAGTGAGAGTCGAGTGAGCCAGGGCTCAGGCCTCCCTTCCCCAGGGCCCACCCCAGCCAGCCGCAGCCTCTCACATCCAATCCCCTCTCTCCATTTCCCTCGCAACAGGCGGTGATGGGCCAGCTGTCCAAGGGCAGGTGGACCCTATAGATGAGCAGAGGGTCGATGCATCAGGGGCCTCAGGGAGGTGATAAGTAGGTCCAGGAACTCTTAGACTGGTTCCCTGGAGGTGAGACATTCTGCTGAGACACCTTGCCTCCTCTGGGACTGGGCTTGTCTGGGGGATTCTTTGGGGGCTCCTCTGATGAGGACCCCATTGCCCTCCAGCATCCCCTTTGGGCCCCTTGCCTCTCTGCACCTCTTCCCAAGCTCCCCTGAGCTATGACTACCATCTCTTTGCTGACAGGTCCAGACCCTTCCTATTAGGGTGGACCCCTCTCTCAGCTCAGATGTCCCAAAGGCAGCTCAGACTGGGCGTGTCTTGTCTCTTGTCCCCAGCTCAGTAAAGGGTATGACTATCCCCATCTTCCCAGGCACCTGAGCCTGAGCCCAGGAGTCACCCCACCCTCTTCCCTCACCCCATCCCTGCCCAGCTCTCACCACCCCAACTCACTGCTCAAGAAGGTTCAGCCTCAACCCCCAACAGCCTCTTCCCAGGGCTCCCGTTTTCCTGACACCCCTCTAGGCCACCTGGCCAGCACCAGCTCTATGAAACATACACCTGAGCTTGACCCTTAACCCCTTCGGTGGAGACCAAGTGCTCTCAAGGTTGTTTGATGGCAGAGACATGCGCAGCCTATGGTTTGAAAACTCACCACAGCCTGGCATTCATGACCCGCCTGCCTGCCAGCCTCTGTTCAGCTTCCAAGCCTCCCACCCCTCCGACAGACCCCACCGACCGACCCCTGGCCTGCCGCCTTCACTCCTTGGCCACCTCCTCCTGTTTCTCTCACAGGCTTGGTGTGGTGCCTTTTAGGGAATCCATTTAGAGGATATATGGACAAGCTGATGGGGCAGGCACAGCCAGGGGCCTCCAGAACCCACATGGGCCCTCCCCAAGCCAGACAGTGATGTGTTCTGTGCATAAGCCCAGGGCATGGGAAGACAGGCCGGGCCAGAAATTCGCCCAAGGGCCATAACTGCAAAGTCCCTGTAGCTTATGGGGCAGGACAGGCCCCTCAATGGTCCTCGAATCTCAACCTCTGGGACATGATGGGCCACCTAGCCAGTTTCCCAGCTAAAATGCCCAGCCAGTGCCTTGAGCTCCAGACACCATGCCAGAGACCATGTCTCTAGGTGGTCTCTGGCTGTTTCATGCTGCTCTGTTGTTTGCATTTTAAACACTGTTCAAGTTGCACCTGCTAGCTAGGGAGGATCCAGAAGAAGGGAGGGGGAGCCGTGAGCCTGGCCTGACCCAGACAGGGTCCCAGACCGTAGCCTGCCTTCTACTGGTCTGGATGGCTCCTCTTAAAGGGCCAGCCCCACCTTTCCAGCCAGCTGGGCACAGAGAAAGGAAACCTAGTGCAGCAGGAGGAGCAGAGCTGGGACACTGGCAGCTGGGCTCTGGCCTTGGCTGGCCCCCAGTTTGCTCTGTGGCCCTAGGCTCACTACTTTTCTCTGGGCCTCCGTTCCCCAACTGTAATCATCCACCTGCAAGCCAAAGACCACCAGCTGATTTCAGCTTACAGGGTGGGGCAGGTTGTGGTGGCAGCTGCCACAGGGTGTGGGGACGTGGGCAGAGGGGGACGTGGGCAGAGGGGGACGTGGTTCGCCCAGTGGTGATGCTGGGACCAAAACTCATGTCTCCTAGGGCAACTCCACTCAGGTAACTGGTGTATGTGGAACCAGAGCCCCGCCCGTCCAGATGTGCTGTTGTGATGTACAGATGCCAGGTGTGTGTATTCGCTGGGTGTGAGCTGCTGTTAGGAGGTCGGGCATAGTGTCCTGTGGCCCTTTCTGCGCCGCCATGGTACCATGGTAAGGTGGCGCCCACTGACCAGCTGGGCTGTTGCTTCCCAGGTCCTCTCTCAGGGGTCCAGTGCCGCACCTCCCTTCACCCTAGGGTGGGGCGCTGCCCTCTTCCCACTGCCCTTCAATACAAGATGACTCGCCCATCACTTGCCACTCCTTTCAGCCGTCCTCCTTTGGGGCACCCTCAAAACACACACACACCACTGGCTTCAAACCCCAGAGATGCGGACCGTCATGGGACCCCCTCCACACTCACAGTCCCCTCCCCACTAGAGCCGACTGCTCTCCCTCGCCCTCCAGCCCAGACGAGACCCCCACCCGCTGCAGCCGGTCGTAACCTCCCCTCGGAACCCGCCTGGCCCGCGCGCGTCCGGGGCCGGCCCTGCCTCCCGCGCCCGAGGCCAGCGCCGCATCGCCTCCCGGCCCCTCCCCCGGCCTCCGGCCCCGGCTCCTTCTCTCGCCTGGCGCAGGAGGCGCAGCAGCTGCCGGGCGCGCTCGGGCCGCCGCTCGCGGAGCGTGGACTGGATCTCGCGGAGCCAGCGCACCCGGCGCTCGTAGGGCGCGGGCCCGCACCCCGCCGCCTCCCCGGCCTCCGAGCCCGCGTCGGGCCCGGCCCGCCGGCCCAGCCGCGCCCCCATGGCCGCCGCGCGGCGCGCGCCGAGCGGGTGGGAGGCCGGGCCGCTTGCGCCCCGCCCCCGGCCCCGCCCCCGCCCCGATCCCGCCGGGGCTGCGCCGGGTGGGGAGCGCGGGATCCGAGTCTGCGCGCCGGGGCCGAGGACCGGGCGTTGGAACTGAGGAGGGCTCCTGCTGGGGGCCCCGGATCTCCCACACATTCAGTTCGGGGGGGTCTCGCTGGAGGAGGCCCTCGCCCGGGCTAGATCTGGCTCAGCGCTGTCGCCCGGAACCAGAGCCGCTGGGGAGAGGCGCTGAGCCGGGCCGGACGAGGTGGTGCCTGGCGCCTCTCAGCCCTCCGGCCCCAGTGCTGACTGTGGAACAGTTGCTCTGGCCGTGCATAGAGCACTGGACCTCGAGTCAGGGCGGGGGGCGGGGGAGGGGTCCGCTGCTGTTTGTCAGCTTTAGGCAGTGCCAGCACCTGCTTTCCAGACTCTCCCCCTGTAGGGAGCAATTGTGGTATCCGAGCTGTCCACCCTGCGTGGACACTCCTGCGCACTGACAAATATTTACCACCCCCTCCTGCTTGGCTCAGGGCAGACTTGGACAGGCGGGCTCCCTCTAACAGCCACCTGGGACACCTGTGGGATTGAGAAGGCTGGTTAACCATTCAAGCTGAGGCTGCCAGTAGGCGGGCTGCACCTGCCCCTGAACTTAGTCTTCCTGACAGGAGTGGGGAGGCAGAGTGAGAAATGGGGTCCCTAGCTGCTCCCGGTTACAGATTTGAGCTAGGAACCCACTAGCTGGAGGGGCCTTTGCTGGAGGCCTGCTGCACCTTAAAGCATACCTCTCCCCAGCTCTGGGCCCCTCACATTTCCGGGGTAAGGGGTATTTGGGGCACTAGACTCCAGACCCCGACTCCCACAGCAAGGAGAGTGTGTCTAGCCTGGGAGGACAGTGTAGCTGGGCCATGTGGTGAAGGGAGGCCATCTGAGGGCCCATGGTAAGTTAGGGCAGAGTTAGGCTCCTTCTTCTGGGTTAAGAATTGCTCCCAGGAGTGTGTCTGGAGACAGAATGCTGGGCTCTGTGATCCCCTGAGGCTGAGCCCCTGAGACAAGGCAGAAGGCAGGTTAGTGTCCTTGTCCCCTGACTCCCCACTGAACCCTAACCCCTGTTGTTGCTTGCTTGGGCACCCCATTGGGCTTGTTCCTGGGCCCATCCTATCCTGGGCCCCCCTCTTTCCTGCCATCTGCCAGCTGGACCCATTCCTCCCCCAGCCCCTGTGCCTGGGGCCACCTTGGCATCACAGGTTTCCTCCCTGGCAAACCTACATGCTTGCCTGGCCTGCCGCTGGAGCCAAGGCGCAGTCACTAAACTGACGTGGTGGTGAAGGGGCCAGAGACTTCAGCTGCAGCCCCCTTGCCCCAGGGCCTCTCAGACCCCTCTCCTTAGAGCTGACAGCCTGGTAAGACCCCTCCCAATCTCAGGGCTGGAGCCAGAGCCGGGATGTGTCCCAGGTCCTGACCATATTCTTCCAGAGGCTGAGCCAGGCCTGGACACTGTTCCCTCAGATGTGAGAAGGCCAAGGGGGTGGGGGCGCGGTGTCAAGGGGAGAGAGGGCCGAGCCTGGGTGTCATGAAGTGGGCAACCCAGGCAGTGGCAGAGGGGGATGCCCAGAGCTGCGAGTCCTACGGAAAGTGGAGGAACTGCTCCCCAGCCCGACCCCTCACCCCACCGCCCCACCCTCGGTGTCCTTGGCTGAGAGATTCCTGGAGAACATTTTCCAGGAAAGGAAGGGGGGTGGCATCTGGGTCCAAATCCCTGGATGGGCCTCCCTCAGCCTCCTGAGGGGGTGGGGGTGGCTAGCTTGACTCTTTCTGGCCTAACCTGATTGGGGCAGGAGGCCCCAGATACAGAGCTGTGCCCTTGGGAGTGGGAGCACTGTTCCCCCTCACTAGCTAGCCTCCCTGTGTGCTTAACTGAAGGCTGCTGGCCCCCTCCCTGGAGTTGCCCTGGGCAGCAGAGCTGTGCTAGTGGAGACCCCGTGGAGTTGGGGGGGGTTGCTGTGATGTTGCCCTCTCAGCCCTCAGGTCTGAAGTGGGGGTTTAGGAGCTGGCACCCTGTCTCTCGGGGGCAACCCTGCCACCCCTGGGCGGACAACCAGGGAGTCTCTGGGGAGCCAGAGTCAAGGGAGAGGGATACCGCCGGACCCCAGGCCCTGCTAGGGGCATCCTGGGCCCCAAGTGGGGCCCACCAGGAGACAAGTAGCACTGACAGCTGGTGGCCCAGCTGGGATGACAGGGAACCAAAGTCCAGATGACCCAGCAGGCAAGGTGGAAGGCTATGGCCAGGGCTGCACTGGACCTGTCCCACCTTTGGGTCTCTTGTCTACCCACTTAGCGGGCTAGTCCAAGCCCAGGAGGAGAAAGGCCAGCCCAGGACTGATGGTACCTCAGCAAGTAGCCAGGTGCCACTAAGGCTCTGCAAAGAAGGACACAGGATGGTTTCAGAACTCACCAGGAGGAAGGAATCAGACAGACATGCTATAGAGACAGTTTCCCCTGGAGCTGGCTCTAAGGGACAGGTTGTGAGCCTTCTGCTAGGCTGGGAAGCACCGTCGGGGTCACAGGTCCGGCTCAGGCTTCGGGTTCAAATCCCCCAGAACCTGCCCCCTTTTGGGTTTACAAACTTGGGCAAAGGAGGTAGCTGTATTAGCTTTCTCTGGTGGTCATAACAAATTACCACAAACTTGGTGGCTTAAAATGACAGAAATTCGTTCTCTCCAAGTTCTGGTGGCTGCATGTCTGACATCAAGGCGTTGGCAGGGCCGTGCTCACGGTAGTTTCTGCCAAACTGTTTCTTCATCTATAAAACGAGGAAAATAAAATGTCCATCTGGCAAAGATGCTGTGGGATTAGATGCATCAAGGGAGGCATCCAGCACACATCGGTGTTGGACGTGTGTGAGCTCTAATAAATCTTCCCTGGCTTCATACCAAATCCAGCTGACAGCCATCTAGCTTCCATTTAGTGATGATCACTGAGCCCTGAGGATACTTCAGAGATAAAGGCACAGGAGGTCAAAGTAACAGCAGAGGTAGGGAGCTGTGACGGGGGTTCTGGGGCACTGCAGGAAGACATCTGACCAGGAGGCATAGGAGGGCTTCCAAGAGGAGGCAGTGCGTTGAGGTTGGGATCTGATGGCAGAGTGCTAGCTTGAAGTCCCTGGGGCAGGGCAACGGGTGAACCGCGTGGAGGAAGAGGTGGGGCCCCAGCTGACAGGAATCTATCTGGAGGGTACACGCACCTTTGAAGGGTTTTTCAGTGGGGGAGGGACGTGCTCTAGCACTGGGGCTGCAGTAGGGAAATGGAGGGGCTGGGGACCCTGAGGAGTTGCCAGGTGAGGGGAGTGGCGGTGGGGGGCTGGGGGTCGGGGGCGCTGGGCAGGAGGGGTTGCAGAGGCGAAAGCCGCTGGACGGTGCGGGCTGTGGCTGACATGGCAGGTGGAGGTCTGGGGAGGGTAGCTGCCTCCCTCAAGCCCAGGCTTGTGAGTTGACCCGAGGCGTCTGAAACATCAGCCAACAGAATGTTTCAGCAGGACCCAGGGAGAGAGCAACAGTCCAGCGTGAAGAGCTGAAGGAGGAGGCCAAGGAGATGCTGAGAAAGAGGGAGGCGGCAGGGCCTCAAGAAGCCCAGGCTGGCCGAGCAGGGCATTCATGGAAAGTGTGGGGCAGTTTTGGCGTCCGTGAAACCACATGTCCATTAGTCCTGTGCAGGGTCGGGGGGTGGGGGCCGGGGGCTGTGGACAGGTGAGCTGGGGCATTGCAGCCCCCCTCCCCCCAAAGAGAGGGCCATTGAGGCAGTATATCGACATCCCTAGAGACGAAGCCTGGGGCGGTGGTGGGGGCTGGGGTGTGGGCAAGACTCAGCCTTCAGCCCCCACCTGCCCCTGCAGCTCCCAGACACGGCAGATAATTACTAGGTGATGTGATAAATGCTACCTGTGCAGGGAACCATGGGCAGGGAGGACAGGGCGGCCAGGAGTGGGGCACTTGTGACCGCTGAGCTGGTCACCCGAGAGGGACAGACTTGGCGCCAGGCACCCAACAGCTCTTTTAATTACCCTTACCCCTGCCTTCCTGGGGTGCTGGAGACGGGAGATCAGAGGCCAAACATCTGAGATTCTATGACCCTAAAGTTGATTAAGATGAACTTTTGTTCAGCCAGCTTTTCCAAATGTCTCCTTCATGCACGTACCAGGGGACATAAACTGCCTGGATGATCTTAGGTTTCCTGCCTCCCAGCAGAGCCCCAAGATCCTGCCTGGCGGTTGTAGAGGATGGGGGTCTGGACCCACCTGCCTGCCTCACTCACAGGGAGGCTCACCACTGCGTTTGGGGTGTTGCATGTTTACCAGCCATGGCCCAAGATCTGACAGCGGGGTGAGGCAGTGCTGGCAGGAAGTGGTTTGCAGGGTCTTCTGGGTTCCCTGGGTTGCTGTCCTGCCTCATAGCTTTGGGCATGTTCTTTTCCCTCTTAGGCTGTGGTTTCCTATGCGAGGAGCACCCTGCTTGCCCCACCAATGCCTTGTTTTTCCAGGCACAGAGATGGGGCAGACTGCAGCCTGTTAGAGCAGGAAGGGCCTTGGAGGCCACTGTGGACCCATTTCTCAGAGCAGGGGATGGGCCAGATGCCTGCCTCCCTGTCCACTAGACAAGGGCCTGAGCCTCTTGTCTGGCCAAGGCCCCCTGAGGCTTTAGGCTGCTGGTTCCAGCCCGGCACGGGTGATGAGATGAAAGGCATTGGGGTGGTGGCATGGGGCCCCCATGCTGCCTTGGCAGCTGCCCCTGGCTGGAGGCCAGCCTGGCCCAAGGAATCTCCTCCAGGAACAAGAACATAGAGAACCCAACTCAGCAGGCTGGCAACCAGCGTCCCCATCAACATTCCCTTCTTCCCATAGCCCCTGCCCTCTGCCCGGCTCCCGGAATGGCTGAGGAGCTGATGGTCACCCACCATCTTAATGAGTGAGCCAGGGTTAATGGGTTACCCAGCCCAGTGACACATTCACCAGGCTCTCAAAGTCCAGACACGTTGGCCTGGCCTTCAGGGTCTGAGCTCAACCACTTCCTTTTCCAGTTCTGATGCCTCAAGGCTCAGGAATGGTCAGGGAGGTCCAGGTCTCCCTTGTACCCTCACTGCTCTGGAGATGCCCTCAGGGCCTGGCTTGTGGGCTCAAACATTTCCCTCCGCCTGGCTGGCCTCCCCAGTCCAGCCAGCCTGGACTCCCACCCCCTGATCCCCATGGTGTCCGCCCCTCCCTCCTGGTCCTGGGCCCCTCCTCCTCCTGGGCTGGCTGGGAGCTCCTTGAGGGAAAAATCTGAGTGGGCCAGGAGCAGATGGGAGAGTGAATGAACGAATGATGGATGAGGACATGTAAGCCAGGGCCAGGCTAGTGGTGTGGTTCTGGCAGGCAGCAGGCACCATGAGGACCTCAGAGGCACCTGCAGGCCCGGGTCTGTGGGGGCACCCACCCCATCCCAATGGGCTGGGATAGGTGGGGACATGAGCAGACGGCCCCATCTTCTGCCCCAGCTGCCCCATGTCCTCTGTCAGCCTGCCTGCTCCTGATCCCAGAAAGTTAGGGGACAAGGAAAGACTCCCCCAGATCATGTGACTGCCTTCAGCCCTGGTGACCAGGGTGCTTAGAGTGGCGGCCTCTGGACATCTGAAGCTCTGAGGGTGGGGGAGGGAGCATCCCCTAACCCAGAGATGTAGGGAAATTTCAGGCCTGGTAGGACCCAGATGCTCACACTCCCGCCCCTGCTGGTGCAGGCGTCTGGTTGTGCCCCAGTGCTGTGGGACCCCTCTCTTCGTATCCTACATGGCTGGGAGCCTACCTCCTCCCAGGGAACCCTAAAACCCAGCCTCATTCAGCCCCACTGAGACCCTCAAAGCTCAGGTCTGTTATGCAGGGTTTGGGACCCCCCTGGACTCCAAGAGGCCAGCTGCTGGCCTGGGTCACACAGCCCCAGGGACAGGACAAGGAGCCAGTCCTCTTCCCACCTGGAAAGGTTCCTGTGCCTTTAAAGCCTCCCCCCACCCAGGCCAGCAGGGGGAGGGAGGGGAGGAGCTGGGCACTGGGGACTCGGCTCCGAGCAGGAGTACAACAGGACCAACCCTGCAGCCAGGTGAGATGGGGCAGTACAGGTTGCACTCCAGGGCTGTGTGACCTCAAAGCGCGGCTCACCCTCTCTGTGCTGCTGGACAGCGTAGGTGTGGGGAGGGCCTCCTGGGGGTGTCTGGAGACCTGGGTTCCAGCCCCAGCTCTCTTATGTCCTGGTGGTGCCCTGGAGGAGCCCCTCTTCCTCTCTGAGCCTTGGTTTCTGCATCTGTGTAATGGGAGTGAGCTGCCCTTCAGGGTGATGGGGGCGGGGCTCATGTGGTCTGACCCTGCAGAGCTGTCGCACAGAAAGGCAGAGCCTTAGACCGGGCCTGAGCTGGGAGCCTCTGTTTCTCATCCGGTAAGTGGGTCTGAGTCTGCCTGACCAGGCTTTGTCTGACTCTGCCACAGTTGTGCAGTGAGTGGAGGAGGGCCAGGAAGTGGACTTTTGGATTAAGAGAAACTGAGGCCCAGAAAGCTTTGACAACCTGGGGTGGGGAAGGGGTGGTCACTGGGGGGGTCCAGGTCTGCAATGGAGCCAGAGCGGTGATAGGGGAGCTGAGGTGCCGTGTCCTCAGGCCACACCTGCCCATCTTGGGCTCGGGTTTGTGGCTGTGGTAGGGGTGGGGCAGGCCAGTGGTGCAAGGTGTGATTGCACAACTCCAGGGGGCGCCCACCACCTTGTGGTCATCACGGGCATGTATAGCTATTTCCACAGGTTTCTGACTGGTTGTGGTTATTAAGTTTGGGGGCAGAAGCCTTTTTCTTATTGAGAATAAGAATTTGCATGAGGGTGGGCACAGAGAGACAGACCTCAACTCCAGGCCTGGCTCACTGTAAGCTTCCTGCCCGGAGCTGTGTTCTCGTCCCTGGAAGACATGACTCCTCACCGTGGCCGGGCAGTGGGAGGGAAGACAAAGGGGTGGGGGCGGTCGTGGGTCCGCCTGCCGGTCCATGTGCTTCCAGGGCCAGCTGACCTTGGCCGAGGATCTTCTACTGAAGCCTCACTTTGCTGCCTGCGAGTGGGCTTAGGGCTGTGCCTGGGTTCACCCCCGTGGCTCTAGGGTTGGAGGAGTAACAGAGAAACCTCGGGCTGTCTGCTCTGTCCCATTTCCTCATGCTCACCTCTCTGCTGTGTCCTGGAACCTGCTAGCTCAGCCTAGATTCAGCCCGGGGATGGGGGTGTGTGTGTTTGGAGGGGATGGTGCTGATGGCAGAGTCATCTGTGTGGGTGAGATTTGCATATTCCTGGGGATGGAGAACTCACCACTCTGTGTGCCTGGGAGGGGAGCAATGGGGTCTGGAGGAGACTGTCAGCCCAGACCCACTGCTGCCAGGTCCCCTCTCTGCCTGTGGGGGTGGGGAGCTGACTCGGACAGAATGTAACCACTTGACATGTGAGGGAGTTGCTTTCTTTGTTCGTACATCTTGCCTTTGTTGACACAGCCTCTGAAACGCCTTCCCTCTTGTCTCCCCTTCCTGGAACCTGCAGCTGCTCCTGGACTTCCCCTGAGCCCCGTGGCCAGCAGCGCTCTGTACTCCACCTCACCCCAGCCCAGAGTTGTCCTGTTAGGGTCACCTGTGGAGTCTGGGCCATCCTCTGCCCACCCAGACCTTCTTGCTACCTTCCTGCTGCTGCCGAGACTGCCCTGTCTCAGGCCACCCCAGGCAGGGGAAAAAAACTACTGGGCAGGCTCAGGCTGGGGACAGAACCCTGTGGCGCTCCACTACTGACCCCTCCCAGCTGACTGCTGTCCAGTGGAGCCACTTAGGCGGGGCTAAATCCCCTGATGTTTCTGGCTGGTGCCCAACCCTCAGGGACAGGTCCTGAGCCTTGGTCCTTGCCTCCTCCTTGTCCGTCTTCTCAGTCACCCTGGGCTGCAGGGGGGTCCAGGGAAAGAAGTGTCATGGCCCCCTCATCCTGGGGCCATCCTGGTTGGGGATTTCACGGCTGTGCATTTGGTGGGTTCTGTGCTATGCATGCTCAAGGGCAGTGGGTGAGGGGATAGGGCCGGTTCCGGCCACGTGACCAGGGCGTGCAGCAGTGTCTGGTCAGCCTCTCCGTCTCCTTCCATCTATCAGATGGTGCAGCCTTGCGTGGTCCTTGTGGACTAGATGTTACAGGTGGGGGCTTCGGGGGCTCCTGAACTCCTAGCTCCTGGACGCAGCTAGCTGGGGAGTGGGGTAGGGAGGCGTGACTCAGGAAGTGGCTGAGCCTTGTCCTTGGCAGATAAAGGCAAAGGGGCAATGGAGGGCAGTGTCCAAGTTCCCCTGGGCTGGGTCTGCAGCTACTCCTGACTCAGGACCTTGGTGGTGGGCTAATCAGGGATGTGCAGCAACTTAGGGCAGGCACGGGGTGGCTGGGTGTTCACTGGTGGGCTGTGTGACCTTGGACCTGCTCTGGCCCTCTCTGGGCCCCGCCTTTCGAGGCTTTTCAGGTGGTTTCTTGGGCCTGGATAGGTGGAATCTTCTGGACGTGAGGCCCTAGGCCTTGCTCCAGAGAGGTACCCTTGCCGTCCAGCTACCGGTCCAGGTTCTGGTCTGGTGCTGGTGGAACCTCTGCTGCACGACCTCAGGAACCATCTCTTGGACACCGTGTCTGGCTCTGGAGTTCAGATGCTCTGAACAAAGACAGGATGAGCCAGTGGGGGACCCAGCCTGGGGCTCACTGAGGGGCTTGCCCATGGACACCTGCCCTTTGGAGGGCACTGAATCTGGGGGGTGGGGACTCCAGCGTCTGTTACCACCTCTTTCCATCCCATTGGGGCCACACCCTTGGCCTGCTGCCACTGCCAAGGGGACCCTACAGGTCACTGATGACAGTACCTCCCACCTCCAGGGCCCTCCCAGGGCTGCATGAACTTAAAGTCACCTGGTGATAGACTGAGTCCCTGCACTCCTTGCTGCTGTGACATGCCGGCAGCCTCCGGCCGTCCTGCCTGCCAGGCTAGGCCGCTCTTTGAGGGCCGCCCACTCTCCACCCTGTTCTGAGGCTGTCAGCTGCCCCTCCGGGGCTGCTAGTTGCCCCTCCGGGACCAGGTGAGCCTGGGAGCTGCTCTGGCCTCTCCTTCTCCTTTCCTGTCTCTTCCGCTCCTCGGAGGGGTCCCCTTCAGATCCCAGTCCCAGTTCCGAGGCCCCCTGAGGAGCTCTGCAGGGGCCGCAGGCGTGGCTCTGGGCAGCTCCCAGGAGTGGGGGGGCCCTGGCCCGCACTGTGGCTGCGACTTTCTCAGGGAGACGAATCTGCCTCTTCCTCCCTGGCCAGTGACCCAGCCCAGAGCTGTCTTCCAAGGAACAGAAGCTCTCTTGGGCCCTCCACTCCCTCCAGGCCTCAGGTAAGCCCACCAGGGTCACGAGGAGCAGTTTAGCTGTTTCCCTTCCTGACACCGATTTGGGTGATAGCCAGGCCTCTTTGAGAAAAATGTGGGGGTGGGGGTGGGAACGGAAGCACAGTCCCCTGCAGGGTGTCTTCCGCCGGGCTGAGGGTGTCAGGCTGGGCCTGGCCTCCCTATTGCCCTGCCCAGTGAGATGGGGATGTGGTCAGTGAGGCCCACCCCTCTTCCTGCTCCCTGGCAGTCTGAGCCTTGCTGGGTACCCCCTACCCTTTCGGGAGGCCATTGGGCCCTTGGGTGGAAGGATGGACAGACAGATGGATGAACAGGGGAGGCTGGAGCTTGGACCTCAGGAGGTCTTGGCTGGCTCACCCCAGGGACCTGAGGGGAGAGAGGAGGGCCTGAGAGGGCTTCTCAGCTGATGGTCCCAAGCCCGGGGGGGAAATGAAGGCAGGCCCCCAAGGTGCCCAGTGTGGCCTGACCCAGTGGACAGGGAGGACTGGGGGGCCTCCTTGGTGGGTGGGGCTTTGCCTGTGCCAGGGAGGAGGGCACTGGCCCCTGTCCTGCCCCCCAACCCCGCTGCCTGTGATGGGGAAGCTCAGCGCCTGGACACAGGTTGCGGCCCAGCCCTCCCAGCACGGCTGCCTCCATCAGGAGCCTTAACCCTGACCCAGCCTCCCTGCCAGGGCCCAGGGTGCGCCCTGAGGACTGTTAAGCCTGGCAGAGGACAGAGGGCAGAGGGCATGGACCGTCCTGGGGCAGTGGCAGGGGCAGGGCCTGGTTGGCATTTTGGAGAGAGCTCTCTGGCTGTTTGTTGGAGGACTGAAGGGCAGGCAAAGCCAGCGGGAAGGAGGGCAGGGAGGAGCTAGAAATGGTGGTGTCGAGGTTCGGTCAAGTCGTCAAGGTGGAGAGGAAGGCTGGGCCCTGCTGGGGGTGTGGGGTGGTGGTCTGCTGTGTGACCCCTGAGCCCGGGGAGGAGAAAGCCCTACCGTGCACGTGGGGGTGGGATTCCATCCTTAGACCATCCCTGGGATACCATGTCTGGCCCTGGAGTTCACACCCTCTGAATAGGGACAGGATGAACCAGAGGGGCCCCAGCCCGGGGCTCTCAGCAGACACCAGTCCTTTGGAGGGAACTGAGTCTAGGAGAGGGGAACCCCCTGCCTGCCTCTGTCACCACACCTCTCCTTCCCGTTTGGGGTCGCACCCTTCGCCTGCTGCCATTGCCATGGGGACCCCACAGGTCACTACCATCCCTCCCTGCACAGCCTGGCAGGCAGTCAACAGGGAAATAAACGGTAAGCCAGAGGCTGGCCAGCTCCCGTCTGCCGCAACAGGCCACCAGGCACCCCCAGCATCGCTGACGCTCACCTAACACTTGATAGTTTCCAACCTACTTAACCTTCACAACACGCCCCAGTGGGCCCCTCTGTCATTCCCTGGACAGATGGTCAGTGACTTACCCAAGACCCCACACAGATGAGATGGGCAGTCTGGCCCCCGTGCCTGCGGGCTCCATCCCCTCGGCTGGCACACTGGGCTTCACCCCCTTGGTCACGTGACAGCTCCCTGCCCTGCTCTGTGCTAACAGCCTCCCCTTGACTCCAGAGCTCCTCCGGAGGCAGCGACACCTCACATAGTTCCTGGGGAGGGCTGGGCCCAGCCTGCTCCAGGAACACCCTCTCCCTTTTCAGGAAGACAAGCCTTCTGCGTGGTCCAGGAGTCTCCCTGGAGCAGATTCTGTGGCCACAGGCTCCTGCAGTGCACAAGGGAGACCCCAGTTATTCCTCCAGCCGTTTCAGCCAAACCCATCTTTTGTGACCACCTACCTCCCTGGGAGGCTCAGGGCTGCCATCCGCTGAGGAAGGTAGGCCCTGGTCCCGCAGTGGCTGATCTGATGATTTTAGGAGGAGACTGTGGGTGTCCCCTTGGAGCACAGGATGGAAGCTGAACCCTACATTCTGTGGCTGGCTACTCTGGGGACCCCAGGACGGTGCCGGGGAAGAGTCAGGCCAGGAAGGTCCCTCCTGCAGGACACCTTTGCCACTGTGAGGAAACAGACAAGGCCCTGCAGAAGCAGGGGCTCCTCCCCAGAAGTGAGATCTGGGGGCTCCCAGGAGGGATCCCTGCTGGAGGTGGGGTTCCTGAGGATAAGCAGGAGGATTTGGGGGGCAGAGATGGGGCCAGGAACTTCCAGCAGAGGGAGTAGCCTGAAAAAAGGCCTGGGGCCTGGAGAGAGACACAGGGAGGTATTTCTAAGGCCTGACTTTGGGCTGTGCCTGGTGGGATGGGGGTCGGGGTGTGCCAAGGCCAGGCCGGCAGTGGTCCCCTGACCTTCGACTCCCCTGCCCCCATGCCCACAGAGCCATGAAGAAGCGGTATGTGCTGCTGGCCCTGCTGGCCGCGGCCCTAGTGCTCCTTGTCATCGGCCTCTGCCTCTGGCTGCCCTCGGCCTCCAAGCCACACAACCACGTGTACCCCAGGGCGGCTGTGGCCGCGGATGCCCAGCGCTGCTCGGAGATCGGGAGGTGAGTGGAGCAGGGCGTGGGGACACAGGCCCTGGGGTTTAGCCACTGTAAGTGGACCTGGGAAAGACCCTCACCCTTCTGGGACTGCTTCCCCCCTGGTAAACGGGCTGCCTGGATGAAGGATGTTTAGTGTGTGTGGAGCTGCCTGTCCTGTCCTTGGGCCTTCTTAGCACCTCTGGTCAGGGGAGAAGGGGACACCAGCCCCGAGAGCAGGGTGTGGGTCTCCCAGTGTCCATTTGAACCCTCTTCTCAGTTCAAGGGTGTCTGTCTCTGCAGGTAAACTCTGTTTCTTTATGCTTTTTTTAGACCCCTATCTCATATATACACAGATCAGTTCCTATTTAAAGACTTAAACAGAAAAAAATTAATAAAAAGTAACAATTTTCCATTTTTTTCCAATTATGAAAGTCACGTACATCTGCTTGAAGAAGCAGAACGTATGAAGCCCGTTGGTTTTGGAATTACATTAAAGCACACCAGACGATGGATTGCTCTCCCTGGGGCGGGGTGGCCAGGCGGTGGGGAGGTGGGTGGCGGGGTGTGCATCTCAGGCTGAGGAGCTCACGGGCTCTCACTCCCCGGTACGTGCGGCCGGCAGGGACGCGCTGCGGGACGGCGGCTCGGCGGTGGACGCTGCCATCGCGGCCCTGCTGTGCGTGGGGCTCCTGAACGCCCACAGCATGGGCATCGGGGGTGGCCTGTTCCTCACCATCTACAACAGCACGACGCGTGAGTGCCAGGCAGGAGGCGCATGGCGGGGCTGTCTGCCTCAGGCTGGACGTGGGCTGCGGACGCACAGCTGGGTGGCCACGGGGTGCACCCGGGTGGGGTGAGGGGCTGGTGTTGGTCCCACCTGCCCACGTGCTTCTCCTTCCAGGAAAAGCTGAGGTCATCAATGCCCGTGAGGTGGCCCCTCGGCTGGCCTTTGCCAGCATGTTCAACAGCTCAGAGCAGTCAGAGGAAGGTGAGGCGGATGCAGTGGGGTGCAGGCTTGGGTGTGGGCGCGGGGCTGAGACGAGTTGCTGGGAAGGCTTGAGCATCACCCCTCAACCCCAGTCTGGGGCTGGGAATGGCTCTCACAGTTGCTGATGCTCCCCCACCCCTCCTGGCCCACACACCCTCCATAATAAATGGTCAAGCCCATAATCACAGTGGGTGGAGCTTCTGTTGTTTCTGCTCAGGTCCCTCCAGGGCACCTGGTGCCAGCATGGGCACAAGATGATGACTATTACAACAGCTTGCACACACTGGGGGCCCCAGGCCAGCACTCAGCTCAGCTCTGTTCGTCGATGAGCCCCTTGAATCCTCCCTGTGTGCTTGGCAGGGGGAGCATGGTGTCGATGTCCATTTTACAGGTGGGGATGCCAAGGCCCAGAGAGGTCATGACCAAGATCACACAGCCAGATGGTGGTAAAGCTGGGCTTGAGCCCAGGCTGTGTAAACCCTGGGTTTTTAACAGGCATCCAAGCCATTCATTCATTTGTGGGGAGAGCTCTCTGGAGTAGGGGGCAGAGTCTTTTTTTCGCCAACCTGCGTTGAAGCCAGAGGCCCCAACTGCTCACGTAGCCGAGGGAAACCAGTGGCCACCAGAGGGCGCCGCCGCAAGGACCCCAGTGGATTGCGGGATGAGGTTGGAGGGGAGGAGGGGCGGGGAGCAAGGGCCGTCCTGAGTCTGATCCCCACTGTGGACTCTGCCCCCTGGGTGGGGCCCTGAAGGCTGCCGCTTCGGAATCCTCTCCAGCATATATGGAGTCTAAATTTTTACCCATCAGGAAACTCGCAATATGTAGAAAGGAAATCCTTCAGAGTGAGAGACTGCTGGAATCTTACAGACTTAGCATCTTTGGGTGCTTGGAAATCACATCTCTAACTCGGACTTGTTGAGGCATCAGGGGCTGTTCCCCAACAGATGAAATCAGACATTCCAGGTGGAGCAGGAAAGATAACTGGACGTGGGTGTGCCCGGGAGGCAGAGGGCATGTGGTTTCAGCAGGCGCCCGGGTCAGGACATCTGAGCAGAGACCCAGAGGCTGGGCCTGGGTGGGGCAGCCGTGCATGTGTTGGGAAGGAGGGGGTGGGAGGACACAGGGTCAGGCGGGACGGTCCAGGTCCTGTCCGACCTCATGGGTCATTGTGAAGACCCAGGGGACTTGGGTGAATCTGGCCTTCATCCAACAGGACTCCTCCGGCTGCTGCAAAAAGGGGGCCAAGCTATCTGTCCATCAGGTGACCTGTCAGGAGGTCATAGTGATAACCAGGGAGAGCTGAGGGTGGGGTTGGTGGCTGGTGCTGGCACACTTGGAGGGACTTGCTGTCGGGTTGGGTGTGATGTGCTTGCCAAGAGTCCCAGATGAGCTTGGGTCTATGCCTGGAGGCATAGGGTGACCCTAACAGAGACTGCTAGGCTGCAGGGAGGTGGGACTGGGCGACAGTCAGGAGTCGGGGTCTGGCGTGTTAGGTTTGAGATGCCTTTTTCAAGTGGGCAGGTGCATCCTCAGGTCTGGCCAGGAGGGGAGCAGGCCAGAGAGTGACTTTGGGAGTTGTCAGCAGGTAATGGAACCTGAGCGTGATGTGGGGGAGGGCCCCCAGAGTTAGTGCAGACAGAGGAGAGTGTGGGGGTCGCTGGTGACCTTGGTGAGGGGTGGCATGAGAGCCTGTGTTGGGCTGCACCCCGCAGGCCTGCAAGCCCTGGACCTGGCCACCCTCCAGACCGAAGAAAGAGCCCAGAGTCAGTGACAGAGAGACACCCCTAGTTTAATGGACAGGAGGTCTTACATGCCTGAAGCGAGATCCTGGAGCCACACCCATCCTGTGCAGCAGACGGGCAGGACCTGGCAGTAGTCTTTGTAGGGTGGAGGGTGTGGGTAGGGAGGTTACCAGTTACTAATTTCAGGTTGCTTACCAGGGAACCAGCAGAGGAACACACCCCGCTGATAAGCTGTCAGAGTGGAGATATTCTAATCTAAAGATTAAAACAATCACTAGCTTGGTTTGGGGCAAGTACATCTCTGTGATTAAGAGGGAATAGGATGTGGGTGAAGCCGGGGCTGACTAAATCGGGGGATGTACAGAACAGGAGGACAGCCATCTTGGGCGGCCTGGCCACACCCCCTGACCCCCTGATTGGCTGGAGGGCAGGGCAGGGTTTATTTAAGATGGGGGGCTTTGTGAGCCACGTGTCAAACCTTCTGAGATGCAAGGCTGTTGGAGACTCGTGCCCAACTTCAGGGCGGGAGAGGCAGCTCTGGAGCTGCGGCCACCACGCCTGGGGGTGACCGAGATAGCCCCAGTCATCTCAGGGGTGAAAGCAGGAGGGCGCCTGGGAGCAGGGGCTGTGGCTGAAACTTTCTGGGTCAGTGTCCGGCTTTAGGGCCCAGTCGGGGCAGCGGGCCCAGTGGGGAGCCTGGGTCCAGGGATCTGTTTCCAGTGGAATCATGGGCTCCTCAAAAGACACTGCTAGGACAGGGGAGAAGGGGAAACAGACCCAGAGACAGGCAGGGCAAGGGTTTGGGCTCAGGTCCCAGTTGGGACAACGGAAGAGCAGGGGCCTTGCCATGGGAGCCAGCCCAGCCTTGGGGATGGCCTGGGCTTCCGCTGGGGACTTTGGTGGGCTCCGGTGGAACCCTTGAGTCACAAGAGAGGCTTCGTGGTCTGGGAGGCTCAGCTGGAGAGATGGTAGGGGTCCTGGTTAATTATACTCTTGCTGCGCAGCTGTGAGCCTGACACAGGGTTTCAGACACGGTGGCACCCGCAGAGAGAGAAGTCTAGGATGGACAGCAGAACCCAGCAGGCGAGCCGCCGCCTCTCCCTCCTGTGCCCTCATCAGGCATCCCTGGCCCATTGGCTCTCCTGCCTGCCCAGTCCAGGCACGACCTCAAAAATCCATTTCCTTCCTGAGCCTCACAAGTCTCATCTGGGGATGTGCTGGGGGTATCCCCTGTGTGGACCCACTAACCGTGTCCCTCTCCTTCCACAGGGGGGCTGTCGGTGGCGGTTCCCGGCGAGATCCGCGGCTATGAGCTGGCACACCAGCGGCACGGGCGGCTGCCCTGGGCTCGCCTGTTCCAGCCCAGTATCCAGCTGGCCCGCCAGGGCTTCCCTGTGGGGAAGGCCTTGGCAGCAGCCCTGGAGAGAAGCCGGGCAGCCATTGAGGGGCGGCCTGCCCTGTGGTACGTCTGTAGTCCCTGCAGGGGGCGTGGCAGGTGACAGTGCAGTTTCAGGAATCCGGACTGATAGAGGGGCGGGGTCTAGGAGACCAAATCCCTGCCCATTCTGAGCCTGGTGGTGGGGTCCTGGCCCAGGGATCCCAACAGGCAGGGGACTCTAGGAGGCCTGGACTGGACACTGGAGGACAAGCCCTGAGTGCTGGGGCCACCCACCTGCAGACAGGGGCTCCATGTTCTTGATTCTCCTCGGAAGATGGGTGGGGTGGCTGGCTGAGTCAGCCCTACCTGCCTGCCTCACGGGAGCCCCCTCTGCCCCAGCGAGGTGTTCTGCCGGGACGGGAAAGTGCTGCGGGAGGGGGACCGAGTGACCATGCCTCGGCTGGCCGACACGTACGAGACGCTGGCCTTGGAGGGTGCCCAGGCTTTCTACAACGGGAGCCTCACAGCCCAGATTGTCAAGGATATCCAGGAGGCCGGTGAGCGGGTGACCTCAGGAGCCTGGGGCGAGGAACTCCACAGCAGGAACCCTGAGCCAGGGCCCAGAGACCTGGGTCCTTAGGTCCTACCTGGCCTGGGCACTGGGCCCTCGGGGAGTGCCTGGCAGAGGATGGTCACAATGGGTCTGCAGTCAGTGTCAAGCCACATGGATCCACAGCTCCTGGTTAGCTCAAGGCTAAGAGACCCTGCAATCTAGGAGAGAAAGCCCCAATGGGTAAATAAATGCAGGTGTAAGCAGGAGCCAGGATTGGGGAAAGCTCTAAAGTATGAATACCGGAGAGGTTCCTGGAGGAGGTGGCACCTGGATGGCAGATGAGGTTAGAGTTTGTAGGCAGAGAAAATAGTCTAGGGCCCTGAGAGAAGGGGTTTTAATTCTCCAGGAGGGTCACGGGGGATAAGAGTGGGCTTGGTGAGAGAGGCGTGGGAGGGGCTGCATGCAGCATCCTGCAGTTGGGACCTTGTGGGCAAGTTGTGATGGATTCAGGAGCCCCACACTGCCTCTCCCTGAGCTGTGGCTTCTTCAGGTTATTTTTATCATTGTGTCATGGAGGAGGGGCATTAGACAACAACCTTTACCACTGACGCCAGAAATTGGCCTGTAAAGACTTCATCTGTCTGGAGCTATTTCCCTGGAGAATTAAGAGCTTCCTTCCACCCACACATTAGTCGTAGGAGGAGGGGCCTAAGCAGGGGGGAGATGGGAGGAGATATTTCCCACTTGAAGAAGACTATCTGGCCGTCAAGAGGAGAGTAGTGGGACCCCGGGGCCAACAGGGCAAGCAGGTGAAGGGCACTGGCCTGGGCCTGGCCGTGGGGTGGGAGCACCATCAGGGAGGACCAAGGGGTGGACAGAGCACCCAGCTCGACAGCCCCCCCGATAGTGTGCCCCATCCCTGTGTCACCCCTGAGGGCTGTCCTGTTGCAGGGGGCATCGTGACGGCCGAGGACCTGAGCAACTACCAGGCCGAGCTGATCGAGCACCCGCTCAGTGTCAGCCTCGGAGACGCTCAGCTCTATGTGCCCAGCGCCCCGCTCAGCGGGCCCGTGCTGGCCCTCATCCTCAACATCCTCAAAGGTGAGCTGCCCTCTGTGGCCTGCAGGAGCCGCAGGGTGGGGACAGCCATGCGAGGGCTTGGGGCCCCGGTCAGCTCCCAATGCCAGAGTTCACGGCTGGACAGCTTGGTCCAGAGGGCACGTCTGGTAAATCTAAGTGTTCATCTGTGACCGCGTGGACCGGGTGGCCCTGTGGCTGGATGTGTGAGGCCCAGGCCCAGGGACCCTTGCTTCCTTCTATCCCTACAAAGTGGCCATTGATCTTGGTTATTAAACACTTGCCATCTCAAGGTGGGCCAAGCGGCTCAGGGAGGTGTCAACCACCCTCCCAGCACCCCCGCCCCCACTAGCACTCAGTTGTCCTGCCTCGGCTGGGATGTCCCGGGGATCCTGGGGCTGCTGACCCTTTCCCGGTTCTGCCCAATCAGGGTATAACTTCTCCCGGGAGAGTGTGAAGACCCCTGAGCAGAAGGGCCTGACCTATCACCGCATCGTGGAGGCCTTCCGATTTGCCTATGCCAAGAGGACCCTGCTTGGGGACCCCAAGTTTGTCAACATGACTGAGGTAAGGGGCAGAGACTGGCCTGCAATGGGCCAGGAGGGCTCCCTGGGGCCACCCCAGCCTTACTCAGGCTTTACAAATCCATTTCCGACACTGACTTTGGCCTTGGGCCTACTTTGTGCTGAGATGGACTGGTGACCCTGAGTTCCGGCCTCTGACCCACGGAGCTCACAGGGTGGGGAGCACTGGGGGAAACAGACTTGTCAGTAAGTAATTACTGCCCACCTCCTTCACACTCCAACCTCAGGACCTTTGCAGGTGCTTTGCCATCAGCCTGAAAGGTTCTGGAGTGGTCAGTGGTGACTGTGAGGAACCCACAGGAGTGTCCTAACCCTCAGGGGAAGTGAGAAGGATGGATTTGACATGGAGGACCAGCGTTTCAAGTGGGCAGAGACCCTGGCCACCTGCTCCCTGGTCACACCCAGGAGCTAACTTTCTAGTTCCAGGCCCAGCACTGCCCCACTACTCACCTGCCGGGTGCTCCGGCTTCATCCCCATTATGTCATTGCCTACTTGTGGCTCCTCATTCCAAGGTAGACCTGCAGACCCCCTCACACTGACCTGTGACCTCCCACAGCTGCCCTCCTGGGTCTCTTTTCTTTCCCAGAGACGATTTTGCACCCCCACCCCCTAGTGACCTGGTGTCCCTAGGGAGGGGCAGGGGGAAGCCTGCATCGCGGCCCCCACTGCCCTCCCTCCCGGCTGAGGTCGGCCTCCTGCTCGTCCACTTGCTGACTCAGCGCACCCTTCCTGGAAGGCTGCGCTGTCTCTTGGGTTCCCAGTCTGCCCTTTCTTGTGGGTCATCCTAAGATAGACGTTCTCTTGGGATTCCACAACCCTCCAGCTGCTGCCTGTCCCTCTGCCCTCCTTGGAGCAAACTTGGCCGACTCCATCCTCTCTGGAGCCCCTCCTATCCTGCCCTCCCTCCTGACTCCACCCCTGTGAGTCCAGCCCCAGCGTCCCCTTTGGGCCACTCCCAGCAGCATCTCACCCAGTTCACCAGCTCCTCCTCCTCAACTTTCTGTTTTGTGAAGTAGTAGACATTTTGGCTCATTCCTTCCTCTCTGCCTGTCTCAGCCATCTTTCCCTTGATAAACCCGTTTCCTCCTGAGTCAGTGGACAATGTGTCACAGAGATCCCACCTTCAGTTGCGTCTCCCGAGAGCAAGGACTTGTACACAAGACATGACTTATTGGACGCCTGGGTCGGGCTTTCCCCAAGGGTCCTGTCCATGTTTGCGGGTCCAGGGCCCGTCAGGCTCCCACCGGCACCAGCGGTTCTGTCTCTCCAGGCTTTTGCCCTCCGTGGACCCCCTTGGCTGTCTTGTTGATTTTAAGACCCGGGGCAGTTGTCTTGCAGGATGTCTCACTCCCTGGATTCGACTTTCTGAATCCTTGGAAGTAGGTTCAGGCTGAAAGTTTTCCCCTTGGGTTAGTCACTTAATCCACGGGTGTTGCTGGAAGTCTCCCGAGGCATTTATTCTGCTCGGCCTCCAGGAACTTTCCTCACTGGCTCCTGCATCTTCTCCCATCTCTGTCTGTCATCTCTTCTTTGTCTGCCCGTCCGGGCCTGCGGCTTCAAGCTGATGAGCCCATGCTTATGCCTCAGTCCAGCCCTGCCCGTGAACTCACACATCAGGTGTGGCGCGTCACCCACCTGAGACAGGCTTTCCAGGGTCCAACGAGCAGGTGTCCCAAATCAAGCTCCCAGCTGTCCCCACAGCTGCCCCTCCTGTAGTGTCCCTCTTTCCAGTCAGGGCCACTCTGGACCGAAAACTTTGGGGCATTCCTCTCTACCACCTGCTGAGACATCATCTCTCACCTGTGATGTCCGTAGCCCCCCCAACTTGGGTTCCACCCCCCACGGCTGCCAGAGGGATCTGTGAAAACACCTATCAGCTGTTCACTCCTCTGCCCCAAGCCCAGGTGGCCTAGAGCAAATGCCAAAGTCCTTATGGGGCCTGTAAAGACCTAAGGGATCAGTCCCTGCCTGCATCTTCAACCTCCTCTCTCCCTAACCCCATTCACTGTCTGCCTGTCACTCACAGGCCTGCCTCAGAGCCTTTGCATTACCATTCAGGCCTCATTTGAGGTGGCTCTTCAGATGTCACCTCCTCCGAGAAGCCCTCCCTGACCACTCTACCCCCACCCCGTCCCTCTCCACCCCTCTCACCTGGCTTGTCCTTTCCATCACATCCCTGTCTGCCTTTGTCTTCCTGCTGTGAGGGTGGAGACCTGCCTGTCTGTTCCCTGCTCATCCCCCAGTTCTAGGCATGAAGTTACAAGCTCCATGAGTGAATGAATGCATGCATGAAAAATGTGGTGAGAGTAGGGGCTCAGAGGACGGACAGACACTGAGAGCTGCTGGACTGCAGCAGAGACAGAGGCTGGAGAGAGGGGGTCAGATGGTCCACGTGACGCTTAGGGTGCAGGAGGGTTGTGGTCAGAGCCAGGGTCGGGGGCTTCCTGAGAGCTGCTCGCACAAGCCTGTACCCCCTCCCCGCCTCCCCCACCTCCTCAGGCCGGCTCTGGGGTCTCGGCAGGTGGTCCGCAACATGAGCTCCGAGTTCTTTGCCGCCCAGCTCCGGGCCCGGATCTCCGACAACACCACTCACCCAACCTCCTACTACGAGCCTGAGTTCTACACACCGGACGACGGGGGCACCGCCCACCTGTCCGTGGTCTCGGAGGATGGCAGCGCCGTGTCGGCCACCAGCACCATCAACCTCTAGTAGGGCTGCTGGGTGGCCTGGGTGGGCCAGGGGCTGCCACGTGGGGACAGGAGGGACGAGGCGGGCGGGGCCAGGCACAGCGGTCTCACCTAGCCGGTCGGCAGCTTCGGTTCCAAGGTGCGGTCACGGGTCAGTGGGATCCTCTTCAACGACGAGATGGACGACTTCAGCTCCCCTAACATCATCAACCAGTTTGGAGTGCCGCCCTCACCCGCCAACTTCATCATGCCAGGTGTGGTGGGGGGGCTTGGGCGAGGAGGGGGCTGGTGTTCCAGCGGGTGGCTGACCAGCACCTCTGTCCCCTCCCTCCCTCCCTCCTGCCGGCAGGGAAACAGCCACTCTCGTCCATGTGCCCAGCCATCATTGTGGGTCAGGACGGCCGGGTCCGAATGGTGGTGGGTGCCTCTGGGGGCACGCAGATCACCACGTCCACTGCACTGGTACGTGCCACCCCTGTCCCCCGACCCCTTGCCCTTGGGCCACGCTGACACATCCCCACACCCCCAGGCCATCATCTACAGCCTGTGGTTCGGCTATGACGTGAAGCGGGCGGTGGAGGAGCCCCGGCTGCACAACCAACTTTTACCCAACACCACGACGCTGGAGAAAGACGTGGACCAGGTGGGGTGGGGGTGGGGGAACCGAGTCACAGGAGGGCCACCCGGTATCCTAGAGTGGAGGCCTGGGTCTCCTGAGTCATCATGGAGGGGACAATGGTGACCTCTGCCTGTAGCAGGTGACCTTCACACCCACTGTCTGGGCCATCTTGAGCCCCCGGGCCATGAGAACCAGGCCACCTGCTCCTATGAGACATAGGAGGCCCAGCCGCCCCCAGCTTGCTCTTCCTGGCCACGTGGCTGGAAGTGGCACCATCTGGGTCTGTGAAGCTCATGACCGCACACGTGTGGTTCGGATGGTGTCTTGGGCCTGGCTGAGGTCCTGTGTCCCTTCCTGTCCCCAGGCAGTGGCTGCAGCCCTGAAGACCCGGCGCCACCACACCCAGGTCACTTCCACCTTCATTGCCGTGGTCCAGGCCATTGTCCGCACACCAGATGGCTGGGCAGCTGCCTCAGACTCCAGGAAAGGCGGGGAGCCTGCAGGCTACTGAGCAAGTGCTCAGGCAGGCAAGGCGGGCTGGTAGATTGCCCAGGGATGAGATCCCACCAGGGCTGGGAGGGGGACTTCGGGGGACGTGCTTCCCCTGTGAGCGGCAAAGCAGTGCAATAAACGGGGCTGCAGTGCCAGGCTCTGGGCAGTCTTGCTGGCCGGCTCCCGATTCCCTGGGCCTCAGCATCCTGTGTGAAGTGGGGCACTTGGCAGGGAAGGAGGGAGAGAGGGGATTTGATTCCACCTTGGGTGCTGGAGCCAACAACCTCCGCCAGGTGGGTGTGGTGGGGGCTGGGGGCCCAGGGCGGGCCATGCCAAGCACTGTCCTTCCTCACCTTGAGCCCCAGGACCAGGGCCAGGCCACCTCTTCGCTGCGCTGGGCAGCAGCACTTCCCAGTGTTGGCCACTGGGAGGCGCGTGGCCCCAGCGTTTCTTCCATGGATGCTGGGAAGCCGGGTACCTCCTCAGCCTGGTGGGCATCTGGCCTCACCCTGCCCAGGTCACACGGAGGTGAAGCCAAGGTCTGGTGGGTGGGATTGGGCAAGAGGCTGGAGAAAAATGTGTTGGTCAGAGGCAGGCCCAGGGGGCTTTCCAAGCAGAAACCCAGAGTGAAACCCAAGCTGAGCTCAGCTCTGAAGGGAGGCCTGGTTCTCAGGGATTAGTCAGCTGGAGGAGGTCCCCAGATCCCCGAGGGTCAGGGCTTGGATCCATGCCCCGGGGAGGGGGCAGGTCTGGGGGGACATGGTGAGACTCAACCTCCCACCTCCCTCACCAGGGCCAGCCCCTCCCGCCCTCTCTCGGGCCTCCTAACTCATTCTTTACGCACAGTTTAAGGCCTGAAGTGAGGCTCTGGGAAAGCCTGGTGGAGGTGGGCTGGGGAGAGGGGGATCTTAGCCAGATAACCCCCTGCCCAGTGAGCATCCTTGGGGCCCCCTGAGGGTGGGGGCCCAGGGGCCAGGGGATGCCAGGTCTGAGCCCTCCTTCATGAGGTAAAAAATCCTGGTGCTTCCAAAATGTCCATAGGAAAACAGTGTTGGCCCGTAGAGCCCCCTTGACCCAGGTCTGAGCCCTGAGCCCTGGAGTGTGGTGTCTCTGAGGTCCCTGGGGGCAGGATGGAGGCTGGGCTGGTGGGATGGGCAGGTCTCTCCTCAGCCCTCATTTTAGCCCCAGAGAGGCCATGGCCCATTTTCATGAGAGAAGACTGCGGCCTGAGGGGCAGGCCTTGCTGATGGAGGTGGGGGCTGGCCTGGAGCTCCCTCGGCCCCAGGCACAAGTGGTGTGCAGCCTCTTCCCCCAGTAGCCTCTCCAGCTCAGGCTGGCAGTGGCTTCAGACTTGGGACCTGGCAGACTGTGTGGCTGTGTGGGCACAGTCCCTTTCTGCCTCAGTTTCTCCATTGTACCGGGGGGCTAGAGACCAGGGAGGGCAACGCTCAGCTGGAAAGGAAGCTGGGAGAATGGGGGCTATGGGGGACTGTGTGGGTGGGACTCCAGCCCACAGCCCCTGCACCCTGTGCCCTGCTAGTCTGGTGGAAGGGTCACCTCAGTGGGCCCTCACTCCCCCCAGCCACCTCCCAGCTGGGCACCCTGTGGCCCAGGCAGGGCAGGGCACAGGCCAGTGTCCCCAGGAGAGAAGGAACCGTCAGCACAGGAAGAGGGAGGCAGACACGCAGCAGGGATGGGCAGAAATGCAGGTGGAAGGGACCCCCATTTCCCCAAGGCCCCCAGTGGCCTTTCCAGGACAGCAGGCCCTAGGATTGGACAGTCTGATGGGCACTGGGTGTGAGGGGCTGGTCACAGGCTCTGTCCGTATTCCCCACACAGTGGTCTTGTCATCCTGGGTGTCTGGGGCTCCAGTTGCCTGCCCCCTGAGCACACAGGGAAGTTGAGCGCCTTCCTGGCCCCCTGCCCTGCACCAGCCACCCCCAGGCCGGGCTTTGGCTGAGCCGGGACTTGAACCCGAGTCCTGAGTGACATTGCCTTGTTTTTCCCTTCCCTCTGCCTCTGGCCCCATTCAGCCCCACTTCTGTGCCCTGGCTGCCCACAGTGTCCTCTGGCTCTGGGGATGCTGAGGTGAGCTGCTGCTGGGTGGGGCTAGGTGAAGAGAACAGAGTTGGGGGTTCCACCCTGGCCCCCTATCCCGCTAAGCCCAATTAGGGGCAGGGGGTTCTGCATAGGCCTGTACTGTGCTGTCCTGGCTTTGCTGGGATGCGGGATGCCCTGGGAGTTCTGCACCCCAGCCCCTGCCCCGGGACAGCAGGTGCCCAGGGGACAGCCCTGGGCGCTGGAAGGGCGCTGGCCATGGTGGGGTGGGGTGGGGGGCATTTGTTCCAAGGCTTACGGTGTGGGTGGTGGGAGTGGCAGCGAGGGAGTTAACAGCAGCCAGTCACCCTTCTCTGGAAGGAAAAACTCCCCATAAAAGCCCTGCTGCCTGGCCTCCTGCCAGGGCCAGACCAGAAGCTGAGAACTGGAAGCCCAGGCTTCGGCCAGCTCTGCCTCTGCGGTGGATGCTCCAGGAGGCAGCAGCCCCACCGCAAGCCCTCCAGCCACGCACCCGCCTGTCTACCTGGCTGCCTGCTGTGCGTCTGGAAACCTGTCTGTCTGTCCTGAAACCTCGACTCTGTCCAACTGTCTCTCTGACCTTCCTTCTCTTACTAGCCTCTGCCCAGCCTATCTCTGACCTCGTCTGTCCATCTGTTCAATCATCTGTGAGTCCATCTGCACACCTTCTTGGCCACTCATCCACCCATCTCTCTGAGCATCTGTCTGCCTTCTTCCTTCCCCTCTCCCCCCGGGCTGCAGAGCCATGGCAGGGGGCCATGGGGCCACGATCAGCCTGGTCCTGCTGGGGCTGGGGCTGGGGCTGGCCATCATCTTGTCCACTGTGCTCCTCTCTCGGCGTCACTGTAGCCCCCAGGCCTTTGCCCACGCTGCAGTCGCTGCCGACTCCAAGATCTGCTCGGACATTGGACGGTGAGTAAGTGGTGGGTGGGAGCTGGGTGGCCCTTGGCGCTGGCCCCTCCCGGACACTTTGTGACCAGTGGTGAAGAGTGTAGAGAAGCACATGTGCATGCCTGCTGGCATGTGGGGGCCACGTGGATTGGGCTCCAGCAAGGAAGCAGCCCCAGGACACAACCCTTGCACAAACCAGGTAGCACGTGACTGATGGAGGTTTGAGGGTATCGATAGCGTGGGCAGAGCAGAGGTGGTCTGTGAGTCAGTCCTACTCCAGGGCGCAGGAGGCCCAGAGAGGGCACTGCTATGGTGTCACTGGTTTGGCCCAGGTTGACCACTTCGGAGAGGCCATGACAGTTTTCCCAGGCTGGGGTCTTCCCCCAGGGGGCATGGGTAAGGGGCTTCAGGGGCTCAGAATGTGAGTACTGGCCGGTGCACAGTGCTGCCCGGGGCCAGTCTCTGCTCCTGGCTCGGGATCTGGGATACCTGCCCCTGATGATACCATGTCCCCAGGGGTATCGGGGTCTGGAGTCAGGCCAGAGGCGAGTGGAGTGATTTTGATGTTTGGTGGGCTGAGTGAGGGGGGCTGTGGAGAGGGCCCCCAGCTGGCATTTCCCGACCCTCTTCCAGGAAGCCCAGCCCATTGTAGGCTTCCACTGCCCACTGTGGCGGGACGTGGCAGGATGCCCCTCTTGGCCCTGCCCCAGTCTGGGCCTGTGGGCCTGGCAGGGAAGGGCTAGCATCCCTTCCCTGCCAGCCAAGTCTCCTTTCTGGAATAGCTGCCTCAAGGGCCCTTGTCAGGATCAAAAGTGCTTTGTAAACCGAAGGGGACTGTCCCAGGGCAAGGGGTGTGTGGCCGAGTCCCACCCAGGGTACACTGGGCAGATGGCATCCGTGCCCCCTTCATCCTGGGCTCACCCCTCTTCCTCATGGCCTCACTCTGCTTCATTCATTCCTTCCTACTTCGTCTGCCCTGCCTCTCCCGCTGCCCCCTCTCTGCCTGCTCCTGGTCTGATCCTCTGGGCTCTACTCAAGGCTCCCTGTCCCCTCCCCCAGGGCTCCCTCTAGGGTAACAGTGGCTAAGAGTGGCAGCTTAGGGACATGTGGGCGGGGGGGCAGGCAGCTTGGTCTCCCGAGGGGGCTCCAGGGGGACAGGAGCCCCTCCCATGCTCTGGAGAACTGCGCAGGCGCCGTGCCCACCTGAACCTACATTTGCAAAGATGCAAACAAGTCAGGGTTTCAGCCGCAGGGACACTGGGAGGGGAGGCGGCCCCCAGGGGTGGGGGGCTGCTGCCACGTATGTCTGAGGTGGGTGTGGGCCCGCTGTGTCTCGCCAGGTCTTTGCTTCGGGGGGGTCTCGGAGGCATGCCCTGCTGTGCGCGGGAGGGCGCAGAATTGAGGTGTCTGCTCCGGGGCACCCCCTGCAACTCCCGCTGGTGAGGAGGGCGGATGTGGTTTCTCCCTATGTTCTGTGTCCCGCCAAACAGCGCTCCACTTCCTGTCTGTGTTTTTAAGAAGCCAGCAGCAGGGGGTAGCCTGGAGCGTCCCCAGCTGCTGTGGAACAGGGTCACCCACCCCGGCTGGGCTGAGGGCCTCCTAGCTGAGATCACACCCGCGAGGGCCCCCGGCCATGCTGCTGCGGGGTCTGATGGGGGCCGCCCGCTCACAGCCTCCTCTCCTTCCACCCCCCAACCCCCATCTGCCCTCACCAGCAGGGCCTCCCAGACCAGCCTCCTCCCCCTCATTAGCACTGGGTGCTCTTGGTGGGGCTGGGCCTTCTGCTGCCGCAGAGCCTGGTGGGAGGGCTCCTCAGTTACCTGAGTGAGGACCCTGCACCACGCCTAGTGGACAAACAGGAGACACATGGTGACAATGAGGGTCCTTCTCCTCTGGCCCGCCACCTTCCGGCGTGATTGGCCCAGTGTATTAGGCGTGTGGGCAGACTGGGTGTTCTGAGGCTCCGAGTGAGTGCTTGTCATCTAGGTAACCTGTGTGACCTTCAGGGTTCATGGTGGCTTATAGGCTTTGTGACGTCTGTCTGCTGTGGCCGCTCAGAAATGCCACACAGGATCCTCAGGAGAGGATTCATTGTTCCTTCCCAGGAGGCACCTGCCTGGTGTCACAGTGCAAGCAGGCCCAGCTGGAGTTGTCATTCTCTGCTGTCCCTGCAGGGAGGGAGACTCACCTGGGATGCAGGAGGGTGAAGCCCTCCCAGGGTCCCCAGAACCCCAGTGCCCCTGGGGTCAAATCCTAAAGGCCAGAGCATCCTTGGTCACATGAGTAGTTGTAGAGGAGCCTGGCAAGGGCCCAGAGCGCTTGTCCTGTGGGGCACTGGGGTGTGGGCTGGCACTGGGCTGTGTTGGTGGGGAGGGGTTGGCCCCCAAGGACTGGGTCTTGTCAGCCGCTCCAGACTGTCCAGGGGTCTGTGGGTCATGCCTTCGGTGCAGAGGAGAGCAGGGACTCTGGACAAATCACTGTGCCCAGTGAGCCTCGGTTTCCCCACCTGTGAAATGGGGCTGGTGTCCGCACCTCCCTCGTGCACGTGCAGGTGATGAGGCTCAGAGCTCGCCTGGCCCAGAGGAGGTGTCCCTTGATGGCAGCCACTCTGACCACTCACTGTTACAGTGGCTTGGACTGGACGTGGTCAGACCCGCAACAGGGGACCCAGCTGTGGGGAAGGCTCCGAGAGCACAAGGGTGTGGTCCCTTCCTCCCTCCCAGCCCCTGTGACCCCAGTGGCTCTCTGGACTCTTGGCCAACTCACCAGGAAATTACTGCATTTCCTTCCTGCTGGGGCTCAGGAGGGAACAGCCTGCTTACCTGGGCACTGTGCACGCGCGCGCGCGCGCGTGTGTGTGTGTGTGTGTGTGTCTGAGTGTGCGTGTGACAGCAGTGATGGTGACAGCAGCTGCCTGGCTCCTTGGGGACAGGCATCCGCTGGCCAGAGCAACCCCCATTCACAGCTGAGGAGACCCAGGCTCAGGGAGGTCAAGTCATGTGCCTGGTGTCACCCGGCTGGTGAGGAGGAAGCCCAGCCTGGGTGGCCCTGAGCGTGTTTGTGGCGCATGGTGGTGGGCATTGTGGATGTGTGAAGGTGTGTGATGCTACTCTACCAGCCGCCCCTCCACCTGCCTGCCATTGTCCTGGGGTTCACGGCGGTGACCAGGTGGTCGAGGCTCTTGTCCTCGTGGTGGGGGAGACAGACAGTAAATCCATACCTGGTGCTGAGGGGTTGGAAGTGATTATTGGTCATTCTGCATATCCTCTTCTATAAAGTTTCTGTTAAAATCTTTTGCCCACCTTTCTATCAGGTGCATATCAAATGCATTTTCTGCATTATTAAGACAATCAAGTCATTTTTCTCCCTTTTAAAAAGTACAATGGACATTAAACCACCCTTGCATTCCTGGGACAAACCCAGCTTGCTCATGATTTAATATCATTTTTATTTATTATTAGGTTTGATTTGCTAATATTTTGCTTAGGATTTTTTTTTAGATTTTGAAAAAAAATTAAGTTTATTTAAGTTTATGTATCTATCTATTTACATATGGAGGCACTGGGGATTGAACCCAGGACCTTGTGCTTGCTAAGCACATGCTCTGCTGCTGAGCTGTACCCTCCCCACTTGCTTAGGATTTTTCCCTTTATGTTCATGATAGCTACTGGTCTGTAATTTCCCTTTCTTACCATGTCTGTGTCACAGGTTGGTATCAAGGTTATACTGGCCTCATAGAAAGAGCTTGGAATTAAACAACAACAAAAAAAGAGCTGGGCAATGTTTTCTCCTTTTCCATGGTTTGCAAGAGTTGGCTTTGTTTTGCTGTTGTTTCTTGTTCTTAAAATTTGTGTTGCTCCTAAAATGTTTGGAAGAGTTTACTGGTTAGTCTTCTGAGCCTGAGTTTTTGGGTATATGTGGAGGTTTTAAGTAACAGATTCTGTTTCTTTAATAAATATGAGACTATCAATTTTTATTTCTTGTTGGGTGAGTTTTAGTAAGTTCTTTCCAAGGAATGTGTCCAGTTTATGCACGTCGTCATGTGTACTGGCATACAGTTTTTTATCTTTTTCACGTCTGTAGGGTCTGTAATGCATCCTCGTTTCCATGCTTGATATTGATAACTAGAGTTTTACTGTTCTTGATCTTGATAAGGGTTTTTTTATCAGTTTTATTCTCTTTTTGAAGAACCACCTTTTGGCTTTGTTGATTTTGTATAATTACACAATTATTATATATTTATTTCCTCTTTCACTAGTTTCTCCTTTATCTTGATTCTACTTCCATTGAGTTTATGTTGCTTTAAAAAAAAAAAATTCCCCTTGAGATACGTCTTGGGAAACACAGATTATAAGGTGGGTACATAGATGATTGATCTTTAAACTCTCTTCTAATATATGCATTTCAAGCTATAATTTTCCCTCAAAGTGTTACTTGCCTGCATTCCACACGTTTTTGTTGTTCCCATAAATATTTATATTTTTATTTTGAAAAAGTTTTGCACCCACAGAACCATGGAAAGAGTACCCATATACTCTTCAATTAGAGTCAATAATTGTTTATATTTGGCCACATTCTCTCCCCCCACCCCCATATATCTATCGTTCTGCATTTTTGGAAAGTAAGTTGCATTTATCATGACACTTTTTCCCTAAATACTTAATACATGTATTTACTAAGAATAAGATTATTCTTCTGTACAACCTTAATACCATTATCACACACAAGAAATTTAACCTTTATACAATCGTACACCTAGTCCAATTCAGATTTTTTCCTAGTTGACCCAATCTCTCCCCCTCCCTTTCCTTCTTTCTTTTTTCTTTTCCTTCCCTTCCCTTCCCCTTCCTTCCTTCCTTTCTTTTTTTCTTTTCTTCTTTCTTTCTTTCTTTCAATTTTTATTGAAGTACAGTCAGTTACAATGTTGTGTCAATTTCTGGTGCACAGCACAATGCTTCAGTGACATAGGAACATACATACATTTGTTCTCATATTCTTCTTCACCATAGGTTACTACAAGATATTGAATATGGTTCCCTGTGCTATACAGTATAAACTTGTTTATCTGTTTTATATACATGTTAGTATCTGCAAATCTCGAACTCCCAATTTTTCCCTTCCCACCTCCTTCCCCCCGATAACCATAAATTTTCTATGTCTCTGAGTCTGCTTCTGTTTTGTAAATAAGTTCATTTGTCTTTTTTTTTTTTAGATTCTATGTATAAATACCATGTGGTATTTTTCTTTATCTTTCTGGCTTACTTCACTTAGAATGACACTCTCCAGATCCATCCATGTTGCTACAGATGGCATCATTTTATTATTTTTTATGGCTGAGTAGTATTCTATTGTGTAAATATACCACAACTTCCTTATCCAGTCATCTGTCAATGGACATTTAGGTTGTTTCCATGTCTTGGCTATTGTAAATAGCACTGCTGTGAACATTGGAGTGCATTATCTTTTCGAATTAAAGTTTCCTCCAGATATATGCCCAGGAGTAAGATTGCTGGATCATATGGTAACTATATTTTTAGATGCTAGCAGAGCAAGCCCAGATGGGGAGGCCAGGGCAAGGGAGCCAGGTTGCTCACTCTGTGCCATGTCCCCCAGAGCCATCCTCCAGCAGCGCGGCTCACCTGTGGATGCCACCATCGCGACACTGGTCTGCACTGGGGTGGTCCACCCCCAGAGCATGGGCCTGGGTGGAGGGGTCATCTTCACCATCTACAATGCGACCACAGGTGAGTCCACATGGGACCCCCATGGGGAGGGTGGGCTTGTCCACAGGTGCTCACAGTGTGGGTCTTGGAGACATCCCGAGTGTACGGCTGACCTGCCCGGTCCACCCAGGCCCTTTCCTGGGTCCTCTTGGTGTGCACCCCCCATCTCTGCAAAGCCTGTAACACAAATATTAGCACAGGGGCCAGCTCATGGTACAGAGAGAAATGGAGGCCCAGAGCAGGGCCAGGACCATCTGAAGGGGACCATGGCACACAGGGAGTGCCCCTGACCCCCCGCACACCCCGCACACCTCCAGGGCTGGTGGAGGTCATCAATGCCAGGGAGACGGTGCCTGCCAGCCATGACCCGGCTCTGCTGGACCAGTGCGAGCAGGCTCAGCCTCTGGGCACAGGTGAGAGCCTGGAGGGGCCAACTGCTCCCACCCAACCAGGCCACTGGGCTGGCCAGAACCCCCATGAAGGGCCAGTGCTCCTTGTGGACAGGCCAAGACACCCCAGCACTGGGGGGCAGCAGCTGGGGATGGGGGCGTTCTCCCGGGGGAGGGGTCTCTGAATTGGGAGGGGTAGTCCTAGCAGAGGGACCAGCCTGGCTAAAGGTCTGGAGGGTTCAGTGGAGGTGCGTTGGTGGTGTGGGGTTTGAGGGTCCTGGGGCCAGCTTTGTGCTGAGCATCACAGGCCTAGCTGTGGACTATGTACAGAGGGGCAGTGAGGGGCCACGGGAGTTTGAGTGGGGAGGGACATGGTACAATGTGGGCTCCAGGAAGCTCACTCTGGCTGCTGTTGCTGAGGGGCTAGACGAGGGAGGTTGGGGGGAGATGGGCCACGTGTGAGGGTTACAAGAGCCCTTGGGGGCCAGAGGGCAGGGTCGGGGTGGCACAGGGGCTGGGGCGTGACACCCTGCTCCGTGCAGGCTCCCAGTGGATCGGGGTGCCCGGGGAGCTTCGCGGATATGCCGAGGCCCACCGCCGCCACGGCCGCCTGCCCTGGGCACAGCTGTTCCAGCCCACCATCGCTCTGCTTCAAGGGGGCTTCCGCGTGCCCCCTGTCCTGGGCCAGTTCCTGAGCAACAGCCTCCTGCGGCCTTCCCTGTATGCATCCTCCCTGAGGTGAGCACCTCTGGGGGGCCCAGGACCCCTCCTCCAGTCAGGGGCCTTGGACGGCCAGTTCTTCACCGTCTCAGTCCTCAGACCTCTGGGCTCTGCGTGGCAGGATGGAATCGGAGGGGCTCAGGCTAGAGGGAGTTTACGCCCAGGTGATTGGTGTGGATTTGGGTTTGGCCACCGCCCTCTGGCCCTCCCTCTGACTCTCTGGACCAACCGACGGGCTTTGGCCGCCCCACTTGCCCACCCTGCCAGCCCCCGACCAGGTCCTCCAGGAGCAGGGGGCACAGGCCTGGCGGGGGGCCTGGGTGATGAACGAGGTGAGAGGCACCAGCCCCACCCACTCCTAGAATCAGCCCCCATCCACCCCTGCACCTCAGGACCCTGGACCAGGACCACCTCCCCGTAGGGTTCCTGCAGGAGTGTGGCTGCCCTCCCGGAGCTGGCCTGCCCTGAGCTGCCCCCACCCCCCAGGCAGCTCTTCTTCAACGGGACAGAACCCCTGAGGACTCAGGACCCTCTCCCGTGGCCCGCGCTGGCCGCCACCCTGGAGGCCGTGGCCGCGGAAGGCGCAGAGGCCCTCTACACAGGGAAGCTGGGCCAGCTGCTGCTGGAGGACGTTGCCAAGGAAGGTCAGGGCGCTGAGGTCCCCCTGCCCCGCCAGAGAAGGAGGGGTCTGAGCTCCGGGGTTGAGGGCAGACCCTTCCCAGGCTCCAAGGGAGGCCAACTGCTCCCCAGGCTTGGAGAGGCCATGTGTCCAGTCCTGCCTACTGCTGGCCTCAGGGTCCCTGTGGTCAAAATCCCGAAGAAGTGGGGCCCTGTGGATTAGGGCCAAGGGAGGGGAGCTCTCGGTGGCCTCCTCCACCTCCCCCATGACTTGCCCACTTCTGGTCTCTGTCCACCAACCCCCCCCACAAGCCTGACCGCTGTCCACATGCCCCCCACCAGCCCTCTGGGGACGAGGGGAGCCCTGCCATGTGACCCAGGGTCACAGGTGATAGTCCCCGCCTCAGTTTCCCATCTTACACGGAGCCGTCTCCGTCCCACCCCAGGCAGCCGGCTGACCTTGCAGGACCTGGTGTCGTTCCAGCCGGAGGTGGTGGATGCCCTGGCAGTGCCCCTCGGGGACTACACCCTGTACTCACCGCCACCACCTGCGGGGGGCGCGATTCTCAGCTTCGTCCTCAATGTGCTCAAAGGTGAGGCCCTAGGCTCTGGGCAGCCCTCACCTCCTCCAGCTCAGCTCCCTCCTCAGATGCTGAAGACGGGGCTGGGAAACGGGACAAGACGGTGTGTTCTGGAGCCACCCTCTGGTGCGGTCCGTGCAGGAGGCTCTGCTGAAGGGTCTGGAGTCCTCCACCCACTGAGACCCCCCAGGTCACCTGGCCCAGGGCAAGGAGCAGGTGGCTCTGCAGGTGGTGAGCTGCCTGTCCAGTGTGTGCTTCCGGGGCTGAGGCCTGGCCCATTGCAGCCTGCAGGGTGGTGGCGGGGGGTGGTCCTGGCAGTGTCTGGGGCTGGGGCTGCCGGTATGGACTGTATTCATTCCCTGTGGCCGCCAAAACAAATGATCACAAGCAAATAACCAAAACCTGGTGGCTTAAACAACAGAAATTTATCCTCTCATAGTTCTGGAGGCCAGAAGTTCAAGGTCAAGGTGTCCACTGGGCCCCATCCCTTCCCAGGGGCTCCAGGGGAGAATCTGTTCTTTGCCTCTTCCAGCTTCTGGCAGCAGCCGGCTTCCCTGGGCTTGTGGCTGCATCCGTCCAATCCTGGCCTCCGTGCTCTCACAGCCCTCTCTTCCCTGTTTGTCTGTGTTATGAGGATGTGTGTGATTACGTTTACCGTCCACCCTGATAAGCCAGGATAGCCTGCTCCTCTCAAGACCCCTAACTTAATCACACATTTTACTATAAAAGGTAATATTCACTCTTTTCCCATGTAAGGGAGTATTCACAGACTCTGGGGATTAGAACGTGGACAAGCCTGCCACCGCACACGATGACCACCCCCCCCCGCGCCCACCCCCTCCCCAGGGTTCAACTTTTCCGCCGAGTCGGTGGCCAAGCCCGAGGGGACCGTGAACTTATACCACCATCTTGTAGAGACGCTCAAGTTTGCTATGGGGCAGAGGTGGCGGCTGTGGGACCCTCGAAGCCACCCGAAGGTCCAGGTGAGTTGCCCTGGGCTGGTGGAGAAGCCCCTCCCCTGCCCCAGATGAGCAGGCCAGTGGGCACTCCATCAGCAGACCCTGAGAGCCTGGCTGGGTGAGGCTGGAGGGATGTGTACAAGGTTGGTTCTAGAACAGGATGGCCCAGAGCAGGGAGGGTGCACCCCCTGGGGACTGCAGGGAGCCTGGAGTGGCAGGTACGGGAAGCAGTGGTGGCACTGCATCTCAGGGACCCTCTGCTCTGTGGGTCCCACCTGGCCCCTCCCTGACCCTGTCACCTGTCTGCCTGCCCCAGAGCGCCTCCCAGGACCTGCTGGGGGAGGCCCTGGCCCAGCACATCCGCCAACAGATCGACGCCCGGGGTGACCACCAGCTCAGCCACTACAGCCTGGCTGGGTCCTGGAGCCACAGGATGGGCACGGCCCATGTGTCTGTGTTGGGAGAGGATGGCAGCGCCGTGTCCGCCACCAGCACCATCAACACACCGTGCGTGGGGCCCGGGGGCAGGCCGGCAGGCCCCGTGCCTTCTCGCCCTAGACCCGAGCCCCCGCCTCGCCTTACTGTGTCCGGGGGGCAACACTTCCTTGCTGTTCTCTCCCCTTCTTCCTTTCAAAAGAGGTCCTACCCTGACATCTCTGGCTGAAAAGGCTGCTGAGAGGGTGGCCCTGAGCCTAGATGGGGAAGGGTCTTGCCTGGGAGGATGACCTGGAGGGGGCAGGGTGGATCTCTGGGGCTGGGGCCAGGGACAGGACAGCACCTCCGGCATGCTGGAGGCGGTGCTAAAATGAGGGGCTCCTGGAGAGCTGGGGGGGCGAGAGGTGGGAGCCCACCTCACATCCCATCCGCAGCTTTGGTGCCATGGTATACTCACCACGCACGGGCGTCCTCCTCAACAACGAGCTCCTGGACCTGTGCTGGAGGCGCCCATGGGGCTCCAGAGCCACCCCGCCGCCCGGTGAGCCGGGTCCCAGGGTTGGGAGGGGAGGTGGGCGGCCCCTGTACCCACCTCACCTCGCCCAGCTGTGGCCGTGCAGTGGTGCATGGACGGAGATGGAGGGGCAGCCCAGGAGGGGACTGGCGGGTCAGAGCAAGGCTGAGGGTGACACCTGTCTGGCCTCCAGTTCCAGGCGAGCGGCCCCCATCATCCATGGCCCCGTCCATCTTGGTCAACGCAGCCCAGGGGTCGAAGCTGGTGATCGGCGGGGCTGGCGGGGAGCTCATTGTCTCCGCTGTGGCCCAGGTGAGCCCTGGGGCTCCTGGCAGGAGCGTGCCCCCGCCGGGCAGCCCTGCTGTCCCGGGGCAGGGAGGGGCTGGGGAGGGTGGCTGGTGCCCTACGCTCCCTCCCTCCTGCTCTGCGTCCTCCTCTCTCCCCCAGGCCATCATCCAGAAGCTGTGGCTGGGCCTCAACCTGCAAGCTGCCATCACAGCCCCCATCCTGCACGTGGACAGCAAGGGCCGGGTAGAGTACGAGCCCGGCTTCAGCCAGGTGAGGCCGCGTCCGAGCCCCCTAGGCCAGACGCCTCAGTGCCTGCTTCAGAGCCCAGGGGTGGGTCTCAGCTGCTGAGAGCCTTACACTGGGCCTGCTTGGCTTTGGGGGCCACCAGGAGTTGAGCATCTCAGTGGGGGAGGCACCAGACTGGTCTTGTGGCCTCCAAGGCAAGGGACAGGGTGTCATCCATGCGTCTCCCTTGAGCACCCCAGTACCTTGGTCTCTGCTCTGTATGGGCCGTTCTCTCCAGAAGCCCGTTTCCCGGGTGCAGCCTCTCAGCCTCTCCCTCCCGTTTCCTCAGGTGATCTGCAGCTTGTGTCTGCGAGTTTATCTACAAAAGAGTCTATTAACCCAGGGAGTCTGCAGAGGACTTCCCTCCAGGCACCACGGGCTGCCTGGCTGCTGGTTCTGATTCTCAGTTGCCCAGAGGAGCAGGTCCCGGAGCTGAAATCTCTCATCAGCTTCCTTGAACTTCTCTGGGCTGGCAGCTGCCCTCGTGAGGACCCAATTTAAAAGACTAGCAGCTTTTCAGGGCTCCAAGCTGCCTTTCCTTCTGAGCCTCTCTGGTCTCAAGGCTGCCTCCCAGGTCCCTTAGAATTCTGGGGACCACAGAGTGAGGGGCTTGGGTCTAAGGGGGTGTATAGTCCTGAGAACCTTGGTCTTTGGGCCTGGGGACCTCAGTCCATCAGGCTCAAACTCTCAGGGTCCAAGATCCTCCCTCCCTCCCTGTCTAGGGTCCTCCCCTCAGCAGGACGTCAAGGGCTCCCCCCAGGGCTCATCCTCCTTGGCCCTTCTCCTTGACCTTGACTGAAGGTCTTTATTCTGTGAACACCATTCTCCAAGGACCTCAACTCTGAGAATTCAGACATGACAGTCTGGAATCCAGTGACCCACTAGCTGAGACCCTCAGCTCCCTTGGAGAGTTGGAGTGTTGGCCGTGCATGTCTAAGGCCTCCCAAGGAGAAGGTCCTCGACTCTGGGTGGAGACCTCAAGTCTCCCAGGGTCTTCCCGGCCAAGGCCAAAGACTGAGGCCAGGAGGGTCATTGTTCCCCAGGGCCTTGAAGTTTGGTGGCTATGACCCTAAGGAGCAGTCTCCGAGGACCACGGGTCCTGCTGTGGCCATGGGGACCTTGGCCTTCAAATCTAAGGACACTGGGTAGTTAGCACGTCAGGCGGAGAAACAGAACCCAAGGCGGTGATGTCTGGAGACCTCACACTGCTCACACTCAGGCCTTGCCAGCTGTCAGGTCGGAGGCCCTGGTCCTTAGGGCCCTGGTGGGTGAGATCTTCAACCTTAAGTAGGAACATGCGGCCAGAACAGCACAGGTCTCCACGCGCCAGGAGGGTCACAGACTGGCAAGAGTGGGGACCACACCCGAGGCAAGGCACTCAGCGCCTTAGAAACCAGCACCTGGGCCCTGACGTCCTCCAATTCTGTACTCACCATCTCAGACCTGAGCCTTTATTTAGGGCCCGTGCTCTGAGTGCCTCACCTTGAGGACTGTGGGTGCCTTGGGCCTGGGGTCCATGTCCTTGGCCTCATGGGTGTTCAGAGCAAATGGGGTTGGACATTTCCGGCTGATTCCTCCACCAGTGGGGCCCTGAGGAGCCTGGTTCCCATGTCCCTGGCATCTGGGGTCTCCGTCTTCTCACGCTGGCAGATCCTAGGCTACCAGCAGCGCTGGCACCAGGGCGGGTCCTCCTGTTCAGGAGGGGCGGGAGCGGGATGTTGAGTTGGACTCTGCCTTCTGGAGGGCTTTTCTTTCAAGGTCCTCGAAATTGGAGGCCTCTCAGCTCCGGTCCCCAGTACCGACCTTTTTGACCGAAGCCCCTGGAGTCCTCAGGTGTCACCCTGAGGCCCGGGGTGTCTGTTTAGGACAGAAGCGAGCCTGCAGCCCCAGCTCTTCTAGCCTGGGTGCCGTCCTCCGGTCATGCTCCCCAGAGCTGGGCTTCTCCTCCGAGGCCCTTGGAGGGGAGGCTGCAGACTCCATGCCCTGCAAACACAGCTGCATCCAGCGCCCTCCAGTCTCACCCTGAACCCCTAGTCCTGCCTTCTCAGTCGGGGTCCTCAGAGCCCTGCCCGGGCCTGGCTCCTCTGTGACCTGGCCTCCTCTCCTTCCAGGAGGTGCAGAAGGGGCTCCAGGACCGAGGCCAGAACCAGACTGAGAGGCACTTTTTCCTGAATGTGGTCCAGGCTGTGTTCCGGGAAGGGGCCTGCGTGTATGCCGCCTCAGACCCCAGAAAGGGTGGAGAGGCCTCAGGCTACTGAAGAGGCTGCCACTGCCTCCCGTCCCCCGTCCATGTGTGCCCAGGCTGGCCTGGCCCATGGGACTGAGTGCTCTGGCAGGATCTGGACCCCTTGGCCGGGTGGTCAGCCTGGGGCTGCAAGAGGTGGGGACAGCCGGGCAGATGGACTGTGGGGGCCGAGCCCTCCCCCTGAGCCCCCTGTGGCCCTGCCCTGGCCCCTCCAGCCTTCCCAGGCCTCTCACCCAGGGCTGTGCCCCCCACCCCTGACCCCACTCCCTACCTGTGTATCCTCCAGCCCAATATTAAAGAATAGACTTCACTGTGGCCCAGTTCAGGGTCTTGGTGTGGGAGGGGCCCTCAGAAAGCTGGGGATGTGGCCTGGGGGCACCTGCCCCTGACTCCTGGGGGCCGCTGGCCAAGGCCCAAGACCTGGAAGACGTTAAGACCTAAGACCTCCCTGGCCCCCATCCCCAGCATGTTCTCAGCACTGTTGACATTTCAGGTGAGACCTTTTGGTGGGGGCTGTCCTTGCATTGTGGGGCACTGAGCAGCATCCCTGGCCTCCCTCACAGCCAGTCACCAAATCACCACTGATTGAGAACCGCTGCCCTGGACCCCAGAGCCCCAGCCGCTGTGAGCGGCCAGCCACTGGGTGGGCCACCCTCCCTGGGGGCGTCTCGCTGTACTGGCCTGGGGGTCCTGCCCTACATGGGCTCCTGGGAGCTCCGGGAGTTCCTTTTCCACCCCAAAGGTCCCTCGGGGCGTGCCTCTGCCTGGCAGGGCTCCACATCCCATTCTGCCCTGGAGTTGGACACATAGGCCGGGGGTGGGTGTGGGCTTCCTGGCACTGCTGAGCCAGAGCCCCACATGCCGAGGCCTTAAAACAACAGACGCCCTCCCAGCAGCATCCACAGAGCAAGATCACTGGGTCCTGCATGCTGCGGGGGGGGCTGGTGCCCCACTCCCGACACCATCTGCCATCCCCGGGGCTGTCACCGACCTAGAGGCGCAGTTACCCCTTGCAAGCTGACAGGTCCCCACCCAGGCTCTAGCCCAAGTTTCTGGAACATCAGACCCACATAGCCACTCATCCAGTCACCTCCAGTCCAGAGCATCTGGGATCCACAGGCACTTCAGACTCAACACGCCAAACCAGAAGCCGCTCTGAGGCAGCAGGAAGTTCTCGGGCGTCCAGCTCTCCCTCCATCTGCGTGGCTTGGCCTTGGCTCCATCTCCTTGTCCCTCTGTCTCCTTGCTGCTGCCACAACCTCGGTCCACATGTGTACCTGCCGTGAGGCCGGGTGTGGCCCTCCTTGGCTCCTGGGGTTCCTGAAGGAAGCCCACTCCTCTCCCTCCCTGCACATCCCAACCCAGGAGACCTGCCTGGCCCCTGCCCACATCCCTCCTGGACCACAAGCAATGCCAACCAAGGTGCCTTCCCAGCCCACGTAGTGACTCCTACAGCCTCTTAAAACATCTAGTAACACAGAGGAAATCAAAACCGAGACTGCGGTATCTTTAAAATAACACTGACGGCAATATAGCTCAGCCCTCACAGAATACAGCTAAATAAAGCAGAACAGTTACATAGTTACATTAATAGTAACTTAAATAATTACATTAATAAGAAGAATCAAAATAAAGCATCTAACATAAGAAAAGGACAATCAGAACAGTAAGGAAAGCAAGAGGAAGGGCTTAGCAACAACCGAAGCAGAAACTGATAAATTTGAAATCAGAAGAGGTTTATAAAATAAGCTATTAGGTAGCCAATCAGTAAAAATGAAGGACGTGTAAATATGCCAAAAAAAAAAAAAAAAAAGAGAGAGAGAAGGGGAAATAACCCAAGCAAAAGAACAAGTTAAAGTATTAGAAAAAATTACTCATTTTTACTAAATAAATTTGGCAACTTTGACAAAATTACTTTCTAGGGTGCTGTAAGTAGGATTGTGACAGTTAAGGTATACTTACACTAAAAACATTGCTGTTCATCTGCAATTCATATTTAATTGGGCAACCTTAAATCTAAATGACAAACAGTCCCAGAAGGGGCGGAGATCTAGACATGTCAATGATCACAGAAAAACTGAGCACGCTGCAGGAACGCCTGCCTGCCGCAAGTGCCCTTTTGGAAGGTTTCCCAGGGGAAGCGCGTCCTGCCGTCAGGACCGAAGGCCTCTCCTGCCACTTCAGCTCCCACCGCGCAGAGCAAAAGGAACATTTCCGGTCACTTTATGGAGTCAGCACAGGACTAGCCCCAAACTTGGCGAAGCAAACCAAGGACCAATTGTGTTTGTGCAACTCAACACAAAACTCAACAAAATACTAGCAAGGAGAATCCAGCAACACGTTCAAAGGGACAGCAGGTCCCAGAGGGGCTGACACAGTCCTGCAGGCCATGTCCCTGAGGACCTCTGCCTCTCATCTTCCTCCAGACGAGAAAAGTCAGTCACCTCCATAGAGAGGCATCTGACAAAATTCAACACTCTTTCTTGATTTAAAAAAGACAAAAAAAAAAAAAAAATCACTGAATAAAATGGAAATAAATGGATATTCCCTTAACATGAGTATATACATTTCCAGACAGGGACGGCGTCTGTTGGACGCTGACTAGGGCCTATTGCATTGCTTTACGTGTGAAATCTCAGTTCTTGTAATTCTCCCGGATGGTGGGAGCTGCGACCCTCCCAGTCTCGCAGTAGGTACTGAAGTGCTAACGCTCCCAGGCCGCGTGGGGTAAGCCCCAGAAATGGGAACTGGGCAGACCGATGGGAAAGATGAGTCTTGACCCCTACTTCACACCACATACAGAAATTAATTCCAGATGTCCCTCAGGCTCGCAGAGGAAAACGAAAGTAACTTCCTGGGCGAATGTTCCAGCGTCATTTATGACAAGGACCTTTGTTTTCTTCATTGAGTTGCATCAGTGCTTTTGTAAAACAAATAAAAAACTCAAGTAAGCAAACCCATCAGATTTTAAAACACACTGTAAACAGACAGTAGTTAAAATGGCATAAAGGGGAGGGTCTAGCTCGGCGGTAGACCATGTGCTCAGCACGCACGAGGTAGGTCCTGGGTTCAATCCTCAGTCCCTCCACTAAAAAAATTAAACAAATAAACCTAATTACCTCCCCCACCCCCCAAAAAAACCCCAAAACAAAAAAACAGCAGATAAATAAACCGATTAATCACAACACAAAGTCCACAAAGAGAAGCAAATAATTATGGAAATTTTGTCTCTGCTAAAGGAACGTTTCAGCAGTTATGATAAAGAAGACTGGTTAACAGTCAGGAGCAGAAGCAGCTGTCTGGGAAAGCAGTAGGGTGGGACCCCGCCTTCTCATTTCCACCCAAGTAAATTCCAGTCGGATCAAACATTTAAGGGTTAAAATATAAATATCATATAAATATAAATAGTGTATAATAAATATAAATATCATAAGAAAACATGAGAACTTTTTATTTGTGTTCTCAGAGTGGGGAAGGCCTTTTTAAGCCATGACCTAACATCAAGAAGCCATAAAAGAAAAAAAAAAAAGGATAGATTGGAACATACAAAAATTTTAAAATTTGATGCGGAAGGTATCTTAAAAGACCAGTGAAAACCTTGGGGAGAGAGTTTCAATACATAACATGATATGGGGCTGGTTTCTTTAAGTCCTTGAATATTTAATATCAAAGATACAACTCAACAGACCACAGAAAGAGAACAGCTGTTTCAACATATAAAAAGTTGCTCAACCTCACTGATAAATATGCCAGTTAACATAACAGTGAGATCCCACGGGGACAAAGTAACTATCTCCAGCCCAAAGGCTTCCTCTGTGAATGCTTCCAAACACTGAAGAAAAAAAAGCCAAAAACCAAAAAACAACACACCAGTGGTACACAGACTCCTCCAGAGAACAGAAAAGAGAAAACATTGCCCAACTTTGAATGCAGCCATCATAATCCTGAGATGCAAACCTAACACAGACATTTCATGAAAGAAAGGCAGAGGCTGATTCCATTCATCCACAGAGACGCAAAATCCCTAAACGCAACCAGAGCAAGACAAATCTGGCGAGACGTGTATAAATAAACACGTAAAATAACTCATCACCACCAATTTGGATTTACTCTGGGAATGCATGATTGGCTGAATGTCAGACAATCAAACAATGCAAGTCCCTGTATTAAGACCCTAAGGGAATAAAGAGGACAAAATCATTGACCATCTTAATAAACGCAGAAAAGCATTTGATAAAAATTTCCCAACTCTCACTCCAAATAAAAACACTCAGTTAACTAGACATAGAAAGGAGCTTCCTTAATCTGTTAAGCTGCTGTTACAGAACCCTAAAGCAATCATCATACTTCATGGTAAAACATAAAAGCCTTCCTTTTGAGACGCAGACAGGCATTGCTAGTAAAGCTCAGTTCCTTCCCATAGTGTAAGAGAAGGCCTTGCCAGGGCAAGAGGGCAGAAAAACAAATAAAAGGTATAAGGATTGGAAAGGAGAACATAAAACTGGCAATATTTGTACATACTTTACAGGTAAACTGGTAGAAATAAATGAATTTAACAAGATCACTGGAATCAAGGAAAACACAAAAATCAACGATATTTCTACTTGCTGGTCACAAATAGAACACACCTTTTGAACGGAAATAATTGACAATAGCATGAAAAAAAAAATCAAAGCCTAGAAGTAAAATTAACAGAGGTATGCAAGACCTCTACACTGAACACTACACCATATAATCAAAGAATTTGAGGAAGACCTGAATAAATGGAGGGTTGTACAATGTTTATGGCTTAACATTGTGGAGACGCCAAATCTCCTGCCACCCCCTATTCATCTATAAATCCAACGCAGTCCTAATTAAAATCCTCTCAGACTATTTTTTGTGTGTGGAAATTGGCAAGCCGATGCTAAAATTCATATGGAAACACCAAGCACCAGGACCAGCCTAGGACATCTTGAGGAAGAGCAAAACGGAGGACTCCTGCTACCAGAGACCAAGAATAAGCTATGGCAATTAAGGCAATTTGGTTTTGGTAGAAAAATGAGCTGGGCTATGGGACAGAGCAGTCCCCTGACCTCTGATGGTGGGGAACATAGCAGAGCACGGGGGAAGGAATGGTGCTTCAATAAACAGTGCTGATCAATGAGATAACCACAGGAAAAATGTGTATCTTGACCCCTACCTCACATCATGCACAAAAATCATTCCAGATGGCTTGCAGATCTAATTATGAAATACCACACAATAAGCCTTTTGTAGGAGAACAAAGTACAGCCTTGTGACTTTGGGGCAGGCAAGTGTTTCTTAAGCAGGACACAGCAGGTACTCACCATAAAAGAAGAAAACTTGACAAATTGAAGTGTATTAAAATTAGGAACCTTTGTTCAACAAGACATCATTAAAACAGTGAAAAGACACCACATGCAATGCGAGAGTATTTGCAGTGCTTCTATCTGACAACAAGCTCTTATCCAGAACAAAGATCTCCTACAAGGCAATTAGAGAACTCCAGATAACCCGACAGAAAATGGGCAAAAGACCTGTACAGGCACCTCATAAAAGTGGAGCTCCAGATGGCCAACGAACGAATGAGAAGGTGCATGGCTTCACTAGGTGCCAAAGAATGAAAAATAAGCTGGAGGGGAGGGTATAGAGTGTGTGCTCAGCATGCACGAGGTCCTGGGTTCAATCCCAGTATCTCTATTAAAAAATAAGTAAATAAACCTAATTATCCATCCCTTCCAAAACAAACAAATTGCAAAGTCCACAATATGCTACCACTATACACCCATCAGAATAGCCCAAATGCAAGAAACGGACAATGCCAAGTGTTGGCAAAGACAGGACATAATGGAACTGGCATACGCTGGCTGCCAGTGGGAGTGCCGATGCGTAAAACCACTTTGGAAAACTGGTGTTATCTGCTAAAACTACCACATTCCCGCCTCACGCCCAGCAGTGCTCCTCATCGGAACTCACCCACGTAAACGCACACGTCTGTGCATCAAGACACGTCCAAGAATGCTTCCAGGACTAGCCATTTTCCAAACCAGAAACCACCCCAGTGTGCTTCCACAGGAAGACAGATAAATAAACCCATTAGCTGGGACGATTCTCAGGACAAAAAAATGTCAATTTCGGCACACTGTCCCACGGATGAATCCCAGGGACGTAATATGCAAACGAATCTGGACACAGAGAGCGCCTACAACTCTACAAACCCCTCTGTGTCAGATGCCACCGGGCAGAACCCACCTAGGGTGCGGAAAACTGGAGAGGGCAGTGACCGACTGAGAAGATGTGGGGCTGTGTGCCTCTCCATCTCTTGACCCAAGTGGTGGTTAACTGGGCGAGTTCGCGTGGGACTGATTGACTGAGCTGTGCCCTGAGCAGTGCACCCCTGCTTACAACTTATACTTTATTTACCAGAGTCCCTTTGGAGGCGAAACACCTTTATGCTGATGAGGGACTGCTGGTGGGGGACCAGGAGATCTCTGAGGCCATTGGTGGGATGGGGGGGCAGGAGCTACAATGCTAGGAGGAAAATGCATGCGCTGCTTAACCAGCCAGTCATATCTGTGTGAATGCCCCTACGGTAAACGTGAACCCACCCACAAAGCCTGCAGCCTTTGAAGAAGCAAAAACACAGCTTAATGTCCACCAACAGGAGCCTGGTTGGTGATGTAAATTCTACTGTTGGAGCTTTTAAATTTCTAATTGTAGTAAAATACAAATATCACAGAATTGACTGTCTTAACCATTTTTAAGTGTCCAGCTGGGTGGCATTAAGCACATTCACAAGGCTGTAAAACCATCCCCACCACCCACCTCCACCTTTCCCACCTTTCCAAACGGAAACTGCCCCCATTAAGCAACAGCTCCCCACCGGCCCTCCCAGCCCCGAGCCACCTCTGTCTAGTCTACTTTCTGTCTCTGTGAATTTCCTCATGGGACCTCCTGTAAGTGGAATCCTACAGGATTTGTCTGGCTTATTCCACTGAGAATAATGTCCTCAAGTTTCATCCATGTCGTAGCCCGTGTCAGAATGTCCTTTTTATGACCCAGTAACACTCCATACTATGAATGGACCACATTTGTTTATGCATTCATCCGTTGATGGACACCTAAGATGCTTCCACCTTTTGGCTGTTGTGAATAACGCTGCTGTGAACTTTGGAGGACCCATTTGAATTTTTTTTTAACGGAGGTACTGGGGATAGAACCCAGGGCCTCGTGCACACTAAGCACGCACTCTACCACTGAGCTATACCCTCTCTCCCATTTGAATTTTTTAAAACCTTGTGTACATATTTTCAACACAAATGAGAAACATAAGGCCACGTTTTCAGAACTCTGCCTCTGGTGTGGTAGTTAGACAGACCAACTGCTGCAACAATTAGACCCCAAAATATATTACGGCTTAACCACAGGGAAGTTTATTTATTATTCCCACAGCGGCACTGGATGGGTGACAAGGTGGGGCATGGGGATCCTTCCACATGCTGGGGACCCAGGTTGGCACGGCTCCCAAAGCCATGCGGGCATTGGTGGGAGCGGAGAAGGGCATGGAGTGGTGCCTGTGGCGTGTTACGGACTGGCCCTAGAAGTGCCCCACCCCTTTCTGCTAGAAACCCGTCATGTGACTGCGCCAACGCCAAGGGGGCCTGGAAAATGTAACCCAGCACTTTCAGAAGAGGTCCTGGGGCAGCTGGGACTGCTAAATGACTGGCAGATACCAACTCAATCCCACTTCCCTAGTGGCTTTTGTCCTTTGAAATCGGCTGGAGCCAGACTCCTCCAGGAGGCACCCCCTGGGCTCCTGCTCCCACGATGACCACCCCCTCCTCCTGACCATGCACCATGGGGATGGGGATCTCCCAGCAGAGGCTTGGCCCAGGATGGGCACTCCATCACCTGGGGCTTACGGGAGGAAGCAGCCTGTTGGAGGAGGGGTTCCAGCTCCCATACTGGTCCCTCCCCCATCAGCCACTTCCCACTGTTCAGCCAACATTAGACCCAAGTGGGAGGCTGGAGGAGAAGTGGGTCTTCCCCACCTCAGGCCTGTGGAGGAGTCTGCGGCGGGGCTGCTGCCTCTGTGGCTTTGTGGCTTGGGCCCCACGCGCCTGCACGGCTCCTGCTTTGGTGGGGACCTAGCCTGGCTGTGGCATCCTGCCCCCTGCCCCTCACCCGGGGTGCGGCTAGGATCCTGGGACTGCCTCACTGGCTCAGGTTGGCTTCCTAGCTCTCGCACCATGTCCCCGGATTACTGTCCCCAAACCCCACTAGTACAAGGGATATGGGACTGGCCGCTGGGTTCTGGTGTCATCACTCCCTGGAGCTGTGGTTAGGGGAGACCACCTCTCTGGTGCCTCTAGAGAGTCTGTGTGTGGTTGGGGGATCCTGGGCCCTCACACACACCCAGCAGCACTCCAGACTCCTTAGGAGTCCCTGGGAAAATCCATCAGGTGTCGGGGCTTCCCAGCCTGGCCTGCCCCTGGCACTGGGATTGTCTGAGGTCTGGGGCCAGGGCCACAGTGGATCCCTTCTCTTGCTGGGGAGGGCTGGGCAGCGCTAGGGCCTGTCTTAGAATGAGGCCTAGCAGCTCTGTCCCCACCCCCACCCCCACCGCTCCTTGGACCTGACTGCATGTCCCTTCCTCTCAGCCTGTCCCTCTGCCTGGAAAGCCCTCTGACCAGTCACCTCTCTGAGAATTCAACCCGTCCTTTGAGGCCTGTTGGTCTGGATGCTGAGAAGCTGCCCCTGCTCTCCTGAGCCCTGGTGCACCTGCTCCCATGTGTCCAGGCTGCCGTGTGGGAGGAAACTGACCCCGTCCCTGGCCCCGTCTGGTTCACATCAGGAGGCACTGTGGACCCAGGCTGGTGGGAGGCCAGCCCTGCCTTATGTCATCCCCCAAGTGGAAAGCACCTGCCCAGGGACCAAGGGGTGGGCCCTCAGCCCCCTGTCCTGAGCTGGAGGCCCAGAGAGGTGGGGAGGCAGGGGACAGGGTCTGGAAGGACAAGAGCACTGGACCTATTCCCCTCCTCCAGTCTCCTTGGTGCCGCCCCAGGAGGCCCCCAACCTCAGGCTCTGCTCTGCTCTTTCAAACGTGCCCCAGCGTGCCTACTCCAGGACTTCCCTCCAGATGGGATCTGAGGCTGTCACCCAGCCCCTGACCTCTGCCCAGGACCCTCTGCTAAAGGTGAGGCCGAGGAGGCAGTGTGGCCTGGGCTCTTGCCCAAGTGGTCAGCACTGGCTGGGCCACCTTGGGTAACCTGTGCCACCTGAGGCTAGGGGGAAGACTCAAGGCCCTCCCAGAAGAGGGGAGACGAAGAGGTGGCCTGCACGGACCTTGCCTGAGGCTGTGACCACAAGTCTGCTGGCCCAGCTGCATGGCAGGGGCTGAGTTGAGTGCCCTTCCTGACGGCCTGGGTCCCAGCAGAGCCTGTCTCCACTGTCCTTATCCTCTGCTGCTCCCATGTGGCCACTCTTGGCACTGCAGGCCACTGTGTAGGGGCTCCTCTCAGAGCCTCCCACCCACTCCAGATCTCGTGGTCAACCCCGTCCCTCCCAGCCCTCAGTCTGAGTCACCCACCCTGCCGAGGGGGCATCAACCTCCAACTCCACCCTCCCCAGCGCTTTCTCCATCTGTGACCTGTGACGCAAATCTGACCCCATCCTACCCACCCCCAGGCCCCCATTCAGCACCCTGGCCGAAAACGGGGCAGCAGTGGCAGGAGGCCTGAGCTCTGCACCGGCTTCTGGACACGCGTGGCGAAGAGCCCAGGGACCTGGAACACGGGACCTGGTTGGAGCAGCACTACCAGACTGCCTCTGGGGCAATGCCAGGGCAGTGTTGGGGGCCCAGAGCCAGGTTGCCAGCGTGCTGCGGGGTAAGTGGCAGGCACCTACACTGGGGGACGGCAGGCCGGGCCCGTCCCTCCTCCTGGGTGCTCCATGGAGACCCTTCCCCTCCCCTGACAACAAGGTCATTGTTCTAGCTCCACTTTACAGATGGAGAGACAGAGGCTGGGAAGAGACCTGTGCCAGGTGACCTGGCAGTGAACGAAGGCCCTGGACCCAGGCGGACCGCATAGGACTCCCCAGAACCGAGGCACAGCACCAGCATCATGACACCAGAGTAGAGCACCAGGCTTGTTTTCTCCTCCTCCAGCAGGGAGGGGTGTTTCAGATGTTCCAGAAGACTCAGAATTACAAGCCTGGAGTTTAGAGTGTAACTCTCCTCACAGAAGGCTGGACCCACCTACAGTCTCAGGCCAGGCCCAGGGACTGGGAATCAAGGCAGCCTGGCCCTGGGTCTCCCGTGTTGGGGCCCTAGGTCTGGGGAGCAGGGTCGTAGGCAGGGAACTCTGAGGTATTGGCCTTTGAATAGCAGGTGCTGGAGTATTCAGGCTCGGGAGACAGGTCTCAGAATTCAAGCATACGGAGTCTCCGGCCTGGGGAATTAGAACCGTTTTTGGGGAACAGTGCTGGGTGTCAGCTTCTGGAACTCCACGGTTAGAGCTCAAGATCCGGGGCTTCGGTGACAGAGCAGGGCACCAGGCCTCGGGTGCACGGGCATTAAAGGCTCAGGTCCCAGGTGTCCAGGTCACAGGTGTATGGTGCTAGAGATTTGTGCAGTATGGGGTGCACATTCTTGGGAGTTTGGAAGGCTCGTCTCTGGCCCCAGGGAGGCCCCATGTGTCTCGTGCTGCTGGCCAAGCGTGCTCCCCTCAGGGTTGCGAACCCCAGGTGGCCCTGCAACAGAGACTCGGTCTAGAGCAGGCACAGCGATTCCACTTGTGCCCCAGGGTGAGCCTAGGAGGGGCACAAAGGTTAGGAGGAGCGGGACCACGGGTCTGGGAGGGTGCAAGGGGTCTCACGTGCTGCTCTTCCTGCGACGTAGGAACACGTAGACGAGTGCGACCAGAGCCACCACCGCCAGGCCGCCAAAGATGATGCTCAGCAGCACCGCATAGCTCCGGTGTCCTGGAGAGGCGGCGGGTGGTGAGGGCAGCCCAAGCATGGGAGCAGGTGGGTGGGGCACTGAGTGGGGTGGGGCTGGCAGGTGGGCGGGGCATCCTCACCTGGCTGGCACATAGGTGTGGGCCTGGACCATGTGCCATCAGCCTGGCAGGTACTGGCCTCTGCACCGGCCAGGCTGTAGCCGTTGTCGCAGCGGAAGTGGACAGTGGAGCCCGCCAGGTAACTCATGCCCTCCTTGCGCCCATTGAGGGGTGGGGCCAGCCTGCCGCAGGACACCACTGGTGCAGGGGTGGGGCACAGATGGCAGGCCTGAGACGCTGGACGCCGCCCTCTGGGCGGGTCGTGTCCCAGCACCAGGTGCCCGCCCCCTTGCCCGGACCCCCCGCTTCCACCCACACCCCACGCTGCTCTCACCCGGCTGCAGACTCTGTGCACGAAGCAAATGCTGCATGTGGGCCACCCGCGAGGCATTGCCTACATTCGTGCTCCCGGTGGCTGCCACGTCGAATCTGCAGAACATGTTATCCCCACACAATTCGGCCACCTCAGCTGCCTGGCTGGGGCCGGAGGTGATCTCCTCTGGGAAGAGGGGTAGGAAAGTGGAGTCGTGCTTGGGCCGGAGCAGGAAGTTGGTGACCAGGAACTCAGAGTCATAGGTGAGCAGAGAGGAGGCGTTCTCCACGGCCCCTGGGGAGACACGCAGTGCCCGGCTTGTGGGTCTGGGGGGCCCCCCAACAACCCCTCCATCCCTTCTAGCCTATGCCTGCTGGTCGCTCACAGTCAGCCCCAAACTGGAACAGCTCTCGGGAACTGGTGCTGGGAGGCAGGACCTGGCCGCTGCGCATGGTGAAGTCATCTGTAGGATCATCATTGAGGGTCCCCAGGAGGCCTCGTGTGTGGGTCAGGAACTTCTCAGGCAGCAGGACTGTCACACTCAGGAACGGACCCTGGACATTGACCTCTAGGCCAGCCCCCGATGACAGCATGACTGATACTCTGTCCCCAGCAGCTGCTGACAGGAACATGCCTGGGCACAGGTGGATTTGGGGTCAGAGTCACCCTTTAGGCAACATGCCGTGACCCCTCAGCCCAGAGGTGGATGGGCATCACCCATGGGCTTCAGGGGCAAGGGAGGGCACCCCAGGGCCCAGCCCACTGTGACACTCCACCTCCCTCGGCCCCATAGGGAGCCCCCATACAAGGGCTGTACGTGGCAGCTGTCTGTCGGCTCTCACACCCTGACACTGGCCTCCCCATCTGTGCCCTGGACTCCACCTCCACTTCATGCCAGGGCCAGTGAGGGTGTGGAGGCCCCGGGTGGGGAGGACAAGGGAGCGAGGGCCCCCACTGTCTTACTCACCCTTTAGGTCCATCCAGCTCTGCTCTGCAAAGCTGAGCACCTCCTGGTTCAGCAGCACCTGCAAGACCCCGTCCCTCCTGGCCAGCCGGACCTCCACCACGTCTGAGTTGCCCTCCTGGACAGCCACAGCGGTCAGCCCAGTGCCTCGGTCCTGAGAGCCTGGGATGGTGGGTGCAGAATGGGGTCCACTCAGCACCAGCCTCCTTTTCCCCAGGGGTGACCCTGAGCCACCTGGAGCCCGGCCTCACCCTCAGGTGTCGTCCTGGTCTGGGCCCGTGCCTGCACCCTCAGGTCAGTCAGCACAGCCTCCAGCAGCACATACTCGCCACGTCCGTTGAATGTGTAGTTGGTGCCATCAAAGGTGACGAAGTGTGGGTCCCCAAAAGCGGAAGCTGGGGAGAGCAGAGGGTCAGGCGGATCTCCCTGGCCCAACCCAGGGCCCCCTCCCTGGCTGGCACCCACCCGGCGGGCACCCACCCAGGCGCGGGGGATGGTAGCTGCGGCAGTCACTGGAGGGCCGCCGCTGCATGTAGCGGGAGCACTCGGGCGCCCAGAGGCAGCAGTGGTAGAAGCTGATGACATCATAGATCCAGTGGGAGAGGCCGGGCACGCGGGGTGGCACGCGGTATGGGGGTGCACCCCAGTCGTGGCCGCGGTCTGGAGTGCTGCCGCCGGTGGAGTCGGCCGTCAGGAGCTGCATGCCTGCCGCGGTGTAGCAGCACTGCTGGCCTGAGCCATATCGGGGGCTGGGGACAAGGACAGGTCAGGGTGCTGTGGGATTCTGCCCCCAGCCCCCAGCCCGCCTCTTCCCTCCGTCTTGGGGCTCACCTGGCTTGCACGGAGCGAACGCAGTGCACAGCCCCGGGGTGGTAGGTACAAACGCTGCCGTGCTCGATGTCACAGCCATAGTCCGTCTGAAGAGCAGCTGGTTGGTGTCACCTGCCCTGGCTTTGGGCTCTGCCATCCCCTCCCTGGGATCCAGCCCCTCAGGGGCCCTCAGACCCCAGGCTCCCCTCCCAGGCCCCTACATGCCTCCCCCTGCGCTGCCTTGGGTGGCCTAGCCATGTGCCTGGAGGAGGCAGCTCGCCCCGCGTGCCCCCTCACACACTCCTGGGCCCAGACTGGGGTAGGAGCTCACGTGGAAGCGGCCAGAGTCAGCCCGGGCCTGGGCCAGGGTGCAGGGGCAGTCAGGCAGCTCCTTTAGGAAGTCGGGCAGCTGGTCCTCCTGCTCCTCCCAGGCCAGGCACTGAGTGCGGGCCCAGGCCACAGGGTCCTCCCGGAAGTCATCACCCAGATGCCAGGCCAGCGCGTGCTCATTGCTCCAGAGCGCGTGCACGTCCCTGTGGAGACGCGTGCACGCTAGGGGCCAGCCTCCCTGCCCACGCCCCTGGCTGCCCGTCAGTCATGGGGGGCAGCAGGCAGACGGGCCCTGCCTGTCCTTGGCAGGGCGGCCTTACTTCTCCCCTGCATGGTGTTTGCTGTCGATGATGCGGAGGGCTCCCACTTCCCATCTCTGGTAGTTTCGGGGCGCAGGTTTTGGTGTGAAGGTGAAATAGCCAGAGTTGTGGATGTTTGTGGCCAGGGAGTACAGGTAGGACCACGTTGCTGTCCATTCCTCTGAGTATGGCTTCCCTGGGGACAGAAGGCCTCGTCAGCCCCGGGGCCTGTCCCAGGACCCCCAGGGAAGAGGAGGGGGCAGGCACCAGACTTTGGTGCTCAGAGCAGCCTGGTAGATGGACAGAAGTATGGACAGAGTCTCCATAGGAGGAACGGCCCTGCTGGGTGAGGGGGCCAGGCCCAGCTATCCAGGGGCTCAGAGAGGATGGGGCAGAGCAAGTTTTTTCTATTTCCAGGACAAGCCTTATATCCAAGAGCTGAGATTGTCCATAGCCCCTCCCAGAGCTGATACTCAAACATCCAGGGGTCCGGCCTCCCTGTGCTGCTCCCCTCTCCCCGCCCCACACTCCAGCCAGTGCCCCTTCCTCAGCTGCACTTTCCTCTCCCGCATCTCTGTTCACCTGTCTCCTCATAGCCCCACAGCTCAATGGTGATGAAGTTGGCAGGCAGAGCCGAGGTGTTCCAGGTCAGGGTGAGGTTGCCATGGGTGCCGGCGGTGCCGTAGTACTGCCAGCGGGTCTCGTTCACCAGCTGGCTCTTCTCTGACTCCGACACTTTGCTGGGGTGCACTGGGCAGGAGGAGGTGCGGGGTAAGCGAAGGCCTGGGGCCCTTAGAGCGGTAGGGACCTCCCACAGACAATGCACAGCAGTCCCACTGGAGCAAGGGTCTCCCCTAGACCCTGATGGCAGGAAAAGACAGGGGTCGTGGGGTCCTGCGCTCTGGTCCTGGTCCTGCGCTCTGTCCCCACTCCCTCCGTGCTGGAACTCCTGTGTGGATGCCAGCAGGTGGGGAGGGAAAGGATCTTGGGGAACCCACACCCCTGTCATCGGGCGGGCCTCCAGAGGGACTGGTACAGCCAGATTTGGCCAGGTGTGCATAGATTAGTGCCGGGGAAAGTCCCTGTGGGACCCGGGAGGTTGTGGCCAGGTGCCCCCAACACGCCGGGGCTCACCAGCCAGCCAGGTGCCTGAGCGCAGGAAGGAGCGGCCGTTGTCCATAGAGAGCGTGAAGGGGATGCGGCCAGTCTCGTAGAGCAAGGGTGACACGCAGTGCACTCGGCCCGCGGAGTCCACTAAGCCTCGGGTCTGGACGCTCTCCTTAAAACTGAGAGGGGCGGAGGAGGAAGGAGAGGCTGGGCCAGCGTGGGCTGACTCTCTGTCAGGCTCCCAGCCTCCTCCCTGGGGAACCCAGCCAGCCAGCTGTCCCTGTCCTCCTTCCCGGCAGCCCCACCCAGCCAGCCAGCCAGCCGGTCTGGGCCCAAGCAGGCGTGGAGCCCTGGTGGCCTGGCCCTTGTGCCTCCCACCTGCAGATCACGCCGTCACTGGGGCTGGACCAGTTGAGATGCTGCACCACCAAATCCTTGCCGCCCATCATGGAGCCCGAATAGGGCAAGACCTCCAGGCAGAAGTCCCGTATGTCCAAGCAGCAGCTGCCCAGCCCAAAGCAGGTCGGGTGGCAGGAGCATGGCCCGCTCCGGTCCCCACATCTGTGGGAGCAGCTCCCCAGGGCACCTGGAGGAGAGGGTCCTGAGTGCCCAGCCTGGCCACCTTGTGTGCAGGGCCCGCATCTACCTGCCTGGGGCTCGTTAGAAGCACCCCCAGGAGGATGCTGACCTGAGATGCACTGCCCACTATGTGGACAGAGTGGAAACCTTCAGGCCCCCCCGGACAGGATAATTCTTATCCAGTTGGTCTGAAAGATGGAAATGCCTCCAGACATAAAAATTTGGGGGAAGAGCCCCTGGGTCGGACTGGTAATGGCCCCAAAGGGAGCCCACTCCACCCTCTGGGGAGAAGATGAGGGGAGCCCCCCTCCTCTCGGGGGAGAGGAGGGGTAGTTCCAGCAGAGGGCCCAGCAGGGCCAGGATAGGGTTGAGGGTAGTTTGGTCGGGGGCTGCAGGGACCTGTCCCTCTGGAGCCGGTGTGGTGGGGAGGAGTGGAGTGTGGAGACGGGTGGGGTGCAGGCACACGTCCCATTTGGCCCTTCCCTGTGCCCCCGCCCCACAGGAGCCAGTCAAGGGCCAGGCCTGGGCCTGAGCCACCACTACAGCCCTACTTCACCAGCGCAGGGCCTGGCACTCAAGAGCTTCAATAAATATTTATTGACCGAGGATGTGATGGCTCAGTGGGGTTGGGGAGGAGGCCGAGTGAGCAGGTAAGTGACCTAGGTGGCAGGAGGGTGGGGGCGAGTCCCCAGGACGAGAGACAGGCCAGATAGGTGCTGCGGAGCTGGGGAAAACCAGTCCAGCCCAACCCGGGGCCAGGGTCCCAGCTCTGGAGTTCGGGCCTTCCCCTAGACTTTCTTGGGTTCAGCTCACCCTGAGGACCCACAATCTTGCTTTTGGCCAGGCTGGGGGCCCTCTGGGGCTAGGGGCTCCTCCATGTGCGAACACACCCTCCCTCCATCAGGGCCTGGGGTGCAGGCCAAGGGATCTCAGCTCCCCGTCTCCCTCCCTGGCAGCCACCGCCTCCTGGCTTCTAGCCAGTTTAGGGTAGGCTCGGCACAGACCACCCCCCCAATCCCTGCCAGCAGCCCCTGGGCTCCCCAGAATTTTTTCTTCCCACTCCCAGTACAGTCGCAGATGGTCCGACAGATGGGGCTGAGCCCAGGGAGGTTCTGCCTGGAGTCTGGCTACAGCAGGCAGATGGACAGACAGATGGGGAAACAGAAGGGTTGGGGGGAGCGTACCTGCTGTAGGCTGGGGGCCTGGGCCAGTGGCTGTCGCCAGCAGCAGCAGGGCCCAGGGCAGGAGGGATCGCTTCATGGTGCAAGCGGCCTGTGTCTGCAGCGCAGCAGTGGCTGGGAGGTGGTGGCGCTCACTTGCCAGGGCCTGGCCCCGCCCCACACTGCTGCCCTGCCCCGCCCCGCTCCGCCCCGCCCCACCCGACCCGGTCCCCTCTCAAAGTCCACAGGTGCCCAGTGGGCCAGCGGGGCCCAACCTGCGCTGTTAGCACATTCCTGGCCCGAGGCACAGGGGAGGGGGCCCGAGCGAGCACGCGTCCCAGAGCCGGATGTCCGGAGGCTGCAGCTCAGACCCTGGATCCCAGCCCCAGGCCAGACCAGGGCTCCTGCAGGGTAAGGGATGCTGCAGTGGGGGAGCAAGGCCGGGTTGTCCTTGAAATCCCAGGTTTCAGCCTCGCACCCCAGATTCCCCGTAGGGAGCAGGAGCTCCCTATTCCTCTCCCCAGCCTGGTGCAACTTCGCGCTGGGGCCCTGCCCCAGGCCGGCTGTGCGGGTGCAGGCGGAGGGCTCCCTCTCGGGAAGGATGGGAGCTGTCTGACAGACTCCTCCTTGGAAGGAGGAGGGGAAGTGGGGACGGAAGAGCCCAGTCCTGGGAAAGTTAACCCTGGCTGTAGGAGCTGAGACCAGAACCCTGGTTTCCCCATGGCCTGGCTCTGCTGGGCCCCTGCAAGGGCTCAAATAGGCAACAGGGTCCCCCTTCCATGGGCTCCAGAGCCACCTGGCTAGCAAAGAAAGGAGCTGCCCAGCCCCACCCACCCCTGCCCTTTCACACCCAAGAGTTTGCATAATCTCCTTTGTTCACCTCTCTCCTAGTGGTGCAGGTGAGGAAACTGAGGCCTAGACTGGGGGCGGGGTCTTCACCAGGAGAGATGGCTGCCGGGAGCCTCCTCGGCCTGGGTGGGTGGGGAGGACCCAGGCCTGGGACTCACTTGGGCCCCGCCACCTGGGCTAGGGGACTGGGACAGGCGGAGGTCTCTCCCCAGTGGCAGTTTCTCAGGGCGTCTGAAGGAGACACAGTCCTGGGCCCCTCAGGGAACTGAAGCTAGCAGGGGCGTGAGTTTAGGCCTGCAGGCCGGCCTTGGGGGCTGCATTCCTGTCACCACCCCTCTCCGCGGGTGGGCGAGCCTGCAGCTCCTCCTGTGAGCAGGGCTCCTACTGTGGGGAAGCCAGTCGGGGGGGGGGGGGGGTTAGGAATCACAGGTCCCAACTGGGTCTTGGTGCACTTGGAGCACCTCTATGGGCAGGTGCCCTGGGTTGGGCCCTGGGGTCCTAAGCAGGGGAGCAGCCCGGATTCCGGCCTGGGGGCTGGTGCTGGGGCTCACCCCAGCCCAAGCCCAGGCCCCCTACAGTTTAGGGAGGGAGGGTGGTAGGAAGGCTCCCAGGGCAGGCTTGAGGTGCCTTGAGCCCCAGAGCCAGCAGGGGCCCTGGGGATGGCTGGGTTGCCCCCAGAAAGGGCCCCGAGGAAGGAAGGTGGCTGCCTCCTCTTCCCAGCCTGTGCTGTGGCTGCGTGCATTAGGAGACAAGCCAGGAGAAGCAGGAGTGCAGCGTGGGGACCCAGGGAGGAGGAGTTGGCTGAGTAACTGCTGGGCCCCTCAGTCCCTGTGGCCTTGAGAAAGGCCGGAATCAGGGCCGGTTCAGTGCCTCTGGGTTCCCACGGTGGCTCTGCCAGGCCTGTGCTGGGGACCCTGGCTGGGCCTAGCCTCTTAGACCTTTCTTCCTGGGCAGGGGCGCAGAGAAGGAAGGAGGGTCTCTGTCCCCATCCTGGACAGAATGCCTTTCAGGGGAGGCACCAGGCACTAAGGTGCCTGGCTGTGGAGAAGGGCAGGTGGGCCCCGAAGCCTGTGCTTCCCCAGACAGATGGGCTTGGAGCCGGGACAGCAGGACCTGCATGGCTTTGCTGTTGCCTCAAAATTCTTTTTGAAGGGGCTCCACGTCTGTGTCCTGCACTGAGTCCCCCGAAGCAGGCGGCTGGTCCTGTGAGAGGGCACGTGGTGGGAGGTCAGCACCCACCAAAGGTCCCCATTACACTGGGGTGTGCAGGCCAGCCGTCCAGCACAGCCAGGCCCCTCCCTCACCCCTCTGCCCTGTCCAGGCCTGTCTCTGGTCTCACCTGGAAGGGTCTGCCCTGGGTCACTCCCCACCTGCTTCCCGGCCTGCCAGCCAGCTGGGCCCTAACCTGGCCGGGGGAGGAGGGCCCAGAATCCCCGGACAGCGATCTTGATCGCCCAGGGGAACAAAGAAGACAAAACAAGTGTTCCATCTTTATTAGAAAAGCAACCAAAAAAAGGACTCTCTGCCACAGGGCCACCTCTGGACGGACCCAGGCAGAGCCCGTCCCACCGAGCCTGGACACGGCCACCTGGGCTGGGGGCGGGCACGTTTACAAAGTCAACACTTCATAAAAAAGGATGGGGGCCTGCTGAGCTCACAGGACCCGCCACCTTTGCATGGCCTGTGGCCCTGTGGTGGGGACGCCCCGCCGTATGGGCAGAGGGTCCCCTGGCAGGTGGGAGCTGGGTGAGTTGCATGGGGAGTGGCCCCTCAGATGTCCATGTAGTCGTCGTCCTCATCCGTCTCGCTCTCCAGCGAGGACTCCTGGCTCGATGTCTCCAGGACCTCCAGCGCCGGCTGGCACAGGCTCTCCTTCCTCACGTTGGCAGCCGACTGGGCAGACAGGATGGCTGACTGCACAGACCGGGCAAGGCACTGGTCAGGGGCAGCCCAGGCCTGGCCCCCGCCCCCGCCCCTACCCAGGAGCCCAGTCACCTTCAGCTTCTGCTTGGTCTCCTCCGAGATGCTGCCTTTGGGTGAGAGCAGCGTCGGGGTGGGTGGTGTGACGGTGATCTCAGGGGGGAACTTGGTGGCGGCCGAGGGGATGACCAGCTTTGGCATGTTGGGCAGGAGGCGTGACTTGGCCCGGCCGGGCTCCGCCTTGCCCGGGTGGCCCTCGGGTGGCTGGGCACTCCCACCGCTGGGCACTTTGGAGCTGGCGCCTGCAGGGTGGACCAAGGGGGCTGAGCCGGGTTGCAGCCCCTCCCCTGCTGGGGCCTCAGTTCTCCCCAGACAACAGAGGCACCAAGACGCCTCCTCTCGCTGCATCAAACTGCAGTGCCCTCTCCCAGCATCTTTGGCTCTGCTGGCCGTGGGCTCCTAGGCCTCCTGCTGTCTCTCTGCCTCCACGACTGCCCGGCTCTGGCTCTGGGCTGTGGGGACGCCCCCCGGCGCCCGGTGTCCTCTGGGAGCCCAGCACACCCGTGAGCCCTGAGCTCCCAGGCCTTGTGCTAGCGTTAGTTCTTACAGCCCGAGACCACCCTAGGATGCATGTCCTGTGGTTGTCCTTCTCAACAGGGAAGATGCTGGGACCCAGAGCCAACACTCAGCCAGCATCCACCCTCCCCTCCAGCTCCAGGCTGAGCCGGAGCCAGGAAGCAGTGGTGCCGGGGATGGCGGCCTCCGGGGAGCAGCAGGAGCTGGGACCCTGGCTGGCGTCCACATTCCTCTGCAGCTCCATGGCTTTAAAAGGAGCAGGGCTTACTCAGAGCCCATGCCGGGCCCCCTGGAGCTGGCACCAGGCCCTGTTGTCCTGAGTGGGGTCTGCGAGAGGCCCTGGCCCTGAGGAGTCCCTGAGGGGCGTGGTTGGATGGGGCGGCTGGTGGGAACAGGCTGGGACTAGGACCGGACACCCATCTGGCTCAGCTCAACCCGCACCTCTGCCTGCTCCTGACTCCTCCCCCCACACCTGCCCCTCCCCCAGCCCCATTGGGGCATGGCCCCCCCTCCCCCTTGGCCACGCAGCCTTGGCCTGGGCTCAGCTCCCTAGCTGTTACCCTCTGTGAATCCGAGGGTGGAACGGGGTGGGGGGTTCTCAGAGCCATTGCCTCCCCCACGAAGCTCTCCAGCCCAGCCTCCCCTGCCTGGCCTGCCTAGCTCACCCCTGGGCCCCCCTCAAGCCCTTCTGCTGGGAAGCCCACCCTGGGGACAGTGCTGGGCTGCTCCCGCCTGGCCTTACCTTGGCTGCAGGTGGGCTCAGCGCCTGTCTGGGGGGTGGCCTCTGCTGGCCAGCAGTGCGGCTCTGCCGGGGGTGCCTCAGGGGCCGTCTTCCCCTGCTCGCTGCACCGTGGCTCCTGGGGTGGGAGGCCTGTGCCCTCTGCCCCTCCTGCCAGCTCTTCTCCTCCTGTGGGGACATGGAGGGGCTGTAGGCGACGGGCTTCCCCAGCCCTGGGACAGGGGTCCACCTCCACCTGTGCCCCTGGACCAGCATGGGCTCCTTTGGAATAATCGCCCGGGCGGGGCCGGGCTGGTACTGGTAGGAACTGCTCACCCGCTATGGACATGCTGTGAACCTGACACAGTGGGGGCCCCACCCCAGCTCACAGGTGCCATTGGAGCCAAACAAGCCAGCTAAATACAGAACAGATGGAGTGGTGGAAGCATGGCCAGGCCACAGCTTCTCGGTGTGAGGCAGGGGTCGGCGTCAGCCTCAGGGGTGCCGGGCAGGCAGCTGGCACCGGCACGCTCGCCCTGTTCCGCTCTGCCCTGGCCGTGTCTGTTCCCCAAGCAGCTGTCCTCTGCCTTCTCATTCGGCCATCACCCCAACACCCTTCCACTCCCCCTTTGCCAGAAGCAGGTGATGCCAGCCCTCGCTGGCCAGGCAGGGGACAGAGGCCTCCTGCAGGTTGGCTCCAATGCCTGCCCCACTGCCTCCCTTCCTTGGGTCTGATCTGACCCTCCAGTGCTGCCGCCTCCAGCCTTCACGCTCTGCGTGGACACCGAGAGACACACTGATGGCTGAGAGGAAGACACAGCCAGGGTCTCCATGGGGCTCCGGGGGCTCCAGCTCTCTGGCCTCAGGGGCTACTCCTGGAACAAACGTCTGCAGGACCTGACCCAAAGGGATGCGACTGTCTCACAGCGTGGCTGTGACGGGCTGGGCAGGGGTCCTGCACTTCCCCGACCCTCAGACACATGAGGGAAAAACACCAGTGCTCGAGAGGCAGGGGCAGAGCCACTTTGGGCTCGGTTCAGGGAGAGCAGCACTGGGCACTGCTCTTGGGCCACGGCCAGCTGGGCACTCCCGACAGGAGGGACTGTCCCCTTGTTCAGGTGGGTCAGGAAATGACACAGCCAGGCCCGCACGGCTGACAGCAGCAGCCCCATCAGTGGCCCTCCACGTGGATGACCACCAGAAGGACCGGCAGGCCTGGCCTTCAGGGATGGGCCAGGGTGCATGGGCAGGTGGGCACCCACCCGGGCCAGGGCGGGTCCATGGAGCAGGAGGGAGACGGAGCAGGGGTGGGAAGGGTGTCCTGAAACGGAGAGCAGGACAGCCCCTTGCCCACTCCCCTCTCACCCACTGGTCTTTAAGGCGCTGCCTCAGTGCCCCCTCCCAGGAAAGCCACAGGCATGTCTGCCCTCCCTGGGCTGCCCGCTGCCCCTGTCTGTGGGCTGCCGTTCTCAGTAGCACCTTGGTTTGGAAGGAACTGGGGCTCCCTCCTGCCAACAGAGCCCCCGGTCCTTCCTCCACAAGCCCAGGGGCCCGCCCTACCACACTCCAGCGGGCACCCAGGGACCACTCACAAGCCTGTGGGGCTGGGACCCCTCCTCTCTCCCAAATCCATGTGGGAGGAGAGACACAGCCAGGTGGGTGCTGTTGGGGGCGGGGAGATGACAGCTTATCAGGGATCGCCAGGCTGGAGGGCGCCCCTGCCTCCCCGGCCCACACTGTCCATGTGAGGAGCAAGGCTTGCTGCCGGCTAGTGGCCAAGGCCAGGGCCCTGCTCGGGGACTCACCTGGGCCCGGAGAGGCCGTGCTGGGGGTGGCCTCAGGCCTGTGTGGCCGTAGGGGCCCTGGGTCCTTGGACGGGTCTGTGGTGGAGGCTGATGTCGAGGGAGGACCAGTGATGACAGCCGAGGCAGGAGCCGGCGCAGGATGAGGCTTGGTGTGGGTGTCACTGGGCTGCTGGAGAGTGTCGGCTGGCGCAAGGTCAGAGGCTGTGGGGGTCACGGCTGCAGGGAAGAAGTTTTCTCGGCTGTCCTTGGGGTGCTTTGGGGTGGTGGGTGTGTCCCCTGCAGCCTGTGAGAATGAAGGAGTGGTAAGGAAGGCCAGCTGGGCAGTCCTGAGTCCACGCCACCCCCAGGACACCTGTGTGGGCCCCTGGTGCTACCAAGGAGGCCCACAGGCAGACCTTCAGGATTCTGGGGACACTGGGACACTGCTGGGGGCCCAGCATCCCTCCCGAGGAGGACGTCCAGGCCATGCTGGTGGGGACTTGGTAGAGGGGCTGCTTGTGGGCCAGGACCTCCAGCTGGCCTCACCCTCCCACTCCCGGTGCCAGCCTGGGAGGAATGTGTCAGCCATGACCCAGGGCACAGGGTGGTGGCACCCAACATGAGAACTGAAGAACGGGAGGTCAGTCATGGAGGGCGACTTCCCAAGGGCCACTAGTGGAGCTGGCCTGACACTGTCAGTCAGCTCCTGGGCTCAGACTGCAGCCCCAAAGCCATAGTGCCCTTCACCGCCCCCTGCATGGCCCTTTGCCTGCAGCCTGGACATGGCCGCCCTGCAACACCCCGCCACAGCTCTGTTCTCAGGAGAGCCGGGCCCTTTGGGGCCTCCCCATCTTCGTCCACACAGTTCCCTCTGCCACCAGGCCCCTTCTACTCTGCACCCAAACTTCACCCTCCCGGCCACATGTGACGGCCATGCCTCCCTGAAGGCTGCTGCACGGTGGGGCTGGAGGCCCCAGGCAGCCTCTTGCAGCAGAGCTGAGGGGCTACCCTATACACAAGCCACCCTCCCTGCTTGCAGGCCCCTGGCTCTGGGCCCACCGTACTATCTGAGCTGGCCCACACCAGGGTGGACACGTCTCTCCAGGGATTCCGGTCCTCAGTGAGGGGTCTGCCCACCTTTGTGGCACAGGGCCCACTTGGTGATGACTGAACCCCTGGGCGTCCTCAGACCCAGAGCCTGGGCGGGGAAGCGGCTTTATGCCCCGCTCCACTGAGAGAAAACCCATCTGAACACTGAGGGCAGCTGCCAGCCAGCTGCTGGGGGACAGGGCACATAGCTCCCTGCTGCAGCTGGATGCCTACTTCCCTGAGCCCCTGCCTCTGGACTCCCTTGTGACACATTCCCCCAGGGGGCCGGAGGGAGGGCAAGGGGTGGGAAGGCCAGGCCTGCTGCTGGGGAGGGGTGGTCAGGCCATGCTGGGGACAAAGAAGCCACACCTATTCAGATGGCAAGTACCCACCCTTTGACCACCCCCCCACCCCTCATCCCTCACCCCCACCCTGCAACCTGGCCAGAAATCACTCCCACCCCCTGATGGCTCTTGGACCCCTGCAGCTCACCTGACCCGGTCCTGCCCCAGCCCATCCCCTCCACCCGACAGCAGGGAGTCTTTCCAAAACACAATGAGGGATCAGTGCCCTGCTCCCTCTAGAACAAACACCAGGACCCCCGCCCATCCTGCTCCTAATCAGCCTGCATACCCAGCTCCAACACCATCTGGACACTGAGGGCAGTGTCCGTCTTTCCAAATGAGGTCAACTGGGTAGGGACCATCCTGCTTATAGAGAAGGTACTGGGGTGAGGGGACCCCTCAAGCCACATACACACTCAGAGCTGGGGTCTGGGCTCCCCACTTAGGCTGGCGGTCAGGGGCTCCTTCCAGCCCGCGGCTCAGCTGCATCCTGCCCACCTCCCCTGGGCCCTGTGACCACAGGCACAGTCCCAGCCTGCAGCCCGGGGTCTTGGGGTGGGGCAGGCTGAGTCAGGCTTACCTGTCTCTGGGCGGCGGCCCCGAGGTGGACCTGACAAAACTTCACGGCCTGCTCCAGCGCAGCCTCCTCATCCACCTAAGCAAGGAGGTGCCCAGGTCAGAAGACAGGGCTGCAGTGGCCAGCCTCTCCCCAGCCCCTGGGGTTTGAGGACAGCTCCTAGGATAAGCCCACCCACTGCTGCCCCCCAGGACCCCAGTGCTGTCTCCCAGGCCCAGCCCCAGCTGGCCATGCCAAGTTCACGTCTGTGGCTGTTATTTCATCCTCAGAGGCTGAGGGTGGCGGGATCTGAGCCAAATCGGCCCTTCAGGCAGGCAGGTATTCAGGGCTTTATTGGAATCTGGGTGGTAGGCAGGTCTGATCTGGCCCAAAGACTGAGAGCCTGAGGTACAGAGAGCTGAGAACGCCAGGGAGGCCTGGAGACCTCTGGATGAGCAGCAGGTGGGAGGAGAGGGGGGAAGGAGCTGGAGGTGCTGGGAGGGCCTGCCCTCAACCGGCTCCACTCTGCCCCACCCCGCCCTCACCAGCAGGGAAGGCAGGGCTCCACTTTTTTCTAGTTTACTACTGGTGAGGCGGTGATAAAACAGGCATTCTCAAAACTGATAGTGAAGATTGCCACACTTTGAGAAACAAGCAGTTTCATTTCCTTTAAGAGTGAATACAGACTTTTAAAGGTCACTTTTCTTGTTCTTTTGTGAAGGAAAAGCCGGGCTGGTCTAACAAGATAACTCACAAGTCTAGGAATGTGCAGGAGAGGCTGGGCTGGGCTAATAAGATAACTCACAAATCTAAGTATCGGAATACTGATCTGAGTTCTGATAGACTAATTTGTAAATCTAGGTTAATTAGTGTTGGTTTGCTGTTCATGTTTTTTTTTGCTTGCCAGCTGGATTTTCAAAGAGACATATCTGGCTTTGGAATGTTGGTTTGCTGTCGCCCTGCCTCCACTATTGTGATAAGGATGCTGCTAAAGCTGTTCCATGCCTATTGGCCGAATACCCCGAGCTTGTACTTTACCCTATAAAACCTCATGCGCACGTTTTGTATATGTTTTCCTAGCTTTCTGAGGTATAGTTGACAAAACCGTAATGTATTGAAACCTACCCCATGGAAAGGCTCAGGGCAGGGCGTGAAAGGCCCTTTCAGAGCTGGGGGGGCCGGCCCAGCAGCGACCATGCCCAGGATGAGGGCAGCCCAGGACCAGGGCAGCAGGCCACCCACCTGCCTGATGAGCATGTAGGTCTCGGCCATGATCCTCTCGATGCGGCCCAGGTCATAGGCCACACCCTTCTGGCCCTGCTGCCACACGCGGTAGGCGTCCAGCAGGAGCATCTTGCCGGACTCTGTATCCTCCAGGAGCTTCCTCTTGCGGCTGGGCCGGGGGGCTGCCTCCTCAGGCTGGCTGCTCGCCCTGGGTCCAGGGGCAGTGGTGGGGGAGGCGGCAGTGGCTGGAGGGGCCAGGGTGGGCGGGCCAGGCTGCTGGCGGGCGCTGATGCTCAGCTCCTCCAGGGACAGCTCAGTGGGCCGGCTCTCGGGGCCCCGATCCCTCGGGGTGCGGCCTGGCTGCAGGGGTGGCGCCTGCTCCAAATCCAGGCAGTGGGTGGCGGCCTCCCCCGTGTCCATGGGCTCGGCGGGCCCTGCCCGAGGACTCTCCTTGTCCCTCCGCTCCCCGCCCTGGTCGGCACCGTCTCCTACATCCACAGTTGCAGGCCGGTGGTTGAGGGGACCCTCTTTGCCCCCTGACTCGGCCCCAGGCCCTGAGCCATCAGCCAGAGGGGGCTTCTTGGGGTGGGGGAGGCCATCCTGGCCATCCTCAGGGCTGGCCTTGTGGGGGACGTCGGTGGTCATCTTGGTCCCAGGGAGGCCACAGGCCTTGGGCCCTGGGCGTTCTGACCCCTGTGAGGAAACCGATGGAAGACTCGGTGTCTCTGGGCACCAGGTGTGCCCAACCCAGGCCTCTCCCGCTAAGGTCACTCTGGCCTTTCTCATCTGCCAGCTGGCCAGGGCTGGGTCCAGAGAGCTGCCTAGGAAGGCCCTCCCTGCTCTAGGCCTTGGCCTCAAGTGGGACTGATGGGGCCCTGGAGGTGGCGCTGTGCCTGGGGAATACCTGGCCGGCACCAGGCGGCCTCCTACTTGCAGGTGCCTTGCAGGGAGGTGACCTGCCAGGGCCACCAAGTGTGCCCTCTGCAGAGCCAAGTCCTTGTGCTCCGGGCTCTCGTGTGCCTCCATGCACAGAGACCAGGGCAGGGGTCTCGGGGGTCCACCCTCAGCCCCTGCACACGTCCAGCCAGTCCTACTGGGCAGGGGAAGCTATAGCCAGACAGCCCTGGCTCAGGTCCCAGGGCCTCGCCTGCTAGGCTGGTCGCCTGACCTCCTGGGCCTCAGGGTGCCCAGCTGTGAAGAGGGACCACGTGTACACCCTGCTCAGCCACGCTGGGAGCTGGGGGTGAGGCTGTGGGGCCGCCAGCTTCGCCTCTACTCCCTAGTGGACAGGACTGCCTCAGGAGCATCACCACTGTCCTCAGTGACCACCAGCCTACACTGGCCAAGTGTCTCAGTGCTTCTCAAGGTACCTGCAAGTTCCTTCTCCAGCTGACCTTCCCACCCAGGGAGGCAGGTGAGTGATACTCCCAGATGAGGGTGCGGGGACCTGGCCAGGGCACGGGATGGAGGGGGACATACCTCTGCAAGCTCACTCAGTGTGTCCTCCAGCACCTTCACAGTGAGGATGAAGGCCCGCTGCGCCAGGACCTGGCGGTCAGCATCTCGCAGATACTTCCTGCAAGCACAAGGGATGACCAGAGAGGATGGCAGAGCGTCAGAGCCACACAGCACCACCGAGAACATCTGCTGGCCCCTCCACAGCCCACCTGCCCACCTGCCTGGGTCTGCTCCCCAGAAGCCTACCCTGAGCCTCCTCCCTCCACACCCGGCACAGTGTCCTGGGCCCTCTGGCTGAGTGAAGAACCCTGGAGGCAGGGTGGGCAGGTCAGCCTCACTGAAGTCAGGGGTTCTGAGTTCTCTCCCATCAGCCTGTCTCTAGGGTGCCCCTGCCTGGCTGAGGACCCCCCAGTTCTGGGCACAGCACCAGTGAGTGAGATGGAGAAAAGGTGGGAGGTGCAGGCAGGGTGAGGGTGCTGGCAGCACAAGGCCTTACAGCCGGGCCGAGCAGGATGAAAGGAAGGGCTGGCTCATCCAGGGTCTCAACAGGCAAACCAAACCCAGAGGGGAGAGCCTGTGTCTGCCCGGGAGTGCAGGGCAGGGGCGGTGGTGTCTGGGTTCCAGACAGTGGGACAGAGAAGGACCTGAGGAGAAGGGCTGGGCTGGGCTGGGCTGGGCTGGGCTCCTGCCAGCGTAGAAACAAACGCCCAGGAGGCCGAGGCCGAGGCCAAGGGGCTCGGCCGGTGCGTGTGCTGGCACCCTGACCCCCAGCGGCTGCACTCACTTGCCCTGGTCTGGGGTCCGCTGCAGCATGGACGACACCTTCAGCAGGGTGCTGTGGTCCCGCAGCTGGGCCAGCACCTTGAGCAACAGCACGATGGAGCGGTTCATGTGCCAGGCAAAGCTGCCCGGCCGGTCGATCTCGTCCACGGGGATCCGCCAGATGCCCTGTGGGGTGGAGAAGGGTGCAAGAGGAGGGTCACTGCAACCGGAGACTGCCATGGTGCCGAGGGAGATGGGGTGCAGCTGCTGCCCCCACAAACGGGGCAAAGGATCCCTGCATGCTCTGCACCCTTCCCTTTGGAACAGCGGCAGGGCCCATGCTGACTTGATCAGGCCCCCAAGGGAAGTGTCTGATTAAAGGCCAGGCTGGGGGAAGCCAGGGCCTACGTCTCCAACAGGCGTGGACTTAGCATAGGACTGGGTCCCAGAGGGTCTGAAGGTGCCACTGCGAATCACGGCAGCCATGGCTGGCCAGACAGGCCCAGGTGTGGGCTCCGCCTACATGCATGCCCTCCAGCAGTGCCCAGAGAAGTGCCGGCTGGAAAGGAACTGCAGCTCCTGGGAATGCCTGGTTCCCTCAACCCACCTGTGTCCAGCACTCTGCTCTGGCCAAGACCCCCTCCACATTTCCTACCCTTCTAACTCCACTGTCTGACGGCTGACCTGGGGCAGGACAGGCTCTGGGGAGCCCCACCACGATCCCCCCAAGCCGTGCTTAGCCTGTCGCGGCACCAGGCACCTGCCCATCGCCAACTCCAAGGTCTGGTTCCCTGCAGCAACCCCACCCACTCTGGTCCAGTCAAGGTGTGGTGAAGCCCAGGATGGCCAAAGGGGTGAACAGAAGCCCAAACCTCTGAGCTGGGCAGAGGCCGCAGTGCTGGACACTAGGAGCCATGTCTCCAGGGCAGGCTCCCAGATGGGCCCCTGCAGCCGACACCCAGAGAAATTTCTGCCTAGGATGAACAGGGCTGTGAGCACCACTGCCTCCTTCATGTGAGGCCTAGGCAGTGCCCCTCCCAGGGCCCTGGTCCTGCGGAGGCTCAGTGACTTCACAGCGCCCACCTTGCTCCAGCAGAACCGGGAGGGAAGCCAGGGCACCTCCAGGACTGACCCATGGCCCCAGGCTAGGAGTGGCCTGACACTGAGAGCCACCGGAAATCTTACTGACACCAGGTGATGCCTCAGTGAAGACTTTCCGGACGACACCAAGTGGGTCTGCCTGCCACCCGTGCCCCACCTCGCCCCATCACATGCCGGCACCACCCACCTTCCCATCCCACCCTCTAGGACCACCCTCCCCACCTTTCCTGCACCCCCTTTCCAATTCCCAGGACACTGCTCCCCACTGTACACTGATGGTTTGGTGGCATCAGTCACACAGTACTGGACATTCCCAAGCACGCTCATTGGTGGAAACAACTTGCTCATTGTGCGGGTAGGAAGCCAAGGCCTGGCGAGGGGCCACCTAGCCCCTCCCCACTGACAGCCCACTTTCCTGGGCCAGGCAAGGCCGCTGACCCCACGACAGGCTCAGCCCACATCACACATTTCACAGCTCAGTTTGGATCTCTTCACATGACGGCTCCTTGTTAACCTGTTTCCTGTCCACATAGGTGCACACTGGTGTAACACTACACCACCTACTGCAGAAAGGATAGAGACCCAACAAATCAGGCAGCAGGTCCACAGAAGATCAGAAGGGACCCAGATACTAAGTCCTGGGAGATGCCTGGCCTGTGGGCACAGCTGGCCTGAGAGCACGGAGTCCCGGCGGCCGGCATGCAAGCCAACAACATGGCCTCCTCCGCAGCAGGTGGGCAGGACTTGGGCAGGGCTTTGCAGCCAGAGCCCCAGGACCATGTGATATGTCCTGCCCCCAAGGAGGAGGGGAAGGAGCCAAAGCACCCCGCCACTGCCCCTCGGGATAAATCGGGCCTCCCCGTGTGCCCCTGGAGAACTGTGAAGCCCCCGAGTGAACAGGTGCTGGGCACATGGCAGGAAGGGGCTCCACCTGCAGCAGCAGAGGCCCCCGCACCCACCCCAGAGGGCATGCGTGCAGACCTCAGGGATTGTAAGGCAGCGCAAGCCTGGCCGTGGGCAGCAGTGCATGAGAGGGAGACCTGCTGGGAGCAGATGGGGTGTGGGGATTGCGGTTGGAGGGGGCCAGCACTGGGGGGACCTGAAGGACTGGCCAAAGCAGGATCACAGCGGAGCAGGAGCCAGGGCAGCAGGCCGCCCAAGGAGGGTCTCTGGGACGAGCTCTCCTCGCAGGAGGGAGGCAGCACTGGTGCCAGGCGGGGCTGCGAGCACGACTCAGGCCCTGCCCAGTTGTGAGCTCCCCCCAGACGCCCCTCTCCCAGTCGGCAGTCACCAGCTTCATCCTGGCCGGGGTGATGCCTGCTTGGATGGCTGTGGGCAGTGGGGGGCATGCAGTGGCAGCCTCAGAGCAGTTAGAGACACCAGGACTGTGTCAGAGCTTGCCCGTGGGCCAAGCGGTTCATCCGGAGCGTCTCAGCCAACCCACCAGCCCACCGCAGCAGCCCTGGGCCCCGACCCCCCGGCCCACTACAGCGGCCCCGGGCTCCTGGTTGGCAGATGAGGTCACCGAGACAGACCGTATCCACCTGAATGATTCATGGAGCCCGGACTCCGGGTTGAGTGCTTGACACAAGTTACCAAACCCTCCCTGTAGCCTGTAGAGCCGGGCGCCCTTCTGCTGCTCTGGAGAAAACCGCACCCCACAGAGGGGTGGGCCTGAGAGGCCTGGGAGCTGGGGTCGGCCACTCTTGGAGATGTCCCTGAGGATGCTGAGGCTGGGTCAGTGGAGTGGCAGGGTGCTGCTGGGCCTGCCTGCACCCTGGCCCACGAACATGCCATCCACTTACAAGGGGGCTAGGAAACAGGGCGAGGCTGGGGCCTAGGCAGGAGGGCTGCGAGGCTTTGGCCTCTGGTCACTGCAATCTCAGCAGGTGACACCCCCACTGGCTAGAACACTGCTTCTGATGGCCAGGCCGACGCCAGGCTCAGGCCCACGGCTCACACTGTCTCCAGCACGCTGTGGCCGGGGCTCCTCTCCCCCTCGATTCCATCAGCACCTCCCTGATCACCTCAGGGTGGGCCAGAAGGACTACAGCTCCCTGCACACCAGGACTGCTGGTGCAGCCTCTTCATCCAGTTAGGGGCCAAGTCCGAGGCTGGTGGACGGAGGGCACAGATCCAAACACAGTTCTGGTTCGCACAGCCACCCCAACAGCCCTGTTCAGCCACAACTCAGGCCATTCTCCAGGGCACCCAAAGCCATTCCAAGGCTCCCACCCCACCTGTCACCTTCGTGGACCCCCTACTTTCAGTCAAGGCTCCTCCCGTCCAAGGGCACAGGCAAAGGCTCCCAGAAGAACAAGTGCCTGGAGAGGCCAGAGCAGGGGAGACGGCGGCGCAGGAAGAGGCAGGGCCCAGTCAAGCCCTGCTCCGTCCCAGCCACGCTCAGACCCAGGCCAGCTTGTCTGGGAGCAGACGAGGTTCAGGCCACGGGGGCGGGTGGAGATTCAGATTTGTCCTGTGTCCACACCAGCAGGGGAAGTCAAGTGAAGCCAACCACCCCTCGTTCAGCAGAGGAGGAGACTGAGTCCAGACAACCTGCCCAAGGCTGCCCAGTGACCCTGGGGTGGGACCAGGACGCAGGGGGCAGACTCCTCGTCCCCAGGTCTCTGTGCCCTCCCTGAATGCTCACCAAAGAACAAGAAGTTGGCAACACGACCTGTGATTTACAGACAGAAAAACTGGGCACAGTGACACCCACTCTCTTCAGTCTTCAACCATGGCCTTGGAAGACCTGTGGACTCCCCCTCGCAGGGGCAGGCTGGGACTGGAAGGCCTGCGGCAAAAGGCAAAAGGATGGGAAGCCGGCGCCATCCGCTGGCACTAACAGCCTCAGAGGCTCCATGATCAAGTCCCTGGGGCCCTGCTGCAGAAGTGGCCTCCAGCCCAGTCTTCCCGGAATCCCGGCCCCCTCCCGCTGTCCCCCGCTGCCCCACCCACAGGGCTGCACATGGCCCCTTCCCCACTCCACTGTGACTGGGGCCACCAGCAGGGCTCAAACAGAAGCTAGGAGAAAGCAAGCACACCTGGGAACATCCAGAAAGGCCACGAAAGAGCTGGGCCTGGTGCCTTATGAAGGAGGTGAGGTGGGAAAGGTGGTAAGGCCCACAGCACATGGAGGAGAGAAGGGAGGAGCAGGCGGCTGGGCAGATGATCCAAAGGGGCCTTCCCAGGCCCAGCCCAGCCTGATCAGGGGCTGCCCCGGGGTGGTATCAAGGGCTGACGTGCCTCTCAGGTCAGCAGCCAGGAGGAGCCGTGGGCTCTTGCTTCCTGGCCCTTCCAGCCCCTGAACAGAGCTAGCCTCGAGGGCAGGTGGAAGGGCCGTGACCTGTGAGATGAGAAAGTCCCAGGGAGCTCCTGGAGCCCTCAGGGAGAAAGAAAGCACACCCACAAGAGTCAGGCCCAGCAGAAAGAGGCATGGGCCCACCAGGCGAGCCTGCAGGCCCTCCAGAAAAGGAATGTTCCAGGTCAAGGCCACAAACCCTGGCCTCCAAGTCCCCTTGACCTCTGTGCAGCTCTCAGGCAGCTCTGAGTGAGTTCCCAGCACTGCATCTGGGCCAAAGCCTGGACAGGTTCTGGGGTCCGTGCCGTAGACGTAGTCCCTGCAGGCCCATGGGAGGCCCAACTCAGGAGCTGCTCCAGAGTGGCCTCTAGGTCGCCCAGGGAGGTCAGCAGGGCAATTTCTCAAGATAACCAAGTACATCCTGGGGTCTAGAGAATCATGTAGATGGGCCAGGCACACTCCCAGAGGGGTTTGTGCTAGTGGAGAAGGCAGAAACAGGTGACCTCCAACCAGGGCGAGGGGCAGGGGAGAGGCTGGCAGGAGGAGGAAGGGGCTGAGAGAGTGAAGATTTGGGGCAGTGGGGTGCTCAGGGAAAGCCAGAGAGGGAGCCAAGAAGGAGCAGGAGCTGGAGGGGAGCCTCTGCCAAGGGAATGGGCAGCCCCGAGGGCCGGCCTCATCACCCAAGTGTCCTGAGTAGATAGCACAAAGCAGCATGAACTTTAATCTTACTTTTTAAATCAGTAACAGAGCACACATACTTTTTCACATCTTCAGAGACTCCCCCACCCCCATAGGAGTACCCTAACTTATCCAGTTTCCTTTGGATGAGTCTCTGGGTCTGAGTCTTTGGGAATGTTGGGAAGAATGCTGGCTGAACAGCCTTCCCCACAGAGCTTTTCTCCCTCTCCCCAGGATGGACCCCTCTACACTGAGGGAATCAGAGGGTGGGCTCGCAGCAGCAGGCACTGTCCTGGAGGCCAGGCCTGGGTGCCCAACCTCAGATGATGAAGAATGCTCCGTTTTCCCAGCTCTCCCAGCCCCTGCCGGTCCCACATCCACAGGTGACAGGTGAGCAGGGCTTCCCAACATCCTTGTTCACAGAGAACACCACGCCTTGAGCACCCGAGGGACAGCCCGCATCCCCAGCAGAGGGATTCCTGCAGCACCCCTGGCACGGGTGCAGTAGTGACTCAGCGCTCCAAGCTCGAGGGCGGGAGAGCCTGCTGGCATCCTACTCCCAGGAGCAGCGGGCTTGGGGCCGGAGAGGAGGCAAGCAGAGGGCCAGCTGTCGCGGGTGGCTGGAGCTGGGGAGTGCGAGGGAGCCCCTCAGCAGGGAGGGAGGTTGGGGCAGGAGGTTAACGGCATTTTCCCCAGAGAAGCATAAAACCTTTCAGTTTCCAGGACAGCCTCAGTGTTGCAGCCCAACCCCAGGTTGAGCAACGAATAGATCAGTATCTGGGCTTTTAAGGCCCTGAGGTCAGGAGCAGCCTTGGGAGAATACCAGCGCCCTCCACAGTCTTGGGGAGACACCTGTCACCTGTAAACCCATGCAAACCTCCTAAGCAGCAAGACCACTTGGAGACAGGCAGGGGGATGTGTGGGACTGCACTTATGGTGCCTGAGTCCCCGGGGCCAAGGATGCTCACAGGGTGCCCTCTCAGCTTCTCCAACACATGACCCCATGACACCTCTGCCAGAGACACTAGTTCCAGAGCACACAGCCAGCAGGAGCCTGAGATGACAGCAGAACTCAGCCTACCTTGCTCTTTCTGCTCCACCCCACCTGCCCCCAAGTAAGGGGAAGCATCACAGACAGAGCCAGGCCAGCAGGGAATCACCTCTCCCACTGCTGGCCCAGACGGCTAGGTCTCCTCCAGGAACTTCCCTGGTAGAGCCCTGAGTCCTTTGGGGCCAGGCCCGAGTTTCCAGGTGGCCAGCTTCCCATCTTCCTGGTGCCCTGCAGAGTTGAGGGCCTTGCCCTCCCACAGCAATAGGAACCACCATCCTGCTCCAGGTCTTAGGTTAAGGGTGCACCAAGGGCGGGATCGGATGAACACCCTGGGGGCAGGAAGTCCTGTAGCTTCCCCTGTAAACTCTGCGCCTCTCTGGTGGCAGGGTTGTACAGAGGCCACCAGGGGCGCCCTTGCCTTCCCCCCACCAGCTTAGGTCCAAGCTGGGCTGCGGAGGGCAAGGGATTCCCGCGCCATCCACAGGTAATGAGTCCCCAGTGCAGGAAGGGGCCGGGGAAGCCTGCAATTTGCCTGCCTCTGGCGCCCGCCGGCCCGTTTTCCAGCCTTTTCTGCCAAATGAGAAGTCGCACATGGGGTCCCCAGAACTGCCAGGCTGTCCGTCCCCTCCCCCTCCAGGGAAAGGCAGAAAGGACGAACAACTAAGTGTGTAGAGGCAGCCCACCCGACAACTCCACCGCGGCCCCGCCCGCGCCGAGCCCCTCTGTCCCCTATCACTCTGCGGTGGGGCAAAGTGCTGGCCCAGCTCAGGGCTCCGAGCAGGCCCCGCGCGCGCAAAGCCCCGGCACCATCTTCCCGCCCCCGCACCGCAGCTATTTATAGCTGGGGAAGCACCGCGCGGGGCGCCGCTGCCCACCCCCGGCCCGCTCACCATCACCGGGAGCGGCCGGTTCAGCTCCGGATCGGGTCCGCGCCGCCCGCCGCGAAGTTGCTGGGTCGGCGCGGTGAGCGGCTTTCGCTTTCGCGCGGCCGGCGCAGCACACACCCCCGCGCGCCCACTTGCGGCCCCGGCTGGGTCGGCTGGGCTCACCCGGGGCTCGCTGGCTGGCTTGTCCCCCGGGCCGCCGCCCACCCCCTCACGCCGCCCCGGCCCGCCCGCCGCCCACCTGGCGCTGTGCGGGGCGCCGGCCGTGGGCAGGGGGCGCCTCGGCCCCGCCGCCAGCGACTTCCTCCGCAGCGGCGCCCGGGAAACCGCGGCCCGCGGGCTTCCTGCTGCGCCAGGCGGGCCAGGAGCCGGGTGGGGGGCGTCCGCCCGAGGCGGCCCCGAGGACTGAGCCAAAGCTCCGGAGGGCGGAGAGCCGAGCGGGGAGAGGGAAGAAACGGTGGCGGCCCCGGACAAGTTCCTACCCGCCGGCCCCGCCGTGGCATCGGTGCAGCGGAGCTAGGGCGGGCGCCGGGCCATGGCGCGGAGGCTCGCTTGCTCGCGGCGGGCCGGGGCGGGGCGGCAGGGCCGGACGGGGCGCGGGCGCTCGCTCGCTGCTCGGCCTGGAAGCCGGCCCAGCAGCACAACTGACTTTGCCGGCCAATCCTCGCGGGTTCCGGGCCGGCGCGGCGGTGATACCGGGGGCACAGCCCTCTCCGCGAGACTGTGGGACCGGGCATCCCAGACACAGCAGGTTAGGGGCGGCCGGGAGTGCGGAGGGACCAGCGATAAGAGGCCAGCACCACACCAGGCTGGGCTGCCGTCCTCACCCTGCACGGGGTACCTCTGTGAACGGTCCCCTGGAGTTGTGCCCTGAGGGCCCTGTGCCAGGCAGAAGTGTGGGTGCGGGGGGCACTCAGCCAAATAGACCTGTCCTCACTGCTCCGGTGGGGCTGTGGGGGCTGGAGTGAAGAGGAGGGCAGGACACAGAGCCCAGTGTCCCCGAGTGGGCTTTCCAACTGGGAGGGGCCTTGTTTTCCATTGGGCTGTGAGGCCCAGCAAGCAGAGGGCACTGGGCAGAGGGGTGGGAGCGGCAGGGCTGGGCAGAAGCCAGGTAGGCGCAGGATCCGTCCAGCCTCTGCATCTGGCAGGGGACGATGCCCATTCTAAGACAAGGATGCCCCCCACAGTGCCTTCCTCTCTGGTTTGCTGTGGTGCAGGTGGCCCTGGAATTGTCCACCTACTCCTAGAAGCTTCTGCCCCAGCTGAGAGGCCAAGCAAAGGCAGGGGTGGATGGAGACACGCTGCCCCCAGCCCTGGCCAGGCACCATGCCCCCACAGTCACTTCTCTCTCACACCTCAGCACCACGAGCGCCTGGCTCTGTCCTCCTTCCCCACACACCCAGCAGCCTCAGAGCCACCTGGCCCCTATCCTGGTGACACCTGACCTAATGACATCTCCCCAAGCCAGGTGGTTTCCACCTTTCTACCCAGGTTCCTGCACCAGCTTTCCCAGACTTGCCACGTGCCCCTACCCCTTCAGCCAGGGAGATGTCACACTCTCTGCCTGCCCTCCTTCCTGGGGACACCAGGGCAGTGTCTCACACTCCCTGGAGGACCACGCCTGGATTCCCAGAGGTCACGCAGGGAGGCAGCCACCTCGAGGCTGTGCCCATTGAGGGCTAGGTCTTAGGCAAGGGGTTCTCAAGCCACATGTCCTTAAGTCATAATAGTCACCTACTGTCCATACTGAGTCATCATGACACCCACACGTGGAAACAGGCTCAGAGTGACATGGCAGTAAGTCCAGTGTGGCCAAGACCACCCCCAGGCCTGGCCGGCTCCAGAGAGGGTAGGGACACTCCCCCACCGGCTGTCCCCAGGGCTGGAGCAGACCCAGGACGCTTGTGCCCTGCACAGCTCACAGCCTCCCTTCATACCTCATCCTCTTCCTGTGAGGTCAAGTCAGACCCAGGGAGGCTGAGGACACATGCTCATCACACCTAGGCCAGGAAGGAACGATCTGCGTTGTGTGTGGATCCCTGGAAACCATACGGTGCGCACCAAGGCCTGGGGTGGGTGTGGGTGGCCCGGGGTGGGTGAGGGGAGCTCAGGGGTTCGGGGAGAGGTGCCCTGGGTGAACGCTGGCTCCTGGCACCACGAGATGCCCTGCACTTGAGCCGTTTGTGCTAGCCTCTCCAGAGTTGAGACAGGCACCATCTCCAGCCAACATGCCACCAAACAGGGAGGTGAAGACTCCTCCCTGAACCTCAGGGGTATGTGCTTCTTTGCACAAGAGCCGCCCCTTGGAGCTTCTAATGAGCGTGCTGTGATGCGGGGGACTGGTGGGCCTGCCTACTCCAGAGCCTGGAGAACTTCTGGGGCCTGAAAGAATCTTGTGCCCTATGCAGCACCCTATGCAGGAGAGTCTGTGGGTCCTAGAAGCCCACAAAGCACTTGGTCTTGCAGGACACAGGCCCCGGACTGCTACCTGGAAGAAACAGTCACTCAGCCACCTCAGGCTACCCCTGAGCACAGTGCCACCCTTGGGGCCACCCCACGGCCAGCAGGAGCCCCATGACCAGGGAGGTGCTGGCTGTTCTGGGTTCATCCTGGGGGTGGGGGTGTCCCTGGCCACCTGCCTGGGCACTAAAGGGTGTGCTCCTGTTCCTGGAGTCACTCTTGTCACTGGCCAAGTCACAGCAAGTGCCGGGGGACTGCCTGAGCCCGGGCATGCTCCCGGGAGGAGGACGGATATAGTGGTGGGTACTCAGCCTGGGGCCCAGCATCTAAGCAGCCCCTCACCCTCAGGGCAGGACGAATCTCCCACTATCAGGGTGCACCCTCCACCCCACTGCCTCTCCAAGGGACACACAACCTTAAACCTCCCAGAGCAAATGTCAACAATCCATCCTAAGAGGAAAACAAACTCAGGGCATCACCTAATCACCACGAGGGCTGCCCCTGTTCATCCTCTGCACCGCAGCCACTTCTGAGATGCAGAGTGCCTGCTGCTCTAAGGATGACACACGTGCACCCTCCTGGTGGCTGCAGAGATGGAGCTGAGAGCTGGCCATCTGGGGGCCCAGGGACAGTTGCCGAAGCCAGATGGAGCCAGAGAAGGTGAGGCCAGACAGCCATGGCCTTGTCTGTGTGGGCACTCCTGGCAGGGGCAGTGGGGGTGAGGAGGAGGGGGCCGGAGGCTAAGTCCAGACTATCTTGAGATATTGGTGTCAAGTGAGGGGCAACAGAAGACAAACAGTGGCCTTGAGGAAGAGGCTCATATACGTTCATGAGGGGAAGGAAGACTCCAAGGCCAAGAGGCACGTGGTGGACCTGGGAGAGGAAGCCAGCCTGATGGACGAACGTGTGCAATACTCCAAGCCCGTGCCCGGGGCGGCTAGCAGACAGCTTGGGGCAGCTCACACTGGTTGGCAGCACAGCTCCCTGAGCAGCCACAGCCCTCCTTGGAAACATGCACCTGGTCTTTGGCTCACGCGCTGGTGAGGGTGAGCCTGCCACAGGCCCGCATCCCCGGCGAAGTGGGCTCCCAGTCCTGCAAAGCCAAGGCCCTGACCCAGAGGTGGCTGCTGCCCAAGGTGCTACCCGCTGAGATGCTGGGGGGCGGGGTGGGGGAACCACGTGGCCCTCGCGGCCACCTCTTCTCAAGACCTGAGCCCACGCAGACCTGCAGGTTGCTCCTGGTTCCTCCTGCCGGCAGTTACCCCAGCACCCTCCATCCCCATTCTAACCCCAGTCTTCCCCAGGCTGGGTCCAGTGCTGCCTTTCAGGTAGCAAGGATGCTTTTTGGAGTCAACAGTCCAAATTCTTGGAGGTTGAAGTTGCCAGCTGGTCTGGAGGCACAGGCTTCCCTGCTGTGGACACTGGCTCTGTGTGCCACGTGCCCGGACAACCTCTCTGCCAAGAGCATGCCAGTCAGAGATGGCTGGGCCTCAGTCCCACGCCACCCAGCTTCCTTCTGGTGCACAGACCCAGCCACAGGCCCGCTACGTTCTCCCTGGAGCCTTGCCTGGGCTCTGAAGCTGCAAAGTGTCTCTGACGTCACTGAGTCCAGCTGCTCTGCCTATCTGACCCACGAGCGAGGACACGGGCAGGGAACAGGGAAATGACCTGCCCAGGGAAACACAGAAGGCTGAGTGCCAGGACCCCATCCCTGGGTCTGGGGCCACGTCTGCTGCAACAGCTGTGCCCATGCCACGCTCAGCTCCATGGGGACGAGCACATGAGCCCCTGGTGTGCACGCATCCCCACCAGGGCCTGAGCCAGAGGGCCTGCCTTGGCCCCAGTACCACGAGGCGGAGCCGGGGTCTTGGTCGCGGATGCCAATGGGCAGACACTGACACGGCTGTGGCCCGAATCGGCCTGGCTCACTCGCACTTCCAGCACAGCTCAGGGCTCAGAAGCAGAGCTGGCCACTGAGGGAGAGAAACGAGGGTGAGGTGGGGGAAGAAGTGGCCAGTGTCTAGGGTGCATGCTGATGGACAGCGAGCTCCCCATATCAGGGGAGCGGGGAACAGAGGGGAAACGGGTGAGGGGCCTGGGCAATCAGGGTTGGCCAGTGGGCCCATGTGGAGGGCGGGCAAGGGCTCAGTGTGTGCAGTGGGGCTGCTCTATGCAGCCTCCGTGTAAAGAGGGATTGCATGGGCCTGGGGAAGGGGCACGGTGGAGAGAAGCCAGCAGACTCTGAGGCCTCGGGCTGATCTGGGACTCAGGGTGTGGCCAGGAACAGGAGCACACCCTTTAGTGCCCAGAGAGCCTCCTTGGAGCAAGAGGATGATAACCCTGGCTCCTACGAGTCCGTCCCATGTCAGGGTGGAAGTGAGAGCCGCTGCCCAGGCTTCTAGAATAGCCCACGCTTTGGAGGGCTGCTGAGCTGCTACCGTTTCATCTCAGGAGGGGAGCCCGCATCCTAGAAAAGCCGTGTCTGACGTGCACGCTGAGAAAACTAGGACAGCCCGTCCATCGTCTGACCCCTGGTCCCCAACGAACGGCCTGTCTGGGCCTCCAAGAGGGCTGCTGAGTGCGTGGGGCAAGGCTGAGGCCACAAGTGGGGCAGTGGCCTTGGCCTGTGCCAGATGTCTTACCTGGATGACCTGCACAGGATCCTCGTGCAGGGAGGGGCCGAGCTGAAGCGGCAGCAGTGACCAGGCACTGATCACAAAAGAGAGCCGACATCCCAGAAGCCGGCACCTGCACGGGCCTTCGGGTCCCGAGGTGGCTCACACCCGCCGCGGCTCACGCCCACCGCCTCCTCCAGACCCTTCAAACCTCATGTAGATCATAAGGGGAACGAACTTGTCCAGGCTCGTCCTGCAGAGCAGGGCTGAGCGCCTAATCTGCAGAGGTGCCCCCAAACCAGAAGAACAGATTCTGGTGTGACCAGAAGCCACAACCCCAGCACAGCACCCTTCCCTCCTCTAGAGCCTTCATGCAGCATCTGCTAAGGCCCCGGGGCCTCCCACTGTACTGTGGGAACAGGACAAAGACTGCCCCTAGGAGGGGGGCCACCATTCAGAGCTCACCACACCTGTGGGACACTCCTGCTGGCCGGCAGCGGAACTTCCAAAGGCCTAAGTTTGCACGCAGCCCACACTGCACCGTGTGTCTGGTCACCCCGTGGCCAGAACTCACCCTCCCCCACATGCCCCTCTGGCTCTTCTCAGTCCACCTGTGCACTCCGGAATCTCTCCAGGCACCTTCTTCAGGTCCACCCTCCAAGCTGCACAACCCTCACCACAGCACTCTGCCCTGGAACCCTGCGGTGGTCCCACCTAGGCAGGACAGAGGCAGCCTGCTGACTGTGGATGCAGGTGGCCCTATGGATGGCATGATCTGCCCTCTCCAGGATCCAGGGCTGCCTGCATCCAGCCCAGTGCTGACCCACACACCCCACTGTTCTCCTGTGCTCCTCCCTCCTGGAACACCTTTGCCCCTGTCTATCCAATAGCCTTGCCAACCCCAAGGTCAGTCCAGGTCACTAGGAGTGTTCCTGATCACCTACCTCCTTCCTCCTGCTGCGGCTGGTCAACACTCCTCTCTTGCACCATTAGCACCCAGAGACTCACCCAGGGTGCCGGGGTGCTGCTCACACCCAGCCTGACGAGGAGGTGAAGCTGGGGAGAGGGATCCTGCAGGTTCAGGGCCCTCCCTCTAAGGGCTCACTGTGCCACTGGGAAGGGCCTGGGTCTGAGCTGAGCATGGCCTGGAGCCTGGGGCTCCCCAGCCCTCCTCTGAGGGCTACCAAGTGGGTTCCTCTCTGGAAATAAAGCCCAGTGCTGAGCCAAGGGGGCCGGGGAGGCCTCCCCCACAGCCCAGAGCTGACCCTCGCTCGTACTTTCTGAGCAAATCTGTCAATGTCCCCATGTAGGGGACAGGGTCTGGGAGTCTGTGCCACAGCTGATGATAGTCTGAGGTCGCTGGGAAAGGTCCACGTGCCCTGGCACATCCTAATTTTAGACTTCTTACACACATTTAGAGGTCAGCTTTCCCAAATTTATGTTTTTAATCAACTAAACTACTGCATGTCCTTCAAGGGCCTTCCCAGTTGGCCCTTATCCACCTCACCTCCTCCCCAGTGACCCTCATCACCCTTGTGCTCTCATCCACAAACTCCCCCGCCCCGCTCCCTCGTCCTCCTGCAAGGGTCCTGACCCTCTCATACAATGGCCCGGGGCACACAGCAGTAATGGTCTTCCCCGATCCTCGATAAAACCCCCTGAAGTAGGTCTGGTCAGTCCCACTTTGCAGAAGAAACTGAATGTTACCAACACTGACCAGCTTACCCAGAGCCATCAGCTAGGGTTTAGGAGGGACAAGCATGGCGCAGGGCCCAGGCTGGCGGGAAAGCAGAGCAAAGCTGTGGGCGGCCCACGTGTGTGAGGCCTGGGCCTGGGCCTGCGCCTGCGAGGGAGTCCTTGCTCCGCCCTCCCCTGGCGCTCAGGGGCCACAGCCTGTCACCATGGAAACCAGGCAGGGGCTCCTGGAGCCCGCAGCTCTGGTTTGGATTTCAAACCCAATGCCGCTCTCTCAGGAGCAACTTGTCAAACTTTCCAAATAGGAAATGTGGAAAGAAAAGAGAAAAATTTCCAGTTTGAAGCCACCCTAGAAAGATGGCCTGGTCTCTGAGCCTGGGAAGCCTTGTCTGGGTCAGCAGAGCGGTGGCAGTGCAGAGAACCCACAGCCTCCCTGGGCTCCTGCCCCTCCTTCCAGGGAGCTGGCGGTGGGGTATGTGGCTGGGCAGGTGGGCCCACCCTTCCTGTCTCTGCTGAGCGGCTGCCCGTTCGTGTTTGCTGGTGGGTGTGTGAGAAACGGTTCTTTGGAAAAAGGGCTGGAAAACCACTGACCTCATCCAGCTGTCCCACCCTTGGAGATGGGGAAACTGAGGTCAGAAGGGGCAAGGACCAGGAAGTCAACAGCAGGGCAGGGTCACCAGGCCCAGAGCAGGTCCCCAAAGGATCTGCAGGTCAGCCCAACGTGGACCCCAGGCTGTGGCCCCGAGTCCTGCCACGCTCCGGGCCTCCTGCTGTCCACAAGCCCCAGCCACACATACAGAGGGCCCTGGAGCAAAGCCCCACACAGGGCAACCCTGCTATTATGCACAGCAAAGGAAGGGAGCCCTCGGGCCAGAGTGTGACCTTCAACCCTGGGGCTCGAGGGCACTCAGGGCCCCAGAGAACCTCAGGTGGCCCCGGGCTCACGAGAACCACCCTCCCCCCCGACAAGCAACCCCAGGCAGCCTGGCCGTGTGAGACACTCCCGAACTGGAGCAAGCGCAGTGGTCGCGTCTGGGCCATGTCCTGAACACCAGGCTGCTTCCTGGGCCTCAGGTGTGTGGCTCGTGGCCACCTCGACACAGTTGGGATCAGAGGGCCCTCGAGTGCCAGGTGCTGGGCACTCACATCCCCACCTCACAGACAATGAGACTGCGTCTGTGTGGGGACCCGGCACCCTGGCTCAGCCAGAGGCACCAGGCCTCCAGGGCATCCTAGCAGGAAGCAGAGAGCTCTGGCTCAGCCCCCAGCCTACCACTCCCTGGCTTGGTGGCTCAGGGCTTGGTGGCTCAAGGCCTCACCTCGAAACACTGTAACGTGACGCCCTTCTCTCTCCCCTGCCAAGCTTGGATGTGGCCAGCTCATCGAGGCCAGGCAAACAGGAAGACACCAGGCACCATGGCCATGCGGGGTGGGCCCTAGCCTCCAATACTGCCAGGCTGGGCGCAGTGTGGGTGTGGGCAGGTGGTGGGCAGGGGGCTCGGAGAGGCACTCCAGCTCTGATCCTCACAGGCTGCGTAATGCTGGCCTCTGCTCGCTCATCGCTCATCATGAGGTGGGAATACAGGGCCGTGGGGAGGAGGAAATGGGAGCGTCGGGGAGGCGTCTGCCACCCCCGAGATCCTCTGCGCCCCAGGGAAGCCAGCGGGGGGACCTCCATCCACTCGGCAGAGGCCCACTCACTGACATTCTTTCCCACCTCAGCTTAGGAGCCAGGCCACGTCCACCACCCTCCCACAGGCCAGAGCCACGGGGAGGGCCTGCGTGGGGAGGGAGCCCCAGTGCTCTGAGGACAAAGCAGAGACCCGGCACAGAGGTCTCTGGAGCCCCTCTTCCTCTCGGCCCTGGGATGGGCCCCCGCAGCCCCTGCCCGGCCGGTCCTGCAGCCTCAGCTGACACAGGCCTCCTGTAGCCCTCCCCCCACGCTCCCAGCCATCCCTGGTCTGGGCCTGCCCTGCTCCACTGCCCAAAGGCTCATGAGGGCCCCACACCTCCTCCCGGAAGTGCAGCCCCTGCTGCCCTCAGCATCAGGTGCTGCCCCTCCAGGGATAGAGGTCGGAGCTCCACCCAGGCTGAGCCGCTCACATGCCTCAGAAAGATGCAGCAGGGTCGCCTACTCCAGGAACAAGCCTTTGAGCAAAGAAGGCGACACTGGAAACATCCTCCTCTCAGGAAAGTTACACAGCAAGCTCTGGACTGGGGCTGTTCTGGACACGGATGCAGACAGTGCAGTCCTCTGGGCTGGCCAGAAACTGGCGTGGAGGCGCCTGCAGGATGTGGGCCAGGGCTAGTCCTGCTATGCAGGTCACCTGGCAAGGACCGGCACAGCGGGGTGGCAAATGCTAAGGGCTGATGTACACTGCCTTCCTCTGCCCGAGCATCCCAGCACAGCCTCCATGGGGCCACCCCAGGACACAGAGCTGCCTCCGTGGGCCAGGCCAGATGCATGTGGGGAGGACGTCGAGAGGCTGCTTATGTCACGTTCTATCTGTGAATGCTAGCTCTGAACAGGGGAGCTTGGCCTGGGCAGGGGTTTAAGACTGCTGTGGTCCTGTCAGGCCAGAGGCCTGGGCATCCCATGACCTTGTCCCTGCCTGGTCCCCAAAGACAGAGGGGCCTGGCTGGGGACAGAATGGCCTTCACACCTGCTCTAGGCCCAGTAGGCCGGAAGCTGAGAAGTCCCACGAAGCTTGCAGGGCCCAGGACACAGGAAGGAAGGAGAGTCAGAGCTAAGCAAAGAAGCCACAAGTTTGCTAACCTTTTAAAGACTTAAAAACTGGGCCTTTTTCCCCCAGAGAACTTGAAGTGATTCTTTTGTTTACTCTGCTTTTGCAACCGGCCCAGAGATCATCTCAACAACGCTAAAAATAGCACCAAGGCAGCAATTCCTACTACTAAGCAGCCAAGCCCAGGAGCTCGTTTTTCCCCAATTTAAACTTTCCCCTTCTTTCTTGCTCTCTAATTCCCACCATCGCAACTGGGCTTCCTTTAACCTGACGTCAGGGCAGTAACCCGCCACAGTCTCCTCCATCGAGGGCGAGGCTGGGAAGAGAGGCCCGGATGGGGCAGCTGTAGGTGACAACAAATCCCAGACAATTTCTTCCCGGCGTCAGTCAACGTCAGCGCGTGGAGCTGAGCCTCTCTTGGGGAAATGGTGGGCTGAGGGGCCGTGGGCCTCTGGGGCATACTGGCGCCCCACTCGAGCACAGACGCAGGTCCGCACGCGGGGCAGGCGCATGGGATGGTGGGCCTGGTGTGCCAGAGCAGGGCTGAGCTGCAGGCCAGGCTCCCCGGCCCACCTCTGCCTGTGCCCACACACTCCCCGTCCTTCCAGCCCCGCCTGGGTCCCAGCTCAGGCACCCACTTGCCATGTGGCTAAGTCTCGGTTTCCTCATCTATAACGCAGCATAGATGGTATCCACAGAAGTCAAGAGCGGTGTGTGCAGCGGTGCCCGGAGGCATGGCAGGTCGGCTGGCCCCTCCCGCCCATCCTCCACCCCAGCCCCTCTGCCCTGTGAGAAAGCCTACATTCCAGGCAGGGCCCAGCGGTGTCCAGCAGCTGCCTCTGTGTGCCCGCAGCCCCCACTGGCCCCCACAGGGCTCCTGCTGCCTCCTCTGCTCAGAAGCCCAGCCCTGCTCTGTGGTGCAGGCACCTCCCATGTCACCTCCTCCACCTTCTCAGCCTCCTGCTCACGGGACCTCTGGTCACTCCTGTGGAGGGAGGTGGTTTATTCAGGCCTGGCGGTCTCAAAGAGCACGTGTGCAAAAGTGACTGCAACAGTGAGGCAGGCAGGCTGACACCTGCCAGAGGAGGCAGCCTAGGGCAGGGCTGGAGGGCCTAAAGAAGCCGGTGTGAGCTTGGGAAGGCTGGACTGTGCAGTGATGCTGTGCATGGAAGAGCCTGGGAGGGGACCCCAGAAGGGACGCCCAAGCAGCATGTTTTAAAAGGCTGAGGAAGGCACTGAGGGAGGCCGGAGCATGGAGGGACTTACCCGTGGCTTCAACAGACCTGCCTCGTTCCCACGTCCCCACACTCCTTCCCCATCTACCCAGCTCCACCAGACCCACTGCAAGCTCAAACTCAGGCCGTGGCCGCTGCCTGCCCGCACAGCCGGGGAAGCAGGCACAGTGCTGGCTGGGCCTGTACTCCCTTCACGGTGGCTGGAAACTGGGTTGAAACAAGAAAAAAGCCCTGCCTGCTAAAATCAGTGAACATTTTGGGGAGGGAGGCAGGGCCACCTCTGGCTTGGTTACTGTGGGAACAATTAGAAAATGTTTTTTTGATGGAGGTACTAGGGATTGAACCCAGGACCTCGTGCATGCTAAGCAGGCGTTCTACCACTTGAACTATTCTCCACCCCCAGGAACTGTTTCTGAATCAACTACAAAGGGGAGAGAAGCTCGCCAGACATCGGCCCTGTTCCAGCCTCCACGGGCCCCGGAGGTGCACACACCCGCACAGGAAGCCGTGAAGCTTCCAGGCATATGGAGATGAGCCCCTGGCCTCTGTGGTGACCTCAGCGCCTGCTTTGCAGGCCTCCTCTGCCCAGGGAGCCCCAACTCCGCTTCACTGCCTCCCACCCAGGCCTCGTGCCCGCCCTGGGCTCCCCGCTCCCTGCACTGTCGTCCTGAGGAGCAACCTCTGAGTCACGCGGCCACATGCCAACTGCCTGTAGCTCTCCAGGGCCCAGGCCAGGCTGGCCAGGGCAGGGAGGGCCACAAGACCTCAACCAGCGATGTCCAACAACTCCAACTTTGTTCTGGCAAAGGCCAGACTGCTCTGCCTGTTGGGAGAGGGCGGGGTGATGGGGCCTTCAGCCGGGGCTGTGTCCTGCCCTGGTCACGAGCCCGGCCCAGGATCCAGCCTGCTTGGCACACAGCCCACAGACGGGGTTTCCACAGCAGATGAAGGGGTGGGTGGGAGCCGTTCCCTTAGTCGAGTTGTGGACGGCGGGGCTGGAGATGCGCCAAGTTCATTCCTCTCCCTCAGACGCGCGTCCAGCAGCACAGCTGGGCCGCTATGTGCCACGTCTCTACTGCGGGGCCCAGGCCACCACCCCCTTCTGCATTCAACCCTCTGCCTGGCCCCTCATGCTCCCTGCAAAGGCTTGGACAGCACTGCCTCAGGCATGGAGCAGCCCTGAGGTGCCCCCAAGGCTACTCTAGCCCCTGCCTCCCTCTGCCCTACCCCATCGGCTGAGCAGCACCCACAGCCCACCAGACTCCTTGAGGGTCCTCGTCTCTCCCTCTGCCCCGCAGCATCCTACAGAGGCCTGAGGGGAGGGACGAGCACGCAGGGCTCCACCGCAAGCTGGCAAGTGTCCCGCAGCAGGACCCACAGCAGCCAGCACTGGCGGACCAGAGGACACCCCTGGAGACCACTGTCAGGGGGACGATCCCCAGACATACAGCACAGATGCGTGGGAGTGCCCGCCCGCAGACCCCAGACCGCACACCACGCAGCACCGGGCAGCTGCAAAGGGCCGCGGTCTGCACCTCTCACAGGAAATGTCTCCAAGACTTAGCATTGGAGAAAAAGCTCAAGTTGCCAAAACGTAGCCCCGCCCCGATACACGTACACCCATGTATTTTTAAACGCTGCACAGCAAAACTGTCTGACTTTGTACACATACACCTTGAAAAAGAGAGCAGCCAGCCACTCACAGAGGTACCTCTATGCAGGGCAAGGTGCCTGGGGTGGGAGACCGGGGGTGGGCTCTGCCGTGCCTCTGAACTGTCTGTAGAGATGACGTGGTCCTATGCGGATCACACAATTTTCAGAAATTGCCATTAAAAAGTAACCAGCAGGTCTCCCAGCTGAGGCCGGATGATGAAGGGGGCCACCCGGGACGGTGGTAGCTCAGAGGGACGGCAGGTCATGGTGTCGATGGCCCTCCCTCACCCTCCCTGCCCTCTTCCCAAGGGTTGCCCTGGCCTCTGTCCCCGCCCTGGCATAACCCCCAGTGCACACAGGAAGGGAGGAGAGCTAGCCTGCTCACCTGCCCTACAGCCCAGCGGCCAGACCTGGCCCGTCACCAGAGTCAGCCAAGGGCTGCCCTAAACGCTCCTCCACAGATGGGCCTGCTAAGACCTGCTAAGAGCAAGCAGGGCCAGCACTTGCGGTGCACGGGACTCGAGCCATGGCTGGAAGCCATGTCCACCCTGAGGGGCCACCTGCAGGACAGAGCGGGGGCAGCCCAGCAAGGGCCTTCATCCCTCAGGGAATGGCATAAAAGAGGGTGTGAGCCTCTGTCTGGCCTCTGCCCAGAGGTTAACTGTTCGCTGGGAAGCAGAGGAGCAAAAGCTGACCTGGAGGAGGCAAAACCACCCAGAGCATCCCGTTCAGCAGTGGGTGGTCAGCACCTTCAGGGGCTTCTGGCAGTGGGGAGCGCTGCCCATGTGTTGGCCTGTGTCTCTCCCACAGGCACAGACTGACTGCCCTTCTGCCAGACTCATTTTCTGGAAGGCTCTGGAAACTAAAGGAGGAGCTACAGGGAGCATGCCCAGTGGGGGAGTGCCCTGGAGCACGTGGATGCCAGCTGGGATGTCCTAACTCTGTCGTTAGGAGGCTGAGTGCCTCTCCATGAGGAAGAAAGGCAGGTTGGGTCCCTCCTTCCAGCATCACTGCACAGCTTGTAAGGGCCAAGCACCTCGCCCGGGAGAGGGAGAGAAACTGTCTTCTTGAGCACCTACCCTGTGCCGGCTCACGAGTTAGGGGCACCCCCTTGCATTACCTAACTGAACCCCTACAACTACCCTCCAGGCAGGTGAAGGGAGCCCACATAAAGGAGGGTGAGCAGGAGCTCAGGGAACTGAGCCACTCGCCAGGCTCTTGCTTGGGTTCTGCAATTGCAGAAGAAAAGATCTGCCAAACGCTGAAGATGTGCCTCTTTCGTTAACAAGTAAAGAGTTCTTATAAATCAGTAAGAAAAGGACCACTAACCTGATAGGAAACGAGTGAAAAGAAAATGCACAGAAAAAAAGACAACCGCTTACATGACACCACAGTCAGTCCCACTCATGATAAATAGAACACAGCAGCGTTTTCACCCACTGAGAGCAGATACGAGACGGTTCCACGACAGACAGTGCTTATGAGTCTTTGGTGGGATGGGGCTAGAACTTCAATCCACCACAGATCCTGTGACCCAGGGATTGTTCCTTGGAGCTTATTCTAGGAGTGGACTCCCACACATGTGAAAAGTTTTACCCACCAAGCACTGTCTTCAAGTAACAAGAGACTGGAAGCAATGAAAACGACCACTGACAGGGGTGGGCAGGTAACCTGGGATATCTGTGTGCTGGGAGGACTAGGCAGCAATTAAAAAGAACAGCAAGTTCAAATACACCCTCCAAGGTACACTCCCAAGTGAAAAGAACCCAGAGGCAAGAGCATGTGTACCTTGCTCTCTGTGCACTGGCTCATAAGTGGGCACACACCCCTGGACGGACACCCGCCAGATGAGGGACAGTGGCTGTGGTCTGGGCATCTGGGTGGGAGGCAGCTTTCTTCACTGAAAGCCCCTTGCTACCGAGTAAACTGATTACAGATCACACCCATCGCTTGTCTATAAAATACCCACCAGGAGAGGGCTGGCAGGTGCAGGGGCTGGGCTCCCAGACTCTGAAGCCCCAGCCCAGCCCCCAGGAGGTCAAGCCTGGGAGAGAAGAACCAAGGACTCAGACACCCCATCACCTGGCTGGCTCACAGGGGGCCTTCTTCTGCCCATATGGCTCCAGAACCAGCCTCTGCCACACCCTCCAGACCGAAGACCTGCCCTCTTGGCTCCTGTCCAGGCCAATTCCACCCTTTGGTGTCCCTCCACATAATGGGAACCAAGGAAAACTCAGAAGAAACCACAGCACAGAGGGTCTGTGTGAGAAGCTGAAGCCGCCCAGCTGAGGACAGGTGAGGACAGGCGAGGACCTAAAGGTACGTACAGCAGAGTGAAGGGCCAGCTGTTTCTGTGCAGGGCTAAGCAAAGGAGGGAGGCCTGGGCCCGGGCGGGGTGGCCAGGGGGCAGATGTGGGCCCTTGGGCACCTCATGGATGGGCCATGCCGGCCCAAGGGGTGGGTCTCTACCCCGCATGGAGCACAGAACTGGAAGAGCAATGAAAGGCCAGCCCTGGCCACACTTGTCTTCTCAGCAGTAGACCAGCTTCAGTCAGAGTCCCCAGGTGCCCGAGACCACATGGGGACACGTGGAGCTGCTGCGGGGAAGCAGGGAATGGGCCTGGAGTCCCACCCACCACTGCCTGCCGTGGCCCCAGAGAACCCCCGAGCTCGTTGGTGCCTCTCCCCAGATAGGCAAACCGGTGCCGGGAGGGGGCAGCGACTTGCCAGAAGTCGCTTGGCAAGCGGGGCCCCACTCTTGCGTCTGGCCTCGCCTGCCCTCTGAGGATGCCGCAGTCCCGCGGTCCGGGGAACACCCACCCCGGGGTCCGTTCCCACGCCTTCCGTGAGCAGCAGCGGCAGCCAGCAGCCTCAGAAATCAACAAGGCAAAGTACTCACGTTGAAGAAATTGGTCTTGTTCCTCTCGCAGAAGAGCCCCTGTGCCGGCATGTGCTGCAGCTGTTGCCACGGGATACTGCTGCCTAGCAACACGTCGCGGGCCCACTGGAGGTTCTGGGGAAGCAAGAAGTAGGTTGGAAGTGAGTGTGTGGGCAGCTCTCAGCGCCCATGGGGAAGGGAGGCAGTCCCCTCCCTCCCGGCTGCACTGGTAGAGCAGCAGCGAGCAGCAGCTCCCGCAGACATTGATCCTGCAGCGCCGGGCAGCCCTGGCAGCCGGCTTTGATCATCTGGCTGTGGGGTGTGTTTCTGGAATGGATGTCTCGCCAAGCAGAGCTGACAGAGAGTGGGGCCTCATACTGCCCAAGGAGGGCACAGACAGGGACGCCTTACCCTGATGGACTTCACAAGCTGGTACACGGACCCAGCACCCCACCTTCTGCCAAGGGACCCCCCCATCAGCCTGAACGGTCAGGCCTGACTTGGTGTCAGGCTACCGGCAGCTGAGGCTCTGCAGGACGCCTGTTGGGGAGGGTGCTTGGCCCCAGTGCTCAGGCCACTGCCCTCTGGGCAATGAATGGTGCCTCTTGGTGGAACCCAGGCCCAAGGAGCCTGGCAGGGTAGGAACAAGAGCCTACTAGCCCAGATGGGACTGGGGGCAGGGAGAGAAGACAGGTTTGGGTCGCCTTGGCCTTCTCTGGGCCTTCTCACAGACTGGAGAGCAGTCCTTCCCAGCAGCTGGCTGGCCAGCCACCCCTCTGCCTCAGGTCTTCACCATGATGGCTCCTACATTGGGGACCAGGGCTCAGCTCCCTGCACACACCATCTCACCTACTGCCGGACGGTGCTGCCCTGCAGGGGAGAGGCCACCAGGGGCAGGGCCAGGACCAAACAACGCAGCCCCTTACCTCCACTGCATCCACCCTCCTGGCTGTTAGTCCTCACACACACCCCCACCTCCCACCCCGGCCGGCCAGCTGGGTCCCTTCCTCACCTCACCCTGAGCCAGGCCTTCACCACCTCTTATCTCACTTATCAGCCGACAAGCCCGGCCCACCTGCTCCCACCCTGCTCACTCACTGATCAGACTGAACTTAAGAAATAGCTCCCCTGCCACAGCTGCAGGCAAAGCGGGAACCCCCACTCCCTGGCCTGCCTTGGAGCGTCTGCTCCCACCTCTGCACAGAGGGACAGCCCCCAGAGGCTGCTTTGGGGGCTGAGGGTCCCTCCGTGCCCAGTACTCCTACAGTGGTCGCAGAGGAACGAGGTTCCCTCTGGGATGGGGACAGGTGAGGTTTCAAGCATGTATCTCCTGGATGACACACAGCAGATGAAGCTGGCTCTTCTGTGGAAGCCCAGTGGGGAGTCATGCTCTGAGGAAGCCTGGATGACTAAGCCTAGCATTGACTCCAAGGCCAATTTCTACAGGGATGTGGCCAGGCTCTGAGAGTGGCCACAGGCTGAGGCTCCACAAACTACAGGCCACCCTTACCACGGGACTGCAGCCCCATCTGGTCTAGGAGGCTCGACAAGGGGCTGGGGACTAGAGGGCCACGGGCAGTCCTGGTTGTGCAAGCGGGCATATGCCTGCTCAGAGCCCACCTGGGGCCCAGACACGTCCAATGGGCCGAAGTCAGGAGCAGATGAGACAGACCCCAGCCAAAACAGCAAAGCGGGGCCATGTGAAACCAAGGTGTGTCTTCTGTGGGATCCAGGGGCCTGGCCAGGGCCTTGGGGAGCTGGGCTGCAGCCATTTCCAGTGAGCTCCACCAGGGAGGAGGCAGAAGCGTGCGGAGAAGAGGGGAACCTGGGCAAACAGAGCCCTTGACCCTGGAGCCAGACCCCGCTCTGCGCCACACTCACGAGGGAGGGTGAGACCCCAGTCTCGGCCTTCAGTGTGCTAGGAGGACCAGCCTGCAGGTCAGAGGCATTCAAACCCACATCCCAGACCAGTCCTGAGCCAGTTACAAGACACTGCCGTGCACTGCCCTCTCCACAGCAGGCCCAGGGAGGAGGGCCAGTCTGGCGTGGGGAAGCAGGTGGGCTGGGCCACTTTGTTACAAGGAACACAATCCAACTCAGGTTAGCTCAAGCTGGCTCCTCAGGGCTCCAGGGCTTGAGAGAGAAGGTAAAGCCTCAGTGCTCAGCCACAACCCCTTGGTCTCAGGGCCACTTGGTTCAAAATGTCTCCCTAGGGAGATCTGAAAGGCTCAGCTCCAGCACCCACTGCCTATCTAATTAGGCGTGGGCAGACCCTCACAGGAGAGAGTAGGGTATTGGAGACTTCAACCTGCACTGTGTCAGATGACAGGAGAGCCCACCTGACTGTGACCGGGGAGGTAGAATACAAAGGAGGCCCACCTCTGGGCCAGCCTGGGAGGTCAGGGAGGGTTCCCAAGGAGATGACACAAGCCTGTCGTGGGGCCAGAGACTCACTTAGACAAGAGCCCAGGCAGGCAGGGCAGCCAGGACCCAGCTGAGGAGGCATGGAGACAAAACATGGGCACCTGTGAGGCCAGTGGGGAGCCAGAAGACTCCTCCCAGGCCTTAGGTCAACCTCTCCTAGAGGCGAGTGACCCTGGGAGACCCAGGGCACCGAGCAGTAGGACTGAGAAGTTACCCTGGGGCCGTGACCCTAAAGCCTCTTCCAGGGCCCCCTGGGAACCTGCAGGAAGTGTGCCAGTGACCCCTCTGAGCAGCAGCGGCGGGGTGGGAGAGAACAGGAGAAGGCTGGAAGACGCATCTCTATCACCAAGGATATGGTCATGATTTTCATAAGAACATCAAGAAATAAACACAGCAAAGGCTTTCTTCTGGTCAGCACATGCTGGAGTGCAGCACGGAACTGGGGTGGTGCGCCTCGTTCTAGGACCCCTGTGGGACAGGAATGTACAGCCTCTCCACTGCACCTGCATCAGATCAGGACCGCCCCTCTGACCAAGGGGTTGGGCAGAGCGAGGACCACGGGGCGGGGGTGGAGGTGTGAAGCCTGAAAATCAGGCCCTAGAGAAAAGTGCAGAGAGCACTAGCCAAGCCTGCAGACTGTCAATCGGTCTCCCGCAGACCCGGTAGAGGGCAGGCTCTGGGCGCCTCCCAGACCCACCAGGGAGCCGATCGATGGCCGAGGCACAGAGCGTCCAGGCGGCTCCCAGAGACCATCGCTAATTGTGGCTGAGGCCCAGGACGGGAGCTGCCAAGGAGGTCGATCCCTCACCCCATGCAGTCGTGTTTACGGACAAGGAGAGCCAGGAAGCCACAAAGCAGGGCTCACACTTGGGGCCAGGCCAGGGCGGGCGAGTCACTTTGCACGTCTGCCTGGGCCTGTGCGCCTCCGGCAGCAGCCCCTTCTCAGGCTTCGCATAAGCTGTCCCCACATGCTGGGCTGGAGCCTCTGGGAGTAGAAGGAACCCCCCAGGGCCCTTCACTGGCTTCACCAGCACAGGGGTCCTGGTGAGGGGCAGTCTTCTGCCTGAAGGCGCACCTCCCTCCCTTGGAGCAGGGCCAGCTCCATACCCTTGCTGTCCAGCCACACAAGCCTCGTCCAGACTCACTGTCCATCAGCTCCCTGAGGTCACAGACAGTCTGACTTCTTCACTGACAGCTACTCGGGGGCTGGACCAGTACAGGGTCCACATATGGGGTGTGACAGATCTTTGGGGAAAGGATGAGAGGACAATGGGCAGCATTTGAACTTGCAGGAAGTGAGCAGCCCATCAAGCCCAGAGGACAGGTGAGGCCCAGAGGCAGGACGCTGCCTGCAACACGTGGGGGTGGAGGCTGGCCCAGGGGCTGACCCAGGTGCTGGAGGCCGAAGTGCTGGAGGCTCAGCAGCGAGGGAGCTGCAGGGAGCATGGCTGAGCACTCAGGTGCTGGGGAGACCGGAGCACGAGGCCGCTGCTGAAACACCCTCCACCAGTCCCCCGTATGGGTGCTCGGAGGCCCGGGGTCCGCACACAGACCTACATGCGGGCACGGAGCGACGCACACAGGGTTTTGGCGGTGGGCCAGGGAGCCTTAGGGAGCTTCCCCCATACTGCCTCCCTGGGCCACGGCTGACCCTTGGAGGATGGCGGGGCAGTGCTGTCCAGAGCAAGTGGCCTCTGCCCCACCAGAGCCACGCGCAAGCAGGGCTTCCAAGGCAGGCGGCTCTGTCATCAGGGCACACATCCCGCCCAGCAGGGCAGTATTAACTCAGTCCACCCTCACACCACAGCTGCTGCGAAGGGGCCACCAGCCCTGCTTTACCCCTGAGAACCTGCCCGTGGGGCTGCACTGGGAGCCGGTGTCCAGCTAGGCCCAATTGAAGTTCCAGCAGGCGCACTAGCAAGGAGGCCATGCCCTCAGCACAGGGGCTGAGGGCCAGGCCACAGTCGGTCAAGCATGAGCTGACTGAGGCCAAGCCTCGCAGGCAGCGCCGACCAGGCCTCTCCCTCAGGACGGCCCTTGTGTCAGCCTTGCTTCTGCTAAACCCCAGCCTCTCACACGAGGCCTAGCACACAATGGGCCGTCCTCGCCGAGTGGTCCAGACATGCTGCTGTCTCCTGTGGGCGGGTGCTGTGAGCAGCAGCATGGAGGCTGGGCCATCTAGACGCCCCAGCAGAGGCGGCTTCTTGTCCTCTTTCTCTTAAGACATCAAGGGACCCAGGAGGACCGGGGAGAGCAACGAATGGGAAGAACATCCCTGTGATGGGACCAGCACACGGCAGGCAGGGACCCAACGAGAGGCCCCCGAGGACAGCAGACCCGGGGCTCCACGCAGGGCACAGCCTGGGGTGGGGGGCCCACTCCTCGCCCCTCCAGGCCCAGCCGTGCACAGGCGCCCGCGAGGGGAGGCTTGACTCAGGTCTTTGATGCCCGCCCACGTCCTAGTTGGGGAGAAGTGGCATCTCGGTTGGCTTGGGTCCACGGTTGGTCCCGATGGTGCCAGGCGCCTTTTCCTGTGCTTAATGGCCGTGTGTGCGTCTCTCTGGAGAAGACGTCTAGGCAGATCCTTTGCCCATTTTCAAACTGGGCTGTCTTCTAATTAATGAGTCGTAAGAGTTCTTTATATATTCTAGATACAAGTCCCTAATAAGAGATGTGATTTGCAAGTATTTCTCACCATTCCGTGGACTGTCTTTTCACTTTGACAGTGTCCCGTGCAGCACAAAGGTTTTAAATCTTGATGGTGCATAGTTTACTTGTTTATTTTTGGTCACCTGTGCTTTTGGTATCCCATTTAAGAAATCGTTGCCTAATTCAAGGTCACGAAGATTTACATCTATTTTTTCTTCCAAGAAACTTATAGTTTTTACTCTGAAATGTAGGTCTTTGATCTATTTCAGGTTAATTTTCGTACAGTGTGAGGCAAGGGTCCAACTTCATCCTTCTGCACGTGGCTGTCCAGCTGTCCCAGCGCCAACTGTTGGAGAGACTGTCCTTTCACCATTGAAGTATCTCGGCAGTCCCATCGAAAATCAACTGACTCTAGACATATGCGCTCATTTCTGGACTCCCAACTCTACTCCACTGACCTATGTATCTCACCTTAGGCTAGTACCACATTTTTAAAAATTGTGATACAAAACACATAGCATAACCTTTACCGTATTAACCACTTTTAAACGTTCAGTTCAGCAATGTTGAGTACACTCACATTGTTATGCAACAGTATCTGGAGTATCTCCAGGATGCATTTATCTTGCAGAGCTGAAACTCTGTTCCCATTAAACAACAACTCCCCACACCCGGCACCCACTCTTCTACTCTGTTTCTGTGAGTTTGACTCCCTAGGGACCTCACATAAGTGGACTCTTATAGGATTTGTCTTTTGTGACAGGCTTGTTTCACCAAGCATAACGCCCTCGAGGCTCACCCCTGCTGCGGCAGGGGTCAGAATCCCCCTCCTCTCTAAGGCTGAACGATACTCCACACTGTTTTGATGACTGTAGATCTGCAATGAGTCCTGAAATTGGGAAGTGTGAATCCTCCAAGTTTGCCCTTTCTCAAGACTGTCTGGCTCCAGGGACCGTCTTATAACCCACTCTGTCCTAGATTCCCTGCAGCAGGAGGTGGGGGCCTTGGTTCCCACTGGGTTGGGGGCCCAGGCAGAGGCCCCCAGGCTTCAGCCTCCTTCCCGAGAAGGTCAGGACCCCAAGATAAGGTGTCTGGGTGCCCATGTGGGCTCAGGGAGCCAGGATTTTATGAGCAAGGCTGACAGCCCAGAGCTCAAAATCCTGGCCAAAACCATGCTCTCAGAGATTCCAAGTGATACTATGGCCAGACTCTGGCACGTGGGACCTTCCTGGGGTGTGGACGGTGTATGGGAACCTGCTTCCTCAGGTGCCCCCGACTCTCAGGAGCCCACCAGGCCTACCGTGGGGGATCGGGGGAGAGAGGGGTTGTATGCAGCAAAGCCAACCTTGGGCAGGAGGGCAGCCTTAGGTGTGGGGGTCAAGGGTCCGTCAGGGGCAGACCAGCCCTCAAAAGGCTCGGGCAGGGTAGGAGCCCCGGGCAATGGTAACACTGAGGAAGCGGCCCAGTGGTCCTGGCAGGAGGTCCCACTGGAGGCGAGAGGACCTGGGGTGTACCCACGCCACCCCCTGCTGTCACAGGAGCTCTGTGGGAGGGTCACGGGAGAAGAGCCCTGAGCTCTGCTGGTTCCCTCGCTGAGCCCACCCTCCTCCCCTCTCCCAAATCCTACAGCCAGTAGCCAAGCCAGCAGAGCCCACCTGGGCATGTGTGCCAAGCCTGAGGGGCTGCGGTAAACCCCACTGGGGCCTCTCTGCCCCAGCCAGCCACCAAGCCACAAGATGGCAACAGGAAAATGCCATTGCCAAGCCCACAGGCAGGCTTTAGGAAGAAATTCGCTGCTGTTGAACACCCAGCAGGAAATGCGTGTTACCAGACAGCTGTGTTTGGAAAGTGGTCGCTGCTGGTCACTGAATGGTTCTGGTTGTGCCCCAGGTCTGCAGACAAGCTGATATCTGGTGGGCAGAACTGCGTGACTCAGCTCTCAAGGGAATGAGGCGCCGCTGCATGGGGCACCAGGACCAGGGGAGCCTCTAGGGCTTGGCCAGGCCCACGGTGCCAGCTGCCTGGCAGCGCCAAGGCACGTCGGGTGCCCACACATAATTGCTGCAGGAAAGGGGTCTCTCTCAGATTCAAGACCAGCACTCCACCTCAGAGAACCAGGGACGCCAGCCTGGGAACAGAGTCAACAGGAGAGCCACAGAAACAGGGTGCCACGCCCCGGGGGTAGGCAGCCTGAGCAGCCTCTGCCTCCACCACTGGGTCTACCAACCCCCTGGGGCCATCACAGAGGACCAAAATGACCTGGGGAATTCACGGAAAGGGCAAAACAGCCGACTGTGAGCAGGGGCAGGGGCAGTGAAGTCACCTGGCCAGGCTCCCCGACGTAGATGTCAAGGAGCGAGGATGTGACCCGCCTCCTGTGCCTGAAGCAGGAGCTGGACAGCGCTTGATCTGGGAGGAAATCCTCGTGTGCACAGCCTCTGTTTAATGCTGGCAGAACCACGGATGCCCCTGCTCCAATGTTCCTTTTATTTTGACATTAACATTGTTTCCCACTTTCAAAAAGTCTGGCCAGTGAGGGGACAGGGTGCAGTAACAGCAGCCCGGGCCTGCTCTGTGTGGCGTCCTTTATATGCGCGACTCTCACGCTCGCTGGAGCAAAGCCATTTGAAGGGAGGTAGGGGCTGACCCACGGGCTCTGGGGGGCCCACCTCCCTCCACCCTATCCTGTCACTTTCTCCTCCTCCCCTAATACGCATCTCGCACAGCAGAAGGCCTGGATGAGGGTGGCTAGTGTCCCTCCTGCCCGAGGCTCAGAGCTCCTGCACAGGCTCTGCTGCTCCTGAAAGGATGGGGCAAGCTCCCAAAGCAGCCAGGGCATGGCAGGTAAGACCTGATGAGCCTGTCAGCCCTCCACCCTCACCCCAGTCAGTACCTGAGCCTGAGCAGCCCCGTGTCCACCCTCCGCAATCCCACACTGCCCCCTTGTCACCAGGAGGCTGGGCCACTCTGGCGGCCTGTCTCCTGCACCGCCCCACCCCTGGTCTCCCTCCACCCCTCCCTGGCGCGGCCCCAGCCCCTCACCCGGTGGGTCTTGCTGTGGGTGTAGAGGAAGGCCAGCCGGTAGAGGCTCTTGTAGTGCTGGGGGAAGCGGCTGAGGCACAGGCGGAAGGAGGAGATGCACTGCTCTGTCAGGAACTGGCGCTGCTCCTCGGCACCTGCCGGCAGCCCCTGGGGGAAGGGCGTCGGCTCCCCCAGGGGCTCTGCTCTCTTCCTCCCATCCCACGGGGAGGGTGCAGACACTGGGGGCTTGGCGGGGACCCCAGCGGAGGCTGGAGGGTCTGCAGTGGGCTTCTGGCTGCCCTGCTCTGTGGCCTGGAAGCCCTCCGTGCTCTCCAAGGACTCCTCAGCTTTCCCTAGAGCTGAGAACAAGGGAAAGACAGTCGTCTCAGGCTCAGGCCCTCGGCAGAGTGGGCCCCGTGCCCAGGCAGGGCCCGGCTCCACTGTCAGGGCTGTCTCTGCTTCCCTGCGGCACCAGCAACTGGCACCGACCCGGGCACCGTTACCTGCTGCTCATGGCCAGACATGGGCTTGCGCCCTGGAGCCCTGACGAGGGAGCAGTAGGCTGGTGGCAGAGCCGCCCACAAGGATGCGCCTGGCAGGTGAGGGGTGAGGAGCCCACCCGGGGCTGGGGCTGCCGCCCACCAGGAGCACAGCAATGGTGTCAGAGACCACCCCATCAGACCAGGCCCGGGGGGCACTTGCCCAGCCCCCTGCGCTGTCTGCTGGGCAAGGGCTCTGGACCCATCCCCTGCAGCACCCACATCTCAACAGGAATGTTATCACCTTCACCAACGTGGTGACCAGGAAGAGGGCTTGGAAGGGAGAAATAGGTCCACGGAAGCAAGAAGCTTCATGTCAAGGCCTCTGGAGACTGCAGGACTTGTTCCACCCTAACCTTCACCAGGGCCAGCCCTGCGTGCTCTGAACTGGAGGGAAGAGGCGGGATGGGCCGCTCTGTGTCTGGAAAGCCGTGCACACACCGGGCTCTGTGCGGCCCACAAGCAGGCTGGAGAGAGGCCCTGAGGATCCCCTATATGGCAGACTTCACTACTCGATGGCCCATGTCTACACGACAGGCCTCACCGTCTACCGGTGAGAAGGATCTCGTCTCTAAGGCTGGACATGGGCCGAACTGGGAGCACGGCTGCATGCCCCACCCCTAGCCCCTGACAGTGTGCCTGTCAGCCGCAGAGGGTCAGCGTCAGTTTGGGGCAATACAATGACCGCCCAGTGAAAAAGCGGGACCCAGGGCTGCAACACCCACAGGCCTGTTCAGCCCCTTCCCAGACCCTAACAGGAACACCTTTCCCAACCTACAGGGGATGTGGCTTCACCTCCTTCTAAGGCCAGCTGGAGAGGCCGGCAAGGAGCAGAGAGCTGGGGGAGCCCTTCCCTAGCACCATATCCACACAGGAGCCCCCAGACCCCGACTCTCCCATCCAGGGCCTGTGCAGGGACTGGCTGGGGCCAGACCTGGGCCCCAGGGGACAGATGATCCCCAACCCCACCTGTCCTTCCAGCACACCTGGAGAGGCAGACTGAGCCTCTCTGAACCTCAGGTTCTTCTCCTGGAGAAGGGACCAGTCAGTGTTTTTTCCCAGGGTGGCTGGAGGCTTGGATGTTTAGTTACTAATGTCCATCAGGCACCTGATGGGAAAGCCTTCAAAATCCTCAGCAGCCAGACCAGCCAGGCCTCAGGGCAGCGCCAGGGATGCCTAGCCCGCCTGCAACCTCCCTGCCAGCAAGCCTGGGAGAGGGCTCTGCCCACTGAATTCCACAATGGGGCCTGGGGATCCCATTGGAGCTGGGCACACCCCAGGACCAGATCAGGGCTCCCCACCAAAAAAAAAAGGGGGGGGATTCAGACCAAAAAGAAAGCACATTTGTGACACTTAGGATCCAAAGACTTGGCTCTCCCACGGGGCTGCGGTGGTCATAACCACAAGGACAGGGTCGCTGGGGCTCACCACGTTCCCGGCGCCATGCTTTACCCTCACAACCCCAGGAGCAGGCCTGGGGAATCACTCCCAGCCTACAGGGAAACAGTGGAGGCCCAGGGAGGTGAGAAACTTGGTCAGCTGAGGTCCCAAGGCAACAGGCAGGGCCATGGGGACGGAGGCTGAGTTACCCAGGCTGCCCAGGTGTTCAAGCAGTCCCTCTAACACGCGGGCCAGATCTCCACACCTCCCTCCTCTCTGGTTCCCAGAAAGTCTTTACCGAGCAGTCCTGCTTGGGAACCGGGAACGGGCAACCTCCTTTCTGCGCAGGGCTTCCGGGAACCCTCCAGGGAGCTGGTGGGCTCGCTGAAGAAGTCCTGTGTCGAGCTGGAGTCTGAGAGCGCCACGGCCGTGCTGTCCTGGCTGCGCTCTGTTGGGAGAGGGGAGGGGCAGCAGCATGAACCCCCACACCTCCAGGATGGGGGGCCTCCCAGGGTGAGTCCCCTGTCGGAGGCCTAGTGACTGCCCTGCAGAGCAGAGGGGACGGCCTGCACAAGGCCACTCTGATCCAGCCTTGCAGACCTGTCCTGTAGGCCACCAAGCCACTCACTAGAAGCACCAACCTCCGTGGTCACCTTCCTGGGGTTTCCCCAAAGAGCGGTGTTCTCGTCAATGTGTAATAATTGGCCCTCGGGAAAAAGCCGGCATTTGTAGCATTTACTGATTTCTGTGGTGTGAATACTCCCACCAAGGCCGATTTCGAGTTGCCAGTGCCGTGTGTCTGAGCGTGGAGTTGAGAGAGACGCAGAAGCGAATTACACACCAGCGGATCATGTTTCTGCTGTAACAGGCGCACACAACCAAAGCAGGCAAGTGCTCAGCACAAACGCTTAACCAGTTGCTGAAGGGCACGTGAGGACTACAGTGGGAGTACAGACCCCTGGGAGGCACAGACGCCAGGCAAGGGGCACCCATGGGCCTCCACAGGTGCTCACGAGGAAGGGCGGGGTGGGAGAGAGACTGGATGACCCTCCTGGGGTGCAGGCCTGGAGAAGAGGGGTGGCTGCACGGAGTGCATGGAGCCCTGGCTGGACCCTTCTCCCCAGGGGAACAAAAGCCTTAAGCCACCAGGGGAGGGGCAGCAGGGGACAGGTGAAGACCACTGCAGAAGGGAAAAGAAAAGGCCGACCCTGAGGGAGGGGCTGGGAACCACCCAGGGCCCAAACACTCCAGGCCGCCCACCTTGAGACATGGACAGTCTGCCGAGGTCCGAGGTCAGACTCAGATGACAGAGAAGCAGCCACACCCCAACCCCAGGCTGGCAGAAGCAGGGCAGGAACCTTCCAGCAAACCCACCCTCTCTGAGTACCGAGTACAAGGTCAGACCAGAGGACCTGGAGGCCGGGGGACACTGAGCGGAACCACAGCAACAATAGAACCCAGCCCAGCTCAGCTTCTGCCTCGTCAAACTCACTTTCCCTCCTCCGGCCTAGGGACAAAGGAAGCCCACTCCAGGCATAAGGATTAGTTCCTTCAGTCTCTTCTGTTCTACACACGATGTCAGTTTTCAACATGAACAGTGTAAGACGCACACACGTGTGCAGAAGGAAAGAGCACTGTCAGGATACAAAGTAATCACCAGAACCAGGCTCAGAGATGGCCCGGATGCTGGAACTACTGACTGCGAACTTAGCGCAACTAAGACAGCCCAACTCATAAACCTGATAAGCGTGCTACAGGCTCCAGCAGGGAAGGTGGACACACCCACGAACAAAGGGGGAATTCAGGGAGTAAAAGGAAACCAGGCAAGAATCAAACGGAGACACCAGAAATAAAAAACCATGGATAACAGAGACGAAGAATGCCCCTTGTCAAGCTTCTTAGCAGACTTGACACAGTTAAGAGGAAAAAATCAAAACCTGAAGACAGGTCAGTAGAAATAATCCAAACCAAGAGAAAAAAAGTGCAGGGGGCTGGGTGGGGGGCGGTGACGAGAACAGAGCACCCAAATGCTCACGTACTAACTGGATCCCAGAAAGAGATGAGTCAGAAACAGGACAAGAAGTATTTTAAGAGATAATGACAGAATTTTCCAAAAACAATGAAAGACATCAAATCACCAAAAATCACAGACAACACAAAGCAGGGCAAGGACTTCCCCCACACACATTAGGGGAAAAAAAGATCACACCTGGATGTATCATATTAAAACTGCTGAAATCCAAAGATACAGAGAAACTCTTGAGGGTGGAGAGAGACATGTCGCACATGGAGGAAGAGTTGAGAACAACACAGACAGAAGCCATGCAAGTTGGACAACACCTTTAACAACTTCTAAGAGGAAAAGCTGTCAACCTAGATTTCTGCAGCCAGTGAAAGTACCCCTCAAAAATGAAGGACAAACAAAGGCTTTTTCGGGCAAACAAAAACTAAGAGGATTCTTTACCACCAGCTCGGAGCCAGGAACCACCAAAGACAGCTCCTCGGGTAGAACAAACTGAAACGAGACAAACTTGGATCCACATAAACATATGAAGTTCCTCAGAAACAGATAAAGAAATAATAAAAATAAAAGACATCTTTTTCCCACTTCCTTCTCTAAAACATCACTGACTGCTGTGCGGAGCAGAAGCGCTAGCAGTGCCCTGTGGATTCATGGCACGTGGGGAAGCGAAACGGATGAAGCCAGGGGACAGGAGTGGGGTGGCCCTCACTGCACGCAGCGTGGTGCCCGGCGTCACGCAGAGATGTACTTTCTTAGCCCTAAGGCAGTCACTATATTTAAAAAAATAGAGATACAAATAAACCAGAAATAGAGATAAAATGTTACCATTAAAAAACAAACTGTGCTTTGTCCTGAACTTGGCATCTCTAAAGGTGAAGCACAGTTACACGGGGCCGCTCGTGCCATATGACCTTGAACAAATCAGTCCCAGCCCCACCTGTGAGTTGCCACCACATATCATCTCCGAGAGGCCAGTGAGGGGAGAAAGGCAGATATGCCCCCAGGCCTAAGCAAATGTTTGGTATTGACTCCCAACTTGCTGATGCCTAGAGAGGGCACCAGGTGGGCAGGGAAGGCAGCAGAAGCACCAGGGATGGTGTGGGCAGGAAGGTGGCACTCTGCCCCCAAGGATGAATGGTGGGGCTCGGCTGACCCTCCTTTAGAACAGCACTGAGGGCCACCAGAGAGCCGTCCTGCATGGCTGGCACTCATGGCTGTGTTCCCCCTACTACCTCAGCCAGCATGTGGGGCCATGGAGGGGCCCGCACTGAGGGTGTCCTGGCCCCTGTCCTGCCGCGGGGCCGCTCAGTTGCAGAGCCTGACTCCGCCCAGGACAGGCGGGCCCCTGGGGACCAGCCACTGCCCAGGCCCCTGCAGGAAAGAGGGTAGCCCCAGCAGGCAGCCCTCTTCTTCTTCCAGAAGCCCACCCACACAAGACCTGCTCCCACTAATTACTAGTGAGGCCCGGTTATAAACAGTCCACTCTCACTGTGAATCCCCGGCGCGTTCACTTCCATGCCTTGGGCTGCTCCACCCCTTCGCAGCATCCTTAGACGGACGCGCACCAGTCTGACGGCTGCTGCTCAGCCCTCTGCTCCAGGTGGGCCCACAGCCCGGTGCCAAGGAACGGAGCAGGGTGCAGAGGACACAGCTAGCCTGTCTCACCAGGTCTTTCCTTATGCAGATTTGACTCAGTTCAAATCCCTTGGACACTCAGGATTTCCAGACCAGCCTAAAAGAGCTCTCTGGTGACAAGACAGAAGTTTCCTGCTGTGTTTTCTCCACTGGCTCCAGCAGGATGACTAGAAAGGGTTCACAGCCACCTAGTTCATTAGCTCAACTCCATGACATTTTGAGGAAAAAAAGCATGTGGTCATGTGATCAAAACTGCAGCAACTCTGGCTAGTGAACCCTAAAAAGATCACAAATGTTCTGCCAACCAGAAAACCACAGGTTTCTAAGAGCAGTAAACTTGGGTGGAATCAATATTTTGAGAAATGTTTCAACCGGATAAAATCTGCTCATGTGGTCCCTGATGACCACTGGGAAAGGACTCGCCCCCTGGAGTGAGGCTGGCTGTGGGGCGGGTGCCCTGCAGGCCAAGGAGAAGGAACAGATGCACACAGGAAGAGACACCAGAAGCCCGGGCCCCGATGCCCAGCATGGGGAGATGGTCTCACTGCGTGCCCCCCGGCCGCACCCCCACCACACACCACTCTGCTCCCTGGGCCAGCTAGATGCTGACCAGAGAGGCCTGGGCAGCTGCTCTCGACGCTGATGCCAGGGAAGCAAAGCGGCAACCCACAGCTACCTGATGAGGGTCCCAGGTTCCTCTTCCAACAAAGGATGACTGGGGAAACCTGCCCTTCTTAGAGCCAGAGAGAGAGACCCCGAAACCACAGCACTCCCCTGCTGTCCACAGGGAAGACTCTGCTCGGGCCCAGCTGGCTCCCAAGCTCCCTCCCTCCCCTCCAGGTCTCTCTTCACCTAAGTGGTCAGCTCGGCATCTAAACACCACAGGACTCTCCAACCTCTGTGTTTTTGCTCCCATTGCCCCTCCCCCAAAATGACCCTGCAGGCCTCTCTGGAGGCCCACCTCCTCCAGGAAGTCCTCCCAATCCACCCAACCCCAGAGCCAGCTCACAGCACTCCCTCTTGGCACCAAACATTGCCCCAGGGACACACAGATCTCACCAGGTAGCACAATTAGGGGGAAAATGCCATGACCAGCTATAGCCTGAAGATGTTTTTTAAAAGATGAGAATGAAGGTGATAGGCTCTGCCCTCTGACAGACTCCCTCCCTGGCCCAGCACCAGTCCCACTCTATGGGAACACCCCTGACAACCTGAGCTCACATGGAGGTGGTCCCTGGGGCCCACCCCAGAGCACCCTGGACCCTACATGCAGTGAGTGCTTTCACACACCATCCTTGTAAAGACAAGGTGGCATCTCAGAGTCTCAGGTCTCTGTTACTTTTTTAAGCAAGAAAGAACAAAGCAATGGAAATATAGGGCTGAGCTACTGGCCGGACAGGAGGGCAGACCGTGTGGGGAGGCCAGCACTACACGTGTGTCTGGCCAGAACCAGGAAGATGGGCCGTGGGCAGAAGCCAAGCACATCAAACACACACCCTCCAAACCACAGGACCAGCGGGTGGCGGCGCTCCAGGTCACGGGGAAGCAGGGAGCCGGACTGAGGGTCAGCATGCGGTCAGCTCGGTCCCCGAAGCGAGCTGAGACAGTGCGAGCAGAGGCAGCCTGGAGAGCAGTGTGGGCGGGTTGGGGCAGCACGGGCAATATTGGTGGAGGAAGGTAGGCGAGCGGGCAAGGACGAGCACGGATGGGACACGACACGGACGGTGAGGGTGACAGCATGGCAGGTGAGGATGGATGGTTGCTCCCGCTCTCCTGACCGTGGCTGGCCTGTCCACCACCAGTGAGCTCCAACACACCCCTAAGACACTGGCTGAGCTTTGGCCCTCGGGAAGGCCTCCCCCAACCAAGGCCAGGTCCCCGTGGGACCCTCCGCTGTTCCATCGCTCACACGTGTCTCCTGGTTCCCACCACAGGGACCAGGGCTATGTAAGGGGTGCCCAGATTGGCACGGCCACAGGCTGGCTGGAGAACCCCGCCCGCAAGGCCCTTTCTGGCTCCAGCATCAGAGGTGACAGGCAGCACATCCTGCAGAAAGTGAGGGTCCTCCCACGCTAAGCTAATTGTTAAGATAATGATTAATTGTCAAGCTGGAGCTATTTTCCTAAATCTCTTCCAAATCTCACACCAAGTAAGCACTGGCCGGGGCTGATTTCTGGAGCGGCTGAGGCGGGACCCCTAACCTCACACACAGGAAGTGCCGACCCTAGGCTTCGCTCCCGGTCCGGCTGGCGGCAGGTCCACCTGATAGGCTGCTTGGTGCAGGGGTCTCTCCTGAGGCCACACCATGGCTGGAGAGAGTCCGGGTGACTGCCCCCGACCTGGGATCCTCCTGCTATGTGGCACCGCCTGCCCCCACGCCAGCCCCAATGACCTGGGGGGCCCTGATCTAGAAGACAAGGACCTTTGTTTACCACCCACGAGAACATTGCCCAGTCCTACAGCTGAGGAAGCTGGGGCTCAGAGACATTGCCAAGCAAGTGAGGGGAAGGACTGGGACTGGCACTCAGATCCCTGACTCCAGGGCCTGCTCTGCCGGGCCTCCCTGTCCAACCTCAAGTGGGGACCCAAACCCCACCCCCGCCTGCTCCTCTTCGCCTGCAGCAAGGCAAGGCACACCCAGCATCCTGACCGCAGAAGGGCTCCCCTCTGGTGCGCATCCTCGCACAACAGGAGAGCCGAGGCTGGTCTCAGGCTGGGGAGTTGACTGGGAACCAGGAGGCCACAAGCTCTCGTCCCGACGCCTGGTCAGCCAACCCCGGCTGGGGCACAAGAGGCAGAAAGAGAGTTGGGTAGAGTGGCCCCTTGAGGCTCCAGCATGTCCCCCAACATCCGCAACCTGCTGCTTCTGCCGGGGGCCAGGGCCCTTCCTGGGAGCTGGAAAGGCTGCCCAAAGGCCACTGTCACGTTACAAGATTATAGCTAGTTTAGGGTCCCGAACATCTCCACGTTGTGGACACTGCTTTCTCCCCAGGGTGAGGGGTGAGAGCTCCAAAGGCCTGCACAGCCAAGCTGGGTGAGGACACCGGCTGGGTGGGACCAGCAAAGGCAGGCCAAGCGATCTCGATGGCCCCACACCACCGACAAGAATCACTTTGCCAAAAAATTTTTACCACCATTCAAAAATACACAACCATGGAAATTATATTTGAGCATATTCGCATGGCTTCCTCTACAAACTTCCAGAACCGGACACACTCTGGTGGCACCCAGGATGGGTCCCACCAGCACCTGCCCCCAGCACTCTGCTCCCACAGCTATGTGCACACGCGGGTGCCCGGGCGGGATGCTGGCAGTGGTGTGGGGCGGCGGCACGGCCCTCCCCCAAGCCCAGGAGGCTCGGGGACACCCTGAGAGGAGAGCCTCTCTCCCCACACCTGCCTGCACTAAAGCCTCACAGGAAGGAAGAATCCTGCAGGAAGAACTCCCAGAGCAGAGACTTGTCTCCAGCATGCTTTTCAGTGTTCTCAGGAGTAAATGGCTGGGGAGTCCTTGAACCTGAGGTGAGTAGGAGGGAAGGATCAGGACCAGGACCACTGTGCAGGCAGCACGTGGGCCAGTGCCCCCGGCCAGGCACAACCCCTGCGGCCCACGCTCAGACTGGTCTCTGCGCACACACCATCCCGAACCCAGAGGAGACATCACCAGCGTCCTCTGCTCTCAGGTCACAAACTGCACCCCGGGAAGTGAGGCCCTGCCTCCCTGTCGCCCTACAGCAGCCCTGCCCTGGCCCTGCGCTCACAGCCTGTCTCCTGGGCGCGTGCATGCAGCCTGATGAGCTAAGTGACACAGGGCTGAGGGCCCAGATGGCCTTCAGCACTGTCACTCCCCCAGGGCTCCACGCTGCGGCCCTCCAGGCCCACCAGTTTGGTTCATCGTTTTAACAGTGAGGAGAATGTGAAGACGGAGCTGCGAGGCCAGCATGCAAGCCTCCCGGTGTTAGTCAGGGATATGGTGGATGGGCCGCCATCTGCCCATCCCGCGTGGGAAGCCAGCTGACCCCCACCACCAACCCGCCCGGATTCCCTCGACCCTCCCCGACCGTCAGAAGGACGTGCTATTCCTGCGGACACCAACAGCCATCCAAATGCCCCTAACGTCCCCATTTTGCAGGTGGGGAAATGCAGATCGGAGGGCTCCCAGGCGGCGATGGCAGGCGGCGACCCCAAGCATGTCTGGGAAGCACAGGATCACGAGGGTCCATGAGGTTAATGAGCAGCCGCAACATTGCCCGTGTCACCCCAGACCCAGCACCCCCCTCACCAAAACAAAGCGACTCATTGCCCAAAGCACCCTCCCCCGAGACTGGCGTGCTGCCATGGGCTGGCAGTAGGGAGAACAGGGACTGTACCGTCCGGCGTCGCCTGCTGGTGGGGTTTTTTACATTTGACGTAATCGTGGTCAATCGGAGTGGCTGTGTAAGGTGGGGATGTCAGACCTGGGCCAGAGGAGGAGGGGAGGGAGGCTCCGGGGCCCGGCAGTGTCCCAGCTGAAGAGTGGGAGTCCTCGTCCACCAGGCAGGCCTTCTCCCTGTGGGGCAGAGGGTGGGGTACAGGTCAGAACCTCCACATCACATTGAAACAGGACAAGTGCTGGTCTGGACGGTACCGTCACAGGCCTCCTCCACCATCCCCAGGGCCCCCTGCTCCCAGGAACTCTGGTGACACCTGTTCCCTCTGGCTAGTGTCCGGGGGCTGAAGGAGGCAGGAGCTGATCAACCTTTACGACTGGGCCTGCTGGCAGCTCGAGTCTCAGGCCAGGAGACCCCTCCTCGGAAGCAGCCACCCAGCACCCCTCCAGGCCAAGTCAGCCCCCTTCATGTGAAAGCCAGGGCTTGACAGATTTCACCCTGCCAAGTGCGCAGATGGGGAAGACGACTGGATTCAGCGCACGCTCACAGGTGCATGAGGGTATCTGCTGCAACACCACGGACAAACAGAAACACCCGACACGCCCATCAAAACCGCCACAGAAACCACAGTGCACGCGAGCTATGGAGAGCACAGCCACAGACAAGGGGTGCCGCCTCTGTGCACTGGGTCCCAGACCTGCTTCGGGGAAAAGCAAACTCTAGAACACCTCCAGTAGTTTGTTTTTATAAAAGAATCACTGTACTTGTAAGCGTACCTGTAAGTGTGTGCAGACACACAGAGAATGACCCATGAAACAACCTGAATAGTGGCTAACCCTGGGGAGGGGAACCTGACACGCTTCAGTCTACGTGTTTACGTGCCACCAGCATCTTCTGTAACTAGGATATACTTGTGTATTATTTGTGTAACTTAAAAACTGAAAAAGAATTACAACCTATTTAAAAAAGAATTATCACTGTGCCTTGGGGGCCCTTTGTGACTATAACTTCTGGGCACACTGTACCCACCCGTCCACCTGTCCCATCGCTGACAGGTCTGGAGGACAGGCCCGGGCGGGGTCTCCCTGGCCCTTGGCAGAGCCCTCACAGTGCCCGGCCAGGGGGCCCCAAGACAGGGCGAGCTGAGCCAAAACTCTGGGATGCGGACGCCAGGCCACCCACAGCAAGAGGAGGCCCGGGGGTCTGTCCCAGGCCCACAGAGGGAACCACACTGGGACCCTAGTGTCCCCGAGCTCTCTGGGGCCACAGGAGGAGCCCACACCTCCCACAGCCCTTCCAGCCTCCTGGGAGAACGGGCAGCAGACCAGGCCCTCAGGGGCTCCCTGCAGAAGAGGCCAAGGGGCAGGAGGTTGCAGTATGAAAACGCAGTCCCCAGAGGGGAAGGGGCCACCTGAGGATGTGGGCACAGCTAGGGGGAGGTGACAGGGCTGCACACGCAGGCTCTCGGGCTCAGAAGCACCTCAGCCAAGGGAGGGGGAGCCCATGCCACTCACTTCTCTGAGGCTTTGGGCGCGCTCTTCTCCTCGCCCCTGGCAAAGGGCCCTTCCGCAGCCTCCTTCATAAAGCTGACCAGCACCTCTGCGTCGACCCCGGAGTCAGGCCTCCCCAGGAGCTTCAGGATGGAAGCGTGGAGCCGGAAGTACACCTGGATGACAACGCTGGGGTGTGAGCTGCCTCCCGAACTGCAAAGGCTCATCCCTGCCAGTCGGTCACACTGACCGGCCCACCCAGCCCTCACTCAAGGCCAGCTCCACCATCAACACAGACGCGGACTAGCAGCATCCCAGCCCAAATGCTCCTCAAGGGCACGGGGACAGGGAAGGAAGCCCCAGCCCCCTCCACTGCATCTTGTCCAATAAGAAAAACAAGTCAAAAAACAGAAAGGAAACATTACCATGTCTACATGTTAGTAGGAAACAAATCTAGAAAGACGAGGACGCGGTCAAACTGTTAATACGCATTATTGGGGCTAGGGAACGAGGGCCACAGGGCACTTTAACCTCCCACTTCAAACACCTCTGAATTATCTGATTCTCATATTTCTTTTTAACCATGAATATGTGTTAATTTTATAATAAAAAAAATACCTAAGTGCAAAAAAGGCATAAGTAAGCAGATTCTGTCCCAAATTTCAAGCTTTCTGGACATGTGGGATTGGCGGGAGTGGACACAAAGCCTCAGAAAGGGCGAAGCTAACAAGCCCAGGGCTTAGGGAAGACAAACGCACCCAGATCTGCACTGTGTCCTCAATTTCCTCCCAACGAAGCATGCTGGCTGCAGCCACCAGACCCTCCCAGGAAGGCCATGGGCACCAGTGAGAGCACAGGGTGAGCACTGGGAAATCACAGGCACAAATCCCAGTCCACACTTGCTCTGCTCTGAGGGGGCAGTGGAGGGCCCCGAATCGGCCCCTGGCTCAGTCCTGCCAGGCTGGGTGCCCCGGGCACACCCTGCAGTAGCAGTCTCTCACCCACACCTGGGGATGAGGGCGCCGGCCCCTTCCCGCCAGGCCGAGGGCATGAATGCTACACTCACATCACCACTGAACCCAATTCTCAGACTAGTGTGCTAAAGAAGAGAGACCAAACGCTCCCTTCCTCAGAAAGGATGGCGAGCGCCCCTCAGAGACAAAGGAAAAAAGGCTGTGTGAACTGAACTGCACACAGAGAAGTTCCGGCTGCTGCAGGGGTGTCACTGGGACCGTGAGCCCTATCCCCAGGGAGCCGGCTGGCCCCCCACCCCCACCCTGCACAGTGTCACCTCCAGGGCCTCCATGGCCAGCTCGGGGGGGTTGTGGTAGTGGATCTTCTTGGGGTAGCGGGCCGCCTCCTCATGCAGGTAGTGGCCAGCCTGGCGGTAGTGCAGCAGGTAGACAGTGGGCGGCTGCTGCTGCTTCTCGGCCACCTTGCCCAGCATGTAGTGGATGAGCCACTCTTCCTCGTCCCCGTCACCCTCGCAGCGGGCCGCCGATGTGAAGCAGTGCCTGGCGGTCTCCAGCATGCTGTCCCGCCGGTCCTCCATCTGGAATGAGACAACAGTGCCCAGCCAGTCTCAGCCCTCCTTACCCTGTAGCAGCCTAACTGCAGACTTGGGATCCTCCCAGCAGCCCCAAAACCCAGAAGCGCGACCACCATTCCACTGTGGGAGGCTAAGCACCAGGAGGCCTGGAGACTTCGGGGTCGCACACATCAGACACAGCACAGGGCTGGACTGACACCCAGCTCACCCGCTGACTTTTGTTCTTTCTTCTACCTCCTCCTGCAGGACCTAACACCGTTACAGGCTCATGAAGTACCCACAGGCCAGCCTCTAAAGGCCCCAACCACAACCTACGTGGCAGCAAAGAGAGGCCCTGTGCCTGGGCAGGGGAGAGCACAGCAGGAACTGTGGCCGGCATTGCGGGAAGCCCGCAACAGCTCCTGCACGGCAGCAGTCTTGGGCCGTGGGCAGTTCTGAGACGAGCCTCTGTCGCAGGCAGCGCATCTGTCTCGCGCCCCTTCATGGTAAGCAGGCAGAGCTGGGGGGACAGGCCTGGGCCACAGCAGGTTTTCTCGCCCCCTCCTCTGCACACTTCCTAGGGACCGGGTGTTTGGAAGGGCGGATCCCAAGCCCTGTTCACCGCCCGCTGACTGGGGGCCTGTGCGTCTGGGGCGGAACCTCCTGCCTGCAGAGTCAGCCAGAACAGAGGGCCAGCCTCTACGAGGTTTTCCCACAGGGACCACCACCTTTTCCCGCCCCTGCGTGAGGAGCTCTGGGCCAGTGTCCTGGGTGCTATTCTCGCAGGACGTCCACTCCCCAGGCAGGTGTCCCTTCACCCCAGGACTCTGGGGCTGGGTACCACAGTGAGGACTGTGCAGGGCCCAGGGCAGCTGCTCCAGTGCCCAGGGTCTTGGACCCTCCTCTCCATGGCCCCAGCCTCCTCCCATCTCCTCTCAGGGCAGAGGAAGGAGAGGCTGTGAGCACCAGGTTCTGGCAAGGGCTGTCACAGCATGGCGACACTCACTGCTGGACGGTCCCTCTCCAGGAGCCCCCAGCAGCATCACCCTTCCATCACTGCTGTGTCCCTTTCACGTTCTTCCCTATCAGTTTAGCTTCCACACCAAGCACACCCCATGTTAGTCAGAAAGAGCAACAAAGAGCTGTGACCTCTCTGCAGGGCTGGGACTCCCCCGCTCAGAGCAATGTTGGAGGTGGGGCATCACGAGGCCAAGGGTTCTGGGAGCCCGTGACCTGTTCTGCAGGGTTGCCAGGCACAGGAGAGTCCTGGGCATGAAGACAGAGAGCCCCTCAAAGATGGAGGGGCTGTCAGAAGATGAGGGTAGCAGCCATGGCTGAGGGTCTTCCATCACTGAATCCTCCCAGCAATACCCCGATTATTAACAGAGCCACTGTCACATTCTGTGATTTGACTGCAAATGATCAGTTCAAGTACAGGCCCCCTTAGCACCCTGCGCTCCTGGGAGATCTTCCTGGAGGTGGTGTCTTACTGCCATACCCGCCCAAACCTGCCCATTGGCCCTTCACTTCCACCTCAAGGAGCCAAGGGTGCCCTGAAGAACACAGACCTTGGGCCAGACACCCAGCACCCTACACTGGGCAAACCCCACAAGAGGGCTTCAAACTTCCCAACAGTGTCAAGAATTGTGCAAGGGAACAAAGAAGAGATGGCTGCCTCTCAATGGCCCTGCTCTTCAGCCATCCGGTCCCAGGAGCCGGGCCCTGGACTCACCCACTGGGTGTCATTGGGCCAGGGATCACACTGCCACTGAGCCCCGTCCTCACCTGCTGCACGAGCTCGGGGGGCAGCTCAGGCCTCCACTGCTTCAGCTGGCGTGAGGCAAAGGAGTGCAGGGCGTAGGACATGGTGCCGAACTCAATCCACAGGGACAAGTTGGAGCTATCGATCTCTAGCGCCCGCCGGAAGCAGCTGAGGACAGGTGTGGCATGCCTCCAGATGGGCCCGTCGCTCTTCAGCTCATTGGAGTTCAGCTTGTCCTGAATGCGGCTGGCCCGGGCCAGGGCCATGCCTGCCCAGGAATCGAACCTGCAGTCACAACAGGGCACTAGCTCACCTGCCGTCCACAGGCGAAGTGCCCACCTGGACCAACTCCGCCCCTCACTAACTCTGCAACCATCACCTGTCCAGCCACAACTCTGAGCCTCGGTCCTTGACCCACAGGATATGGCCCTGCAGACCCACCTCAAAGGGAGAGCGCCCAACCAGCACAGGTGATTCAGGCCCTCACGGGCACCCAGCCACTGCTCTAAGCACCACCACCACCTGCAACCCAGACCACCCCCAGTACGGACTGGCCTGTCACTCAGCTTGCCTCTGTTCCCCTGCCTGGAGGGGGTCCCTGCAGGACAGTTCTGACAGGAAGGAAAGGGGCTGCTCTACAGGCGCAGAACAATGGCCCGGCCACAGCACAACCTTGTGACCTGTAACCCTGCCGACCCCACCCTGGCAGAGCCGGCCTTCCACTCTCAGCGACCAGCAGCAGGGGGCACCCAGGACCCCTGCCACCCAGCTTCCACCCGGTTCTCCCACGGGTACCCTGAACAGACCCTGCCCTCTCCAGCTCAGTCCCCAGCAGCAAGGTGGACAACAAGGGGACCACATGATGGCTGAGCCCCCAGCACCCTGAGACCACCCTGAAGAAACTGACATTGAGAACTCAGAAGCCTCTCTGAGACATTAAGACGATTTCGAGGCCCTCGAGAGTCTGGCACTTTCCAGCACAGAGAACAGACAAGGCAGCAGCCTCCCAGGCAGATGCTGCCCTCCACAGGCCAAGCATTCCTAACTGCCCCTCAACCTAACCTCACAACCAGCCCCCTGGCTTCCCCAGAGCATGTAAGGTCAGGGAGATGCATTGCTCACGAGGCTCACACAAACACTCACTGCAGTCCCAGCCCCAAGGACGAGAAAGCACCAGTGAGGGAGCAGGAGAGAAGCCTGGAGACTCAGTGGTGACGGAGGACAGCAACGGAGTAGGCTGCGCCCCGAGGCAGGTCCTGTTTCCACCCCTTCCTCCTGGGGGGACTGCCCCGGGGGGCGAGCACAGGGTGGGTGTCAGCCTCCCCCGCAGATGTGGGACCTGTTGGGGACTCTCCACCTGGGCCAGTGCCTTCCACACTGGGGCATCTCCTCTCTAAACTCCCGAGCGTCTGCAGCAACCCCGCCACCCTACTGTGAGAGAAGGGGCCACATCACGTGTGTGCCCACGTACCTGCCCAAGACCAAAACAGAAACTGCTGTCTCCCATCACCAACACAAGTGAACAAGAACACAGACACGTTATCACAAAAACTTAAAATGCTCCCCTGGGGGCCACCAGGAGCCTCATCCCGATATGGTTCCTGATGTGAGCACAGCAGTGCCCAGCCCATACGGGAGCACTGACCCACGGGGACCAGGGCACCAGGGACAACATAAGCTCAGGAGGGGCATGTCTGAGGCCCGCACTCCCACCTGTGCGGGGCAGGCCTGGTCCTGGCACCAGGCTCAGGGTGGTTTCTATGGTGGAGGGCTGAGCTGTACTGGGCCTGCTCCCCCGCTCCCCCCCCCCCAAATGTCACTTTACAAAGTGCCCAGCCAAGGTGGACCACTTCTAGCTCAGCAGGAGAGTGTCTGTCACACAGGTGGGGAAAGACACTGCTGCCAGCACCCTCACAGATGCTCTCCCCACAGAGCTGCCACCAAGCACTGCACCAGAGTGCTTTGCTGTCTACCAGCCACCTGCCACGGCTCCCCTGCACCCGGCGGACTCAAGAGGTATGGAGAAGAGTGGTGCCCAAACTTGCATTTTAGCGAGCACAGAAGATGAGGCTGAGCTCATGTCTGCCTGCCTGCGGGGGCAGGGCCAGGACAAAGAAGGCCCAGGGCCACCAAGTCCCACATTCCCAGGGGCCTCTCCAGGCCTGAGGGCTGGTGCCTTCTGAGCAGGCTGGGGGAAGGCCCAGTAGAGCAGTCGTGACCCTCATGTCACTGACTGAGGGGCCATGCCAGGCTCCCCGCCCCCTGGGACCAGTGGGCATTGTCACCTCCTCTCTTCAGAGGTGGAGGCAGTAGTGACTGCTGTCTCTCGCAATGAGCACTTGGCCAGCCTGGGCGCAGCTCTGACGCATGGCCCAGCCCCCAGCAACCCTGGGGAGGACAGCCAGAGCCACCACCCTCTCTGCCTAGAGGAAACCACAGGCTGAGCAGAAGGGGATCCGGGGGAGCCTCGCCTGCTGCTGGGGAAGCCAGGTGACTGGCTTCTCCACAGATCCCAGCCCTCTCCCGGCCAGCTGGGTCCTGGCAAGGTGAAACTCGCAGCCCCCGCACGCTCTCAGGAAGGCTCCCAGGGCCCACAAGGAAGAGAGCAGGAGCCTCACAAGAGGCTCTGCTGCCAACACTCCGCGCCAGACAGGGACAGAGCTCCCGGCTTGGAGGTTTCTACTACCCTCTCCCTGCCCCAAGAAAGAAATCGACCATAGTCAAAAGACACTGCACACCAGAGACTGACACACTGTAACTGACTATATACCTCAACTAAATAAGAAAGATTGTAGCAGAAAAAGCTAGAGCCTCACCAGCTGACTCCGGGGGGCCAGGGGCCAGGAGACTAGGCTGGGACAGGTGGACGTCTGCTGCCCACTCTGAGCCTAGGCTGCCCCGGGGCTGGGGAAGACAGCCCTGTGCTGCTCTTCTGAGAGTCTGCCTTTCCTTGGCGCCACCCCCTCCGCACTCTCTCCCTCCTGGGCCTCCCCACTGGTGGCAGGGAAACCCCAAGCTGAGCTGCCTTCCCCAGCCCTCCCACAGCCCCCCCACCCGCCCTCCCCTAGCCCTCACCGCAGCAGCACTGACCTATCGGGGCAGACGCAGATGTCATGCATGTAGAACTTGATGGCCTTGGACTGCTCCTTGTTCTTGAAATGGTAATCAGCCAGGAGGTAGTAGAGCTCGTTTACCACCGGAGGGGAGGGGTCAGCCCCTTCTGGGAGGCAGGGCACCTGGCAGGTGAGAGGGCAAGGATGCAGGGAGGCACAGTAGTGACTCAGGTGTGACCAGGGCCCTGACGGCAGCGGTGTGGGACACGGTCCAGGCACCGAGCTCCTACCTCAGTGGAGGTGCCTTCAATGTAGGCAGAGACTCTGTCCAGGCTCAGGGCTGGCCTCTCCGTGCGGGGCACGATGGTGGCGATTCTCTTGAGGAGGTTGGCCAAGTCAGCAGACACGGTGCTGGTCTTGTAGCTGTCAAATTCAGGAAGAGTCTTGGGCTTAAAGTACTCAAACATGAACAGGGCATCCTCCCATATCAGGTCCATCTGGAAAGAAGGCAGAGGCGGGTCACTGTGTGGTCCAGGTAAAGAACACGGGGAGTTCGTCCACGGAAATGCATGGTGTCTGATGTAGGCCAGCTCACAATACACAGAGAGCCTAAAATGACTCCTATGTACTTAAAATACCTGCTCACCCACTGTAATCTCCAAACCCAGGTGTCTGGTGAGCAGAAATGTGAACCAGTGCAAGCCCAGACTTTATGAAGACAAACACTGGAACCGAGGGCGCACTCTTGTGAGTCACGAGGCCACACAAGAGGCAGGTTCAGGGATAAGTGCAAGGGGCAGACCAGATGCCCCCAGTGCCCCAGCGCCCCGTCGGTCCTCTGGCTGACAAGTACTGACCAAGCACTTGCTCTGGACCAGGGTGGGTCTGCACACTGTAGGGGCCCTGCCCAATGGAGTGCACGTTTAGGGAATGAACTCCCTTAAGGTCAAAGAATAACTGACCGTGTTAAGAAGCCATATCATAAAATGACACACCTACTAGTGGTCTGAAAACCACACGACAAAAAGTGGAAACCTTATGCGGGGAGGGTATAGCTTGGTGGTAAAGTGCATGCCAAGCATGCAAAAAAGGTCCTGGGTTCAATTCCCAGTACCTCTGTTTAAAAACATAAACAAATAAATAAGCCTAAAATTACCTCCCTGCCATTAGAAAAATTTTTTAAAAAAAGAAAAACAAAAAACAAAACAAAACAAAAAAAGGAAACTTTCTAAGGAATGATATGCATTATCCAAACTGGGGGGAATCTACTGGAAATTGCCAGTCTGCATTTCTGAATGATTAGTCAATATTTACGAAATTAGTCTCTGAAAGGAAAGCCCTTTTCCTTGAGATTTCGATAAGACTAGTCCACCTGACACAACTCCAGCCCACCTGCCGGGCTGTGAGACAGCGAACCTGACACCCTCAGGAAGCACAGGCCCCAGCGAGCCCAGCCCCTGGGCAGGGGTGGGTGGCGCCCTCACCTGCTGGGCCGAATGCTCCTCCAGGTACCTGGCCTTGCTCTTCTTGCTGGGGTAGCTGTACAGGCAGTAGAAGCACTGCTCCAAGGCCGTCTCCAGCTCCTCCTTGTACGGGTGAGTGTCTTCAGAGGTGGATGCGGCAAGCTCCTTCTGGAGAACGCGCACCTACAGTGGTGACGGAGGAGGCACCTGGCGGGGGGGGGCCCGCAGCCCTCGGGCACAGTGGGCCGCCAGCTCTGTTACCCTGAGGGGCGTGTCTGGGCCTGTCTTGCTAGGGGGTGGTAGTCACCTTCGAGGAAGCCGAGGGGCCACTCAAGGCCCCCCATCCAGCACCCCACCAGCTTCAAGCAGTGCTACACTCATCCACCAAGCCATTCATCTGCCCCCCCAAATATCTACCTAGCACCTTCTTATGCTGGGCAGGGAGATACCAACTCTGCTCTGGGGAGCTCAGACTCCCACGAGGGACCATGAATTAAACAGAGTTGTAACGTAAGATGACTCATCCCAGGAGGGCCAAGGGAATCTCGAAGACAGACGTTAGTGAGGATCACGGAAGAGGTGGTGTCCATGGATGTTAGACCCAATGGCTACTGTTATGCCAACTATTAGCAAACCATACTTTCAAGCATCCATGGTATTTTTACTGAAACTAGACAAAAAGCAAGTCTCAACAAATACCAAAGATCAGGTATGATGTAGATCACAACCTCTGAACATAATTCAATAAAATTGGAACCAATTACATAAAGATAGCAAACACCATGCTCATGGCATGCAGCTAAAAGTATACTTGGGAAAACTTACAATATTCAACACATGTATTTGAAGAGTGATCACTAAAATAAGCATTTACTTCAGTAAGTTAGAAAAAAACACAAAGCAAATCCAAAGAAAGTAAAAAAAAAAAATAAACATTGAAGTGGCAATGAATGAACTAGAAAGCAAAGAAAAAATTGATCAATACACCAACAGCTGGTAGTTTGAAAAAACTGATTTTGATAAACTTCATTAAAGACTCATTTTTCAAGAAAGAGGAAAAGAAGCACAAATAAATGGTTTCCGTGATGAAAGAGGGGGCATAACTAAAGGTGCTAAAGAGAGTCTCATAATCATAAACAAATACGATGAGCAAGCTGATGCTTACATGGACACTATTCCAAAAACATTACTGACTTTAGAACAGAAAATCTAAATGAACCCATAATCACCAAAGAAACAGTCAACAGTTTAAATCTTACTCTGAGGGGGTTGGGGACAGGGAGAGGGACTGGCAGTGTGCACGCCAGACTGAGGGTGGGGTGCAAACTACAGCTTGTACGGCTCGTGGGGCAAACCCTGTATTGCCTGTTTCTGTACAGCCTGAGAGCTAAGAATGGCATTTACATTTTTAAATTATTTTTAAAAATTAAAAGGAGTTCTGCTCTGTAACACATGAGAATTATATGAAAGGTTCATCTCCCGCAAGCTTTCGCATTAAACCTTTATACACTGTTTACAGCTGCATTGGTGCTTCAAAGGGCACACCTTTGAAGTGGTTTCAACAGAGACCGTGTGGCCTGAAAGCCTGGAAAATTTACCCTCTGTCCCTTTACAAAAGAAGTTTTGTTGACTTCTGGCCAAGACAACAGGGGGAAAAAGACTGAAAAGGAGGGAAGACATATGTATGGACGATATGACTGTCTACATAGGAAACTCGAGAAATCCGTAACCCACCAGAACAAAGAAAAGCAGTAAGCAAAGGACCTGTGTGTAGGAGAAACTTCACGGTCTACCAAAAAAGCCACCAACTGAGAAAACCCGGGAGCAGGACCGTCTAGTCACCGGCCCTTCCCTCCAGGCGCCACTCCCCGAGCCCTGGCCTCACTTTCAGCTTGTCCCGGTCAGCACCAGGGTGCAGGCAGGCAGGGCACCGGGACAGACAGACCCTGTGCAGGTGGAAGGGGAGACGGCAGAAGGAGCTGCAGATCCCTGAGCAGCAGGATGGACAACATAGACTCTGCCTGGCATGATCCTTCGAAAACTGGTTCTGGACTCCAAGCTGACCCAGGGGAGCTCCCAGAGGCCCCTGGAGCTCACAGGATGGGCCAGACACTCCAGCATCCACAGCTGGAGCTGGAGCTTGCCCTCCTCAGACACTGACCTGCTCCGGGGCCCTGAGCCAGCCAGGGCTCCCTGCCAAGACTCCATGTCCTCAGCACCAGAGGTGTGCAAATTGTGAAGCCTCTCGACACATGAGCTCTACACACAATCTCGGTCCCATTCACTCATTCAACCCACACTTATTAAGCACCTACTATGTGCCAGGTGCTCTGCTAGGTGCTTGGATCCATCAGTGAACAAAACTAGAAAATACACCTGCATGGAAGCTGCATTTCACTGGCAAAGAGACAGACCAACAACAAATAAAATGGCACGCTGGGGCCAGAAGAGGGCCCATGGAGAGTAGGGGGCAGAGGAGGGGGATCAGGAGGACAGGAGCCATGTGTTCACCATGAAGGTACAGAGCAAAGATCAGCAAATCTTTTCTTAAAGGGCCAGATAGCAAATATCTTAGTAAACATGGCTTTAGAGCTGACATGCAGGGGAATGGGCACGGCTCCGTCCCACTGACCCATCTATGACCAGGCACCAGAGCTGGGCTGGGTGCCCCTCTGGCCCTGTAACTGGTCTGTGTGCCATCCAGCTTCTCATTCAACAGCAAAGTCTGGGAACAAGGATCGGGCTGCTTGTATCCCGAGTCAGCCGGGCAAGTGAGAGGAAGCCCACCTGCGCCCCCCGAGCATCTCCTGAGAGAATGAGAGCAATCGCTGCTGACGGAGCAGCCACTATAGCCTGAAGGGTGGTGCCTGACAAACGGACCAGCGGGCGGCAGGAGAGTGAAGTCACCACCTCTAAAATTACTAACAAGGCAACTGAGTCAGACCCTGTACCTGCACGCAACAGACTCAGTGAGGGCCAGGGGGTCTACGTCCACCAGCAGTTCAAGGCCAGGTCCAGAATCCTGGGCCTCAGGTCGCAGGGACTCCAAGCTCAGACTTTCTGGCAACTGTGAGTTATCACCAACATGCAACAGTCAGAGAAGGGCAGGGCCCAGTGGCAGGGGAAGGCCAGGTGAGCCCCAGCAGCACTTACGTAGAAGCGCAACAGAGCCCCATCAGAATTGCAGCACCAGGACCTCCGGCCCAAGTACTCGTGGGCTGTGTTGAGCAGCATGAGGGAGGAGGGGAGCACGGGAGCCTCGGCCATCACTGTGGGGAGACCAGACGGACAGATGGGTTAGCATGGGGTGCATACAGGAGCAGTGGGGTTCAGCCTCTCCTGTCCTTAACACAGGGACCAGAGATTTCCCCTTCTTTCCTTTCTCATCTTCCTGCCGTTTCAAATATGTAATGACTTGACTGACTCTACTAAAGCAATACGTGCTTATCAAAAAACAATTCAAATCACACAGCAAAGTATAAAGAAGGACTGCTTCCTCACCAAGCTCCAGCCCCCAGATAACCCACGCTGGGACATGGAGAACAGCCCTGGAAGCATCTTTCTATGAGTGGGTGAGACACTTTGAAACAGAAAGATAAGTAATTTGTAATGATGGAACCCATAGTACACACATTACTGCTTAACTTAAACACTCTTATGTTTAGGTCTATTTAAACATAATAGAAGAAAAAAGAACTATCAAATCTCAATTAAATATTCACCACTGGAACTATCATTAGTTCCCTAAAGATCCCTTGGTGCTTTTGAAACTCTAGGCCATAACCTCGTGGTCTTGTAAGTAACACTTTCTAAGAGGATCAGGATAGAGTACGTTAAGGCAGAACATGCTAGAGGAAATCACGCCCCGTAGAGCGAGGGAGGATTCTTTCACTTTTTCTTGGTTAGTCTCCGTCAAAGAGACATGAAAAGTGCTGGTAAAAAGAAGTCGGAAAATCACTCAGCTTGAGCCATTCTGGGTTTTCGTGGGTCTTCTACATTCGTTTCCATATTCAGCAGCACCGAGAACGATGACACAAGATCAGTGACAGCAGTGACACGTCCTTCCCCCAGCTCCCTGTTTTGCTGTGCATGTTGCCTGCAGTGCTTCAAGGTTCTGTCCTGCAGCCATGAGCCCAGCTGCTTTCCCTCAACCGCAACTCTACGTGGTCTCGGTGCTCATCGAAGAGTTCTCTCCCCTGGGTTTTCTGGTCCTGAGGAATTTCATTCTGACTCACGCTGGTTCACTGACTTCACCCTCCAGCCATGTTTCTAAGAAGCACCCGGAGGAGCTGGAACCCACTGTAATTACAAACTACTTGGCCAGCTGCCTTGACTCACGCTTTCCCTGGGAGCTGTGCAGACAGTGGACATCAACCCAGCTGCACTGGACACTGCTATGGAGAAATCTGAAATGAGTCTCACTCCTTGTCCCGTGAAAGTAAATCGCTTTTTCAGTTTAGAAACCTAAAAAAATCTTTATCCTTAAAATGGATCCTTAACCAGGAGGTATCTTGACATATTGTTACCGACTTTTCTTGGTATACACTGCACTTTGAATCTGCGGATTCAGCTGTTACTACAATTTAGAGACGGCTTCCTGTATTTGACGCCGGGTTGGTTGCTTCTCCCACTTCACTGCCGGAGCCTTGCGATCTGGGGCTCTGTTCACCGTTACCCTGGACCACCTATGCTTTCCACATCCATCACCTTCTTAGCCACACTCCTCACCTCAGTCTGTCACATTCACTCTGCTTCTTGCTACTTGTTAGTGTACGACGGCCAGATATGGTTTGTGGCGTTTTCCTTAGTTCTACAGTTTTCCTTTTCATTTCACTGTTTATCGTCTTAAAAACTTTACAAGTGATTTCCTCGTGCCCACCATTCACAGGACCTCTGCCTCCGCTCCGTGATACCTGCTTTCTTCCAGGCCGAGATGGCCCACTTTTCGCAGGGTATGTCCTTCCTTCCTTTCTGTCCCCACTTGGCATGGGGTAAGCACACCTGCCAGGTCACTTCTCTCTGTCTCACTCACAGTCAGCCAGGGAGGCTGCTCAGATCAGGGACGTGCCCCAATCACCAGGAATGAATTTTCTAGGGTGCTCTCCCATCAAGAAGGCCAAGCTGCCCTTTCCTTACAGCTGTACTATTAAAGTGGGCATCTGGCTTGGTCACCTTCCACAGCCAGTGTCCACAGAACAGAAGGGAGACCGCTTGACCAGGGCTGTGGGCAGTCCTTGTGGGGCCACAAGGTCTCGTTCTCTCCTGAGAGCCCCTTAAAGGAAGGGTGGCTGCATGGGGAGAGGAGTGCGGTCAGACAGTCTTGGGGGCAGCTCCTTCGGGGTCTGCTGTGGCTGCAGAGGCTCCAGTCCCCAGACTTGTGGACCCCCAGGGGAGCCACGTCCAGTCACTGAGCATGATGGGGGGGCACAGGGACCTGGATAGGCACTCGCTGCAGAGCCCCCACCAGGTGGCCAAGGCACAGTCAGGCCACAGCCCAGGTCTCAGTCTGCCCTGCATCCTCTCACGAGCACAGATCCCCAGTGAGCCATCTCAGAGTCTGCTCCAGACAATCAGTGTGTGACAACGTCCCGCACTAGCCCCTCACCACCAGCCAGAAGTGCCCTCCGTGCCATCTGCCCCAGAAGGCGCAGGACCCAACAGCAGCCCCGCCGCTGCCTCGGGGGCCATAGCACCAGCCATGCTCTACAGAGGAGAGGACTGTCAACGTACCATCCTCCCTCGGTTCTCCTCCTGGGGGTGGAGGCAGAACCCCTGATCTGTCCCTGGGCCTGGCCGTCCAGAGTCACGGCATTTGACTGTTCCCCTTATTTGCTTACTGACAGGTTTTTTTAAAAAACCGTGTTGTGTTTGCACAATTAATTGGGGAGAAAAAGAGACTCTTTATCTGGAAGTCTTTTTGTATCATTCTTATAAGAGAAAGAATACACATTTATAGCTGCAAACCTTAATTTTTCTTTTCTCACCACTAAAACCTTTTTAGAAAACACACAGGCAGCACCATTTGTCAAGAGCTCTAAAGATATCCGTTCTAAAAATTTATCAAATAAATCAATTCAGCAGAAACAAAAGGGTACAGTGAGGTGTTGGTGACAGAGTGACCCATAAGAGAGAAACAATGCAGCTGTCTTGACGGTCTGGCAGGGGGTTCATCAGACCAGGGCACCTCTCGTCAGCACCACGAAGACCACGGGATGAAGCGGACACAGCTTTACAAAAGGGTGTGAGAGCCTCTCTGTCTTGCTCCTTCTACACCCAACCCACACGGACCAGCTCCTCGAGTCCCTGCCCAGCTCCCCGGGTCTCCATCAGGCCTAAGCCCAACGCCCACTCCCCCTGCCACTCTGTCATGATGCCATGGGTGCTGTGGGTGCTGTGGGCACCCTGGGCAGTCCCGTCTGCCTCCCCCACGTCAACTTGTCAGGCCAGAGGCTCTCACTCACAGAGGCCTGACAAGCAGTGAGCAGCAGTAACTTTCAGGGGAGTAAAGGCCAAAGCGGGAGCAAGTGGGAGGAAGGAATCTCAAGTTCACTCCGTGGTCGTTGCAACACAGCTGACTTTCCTGTCCGCTTTGCTGACTTGTCAAACACTGAGGAAAAATCCCCAATAAATTCAATTTTAAGCTGGTTGAACAAATATGTAAGTCGAGTATTATAACCACAGCTATATAAAAAGTACATGTGTATTGGCCAAGTTTAGGTAGAAAATGCAAGAACACCAAAGGGGAAAGCTCCCTTCGGTAGGATTATAGACACCCTGCTTCAATGCCGTTTGGCTGCTGTTTCCATGTAGTCTCTTCCACCAAGCCGACCCGCTCCAGTGCCGTCCCCAGGCTCCCCAGGCCCCGGGCAGCACTACCCCGGCCTGGACGTGGGGAGCCGACGCTGGAGGTCACACACCCAGAAGTGGAACCTGCGCTGCTGGCCCAGCCTGCCCTCCAGCTGCCACATCCTGGCCTTGAAGGCCCACATGCAGGAGAGCTACAGGGCTGCATGGGGACCAAAGGAGGTGGCAGGCGTGGCGCTCTTCATGGGCCCTTGCCACCTGCCATTTCCTCCGCATTGCCACCCGCACCAGATGAGACAAACATCACACGCCACAGCCCCGCCCCACGCTGTACAGCGAGCTCCCTGGGGAGCCTCTGCCTCCATCCAAGTGCCACGAAAAATCCTGCCAACCAAGCCCAGGCCCACTCACAGCGCCTGGCCAGGGCCCTGCAGCCCTGGGGCAGAGATAAAAGGCCAGGATGTTCAGGCTGAAGGCCACCCCACTGAGGGCCACCCCCACTGGCCCAAGTCCCAGCACCTTCGTCAGCTGGGTTCTGGAGCTGCTGCTGGTGGCACAGGGAGCGGAAAGTATCCTCCTCCTGCCGGATGACCCGGTGCAGGATGATCCAGGGCAGCACGGAGGAGACATGGGGCTCCTTGGGCTCCTCCTGCACGGCCATGCTGCAGTCGATGACCTGGGGGGGGGGGGTGTCTCAGCAGGGCTGGTGCCCCAGCACCTAGCAGCATGCCGGCACGCCATAGACCAGAAAGCCACAGCCACAGCTGGCTCTGCCCTCCCTTATGCCGCCTGCAGTTCCTGATGCACCAGACACGAGGCTGACTGCTGAACGGGGCACGGGGGAGCTGACAACCCAAGGAAGGAGAGCTAGGATCAGCCTGGCTGCTGTGAGGGAAGCAAACAGGGGCCGCAGTGGGGCTTCAAGCAGGGGAGGGTCAGGTAGAAGTTTCCAGGTGAGCGGCTGTGCCAGGCCCAACCCCAGAGAGGCACCTGAGAAGCAGGGGGTGAGGGAGGAGGCGGAAGCAGTAGTCAGTGCGCCTCCAGTGACCGCACCCTGGAGGGAGGCTGCCAGGGGAGGTGCGCGAGGAACACATCCCTAGTTCTTGAAAAGGTGCCTCCATGGAAGGGCAATGAGGCCCGAGGGTGGCCTGGGCTCAGCAGAGCAGTGATGCCTGCGGTGCCAAGTGCAGCCCCGTCTCTAACCCCAGATGTGAGCGGCCCCGGCAGGTCTGCTATCAGTGCACAACTGGCCCGGCTGCCGCAGCCAGAGAAACCCACACTCCCTTGGGGTGCCCGCTGTGAAGGAGGGGCCGGCAGGGCAGGAAGGGGCTGGTTACCTGGATGAGGTTGTTGGTGAGCCGGGTGAGGACGGCAGTGGAGGATGCCTCCTCTAGGATGCCGCCACTGCTGTCTGCCGAGAGCGCCTGCTCGATTCCCCCCAGCAGCTGGGTTACTGTGGCCACCCACTCCTCTTTGGCGGCCGCTTCAGTGGCATTGACCATCTGCTGGACAGCCTCATTCAGAGCCACTTCGGAGCACTCGAAGCACTGCTGGTGGTCCTCCAGCCGGAGCAGGGAGTCCTGCACGCGGGAGAGGGTGGGGAAAGGCGCTATAAGGGGCGGGGAGCGGGCAGGGAGCTGGGGACAAAGGCACGAGGGGCAGCTGACCCCACCACCTAGTTGGTCCTCCCTCGAGCCGCCACCAACCGACCGCAGCTCCAGCACCACGGCTTGGGGGGGGTGGTCTCCACAGGGAGGGCTGTCTGTGGAGGGGGCCTGAGCATGGCCACAGAGGGGTGGCCTTGGCTCCATCAGTCCCTGCCTCTGGATGCCATGTCAGGGAGGCCCGCAGATAGTGCTCCGCAGAGCACCTGGCCCAGCCCTCTGGATCCCACACCTGCTCCCACTTGCCTTCAAATCTCCCCTGCGAGCGTTGCTTCTGTCACGCTCCCCTTCCTTTGTTCCAGGTCTAGTCTGAGCCTCCTTTATCACCAGGCCAGCTGGTGAGTGGGACTCAGCCTGGCCGTGAACGCACAGAGCCGCTTCTGGGAGCCCCATCAGGCTCTGATCTCACCCTAGCCGAGAGCTACCACCCTCAAGGTGACAGACAGGTGTGGGGCAGAAACTCATCTGAATGCAGATCAAAACCACCTCCAACTTTAGACACCCTAACTGCCAAGATATCGGGACCTGTTTCTTTAGGGAATCAGCACTCGAGCAGGGAGGGGCCGCTGAGGTGTGATGGAGCCATGGGCACAGATGTGGAGGCCACAGGCCTGAGCCGACCCCTCATGACTAAAACAGGCCCGGGGCTGGGCCACCAGAAAGTCAGAGACGAGACAAGGACATGACACCACCCTGGCACGTGAGGCCAGGGAGAGCTAAAAAGCAGAACGACCACCGATGAACACGGAAGCCTGGTCACCAGTGGCCTTGTGACAGCTGGCACCCACCCCTGGTTTGCTGCGCCCCAGGCCCAACGCCCACAGCCGCTAACTCAGAGAATCCCCATGCCGGCCCCCGAGTGAGGACAACGCCCATCCCCACAACAGAGGGCTGAGAGGCCACCCAGCGCCCCGCAGACGCAGGTGCCCACCAGCTCAGGACAGAGGCGTGGGGGGAGCCCAGAGAGCACTGCTGTCCTTTCTCTTCAACCACTCCATCCTATGTGGCTACGCACCCTCTCTCCAGTCTTTACACTGTGTGGGTATTTAATCCACTTTCACAGGGACTCAGTAGTTAATTTAGACAGTAGTAAGAGAACACAGGCAGACACACAAACAGGGGGATGGGATGGCTGGTACCCTGCTGGCTCTCCTTCCTCCTCTGCTGAGCAGAAGTTCAGAGCCAAGCGCGGGCTCACCCCAAGCCAGGCAGACCTCTAGGTTCCACTCTCCCCGCGCCTTCTGACCACAACTTCCTGGCTGCCGAGGGAGCAAGTTTTTACTCCCACTTCTCTCTGCTACCTTCTCAAGGAGAATTCTCCAGAGAATAAACATGTGCAGAGCAAACAGGACAGGCGGCTGAAGGCACAGGGCAGCACACACCTGCAGCAGCAGCAGCTGGGCCGGCCTCTCGGGAACAGACGTCATGAACTCTAGGTGCTTGGCCCGGTCAAGCCCGCTGGTGCACAGGGTGGGGCGGAGCAGGCGCACGACCGCCTTGTGGTCGCCAGCCTCGTACAGCCGCTGGGTCTCCTCCAGGGACTGGCACCGCTCCAGTGACCTCAGGTTCTTGTCAATCTGGAAAAGGCCCGGAATCGCTGCCTGACGACAAACCCCTCACAGGCTCCTTGAATACGGCTGGGGTTTTGCATTTATCACACCCAGACAAGGAGGACGATGAATACTTTACCAAAACCATTTCTGTTAAGGTCAAGGCATTCAAGTCTTTGAAGAATAGACATACCAAAAAAACAAAACCACCTCAGAAGCAGAGAGGTTCCAGAAAGTATCTGCCAAAACAGTAGGGCAGCCTCGTGGTCACAGCTCAGCCAACCAGACTCCCGGAACCACAGTGTATAAGGCTGCCAGAGACCTGGCGAGGCCCCGGCCAAAGGCTGGCACTCACTACTGACCACAGAACCCTCTCCTCACAGGAGGCCCACTGTAGTCCCTGGACATCAGCAGCAGGGGTGCTGCATGTGGCCTGGCCCTGAAACCACTCCGCAGGAGTCTGAAGTCCACCTTTGGCTAGTGTGGACGCGTCACAGACATGGACCTGTGGGCATGGGGCCTGAGGCTGCAGTGGGAGCAGGGTTGGAACCCCAGCCCCCTGACCCAGCCCCAGGCCTAGACCAGCACTGGCCTGCTTCTGCTGGGTGCCTCCAGCTCAGCGGGGTCACTGCCACACACAAGCCGGAGAGCTGAGCAGCCACACTCTCAATTGTGCCGGCAGACACCCCTGCTACCGGCACCTGCCCCTAGGGCGAGCCCCCGTCAGCAGCACACCTGCGAGTCCTTAAGTGTCCCGTGCGCCAGAGCTGCCTCTCCCGGCCTGCAGCCTGCCCTGCTCAGCACGGAGGGCTGCTGCCTTGTCCTCACAGACAGGGTGGGCCTCTGACCAAGAAGACAGCAATAAACAAACGCCCACTCACCTCCTCCAGGGACACGACCGAGTCGTTGTGGAGGTTGGGCAGGCGGATGACGATGTCTCTGGGCTCAGCGCCCACCTCAGCACGAACAGCCACGGAGCTCTGCAGCATCTCCGTGCAGACGTCATAGTTTTCCAGGGCCTGCTCCATGTCTCCCTGCGCAGGGGACGGGCACTGACTGCGCCGCCCCGCGGCCTCATCCCCCCAGACTGGGGGCCCCATGAGGGCACTTTCAGCCAAACACTGCTCTCCCCGCTAACAGGGCGGGCATGTAGCTGGGGCTCGGTAAGCATCTGTTGGATGAATAGCTGAGTGGATGATTCACACCACTCTGAGGGGCGTGTCTTTAACCTCATGGTGCAGGTGAAGACACAGGACCCAGAGCAAGGTCGGGAATCTGCTCGAGACCTTGAGCGAAGGTAGCAAAGCCAGGATCAGGCCCAAATCTAGACGTAGTCCCGAGTCCAGGACTAAGTGTGGCCGTGTCCTCATTCTCCTGCAGTGCCCTGGGCACCAGTGCACGGTGCTGGGTGACAGGCAGCCCGCATCAGCCTGCAGACAGGCTCCACAGGGAAGCCCTCCAAGAATTCACCCAGACAGGTGGCTACTCCCGTCCAGAGAGCACTGCACCTCCTTGTGCGTGCACTCAGGCTCCCAAGAAAACACACAAAGAGGCCATATTGTATGGTCTACAGGGGTATACAAGATCCCTTCCAGAGCTGCGGTTGTGCTGGGATTCCCAAGATGTGCCGATTCCCCACCATATCCACTTCCTTAAACTAAGCCCAGGCCCCAGCAGTGCCGCACACATGCACACACACCAACCATGCGCCCGGCTCTCTCCCCACCGACAGGGTCCTTCCTGGAGGCCAACCACACACCAACCTGCAGTGCCAGGAACCGAGCCTTCAACCAATACACGCGGACCACGAACTCCAGCCAGCCATCCTCAAACAGGTCCCGCTGGGACGAGGCAAACGACAGCTGCAGGAGGTCCCCCAAGAAGTGGGCTCCTGGAAAGTCAGGCCCGAACCTGCCACTCACCGCACCCGTGGGGCAGTTCCGAGGAGACACTGAAAACCATCAGGCCTGGAGTCAACCTCACGTACAGGGCCCACATGCCCTTCTGCTCCCAGAGGTCGCCCCAAGCCCTTGTCACACCGGCCTCAGTGCCGATGGGCGCCCCAAGCAGCAGGTGTCAGAGCCAGACAGAGACCCTGAGAGCTGGAGGACCTCGTCCCGCAGGCTGGATGTGGAGCATCTCTGTTCAGCAGGTGATGGTCTGAGTCAGAATGACCCACATCACCTAGAACAATTCCTGAGGACACATCAGGTGATAACCGGTGAAAACAAGCCCACGTCCGTCAGTCCTGAGTAACCAGAGCAGGCACGTGGCTCCCCCTGGGGCTCAGCTGCTGCCAACTGCTTCCCGAGTGTCCAAGGGACTCTCAGAGCCCCTGGATCTTTCCTGGCCTGACAAGCTGACCCAGGAAACGTGCCCCCTACACAAGTAAGTCTGAATCATGACTCAGCCTCCCCAGCCTTACTTCCTCCCAGCTGCCGAGGGTTCAGTCACCCCCACCATGGAACACAGGGCACCCCTACCTGCAGAGCTTCTACCCTTGGTCAGCAGCCACTGGTCCAGCTGCAGCTCCATGCAGGAGAGAGCCATCAGCATCATGTCCTGCCAGACAGGCAGCAGAGGGTCAGGAAGGGGTCACAAAGAGGGGTCAAGGGTCAGGAGTTGAATGAACCTAAACTAAAATCTACTCTGATGAGAGCATCAATCTTCCCTCTATCTACTTTCTGCTTCATAAGTGATCAGTGGCTACTTGCCAGGACGTAACAAAAGGCTCGTGGACGGACACTGGGACAGACTTGGGAGGAGCCAGGCAACCCACCTTCAGTCCTGAGGGGCTGCCCTATGGAAGTGGCAGCCCTGCCACCCACAATGCTCAACCCTTAAAAGTGCCAGAGGGGTCAGGTGGCTCCCGGGGCACATGAGGAAGCTGGGACTCAGCAGTAAGGAAACACTGCTCTGGCCAAGTGGGCACAGCTGGGAAATGACCAGCCTGATTCATCTAAGAATCAAACTCTCGTCTCCTCTAGCAGCTTCACAGTGCCCTAGAGGAGCAGGCCTGGTGGGCAGAAGCTGCCAGGAGGCTGCCCCTGAGGTGTCCCAGGAGAGGCCACACGGCCAGGGGCACTGACCCACATGGCCCTATGGACATGTCAACCCTGAGCTCCCCCACCTTTTGTGCCCCCAGCCAGAAATACTGCCTGGGGGCTCCGAAAGCTGCCAGGGCTGCCTCCTCGGAGTCAGCTTTCCTCCTCCGATGGGAGAAGGGCCATAGCATCCGGTTCCCTTGGGCCCCAGGAGGCACTGAGTGCAGGGGCCTGGCCAGCCGAGTGCATGTGCAGGGGGTGTCCTGTATCCACTCGGAAACCACTAACGGCCCGGCACCTGGATCACAGCGAGTCTGCACTCTTCCCAGCCTCTCGCTGCTCTCCCACATCTCACAGACCACCCCATCACTAGCCGTCGGAGCCCAAAGCACCCCCCGCCAGAGTCCCCCAACCCACCACCTTGGCTCCACCAGCAGCAGCCTCCTGAGGGCCCTGCACCCCACTCTCACCCCAACTGCATCGCATCCGCCACTCGCCCCAGGCATCTTTTTCAGCACAAACCAGCCCTACAGCCCCTGCATCACACCCACTGGGGCCCCCAGTCCGCGATGGCCCCGGCCCCAACCTTGATGTGCTGGTTGCTGCAGTCCCGGAGCAGAGGGTTGGGCAGGCTGGTGCTGTGCCTCCTCCAGCTGTGGTAAGTGCTGAGCACCACCTCCGCCAGGCCTGGCGGCCACCGCAGCAAAAAACGAGAGCCCATGCTCTTCAGGTAGCGCATCATCAGCTCCAGGGCGCCCCCGTTGGTCAGGTTCCCCAGCAGGAAGGCCTGCACGTCCTGCTTCTCTGCCCAGAGAGAAACAGCCTGACTTGACTGAAGGCCCATCCAGGCCAGGGCAGGGGCAGGAAAAGGTCAGCTCCCACCCACTCCGTCCCGCACCACCGTAAGCAAGTCTCTCTCAACCTCCGGGGCCACGGTGGGCACGGGTGCAGAGTGAGACCACGCACAACAGCACCGAGACCGGCGCCCAGCGGCCCGTCCACACACAACAGCCGTGTTGGATACGTTCAACCGGCAGAGCCCGTGCCCTTCAGGCAGCAGGGTCAGGTGCCAGCCTGGACGGCTCAGCAGACCTGCCTGCTGATCACAGAGCTCAGGCCCAAGACAAACCCAGACAGCCCGTGGACCACACTTGAAAAAAAAACCGACCCACCCCCCACCCAGAATAGCCCTTGGAGGGTTACAGGAGACCGGCAGGGAGAATTCCCACAGCTCGACTCTTACCAGCTTCCATGAACGTGGCCAAGTCAAAGGACAGCCTGTGAGGCCCAGCACTCGGGAAGCTCTCCAGTTTGGCTTCTGACTGGACTTCATAGTTATTAAAGGGATCATCTTCCTCCTCGGGGTCCAGCTTTCTTAACCTGCGCGGAACGCACCAAACTCACATTCCAACACAAGCACCTGAACTCCTCCCAGGAGTAAGGAGACCTGAGATGGGCACGAGGCTATGACACACGGGCAGCAGGTCCGGGACCCGGGCCTCTCTCGGGCCCTCGTGACCTGGCCTGGCCTGTGCCCCCTCCTCCACCCATTCCGTCAACAGGTGATTATATGCACCCGCCCAGTCAGCTCACCTCCTAGTAGGAGGGACGGAGAGTAAGCAGACACACAAAGAACCCAAACAGGGACCAACCCCACAGAGAGCCTGTGACAGAGTCCACAGGGTACTACCCGGAGAGCAGTCAGGAAGGCTGCGCTGGGGGACGTCCATGCGAGGACGCAGGACAAGAACAGGAACAAAGGCACAGCCCGAGGAGCCCCCTAGACATCCTGAGACCCAGGGGAGGGGGGCCTGGTGAGGGAAGAGAAAGCAGGGGGGCGGGTGGAGTGCAGGGCCACCCGGGGCCCTTCAGAGCGGTCCCCAGGGGTCCTCAGAGAGCCTGGGCCTGGGGCAGCCTCTCTGGGCCGGCAACCCTCTCCCCACGCTCCCCGGGACCCTGCTGGAGCAGACCCTGCAGACGGACAGTCAGGGCATATCCCACCTACCCCCTATCCCCAGGCACTGCCCTGAGCCAGCGTCGTGTGGCTCCTGCCTGACCATCCAAAGCAGCTGAGTGGAAATCACACAGGAAACCAGCAGTCGAAATAAAGACACAAAAGAAGGTGGACACCGTTCCACAGGGGCCAGGGGCAAGACCCAGGGGTGGGAGACGGGAAAGGTCCCTTACACCTCCTGGCACCTCCTGCAGCTCTTCCGAAGGGAAACGGCTCCTGGTGGGGCCTGAGGAGCTGAGCAGAGGGCCTTGTGTCCCCGGCTCTCTGAGAGCAACTCCACTTCTGAGCATCTCACTTTCACCACAGAAAAACAAAGGCAACAAATCAGGAAAATCATTAATCCAGCAGCAAAACAGACTCACAACGCACCTAAAGCCCCTGGTCCTCCTCCTCCTCCACTTGGACACATCATCACTGAAACCAGCTGTCGCTGTCACAAGCTAAAATGCCAGCCGAGGACACAGGTTAAGGATGCTCGCTGAGCACACACCTTCCAAACCCCACTCCAGTACCCGTGAAAGAGTAAAATGGTACAAACGCACAAACACAGGGATGGGAGAAGCCCAGCCAACAGGAGACATGCCATCAAATGTCAGAAGGCAGAAGCTGACCTATGGCAGAACTGAACTGCTCTCTGCACTCAGCTGGGGGCAGAAGGCAGGGCACGGAGAGGTCCAGCACTTGCCTCCCGCCCACCCCAGGAAGGCTCGGAAACCACGGGCCCGGGAGCAGCTGATGGAGCTCAAAGGTCAAGGACAAAAAGCAGGTGAAGAACCACAGACAGGGCACAGTGCACAGCCGCACAGCTCCGGGACACCTGGCCCGTCTCCTCCGGGCACCTTCCCTGAGGAACACTGAGAACCAGGGAAACCAAGGGACAAGCCCATCACCTGAGGGAAGCTCACTGAGCCTGGAGAAGCCCAGCAGCGGGGTGCCCTTCCGTGCAGGTGCCCCAGCGTCTGCACCCGAGAAGCAGCAGCCCCAGGCCCCCAGCAACAAGTCACTTCCAGCCCCACAAGGGCCAGGCAGCGCGGGGTCCTCGGAAAGATGCACAAGTTGTGGCTCCTGCCTTCAGGAGGATTCAGACAGCAGCGGCAAGAAAACCCAAGATCTCTGTCCACAGAGCCCTGTGCCCAGCCGTTTGCACCGATGTCACGGGAAGACAGAGGAGGCACACAGAACGGGGGTGGCCACGGAATGAGAGACATTATGGGTGATGGAGGCTGGAGGTTTGTGAAGTGCACAGTACCTGGACGGCAAGAACTTCACCAGGAGCTCCTGGAAGTCCACCCTCTCTTCTTTTTTGCACTTAGTGTTTCGGACGCGGGCAGACCGCCGCTTTGCTGTCTCCCCGCTCTCCTCTGAAATCTTCTTCCGCTTTACCCCTTTCTTGGATTTGTCTCCCCCAGAAACATCACCTTTGCAAAGAACGCAAGTTGAAATCTTGTAAGCAGCAAGCTCAGAAAAGGTGCCACAAGGCACGGCAGCCTGTCATGTCTCTGCCTACATCTTTAATCTTATCTTCTCTGGCCTCCAACCAACCTCCCGTCTCCTCCTCAACCACAAAGGGCCCAAGAGAAGTCCACTTCAAACCGCTCAACTCTCACACCTTTCTCAAATTCACAGGGCCCACAAGCCACATCTCAAGACACCCTTCCACAGCTACAGACCGCCAGGGTCTCAAACTCCTATTCCTCCTCCCTCCCACCAGCTGGCCTCAGGATGAACCTGGGACAGGACAGAGCAGGCAGCGGTGACCTGACATTGCCCACCACCCACCACCCAGCGATACAATGTGGGTGACTCGTGTGACTCATACACAGAGCAGGGGTGTCACGTATGATTAGGTCAAAAGTGAGAAACAACCATGTACACGTTCATTCAGAAACTTCCTCATCAGTGACACAGAAATCGAGGAAAGGTTTAGGACCTTCTGTCGGAAATTATTTCCCAACTCTGATGATAATAAAAATCTATAAAACCATTCAAAAGTATACTACCCTGTGTGGTGGTAACTTCGCTGACTGTTTCTTAAAGCCAAAGAACTCAGAATGCCAGTGCACAGCAGCGCTAGGTCTGGACACAAGACAGCAACAGAGCAGAACAGCAGAGGGACCTGCCAGCTCACAGGTCACAAGCAGGGGCGAGCTTTATACCAGGACTTACCAACTGGGCATCGAGTGGTCTGAGGAGCCGCCGCCCTGAGCCCCAGCCCCTCCCTGCAGGAGCTCCGTTGCTGAAGCAGCCCCTGATGGGGAGGTCCTGGGAGCAGACCCAGAAGCACCCCTGTGGGGCAGGGAGCACCAGCAGGACCCGACCCTCTGGAGAGGCCAGGGCCCCCCAACACTCATTCCTGCTCAGCAAACAGGGTCTCCCCAGAAACCAACCTCCGAGGCCAGCTCACCTGTGGGAATGCCTGTCTCCAGCAGGCTGGGGCTATGCAGCGGGAAGCTGGCTGTGGCCACGGGACCATAAGGGAGCACGGGCTCTGCAAGGGTCACAGCCGGGTTGGTGCTGACAGGGCTCGGTTGGATCACGCTGACAGGTGCCACCACCATGGAGGATGACACTGGCGGCTGGCTGGGGTCCTGGTAGTCGGAAAGGTCGATCCTCCTGCCGAGGCTGGGCCGTGGGGGCTCGCAGGTGGTGAGGTGGTTGTACGTGGCCAGCAAACTCTCCCCAAGGCACTTCCAGCTGCAAAGAGAGGGTCACCACACCTGGTCAGCACCCACCATGGGTGCTCCGAGCACAGGGCCAGCCGGCCTGTGAGGATGCAACAGAGGCACCCAGGGCCCTGTCTCCATGGGGGTGGGTGGGTGGTCCCAGTTCACAGACAGCTGGTGGAACAGCTGGGCTGGACCAGGAGCCCAGCACCCCCCACAACCCCAGTCCCCAAGGGGTCTTGGCCTCAGGCATGTTCCAATCCCACCAGGCAGGCAGGGAAACCACTGACTCACTCAAAAACTCCTTCCCAACAAGGCTGAGTCTCTCAGACCTCTGTGACATCGCTCTGTGGCCACTACCCTGATTATCTGGGAGGAGGGCTGCTAACAAGGATGTGGTTTAAAGGGATGAACAGCTCGTGGGCTGGGGCCTACAGGATGTGCACTGAGACCGCTGTGCGTTCTGTCGCGACAGGTTGTGTGCTGCGTGTTCTGCTGTGGTAAGGTGTGGCATGTGTTATGACACATGCTGTGTGCATGTTTTATCATCATGGTGTGTTATACTGTGTGACATTTGCTCCTCTGTGTTGTGTCGTGAATCACTGTGTGTTGCGTGTTGTGTAAGACGTGTTGTGGCATGACATACCCACTCACCCTTAAACAGCTTCCTGCGCCCTCAAACTGAAAACCAAGTACTCAGCCTGTGCCCCTGGGGCTGCCCCACCTCCTCTCACACCCACCTGCACTCTCCCCATGCCAGCTTGCTTTCACTTTTGCCGCAAACCTCAGGGCCTTTGCACAGGCTTCTCTCTGCCTGGCAACAACATCCGCCCATGCCCCTAGCCCCTATGCCTGATCAGTGCCCACTCCTCCATCAGACTCCAGGTCTGGCTCTGAGCCTTCCCTGACCCCCAGAGCAGCATGGACCCCATCACGAACTCCATCTCCTCGAGGCACCGGCCAGCTTTCCACATGTGCTCCTCCTGCTGACTGAGCACCCAGGGATTGCCTCCAGTGAGGGATGGGGCCCCATCACACCGAGCCCCCAACAAGAAGCCAGCATGCAGTGAATGTTGTGGAGGAGTGAGGATGGGCTTCAAAACCCAGAGTCTAACCAAATGGAAGCTCCTAGAAGAGATTTCTTACTTTTCCTTCCCTGCCTTGGCCCCTCACAGCCCCAAGGGACCCTCCCCAGCCCCCATCCCCTAGACGGGACGGGCATCCTGACCACCGACGAAGGGAAGGGAAAGGCACCTGCCCAGAGTCCAAGAGCAGCCCAAGGAGCAGCCCACCTTCTCAGTAGCGGCAGGGGTAGCTCAAGACTAGCAACAGCAGAGCCAGGCTACCTTCGACTGGGAGGAGCCCGGGCCTACTCCCTGCAGCCGGCGGCTGGCGTGTACCCAGCTCCTGCCCCAGCACCAGCCCGGTGGGACCTCGGCCCCTCCTGCACAGGGCCCCGCGCCCCCAGCCCCAGCCCCGGACCTACGTGAAGAAGGGGATGGGCTGCACCAGCTTCAGATCGGGCTCCTTCTCCCGCACGGTCAGCGCCTGCCTCCGCCTCCGCAGCCCCAGGGCCTCGTCCACGATGGCCTGCGTCTCGGCCGCGCTCACCGATACGTCGTGGATTGACATGTCGCTGCAGGTGTGAAGAGAGAAACTGCCGTGTTACACGCTGGAGTCAGGGTTGAAATTCTACACAGAACGGATGCAGTAAATACCCTCTAATCTGTACTACTGCTTCCTGTGCATAAAACAACCACCTGAGTGTGGGTCAGAAAGGGCAGTAATTAGCATTCTTAATACCCACATACACTAAAAATGACAAATGCCCCCTGTTCTGACTACCGTTCATCACTGAGCAGCGGGTTTTCCTCCGTATTAACAGGATCATAGAAGTCATGTCAGAGAAGCCACAGAAAATAAAACCTTGCTCTCAATTATTGTTGAAAACCTTTCAAGGATTTAATTATCCCATCCAGCCCAACCCAAAAAAGTCATCAGACCAAGTGAGTTCAGCAAAGCCTACGAAACTCTACAGAAAGGGCAGGAGTTTGAGGCCTCGGATGCCTCCCACAGACACACCTCTGCCTCCGGTGGCCAGACAGGACCTGTCCCCCTGCCGCCACCCGCCTGCACCTCGGAGCCGCACACATGTGGACTCATCATCCGTCCACACGCTCATCTCCCTCTCCAAAGGTTTGTTCCTTCCAGACACATGCGAACCAGAGGCACAGTCTCATGAAGGACAAACACCAAGACAAATAACCACTAACACCCCAGCGAGTAAGTTCCTGGGCCAAGTAAACACCAGAGGGCAGGGTAAAGGGAGGCAGCCTGAGCTTGGAAAGTGGCCCAGAGGGGACCTGGGAGCTAGAACATGGAAGGAGGCACAAAGACACAACTAGGGGAGAGGTGGGGTGTCCAGGTGAGGGCACCATGGGAGCCAGGGTGCAGGACAGCACAGAGCACAACAGGGCCAGGCCCGGAATCTGCCAGAATATGGGATGGCTTTTCTGGGGGACCAAGGAGCAGGAGAAGCAGGGGGTCAGGTGACAAAGGGCCTCCCGGGCGAGGCCACCGAGCATGAGCCTAGTCCTGGAGGCAGGCGGCCAGCCAGGGTCAGAGGCGAGCTGGGGACATGGAACGTGGGCAGTGCAGGAAGCACAGCCTGGGAGAGGGGAAGGGCAGGCGGGGCGGGGCCGAGGGGACAGCAGGCTGCCTCCAGCGCCCAGGGATGCCGTGGGGCCAGAGCAGGTGGTGGACGGGCAGGAGGCACCACCTAGATTAGGTGCACGGTAAACAGACACAGCAGATCAAAGCTGGTCCACCAGGTGAGGGGCGAAGCGGGGTGAAGTACAGAGGACAGGAGCTTAGAGGACACGATGCACACGCTGCAGACAGTCCCCTGGCCACCAGGCTGCAGACCCACCATTTAAGGAACATGCGGAGGGAATCTTTGCGGAGACATGGCTGCTCCTCGAAGATCTTCTCCTTGAGAACCAGCCCTTTGCTGTACCGGCAGTCCTTCTCCAGAGCTTTGCAGATGAAGTACAGGCACGCTGGTGGTGAAAGAAGCAGCGTGACCTTTGGGCATGCACTGAAGCTCTGGCCTTGCCAGTGACACCAGGGACCTGTCCTACTCTGGGACCCAAGAAATGCAGGGTAAACAAGGAGATGCCACTTTAACCAATTCAATCGGGAACCGCTTCTGAAAGAAATGATACCCACAGTGATATCCACGGGTCGAGGGGCAAACCTACACGTTGCGGGGGGAGGGCAGGCTGAGAATCACAGGCACCCTGCACGACCCTCAACCCAGAGATCCCACCTCTAGGAAAGTAAGCCCCACGGGCCTGCAGGGACTCGCCTGTCTGAACAAGGCCCTCAGGAAATCGGGAAGCGGCCCAGGGCCCTGCCCGGGCCTGGGTGAGGAGGTCCCCACCCCCACACATCACACACTGGGCTGGGGCTGCGCCTGCTGAGCAGCTTGGGGAGGGAGCAGGGACGTTATCAGGGAAGCCCGCTCGCATGGGGAAGAAGGCTCCTGCGCTCACCAGTATCTCCCACTCTCCTTTACTTTTCTTTTTTAGAAACTGTTCTTACAAAAAAAGCTGCTGCCTGCAGTATAAGGCATGTGCACCGTTCACACCAATATAATGAGGGGGGGCTGAGGGCTCTGGGATCACCAGCAGGAAGGCTCCTCCAGAGGTGGCAGTGGTGACAGGCAAACCAGCACCCAGGGAAAAAACAGAGGGTATGGAGGCCCCAGGGGTCACAAGACCTGCGCGCTCACCATGGAGGAGGCCCTGGCCGGTGTGACCACTCAGGCCCACAGCCTCCCCAAGGACCCCCGGGCAGCGGCACCGGCACAGGGCGCCAGCTCCACTCTGCCTGGGCACTGGGACCCCTGCACCTGGCCCAGCTCCCGAGACTGAGTGTGGGTGCCGGTCTCTTGTGTCCAGGACAAGCGGAAGACGGAGCTGGGGAGGAGGAAGGAGAGGCAGGGCGGACACAGGGGCATGGGCGCCGGGAGAGGAGAGGCAGCAGTGCTGCTCATGAGCCACCAACTCCCCGCAGGACAGGCAGCTCAGCGGTTCCTGCTCACACAAACTAGGACACGGTTTCTTCTGGGACTGTGGTGGCTGGAGGGTGGCCCCCCGAGACTCCAGAGAGAAAACCAGGGTGGCATTGAGCATCTGGACGGGGCAGAGCTGACCATGCCACTGCAGAGGGAGCCCTGGAGGTCCCAAGGGAGCAGGAGATGGTCAGCACGTGGGTCCTGAGCACCCTGCCTGTGCATCTGAGTGCATGAGCTGCCGCTAGGCCTCAATTTAACGTGCGACTTTTGCTTCTGGCCGTCAATGTGTATAAATCCGTCAGGGCTCTCACAGACACCCGCGTTAGCAGGGAGCCAACCCGATCCTCCTACAGGGATGGAAGCTCAAGTGTACCTTCCAAACCAGGGGCCCGGGAAAGAAGGCAGAACACTGAAGCCCATCCACCTCTAGGTGGCACCCAAGCTCCAGGAAGAACATCTAAGAGCCCAAGTCTCTTGCACCCCACAGGGTGGAAACCAGGGCAACCGTTAGCAGGCACACAGGAGGCACACAAGGACGTTTGTGGTGTAGACACGAGAGCCTAAGTCTGCAAACACACAAGCGTGCAAGCACAGGGTGGTCAAACTGTATAGAGGAACCGGGCAGACAAGGCGTTCAGACGGCCCCACAGCCAAGAGGGCAGAGAAGGCCCATGCCCCACATGGCCCCACCTGGAGCAGACACACAGCAGGCTGGGCGGGCTTTGCTGACAAAGGAGGCCAGAGGGCATGTGGAGGAATTGAGCCTCAGAACCCCAATTGGTGCCTGTCTTGGGATCGGCCCATGCAAGGGGCCAGCGCTCCCCCTGCAGAGCAGGGCAAGGCTGGGGACCGGGATTGAAGCACCTGAAAGGCAGACTGGAGCCCCGTCAGGCACAGATCAGACCAGGTGCCCTGCTGCCCCACCAAAGAACGAGACACTGGAAAGAGGAAGTGAGCTCCTGGCAGTAGGAGTGGGGAGCGGCCGTCTGTCAGCACATTACAGAAACGGCCCAGGATGGGATGAAACAAGAACCGGAGGGAAAACCTCTCAGAGGACACGCTTCTCACTGCAGTTACTGCCACGCATGGATAAACCTCAAACGAGGAAGAAAGACAGCAGAGCAAAGCAGGGAAGCAGACACAGCTTCACCTTCCCTAAAAGTTGGGCAGGAAGCTTCCAGCTACCCAAACCGTGCGCCCCCACATCCCAGACCAAAACTCGAGGGACTGGGGGGAAGCAGCCGCGCCTAACTCACTTGTGTAATCACTGAGGGTGTACAGGACGGTGATGAGGTTGTCCAAGCAGGGCCAGTGGTCAGGATTGCACCGCAGCCCTTCCTCGAAAGCATGGCGAGCCAAGGGCACCCGGATGAGCCTCAGAGCCACGTGTCCAATCTTATACCAGAGATTGACGTCGGTGGAGTCCAGCATGACCGCCTGGAAGCAGCACAAGCAGAGGGCCGTGCTTGCTCAGCTCCCCACTGAGCAGGAGTGGGGGTGACGGGAGGGCTCACATCGGCCCAGCCCCCCAGACAACTGGGACTAGCAAAAAGAAATCACGTGGGCCTCCTCATCTCACTCAGAACACTTTCTTAATATGTTTCATCACCCTGAACATCTGCATTCCTTACATATTTAATAGGTAAAGGGCAAGCAGAACTAAGAGAAAATACAGGCAGCATCTGAGATTCTAGAAAGATCTCTTCATGCCCTGAGGGGGACAGCCCCACCTCCTCATCCCTAACGTGAGCACAGAGACGCCCTCCTTGCAGGAGGGAGCAAGGATGGATCTGTTCAGAGGGTGCCGGTGAGGCAGAAATAATGGTAATACTATGGAGAACGGGCATGGGTGCCAGGTGTCAGACTCTGTTCTCAGCATCCTCCTTTATATCACTCCACCTATACTGCTGCAGACCTGGAGACCCAGAGAAAGTAAGCAATCACCCAGGGTTACGTGGGACCTGCACAGCAGAGGAAGGACGCACACACGGCCCCTGGACTCGCTGACGTCGCCCACTGGGCAGGGCCTGGGGCACCACAGCTCACTGGTGCACCGCTCACTACACACTCTTCAGCCACAGGACCATCACCCCACTGGCTCCCCGGAGAGCTTCAGAGACACCGCAGGCAGTGAGCACCTCCAAGTAGAATTCCATGGCCGTCTCCAGGTCCTCTCGCTGCGCTGCCAGCTGGGCCAGGTTCTTGTACGTGGAATACTTGAGCATCAGCCCCGGGTGCTTCAGGCCCTCTTTCTCATCACCAGACGAAACTGCCTGTGAACAAAACAAGAGAGGAGCAAAGTGACACAGAGGCCTAGAAGCCTCGGGCACAGGACATCTGTCTTCAGGGCTGGCCTCTGCTGCAGGCCCCCAGGCCAGCCCGGTGCCACTGGCCACTGGTAAATGAAAGCACGGCCCCAGAGGATCTTCAAGGACTCCCTCCAGACCTGAGCATACAGAAAAGAAAGGCCAGACCACCACGAGGCAGTCTGCAGGCCACAAGAGACACAGAGGGAGCCCTCCCACCATTACCTGTGCCAAGGGCCCAAGCCTGGCCGGTGACCTTTATGGCATTGGAGCCAGCCGGCAGCTCCTCCCCACCCCTGCCCCAGCAGCTCTGAACGGGGACAGGGTGTAAGGAGGCTGCTGGGGCAACAGGCAGAGCCCGGAGCTTCACCTCAGACAGGTGCCTGGCAGCCAACCTGCGCATCTGACACACCCCGCAGCAGAAGGGCAGTCAGGCAGCTGTCACTCATCACGTGACTGGACAAGCCTCTTCAACTAGAAAGTTAGTGTCCCAAAGACCCCTGCAATGTGTGGACAGTAAATCCTACCCAAAATATCAAGTGTGAAAGTGAGTCAAAAGAGGAGAGACTGTCAACATGCTTTCTATAAACTCTGATTCCACTGCAGCTTTTGTTACCACTCTTGAAAAACCTTACAACTTTTAAGAACCCCTGATTAGGAAAACCACTGCTCTAACCACAGGACAGAGGCAATTTTCTCAAAGAAACACACCCCTCAGGCTGACCAGAGGTGGCCCCCAGGAACCTCGGCCCCTCCAGGCCCAGAACTATTCAAAAAATGACACTGACAGAGAGCGCGTGCGTCTAGACCAGAGGTGGACAGTCAGTGGGGCATCAGCACAGCAGCGGGAGCTCTTGTAGCCAGCCTCCACCTCACTGACCAGCCGGACTCAGCACCATTCTGACCTCCAGACAGGCACTGCCGCCCCCCAGGGATGGGGGTCGCTCCCCGCACACGTCCCTCCAGCGGGCCCAGCATGTGCGCCGGCCGAGTTGCACACGTCTTTGAGGGGGTCAGAGTGTTCTAGGGCCTGTTTATGCCAGGTGTTTGTGGAACCGTAATTACGAAATTTACTTTAATGCCAGTTTCAAGTAAGTGTGAAAAGAAACTTTCCTATGTATTTTCCATACTTTTCAATTGTTTACAATAAGCGAAAGGGGAGGACGCTCAAACAGTCGTTTAAGGCTGAAAGTGATATAGAGATGGACACACCTCTGACCACGGGGCCGACGCTCAGCCAGCGAAGCAGTCAAAAGGCCCCACGCCCGCCCCCGTCGGGTGCCAGGCCCACCAGCATCAGCTCTGAGCTCAGACTGCCAGCTCCGCACTGAGTTTACCCACTCCCATCGACTCCATGGCCTGCAACGGAAGACGCACTCCTGAAACAGGCCCAGCATGTGGCCCATGGTGAACGTGGAATAAAGTCACCTCCCTCCCGGGGCCCTCACCTACTTCCTACTAACGGGGCACGGAGGTCACAATTCCCATGGCTCTCATTTCAAGAACTAAACCAGCACCAGAGAATCGTAACAAGCTATACTTAGGTATACGGAGAGACACAGTGAGTGCAAGAAGGGATAACATCTTACTGAGCATACTTATAGGAGGTAGAAACCACCCAGGCGGGGCTGGCAACGCAGTGTCTGCCTTCCTGGGACACAGGAGACTCTGCCCAAAGGAAAGGTTGTATTCCAGGAGACGGGGCCTGTCCTGCTTCCTCAGTGCACATCATCTGGGTTTGGTGTTTGCTTGGAAACAAGTCCTTTCCTCCTAATGAAACACTCATCTTCCTAATTCAGTTTCAGGCTAAGACCTGTTCCCAAACCTCCCAGTGACACTGCCATGACCCGCCAACCCAAGCTCGATGCACTCACCACCATACAGCCCCTCTGCTGGGCCCACATCCTGCCCTGCCCGCCCCTCTCTGTGTCTCCACGTGGCTGTGGAGCTCTCCCAGCCCTCTCCTCGACGATGCTTTTCAAAAGCCCCTGGTGCATCTACACAGGCCTGCCAAGCTCAGGGGCCAGCACCCCAACAGCATTTGCCTGAACGTGCTGCCAACCGGATCTTCAGGGTCAGGACCTGTGGCTCCAACCCCGGCTCTGACTGCTTGGGTACCTCACTAAGCCTCTGCTTCCATGACCAGGAAACGGGGACAGCACGCTGCCCCACAGGGCAGAGCAGCTGTGAAGGTCTGGGAGTAACAACAGCCAGCAGTTACGAGCTCTCACTCTGCACCAAGAACTGTCCTATGTGCTTCTCTGGACTCGCCCGATGCTCACGGCAACCCAGTGAGGGGACACCCTGCGTGCAGAGGAGCTGAGGACAGAGGGGGACATCATGTGCCCAGGCTCCCCAGCCCAGAAGTGGGCAGGGAGAGGGCAGGCCCAGGCTGCCTGGCTCAGGGCCCACCCGGCTTCCTGGAGCCTCACCTCTCGCAACAGGCGCGCCTCCAGGAGCTCATGGTAGGCCTTGGCAGACTCCTCAAACCGGTCATGTTTCTGCAGATCCAGGGCCTTGTGGTATAAAGCAAAAGCCTCTGCTTCCTGCAAACCAAGACAGGAGGCATTTTTATGTCGTACAGAGGTTTGTCTCTTTAAGCCAACAACGTGTGAGGGGGCTGCAGTCAAGGCTGTGTCTCTGGATCCTCTGTGGTGGAAACAGTTCTAACACTCCAGCCCCCCAGGAGCTCCTCACTGGGAGAAGAACCCCTCAGCAGACCCCCACGAAGACATGAGCAATGCAGGCTCAACTGAGCCTAAGCAATAGTAAAACACAGACTGAGGGCACAGGGTCAGAGCAATGCCAAGGTTCCCGGAGACCTGCAGACACTTCCTGGGTGAAGTCAGGAGAGCGGCCACACCAGCCGGAACAAGTCACGGACTAGGCAAGAACAGGGATGGTTTCCACGGTTTATGCCCACCGCGCTGCCCTGGCCTGATCACTACAGGGAGGGGCGGAGGGGGCACTGGGTGCATCAGGCCCCTCTGACGTCCCTTGAGGACCAGAGACAGCTGGCATGAGACATAAGAGGGCTCCGGCTGTCCTGGTTTCTCCCGTGAAGGGGAGGTGTGTGTTTACGCCAGGGAAAGCCAAGACAGAAGCCAATCCTGCTGTATTCAGGCAGGACGTGGGTGGAGGATGGATGGAAGGGAGGTGGGGAGCTGAAGTGGGAGTGAAGCCAGGCAGTGAGGACAGACCAGGAATCGAGAGCACAGACCGTTGGCGAGACCCAAGCAAGGCAGCTCCCCTCCAGGACCACCTCGCCTGGGAAAGCAGGGAGCGCACCAGGGAGCCTCCACGCATCACGGACTGTCAGTGCTGCCAAACCCTGGGTGCCAGCTCCTGAAGCCCGTGCAGAGAACAGGCCCCGGCTGGATGGGCCGCGCACACTCACAGAAAGAACAGGGTTCTCTGCAGCGTGACCATCTCGCACCGAAGCAGGCTGAATGTGAGGTGGAGAGCGGGCCGTCTTTCAAAATGGGATCTTCCTCTACAATCCCATTAAGAAGACATCTGAACACATTTAAAAGAGGTGCCACCTACAGAAATGAGAATCGCAGTCCACTTGCAGAGAAGGACCATGGATTACGCACCTGCGCCTCCTTCGTCTGGGTTTTGTGACTTTTAAAGCTTCCTTCGTGCTCATCCTCAATCGTGGAGCTGGCATTTAAGGCTGCAATTCGAATCTAGAAGCAGAGATTTGAGAGAAGACAAGAGCTGCTTTCAGATGAGCTGTCACTCGTCTCTCCAATAACCTACCGCGAACTTAACTCTGTGTAACACACGCTGCCTCATACAGTTACGCTCCCTCAGCACGCGGGACTGACAAGCGGTCGTCTAGGGAAAAAGAAGGATCAGAACAATCTGTTCGGCCAGCATGTCCACTACAAAAGGAACAGAGGCTGGGCACACCCCAGCAACAGCCCAACACAGCAGGAGACCCAGGTGTTGGAGAAACAGATCCCAACAAAGCGGGTTAACTTTGTGCCTTTTTAGCAATGGTAATGAGGCCCTGCAAACCGCATCAGCAAAAAGTCAGGCAACCACAACCTTGAATGTGCCAAGAGCCCTCCCGGGGAAAGGCTGCTCTAGACTGACAGCCTTCAGGGCCCACCTGAGAAAACACCCCACCACCCCCACCATGCAGTCAATCAGGGAGTGGTACGCACCATACTCGGAGGGCTTCACACTGCCGCACAGCACCGCTGCCCATCACTGGGGGGCGCAACTGCCCACAAGTGTCCTGGAGAGAAAATGGGACAGGCTGAAAGAAGGCCCAGGAAGAGCCAGGAAGCCACCGGAACCATCTCCAAACCCTCGGATCTCCAGGCTCTGGGCGTACAGGCTAATGAGACTCAGGACAGCTATGCGGCTTGTCACCTAGGGAGGCCCTCAGTCCATGGGACGGAGCATGTGCCCTTCCAGGTAGGGCACCAGGCTCCAGGTACACAGAAGAGTGAGACCAACTCATGCCCCCAGGGCTCACTGCTCCCTAGGGTAACAGATCTATAAACGATTATCTTTTTCAAAAGCTGAATGAAGTAAAGAGAAAGAAAGGCCACATCTAAAGCTGGAGAAGAACAATTCATTCCAAGGGACGGAGGGAGGCCAAGGAGGAAGCCCTGTGTTCAGTGAGGACCGGACAGCGCTGCGGGGGCGCAGGGCCAGGCCAGCAAACTGCAACACTCCTCCGCAGGCAACAGGGGCGCCACTGTGAGCTTTCAGGAGAATGAAAGTTTAGAAATATACAGGAAAAAAAAAATAGAGGTAGGCAGACCAGTGCAAAATCTGCAAAAAGTGATAGGAGGGGTGAGGACATGGGGACATCAGAACCTCATACACTGCCGACCAGGGTGACAGGGGAAGAAATCAGAACCTCATACACTGATGTCTGGGTGACAAGTGGAGAATTCAGAACCCCGTACACTGCTAAGTGGGGTGACAAGGGGAGAAATCAGAACCTCACACACTGCCAAGTAGGTGACAAGAAGAGCAATCAGAACCTCATACATGGCCAACCGAGGTGACGGGGGAGAAATGAGAACCTCATACACTGCTGAGCAGGTGACAAGGGGAGCAGCTGCTCAGAACATCTGACACAGAAATTACACTCCTAGGTTTCTACCTATAGTGAAGGAAAGCACGTCCACACCAAAACATGTTCACGAATGTTCCCAGCAGCATTACTCATGACAGAGTAAAAGTGGAAGCAAATCAAATGTCATTGCTGATGTATGTCCCTATAATCAATTATTACTCAGTCATAAAACAGAATACAGTCCTGACATGGGGGTGGTGGGAAAGGTGAGGGTGATCAGTAATAGGTATAGGGTTTCTTTCTGGGGTGATGAAAGTGTTGTAAAACTAACTGTGGTGATGGTTACACAACTGTATGAACACAGTAAATCTTGCTGACCTGTATCGCCTACAAAGATGAGCTGTATGGTGTGTGAACTATTCGCTGTTATTAAACAAAGAGATGCCAGGGACCTGACTGGGGCAGTGGCAGTGGGGATGGACACATTCCCGGAGGCAAACGCACAGAACTGGGCACCTGGAAGAAGGTGGAGACGGGGATGGGGACACCAGGGGTTCTGGCCTGAGGGGCAGCATTAGCAAAACAGCCAGGAAGGCAGAGGGAGGAAAAAGAAAGAGTCCTACCTGAGAGACTGGCAAAGGTCCTGGAAGGGCCCCACAGGCGGTGGAAAAGAGCTGTGGCAGACAGACTGAACATGTGCTACACTAGGATAAAATACAATGAACATGACCGCTGCCAACAGCAATGACTTCACGCCTGGGCTTCCGCCACAGGCTCTGAGTTCTCCACAGGTCCTCACAAGGAAGGTTCACAGACAAGGAAGACTCAAGACTCCCCTAGGCAGATAGCTATTTTATCTCCCGGGTTATCCATGTAGGGAAAGACAATGCTGCTGATTAACTCTGGGAATTGCCGCTTCACCATAAATTATGCCATGATGGACACTGTGACCACCAGACAGTAACGTAATATGTAGCTGCAAAATTAATGAGGGAATGTTCACAGCATTATTATGCAGAATAACCAAAAAGTAGAAACAACTCAAATGTCCATCAACAGATGAATGGATGAATAAAATGTGGTATATCCACACAATGGAATATTACTCAGCCATGAAAGGGAAGGACCACTGACAACACAGATGAACCATGAAAACACAACGTACGAGAAAGCAGCAGCCACAGACTATACAATGTATGATTCTGTTTCTCTGAAGTGGCCACAATAGGCAGATCGATAAGGCAGAGTTCTACCAGCGGCTGCCTAAGGCTGGGGGAGGGGTGATGGGAAGTGGCTGTTAAATCAAACAGGATCTAGGGGGATCACAAAATGGAATTTAAGTATTATCAATGAACCTGCTGAGTTACAAATAACATAACTACACTGAAGGGGATGAGGAGGAAAAGAACTAGCCTTTGGAAAACAGTGTCTTGACTGGATACCATATGACTAAAGACAGAAAAGAACTGTGATTCCAGGCCTGGGGCAGAGAAAATACACGGTAGCCTGGAACCTTCTGCGGTGCCAGAAAGTAAACGCTGAAAAAAAAAGATGAGGGTTTGTTGACAGGACACAGTAGTGAACGCAAACGAGACCCCAAATAGCCGGAGCCAAACAACAAGCAACAAAATAATGGTAATATTAGATTTCCACTCACAGAATAAAACAAATACCCTGGGATCCACACCGATACAATAAACAGCCAAATAAACAAGAAGGGATAACACTTCCCTCAACTGAATTTCAATTAATAAATATAGGAAAAAAAAAAAGAAACAGATAATTATCTTCAGGCAAACACCACAAAGACCCACAGATGGAGGGTCTAAGGTCAGTGGGTATAGATTTGCCAGAACCAGGATTTGCATCCTCTCAAAGTATCTCCCCCAAAGACACTTACTAACTGGAAAGGAAAGACAGCAAGTTTTCAGTGTAGAAAGCTGGCAGACACCAACTAAACCGAGAGATCAAAGGAAATATCACCAGCAATAAAACATCTCAACATCTTGACCACAAGATACAACACATTGAGGACACACTGTTACTCGGGCCTGAAACCCATAACCTCGCCCCAACCACGAAAGAGCAATGGACAAGTCTAAACTGAAGGATATTAGACAAAGTAACTGACTAGGACTCTTCAAAAGTAGAGAGGCCAAGAAGGTAAGAAAAGACTAAGAAATGTACAGGACTAAGGAGGAGACTAAGGAGAAATGACTAAACGCACTATGAGATCTTGGAATGAAAGTAGACCACTAGTGGAAAACCTGGTGAAAATTCCAACCAGGTATGTAGTTGAGTTAATAATAACTGTATCAATATTAGTCTCCCATCCTTGATAATTGTACCAGGATTATGCAAGATGCTACCATTAGGGAAGCAGGGTGAGAGACAGATGGACACTTACTGTGTTATTGTTGCAACTTTTCTCTAAATCTAAAAGTAGTTTAAAATGAAAACTCTAAAAAGAGATAAGGGGGAAATGACATAGAGAACAAACTTACGGTTACTGGGAGTAAGGGGAGGTGGGAAGAGATAAATTGGGAGTTCAAAATTTGCAGATACTAACTACTATACATAAAATAGATAAACAAGTTTCTTCTGTATAGCACAGGCAACTATATTCAATATCTTGTAGTAACCTATAATGAAAAAGAATATGAAAACCAACATATATATATATATGTATAACTGAAACACTATGCTGTACAGCAAAAATTGACACAATGTTGGAAACTGACTATACTTCAATGAAAAAGAATGCTAAAGAAAGAAAGAAAGGAAGGAAGGAAGAAAGAAAGAAAGGGGATAGGTGGAAGGATGGGGAGGGTATAGCTTAGCAGTAAAGCACTTGCTTGGCATATATGAGGTCCTGGGTTCAATTCCCAGTACCTCCATTAATAAGTAAATAATTAAATAAACAAACCTAGTTACCCTCGCCCCCAAAAAAGAAATAACCACTTGAGATTATGTATTTATCATCTGTAAGCAATGTGAGGATGAGGACCATGTCCATATTATTCACCACAGACCTCAGAACCCCACTTAAAGGAGCTTTAAAAAAATATAGTAAAAAAGCAAGCAGCTTTTGCATAAAGATGAGAAAAAAAGTATCCAGTACTCATTTCTCAGACTCCCAGCAGAGCAGCTGCATTTTCTCAGAATAGCACATCCAGGAGTGAAACCTAACAAGTTTCCAAACTCTTTAATAGAGGCTGGTATCCGTGGCTTTCAGGACACATAACCGCAGCACACTAAACACCTCATGCCCTGATCCAGTGATAAGTGGTAATGTTTCCTCACCTGCCCTGGCCTGGGAGTTGGGAAGCCTGGGTCTCCAGCTCAGCTGGGGCGCTACCCGGCTGTGTGACTGACTTGGCCAAAGATGCCCCTCTCTGGGTCTCAGTTTCCTCCACTGTCTGAGGCTTCGGACTAGACCAGGGGTCCACAAGCTAACTAGCCCACTGTTTCTGTACAGTCCAAGAGCAAAAAAAAAAAAAAAAAAAAAAAAAATGCTTTTTACATTTTTAAATGGTTGAAGAAATTCATACTTGTGACACGTGAGAATTACATAAAACATAAAATTCAAATAGTGTCCCTATATTGTATTGCAACACCACCACTCTCAGTACAATACCAGAGCTAAGTAGACAAAGCAACACTTCTGAAAATCGACTCTAACAACATATTAAAAAGATCACACATCATGAACAGGTGGGATTTATCCCAGGATCTTTCAATATCCGCAAATCAATCAATGTGATACATCACATTAACAAACTGAAGAATAAAAAACGGGGCGGCGGAGGGGATAAATGGCGGGAGGGTATAGCTCAAGTGGTAAAGTGCATGCTTAGTATGCACGAGGTCCTGGGTTCAATCCTCCAAATATAAGTAAACCCAATTACCTCCCCCTCATAAAAATAAAAAATTAAAAAACAAGAGAAAAAAAACCGTATGATCATCTCAATAATTGCAGAAAAGGCTTCCGATAAAGTTCAACATCCATTTATGATAAAAACTCCCCAGAAAGTGGGCACAGAGGGAACTTAATAAAGGCCGTATGTGACAAACCCACAGCTGACATTATCGTCAATGATGAAAAGCTGGAAGCGTTTCCTCTAAGATCAGAAACAAGACCAGGATGCCCACCCACTCTCCCCACTTTCATTCGGAGCTAAGCAAAGTATGGCCCCCAAATACTTACACTAAGTATAATTAGACTTATTATAGTCACAGGGCATGATAATAATATTATGAAAGCCACTGTATTTACAACAAAAGTTTGCCGACCCCTGAACCTCAACTCTGAATTTATTTCGGGTCCAACCCTGGCCCCGGGTAGCACAGAACCCGCATACACAGCACGCCCTGAAGTAAGCCGACCCCAGAGAGTGGGGCCCCTAACCCAAAGAGGCGCTGCAGACACCGGGAGACTCCACCTGGCCAGCGTCCGCCTGCGCCGGGAGGCAGCGCGGTCAGGGCTCTCGGTCGGAGTCGCCCGGCCCTCGGGAGAGCTGGGGACTTGGGACAAGCGAGTCCCCTCGGCTTCATCTCCGCCCTGTGAGGGGCGCTACCCGCGCACTCACCGCCGGCGCTGCCATGAAGGTGAAGCGGAAGGACGGGAGCGACGGGCGAGCGCCGGGCTCCGCACCCACAGCCTCAGGCTGGACAGCGGCTCCCGCGCGGTCACAGAAACCCCCTCCGCCAGGGCGGAGCCCCTCCCAGGCCCCCCGAGCGGGGCGGGAGCCGGCGGTAGGCCCGCGCGGCAGCCGGGCCCGGCCCGCCGCTCGGTTCCCCGCCTTGGAGTCCCCGCGCCCGCCGCCCCTCAGGCCCCGGCCCCTCGGGCCCCGCGGAGCCCCGCCCCGACCCGAGGGCCGCCCCGACCCCGCCGCCCGTGAACTCACCGGACGTCTCCACGGCAACGGCCCGTCGGTTCGACCCCGCGCCGGCCGGCGGCGCGCCTAACAACAAGGTGCGCTCCCATTGGCTCCGGTACCGGCTCCGCCAGCCAATCGGCGAGCGCGCACGCGGCGTCCCACCGATCCGGCGCGCGGGACCCCACGGGAGGCTTGGCACCTCCGCGCGATCGCGGCTGCGGGCCCGCCGCCCCACCGCCTGTTGCACCTGGGAAGCCGAGCCTGGGGCCTGGCCCCGAGCAGCCGCCAAGTGACGGGCCGCACTGTTTTTACAACCTGCGACAGGTGCTCTGAGGGCGGTGGGAAACTGGGGAAACCTGGAAGGAACCAGGGGAGGAAGAGCATTCTCACCCCTGTTACCCGTGCCTCACCTCTTTCCGAAAAGGATTTGAAGCCCCAAAGGCACAGATACAATCAAGTATTGAAGTAAAAGAAAACGAGCGGAGGGTGGAGAGGGATGAACGGGCCGAGGAGGGAGTAGCAATTTCAGAGGCGGAAAGAGGGTCCAGCGTTGAAGGGTTTCTGACAACTGCCTGAGACTGACAGGTTACATACGATCTTGGGAGCTAAGCGTTTTAGGGAAGGGGTCCCACTGGTTGAAGCTCATAGTGCTTGAGTCCAGCAGGATGATTTAAATAAGAACGAATGTTATGGCTTTCTCTTTACTTAAGGATTGTAAAATCTTGGTGAAGAACTTGTAGGCTCATTTCAGTACGGCAAAGCTTTAATGATATACCATAAGGTACAAAACTAATTGTCACCAACCTTGATTTTGAAGGGAGAAAACCGGGTGGGGGAGGGAGGTGAACAGCATAAACAGATGATTTTGAAGTTTCGTGATTGCAGACTTGCAGCCTTGGATGCAGCTCCCGCCCCTGAGTTGTGTCTTTAAAGGTGCTCTGGAGTGAAAGTAGAAAAAAGATGGGGAAGGAGGGCCAAGCAGCAAGGTGTTGTGCGGGAAGGATTTACAGTCGGGAAACAGTGCAAGAAACAGTGCGGGCCTTGTGGGAGCCTCCTGCAGTACCGTCTTACCAGGGGACAAAGCTCGAGGCCACAACAGGGAGACATAATGCCCGAGTGGGCAGAGGGGCCAGTCCTCACAGCAAACATGACATCACTCACTAGAGCACGGATGAGTGACTGAAGTTGGGGAGACCACATTGGAGGCTGTCACCTTATAGTCCTGAATCCCTCCTTGGGCACTTCAACTCTTCATTTATATTCAACGCATAAACATTCCCTGAGCCCCTTTGGGAAGCAGAAGGAATGAGTGCAGAAACAGTTAGGACAGGGAGCCAGGGGAAGGAACTCCAAGCTCTAGCTTTTAGTGAGTCCTCGGTCGCAGTCAAATACAAACAGAGCACGCACAGGAACATTCCTTTGAAAACTAACTTATTAACTAGGTGGACTGCACAGCCTGAAAATCTCAGTTTGGTATTTCATTGGTGAACACGGATGGGATGATCGAGGCTTTCACTGCAGGGAAGCACAGCATCTGAGAGATGTAAACTGCATCTGGAAGGAAACTGAAAAGGAGACTTCCTTTGGGTCCTCCCCACCCCACCTGTATATCCTCTGAAATGTGAAAGCATGATATGGTCTTTAGGTTGGGGGGGGGTCCCATTCATTCCACTTCCAGAGGCAGACATTGCATTTCCAAGTTTGCCATTCTGGGATATAAATTTTACAACTCGCACAGCTACAGAGAATTCTCAGCTAGACACATGGGAGGAGATGGAGTTTGGCAACGCTCAGGGAAGGTCCCTGAAGTCCAGCTTGCCCTGCTCCCCTGCTGGGCACAGCAGTCCATGGGCAGGGAGCTGCCTAGGCTGAGGTCAGGAAATCTGGTCAGCAGAGTCTGCAGGAAGGCCCGGGCTGGACCAACTGCCAGCCCCTCCCCACCAGGCTGAACTTGGACATGGAGGACAGGGTCTTCAAGCTGAGCTCTCCAACCTCAGGCTTGAGCAGCCGAAATACAAGACGTAGAAACGGCGGCCCTGAGACAGAAACATCCCACCTCCCAGGTTCCCGAAGGTCCCCACCTCCTAAAGCAGCCCTGCTGCCCAGGGTACCCCAGAATGACAGGGAAGGGTAAAAGGGAGGTAAAGAAGTTATGTTTGAAAGACAAAGCTCTCTTCATTTATTTGTCATGATGATGGGGAAGAGGACAGTGAGTTCACAGGCATGGCTGCACAGAACAGGTGGGGGTGTCCACCAGGCCCTCACTGCCAGGAGGCATCTCTGGAAGGGGCTGCCAGCTCACAGACTCTAGACATCCTCCATGCCAACCAAAAAAGTCATGACTGTCCCATTCTTGCCAATCTGCCAGGGCTCCAAAGGGAGAAAGCGGATAATTATCCTTCAGGAGACAGAGAAAAAGATGTCATCAGCTCCTTGGCTATTGCCTCATATTCCAAGACCCCTAGCCAGGCACTCCCACCATGGGCTCCCAGGCCAGCCTGCCTTAGCCCACCAGGTATTTCGCAAGCCTGCTTCATCCCATTAATGCCTGCCCCCCAGCCCCCAACAGGGAAGTGGGTATGTGGGGGCGGGATGGTGACTGCACATCCCACCCAGGACAGATTCTCAACACAGCAGCCTCTGTGGTCACTGTAGGCTCTGTCTGTGGGCTCAGCCCCCCACTTCCACACTGCAGGCTCCCTGGGGGCATGTGCAGTGCCCCCAGCCACCTAGTTTCCCAAAGCCTGGCTCAAGAAGCCCAGGCACAGAGTGACCCCCATCTCCCCAATAATGTCTGTGGAGTGAATGTGCCCCTCTCACAGAAGTGATAGGAAGTTCCTTGTGAAGAAACAGAACACTTGGGATTGCCTGGGCCAGAGAGGTATATTGACAACCTCACATAGACAGCTTTCCCATCTGTAAACAAGCATAGTGGAGGTATCCGCCTCATCATGGACAGGGGGACAAAACTTCTAAGGATCAGATGGGATCATGCATGTGAGTTACCATAGAGGATCTGACACCTGGTATGTTACATGTTACTTATCATTGTTAGAATCATCACCCAGCTTGAGCACTAGGTCTGAGCACCCTCGGAGTGACCAGTCTTCACCAGCCTTTCTGGGCCAACAAAGGCTCCATTCTGTAAGGTTCTTTGAAGCTTCTCATGCACTTAGTTCCTTGTAGGCATGGACTTGGCTCGGGAATATATTTCACCCAGTGAGAAACTTTAACCTTGCCACAGAATCCTAGGTTTGGGAGCTGTAGGGGCTTCTTGGGAATCATTTAATCCATGCCTCTCTACTCACAAAACAGAAGGCTACAAACCAGAGATGGTTCACTTCCAGGTTCGTCTGGGTCCACCAGCTGCACTGTACCAAGAACCCAGGTCTCTAGACATTCAAGCCAATGCTTTTACACTACTCCATGGCCCTCCCGGGAACCTGACCTGGGACATGGTTGGGCCATAGGCCCAAACTTCACAGCCTCAGGGCATACCCAAAATTCCTTTTGACCAGCTTGGAGAAGTTCTAGAAAATTACTCCTGTTTTCCTAACATGTGGAGAAGCCTGAAGGCAGATGATAAGTGGCTCTGGTTTTGTCAGAGTAATGACATCCTACTCTGCCAGGTGCCAAGGCAGGTACAGTGCCATCCCATACAGCGTCCCAGGGAGTGATTAAAGGAGAGCCTTCCCACTTCACAGATGGAAACACTGAGGTCTAAGAGGCCACGCCTTGGCCAGGTGGCACAGGGACCACTGCAGAGCCAGGAATTCATTCAATAATGCTACCACTATCAAGGTGGACCCACCACAGGGGCCCCGAGGTGTCGAGGGGCCCAGCGGCACAAACCCTTCTTGCGGGTGGTTGAGTAATTTATTTCTTCCCTAACCTTAGGAGGAGCCTTGAGGTGGGCTCCCTGCCCTGGCTCTCGCATCAGTCCCAAGGGGGTCCTCTCCCTGCCCCTACGCACCGGTCCTGGGCCAGGTCCAGCTGCTTGGTGAGGAACTCGAAGAGGCGGGCGCTGTGGCTGCGGTTGTGCTCGGCCGTGCCCACCACACCGATGGAGGAGACAAGTAGCTGCGCGCAGGGCTCTGCCGAGCCGTTCACCACCATGGCCAGGCCGGGCCGCACCGCCACGTTCACGCGCTTCAGGGACACAAAAGTTTCCCCTTAAGCTGGTGCAGGCCAGGATCGCACTGAGGAGCGGTGGAAACGCGTGGGCCCCGCGGGATCTGGGCTGGGAGCACGGGCCGGGATTCTTAGAGGTCACGTCGGGGTCATGGCTGGGCAAGGTGGCACGGCGCAGACGTGGAGGGTGGGGCCTTGGGGTCCTGGACAGCAGGAGGTCAGAACTTGGCGAGTCGCGGGCGGGCACGTTAGAGTCGGGGTCACGGTGGGGTAGCTGAACGCGGGGAAAGCCCGCCCCTGCCCCTCAGCCTCCTCCCGCCCCCTGGTCCGCAGCCCACGCTCACGTTCTCAGGTTTGCCCAGGATGGTCGCAATGGCCGCGCAGAGCCGCTTCTCCAGTCCCGCGGGCACGCGGCCAGCGGGCAAGTTTGTGTCCAATTCAACGAACGGCATGTCTGCGGGAAGGCAAGCAAATGGCTGTGGGGTAGAAAGGACGCCCGGAGTCCAGGCGGGTGTTCAGGAGGATCCAGCAATAAGGAGCAGCGACGGGGCGCCGCGGATGTCGGCTCCTCATTGGCTGGGCAGGCACGCATCCCCGATTGGCTGACCAGGCCACACCCTGGCCTCAGAAGACAGCCCCCGCGTGCGCTGGCGCGGATTTCCGGAAGTACTGTGGCCGCGCCCTCTCGTGTAACCCCACCCCAACCAGACGGCCCGGCCCGCCCACGCTCCAGCCATCTTGTCAGCAGTTTTTTGTCTCCGGTGGTTTTCCGACGCTGCTGCGGTAGTCTGCTTCTTAGCCAAAATTTAGATGGACGTCTGAACACTCCCCCCCAAACACACACACCCGTAGTGGCCTTTCCCAGGCTCGACCTTAATAACGTTACATTGTCACGGAGGCTCAAAAGTTTTTGAATGAATTGCCTCCATGTCAGATAGACAATTTCACGTTCAATGTGGGAATCCGCGCTCCTCTTGATCAGGAGACCTAGTGACACGTGTGGGCTCGAGTGGGCTGCACAGAGACCCTTGGGCTCACTGCATCCTTGCCTGGGCCCCGCAGGTATCTGCCTTTGTGGCCTCTTCTGCCTGTGGGACCCTTACCTCACGGTGAAGGACCGCCCACCAGGCAGGGTGAGAGCCAGGTTCCAGTGGAATTGAGGCAGGAAGCCCCATAAAAAGACCAGCAGGACCCCTAGGCAGGGCTGCTGCTCTTCTCCCAGCACCGTCCTGTTCCCTGGCCCAGAGGCTCTATCTCACTTACTGCCTCTAAAGCGGCTAATTTACACCTAAAATTCTCTTGGTTCCCTGAGCTCACTTCTGATTGGTTACTTCCTTCACTCCTGATTGGGTATTACTCTCACTTCTGATTGGTCCACTTCCCTAACTTCTGATTGGTCCATTTGTAGTACTTCATTTGCATGGAGCTCACTCCTGATTGGTTATCTCTCTCACTTCTGATTGGTCTATTTCTACAAAGTTTGTTCCTGGTTGGTCAGCTTCTGTTATACTTTATTTGCATATGATGTTGCAAAGTGTAAAACTGGCAGCCTATAAAAAAGGCCTGTGTAAACCTACAAACAGGGTCCAGAGCTTGCAGTGTTTAGTTCTGTGGGCTTGCTGGTGTAATAAATCTGAGTTCTCCAACTGTCTTTGAGTGCTGCTTGGTTTCTCCCTGGGATCCAGGTTCTTGTCACAGCTGAGCTGTAACACATTTTTTTGCAACAGAATTACCAGCGATGTTTACGGGACCCTATACTTTTATAGGCAAAACAAAAAATGTTCTTTAAAACATGGAAACCTGTTGACATGGCTAAAATTGTACTCTCAGTGTTATGCTAAAATTGTACTCTCAGTGTTACAAATTTTTTTGAATTGTAAATGAAAAATATAATTGAAATTGTGTGGGTGTATATGAAAAATTTCAATTACACATCTAAAATTCTATATAAGTGTGCATACTAAAGGAGCCTCCATGGGAGGCAGGGAGGCCGAGAGGCTCTATCTGTCCGTGACACTGTCCCCTTAGCAGTTGATTAGATGATTCAGATATCAGAGGGTCTATGACATAAGACACATAGATTGTGACTGTCCTAGGGGACAGTTGGCAAGTCTGGGACCCAGAGTGTAGAAGACAATGCTGGGGTCACAAGTAGACATGGAAGAGCAAGGCTTCTCAGCAGCACCTGGAGGGCCAGGAACTAACCTGAGACTTCCCTCCCTGCAAGGAGGTTTATGAACCAGCTCTGTACCCCACCTATGGGAGACAGTGTCACCCCAGAGGGAGGAGACAAATCCAGGAGACTGAGGTAATTCCTGGTTGAGACATCTCTTTACCAAGTCAACTGTGACATGTGCTCAGCCCAGGGGGCATGGAACTGTTAGGCAGTTTAGATAGAAATGAGCACTGGGCAGGGGGAGAGGAAGGGGAAAGGAACAATCCAGAACTCAAGGAACCTGAGCTGTCAATCAACCAGAGCACAGGGAACCTGAATTATCAATCAATCAATCAATCACAAAACTAGGATATAAAAACAGGAAAAACAAAGGAACAGTGCCATTTTTTCTTCTCTTGGATTGACCACCTCCCATTCTCGGGAGGGTACTTTTACTATTTTTTTTACTTCAGTAATAAAAATCTTGCTTATATCACTCTGTCTCTCGTCAAAAATTCTTTTTTTTTTTAGGTGGCTAAGAACCAAGGTAATTCTTGTTTTCCTTTTCCTGGTAACAGAACCAGCTCCCTGGTTCCCTGAGAGAGAGAAGCACTGAGGCTGAAGGGCCCAAGTCACCTGACTTGGCCTAGGGCTGAGGAGGTCTCCCTGGAGAAGGGCATGGTAACAAATGCCAAAAGACCAGGAAGAGCACCAGGCAAAAAGGTGAGTAGAGACCCTGTAAGCTTCGGAAATAGCCTGCACCAAGACCAGGAGAAGCTGGGAGCTGGGGCATGGCAGGAAAATGATGGGCTATTATGGGAAATCAGAGGAGGTGCCCCAGAGGAGGTGCGGGGGGGGGGGGGGTGGCAAGGCCTCGAATGCAAAATTCAATGACTTGTCTCCTAGTCTCAGAGTAGTAAGGCACCAAGGGAAAGTTTCAAACAGGAGAGGGCCAGGGTCAAATTTGTGTTTACTAAAGCTCTTTCCAGAGATCACACGAAAGTCAGCGTGCAAAGGGTAAGGGTGAAGTAAGCAGACAGACGGAAGAAGGAACGCAGGACCAATGGGTGGAGGGCACTGTGGACCCGATGCTGCGTTGCAGGGTGTCTTGCTCACAGCCAGGGAGAGGCAGCGCCATTTCTTTATTCTGAGGACAGAGCTCCACCGATGTTGCCCTGCAGGCCCGCCACTCTCACTGCAGCAAAAGCTGGATGAAGGGCTTCAGCTTCTCCTTCATGGCAGCGTCTGCTGGAGGCAGGTCCTTGGCCTTCATGATGGCTGCATGGGCCTCCTGGAAAAGACCCTCCCCCACTGCAGCCTCCACACGCTGGCGCCAGGCCTCCAGCTTAGGCCGGCTTTTGAAGATTTGGCAGCCAGCGCTGACAGGCTAAAGGGAAAGAGATCCAGCTGGAGGGGTGGGGCCCGGCCAAGCCCAGGGCAGCAAGACCTCATCCCACCCCTCCCTTGGGTGGATTTCCCCTCCTCTGCCACACATGTGATGGGCTGGGGGTTCTCATCCAGGAAATGCTGGGAAGCCCCTCAATATCCCTGCAGGATGGGGTTCTGAAACCCCTTTTTACAGATGATGACACTGAGGCTCCGAGGGGGAAGTGACCCACCCGGGGTCCCCCAGTCAGAACAGGGAACTTGAGCTGGTCCATTGCCTCCCTCCCAGGATGCCCCTCTGCCCAGTGGCCCACCTCACCCCATGACACTCACATGCATCAGCTCTGTGATGGCCACCAAGTCAGCCACTGAGATGTGGGATCCGGCAAGGAAGTCCTGGTCCTTCAGGAACTTGTCCTCAAACAGCTGCAGGCACCTGTCCAGCTCAGCCAGAGTAGACGCTAGCATTTCGGGGGGCACTCGTTGGCCCAGGAACACAGGGAACATCATCTGGCAAGTGGGCAGGTGGAGAAGGGTTCAGGGACTCATCTCTTAGACAGACACAGATAGCCTCCACCTCGCCCTGGGTCCTCACTTTGGGCAGCCACAAGGATCCTTCTGCCATGCCAGTCTGCCCATATCTTCTCCCTACATAAAAGCCTTCCGTGGCTCCCATGCCCTCACTACAAAAGCCCCAATACAAGGCAGCAGCCATCCTTTACCCGCCCTCACTTCCCACTCCATGCCAGGCTTCTCAAAACTGGAATGTGTGTGCAAATCCCTCTGGGGTGTGGTTCAAGTATACAATCCCTTCTTTTTTTTTTTTTTAATGGAAGTACTAGGGATTGAACCCAGGACCTCCCATATACTAAGCATGCACTCTACCACTGAGTTATACCCACCTCCCCAGGTGTACATTTGTAATCAGTACACATGGGTGGGGCCTGAGACTGCTTCTCCAACAAGCTTCCAGGTGGTGCTCAAGCTCCTGGTCCATGGACAACACTGAATGACAAAGATCTACACCCACTCTCCTCGACTTCTCCCCACTCTGCCCTCCAGTGCACCAGGCTCCCTCCCCCAGAACAGCTTTTAAAGCTGTGGAAACCTCTGTGCCAAGTGGACCTCCAGAATGGTGGTTGTATACCTCTGACAGGGCCTGAGCAGGCCCAGCTCACACTTCCTCACACACACAGGGCGCCTGCTGTATACCGGGCACTGTGTAAGTGCTCTTTGGGTAATAACACAGAGTTCACATTCCAAAAACATCTGCAAGTTTAGTAAGTGAAAATGGTATCTGCATGCTGTTTCAATGTGCACTGACTTGATTTAACTGGAGTTAAATGCGTTTTCATCCATTTATTGACCATTTGTCTCTGTCCTTCAATTACATCTCTGCCGCTTTCCTTTGCCCATTTTTCTCCTGTGTCATTATCTGATGGGTATCTAAGAGCGTCTTAAATATTAAGAATGTTACTTTGGCAGGGAGGTTATAGCTCAGTGGCAGAGTGCCTGTCTAGCATACACTAGGTCCTGGGTTCAATCTCCAGCACCTCCATTAAATAAACAGACAAACAAATAAATAAATAAACCTAATTAACCCCCAAAAGAAAAAAAAATCTATTTAAAAACTTAAAAAAATAATTTTACTTCTTTCTAACATAACTGCCAAGATCTTTCCCAGTTTTTTACCTGTTTTAAGTTTAATTCTTTTTTTTTCCATATACAAATTTCACTGTGTAAAGTTGATTAGTCTTTTTTTAAGTCTCCCACTGTTATTAGGGTTATAAATTCTTGCCTATCCAGAAGTCAGATTAACATTTTTTTCTTCCAGGTTTTTTTCCTGAACACCTCTCCATCTGGAAAGTATGTGTGTAGCAAAGGGGGGTTCAATTCTTTTCTCCCCCATAAGGCAGTATTCCCAGGCAGCCTGGAATGTGCAAAAGGGATTAATTTCCAGCAGCTCAGGAATCAAGGCAGATTGGGGGAGTCACTTCCCAGCTTTGTTCCTTGGTTTCCCCTCTAGGAAACAAGCCAGTTGGACTAGGGAGTCTCTGGCATTCTAGAATTTGGTGTTCTGAAGTCTCAGGTCTGAATGGAATGTTTTAGACAGAAAGCACCATCCCCCGAGCATCCTGGGAGGGCTCCCTCCCCCGCCCCCTCCCCCCGTGGTTCACCTTCTGCCACAGGGTCCTGGTGCAGCTAGTTCGCAGGGCCGTGTGCTGCCATGCCAGGTACTCGTCCACGCGGGCTCGGGCCTGCAGGTCCTGGGGGTACCAGTGGTCGGGCGTCTCATACTTGCGGCTCAGATACAGCAGGATGGCCACACTGGGGGATGTGGTGGGTGCAGGGGACATGCCCTAGTCACTTTCGAGCCATTCCACAGGGCCCAGGCCCTGGGTGAGGCAGGCCCCTGCCCCTCATGTGTCTTTCCCCAGCTCCCGTAGGTGAAGCATTTCACCATCTCCATGGTACAGAGTAGGACTGTGAGGCTCAGAGAGGTCAACTGATTGCCCAGGATCACACATCTCTACATTGGGCCATCCCATGATCTGACCTGAGGGCACCAAGTGAAAAACAAAATGCCATGGGATTTCAGAAAATAGGGGCATGCTCAGAGAAAGCTTCCACTAGGAAGGGGAGCCCACCTGGGTCCTGAAGGATGAAAGCAACTCCAGTACCACTCCCCAAAATATCCAGAGCATGGACAGCACCAGGAGTAAGATCAGCTGCCCCTCCCAGTCCTGGGCACCTCTGCCCATTTCAACCCACTCTACCCTGGGACCAGCACAGGTGCTCAGGGTGCTCAGGGCACACAAGCCATGATCCAAGCCATCAACAGTGGACACACAGATGGCTTACTGGCCCTACAAGGCCAGGCAGCAGCCCAGGGACCTATTACCTCTCAGCCAAGGTGAAGTCCCCATCCTTCAAGGCTGGCACCTTCTTCAGGGGATTCACCTGGGCAAAGTCATCGCTGTGGTGCTGGCCTGTGGGAGAGACCAGTGAGGCAGGTGGGGAGAACTCCAAGCTCTCAGATCTATTCCTACCCCACCCCCAAAGTCCAGGCACCAGCTTTCTGAGGCCTCTCTCCAGGTGGGGCATCAGGGAAGAGGAGGCCACTCTGCTGGTCACTGAATCACACACACTGAGCCCACCAGAGGTCCACCCTTCTCTGTCCACCCTCTTTGGAACCTGGGCCAATTAGCATCTCCACTTGGGCTTGAGGGGAGGGTGACTTCCTGCAGCTGTAACCCCCCCAGCCCCACCCAACTCCACCCCTACGTCAGACACTCCAGCCTCCTCCCTGGGCTCTAGGCTTGTCCCCTGAAATTCATGTTTCTACTTCAACTGGGTGAGCCGCCCACACCCCTGAGCTCCAGCCCTCCGCAATCCTCACTCTCACCAGCAATCCCTTCCCTTCTCAGCCACTCAGCATCAGGCAGGTCAGCTCTTCTCTCCTTCCTGTGCCAAACCTTCAAGGCTCCTCCCCCAGGGGGGTTCCTGGGTCTGACTCACTTCTGCATACCTCCTCAGCCAGGGCCAGTGCGGAGGATACACCAATTAATGTGTGGCATTGAGGGGCCTCAGTGGAGCCAGGCTCCAACCTGGCCATAGGACCACCTTCTGGCCTCTTTGCCCTTCTCCTGGGTGAACTGAGTCACCCCTACACATTCTCCCTGAAGAAATTGCCTCTGCCCAGCCCCCACCCCCAAAGAGGGCTGAAAAGGCAAAGCAAAGTGGCACCCAAGCAGCTGGTGGTCCAGGCTGGGGCACCAAAGGCAGAAGGTGGGCAGGCTCAGCCAAGCAGGGCTCTCCCTCCTGGCCTGCCTGAGGGTCTCTGAACCCAGAGGTTGCCCTGCTGTCCGGTTGCACCCTGCCCCCGCCATTGGATTCTGTAGAAGTGGTGGGGACCTAGGCAGGCACTGGTAGGAGTAAAGAGGAGACCAGATGCAGGTGGACAGCCTTCTCCTGTCGTCAGATGCAGAAACTCAAGAGAGGGGAACTGCTTCTACTGGGAAGGAGGAGACAGTTTCATTGCTTTCTCCCAGCCCCAGTACGGAGGTATCGGGTCCCTTCCTCCACTTCCCTACACTTTCCCACACATCCACACCCCCACTGCTCTCTGCCTGCTCTGTTCCCTCTTAACCTGTATATTAAAGAACGGTTAGTATTCATTAGGCAAAGGGCGAGACACTGAAAATACACAACCAATGGGCGATACCACGGTTTCCGACGGGAGTCTGTCTTTTCCCGTCTGTCTGCACAGGTCGCCCGACCGTGTGGCGCGGGGGTCCGTGTGGAAGCGGGGGCCCAGCCCCCGAGCCTGCCTGCCGGACCCACCTTTTAGCAGGTCCACGGTGCGCAGCTCGAAGGGGATGCCGTTCTTCTTGGCGAAGATGTAGACGGCACGGCAGGGCTGGGACAACAGGTCCAGGTAGAGCTCCAGGCCCATGGCAGAGGCGAGGGCGAGGGCGAGGGCGGCGGGCGGCGGGCGGTGGGCGGTGGACGGGCCCGGGGGCAGGAACGGGGGGGCAGGAACCGCCAGGGACCCAGCCAGCGGCCGCGCTCCGCAGGGACCCGAGCCCGGCCACGCCCTCCCCTCCTATTGGACTGCGTCATACAACTTTGGGCCAATCATCAGCGGCCCTGCTCCCCCGCCTTCCCTCTCCGGGGTTCCCCGCGTCAAGTCTCTTTCTTGGCGGAGTGGACACCGAGAGACGGACTCTGACCCGGGTCTCGCCGCCAGGTCACTCCCCTTCCCTGGACCACAGTGCCTACCTGCGTCAAATGGGGCGGGAGGATGGTACCGGGGAGACGGCGTCAAGGGCGCTTGCAGCGCAGACCCTCAGTGAATTTAGGGTTGAAAGGGCTGCGCTGCAGGCAGTTGGCCGAAGCCCCTTTCCCCCAGTGAGGGAGGGGGCTGAGGGAGGACGGACTTCAGAGACCCCGGGGAACACAACTGGAGGAGGAGGAGAAAGGAGCAGCAGCCCCTGGGCCCAGTGCCCAGGATGGAGGCTGGGGAGGGTGTCTGGGCGGTGTCCACACCCCAGGAGGATGCCCCTCCCCAATCCCCGGGGTCAAATTATTTTACGCTCCGCTCCCAACTAATCCCTCCAGAAAAGCAGAAGCCCTATGGGGCCCATCTAGAGGTCTGCAGAGGGGCCTGGAGCCCCCGCACTTCCTCTGCAGGGCCAAATCCTCCCAACCCCAAGCCCCCTCTCTTAGAGAGCCTCCTGGGTAAAAAGACCCTGGCCCCAAACCCAACATTCAGAGAAAGCCCCTTGGCAAGAGGATCCATTTTGGAAAACTTGAGAATAGCTTGGCCTCCCTGGGCCCCCTGCTCCCACTATGAGGAAGACCTGTCTCCCCAGGAGGGCACCTTCCTGGCCAAGTGCTGAAGCCCTCTGCAGGCTGGGCAGGCCATGTTCTCCACCCCCTTCAGTGGACTGCCCTCCTCCACAGTCACTTTTGGCCAGATTACTGCAATATCTAATCTCCCTGCTCCCTCTCGGGCCACCCTCCAGTCCAACCCCCACCAGCAGCCGGAATATTATTCCAAAAGGCAGTCTGAGCACTCTGTTTCTGTTTATGGTTTGCAGCTCCTAGGTGTGGCATTTAAGGCCCTGCATGATTGAGTCCTAATCCCAAGAGTTACTTGGGTTTTCCCTGTCTGACCAATTCCTCAGGACTCATGATTTACAGTCCTTGGTGCCAAAGGGCCATGTCCTAGGAGGCTGGATCAGTATGCCTGCAGCAAACACATGTGGATGGCTGCTACCCCTGCTGTCTTTCTCTAAGAACTAGAAGGCATTTGTTCATTTCACTCTTGGAAGCCATAGTTGGGGGCTAGGGGCAGCTGACCCACAGGGCCTAGGAAAGGGGGCTGTCTTTTGAATAGAAGCCAAGACCACAGCCAGGGCAAAAGGAGGTCAAATAAATCACACATTAGAGTTAGAAGCAGAGGCTCAGGCTGAGCCCAGGTTTATTTCCCAAACTGAAAAGAAAATGCAGTCGTTAAAGGAGACAAGATCAGGGCTAATCATGACTTTCAGGCAGCTGTGAAGATGGGGTGGGGAGGGGACGTGGCCCAGGGAGCAAAGGTGCTGTGGGACTCAGGCAAGTCACTCCTGCTCTCCAGGTCCCCCTCCCATGAGACATTGGAAATGAAGGTGCTTTGTGAACTGCCAAGGGTAGAACAGGAGAAAGGCTTCCAGGCTCACTGGATCATGGCCAGCACCCTGGACATCATCTTCTGCTTTATGGTGGGGTCTGCAGGCTGAGAGTGCTTGGCCTTCAGGATGACTTCATGGGCCTCCTGGAAGAGGACCTCCCCAACTGCTGCCTCCACACGCTGGCGCCACACAGCCAGCTTGGGTCGGCCTTCGAAGACTTGGCAGCCAGCACCCACAGGCTATAGGGAGAGAGTGGATAGGATAGGGGTGGATGGGTGAAGCCAAGCATGGCAGCATCTGCCTGGTTTGGGAAGGTTTCCACACATAAGCACAGTCCCACCCAGGTGGGGCAGTGTGAGCAGGACTTCAGCGGCACCCCTGCCCACAGTACTTACATGCATCAGCTCTGTGATGGCTACCAGGTCAGCCAGAGAGACGTGGGGCCCGGCAAGAAAGGCCTTGTCCTGGAGGAACTTGTCCTCAAGCACCTGCAGGGTCACATCCAACTCTGCCAGCGTGGCCGCCAGCATCTCGGGAGAGACCGGCTCACCCAGGAAAACAGGGAGCATCACCTGGTGGGCGGGCAGGCAAAAGGGGGTTAGGGGCCATCCCAGCCTCGGGGCAGGAAGGCCTCCCCCAACACCCCCCCCCCCCACTTCCTGGTTCTGTGCATCTTTCTTCCACCGCCTGGCTAGGCCTTCAGGGAAATTCCTAAAGGACTCCTTATCCTGGAACTGTTCCTGCTTCCACAGTCTCTGATTGGCTGAGCCCTGGGCATCTGAAGAAGGACACAAGCCCCTCTGAGATCTGAACAATGAGTTTAATACTTTGAGGGGCCGGGGTTGGCTTAGGAACAACCTATTTTTTAACTGCTTTCCCCACAATGTAAAATCAGTACCTCAACCAGATAACCAGGAGGCTAAGCTTTTAAGGTCTCAACTCTGTCGCTTCTAAACTACGTGAACGAGAGCAAAACACCCAAACCCTCTGAGCCTCTGTGTCCTCATCTATGAAATAGGAATAATAGTACACGGTTCATCTAAGGGGAAAAGTAAAGCCCAGAGAGGGACGATCAGTTGCCTGAGATGGCACAGCCAAGAAAAGACTAAGTCAAGCATGGAACTGATGTCTTCTGCCCCAATGAGCTACTAAGGAGGAGAGCGGGAAAGGGTGGCATCCAGGATCCCAGGGGGAGGGCATTTTAGGGCAAAGCCATCAACAATCTCAGGCCTGACAGAGCTGTCAGGGGACACAGTGGCTGGGGAGCCTGAGACTCTGGAAAGGTAAATAGGGCTAGGATTGTACACACGCCCTAGTGGCTTCAGTTTTCTCCCCCAAACAAGGTAGACAAGGTCAGTGATCGTCCAGCCGTGGCCTGGAGGCCAGTGCTGGGCTAATGACATTCCTTTGGCTGCAGAGTTTTTAAAGCTATGGGTCAGTTGGTGACATTTAAAAGTGGAGACATTTCATAACAAAAGTCCAGATTTCCAGCTTTTTTTTAACATAAAAGTGCTGGCCACACAGAGCCAGAATTCCTACCTGGCTTCCCTGCTCAGCATCTAAGCCTGCTGCTGGGGAGAAGCTGCTCCTTGGGGGTGGGAGGGGTGGGGTACAACGTCATCAGTCCGCCCAGCCCCACCTGGCCCACCTCTAATATAAATAATGTCTATATTATCTGCCTCACCCCTGCAACAGACTGTCTACATTTCCCTTCTGTTATGATGTGGTGGTTCCAAAGTTCTTATGGTTTTAAAGTGTTTCTATTCCTCTTTAAATGTAAAAGACCATCAAAGGGTAATAAATAAATTCTGATTTATTCACATAAGGAAATGCTATAGAGTAGTTGGAAAAACATAAATTAGATCCACCCACAGGAATACGAGAAAATGCAAGTTGCAGAATGGTATGACAGCGTTTATATAAAATTTCAAGCACTCAAAGCAAAACCTTATTTACGGATACACATAAATGTAACAATGTAGAAAGCCATGAACTGGAAGGACTTGAACCTGATCCCAGGGGCTTCAGGAGGGAACAAAGGCAACAAAGAGGTCTTTTGACTTTTGTTCTTTAATGTTTCTTTTTATATTAAAAAAATTTATAGGAAAGAGAACAATGAAAGTCATGACCAGAATTAGCCACATACTTTTCCAAAAAATGAGGAATTCCACTTCTTTTTTGTTTTTAATAGCTTTTTTTTTAATGGAGGTTCTGGGTATTGAACCCAGGATGTGCTCTGCCACTGAGCTATACCCTCCCCCGAGGAGTTCCACCTCTGATTAGGACACCAACGGCCACAAAAAACAATTGCTCCCACCATAACAACACTAGAAAGAAAATAATCTTATTTCTCGTTAAAATCATCAAGGAATATAAACTCCTTGTTCCCCACTACCCCTAGATGGCGAACAGATGGTGAATTTGAAGCAGAGAAATGGAAACGCTAAAAAGAACCAAATGGAATTTCTAGAACTGAAAAATACGTTTCTCAAATAAAGAACGTCTAAGATGGGTTTCACAGCAGCTTGGGCAAACAGAAGAAAGACTGAGGAAGTCAAGTTCAGGCCAATAGAAGCTATTCAAACTTAAGAATGTGATGGTGCCCTTTTGGGGGTGACGCCCTCACCCCTCCCACCTGGGTGGGGGCAACTCACCTTATGCCACAGGGCCCGGAGGCAGTTTCTCCGCAGGGCCATGTGCTGCCACGCCAGGTACTCATCCACGCGGGCTCGGGCCTGCAGGTCCTGGGGGTACCAGTGGTCAGGGACCTTATACTTGCGGGTCATATACAGCAGGATGGCCACACTGTAGGGGAGGGGAGGATGTGATGGGTAGGGGCAAGCACGGTACCAAGTCCTTTCCTTAATCTTCCTGACCACATGCCAAGGTACTTGCTCAGTTTCCAGACTAGGAAGCCAGGCTCAGAATAGGGAAGGGACTTGCCTTTGGTGGCAAAGCTGAGATCTCTCTAAGGCTAATAACCAAGCTCATCCTATCACCAGGCAAAATCCCACGACAGAGTATTCTGCCAAGTGTTCTGAGATAGATTCTGATGGGAGGACCAGAGAGAGCTTCCTGGAGAAGGTGGCACCAAAGCTGAGCCTTAAGGAAGTTCAGTTCTTTCCAGCCTGCATCCATTTCCATCGCCCGACATTCAGACCCCCTCATGGCCTGATTGTGCAAAGTGGCTTTCCTATCATCCCTTTGTTCTCCCTAAAGCATCCTGCTGGAAACACTGGGGTGCTGCAGGATCCTGGACCAACAGGACAGAAAAGGCTCTCCTCCTGTCCTGGGTTATGAGGGCTGCCACGCTGTTGGGAGGAGGATGGACCTGGAAGGACACTGAATGTGGGAATTTGGGGCCATAGGAAGGCCTTCAGGAGTTTGGGTTACCCCAAGAGCTGGACCCCTCAGCCAAAAGGACAGAAAACCTCTATCTGCCACTGGCCCGGGCGACCTGGGAGGAAAGCTGCAGGTTGCTGGGAGCAAAGGACCTCCCTCGGGGCAGAGAAGACTCAGAGCGATGCAGATTACACGCTGCCCCAGGCGGGTCCCCACAGGCAGCCAACGCTGGGCAACACTGGGCTCAGGTAAGGGGCAGCAGGAAGGAAGATGGCTCTGCTCGAATGTCAGAGGAGTCCTCTGGGGGGTGCATCCATTCCAGGGGCAAGTTCTAAAGTTCTAGGTTCCCCTCGTTGTGGGAGGGGTGACTTAGGTGATGAAGGGGATGACCTGGGTGAAGACTGGACTTTCCCCTAAAGAGACTTCTACTTCTTGGGACTGCTGTGTTGGAAAACATCCATGTGTCTGGGCGTCCAACCACTGGAAGCGGGGCCCACCCAGGGAAGCAGCAGCTCAGAGAAGAGCCACTGGGTAGCCTAGATGCCCCTGGGGCATCTCAGCACAAGTCTGCCCAGAGGGCTGCCCTGTGGAGGATGAGGCTCCCTTACCCTGCACCCCTGCCTTCCCCCTCCCGCACACCACCACAGGAATGGTACAGATGTTAAAAAGAAGCTTGCTCTGCCAACTATCCCTGTGAACTGGTACACAGGCAGGAGCCTGGGTTCCAACCCTGACTCTCTGGGATGCTGGGCAAAGGGCCCTTCACCTCTGAGGACTATGGTTTCTCTTCTATAAAACAGAGAGCTCAGATGAGGTGGTTCCAGTGAGGTCTGGTGGCAGTCCCAGAGCCCTGGTTACCTCTCAGTCAAAGTGAAGTCCCCATCCTTCAAGACAGGCACCTTCTGCAGGGGGCTGATCTGGGCAAAGGCATCGCTGAGGTGCTGGCCTGCAGAGAGCCCACCGTGGCAGACAGTAGAAGGAAACACTGAGCCTGGGGTGGCTGTGCCCATGCACCCCACCCTGCCCAGTGCAAGGCCCAGGCCCCAGTTTCCTGGCTCTTCCCAGCCCCCCGCTGCTCTCTGGTGTGGGAAAGGCTAATGGTGGGGAGGGGAGGCTGCCCTGCCAGCTGGTGCAAAATAGACATTGACATCCTTTGCCAAGTCCTGGGGGGCATCACCTCCCCCATCACAGCATCCCCACCTCATAAAACAGAGACCAAGGTGCTCCAGCCAGGGCACCCCCGCTCACTGCCTTTCCACCATCACCAGCATCAGGAGCTTACAGGCAGGTGTCCCCAGCTGCAGGGGTGGGGCGGCTGGCCACCTGAGTGGACTCTGACTCCCTCCAGTGCCCCTTTCCCTATGTACTGGAAGGTAGGGTCCCCTAATACAGACAGATGACCTTTTCCTGGTGTCTACTTACTAGCAATCAACTTCCCCTTGCCTCACTGTGTCCCTTGGCCCACCCTGCCCTGGGCAATGGGGAGAGAGATGGCCCCATCTTTAGGCTCTGCATTCTTGTCCCATCACAGCCCCTGAAAGATGCCGCCCAGTGTCCCCAGAGGACCCTGACCTCTGCTTTGAGCTCATATGAGTGTTTTCTGTTCCTTCAGATGCAACCAGAGAGAAGCTTCTGAGGGGCACTTACGTGTCATAGCTGCCCTGCTCAACAGCCTTCAGTGGCTCCCTAGTAACACAGGATCAGGGAGAAGCACCTCAAAGCCCTACACTATTGCCTGCATCTTCCACCTAAACCACACCCTCGCCTCCATCTTCAGACCGTTCTTTCACCAGGGACCCTCCCCTCCCCACCTCCCACTGCACCCTCTATCTGACAGCCCAGCTGGGACATCCCTTTGTTCCCATGCCCTCTCCCCTACCCCACATTCTGCAAGGTAACTCCTGGGCAGAACACGTGGGCAGTGCCCAGAGGAGGATGGGAAGAGATGGTGATTCAGGCGGAGGGGCAGGCTGGTCCACAGGAATGATGGCTGGCGAGGCCCACAGTAGCGGGAGCATTGGGTGGATGGCTCAGCCAAGTTGAGTTTTCCTACTTGCCCCTCTCCCAGCGACAAGGAGTTTCTGCTTTTCCCCCACCCATCAGCTGCCTTGGCATGCCAGCTGTGCCCTTGGGGCCTTGGAGACCTGCTAGAGCAACAAACACTTCTGCTCAGCATACAGGGCTCGGAGCCCCGCAGTCCCCCTCCTGCTCCCAGCACCCCTGGTGGTGTGCCCCTCTTCCCAGCAGGAATAAGAGAGGCAGAGGGCAAGGCAAGTGAAGGCAAAGCTGGAGGAGGAGGAAGGGACTGGGGTGGGACAGGGGCGGGGGACCCAGTGCAGCCGGGGCCTGAGCAGAGAGGAGGGTTTTAGCCTGCGGTTGCTGAAACTCAGCAGTTGGGGCCACAAAGGAGGCACTCACTCTGCCGCATCCCCACTCGCGGCCCCCTGGACCCCTCTCCTCCTGCCTCCATTTCTTTCCATGGGGTCCCCTATCCCTACACCCAGGTGCACCCCACTCTGTTCTCCAGGTCTTGCTTTTCCTCATGTCTCCGCACCTCTTTATTTGCTGTCAGCTGAGCCCCGTTGTCCGTTTTATGGGACCCAGCAGAGTTGAAGGGGATCCCTGAATCTCAGAGCTCCCTGGTGGCTCACATTTTCCGGGTAGGCCCAGGAAGTGGGTGGCGCAGGGAAGGGTCCCCCTAACTGGTGTTTGGCCTCCCGGATCCCTCTCCGACTTCTCTGTCCGCCAAACCCGGCCCGGGCCCACCTTTGCGCAGGTCCACGGTGCGCAGCTCGAAGGGGATGCTGTTCTTCTTGGCGAAGATGTAGACGGCGCGGCAAGGCTGGGACAGCAAGTCCAGGTACAGCTCCAGGCCCATGGTGGGGGGCAGGCCGGCCTCGCGACGCCAGGGACACCGTACACAGTAAGGCGGGCGCTGGGACTGACGACCGGCGGCGCGGCCCACCCCCCGGCCTCTCCCCATTGGCGCCCGGGCCTCGCACTTGGGTCCAATCGCCCGTGCGCGGCGGGTCTGCGGGCTGGGCGGGGGCTGGGCCCAGCGCGCGGAACCCGGAAGGTCCGCCTGGGGTGGGCGGGGGCGCGCAGAGGGGCCCCAGTCCCCGGCTCTTCTCCCAGAGGACGACGTCTTCAAGGCTCAAACCCGATGTAGCGTGCGTCAGAAGTTCCCGTTGTCCCCATTTTAGGGATGAAGAAATTGAGGCACCGAGTGATTACAAGCTCAGAAAGTCGGGCTCGGGCGTCCGTGCTCTTGGTCCCACGCTCCAGAGATCGTGTTGCTAACAAGCGGCAAATCCTCAGGGCTTGAGGTCTGCGTGGTCACTCACTTCGCCCCAATGTACGCCTAGAATTTGACCACTGGTCTTGCTGCTCCTCAGTCGAACTTCCTGAGCTTGCTACATCCCTCCTCTGGGCCTCTGCTTCTCCATCTTCAAAATGATGGGGAGAGGGGACGGTGTAGCTCAGTGGTGGAGTACCTGCTTAGCATGCACGAGGTCCTGGGTTCAATCCCCAGTACCTCCATTAAAAAAAAAAAAAAGGTGGAGCTTTTAGAAGCAGAGAGCAGAATGGGTTACAAGGAGCTGGAGAGAGGGGCACATGGGCAGATGTTGGTCAAAGGGTATAAAGTTTTGGATACCGACGACAAAAAAGTTATGAAGATCTAATGCACAGCCTGGTGACCAGAGTTAACAACACTGCATGGTGTTCTTGAAATTTGCTGAGTGTGCAGTTTTTGTTTTTTTTTAAGTATTTAACAATTTTTTTTTTTTTGGAGGGGGAGGCAATTAGATTTATTTATTTAGTTAGTTAGTTATTACCAGTACTGGGGATGGAACCCAGGACCTCTTACACGCTAAGCAAGAACTCTACCACTGAACTATACCCCCCTTTTTTTTCTTTCTAATTTTGTTCTTATTTTATTTTATTTTTTTTAATGGAGATGCTGGGGATTGAATCCAGGACCTCGTGCATGCTAAGCACATGCTCTACCACTGAGCCATTCCCCACCTCCAAGTAGTTCTTAATTATTCTCGCAACAACCAAAAAATGGTAACTGTCTACTGAAAACAAACAAAAAACACACCAGAGTGTTGTGAGTTAAGTTTTATCCAGGGTCTTGTTGAGAACTATAGTCTGACAAATAGCCTCTCAGCTCTAGGGAGCTTCTCTGAAGAGGTAACAGGAGAAAGGTAATTTATATGTGATTTTTGTTAGCAATACACGCAGTCAAGCAAACATCTTGGTAAGATTACTGCTAGTCACTTTGGTATCAAGGTAATGCTGGCTTCATGGAACAAGCTGGGAAATGTTCTTCCTCTTCTATTTCTTGGCAGAGTTTGTGAAGCCTTGGTGTTAATTCTTGAAGCATTTCGTAGAATTCACCAGTGAAGCTATCTGGTCCTAGGCTTTTTTTTGTAGGAAGTTTTATGATTACTATTTCAATTTTTTTTTTTTTTTTTACTATTTCAAATTCTTATCTGTCATAGATCTATTCAAATTTTCTATTCTTGAGTCTATTTTGGTAAAAAGGTGTTTCTAGGAATTTTCCCATTTCATCTGGGTTATCTAGTCTGTTCACATACAACTGTTCACTGTACTTCCTTAAAATCCTTTGTCTTTCAGTAAGATCAGTAGGGCTGTGCCCACTTCCATTACTGATCTGAGCAATTCAAGTCTAATTTTTCTCTTGGTCATTCTAGTTAAAAGTTTGTCAATTTCATTGACTTTTTAAAAAATCCAATTTTTTTTGTCTCATTGATCTTCTCTAATTATTTTTAATTCTCTATTTCACTGATCTTTCCACGCTTATCTTTATTATTTCTTCTCTGCTGCTGGCTGTGGGTTTAGTTTGATCTTCTTTTTCTAATTCCTTAAGGTGTAAATTAGGTTATGGACTTGAGATCTGTATGCGTTTACAGCCATAAATGTCCCTCTTAACATTACCTTTGCCCACATCCCATAAAATTTGGTGTGTTATGTTTTTGCTTTCATTTGTTTGAGGTAGTTGCTAATTTCCCTTGAGAGTTCTTCTCTGATCTATTGTTTAAAACCGTACTGTTTCACTTCTAGACATTTCTTTTTCTCATTTTCCTTCTGCTATTGACTTCTCACTTCATTCCATTGTGTACAGAGAAAACACACGTTGTATGATTTCAGTCTCTACATTTATTGGGATTTGTTTTATGGCCTAACATTGTCTATCCTAGAAAGTACTGCACACGCACCTGAGGCTGCTCTGCTGCTGTTGGCACAGTGCTCTGTGCACCCGACAGGCCCGTGAGCTCAGAGCATGGTTCAGGCCCTCTGTTTCCTTGGTGGTCTTCCATCTCACTAGTCTAGCCATCAGTGAAAGTGGAGTACTGAAGTCATCAACTATTACTGTTGGCAGTTTAATCACATCTCAGCCTTAATTTTTAAGTTCTCTTTGGAAGCTGGGGGGACCTGCACCTACCACCCAGCCCTGCATCAGATGCTATGCTCACCCTACATCCCAGGCTCAGCAATGGTGGCTGCTCCATTCTTTATTAGTCAAAGAAACAGTGGTTTTCAGTGTCTCCCCTAAGGAAGGAGGCTCAGAGGGCTGAGCCAGCCAGGCCCTACTGGGGGCGCTGCTTCTACTTGAACTTCTGCAGCACATTGCAGATCCTCTCCTTGACCCATGGATCCAACGTTGAGCAGTCCCACTCTGCCAATGTCATCAGCCGCTGGTGGGCCTCCCAGAAGAGGCCGGAGCCGAGGGCCAGCTCCACCCTCATGCGCCAGTCAGCCAGCTTGGAGTTGTTGAGAAAGATGTTATGGTTGCCCCCCATGGGCTGTGGAGAGACAAAGAGGATGGAGTGGTCAGCCAGGGGACCCGCCAGATTCCTCTCCTACAGCCTCAGCGGCTCTCCCCATCCACCCCTGAGAAGAGTGAGTCTGCTGACTCCCAGGTCCTGGGTCAGGGGTCGCAGGCTGTGTAATAGATGAGGGGTGGGGACGAAAGATCCAGGATCCCCCAGGACTCTCAGTCACTGGTCTTGCTCCAAGGCTCCTGAATCCATCTCAGAGGTGACCCTTACTCAGGGGGTTTCCACTGCTCCAGCGTGAAACCTCCCATGGGTTCCTGCCTTCTTCCAGGAAAACCCCTTGTCCCCAGATGAGGGTGGGAGGAATTCAGTTATCTGTCCCCTGTGTTGAGCCTCCCTCTGTGATCAAGCACAGGGCTGGAACAAGAGACCCAGGAGGCAGCCTAAGACACATGCACCCAGGATATCTGGGAGACCCCACATGGGGTGGGAGTGGGCAAAGCAGAAGGGGTGGGGGTTGACAATTAAGGGGTTGCACCCTCTTGGACAGAAAAACTGGACTGTTTTTCCCAGTGCAGGTCTGCACTGCGCACGGACCAGGGACCAAAGTGGCTACCTTGCATACTGACCAGGGCCCCCATCGCCCCCCGCACACCTGCATCATCTCCACCAGGGCTACCAAGTCGGCCAGGGAGATGCAGTCTCCGGTGATGAACATCTTGTCCTGCAGAAACTTCTCCTCGAAGAGCTTCAGGTTGTTCCTCACCTCTGCCAGCATCTGCTCCGTCTTCTCAGCAGGAACCTCCTCGCCCGTGATCATTGGGATCAGCAGCTGGCCAGGGGAGGGGAGAGGAGGCTGCATCTGACCCTCCGGGCCTCAGTACCCTTGTCCACTAGAGAGGTGTGGACAGTACCGAGGATAGAAAGTGGTGTCACCTCATTCAGCAGGTCTGGTTAGTGGTAGTTGCCTGGAGCCATTGTTCAGAGGGATTCTGAGGTCCCAGCAGGAAAGAATCCTGCGACTGATCAGTGATTTGTCACAGGCATAGGACAGGGAGTCACGGCACGTGGGCTGGTTATGCATCATCTTCAAATCTGGTGGTCTTTATGGGCCCTTGGACTCTGATATTTTCTAATTTGGAACAAAATGTCTTGAATCCCCTCCTGGGCACCCTTCCCCTTGTCTTTATAAGGCTCTTCCATACCCAGTGGCTCACATCAGACTCCCATCAACTCTGGAAGGTGGGCAGGAAAGGGGCCTGTGGAAATGAGGCCCAGAGAAGGAGGACACTTGCTTGAGACAAGCCATGGCCCCACTCACCTTGATCCAGAGGATCTTGTTCATAGGCAGCTGGATGGCCGTGTGCTGCCAGGCCATGAACTCGTCCACGCGGGCGCGTGTGTGCAGGTCAGGTGGGTACCAGTGCGAGGGTGTGCTGTACTTGCGGCACAGGTAGAAGAGGATGGCCACGCTGCAGTGAGGCCAGTCAGGGCTCGCCTCTGCCTCCCTAGCACCCCTCCTCCACCCACCCAGAGCAGACGGGGCCTCCAGCCACAGGGTCTAGGCAGGCCTCCAGAAGGAGGACCAGCCCCAGAAAGGCAGGCAATCCGTCCATCAATGAGGGCAGGGAGGGAGAACTTCAGGCGAGAGGGAGTTGGTGACTGGGACAGGAAGGGCAGTCCAGATGGGGACAGTGTGTGGAAATACGGGTAAGAGGGAGTTTGGTAAATTTGGAAAAACTAGAGTCTGTGGGTGTGAGTGGAAGAGGGTAGGGGAGGAGGGGGAGAGGTCAGAGACGGTCGGAGATGCCTGCGTCCCTCTGCCCATGCCCACTAACCCCGCCACCACACTCTCAGTGTCTCTTAGTCCTGCACCTTCAGGTTGGGACCTCCACAATTATTAACTGCCACCAGCCCTCCCGCCAAGTGGGGCCCACCCACGCCACCAAGTTCTCCTATACCTCCTGCCTCCAGAGCCAACCAGAGCTTGCTGTGACTGGAGGAGCCCCATCTCCTGGGGGACAGGCACCTGGCAGCATCCCAGGCCCTGGGATGACCCTGCAATGGGCATTTGGCCTTTTGTCTGCCCAGCACCATTTCCCCTACTTTGCCTGTAGGGACCTGCTGCTCCACTATCAGCGATTTTGGCCAGGGGTGACCAGCAGTCATGGGTCCCAGTGCCCCGACCAGTGAGTGGCCCACAAGCAAGCAGGTGACTCAGACTCTGCCTGTCCCCGTCCTTCCCTAGGAACTTCAGATCACCCACGAAGGAGAGGCTGCTTGTTTCCCAAGGAATAGGTGCTTCAAAGATGCAGCTTGAGAACTGCTGATGGCAGTGAGAAGCCAAATGGTGGGCTGGGCGGGGAAGGGCATCAGCCCCCCAATAGCCAGGCCCAATTCCCCTGGCTTGTCACGTCCACCAATAAATTCAAACTGGTCAAGCTGGGTCTGCCTTCTGTGGCTGGTGTCCTTAGCCCCTCACTCAGAGCCCTGATAGACACACCTGGGCAGAGGGGCTGGGAGGCTGGAGGGGGTGGGGGAGGAGCAGGTCATGGGAGAAGGCCCAAGAGGGATGGGAGTGGATTCACAGCCTTCCCAGGCCCAGGACTGGGACCTGGGAGGGAAGGACCACCTGGGTGAGACGGTGGCATATAAGGCCAAGGGCAGAGGGAAGGAGCCCTGGCACTTTGAGGTTGGGGCCCTGCTCTGGAGAGAACACGGAGGGTGCAGCTGACAATCACTTGGTAAAGAGACAGATGTGGGGGCAGGGAGGGTATAGCTCAGTTGTAGAGCATATGCTTAGCATACACAAGGTCCTGGGTTCAATCTCCTGTGCTTCCATTTAAAAAAAAATTTAAATAAACCTAATTTACCCCCAGAAGTAATAAAATAACATTTTAAGAGATAGGCATGTGACTTGTGGATCTAACAGACCATCAGAAGGAGCCAGATGGGGTGAAATGAAGGAAGACCGTGAGGCACATCTACGAAATGGGCTGATGGGGCTATTCAACTGTGCGTGTGTGTTGGCCTTCAAGAAAGGGGAAGAATGACCCAGAGGAAGTCTCAGGGCCAGAAGGGCTGTCCTGCCACCACAAGCCCAGGATAGTGGGGGTGGGGCCAGGTTTTGGCCTCCCTGGTCCCAGAGGGTGGGGCCACCACCCTGATGGGCCCAGAGAACAGAACATGGAGCCAAAAATGATAATCCTGCTAAAAAAAAAAAGAGAGAGAAACCAAAAACCCAAAATGGAGTCACTTGTGCTAAGGCCCATGTCAGCAAACCAAGACTTAATATCTAACCTAATTGAAGTTTCAGCTTTTCCCAGAAATGTGACCTTTTACCAGTCAGTCTTGAATTCCCTGGTAAGCACTAGTGAGGAATTCTGCCTGATAAACCCATGCCTGCCCCCCAAAGGAAAATGACTTTGTCCCAGACAATCCACTCTTTCCTAGAAACTTCCTTTTCCTACCTCCATCTGCCTACAAAAGGCAGCTCTTCAGAGCTCCTTTCTAGGTGGGATGCTGCCCCATTCATGAATTGTTGTATAAAGCCAATGAGATCTTTAAATTTACACAGCTGAATTTTGATTTTTAACAATTCTCAAGCCTTGAAATCCAGTGCAGCTTGTCTTGCTAGGTTTCAGATTTGCTGGGGATACTCGAGCCCTTTCCCTTCCTATTCCTCTGTTTTGGATGGGAAGGTCTAGCCTATGCCTGTCCTTTGCACTGTATTTTGGAAACAAGATGACTTGTCGTCTGGTTTTACAGGGTCATAGATGGAGGGGAATTTTGGCCCAGGATGAATCAAACTCTGAATCTCACTCAAACATGATTTGGGTGATTTAGAGGATGGCATTTTGGACTTAGAGTTGATGCTGAAATTATTAAGTCTCTTAGACACGTTGGGGAGAGGTGAATGTGTTTCACACATGGGCAGAACATGAACGGGGGGGAGACTGTTATGAGTTGAATTGTATCCCCTAAAAAGACATGTTGAAATTCTCATGTCCAGTACCTCAGAATGTAACCTTATTTGGAAAGAAGGTCTTTACAGAGATCATCAAGTTAAAATGAGGTCATAAGAATAGACACTAATGCAATATGACTGGTGTCCTTTTAAAAAGGGGAAATTTGGACATAGAGACACATGCACAGAAGGGGGTGATGTGAATACACACAGGGAGAAGATGGCCATCTACCAGGCAAGGAAGATCTGAGGCCATCAGAGTCTAGGAGAGAGGCCAGGAGCAGATCCTTCCTGGCCCCGTCAAGGGGAGCATGGCCCTGCCAACACCTTGATTTCAGACTTCTACCCACAGAACTACAAGGAAACGTATTTCTATTGTTCCAAGCCAGCCAGTGAGTGGTGCTCTGTTACAGCAGTCCTAGCAAAGTACCAGGCCTTGGGCCCCAGACTTCCATGGTCCACTTGGGAGCTAGACTTTAAGTTATGAGACCCCCTGTGAAGCCATCTGACAATCAACCCTGCACCTTACCAAACCTCAAGACCTAACTACCAATTTACAGGAAATAAAGGGACAGGAATCCACATTATGCAATACCAAGAAAACGCAGTCAGCAGAATTCAGACCGTGGCAAACTCTGCAGGACAAAGGGCCTGGTTTCTTCACTCACAGCAAACACGCAAAAGTCCAAAGTGGGGCGTGGAGGGGGCTGCAGGGAAAAAGAGACTGAAGAGGCAGATCAGTCGGCTGCAAATCTTGCCGCTTATGTGGACCCTGATTCCAATGCACGAACTACAAAGGAAATATTTATGAGATATTCTGAGACTTTTGAATATGAACAGGCTATTTGATGAATTCCAGGAATAATTATTAATTTTATGAGGTGTCATCATGGCATTCTGGTGGAGCTTTTTTTTTAAGAGCCCTTATCTCTCTTAGAAGTTCATTTCTAAACACTTTATGAGTGAAGTGATGGGGTGGCCAGGAGGCTGGGGAAAAGAGTGGGGTTCAGATGATGCAAAAGGGGCCCCTAGTGGACACCTGCTGGAGCTGCAGGTATGGGTGCGGGGGCTCGTTCTGCTCCTCATTACTTAATATTTGTTCTACTTTGGTGTATGTGTGTAATTTTCATCTAGTTTCTGGGGGGTTTTGAGGGGGTGGTAATTAGGTTTATTTACTATTTTTTTTTCTATGGAGGTACTGGGGATTAAACCCAGGACCTCCTGCATGCTAAGCACGCACTCTACCACTGAGCTCTACCCGCCCCTTGTAATTTTCCATAGTAAAAAAAAAAAATCGGTAGGCACTAGCCGGTGGGGCTGCCGCTGAGTCTCCGCAGAGGCAGACGGCAGAGAGGCCCCAGGGAAGACTATTACCTTTCAGATAAGATAAATTTTCCATCTCTGAGGCTGGGCAGCTTCCGCAGGGGGTTGATCTCGATGTACTCCTTGCTGTGATGGTGGCCTGAGAGGGGCAGGAAGGTCTGAGGCTGCTGGGACCCCAGGGAAGAGAGGCCCAGGTATTCCAGAGGGAGAAATGCCTTTCTCTCCACTTTTCTCAAATGCCTTTCTCTCCAGAGGAAGCACGTGGCTCCCCCCAGGTAAGAGGGCAAGTCAGCAGCAGAACAGGGTCTAGGTCAGGACTCCGGCCCCCATCCCAGGCTCTGTGACCAGAGCAACTCTGGCTCACAGAAGCTGAAGGCCTCCAGCTCTCACTCCCAACTCCGGGCCTGAAGCCACAGCCTATGAATAAAAGCCCTAGGGTCCCGGCTCCCCCTGCCCCCCTCCCCCAGCCCCCCGGAGGCCTCCATCAGATCCATCGGAAACATTTCCAGGGAACTCTACTCACACCCTAATTATTTCTGGGTCTTCTGTATCTCCTCCGTTCTAGAGGCTACTGCCTCTGCGAGCAGAGATTTTGAAGCCCCCTCCATGCCTGGGTGGCGTTCAAGGCTATGAACCTCACCTGGGGTTGGGGCTTGAACACTGGGAGAGGATGGGTGTGGACGGAAGCAATAGGAAATCAGCACCCACCTCTGTGACTTTTGCCAACCTAATCTGGCAGGTGCTGCAGCTGACCAGGTGCTAGACACCCACGAGGAGGAGGTGAGGGCACTGGGAGGGAAATCGGGGGCCCACCACCCCTCCTCCCTCCATTTCACCCTGTAAAACCTGTTCAGCAGAGTCAGCAGGGACTGGCGAAGGCAGGGTGGGCAGGTGCACAGCCCACAATTCTCTTGGGAAGCATTTCTTGTCCCATGGACTCCAGAGGGGAGGGGGCTCTGATCTGTCCCTGTCTCCGTTTCTTAGAAACGCCCCAACATTGTGTCCTGCCTTCCCCCAGGACCTGGCCCAGCCAGGCAGTGCTGGGGCCCACCTTTCAGGAGATCCACAAACTGGAAGTCGAAGGGGATGCCGTTCTTCTTGGCAAAGATGTAGACGGCACGGCAGGAGGCGGACAGCAGGTCCAGGTAGAGCTCCAGGCCCATGGAGACACGAGTGGGGCCCCAGCCGCGGCCGGCAGACACCCAACCTGAGCTGATATGCAGCCTGCACCCTGGTCCTGTGCCCACCAGCCCAGGCCCAGGACCCCACATTCTGGAACCTCTTGTTCACTTGGTGCTGTCATGAGGCCAGGAAGCCTGGAATTCTCACAGCACCAGGATTCTGAGGAGGCCAGGAGTGGGCTGGGGAGAAGCCTGTGGTTCGGGGCCAGGGGGTGGGGGGTGGCTGTGACCCTGTCCTTCCCCTCCCTGGGGGCACCCATATGTGTCCCTGGCCTGGGTCTGAGAACAATTTACACTTGGGAATTCCCTGGGCCAGGCCTTCACCGCAGAATGTGACTGAAGGGGCTTTGCTGGGTCCAGGGATGATGACTCACCCAGGAGGGTTCCAGAAGCAGAGACTGGGGGTATTCACAGATCACCTTGTCCTGAACTGCACCTAGAAATGGGTGAAGAGGAAGAAATGGGAGCATGGGGAGCTGTCGGGGCATCAGGGATGATGCCACCGCGGACACAGTGGACGCTAGCCAGATCATGCCACACAGAGGAGCCTGGGAACTTTCAGTCTGGGTTTGGACTGGCTGTGGCCAGGCTGTGTGTCCGGACTCAGCACCTGGCAGCTGAGAAAGGTAACTGGACACCAGGGGGAGGCCTGAGTGCTGCCCACTCCAAGCTGCGTGATCCTGTGAGAGTTCCCAGGAGAACTCCCTCCTGGAGAGACCCTACTTCCCTGCACAGTGAGGCTGGAGGTGCGCGGAGGGAAAGAGCAAGTTTACTGCAGACGGCGGAGGGCAAGGGCCCAGTATCCCCTCAGTGCAGCTGCTCCTTCACTTTCTGCACCAGCTTCTGGGCCAGCTGGGGGTCCTACTGGGCCTCTCAGGGGTCCCAAGCCTACAGCACAAGCCTGTGGGCCTCCTGGACTAGCTTCATGCCCAGGGGGGCCTCCACAAGGACCCACCAAACTGCCAGCCAGGGCCAGTCTCAGAATAGGTCACAACTGAAGGCAGTGGGCTGGGAAGACAGAGCAGTTGGAACCTGGGGCTCAGGCTACACCCTGAGTACCCCCAGAGGGCAGGCGGACAGGAGAACCTCACCTGCATCAGCTCTTTGAGTCCATCAGATCTGCCAGGGAGAACTGCTTGGTGGCCAGGAATGGTTTGGCTGCCAGGACCTCCCAATCCAGGTGCTGCAGAGACAGTGTCAGCTTCCCCAGCAGCCGCTCCAGCCACTTGGCATCCACAGGCTGCCTGGAGAAGTCGGGTAGGAGACACTGGGCCAGAAAGAGAGGGGGCACTTATATTGGGCCCCTCCAAGCCTCCTCAGCTTCCTCTCCACCCTCCCCAGCTGCCATTTATCAGTGATGCCCTCTGGGGCTCTGTGTTCAGAAGGAGTCTGAGCTTTCATTCAGGCTCAGAAGAAAGACAGCTAGGATAGATTAGCGGTGTCTGCATAGGGCAGTACACAGCAATTAGTATATGGGCCAATTGGTCCCTTCCAGCTCTGGGGGTCTTGGCTCCTGCCTACCTGCACAATAAGGCAGGAAGGCTCACCTTGCACAGGCAGACGTTGGTGGCAGGCACCTGGATGTTGGTGTGCTGCCACGCCAGGCACTCATCCACAGGTGCAGGCCTGCTGGGCTTCCCTCTGCCCTCCTTCCATGCCCTGCCTGCACTGCGACTCTCCATCCTGGTGCACACAGCACAGGACCAGAGGGCAATTCCTGCCTGCTTGCTTTTTCATGTTGGGAGCCCTGTGGGACTGCCCCTGCCCCACTCCACCCATGAGAAAACCAAGCATTCCACTGAAAATAGAAATGTGGGTAAGGGAACAGGGCTGTGCTTTCACCTGCACTGTTTCTATCCCTTACGGGCAATTCCCTAAATGCTTGTGTCTGGACTCTCTGTTGGTTGTAAGGAGCCCTTGGTTATAAAACAGGGTGTAGGCTTCCTGGTAATTAAAGACAGCGAGTTGTTTCCTCTGGATCCCGCTAGATGCTAGCCACGGAAGCAGATGGCACACGCTCAAGCTGTCACCCTCTTAGAGCCACAGACTTGAATATTTGCAATGAATGCACCAAACTGGCAAAAGATTGGTAACCACCAAAGTATTAAAAGTTCTACCTGTCAGTAGGGAACAAAGCACAATGAAATAGAAAACTGGGCAAAAGATATGAACAGGCAATTCACAGAACATGAAAACTGAGTAGCCCAAAAATACATAAAAAGAAGCTCAAACTTACTAAAAGTAGGGAAATGAAAATTAAAATTACAATGAATACCATTCCACACCCATCAGGCTAGTGTGTTTATAATATGTTCAATATGCTATTACAAGCTTGTAAGAGCAAAGAATTGGAAACATTCTAAACGGCCATTAGCAAAAGAATCTAACAACGTGCAGAGTGAGAATTAATGAATTAAGCCCAGGTACCTGTGTGAGAGCATCTCGGACAGCTGTGGGGCAGAGAGACATTAAGGAAATCCCAAATCATGAAGCCAGCTACAAGGATTGTGTTGGGAAGGTAAAATTTTACCTTTGTCCTCTTGGGGTTTTTTCCAACTGGGTCTGACTGGCATTCAACAGGAGAAGAGCTTCTAAATGTATTTAATACAAGTTTCACCTGACTTGGGACCCTTCATAAGGAATGAAGACACAAAGTAATGGCAAACTTTATGCGCCTTTCTATTAGATTGAACAAAGAGAGGCAATTGCGGGAAAATAACTAAACTATGCAAAGAGGCTAATGGAAGACTACTTTAACAAGGTTTGTTTGTACTAAATTCTCTTGATCTCAACTTTTCCCCCATGACGATAAGAATGTTACTTTCCTTCTGGTACTTGGAGGACATTTTTCACACGGCAACTTCATCTCTTGCTTTTAAGAAACAAAGAATGTCAGCGTTTTTCTTGCATTTGCTGTTTTTCAAGTGTCTGACTCAAAACAGTCAATATAACCACCATGCGGTGGCTGTCCGTGAATTCCTTCGATTATAAACACACACACGACGGCAAACACCAGATTCCCGAGCGTGGTTTCCACGGTGGAGGCTGAGGTGGAAGCGCCTGGGGGCTTCACTTAAGCCTCACCCAGGCGGAGAATACATTATTTGGACAATAGTCTTTCTAATAATAAATGAAAGCCACCATACTAACAAAAAGGTCACTGCAAAAATAAAAATTATGCCAGACGGCCCTCCTCTTGGACGCGCGCCTCACCCCGGCCCTCGGCACAGCATTTTAACAGCCGTCACTGGCCCCTCAGATGCAGCCGGTGCAGGTGCCTTGGAGCCCCGGGGACATCACCGGCCACGCCCCGCCGCGCGGAGCTTGGTGGGAGCTGCCCGCCCCGCCCCGCCCCGCCCCTCAGAGCACCATCCCGAGCGGAGCATGCTGGAGGTGGGCGGGCCCACGACGCCACCAGCCCCACCCAGCCCCGCCCACGCGCGGAGCTTGTCGGGAGGAAGGGGTGGGTGCGCGGGTTGCCCTGGCAACGGGCAGCGCCGGCAACTGACGGCCGGAGCGCGCTGGTCAGTTACAGTCAAGTGACCCGAGCGGCCACTGTGCCCAGGGCCTCCGATGGCGGCGGGTGGTTCCGTTATTGCCAAGAGGCGGCCGGGTCTGGAAGAAAGGGGCGGGAAAGCGCTGGGGCCTCCTCTAGGGCGGGAAGGGAAGGGTCGGGGCCTCGGGAGCTTGGACAGGGACCCGGGGGGCGAGGGAAGGGAGTGCAGAGTCTGCGGCCGTGTCGAGTGGAAGGAACTGAGCAGGGTCTCAGCGGCAGAGAAGGAGGAGGGGAGACAGGAAGGCGCGAAGAGTAAAGGGTGAACTCAAAAAGTGGAGGGGAAAAAGGGAGTTGGAAGAAAATGAGAGCGGGCGCCGTGCCCCACTCCCCCACCACCGCCCGGCAAAGCTGAGTCCACGGCGTCATTCCCAACCTTAGAAGCCCCATCACGGAGCAAATCCTAGTAGACCCCTACTAATTTTGGGAAGGTGAATGTTTTATGCACAGGATAGCGGAGGGAAAGACCGGTCAGGGAAAGGAGGGTGGGCAGGCAGGAGGAAAAGAAAGGAAAGCTCTTCTGACCTGAGTCAAGAGTCCAGTTCTGGAGCAGGAAGGGATCTGAGGTTGCTTTCCCGTGTAGGTGGAAGTCTGACCACAGCTCTTAACCACCCTGAGTCCTACCTCTATTTGTGGGAGACTTACCTGTGGGTTAAGGAGGGGAAAGAGGAAGGGACAGATGGACAGTGGCAACACAAGACTGTGATGCCAACTGGAGGAGGGGGAGAGCGCACACGGGGCCCACCCTGGTGAGAACTAGACACTGGTTTTAAGAGAAGTATGTGTCATAAACACCCCAGTCTCATTTCAGGCCTTCTAGGTGAAGTGGACCCAGTGTTAAAGACTACGGGGTCAGGGCAAGAACCCTTTCAGTAACCCTTGTCAGTAGGAAACTTCATGTGAGACTCCACCCCCCACATCTAGTTCATGCTTTGTTCATCCTTTGCCAGGGCACCTTGGGGTCCCAGCCCACCTCCCTCAGGGAGGACCTTGGTGGAGGTCTTCCAACAGAACCTGCTATGACCTTGGGTGTACAGTCCCTGCACCTGTAGGGCAACTTACTGCTGACCACACCAGGGAACATCCCAATAGGGAGGTAACTGAGCCCCAAAAAGTTTTCTGAGGCTGCTTTGTCATCTGTAAAATAATTGTAGCTCTGCCTGCTCTGGAGGTGCTTATAGAGACCTAATGAGACACTGAAAGTGCTTTTAAAGGGTGCGGGGCCCTCAAATGCAGGGACGTGTTACCAAGAAAGCCCAGTCCACGTAGGTTAGGGTGCCACCAGGGAAGAAAGGGCCTGGAGCCGACCTCTCCAGCCAGGCCTGCCACTGCCATTTGCTAGCAGGGCTGGGACAGCTCCACGGGCTGCCAGTCTGTTTGCCCTTATTCTCTCTGACCCTGCTCTGGGTCCAGAGACCCAAATTTGAATCCTGGATCTGTCACTTACTAGCTGAGTGATCTTGGGCAAGTCATTTCAGCTTTCCTGTTTAAGTGGAGCTAAGATGGCCTGTGAATGAAACCACACAAACCAAGGCGTTTCTGGCTCCGGAGGAGGCTACTGCCGTGGGGGAGGAACCCTGGTTGGGAATCTATTAGAGACAGTTGTTTTGTCACCAACTGAAATGGCCTTGGGACAGAGCGCTGCAGCTGTCTTGACCTCATGGTTGCCTTGACCTCATCCTTCATGTCATGTCATTTTCAACACTGCCACTTCCATCAGCCACAGCATTGACCTTGGCCCCGGTTTTCTCCTGTGTGACTTGGAGATAATGATGCTCTTAGGTCTCTGCATCAGGGGGATGTTCAGTCCTGAAGAGCAGCACGTGGTGGTGTGAGAACCGAGCCGTGGGGAACATTGGGGCCCCCTTTATAGCCGATAAGAATCTGACCCACAAACACTGGGGGAAGCATTGAGTTATGAATGAAGAGCTGGTTGGAAAAGGAGACTGATCAGAAAAGCAGAAAAGCAGGTCACTGTCAATACACTCCAAAGGATAAGTAATCCTTTTTATATAAAGTGATTATTTAGATTGAGAAATTAAGAATTTTGAAAACCAGTACCATAACCATAGCAAACACAAGCAAAATACCCTGACATATGATTGCTGGACACACCATCTTTAAAATACTCCCTCCTGCCATGTTTTTTGACTGTAGACTCTGATTTCCTTTCTTTGTGACAATGATTTTGTAATATTTCCCACAGACAATAGACGATTCCACCTTTTCTTTGGCAGTAAGCGTGTCCCCCGGAGCTGTTTATGCACCAACATAGTGATAGTAATTTAAGAAGACACAGGAGTGACTTCAACGCAAGTGAATATATCCCACTTAACCCTTACATTAGTGATCCCCCAGCCCTACCACCCTCCTTAGCCACATCCCAAATGCCCACAGCTACTCCCATGGGAGATGTGTGACAGAGGAATCTGCAATGGAAAGAGACAGTGGGCTTCCACCAACTTGTAAAAACCTCTGCTGCAAATTTTCCAAAAGCACCTGACGACACTAAGCATGGCGAGGAACCCTCTCCAGGGCAGTCAGATGCCCTGGAGCTTGAGCTCCATTGGTCTTGACTCTAAATCCAGCTCTGCCCTGGGTCACTGCAGCTGTGCCAGGCCCCATGGTCACCCAGAGAGTTCCAGGGGGGATGGCATATGACTTTGCGCACAGGGGTGACTGGTTCACTCTAATTCTGCCTAATTTTGTGTTGACCTGCAAGCATCTCTACCCACCCACCCTCACTCTTCCCCCTCCCATCCACACAGCAGGGAGGTTCCCGGCATGTGTGCCCACCCCAAAAGCCCTCCTTTGGATGGGAAGATGGTCCTAGGCCCCCCAGCAGCTTTCTCCCAGCTGAGCAACCCCTGCCTTCTCTTGCACACACAGAGCTGGTCAAGCTGATCTTTGAGCCACAGGTACATTTCTGAGCAGGCTAGCGGTGGGGGCCAGCAGAGGCAATCCCTGCTTGAATCCCTGGCAAAGCCCGGGCCAGTTCCCCTCAACCTGCCTGTCCTTTGCCAGGACTGAACTGCTGAGACGCCCACAAGTATAAAAACTCCTTATCAGTCAGGGAGAGGAAACACATAAAAGAAGAAGAACTGGGAGAAAATAGAGAAGGCTGAGCTTGAAGGGAGGGTGGGGGTGAGGACGGGTGCTGGTCCTGCCGCTGACCTGCTATGTGACTGCAGGGGAGGCTGCCTCCTTTCCATCTCTGGGCCTCAGTTTCCCCTTTCAAGTAGGGCCACCAACCCCTACCTGACAGGGTTGTTGTGAGGATAACATGAGGCAATGTCTTCTTGAGAAACTGAGAAAGGCCACTCAGCTGGAGCCCTGTCCTTGTGGCCCCAGGGGGACGGTCGGCCTGGAGGCCCTGGACTCAGGCTGGGGCCCTGCCTGTTTAGAGAAGTCGCCCTGGCCTTTAGTCAAAGCTGAGCCTGCCCTGGGTGGAGCAGGCGGTGCAGACCAGGCCCTGGGCGCCGGCCCAGCCATCAGAAACTCCCAGCGCAGTTGGTGAGCCCGCCTAGCCAGGCCGCTGGAGAAGCCTGGAAAATGGAGGGGTTGCTGTTGGCGCTGCCACTCCAGTGGCTGCAGGGAGGATGACCCGTGGAGGCCAGGGTCCAGGGAAGGAAAGTGAGCAGGGGCAGTGACCCCTGGGGGCCAGGCCATGCAGCAAGGAGCAAAGGGTCTAACTCAGCAGGCAGCTCTGCCTCTTCCCAAGCATTCAGAGTGGGCCTTTTAAGAAACAAACAAAAGCTTATCTGAAAGGCTAGTTTGGGATTCATTTCCAGCAGAGCATGGGTGTCAGGTTCTGGGGACAGGCTGGCAGCAGGTCAGGGTCAGCAGTGCAGCTTTGAGAGTGAGGAGGAGGAAGCCAGGGAGGGTCGGGTTCACAGGCGGGTGTAGGGGCGAGGAGGCTGGGTCAGCACCCTTTGGGAGTCTGGGGCGATGGAGAAAGACCTGCACAACCTGGGTGGCTCGCTCTGCTTCACCCTCAACTAGAACGAGGGCGCCCCTGGGCACCCACATGGCACTGTGGGCCCAATCCCCAGAGGAGCCTCAAAGAAGCTGAGTGGAACCTGCCCACTTTATTTTCCCAAATCCTTGGGTCAGCGATATCGCTGCCGCTTGCTGCAGAGGGGGAGAGGGGTGGGACTCTGTGGGAGTGAAAGGCGCCCCCCACCTCCAGGCCCCTCAACTGTTTCTGGGGTGGCGGGGGACGTAACCCCATTCCACCCTCCCCCTTTGGGGCCCATGGTGGTTTAGGTCCCCCACCTCGGCCTCGGGATGGGCCAGAACCCAGTGTCACTGAACTCCAAGGGCACATTGGATCTCAAACAGAATTCTCTCCCACCTCTTTCCCATCCCAAATGAGGTCCAACCCCCAGGTCCAAATTTGGCTCCAGTGTTCTGCAGAGATAATCAAAAAGTCAATGTAGAAACACCCTCTCTCACGAATTTTTCTAGGGTGGAATTCAAATCAAGCTTTAGGCTAAAGCTCAAAGAAATAAAAACTGAAAGTCTTAAGGTCAAAGGATTAAAGCCCAAAGCATTCACAGAGCCTGGCCCTCAACTCCCTCTCCAGGGACCGTGCCGCCAGCCACCCACGCTGCCGGGATGCTCTCCACACCTCGGTATTTGAACTGGCCTGTCCTGTTGTCCACTTTTAACAGGCTGAGTTACTAGGACTAACCAGATGGTGACAGCCCCATAGCCCCACTGAGTCCAGGAAAATCAATTCCTAGGGCAGCCTACAGGCTGCTGGGTATCCTTAGAACTCAGTGCTCAGCCCCGTGTAGACTCCTCTTCCTGCCGCTTCAAGATCCAGGCGAACTTGGAGGAGAGCGGACAGGGGAGAGTGAGGGCCCAGACCCCACACCCTGCGGGTTTGACCCAGGGGAGGGGTCGGGTAGCCCCATGAGACCATGTTCGGTGGGGCGGGGAGCAACTGCTGCCTCCCTTCTCCTCTCTGAGCGCATCTGTGCCACTCCTGCCTTCTCAGGAATGGTCAGCCCCTGCCCTGTGGGCAGCCCAGCCATCAGGGCCCATTTACGATAACTTCTTTCTTCCAGAATGTTCAAAACCACATAATTTCTCTTTCCCTCTGGGAATCCAGTGCTGATCCCTGCCTAGGGACAGGTGTCCAGGTGTGGGACTGCCCAGTGCAAGGCCCCCGCCCGTGTCCGTGCATCCTGCCTAGAGCAGGTTCCCGAACTGAGGGCTCTGTCTGGTTGGTGCCCAGGACACCAGCTGTCCTCCATTCAGGATGCCCCGGCCTTGAGTGGCCGCTGTTTCTGCAACCTAGTTTCTAGTGGGAGGGTCTGTGGCCACTGTGAGCATCCAGCCGGGCAGCTGCCTGCAGCCCCAGGATGGCTGGGCCACGCCCCGCAGCCGAGCCCTGCGCGATGGTGCTGGGCTGGCTCCTGACGTGGTTTCATCCCTTTTCCTCACCACACAGAGGCCTGGCTGTTTTTGTTGGATTCCAGGGCCTTCCCTGCTTTTACTTTCTCTTTGCTTTCTGGTCCAACAATTACTTTTTCTGACATATTCCTCTAGATTTTGTCTCTTGGGGTCTCCCATGGCAAGAGAAAGAAAAACCAGGCAATTCTGGCATCCGCTGTTGAAACAGTCTCCACCCAGGAGACCCAAGAGCAGCCACCTCCCCTCTGCCAGCGCCACTCTGGCTCTGGGCTCAGCTGAGCCTTCTTGAGACCAAATTAGGTCTTTAAAACCTAATTACCTTTAAAAACACATTACTTTAGGGCTGTGTCCCCCTGACCCCCACCCACAGTGGTTGTGCCATCCCAAAACACGCCCCCAGATCTTCTCAGAGTCTGGTGCTGATCTTCTGTCCTTGGATTTGCCCAGGCCCTCCAGCCTCTGAGAGCTGCCCAGCCTGTGGGATGGCTTCTGGTTCTTACGGAGTCCCTGTCTGCCTCCTTAAGCGGCCAAGCCCTCAGGAGTGTTCTGAGCCATCTGGCTCCCTGCCGCAGTTCTTGCCGCTTCCCCATGCTCTGCCCTGTCGGCCCCCGCACCCTCCAGGGCATTGCTGGTCCTGGAGTTGGTCTCTGGTTCCCTTCCGGGTCTCATGAGCCCTTCATCTGTGCCCAGCCTGTCCCTTGCCACCTCACAGTCTTTTGAAGACATTCCTCTTTCTTATTTTCCACTGCTCCTGTCCTGGGAATAAGACTGGGGCATGCGTTTCAAACCATTCCGGTTCCTTCTGCACCTCCCACAGGAGCCTGATGCCCAGGGCAGAAGACTCCCAGCCCAGGTCTTGGGTAGGGCCTGGCTAGCTTCTGGGCGTGCCGCAATTTCCTTGGGTTGTTCTATCTCCACTCTTCTTCTCTGACTCCCATGAATACTGTTGTCAGTTAGCCACCCCTCAACTCCTGCAGGTGAGCCAGGCTCTGTCTCCCAGCTCCAGCCTCGGATGGACTGCGAGGTGCAGAAGGGGTTTTGGCAGGAACTCGTGGGCCACTGCCTCCATGTGGCCCATGACTCACACCAGGAGCCTCCAGCCCTGGCTGACTTTGCAGTTGAAAGTGCCCGTCTGACCAAGGAGAAGGGCCCAGCAGCGGCTCTCTGCACAGACCTGCCCTCGCCGCCAACCCTGCTTGCTTCGCTGGGGAGCCTCCCACAAGAGCCACTAGTTAAAATCCACTTACATAACCTAGGCACCAGCACACAGCACCCAAATCCCATGGGGAACCGCCAAGCCCCCGAGCACACACGGGCATCCCCAGAGCCTCAGACTTGACGTGGGTCCCTGGTGAGGGGGTCACTGGTGGACTCAGAGCTTGACGCCAGAGTGCAGGACAGTGGGTTGGAAATGCCTGCTTTCTTCCAATGCCAGGAACTTTGCCACAGTATGGGAGTCATAGCAAGTGCAGAGGGCAGGCAGAACCCGGCAGAACCAGCCAAGGAGGGCCCAGCTGGCAGGCCAAGGGTAGCGGGGTGGGAGGGCCACTTTAGGGACAGAAACACTTCACAGTGAAATGTAAGGAGATGAGGGAAGCCCCCCTCCCCCCCACCCCTCCTCGGCAGGCACACCAGTGGCTCTGGTTCAGGGAGGCTGGGGGTGGGCTGGGGGGGCACAGTGAGGGCACCTTTGTCACAGGCCAGAGTTGGGGCAAGGTCTCAGAGGGGTGGGGGAGCTGGGTAGCCCCCTGTATGGTGGTGGTCTTCCTTCCTTCTATGAGTGTGTGTGTGTTTGTGTGTGTAGTTGTTTGTTCCAAGAGGTATAACATACACACAGAAAAATGCATAACAGTTTAACAAGTACAACGCAGTCACTTGTAAGAAGAGGCGGGGGAAAAATCACTGCAGCCCCCTCGTCAGGACCACCATCCTGACAGGAGGGGGATCATTTCCTGGCTTTCATCACAGTTTTACAGCCAAGGCCTGGACCTCTGAACAACAGTTTTGGGCTCCCTGGTAGTTGAACTTTAAAGAAATAAAATTGTATTATCTGTATCTTGCATCCTTTTTTTTTTAATCTTGCATCTTTTGTTCAACATTTTATGCCTGTGCAACTGGTGCTCGGTGGTACTAGTCCCATAGAATAGCTTGTTCATTTCACTGCTGTGTAGTGTTCCATGCTGTGAATACACCACAATTTATTTATCCATTCTGTTCTTGATGGACATTTGGGTTCTTCCCCAATGTAGGTTTCTTTAGGGTATACACCTGGGAGTGGGATAGTGGGCATATTAATTTACAGCCAGTGTGATGGACAGTACTAGCATCTTGTGTCTTTAACTGCATTTCCCTGATTTCTACTGAGGTTGAACACTTTTTCCACGTGGATGTGCTGTTTTGTGAAGTGGCTTATAAAGTCCTTTGCTGATTTTCCATTGGGTTGTCTATTACCAATTTGTAGGAGGTTTTGGTTTTGTTTTTTTTTTAATTCTCTGGATGTAAACTGGATGTGAGCTTTTTTTATGGTGTCTTACTAATATAACATCAAAGGTGTCCATCTTTTCTTCAGTTGTTTGTGTTTTTTGTACCTCATTTAAGAAATCATTAAGATGATATTCTCTCATATGATCTTTATTTCTTAAATTCTTGGAGAATTGATTTTTGAGTGGGTTTGTTCTTTTTCCCCATGGGGTGCCAGCTGCCCTGCACTGCTGACTGAATCATGCATCCTGTCATGCTGATTTCAACACTGCCCTGAGGGTACATCGGGGTCACGTGTGTGTAGGTGTCTGCTCGGTGCTGATTTCACTTTGCCGAACCACGTAGCTCGATAACAAATCTTGATATTTGAAAGCAAGTCCTCCCACCTTGTCTTCTTCAAGAAGATGTTTTGGCTCCTCTTGGCCGTTTGGATTCTCATGTAAATGTTGTAAATTTGATTGCCAAATTCCACCAAAAAATCTGTTAGAACTTGTTGGGACTGTGTTGAATCATAAAGCAGACCGGGGAGAAGTGACAACATTACAGTACTGCCTCCCATCCGTGGATGTGCGTGGTCTCCCCATTTACATGCTTCTCTGATGACCCTCAGGGTGTTAGTTTTCTCCATAGAGTCTGGGGCATCTTGGATTTGTCCCTTGGTACAGGGCAACACGTTCTCTGTTTGCTTGTTTCCTCCCCCGCCCCGCATCTTCTCTTCTCTGCATGTATGGAGTCATGCTCTGTATGGTATCTATGAAATCACATCCTATCCTGAAAAATGTCTGTTTCTGCACTGATACTTGCTGCATGTATTCTAAGTATCTTTGTCCAGCTGGTCTGGTAAATACAGTATTGGTGTGACACCATGGGGCTTAAATGTCTAACATGTACGAATTCACGCCTGAAGCCACATGCTCACTGGAGCAGTCCAGTCCCTGCCCCTGCCCCTTCCCCTCCTGACCAGATGCTGGAGTTGAAGTCTAGTTGTTCACCAGGATTTAAAGAAAAGTCAAAAGGAATGAAACCCAAAGAGTCTTTTCAGGTCTCTCTGAACAAGGAAGTGGGCTTATTTTATCATCAAGAATGTGATCCTCTGAAATATCAGAGCAAAAGGGGAGACCTGCTCCCCAAGGAGTCGGCTTTTCTTCTGGAGAAATACTGGAAGGCTCTAACAGACTTTTAAGTTAAAAAAAAAAAAAGCAAAGTGCAAACTAGTGTCGAATATGCTACCATTTGTGAAAAAAAAAACGTTGGGGGAGGGCAGAGTGTTCTACATATTTCTATGTGCATAAATCTCTGGAGGGATTTGAGGGGTTACCTCGTGGAGGGAAGCTGCAGACAGGAGGGGCTTCTCTTTGGGGACCCTCAGAATACTTTGAATTTGAGCCACGTAAATCTATTACCTATTCAAACGAGAGCAGAATTAGGCAAGGAACCAAGTCGCAGGGGGATACTGTCGCAGAGACTACTCATTTGTAGCTTTTGGATTTGTAGCCCCATCTGGATGTTTGCAGGGGCAGAGGGGGCAGTAGACCTACGAGAATATATAGAGTCCAGACCCCGCTGCTCCTGGATTTTCTGAAAACTTTATCTTTTTATGTGTGCTTCAAACACGGAAGTGAGGTGTGCTGTCTTCACCAGGAGGGGAATCTGGGCCAATGGCTGCTGGGTTTGCTTTGCGTCTCCCCTCCCGGACCCTGCCCCTCCCCCCTCATCTTCCAAGTCCATTCTGGAATTCTCGCTGGGAGGCCTAGAGGGCAGGGACCTGGCTCTGCTCATCTGGGAGGAGGGGCTGAGCAGCAGGAGAGAGCTTTACAGAACAGTTTTAGGGGTGGCCCTTAGTGCCCGCCCACTGGGGCAAGGAGTCAAGGAAGATGCCAGCAGCCCAGAAACACTGGAAACTTCCTGAGCTCCGGGGCCAGCTGACACCCCGCCAAGAAAACTGAGGGTCAGCCCTGCGCCATGTGTATTTACTGCTCTCGAGGCAGCAGGGTGGCCCATGGCCTGGCCGGCCCACTCCTGTGATTGGTGGTTCACCCTACCCTCATCCCACCCACCCACCCCTGCCAGGGCCGTGTGCCCCCTCTGGGCCCTCCTCCTTCCTCTCCTACCCCTGAGTGGAGCCGGCCACCCACCCACACCCTCTTGCTGGACTGGGTTCCTTGACTTCTCAAGATGTGAGCACAGGCCTCAGGCCACTGCCCTCCACTCCAGCTCCCCTGGTGGTGATCTGTGATGCCCGGCAGCTCCGTGGTTTAGGGAATACGCAGGAAGGACATTTGATGTATCTCTTCATTTCACAGATGGAGAACACTAAAGGCCGGGAAGGGAGCAGAGCAGCACTGGACCCCAGAGGCCCTTGGATCCGGCTCCCAGGGGCAGTCCCTGAGGCAGGGGTCTCAGGCAAGGCGGGGAGGAGGGCAGTGGGGTCTTTGCCATAAAGGCATGCCTGGAGGGGACAAGGTGGGAGGCCAGTGTAGAGGCTCCACTGCTGGGCTCTCTAGAATGGACAGCTCCGAGTGGCCCGGGGGCCACCAGCACAAAGATCACAGAGCTGGGTGATCAGAGGCTGCTGAGGGACACAGGACCCAAGAGAAGCTCACAGGGCCTTGGCTGAAGCAGAGGCGGGCCTTAGTGCCCTGCCACACCGGTGGCCACAGGGAAGGCATCCAAGAAGTTTGCAGCATGGGGCTATAGTGGGCAGGTTGGGGCAGGCATTCGATGCAGAAGGAACAGCACCGGCAAGGGAGGTGCGAGGCAGCAGGGCTTGTGCAAAGTGGGGCTGAAGACAGCGGGTCATCCTGTAGGCCAGGGGTCTTGGTTGGCAGATGACCACTGGAGTGATGGCAGAGCAGGTGGCTGTCTGGGCCCTGGCTTCCATCTGTCCCTCACCTCCGTTCATTTGAGGTGTTATTTGGAAATGTTTCTGCTGCTATTTCCAAGGCTGACCACATCCCTGTGGGCCTTGGGGGAGCCACTGGGGTTGGAGGAAGGGACAGGCAGCTTGGGGGACAGTGCAGCCCATGCTTTGGAGGAAATGGAGCTGACTAGGAGCTGGCTGAGAGTGGGGTGCAGCTGCTGCCGTCCTTGGTGTGCAGGGCACTTATCAGCTCCAGGGGACTTGGGAGCATGGTGGGCAGGACCTAAAACATGTGTCCCTAACCCACAGATGCCCCCTCTGCCTTGGATTCCAAGGAGCTACTACCTTGGCAACATCCCAGCTGGCCACAGGGCCTCAGGCACTTCCAGATTCCTGGGAGGCAGAGTGCCATGCTCTGCTCTCCTGAGCCCCTCCGTCCTCCCGGACAGAGCAGGCCCCCAGCCTGCACTTCCTGCCTCCTCAGCCCTCAGGGGCCCCTCCAGTTGGAGAGACTCTTACGTGAAGCCAAAAGGTGAGAGCCCTGGTTGGGGCCAGTGGGGGCAGATGGTGAGGCTGGATGCTGGGAGATGGATGGCCTGGTGCCAGCACAGCCAGAGGCCCAGGACAGTGTCCTCACCTGGGAAATGAGGGACCTGGACAAGACGCTCAAGGAGACTACACTTCAGCTCTCGTGACAACGGATGGTGCAGGCTCCAGAGCAGGGAGAGGCTGAGCTGGTAACCAGAGTGTGCCGGGGAGCCGAGGGGATGTGACAAAGGCCAGGGCCAACGTGCTGGTACCCAAGGAGGCCCCAGCCCACAGCAAGGCTGCAGCTAGGGTCATGCCACCCCCTCCCCCAGCAGAGATGGACATGAGGCTCCAGTCCTTTCACTGAGGACAGAACGAGACTGAGGTAAGCTGGAGGAAGGCCCACATAGACCTCTGTGGAAGAGAAGTGTCCTCCCTCAAAGGTGGGCCACTGCTTCCAGACTCCCTTGAGCTGATTCTCCATCTTTCTAAGGTCATGACCATCCCCACAGGTCTTCTGAAAGTAAATCCTCACTGCCCAGGGAGTTGACTGGGGGCTGCGTGAGGAGAGTGCCCCCCAGACCTAGACTGAAAGAGAACAGGCCTCAGGCCTCCCGCTTAGCAAGCTGGCACTGGCAGGCGGCCCCAGAGATGGAAGTAGGTGGGGTAGACCTACGTGCAAAGTGCCCACAGACTGGGCTACGCAGCCCTGGGCTGTTCTGTTGCCACAGAGGGCAAGTGTGACTTGTCCCCTGCCACAAGCCCGAGCTGGGCACCTGAAGCTTCCTGGCCTGCCCGCAGGGAGTTCACACCCATGCCACAGCGGGTGCAAGGGCCGGGCAGCTGGCAGCCGTCCCAAGGAAGGAGCTGGTGGCCACAGAAGGGAAGTGCTCAAGGCCTGGCCCAGACAGTAACCCTTTTCCCCAGAGCCCCTCAGCTTCCAAAGACAAATTCACACAAATCTGGAATTTAAAAAAATCACCTCCACCTAGGATGTTCTTGTCTATCTTAGGGGCTGTGGAAGAACAAGGGGTCTCAGTGGTGTGGGGCCAGCAGGAGTCCAGAGGTGATGCCCCCAGGAATGGGGTTCACATAGCCAGAGGAGCCCCTTGTCTGGACAAGCAGCTGAATGAACTTGACTTCTCCCACAGGGCAGGAAGGGTGGAGCTGGCCCCTCACTTTAGCCAAGACACAGGTGTTGGTTCTGGCCAAGGAGTGCTGGCTCCAGGCACATGAATTCCCAGCACTAGGGGCTGAGCATCACTTGGCGGGGGCCACTGCATGGGGACAGGGAGGCTCTCACACTGCAGGGTTGTGGGGCATTCCAGCCCAAAGGCAACTGACCCAGCCAAGCAGCACTTTGTGGCTGGAGGACTGCCCACTGTCCCATCACTGCCCGTACAAGGAAGCTAGCCCCTGCATTTGGGGAAGGGGTCCTGGGCCACGGAGCACAGTCACACTGGACCTTGACACTGATTTAGTTCTTGATGGTACCCTGGGCATCAGGACCATCACTGCCCTAGTGGGGTTAACTAGCTACCTGAGGACATTTAGAGCTCCTGTACCACACCTGAAAGACACCCAAACCACAGGGTGCTCCCTCAGGGAACTGCTGTGCCTGAAGGGGCCGGGGCCCAAACATGGAACTGGGGTGAACAGGGCAAAATAACCAAGACCTCCGCCTCCTGGGCAACTCCCCCCTCTCCCCTCAAACTGTCATAAAGTTCCAGAACAACAGGATTTTCCAAGGCAAGGCACTGATGCACCAGCCTAGCAAAGAGTGACCCTGGGGTGGAGAGGGGAGGGCTTTCTCTCCTGTCCACACACTGATCCATACCTCCCTCTTTTCCCTGCCAGCCCTAGCCCACGTGGTGGCCCTGCCTCTGGGAGAGTGGGGAGGGAGGAAACAGACAGGAGGACAGATTCCCGAGTCCTGATTCGAGTTTGATTCCTGGGTCTGCGGCCTCTGCTGCCACCCGCGCCTTGGGCCTTCTGCTAGGGGCGGGAAAGGCGAGGCGAAAGGCGCCCTCTCAGCAGATTCTGGGGTGGGGCGGACCCCTCTCGGTCTCCTAGTGACTGCCCCGACCCTGCACCGATTCCTCTGAAAGCCAAGGGAGCCCGAGGCAGCCGTAGTCTCCACACCGTTTATTTCTCCCTTCTGAGAAGTGGGATTGCTGGGGGCGGGGTGAGCAGAAAACCACGCGGAGACCGGGATCTGGGGCGCGGCCCTCAGGCGAAGGTGGAGCCGTTCCAGCCCACGTTGGCCGCGTTCATGTCGTAGTAGTTGATGTAGATTCTGCGAGGGAGGAAGGGGGCTGAACGGGCTGCGCGATGGCCACCGTGGCCGCGCGCCTCCAGCCCCCGGGCACCCACGCACCTGTCCGGGCTAATGCGCAGGCGTTCGGCCAGCAGGCCACACAGCAGCTTGCTGTAGGAGCGGTTCTGCGCGCCGCCGATCTTGCCGATGCTGTGCAGGCTGCAGAGCGCGCACGGCTCGCTGGAGCCCCCGAAGGCCATGAGCTGGTCCGGGACCACGTGCACTGCGATGTACTGCGGGGGAGGGCGCGCGGTCAGCCCGCCCGAGCGACCTCGCCGACCCGGGCGGCCCCCGTCCCTTCCCCGCCCGGAGCCTCATCCCGGAGTCGCAGTCCCCCTCCCCCAGCCCAGTACCACCTCGCCCTGCCCCCCCGTCAAACCTGCGCCGGCTTGCCCGTGGCCTGTGCCAGCTGCTGGGTGAGCTCGGAGAGGAGTCCGTCCGGCACAGAGGCGCGGGGCACGTTGGTGTTCACCACGAACATCGGCATGATGGCGAGGAACCGCGGGGTCCGGGGCACAGGAACCGACCAACTCGCGCGCGAATGCGGCGGAAGAACCTGAGCTACGTGACCACCGCCCAGTGCCCCGCCCAGTACGGCTTTGGCCCCGCCTCCCGTGACGCCGCCGCCGGCTGAGGCCCCGCCCCCGAGGCAGCGACTTCCTCCCGACTGGTGACGTCACCGCGCCAGAGGGAAAGCCCCCCACAACAAAGCGGGACTCCGAACTCCTACGTAGGGGTGCGTCCTGAAAGGGTCATTTGTCTCCTCACTTTCGCGTCTCCACAGTGTTTCTGTGTCCAGGGCTCCGTTATCACTGATGCACTGTCTCCAGCCCGGGGTGCTCCTGCGAGTGCACCCCTCAAAGCCCTCCTCCAAGCGGCGGCCAGAAATCGGCTCGTCCCTCACTTGTCAGTCCTTTCATTTAGTCACAGATATTTACTCAGCGACGTCTGTGTGCCGGGAGCAGGGATACAGCGGTTAGCGGGACAGATGGCCCCTGGCCACTGAGCCATTGTATGAGTCTCCGGGGCCACAGTCCTGAGCGCGGGCCTGTGTGTGTGTGTGTGTGTGAGTGATGGAAAGGGGTAGTCATTGCTGCAGGTGGGAGGGGCTACCACAGGCAAGTCACCATCCGGGTGCCCCTCCTGCACCCCTGCTCTTCAGGTTGGGTGAGGATGCTGGGAGGTCCCCAGGAGAGGGGCAGGGAATAGGAAGTGACCCCCAGACAGAGCTCCAGGGGCCCAAGGCAGTCGCCATCTCCGTCTCAGAGCCCACCCCAAACCTCTGGTTCCTTGGGCAACCCCTCTGCAGGCCTGGGAGACTCCAGCTCCTCAGGGAAGCCCCACCCTGGTCGGGTCCTCTGAGGGTGCCCTCTCACTGAGGCCTGGTAAATTCTCTGTTTCTTCCATCAAAGGAGAACCCAAGGTGCCGCGCATACAAGGCATGGAGTAAGTACTGGCTGAATGAATGCATGGGTGAGTGAAGTTAGCCAAGACACAGCAGGAGGAAGGCGCGGCAGCAGCTGGGTTGGGGTCCTGGCCATGCTGAGGGCCCGGAGTAAGTCTGCGGGCCCTGCCCTCCCTGGGCAGAAGGGCCACCTGATTCTGCTTTAAGGAGACCCCTGGTTAGGGGGCTGCACTGGGGATGGGATCTCTCTCGAGGGGACATGCTGGTTTGGCCAAGTCTGAGAGCTGTCCAGGAAGGGCCTGTCCTTGGTCTCTGGCAGCTGCGGTCTGGTTAATAAGGCACAGCACAGGCTGGCCTGGATGATGGCCATTTGACAGAGTAAGGTCACTGAGCCTGTGGGACCAGCCAGCCCCCAGGTAGGAGGTCCCATGGCCCGGCTGTGCAAGTACTCTGTAAGCAGAGGTCCCTCACGCTGGGCCCAGGTCACTTCCCTCCTCACTCCTACACCCCAACAGTCTTCCTGTGCCCACGGCTCCGTTCCCACTGGAACACTCCACGCATGTTTCCAGCTCAGGGCACTCCTCCAAGACCCAGCAGCCAAGTCAGCATTTCTCCCTATGTCCAAATCCAAGGGCATGACTTTTCTCCCATCCCTGATCGCCTGCCAGTGAAATGTGCCTCCCTCCGTGGTCCTTTATTCTTACTTCTCTCTGTCTCCCACCCCAACTTTAGTCTAAGTTAGCTGGCAGCACCTTTGGCCTGGCCTGGTCTGCTCTGGGGGGAAGAGTCTGTTTCCCTAGTCCTGGGGCACCAGATCTGGCCATGTGACCCACTTTACCCAGTGAAATGTGAACAGAAGTGACACGAGTGACTCCAGGAAGAAGATTCTTTGTTCACCTTTCTCTAATAGTGGAAGTGGGTGACACGGTGGAGCCTCGCCAGAAATACCTGCAATGCCTCATAGGTGGCAAGCTGCTGAGGTCTTCAGTTTGTTACTGTGGCCCAGGGGAGCCTTCCCTGGTCAGGACAACCTCTGTTTACCCTAGCCCTTCCTAGCAGCAGTCAGTGCCATTTTTCTAGAAGGGCTTCTGAGGAGGTGCTAGGTTCCCAGTGCCCTCTCTTACTAGCTTTGGATTCTTGGCTAACCTCTCCGAGCCTCAGTTTTCCCACCTGTAATTTGAGGGTGACAGCAGCATCCAATTTACAGAGGGGTATAGTGAGAACCAAGTGGCCTAATTACTAGTGAGAGTCCCATCTGATGCTAGAGGTAGTACTATCACGACGCCCGGGGTGACCTGGTCCCCACCCCACATCTTGCACCACGCTCCCTGGTTCTCTGAATCTTGTGTGCTGCCCTTTGGTGCTGGGGTCCCCCCTCCTGGCTCGGGCGTTGGCCCTGAAACGCAGTTGGCCTGCACGTTCCCTCATCTGCCTTGGGCTCAGGTTGTTAGGTGAGCCCCGGAGCCCCTGGCCTGGTCAGGCCCCGTCATGAGCCCAGCCCCTGTCCTCTCCTTCAAGGCCATCACCACACTTCTATTTGTGACCGATTACTTCCTTTTTGGGCCCCACGGAGTGGGGAGGGGACTGTGTCTTTTTGGCTACTGCTGTGTGCCTACCTTCTGACCCATTACTGGGTGGCAGGCAGAGGGCCTCCAAAGATGCCCTGGCCCTGATCCCTGGAACCTGTGAATATGCTCTGTTACGTGGCAAAAGGCACTTCACAGATGTAATTAGGGTTACAGACCTTAATGTAGGGAGATGCTCATGGATTATCCAGGTGGGTCCAGCGTAATCACATGCCCCCTTAAAAGCAGAGAATTTTCTCCAGCTCAAGTCAGAGATGCGGCTGAAGAGGCAGTCAGAGAGCCTCGGAGCAGAGGGCTCAGATATGCTGCTACTGGCTTTGGAGAGGAAAGGGCCTCCGTTGGACAGCCCGGAGGAATTGAATTCTGCCAACAATCTGAACAAACTCTGAGGTGGGTGCCCCCCAAGTTGACTTGGAGACGCCCCGACTTTGGCCGTGAGACCTGAAGCAGAAGACAGACGGTTTCGCACTCGGTTTGTGACCCACAGAAACTGAGATAATAAATGTGTGCTGTTTTAAGCTGCTAAATTTGTGGTAATTTATTCTGGGAGCAATAGAATAGCAACACACCTGGCATTACGAGGGGCTGTATAATTACCTGCGGAACCGCAGCACCAGGCGGCCCAAAGTCCTCTCCCCATCCCCCCACGGACACAATCCCAGGTCTGTTTGCTTAGAGCATTCATGGCCCCAGGGCCACTGGCAAGCAGGCGTGCCCCCCTGAGGCAGCTATGGCCCATGGCGAGGGGGCAGTTTATAGGCAAGCAGCTGTTTTGCGGATGGTGTGAAGGAAAAGCCGGGCTGGGCCTACTCGTAAATGTAAATGTAACAGGTGTCGGATTACTGATCTGAGTTCTGCTGGGCTAACTCGTAAATCTAAGTTAATAAGTGTCGGTTTGCTAATTCCCTGCTCATGTTTTGTTTTGTTTTTTTTTTTTTTGCTAGCCAGCTGGATTTTCAGAGAGACATATCTGGCCTTGGAATGTCGGTTTGCGGCCTCCCTGCCTCTGCTTTTGTGATAATGATGCTGCTAAAGCTGTTCCATGCCTATTGGCCGAACCCCAAGCTTGTAATTAACCCTATAAAACCTCATGCACACGTCTTGGAGGTGCTCAGAGCTTCAGAGCAGAAGCCCCTCTGAGCCCACCGGTGTAGTAAATCTGAGTACTCCAACCCTCTTCGTGGTGCTTGTTTCTTGGGCTGGCCTGTCATTTCTGTAACAATGGAACCCTTCCTCCTGCCCCCGACTGGAACTTGGACATGACCCCAAGATGTGCAGCAGCTGTCAGGCAACGCTGAGCTGGAAAAACACAGGCAAAGGAGGGGGAGCTGCAGGTGGGAGGAGCCTGGGGCTCTGCCGGCCCCTTCAGCTGCCTTTCCGTTACAGGGAAGAAGCCCTCAGGGTGGAGGGAAACGCCCCCGGATGAGGAGAAATCAGCCCACACGAAAGCTAGCAGTGGGCGCCCTGGTGGAGTATCTCCACAGGCAGGACCCGGGTCACCCACGCTGCTGGTGGCGGGTGGGCTGCCGGCCCCCTGATGCAGGGCTACAGCTGCCTCTTACTGCCTCTCCCAATCCAGACCTGGCCATCGGTCCCTGGGTGGTCCACCCTCCCACCGGCTCCCGCGGCCCCTCCACCAGCCTCATGTCCCTCAGCATCCCTCCCTGGTCACACACGGTCCATTGCTCCCAGCAAGAACCCAGCCGGCCCTGCACTCCCACTGTCCCTCCCCACCAGTCCCGGGTCCCTGGTTCACTGAACGTGGTAAAGGTTGCAGCAAAGACAACCCCTCCTCACCCATGCCCAGTCACAGCAGAAGATCATCAACCCTGCTGGTGACCCCCCAACCCCACCCATCCAGCTGTACTCGAAGTACTGGAGTTTAAAAGGGGTGTCTGCCAGGAGACCACCGAGCTGCAAAGGCAGGGCTAAGTTTTGGTGAAGAGCTAGCAGTCACGGCCAGCTCTCCCTCACCAGGCGAGACACAGTTCAGACAGGGCGATCTGGGCTGAGTCTCTTAAAGTCTGGGCCTCAGCTGCACAATTTCAAGATAGAGGAATCCCTTTCCCATAGACTTGCATGAAGATTTAATGAGATTAGGGACAAGTCAAAGTGCCTACCGATAGTTGGTGCTCAGTAAATGCTATCCAGTCTTACCTCATTGTCACCAAGTGTCCTGGAGCAGGAAATGGACTACCAGGCCTGACTCTAATGGTGGGCAGTGGACAATGTGGGGGACGATGCTTCCTTCCCCTTTTTGGTGACTAGGTCCCATCCCCCCCATCCCTCCCTGGATCCCACCAAAGCCAAGGCCAGGCTGCGAGGGACCCCCCAGGGTACTGGCTGCACCACCTTCCTACTCTCTGTGTCCACCCTGCCCTTGGCTCTCAGTCTTCCTGTGGGCCAACACGAGCCAGATAAGGCCAAGTGGACACAAAGGTGGCGTCTGCCCCTGGAATGTCACTCCACTTCCAGGGCCACGGGGAGGGGCTCAGCCCCCAGTGTCCTTGTCCCTCTCTGGGTGTTTGGTTCTCCCCAACCTTCAGGGATTCCCTGCTGCCTGCAAGGCAAGTTCTTTATGCTACAACAATGGTCAATTTTTTTTTGACCTAGATGTCAAGGTAACTCAATGGGAAAAAGACGGGCTCTTTGACAAATGGTACCAGACAATTGGACCTCCGTTAAAAATAAGTAAATAAAACTCCACTCTTATCTCCCACCACTCACAATTAACACCAACTGATCATCCACATAAATGTAAAAGCTTCTGGAATGTCTGGAAGGAAATCTTTGCAGTGCTGGGACAGGTAAAGATGTCTTAGGACACAAAATGCATAAAAAATCAAAACAACAAAGTGAGCTTTATCAAATTACAAATTTCTGCTCTTTCCAAGACACTGTTAAGAACATAAAACATACAGATTGTCAGAAAACACTTGAAATACATATATCCGGCATAGTACTGGCCTCCAGAATGTATAAAAAATGCCTATGACTCAAAAAAATAAGACAAATGACCCAATAAAAAATGGTAGACACTAGGAGACAAAACTAGATGGCTATAGATCTGGTGATGACTTTTTAGATTTAACACCAAGGGCAAGATCCATGAAAGAAAGAACTGATAAGTTGAACTTCTTTAAAATCAAAAACGTCTGCTCTGTGGAAGACACAGTCAAGAGAAAGAGAAGACAAGACACAGACTGGGAGAAAACAATTTGCAAAATATGAATCTGATCAAAGATTGTTATCCAAAATATACAAAGAACTCTTAAAACTCAACAATAAGAAAACAGACAACTTGATTTTTAAAATGGGCCAAAGATTTTTAACAGACACGCATCAGAGAAGATACACAGATGGCAAATAAGCATATGAAAAGATGCTCCACATTGTATGTCATCAGGGAAATGCAAGTTAAAACAATGAGATACAACTACACACCTATTAGAATGGCCAAAATCCAAAACACTGACAACATCAAATGCTGGTGAGGATGTGGAGAAACAGGAACTCTCATGATTGCTCGTGGGAATGCAAAATAGTGCAGCCACTTTGGAAGACAGTTCAGCAGTTTCCTACAAAACTAAATGCACTCTTACCTTATGACCCAGTAATCATGCTCCTTGGTATTTATCCAAAGGAGGTGAAAATGTATGTCCTCACAAAACGCATAGCATATTTATTCATAATTGCCAAAACCACCAAGATGTCCTTCAGTAGGTGAATAAATAAACTTTGGTATATCCAGACAATGGAATTTTACTCACTGTAAAAAGAAATGAACTATTAAGTGATGAAAACACATGGAAGAAATGTTAAGTGCATATTACTAAGTAAAAGCAGCCAGCCTGAAAAGGGAACATACTGTATGATTCCAACTATATGATGTTCCAGAAAAAGCAAAATTGTAGGGACAGTAAAAAGTTCAGTGGTCCCAAGGGTTGGGGTTGGGGGGCGAATCAGGAAACAGCTGACCCAGAGAACAGAGAGGATTTTTAGGGCAGGGAAAATACTCAGTGTGATACTATAATGTGGATACATGTCATTGTACTTTTGTCCAAAACCACAGAACATACAACAACAGGAGTGAACCCTGATGTAAACCATGGACTTTGGGTAATAATGACATGTCAATGTAGGGTCATGGATTGTAATGTCCCTACTCTGGTAGGGGTTGTTGATAACAGGGGAGGCTATGCATGGGTGGGGGCAGGGGACACACGGGAAATCTCTGTACTTTCCTCTCAATTTTGCTGTGAAATTAAAACTGCTCTTAGCGGGGAGGGTATTGCTCAAATGGTAGAGTGCATGCTAAGCACTCATGCTACCATGAGGTCCTGTTTTTGTTTTCTTTTATTTGTTTGTTTGTTTAGTAGAGGGACTAGGGACTGAACCCAAGACCTCGTGCATGCTAAGCAGGTGCTCTACCACTGAGCTGTGCCCTCCCTGCATGCATGAGGTCCTGGATTCAATCCCCAGTACTTTCTCTAAGAATAAATAAATAACTAAACCTAATTACCTCCCCCTACAAAAAAAACTGCTCTTAAAAAAAAACCTTTTCAAAAAAATAGTGGACAAAAGCTTCGAACAGATTCTTCACAAAAGAAGATATGTGGATGGTCATATTACCACACGAAAGGATGCTCAACATTATCAGCCATCAGGGAAATACCCCAATTAAAGCAGGAGATGCCACTGCACACTCAGCAATATGTCGAACTTTTTTTGTTTGTTTGTGTTGTCTTATTTTTGTTTGGAGGGGGGAGGTAATTAGGTTTTTTTTTTAATGGAGGTACCAGGGATTGAACCCAGGACTTTATGCATGCTAAGCACGTGCTCTACCACTGAGCTATATCCTTCCTCCGACACTCAGCAAAATGTCCAAATGAAAAAGACTGACAGTGCTGAGTGCTGATGGGGATTTAGAGCATCTGGAACACTCATCCATTGCTAGTGGGAATGTAAAACTTTTCCAAGGTATGATCACTTTGGAAAAGTTTCTTCTAAGTTAAACATCCATTCATTATTAAACTCAGTAATTCATTTACTCAAAAGAAATGAAAGTGTACGTCTACACAACTTGTAGGGGAATGTTCATAGCAGTTTTATTCATAATGGCCAACAATCAGAAGCAGCCCAAATGTCCACCAACAGGGAAATGGGTTAACAAATTATGGTATATCCATATGGCAGAATACTACTCAACCACATAAAGGAACATTTGCTAATACACGCAGCAACATGCATGACTCTCAAAACCTTTATCAGGAGCAAAGCCAGACAGAAATGCACACATATGGTGTGGAATCATATCACATTCTGAACCTACAATGATAGAAAGTAGGTCCACACACGGTTGCCTGGGGCCTGGGGTGGGGTGGGATACTGATTGCAAAGGGGCACAAGGGGACTGTAGGGACAATGTGAATGTTCTACCTTGACTACGGTGATAGCTCCTGGGTATGGACACCTGTCAAACTCATCAAATAAATGTACGGTTGGTTACTCTGGATATATTTTATTATATGTAAACTACACCTCAATCAAGTTGATTTTTAAAAATCAATTCCTCGGAAAATCTTTCCCTGACCACGCCCCTCTCCAACAACCCCTGGTCTATACACTCTTTGCAACCTGTATTTTCTTCCACTGCATATCTCCAAGTTGGCCATGATGTTGTTTATTGGTTTCCTGTCAATGGCCTCTAGACAAGTCCCAGACCCCATCTCTCTAGGTCACCCCGAGGGCTCAGCACCCCGCCTGCACAGAGCAGGTGCTCAGTGAGCACTCAGGAAACAAGGGGATGCCGGAGCTGGTGAGTGGAGGCCAGAGAGAGGAGCAGCTGGTTGGGCCCAGCCACACCCTCGGGCTAGAGCTCTGTGGACTGGACGACCTCCGGGCCCCTCCACATGGGGCTCTGGCTCCACCCGGGGAAGTTGAGTCTGTACAATTCCTCAGAGATCTCCAGGAAGGTCTTGCCTTTGGTCTCCGGGAGGAAGAAGAAAGTATAGACGGCCGCACAGACACAGACACAGAGGAAAGGCACGTAGAGGAAGTGGGACAGGCCCTCCTGTGGGTTCAGAGAGACCCGAGACCTGGTGCGGCCCATTCAGCCCCAGGCAGGTCCGGATGAGGGACCTGACCCTCTCCGTTCAGATAAGCCCCATCCCTTCTGGTCTCAGACTCCCTGGATGGAGCCCCTCCCCTTCCTCCCTCATGGGACCACCCCTCCCACCTCCCCACACCACCCTACCCTTTCTCAAGCTGACAGGGCCAGGGGATGGGAGGGGGCACCTACCATGATGAAGGGGAATCCCAGCCCGACCAGGAAGAGCATGGTCCACATGAGCACTCCGCAAACCATGTAGGCAGCAGGCCTGGCCGTCTGGTCAAAGAGCTCGGTGGCCAGGATCCCGGTCACTCCGGCTGGAAGGAGGAGTGGGGATGGGGACAGAGGCCTGCCAGCTAGGGCTTCCAGGCCTGCCTTCCCACCACCTGGCCCCAGACAGGAAAGTGGGGCCTCTCGGGGGCGCTCCTCCTGCGCCCGTTCTCTCCCCAAAGCCTGTAAAGTTGAGTGGGGCAGGGGCGCAAGCTGGTGCATTCACACCCGCCCAGCCTTCGCCCAGACAGCCTGCGCCTTCCGCAAGGCCCAAAGCCTGGAGCCCTTGGGCCCACTCACCGGGGCCGATGCCAAAGCTGAGGATGAAGGCGAAGATGCAGGACATGGCCAGGTAGGGCATCCAGGGGAAGGAGCTCTGCGGCAGAGGAGGGGCGCTGAGGGGAGATGGGGGGCCGCACACACTGCCGCCCAGCTCACATCCCCGCCCAGGTACCTGCAGGCACAGGGCTGCCGTGAAGACGCTCCCCCAGCAGGTCATCAGGCAGTAGCCCCCCATCAGCAGCACCCGCCGGCCCACTCTCTCGATGACCACACACTGCAAAGGAAAGGAGCCCAACCTGACTGACCTGCACGGGCCACGGTCCCTGGGTCCGGGGACAGGCAGTGGGGAGGGGCCCCAAGAGGAAGCTGGGGTGGGGGTGGGTGGCCAGGAGCAGTTTACTGCTTCAGGGGATTAAGATATGAATTTTCCAGAGGACCTCGGTCACTCAACTTCAGTTTCCCCATCTCAAGATGGTGGTGTGAGTGCCCGGCAAACAGTAGGTGCTTAATACGTGCTCACTAACTCGCGGCATTTTAACGGAGTGAGCTGAAGTGGAAGTGGCTTAGCACCCCGAGGGTCCGCCGCAGGGCTAGGCGGTGGAGGTCGGGGGCGGTCGGCCCGGAGCCAGACTCACGCTGACCAGCGTCGCCAGCAGCTCGCAGCCCCCGGTCCCGATGACCGCGTACTGGACCTTCTCCGGGGGGATTCGTGCCTGGACGAACATCGCCGACGCGTAGGAGTACACCTGCGGGGGCGGGCGAAGGGCGGCTGCGCGCGGGCTCCCCCACCCTTGGCCCACAGCCCGACACCCCCCACCCCACTCCCTGCCCCCTCCTCTATCTCCCCACCCCCACCCCCTACCCCGGCCGGAGCCGGGAGGGCTCACCGCGTCGTTCCCGCACAGCTCCATGGCCCCGCCCAGCACCACCAGGCTCGCCACCTGCCTCCGCAGCGCGCGGTCCCCGAACAGCTCCCACGGGCGCCGCGCGCGCCGGCCCCCGCAGGCGGCGCGCTCCTGCTCCAGCTCCGCCAGCTCTCCGGCCAGGTCCGCGGGGCCCCGAAGCCGCTGCAGCGCTGGGGAAGGGAGCAGGGGCAGCGGAGGCTGAGTTCCCAGCCCCCGGCCCCTGGCCCCTCTGAGCCTCCCACAGTGAGCTCCCCGCGCCCACCTCCTTTCTCCTTCCAGGGACACCCTTGGTTGGATGGGGGTGCTCTTCCTGGCCCTCTCGTCTCCCAGCATCATGGACCAGAGGGGACTTTAGCAACTCGAGGTTCTGAGGGTACACCACTCAGGACACCACAATTGCGACAGACTGCCACTGGCGTCCCGGTTCTCCACCCCTCCCTGCATCCGTATCTCTTGCTATGGGATTTGGCAATTACTGTCACTAAGGGGGCATGTACACACCTGCCCCGTGGCGCCGTGCTCTGCCTCATGACTCTCTCACCAGGCGTCCTGCCTGTTCGAGCCCAAGCCTTCAGAGTCCTGGATCTTTCTACTTGCTCTTCTGTCATTACTGTAAAAACCTGCGGCAGGGCTAGCCCTCTGGTCCCAGGAAGAAGCAGAAATGGCCCAGCTGGGACATTCCTAAGTCAGCCTATGCCCCGCTGACCCACATAAGCAGAGCCTCCAGCCGGACCCACCCTTCATCAGCCACCCTCGAGAACTCGCAGAGGCTTGAGCTAAGTAATGGCTTCCCTGCTCTGCCCCTGAGATGTGATCGTTAGGCAGCAAGAGAAAACTGGTACCCAGAGTAGGTGCCACCTTAACTCGGGCCTGCGATACACGGTGTTGGTTCCCAGACTAGGCAGAGAATGGGGAGGAGGCTGGAAGAATGATGCTCCTGTGTGCAGGGCAGTAACGGGGAAGAGAAAAAACAGACCTAATGAACTTCTGGACCTGGGAAGAGATCCTGAGTGTCAAAAGCATGAGCTGGCTGCTTTTAGCTAAGTAGTCTAAACTGACTGTAATGCAATCCTAAGCTCAAAAAGACCCTCAGAGGAAACACAATTTAATTAAATATAACTTCTTCCAGAACTTTCTAGGTTAGTTAAAGAAAAAAGAAAAAACAAACCTGTTTCTCATCTCTAGCTTCTCCAACTAGCAAGAGTCCTAAATTAAGTTACAGCGTGAGAACCAAGATTAAATCCAGAACACTGCCAGTAAGCCCCGGACTAAGGGTAAAGACTAAACCAAGGGTAGGGCTTAACGCAGCGCCTCACAGACCCTCATGGCTGGAAAGAGGGGCATCACAGAGGCTTAAGAGTCTTGGTCCAGAGCAGCCCAGCATACTCCCAAATTCCAGTAATTAAGAGAGAAGCATGTCTCAAAAAGAATTATGGATGTGGCTCTTGGCACATAAACCAAATGTTCAGAAAATTCACATCATTTTGGAGAAAGCTGTATTGACAAAAAGCTCTGCCAGTTGAAAAGACACTGAGGTGGTTTGAAATGTGAAGACCAGCTTTCTATATGTACATTTTCCAGTGCCCTCTTCAGGGGTCAAGGAAGGTGATGGAAAATGAAGGATGTCTCCAACGGCAGGACCAAGAAGCTGCGGGAACCAGGACCTGGGAAGGGCCTCCCAGGGGGTGGAGCCAGGGCTTAATGGAGGGTAACTCCCCACCCCAAGGCAGTTTGCCCAGGGGCGCTCAGCATTGCTGTGGGCAGAGGACTGCTCTCTACCTCTTTGCCACCCTTTTTTGGAGAAAAAGGTTCATTCTGGTTACACCAGCCCACTCTCACCAGTGTCTGCTAAGTGTGGGAGGGGCAGAAGACTTGGGTTTTTATTTCCTAGGTCTCTGGATCAAGAAAAGGGACATACAGATTTGACATGATCTTAAGATCCTAGATTACAAGCCCGAGGCCATGATTGCTTGAGACTTTGGGGGCGGGGTTGTTTCCAGGATGACATAAGCATGTTCTGCACAGGGAGGGACATGAATAATAGCAATGGTCACCATGGCAAGCTGGGAAGAATACATTAGTGGGCCCTGGTCTTCACCCCTCCCTAAACCTATACCACTTGCCATGCGAGTGGAGATGCCATGGATTTTCCCATCTCTGGACTTCGGGGTCAATGATGTGACTCTGGCCCCTCACGCTCAACAGTGGGCATGAGGGGCCAAAGGTTTGGAAAGTGCTTGTGCGGCTGGGTTTGCCTTCTCACACCTCTGCCACCATCATAACAACATTCCTGCGCTGGTCCAACGGTACCAAGAGTGGGAGGAGGGGCATGTGCAGCAGAGCTGAACTCCTCCAGCCCAGACCAGCTTCAACTGGCCGACTCCTAGCTGACCCCTGGCACCGTAAGCCAGCCCAGCCAAGATGGGCAGGGACGGGCAGCCAGCCCAGGCAGTACATGAGCTGCAGATGCAGGCAGTGATTGCTGTTTTCAGCCAGAGATTTGGGGGTGCTCCTCGGGCATCACCACTGGAACCACAGCTGACAGAGGACCTCAGCCCAGCCAGCACTGCGCCCTTGAGGCCTTGCTTGGTGTTTCACCCTCTCGCACGTCTGGCTTGGGGGGTGCTTTCTCTGCTCCACCCTGGGTTCCCAGATGGCAGACGCTGAGTCTGTTCCAGCCCAGTGCCCTGGCATTTAGGACAGCCCCTTGATAAATAGTTTCGAAGGGGTGCATAGATGATGAAACTAAGGCACAAAAAGAGGGATAGTTTTGTCCTGAATAAATGAAACCTGAGACCTGAGGACCCACATGCTCTGGCCAGATGTACACCATGGCCAAGGGTGGTCTGGGGCCCGAGGTCAGGGACTCACCTGCCAGGCAAGCCTTGGAGTCTCCACGGTCAATGAGGAGGTAGCGCGGGCTCTCGGGGAGCAGGGGAAGGGAGGCCAGCTGGAGGACCCCAGGCACCAGGCAGCTGGCCAGCAGCAGGGGCCAGGCCTGCGGGCCACCCAGGAGCTCCCTGGGGAGACAGAGGAGAGGCTGAGCCAGACGCCTCCTTGCTGGAGTCCTGCTCCCTACTGCCTGCCCCACTGAGGACAGAGGGTCTGTGTTACTCTGTGCCTCCTCCTAACGGCTCTGGGCCTGGACCCCCCCAGGTGGGGACATGAGAGAGGGCAGGGGCGTGGGCCTACCTCATCCCTCGCAGCTACTCTCCCCAGGGCTCTTCCCAGGGCTCCAGGCTCTGCCCTCACCCCTCTTTCCCGGGATGCTCCCTTTAAAAGCCGAAACCTGCACCCTCTCCTCTGTCCAGACCCATTCTTTGCTCCGCGATCTGGAGAGGCTGGAAGAGGCAGATGCACACGAAGTGCGGCTGACCGATAAGTGTTCTGTGTACCAGCCAGAGGCCCGTGGACGGGGCTTCAATGCCTGAGTACAAGGAAGCAACGCCTTAATCTCCTTGGGAGGTGGGAGAAAAATTTAGGCAAGGAAGGGCTTTTCCTGGACCCCTCTAACCTCTCAGTGCCCGGCGAGGGGCACTTACCTGAGTCCGACCACTTGACCCATCACGATTCCCAGGGCGGTGAAGATGGCTGAGGTCATGGCCACAGCTCCTCGGAGCTCCTTGGGAGCACTCTCCCCCAGGTACATGGGCTGGACGTTCATGCTTACACCTGGACGCATGTGCAACAGATGGTCAGCCACAGGCCTGCTTCTCCCGGCACCTCCTCAGTGCCACCTGCCCCTCCCCTATGGGATCCCAGCATGAGTGCTACTCCCTCAGTCCCTACACTTGGAAGGGTTCCTCTCCAGCTGCTGGAGGGCCAGCAGGATGCCAGTCCACCCCCAGGACTTCTGAGAGAGAAGTCCTCAGATCGGCTCCCACCCCACAGTTCCAGCATTTTCTAGCCCCGGTCACGGTCAGTGGAAGGAATGTGGGGGGCTCTGAGGGAGTGGATGCTCCCCAGCTGTCCCGGCTCTCACCTCTCACCTCAACTATCCCTGGAGGGTCCCCCCTCATCCCAGCTTCCCCAGGGAGGCTTCTGGCACCCAGGCAGCCAGTGGGAAAACAGCTGGACAGTACCTCCCACCGCCCACCCCAGATGCTGACACCTAGCAAGAAAGTGGGAGGCCATTGTATTGGGGCGTCTTCCAGCTGGGAACACGGCAGGCGGGGTGTGCGGCTCCATCCCCTCCCTGGCCTGGGGTCCGGAAACAACCCTCAACAAGGTCCTGCCTCTCTCCAAGCACCGGGTGGGGGCAGCCAGGAGGAAGGTGGGTAAGCTGATGGCCCCAGACTCTTGGAGGTACCCCTGTTCTTCCTACAAACACTTAGGGAGGGATCCCTTCTGTGCTCGGACTCCAGGCACAAAGATAAAGTCTGACCCGGTCCCCTTTCCCTGGAGTGTGGGCTGTACCCACTTTAAGTGTCTATTAAAATGCACCATATTTAATCATTCTGCAAAAAAAAAAAAAAAAAAGGTGGGCACGGATGGAAAAGAAATCAATGAACAAAGAGGATAAAGGAAGGAATGAAGGGAGTAGAGGGAACGCATGAAGAAGAGGAACAGGGAGGCAGGAGGAGACACCCCCGCCCAGTACCTGCGCTGACTCCCACCAGCAGCCTTCCCAGCATGACCATCTCAAAGGACCCGGCCCTGCGGCTGAAGCCAAACAGGGTCGCTGCGGCCACCACAAAGATGTTATTCACCAGCAGGGACTTCTTCCTTGGGGAAGCCGAACACAAGGAGAGAGGCTTGGTTCAGTCCCAAGGGGACCCTGGGGATCGGGGGGCCCTGATCAGACCTGTGTGTGCGCAGGGACGGCATCAGTAGTTTAAGCCACATGGACAGAAATGACACTGGCCACTGTACTTAGGGTCACTCGTGGGATGCCCCGAGGGGCATACTCCTTCCTGATGGGACAGATGGCAAATCAAGGAGGGGGCGCAGGGAACAGCAGCTGTGGGCTCCAGACACTGGGCTTGGAGGTGCTGTCCGGCAGGCCACTCAGGAGAGCTCACAGTAGATCATACGGCTGGCTGTAGCCACAGGGAACCGAGCCAGAGCAGGACACGGCCCTGCCCCCATCAACAGATGAGCCAACGCTCAGACCACCTGTGTCTGGAGGACGGCGGATGACAGTTGACCGTAACAAACGCGATCCGGCGGTAACTCCCACGGTGCCTAATAAGCCATATATGGCTTCTTCACTGGTATAAATTAACAAAGGACTTTGATTGTGGCTATTTCTCTGGCGAATGCATTTTGCTGGATTTCAGGACACAGACAACACCAGAAACATGTAGCTTCCACGGGCAAGTCAGTACTGCACCGATACCAACCTCCCTAAGGGGATGCCTGCTCTCCAGCTCAGGGCCACCCCCATCTGCTCCACCAGGAGCCACCCATCCCTCAGGCATCCCTCTGGCCCACTACTTTGATACTTTATGCTGAAAGGACACTCGATGCCTCGGTAACGTGCCACTGGAGGCAGCCTGTTCCACCCTGAGTGTTGTGATCCCACACTTCCACCGGGTGATTTGCAAACCTGGAAGTTTTGATGGAGTATTCTCTAGGGGGTCTAAACCTACTGTGGGATGCTCTGCTCCTCGACCGTCTAGACCTGGGAGACTAAGGTGCTCCAAGTGCCCAGGTGGCTGCCTCCAAGGAGAATTACAGTGCAAGACCAAAGTTTCTGAGCAAAGCCACCACTTCAGCGAGTTACTCTCCTCTTAATCAGAAACAACTCCTGGCTTCTCACTAGGCCCAGGAGGAGAATCCACACCAGAATTGGGTGTTTGGCTGTTGTTTTAGCCAACTGAGTCCTGATTTTCTGTCACTAGAAGTTGAGACATCCTAACAGATACTCCTGTTAAATACACCAGCGTGATACCTGTGCAATTCTGCATCCAACAAAGGAGGTTCCATCAGTGAAAGAGGAAGGACAGGTGCCCATGGAACTCAGTGTTGCGTTAGGAACCCCATCATCCAGAAGCAGATGGCCTCCAGGTGTGACATCAGTCACTGCTCCCACTCAAGCATGAAGACTGGGGTCACCCCAATGGGCAAAGAGCCTCAGTCAGTGGACATGCTGACCCAAGACAAGAGCAGAAAACCAGAGGATGGAAGTCACCAGCGACAGCATGACCAGTCCAACACCAAGGAGCAGCTCCTCTACCTGTGTTTCCATGCTTTGGGTCATATGCTTTAAACAAAAGTCACCGTGAGTTTCCTCTTCCTCGATTAGTTTTTTCCCTACTCTTTCTCCTTTTTCCCTCCTCCCAGGTGTCTTGAGGGCAGTTAAATTTACCATTAAATGTGTAGATTGCAGAATATCAAGAGGTTCGCCGCAGGGCGGGCAGAGTGGTCATCACTCAGAATCCCTGAGCTTGGGAAGAACACGTGTTGTGTTGGCCCTGGCGGCTGTGCCCTGAGTGATCTCAGGAAGAGGGAAATGCACATCCGGCAGGTGGCCGAGTAACATTAGGAGGGGCACGTAGGGAACCAAATACATGGGAGAAAGGTGTCCACACATGCTGGGTAGCCAGCCGAGGGGTGGCCCATGGGAGCCGTTAGTTTTTCCGCCCCGCTTCCCTTCGCCCCTGCTGGGTCACAGCTGCAGGCAAGTGACCCAAGGTGGTTCCAGAGCAACCCGTCTTCCTGGATTCCGAGCTCAGTGAAGATGCTGGCGGCGGGATGTGGTTGGAGTCGATGCCCTGAAGGCGGCCTCCCAGGAGGAAAGGCCATGCTGGGGCAGGCAGTTGGGATCCTCGCAGCACCTTGGACCTGCCCCTCTCAGGCCTGCTTTCCAGTACTTCCTTCCCTCCCGTGAGCAGCCCAGCATCCTTTGCATTACCCCAATTTTTCACACAATTGGTCAGGGTCTGCCTGTCCTGTTTGGGACCCCAGAACTGTGTCAGTTGGCTTCCAACAGGGAAATCGAGGAGGAAACGCTTGTTCCCAGTAAGACCACACGTGTTGGCAGCCATGGATCCAGAAAGCAGGGGTCCTCCCTCCCACACAGCGTGGGACTCTTCCCTCTGCCACCTCCACGAGGAGACATGACACTGCAGGCAGGGCAGGAGGCTGGGTGGGGACCTGCCGGGCACCCTGCCCGCATCCCTCAGCTTGCAGCCTGGGGTGGCATCATTAACGGGCTTTCCAGGGGTACACGGGAGGCACTTACCTTCCAAGTGTGATGGCCAGGGGCCCAGCAAGCAATGCTCCAAGGAGGCCCCCCAGCGGGTACAGAGACACGATGAGGGACCACACCAGCAGGACCAGGTGGTCAGGCAGTGGCCGGCCGGTGCGCATCTGCCACGTCTCATTGGTGAATTCCTGAATGTACTGGGGACAGAGAGGCCAGTCACCCCTGGGTTAGGGGTCCCCATGAAAGGCCTTCTCCCCCCAGGCCCTGCCTCTGTGCAGGAGGCAGTCTCCTGAGCAACCCTACTCCCCATGGTGGGACTGAACTCGCCCGAGCACCTGGCACATGAAAGCACCATGCCCGTGTCTTTCAAACACAGTGTCTCCTGGAGCTTAGCACTGGTCAGTCTCTATTTGCCCCTCTGAGTCCACTCTCAGCCCCATCCCCCTGCTTTTGGCCTGGGCCACATCAGAGGAGGCAGGAGGGCTGTGTGTCCCCAGGGCACCCTTCCTGGGAGGTTGCCTCAGGCCATCTACAAAGCCTGACCAAACATCACTGCTCCACTCAAAGAGGTGAAAACCACATGGCCTTATCCATCTGGTTTCAATGACTGCTCCTTCCATGTGTCCCTTGGGGGGTAGAGGTGGCACACTAAATCTGCATGACCGCACTCCCACTGGCCTGTGTGTCCTCGACATCCCACACATCCTTTGAAAATAGTCCTTTGTGGTATCTAAACCAAGTGACTTTTCTGGAGTGTGCAGCATGTTTCCTGGGTACCCCAATGGTGACAAGCCCTGGGAAGTGTTCTGTTAGATACACGTTCTCTGTTCATTGTTAAGACTGGGAATCAGGCCCACAACTTGCCCTCAGCCACAGGTCAGGGCTGCAGCCACATGGTCTGGACACCCAGAGCCCCATCCCCCAGAGCTGCTGCTCCAGGTCAGTGAACAGAGGCTACGTGGTTAGGGATGGCTGCACTCAGGAAGACCCAGATACCCTTCCCTTGGTCAGAGATGAATGTCAGTGTCAGCCCTCTCCTGCCCGGGCCAGCCCCTCTCCTTCCCAGGCCAACTCCGGGTATTAGCTGTTAGCCTGGTACCCGCCAGGTCCCTCTGGGGGAAGGACCTGTCCGGGGAGCTGGGACCAGAGCCAGCCTCCCCTGACCCTGGCTGCAAATCCTCAAGGGTGACTATTCAAGGGGTTAAAGAGAGCCTGTGAGGCCAAGAAAGTCCCATTTTTAGGGGCTCGTGGTGGTCCAGGGGATTCCGCTGCTGACAGATCCCTCTCAGTTTGCACTGTCAGTGTGCACTGAGGTGGACACTCACACTCTTACTGATTAAACAAATGAACAAATGCAGCGAGCCCAGACCTCCCTTTCTAAACCCTCCATTTCATCCTTTCTTCAAGGGACCGGGCTGCTATAGTTGTTTCTGCCCAGGATGTGCACCCATCCCCAGCTTCCACCATGTGCTAACATACCTCCCTTGGAGGGAGGTTCTTTCCCACTGTCAATCACAGCCCCTATGCAGTTGGTCACCTGACCCAGACCTGGCCAATAGGAGTGCTTCACTTTCCTGACCACGTGATTGGCCAAATGGGCATGTGATCCAAACGAGCCAATCAGAGCCTTCCCCAGCCTTTGTGCTGGAACTACCAGGGAGGACTTTTGTCTGGGGCTTCCCAGTCTAGGACAGTCTGAGTCTGGTGACAGCTGCTATTCTGTCCTGGGTGAAGGATGAGGCCCCACAGGATCAGGTGAGCCCCATTTCTGTCCTGGGGCCTGGTTCCTGCAGCCCCACTTCCTTCCCAGCTGTGTGACAGGACACTTGCCCCTTCTTACTTAGGTGAGTTAGAGGTGGCTTCCATCACTGGGGCTGAGAGAGCCATCCTTCCCACAGGGACTCACTGAACATCGGCACAGGCCAGGCCAGCAACAGGTGCTGGGGAGGGAGTGGGGACTCCAGCTGGGGGTTGCGGAAGAAAGGCTTCAGGAAGGTGATGGCCCCTTGAGGGGCTCCTGCAGGTGGGACAGAGAGGGCTTCCCAGCAGAAGAAGCCTTCAAGAAAGGGCTGGACGTATTTGAGGAACTGCATTTAACCTGCTTTGGTAGCAAAGTTGGGGGAATGAAGGTGGGAGATAGGTGGACAGGTTCTAATCCCAGGAGGCCTTGGACTTCAGGTGGATGAGTCTGTCCTAGTCCTTTAGGCACTGGGGAACCACAGAATGTTTCTGGGTAGGGGAGTGACTTGATCAAACTTGAGAAGATCTGGAAGGGGAGAAGCTGAAGGCAGGGTGGCCAGTGAGGAGCCTGAGCCAGAGATCCAGGCAGGAGAGATGGGGTCTGAACTGGGATCGTGGAAGAGATGAGAGGAGAAATGGCTAGAAGGCAGAAGTAGTTAGGAAGGACTTGGTATCAGAGAGAGGGAGGGCAGAGTCAGGGTGGACCCCCAGTAACTGGGAGATGGTGGAATCATCTGCTGATATCAGGGACCCAGGAGGATGTGTGAGTTTCAGGGGAGGTTGCAGAGTTGGGTTTGAACCCGCAGGACCTGTGGGACATCCCAGTAGAGGTGGATGCGTGGGAGAAAGCGCCACCAAGTGGATGCTGGCCTGAAGATCAGCTGTTGGCCCTTACTCAGCACCCACTGGGATGGTGACGGTGGGCACGGAGGGTACATACCAAGGTCGGGGCATTGATGATGGAGAGGTTGTAGCCAAACTGGAAAGTCCCACCAATGCCAGCTGCACAGATGGTCAAGAGTAGGACCCAGCCCTGAAACTGAGGAGAGAGGAGAGGACACAGAGTGACCAACGACAGCCTCCACCTCCCTCCCGGGGTTGGAACTAACCAATCACAGCATTGCAATCTGTCTGAACCAGGCAGTGATGTCTCCACTTTGCAGATGAAGAAACCGAGGCAGAGGGGAGAGGAGTTGCCTGGATCACACGGCTGGCAGGTGGCAGAGGCACCCCAGCCTTCTGCTCTGAGTCCAGGATCCCGCTGCCCCCTCACCCCGACCCCACCCCTGGCAGCATTGTCCGGAGATGGGCAGCCGTTCCCGGCCCTCCTTGATGGGCTGGCCCCGGGCATGCTTGCTATGGCTTGGGGGACAACGCTCCAAGCTGGAGTCCCAGGGGAGTGAAGCTGTGCCTTTAGCAGGACAGGAGCCCCTGAGCCCCAATAACTCGCTTCAGCGAAACTGTCTCCAACAGAGTGGCTGGGCCTCTGGCTCTGCCCTCCTAGCTTGTTCTGCAGCGAGGCTAAGAAATGGGGCCACACAGAGCTACACATGTGGGGACTTGGGGGCATATGGACGAGCAGAGATCAGCCTGGCTCCTGGGCTTTGTCTTTTTGGAATCACTTTCTCGCTGGCCCTGGGGATGATAATGTCCCTCCAGGCTGGGGGACAGCCAAGGTATGCATGCACCACACACACCTGGTACAAACATGGGCAGCTTTTCATCCCCCTGCGACACCCTTAGAGCTGGAGGGAGAACACCCCAAGGTACACTGCCATGAGGACTCAGCACCCCGATACCCCGTCATTAGGTTGGCATTTTTTTTAGGGATTCACAATCTTATTTCTGGGGAAGGTATAGCTCAAGTGGTAGAGCACATCCTTAGCATGCGTGAGGTCCTGGGTTCAGTCCCCAGTACCTCCATTAAAATAAACAGAAAACAAACTAATGGTCACAATCTTATTTCTATTTTTTCTCTTATACTTTTCTTTAAAAATTCAGTATGTGCTGAAAGCTGAAAGCTCTCCGCTCTCCCAAAGAGCAGTTCCCAGCAATGAACTGCTTCCCTCAGATATTCTCCTAGATAGTCGCCAAGTGGTTAACCATACAAAAATAAAATCGCTGATCTTTCCCCAGTAAATTGATACCACCATTTTCTTGTTCTGGCAAAGGGTCCCCCAAAGATGAAGTCCTGGTTCATGTTTATATTTTTTAAAAAATACTTAAAATACACATTTCATGGCACAAGGATGTTTGGCTAAGGCCTTTCTGAAGAATTTCCAGGACCTCAGAGCTACTTACTGATCCATCAAATACTAAGTGCCCGTCCCAGCCAGGAACTGAGCTGGGGGGTAGACACAGCTGGAAAAGACAGATCTGCTTCCAGAACATAGTGAGAAACTGGACTGGGAGTCGGGGTGGGCAGGGGGGTGGAGGAAGAGGCGTTGAGGGCAGGATCCTGCCAAAGGGTCTGCAGGCTGGTCCATGACTGGCACCCTGGCTGCTCACAGTCCCTACAAGGTCTAAGTACCTTCCTTCCAAGCCTGAAGCCATAGGGGGAAGGCAGGTCAGAATCCAGGAGTCCCTTCTCACTGGAGTCACGTGGACACTCCATGCGGGCTGCGTGGAGGGCAGAGTTCCACTGAGACAGCAGATCTGCAGGAAGCCACAAGTCACGCAGTGCCTGATGTGAACTGAGCCCATGTGGCCAAGGTGCTGGCAGGTCTCCAGGACAGCATAAATCACCTACTTCCGTGAGACTGAGGTTGTCTCCTCCTGTGACTGGTCATGGAAAGTGTTCAGACATAAGCTGTGCTGGTGATTCAGCCTCCCTACCATGGGCAATAAACCTGCAGTTCTAGGTGCTGGGGATAAAGCGATGAACAAAAGATGAAATCCGTGACGTCATGGAACTTCCCTTCCAGTGGGGGAAGATAGGCAGCAGCGAAATGAACAAGGAAGATATATGTCGGGGGGGTGGGGGGCGCGACAGAGACAAAGCAGGGAGAGGTGAGAGGGAGAGTCTGGAGAGGGTGGTCAGGGAGTAAGCACTGAGAAGGGGCCATCGCACGAAGACTTGAAGGAGGTGAGGGAATGCGCCATGCAGGCATCTGAAGGAAATCCGTGCAGGCTGGCGGGAGAACCCAGAGATGGGGAGATGCGCGGGTCTGGGCGAGCTCTTCCGGCTGCCCCACATCCTAGGTGACGCTGGACGTCAGGGAGCCTGGTGAAGGCGATGAAAGTTGGGGAGAGGAGTGAAGGTGGGAAACAGACCCAGGACAGGATGAGGCGGGGAGGACCGCAGTGCCCAAGGGCTGCTGCCCCTGAGGGCGTGCCCAGACCGCACGAGGACCTGAGGGCCCAGGCATCGCGAGGGACGCTAGCCTGGGACGCGGCCGTTCCGCCAGTCCTGCACGCTGATACCCCACGCAACCTTGCACTCGCCCCAGCCCATCCCTGAGCGTGAACCCCTGCTCAAGCTCGTCTGGGCCCGGCACCTAGCTCCATTGTGCAAACAAGCACCAGATACTTCCGTACCCTGGACGCTTTCGTTGAGCCCTCCAGAGTGCACTCAAGCCCGCAATCCCTCATCTGAGAAGCCGGGGCCGGCGGAATTCAAACCTTCGCCAAGCGCGGATCGGAGGGTAAGGGGAGGCGCATGCGCGGTGGGGCGATAGCGAGGCGTAAACCCGTCTCGAGGCGGAGGCGGACGCACGCGCAGTGGGTGTTGAGGGCGGTTTGACGAGATGAAGGTTCGCGCACGGCGCGTGGTGCCCAGAGCGTGCGGCCGAGACGCCTGCGCAGGGTGGGGCGGTGGGGGGGTCCCGCGAGCCCGTCACCTGGGTCCGAGGCTGTAACTGCGGCTCCTGTTCATCCTCCGTCCCTTCCTATCCTCAGCTGTGAAGGTGAAAGGCCACTGACTCCTTACTCGGCCGAGCCTGGGGCCTATTTCTGCAGACCGGGAGTTCTGGCCCCAGGTCACCCCGGCCATCCCCCAGCATCCACACCCGCAGGTCTCGGCCGGTAGCTCTAATCACCGCGCTCCAGCCTTGCCTGAAATCCCGGCCCTGGCCCCTCGTCCCCACGTCCCCTCCCCCGCTGCCGCCTCAGAGTGACTCCCTGCTGGTCCCTCCTGCGCCCCGCCCCTCGAACCCCCTACCAGCCCTTCGGCCCGGCCTCCTCTCCCACTCATCTGGCGCCCTTGCCCGCCACCAGGGCCAAGGAGGCCCCTGTCGCCGGGAGGACCCCGTCCCCGAGCACTCTGAGGGCAGAGCCCTTGATTCTGCACAGACATCCCCACTCTCCTCCAGTCCAGGTGTCTCCACCCTTTCCCTGGAGGAGGAACAGTATTAAGAGAGACGAAAGGCAGACCCACCAGTCCCTGGAGTGCTCTCATCTGTCCGTCCTGGCAGAGCCCGTGACTTGGAAAGCAGACAGGAGAACCGGTCTCGGATTGCAGCCGTGGAATCCGTTGCGCGAGAGGGCGGCCCGGCCTATGTGCCAATATTAATCCGGTCCAGTGGCCCCTGTAAGGTGAGGAACCACAGGGCCCAGTGGGCCAGATTAATCTTTTATTTCTCAGGGCTTCCCAGGTCCTGCGTGGAATCCAGGAGTTGGACTAAGGCCAGATGGAAACCAGACTTGCCAAAGATGTTATTTGTGGTCATAGAAACAGATCTGACAGTGACCCTAGGAAGTCACCTGAGCAAAGACTATGGTAGGAGTACATCAGAATGGATACTGCAGTGTCTCTATTGCTCCTGCTTAGTTTTTGCTTTATTTTTGCTGATCTGAACTTTTCAAAGTTTCTTCAAAACACCATGCACTTTTAAGGGAAAATGCAATAAAATATTAGCAGTTGCTAACTTCATGCTTTTCTGCATCTACTGAGATCATGTGATAATACCCGGCTGCCCCACCCCCACCCCACCTTGGTTCTCCCTGAAATGCCGCCTGAACTCTTCGCTGGAGTCTGACCCCCAGTGTGTGGGCTCCCCGGCCATTAATTATTATCCTGAAACAAGGAAGCTTGAGGTTTCTCCTTGGCAAGCATTAGCTGGGAGCTTAACCTTGAGTATGTGAAAGTTAAGGTCGTGAGGGTTTGTAGCTGCCAAGGGGCTGATGGCTAATCCTCTCAACAAACCACACGTGGGTGGCTTCAGGCTCCTTCGCAGAGGAGTCCCTGAGACTCCACGAGGGGCGGGGGCCTACAGCTCTGGTGGGAGTCTGGCCAGGCTGTCAGATCTCTGAGTCCGGTACAGACCCTGCGGGATGGGGCAGCTTGACCAGTTCGCTCCGCTGGAGTCGAGGTAGCGTGAAAAGAACGCCCCTGACTCCTCCTCCCGGATGGGGCTTCCCGCGTGGATTCACACTCACTCTCGGTTTTCCCGGTGAGAAGGTGGAGGTGAGGGCAGGGGAGGTGGGGTGCCGGCCCCACGCCCACTAGCTCTCAAGACCTCCCAGCTGGTGGCCAATGTGGGCGTGACGCCCCTCCATCGCTGTGGGAGCCACGCCCCGCGCTCGGTCCTACACTCTGGGGGCTCTCTGTAGACCGGGAAACTGAGGCCCAGAAAGGGCGGGGAGCGGAAGGTGGGGGACCAGCCCCTGGTACTCAGCAGGAGGCAGGGAGCAGCTTGGCTCGCACCTAAAGGAATAGATACAGCAAAGCTGGCTGGAGGGCTCCACCGGGTCCACACCCCACCGAGCCGCCGTTGCTCCTAGCCGCAAAGAAGCGGCTGGGCCGCCTGGCCGACCCGGGTCTGCCCCAGAAGATGCCTCTGCCGTTACCCGGGCCCACGGATGCCCCCCTCCAGGGATTTGGCCTCCAGACCCACGGGGGATCCATTCAGGCCGCCCCCGCCAGTTTCCAATGATCCGCCCGCGCCGCCGAGACCGGCTGCGGCCGCGAGGGGGCGACAAAGCCCAGGCCTGCGGGAGTTGGGTTGGCGGTCGCTGGACCTCCCGGGGCTGCGCGGTGGCAGGGAAACAGAGGCCCACGTCAGGGGCCCCGCCAGGTGCCAGGCACCCCTGGGCGCCGAGTCCTGGCTGAGCCCAGGCATCCCCTGTTCCACGCACCCCAAGTAATTTTGCTTCCTTTATCCTGCGCACCCAGCCTGCGCGCGGCCAGTTAGGCCATGGCTTTGGGCGGGAGCTGGGAGGCCTGGCATCCAGCCCCTTGCCTCTGCGTCGCTTTGTGCCTCTCCTCTCTGTTCCATGACGGGTGGGACAGAGGTCTGAGCAGTTGCCTAACCCCTAGAGCCAGGGCTCTCCAACAGGGCTCAGCAGGCCTCCATCACTATGAGTGGTGGGTGGGGCCCCACCGCAGATGATCGGGATTCGTGCCTGCCCGGATCAGAGGGCTAAGCTGCTCTGGCCCCACTGCCTCCTCTCTGAGCTCTCAGTTCCCTCGTCTGTCAGCTGTGGTTTTCAGGAAGGACTGCGGGATTGGGGGCAGCCCCCTCCTCCTTGAGGCCTTCCCTGTTCCTCCCACTTGGACTGGCATCTCTACCCAATGCTGGGAGCCTCCAGAGGGCGCACTGGGTGGAGCTCAGGATGCCAGCTGACCTTGGGCACCAGGCTGCCAGGGTGGGCACTGAGTTACCACCAAGCACAGCAGGTCAGCCACAGGACTGGCTGCAGCTGATGCCAATGGGGTCCCTGCAGTTCCAACAATTACTTTCCATCTCCCAGCCTCCGTCTGCTCACCTGTAGAATGGGGACATCATAACAACTGTCCCTGCACTGGACATCCTGTGGACAGGAACCCAGCCCTCTCTTGATCTCCAGACAGACCTTGCCCATGGGGGCTGAACCTTGGGGTGCTTCAGCCCAGCTGGACAGTCCCAGCCTGGGCAGGGGTATGGAGGGCAAGGCCCAGGAGCAGCTCCTGCAGGCTCTGCGCCAAATCTTCCTTCGCTTCCCTTCTCAGAGCTGGCTCCCACCCCAGTTCTGGGTCATTTCCAACATAATGATTCAAAAGAAAGAAAAAATCCCAAGGAACAACCAGCTAAACTGCCCCTCCTGGCCACCCTTTGATATTTGAGGACTGAACAGTCGGGCTGATTGCAGATAGGGGCTTTGAATCCATCTTAATTAGAAGGAAAGAATGTCCTCGTGGTTGGCTGTTCTAAAAATACAGCTGTGCCCACATCTGGAGGGGAAGGGTGGGAGGCAGGGGGTGGGGATGGCGGTTAGACCAGACTCTGAAGCTCTGACGCCTGCATTTTTTGGTCGGGGGGGAGCCCCCTGCCAGCAGGGCCCATGGAGTGGGGAAGGGGAGCATCACAGTGGCTGGTCCCCTGGGACTGGGCCACCTAGTGCAGGTTTGGGGTGGAGCTGAACAGGCAGCTCACCTCCTCCCCACACCCCAGCCCCAGTTTCCCCAGCAGTGCAGAGCGCCTGGTTAACGCACGCTGGTTCCTTCACCAGCTGCTGCCTGACCTGGGCACAGGGGGCCATTTAACTGCAAGCTTGTGACCAGGGAGGGAATTTTTTTCTGAATTTGATATTGAGGGCTATTTGTTAGTTTTTGTGAACTTGTCACTTGTTTTGTTGGTGTCCTCATTCTAAGCAGAGATTCAGTTTCCTACCTAATCTTGCATTTGTAACTGCGTTTGTTTTCTTAAAGAGGCCCCAATACCTCATGCAAGTCAAGGGCATCTGAGGCTGGGAGACCGGCTAGAGCAAAATGTGGGGGCAGGGCTTGTGGTGGTATCTCCAGGGCAACAAGGGTTCCTGTGGCTGGGTGAGCACCTGGCCTGGGGCTCACCCTTCCGGATGTGTGTGAGCAGGGCCTGGGCTGCTTGGCAGAGGTGTCGGTGGTGCAGGCCAGGTGGGACATGGGTAAACCCTGGGCCTTTCCGAGCCTGTCTGTCTGCCTGCTTGGGGTGCTGAGTCACTACTTCTAACCAAGGGTTCCAGGTCCCCGCCAGGCCACAGACCAGAGCTGCCTGCTGATCTGGCCGGCAGGTGACAAGTAGGAAGACCATAAGACAGTGTGCCTCAGGTCCCACCCCCGACCCAGGACCACACAGACCAGATCCCACGTGCATCCCCAGGCATTCAGACCCGCACGGGGCCGCGTAGTCTCCTCACTGTGTCTCCAGGCTCCTGTCTCCGTGAGCTTGTGTCCCCGGCCCTGCCATTTGGCTGACTTTGTCAATCAGGTAATCTTCCAAACACAGCCGCACAGCCACACTGAGCCCAAAAATAGCTGAGGCAGAGGAGGGGGAGTGCCTGCCAGCTGCTCTGAGGCCCTGGGCGCCAGCTGGAGGTGGCTTTGACGTGCGGGGTAGTGGCCACAGCAGGAAGTGGGATTTGAGGAGCATTTGCTGAGGGTGGGCGGTGACAGCCAGGCGTTGAAGGTCAGGCTGGCCTGGTAGCTGGGGCTGGGGCTGGAGAGGAACCATCTCATCCAGCCACAGAGGGTCAGAGACTGAGAAACCAAGGTCCAGGTGGAGAGCCTTGTGCCCCAGCTGCTCAGCAGGAGAGCACTCAAGGGGCAGAGTCGCATGTCAGAGACATCCCAGGAGCCCAGAGGCAGCAGAGAGGTTTTACCTCCAAACCACAGCTGGAGAAGGGCCACAACGTGCATGTACGTGTATGTACGACAAGGAGCTGGGAGGGCTGGGCTGGGGACGCCAGGAGGACTTCCTGGAGGTGGTTCTGTCCCCACCGCACCCCAAACTCCGCCTGTCCCAAACCAGTGGTGGTCTCCATCCCAAACCTGGGCTTCTCCCACATCTCACCCCTCTGCCAAACGCTAAGGGCTGTGCCTTCCACATCCTTGGTCCTTTCACTCCCTTGCTGTCATGTGCCTGCTGCCATCCTCCACTCTGACCACTGCTTCTATTCCTGGCTCCTCTTCCTCCAAAGAGCTGCCATCTGATCCTAACCTTCCCACCAGGCTGAAAACTCCCGAGGCGCTCCACTGCCCTTGGGACAGAGACCACAGCCTACAGGGCCCTGCTCAGCCAGCGTCACATGGCACATGACTCCTCCCCTTGCCGCTGTCCCTCCATGCTACCTCAGGACCTTTGCATGAGCTGTTCTCCTGCAGGGCCTGGCTTATGCCTACTCATCCTCCCCACTGACTGCCTCCTCCCTCTCCATCCCACCCAGAGACCCACAAATTCCTGGAAAGTCGATTCCAATACCAGGCTCAGAGGGCCAGGCCGAGGTCTCTCCCTGTACCGCCGTGGGGTTGGCCCAACACAGCACACCTGGACAGTTTGTTGTGTGCTCCGGCCATGAGCAGCTGCTGCCCAGTGGGTTCCGGATTCAGTGCTAAAAATACCCAGGACCCAGACAGGAAGGGCCGCTGGGGACACAGCTGCTCCTGGGAAGTGCTGGCTGGAGCTGCAGCGAGGCCCACCCACCACGGCTCGGGGGTCCAGGCTCGGGGGTCCATGTGCCGGGAGGGGTTGGGCATTGAGCTCACAGCCTCTGAGAAAAGGCCCTGTGAGGGGTACCACATGTGGGTCAAAGGAAAACCAGTGCCTCCCGCAGTCACCTTGTTTCTGCTTCTTCCCGCTTGTTACCACAGACATGTGCTGCCTTTGGAATAAAATACATTTAAACACTGAGGGTGTGGGGCCCTGTCAAGAGGTAGATGAGCTCTGGTCCCTTCAGGGAGGGCTTCTTGGAGTAGGGAGCATCTCCACCACCCTCCCTCCCTCTCCTTTGAAAAGAACATCTCAGCCAGGAGGGAGGGAAATAAGTGAATGAAGGAGTCAGAGATGCATGCAGTCCTGGAAGAGAGATGCTGAGGCCTGAATAAGGGGTGGCCGTGGTGGAGGTCTGTTAGAGGGGAGGGAAGGACTGGAGAGTTCTGTGGGGCTGGGGAGAGGCAGGGCAGGGATGGCTTCAGGTTTCAGGGTTGTCACTGGTGGCTCATGAGTGTCTCTCCTGGAGTGTGAGGCCTGTGAGAAGGATGGCCGGCTGAGGGCACACAGGAGTGCCATCCTGCCTGTAGGCACTGGGAGAGACTGGACAGGGGATTCAGGGGTTCTCTGGGTGTCCCCAGACCTGAGGACTCCTGGGTTCATTGCTCTGCAGCAGACAGGGGCCCAAGGCAGTGAGGTGGATTGGAGGGCAGGCCCATCGTCACCTTGCCTGGGGACCATGGGCCCTCCTTCTGCCATAGTCCTCAAGAGAGCCCGAGAGAGAGAAGGCAGCCCAGCCAGGAGGTCTAAATAGCCATCACCAACCAGCACGCTCGCCTGCCTGTGTCACCTAGGCCCCTGGGGACACGTGGAGCCCAGGGCTTCTCTCCATATGTAAGTGTCTGGAGGCGGCTGGGGTCGGAAGAGTGGACCTGGTGCCTCCAGAGTGGCCTGTCCTGGGCCTGACACTGGACAGGAAAGCCAGGACTGGTGATGGAGGTCAGCCCCTGGCCCTGCAGTGTCTCCTGCTGGGCCTCAGCCCCGACCTGAGGATACCCCAGGGCTCTGAGAAGGGAGCTCAGCAGGAGAACTCAGCCCTGCTCCCTGGATGCCCCGCCCAGCTGGCTGCCCCCATCCTGGGCTCCAGCCTCCCAGGAATGTGCTTCTCTTCCTGAAAACCAGGCTCCTGCCTTATCAGCCCCATCAGCCCCATGGAAGGGGAGAGACAGACCCCCCCAGCACAATGACAGCCCCTCCCATTGGCCCCAGCTTGACCCTGAGCAGAGGGCCAGGCAGCGCCAGCTGCTAAGGGCCTGGGGGCAGGAAGGCCTCCCCTTCCCCACCAGACAAGAAACCCAACCCCCCTGGCTGGCTCCTTCCAGCCTGGCAAGGGCCGGCACCCACCGTGGTGTCTGAGGCTCTGGGTCTCCGCCCAGTTGGCTGCCATGCTGCCTCCTGGGTGGGATTCACTCTGCTGGGCTCACCTCACCTCAGACGTGACCTCAGCCTGCTTCACTGGAGAACAGAGGTTGTCCGAGGGGCTTCTCGGCCTGCTCCCAACACCCAGCCTCGCAGCACTTTGGTCCAGCTCCTGCTGTAGCAGGCTGACCTCTCTTCACTCCTGAACCAGGCACATATCCCTCTCAGCACTCCCAGCCTCTCCCTCCCCTCCCTCTCCCCCCGAGTGGGGCTCCTTGAGTCACTCCCCAGGGGAACCCCTAGTCTTCGTGGGATCCACCTGAGGTAAATTTCTCAGCCGGTTCTCCCCACTACAGTCTCCTCTGGGGGCTCAGGACCCTGTCTAGGGCTTCCCTCATCAGCTACACTCACATCCAAGGTTGAGTTCCCATTTGGTAAAGGCAGGTCCATCTGGGCACCTTCCTCTCCTTCATGCCTGCCATTATCCAGGGACCTTTGGTGTGGCTGCACCTCTCAGTCTCTTCCAAGGCCATGTCTCCCCAGGCTTCTCACTGCCTCGCTCCTGAAGCCCTTTCCTGGCTCTGCTGCAGCCCCGCCACCCCTGGCTGCCTAGGCCTGGCCTTGCCCCTTCTCCATCCAGCCTTGCCCCTTGGGCATCTTATGCAGGGCCAAACCTGTAAATGTCATTGGTCTGCTGAGGACTGATACCTACATTGGGACCGCCTGCCTGGCCTTTCCTCCAAAACCACATTTGGATTTTTCCAGGCGGATGTCATACGATACCCCAAACTCAGTGAGGTCAGAACAGGACTCTCCCTCTGCCTGCCTTCCCCTCAAGCATTCTCCAGCTCAGTAGAGGACACCGCCTTTCAATCACCCTGTGGCTCAGGCCTGAAAGTCACCCTTGACTCTTCTCTCAGGGCTCTGCCTAATCTGCTGGCAAACCCACATCCTGTTCCTCCTGGCCCTCCAGGCTCCACCTTGCCCACCCACATCCCTTGCATCCTCCCCCTGCTCACTGATTCCTCTGGCAGTCTACTGTCCTCACAGCAGCTGCAGGGATCTTTATAAAGTGACAGTCAAGCATCACTTCTTCACAGAGGCTTCCCAGATCACCCCATCTAGCATGGGGCCGCTACCCAACCCCCCAGCCTCCACTTGGCTGCTACCTCTGTCAGCGCACTGTTCTGCAAACTCACTCTCATTTTAACACAAACCCATGGCTCCTTTGGCTCCACCAGGAAGGATAGCATCTTTTGTTGGCTACTGTGTTTGAAGCATCCAGAACGGTGCCTAGCCCACAGTCGGTACTCAGTAAATGATTGACTGTTCATTAGAATGACTAAATGGAGTTTCTCTTTTCCACCAAAATAACAAGGCCTTTTCCATCCCGTCCACTTGCGCCAGTCGGCCTTGGCACCCTCGTCCCAGCGGGGCTGTTAAGTCCCAGTCTGGCCCCTCCTCTGGTGGCCATCGTGGGGCTCCCCCGGGGGCAGGTAGGTTCAGCGGGCCTGTTTACGCTCGGGGATTTGGACACGCAGCCGAGCTCCTCCTTTGCTGTAGGTTAGGTGGCACTGCCTCTGGTTCTCGGAGGGAAGGACAGCCCGGGCCGCCAGGCAGCCCAGGTGAGCCAACAGAGCCGTGCGGCCAAAGACCGGTTCCGCCCCGCCCGCAGGGCCCCGCCCATTCAGTCTCCCGGTGCCTCGATCCGGTTTTCTCTTCTAACCAGTAATGCCAGCCCCGCCCCTGTGTTTGCCCCGTGGGTCCTCGCTATTGGTCCTCCCCTGGCTTGCCGCGAAGCGTCTAGTTCCTCATTTGGCCATATGTTCTCCCGCGTGGCTTCCGCGGGCACCACAACAACTGCCACGTGCTCAACCATGGGGCCTGCTCATTGGCCCCGAGTCTCGACCCGCCCACGCCCCCGGCTTCCCGCTTCCTCCTCCTATTGGCTACCTGCCCCAAGACCCCGCCCTCAAGCCCTGGCGGGCTGCACCTCCGACGCGGATTAGCCGAAGGCGGGAAGGCGGGGCTTAGAGGCGGGTTAAAGAGAGCGCGGGCTATCTGGACACGCGTGTTTCACAAGGTTCAATGGCGTGGCGGGGGCTGGCGACCGAGTTCCTGCAGGTGCCAGCGGTGACGCGGACCTACACCGCGGCCTGCGTCCTCACCACCGCCGCCGTGGTGAGTGGACCCGACGGGTGGGGCGTCGCCAGGGATACAGCCCCGGGGGTTGCCGTGGTCTTGGTTGGACCCGCCCCCCGAGGGCCAGCCCCTGACGCGCCCCTGGTTCCGCAGCAGCTGGAGCTCCTCAGCCCCTTCCAACTCTACTTCAACCCGCACCTCGTGTTCCGGAAGTTCCAGGTGAGGCCACCCCGCCCCTTGCACCTGCCTGCCCCGCCCTCCCTGCCCGCCTCGCGCATGACCGCCCGCCCCTCGCAGGTTTGGAGGCTCGTTACCAACTTCCTGTTCTTCGGGCCCCTGGGATTCAGCTTCTTCTTCAACATGCTCTTCGTGTATCCTGCGCGGGCCAGGCCGGGGTGGGGAGGCGGCGGGGAGCCGGGAAACTGAGGCCCCGCCCGGTGGCACTTCCTATACAGACGCTGCAGGTTCCGCTACTGCCGCATGCTGGAGGAGGGCTCCTTCCGCGGCCGCACGGCCGACTTCGTCTTCATGTTTCTCTTCGGGGGCGTCCTTATGACCGTATCCTTCTCGGTCTCTGGAACCTCTGGGCCCGGCCGGTGCTGGCTCTGGGGCCCCTCCTTGAGCGCCGGCCCGAGACGGAGTCCTTCCCTCCAGCTTAGGATGTACTGAGCGTGCAGCGCGTGCTCAGCTGTAGATGCCAGGGCTAGATCTCCAGTGCTGTACACAACACACCTTAGGGTGGTGCGCAGAAAAGAGGGCGATGGGCCTGGGGGCCGAGCCCAGAGAGCCAGTAGCCAGGAGGAGCTGGGGTAGGGACGGGCAGTGGCGCGGGGCTGGGGTGAGGTGGAGAGGCAGGGCAGATCAGGTGGTGCCTGGAGGCCACAATGTGGCCTTGGACTGGGAAGGCCACACGCGGGCCATAGGGGAAGGGAAACCAGCAGGAGGGTTCCAGGGTTTAGAAGTCCCAGGGGCCCTGGGCAGGGCCTGAGGCCTTGACTCTGGCCCAGCTGCTGGGGCTCCTGGGCAGCCTCTTCTTCCTGGGCCAGGCCCTCACGGCCATGCTGGTGTACGTGTGGAGCCGCCGCAGCCCCCGGGTGAGGGTCAACTTCTTCGGCCTCCTCACCTTCCAGGCACCATTCCTGCCTTGGGCGCTCATGGGCTTCTCAATGCTGCTGGGCAACTCCATCCTTGTGGACCTGCTGGGTGAGCCTGCTGTCTACCCTGCCCTCCTCTGGCAGGCTGTCTGGGACCTGAGGGCCTGCTCAGCCAGAGCCCTCCCTCCACTGGCACTGGACCTCTCATCTGTGTCCCCACCCCGTCTCCCCACCCTCATGGCTCCTGTTCTTCCAGCCCCTGGAACTTCCAGCTGGCCTGTACTGTAGGTTTCACTTCTTGAGGCCTGACCTGCTGATGCTTCTGTAGGTCCTTACCTAGGTGGGGACAGGTGGGTCAGGGTTCCTGCTTTGAGGCTCCCACTCCTTCGATTTTTCAGGCCCTCCCCGCCCCTGGTCCTGCCCACTTCCGGGCCAGTCCTGGTCCCACCCTGGGCTGGCCATCTGTGCAGGACATTGGGCACTATGGAGTCCCAGAGCAGGTTCTGGATTGTGGAGGGTGGCCTCGGCAGCTGGTGGATCTCCGCAGGGATCGCTGTGGGCCACATCTACTACTTCCTGGAGGATGTTTTCCCCAACCAGCCAGGAGGCAAGAGGCTGCTGCTGACCCCCGGCTTCCTGTGAGTGCTGGGATGACGCCCTCCCTGCCTGGCCTCAGGTGGCTCCCCCACCTCATGGGGCACCCTGCTGGCTGCAGCTCAGCTTGGGCCCCTCCCGACAGGAAGCTGCTACTGGACACTCCAGAGGAGGACCCCAATTACCTGCCCCTCCCGGAGGAGCAGCCACAACCCCCGCAGCAGTGACCCCTCCCAGGGCCAGGGCCAGCCCCAGGGACCTATTTTCCCAGCCTTGGGCTGGCCTGCAGCCCCTGACCCCAGCTTGCAGCACAGCTACCTGTCATGGAGGCTGAGCCCATACCCAGGTCCCCCCGAATAAACACACTGACCTGCAGCCTCTCTGCCCATAGCACTGGCTCTCCTGCCTCGGCCGGCCACACCCTTCCACACAGGGCAGGTGCTGCTGGCCTCGACCCAGGGCCACCAAGCCTGGCTTGCCCTCTCAGAACAAGTGCAAGGGGCAGGATGAGTCAAGAACCTGCCCAAGGTTGCCCAGCAGAGCTCTGAGCTCACAGGTGGCCGACCCGGGGTTCTCTTCCCCACCCTGCTGCTGCCTCAGTGGAGCCCTGGGCAATCCCACCCACTCTGGCCACTGCTCCCTGCCAGCCAGTGAGGGGCATCAGATCTTGGTGGCGGGGCCAGGACTGGGCTGTCCGGTCACGCCGTCTGCGGGGCTCCTGCCTGTGGTGCCCACAGGCTGACGCCTCCCTGGGCCCCTCCTGCCCTTCCAGCAGCCCACAGGTGGGCCTCTGCCTCATCTGCCTGCCAAGCAGCTAAAGGACTGGGCCAAGGACCCAAGGGCCAGGTCAAAAGAGGGCCAGACCCTTTCTATGACCCCAAAGCCTTAAGTTCCACCCCAGCAGAATCCTCGGCAAATTCTGCCCCTGCCGGTTTTGGCTGCAGACCCAGAGCCTCATCAGGCCCGCAGCTCACTTTTCTCTGTAAAGTGGGCATCAGATGACCAGTCTGCAAGCTGGTTTATTCCTGGGTCGGCAGCAGTGTGAGGGCTCCTCCAACGCTGGGTGTCACATTCACAGATGACACAAATATTCACTGTGGAGTCAGACCTTAACTTCACGGGGAAACCTCTGCAGCAGCAGGTCCACAGCGGGGCAGGCTGGCGGCGTATGAAGGCCCCACTCCAGGCCGCTCCCAGGCAGGTGGCCGGCCGGCCCAGTGGGGTTGAGGCAGGCAGGGGTCACCCCACCCCACCAGCTGTGGGGCTTGGGCTGTCCTGCTTATAGACCGAACACCTCACCTCAGCAGCGGAGCCCACTGGTCTCCAAGGCCAGCTGGGCTTGGACTCTTCCTCTTTGTTCAAGGCCTTCCAGTGAAGCCCAGCTGTCCCCTTGCTGGGGCTCCAGCAAGTTCCACTCCTGGATGGAGGGCAGTGGCTGGAGTACAAACTCCTTGGGAGCTGTCATGTCTCAGGATGTGCTCACGAGAACCCCCAGCCCAGAGGGCCAGGCCCATATCACCCCATATCCTACAACTGAGAACCCTCAGCACTCTGCTCCTGCCCGACGTGGGCCTTGGGCTGGGCTCTGGGTGCTGTGGGGCCCCTGCTATGTCCTGACCCTCAGCCCTGCCAGCACTGAAGGCGGGCCAGCCTGGTGCAGGGTCTTCAGTTAGACAGCAGCTGTGCCCAGTTCACCAGGTGGTGCCTGGCCCAGTGAGGAGGCCCACCCACATGTCACCCTGGCATGTCCCATGTAGAGAGGGACCTTTCCATGTTACAGAAGAGGATGCAGAGCTGGGAGGAGGGTCAGCCCATCACCCTCTGAGCCGGCGTCAGGCTTGGCTTGCTGCTCCAGGCTCTCCGTCACTCCTCACAGCCGGCTGGGAGGGAGGAACTGGCCCGGCCGTGGCACCAGCCGGGGGTGGAGATGGGCCCAGTGTTTCACACACGTGGCTGGGGGCATGGCAAGAGTGGTGCACGCCTGTTAGACCTGAAAGAGCTGGGCACAGGCCCTCGATCCCTGCACAGAACAGGGCCTCTGCAAGGCCCAGGGAAGCAATGCTCCCAGCTAGCAGCGGCCTGGCCAGCTGCACACAGCGGAGCCCCGGGCCCTTGGGAAAACCTGTGGCTGCTCCAAGAGGTGGGGCAAGGCTGTGGGTGACAAGCAGGCGGCTCTGCCCTCTGACAGCAAGAACTTGCCCAGCACCTGTGGGTGGGAAGCTGGCATGGAGGAGGAAGACCTGCTCTGACTCAGGATGTGCAGTGGAGGAGGGCAAGGGGCCTGCCCACCAGCCGTGGCCACACGCCCAGCCACCTGCCTCGTGCCCTCCCCACTTCTTACTTTCATGCCACCACTTCAAGAAATGGAACAGGACCTGTCACCTTTTATTTAAAAACTGTTGCTCGCCCTGCCTGGGGCTCCTGTACAAAAACAAAACACAACCCAAATGAGGCCTCTTCCTGACCAGAGACGGACGGTGGGGACTGGGGCTCAGCAAACGGAATGTGTACCCGGGGGAAGGCAACCCGGGGGAGGGCGGCCCAGAGGCTCCTGCCCCGTGCTCCTCAGGACAGCCAGGCTGCCCTCCTCCTTGTCCCCTCCTTCCAGAAGATGGAGGAGAGTCGGTCCAATCTTCCAGATGCTCCGTGGGAGCCAAACGCCACCAGGTGGTTACCAGGCCGGGGCAGTGTTGGCCAGACGCCTCATCCGCCTGCAGGAGGGGAAAGGTGGTGACCCAAGGCGGCTGCCCTTCACCCAGGGTGCCGTGGGCAGAGACAGGACATGACTGTGGGACCCCAGCCCTCCCTCAGCCTGGACCTAGAAGCTGCCCTCTGTCTTGCCCACCCCTCCCAGGGTCCTGACACCTGAGTTGGTCTGTGGTCAGATCCTGACCCCATGGCTGAAACTTGCTCCCCGCAGGGCTAGGTGGGGACTCATCACCCAGGGGCCTGCCAGGAGAGGCGGGGGGGCACCTTGTGTTCCTGTCCTGATCTCGGATCTTCTTCTCCATCTCGGCGTCCGTCAGGGTCTCCAGCAGTGGGCACCACTGGTCAGCATCGCCTGTGTTCCGGATGGCAATCTCCACCGTGGGCAGGGGGTTCTCACTGTGGAAGACGGGAGGGAGGAGGTGCTGGTTCTCAGGGTAGCAGTGGAGGGGGCCCAAGAAACCACTGTCCACCCTGCCCACCAGTGGATGGGACGCTGGAGCCTGGTCTCTGCCCATCTCCTCAGAGCAGCCTCTGACAGGGCAGGAGGGATGCTCCAGTCACCAGAATCTCACAGCAGAGCCGCCTGGACCTCCCCTCCCTGGCAACAGTGCTGCCCCCATGACCCCGTGAGCTCCTCTTCAAAGCAGATGGTCACCTTGCTGCCACCGCAGCATCTCCAGTTCTGCAGACTGGGGAGGGGTCCACGGAGCGGTGTTATGGGGGCAGCCATTATCACTGGACCCTCTGGCTAAGTGGCCTTAGCGGTGGTGGGGTCAGCCTCCAAGTAGGCTAAGAAGGCTGGGGGGTGCCTGGCCAAGCTGCTGCCTCTGGACCCAGCCAGGCAGGGGAGCCTCAGCACAGGGCCCAAATCTGGGCCTCTCCCACCTGCAGCCGCCACGCTGGCCTCCTGGGCCCTCAGCTCTCCCCTCCGGCCAGGCCACCTGTCCTGTGCCCAAGGCTCGGCCCCCAGAAGGCCCCTCAGGAATCGGCCCCCTGAAGCCCTGCAGAGGCAGCTCTGAGGGAGGGCAGGCGGGGCCCAAGGAGGCATAAGACACCTGGTTCTGACCCCTCATCTGGCAAATGGGAACAATGTCACTGCTGTAAGGAAATTCAGAGAATCACTAAATATCCAACGTACATCCATGAGTTGGGGGGCCAGGGGCCCTCCAATAGCCTCCCCAAGACGGTGCCCAAGGTTGTGGGAACGTCCATCCAGGCCTGACTGCAGAGCCCCGCTCCCCACGACACAGGCAGTGCACACACGGCACCCGGGGCCCAGGCCCATCCCGGCCTTCCTCGTGCTGCTTCTCCGCCCAGAATCTTGGAGGCCGCGAGCACGGGGAGCACAGCCCGGGGTGGCCCCTACTCGCTTGCAGAAGCAGGGTTCACCTCTTGCTTCCGCAGCTTGGCCTATAGGGTCCACGCCCACAAGGCCCAGAGCCCGGGCTTGTGCGGGTGACTCAGAGGCCGGTGGCTGGGCCCCAGCCGCCCCTCCTCTGCTGCTCCCGGCAGCCGCTCTCCCCAGCCAGGCGCGGGCTAGCAATCCAGAAACCACGGAGGCCAGACTCAAACATCGTTCCTCACCTCGAGGGCTCCCAGCCGCCTTCCTCGTGCGGGCAGACAAGAAAGTCGCCAAGCCCACGCCGACGAGAACAAAACATGTTTTCCTCTTAACTTCAACAAGGCCTGGCGTGTAGGTCCTGAAGGCCCCTGTGTTTACCTCCCCGGGGCTCTGGGAAAATTCCACCCAGTGGGTCTGTTCTAAAATAAGAACGGCTCGAGCCAAGCATGGAAGGTCGAGCCTGGCCCCACGTGTGTGTGGGGGGGGACACGCAGGTGGAGAGCCACCCTGCCGACCACCCTCCCAGGGGATGCCACTTCCCTGGCCTCGAGGCCACCTGAGACCCCGACACTCCTACCACGCGCAATGTCCAGGCAGGAGAGGCCCTCCGTGGCTGAGGAGGCAGAGGGACCAGGAGGTTCAACTTGGGTGTGACCCCACTCGGTCTGACGGCCAGCTGAGAAGCACGTTGTCGGTGAGGTCAGAGACGGTGGGGGGAGGTGACCTGCCCCCCAACCAGGTGGAGGGGGACAAAACTCAATGTCACCCCTCGACGTCACCCTCCTGTTTACCATCCAGTGACTTTCGACAAGGGGCCAAGCCCACCCAATGGGAAGAACAGTCTTTCCAACAAATGGTGCTGGGACAAGACCCGGGAGCAGACAGCACTTTCCCAGGCATACACCAAAGGCACAAGCAACAAAAGAAAACAAAGATAAATGGACTTCATCAAAATTTAAAGCTTTCGTGCTTCCAAGGACACGGTCACCAAGGTGAAACACAACCCAGGAAGGGGAGGAAACATATGCACACCATGTACGTGACACCAGCCCCGTATCTAGGACACATAACGAACTCTTACAGCTCAAGAATAAAATAACAACCCAATTATAACACAAATGACTCAAACAGCCTTTTTTGCAAAGAAGATACACACATGGCCAGTAGCACATGAAACGATGTTCAACATCATTAGCCATCCGGGAAATGCAAATCAAAACCATCTGAGATGCCCCTCCACCCCGGCCAGGGTGGCGACCAGGTAACCAAGGCTGGCGAGGATGCAGAGAAAATGGAACCTCCCTCTGCTGGCGGGAACATAAAATGGCACAGCTGCTTTGAGACAAGGGTCCAGCAGTTCCTCAAAGTGCTACAGAGTTAGCACGTGACCTGGCAAGTCCACTCCCAGCTGCACACCCAGGAGAACGGAAAACAGGTGTTCCAGAAAAACCTCTATATGGCTGTTCACAGCAGCACTACTCTTAACAGCCCAGAAGCTCCAACAACCCAAATGGCCATCAACTGATGATTGGATAAATAAAACCCGGTCCATCTATGCCATGGGATGTTATTGAGCCATGAAAAGGAATGAAATTCTGACACAGGCGCCACATGGATGAACCCCCAAAACATGCTAAGCCAGCCACGGAGAACCGTAAGTTATATGATGCTGTTAAGTATCCAGAGCAGGCAGATCTACAGAGAGGGAGATTAGAGGTTGCCCAGGACAACACAACTCTGCGAACCCACAGAAAATCAGAGTCGCATGCTCTAGACATGTGAACAGTATGCTATGTGAATTCCACCTCAGCGAAGCTTTTACAGAAACAAACCAGCCAGCCCTGCCCCCGGATGACGGAGCCTGACCTCACACTCCCCGTCCTGCCCTCGCCAGCTCTCCGAGCACCCAGCCCCGGCACACACAGGCCCACGAGCCACGCGGGCTGGGGAAACACAGCGGTCCTCCTGAGGCCAAAGGAGGTACGCAGACGCCTCCAGACCCCTAGGCAGGCCATGCCCTCCCACCTGGCTGGCTGGGCTACTGAAGAAGGACATGCTCCCCCTGGTCCCCGGGGAGTGTCCCTGCCGTCAATCCCGAGGATTTGAAACCTGCACATTCAGCACGAGTCGTCCCCCTGCACGACTGGAACTGGTTAACTGGCTGCTGAGATGAGGGAGGGCCCATCTATGTCCTGACCTGCCGCCCCGGGGCCCCGCCCTGATTGGAGCTGCATGTCTCTCTGCCAACGGCCCGGAGCCTGACCAGGGCTCCTCTGGGTGGGCAGCTCAGTCCCGGGGAGTCAGAGCAGGAGGGATACTGCTTCGTGTGAGGGCACCCTCCACGTCCCAGTCAGACATGAGTTCTAACTCAGTCGGCATCTGGGGATGAGGTACTTGGGGTTGACGTCACTCCCAGGACCTCAGGGTCAACTCTGGGAAGCGAGGCCACCCCAGGCTGGTCCCAGGCTCATTGGCCTCGGCCCGCGGGTAGTGAGTGGACACACACTGTGGCACCATGAGCAGGCCTCCCTCGGATGTGGGGAGCATGCCAGCCACCACCCCCGACCAGTGCCGAGGCCTCCTCCCTGGGCCTGGATGCCCATCTGTGGACCAGGACCCTGAGTCAGCAGGGCTGCTAGAGGGTCACAGGAGGTGACAGATGTGCCGTCTCAGCCGGGACGCTGGGGACCCATGCCCTGGGGTGTCTGGTCATTCCTCTTCTCTTGCTCAGAGTCACAGGAAGCCTCAAGACAGTAGTCTCCTGGGATTTCTGGGAGAACAGCTGAGACACAACCAGACTCACGCGCTCCTTGAGGGGCGGACTCTGAGTAATGACCTCCACATGTGGATGACAGCTCATGAGCAGAGAAAACACTAACACTCTGCCCTGGTGCAGAGGTGCTTGGTGCCGCCCCTGCCGGCACACCAGAGGGACACAGGAGGAACTTGCCCAAGGTCCCACCTGAAGGCGTAGGTCTTCTGATGCCAGCTCAGCTGCCCCCGGATGCTGTACGCAATGGTGGTGACGAACTCCCCGCCCAGCCCCAGCTCCGAGCACAGCTTCAGGGCGAACTTCTCCGGTGAGTTCTCCTTCTCCGACATGTCCCACTCGAACTGGTCCACCAGCGAGATGTTTCCCACATGGATGTTCAGCTGGGCCAGGAACAGGGACACGAGTTAAGAGCCTGGGCCATGAGGAGGTGGGCTGGCTGCTCGGGAGCCAACAGGTTGGGCTGGCCCTTGAGCCTCTGGCTGCAGCTCCCCACCCACAAAATGAGGCTGAGCCCACAAACCTCCTGGGCAGCCACGAGGGTCTCTGGCTCATGGCCTAGCACAGTCACCCTCTGGGAAGGTCACCACCTGAGTCCCACCTGCCCCTATTCCCACCACCTCTTCCCCTGTGACACAGCACCTTCCCCCAGGACCCTGGCAAGTGAATGAGACAGCATGGGGCATGCAGGGCACAGCCTGCCCACAAGAAGAGTGAGGAGTGAGCCTATCCTACAGTCAGCTGGCTTCATCTCCTCTGCACCACCCGGGCTCCGTTCCGCGCTTGGCAACGCCACGGCAGCACCCCCAGAAAGCGCCCAGAACATGATAGTCAGAGAAGTCAGCCCACACCCCTCCCCAGAGAGCCACATGTGCCTGAAAGAGAGCTCTCCAGAAGCCCAGTCCCACAGCACGGATCCCAGACAGGCCTGTCGAGGCCTCCACGGGCCTTCAGCGTCCCATGACCCCTCCCCAGGCTGAGGAACCACCCACCTTGATAATGACACGCTGGTCTGACTGGTCCTCCAAGATGCTGTCCGTAGGGTAGGACTCAATCTGCTGTCTGATGGCAGAAGCGATGGCTGGGACGAAAGTCAGTGGGTTCAGATCCAGGTCGTCGCAGAGAATTTCTGAAAACATCTCAGGGGTCATCAGCTTCTCTGAAATCAGGAGAGAGACAGGGACTGCCAAAGGACTGCAGGGTCCAACCTCACCGAGCTCGACCCTGACTCAGCAACCCCTTCCTCCTCTGCCAAACCTCCTGGACAAAGCTAAAGAAGTAGACGAGGATGATGGGTCCTCCCAGACAGGGTCAGGATGGGAAGCACTGGACAGGCACCCCCTTTAGGCCCCCATTCCATACACACCTCCTCCCCCCACCCTGGGGGGTGGCCAAGACCCTAAATGTGCCCTCATCCCAGGCTCCCCGGCTCCCCAGCTCCCAGGCTTAGACAGCATAGCTCCATAAGATCTAACCAGAGACATCCAGGGAGAGGGAAACAGATTTCAGAGCTAATGTCCGTGTCCTCCCCTCTTCCGCCCCAGGCAACCAGGGAAGCCCACATGAAGACACAGGGAAGGGGGTAGAGGCAATAGCTCAGTGGTAGAGCACATGCTTAGCACGCATGAGGTTCTGGGTTCAATTCCCCATGCCTCCATTCAAAACAAACAAACAAAAAAGACACAGGGAGGTGGCCTCAGAAGGAACCAACACAACTAACACCTCGATCTCAAGACTTCCAGCCTCCAGAAGTGGGAGGAAATAAAATCTGTTCCTCAGCCCCAGCCTGTGGTGCTGTCACACAGCCTGAACTAACAGGTTCCTCCCAGACAAGCCTCTTTGAGACCAGCGTCACATGGGAGGATGGAGCAGATGCAGGTGCAAGTCCATCCACCACTACCGCACCAGTAGAGAAATCCCTCAGAGGTGACATTAGGCTGCTTGTGGTCTTTTATGGACCTTTGCTCAGTTTCTGACTCTGCACTCGACAAGGTGATAGCGTGGAGGTGTGTGTGGATCCCGGATCCTGGAAGTGTCACCACACCAGGCATGAGCTTCACGGGGACCATCTGCAGCCAGCCAGACTGCAGCAAGGTCCTGTGCGATCGGATGTTTTCTCCCACCTGCCCGTTTCTCCCAACCCAAACCTCAAAGACCATGTGCTGCTCTGGGATGAGCCACAAAGAGAAAGCCAAGAATGAATCCTCTTGTGGGCACACAGCACAATTCTGTCATCAAGAACCAGGTCTGCCGCTATTTCCTCACTAGCCCAGAAGGGCTAGGGACCAGCCCTCCTAACAGCACCACTGGGCCAGACCCAACACCCAGCCGGCCCACGATCAGTAACGCACACAGCCAGCGAGTGTTGTTTATTCTGGAGATGCAGCAGGAAGCTGAGGTGCTCAGGCCCAGCAGCCTATGAGTATATTGTGCAGAGTCTGTTTAAAATTAGCCTTTTTAGTTTGTGACAGCTGTAGATTCACATGCTGTCTTTTTTTTAACTGAAGTATATAGTCAGTTATGATGTGTCAATTTCTGGTGTATAACACAATGTCCCAGTCATGCGTATATATGTGTGTGTGTGTGTGTGTGTATATATATATAATATATATATATATATATATATTATATATATATGTATATAAAAATTCATTTTCATATTTTTTCATTAAAGGTTATTGCAAGATACTATATTCAGTTTCCTGTGCTATACAGAAGAAATGTGCTTTATCTATTTTTATATATAGTGGTTAACATTTGCAAATCTCAAACTCTTAGCATATGCTGTCTTGATCACCGCAGCTATACACCAAGCCCTGAGACTGGGAAGGCATGCCTCCCGCCTCCTTTGTCAGAATTGTTGTAGATGCTCTAGTTCCCTAGCCTTTCCACGTAAGTCTTAGAGTAATTCTTGTCTACATCTACAAAGAGTCTTGCTGGGCTTTGCATAGAAACTGCATTAAACTTGCATATCAATCAGGGAAAGCCAACACCATGGCTCCACAAACAGGGTTGTCTGTCCACTTATTTAGATCTTCTTGAATTACCTCCACCAGCACTTTGTAGTCTTCAGCATACAGATCCTACACATTTGAAAGGTTTACACCTAAATACTCCTTGTTTTAATGGAGTGATTGTAAATAGTAATGTCTTTTCACATTGGACACTTGAGTATCCAAATGCTCACTGACAGTATACAGTACTTAGAAATACAATTGATTTTTGCATGTTTATCTTGTGTCTTATGACTTTGCTGGACTCAGCTGTTAGTTCTAGTAGATTTTTTGGAGTTGAGCTCCTGGGATTGTCTACGTAGACAATCAGGCCATCTACAAACAGGGACAGTTTTATTTCTCTCTTTCTGATCTGTATGTCTTTTATGTCATTTTATTGCCTCATTACACTGGCTAGTACTTCCAGCACCATGCTGAGTAAGAGTGGTGAGAGCAGACTTCCTTGCCTTGCCCTGATCGTGGGGAAAAAGAGTTCAGTCTTTCCCAACTAAATACAATGTTAGCTATAGGATTTTGTGTAGAGGCTCTTTACCAAGCTGAAGAAGTTTCCCTCTACTCCCAATTTTCTGAGTTGAATTTTGTTAAATACTTTTTCTGCATCAGTTGGTATGATCGTGTGATTTTCCTTCTTTAATTTGTTAACATGGGTCACATGGACTGATTTTCAAATACTGAACCAGGCTTGCATTCCTGGAACAATTCTTGGGCCATGATGTGTGATTCTTTTTATATTTTGCTGAATTCTATCTGCTACTATTTTGTGAAGAATTAATATATCCTTAATTATTATCTGCAGTCTACTTTTTTTGTGCTTTAATTTTGGTATCAAGGTCATACTAGCTTTATAAAATGAATTGGGAAGTGTTCCCTCTTCTTTTCTTGTAAGACATTGTATAGAATTGGTGTTAATTCTTCTTTAAATGTTTCATACAGAGAAACTATCGGGGCCTGGAGATTTCTTTCCTGGAAAGTTTTAAATTACTACTCCTACTTCCTTAGTAGCTGTAGGGACATTAAAATTACCTATTCCACATTGGGTGAGTTGTTGTAGCTTGTGTTTTGCAAGGAACTGGTCCAAGATGTTCTGGTTAAGGACACGGGGCAGGTCACTCATGCTGCTCTACCCGTGCCCCCCTCACCTCTAATCACTCTGAAACGAGGGGTCTCATACCCTGTTAGGTTATCTGAAACTTATACTAGTACATTGGGTAACAGTGGTTAAGATTCTGGTGATTCTAAATTTTCATTCATTTAAAAATGATATTTGCTATGTTTTTCCCTGAATATAAATAATATACTTGTTGTAAAAAGCCTGAAAGATTCAGGGGAAAAAAAAAAAACAAGAGAATAAACCCAGGTGTAATCACCCATCCCAGAAGCAGACAAGGACTCTGCGCTCGGGTGGGGTCCAATGGCAGTTTTCTCACCTGCATTTGCAGAGTCTGGACTTTGGGAGGGGGAAGAGTGGGCATCTGACCCAGACTCAGAGGATGAGAAGAGGGAGGGCAGGGGTGGATGGGGCTGAGGAATGGCCAGGTGGCTGACTCCACTGGAGCCACAGCAAGGTCACAATTGAGCACTGTGGACCAGCGGCCTGCAGGCCAGGCCCAAGCCACCACGTTCACTGTGGGAGGAAGGAACCCAAGGCCCATGTGCCCAGCCCACAGGAAACAGGCAGAAGAAGGATCTGAACCCAGGGTCCACACCCTCCAAACCCACACCTCAATGCTCTGAATGTGGCGTTCCGAGCCCAGGACCCCCGACATCTGCACGATAGGATGGCTGGTCCCGGCCACCACATACCGTTCATGTTCCAGGTAAAGGCATCCCGCAGCTTCTGCCCATCAATCTCCATGTCCAGCCGGATGGGGACCAGCACCTCGGGCTGGGACGCGTTCTCGTGGATCACCGCGGGGTCGTGGTCATCGAAGCTAGAGGGAGGTGGCGGCATGTCAGCAGGGGGGCTGGGGTCCCCGCGCCCAGGACCCTACTCTCTGCACTGCTGGCCTCCACAACCTGACAGAGAGGAAGTCCACTCCTCACGGGCCCTGTCCATGCTGGGCTGAGTTGGCAGAGACAGAGCCAACGGGAGTCCTGTGGCCACAGGGGCAGAGCACCAGGCTCACAGACACACGGGGAGGGGGAGCTGCTGACTTTGGCAGCAGGATAAGACAGAGATGTTCTCTTAAGGAAGGGAAGTCTAAGCCCCAGAGCAGGCAAGACTTTCCCAAAACCAGTGGGAAACTCCTTTCCTTTTGGAGGTGTCCCCAAAAGAGGAAGGACGTGAGTAAAGGCCAAGGGTGGGAGGGTCGAGAAGGTGCTGAGGGAGCAGCCAGGCCAGTGAAGGCAGGGTGCAGACTGGGCGGGGCAACAGGTGGGGGGGGCGCTGGGGAGCTACAGGCGTCAAAGTGGCCCAGCTCTTGTCTCCAGCCTCGGCCCTGAGGAGCCCCAGGAGGGCTGTTAGCCAAGCAGCTCCTCGCTCACACGTGCAGTTTAGGAAGAGAGGAAAGAGGCGGAGTGGGGGCGCCATGGGAAACCCAAGGGCGTCTGTGGAAGATAGTGGGCTGCAAGCTGCTCTCAGAGAGCATGGGGCACAGAGGACGAACCAATAAACAAACGAGGAAAACACAGCCCATGGCAGACACGCGCCTGATGGGGAGCTGGCCAAGGGTGGCTGGATTCTGGGGACTTGGAAGGCTGAGCAAGGAGACGTTTGCTGAAACTGGCTTTGTGGTGTGAGAAGGAAGGACTCAGGGACTCTAGCCTAGGTCCCAGGATGGAGAAGCCTGCGGGCAGCATGTGCCGGAGGGGGGGACGCATTCAGGGAGAGCTTGCAAAATGCCCCCCGAGGATATCTACATCCTAAGTCTTGGAACCTGTGCCTGTGACTTTACAGAGCTAAAAAAACAAGGAGAAAGCTTTACAGATGTGATTAAGTAAAGAATCTTGAGAGATTATCCAAGTGGCCCCTAAATTACATCACAAGTGTCCTTATAAGAAAGGGAGGGAGACTTCATACACGCCGAGGAGCCCATGTGACCACAGAGGCAGAGATTACAGCGATGTAGCCATAAGCCAAGGGGTGCGGCAGCGCTGGGAGTTGGAAGAGCCCCCAGAGGGAGCAGGGCCAGGCCAACACCTTGACTCGGGCCCAGGGAAACTCCCGGTCCCCGGAACTGGGAGAGAATACACCCGTGTTATTTCAGGCCACACAGTTTGTGGTGTTCTGTTTCAGCAGCCACAGGTAACTAACACAGGAGTCAAGGGACGGCATAAGAAAGGTGCCAGGACTGCACCCAGGAACTTGACCCGAGGAGCTGGGGAGCAAGAGCCCGGGGCCAGAGGGGGCGAGGCCGGGGCTGGACCACGTCGGAGGCCAGGGAGACCAGCTTCGAGAAGGAGCAGCGTTTCAGGGACACAAGGTAGAAGCAGTGTTCTTCTGGGGAGCAGGAGACCAAAGGCGGAGGCACACTCACCAGAGAGGGAAGGTTCTCTTCTTGTCCCGGCCCATGCGGTTCCTGTTGATGGTCGTGGAGCAGGGCACGGCGTCCAGGTGGTGGGAGCTGTTGGGCAGGGTGGGCACCCACTGGCTGTTCCTCTTGGCTTTCTGTTCCCTGCGAGACACGGGAAATCCCTCTGCTCAGGCCAGGAGCCCAAAACCGCCCACGAGGCCCCAAGTCGAGGTCAGTGGACACCCACTGTGCTCCTGCTGGGACCTCTGTGATCCCAGACTCTGCAGGCGGCTATTCCCTCGGCTCCCACTGGCACCCGCTCAGAGGCATCCAGGTTAGGGGAAGGTGCCAGGGGCCCCATACATGGCAGAGCAGACCCCAGCCCACTGCAGGGGCCAGAAGCAACATCCTACATGCTAGGAATGGGCTCCACGCAACACCGTCCCTTCCACAAGGAAGGGGTACAGGGGTGCTTCCCAGAGGAGCAGCCCTGGAGTGGAGCCTTAAGCACTGAGTCAGAGTTCACTGGGGGGATGGATGGAAGGAGGGCATTTTGGGAGGCAAACAGATAGCAGCAGGGAGGAGGAGCAGGTTGTGGGCTCGGCAAGGGCTGGGGCTGGGGCTGGAGACACAGAGAGGGTCTCAATTACAGGGGCTGGCTGCTCAGCGAGGAACTGGCTGCACTCGGCCGCTGGGTGGGAGTCCCTGGGGGTCTGAGGCAGGGAGGGACTCCATTAGCGTTATCTCACATGGGCAGTCCAGCCTGAGACAGATGAGGCCACGCTGTGGCCTCTGGGCCTTCAGACCGGTACAGGTGAGCAGATGTAATGGTACATACTGTCTAGAAAACAACGTTCAAAGTAATTTAAGGAACCCCCATCAGTGACTGTGTGTAACTCACCTTTCTATCCCAAACCCCTGCACTTTATCTCCAGGGAACCAGACCATTGCCTGGTTTCCTGCTGCTCAGATGGTGCCCTCCCAGGAGGGGCAGGGGACACGGCTGGCAACCCCCTCCCTCCCCACGGGGTGGTGGAAGGCAGAGGCAGCAGCCATGGCCTCTGTTCTAAACCTGGAGCCACTCACACCCGACACTGAGGTCCAGGAGCACCCCTGAGGGTGGGGGCTGGGAGGGATTGAGGGCACCAAATTTGCCCAGGAACCCCCTCACGTTCCCCACACTCAGGTCTGGCTCTGACCTCATGACCTACTTCCACCTTACGCCGGAGACCTGGGAAAACGGGGAACATGGAGAGAATTTAGGTGAGAAGTTGGGGCTACAAGATGGGGTCCCTGCCACAGATGATCTGGCCGGTGGTTTCTAATCCTGGCCCACAGGCTCACTTCGAAAAACGTGAGTGGAAGGTTCCCGAGCCCCATCCAGGTCACGTGATTCCTGTCTCGGGGGAGGGCCTGGAATGTGGATTTTTTACAACTTCCACGGGCGATGCTGGTGCAGAGGGGCCTGTGTCTGGGCACCTTTGATGCAGACCACCCCCCCTTTTCTGACAGCTCTCCTCCTAGTGCTCGCACTGCGGCTTTCACCAGAATCTGGTCTTATCTCTGGAACAGGCTCTCATTTCTAGGCCTCAGCGGCCCCACCATCCCCTCCAGCCAGGGGGTCTCAGGTGGATAATGCTGGTCATCTCACAAGCACAGTGAGGGCGACTACACGGCCATGCACAGAATCCGAGGATCTGAGTCATGTAATTCAACATTCCTGCCACCACAAGGGGGTTTGTCCAGAAGCCCCCACGGGGGCATCCAGCCTCTGCCTGACCTGTCCACTGACCGGACAGGAGGTGCCAGCCCTCCTGGGGGGCTCGCTGGGCAGGTGCTTCCTGAGGGTGGAGCCCACGGAAACGGCTTTCCTTGAACCCCTCCCACCCCCGACCCTGTGGTTCTCACCTCCGGGAACAGGATTCTCCTCCTTCAGCTCTCCCTCATGCGACAGAAAGTACTGACCATCCCATAAAAGATGCCCAGCTGATTGTGATGTGAGAATTCAAAGTCCCATCCATGTGAACATAATTTCCTTTTGCGCCTTCTCTAGGAAAGTCTGACTATTACTGTGTCCTTCCCACAGCCCTTGAGGAAAAAGGAATCCACAGAGCACACATCTAGAACAGCGGCCAGGCTGGATGCATGCCACCTTTTTGGGGGGTTTCGGTGGTGTCATAAAAACAATCCAGCAGTAAAATTGAGAGACGATCTGGAAAATGACTTTGCATAACCACGTCACTTGAAACAATCCCCGGCCTGAGTGCTCCCTGGGGTCTTGTGCATATGAACATGTTTTCTTGAGGGCTGAACTCGGAATGCAGGTATTCTGCGAGTCTCACTCGTGTGAACCATGTTTCGGGTCACTGTGGTCTACTTACCTATGACACATCATCACGTCCCGGTCTACTCGGGTGTCTGCACCTTCCCTCTCCTGGCCTCTCTCTGAGGCGGGGCACTCGGGGCTCCCTACCTCCCACCAGAACTCACACGCCACCGAGAGCATCTCTGTTAGGTGATGGGTTTTGTTGCTGCTGTTGTTCTTTTAAATTGTTTCCCCGGAACCAATTTCCAGGGGTGAAATTAATGGGCCAGAGAATGAAAAAAAACTTGAGGTCACAACAGGAGCCCCGCGCTGTGTGGGTGTGCCTCCTCTACTGCGCCCCCCCCCCCAGTTCTTTATGTTGCTACTTCTTTTTTTACTTTGCAGTTTTCAAGTTACACACAAGAACAAATGTCCCCTGTGTTTGTCTACTCCTGACTTCAGTGTGGGCTACCCTTCACTTATTTACCTACTGGGCTATCCATTTTCTTATAAATCAGAATGAGCAAGCTCTTCCTAAAACGTAGCAGCTTCCCCATTACTTGCCTACTTAACTGCCGCTGTGAAAACATCCAAATCTACTGTTTGTTTCTTTACTGAGTTTATCTAGGCCACTAATTTTTCTGACAGATTAGTCCCACTTTCAAAGCATTCCTAATGATTCTCCGAAATGCAAGACCTGGCTCGTGTTTCTTAGAAATTCCAAAGACGTAGAAAAAACTTGGAAACCCAGCTAAGATGATTTGTAAGCACAGTGGGGAAAGTATTAAAAGGCACTTTGGTTCCAGAATATGGGGAAGACACCCGTGGATGTCGCGAGTGGCCTGCCCGGGTGCAGTACCTGAGGTAGGTGGGGGGCTCTGTGCTGATGGACACTGCCTTGTACTTTTCATCATTCCCATCCAGAATCTCTTCCACCTCGGAGGCTTTTAGCAGAGTCACACTGGTGGCCAGGGTTGTGTATCCATGATCTGCAACCAGAGACACAGCTGCGGTCACCCTGTGAGCAGGCAGCGGGCCGCAGCAGCTAGGAGACGCAGCACTGAGGTCCTCACATGCGGGAGGTGGGAAAAGCGGTGTCAACCTGACTACTGCCGAATGCTGGCCTCTTCCAAAAGGGCAATCTGGACCGAGTGCTTTCTTTGGAGGTTCTACCGGGTTAGCACCCCCTTGGGATGGACAGGGACCAACGAGTCCCAGGAGCACGAGCTCCAGGCAGAGGAAGAGCACGGGGCAGCGGCAGCAGCCACAGCGCAGCTCAGCGAGCAGAGCTCTCGGGGAAAGAAAGGCTCCAGAGCGCTGCCACCAGTGGGAAGAGGTCTGACACCGCCGCAGTCCACAACACGAAGCGAGGTGGAGATGGAATGAAAGATGAGAAATAATTTTCTTTTAAAACAAGAGCCCAGAGAGTGGGAAAGAGCTGCTTCACACGAACAAGAATTCCTGGCTCAGCGCCAGTCAACGCGAGCTGTCTGGGGAGCGGGGCGAGTTCTAGGCAACTCGACCCCCGGCTCTCCTAAGGGACCCCGGCCGAGGGCCCAGAGCCGCCGCCTGGCTCCTCCTGGAGAAACAAATCGGTTACGGGGAAGGCGTCTCCCAAGCACGAGGCGGAAGAGGTGCCGACACCCTCTTCGGGGGAGGCTTGCGGAGGGAAAAGCAGGGCTAGGGCTCACTGCGTTAGCGACTGGCTCCATGGGGGCGGGGGGAGGACAGATGGGGGCTTTTTAAAGCGAGAGAGTGAAATGTTACAGCAGTGGATAAAAAGCAGCTCCGGCTCCTGCATTAAAAGAACGCAACTTCGAGCACAGAGGACGAGACCACAGCAGCGCCCACGGACCACACACCCGGACTGGACTGGCTGCGAAGCACGCGCGCACACAGGGACACAGGCACGCAACACAGGGACACAGGCGCACGTACGGAAGGGCACGGGCACACGCACACACACGCAGGCAGGGCCACAGGCGCACGTACAGAAGGGCACGGGCACACGCACGCACACAGGGCCCGGGCTGCTCTCTACCGAGCGCCTCCGCCAGGTGGGAAGCAGTTCGCCACCCGCCAAGCGCAGCATCAGAGCCCAAAGCCCTGGGGCGCCTCGGTGTCAGCAGAGCATCCTTGCCGCCCTCGGGTGGCAGCGCCCCAGCAGGCCCAGACACCCAGCAGACATGCACACGAGCGCGAGCGGACCGGCGGCCAAAATGACGTGCTACGCGATGGACGTGCTCCGGGAAGCGAAGCGGTGAAAGCCCGGAGGGGAGCGGGGACTGAGGCCGCCCCCCGCCACTGGGCTGCATGAAGGGTGACTGTGGGACACGCCCACGGCAGATGGCAGAGCATCACAGCATTCCTAAAACGTTTTGAGACCAAAGTGTCTTCACGGCACCCACTTGGCCCCGGCCCCGCCCCTCACGCCCACTGGCCCCGCTGAGAACACCTGAGAACCACCACCTGTTCTCCCGGGCGACCCCGCCCTGGGATGCTCCCGCCAAGCCACACTAACTAAGGTAGGGGCTGCAGTGAAGACACTGGAGTGAAAACGTTTTATCTTCATGACATAAGCGAGTGGTTTTGAAACAGGTTTACAAACCCTCGTGAAGACGCACCCTTAGTGTTAGGTTTTGTTTTTTTACCATGTGACGATGCAACTATTTTCTTCCTCTCTTCCACAGTGGCTAGTCGCCTCCAGAGCGAGGGGTATCTCTTGTACAGAGAACCTCGGAACATACGGAGGTAGTTTCCCACCTATGAGTAAAGCAAGAAGGCTCATTATGAGGGACGCATCTCCACCAGGCAGGGGAGCGCAGAGGCCCTGCTGGATGAGAGACAAACAGACCTCGGGTTGGCCCCCAGGCACTGGGCTTTGAGCAGCAATAAAAACACCATGTGCTGACATCCAAGGTTCAGCGGCACTGAGCATCTGGCCCCCATCCGCCCCTCTGGCCAGGGTGGTAACGTCTGTATCCTGATGACAGGATCAAGTTCACAAAGACCTGAACAGACACTCAGGAGGCAGTCTCCAGAGCTCACCAAGAAGCATGTGGCGATTCTGATTTTGGACAAAAGTCTCTGGCACTTTCCAGAAATGTAAGGCCTCTCCGACTTTCTTTTATCTTCAGGCTTGACTTTGATATTTTTACGATGTAATAAAGACGAAAAAGGTCTTTTAATCTTAGACAGATGCAGGATAATTTCCCCCATGGCCCCTGCTGCTTTGTTTAGTAACAAAACTCAAACCAGAAATACCAAAGGAATTTTCCAAAGAGTTTAAAAAGCACTTATCAGCAATCACCAGCTTGCTATATAAATCACTACTGCTCCAAATGTTAGCTTCAGTTTGCCTGTTCCAAATACTCAAAGTGAAGCATGACATGCCTGATGAAAAGAAATCCAGTCCTAAAGTTTTTATAAAGACACTCTCACTCTTTCAATGACTTTTCAGAAACGACCATTTGAGGCACATGGCAGGGGACAGCCAGTGCACTGGGTGCTGGCTCCACCTGTAACCGGGAACCACTTCCCTTTCCTGGGTCTCCCTACTCATCCATCAAATGCTCAACTGTGAAGTTCACCTGAGGAAGGACCACTTCGACTATTTCCCCACTTTCCTACCTCAGGATAGTATATTCGTTTTTTAAAAGTTCTCCCTTTTTCAGGAATCAAAGATTCGCATGATGGACAATCAGGGCACCGAGCAGCACGACAGAAGGCAGTCATAGCGTCACTCGTGCTCCATACTGTAGGCACAGCCCCACGTGCGGTATTTGGCCTGAGTGTTACCACCAAAGGGTAAGCATGAGCAGCACTGCTCACCGTACCACTGCGCATGTTTTCCTAAGCCCCTCTCAGCTGAGTCCATCTGCCTGAAGATGGCGGGAGGACAGTGACACACTCACTGCAACTTTGGATTTCCTCCCAAGGCCGCTGCACCAAAGTGATGTGGGGCTGCTGAGGGTGCTGCTGTGGCTGGTGCTGAATATGGTGCCTGTTTGCCAAGGGGAAGGGGGCAGTGGGCCACCTACCCAATGTTGTGGGGGGAGCTGCTGGGTATCGGTAGGCAGCACTCTGATCCTGAACCTTCCCCAGACCTCCCAAGGTCTGACAATCGATAAGCTAGGCCCCAGAAAGCAAATGGCCTCTTCCTTTTCCCACCTGGTCTGTATAAACTGCATCTCAGGACAAATGTTCTCACTCAACAGGGCTTAACGAAAAGACTGCCGTGAGCTTTCTAGAATCTAAAACATGTTATGGGGAAGAGCTTAGAGACCATCCAGTCTAAGCATCTCCTTAGACACAGGACAAAAGTGACATGGAGGCAGAGCTGGAATCAAGCCTCCTGCCTTCTGCTCCGTCTCAATTTGCTCCACCTTATAAACGCAAACCTGACTTTCAAAAGGACCACTGACTCAGAGTCAAGGCCAAACTGACTGCTCTTCCTGCATTTTTAAACAACCTGGCCATCATCACATATTGAAACTCCTCCCTGCCTTTGTACCCTGCATCTCAGCAAGTAGCTGCCAGCAGGTAAGGACCATTCTGAGCTCTGGCAGACAGACGGGCACTGGCTCCTCTCCCCAGCACAGCTAGCTTCAAAGTGTAGCATTTTTGTGATGAGGTGAAAAATGTACTGCAGCCTGCCTCTTGTGTTTTATAAAAATTGGTGGGAAAAGAAAACACTCAAGTTCTGATGCTCCTGATAACACTGGTCTCATAACTCAGTACAACTCAGACAAGCCAAGAATCACAGGGTGTCCTGAGAGCCTCAGTGTGACTCTCATGAGATTTAATTTAGTCCCACTATGTTCAGTTGTGAAGGAAAAAAAACCAAACACTGGTGAGGGGAATGTAATGTCTCATACTGAAAACTGCCACAAGGAGAGGCAACTGTTGGCATTTGTAATTACTTTAACTCTCCAAGATTTGCACTTACCTCGTTACAGGAGGGAGACATTACTGCTGGGGACTTGCACATCTCTACACTATATCTATCCATAATTTAAAAACATACGTGTGTGTGTACATCCATACACTATCTGGGGACTGACACAAAGGACTAGTTTGAGGCAATCTGGAAAAACTTTTTACACTTGGTACAAACTACCACTGAAGTTGTAGGGTTTTCCTAAAGTTAGTCTTCTAGCTGATTCAACGAAGTGCTGTCACTTTCAGTTAAGAATGAAAGATTTTTAGGATCTTTCCCCTGTACTAACTGAGAGTCCGTCCAAGATATCCAAGTGTCAACTGCTTCCGAACTGCAGATAGATTTAGCTCAGGGACTGGGGCCCTGGCCATGAAAAAGCAAGCATCCTCCTCCCAACCTATTTCCTCACTGGTAATCAAAGGTCAAAACACCCCCTCAGCCCACCTCAAAGTCAACGAACAGTATGGGGGTGAGCCCTCCCTAAGCCCGGAGTTCTGACCCTGCGATTTCAGGATCCCAGCTGCAGCAATGGGGGAGTGGTGCACGAGAGGGGTCCAACATCCCCCAGTACGTGTCTCAGGGGAAAACCGAACACCCCGTTTCTTTTCGTCCGGCTGACATTGTGGAACTCAGCGCGGAACCAGGGGCGCGTCCGGGGCCCCGAGAAACTGCTGGGTAAATCCGGGTGGCCGGAGCGGGGCGGGGCCTGCTCGACCACGCCCAAACCAGACCACGCCTGCCGGCCCCGCCCCACCGGCCGCGCACGCGCGCGCGCGCGCGCCCGCCCCGATGAATGGAGGCGCGCGTTCTCGGCGCGCAGACCCGCCCGAGGTTCCCGCGGGTACCCGGCCGAGGCCGGCGCCCGGAGGACGAAGACATGCCGGGCGCTACCTCAGAGCCAATCATGTAGAACTCGCCGTCATCCTCCAGCTGGAACTTGACGGGCTTCTGCCCGAAAGTCTTGCTCAGCGCCATCATCATCATTGCGGCGGCGGAAGCGGGCGGCCACGGCCGGGCTGCGAGGGTCAGGAAAGCTGAGGCGGGGTCGGGGCGCGCAGAGCCCAGGGGAGCCGAAGCCGGAGGCGAGGGCGGGCCAGGCCAGGTGCTCGCGCCGCCGCCGGGCTCCTCCGCCGCCGCCGGGCTCCTCCGCCGCCGCAGCAGACGACGACCAGGCCTCCCTCAGTGCGCAGGCGCTGGCGTTGACGCTGACGCGCGCGCCGCCGCCAAACAAAAGGCCGTGGCGCGCCCCCGCGGGCCCCTTAAAGGAGCCTCGGCCCGTTTCTCTTCCTCCCAGGCCCCCTCCCAAGTGGAGGTTCCGGGGAAAACTTCTCACGGACAGAAATAGCACGGAGGCCCTGACTCAGGCAGCGGCTTTCCCGGCCTCACAGCTGGGACTGGAACTTGGCCCAGTGGAGGAGGAACGAAGCAAGGCCTAAAGGCAGGGAGGAGGCCTAAAGTGCCGGTGCCTCAGTTTCCCCACCCAGAGAACGCAGGGCAGCTGCAGGAACAGATATCCCAGTTCCAGGCCACAGCTGTTTCTGCGGCTGGAAAGGGCAGAATGACAACACTGGGCGGGGGCTGGCGGGGACGGCTGCTCTGGGCTTGGCAAGATTCCGAGGCCCAGGTGGTGTTCGCGCTGGCTGGCCCATCATGATGGAGGGGGGCTGCTTCTCTTCCTTCCTTAATTCCCAGTTCACTGACACCAGACAGCCCTGCCCTGGGGCGCTTACAGCCGGAATGGGGCCTGACACCCAGGAAGGCAACAAAGCCATGTAACCCGTTGAAGAATGCTGTAGGTCATAAACGGCCCAGGGCTGACAGTTTCCCATGGTCCTGTCTAATAAACTACAGCTGTGATAAGTGCCGCTATGAAGAAGATGCGTGTGGGGCCGGGTGGAGGCTAAGATCCTGTAGAGCTAAGAAGGTTGGGCCATGGTAACAGAGTTTTGTTCTGTGTCCTGAACAGTGGGATACGGGCTGGGGCGTGGCATGATCCGAAAGAGTGACCACCACTTAGTGGAGGATGATCTGAGCAGCCACCAGGGACGTGGGAATAGATTACAAAGCCACTCCAGGCATCCAGCCAGACGAGATGGAGCAGGAGTGGGAGCCAGGACTGCAGGTCCCCAGCCAGGCCTCCCACCTCCCTGGCCCAGCTCTCCCCCTATCCTGCCCTTGCAGTCACAGAGAGACCCCAGGCAGGAAGGTAGAAAATGACCATGTTTAATGACAGTCTTCAGTTAAAAAAAAAAAAAGGCAAAAAAAAGGCTTTATACACACTGTACACATTTACATGGCTTTGGAGGGCCCAGTGTGGGCTGAGGGCTGGAGGGGATCCAGCCCACAATAGGACTGAGGTATGTTGGGGCCTCCAGGACCCGGGGTCTCTGACAAGAAGCACCTCCCTCCCCAGCTGACTGGACCTTTTGGCCTGGATCCTGGAGATTTCTAGAATCACCAACTGGAAGGCAGCCCGTTCCGGAGCCGACTTAGTAAAGGGCTAAAGGCATGGGGCCTCGAGACCCAAGTGCCAGCACCCTGCCGGACCTCACAGTAGGGACAGTGAGGGCTCCAGCTCCCCCAGCCCTGCTGAGGTCCCACCCTGAGGGATGGGACGGAGACCAGGGGCAGTTGGCTTTGACAATGACCTGCACAGGTAGGGCAGAGCCAGCCCAAGGCCACCTGCACCCTTAATGCCCAAGCCTCCCTGCCCAGTCTGAGACTGTCGCTGGCAGTGGCCACGACCCGCGTGGCCCTTCCTGCAGTCCCTCCCTGCCCCCCTGAGGAGATACGGCTCCGAGCTGTGCCTGGTGCCCACAGCCACCAAGATGGCCACAGTCTAGCCATCAGTGGCCTGGCAGGGGTCGGGGCCCTGAGGACATCTAAGCTGTCGTTAGCGGAAAGTGTTGGCAGCCTCAGTACAGCCGAAGAAGTCGGGGCCCACAAGGCGGGGGAAGCCCTCCAGGGCCTTCACCTTCACAGGGTCGAACTTCCAGTAGAGGCGGCCACGCAGGAAGTAGGCATAGCCTGAGGAGAGAGGAGGGTCAGGCTGGGCTAGTGGACACAGGGTTGGGCACAGGGGGAGGTCCCGGTGGGCAGGCCTTGGCCACTGTGGAGTTTCTTGAAACCCTCAGGCCCCAGGGTGTCCCTTCCAGAACCTGGCTTCCTTTGGCTGAGCCCTTCTGCCTGCCCCAGGGTCTGATCTGAGCTACTACCCAGCCTGACAGAGGCCGAGCCTCAGAGGCCCAACTCCTGCCTCTGGGGAAAGCAACTCTCGCTCCCCTCACCAACCCTCCTGCGCCCTGGGTCAAGGTGGGTGACACTGGCAACGTGGGAGCCCCAGAGCCTGGGACCACTGCAGGACAGCTCTCCCAGTGGTCCCGATGTGGAAGAGCACAGAAGCAAAGGGGGGGACATGAGAGAGAGCACTGGACTGGGAGTCCCTGATATAGTCCTTTGAGACCACAGGAGGCTGAGTGGCTCCTGGCTGGGAGCACGGACTGCCTGAGTGGGGTCCTGGCTCCCCACTGTCCACTGGGTGGCCCTAGTTAGGGACCTCATCGCGTGAAACTCTGTTTGCTCTTCTGGCAACTGGGCACATAATTGCATGAGACATGTAGGGAGCTCAGCACTGTGCCAGGAGCCTCATCAGCCCCCAGCGAACAGTGACTACGATTTTCCCAGCTATGACCGAGGGACCTGGGAAGGTCCTTGCACCTCTCTGGCCCTCAAATCTCCTCATGTGCTCATGGTGCAGCACTGCCCTGGCAGCAGGAGAGGGTGTAGAGCAAGGTGCTGTGCACAAAGGACCTGTGATGAGAGCTACTGCCAGCCAGCCCCTACTTCCACAGCCACCCCTCCCCCAGCGCACCATCGGCATCCTGAAAGGCAGCATCAATCTCAGAGGGCACCCCTCGCCAGTCAGTGGCCCGGCGGGGCACAGGGCTGTCCACACGGCGGGTGCTGGGGTGGAAGCGCCAGTAGTCTCCGCCTCGGAAGAAGTAGATCTTGTTCTTCTCGGGGCCCCAGACCAGCGCAGCATGGACCGAGGATCCTGGCAGACCCAGCTCAGAGAGGGCAGCGGGGCCCAGGATTGGCGTCTCCCCATCGTACTCCCAGTACTGAGCACCTGCCAGAGAGGGGAGGCTCACCAGAGCTGCCTAGCTGCCACATCCAGCCACCACCACCACCACTTACTTTCTCAGCCTCAGTGTCTTTGTCCATAAAAGTCAGAGGCCAATAATGTCTGCTTGGCATCCCCTCCACCCACACAAACCATGAGGGATGCTGGGCGATACAGGTGCTGGGAGATCCATGTGGGAAAGGTTATTCTAAGCAACAGAGAAGCCGCCTGGGTTCCCACTCCTTCCCTGCGTGTGGCTGCCCCAGACAAGTGCCTGCTGCCCACCCTGGGCCAGGCCCTGCCAGACCAGGCCCTGGCTGGGCCTTTGTGAAATCCCTGCCACCTGTAATGCCCCAGGCTCTAGTCTCTGCCAGACCTAGGTCACATCCCTGCTCTGCCTTTTCCAAGCTATGCCCTCAGGTAGCTTACTTCACCACCTCCGAGCCCGAGAGCCTCGTCTCTAGACCAGGGGCATAATCACACGTACTCCACAGGGTGCCAATTCGAGGCCCACTGTGCAATACTCTCTATTCTACTCCCACTTGGAGAGCTGCCTTCTCCGGGAAGCCCCCCAGCTGTGCCCAGAGGAGTGAGGTGTGCTCTTCCTTGGCCCTGAGGCTTCAGGGCACCCTCCATCTGCCCACTCTGTCTGTCTGTCCCTACCCTTGGCCATGATGTTCCTAGAAGTCTCCTGGGTGACCCCCCCCAGCCCCTACCCACTCACCTTGAAAGAACCAGATGTGGCCCTGGGCATCTTCGAAGGCTGCGTCCACGGGGCTGGGCAGTCCCCGCCAGTGGCGAGAGGCAAGCGCAGGGTACCCAGGCTGCAACCGGCCCCCGCGCAGCCGCCATACAAAGCCTGCCTGGAAGAAGAAGAGCTCTCCACGGATGGTGGCAACCGCATCAAAGGAAACCTCGCAGGCGTCTGGGGGGGTGTCCGGCTAGGGTAGGAGAGAAGAGTCAGAAAGAGCCCATATTGGAGCCACAGAGGCCATTTTGGTGGGGAGCTGGGAGTAGGGCCTCACTTCCTGCCTTCCCACCCTCCTGGACCTCACCTCCAGTGGCGCAATCTCGTTGGTGTCCACCCCAGCCCCAGGGCCCAGGTCCGGGGGACTGGAGGTGGGGGCTAGCCGATGCCGGCCGTAGAGGTACTGGATGCCCCTGCGGTCATCTGGGCTGAGGCTCAGTGGGTAGCGGAAGGTGTAGAAAGGGGACATGAGGGCCTTAGCCGCCGTCGTGTGCTGCAGCCCAAGCACGTGGCCAAATTCGTGGGCAGCCACCTGCAGGAGGTCTGTGCCTGGAAAAGGGAGATAGCCTAGCAATCCCCGAGCCTCCTGCAGCAAGACACTGTGCTCGGACCCAGCTCAGGGACCCTGGCAAGTCCCTGTTCTCTATGATTTTCAGTGGCCTCATCTGGAAGGTAGGTCCCCAGCCCATACCCTGGTTGTCCCCGATGGTCCAGGTCTCATCATAGTCGAAGTGGACATCCCCTTCTCGGTGGGTCTTGGGGAAAAAGGCATGGGCCAGGATGCCACCAGGGCCATCAAACGGTAGGTTGTCCCCATGCCAGTACCTGCGGGAGGGGCGGGGGCAGAGTCAGTGGCTGCTGACAGGTGGGGCTTGTTTCTGGAGGGGTCCCAGGCCACCGGTTCACCTGGTGAAGTCGATCATGATGTCAGCGTGGCCCTCGTGCACCTCTGTGAAGGTGAGTGGTGTTACGTCGCTCCACACCTGTAGGGCCTCCGCCACTGTCTGCCGCACTTGTTCCCGCACCAGCTGCCATGGGAAGCGGAGGATCCTGGGAGGAGGAGGAGGGGCCTGGGCCTGGCTTGGGGCAGGGTCAGCCCCAATGGCTGTTGGGTCAGGAGTTGCCCTTGAACGCTCAGTGGGGCCGCATGGGTGCAGGACAGGCCAGGTGTGCTCTGGGCCTCTGGTGTTGCACACTGGTCCTTCCACCACATGGGCACATCTTTGTGTGTTTGTGTGTCCTTAGGGGCACACAGGTGTCTGCACCAGGTGGAAAGAACACAGGACCAGGAGCCCCAAGACCCACCTTCTAGACCTGACTGTACCGCTCACCATGGAGAGACCTTGACCCCTGGACCCGCCCCCTCCTAGTTCCCAGCTCCCCACCTAGGGCATTTCTGGGGTCCCCAGAAGTCTCAGCTCCAGTACCAGGGGACACCACACCTGTCTTCACGCCTTGTCTTCCAGGCTGAGCGCCCCCTGCAGGATGCGTAAGTCTTAGCTTCTGTATCACTCCCATGGCCTCAGATCATCTGAGCGGAACCAAGTTGCACCAAGGGATCTGAACCATGGCACGGTTAATGCTTAGCTCCCCAAGAGGATGTGCCGTGTCTGCCTTGTTTACCACAGAGTCCCAGGGCCTGGCCCTTAGTAGGTCCCCATAGAGACTGGCTGGGGGACTGAAGGCCATGCCCCCACGTGTCTATGGGATGCCTACGCGTGTGCTGAGTGTCACAGAGGAGGCACTGCCCCTCTGCTGTGGGAGGGCCTGGATGGGTGGGTACTGTCTGTGGTGCATCTAAGTGTGGGTTTTGGGTGTTGGCCCATGGATGGCTCAGGGGTCAGTGGGCCACGAGGATCTAGCCCCAGCCTGTGTTTCAAGAAGCAGGGGTGAAGGTAGCAGGCTCACACGTGGACACACAGGTAGAGGCTGAGAGCCTGCTGGAGGCCGCTGGCCCTACCTGTAGGTGAGGTCCGTCTTCTCCCAGCGCCCGCCCGACAGCACAAACCGCTTTTGTCGGTTGCGGGCACTCAGCCCCTCGGGTGGGTCAGGCACGCCGCAGCGGGGAGGTCTGGGGCTGCCAGCAGGCCGAGGGGCCTCCTGGGCGGCTGGGGCAGGTGCTGGGCTGCTGGAGGTAGCTTCATGCCTGAGCTGTGGCCCCCTCCTCACTGGGTGGCGGCGGTGGGCATCCTGTGCAGGAGAGAGGATGCGGAGGCCCGGTCAGGCCCTGGGTCCTGGCGGCCCACAGTCAGAGGTGTGGGTTGCTGGTGCGCCCTCACTCAACCCCAGCCCCCTGTGCCCAGGGCCAAGCGGAGGCTGTCACACAGCAAGGCCCTTTGGTACAGGCTGATGGGTGTCCTGATGCTGATTCCAAGGCCTCTTACTGTCTCCTGCCTCCTCCTGGAGGGCCGGGGCTGCAGGTCACCTACTCCAGCCATCTGGGCTGGTGACGACTGGGTGGGGGTACAGTCCTTGACTGTACTCTTTGCACCCACCCAAGAATGGACCCCCCCTAAAGCTTCTGAGGAGAGTCCAGGCAAGCTTCTCTTGCTTCCCCCCCCCCACCGTCAGGAGACACTTTTCCATCTCCCTTTCTTCCTGGGTGTCCCCTGTCCGCACTCTGCCCTCTCCAGTTATGGGACCTGGCCCCTGCGCGGGACACCCATGGCAGCCACTTCCCAGCATGGAGGGGCTGCAGCCCTGCCTCGATTTGCTCACCTGGTAAGTGGGGATGATACCTCCCTATAGTGTTGGTCTTAGAAAGAGCCAAGGCGGTGCCCGCAAAGCACTCAGCATGGGGCCAGGCACCTGGAACTGACATCTAATTTCTGGGGGGCAGTTTGTCTCACATTCTGCCAGGACTGGGTACACTGTGGGGCTCGACGTGGTCTCCTGGCCCCTTCCGTGTGAGGAGAGGGCAGACACCCTACCAGACACCCAGCCCCACCCTGCTAGAGCCCCTAGACCGCAAATGGTGATTCTGACCCGGAATGCCCACCCTCTGCAAGTCCCAGAGTGGAGGTCACTGCCTCATGCAGGGAAAAAGCAGAAGCTCAGAGAGGGTGGGAGACACTGTGAGGTCACCCAGCAAGGGCATCCCAGGCTGGAGGTGAAGGCTTGAGACACTGGAAGGCAGCAGGGAGAGGCATGGAGCAGTTCTCTTTGTCGGGAAACTCAGTGCCTGTCTGGTCTGGGCCTGTCTGGTCAGGGCCGCTGTGGCCTAACCACGGCCATATTTGGGGCAGGAGCCGGGCCATCCAGGCCCCACCCTCGGCCTCTGCCTCTGGCGGCTCTCCCAGGCCCCAGGCACCCTAGAGCTCCAGTTAGCATCCCAACCTCCCAGCTCCCGATTCCAGAGTCACAAGGAAGAGACACTCAGCCCCCAAGGACACCGCATGAGGAAGAGATCTTCTGGACACCTGGAGCTTCTGAACCCTGGGGTCTTTGGAGCTACTTGGGGTGTGAGGGCCTGGACCAGTTTCCCCCCACATTGGCAGAGCTCAGCTGATACTGGGCATACTGTTCATAAGTGCTGGTTGCTGTTGTAGCTCACCTGTGTCTAGGCTAGAACCCTGCTAACAGCTCCACGGACACGCTCTTTCCCCTGACAGGACCTCTCAATATCTCTGCCTTCATCATCCCCATGTCTCAGATGAGGACGCAGAGCCCAGGGAAGTTAAAGAACTTTCCAGGGGAATAGCTGGCTGGTGGCAGGCTGTCTGTGCCCACAGCCCACCCTGACCTGCTACTCTGCGCTGCTTTTCAGGCTGGAGTCTCCCTTCCCCTGGAGGAGGGACCATGGGCAAATCACCCTCCTCTCGTCTGACTGCCCTGTCTCCCATATGGGGATGGTGCCATGGCAAAGGCTGAAGGACCTCTCTCTGTAACGCCCGCTGCAGCATCTGGAGCAGAGCAGAGCCTCTTCCCCAGCCTGGAGTCTTGCCCCAGTGGGCCCTCCCCTCCCACACCCGGGAATCTGCTCCACCAAATCCCCTACGGCTCCCACCACCCACCTGGCGTCCAGCTTCCCAAAAGTCTCTAGATTTTATATCATAAAACAAGAGTCACAGCTGGAAGAGAGCTCTCAGGCTCAGAGAAGAAGAGTGACTTGCACTGGGTCCACCTGCAAGCCACATCGTGTTCACTGGTCTTTAAGGGTGAGTGAGCAGGAGTCACTAGAGTCAGGGCCTCCAGCCGAGGGGGTCTTTTGTTTGGAGCGCATCTTCTAAGGGCTCTTGGCGTCAGTTCACCCATCACTGGGATGGGATACATGCTCCCTGCCCCGCTACCACTCTGTCTTCCCCAGCCTTTCAGGCCTGGGCCCTGGCTTCAAGGCTTGGCATAAAGCAGCCTATTACCTCAGATGGGTACACTGGGCCCCCTGGGACTGCTGGAAGGCAGTGAGGTGGGTGGTGGGCATAGACCACCTGGGGGGCTGGGGACCAGGCATACCTCATTTCCCAGGGGAAGATGCAGAGCCCAGAGAGGTCAAGGTCTCAGCCCAGGGCCACACAGCAAGTCAGGGGAGAACTGGACCTAGACCTGGGGCTCATGCCTCCCCACCCACAGCCCCCTACTCCCAGCTCTGGCTGGCCTCCAAAACCCACATTCCAGAGAAGGGCTCCTCCTCCCAGCATGTCTGCCTCCTCCCTGGCCAGCAGCCTCCCTGGGCCTGCCCTGGGGTGGGTACCCAGCTCGCTCACCCCGCCCTCCTCTGACAGGCACCAAACCACAGCCTCAAACATACTCGAGGAATTTCTCAGGGAACTCAGTTTCCTGGCTAAGATGGAGGCTTGGGGTCAGTTGGGAAAAGAGGAGGTGCCCGGCAAGGGGGAGATGAGGGAAGACCCCAGCCTGGAAACTGCTGGGTAAGGCCAGGCCAGCTGTGCCCCTCTCTGGGCCTGTTTGCTGTTGGCCCAGCAGGATAATTAATCATAGCTACTCCCTCTGCTGTGGGCAGGAGGTGACCCTGAGGGGAGGGCACTTGGCTAGACCATGAGGAAGGCAGGGGAGCATTGCCACACCATTCTGTGCCCCACTGAGGCTCAGAGAGATCAAGCAACCTGCCCAAGTCACACAGCTAGTGGGCAGGGAGGTCCATCTCCCCCTCACCTCCCCTGCTGACTCCAGAAGGGAAGCAGCATCCGTCCCACTGGACTACGGGGCTTTCATCAACCCCGAAGGCTGTGAATCGGGATGGATAAATATTTACAGAGCTTTTCTGGCCCTGCTGACAGCAGCCTGGGGATAAACACGTCAGAGGCGACCCCAAATGCTCCCTGCATATCTGCAGCGTGACAGACAACAGCCCAGCTCAGACCCGGCCCCAACTGACCCCGCACAAGTGGCAAAGTGGCAGCTACAGGTGTCAGAATGTCTCCAGCGTGCCTGGCTGAGCCATCTCCCAGCCTCACTTCATTTACTCCTCAGCCCCACAGTGGGCACTGTTAGCTCCCACCCACCCAGACAAGACTGGAAGGGTGAGGGGCTCACCTAGGCTCTCCAGTTCCCAAACCATGGGGTCAACAGCTACTCAGGGTGATTCCTGACTACCTCAAAATCTAGGGGACCTGGACGGGCTAGGGAAGAGGCAGAGCCCCTGGACCCAGGTACCCCCACCCCTTCTATCCCCTCCTGTTCCCATAGCCAGTGCAGGGCAGGGCAAGACTGGCCACTGTAGAGCTGTCATGGCTGGCAGAGGAGCCCAGCCTGGCCAGAACTCCCTCCTCACCAGACCCATCTGGAGACTCTGCCTGACACCCCTCTAATGCCCCGATCCCTGCCTGAGCCAGCTGGATGCTTAGTTGGGCGTTCAAGTGGGCTGGGCACCCAGTTGCCCAGGCTGTGGCCCCAGGCCCACATGCCACCCCTCTCACTGGTCCCCCAAAACCCCAGCTCCAGGGGAGGTGGCAGCCTTCTGGGAACACACAGGCTGTCATACATGCCGGGGATGTCCCTTCTCTCCTCCTCCCCTCATCACACCTTTGTCTCCCTTCCCTGTCTCACCCAACCGCCTGCTCTCTGAGGGTCTCCACTACCTGCTGTTGGCCCCTTCTTTCTCACCCCCACCTTGCGGTCACACACACTATAGCTCTCACACCCGCGTGGCATCTAGGCTCCACTCCTCCCAAACTCACCACCTGCAGGTGCCCAGGCGGTAGTGCCTCCTCCATGCTCGACCCCACCTCCCCGCCACAGGCTGCCCTGTGCACCAGTTTCTTTAACCCTCCAGCCTGGAGGTGTGCGCACTGAGACCACACACCTGGAGGCTGACACCAGCATGAGACCTACGGGGCTTTGTCCCTGCAATGAAAAAGGAGCCATAGCCACTCCCTCTGTACCTCTCCCAACACACACATCAGGATGGCGGCTGGGGCACCACGCAGCCAGTCCTCTAGCTGCGAGGGGGCATGCATCCAGCGCGGAGTCCCGCCTCACCAGCCTGAGCGATTAGGGGTTAGGCTCCACTTGCACACCTCCAGGGACGGGAAGCTCACTATCTATCAACGCCAGCAGGGACCCAGACAGCGTTTCAGGTAACGGGCTGCGCCGGGCCAATCCGGGCGCCCCCGTGGGTCCAACTCAGCCATTGGGCCCAGCCGCGTGCCGGGCGCCCCTCGGCGAGGGGCGGCCAACCGGCGGCGGGCACTCACCGGCGGCCACGGGGCCTGGGCCAGCAGCGGCGGCGGCGGGAGCAGCAGCAGCAGCAGCGGGAGCAGGAGGGCGCGCGGGGCCGCGCCGCGGAACCGGGCGGCCCGAGCCATCCGCCCCGGGGCTGCTGGGCCTGCTGGGCCGCGCCGGCCGCCGCCCCTTATAGCCTCCGCCCCGCCCCCGCCCGCGCGGCCCCGCCCCCGCGCCTTTTGTTCTGCACTCGCCCCGCGCCGGCGGCCTGGGTGGGGGAGGTGGGCGGGGAGGGCTGGCCCGGCCGGGGCGGCCCGCGGATCCGGTCCTTCCCCGGGACGGGCCGGGCCTGTGGTCTCAGGGGCCTGGTGCTGGGTGACCCTGGCCAGCTCGTGCTGCTCCGGGCCTCAGTTTCCCCTGTGCGATGGGGAGTCTGAGAGGAGTCGGGTTTCACTCCTCCCCTCATCCACCCCTAACTTTGGGAGATGCATCCCTAGCTGGTCTCCTTGGTGAACTGACCTCTGACCTGTTAGCCTGTGGCAGGTGGCGGCAGCCATAGGCTAGTTCCCCCACTCCTCAGAGCCTCAGATCCCTGTGATCACAGCCTGTGGGGAAAGGGATATTAAAATGTGTCTCAGGAAAGGGGAAATTGAGGCCTATGAAGTCCTGGCCAGCCCCCCAGCTTGGAACAAAACAATAGACAGTTTATAGATAAGAAACTGAGACCCCTCCCAAGAGGGAAGGCCCAGATCAGGCTTTTCCAAACCAGCAGGCAGGTGGAGGGGTCAGGAGGCCCTCTCCTTGGTCAGCTGGAGGGAGGGTTCAGTCAGAAGGCCATGGAGGGCAGTGTCTGAGTCGGGTACTGGGGGCTCAGGCTGTCCCTCGGTCAGTGAAAACAGGAGGGGGAGCTGACCACATGCTGGAAGGGATCCTCTGGGCTCATATAATCCTGGTGATGACTGAGGGAAGCCCCACCACCTGGCTCCACCCCATCACAGGCAACACTGCAGAGCCAGATCAGAGACAGTGGCTCCCGTCCGGGTGGACAGGGTTCCGAGCTTCTGCAGGGTGAGGCTGTGAGCACCCAGTCTGGGCCTAAGAAGAAAGGACCATCAGGCTGACTCAACCCTGCCTCCGGGTCCCAGTCCAGGGAGCCTTCACAGCCTCTCCAAGGAGGCTCCACAGAGACGCCTAGAGGCGAGGAGAGGGAAGACAGCAGTGATTTTTAGTACCTGGACTGTTAGCAATCTTTCTTTAAAGTTACTCACTTAAAAATTGAAATACCCTGGGAAGGGTACAGCTCAAGTGGTAGAGCGCATGCTCAGCACCCACGAGGTCTCAGGTTGAATCCCTCTTAACTTCCTCCAAGAGGAAATCAATGAAGAAACCTAATCATCTCCCCCTCAGAAAAATTAAAATACCTCCTTCGGCCCCATTTTAGCAATATTCGTCAAGAAATCATGGATCTGATTAGTTCATTTACATTTTTTCTAATGCACATGAAAATGCATGAAGTAAAAACATTCACTTGTGTCACTACCTTAAGTGGTCTTGAGTGCCTTCCGGAGGGGCATGGTCATGCTTTGGGGAACCACAGTGGTCCACCAGTCCTGGGAGCTCAGGTGACAACTACCCACGCTGTAGGCCGCAGTGCAGAGCCATGGTTACAGCAAGGTGGGCTGGCCACAGAGGGCTTCCTCTAGGAGGAGGACCCTGATGAACCTAGGATGGGCCAGTTTGGCAAACAGGAACAGGTGGGCAGGGACTGCATGGGCAAAAGTTGGACCAGCCCCCGCATGTATGTGAGGAGAGAGTGACCAACCCTTCACATGCTCCCCTCACCTCAGGGTGGGTGGTCACCCCCACTTCAGAAAGGAGAAAACTGAGGCCCAGCCTAGATGGGAGTCAGGGGAGGAAGGGCACTGCTTCGCAGGCTGGCTGTGAGTACTGTGTGTTAGGGACACAGTAGAGACATAACCAAGCCTGCCAGTCACTGCCGTTGCCTTTCTCCCCACCTTCTCTTTCACTCCGCTCCTCACAGAGGGGCTTATTTCCCCACCTGGGAGCCACCCCCATCCTTTTGCTCTGGGCTATTTCATCCTTCCCACAATCCTGAGGCCAGGAGGCCTCCCACAGGCACAAGGGACAGTGATAGCGGTGTTGGTAAAGAAATCAGGGCTCCTCCCCTCCAAGGGTAATGATATGACCACTGAGAAGTCCCTCAGGAAAGACCATGAAAACCTCGAATTCCTAAGGGCTGGGAAGCGTCCTAAATCCAGCCTCTGCCCTGCCCAGGGCCTGGAACCAGGTGGTAAAATTCGAAGCCACAGGATTCCAACCTGCACAGACGCCGCTGTGCACTCAGGTCACCGCCTTTGGGAGGGACATGCTGCTCAAACCCTATCAGGGTCTGGCGCTGCATCCGTGGGACAGGGGTTCGGGCTGGGTGGAGGGCCACGCGGGGGGGCTCATCTCATCTCTGCCGGGGCTGCCTAGGGCGCGGGTCGCGTTTTTGCCGGGAAGGAGTCCGAGACCCGTCCGGACGCCCCCTGGCGGGGGTTCCGGGGACAGTCTGCGTGCCTTCCTCTGGCCAAGTGAGGGGTGGGTGCTTCTATCCCGACCCAGTTCACCCGCGACCCTGATGCCACGCCGTAGCCAGCAAGCGCTGTCCGATAGGGACAGCTCGCTGCGCTCCACGGTGGTCTTTGAAGGACCATGCCCGTCGTCCCTGCGTACGTCCTTGGGGCCCTGCGACACCAGCCAGTGTCTCCAGGGCGCACACAGCCAGGAGCGAGGAGGGCACCGGGAGGGCGCCGTGAGGGAGCAGGGTTACCGACACCAGAGGATGAGGGAAGGGAGAGTCCTGGGGTCCCGCAGGAGAGCAGCGTGGCCCCCCCGGCCGCGCTCCCGCTAGGGGCGTGTCCGCGAGTCCCCGCCTCGGCCCCGCCCCGCTGCACCGGCTGTGCGCAGCGCTACTGTATTAGTCCCCGAGGCAGAACCGCTGCCGCCGTCGCCGTCTCTGACTCTGCTCCGTCGGTCCCCCTGCCCTGACCATGCCCCGGGGGAGTCGCAGCATGGCCGCCAGGCCAGCCAGGTGTGAGCGAGACCGGAGGCCCGCGGGGAGGGGGCCGGGAAGAGCGGTACCCCCAAGGGCGAGCCAGCGTGACCTTGGCGGCTGCAGCGCCATCTTGGTGGGGGAGGGGCGGGGTGCTGCAACCCAGGGTCTAAAACGGTGGTCACCACCCTCTGGGAAGCAAAGAGGGTGCCTCTCCGAAGTTGAGGGCCCTGGGGCCCCCGGCCGCCCCGGATTAACTCTGCTTCCCCCGCACTTTGCAGCCGCACCGCCGCGCCCTCTGCCCACCCGCCAGCGCACCCACCGCCCTCGGCTGCAGCCCCGGCGCCCGCCCCGTCGGGCCAGCCCGGCCTGATGGCGCAGATGGCGACCACGGCCGCCGGAGTGGCAGTGGGCTCGGCTGTGGGACACGTCATGGGCAGCGCTCTGACCGGAGCGTTCAGCGGGGGGAGCTCGGAGCCCGCCCAGCCTGCTGCCCAGCCTGCTGCCCAGCAGGTGAGCAACGGGCTCAGGGGAAACTGAGGCCGCCTTCTCTCAAGGCCGCCTAGCAGAGAGCTCCCTGAATGTCCAGCGAGGAGTGTCCGAGGGTGTCCAGAGCTGCCTCGGCCAAGGACTTTGAGCAGGGAGGGTCCTATTCCTCGCTCTGATTTTGGCCTCTGGTCAGTAATAGCAGGGTCTCCAGCCCCTCCCCTGAGGCCAAGGTCCCTAGACCCCGGTGGAGATGGGAAAGCCGAGGTTCTTAAGGAACTCAGACTGGCCCAAGGTCACCTAACCCTAGTAGAAGGGAGTTGAAGTTCCTGAGTCCCAGCTCTCCCACTCAGGTCTGCCCTGTAACCCCTGCACCCAAGGGAAAAGGGTAGCGAGTGACTCTGGGCCTGTTCCCTGCTGGCCTGTCCCCCACTAGGCACCCCACCAGTCCTAAGCCAAATTCGGGCTTTGTGGCAGGGTCAGGGGCCATGAGGATCAGTGTGGCTGAGCCTGGAAGGTGCTAGAACTTGTTGGGGTGGGGCTCATACTCCAGCAGAACACTGGGCTTTTCTAGAACCTTCTACCTCACTCCACCACCTGCCAACATGCTTGTTATGGTACCAGCGGTAGCATCAGCAGGGTGGTTTTGAGAGAGCTGTGGGCTCACCCTGTTTCATGGATGGAGCAGCTGAGACTGGACAGGGCAGACTGGCCCTGGGTCACTTGGCCTGCCAGGGACCCTTGGGGCACCCGGGCTGGGCGTGTGGGGAGGGGCAGCTGGCCCCCCCAGCTTTGGAGTCCTCTTCTGGCTGCCACTCTCAAGCTGACCTTGCTGCCTCCTGTGCTGTGCCCCAGGCCCCCGCCCGCACTGCCCCCCAGCCCCTGCAGATGGGGCCCTGCGCCTATGAGATCAGGCAGTTCCTGGACTGCTCTACCACTCAGAGTGACCTGTCCCTGTGCGAGGGCTTCAGTGAGGCCCTGAAGCAGTGCAAGTACAACCACGGTGAGTAGGCGGCCCCTGACCCAGGCTGGGGCGGGAGGGGTGGTCCTGCCTCCTGCACCTGCAGGTTCACCTCCAGCCTGTGCACCCCTCCCTCTGCAGGTCTGAGCTCCCTGCCCTGAAGAGACTGCTGCAGATTCAGGGGCCAACCCTGCACCCGCCTTCACTCCTTCACCACCAGCCAGACCATGACATCAGGTTGTGCCCGTGTAGCTGGGACTAGGAGTGAGGAGGGGGTTTCTCAACCCCCAGGTGACCCGAGACGAAAATGTGCAATTAAAAGAGTTTATTTTAGACCCAAGTCTGCTGTGTCCTCTGTCATTGGACTGTCTGCAGGGTGGGGGAAGATGCTTCACTGTGAGCTGGTGTCCTGGGTTGGGAGGGTGACCTTGTAATCCTGTTGTAATCAGTCTCGGGCAGTCCAAATGGGGGTGAGGCATCAGCAGGTGATCTCAAGGGCGTATGACACCTGGGGCTGGAATCCCTGGAGGAGTATGTTGTCTCCTCTCAGGGACCCCGGCCTCTCCACGCCCTTCTCTCTGCCTCTGATCCCTTTCTTAGCTCCCACATCTTAGGGGCGTCTGAGGCAGCTTTGTATTGTCTGTGACCTTCCCCCTCTTGCTGATGCAATTTCCCAGTAATTCCCGATTCTGCAAGAGGAATGCGGCTGGGACTTCAGGCTTGATAACACAAGGTAAAGGTCATGGCCAACCCACTTGGGTCTGAGTCCAGCTTGGCCACTTGGCTGTGGTGTGCCAGGTCACAGGGCCGTCAGAACAGAGGGGCCGGCCCTTCAAACGCCATCACACAGGGATTTTGTTCAACAGCTCTGCAATGAGCGCCTCCCCTGTGCCTCCTGGACCCTGAGGATGCTCCTGTCCTTGGGCTCTTAGACTCTAGCCGGATGGTGGAGACCTGTCTCCCAGTATAGTGTGTTCCATCACGGGGGTATATGTGTGTCCAAGGGAGGCTGGTGTTGGGGTCCACCTCTCAGCACACACATCTTCCCCTGGGAAGGGTTTGCACTTCTGGGTGTGAGCATCCCCTCAGGTATCTCTGTCGTTTCCTTACCTGGCTCCTGGCCCAGCTGGTGGGTCCTGGACAGCAGGGAGCCCACCCTTTGCCTTGAAGGAGGGCCTTGCTCCTGGTGGCCACGCCGAGTGCCTGCGCGCCTCCTCCAGCCATCACCCACGGAGGGCAGGCCTGACAGCCAGCGCAGCTCCTCTGGAAGGCCCAAGAAGCCCTGCCCATGGGGCTGCCCAGAAGATGCACCCCCCCCACTGGGGGGCACTTCTGTGACACTCACCTGCCAGCTCTGGATACCAGTCATCCAGGTTCTCCAGCATGGACTCATAGCGGGTGGGGGCTGCGCCTTCCCCCTCTGCAGAGGGGTGAAGACTGATTTCCTGGCTGGCTCGGTGGTCTCCACCCCCACCTCTCACTCTGAACCCACTTGCTGGCCCAGACTGGGGCCAGGACAAGGCATTGGATGGGAAAGTCAGGGCTAGGTCCTGGCCAAAGCGAGGGTGGGGCAGGGCTTGGGTAGTCTTCAGCTGCTGTCCCCACCCTTACATTCCAACATAGCCGCAGCAGGGAGTCTTGGGCCCCACTTACTGATGACCTGCACCAGGACATATGTGCCACGCTCCTGCAGCAGGGGGCTGCCCACGAAGGGCGTCAGGGAAGTCTCCTCCTCCAGTCCCTCACCCAGGCTCACCAGGTGCCCGTCCTCAGCCAGGAGGGCGATGGTCACTGGGAGGACAGAGAGGGAGGCAGGGCAGGGCAGGCACCCCTGCCTGGGGGCCATCAGCCAGTCCTCCCAGCACCCCTCCCCACCCCCTCACCATCTGGGGGCACCTGCCCCCTCCGCCTCAGGTGGGCAGTGAGGGTCACCAGGCTGCAACAGGGGTTCACCAGCTCCCAGCAGCCAGCTGTAGGGGAAGGGCAGAGGTGAGTGAATGGGACCCTCTATTTTCCCCCAAACTGAGACCCTCTGCCTCCCTCCTGTCTCTTCCCTACAGAGCAGGGAAGGGAGCTACAGAATAGCAATGTCTCCCTTCCATCTCCCAAGATATCAGTGATGGGTGCACAGCTCATGCTTCCTGCATGGGACCTTACACTCCCACTTCAGCCCCACTTCCAGCCCCCCTGCCCCCGACAGCCCCCCTCAACCTGCATTAGCCCTGCCTCCCCCAGACGGTTGAGAATCTGCAGCAGTGACTAGAGCTTCAGGTGCGTCATGCATCCTGGAGCTTGAGGACCGCTGATCAGCTAAGAAATGGAGCAGTTTGAAAACATGCTCCAAGGTAACAGTGGTGGTGAGAGCGGAGTAGGGGCGGGGTAGGGGCCACCCTTGAGGAACCCAAGTGAATTTCCCAGGACCTCAAGGCACTCACTCCAGACACTCCCATCCCCTTCCCACGTGCACCCCCTTCCCCACACTACCTCCCCACCCACCCCCAAGGCAGTGGGACTGAACCTCACCACCCATCTGCCAGGACAGGGGACTCCACTTACCCCCAAACATCACTGTGATAAACATGGCTGCAGAGGAGAGGAGACAGATGTGGGGGCTTTGGTCCTCCAACCCCCAACTTCTGGATAAAGCAAGGATCCAGGGCTCAGATCTACTCTGGGTTGGGCCCTGCAGGAGATGTATGTGTGTGGAGGTGACGGGTGGGTGATAGTTGGGTGGGCCCAGGGGAGCTCCCTGCCTGCCACCCTTGGGGCTGGGTTCCCCCAGCCCAGAGGGGTCCCTGAAGCTACTCCTGGACCCTTGGCCTCCTCTTCCTCCCACTTGCTGGATCAGAGCAGCCAGAGAAGGCTGAGGCCCTCCCAGCTTCCAAGCTGGTCTCCATGGCAGTGGGAACTGCCAAGACGTCAGGCAGGAAATGCCTTCCCCCCAGTGTCTGGGTAACGGGTTCTGGGAAGGGTACAGGCATTCCCTGACACAGGGCTACAATGGGGGCTGGAGCTTCAGGGTCCAGGGATGTCCAGAGACCACATCCTCCGACCAGAAGAGACAGAGCTCCCAGGCTGAAAGTGGGGGAGGTCCTGGGGGTGGGGTGCCTGCCAAGGCTGTGTCAGAAGCAGGGTCCCCATTAACCCTCCAGGCCCCCATCCCTGGGCTCACTCCCAGCCTCCCTCTCTTCTGTCCCTGTTTCTTTCCTTTTTCAGTCCAGTTTCTTGAGGTATGATTTACATACCACAAAATTCACCCTTTTTAGTGTCCTCGAGTTGTGACAAATATCATGCAACCACCAACACGGTCAGGATAAGTAACGTTTTCATCACCCCCGCACCAAATTCCCTTATGCCACTTTGTGGTCACTCCCAGCCCTAGCAAGCACTGCAGTGTTCTTGGCCCCTGCCCTCTCTCTCTGCCTTATAGGGGGAGCCACACAGAGTGTGGAGCCTTTCAAGTCCGGTCACTCACTCAGCTCCACACACCCACGTGAGACTCACCCAGGTGGTCACTGTATCAGTGGCTCCTTCTCATCACCGAGGAGGGCTCCCTGCCTGGAGGTACCACAGTCTGGGGACCCACTCATGTGCTGCTGTTTGGATTGTTTCCAGTTTTTGACGATTATGAATAAAGCCGGTACAAAGACTGGCCTGCAGTTCTCTGGGTGAAGAGACACCTTTCCATTTCCAGTAGATAGCTGTAAATACCGTAAATACTGACCAGTAGAGGGATTGCTTGGTCACGTGGGGAGAGAAATTTAATTTCTTTGCAAGAAACTGCCCATGTTTTCCAGCATGCCACCCCTTTCATATTGCTCCTCTACCCATCTGCTTGTGGCTGGGGCTCCCGGATTCCCAGCGGGTCACGAGCACCTCTTTCTTAGCTGTGCCTCCAACTGGCTCCCTGGGGAGTAGGCTGATCATCCACCCTCTTCAGGCAGAGCTCTGGGCAGGAGGCAGGAGGAGGACCAGCTCCTCCGTGCAGCTCACCAGGGTTGCTCCTGACAAGACTTTCCTCGGTACTAACACCTGTAAAGGGGATGAAAAGCATGCTCACAGCACCACCGTGCAGCAGGTCAGCACAAGGATTAAACGCAGTTCCCTTTAAAGTGCAGCCTCTGGCTGAGCACACAGCAGATGCTCAGAGGCAGTACTGGGGCAACAGGCAGCATGTCCTAAACCTACCTACACGCAGGGCACTTCCTTCCCGGCACGCCACTGTTTCTGGGGACCCATGACCTGCAGAACAAGCGCAAGAGTGGCTGCAGCTAGATTTTGGAAGGGATGGCTGCTCGGGGCCCTGGAACTTCAGCTCCAATGACCACCACCCTGTCGTCCAAAGGGTTTTACTGTAGTGCCGCTGAGGAGGGGTCTTTTGTCTTGAGCGTCACGGAGGTACTCTAAAGAGGTTAGGAACGGAGTAGGACCCACAGTGGGGGGCTTTCATAACCTCCCCTAAGTGAGCCCTCAGGCTGCAACAATAGGGCACTGTTTTCACTTGTTTTCTTAGTATTCAGGTATGGGAAGGCCAACAGATCAGGAGATGACCACCGTTGAGAAGATGATTTGTGACGCACAGTTCCCAAGAGGAGGGGGCACGACACACTGTGGGGGGCCAGGCCACATGGGAAAGCACCAGGGTTGGTCAGGAGGTAGATGGAGGGGAGCTCTGAGCAGGACCCCTTCTTGTGGTTTCTGAGAGAAGGAACCAACCTGCAAGGCAGGATAACTGGTTGGAATAACCTCAGGGCTCTGGGGCACAGGGGCTGTCCCTGGCTGTCTGGTACCTGGCCCTGGGTGACTAGGGCGGGAAGACAGTGGCTCAATGCAAGAGCTCCCTTAGAGAAGGTGGTTGGGAGTGTGGGCTCAGGAGTGGCTGGTTTGCATTTGAAAAGTGTGCTACTGTCTCTAGGAATTGACTGACCCTGGGAGGGTTCCAGATCTCTCCAAGTTCTCTCCAAGGTCAGCAAGGTCCAAGATGTCAAAGCGTCAAGTTTGAATCCCAGCTCACTCAGGTTGAATCCCAATCAGTCAGCTCCCCTCTGTCTGGCAAATTAAAGGGACTGAACGTTGACCCCACGTCTCAGAACTCTCTTACCTACGATGTGCACAACCACATTGGGACCCTGGTGGTATCTACTAATACTAAATGGAAATGTTCCCGACCCCCCGGGGTCCCCAGTCCTGGGTGTCTACTCAGCAGGAACAAGAGCACAGGTGCACCAGAGTCACAGGCAGGAACAGTCACAGCAGTTCTCTTTGTTATGGCCAAAGACGAAAGCACCCAAATGTCTACTAATAGGAGATGGATAAACTAATTGTGGTCCATCCACACAGTGGATGTGAAAATGAATTAAACATGGCTGCACACACAGATGATTCTTCTACTGCTGAACAAAAGAAGCAAGAACTAAAGAGGACACACTAGCATCCCATTTAAGTTGACTTTCTACCCCAAACTGATCTAACCACAGAGTTAGAAAGATGGTTACAGGTGGGGGTGAAGAGGCCGTCACTAACAGGGGCGGCTTATGAGGGAGACTTCGGGGGAGGTGGAAATGTTCTAAATCTTCATCTGGGTAGAGGCTGCAGGGTACATAAAAATCGGGGTTGGGGGAGAATATAGCTCAGTGGTAGAGTGCATGCTTAGCATGCACAATATCCTGGGTTCAATCTCCCGTCCGTCTATTTTAATTAATTAATTTATTGACCTAGTTACCTTCCCCCACCAAAAAAAAAAAAAGAAAAAAATTTAAATAAATAATTACCTCCCCTACCAAAATAAAAGCCTAAAAAAGAATTTAAGTTTCAATTTTATAAAATAAAATAAACATACACTTGAGATGTGTGCACTTTACCATATGAGTTACACCTCAAAGAAAAGGTAGCCACCTGCTATAACTGTACACGTGGATTTCCAGGCTCCTGTTCTCTGAAGGTCCTGTGGGGCCAGGACCCTGCTGTTTGGGAAGACAGGGCCTGGCTGCTGGGCCCCCCAGCGCCACCCCTCCCATGCCCCAGTCAATGGGCTGATTTGCATGCCCTGCCGTGGTCCAGCAGCCTCCCCTGCTGTTCCCTGAAGCACCTGGGTATCGTCCAACAGAACGACTCCCGCCGGCCTCCCTGCCCCTGGCCATGGTCTGCTGTCGTCTGGCTCTCCTCCTAGCTGGGGCCCTCCTGGCAGGTGAGCCCTCCCTGGGCCCGGCTCACCTGGGGGTGGGGTGGGACACAGCATGGGTTCCAGAAAGCCCTTGAATGGAAGCAAATTGCTATGGGCAGTGGGGAGGGTTCTGGAAGGGACATTGAGGTGGGGGAAGATAAACTGCAGATGGCTCTGCCATAGACCTTAGGCAGGTCACTCTTCTGCGTGGGCCTCGGTTTCCCCATTTGTGCATGACCAGATTGCTAGGGTCCCTTTGACACTGACTCTCTGGGGTCTCAGAGACTAGTCACCTTTTGGGTTATACAGAGGGGAAACTGGTGTGATCTGGTCCCGACAGAACCTCAGGACACACTAACACTGAGAAAGTCCCGAAGGGCCAGTGGCCTGAGGCTCAGCTAATGGGTAGTAACAGCCCAAGAGCCTCTCTAGGGGTGGTCAGTCTGTAGCCAGGGTTTGGAAGAGCCAGTGTAACCAAAGTTTTAGGGGTCAGCAGGGTAAGGGATGAGGGAGGGCAGCAGAAGAACACAGAGGCCACCAGTCCCACTCTCTGAACTCTAGGTCCTTAACTGAACATAGATCCTTGTGAACATGGCACTAATGGGGGCTGAGGGGGTGCCAAATCAGTGCTCCACCCAGTGCTGATCCAGTGGCACGGGGCTGTGAGTTTTTGGATTCTCCCAGGAGTCTGACCAAGGCTTTGTAGGGTGGGGCAGGAGGGAAGGGGCCCAGGCCAGGCCTGAGTGTGTCTGTCTCTCAGTCTCCCACCCAGCCCTGACCCAGCCAGAGGCACTGCTGGTCTTCCCAGGCCAAGTGGCCCAACTTTCCTGCATGCTCAGCCCCCGTTACGCCACCGTCGGGGACTACAGTGTGTCTTGGTATCAGCAGCGGGCAGGCAGCGCCCCCCGCTACCTCATCTACTATCGCTCAGAGGAGGACTACCACCGGCCCCCGGACATCCCTGATCGCTTCTCAGCAGCCACAGATAAAGCCCATAACGCCTGCATCCTGACCATCAGCCCCGTGCAGCCAGAGGACGAAGCAGATTATTACTGCTCCGTGGGCTACGGATTCTAGGGGTGGGATGTGGGATGTGGGATGAGTGCCTCCTGTCTGCCTCCTATTTCTGCTCCTGACCTTTCTCTGAGCCTTCATTTCCCTCCTCCGTAAAATGGGTTAGTAATACTCAATATATCAACAATAACTATTCGGAGGGTCATGAAATCCTTGCTGAAAAAGTGACTGTGGTCCATCTGAGAGTATGGGGGCAGGGATTCTGGGGATTGTTGCAGAAGAGGAAGCACCTGAGAACCTTGGGGTGGGGCCCAGCCTCCCCACTGGCTCCCAGGGGGCTCAGACTGGTGGCTCTTGCCTTCCTGTGACCTGAGGAGCCGAAGGGAGAGAAAAAGGAACCAGCCTTTGCTGGTCCCGGCTCTGCATGGCTGGTTGTGGTCCAACGCTCTCGGGGTGACTGCATTTGGTGCCCAGGCTCCTAGCTTGGGGAGGGGCAGCCTCTGCCTACTGCGGATGGGGCAGGAAGGCACGTGGGTGTGTGGGGAGGGTGAGAGCATTCAAAGACACCTGAGGGCCAGGACAGGAGGTGCTTAGGGCAGGTGGGCAGAATAGGAAGCAGCCCTCCTCTCAGGAAAGTGTGTTCTAGAGGTTTCCTGTTATAGGGCTGTGGCCCCCAAGGGAGGTGCAGGATGGACCGGAGCATTGGTGTTGGGGGACTACTGGGTGGAGGGGCAAGTCTTGTCATCAGAAGCCGAATCGAGTTCTGGGGTGGGGGAGCAGGTTTAAGAACACATGCCTCTTCCCTCCCAGTTCCCTTAAGAGGCGCCCTCTGAACGGAGGTCATCCCTCAGATGCAGAGTTGGGGTCTCGAGGGTCCCGCCTATGCTCCCAGCAGTCTCCTGGATGCGCTCCTGGCCCTCCTCATCTATCTCTGCGGGGACGGGGTGGGCAGGCAGGACCACGGCTCCCCACGAAGGGAGGGTGCATCCCCAAAGGACCCGGGGCCTGCGCAGGGTGACGGGCTCCGCAGCCCTAGGCACGCCTCCTGCGGACCCCAGCAGCTCCACGGCCTCGGCTGGCCCCACCCCACGGGCAGGTGCCCTCCCGGCTTCAGTTTCCTCCTCTGCGCTCCCGCCAACGCCCGCCCAGCCGGGACGTGTTGGGGGACGGCCTGGAGCCCTGCGCCAACCAGACGAACTCCCCCGAACCCCTCCCTGCATCCCGGAGCCCGGCGGCCAGACAGCTACCCGCGGCGCGGCAGGACCAGCGAGACGCGGGCCTCCGCGAGGCCTAGAGCAGCCCCGGAAGTGCCGCGGGCGGGGGCGGGGCTCCGGGCGCTCGGGCTGCCGCGGGCTCCGCGTCAGCAGCCGCCGCCGAGGAGGCTGTGGCCCCGCGCTGGAGACGCTCAGGTGCGGCCCCGCCCTGCCCCGCCCTCGGCCCCGCCCCCGCAGGTGAGCGGCCCCGCCCGGCCCAGGTGAGTGGCTCCGCGGCAGCCAGTGTGGCCACTGTCCCTCGGCGGCGTGGGTGTGGGCGGCCCCGGTCGGTGGAGGCAGGTGCGGGCCTCCAGCCCGGAGGTCCTGACGGGCCCGAGGGTCAGCCGAGTGTCCGGGCCCTGGGGCCCCCGGAGGATGGGGTGACCGATGCAGGAGGGGCCTGGGAAAGCCCCGAGTAGGTGGGAAGCATGGGGTTCCAGACCTTTGGATTTTAGGTCCAAAAATTTTGAAAACATCGTAGGGCGCAGATAAAGTATCGGCAACCTTCTCACCGCAGTGCAGACTGCAGCGTGTAGCTGGTACCTGGGAACAGCAGGATTTAACAGACGGGTGCAGGGAGAGTTACAGTCTCCAGATGCTGAGAAAGAGGGATCGGAGGGCATGAAAATTAGAGTGGGAAAAGCAACCTTCTGAAACTGAGGGAGAAACGCAGGATGTGGGAGTAGGGGGTGGGCTGTCAAGCAAGCTCAGAACCTGGAGGCGTCCAGGTAGGTAAGGTGGGTCAGTGGAGGGTGGGCCCATAGTGTTACATCTTCCAGGTTTTCATGAGAAAACCAGCTGAGTTTTAAATATTGGCAGCTAAGTCGAACAAAAAGGAAAAGCTTGCTTCTGAGAGCCAAACAGAACGTGGCTGTGCCAATCTGCAGCCTCTGAAATGGAGGGGTTTGAAAAGGCGGTCCTGGTGAGTACTGCCAGAGAAGGGAGAAAGCGAGGGCCCAGGAGAGAGGATTTGGCTGTAAGGAGGTCGTTGGAGGCTGGAGCTGAAGTCCCAGCCGAAACTGGAAACTTGAAGTTTGTCTTCGTGCCAGACACAGTCATGATTTTCCTTGGCGACATGCAGCATCTTAGGAGGAGCTGGCAGAGGAGGCTGGTGGTTAGTGGCTGGCGGCAGCAGGGCAGGGGAGTGAGGAATGGGACACTAGTCAGAGAGCTGGCTGAAGTGACGCCCATGGTTGGACCCACTAAAGAAAAACTCTGGCTAGATGGAGAGGGCTGGAACTCGGATGGGAGGACCAGGGTGAAGATGGTGGGACGTTAGGCTTGACGGGTCGGGTGAGAGGTCGGGGAGGATTGGAGATCGTGATTACGAAGAGGAGAGAGAAGTGGGGGTGATCATAGGGTTCAGGAGAATACTTCAGTTCTGTGCTCCCCCCCACACCTGGTCTTTTTAAGATTCATTAAAAAAAAGAATCCAAATAGGAATGAGTTCCATCATGATTGTTCTAATTAATTTAGGGTTTTGGTTTTTTTTGAGGCAGTTACCCTCTGAGCTTCAGTGCAAGGGGACTAGTACCTTTGTATGGGGTCATGAGGAGTAAATGAGATATGCTTGTAAAAGTCCTGGTAGTGCCCAGCACACAGTAGGTGCTCAGTAAACTCGAGCTGTCATCACAAAGGTACTTGAGGTGTTCCCCCTGAGCCCACATGGCCACACAGCTGTTTCTGAATGGGGTCCTGCAGGGCTCCCTCAGGGCCTCCACAGTGGGGTGGGGGGCCAAGTGGGATGGTCTGGCCTCCTCCCTCGTCCCTGTGAAACTGTCCCCTCTACCCCCTCTATGGGGCAGCTCTGCTTTATTTATTTATATCTCCCAGGTAATTGACTTACTTGAATAAAGAGTTCTTTGGCCAAAAAAAAAAAAAAGTGGCAATCAATTTGAACACAAAAACAAATGGCTTTTCCTTCATTTGGTCATTTATTTAGTTAACTGATGTGTGTGTGTGTAGATCGTGTGGTTGTGCTGGCATCTGGGGATTCCAGTGTGGGGGGTCCTGTACTCGCCCTTGGGGAGGGTGCAGGCGATGGTGGGGAGAGTCACCCCATATTTGTTTGGCCATCAGGGTGGTGTGTGCTGTGATGGACGTGCACACTGAGCTCCACAGGTCACAGAGGCGGCGCCTGAGATTGTCAGTCTGAGGGTGTGGAGGAGGGGGCACCTTTGGACGGAATCTGGAAGGATGAGCAGGTGACCATCTGAGAAAACAGTGGGACCAGTTGGGAGGCACACAGGAGTTGTCACGCTGGAAGATTAGGGGTGTGTGGGAGGAGAAGCAGCGGGCGTGGAGGGGCTGGGCTGCTGTAAGGCGGGTGACACCATCAGGCCTGTGTTTGGGGCATTTGAACCTGGCGTCCATGCAAAGAACAGACTGGAGGGAGGAGCAGATGCTGGAGATGGGCAGCCAATGGGAGGCGAGTCACACTGAGACCTGAGCTGCGCAGTGGCACCGAGGAAGAGGCAGAGACCCCTCAGGAAATGGATGGGCGAGGTGTGTGGGTGAGAGAGTGAGAAGGACCAGACTGCCTCCCAGGGTTCTGGCTGGGACACAGGGCTAGAGGGTGTGCAGCCAACTGAGTGTGGGAGGGAGGTGGGCCCTCTTTCCCATCAAGACCCCATCCCCAACATCCTCCAGTAGCCAGAGTCTTGCCCCTTTTCCAGAACATGTCCACTTCCTGTCCCCGCCCACTTTTCTGAACATCCTGAGCCTTTCAAGTCTCACAGTGTGGTGTTTTCTGTCTGTCTGTCTGTCTGTCTGTCTTCCTGGCAGTTGTTTCTGGTAAGTCAGACTTGTCTCCGACTCGGTGACGATCACCACAGGGGCAAGATGGCATCCTCTTCTTTGGTTCCATCCACTAAGACTGCAGCACATGCTGAGTGTTTGACTTGCTGACTCGAAAGTGTCCCTTGTTTTCTTTTCAGATTGTGAGAGCAGTCAGTGTGTCCCCCAGAAATCCAGGTGCTGGCGGGGAGCCTGGACTCACAATGGAGATTCCCCCAGCAGCCAAGCTTGCTGAGGCCTTTGTGTTTGAGGACGGGCTGGATGTGCGGCAAGGCCTTTTTCCAGAGGGGGACCTGGGGGACACTTTTCTTCAGGAAAGGAGTTTAGGGCAGATGGCTGTTGTCTACAAGGAGATCCCTCTGGGGGAGCAAGATGAAACACAGGACGATTACTCGGGGAATTTCAGTCTGTGCTCCAGCCCCGTCCAGCATCCAAGCGCCCCCTCAGCGAACAGACCCCAGGACGATGAGCTCTTCAGCCAGACCTTCCTCCAGAGATCGGACCTTAGCCTGTGCCAGATCGTTCACAGCGGAGGAGAATCGGGTAAGCACGAGGGTGAGACGGTGGGCAGGGGGATCTCGGGCCCCGGGGAGCCTCCCAGAACTGCCCAGCCAGCCAAACCCTACACGTGCCGGGAGTGCGGGAAGGCCTTCAGCCAGAGCTCGCACCTGCTCAGGCACCTGGTGATCCACACCGGGGAGAAGCCCTATGAGTGCGGGGAGTGCGGAAAGGCCTTCAGCCAGAGCTCGCACCTGCTCAGGCACCAGATCATCCACACCGGGGAGAAGCCCTACGAGTGCGGGGAGTGCGGGAAGGCCTTCCGCCAGAGCTCGGCCCTGGCCCAGCATCAGAAGACGCACACGGGGAAGAGACCCTACGCGTGCAGGGAGTGCGGGAAGGATTTCAGCCGGAGCTCCAGCCTCAGGAAGCACGAGCGGATCCACACCGGAGAGAAGCCGTACCAGTGTAAGGAGTGCGGCAAGGCCTTCAACCAGAGCTCCGGCCTGAGCCAGCACCGGAAGATCCACACCCTGAGGAAGCCGCATGCGTGTGAGCTCTGCGGCAAGGCCTTCTGCCACCGGTCCCACCTCATCCGGCACCAGCGCGTGCACACAGGCAAGAAGCCGTACGCATGCGAGGAGTGCGGCAAGGCCTTCAGCCAGAGCTCCAACCTCATCGAGCACCGCAAGACCCACACGGGTGAGAAGCCCTATCGCTGCCACAAGTGCGGCAGGGCCTTCAGCCAGAGCTCTTCGCTCATCGAGCACCAGCGCATCCACACCGGGGAGAAGCCCTATGAGTGCGGCCAGTGCGGCAAGGCCTTCTGCCACAGCTCAGCGCTCATCCAGCACCAGCGCATCCACACAGGCAAGAAGCCCTACGCCTGCAACGAGTGCGGCAAGGCCTTCCGGCACCGCTCGGCGCTCATCGAGCACTACAAAACCCACACGCGGGAGAAGCCCTACGAGTGCGGCCAGTGCGGCAAGGCCTTCCGGGGCAGCTCGCACCTCATCCGGCATCAGAAGGTCCACGCCGGGGAGAAGCTGTAGAGGGCGGGCCCGCGCCTCCCCCAGATGGAACTGGCACCCTGTCCTCCGTCCCAGGGACCTGCCCGCCTCCCTGGTACCCAGGCTGCCTAGAAACCCTGAGGCCCAGCAGGTGGACTGGGTGAAGGCAGGGGAGCCTAGGAAGGGCACCAGGACAGAGCTTCAGCTCGTGCTCACGGGTGACTCCCAAGCCAAGAGGGTTTAGTTTTGCCCTCTCTGCTTCTTCCAGAATCTTGAAGAATAAACATGAGGGAGAAAGTGGAGTTAAACCCACGAAAACAGGAGATGAACTCTACCATCAGGCCCTTTTAGCAGTAAGCGAGCTCACAGTCCAAATCCACTAAAGACAGAGAAATCCAAAGTAGAGGCGCAGCAGCTGTCCTCGGGCGTTGGTGGGGTCAGCCAAACCAGGTTACGAATAGTCTGGAAGGATTCTGGATGGGGGGTGAGCTTAGGCCACAGCAGGTCTCAGTCCACCACGGGGGTTGGAGCAAGGGCACTTCTGGCTGCTGGCTGGTCTGGTCCACAGAGGGCAGAGGCTTGGTCCTGGGGGCCAGAGGATGGTTGCCGCCAGGAGTGACCCCCTCCACCGACTACAGCGTGCCTCGGACGTCCGCGGGGCAGCTTCTGGTCTGGCAGCTCTCAGCCTCCTCCCCGCCATCCAGGGCCAGGGGACCAACGGTGGTTCAGACAGAAGGTCTGGGTTCAAGTGCCACTTCTGGCCCCTCCTGCCTCTGTCATCTGGAGGAAGCCCCAAGGCTCTGTCTCCCCTTCTGTGAGGCAGGGACACTGGGACCCCGCCACATCCCGCCAGGGGTTGGCGCCAGGCTCCTGTTCAGAATGGGACCGCACTCAGAGGGCCTTTGTCAACTGGCTACTGAGACTGGAAACTGGAGCGATCCCTGCCCCTCCTGGAGAGGAGACGCACCCCTGTTTGGTTCCCAGCAGGTCAGGCTTGCAGCCAGCCCTCTCCTAACACCAGGCTCTTCCACGCTCCCTCAAGCCTGTACCCTGGGTTGGGGGTGCCCTGGGCTGCAACAGCAGTGTGTCCCATCCTGTACTCCTCTCTGTCCCCCCCACCGGGCTTCCCGCCCAGGCCATTTCAGTCGGGCATCCCCAGAGCTGGGGCCCACATAGTGGTGTTTTAGAAGCTCCCCAGGTGATGGGAAGGTCTCACCGTGTGGCAGGCTAAGAGCACTGTACTGGCTCCCACACAGCCCCAGTGTCTCCCACATGGCAGGCCTGCTCGCCTGGCTACGCAGAGCTTGAAGGTGTTTGCGTCCCCAGCCCCCCGACCCAGGAGTGGGCCTGGGCCATGACATGTCTGGCTGGTTGGTAAGCATTTGTCCCGGGCCTTTGTGTGTCCATGATGGTCTTTAGTACTGGCTCCCCCAGGCTCCTCAGAGCTAGTGTTGGGGGAGGCAGTCTAAGCTCTTTTGAAGATTTCTGAAAGTTAATGGCTAAAATCCCACGAACCCATCATGGTAATGCCGGTGATTTCAGCCAATCCGAAGCTCAGCTTGGCAGCTAAGTATAGTTTTGATGAATAAAAATGGACAAGCCATAATTGTTCCTTCGTAAGTGGGGCTTGGTTGGCCAGAGATGTTAAAATGAGAGGCCTCTTGGGCTGGGAAGATGGCCTTTGGCCAGCTCCTCTCTGCTATGTGAGTATGTGGAGCATTTAACCAGCAGCCCAGGGTCCCCCAGAACCCCCACATGAACGGGTGGACTGGCCTGACTGGGCAGCCCGCACAGAGGAGCTTCCGTCATTGACCCGGAGTGAAGAGAGAACGCTGACACCCTTGCTCGGTGCAGGACAGCGCCCCCCCACCAAGATCTACCTCCTCGCCCCCCACCCCCCCATTCTGCCTCGGCCTTGGCCAGGCCTGTCCCTCTTGGGCAGGGTGAGCATCTGCTTCCTACCTGGACATCCCCCACCCCCCACCCCGCATACTGCACACCAAACTAAATTGTTTTCTTTGCAGCATCACTTTGCACACGTCACCACTCTCCTTAAAACCAGCCTTCAGGGGCTGTTCCACACGTAAACCCCCTTTTCAGGCAATCTGGGGTCCCCTCCCACAAGCCTCCTGGGCTCCTGCCACCCCCAGATGCCCCCACTCCCAGCTTCTCTCAGCTCGTGGTGTGCGGTTCTCACGTTGTTGAATATGCACTTTCTCCTCCCTGCCACATCCTTTCTTCCTTTTGACAATTTATGTGACGTGGGGGTTACGACCCGCTTTCTGAAGTCTCCACCGATTCTCATAACCACGGTGAGGCCAGGCGGGTGCTTTCTGTTCCGGAAGCGTGGGCAGACCTGGTTCCTTCGGTTCAGATTCTTTCATCCTTTTATTATGTATTTTTAAATCCTTTCATTTATTTAGGTTCTTGAACAGTGTGATGTTATAAGAGATCATCCTGGTAATACTTTAATTGTCCTTGAATTTCATTGTGTGTTTTTGTTTATTGTGTTACCTTTTTTCCTTCTTTTCACAGATGTTGTTGGGTGTTGTAAAACACCAGTTCTTGATTGTTTCCTGATGGAATTGTTTTGTCAAAGTACATGTTCTTTCCTTTCCTTTTTTTTTTTTTTTTTTTGAATTAATAGTTTACATTTCTAAGATTAATTATTTAGATACAGTTTATTGTTTTCAATGTTTCTAGTAAATGTGGTACTTTGGCCTATGATTTTTTTTCTTATAGTTAGAGCTTTTTCTGTGCTCCATAAGTTTGATATGCAATATTTTTTGCTATTGTATTAAGACTTTCCCTTTGGCCCAAGTATTATTATTTTTAATATTGCAAAGCGGTGACTTCTGGGGTCATTGCTGTTTCTATTTTACACGGTATGAACATTTCTAAGCGTCCATGGAAGCTCTCTGGGCTGGAGTATGTTACCGGCTTTTATGAAGCCTCTGTGCACTCTCAGGAAATGTGTTTTTACTCCATCAATTCTATTCATTAACTCAATTTTTAAATTATTTTATTCAAATCCATATTTTCACTAACTTTTCTTTACTTCAGAATTCTTAATCTGGGGTCTAACGACTGTCTAGCAGTCCATGAGCGGGCAAGGGTTTTGAGGTTGTGGACCCCTGGGGACTGAACAAAGCCTTGTGGATACGTGGACGAATGAATTATTCTGGGAGGGGGTGGTCTGTAGCATTCACCACATTTTTGATGGGCTCTGTGACCCCAAAGTACTTAAGAATACTCATTCACCTGGTCAAGTCATAGTCAGATCTTGTTTTTCTTCATGTATTTCTGTTTTGCTTTCATTTCTGTTTCTATCTTATGTATGCCGTTACTGTGTTAGTGGTGCAGTTATCTTCTTAAGAAATAGGCAGGGTAAATGATCAGCAAGTAACTATCATATTTGGGGCGTAATAATTTAATAGTGATATTCTGAAAAATTGTGCCTTTGAGTACCCTCTTTGCCTCTTTTAATGCTTCAAGCTTCAACTTCTCTTTTCCAAATATAATTGAAGCCCCTTACTTTTTTTGAATTTTCATATGCATGAGTGTTTATTTAGCTCTGCATTTTATTTTAAAATTTGTGTATATTTTGCTACATATCTGTAACTTATAAACAGCGAATTGTTAGATTTTGTTTGATGGTTCTTTCTGTGATTCTTCTTCTTACATGAGAAGTCCTATCATTAACATTATTGCTTAGAGTTATGCATAATTTATTTTCATCTTAATATTTGATATATATTAACTCATTTAACCCCAAAAGGTCATGCTCACCACCTCATCTCTGTGAATTACTGTCCACATGTGAGCATCACTTCTGGGTGGACTGGAGGTCTGAATATACTATTAGTATTTGGAAATATTTCTTTAAGTTTCTGTTCTTTATTACTCCCAAAGCTTGTTCAACATAACTTAGAACATTCCATAGTGCTTTGCCTTTTAGCAAATACTATGAGATGCAGCAAAGAGTGAGAACCAGGGAACAGTCCACCCTTTCTGAGGGAACCCATGCAGTCATTTGAAAGAGAGGTGGGGACCCTGATCGTGTACCCCTCTCCCCATCACCTGTCTGTCCCAGGCTGGTCCCCTCAACCTAGGATGGGCCAGTTTGGCAAATGGGAAGGACCCCACTGTCCCCAGGATGTAGGAGGAGAACCCTGTCTGAGATCCCAGCGCAGTCCTGAAGTCTAAGTGTGGAGCATGAGCCTGGCCTGTTCGGAGATGGGGTCAGCAGGACCTCCACCCCTGCCCGGTGCTCACCCTCCTGTAGGAGGCCAAGCAGCTACCTCTGCACTGGCTTCTCCCCAGGAGCTGACCCACTGCCTCCTCTTCCTCTTTGCCTTAGATACTCTCAGGCCAGAAGCCAGACCTGCCTGGGATCCCCCTGTGGGCACACCTGACCCAGCTTTTGCCCAGAGAGTGGGTCCAGGAGGGGCTCTGGGGCTCCCTGTGCTCCCTGGGTTGAGGGGGAACACCCCACCCCTTCCCCTCTAACCCAGGCCTGCCCATCTGGTTCCAGGGCTTGCCGCCCCCTCTTTGGCCGCCAGAGGTCGCTGTCCCTTCGCTGAAGTGCAGGGGGACCCAGCGCCCAGACCTGGAGGAGGGGACCCCAGATGGCAGATTCAGGGACCTCCGAATGATGCCCCTTGGACATTGAGGCCTGGAGCCCAGGGTCATCCCAGGCGGTGGCAGAATGGGAACCAGGATGGGGGGACGGGCTTAGTGACCACCCAGTGACGCCCGTGGGCCTCGCTTGGTTCACACTTAACGCCTCAGGGCATGCGCACCGCTGGGGACAAGGTCCAGGGTCCACAATCCAAGGAGGAATGTGGATACGGGACCAGGATCGGCTTGGACCCGGGTCTGTAAGTGAGCCCAGCTGCTCTGCAGAGCTGGCTGAAGGTCGCAGTGACCCCGACATAGACGCCCCCGTGTCCCCACTGTTGCAGGGGGGCATGAGCCGTCCAGTAAGTGCTGACCCACGCACCAGGAATGCCCAGGGCTTCCGGGGCCGTGTTTGTGAAGGAGGGAGAGGAATTGTCCAATGTCTGTCCACACAAATGGCCATTGCGGTCCGGCCAGCACCTGCTGTGTGTCTACATGCTGAACTGTCTGGCTCCCCCTACTTGACTGGTTGGCTCCCAGTCCTAGAGACATACGTGCAAGAGGCTCGAAGGCGCAGGTATGTCGGCATGATGCTGTCCAGGTACATTTGAAAACTTGGACAAATCACAAGGTGCTCAGCCTGCTCTGCAAGGCCCTGAGGGCCCTGCCCCCTTCCTTGGATCCAGCCCCGCTGGCCTCTTTGCTGTTCCCGCACATCTGTGCCCGACAGCCCAGGCTCTGAGACCTCCCGGAGATGCTGGAGCTGGCAACCAAGATGTCTCAGAGTAGGTGAAGGATAAATAAACAGTGTACATCCAGACAATGAAATATTATTCAGCAATAAAGAAAGAAATAAACTATTAAGTCACAAAAAGACCTAGCGGAACATTAAATGTGTGTTCATAAGTGAAACGAGCCAATCTGGAAAGCTACCACTATATGATTCAGACTATTTGGCATTCTGGAAAAGTCAGCAGTATGGAAACAATGAGAAGCTCAGTGGCTGCCAGGAGTTGGGGGTTAGGAGGGGTGAGTAGGTGGAGTACAGAGGATCTTTAGGGCAGTGAAAATTCTCTGCGTGAAGCTACAGTGGTAAACGTGCCATTACACATTTGTCCAAACGTACAGGATGTAAACAGTTCTGGACTGTGTTGTGTCAGTGTAGTTCGGTCAGTTGTAACAAATGCACCACTCTGGTAAGGGAGATTGATGGTAAAGGAGGTGATGCATGTGTGGGGCAGTGGGTATATGGGAAATCTCTGTATCTTCTGCTCAATTTTGCTGTGAACCTAAAACTGCTCTAGAAAATAGTGTTCTTTTTTAATTGGTGGGGTGGGTATAGCTCAGTGGTAGAGCACACACTTAGCCTGCACGAGGTCCTGGGTTCAATCCCCAGTACCTCCGTTAAAATTTTAAAAAATAAAACAATAAAATAAATTAATTGACCATGGATATATATTTTTATTTCTCACTCTCAATGCTGTTGCTTGGATTCATATGTCTATCTTTATGCCAATACCACACTGTTTTGGTTACTTTATCTTTTAGCAAGTTTTGAGACTGGGAACTATGCTTCTAATAATTAGATCTCCCCACCCACCCAACTATCCATCCATCCACTCACATATCTAATTACTAACCTACCCATGAACATACCAATCCACTCACTAATCAAGCCATCGATTAATCATCTACCTCCCTCTCCGTCCATCCATACACCCACCCACCCACCAATCCCTTCCTTCCCTCTTTCAAACTGCTTATTTTTTTTTAATTAAAGAAAAAAAAATTTAATAGAGGTGCTGGGGATTGAACCCAGGCCCTCGCGCAGGCTAAGTGTGTGCTCTACCACTCTACACTCGCCCCTTGCCAAGCTACTTATTGAGAGCCTTGAAGTTACGAGGCACTAGGCTGGGGATCAGATGCGGAGTCGGCAAACCTGGGAAGGGGCTACACCCTTGGCAGCGGCAGCTTTTCCTCTGTCAGTGAGGGTCCTGGCAGAGGGAATTGAGATCCCTTGGGGTCCAGCTCTCCAGGATTCCAGGACCCAGGACGAAGCTTGTAGAGGATGCGGGGAGGCAGCCAGGGAGCTGCACCAGGCCCAGTCCAGGGCTGGGAGGGGGCTCGGTGGGGGGTGGGGAGGGCTCTGCTTCCTTCTGTGAGCTGCAAACATCCGGCTACAGCCCTGAAGCTGCCCCGTCCCCATCCCAGGCCGCACCTGGCCCTGTTTGTCACCCGTCCCACACCCCGCTGACCACAGGCTAGGTTTCTCTTCCCCTTACTTCTCCTCTTTTGTCACCTGGAGTTCTGGTTTAGGTCAAAGGTAGGGTTAGCTTTAGATTGCAGACCCCAGGGGGCTGCCAGCAGGGCCACCAGAGCTGAAGGAGGCGACCAAACCCACTCCATCCCTGTATTACCTGGGGCTTCCCTGCCCCTCCAAAGCCAGAGCCCCAGTACCAACCCCTTCATCCAGGAATCCTAGTTTTCCTACAATTTCTGGCCCTTGGGGCCCCTTACCCAGCTCTCCCTGAGCAGAGGGGAAGGCTGGGGCCCAGGGAAAGGAAGCAACTTGCCCAGGATCACACAGCGTGTCAAAGACAGGCCCAGGCAAGTGCTGGTGGTGGTGACAGCAATGGCTGGGATGGGTGAGGGTCGCTATGGTCCAGGCACGTCACAGGCATTGGCTCCTTTAATCCCCAAGCCCACCCTGTTGGGTGGCTGAAGTTGCTGCTGCTCCCAGACCCCTTCGCTGACCACCCAGGACCCCAGGACCCCCCTCCCCTTGTCTTCCTCCCAGGGGGTCTCATTTGTGCCAAGAGTTCCAGGCTGTGTGTGGACAAGTCTCCCCAGGCACCCAGGGCCACAGCCCCCACCCCCGTTGTGGATGAGCAGCCCTGTTCCAGGACTGACTTTGACCTTCACTGGACCCAACCCACCTTGCCTGGGGCATGAGAAGCCAAGAGCCCACCCTGCCCCAGTCTTCAGGGGCCTGAGGGATGGATGGACGGATGGTCAGATGAGTGAGTGACCAGCTTCTTGAAGGATAGTCATGCTTCTGGGCCCTCATTGTTACCCCAGAGGCAGGGCTCCTAGGGCAGCAATTGTGAGGGTCCCCATTTCTCTCTCCCTCCCCGTACTTGGCCCAATACTCACTCGCAAAGAGTCCCAGATGTGGGGGCAGGAGGTGAGGTGTGACCCACAGTGTCCCATGGCCAGCCCTGGCCAGCCCTGCCCACCTGGGGCTCCCCTGAGCTCCAAGTGTCTGGCTGTGCGGTTGGCTGCAGCTCCGTGCCCAGCATTTAGAAAAGTTCCTGGGGGCTCCAAGGAGAGGGTGCCACAAACTCACAATTCAGGACAGAAAATGCTGCTTCTGACAATTGATTGGTATGATTTCTGCCCTACTCAGGCCTGGATGCTGGGATGCAGCCCCCTTCTCCAGCTGGGCTGGCAGAAGCTTCCAGAACTGGAGCCACCCCTCCCCCCCACCCCAGGTAGAGGGCGGCACATGCTGCCAGGGCCGAGCCAGGCGGGGTTTCCTGGCTATTTTGTCAGTGTCAGGGCCTCTTGGTTTCGCCAGGGCAGCTGCAGGGGGTGAGGGTGTGGGGCACGCGGGGAGCCCAGGGGTGCTGTCCTGAGGCCGGCTGGGGCCAGAATAGGCCAATCCCAACGGCCACAACAGTCACACACAGAGATGAGCCAAACGTCCATTTTCCATCTGACCATCCCTCCTGTCCCTCCAGGGAGTGAGGTTCCCTTATCCCCAACCCAACTGCACAGAGGGGACACGGGTCCCCAGCCACCAACCTGGAGTCAGGGCTCTCCTGGCCCCTGGCTGCCTCCGTGCCAGGCACCCCCCACCCCTGCCCCGCCCCCCCCCACCCCGGGTGGTCTTCCCAGTGCGGGAGCCCATCCTGCACAACACCATCTATCTCACTACCAGCCAGTTCCCTGTCCGCCACCACTGTCTTGAGCCCCCAGCTGGGCTACATTGCCACCACTGAGGTCCCCGCACATGTATGGGCTCAGGAAAGGGCTGCTGGGCGGTGGCTTTGCTCTGGGCCATGTCCACATACACTAGGAACCCTGCCCGACCAGAAAACCTGCGGTGGGCTCAGACTGGCCTGGGGTCCCCCTTCCCCAGCCGCAATGCCCTGCAGCCGAGGCCCAGGACCCTCCGAAGCATCCTCCCTCCTCCCAGGATGCTCAGGAGACCCCGACATCTCCCTGGCAGGCCGGGCCCTGGTTGGGCAGGGATGGTCCATCCTGGTGAGGACCCGAGGGTGTTTCAGGCTGTGGTGCCAGCACAGACCCAGGCACAGGGGACACCAGCCTTGACATCCCATGTCCCCAGGCCGAATGCGAAGGAGCAGGAGGGACCTGGGGTGTTGATGTGGCTACAGGAAGACAGTGTCACCACGAAGTGGGGGCTTGTGGGGAAACACACAAGTGGTGGTGTCCTGGGGTCATGCTGACTGTCAGCTACTCTATCCCCGGAGTGGACACAGGGTGCCTGATGACCCAACTCCTCCCCTGGCCCCTGTCCTGGCTGCCCTGAGACAGTCTCCCCGATTCCTGCCCATTTTCCCTGGGACAAGGCTCCCCAGAGGACTCATCCCTACCTGGTCTCCACCACGCTGTGCCCTGGGGCCACTAGTCCTGCAGGGGCTGCCCCGGCTCTGAGCTGGGCACGCAGGCCCTGTGAGCCCCTCATGGTCAGTGTTCCTCTGTGAAATGGGCAATGGTGGCCCCAACAGGGACTTTGAGGCTCCGTGAGGGGCTGTGATAAGCCTGGAGAGGTGCCCAGTGTCAGCCGCTGGGGGCATCCCCCACATGGGGCCAGGCGGGTGGATGAAATCTTATCCCACGAGTGCAGGAGATGCTCCCTGGGCGGGGAGCTGACCTGGGAGCTCAAGGACACAGTGGGGTCAGCGGTGGGCAGGAAGCTGACCTAGGAATCGAGGATGGGGTAGGGTCAGCCATGAGAGGGGACCTGATCTAAGGGCTTAAGGATGGGGTGGGGTCAGCAGCGGTCTCTGCAGTGTCACCCCACCCCCCGCAGTGAGCAGGTGGTCCTGTCTACTTGCCCCCAGCACTGGCCCACAGTAGTACTTGCTGAGGGTTTGTTGAATGAATAAGTGAGTGAGTGAATGAGTGACCCATCACACAGGGCCAAGGAGCCTTGGAAAGAGCCTGGGGGCAGGTCAGCTTGTGTGCAGCCCTGAGCACCTGCAGGACCAGGGCGGACTGTGTCAGCTCTGAGAACCTCTGTCTCGTCCCTGAGGTCAGGGGTACTAGCACCCATCTCCCAGGTGGTCTGGGGATCACAGGAAGTGAAGCACGAGCCATGGGCAACTCTCGGCCAGGGTCACCGTCCTCAAGGCAGAGAGATGGCACCTGCAACAGAGCTGGGGACAATCAATCCACAACCAGATGGAGCTGGGGACAGTCAGTCCCACGACCAGGCAGAGCTCGGGACAGTCAGTCCCATGAATGGGCAGAGCTGGGGTCAGTCCTGCGGTAAGTTGATCAGGAGTCACGGAGGAGCTGGATGAGGCGGGAGGGTGTAGCTCAAGTGGTAGAGTGCTTGTTTAGTACATACAAGGTCCTGGGTTCAATCTCTAGCACCTCCTCCAAGGGTAAGTAAATAAGTAAGCCAAATTATCTCCCCTCCAAGAAAAATTTTTTTTAATTTAAAAAGGAGCTGGATGACAGCCGCCCAGTACCCAGCTGAGGCACTGAGGGGGTGCAACCGTGGCCAGCAGCTGTGTCCAGGGCCCAGGCACAAGGCCTCATCCCTTCCCTGCCTCCTGCAGCCCTGGGGAGGTGGGAGCGGGTAGGAGAGGCCTGGGAGCAGCTCCTCTAAGCCCAGATCAACTTTGGTTCAAGCGTTGCCCACCTGCAAGGTCAGGGAAGGTCACACGGGAAGAGCGGACGGCAGGGCTTCGGGGAGCTGACTGTCAGGCAGACGGGGACCAGGAATATCCTGCCAGCAAAGGGAACAGCAATAGCAAAAGGGTAGAGGCAGAAGGCAGGTGGCCTTTGGGGATGTAAACTTCCAGCTTAGTCTGGTGGGAGGGGAAGGTGTTGGGGGAAGGAGAGGCAGTGGAGAAGGCTGTGGGGGATGGGAGGGGCAGAAGCCAAAGGGACTTGCATTTGGGGCCTGGTGTTTGAACTTATTGTCAGATGACTCCCAGGGTGGGTTGGGGTGGGGCAGACCACTATCGGGAAGCACCTGCAGAGGCATTCCATGCCGCTGAGGGGCACCTGGGACAACAGGGTCTGCGGGTAGGTGCTCGGAAACAGGACGTGCACTCGTAGGTAAAGATTTACGGGTGGGTAACTAGTGTCATGGGCAGCAGGAATAGGTGACAGAAGGTTTTCGTCATTGTTCGGGGGCTAACAGAGCATAGAGGCTGCCTCGTCCTCATGATTTTTAAACAATCTCTATTAACTACAAGGTCCTGATGAAAGAGAAGTGATTCGCTGCACAGAACAGTCCTGGGGAGGGTCAGCAGAAGGACAGGAGAAACTGTAAGGAACCAAGATAGTGTCAGTCATTCTGCAAAGAAAGGACATGGTGGGATGAAGGAAGGGGTAAAAGGTCCGGACCAGGGCTGGCAGAGAGGGCCTATCTGAAGGTCACCAGCCATGGGCAGCTCCAGCCAGGAAGGTGACAGGGGTGGGCAGGGCCTGGTGCTGGAGGAGGAGTGGGAGGGAGGGGAGGGCGGATGTGTCCTGGAGAGTTTCCTGGGAATTGCTCCCCCCTCCCCCCTTCCCCCCACCTCAGTGAGACCTTGAGCCTCTCCCCTTGGGTTACCTTCCCACTGGGTGCCTAGGAGTCCCCACACTCCACCCCTAGAATCCCAGAGAGGTTGCAAGTTAAATACAAGCAAAAAATGAGCAGAGAGCACGATTTTGGATTGACAATGAGGACAATTTATTGTGAGTTGACTGGGTGCAGGGAGAAGGGCTGGGTGGACCAGGGTGAGAGGGGAGGGTCCTGCTGCTCCAGGCCCCCTGAGGGTGGTGGGGGAGGCTCAGGGACCTAAGGACATTCTGCAGGGACCATTCTCTTCTCCACGGTGCCCGCCTCGTGCGTGACCCGACAGCTGTAGCTGCTGTGAGACTTCCACGTGCTGGGCGACAGGGTCAGGTAGCTGCTGGCCGCGTACTTGTTGTTGCTCTGCTTCAAGAGCTTGGTGGTCTCCACGCCGTGCGTGACGGTGGTGCCATCTTGCTTCCAGGCCACCGTCACGTTGCCCGGGTAGAAGTCACTGATCAGACACACCAGGGTGGCCTTGTTGGCTTTGAGCTCCTCAGAGGATGGCGGGAACAGAGTGACCAAGGGTGCGGACTTGGGCTGACCTGTGTGGACAGAGAAGAGGGTGTGAGATGCAGGTGGGAGTCACAGGGTGGGGCTCCCCTACCCATCACGGCCTCTGTGATGGTGCACTTGGTGGCCCTGTTTTCCTTCTTCGTCCCTTCTCCCACTCAGCCCTCGGAAGCAGACAGCCCCCCAGAAGCCCTTCGATGTTACTCTTCCAGGTGACCCAGCCGAGTCGTCCCACCTGCAGCCTCCATCTCCCCGTGTGTGACCAGGAAGCTCCCCTCCTTCCTCCTGGGCCCTGGAGTCTGAATTTGGAATTGACCTTGACATCCTGAGCCCTCAGCCCAGCATCAGGCCCCCATCTCACTTCATTCTTCCAGAGCCCAGTTGCCTCCGAGTTGAACTAGGTTCCCCACTCAGGCTGCCAGGACGATCCTGAGGTCGTGCGGGGTGGCCCCGAGCCAGAGCCTTGTTCACGGTGGGTCCTAGATCCTCTCCTCCCCGTCAGGCATCAGCTCTGCCCCAGCCAGGCCTCTGCTCTCCCGGCGAGGCCTGGGTCCTCCCCACCAAAGCCCCAGGCCCCTCCGCCCGTCTCCCCATCCCTGCTGCCCTGACTCTACGACCCTGATTTTATGGGGCAGCCGAGCAGCTCCGAGCCCCCCTTCCCTTCCTGTCTGTCATCTCCTGAGTGTACTGCGCCCTTTGAGGCTGGCAGGAGGCCAACCCGTGGGCAGGGGAGACACCTGGGCCCCTGGGGGTCAGGGATCCAGGGACAGAGGAGTCTCTGCCCCACGGATCCCTCTCCTTTCTGGCCACCATCCTGGGAGCGCCAGGCTGCTGGTCACCCCGCCCTGTCTCACTCGTGTCTCTGCGTCCCTGTGTCCTCCTGGCCCAGCAGGGGACCCGAGAGCTTCAGCCCAGAGTGAGCGGGACCCCACTCTCCACCCTCCAAGGGCCTCCCTTGGGCTGCCCCTCTGTGTCCCTGGAGGCTGGGGTCACAGACCCCCAATCCCCAACCTCCTGTGTGGCCCTCCCAGGCTGGGCATCCAGCCCTCAGCCAGACCCCAGGGCTCGGGCACTGTCCCCAAGACCACCCCAGTGCCCCCCATCAGAACCGGCCTCGGTCTCTGGACTGGCCATGTCTGACTGTCAGACTCTGGAGGCAGCTGCCCCTGCTCTTGGGGTTCTTTCTGCTGGTCACCCCAAGCCCAGCCCCCCTCCCCTGGCCCTGTGGAGAAAGATGGGGGTCGATCCTTAAGGGTGGGAAGGCAGAGGGGGAGCAGCCCCAGACATGGAAAAGTGACTTTCCCAAGACAGCAGAGGATGGGACAGGCTGGGAAAGGCATGAGAGCCACTTACCTAGGACGGTGAGATGGGTCCCGCTGCCGAAGACATACCACAGTGACTGAGGCTCAGACCAAAATCTGCCAGGCCAGCACCTGGGGCCTGCCCCCCGGGGACCGGGCTGCAATGGTGACCTGCTGGGCGTGATGGGCACAGGGCTGCAGTGGGGGGGCTGTGTCCTGGGGCTGGGGGAGGGAGCAGCCAGCCCCCTAGAGGCCAGAGCACCCCGGGTGAGCCCATGGCCCAGAGACATCTATGTCCCCAGCCCCCTGTCCTAGGCAGGTGCCTCCCACGCCTTGGAGTCACCCAGTGTGTCCCCCACCCGAGGCTGTCCTGGTCACCCCTGAATCCTCAGTGCTGATGGAGATGCTGAGGGCTGCGTGCCGGCAGGTAGCCATGTGATGCGACAGAGGGAGTCCTGAGCTGGCTCGTACCTGCCCGACCTCTCCTGGCCTCATTTTAGGGCCTCTGAGTGTTCCTGCCCCACAATTTCCCACAGTCCAGCCAGGTGGTTTCCTCGCTGGGCCTGTGGACACCAAGTCATTCCTGACTCCTTGTGCTCCCATGTGGGGATACCCTGTCCGATTGTCTCCACCCACTGAGACATAGTTCAGTTCCACATCTTTTGTGAAGCCTTCTTTGATCTCTCAGAGCACTGTCTTTCTGACTTTCCATCCATCATTCATCATCCATCCATTATCCATCATCCCTCCATCATCCATTCAACATCCATCCATCCATTATCTATCATCCATCCATCCATCATCCATCTATTATCTATCATCCCTCCATCCATCCATCTATCCATCCATTATCCATCCATCCATCCATCCATCCATCCACTCTGCAGCCCTGAGTAGGTGAGAGGACATTCTTGGGAGAGACCACTGCTTCTCTTGGACCATTTTGTTAAAATGCAGGACACAGCGTTCTCTTAATTCCCCAGCAAAAGAGCCAAGGGGACATCCTGGCTCCTCCCTTTCCTGTTCCTCCCACCTCCTGAATCTGTCCACCTCTCTGTCCACTCTGCCTGGGACATCACCTGGCCCCCCACCCCGAGGTCTGTCTAGTTCTGATTTCCCACCCACCCAAGTCTGGTCGCGTTTCCTTGCAAAAGTCCCCCAGAACTCCCCAGGTGAGGTCTGTCCTCCCAGGACATCTCATCCAGGTCTGGGCCTGGCCACCTCTGCTGCCTCCTCTCAGGTCTCCCCCACCACGCAGACCCCCGGGAGCTCCCTGAGCGCTCTGTGCCTGCGCTCCCTCACCCAGGTGGATCTGCACACTTGTACTCCATCCTCACGGAGGCCCCTCTGCCCTGCAGGCATCACATTGCATGTAGTTGTCACCTGGCCACCTCTTCCCATGGACCTTGAGTTGCGACCAGATCTCATTCCCCTGGAACCCCAGCCCCAGCACAAGGTCTGACCCCAATGGGGGAGGTCCATCTCTCCCCATGTCCTCCTGGCCCCCGCCTTTGCTCTGCAGTCCCTGCAGGGCACTGCGATGCCAGCCTGACCTGATGCCCACAGGTGCTGACCCACTCTCCATGGCAGAGAGGAGGAGGCTGGGGTCACAGAGGAAGAGGGGCAGACTGTGGCCCCCACAGACCCTCTCCTGGGCCTTTCCAGGGAGGCATCTGCACCCCGGGTGGACTCTGGCTCCTGGGGGCTATTCCCGGGAGACAGCCCTGCCTGATGGTCCTTGGCTCAGGCTCCAGGGACCTGGGGACACCAAGGAAGTTTCCCCCCACCACACAGTGTGGTGCTCCAGGGACCAGTGCCCGCCCAGTGAGGGGAAGGGCAGGGAGCTGGCCCATCACCTGAGGCTTGGGCACCCTAGGATGACAGCAGCCACCCCCTGCGGATGTCCTGCCCTGCCTCCCTTTTCTGCTCTGCCCCAAGGACCAGGGCGAGGAGGGCGAGGCCCTAGGCTTGGGTGCAAAGTTGAAGAAGTGCCAGAGACCTCAGTAATTAAGATAAATAATATTTTAATACAATAGAAAAAATAAAAATGGATGCAAACAAACCCACACTGGACAAAATGTCATCACTCACATAAAGCTACTGTTTGCCCACCCAGGGGCATCCTCTCCCGCGGCTCCTCCCCTCTCCCCTCACTGCCCCTCTCTGTCCCCACTCACAGTTTGGGCTGCAGGGACCCTCATGTCCCGCCATGACTCACTTGGCCCCTTACCTGTCCCACCTGCTCCAAGGGCTGCTCTCTGCTGAGGCCTCCGTGCGGGGAGCCCTGTTCGGCGGTGCCGCTGTCAAGGGCAGCAGGCCATGGGCACCCACTGCCAGGCCTAGCAGGATTAGAGGCCAGTGCTGCCCCCTGGGGATGTCATGGCCCAGCTGGCCTGTCCTGGGTCCCATTCGCCCTCAGGGTCAAAGGTACCTCTGGCTGACAAGCTGTCGTGGGCTCCCTGGAGGGGGCTGGCAGGTGACCCCAGCCTCTCTAGCTGGCTGTGGCTGTCCCAGCGCGTCCGGCCCGCGTGGCCTCAATCTCCCCCTGGGCCTTCTCACTCCTGGCCCCAGTGCGTGGCCCCCTCCAGGGCCCATGGCCGTTACTTCTGGGGGCCTCTCCCAGCGGGACATCCGCCATCTGCTCTGTTGTGGTTGAGATCCGGGCCTCAACTGCCTTGCACCGCAGCCCCCTACAGCCCCGACCCCTGAGACCCTGGGTGGGGCACACCTGCTCCTGGTCTGGCTCCCTAAGGGCACTCCTGGCTGTGGAGCTTCTCCCTGGGGGCGCAGGGAGGCCGTGGAGGGTGGCTGGGTGCCTGTGGAAAAGGAGTGGCCTGAGTTCAGTGGGCTGGGTTCCTCTTCTGACCAGCCCTGCATGGGGGGCAGGGGGGAAGCTGAGGGGGAGGGAGGAAACAGCTGCAGGTTTAGCAGGAAGCCAGGGTTCCAGTCTGGGAATCGTGATTTAATTATAAAACTGGTGTTTCATGCACCATGTTCAGTGTCTCACAAGTTTCATCTCTATGTCAAACACACCACCCCCATAGGTTTGACCCCCTTTTACTCCCCAAGAGAGGTACGTCACGTCCAGTCATTTCTGCCCTGCTTCCGAGTCAGAGGGAGCCCCCGCCTCCTGCTGGTCAGCCCCTGCCCGCTCTCCATCCCACAGGCCAGCAGGACTCCTCTCTCCCAGGTCATCTCCAGAGCAGACATACAGGTCCGTTGTCCCCAGGTCCCAAGTGTGAATGTTCTAGAAACTTCCAGGGTCTTGGGGTCACTGAACCTACTCTGTGGCTCTATAGCCCTCCTCTGGGGGTGGTCTCTGCTATTGTGGAAGGTGCGAAACATTCTCCAAAGCCTGGAGGTCTAGAGGTTTCATCTGAGGTGGTTTATTTAAGGCCAGTGTGATGGTTAAGTTTATGTATCAGCTTGGCTGTGCCACAGTGCCCAGATATTTGGTCAAATATTAGTCCAGATGTATCTGTGAGGGTGTTTTTGGATAAAGTTAATCAGTGGATTAACATTAAATCAATGCCTTGAGTAAAGAAGATTGCTCTCCCTCAAGTGGGTGGGCCTCACTCAATCAGTTGAAGGGCTGAATAGAACAAAGACAGACCTCCCAGAGCTAAAAGGAATTCTGCAGCAGACAGACTCAAACTGCACCTCTTTTCTGGGTCTCCAGCCTGCTGGCCCTCCCTACAGATTTTGGACTCACACCTCCACACGCATATAAGCAATGCTTTAAAATAAATCTCTCTCTGTTTACACACACACACCCCTTGTTGGTTCTGTTCCTCTGGAGAACCCTGGCTCACACAGCTAACTCCATGGCGTGGTGGTTGTCATCCCCATGTCTCAGACGGGGGCGGTGAGGGCCTTTGCGTAGGTGCAGTGACTTAGCCGAGGCTGCAGAGCGGGGAAAGAGTAGGCCTGTCTTCATCTGGCATGGAGGTGGGGGAAGGGTGGCCACGGACTGAGCGCCAGGCCTGGGCGGGCAGTTTTGTGCCACATGTCCCTCTCTGTCTGTGTCACTGGGAGTCACTGTAAACTGCTTCCACTTTTGTGGTAGGTACTGTGATAGCCTCGTCCTCTGTGCAGACACTGCTGACTGTCAGGTCGTGTTCCCCGAGTGGAGCCAGAGAAGCAGTCAAGGACCCCTGAGAGCCGGCTGCTGTCCTCATGGACGCCCAGCACCAGGGCCTGCCCGGCTTCTGCTGGTACCAAGGTACCTGCTTATCCCTGTTATCTCAGGAGCAGGTCACCTTGGACGTCTGTCCAGGAGCCACTGGACACTTAGGGTGGCTGGGTCAGTCCATAGGAGAGGAGGGGAGAGGGGGCTTGACGATGAAGCGCCCATTCCCAGGGGCACCTGCCCCGAGGCTGAGCTCTGGGTTTGGGGCAGGCCCCATCCAGGGTCCTGTGGGTGCTGAGCCTGTGGGCAGGGCCTGGGCAGAGACTGAGGAGGGGGAGCAGGAAGGGGTCTAGACTATGGAGCCCTGCAGCTGGGCAGGGCTCCCCCAGACCCTCTTCTTGTTGGCTCACACTAATCCGACCCCTCCTGTCTTTGCTGTGGGCTCCAGTGCATCTGAGGGGCTGATCCCACGAGAAGCAGGTGGAGCGGGGCCCTCTCACGAGGCTCTCTGTCCTCTGGAGGGCTTCTTCCTCTGCCCTCCTGCCTCAAGGGTGGTGCATTCTGCTTCTGGGTCTGAGAGGTGGTCAGACCCAGAACTAGCCTCAGGGCTGGGCGGAGCCAGTGCTTCCCAGGAGGGTCAGATTTGGGGGATCCACACACCTCCTCTCGTCAGCACCCCCGCCAGGCATCTCAGAGCCACCAGAGCAGAAGTGGGAGCAGAGCCCAGCTGCTCCCCTGTGATGTCTGCTGCCCTGCTACCTGGCCCCAGTCATACTTCCCTTGGAATCTGCATTTATTGAGGGTCGTTTACATTTCAGGAATTTCCTAGGCCTGGGTCTAAACACACTCACAAAGAACAAGCCAGACCCTTTCACCCAGTGGTCCCTGCAGGAGGCAGTTTGAATCGCTGACAGTGCCATATCCCTGTTTGTCTCCTGGGAAGCGAGGGAGAGAGGCTCTTGGGTCCCGCAGGTTGCGGGTTGAGAAAGTGGAGGGTCAGGGGTGTGGGGTGGGAACTCATCCAGGGAGAGGGCAATGGATGCAGCTGGGAGTGGGGCTCCCAGGAGACTGCAATCTGGGAATCAGGGCTGTGAAGCCACAGCTGAAGGGTGGTCGAAATGGCCAAACAGCAGGGGCTGAGCTGGGGGAGGGGCCCGCAGTTCAGAACCAGATGGAGCCCGAGACCTGCCCCAGGAGGTGAGCACACGCTGTGGGTACCGGGCACGCCTGTTCCATGGCTTTCAGCTTTCAGGTGCTCCTGAAAAGCATCCTTAGCTCTCCAGAGCATCACCTGCTTGACCACGTTCGTGGTTTGAGTGAAAGTGTCTGAACAAGTGAGGTTGAATCCGATGTCGAGGGCGCAGTGAGCGTGCTAAGACTTTCACGTGCATGGAACCGCCAGGGAACTTGTGAAAATGTGGGTTCGGACTCCGCAGGTCTGGGGTGGCCTTGAAACGAGGCATTTTTCAAACGCTCCCAGGTGGGGTGGCCGTGGCCAGCCTGCAGACCACACGTAGAGTCACGGGAGGTCGACCTAACCTTGCATTGCCCCCTGGTGGCCTTGTCCCACAGGTGCTGGAGGCCTCCGTGGCCCTGGGGCCAAAGGAGCGGTTCCCAGGGACAGCTCTGACCTGTGCTGAACTGAAGCTGAGTTTGACCTGGATTGTCAGACAGTGGGACCTCAGGAAGCCGTGTCTCTGGTTCAGGGATGTACTGATGAGACGCAGGAGAGGAGAGGAGGGTTCAGATTTGAAGGACTTTTTGGTGACTTCCCGGTTGGAAGGCCCTCATTGGAAGACAGAGGAGCCAACCTGACTCCCAGTTCTCTGGGTTTCTTGTCGTGGCTTGGAATCCCAGGATCACAAAAGATGAAAGCAAGAGAAGGGCCATTACAGGCCAGAGACAGTTCTTCGGGGACCACCTAGCTGGGCTTTGGAAACATTGTTTTATAGGAGATTCAGGCCACATGTGGAAAGGCTGACATTAATGTGAACCTGCCTCTCTGAGGGGACCCCTAAGGGATTTTTCTGCCAGGATGAGTGGATGGTCTCAGTCACATCTGGAATCACAGGGGAGATGGTTTGCCTGGCTCCTCTCTGAATGAGAGATACGTCCACAGATGGTGTGGACACTGATGTACGGGGTCTCTTGCTACAGGGGACATGTTGACCCACCACCCAGGGGCTCAGGGTGCAGTGCCATGGGCCAGCGTTGCAGGAACCCACCCGTTCCCTCTACCTAACGAGCCTATCGGCGGGGCCACGCCTCTCATGTCCCTCCTGCCCCCGTGTCTTCCCATGGGTCCAGAGCATGAGCACCCCTGGAGTCGTCAGGCAGGAGGAAGTGAGGGCGACCCTGATTACCCAACCAAGTGTGGTTGGGTTGAAACGTGGAGGCAGGAACTGGGTATTTCTCTGGAGCAGGGGTCAGCAAAGTATGGCCCTAGGGCCACATCCAACCCAGCCCTGTGTCTGTAAATAATGTTCAACAGGAAACAGTCCTGCCCACGTGTTTAGGTATTGTCTGCCGTTGTTTTTGAGTTAAGTTGCCATGAAGAACATATGGCCCAGAAAGCCAAAAATATTCACTATCTGGCCCTTTATAGAAAACAGTTTCCAGCTGCCGCCGCCTTCCTGCACAAAAACTAACTTCATTTCTTTCACCTGGACCAGTGTTCTCAGCTGGGGTGATTCTGCCACCTTGGGGACCTCTGGCAATGCCAGGAGACATTTCTCGTTGTTCTAACTAGGGGCAGGAGGGCATCTGGTGGGTAGGGGCCAGAGTTGCTGCTCCAACTCCTATAGTGCACGGGACAGCCCCCCACAACAAAGAACTGTCTGCAAAGTCTCCAGCACCCAGCGGAGGACTAGTCCCACCTATCACTCTGCACCCCTCTCCTCCCCAGAGGCCCAATAAAGGTGTTTTATAAACTGCTTACCCTGTGGAGGAGGGTATAGATGAAGCGGTAGAGCACATGCTTAACATGCACAAGGTCCTGGATTCAATCCCCAGTACCTCCTCTAAAAATAAATCAATAAATAACCCTAATTACCCTGTAACTCTTGTGCACAATCAGGTGACACCAGGGGCTGCTGTCCTCAGCTGGGGTGTCCTCTAAGGTGCTTATGTCAGACCCCTGCCCCCCCAGGACCCACAAGACCAGAGGCCCCAGCCAAGCAGGCCATGATGGCCAGTCTTCTGCGACCTTCACCTAGTTGGCACTTGAGTGCATCACACTGACCGTTCACAGAACATCTGGGCAGAGCACCCATCAGGCCACTCAGCCAAACAACTTCCCAAGACATAAGCAGCTTTAATGCCCTCATCCGACCTCTAAGGGGGTTCACAGAAGCATCTCAACATCCACACAGCCAATGACCGTCCCCCACCTCCGCCTACACCCACCTCCCTGCCAGGACGCACGCCCCTCTTTCTTCAGTTCAAGGTAAGTGTGTCCTGGGGTGCCAGGGGCCCCGGAGCAGCAGGCTCCCTTTCTTCCTTCCTCTCCATCTCCCGCTCCAGGCTCTGGGCCCCCACAGCACAGTAATACACAGCCTCGTCCTCTGGCTGAAGCTCAGAGATGCTCAAATAGCCCGTGTTCTTGACCATGTCTTTGGATCCAGAGAAGCGAGGAGGGACCTTGGGGCCCTGGCTCTTGTCTGAGTGGGAGAAGTATCTCAGCAGGAACCGTGGCGGGTGGCCAGGCGTCTGCTGGTACCAGTAGATGTTGTACATGCCTACATCAAGGTCACCGCTCAGGGTGCAGGCCAGGCGGACGGTGGTTCCGAGGGGCGAGGACACAGATGGTGGCTGATTCAGCACCGGCTGAGGGCCACAACCTGGGGACACAAAAGTACGTGGGCAGCTGAGGCAAAGCAGGGCAAGGGAAGGGCCGGAGTGGGGAGCCGGGAGGTCCGGCGGTTCTCACCTGTGCAGTGGGCCAGGAGCACCAGCAGGACAGGAGCCCAGAACATGATGCAGCCGTGCAGAGCTCTGCCACCTGCGGGCACCACGGCTCCAGGGCCCTCACAGGGCTGGGCCAGCAGCCTCCTCTGCCTCCCAGGGGTGGGGCAATTTCGTACTCAGCTCCTGGGCACCACCATCCCAAACTTTCTTGGGTTTGCATTGTCAGTTAGGGGAACGGCCTCATGGTGGCCTTTGTGGGTCTGATTTGGCCCCGTTTAGGGAGGAAGCACCTGCTGGGAGCTCGCGGGCCAGTGCCCAGGAGGCCAGCCTGCAGGCTCGAGTCCCCAAGGGAGAGTGACCTCAACGTTCCCTGGAGGAAGCCAAACCCACACAATAAGGTTCATGCCCACATTTACATGCCTGGTGAACCGAGAAGAGTGCACAGGTCTTTGGGGTGGAAAACACCTGTTCGGTGCTGCGGAAAATGTAAGGGGACCCTGGGATGAGTGGGATGCTCTGCCCCTCCCATGTGCCTGACACTCCCATCCTCCAAACCCAGCCCCTTTCCCTCCTGGAATGAAGCTGGAGTGACCATCCATCCATCTATCTACCTACCTAGTTCATCTGTCTGTCATCTATCCATCCGTCTGTCCATCTATCCATCTGTCCATCCATCCATCCGTCCATCCATCCATCCATATCTCTGTATGAGAGGACACAGCAAGAAGGCGGCCGTCTATAAGCCAGGAAGAGTGGTCTCACCAGAAACCAACCCCGATGGCACCTTGATTTTGGATCTCTATCCTCCAGACTGTGAGAAATGAATTTTTGTGCTTTAGGGTCCTCAGTCTGTGGTCCTTTGTTGTGGAAGCCCCAACAGGCTAACACAGACCCAACACTCATTCTTTCCTGAAACCGCAGGCCTGTATTTCTCCAAAGACACTTAGGAGGCAATTACAGAGTCTTGGAACTAGAGGAAGCCCACAAACAGGAACCAAGACATTGAGTGAAACAAAATTTCCTCTGCATGAAGTTGAGTGAGCCAAAAAATCTCAAGGGAAATCATCATGCCCCCTTCTGTTCAATAAATATCCACCCTGCTCCTGCTCTGCCAGCATCTCAGAGGCCATGGCAAATGTGAGGGCCAGGTCCCGTGGAGAGACAGGCTGGCGGGCCTGCTGGAGAGGTTGGGGCCTACGACGTCCCCAGTCATCCTGTAAACCACATGTCCTCTTCTGGCCGCCATCTTGGCAGACCGCTGATGGATGTTCCCCTTCCCCCAGGATCCCAACCACTGAGGGAAAAGGAGTTGATTTCTGGGGTTCTCCAGGATAAGGATAGAAAGGAAATATTAACTGGGCTCAAGGAAGAGGTAAGACTGAATCTTTTCGCAGCCATTGGATCAGTTAGCGTTTGCAGGAAATGGGACACACCCATTGGAGGGTGCTATGGGTTGAACTGTGTCCCTTCCCCAAGTTTACATGCTGAAGTCCTAACCCCCCAGTACCCAGAATGCGACCTTATTTTGAGGGAGGATCTTCACAGAAGCAATTAAGTTAAAGTGAGGTCATTAGGGTGGACTCTAACCCAATATGACTGAAGTCCTTACAAGAAGGGGAAATGCAGACACAGAGACAGACACGCGTGGAGGGAAGACCATCTGAAGTGACATAGAGAGAAGACAGCCATCTACAAGCCAAGGAGAGATCCTTTGACTGGATCCCTCCCTCACGGCCCCTAGAAGGAACCAGCCCTGCTCACATCTTGATCTCAGATTTCCAGCCTCCAGAACCATGAGAACATACATTCTTCCTGTTTAAGCCACCCAGTCTGTGGTAACTAAGAGCAGAAGTGACCCACAGCCTATCCCCAAGAGTCTCAGGGTAGAGGAGGCAGGGTAAAAAGGACAGAGGGTTCCTCCCGTGCCACATGGCAGGCAGGGAAGGGACCAGAGGAATGTTCTCTTAGGGTAAAATCATGGAGGGGAGGTGCATGCTCTGGTTCACTTTTTTTTTTTTTTAAGTGCCAACTACCATGCAAAGATCTGGATGAGAGGAAACAGAAGAAGAATAATTTTACAATCAATTTATCAACATTTGGATGGATCTACACTTGTGAGAAGTAATTTTCCACTGTAATTTTAATCAAATGAGATAGTTTATTTCAAATCAGTGAGTAATGAATTATCAAAGTAAAAATAGGTAAACGTTTCCTTTTTAAGATCTATTTTTCCACTTTCATTTTTAAACAATCATCACCATAGATATTTGTGTCTGTTGTACGTTCACACTGTAGATGAATAAACAAATTTTAGTAAATTTCTGGTGGTTAATTTTTTCTTTTTTGCATTGAGCCATATTTACTCATTTACAGCCTCCCCTTAACCTGTGTGGGCATTTGAGTGTGTGAGTCTGGGCACAGGGTGACTTTATTTGCTTTTTTTCAGGGGGAAGGTAATTAGGTTTGCTTATTTATTTAATTCATATTTTTAATGGAGGTACTGGGGATTGAACCCAGGACCTTGTGCATGCTAAGCATACACTCAGCCACTAAGCTATACCCTCCCCCTCTCCAAGCTGAGGATTTTAGGTCCAGCCAGACAACTTTCAAGTGCAAAGGCCACAGCTGAACTGTCATCAACACACCATGGTTAGCCACAAAGGCAGATGTACCTGGAGCCGATAGAAATAAGATGTGAGTCCAAGAAGCACAGACATGCCAGAACTGACTTACAAGCCATCCTGGTGACAAGAAGGAATAAGATTTACCCAGCAGACAAGGTCCCTGGTGTGCTGGAGGAGCCGGGAGGCGTGGGCCTCACTTCTCCTGAGGTCTGGCTCTGAGCCATGCAGGTTCAACTGTGGTGTCATAGAGGGGACAGTAACGACTAGTCTTGTCCTCAGCCCGCAGCCCTGCAATGGCCAGGAAGGCTGGGTTGCCCAACGTGGAGCCAGAGAACACAGCCGGGACCCCTAAGGGCTGACTGTTCCTCTTGTAGGTGAGGACTCTGGGGACCTGGCAGACGCTGCTACCAGTTTGGGACATACCCCAGAAGTTGCTGCTGCTTCTTGTGCGGAATCTGGTGACTGTACATCCCAGGCACCCAGGCACCGAGGCCCGCTGGGTCAGCACAGACTGGACTTGGAGCCGGAAAAGATGGCAGGAGGAGCAAGCAGGAAGAAGCCCTAAGGCCAGCGGGTAAGAACTTAGCTTCTGGAACCAGGCTGTCTAGTTTTGAAACCTGGCTCTGCCTTTTACACCTGTGTGACCTCTTTCCTTATGCGTACAATAAGGATAATACTAATAACATCTAACTCCTAGAATTAGATGCACTGAGAATAGAGACGTGCCTAAAACGGAGTAAGCACTGGGTGGTATTAAGTACCAACAGTATCATGAAGACCGTGGCCGACTCTTTGCCCAACTGGAGAGAAGAGGGACCCAGGAGCTCTCAGCCATCCCATCCACCACAACCCGGAACCTGTGCGTAAGTGAGGAGAAGCTAAGGGTTCCTCTGAACCTGGGTCAATTGTCCACGTAAGGGCCCCCGGGATGGCCAGACCGCAGCTCCCTGGGAGGTCTGTGGGGAGGATGCAGCTGCAGGGCTGCCCAGGCAGAGCACACAGGGCAGCTGTGTTGCGGAAAAATAGAGTGCGAGAGGATGGTCGTGTCCTAGGTCTCAGGCGAGGGTCCTTGGCTTAGTGCAGGAAAGAATTCAAGAGCAAGCCATAGTAGAGTGAAAGCAAGTTGATACAGAGAGATACACACTCCATAGACAGAATGTGGCCTGTCACAGGAGACTGGCCCAGGAGTGTGGGGTGGTTAGTTTTTATGGGCTGGGTACTTTCATATGCTAACAAGTGGGAGGATTATTCCAACCATTTTAGGGAGAAGCAGGGATTACTAGGAATTGGGCCGCACCCCATTTTTGGCCTTTTATGGTCAGCCTGGGAACTGCCATGGTGCCCATGGCCGTGCCATTTAGTAGCTAATGTAATACAATGAGTGTGTAAGGTACAAGATCCACTGGAAGTCGAGTCTTCCGCCATCTGGGGTGTAGTAGGTTCTAACCAGTTTTTGTCATATCCTCAATGGCTGTGTCATTCTTTTAATGGTTGTGCCCTGCCCTCTCCCCTCCTGTCTCAGCTGCAGTTTCTCAGCTCTGATGGAGACCCCCAGGCTTCCAGAGCTGACTGCTCAATGCCCTCTGCGAGGCCAGGCCTCAGGTCCTTCCTCCTGCAGAATGAACCCTGGAGCTGGGTCAATGGCAGAGGGGCTCTGGTTTTGCCTCTCTGCTAACTGGTGGCACCCCAGGACCCAACCTTAGCCCTGGCCACCTTAAGTGGGGGCTGTGTGGAGACAGACTGCAGGGTGGCAGGGTGGGGGCCAGGAGGGAGACAGAGCAGGATGGGGGCAGCCAAGGCAGGGAGGACTGATTGGATCTCTGATGTATTCTATAGACAGTGATGGATATTGGGTGAGAGGAAGAGAGGAATCCAGGGAGCCTGCAGGCACTGGGCTTCAACAACCAGGACGATGGAGTTGCCATCTTGGAGGTGGAGACCCTGCCAAGGAGTGGGTTTGCCAGGAGTTCTGTTTTGAAAGTGCAATTTTCCTGTGACTCTTAATTTTTGGCCTTTCCCAATCTTTTCACCACAGAACTTTCTTTTCCAGAGCATCTCTCAGGGATAGTCTTCCAATAAAGGCAAGTTCTGGGAAATGTCTAAGGGAGAAGAGGAATTGCATGCATGCTATTAGTTAAAACACAATAAAATAAAGTCATGAAAATTATCTTAAACCTTCCATAATCCTGTTGCTCTAACACAAAAAATTACTTTTATTCTCCAATTCATCTTCCAGATATGTTTTGCATAGTTTATTCATTCACTCCACAAATATTTGTAGCATTGAAAGAAGCCTGTTATACATAAACCTGCAGTTTTTAGTTATTTTAATTATCAACAGCATATAGACTTTTTAAGAATAATTTTTTAATTGAAGTATAGTCGATTTACAATGTTGTGTTAATTTCTGGTGAATTACAGCATAGTGATTCATTTTTACGTATGTATATTCCTTTTTATATTCTTTTTCATTATAGGCCTTTACAAGGTATTGAATATAGTTCCCTATGCTATACAGTAGGACCTTGCTGTTTATCTATCTTTTATTTAGTAGTTAATATCTACAAATCTACAAATAATTAATATTTTAATATTAATATTTTAATTATTAACAGCATATATGTTTTCATGCTTATTATCCAGTTTTTATCTTTGTAAATAATTGTCATTATTGCCTTCCCGCGGAGGGGAAGAATGGGGTGAAGGGCTAGAGGACACCCTGAGACTCCAAGAGAGGAGGGGCCAGGGTGGGGTTTGGGGGCCCGTGCGGACCCCCGCCGGCTAGGGCCGACTGGAGGATGTGCCCCGGAACGCGCGAGACTGGGAACCTGCAGACGCGGGCGTGCGGCGCCAGAAGGCAGACGGGGGGACGCCGTCCGCGGCCGGACCCGGAAGCAGGGCCTCCGTCAGCCGCTGTGAGCAGGAGGCGGAGCGGAGCCGGAGCCGGAGCCGGGACGCTGGTGAGCGGGAGCGGCGGGCGGCTCGGGAGGTGGGCCGGGCTGGGCCCTGCGTTCTCGCCACCTCCCCCGGGCTTGCGGCGGATTCGGGGACGCCGTGGGTAGCCCCTCCGCGCCGAGCCCCCGGCAGCGCCTTGAGGCGGGGTCCGTGTCGCAAGCGGGAGCTGAGGCTGTGGAGACCGCGCGGCGGTCCCGGCGGGGTCGGGGTTCCGGCAGGCTCCACCCGCCTTCCCCGGCCCGACTGAGGCGCCGGGGCGTGCTTTTATGAGGGGTCGGTGTAGACGAGGGGCGGCGGGAGGGCACCTCTGTGAACAAATTAGCTGGAATCCGGGGCAGTACTTTCTCACAGAGGCCTCGTCTTGCCTCTTTGTCGCTCGGCCTTTGAGAACAGGACGTGAGAATTCAGCCCCACGTGGGCTTGGTGGCCAGCGAGCCCTGGGGTCCCTAGAACCTTGGCAAAGGTCACCTGGCTCTAGTCTGAATTGCTCTCAACCTTACTTTACTCATTGTTTAAAAAGTTACAGCGCGGCCTTGTAGGGTTCTTGGCGAGATTAAATAAAGGAGCGTTTATAGCTGTAGCATGTCCGCAGAGGAGCTTAAGAAATGGTTGTTTCTTTCTCTGACTCCATAGGTGTTTGATGCGATACTAAGGTGGGAAATCTCAGGGGTCTAAATGCTGTGCGGACCACTGCTAAGCCTTCACGCCCAAGCGCCATCCACTTGTGCGTAAGACACTGACAGGAAAGGACTTTATCTACAGTATCTGCCAAGGACACATGCCATTGTGGTGTCCCTGGTGAGTTGGCAGGGTAATAATAGGCTAACCTCTACTCCCTTTGACTTTCAGCCCTCTTAATTACAGCTCTAATTTGGGGTGTTGGGTGTCGACAGACTCTTAGCACTTGCTCATCTTCCTTTCTGAAATAAGAGGACAGACTTCAGGCTCAGAGCTTTGGCAGACAACGAAATTGAACCTGATAGACCATGTAGGTCACTGGAAGGACTCTAGTTCTCATGATTGATTACAGGCCTTCAGCTCCAAAGAGGCTATAAAAATTTTCCTTTTTTATATATTAAAAAGCAAAAACTTAAAAAAATAATAATGTCGGTAAGGCAAAGGTGTTAAGATGGTATATAAATGAAGTTTGCAAACCATTGCTTTCAGCTTCTGTTCTTGCTGGCTTCCATTTTGAAATTGGAGATATGCCTTAATGGAAAAGTAGGGAGGCTCCAAGATTATCACAAAAAATTAATGTTAAGACTGCAGAATGGGGGAGTGTATAGCTCAGTGGTAGAATGCCTGCTTAGCATGCAAGAGGTCCTGGGTTCAACCCCCAGTACCTCCATTAAATAAATAAATAAACCTAATTGCCTCCCATCCCCAACCAAAATAAATAAATGAATAAATAAAAGACTCCTGAAATCTCTTAAGAGATGGAACCTGGTGCAGTTTAAAAAAAAAAAAAAAGTACCTGGCTTGAAGTAAGGTAGCATGTGTTTCAGCCCCAGCTTGGTAAATTTCCCAGCTTACCTTTGGAAAAATTGCTTTCCTTGGGTCTTAGTTTGTTCTTCCTTGAGATGGTTGTACCAGATTGTCACCAAGACTCCTTTCCCCAGGATTCCATGATTCCGTATCTGTAAAGGATGTGATTTTTTTTCCCTAATAAAGCAGTGGTACTCAGAACGTTACAAAGTACTCGTGCAATACTGGAGTATAAACTGTTAAAACAGAACACGTGTTTCTTTACAGCCAGAGCTGCTGGAGATGGGCCACATAGCAGGTACACAGTCTGACAGGTGGACAGGTGACCTGAAATTGGGACTGACGCTGCTGTACCTTTGTATGACTGACTGCCCAGTTGTACCTCTGGTCCTGGGTAAATGTGATCTCTTTAAAGATGCTAGGGCAAAATGTTTCTCTCTGAAGGGATCTGTACTGAAGAATGTGTTAATTATTTACTGGAGAAGTGTTCAGGATCCTTAGGTATGAAGGGGAGTAGTAGAGACTTGAAACTTTTAGAAACTTTGACCCCACGGAGAAAGGAACATTGAGAAGGGGAAATGTTTGCAATACTCATACTGATTTAAAGTCAGTTTTTAAATTTTGGACATCAGAGGCATGGAGAATACAGCTCAGTGGTAAAGCACATGCTTAGCATGCACGAGGTCCTGGGTTCAATCCAGTACTTCCAATTAAACAAACAAACAAATCTAATTACCTCCCCACCTCAAGAAAAATTTTTTTTCTAAATAACTTTTAGATATTGAAAAAAGTATTTTTATTATTAGTTTGCAAGCAGACTTGGGCTTTTATATAATCAAGAGTCATTCATTCAGGCAGTATCTGTTAATTGCCTATATTACTTGCCACTAGAGTAACATCCCTGTTCCCCTGGAGTTTACCTTCCGGGAACTGTGAGACAAAAACCAGATGAGTCAGTGGAGATGCTCTCCGGTACAGAGAGAAGTGCTGGAGGGATGCTCACAGAGGCCCACAGCATAAATGTGGGTGAGCTCTGGTCTCCCCGATGACCCTCCAGCTCCCGCTCAGGGCAGCTCAACACAGCACGCACACCCGAGGACACTGGCAGGATGCCTCCAGTGTGATGGCTGGCAGCTCTTATGCTGCAGAAGTGAGAAAATCTGAAGGATTTTAGGATTTTAGGGCAAAGGGATGGGAAAGCCCCTGCAAAGCACTCTCCCTTTGCTTCCATGTTCCCCGAGGCCTCTGGCTTCTGTGGGTTTGGGAGGGATGCGGGAGGTCTGTTCTGGGCCTCTGACTATCCCCTGGGACGGAGAGCGGAGGCTGCATAAGACCAGCTGTGGTTGCTCATTCATTCATTCATTCATTCAGCCAACACTTGCCCAGTGAGTGCTGGGTGTCCTAGATGAACTACACTCCATCCATGGAGGGGCACAGCAATGGTGGCAGGAGTGGTTTTTCCTGGGAGGGGCAGGGGGTGGAGGAGGTAGACCGAGGTGAGGCCTGAGGGCAGGAACAAGCAGGACACTCGGGGAGGGGGTACAGGGTGAATTCTACCAAACATTTCCAGGAGAGTTAACACCCATCCTTCTGAGACTATTCCAAAAAATTGCAGAGGAAGGAACACTTCTAAACTCATTGTATGAGGCCACCATCATCCTCATACCAAAACCAGAGGAAGATACCACAAAAAAAGAAAATTATAGGCCAATATCACTTATGAATATGGATTCAAAAACCCTCAACAAAATGCTATCAAATCGACTCCAACAACACATTAAAAGGGTCATACACCATAATCAAGTGAGTTTTATCCAGGGATGCAAGGATTTTTTTTTCAATATGTGATATACCATATTAATAAACTGAAGAATAAAAACCATATGATCATCTCAATAGATACAGAAAAAGCTTTTGATAAAATTTAACATCCATTTATGATAAAAACCCTCCAGAAAGTGGGCACAAAGAGAACAATAACCTCTGCATAATAAAGGCCATATATGAGAAACCCGCAGCTAACATCATACTTTATGGTGAAAAGCTGAAAGCGTTTCCTCTAAGATCAGGAACAAGACAAGGATGCCCATTCTCACCACTTTTATTCAACATAGTTTTGAAAGTCCTAGCCACAGCAATCAGAAAAAAATAAAAATAAAAGGAATCCAAATTGGAAAAGAAGAAATGAAATATCTGCAGATGACATGATACTATACGTAGAAAATCCTAAAGATGCTATCAGAAAACTACTAGAATTCATCAGTGAATTTGGTAAAGTTGCAGAATACAAAATTAGTATACAGAACTCAGTTGCATTTCTATACGTTAACAATGAAATAGCAGAAAAAGAAATTAAGGAAGCTATCCTATTTACCATCATATCAAAAAGAATAAAATACCTAGGAATAACCCTATCTAAGGAGGCAAAAGAGCTGTACTCTGAAAACTGTAAGAAACTGATGAAAGAAATTGAGGACAGCATAAACAGATGGAAAGATACACCATGGTCTTAGATTCGAAGAATCAATATTGTTAAAATGGCCATACTACCCAAGGCAGTATACAGATTCAACGCAATCCTTGTCAAATTACTCATGACACTTTTCACAGAACTGGAACAAAAGAATGTTAAAATTTGTATGGAAACGCAAAAGACCCCAAATAGCCAAAACAGTTTTGAGAAAGAACAGAGCTGGGAGACCTCATGCTCCCCAACTTCAGACTATACTACAAACCTACAGAAATTAAAACAGTATGATACTGGTACAAAAACAGACACATAGATCAATGGAACAGGATTGAAAGTCCAGAAATAAACCTATGTACTTATGGTCAATTAATCTATAACAAAGGAGGCAAGAGTATACAATGGAGAAAAGACTTCAATAAGTGGTGCTGGGAAAACTGGACAGCTATACATAGAAGAATGAAGTTAGAACATTCTCTAACACTATATACAAAAATAAACTTAAAGTGGATTAAAGACCTAAATGTAAGACCGGATACTATAAAACTCCTAGAGGAAAACATAGGCAGAATACTCTTTGACATAAATCATAACAATATTTTTTTAAAATCAGCTCCTAGAGTAATGGAAATATAAGCAAAAATAAACCAATGGGACCTAATTAAACTTAAAAGCTTATGCACAGCTAAGGATACCATCAACAAAATGAAAAGACAACGTACAGAATGGGAGAAAATATTTGCAAATGATGCAACTGACAAGGAACTAATTTCTAAAATATAGAAACAACTCATACAACTTAATATCAGAAAACAAGGAACCCTATCAAAAAAATGGACAGAAGACTTAAATAGACATCTCTCCAAAGAAGATAGACGGATGGCCAACAAACACATGAAAAAATGCTCAGCATCGCTAATTTTAGAGAAATTGCAAATCAAAATTACAATGAGGTGTCACCTCACACCAGTCAGAATGGCCATCATTTAAAAGTCCACGAACAATAAATACTGGAGAGGTTGTGGAGAAAAGGGAACCCTCCTACAATGTGGGTGGGAATGTAGTTTGGTGCATCCATTGTGGAAAACAGTATGGAGATACCTCAAAAGACTGAAAATAGACTTACCGTATGATCCAGCAATCCCACTCCTGGGCATATATCTAGAGGAAACTCTAATTCAAAAAGATACTTGCACCCCAATGTTCATAGCAACACTATTTACAATACCCAAGACATGAAACAACCTAAATGTCCATCAACAGATGACTAGACAAAGAAGTTGTAGTGTATTTATACAATGGAATACTGCTCAGTCATAAAAAATAATAAAATAATGCCATTTGCAGCAACATGGATGGACCTGGAGAGTGTCATTCTAAGTGAAGTAAGCCAGAAAGAGAAAGAAAAATACCATATAATATCACTCATATGTGGAATCTAAAAAGAAGACAAATAAACTTACTTATAAAACAGAAATGACTCACAGACATGGAGAACAAACTTATGGTTACCAGGGGGGAAAAGGGGTGGAGAGGGATGAATTGGGAGGTTGAGATTTGCAAATACTAACTAGTTTATGTAAAGTAGATCAACAAGTTTCTACTGTATAGCACAGGCAACTATGTTCAATATCTTGTACTGACCTGTAATGAAAAAGAATATGAAAACGAAAAAAAGTAGGAAAACAGCAACCCTCTTGAAAAAAAAATGGGCACAAATATGAGCAGGCAGTTCACAGGAAAGAATCCACCTGCCTTCCCTGAGAGGGAGAGCCCTTTAAAGGAGACTTAGCCCTTGAACCAGGCCTTCTGCATCCAGCTGCCTTCGGGCTCCAAGGAGCATTCCAGGCTAGCGGATGTATTTTTCCTTTAGGCGACAGTGTCCAATTTAATTGGCCGGAGGATGGCCTGCAAAATGAGAGGTGGGGCAGGCCAGGCTGAAAGGTGGACCAGACCCTGTCGGGAAGGCCTCATGAGCTCCACTTGGGGGTCAGGAGGAAATGGGTGCCCAGCCTGGGCCTGTGTTAGGTGAAGCACCCAGGGACCCTGATGCGCCACCAAGGTGGAGGTGCCACTCTCGGCCCCTAGGGGACACAGTGGCTCCAAGGGCAGGGGGCTAGGCCCAGAGGCCCTCACGTCTTCGTAGTGTGGATTCGGGGACAAAATCAGCCTGGGGTTGTGGGGCCACCTCAACCTCTCTTGAGTGAAGCCACATTCCCCAGGTCATCCCGGAGGCTCAGTTCCCTCAGGCAGTCATCTGCTGGGTGCCTTCAAGTCTCCCTGAGTTTTCTTTCTTGCCTAGGGTTTGTTTTGTGTAGAGAGGGAGTTGCCCGTTGGTGGTGTGGCTCCTGCAGGAGGCATGGCTATTTCCTGTGTGTCTTTCCTCCTTAGGAGGTGGTGCGGTGGCGGCAGGCAGCTGCATGGGGCAGCGTACGAGCTGGGTCACTGTCGTTGCCCTGAGCGTGCGTGAGGCCGGGGCCCCACAGCACTGACACACGATGAAGACCGTGCTCATGGTGGCAGAGAAGCCATCCTTGGCCCAGTCCATCGCCAAAATCCTCTCTCGAGGTAGGAGGGCAGCCCGGTCCTCTCACCAGCTTTGATCCATAAGCTGGTCGGTTCACTTGCAGGGCATTTCTTTCTTTTCCGAAGGGTGATCCCAGCCCACTGGAGTAGATTGTGTTCAGGCCAGCAGGCATGGACAGAGCTCTCGGCCACTTAGTCACTTGGTCACCATGGGGGGTGATTACTCAGCGTGAGCAGGCCGGGGCTCCCACACGGCAGGGAGGTGCACACAGGCCCCTGGACGAGCCCTGTCCCTGGCAGGGCTGTCGGTCACAGTCAACAGAAACCAGCCCTGCTAACTCATACAGAGAGAGTCTGCTGGAAGGAGGAAGACATGACCAGACCCTGCACGGCCTGATCTAATGAGGCCCTGCTGTGGGCACTGCTGTCCAGGACCCGGCAGCTGCAGCCATGCGCCTCATGTCACTGGAGGGACCCCAGGGTGCCTGCCCTCGCCCCACCCTGGCCCCTGGGTGATTGGGAGGAAGCTGCTTCCCTCCTGCCTCTGAATTCCCTCAGTAGGAAGAGTGTTTGGGTGCTGTGGACCCAGAGGCGTCTGGTGGCTGAGGGCGGAGGACACCCCAGGGCAGCAGGCTGAGAAGTCGTGGTCTGAGGGGGAAGGGAGCCCCCATAAGTGCCTGGTCCCCTGAGGCTGAGAAAGTTCAGCTGAGGGGGAGCCATCAGATCTCTCAGCACCCTCGGTGGCCTAAGGGAGGTCATCATTGACCACTGCAGGGAGGGGGACCCTGGCCTGCCCGGGGCTGTGTGGGGTGCAGCTTGCTGGAGTGGCCATTACCCTGCTTCTCCCCAGGGAGCATGTCCTCACGCAAAGGGCTGAACGGGACATGTTCGGTGCACGAGTACTCAGGGACCTTCGCTGGCCAGCCTGTCCGCTTCAAGATGACATCCGTCTGCGGTCATGTGATGACCCTGGATTTCCTGGGTGAGCCCCCCACCCGCCTGCCTACCTCCATTGCACAGTGCTGCCTGGGGTCCTGGTGGAGCTGGGGGAGGGCCCAGGACAGAGAGATTTGTCCAGAATCCATGAGTCCTGTGGCCAGCGGATTGAAGAGAGCTGACCTGGGGTCCCAGGCCATGTGCCCAGAACCAGGTTTCAGATCAGCACCCATGGGTCCCCGTCCAGTGGTGCCCCTCAGTCACTGTGTGCCCTGTGCCCCTTCCTGTGCAAACTGGAGGCACTGGTGCCCACCTCAGCAGGGGCCTGGCCCATTCAGGTGTTTGGGAGAGAGCTACTGCCCTGCCACACATGGCTTTTGTCCGGTGGGCATTTGGTGGTTGTTATTACAAGGCTGGGGCTAGGTGCAGGGCTGCATTTGCCGAGGGTCCGACATGGGCCATGACCCTAGCTCTGCTGGGGCTGGGCCTCTGTGTGTGTGAAGGGTTGTGAGGACAGTGCCATCACCTCTCAGGATTATTGAGGCCCGGGCGCAGCAGGGAGGTGGCAACGCTTAGCACAGGCCACCCACAGTGAAGCCTCGACAGTTCTTGCTGCTCTGTGACTCCCACCAAGTAGTATGGCCAGGCAGTTGGACCCCAAATTTACCACCAGCAGAAGCAGGTGGGGAGCCAGGACTTGAACTTGGCTATGTCTGACCGGTGAGGCCTGGAAGGAAGCCTCAAGGCTGGGCACGTGAGCCCCAAACCCCACATGGAGAAGTAGGGGGTGCCCCGGACATAGGGCAAAACGGGGCTGATGCTCCCGGGATCTGCTGAGCCCCTGTCGGGTGCCGGCCGACCACCAGGCTGGAAGAGGAGACAGGGTGTGCCCAGAGCCTGCGTGACTCCTGCACATGGCTGAGGTGTGGTGTGGGCTCACAGCTCAGGGCAAGGAAGGGCCTGCTCTGAGCAAGTGGTTCTCTGAGACTCTCTGTCCCCACCGTCCTCCTGGGTCCCAGTCCCTGTGAGGAGGAGGGTGGGGCAGAGGGGGCTGGGAGAAGCCGAGAAGAGTGTGACTCTGACGTCCCCTTGCCGCGTCTGTAGGAAGGTACAACAAGTGGGACAAGGTGGACCCCGCCGAGCTGTTCAGCCAGGCCCCGACCGAGAAGAAGGAGGCCAACCCCAAGCTGAACATGGTGAAGTTCCTGCAGGTGCGTCCTGGCCCCAGCGCCCCACTCGCCCCGACGTGCCCCGGGCCCACTCCTCCCCAACACCGTCAGCCCCCAGAGCAGGGCCTGCTCTTAAAGTAGAGCATTTGGTGGTGGTGGTTTCCTGATTTTAAAACAAATGCATACATGTGATGGAAACTTGGAAAATAGAGATAAGTAGAAAGAAGAAAAAGTTATTTATGGTCACACTACCCCAGGCAGCCACTGTTACGTTTAGTTCTTTCCTCTAAGCCTTTTTTTAATGCAGTTTTGGGGGTTAAGATCATATGGCACTTATAACATTTGTTGTCCAAAAAGCAGCAGTTGTGTACGAAATTCTTTCTTGAGAGCCTAAGGAAGCTGACTGTAGCCGGCTCCTCCGCCCCGCCTGGGCCTGCCCTGGGCTCCAGGCCTCCTGACTGGGCTCAGGGCTCCGGGGCTGGGCCGAGGCAGACGCGAGTCCCCGTGTGCTGTGCGCAGGTGGAGGGCAAAGGCTGTGACTACATTGTGCTGTGGCTGGACTGCGACAAGGAGGGGGAGAACATCTGCTTCGAGGTGAGGCCCGGGGCTGCGTGCCCGCCGCTGCCCTGCCCTCCCTGGGCCCACGCTGCCGCAGAGGCACCAGCCCTGCCGGGGCACCAGAGCCTCTCCCCTCGCTCTGGAGATTCTATAGACAGTTTGAGAGGCACAGGCTCCACTCAGGGTGAAGAGCTTCCCCTCACCTGCTGGTACATTGTGAGGGAGCAAGATTTCCCAGGTGGGGGCTGGAACAGGGCTGTCTCCAGGGGAGGGTGGTGCTGAGCGCAGTGGCCCCCCCTCCCATCTCAAGGCAGCGACCTTCCCACCTTCCACCAGTGCTGGCCGACAGCCTTTCACTCGCCTCCCTCTTCTCACCTCCCACCTGCTCCGTCCTCTTCTACCACCTCTGTCTCTGCCACCCCCAGGCAGCCCTCCCTCAGGAGAAGGTGGAGCTCCCTGCCTGCCTGCACAGGTACCCCAGGCCATGACTCCAGACAGGTCCCCTCCTGCCTCCGTCCCCTACTCTCACCCATGGCTTGGCGCCCTCAGGAAACCCATCAGGCCCTTCCGTCTCCCACAGGGCTGCTCCTCCCCAGGGACCTTTGCGTCTGGGGTGGAGAAGGGTGGCAGCTCACCGGCTTTCTCCCCTTGGAAACAGGCCACTTCCTCCCCGTAAAGAAGCTGCGTGGCCAGGCTCCAGCGGTGACTCCCCTCCCACTGCACGGCCTTCACTAATTCTTAGTGAGTCTGGGCTCCAGGACCCCAGGACCCCACTGTGCTCTAGGCCTGAGCCGCCCCAGCCCCCCGCTCCCGTCCACGGCCTTTCCTTCTTTTTTCTTCTCTGTCTTTCCTCCCATCTCTGAAAAGTCTCAAATCGACCCACCCCTCCTAAACTCCCTCCTCTAGAAGGAGGGGAAGTGGGTCCAAATTGGGGGGACTTGGAGGCTGAGTTCCCTTGCGTTCTTGGCAGAAATGCTTCTGGGTTTGGAGGTTGGTGGGGGTTGGGGGAGCAGCCATAGGGAGAGAGGGGGCAGCAAGAGGAGTGGGACTTGGAACATGTTTGTTGCCCAAAGGAAAGGAGTCCTGCGCGAGACAGACTTCTGGGAGGGGAGGTGATGGAGGCGGGTCTGGCGGGAGTGGGAGGAGCCAGGCGGCGCAGGTTAGGGCGGGGCAGAGCGGAGCCTTACAGCCGGGCGCCTCCCGCAGGTCCTGGACGCTGTGCTGCCGGTCATGAGTCGGGCCCATGGGGGCGAGAAGACGGTGTTCCGGGCCAGGTTCAGCTCCATCACCGACACAGACATCTGCAACGCTATGGCCCGCCTGGGCGAGCCCGACCACAACGAGGCGCTTTCAGTAGATGCGCGGCAGGAGCTGGACCTGCGCATCGGCTGCGCCTTCACCAGGTGCCCCTGCCCCCCGCCGGCCGCTGCCTCGACTGGTCCTAGTCTGTGCCCTGTCTAATCAGCAACGCGAGAGTGTCACCACTTTTAAATCCCTGTGAAAACTCCCTCTGTAGTTGACGCAGACCACAGGCAGAGGCCCCTGCTCCACAAGAAGAGTGGGCGGGTCTAGGGGGTGCTTGGAGTAAAATGGGAGGATCTCCTGCCCCAGTGCTCATAGCCTCTGCTCTCTCCTTCCTGCCCAGCGCTCAGCCTCTGCTCTCTCCTGTGGCTCTGTCAGCGCACACACGACTCCCTCTGGCCCTGTGCCCAGCAGGTCCTCTTACTGGGCCTTCTGAGCCCAGAGCATCTGCCTTGGGCCTCCCGCGCCCGCCAGCCAGCCCCTACCTGCCTCCCACCGGTGGCTCATGATGCTTGACTGAACGCGGGACTGAACCGTCTTCCTCTCTCCCGCTGCCCTGGCAGGTTCCAGACCAAGTACTTCCAGGGGAAATACGGCAACCTGGACAGCTCGCTTATCTCCTTCGGGCCATGCCAGACCCCCACGCTGGGCTTCTGCGTGGAGAGACATGACAGGATCCAGTCCTTCAAGCCCGAGACCTACTGGGTGCTGCAGGCCAAGGTTCGCCCCATTGTGTTCACGCTGGCTCCCTCTGGCTTGGGTGTGGATTCTGGGAGCCCCCATCCTCCTCGTCTTAGTCCCCAGGCCAAGGGCACATGTGTGGACAGCTGGCCCACCAGGCAGTGGTCGCAGGTGCCCAGGGAGGCCCCGGCCTTCATGGAGGCGGCAGGACAAGGCTGGGCCTGGGTGCGTTGAATCTCGATTAGAGGGAGTAATCTCAGCTTTGGCAGTGTGGGGTGCGGTCACGTGTTGGGGCCACAGCTGTGGCAGTCAGGCCCGAGGACTGGACTGAGGGCCCTGAGCCACTGACTTTTAGGGGGGAGGGTTTAGCTGAGTGGTAGAGCATGTGCCTTTTGCTCACAAGGTCCTGAGTTCAATCCCCAGTGCCTCCATCAAAATAAATATCTAATTACCTCCCCCAAAACAAAAAACAATGAAACAAAACAAGCAAACAAAAAGTCTTAGACCCCCTTCTCTGAATGACATGGAAGCTTCTCCTGAGATTTAAAGCATAATTCAGAGCTGCTCTGGTTGATGCGGGTCTGGGACCACACTTGGTGCTGTACTGGCTCAGTGGGTGTGCAGGGATCGCGTGAAAGGTGGGGGCTCCGATGCCCCTGAAGGACACATCAGCCTTGGCTTTGGGCTTGCCTCATGAATCCTGCCGCCTGGCCTCAGCAGGGGTCCTGGTGTCAGAGCAGCCTCCACCTGGAGTGGGGCTGGGTCTCAGCCTGTGTACCTGTGTGCCTGCACACCTGAACAGGTATGGTTGCGAGAGCTTTAGAGCCGGGACCGTTTTGCTCACAAAGACCAGCTCCATCTGTCTCAATTCTCCCCCAGCAGTGGCTCACCTGGACCTTTTCTCTCCCGGGTTGTCCTGTGTCCCTCATCCTGCAGGTGATCACTGATAAGGACAGATCTCTCCTTTTGGACTGGGACCGAGTGCGAGTGTTCGACCGGGAGATCGCCCAGATGTTTCTGAACATGACGAAGCTGGAGAAGGAAGCCCAGGTGGGCCTGCTCCAGCACAGCTGTCCACTTGCCTCTGGGAGGGGCAGCCCTGGGATGCCGCTGCTGACCTAGGCTCACGTGTTTCTGCCGCTTCCTAAAACAGACACCTTTAGAAAGAAGAACAATTACTCATGTGTGTGCTCCTACTGAGATATTTGTGCCTGGGCAGTAGCTTTAGTGCATCGCCTACCTGCTCTGACCAGGAGATGCAACCCGCCGCCAGCTACCCACCAGGCCCCTCCACACTCCCCTTGCCGCCACCCTGTGGGCATTGCTTCCTTGGAGCAGATTCCTCCCACAGGTCCTTTTCCTGCGATGCCTCCAGCTGACAGCCGGAGGGCCCTGTGTGCCTGCAGCTAGTGTGGGCAGCTCTGGGCCTCTGCTTTTGTGGCCTTTATGTGCTGCATTTCTTGCTCAGGGTTTCAAGAGTGGGAAGCCCATGCCGCGCGGCTGTTAGGATGAGGTTGGAGCTGGCGGCGTGGGGCGGGGCAGGTCCGAGACCGCTGCAGCTTACGCCCTGCCATTGTGTTGGCTACTGTGGTCAGTGAGGCACACCTGCCTCCTTCAGCCGCCTTCCCTGTCCTTCTTAAGCAGTCCTGGGTGCCCTGCTGGCCAGCTTGCAGGTGACTCAGGCTCCAGAACTTCTCCTAAAGCTGCCCCATGCTTCTCCCCTCGACGGCCACCATGCTCGAATCCCACCCCTTGTGACCCCAGCCTCCACTGCTGCACAGGCACCACCTGGCTTCCGCGTGAGCCCCACGTTTATCCAGGGTGCAGGGGACGTGGCCCTGGCCAGGTCTGTGTGGGGTTGGCAGGGGTGAGGCGTGGCAGTTGACAGGTTTAGATTGTTTTTGCCACAGACATCTCTTCTGACACCTATTCAGCCCAGAGGTTGAACCACAATTTTACTTAAAGTGCGTGCTGTTTACAAAACTTTCAAAATGGTTACCACATATAAAAGTTATGATATTTCACATGAAAGTTCCAATTTCCAGCTTCTCTTGACAAATTGGAAGGTGTAGCAACACTAGTGGGCGCAGCGAGGCACACGGCTGCCCTGCGAGGGGCCTGCTTCCCTTGGCCTCTGGGCCCTACCATCCCTGCGGCCTAGATGGCACTGGCTGCCGTTGGGCTTTCAGTCTGTGGCCCCTTTTCCTGACCCTTCCCAGTTCTTCCAGGTTTTCTGTTTCCCTAGAAAATTCTCTAGGAAAGAACTTCCTTCCTTTTGCCCTTCATGGGCCTGAACAAATTTCATTCAAGCCTTAAGACCTCTGTGAAGAGTGAATCGAAATAAACAAGTTTATACTGTACAGCACAGGGAAATAAATATATTCAAGATCTCATAGTAGCTCATGGTGAAAAAGAATAGGAAATTAATACATGTATGTTTGTGTATGACTGAAAAATTGTGCTGTACGCTGGAAATTGACACAACATTGTAAACTGAATATAAAGCAATTTTTTAAAAAATGAGTGAATCAGAGAAGCAGGGAAACCAAACAGAAGAGACCAGACCCTTGGCCACACGCCCTGATCCTCTTGTGTTCCTGCCCCTCTGAATCTGTTCTGTTTCCCAGGTGGAGGCCACAAGCAGGAAAGAGAAGGCCAAGCAGAGGCCCCTGGCCCTGAACACCGTGGAGATGCTACGTGTGGCCAGCTCTTCTCTGGGTAAGTGTGGACATCACTCCAAAGCCCCCGGGAGAATTCTTGGGGCAGGTGTGTGGCGACCTTGTTCAGCCCTGGTACCACGCCTGGGAATTCAGGACAGTGCCCACTCTCACCTGTGCTGGCACCCTTCCCACCCCTGCTCACCTGTGCCAGGACCCCCCACCCCTGCTCACCTATGCTGGCACCCCCACTATGCACCATCACCCGAGGCTTAGAGGGAGTCAGAACATCACGTGGATTTTATTTCTCTTAAATTCCAAAGCAGTAACAAGTGACAACAAACAGCAGGGAGGATTCCCTTTCATAGGACTGTTGGTTAACACTCAGCAGCGTATTTGAATTGTGGGGAAAACCAGACCATTTCATGTCACTAAGTGTCTGAGCAGCCACTGGGCCCTCATGTGTCCCTGGCTGGGTGCCACCCACTCCAAGGCGTTAAACAGTGGAGTTCCAGCTCCAGAACGAAAAATTGGTACAAATCCCAGCCAGGCCCCTTGCTTCCTTGTCCTGAAGCTTCAGTTTCCTCGTGAGAAAATGGGCGACCGCAGTCCCCTTCTCTCTAAGCTGTCTTAGGGTTCCCTGGTGTGAAACTGAGCATCCTAACAATAGCAGTTGTGACAAGGTGGCCACCAAGGGGGACAGGCAGCGCTGGCGTCCCTGGTGCAGGGAGAGGCCAGGTGTGGGCAGGGCACTGAGGCCCGTGTCTCCTGCTCAGGACAGTGTAACTGGTGTGACGTGGCCTCTCTGAGCCTCGTTTCCACAGTGGCAAGAAGGTTATGCTGAAAGGTTGGTCTCTCACAGCTGTCGGCCCCCAGGCACCAGTGACCCCTCTGCAGCCTCAGGAAACCGTAGGCAGTGTCCTGTCAGAGCAGCACCTCTGGGGACCTTCATGGGTCAGCGATGACATCGAGTACCTGCTAGCTAGGCCAGACTGTGGCTCAGGGAGGAACAGAGGGATGAGCCTCCATCAGTGGCCCTGGATTTGGAGGACAGAAACCCCTGAGGGCTCAGGACGGAGGGCATGTGCAGATTCCACTGTCTTAGCCAGACATCACAGAGCCCAGGGCTTAGGGTGGCTCCAGGCAGGGCATGAGACAGGTTTTCTGAAGGCCACATTTCAACATCTCGGGTGACACAGGCGTGCCTGTTGGAGGTGGGAAGCTTGGCCTTGGGGAAGGCTGTGTGGGCACAGTCCCCCAGCTGCTCAGAGCCACGCTCGCCTCCCAGGAGCTTGAGTGCCCAGGCCCGGGGCGGGCGTCTGCCATCCTGGCACTGGGGCCACTGGGCCTCTGTCTCCGCAGGCATGGGCCCGCAGCATGCCATGCAGACGGCCGAGCGCCTCTACACGCAGGGCTACATCAGCTACCCGCGGACCGAGACCACCCACTACCCCGAGAACTTCGACCTCAAGGGGCCTCTGCGGCAGCAGGCCAACCACCCCTACTGGGCCGACACGGTGAGGCTGGAGCCCCAGCCCACGGGCCTCGTCCTCGTGGGTGGGCAGCCGCACCTAAACTCAGCTCTGCCTCATGTCCCCCCTGCAGGTGAAGCGGTTGTTGGCGGAAGGCATCAACCGCCCACGGAAAGGCCACGATGCTGGCGACCACCCCCCCATCACCCCCATGAGATCCGCCACAGAGGCCGAATTAGGTATTGCGGCTCCTCCGACGTTCTCACCCTCACACTCCCCACACACATGCTCACGCCCTCACACAGACACATTCCTACACACGCGCACACACACACTCAGGCTTTGAGCTTCCAAGGAGGGTGGGGTGAGGGGCTTCGGGACATGGCACCTCTGGCCCTTATCAGGCCTCCTTGGCAGTGTGGGGTCCCCCTGCCCTGGCTGGGATGAAGGGGCCACCTGAAAGTTGTGCTCTGTCTCCATGGATGGGACAGGAGTGAAGTGGTGCCAGCAGGTGTGTGAAAGCAGGTGTGGGTGCTGCTGCAGGAGGTGGGGTGAGGTGGGTGGGCAGGCAGGTGGCCAGACAGATCGGTTGAGACCGGGCAGGGGACAGGCTCAACCATGGGGTGCCCTCACCTCCCTGCCACAAGGTGATGCTGGTGGCCCGCGTGCCAGGATGAGGCAGGGGAGCGAGGCTGCGGTGGAGACAGAAGCCCCAGTCTGAAGCGAAGGTGGCAGGTGGTTTGTGGGGCAGGCCAGGCCCTGGAGAGCAGATCCCCTGGGAGCAGGGGCAGGAGGTGGGAGCAGGTCCCTCCCGGTCTCAGGCTCTGGAGCAGGCCAGTGCTGGCATGCCGGGCTTCCTGGTGCCCCCGCCCGGCCGCTAACCAGCCGTGCCCGCCACAGGGGGCGAGGCCTGGCGGCTGTACGAGTACATCACCAGGCACTTCATCGCCACGGTCAGCCACGACTGCAGGTACCTGCAGAGCAGCGTCTCCTTCCGCATCGGGCCCGAGCGCTTCACCTGCACGGGCAAGACCGTCATCTCCCCAGGTGGGGTGCGGCCAGGCGGACGCCCCTCCCCGTCCACAGACGCTCGGGCACCTCGGGGGACCCAGGTGGGAAGCCCTGCTCTCAGGCCCTGAGCGGCGGCGCCCTGTCTCTGCAGGCTTCACAGAGATCATGCCCTGGCAGAGCATCCCCCTGGAGGAGAGCCTGCCCACCTGCCAGAGGGGTGACAGCCTCGCCGTGGGCGAGGTCAAGATGCTGGAGAAGCAGACAAGCCCCCCCGACTACCTGACGGAGGCCGAGCTCATCACGCTCATGGAGAAGCACGGCATCGGTGGGTCCAGCAGTGCCAGGGCAGCCAGCCGAGCCGGGGCTGGGGCCTCTGCCTGGGGCCCTGGCCACAGGACCACCACCCACCACCCCCGGGCCGAGTGCTGGCCCAGGGCGCAAGTGATTCACCTGCAAGGAAGACACAAAACTCAGATCAGAACCCACACAGGCGATAGGAAAACCAAGTTCTCACCAGACCATTTCCCTATGGGGGGTGTAGATGTGCCGGACAGGTGAGCTTGTGGGGACACTGATGCAAGCACCTCACAGGCAAGGGGGTCTCGCCCAGGCCCAGGGGCTGTGACCCCCGTCCTCATGCTTAGGGCCGGCCTCGTGCTGGGGCCTTCTCCCCAGGCAGCGCTCACTGTGAGGGGAACTGCTGACCAGGTCCCTCGCGGTGACAGGCTCTAGAGGGCCAGGGGACAACCGGGCCACGGTGCCCGGACCTCGGTGGGCTCCTCGGCCTCAGGAGCAATAAAGGCGTCACCTGGCAGCGCCGGGCAACCTTGACGTCTCTGGGGGAGGTGCACCCTGGAACTGGGATCCTGCCCGGGTTCTGATCACGAGGGACCCAGGAGCCAGAAAGTGGGCAAACCCAGGCGGGTTTCAGAGGGATGATTTGGCAGGGAGGCCCCTCCACGTTCCTGGGGTCTGGGCTCTGGTTCTGGAAGGGGTTTTGCCACAGGATCAAGGCAGGGAGGGCCAAGCAGATCGCATTTACCAGGTGTGAGAGGCAGGCAGACGAGCTCTGTGACCTTGGCCATGTTCCTTAACCTCACAGAGCCTCTGGGAGCATGGACCCTGGGTTCACAAGAAAGGTCTGAGGTGTGGCATCCGGGGCCCCAAAGCAGGTGGGGTGAAGGGGGAGCCCAGGGCAACGGGGCCTTGCTGTGCTCACAGGGACGGACGCCAGCATCCCTGTGCACATCAACAACATCTGCCAGCGCAACTACGTGGTGGTGGAGAGCGGCCGGCGGCTCCGGCCCACCAACCTGGGCATCGTGCTAGTGCACGGCTACTACAAGATCGGTGAGCCCTGCCACCGCCCCTCCCAGGACCTGCCTCAGCAGGGCTGGCCCCTTGGTGTCGGGGCTCAGCGGTGTTCCCCACCCCGCAGATGCAGAGCTGGTGCTCCCCACCATCCGCAGTGCAGTTGAGAAGCAGCTGAACCTGATCGCTCAGGGTAGGGCCGACTACCGCCAGGTCCTGGGCCACACCCTGGACGTCTTCAAGAGGAAGTTCCACTACTTTGTGGACTCCATCGCCGGTAAGGAGGCTGGAGTCAGGGCTACCACCTCTGGCAGTGAGACCAGCTCCCAGATCCGGGCTGTGGGCTCCAGGCGTCCATTGGGAGGACAGGCCAATGCCGGGGTTACAGAGCAGTTGGTAACAGCACATGCAGGGCAAACGGCTCATCTGACAAACGGGGCTGCTGCTCACTGTTCAGTTGCTGATGTGGAAACTCCACCCTCGGGGCCAGAGACCAGTTCACTCTCAGACCCTTGGCCCCATGCCGTGGCTCCCCCAACCCCCCCAGTACCCTGGCCACTGGTGGGGAGGTGGGCGCCCGAGGCTGAGGTGTGACTCTACGCCACTGGCTTTCAGGCATGGATGAGTTGATGGAGGTGTCCTTCTCGCCTCTGGCGGCCACAGGCAAGCCCCTCTCCCGCTGTGGGAAGTGCCACCGGTTCATGAAGTACATCCAGGTAGGTGGGCTGAGGGGCTGTGACACCCAGGGACAGGTGTGTACAGACAGGGCCGCTCTCGTCACCTCTGTAGGCCTCGCCCCAGTTGCATCACACCAAGTGACTGACCAGCTTTGGTGGCCCTGCCAGCAAACTCCCACCATTACCCCCAGATCCCAGCAGCATGTAAGCTGTTGGGCCGCCTTTTTCTGAACAACACAGTCCTTGCTGTCACAGATACTAACACGTGTGCAGGGATTTGAGAACTTTCTGCGTGTGGAGCAAGTGTCCTGAGACTCAGTGGCCAGGGGTCCACACCCGAGAGGCCATGACAGTGCTGGGTATCGCGTGTTCCCTGCTGTGCGTGCCGTGTTACACGCCGCGTGTTATGTGTCATGCACAGGTGTTACACGGTAGATGCTGGCTGCAGCCACCACGTGCTATGTGCTTGTGTCACGGGTCTTGTGGCACGTGTCACATTGTCCTCTGGGGTATGACGTGTCACACGTCACGTCCTGAATCGGGAGAACCATGGTGGGCAGGGTGGGTGGCCCCAGCAGCTGCATGCCCCCCTCACAGGCCAAGCCGAGCCGCCTGCACTGCGCACACTGTGACGAGACCTACAGCCTCCCCCAGAACGGCACCATCAAGCTGTACAAGGAGCTCCGCTGCCCGCTGGATGACTTCGAGCTGGCTCTGTGGTCGTCAGGCTCGCGGGGCAAGAGCTACCCGCTGTGCCCCTATTGCTCCAACCACCCGCCCTTCCGGGACATGAAGAAAGGTGAGCCGGCAGCCTGTCCATCCCCTGAGCTTCTGCGTCACTCTGGGCTCTGAGGCGCCCCTGCCCTCCCCGTGCGCCCTGGGGCAGGGACACCAGGTGTATGTGCTCAAGGGCCCACTGCCCTGGTCACAGTTGGATGGTTGACTGTGGTCGGCTCACTCACGACCTGGGCAGTGGGCGTGCTGGGCCCATCTGGGGCTGGGGTGAGTGCGAGGGTGCCCCACCCAGCCTTCGGTCACCAGCACTCTCAGTGATACCCATCCCTGTCCTCCCGCAGCTTCTAGGGCAACTGATAGCCCCTCGTAGGCCACGGTGAAGCTGGAGGCCGCTAGGAAGGCCTTCTGGAAACGCCATTATAGCCCCCCGGGTAGGGGGACCTCAGAGGTTGAGGAGGTTTTGGAGAAGCAGGGCCCAGGGTCTTGGTGCGCAGGGCAGGTGGGGCACATTCTGCTGGGACGAGGTCGGGGTGGGCAGGCAAGTGTGCATCACAGCTGCCCCCCTCCCCCGCCAGGTACGGGCTGCAATGAGTGCACACACCCCACCTGCCAGCACTCGCTGAGCATGCTGGGCATCGGCCAGTGCGTGGAGTGCGAGAGCGGCGTGCTGGTGCTTGACCCAACCTCTGGCCCCAAGTGGCGGGTGGCCTGCAACAGGTGCAACGTGGTGGCACACTGCTTTGAGAACGCCCACCGCGTGCGCGTGTCCGCCGACACCTGCGGCGCCTGCGAGGCTGCCCTGCTGGACGTGGACTTCAACAAGGCCAAGTCCCCGCTGCCGGGCGACAGCACGCAGCACACGGGCTGCGTCTTCTGCGACCCCATCTTCCAGGAGCTGGTGGAGCTGAAGCACGCAGCCTCCTGCCACCCCATGCACCGTGGGCCTGGGAGGAGGCAGGGCCGGGGCCGGGGCCGGGGCCGGAGGCCGGCGGGAAGGCCCGGTGCCAGGCGGCCCAAGGACAAGATGTCAGCCCTGGCTGCCTACTTCGTGTGATGGCCCAGCCTGGACTCCACACCGTGTCCTTGGAAATCATTAAACATATTCTGTTTTCTCCAGAGCCAGCAGCTCGAGGCCTTTCTGCTGTCAGAGGGTCATGCCCGTCCCTGTTGGCCCTCCAGCCCTTCCCTCGCCTCTCCCTGCATTCTGCACACACCTCCTGAGTGTTCTCCCTGCTGGTGTCCTGCAGAAAAGGCCGGGGAGCTTCTACCTGGACATTGGCCCTCACTCCCACCCCTTGCCCCCCACCTGGCGTCTCTGAGCAGGTCTGACCTCATGGCTCTGGGGCCTGTCCCATTCTTATTGTCAAACAGCCATCCTCTCAGACAGGCGGGTGGGAGCCTCAGGCACCCACGATCTCACTCACGTGCCACACCACCCTGGGGGCCGCTGCCACCTGCCCCTCCCCAGCCTCCTCCCCATGCCTACCTGCCCGAGGGGCACCGCATAGGGCAGCACACATTTACTGCGCTGGGACTCCACCCCTGCCCAGGCTCTGACGAGAGGAAGAAATGCCAGAAACATGTTGCCCACAGGCTCCCCATCTTGGGAGTGGAATCACAGCTGATACTGGAGCCTGGCACTCGGCTGGCTGGGCTGGATGATGTGGGGAGGCTGCTTCCATGAGGGTGGAGCCGGGAGCTGAGACTGGAAGGAATGTAGCAGGAGGGCTTGACAAGACGCTGCAGGGCAGAAGTAATCCTTGGCCCAGCGCCTGCCCACGAGGGGCCAGCTGGCCAAGCAGCAGCGCCTCGCTCCAGTGGCCAGCTCTTGGCTGCCAGCCTTGAATGCAATTGGCACTCCAGAGAGTCTAGTGTGGGCTGCAGTTGAGGGGACTTAAAGTTTATCAGCATTCATGGGCTTTACAGTCCTGCCCTGTGACTGCCTCACCTCACTGTGGTTCTCAGACTTCACCCTCCGCTCCTTCTGATGTAGATGGTCCCAGGCACGCTTTGAGAAACGCTGGGGCAGGGTCTCACAACAGCCCTCGGAACTGGATTGGGTGCTACTGTCCCCATTTTTCGTTAAGGAAACTGGGCACAGGGGAGCTAAGAAACATTTTCAAGGTCACAGTTTCTAAGAAGTGGCCTTAGGTCTTGCTGGGGTCACCACACTTATGGGGTTACAGGATCTAAGAAGGTGTGAGTAGAGTCGGATTAGCCAGCACCCCCTCCGCCCTGCTCTCTCCACCGGGACACCCCCGGCCTTCCAGATCCACCTACCCCAGATGGTGTCCTTTCAAACTGCTCTTTCTTCAAAACCCTCCTGTTAGTGAACCATCCCAGAGACCTTAGTTCTTGGAAGGACACAGGCAGTGTGTGCACCTGGAGGTCAGATGGGCAGGGCCCTTACTCCATTAAAAAAAAAATGGTTTTTTTAATTATAATTTGCAACTGCATTGATATAACAATGAATATATTAATATATCAAGACATTTTTTTTGATCTAAAAGTTCAATTATCTCTTCCGGCATTAAAACATTTTTGTGGGCTTTTGGGGCAGTGACAGAAAGGCCCCAAAGCTGTTCAGGTCCTTGTCCCTGGACCTGTGCAGCTACGTGGCAAAGGGGAGTCAGGGCTGCAGACGGACGTAGGGCTGCTCATCTGACTTAAAATAGGGAGTGTATCCCGGGCCAATTGGGTGGCCCGATGTCATCACAAGGGTCCTCTTGTTCCTGACTTTGAAGGTAGAAGCGGCTTGAGCCAAGGAGCCAGGCTGTTGGAAGCTGAAAAAGGCAGAACAGATTCTACCCAGAGCTCCCAGAAGGAAGACATCCTGCTGACCTTTGAATTTGGCCCATTGAGACCTTGGAGGCTTCTGACCTCCACACTTGTAAATATTAAATGTGTGTACGTTTGTGACAACTGTCCCAGCAATAGGAAGTTAGCCCCTACAAGTATGGAGGACCCCCGCGCAGTGTGGGCTCGCATCCTCGCTCTGCCGCTTACCGTCTGTTGGCTGCGCAAGTTGTCTAATTTCTGGGCGCTGTGCTGTAGGGATTGAGGTCCCCCATCTACCCGGTCACCGCAGGTAGGGACGTGCCGCGCTGGCCGGTGAGCGCCACCGGGATGCGGGACGCGAGACGCGGGCAGCCGGCGGCAGGTGCGCGCGCCCACCAGGAGGGGCCGCCAGGGGGCAGCAGAGGCTGGCCCCGCCCTCCTGGGCCCGACTGCGCCTGCGCGGCGCCTGCGGCGGCCGGACGGGAAGTGGGCGGGGCCGGCCGGCAGCGGCTCGCTGGGCGCGCGGCGGCCGAGTGGCAGGTGAGGCCCGCGGGGACCTGGGGTGCTGCATCCCGGGGCGCGCGTTGGGGGCCACGGCGCCGGGGGAGGCCCCTGCGGGGGAGCTGAGTGGCCAGAGGGGCGGAATAGGGGGCTGGGGCGCCGCGACGGGCTGGGGGCCGAGTGGGGGCTGAAGAGCGGGGGCAGCAGCCGGGACCCGGGAGCCCGAGGCGGGCTCGGGGGCCCGGCGCCGAGGGTGCAGCGTGCAGGGCGACGGGCCCGCGGGGGTGTGGCCGAGCCGGGGCTGTGCACCGAGGGCCATGAAGCAGGATGGGGTGCAGGGGGTGAGGAGTCCCTGCCCTGGCCCCTACCCCGCAGCTCTGCCCCAGCGCCCCCAGCCCGGGCCTGCCCCTACCCTGACCCTACCCCAGTGTGTTAAAGGTGTTTTAGTTAAGGCGAGTGCTTGGGCTGCAGCAGCTTAGCCAGACGTGTGTGAGATTGAACCTCAGGCAGGGAGGCAGGCGATGGGCTCCATCGCTCCAGCTGGTGCCTTCAGGCAAGCCCCTTAACCTCTCTGAGCAGCAGGGAGAAACGGTACCTGGCTGACGGGATTTCAGTGCAGGACCTAACATAGTGGAGCCAGGGCCTGGGCCTGGCGATGGGCCCCTCCCCGCAGCCTCCCACTCAGCGGGACTCTCCCCCTGGGTGACACACGCACTCCCCACATTCCCGAGGCACAGTTCTGTGGGTGAGCTCTGCTCCCACCACTGGAGCTAGACCGCGAGGCTCCCTGCTGCCTTTTGTGCCACATCCGGCCTGTTTTACACTTCCTCCTGCAACGGGCTGGAAGTGACAAAGGCATGGGAAGCCCCCACCTGAGTCCAGCTTGGCCATTTCCTGCCTGTGTGGCCCTGGTCGGGTTGCTGACCGTCCCTGAGCCTGTTCCTTCATCTGTGATGTGTCCTAACGGCTTGTACTTACCAGCATAGTTGTGAGAGGTTAGCAGGACAAATACCACTTCGCCAACCTCCCGCACGTATTCATTCCTGGAATTCCTTTGCGATATCCCCTGCAACCAGCCGTGTCCTTTAGACCTGTGTGCTGCTGGCCCCTGCAGCCACAATGTCTCTCCGCTTCCTCTTTCAAGGGGCCAAGCCTCAGGCTGCACACCCCAGCCACTGGGGGTGTCGGGAGGAAGCTGACACCTTCCCTCTGCCCTTGCATTTGCCAGGTGCCACTGCGCTGCCCAGAGGCTGCATTATACCCGAGACAAGGGGGTGGGGACCTGACCTCAGGGAGCTTCTAATCTTGTGAGAAGTCAAGCCTGTAAAACAACGTGAATGTGCCTAATGCAGCAGAAATGCACACTTCAGAACGGGTAGGACAGTGAATTGTGTGCAAAAAGTACCTTAAGAGGAAAAACATGTATATGTAGGAAAAGATCTGGATGGATTTACACCATACTCTTCCCAGTGGTTATTTATGAAGGAAGAGACACGAGTCTTCACTGGGAACATTTTTAACAATGAATGTGATACTTTTGTAACAATGATGCAGTTTATCGCTTTCTCTCTCTTCACTTCTGTTCCAAAGTCGAACAGGACTCAACAGGTACCTTGTCCGTAGTGCCTAGAAAAACACAGTTGTACAAATATGTATTAACTGAGCTTCTGAATCAAAATGGGGAAACTAGAGCAAAATAAATATTTAAATGGAAAAAAATAGAAAAGTGAACTTTCTGGGGTCAGGTGTAAGCAGAAGTGCTGGGGATGCAGGGATGACAGTGCGTGGCACCCAGAGGTATGCCGATTCAGCGGAGGCAGACCCAAGAAGCCTCAGAGCCAGGCCTTGCCGCAGGCAGTGGGCACAGAAATGGGAGAGGGTCTGTAAGAGCTGCCAGCCTCTGAGGGGTGGGCAGGGTGCCATCCAGTGAGGAGGAGCCAGACTCTGCAGCCCCACCCCAGCCTGACCCCCCAGGGCAAGTGACTTGGCCCTTTTGCTACAGCCCCACCTGTAAGGAGGGGGTAATACCCACAGGGTACTGGGAGGTGAGAGAGGAAACGTGCTCTGTGGCCCTGGGGCTCTGGGCTAGCAGCACCTTTATTCCACCACCGCTGCCCGCTCTTGAGCAGTGCAGGGGGCGTCTTTCTAGGAGAGGGAACACCTGGCCGCAGGCGTGTTTGGCCAAACTGGTCCAGCAGGTGGCAGTGGGGCTGGTGGCCCAGTGTCCTGCCCCACCCCCTAGCCTCTCAGCAGCTCCCTGGTCAGGACTCCCCACCAGATCCAGCCCCACTGCATCCCGGTCCTGCTGCCTGCCTGCTGGCCACCGTTGTTCCAGAGACCGGCTCCTTAGCTGGTCCTTGGAGAGCTCTGAGCCACGGCCCTGCCCCCACCCCTCCTGGCACTCCCAGGGCTGCCTCTAGGCCCCCTTGTGGGTAGGAGTTCCTCCCTCTGGCTGTTGTCCAGGCTCCAGGTTCCTATCAGTGTGGTGGACATCACAGATCCAGGAGTTTGTGGAGAAGAGGATGGGCGAGGCAGGAAATTACTTGTGTCCCTACCCCAGCTGGCCCCAGAGAAGGAAGGCTGTGTCCCAGCTCATTTCCTGGCCCTTTGCTCCTCCGTGGGATGCGGAAACAAGTCTGCTGGATCCTGTGACACCCACCTGTCCGCTTTCCCCCAGAGAAACAAGCAGACACAGGAGAAGGGGCTCCAGGCCTGGGAAGCAGCATCTGAAGGCTGGGAGGCAAAAAGGAGGTTCCTGTGTCCCCCACAATCCCCCAGCCGGCCGTGAGGTCGAAGGCAGGGGTCTTGGAATCTGTACTTTAGGCCATGAGCCCTCACATGCATCCTGGGAGGTCAGTGAGCCTGCTGCCCTCCCGCTGGATCCTCATCACTCATCTAGGGAGCCTGTTCCGAGCTGCCTGGATCTCAGGGCCTACAGAGTATTTATTTCTGGGCCCGGAATTGCAAGGGAGCTGGGCAGCCAGTTGTTTCCCGGGGCGGTTCAGTGTTAACGTTTCTCTCCCGAGCAACAGGCCAGAGCAGTTTGCAGGCCCAAGAGGCAGCTTGGCCTCTCTCTGCCCAGGGGCATCTGAGCTTGCTGGGAGATTTGCGCCATCTTCCTGTTGTTTGTCATTGGCTCAGGCCGGCTTGGCCTGGTCCCCGGTCACACAGCCTCCCTCGCGGTTACAGTGTGGGTGTCAGTCCTGCCCTCACCTGATTGCTCTTTTTATTGAGCACCTTTCATCTGTTTTCCCTGTTTGCTCTTTGCAGCCTGGGGCTGAATTGTGTTCCCTTGTGAGGACATGGGAGGGTGACAAGGTGTGTGAGCCTGTCTCCAGAACCTTCCATCACACACGCCCCTTCTTTCTGAGTTATTTGCACGTGTCTACATCAAGAAATTAACTTTCAATTCCTGTCTCTGACAGAAGAGAGAGGTTTAGTGTTTTTTTTTTTTCTCCCTGTACCCTGTGCCTTTTGCCTTCCCAGTCCGCTTTCCCTCTCCCCATCCCCCGGGCCTGCCCTTCTGAGCCCGGTCCTTATTCCTCCAGGAGACCTGTGTGCTCTGGACAAGGACACCCCACCCCGCCTGGGTGGTGAGTCCCCGAGTCTGCGGGCATCCCCAGCCTGGGTTCTTGCTGAGCCTCTTGTCCCTGCACAGAGTGAAGACTGACAGGGGCCCGGCAGCAGCCCCCGGGGATGCCCTGGGCATGGCCTCTGCAGCCCTGCAGCCCAGCAGTCAGACGGCAGAGGAGACCCCTGGCTTCGTGGACGCGTTCCTCCATGAATTCCCAGCCCCACTGAGCCCGGAGAGTCCTCTGCCATGGAGGGTCCCAGGGACAGTCTTCAGCCAGGAGGAGGTGGAGGGCGAGCTGGCTGACCTGGTGATGGGCTTCCTGGGCAGCAGGTGGGCCAGGGCGCAGGGAGGGAGTGGGCCGGGAGGGGAGCACGGCTGCTGACCTGACCCTGCACCTCTGCTCAGTGTCCAAGGGCTTTGCCAGGGCGGCCATGACAAAACACCACAGACCAGGTGGGTTAGAACAACAGAAACACCCCATCTCACAGCCCGTGTTGGTCCGTGGGGTTCTCAGGTTGAAAATGGAATCTGGCATGAGCTGTCCCGAGGTCAGATCACCAAGTTCAGGGCCGTGGTGATTTACATCCCGTTCCTGCCCACCCCTCATTGTCAGTGATCATGTCTCAGGTCCCCAGGCAGCATGTCCCTGATGCTGTAACCACTGATGTATATTTTCACTTTCTGCTGCTGGACTGTACGCTCCTTGGAAACCCCAAGGAGGGCCGCACAAGAGCATGTCTCGGGTTCCTAGTCACTGGCGTCTTTAGGAGCCTCAGGGTGCTGGATGGGACCCCTGGATGAGGCGAGAGGGGTGCCAGGGAGCCAGGCCATGGCCCACAGCCAGGCATTGTCTGGTCCCATGGCTGGAAGCTGCCCTGCCCCCAGCAGGCTTGTCTGGCCTGCAGGAAGCTGCTGGGCTGCGTCCCTTACCCTCACCGGGAGCAGGAGAACCCAGTGGAGTAAGGGAAGCCCAGCGGCTGGCAGGAAATGCCCGCGCCACAGAGGAACTCACTTCTCCCATCTTGGCTGGTGGTTTTGCAGAAGCAGTTCCGGGGGGGAGGGTAGAGCTCAAGTGGCAGGGCTCATGCTTAGCTTGCACGAGGTCCTGGGTTCAATCCCCAGTCCCTCCATTGAAAAACCAAATAAATAAATAAACCGAATTACCTCCCCCCTGCAAAAAATAATTTTATATATATAAAAAAGAGCAGTTCCAGAGGCCTCATCCCTGAGTCACTCTCATTTTAAAAAATTAGTCATCCCACTAGGTCCCTGAGCCCATCTGTAGATACACCATGGATGCCCAGAGGGACGTGACCACCTGCCCAGCTATCAGGAGGTCCTTGCTCTCAGGGAAAGCCAGTGTCAGCCTGGCACAGTCATGGCCACCCTGGGCGGGGCCCGGCCCTCAGGGACAGGCTCACGGTGTGTCCTGGAGGCTGTAGGGGCACCACCTATGCCCTGGGAGCCAGTCTCTGTACCCCCAGACTTCCCAGGAGCCTCCAGCATCCCTTTGCTCCTGCCTGGAGTCTCCCCTTCCCCACCGTTTGCTTTCCCACACCCGCCTGTGCTGACCCCAGCTCTGTTCTGGGTAGCCTGAATGTCACTTTTGAAGCAGCCAACCATGTCTCGCTCCCCAGACATGGCCCCAGGCGGCGCTCCTGGAGTCACCCCATTTCTCTGGTGCTCTCCGCCCCATTCATCCACCCAGACCACATGCCCCCTGGCCTCAGGGCCCTTGACCTCACTGGGCCCGGAGACTCACTGCAGACCTGGCCGGTCCCCTCCCATCCACTGCCAGACCCAGTGCTTGCCCCTCAGTCCACCCTCCGAGGCAAGGCCAGGGAGGTCTGGAAAAGCCCAGTCAGATCACGCCACGTCCCTCTTCAAGCCATGCCAAGGTCATGGCTTCCGTTGCTCTGACAGTGGCCCCCCCACCAAGGGACCCCTTCACCAACAGCCCCGAATGGCCCACCTTGCCCAAGGATCCCTGGGCTGCACACAGCCTGGCCTTCCAGACACATCCCGTGGATCCCGTGCTCCCTGGAGTCCTCTCCTGGGGCGGCTGTGACCAGACACCACAGGCTGGGCAGCCTGAGCAGCAGGAACATGTTGTCTGGGGGTCCTGGAGGCTGCAGGTCCCAGGTCAGGTGTTGGTGGTGCTGGGTCCTTACCTGGAGGCTCACCACTACAGTACCCTCCTCATCTTCACACGGTGTCTCCCCGTGGTCTGTGTCCAAATTTCTCCTTTGTTATTTTTTTTAATTTATTTATTATTATTATTATTTTTGTACTTTGGTGGGGAAGTAATTAGGTTCATTTGTTTTTAGAGGAGGTACTGGGGATTGAACCCGAGACCTTGTGCATGCTATAAACATGGGCTGTACCACCTGAGCTATATAGTCCCCCCTTAATTTCTCCTTTGAATAAGGACACCAGCATCATTGGATTAGGGGCCCACCCTACTGCAGTGTGACCTCATTTCAACTAATTGTGTCTGCAGGAATCCTATTTCCAAATAAGGTCATATTCTGTGACACTGGGGGTTAGAGCTTTAACATGAATTTTGGGGACACAGTTCAACCTGTAAGACTCCCCAACCCCCTGCTTGTATTGGTGACCAGGAGCTGTCATGAGGCCAAACATGCTGGGCAGTTTGGCCTGGCCACCGAGGCCAGTGGACACAGCTCACATGTCTGTGACACCCTCTCCCCAGCAGCCCCCACCCACGTTGGTGCAGCCAGGCCCCCATAAATGGCATTATAGGGACGTCTGTCTAGCTCCCCAGGGACCAGAGGCCAACCTGCTTGTCGTGGCTGTGCATGAAGTGTGAGCAGTCACTGCTGCGTCTGGAAGGGCCTCCCTGAGTGGAAAGGGGCCCTTGGTCTCCGCCCAGAGCATCGGGGCAGGCCCTGGGCTCCTGGCTTCTGCAGAGAGCCAGCGCTTCACTCCTGTTCTGTCCTCAGGAGCGCTCCACCACCACTTGCTGCGTGTCTGGCCCACGAGGCAGTTTCCCAGCTGCTGCAGACGGACCTTTCTGAGTTAAGGAAACTGCCGGAGCAGGAGGATGAAGACGAGGAGGAGGAGAAGGCCCCTGTGACCCGTGAGTTCTCCCTCTTGGGGCCCCGGGCTTAGTGGGCACGGGATCCAGGCCACAGGGGAGCATCGGGTCTCACCTGGCCCCCTTTTCCATCCCGTTTTGCTGGTGGATGGGCAGTCGTGGGCAGCACCAGGTACGTGCTCACAACAGAGTGGCAGAGTCCAGTTGCAGGGAAGGGCCTCCCTGTCGTGGAGTCGGCTGGTGGGAGCCGCACCGGCTCCCGGAGTTTCAGAACAGCCTGGAGACAAGCAGCTTGGTCCAGGTTCATGAGGGAGAAACCCGCTTGCACACCTGCTCTTCTGCCTCAGAGGCTGACATGTGGGTGGTGACAGGGGAGCTGTTCCCAAGTCGAGACCCATCAGGCAGAGACTCAGGGACCCTGAGAGCTTGGGGAGTCGCCATGGAGGCCTGTGTCCTGCTGCCGGCCGGCAGCCAGAGGAGCCCAGGGGGAGCAAGCCTCACATAAGTCAGGGCCCTCGTCTCGCAGGCCTTTCTCACTTTCCTCATAGTCTGTTCCAACAGTATTTCACCCAAATGTCGGTTCGCATTGGACCAGAACCACAGGGAGCGAGGTGTGGGCCTGGCCTGGAGCAGGGGCTCACCCCTCCCCATGCTGGAGAAGATACAGCAGGGCACTCAGGATACTGGGGGGTCCTGGTCAGGGATGGGGGTCCCGGAGACGAGGGAGCAGGGCTGGGAGGCAACGGAAGCCTCAGCAGATTTCCCTTCCTTTGCCATTTCCTATCCAGCTGTGTTACTTTGTTATTTTTTTTATTGACATAACTGATCTGTAACATTGTTTGACCCAAGCGTACAATGTGTCCGTTTGATCCCTTTTACATATGGTTACCCAGCACCTCCACCACCTCCCATGATTATTATCCATGTGGCCTTAGTGGCATTAGTGTCACATGGAGGGCAGAGGGAGGAAGTGGGGGGCACACGTGGCCTCCACGGCTGGGGTAGGTGCCGGCCTTCCGCCCTCTTCCCTGGCTGCCGGCCCGCCTCCATCCCAGCACAGCCTCGCAGGCCTGCCCCGGTGTCCAGCCGCAGGGCAACAGACAGCCTTTGTCCTCTGCAAAGCCTGTCACAAAAGCCAGCCCCGCCCGGCCCCGCCTGCGTCTACCGGGAAGTAGCGCCACCTGCTGGCGGGAAGGAGCTGTGCGCTGCTGACACCCCAGAGTCGGTGCCCCACTCCGAGGGCCAGGGAAGGGGGGTGGATCTCAGCCACCACCCTCCAAGCAGGCCTGGGCTGGCCGCCCTCCTCAGCTCACCCTGTCATGGGAGTGGAATGCAGTCACCGCTGCCTTTCGAAGCCATTCTTGCAAACTGGCACCATGTGGGTGTTACAAGAATCCCAGCCCGAGGGCAGAGGTGTGACTGAGAGCTTTCTGGCCTGCCCCAGGGATTGGTTCCCAGGAAGACAGGCTCTCCCATGGGCAAGTGGTCCTCCGTGGTTCGTTGTCCTCATCCGTAACTGCCCTTTGCTGGAGCCCAGGGTCCAGTTTACACATGTTGACTGATGTGGTAGCAGGACCTGAGGCAGAGGGTGCACGGTGCCTCTGCCTCCCTGGCTGTTTCATGCCTGACACAGGCATGGAGCCTGGGTCCAGGGGAGAAAAGAGGGGCAATGGCGTGCAGACCAGCTGGACAGGGCTGTCCGACTTGGTGGCTAGGGAGCCACTGGGCCAGGGTACATGGACCTGTCTTGGAGACTTGAGCCTTCGCTGTACCCACAGCCCCCAGGTCAACCCTGCAGGTCCCCTGTTCTCCCAGACACCTGAATGGCCCCCACGTCCTGGTTGTGGTGGCAGCGGCCAATTCGAGGCCCTCTGCCTTGCTGCATGGGCTCCCTCGGACGTGTCTCCCCACCTCTCAAGTGCACAGACCCCCCCGAGCCTCCTTAGCCTCTGCTTGCCCACTTCTGCAGCCGCCACCCCTGTTCCACTTCCCGCTGTCCTCTGAGTGCCCCTGCTTTCAGCTCCCCGCCCTGGAGCCCTTCCCCCTGACCACTCACACCTGGGCCAGCAGGGTCCCCGTGCCCGGCGTTTGAGGCTCTGAGGCATGGCCCCAGGGTCCCTTTGGACCTGTTACTTGTCAGTCTTTTGTTTTTAGAAGCCAGGTATGGGTAGGATTTGGGGTTTTCTTTTAAAATTCATATTATGGGGGGTAAGCATTCCCTGTTGTTACATAACAGATTGTCCCCATATTGAGCCACTTGAAACAATAAACATTTGTTATCCCACAGCTTCTGTGGGCCTGGAATTTGGGAGCAGCTGAGCTGGTGGTTCTGGCCCTGGGTCTCTTGTGAGGTTGTGGTCAGACAAAGGCCAGGGAGTTGGGGATTGGGTCACTAGGCCTCGGGGTCCCGCTCAGCAGATGGCCTCGCTGGTGCTTGGGTGTCCTCTAGCCATGGCTGCTGGCCTCCCTGAGGACCAGCAATTCAGGAGGGAGGGGCAGAGAGAGAGAAGCAGAGACAGATAGAGACACAGAGAGAGACAGACAGAGAGAGAAATGGAGACAGAAAATGAGAAACGGAGAGGGAGAGAGAATCAGGGTGAGAGACAGAGGTGGGAAAGACAGGGAAATGACAAGAGAGACAAAGACAGACAGGGTGAGAGAGAGGGACAGAGAAATGGGAGAGACAGACAGGGGAGGAGAAAGAGGGAGGGGCAGAGCCCTCAGGGTGGAAGCCCCAGGGCCTCCTCAGACTGCTCAGGCCACTTCTGTTTTAGTCTTTTCAGGAAAAGCAAGTCACTGAGTCCCAGCCTTAAGGGGAGGGCTCCCACTTTGGAAGTGAGAAGTGTTAAAGCACGTATGGGTGTATTTTAACACCAGCATCTGGGGCCAGCATGTGAGAGCACACCCGGCCCGGCCCTGCAGACGCCTCTGCTGACCGTGTGGGGTGGCCTTTCCTGCCTCTTCTCTGGGCCCTAGGGGTCAGGGCTTTTTCACGTTCTCATGATGAAACCCTGTGTGGAATTTCCCCTACTCCTTTTTTTGAGTTTTTTCTTAATATCAACTTTTTTTACACCATGACATAAGCATTTCATATGCTTGCAAAGTATTTCTGCTTCACCCTTTGACTTTTTAAAATTAAACGTTATTCTCAGGTAATCGTAGCCTCATGTGCAGTTGTGAGAAGTGACAGTGAGGGACCCTCTGGTCTTTATCCAGTTCCTCCAGTGGTAACATCTCACAAAACTGGAGTAAAACATCAAAGACGACCAGGATCTTGATATGCTTTCATTCCATAAGGATGGTCATGTTACTTTTACGGCCTCCCTAAGCCCCTTCCCTGCCCTGACTCCTGACAGCCGCGCATCTCTGCTTCTACAGTCTGGTCCTTTCAAAGGTGCACATAAATGGAATTATGGTGTGTGACTCTCGGGATTGGCTTTTTTCACTCGGCCTGGCTCCCTGGAGTTTCACCCAGGGTCTGTGTGTCAGTAGCTCCTTCCGGCCTTCCTTCCCCTGCACGCTGTTCAGGGAGTTTGTCGTTCGCCCCTTGAAGGACACCTGGGCCGGTTCCAGCTTTCAGCTGTTGTGGACACCCTGCTGGGACCCCTGGGGCAGGTCTCTGCAGTCTTCCTTTCTCTGGGATGTGAGTCCCAGGGTGCAGTTGCTGGGCCGGAGGGCAGTCACAGGTTTAGATGTGAAGTTCATTTGTAATAGCAGCTTAATTCTTTGTCAGGAAAGTAGACCATAATTTACTCTGTCATTGGATATATGTCATTTCTAATTGAGGCACAATTATAAACGATTCTGTACTCATCCTTAGATTATTTTGCATTCCCAGCTCTTTGCTCTGGGGGGCTCCTGGCGCGTGTTGCCAAACCGGACACTTCTTGGGCCACTGACCCAGGCTGTGCACGCAGTGCCTTAGGCTGCTGTGCTCGCAGGGGCCAGCAGTGAGGGGCTGGTGGGGCCTGTGCCCGCGGGGCGGGATCTGGGAGCTGCCGGGAGATGCAGGGACCGCAGGAGGGGGACCAGCGGAACCAGCACTTCCCTGATGGTCCTGTCCCTCCCCGCAGTGCTGGACGCCGCTGGCCTGGCACGGAGCCTCTTCACCTGGCTCTGGGAGGCATGCAGCCGGTGGCAGAAGCAGGTGCCCATGGCGGCCCGGGCTCCACAGCGGCAGTGGCTGGTCTCCGTCCACGCCATCCGCAATGCCCGCCGCAGGATGGAGGACCGGCATGTGTGCCTGCCCGCCTTCAACCTGCTCTTCGGCCTGTCTGTGAGTGCCCACCACCCGGCCCAGGGTGGGGCCTTACACCCCAGTCGGGACAGCCTGGAGGCTTGCTCGGGGTGGGGATCCTGGTGCCCAGTGGGGTTGTTGGCCAGAGCCCAGGCGGGAGGGGTGTGCACAGCTGCTGTGGTGCTATTGGCTCTGGAACAGCCTCCCGGAGGTCTTGGAGGCCCAGTTCATCCTCCCAGCGCTTCTGGGCCTGGGCAGCCACCGGCCACCCAGCTCTCCCAGCTGAGGGGCTGAGGAACGTCTGTTGGGGGGACTCAGGCACCATGTTCACCCTGACTCTTGCTTCTGAGCCTGCTCTTCCCCGGCAATGGTGGCCACCTGGTCCCTCACCTCATCCCACACTCCCAGCAATGGGCCCATCGGAAATGGAGGCTCCCAAGGGGTGTTCCCCACTGAGCCTCCAGGGCGGCCTGTCTGAGGGTGGAGGCTGTGCTGTTAGGCCAGATCCTGCCCCAGTCAGCGCCTGGCTCCACCCCAGACAAGATCCTCTGGCCAGGTCACTGCCTCAGTCAGTCTTGAGGCTGGCAGGGCCATGACCCCCACCATGCTCCCCACAAGGACCCCGTGGACCGCGCCTACTTCGCCGTGTTTGACGGTCACGGAGGGGTGGACGCCGCAAGGTACGCATCTGTGCACGTGCAGGCCAACGCCGCCCGCCACCCGGAGCTGCCCAGCAACCCCGCAGGGGCCCTGCGGGCAGCCTTCGGTCGCACCGACGAGATGTTCCTCCGGAAAGCCAAGCGAGAGGTGAGACCAGCCGACGGGCCTCCCGCAGTTGGGGGGCCAGGGGGCCAGGCCGGGCAGAGGGAGAGAACCTGTAGTGGCCGGTGGTGGCGGAAGGCCTGCGCTAAACCCTGAGGGCGGGCACCTCCCTTCACTCCTGTTGTGCAGGGTGCTTGTTCTTTTTTTGAATAGAAGCAGCGCGAGGCTGCCCCTGCTCCAGCAGAAGGTGTGTGGGCCTCATGGGAAAGGGCTGCCTGTTTAAAATTGTCCTGATCAGCCACGATGAGATGACAGATGCAGAGACATCTCCTTTGAAAGGTGTCATTATTTGTGGTTTCCAGTGGGAGACTCAGGACCACACAGGAAGCACTAGGGTCGGCAGGAGGCAGAGAGGAGAGCGTGGCCCAAGCCTTCATTGTGGCCTCCGCGAGGAGGCCTGGGCAGGGCAGGCGGGCTCCTCACAGCAAGCTTAGGGTCTGGTCGTGTGACTAGGCCTGGTGGGCTCTGGGCTACAGGGATGGTCCCCAGCCATCCAGGCCAGGGGAGATGCTGCCCAGGGGAGAGGAAGTGGCTGAGGACATGGGCTTTGACTGGCTGGCTCTTGCAAGAAAGGCACACCCCTCAGGGAGACACTTGCTGTCTAGGAATTGGCCGTGGGTGGGAAACTCTCTTCAGTATTCAAAAGGCCCCCAGCTTGTCTCAGCATCATAAAATACAGCAAACCCATCACAGGACCAGTGCAGGCAGACCTTGGCGATCTTGCGGGCTTGCTTGCAGACCACTGCAAGAAAGTGAATAGCGCCATAAAGCAACTCACATGAGTTTTTTCGTTTCCCGGTGCGTGTAAAAGCTGTTTAGTGTACGGTCATGCATTAAACATGCAACAGTGTTACATCTAAAACGACACACGTACATTTAAAAATACCTTATTGCTAAAAAATGCTAGTGTCAGCCAAGCCTTCAGCGAATTGTGATTTTTTGCAGTGGTCACATCAAAGATCCCTGACCCCAGGTCACCATGACAGATAATGAGGAAGGGCAGGGCATACTGTCATCAGACGCCCTGAGCACAGACTCAGCAGAATCAACAAGGCTGAGCTTTGCATCTGAACAGAAAACCTTCCAGCATCTAGGACCGTGAGGCGGGAGCCCAGTCCTCCTGGCCACTGTCACCCAGAAGCCCAGGGCTGCCTCTCAGAGTCGAGAAAGGACTCTCTAAAGCAGATGTTTGGAGCAGGTTACGATTACTTAAAGACACCTTTTCTGAGGTATAATTGACACGTAACAAACAGACTGCGAATCTACAATGTACGGTCTAGGTGTTGGACAGGTTGTTACAGTGTACCCCTTAGTACAGTAACAGATGTATTCATCACCCCGGAGCTTCCTTCTGTCCTCTGTCATCCTCCTCCCACCCCCCCACCCCCCAGACACCCACTTGTCTGCTTTCTGACACCGCGGACGGCAGGGTCTGCGTTTGCTGATTTGATGTAAAAGCCCTGCCTGGTCCCGGTGAGCATTGCTGAGGCCCTGCATGCATCAGTCCCTTCCTGTGCCCCGTGGATTGTCATCTGGCCAGCATGGGGCCTGGGCCTTTGGTGGGTACTGCCATCCTCACCTGTTTGCACCCTCTGCCTGCAGCAGCTGCAGAGCGGCACCACGGGAGTGTGCGCACTGATCACCGGGAAGACCCTGCATGTGGCCTGGCTTGGGGACTCCCAGGTGGTCCTGGTGCAGCAGGGGCAGGTGGTGAAACTGATGGAGCCGCACAGGCCAGAGCGGCAGGTAAGGCCCCCCACCCTGCCCCTCGACCCCATTGTGCTGGCAGAGAGCAGGCAGGTGCTCAGGGCTCAGGTGGACTAGGATACAGTGGATCCCTGGACCATCTTCCCAGGGAACTCCTGGCGCTCCTCCAGAGGGAGGGCTCCCCGCCTGATTCTAATGGCCAGGGTCCCCTAAAGGTGGGGGCACTAACAGCCAGGAGCCCCAAGTGAGCCCAGAGCTGTATGCAGGGGAGAGCAGGGCCCTCTGCCTGGCAGGGGGCCCAGTAAGTGGGGTTAACGTGCAAGGTCCTGTCCTGAGAGCTGCAGGACAGGGGCAGGGTGCGGGAGATGCAGCGACGGAAATGCATGGGAGGAGCCAGATCCCCGGGCAGATGTAAGCCCAGTGGGCAGGGCTAGAGTCCAGGAGAGGGCAGGCTAAGCCAGGACCGCCACCCAGAGACTCCTGTCCGCTGCTCTGCTGCTCTCGTGGCAGGAGGCACTTTGTCAGGAAGCCTGGGAGCTCCTGGAATGATCAGACCACCAGAGGGCGATCTGAGGCCTGGTTCACAAGAGACCTGGCCCTGGATTGCCGGCCAGCTGTGGGGAGGACCTGCCCAGCTAGGCAGGAGGGATAGAAAGAGTCCAGGCTTTGGGGCCAGGGAGTCTGAGAGGCCTTGGACAACTAAGAGGCAGGCGATGCCTTTAATCTGGGGGCCAGGGAGCTTGAGGTGGGATGTTCCCGGTGAGTGCGAGGCCTGGAGGGGCTGGTGGGTCATGGGCCTTGGGGCCACTGCTCCCGAAGCTGCCGGGTGTGCAAGGGGAGGGTGTGGCAGGAGAGTGGGCGAGTCCCCTCGGAAGTGACGGGAAGCAGTGGAGCACAGCATGGCCAGGAGCCCTGGATGAACGGCCACCTGCCTGGGCAGTGCACAGGTGAGCGAGGCCGCTCGGGCCCAGGCGGGCGGGAGGGAGGCTGGGGGCAGCGAGAGGAGACAGCCAGGCAGGGGCCTTGCTGCACAGAGCTGCACTCCAGGTCTGCCTGCTGCTGGGAACCCACCAGCCGCCAGCTCTGGGCTTGGCCTTGGAGAAACTGGTTCAGGCAGGTAGGAAGGATAAGGTGGGAGGGTAGCTGCGTGAATGGGTGTCCAAGGAGACAGGAGGCAAAGGTGGGGGTGCCCTGAGCCCCAGGATGCCCCAGTCCCGGACCAGGCAGGTGCCAGGTGGGAGCCACAGCAGAGATGCTGTGTTATGACCCTTCAGACAAACTTCTCCAGGGGAATTTATAGGACCAAAGAGATCTTTAGGACTTGGGGCTGGGTGGGCCTCTGCCTTGTCCTCTTAGACCTGGCACCGTAGCCCTTTGTGGAGCCAGACAGCGCCCAGGTGGGGTTGAGGCGGACAAGGACCCAGGGGCAGGGGTTGGGGACAGGTTCCACCCAGCCAGCCCAGTGGCCGCACGCTTGGTGCCGTAATGGAGGGGCAGCATCCCCGCGTGAACAGTGAGGCAGCCAGGGACCCACGTCTGACCCCAAGGCTCTCTCTCCTGCTGCTGTGAGCATCTCCCCTCCCCACAAATACCGCTTAGGAAAGCCGTCCGTCTACGCTGGTACCACCACCTATTCCTGCATCATGGGCTGTTGAGGTTATTCACAATTCCTCACTGTCTCACTAATGCCTCCCCTGAGCGTTGCCCAAAGCCGCACTGCCTCGGACACCAGCCAGTCTCCCCTCAGGCGGCAGCGCACTCCCGGCCCACCCAGCCCGCCCTGGCTGTCTCTGCAGGACGAGAAGGACCGCATCGAGGCGCTGGGTGGCTTCGTGTCCCACATGGACTGCTGGAGGGTCAACGGGACCCTGGCCGTCTCCAGAGCCATCGGTGAGTCTGGAGAGTGCAGGTGCAGACACCGTGGGAGCTTTCATCCCGCAGGACACCTGGGGGATGAGGTGTACTCGTGGGAAGGGGTCCTCAGAAAGACCTAGTAGGGGACCCTTGGCTGGCTACTTTATGTGCTAAAGGTGATTTTTTTATAGCCCACAAATCAGGCTTATCCTCCCCTGCTTCTCTTTCATGCTGATGATTCTTTTTTTTTTTTTTTCTATCTTAATAAAAAAGGTAAGGAAAGCAGTGCCTGCTCCCCCATCCTGTCTTCTCAGCATCATGTCTGGACACCCGGCCGCAGCCGGGGACTCAGACCTCCTTCTAGGTGCTGAGAAATCATTCCCTTCCTGCCGCCCCTGCGGTGTGGCCCCAGCCCCTCCCAGCCTCCTGAAAAAGCAGTTTGCTGCTTCTTGATAAATGTGGTGCCTTCCTTAGAGATGGACACCAGGGTGGGGGAGGCAGAGAGGGGCCAGGCTCCTTCCCAGGAGAGGGGACCAGCAGGAAACTCTCAGGTGAGATGTGAAGAGGAGGCAGCAGAGGGCCAGGTGGGGCATGAGCCTCTGAGGAGGCTGTGCCGTGTTCTTTTCTGCGAGGGGGAGATAAGGAGCCAGCATCCACACCCTCTCAGGAGGGGAGCTGCAGGGGCTGGAGAGGGCCAGGGCCACAGCCGGGACAGTGTCCTGGGCCTGTCACCCCCTTTGAAGTGAGACAGCTGTCATGGGAAGCTGACCCCTCACCTTGCTGGGTTCTAACTCTGCCCTTGGGGACACAAGAGGCCACGTTACCCTGCTTTGTTCCTTTGTAGTCCCCGGCACCCTACAAGACAGCGTTTTCGCCCTGTGTCCTTGCCCCATGGGCCAGGCGTTGGAGGCTGGGTGGTGGCAAGGAGGCCCAGACCTGGGGACAGGGGTCAGGGGAGCAACAGGGGTGCAGCCTCACGACCCTCTCCCACGCCCAGGGGACATCTTCCAGAAGCCCTACGTGTCTGGGGAGGCGGATGTGGCCTCACGAGAGCTGGTGGGCACAGAGGACTACTTGCTGCTGGCCTGCGACGGCTTCTTCGACGTGGTCCCCCACCAGGATGTGGCTGGCCTTGTGCAGGGCCACCTGCTCAGGCAGCAGGGCAGCGCGGAGCACGTGGCCGAGGAGCTGGTGGCTGAGGCCCGGGAGCGGGGCTCCCATGACAACATCACAGTCATGGTGGTCTTCCTCCGGGACCCGCAAGTCCTGCTTGAGGGCGGGGCCCAGGGAGTGGGCCTCTCAGAGCCAGAGACCAGCTCTCCACCAAGAAGCTAGGAGGTCCAGGCCCCCCGCCCCCTGTTGCCCTCCCCCTCAGATGCCTTAGGACCCGACAGAATTTGGGCAGCGGATGCCACCCACACAGCGCTTGCCCCACTCACCTCCCTCCATGCTTGCATCTGCCCATCCTGGTGGCGTCCCAGGGGATGGTGGGATCTCCAGAGGAAGCCCAAGGAGGAGACCTCACCGAGGGGAAGGGCCGGGAAGCGGACAGGTTCTGTGCCCCATTGGGCCAGGGTGGAACCATGGGCTGCGGGGGGCGGCCGCAGCCAGACCAGAGACAGCGGGCATGCACGTGGGATAGCAGAACGCTGTGTGGGGGACTCTCGGGCAGAACTGGGAGCCACAGACATTTTCAAGTGCCCTGGGCACCAGCAAAGATTTCCCATCCGCCCCTCACTGCCCGTGCCTGAGAGGGCTTGTGGGGACAGATGTGCCTGGCAGGTCCCGGTGCTTGGTGGGTCCTGGCCGAGCTGAATGGTTTCCCAAAGTGGGGAGGGTAGCCTCGTGGGGAACAGGGGGGTGCCGGGGTCCGATGTGCGGTGCCCACCTGACAGTGACCTCCCCGGTTCCCTCTTAACCCCTCATGGGAGGGGATGCTTGACAAAGACACGTGGGTCTTGTTTGCCGTCTTTTTCTCCAGGGAAAAGGACGTCAGAAGCAGTATTTCAGGTTCTGTCCTTGTTTATTGGTGCCAAGAGGACCCACCGTGTCACATAACTTAAACAGAGCTCAGCATTTATCTTATTCTTTAGAAAAGCTAAGTATTATTTTTTGTTTTTTTGAGAAACTTCTTTTGCAGTATTACTGAATTTTTTTCCTAAATCAGGATTGAAAAAACACTTTTCCAGGTGGTATTAATAAGCCATTCAAGTGCCTTAAACAGCTTTTGGTGAGGCTGTAACTGCCGGACCCATGACGGAGTCCCATAGCATGTTTCACTTTTTACAAAAGCTGGATTTATTTTGTCATAGTGGCATGATTTTGGCCAGAGTTCTGCCCAGAAGAGTTCTTTCTACCTTTGTGCTGTGCCAGTGAGAGCGAGGGCTAAGCTGAGTGGCTAGGGAGTCAGGGACTGTGGCCCTGCTGCTCACATCTGTGATTGGACCCCAGGCGGAGGGACTGAGCTCTGTTGAGTGGGCGAGTCCTTACTGCTATTTGGAATGTTCCAGAAGGTCTTGTGTGTTGGTAGCTAAATTGGTTTCCTCCAGAAACATGCTTAAGGGGCCACGCGAGGCTGAGGCAGCCTGTGGGGCTCGGGCAGTATTTCCAGGCAGTGGGGATGACGCTGGGAGTCTGTCCCACCCAGGCTGCAGCCCCTCCTGGGTTCCTGTGGCCAGTGGCCTCCTCTGCCCGCAGCCCACCTGCATGCGACAACCTCACGGCCCGGTGGACCTTGGGAAGGTGGAGCTCAGTGGCCAGGTGATCGGGTGTTTCTCCGTTTAACCTGAAGGCCCGGCTCTCTGGGGCCCAGAGGTCCCCTTGTCGGCCCCTCCCAGCACAGGGACCCAGGGAGCCCAGTTCACCCGCCGCGAGGGGCTGGCCTCAAGCGTGCACCTAGGCCCAGAGCCAGTCTTCCCTCTGGACTGGGCATGCTCAGCCTCCACCAGTCCTGGCCCTGGTCTGGAAACCTCGGTCCCCTTCTCAAGTCCCAGCTGCATCACTAGGTCATGTCTTTGCACCTCCCTGAGCCTCAGGGTCCCCTCTGTAGGGCGCAGGGCTGCACAGAGTCTGTGCAGCAACGGCTGGCATTCTGGAGGAGCAGGGCCACTGGATGAGCCGGGCGACCTGGGGTGATGTTGCCAGTGCTGAGGGCACCCTCGCCAGCGGGGAGGGGTGATTAAGTATTATTAGTGTCTATTAACATTAAGTGAGCTGGAAAAGAATCACTGGTGCCAACGCCTGCCCCGTACGGAATATGAGAGCCCAAGCAAGCTTCACAGGTGGGGCTGATCCCAGCCAGCAGGGCAGGGGAGGCTGGGAGAGGGCAGGGCGCCCACCTTCAGGGTCAGGCTCCCAACCCACTGAAATCCCAGGGGCAGTCACAGCCTCCCTGGCTTGGCCCAGCCCATCCTCAGCATCCAGGACTAGGAGCTGGGCATTTAGTGGGGAGAGTGACGGGGGGCAGGCCCCATGGGAGAAGCACAGACTGTCTGGGGTCCTGAGTCAGCTTTGAGCCACCCCTGCCCTCCCTGGGGCCAGCACATGGCCCGTCCTCGCCCTTTCCCCTGCGACTGGAGCTCCAGTGTGGACGTGGGTGTCCTGGCCACCTCAGCAGTATTCCCGGGGTGGTGGGGACAGCTCCACTGCTCCCGGGCCCAGCCCCCACCCAAACCACAGGGAAACCAGGGCCCTGTGCCAAGGGAGCTGTCAGGTTTGATCCTGGCTACAGCCCAGAGCAGGGCAGCCATGGGGGCCTGCACTCTGCCAAGGCTCCAAGGCTTTGCCAGATGCGGCTGTGGCCCTGCCAAGAGTTCTGTGCAGTCTCAGTGGGCTTCCTGAAAGTGGTGTTCTGTGCGGGGTCGGGGGGTTCTTGTTCCTAGATGGGGTGGCTGTTTCCCCACTCGACAAGTCCCAGGGGTTGCTGTGCTCAAGTGTCAATAAACCACGAGCTCTGAACCCTGTCACCTGGGTCTGAGTACGCCTTCTTCTCCCGCCTCCAAGTGCCTGGTCCCCTGTTGGGGGACCATCTACCGATCTCGCAAATCGAGCAGACGGATTTGGGACAGACCTGCCCCTCTGGTCCACCAGTCAGCCCGGTTCCCGTCCTGGGCTTTGGCCCCACCTGCACCAGCAGCAGGAGGGCATGTTCACTGGGAGCCTCTTCAGGGAGTCACAGGAGTAGGATCAGTGCCCTGGGGAGCCCGCAGGAGAGTCCTCAGAGGCCCAGGGAGTTCCAGGATGGCGACCCTATCCCCAGAACAGTCAGCAGCTGCCCAGGAAGCCTCCTGTGCTCCGGCTGAGCTCAGACCTCAAGGGAAGTGGGAGACATGAAAAAGACCTTGACACAGGCTGCACCACGGCCCCACATGCTGCTTGAACTCCCCACAACGGGGAGTTGTGCTTTTGGGACAGTTGGGCCAGATAGCTGGGCAGGGACTGCTGCGTCCCTGCCTCTCCTACTCCTGCCCGGGTGCTGAGCCTTTGCCCCCCTCCTTGCCTGTGGGGCCTTTCTGCTGAGGACCATGGGCCTTGCCCATCCTGCCCAATCACTCCCCCAACCCAGAGCTCTCACCGCCCAGGCGGCCCAGGGCAGTGGTCTCCCACTCAGACTGCAGCAAGGGAGGCAGCTTTATCTGTCTCCATGGTGTCACAATGGGGATGCTGGGGCTCCCAACCAGGCCTTGGGCCCCCCCAGCCCCACCTACGCACCCATCTGGCCCCCCTGCCCGCCCCCTCCGCCTCCACTAAGCTCCTAGCAGAATCTGCCCAGCAGAACCTCGTTCTTAAGTATATGCTGTCTTGTTCAGTCCCTGATGAGTTTCCTCACGTGTCTGAACTACACTGCAGCCAGCTAGCTGGTGGCACCCCCCTCCCGCCCCCGTCCTCAACTCCAATGGCAGAGCTTGAAGGCTGAGAGCACGCTGCCTGGGGGACCCAGCTGAGCTGCCCTGGGGCAGCTGGGCCTAGTTCCCCTCCTGGAGCAGGACCAGGCCTGTGTCAGGGCATGGGGGGTTGCAGCAGGGGGCAGACCTGCACCCAGGGCCCAGTCCGGCACAGGCAGCTGAGGCATGCAGGCCTGCTTGGGGGAGGGTGGGATCCGGGTGATGGAGACCAGGTCTCGGGCCCAACAGCTGGGAGCTCTAGCCTGGGGAACCAGGCTGGACAGCCAACAGAGCCGGAGAGACAGGCAGGAAGCCAGCAGGGAGGGCTGGTGACTAGCTCCCCCAACCCTGGTTCTCTTTGGAGGGTCCCAGGGCCCCTAGCTGCCCCCTCTGGTTGTCACCAGGCTGGTCTGGGTGGAGGGGATCCTGAACTAGTCAAGGCCAGGCCCCCAGCCAGCCCCAGGCGGGAAGCTGCGAATCATCTTGGGTCTGCTTCTGGGGACTTGGGCCTGGACGTCGGGGCACCCAAGGCCGAGGAGTGTGTGCTCCTCAGAGCAGCCTGGGGACTAGGCAGGCCCCTCCTCAGGCCACTGTCTCCGCCAGTGGCTGTGGCTGTGGAGGGGAGACCACGTCCTACTCCTCTCCCCTCTCCCTCCTTTCTAAAATTATAAAAGTAAGACGACAACATGACAAAACTTTGAAAAGAGAAGAAAAAACAAGATTTGATTTCCAGCGTGGAACCAAATAAGCAAGGTAAGTGTTTAGAAACAAAGCTTAAAAAAGAAAACCTCTTGAAATGAAAGACACCTTTTTGCCCAAAGAGACTAAAACAATATAAAGTTGCTGAAGATGAAAGACATGAGATATAAGTTATAAATATAAGCTATAAATTTTAGAGTCAGAAATGCATGTACATCTTTCATTGGCAAAAATGGGCTGCAATTTGGTACAGTTCACATCCATTGGCATCATTCTGTTCTCCCTGAGGTGAGGCCTTGATGAAGCCAGTTCTCAGCAGCTGCTGTTCACACCCCGCCGGGTGGGTCCCTTCCAGAATGTTCCCTGAGTTCCCTGTCCCAGCCGGGCTCGCCGAGGGTGGCAAAGGCAGGCTGCCTGCACCACCCCTGGCTCTAGGCACCGGCCGGTGCAGCACACCTGGGCTGCTTCTCCCATCTTGAAAACATCACGTGTTTGACGTAAACACATTGAGAAGCAATGTCATAGATCAGACGTAAAACAACTTCGGGCCCACCAATCAACCTCGAAACAATCTCGCCAGTGGTACGGAAGCCTCAGCAGCATTTCTGTAGACGCTTCTGTACAGATTTACCTGTGCGTGTATCTCCCTGCACACCGTTAGTTTGTCTTGTCTCTCATAAAAATGGGATTTTGGGGGCTAGATGCAATCTGCCCCATGTCTTTGTCGCTCAGCGTTCAGTTTCTGATATTCATCCATGTTGTATGGGTTTCTGGCTTTTTTGCAGAAATAGCTGCTGTGAACGTCCTCATAGATCTCGTGCCCATACACCAAGGCATGAGGGCCGGGCAGGATTGGCTACGGAAGTTGCAGGGCCTGGTGCAAATCAAAACGCAGGCCCCTTGATAAATTATTAGGAATTTCAGGATGGCAGTCACGGAGCCATGTGCCAGGGGCAGGCCGTGTAAGGGCAGATGTCTTCACCCCCACCCAGGGGGTCGTGCAAAGGGCCTGTGACACGCAGCAGCCTGGGCTTGGGTAGTCATTCCCCTCTGGTTTAGTAGTTCTGTTGTTAGATTGCAGCTCCTTTGGGTCAGGGGCCACACTCTCACCTCTGTAAATTCAGCCCCCGACATGGTATCAGCATGTGTCTGTGCACCTACTGAGTACAGGCTGTAACTTGCCAGGTGGGCTGTAAGGATCAGCAAAGACACAGGTGAGGACGCCCCCTTGGAAGCAGGCGTGTGGCAGGCAGAGGGGCAGAAAGCAAACCCCCAGCTCAGGTCCTTGGCTGAAGGAACAGCGTCTCTGAGTCTCTGCTTTCTGTCTGCTACTGTGGGCAATGGTGTTGTCCCCCTTGGGTCACCCTGAGGATGGAATTAGCAGTCATTCTTCTCACTGTAGAGTTCCAGGATGCAGGCCAGAGACCTGACCTTGACCTTGAAGGGTCACTCCTCTTCTGGGCCCTAGATCTTTTCTCCATCCTGGAGGGAAGTTAGCCCATCACTGAATCCCCATAGACGGGCCTGAGATAGAGGTTAAAAGTTGGAAAAGGTAATCCTACCAGCTGGAGCTCCTGCCAAGATGCTCAGCATGGGGCCCCTTTTGTGGGGCGGATGAGGCACAATTGACAACAGTGGTGCACTTCAGTGTTGGCCCTCTGAGACCTGTGTGTGATGAGTTTAGAGGTAAGATTATGATACTTGTCCAAAACTGCGATCTACCGCCATCCTCCTCCCCGCTCACTGGTGCCAATCTCAGTCCGTGTGGTGCTTGGGACATCTTCATCCTTCCACCAAGGTGCTGAGTGACACCCAGAAAGCAAGAGGGGACTGCCTGCCCCTCCCCTACACCAAGTGACCTCTAGAGGGCGGGCAAGGGTTGCCTCTCCTGCTGCCTCCTGGACAATGTCCCTAAAAGTCACGTAGATACTTCTCACCTAAAACGTCCCAAACTCACTGCCCTCCCCCTCCCCACCCCAACTCCACCTGGGCTCAGGGACTAGTGTCACCATCCTCTACCCTGGTACCCAGAACCCAGGACCTGCCTCTGCCCACCCTCCTTACTTCCAGATGCCTCCTTTAAGGAGCCCCCTCCGACCTGTGGTCCAAATGGTAACACCTCTGAGAGTAAGCGAGGCCCTACTAATGACTGAGCTGGGACAGCAGCACCCATGGGACGTCCGGTCACTGACCACAAGAGGCATGGATAGTGACCAGGGCACTCAGTGCCACTGTAGCCAAAAGGGGGACAGCTGAGATCTCCACCAGCTGGAGTCCTTCATCGGGTGGAATCTTACTCAGCATTTGAAAATGCTGTTCCCAGATAATTTTAGAAAGTGTAGATAGGGGAAAAAAGGAAATTTAAATTATTAGAAAATTAGAAGGCTGAGGGTAAAAATGTAATGATGTTAAAAGACAAAAGCCAAATACAAAGTATGTATGTGATCACCTGCATAAATGTATCAACGTGCAAAGAAGTGTGTCCAGTCTATTCACAGAAAGGCTGAAGGGAATCCCACAACTATTGGAATCATTACCTCTGGGTGGTCAGACGTCTATTGGGGTTTTTGTATGACTATTTTTGTAATTTTTGTAATATTTTCCAGATTTTTGGTAAGCAGGTCTTACTTTTAAAATCAAAAAGCGGGGGGAAGCTTTAACGTTATTTAAAAAGAGAGAAACTGTTGGTCCCTTCACAGTTGCTTGCTGGTCTAGACTTGGGGTGGAGAATGGGCTGGAGCTGCTGGACGGAGCAGGTGGGCCAAGGCCAGGAAGCCTGGCTGTTTGGCAACACCTCCCCATCCGTGGAGGCAGACCTGGAGAACCCTGGAGATGGGGCAGTGGGGGAGTCAGGAGCTCGGGAACAAGGGCCTGGTGGCCAGTGACACCCTGAGTGCGCCTGGAAGCTGCTGGACCATCTGAGTCCGAGGCTGGCAGGTCAAGGCTTTCCTGAACCCCCTCTGGCTGCTGTTGGAGAACAGGAGAGACCTGGAGAGGGCGGGGTCTCTTCCATTCACGCAATTAACACCCGTCTATTCGCCCTGAGCCCGTAGATAATACCTGAGAGGAACACACAGACTCACGCATTGGGCCACGAGTGGAAGCGTTTAACCGCGCCCGGGAAGAAAAAGAGGGCGGGGAACAGCATTCTGGGTGGAGGGAAGGGCAAGTCGGCAGCCGCCCTGGAGGAAAAATCATGTAATCCCTGGGTGGAGGAGGAGACGGAGGCTCAGGGCTGGGCCAGTGAGAGGCGGAGACCAGGCTGCCTTCGCCAAAGTCAGAACTGAGCTTCGCCGCCGGCTCCTGCTGTGGCTGGGACCCTGCGGGATATCGGGGCAGAGACTGTGCGCTGCACACAGAATCAGCCTGTTGGAAGTCAGAACTCTGTGCGCGCCGGCAATAGCCTTGAACACGCTATGCTGAATCTCAGGTCTCAAGAGCTGATGAGCTGATTCATTTAGAAGGTCAACATAAACGTGGCAAAAGTGGGGCGCGTGACGTCTCCCCCCTAGGCTGGCTGGATCCGAGCGTATGGCGGAGCCGGCCAGCGCTGTGTCTTGTCCCCTGTGCTTCGGCAGTGACAAGCCTCAGACGATCTCCGCAGCGGCGTGCACGTCTCGGAAGAGCCCTGCGCGGCGAGGGGAGCTGCCCGGGAGCTGGGGTGTGAGTGCGCAGCCAGCGGTCCACGAGACGCGCGTGCTCGCCCCGCGCGATCTGGGAGGATCCCGCTCAAAGGGCGGTGGTCCGGCGGGCGTGCAGGGCTGAGAGGCGGAGCCGCGAGGGGAGCGCCCCTACAGGAGCGGGACGTGGGTGGAGGAGCCTGACGGGCCGCCCTGCACCGAGGGACGGAGCGAGCCGGGGGACAGCCCTCTTTCTAACCCTAACCCTCCAGGCTCCTCCCCTTGCCCGGCCCGGTCCACAGCTGCCGCGGATGCAGCTCGGGGTTCCGAGGGGACGGTGGCTGTGAAGGGCATCGGTACAAGTGAAGGTCACCCTTGGGACCTGGATCTGTAGATAAAAGGTTAGATTATGGTGCATTTTTATAATGGATTCCGATGTGTCTGTTCACAAGACTGTGGTCGATCTATTAGGCAAAAAGCAATGAAAATATACAAAACTATCCCATTTCGATGTGTAAAATTATGTACATATACAAGCGTGCTCTTAAAAGCATAGAGAAGAAGTGCAGGTGCCTCTGGAAGGCTGATGGAGGGGCTTCTCCCCTCTGGCTCTCCTGCCTTGTTTCACAGGCTTTGCATGGTCTGAATTTGTAAAAATGAGCATGAAATATCTTTGTGATTTAAAAAATTCACCAAATACAAAGGAAAGATACCCTTTGCGAAGCCAGGAGTGACCAGCTGAGAAAGAGGCCGAGGCAGGGACAGCTGGGAGGGCCACTGGCCACAGGGGGGCAGGGAAGGCAGTGGGGATGGAGCAGAGGGCTGGCTTGCAAAGTGTTCAAGCCCCTCCTCCTCCACTTCCCTCTCCTCCCTTCCTGTCCCTTCCCTTCGAGATGGCAACGTGGCTGGAAGCCAAGGAGGCAGCTGGCGTGGTCAGAAAATCAGATAGGCACAAGGGAATAGAGCAAATATATTAAGTATAATGGGGGCCAGATTTTTCTCACCGTTGAGAAGAGAATTACAAATGTGGAAAGGGGAGGAGGCTAGGAAGAACCCTGAGGAATTGGAGATGCCAGTGTGCAATATGCATATTTATATATATTTATGTTATGTATGTATGTTTATATATGTATGCATACATTTGTATTTATATATATATACACCACACACGTATGAATGTGTTACATGTTTTCCACTAGCTCTTTCCACTGAGAGGACCTACAGGCAATGTCATCCCATTTGCAACAAGCACACCAGGCACCCAGACCCTAGTTTCTAAACACCATCGTACACTGCAAGGAATTAGGGCTCATTGAAGAAATGGCTGATTCCAGGGCTGGGGCTCCAAAGAATAATGGTGACATGTCAAAGGATTTGGAGCCAGCTGGAGGAGCTCACATTGACCAAGTCTGGGGCAACTGGAGCATCAAAATAAAAATGATAACAGACTACAACCCACTAAGTTACGTGGGAACCCATGGGTCCATAGTGATTAGGGAGAAAGGAGAGCTCTTCCTGACAAAGCCAACTAATGGAATTCCTAGCAGTGCAGTAAGTCAAGAGAAAGGTGTACAAAAAAAAAAAAGAGAAAGTTGTACAAAGAATATAGGAGAGAAAGAAAGAAAGAGAGAAAAAGAAAGGAAGGAAGGAAGAGGGAGGGAGGGAGGGAGGGAAAACTGTCTCTGCAGATGATGTTATTATATAGAAACTCTCCAAAAATTCATCCCCCCTAAACCCTGTTAAAACTAACCAGTTAGTTAGCAATGTTACAGGATACAAGTTCAATACAGGAACATCAGTAATGTTTGTATAAACGAGCAATTGGAAACAGAAACTTTAAAAAACACTACCATTTACAGTAGCTCTAAAAAACATGAAATATTTGCAATAAATCTAATAAAATATGAACAGGATCTCTATACTGAAAACTACAGAATTCCGATGAAATAAATCAAAAAAGAATCTAAATAAATAGACAGGCTATGTTCTCTCCAAATACTCAACATAATAAAGATGCCAATTCTCCCCAAATTGAACTACAACTTCAACACAATTACAATAAAAATTCCTGGGCAGAATTTTTTTTACAGATAAAGACAAGCTGATTGTAAAATTTATATGGGAAGTCAAAGGAACTGAAATAATTGAAATGATACAGAAAAATATGAATAAAGTTGGAGGACTCACAATACCTGATTTTAAGACTTACTGCATAGCTGCAGTAATGAAGACAGGCACAGGACAGACACATAGATCAATGGATCTAGAAAGAATCCAAAAATCAGCTGTCACAAATACAGCCAGCTGATTTTTTGGTGATAAAATACATGTAACATAAAATTGGCCCCTCTAACCATTTTGATTGTGCTGAAATATGTAAAATGTATCACTTTAGACATTAAAAAATAATTTTTAATTCTACTGGATGTGATAATGGTATTGTTACTTTTTAAAATGCTTTCTCTGGGATTTTAAAATGCAGAATAGATAAACAAGATTATACTGTATAGTACAGGGAAATATATACAAGATCTTGTGGTAGCTCACAGCAAAAAAACAGTGGCAATGAATATATATATATGTTCATGTATAACTGAAAAATTGTGCTCTACACTAGAATTTGACACAACATTGTAAAATGACTATTACTTGATTAAAAAAAGTAAAAAAAAAAATGCTTTCTCATTAGAGATTTTTCCCCCATGTCTATTTTGCTGTTTGTTTCAATTTATTCTGAGTTTTTTTTGTTTCTGTTTTTTTAAGTGTGGCTTTGAGTTCCCAGGCATCTGAACAACAGAGCTAAGAGGTGCCTTCAAGAGCCCCAAGGTAACGGTCCAGGACCCTGTGACACTAAGTCTTACATCGCACACCTCAGTCAATGGTGAGGAACTGGAGTTTTAAAGGGAATGCCTTACAACATATTCTGTTGGAGCAAGTTGGTTGAAGTGGAAAAACATTTTTGGCAGGTAAAAATCAAGCCATCCATCAAAGATACATCACCCCAATGTTCATAGCAGCATAGTGATTCAGATATTCATATATATATTCCTTTTCATATTCTTTTCCACCATGGTTTATATATATATATATATATATATATATATAGTTCCTTGTACTATACAGTAGGACCTTGTTTATTTTATACACAGTAGTTTGTATCTGTTAATCCCAAATTCCTAATTTTTCCCTCCCCCAGCCCCTTTCCCCTTGGGTAACCACAAGTTTGTTTTCTGTCTGTGAGTCTGGCTCTGTTTTGTAATTAAGTTCATTTGTATCATATTTTAGATTCCACACATAAGTGACATCATGTGACATTTGTCTTTCTCTTTCTGACTAACTTAAAGGCACATCTTTTCTAACAGAAGCACATATTCACAGTTTGTCCTTTGATTTGATTTGAAATTTTCATATTTTTATATGGGAATTTTCAGCTATTTATGTTTTTCTGATTTTCACATTTCCCTTCCTTGTTGCACCCAGGTTACCTTCCCTTCTTGCTGTTGTCTATGACGACTCCTTGCACGTCTTTTCTATTTACGAAGTGAGGGAAGTGTCTAGTACACTTCTGCTTACAGGACTATTGATTTTTTGCTGTACAAATTCCATTTTTTCCTTCTATACCTTGTAAACATTTATAAGGTATATGTACAGCTTTTTACACTGGAAAATATATGAAATGATACAATTTTCAAAAATAGCTTTTTTAAAAATAGCTTTTTTTTCTTCATTTCATATAAAACAAAGACTGAGCATCTTGCTTTTTCTACCTTCTTCCTGTCTGGTTTTCATTGAAGTAACCTGAGGTTAAAACCCCTATTTAAAAAAAATCCTCTTTCTCAATTTCTTCCTTTTGCATTTTGTTTGTTACCATGGCAACAACAATTATTTCAGCTTATCAGCATCAAACAGTCTCTACTGACTGGTGTTCTTATCCAGCTATCTCTCTATCTTTAGCTAGTTTCAAGGCTCACTGCCAGCTCTTTTCTCTCATTTCATCATTCATGAGTTTCTGATTCACGTCCTGGTGATTAATTGTATGATTCTGAGCAATTTTGGCAGAAAAGGGAGTTAGTGGGGTAGTGTATTAGTCAGAAACTCTTGTGGTTTCAAGTGACAGAAGCCTACATCAAATTGACTTCAGTTAGAAAAAAGAATATATTGTTTCATGAACCTGAAAAGTCTAGACTCAGCAGGATAGCATCTCAAAGAGTGTCACTGGGAAATGGTCTCCATCTCTGGACTCTGCCTTCCTCGTCTGCTCTTTGGTCTCAGAGGGTGAGTCTCACACCATGACATGTTTGGCCCCAGACTCATACTCACCACCTAGCACCCCGGCAGGCAGGGAGCAGTCCTTCCCTAATTGTTTCTGCAAGAGTCTGGGCTGAATGTCACTGGCTGGGGTCAGGTCTCTGCCCGTCCTTGGAATCAACGTCTGTGACTCTGATTGGGGAGCCCTGGGTCACGTGCTGCCTCTTGACTTGGGGCTGGGGCCAGCCCTCCAAACCACATAAGCATGCAGAAGGGACAGTTCACCAAAGAAAAACTGGACTGTTGCTGCTGAAAGGAGGAGGGGGTCAAGGCTGGGCAGGCAAAAAACACCAGATGTCCATTGTTTTCTAAGATTCTACAGATCTGTGAACCAACTGTCACCACTCTAGAGAGACAATAAGGAAGATATCCAGGTGGCCAGCTGGCCATCTAAGCTGGCTCTTAGGCTTAGACTGTGGCTCAGGATGGACTGACAGTGGTCCAGAGCCTTGTCCTCAGCTTCTCAGCTTTGTGCTTCTAGAAACGTGTGGTTGTCAGTGCAGCTAGGTGCTTGTCCCCTGTGGGTCTGGCTCCTGCCAGCCTGACTCAGCAGAGGCTGATGTCTGTCTAAGCCTCATCTTGGAATGAACAGTAATCACCAAAGGATGGGAACAGGGCTGTTATCTAGTCAGTGCACTTTTCCTGTTGAAACTGCAAATGAAGCCACAGTCTAATCAGAAGGTTGCTCAGTGCCCATGGAAATGGGCAAGAGCAGTTTTCTGGAGAAAGTCAGTGGCCAGATGTATCATGTCATGACAGTATGGAGACTTTAAAATGTCCACAAATGCTAGAAGAATGAAGAGAGACCATGTGACAGGGAGAGAGCGAGGAATGGGGTAAGGCTGAAAGACAAGATAGAACTGAGAGCCCTCTAGTCTGGCTGGAGTGTGGAAGAAGAGGAGGGCAGATTAGGTGGGGTTGGGGGTGGAACGGGAGTGACAGGGTCAAAGTCATTGATCTGGGTACAAGGAGAAGCAATGGGCAATGGGCAACACTGGCAGCCGGAGGGTTAAGGTAGCGGGTGAGCCTGGTGAGAGCTGACAGCAGGTTTCAGGCAGTGGGAAGGCAGTGGGGTGGAGTGGATGTTTAAGACAGCGCTTTTAAAAATTTGGTAACATGTGGTATCACTCAGGTGAAATCTAAAAAAAAATGAAGAGGGCACTAATGAACTCAACTACAAAACAGAAACAGACTCGCAGACAAAGTAAACAATCTTATGGTTACTGGGGGAAAGGTGGTGGGAAGGGATAAATTTGGGTGTTTGAGATTTGAAAATATTAACCACTATATATAAAAACAGATTTCATTTGTATAGCACAGGGAACTGTATTCAATATCTTGCATCTAACCTTCAATGAAAAGAACAAGAAAATGAAAATATGTATGTATATGCATGACTGGGACACTATGCTGTACACCAGAAATTGACACATTGTAACTGACCATACTTCAAGCAAAAAAAATTCAGTAACTATGTAAGGTGACAGATATTAACTAGACCTATTGTGGTGATCAATTCTCTATATAGACATATCAAATCATTATGTTGGACACGTGGAACCAATGTAATGTCTTACGTGAATTCTACCTCAATTAAATGAAACGGTGCTTTTCAAAGGTTAACATGCATATGAACCTCTGGGGATCTTGTTAAAATGTAGATCCTGATTCAGCAGGTCTGGGATGGGGCTTGAGACACTGCATTCCTAACAAACTCCCCCATAACCCTGATGCAACTGGTCTGGAGACTACATTTTGAGTAGTGACAATTTCAGAAATATTAAAGAAATCAAATGTATAGGAGGTTGTGATGGGTTGGAAGTAAAGGGGAGGGATTGGGAGCTAAGTAAAATGAGTTAAGGCTCATACCCAAACTTCCAGCTTGAATATCTTGGTGGTGATGCAATCCACAAATAGGAGATGAGGAACAGGTTTGGGTGGGGTAGATAAAAATAACAGATAACATTGATTGGGTACTTGCTATGTGCCAGGTCCTTTGCATGATGTCTTATTTATTCTGTACAATAGGGAGGTAGGTACTATTGTACTCTTTAAGAGTGAGGAAACTGAGGCCAAGGTCATACAGGCAGTAAGTGGAGCAGCCAAGATTCAAACTCTCTGGCAGTCTGAGCACAGATCTCCTGCAGTTAACCACAGCCAGTTTGCTCATGCAGAGTTGAAACACCTGCAGGAAGTCATGTGGAGCTGTGCAGGTGGACAAGCTGACCAGAGATTCTGAATGATGATCAAGGACCTGGGAGTTACTGAGGCACTGGAGGGAATTAAACCATCCAAGGATGCTTACAATCAACCCTTTCAGAGTGCTGCCAATCTTGCTCCATTTTCCTTTGGCATTTAATTATTATAGAGGCAGACTCTGAAGAAAACTACTTCTTTAGCTTTTTAAAGAAATAACCTCCCCCCTATTAATTGGATACCATGTTTGTTTTTTATCCCTGAAATTTAAGAATTTTTCCAGATTATGTCTTGGAGTTGGTTTCTGCTTATTTATTTTTCTGGATTCAGAGAACTCAATTTCCTACCTCCTCTTCTTTTTAGACCTAAGGCAAATTTTCTTTCACTGTGTTATTGCCTCTGACTGGTGTGCTCTGTCTTCTCTGGGGGGTGCCTAGAGTTTGCCCCTCCAGTGTTCTCCTCCCGTACATCTTTTTCTCTCTTAATTTCATCACTTTGACTTACAGTTATCTTCTATGCTGCTGACTTGCTCTTCTGTGTTGTTAGGTCTGCTTTTTACTGATTCGTCCATCGCTTTTACCTTGGCTATTGTGGTTTTAATTTCAGAGAACTCTTCATTTACCTTGGCCTGTTCCTTACAAGATGAAGTGTCCTGAGTGGGGGAGGGTACACTGCATGCTTAGCCTGCTAGAGGCCCTGGGTTCAATTCCCAGTACCTCTGTTAAAATAAATGAACCTAATTACTCCCCTCCCCCATTTTTTTTTTTTAAAAGATGCACTGTCATCTTTTAATTGAGAATAATAAGAATTATGTGTTTTCTAAAACTGGGTTCTGCTTCATGGACTAAATATATTTCAAAGGAGTCTTTTTTGGCTCTAGCACTTTCTTTTCTCATGTGCCACATATTTTTTCCCAGAGGTTTTTTTTTTTTTTTCTTTCTAATATTTGCCTATTCACCGTTGAGACTGACTAGTTATGTTAATGTCTGGAAGTCCAGGGTTTTGAGATCAGTGTTGGACAATCAGATGCAGGGTCTTCCACCCTTCCTCCCCCTCCAAAGACGGCACGGGTACTGGTTCAGAAGCAGAGGCTGGATCATTTTCTCTCTTAAATGTTTGTGTCATTTACCTGCTTCAGGATTCCGACGTGTATTTTTCAGCCTCCAGTGTTTGTGACTAGTTCTGAGTATCAGTGTGTTTGTGTCATTTTCTCTAGGTCTTGATGGTCTGGTTCTTAGTTTCTATCTTTGTGTTTCTATTTCAGTATGTCCTGTGTCTAAGATTCTGTCCATCTGTACCAGCCTGGGTCTCAGTCTCTGACTCTTAGTGTCTCAATCCACTACTCTCGAACCCCTTACTCGCTGTATATTTCTTCATAGCACTTATCACAACTCGAGGAGTCTCCTTTCCTCCCTCTCTCCCCATCCATCCATCCATCCATCATCTGGACGTAACTTCTAGGAGGGTGGACGCCCAGAACAGGGCAACACTTGCTGAACGTGCCTCTGATCAGCAGGTCCCGTCATGGCCTCTCGGCCTCCACCTCTGGGTTTCACACTTTCTCAGGATGCAAATGTCTTTCTCGGCCTCGGTCTCCCTTCCGATTTCTGTTCGGGTTTTGGCCCGGGCCCGCGGTGGGCTGCGGCGGTCGTCCGGGTGGCGCCCTGACTCAGGCAGGATCCACTCCGCGCCCTTTGCCGGGCGGGCAGTCCCTTGGCTCGGCCGGCGGGCCCCATCCCGACGCCTCGCGTCCTTCTGCGTCTGCTGGGCCGCCTCCCGCGCAGCCGCCTCCTGAGCGCACGTGACCGCGCCGCCTCCTCCTCCTCCGCCGCCGCCGCCGCCGCCGCCGCGGGGCTCCGCCCTGAGCGCGCCTCTTCCGCCGGCCCGCGCAACCCCGCCCCTGGGCCGCGCCAGCCAATCCGCGCGCACGCTTCCCGGCCCCGCCCCGACGCCCTCCTCGGCGCGCTCCCCTCCCTCCGCCTGCCGGCCCGCCCGTCAGTCAGGCAGGCAGGCAGCAGTCGGTCCGAGTGGTCGGCCCTCTGCGGCTCTCCCGAGCGGCGCCCTCCCTGCTCCCTCCGGCCAGCGGCGGCGGCTGCGGCGGCGCGGTCCCCCCGGGAGGCGCGGCGTGGGCCGAGCGGCGGCCGCGGAGCGTCGAGCCCAGCGCGGCGGCGGCGGCGGCCCGGCAGCCAACATGGCGGCGGCGGCAGCGGGCGCGGGCCCGGAGATGGTCCGCGGGCAGGTGTTCGACGTGGGGCCGCGCTACACCAACCTCTCATATATCGGCGAGGGCGCCTACGGCATGGTGTGGTGAGTGTCTGCGCCGCGGGCCAGCCGCGCCCGGCCGCGCGGCCGCGGCCTCGGCCTCCGCCCCCCGCCCAGACCCCAGCCGGGCTGCCCCGCCGTCCGCGCGCCGGGGGCCTCGGGCGGGGCCGGGGCGTTGCTCGCGGCGCGGGAAGGGGCGCGGGGCGGAGGCCGGGACCCCGGGACCCCGGGACCCCCGGGACGGGAACGAGCCCCCCGCTCCAGAGTGCTGGCCTCGCGGCCTTCCCTTGACGTCCGCCTGTGGAGCCGCGAGTTACTTCAGATGCTCGCGGCGGCCGCGGTCTGGAAAGCCGTTCGTCCGGCGTGTGTGCACAACCCCGAAGTCATCGTCTTGTTTGCCCTTCTCGCCTGCGTTTTCCGCGGCCAGCTTTGGTTTAGCACCTTCCTTGGTGCCTGTGCTGCTCTCTTGCGCAGGCTTTCTAAATAACGTGAAGCAGCACCCTTGTTGGTGTGGAATGTTTCAATCTTGAAGTTTTTAAGTGGATTTTGGTGTCGTACTGTTCGCGTTTCAGGATGGATAAGTCAGTCTTGCTCTCTTGACGTTAGTAAGGAGTCATTTGGAGTTGGACTTTATTTGATTTTTTTCCCTTTTATCCCGTGTGAGCTCTCGTACTAGCATAAAGGCATCCAGACGTTTTAGCACAATGACTGTGGACTTTTCCTGTTCGTGTTTCAGGGGTCAGTATGTGTGCAGCCCTGATGGAGTTCTTGCAGAATCACAAGCAGGCTCGCTCGTCTGGCTCCAGATCCCTCAGAAGCATTTGTGGAATGGGGGTGACGGTGTTGTTTTTTAATTAAAACCAATTACCTGTCATATTTTGTGCTGATGAAGACTTGCGGAAGTGTAGGTTCCCTTACACCTAAACCTTCATGTCTTTTGTGTTGAATGAAGAAAGCAAACTATGAACACTGTCAAGTACTGTGCTAGGTACGTTATCTCATGTTACCTGAATAGCCACCTGCAGGGAAGGAAGGGTGGTGATATCTCTCTTTCAAATGAGAAAATATTTCAAGGTGAAGCCAGTTCCTAAGGTCATACAACTAAAGAGTCAGACTTGAGATTGTAGACTGAGATCCTGTTTCAGTTGCTGGAGCTCTTTTCATTACTCCCTGCTTTTATTAATTAGTGTTATTAGTAATTTTGGAATTTTAGCGGATTTTACTCTTACAAGCAAATTTATTTCAGAAACATACTCAAATATGAATGGTCATAATTTTAGAAATGCATAGAGGGAATGTTTAACCAAGAATGCTACCTAGGTACAAAAACTAGTAAAAATTCTTTAAAGAAAAAAAAAGACCTGAATATTTTCATTCTCTTCAGGAACAAAGTGCTTCACAGTATACAGCTGTGAAGATTCACATGAACTCAGAGGCTTAGGAGCCACAAGAGAAATTAAATTAGGTCAGGTCTGAAAGAAATAAAGTCCTAGAATGTGACAGAGAGATGGTCCTGCCCGCAGCATTGCTTCTCTGGCGTAGGTCTGATTGCTGTGCACCTGCAGGTAAGTGTGCCAGTCACCAGGCTCATTGTGAGAGGCTCGGAATTGCCCGTTGCGTCCTTGGGCCCTTAGAAAAAATTAACACCTAAATGTGTACTGAAAACAATCTTTATAGTTTTATGACATCTCAGTTGAAAGTGTTTTTTGTTTTTTTTGTTTTTGAAATCTGGTAAGAATTTTTCCTACCCTGAGGATGATTTAGATCTGGTAACTTTCTATCATGGCTGTCGACTTCTGTGACTTAAGTCTCTATTAGGTGAAATGCCAAGTTCTCTTACTGTAATTTTCCTTTCTTAAGTAAGAGCCAAGTACAAATATTATTGGAATTAGAAAACTGAGTCCGGATTATAGCTTTTTATCTTCGGGTTGATGATATTTAATACAAGAATTTAATCTACATTGTGTGTTATTAGTATTTAGTAAATATTGGTTAACAGTGCTGGGCTTATGAAAGATTTCTTGATTGAAATATTAATATTTGAATAACTGAAATTTTTAAAAGCTTAATGTTTCCAGAAGGACTTAAAGATTTTAAAGAAGACTTTTTTTTTTCATTTTCTAATCTGTTCATTAGGAATTTTGCCTTTTCTGTGCAAAGCCCTTTCCTAATCAGTATGTAAAGAATATAAAGAGTGGAGTCTGAATTGAGCCTTTCTGAGTGGGTGTGATTTTGATAGAAAGATAATAGGTCCAAGTGACAATCTAAGCTGTGGAATCCAATCCTGAAGAAGTATTTAGGTGGCAAATTGTGGAGGACTCTGTAGGCAGAATGGAGTTTGATTTTATATTTGTGCAACAGAGAAGCATCAGTGTTTTTGAAAACAGACAGGACATGATTAGTTTTGAAATTTTGGGAGACTCTAGATCAACACTGGTGAAAATGACAGGAAAAGACTGAGGTGGGGAATCAGGCTATATGACCTTCTGGAGGTGAAGTGATGCAGTGGCAGTGGAAGATGGAGATGTTAGAGTCAGTAATGGGCTCTTGTCAGAGGAGTGGTGGACTTTTCATCATGGCAGATATGGGATGAAGCAAAGGATGATGAGGTCTTACAGGGTAGGAGGCTGAAGAGGTGCGATTTGTATTTGGGAGAGATTGAGACAGGACATGTTCATGAAGTATGGGCAAGGTTGTTAATTATAAGGCTTCTAGTGTGGGGGCATGGTGGTGCCATTATTAGAGAAGGAATACTGTAGGCAGAGGAGATTTGTTAAGGAGATATAGTGAGTTCTGGTTTGGACTTGTTAAATTTATGATGCTGGTTGGCCCTTTAGGCTGTATCTAGAAGAAGGCATCCTGAAAATAAGAGGGACATCGAATCTGGAGATGAAAATTTGTGTAAGTGGTAGTCTGGTGTGGATAAACACAGATTCTTATTTGAGATAATTGGTTAGGTGAAGTTGCATGCATATATTCTGCTTGTTTATCTTTTTAGTAAACAATCCATAGCATTCAGTAGATTTTCAAAGGGTTCATTATCCCAGAGAGGTTAAGAACCAGTGAGACAGAACAGAAAGACCAAAGAAATAACCTTAGCAAACAAGTAGTTTTAAGAGTTGGGCAAAGGAAGAGGAAGCTGAGGACTGGTGAGATGTGTAAGACTTGGAGGGGAAAAGAAAAAATGCTATGAAAGAGAGAAGTTGATGCTGTCTGCATCATCTAAGATAAATACCTATTTTGGATAAATACAGCTTGAAATATTTTCTGAGTGTGACTGAGAGGTCATGGGGTCATCTACATAGAGATCTTAATTGAAGCTTTGAGAGTGGACAAGATGAGAAAAAATGTGTGAGCTGAGCGGAAGGAATGCCTGACTTTAGGTGTCTGCCACAGAAGAGGAGGAGGAGGTGTGGTCAGAGAGCAGAGAACTGGGAGTCCGCGTTGTCAGAGGAGCCGTAAACATAGTGGTCACTAGGGATCGGTGCTGAGGACTGTAGAGAGCACAGTGCAGCTGGACGACAAGCTATTGGATTTGTTGACTTTCAGCTCTCCTAAAAAACATAGTTTTAACCAAAATTTCGTTGTGATGACATTCCTGATGGTACAGTATCTGGTCCTGTTAAGGTTTCTGTGATTACGGCAAGCTCGTAGAACTACTTGTCACTTGTTTTTTTAAGCATATATTAATTAGTCCTCTTAACCACACTGCAGAGGTCGTTCCTTTCAGTAAGTGGAAATTTGAGACACAGCGAGGTTACTTAATTTGCCCACAGATACCCAACTAGGAAGTGGTAGAGCATCTCTGTCTGGTTCCTAAGTGACACTCAACCAAAGATCAGAGTTGAGAAAATACATACTTTCAATAACAAAATATTATTGTCTACTTTTTGCATGATTTGCTTTTTAGCCTTTTTAAAAACCTTTCGTGCAAGGTCATTCACTTAGAATTCATTGAGTACAGTTACCTGCGAGGACTCACGTCGTGCCTGCCCTTCAGTGCCTTCTGGTGCTCTTGCTCCAGACATTGGGGTGGAGTTGGGCGGGAGCACAGAAGTCTGGGGTGGCATGGGGCTGTCTGTGTCTGGCTTCACAAACCTTCCGGCTGGGTGTTGATGTTTGACTGGGAGTTGGCCTTGAGAAGTGCACACATTCCAGGTAGAGGAGAACGCACATACCAAGGCACAGAAGTCTGAACACAGCGTATCCAGTCAGGAAAACCAGGAGTTGTCTGGGAAGGGAGGGTGGGTGCCTTGGGGAGGCAGCTGGGGTAGGCAGGACTTTGTTTTCTAAGGAGTTGGGACTTGACTTGGTAAGTGAAAGTCATTGCAGGATGCCCTTTTTCAGCTGGTTCTTCATCAGATTTTGTGTCCCCTTCTTTGTCTCTCTTTGACTTTCTACCCACTGTACTTGTTGTGTCTTTCTGCTTATTTAGGGCTACTCAGTGGGTGTGACTTTTATCCCATCTCCAAGGGCATTTTGAAATGTACATGTGGGTTTTGCTTTACTTTTTGTTGTTACATTGATTGGGGGTTGTTATTGGCCTTCAGTGTGTATGTGGTGGAGGCGGGCCTGCAGCAGAGGAACGCCTTATTAAGATGCCAGTGGTGTTTCCCTCCAGCCCATCCCCAAGAAAGGCTGGGCCCTAGGCAGGTCCTGCCTTCCTCTGAGATTCTTCTCAGTGAACTTGTTCTTACTACTCTCAGCTCTAGCCCTCCCCCCACCTCTCCCTGGAACTTTGCTGGATATTGGTACCACCTGCTTGGAAGGCAGGACCAGCAGTAGTATAAATCATCGACAGACACTCCAGACCAGATTCCTAGTTGTGCTTGTTCAACTGTTAATGTAACTTTTAATGAAGAAGTGTCTTGTATGCTTTTAGGAGCTCAAAGATGTGAGGAGACCATCTTAACACAAGCAACAGAAAATCCGGAGTTTCTGAAGTTTGGGGTGCAAGTAAAATGCAAACAAAATTCATTTGGATATTAGTAACATCCCTAATAATGTGCTCTGGTGGTTGGCTATAATTGATATGCCATTCTGATGGATTTAATTTGTATGTTCTCAATTCTCAAGTAATAATAAAAGGATTTTTATGAAAAGCATCCAAGTTGAATTTTCCAGGAACCATGTATAGTTTATTCCTCATCTTGCTTGCATTCATGTATGTCCTAAGTGAAAAACAACCAATTCCCCAACGAACGTCTTGAGCTACCCCACCACAGGTCCAGCCTGCTCTGCTCGTCCACCCGCCTGACCCTGAGATACTCTTTCTCGCTTTTTACTTCTCTTTTCTCTTTCACTTCTTGGGGCTCCCGTGCATTGGAAAGCCAACAGGGTAGATGTTCTCCAAGGTCCCTCTCAGGTGCTCAGTCTTAGGGCAGGCTCTGGGCTCTGAACCCGTCCGTGGCTGATAGGAGGTGGGGTGTAGGGGTGAGGTCTGCATGGACCATGACCAGCTGACTAACATTAGTTGCAAGCTTGCTTCAGGTGCTGTGGTTTCAAAGTCATTTTCATCCTCATCTTTACAGATAAGGAAACCAGGTCTCAGGTTACTTGTCCAAGGTTCACAGTCAGTAAATGTATAGCAGAACTGAGATCTGTCTAGACTTCAAAACCTATAATTTTTTTTTCCCTGAACTACTGTAGGCTTTCCTCTGTGACAGCAAGTTGCCTGGAAACGTGCTTCCTCCAGCCTGGGTTCCTGAATGTATTGGCACCAAAGTATAAAATGATGATTGTTATGGCCAACTTGGGCCTGTTGTAGAGATGGGAGAGGGAGGAACCAGAAACTTGGAAGGGGTGAGGGAGGTAGGGTCAAAGCAGCTTCGTTTTTATCAGAAGGGTGTTTATCAGTGTTGATCCTTCTCACTCCTGCATACCTCCACTGGTTGCTTGATTTTCATTCATTTAATAACATTATTGAACGTGTACCTGACTTACATGCTAAGCAGTAGGATCGAAGTGGTTTTTACTTTTTGGTCTAACAGGAAAGTAATCACATTTACTGAATATGATGAGGTGCAGAGGAGTAGTCTGGGAGGATTTCCTGGAGGAAGTGCTGTTTAAGCTGGGATCTGGAGAATGACTTGGAGCTAGCTGAGTGAAAGGTAGGGAGGGCGCTAAAGCGTTTCAGGTGCTACTTGTAGAAAATGGGTTGTAGAAATTGGGGAGTTTGTGACTAAGATCCAGGGCTATTTCTCGTGGTGTTACAGGGACAGGAAGAACAGTTAAAGCTTCAGGTATGGTTGTAACCAGGAGCTAAAAACTAGACCAAGGCAGCTACTTCCCTCTTTACATTTACAAAATCTTCTTGCACCCTGCATCTCTGCACGGCTGTTTTTTTGTTTTTTCTCTTTTCACTTTTACTACATCCCCATGCACTTGGCAGAAGAGAGCTAAGCATAACTTCCTGGAGGTATGTGTCTTCTGAGCACTCTGACTCCTGGGGGAGATAATTTGATCCAGCTTGGGCTAGTATCCACCACTGGTCTGGGCACCTGAGGCCCAGGTGGAGTCATGTGATAAGGCTGGACCTCTCTAAGGTGGCACGGTGAGGCGGGAATGGGTATGAGATGTCTCCCTCTGACCTCTGACTAACCAGGTTAGTTCTTGGTACTGCTTCCCCGGCTCTTGTGCTGGGCCGAGGCCTGCTGTTGGGGGATGAGGGGAGCGGAGGAGGGGAAGGAAAAATAGTTCAGGCAGGAGAGGGGCTTTGGGCTGCTTTTAGGGCTCTTCCACCTTCCTGTCTCTGGCAATATGGGGTTGCCAAATTGGGTGGCATTATTTACAATTTATTTAATATTTGGTACATATATAAGATGTGAGGTATGCAGCCTAACAATAAACAGCCCAGAACCCACCACCCACTGACTGACTTCAGACTGGATCTCTGGCTGGGAGTCTGTACAGTAGGCTGGGTAAGAGCGTGGGCTCTGGACAGCTGCATGTGGCCTGGGCTTGTTTTTCTCTCCTAGAGAAGGGGTAGCGATACCCTCCTCAGTGCTGGGAGGATTGGATGAAACTTGTAGGTGAGCCCTGAGCCCTTAGCCTTGGGTTAGCACGCTCTCGGGTTAGTTGTTACTCCCTGGAAGTGAACGAGCCTGGCAGGACCGGGGTCCTCCCTCACCTCAGTCTCTTGGACATGGTCCTAGAGTGCGAAGCAGAGTCCGCAGAAGTGAGACTGTTAGACTTGGGTCACATAGTTGTGTGGTCTAGGCCAGCCCCTCTCCCAGTGAGACTTAACAGAGCATCTTCTGTGCTCTACCCTGGTCCAGGTCCCCCCCCCCATCCCCCACCCTGAGGAATGCTGCAGCATGTTGGAGACCGACTGGTAAGGAAACATTACTGTGTCACGCAGTGAGAACACTGATATGAGATCATTCTGGACAGAGCTGCCTTCTCCACCTGGGCTTCCCAGTCACTAATTAATTCAGCAGTGGTGTCTGTCTGTACTAGTACACATACTAGTTGTTCAGCTGCTTCACTGAACAACACGTCTAGTCTCCAGGCAGCTCTTGCCTGGCTTGAAGGGAGGATTAAAAAGGCTTGGTCAGACCTTGGCTTTAAGTTCCTCCTAAGGAGCGTCCTTTTGTTTCTCTTTTTTATAGCACTTATCACAAACACAGGTCTAAATATTTTCAGAATTTATTGATAAATCATTTAATTTTAAGTGGCTGTCCCTATTTTTTTGCGTTTGGGAAACTGAAAAAGGTGGTTTATGCACAAACCTATTTTTTAAGTGGTTATTCTTTTTTTTTTAACATTTTTTATTGATTTATAATCATTTTACAATATTGTGTCAAATTCCAGTGTTCAGCACAATTTTTCAGTCATTCATAGACATATACACACTCATTGTCACATTTTTTTCTCTGTGAGTTATCGTAACATTCTGTGTATATTTCCCTGTGCTATACAGTATAATCTTGTTTATCTATTCTACAATTTTGAAATCCCAGTCTATCCCTTCCCACCCTCCATCCCCCTGGGTTATTCTTTTTATTGTTATGAAATGAAGATAAAACCTCTGAGCAGTTCCTGTAGTAAGCAGATACTTTTCTTTTTTCTTACATATGCCCCCTATTTAAGAATTACATAGTCTGTTGTAAGACATAAAACTGTGGTTGACATATAAGAAGTTGATGGGACATCCTAACCAAGAAAATCAAGTTTCTTGTTCAGCTAGTCAGAATCTTCTACACAAATTCAAACTTTGTCGCTATAGTTTGCAACATTATTTTAAGTAGTATTGGCATTGATGGATTTGTGTTTCCAAACCCGGGTACTCTCCAAAGCCTCCTGCCCAGGTGCTGGGGGAGGCTGGTGATGGAGTCAGTCTAGTGCAGCTTCTGAGAGTTCCCTGTAAGGCAGGCTGGAGGGGCCCGGCATAGGCGAGAGCATGAGGCTGCAGCTGCTGAACTGTCAGGGTCCCATGTCCTGCAGTTTGGACTTTTAATTTGGGTTAACAGACTCCTTTAAAATGCTCATCCCTCTATTTGTACCATACTGATTTTTTAAAAAATTGACCAAACAGCAAGCAAAAGGAGGCTGTCCCTTGTTTTCTACTTTTTATTTTAAAACAGCTGTATCAACATAGATTAAAATTCATACAATTGAAGTATTCAATTCACTGCACATTTACAAAGTTGTGCAATCATCACCACAGTCCAGTTTTAGAAAAGTTTCATCATTCCAAAGTTTTTTATCTGGTGTTTTCTTAGAGTATTTTGAGATTCATCTATGTTGTTCCCAGGACAAGTAGTTATGTTGCTTTTTGTCATCAAAGAGTAATTAATTGGATGGCTTCATTAGATTATGGACATTTGGAATGTCTCCAGTTTTTGTTGTGAATAATTCTGCAATGAACATTCATCTGTAAGTCCTTATGTGGACATGTGTTTTCCGCTTCCCTTGGGTACGTAGGGTAGAGCTGCTGTGGGTAAGTAATGTGTGTGTATTTTGGGGGGAAGGGATGGTAAATGATTTTATTTTAAACCGTAATAAGACTGCAGATTTATTGAACAAACGAATACACTGGGTGCTGGCCACTGTGCGGGCACTGGAGCAGCATGGTGACAGTCCTGGTCCCGATGCTGCAGTAGTTTACTCTCAGAGGGGTGGCGGACTGTCGCCCGCACGTGACACTTCAGCTACTGGTAGGTTCTGTGAAGAAAATCAGAATGGGGTTAAAAGGGTACAGAGTGGAAAGAGGAGCATGATTTTTTCTTTCTGTAATTAATTATGACGTTTTAAATGCTACATATTTAACAGAAATTTTTCAGCAATCTTAAATGTATAGAAATGGCGTAAACAGTGCAAAGGTTTTTCCCTGGATCATTTGAGAGTCAGTGCTGGTCCAGTGCCCTGTCTCCGCAGAACAGCACACACATCCTGCACAGCATGGCCATCCCCTCCAGGCAGTGACGCCGCCCTCCTGGGGCTGCTTACTGCTCTTCGGACCCTGCTTAGCAGGTGATGTTGCACTTAGCGCCTGTCTCCTTGGTCCCCTTCAGGCCGGAGCAGTTCCTCACCCTTCCTTTGGCTTTAATACCTTGACACTTTGGCAAATTGGTGTGTTTTTAACTTTCTGAGAAACCACCAGACTGGTCTGCAGAGCACCATTGTGCACCCTGTCTGCAGGAGGGGATGCTCCAGTTCTTCATGGTCTTACCAGCACCTCGATTTGATTCTGTTCCGTCTGGAGAGGTTGTAAGTGGTACTGCGTGTGGTCTCACTCTGCCTCTCCCTCATGACTGATGACGACTGTGTCTCTTTGTATGCTTATTAACCAGTTGTGTATTTTGTTTGGTGACATGTTCAGTCGTATCTTTTGCCCATTTAAAAATCCTCATCTCTCATTTGATTTGTTTTTTAAAATTTTTTGAGGGTGGGAAGTAATTAGGTTTATTCATTTACTTTTTTAAGAGAGGTTCTGGGGGTTGAACTCAGGACCTTGTGCATGCTAACCATGTGCTCTACCACTGAGCTATACCCCCTCATTCGATTTAATGTATATAGTTCAGCTTTCCAGGTTTTCCTCTAGAAGAGTGACAGCCAGGAATTGGAAGCATAATCAAAATCTAATCATGAGGCAACACAAGAGAGACCCTAATTCAGGGATATTCTACAAAATAACTAGCCTGTCATCTTCAAAAATGTTAAGGTCACGAACGTGAAGAAGACTGAGGAATTGTTACAGGTTGAAGGAGTCTAAGGAGATGGACAACTGAATGTGACTGGTGATTCTGGATTGGCACAGTAGAATGAGCCTGAAGACTGCAATGTAGCAGTGTTAACTTTTGATTTCATATGTATGCTTTCTTTGTAGGAAAAACACAGTGAAATATTAGAGGGTGATGAGACATCATATTGGCGAACTTACATACAGTTGCTTCAGAGAGTAAAAGTTTGATGACCTGTATTTACAACTTTTCTGTACTTGGAGGTTTAGTTTGTTTTCACTGAAGAGTTGTTGGTGAGTCTCAGGAAGGTTCTTGTGAGGGTGTACTGAAATTTGGGGTAAGCCTCAAAAGACATCTTTCAGCCAAATGAAAGCGCACTGGCCTGGGAGTTCGGGGACCCAGGTCTCAGTCCCTGCCTTCATGGACACTGGATGGGCGTGTGCTCCTCACTTTGCTTCTGCAGGTTTTAGTTTCTCTACTGTGTAAAAGTACGGGATTAGGATAATCTCCAGGGTCCCTGCCCTCCAGAGCATCATGGGAAATTAGCACATGAGTACACAGACTGCATGAGGAGGACACCTGCGGGGAGTATCTGTTACTGTTTTCTTCTGTCTAGTTTAGTTTACCTGAGAAGTCTCTGAATAATGACTAAAGAGAGGTAACAAGTAGGGGAGCTATTAATAACTGGCAAAATTATTTACTTCAATGTTAAAAGCCCAAAATTAAACCCTTGAGAAAAATGATGAATTTTTATACCATAAAGACAAAGTTGGAACTTAATAATACTGCAGTACCAGAGTAGCAGTTTATCTCAGGGAATTAGATTATTCATGTGTATTTGACTGAAGAGAGAGGTTTTAATTCAGTGGCTGGAATGGATGCTCAGGCTGCTATATTGTACTTGGGAACACATGTATAGTGAGAGAATGTGGCATTTCAGAGAGAGGGAAATTCTTAAATAGAACTGATTAAAAGTAATTCTGGAAAAAAAACCCCAAAACCTTAGTACAGTCCTATTTATAGTATAAGTAGTTTTAACTGAACAGCTGAAGGAAATAAGCAAAAATACATTTCTCCAGTTAATATCTAAATTGCCACTGATCACAGGTCAGACTTGCGAAGTAGAAGGTAAAACCTTCAGGACTCACCTGGGTCACCAGGTTTTATTCTGAGTCAGTTACTGAGTTCAGGGTACTGCTAGTCTTTGCTTCAGTAGATATGGGAGAATGTTGAGTTTGGGGCTTATTTGAAATTTCCTTCCCTTTTCAGTCTGTTGGCGCTGAAGCCATCCTCAAGCTTGTATTCCCCTCATTGCATCATCTTTCTCTCTGTTCCGTGGTTGAAGAAGATGCTTTTTTTTTTTTAAAAGGCTCAATATACTGCTTTCCCATAAGTTATTTTTTACTGCAGGACCGTATAGACATATAAAAGTACTTGATGCTATGTTTTAGACCAGTGAAAAACCATTCTATAGTAGAGCTTGGTAACCTCTTTCCAGCCATTTCCAGGAATGTCCACCTCTTACTGAGCCATTCTGCCTGTTTTGTATTTTGCTAATGTTTCCAGCATCCTTTCAGGACAACTCTGATCCCTTACCATTCAAGTGGTAATAAAGGTGATATTCTTTAGGAGTGTTGTAAATTCTTTCTTTAGTCCGAATTGAGCTGGAAAGAAAAGGCATTTGTGGGTCTCTATCCACTCTGACATAATGGCTCATAGAAAGAGCCGTTTATTTCCTGCCACTAGGAAAGTATAAGATAGAAATTAGTCATAAGAAGGCCACAGTTTTATAGATAGTTCAAGAATGCTTCTGGTTACCCCAGCAGACAGGACGTAGCATTCAAGAACTGGTAAATGTTTATCTCACATCCTAGAATTTAATACTTACCAAATATAAATTGGAAAATATTTTGGCCTTACATGGTTTCTGGCTTCAGCAGGAGAAACTCTAGTGTTTCCCTATTAAGTAAGATGCTGGCATTGGGCTGAGGTGTATTTTATTCATGGAAGTACCCATCACTCCTGTTTTGGTTGTTTTAACATAAATGAGTGAATTTTGTCAAGTGTGTTTTTTGCCTCCATGGAGATGATTGGTAATGAGAGGTTAATTAACTCTCTTTAGTGTTACTAACATGACAGTCATGTTAATGGATTTCTTTATATTGATCCTCCTTTATATTATTGGAATAAATCCTGCTTGGTTATATTGTATTCTCTTAATGTGCTGTTGGATTCTGTTTGCTAGTGGAATATTTTGTGTTGCTATTCATAAGTGATACTAGTCTATTTTGTTTCTGTGTGTGCAGTCTGTCTGGTTTGGGGTTTGTTGTTACACTTGCTTCATAAAGTGAATTTGAAAGTTTTCCTGTGTTCTGAGATAGTACGGGAACTACCGTATCTTCAAATGGAGAGTTTCCCCGTGTAACCATTGGCTGATGCTGTTTTGTGTCTCTCGGCCTGCCCTCCAGGTTGTTCTCCACAACCACCATGTGACTGCTGTTTCTTTAGAGTTTATTGTCCATTAAGCACCTTCATATGTATCACCCTTATGTGAGGATCCTTAAGCAGTGTAGTACTTAGCAGTCCCTGGTTTTGAATTTTATGTAAGTGGAATCACTGTGTGTATTCTTTAGCTAGCTTTGTTCACTCATCATGTTTCTGAGTACAGCTGATCATTTTCACTACTTTCATGTGTAGTATACCACAGTTTATTCATTCTACTATTAATGGACATTTGGGTTGTTTCTATTCCAGTGTTTCTGAGAATAACCTCATCCATTTCTCCTGATACACAAGAGTTTCTTAGATGCATCCCCAGTAGTACAGTTGCTGGGTGGGAGGGCACACGCATGTTCACTAGGTGATGCCACGTTGTTGTCGTAAGTACCATATCTTTTGTTAAATTGATTCCTTGGTACCTTACATTTGTTGTTGTTACTATAATTTCTGTCTGTACTGGTTTATAGAAAGGCTTTGACTTACAAATTGATTTTATGTCCTGCAACCTTACTAAAGTCTTATTACAATAATTTGTGCTGAAATTCTTTTAGGACAAGTATATCATCTGAAAATCATGACAATTTTGTTTATTTTCATTACTTTGACTTTTTTTCCCCTGTCTTAAGAGCAGTGGTGAGAGTGGGCGTTGCTAATGTTAAAAGTAAAGCTTTAATCTAATGAGAAGGGCTGTCAGTTCTGTTGGTTTTAGTGTAGATTTTCTTATTAGTTTCTCTTTTTCAAGCTTTTCAAAGTTTTTTAAAAATCCTGAATGATTGTTGAATTTCCACAGTGCTTTTTTACTGCTTCTCTAGAAATTTTTATGTGGTTTTTCTTCTTTAATCTGTTACAAATTTCCAATAACATTAAAAGGTTTCTCTAATGCTGAATCAGTTTGGCATTCCTGGGGTTAAGCCCAGCGTGGTCATGAGGTATCATTGTCTACTGCTGGGTTTGGTTTGCTCATGAACGCTTGGGGTTTTCTCCTTTTGCTCGTGAAGGAAATGGGCCTGTAGTTGTTCCTTTCTCATGTTCTCCTCTGGTTTGGTATCAAAATTAGACCATCCTTACAAAATTAGTTAGGAAGTATTCCTTCTTTTCCTATATACTATTTCTGTTTCTGTAAAATTGGAATGATTGAGTCCTTAAAAGTTTGGTAGAACTTGTTTGTGAAGCAGTCTGAACCTGTTCATTTGGTCTTCATGGGAACGTCTTAAACTACTGATTCAAAAATTCTTTATAAACAACATAAGACTTCATTTTCTATTTCTTCTTGATAAATTATATTTTTCTAGGAATTCATTTTACTTGTTTCTGCATTTATTGGAGTATTGTATTTTCTTATCACTTTTAATTTCATTTTGATGTATTTAAACAGATATAAAACATTACTTGTTTAAAGAAAAAATTAATAATGTAATTAGTGTGCCAACTGTAGAATAGAACATTGTCAGTATTTTAGAAATGTCTTATCAAATCTCCATCTAGAGGTGACCACTATCCTCACTTTTGTGATAATTGCTCTTTTCTACCTCTCTCCTTTTTAGTTTTTACTTAAATTTTTTTTATTATTTAAATTTTTTTACTTTAATTGAAGTATATATGTAGAACAGTGCATATATCATAAGCTTACAGCTTGATAAACTTTCACGAACTAAGCACACTCATGTAACTAACCAGTGTCCAGATCAGCCTTCAAACCCTAGCACCTTAGAAGCCCCCCTGGACTCCCTTCTAGGGGAACCTGTCTTGATGCCTGACAGTGTGGATTCATTTCGTTCTTTACTTCACATGAGACTCATGTAATGTGTTTGTTCTCCTTGGTATCTGGCTTCTTTTATTCAGCATTATGTCTGTGTGGTTATGGATTATTCATTCTCATTGCTGTATTAGAATTCCATGTTGTGACTTTCCTGCTGCTGGGATTGTTCCCAGTTTGTTACCGTTATGAATAGTGCCGCTGTGAACATTCTAGTGCATGTGTTTTGGTGAGCACGTGTGCACGTTTCTGCTGGTGACACACCTGGGGCAGAACGACTGCCACACAGGTGCAGAGGTTCCATTCCAGTGCATGTTGCCACACGGTTTTCCAGAGTGGGTAAGTCACAGCCCCGTCCTGGGAGGGCACAGGAGTTCAGACTGCCCCCCGCCCTCAGCAGCACGGAGTGTTTTCTGCCTTCATTGTAGCCATTCTGGTGGCTGTGAAGTGGTATGGGTTGTTGGTTTTGTTTGCATTTTCCTGATGATTGTAGCTCTTTTTCTTTTTTTTTTTTTTTTTTTGCTGTCTTGTTGTGAAATGTTCAGGTTGTTTGCAGGTTTTTTTTTAAATAATAGGAATTCTTTCTAGATCCTGGACATGAGTCTTAGTTTTAGATTTATGTATTGCAAATATCTTCCCTGTTCTGGGAGTTGCCTTTTCATGCTTATAATGGGGTGTCTCTGATTCTGTGTCATCGATTTCAGTTCTTTAGTGAACTTCATCATTTTGTCATCTGTTTTCTGCTGGCTAGATGGGCAGTGTTGAAAGGGCTACTCTGGGAGGAAGCCCCAGGGAAGGAATAAGGACAGGCCTTTGGCCCGCAGGTGGAAGGATAGAGTTCTTCCCCCTTGTTTGCTCAAGGGAAGAAAGTAAGGGCACTAGCAGAACAGACGTCACTGAGAAACCATGGCAAACTGAGTGTATGTGAGGGTTTTTTGCCAGGTGGCCTTAGCTTCTGAGTCAGGTAGGAGATAAGGTTGGACATCCGCCCAGAGTGCATCGCGTGGAGGATCCGAGACTTGGAAGGCAAGGAGAGAGTTTGGGACGGCTCTTGTGTACTTGCAGGCCAGCTGGGGATGCGGTAGGACTGCCCCTGCCCCTGGAGATTGAGCACTCGGCACACATGCATGCAGGAAGGGCTCTGCAAATACCTGCCAACCGGCCGGCAGAGGAGTGCCAGTGATGGTGCATGGAGGCTGGCTAGCCAGGTGCTGTCCCCACACTTTGCCGTCTCCTCGCATTTCCCTTCACATCCTTGTATTATTTGAATACCTGAAAGAAGGAAGAAGTAGGTCCCTCATGACCTACGTGCCTCTTCAAGAGCAGCAGGAACATGTCTCTTCTATCAATTTAGAAACTGCATTTAAATCTCAGCTCTGGCACTAATAGCTGGGCGACTGACAGCATGTCATTTAACTTCTCAGAGTCTCATTTCACTTTTTGGTGAAACAAGCATCATGCTGTTTGAATGTGGAAATGACTAAATCACTGTATAATCCTGACCCATCTCAGTATGGGTCTGCAGCATTGAAATGGGTGACTTGGGTGCAGGCTGGACACCTGTGTAAGTAAGTAACTTGTGGAGCTTCTTTGGGGGTTTTTTAATTACTGTTATTTTAATTGGAGTGAAATGCACGTGGCATCAAATTTACCATCTTAACCATCTTTGAGCATACAGTTCAGTAAAGTATATTACATTGTTGTACAACAGATCCGTGGAACTTTTCCATCTTGCAGAACTGAAACTCTACCCTTTAACAACTCTCCATTCTCCCCTCACTCACTTCCTGGAAACTGCCAGTCTACTTTCCCTCTCTGTGAATTTGACTGTTTTAGGGGCCTCATATAAGTGAGCATAATGCCCGCAAGCCTCATCCAGATTGTCCCATAGGGCAGATTTTCCTTCTCTGTCAGCCATGCGTCCATTGATGGATACTTGGGTTGCTTGCACCTCTTGGCTGTGGTGACTAATGCTGCTATGCAGGTAGGTGTACAAATAGCTCTTTAAGACCCTGCTTTCAGTTCTTTTGGCTATATCCCCAGAGGTGGAATTTTCAGCTCATATGGTAATTCTATGTTTCATTTTTTGAGGAATATCATACCGTGTTTTAAAGCAGCTGCACCATTTTACATTGCCACCAACAGTACACAGGTGTTCCAGTTACTCCACATTCTCACCAGTACTGATTTTTTGGGGGGTTTTTAATAGTAGCCATCCTAATAGTAGACATCAATAAATATTTGTTCTCTCACATTTTCTGTGAGTCAGGAATTGAGGTGTGGGCCTAGTTGGGCCGTAGTGAGGTGGGCCTTGTGCTCTGTGTGGTTGTTGTCAGCACAAGTATTTGGCAGCTAATGTGGGAGTGACTTCTTCAGTACACTGTATGTTAAACACTTTCTGGGATAGAAATCTGAATAAGATACAACCCTTACCTCAGAGGCGGTTTTCATAAATACAATTGGGAACTTACAACTTGGAGGTCTGCGCGTGCATGTGTGTGTGTGTATTTTCTCTTTGTTCAGACACAATTATAAAAGTACTTAAATGGTCATACAGTATCACCATTGTTAACAATTAATGACATTAAACATTGAAAGTTAAAGAACATTTAACTTTTGTTCCCTGGGTTTTAGTAGAATTTTAAGTCTTCATGGTGAATTTTCCAGTTAGTCAGACTAGACTTCATAAATACTCTGCTAACTGCACAGGTGAGTTTGGGAGACTCCCTTTTCCGCCATCCTGGGATCGGGCCTTCGCAGCTGTCGGAAGGCCCCGTCTTACTGTGTCTCAGATGTAAGCCTCCCTGAGAAGGGAAGGCAGGCACCGCCCTTAGGTTCTCACAATCACTTAACAGAGCAGAGGGCGGGTACCCAGGGGTAGTATGTTAAAGTTACTTTTTAAAGTACACTCCTAGCAACCGAGGGAAGGACTTTGTCCATTTTTCTGTAGTTGACCCTGTGGCTTTGCAGTACAGTTGGCTGTCCAGTTCTAGGAGGAAGTTTTAGGTGGTTGTTGTGTTCTCTCCTGTCCTCTTCAGACCAGGTGACATCTACAGAGCTTTCTGTTATCTCGTTCGTCCTCATTCCTTGGCTGTAGTACTAATCTGCTGCTGTGTAATAAATACCCTACAGCTTCGTGACTGAAAACATCTATAAACATTTGTGATCCCACATTTTTGATGAGTTAGGAATTGAGGAGTGGGCCTGGTGGGGCAGTTCTGGCTCAGGGCTCAGTTTTTATGTCACAGTCCCCTTGCATGTAACACTTGACACGTTGTTACTGAGTCCCATTCAGTCTGTATTTCTCTGCATTTGTACAGACTCTGCTCTGCCAAGCCTTCTCCTTTTCTGAACCTTTATGGTTTATAGTTACCACTCCCAGCTCCTGAGTTGCCCTTTAAAATTTGCTTGCTGTGTTCCTTCAGTTGAATCTTATCTTTGTTCTTTGTTTAAAACATGTTTGTTTATTTTGTTGGATTTTGAAAGAGGAGGCATTCTGTACCATTTCTCACTTAGTGCTTCCCAAAGTTCTATTGTGTAGGACTTTCTGGGCACATTCTTAAGTAATGGAAGGGACACAGAATTCAGAGGAAGGACCAGATGTTAATCCTAGCCCTGCTGTTGGATGGCTTTGGCTAAATCTATGGTTTAGCTTCTATGGTAGGAATTTAACTCTTTTAAAGTTGTATATAGTTGGTATATTCTTAAAAATTAGACTAAATTTTATATCTAATGAGAATATAAGGAAAATTAAAATAATGCAGGGTTTATAGTGATGAACAGGAAATTGATAGAATTATTAAGTAATTTAATGATTATTTTAAAATGATAATAAAATCATAAAAATGAGATTTTTTTTTAATTTGGGCCTGAGACTTAGATAAAATTATTGTTGTGTAGGTGGTAGCAGTATTATTTGCATTTGTATTGAATTTATTCATTATATGTTTTTATTGAAGTATAGTCAGTTTACAGTGTTGTGTTTAATGTATGAAATAAGATTTTGCAGATATTTATTCTTCTAAATAACCCTACATCTGAGAGACCAGTATTCTTTCCATTTTATGGGGCAGGTGCTGCGGTTCAGCAAGGTTAAGAGAGTTGCTGTGGTTATAAGCACAGAGTTGTGACAGTGCGAGAACTTGAATTTTGGGACTTCCAAGACACTCTTTGTAATGTGACTCAAAATATAACTTGAGTAGTTTAAGTTATTTCTTCTCATGCATCTCAGTCCAGCGCTTTGTAGATTTTCTGGAGCGTGTGAAGGCAGGAGTGTCAGCAGCTGTCCCGGAGATCAGCTGCTCTCCAGTGTGCCAAGGGCCACTGTCTCCGGCAGTATTTCTCTCTGTCTGGGTCTTTGATTGTGTTTGGGAACAGATGTGGTTATTACTCAAGGGAGAAAGGGAGGAGATGATATAGGGAGAAAAGAAAAGAAACTGACTTCAGAAATAAGATTTCCACAGTAACTTGAGCAACGAGGAATTTGAGTAATTTCACAGAAATTCCTAGTTGTGCTGACCAGTATCCTACGGAATTCTTGTAGGTCTGTGGAGTCCTTGGGGATCCTTTGTGTTCACTCTCAAATGACAGGAACAGATTCAGGCCAGGACCCGAGGGCTGGAGGACTGGGTTGAGGACCTGGGAGTCAGCAGGAGTCAAGGCGGTGCTTCGTGTCAGTCTCCCTGCAGCGTCCTCTCTCTGCAGGATGAGGCCCAGGTGTGCGCCTCCCAAACACACATTCCTCTACCAGCCTGGCCCTCAGGTTCCCAGGTTCTCTGAGAAGAGATGCTAGTTGGCCCAGCTCAGCCTTTGGGTGGGCTTTCCCTGTGCTGGGTGTTAGCTCTCCAGCCAGGGCCAGGGAGGGGCTATACTCTCAGGGGGCCCAGGCCGGGCGATCTGGCAGATCTCTTGGGTAAGGGTCACCTGGGCTGGGCAGGTACCTGAAAGGTGTCTGTCACAGAAGGTCACCTAGGGAGCTTTGTAAAAAGAGTGCCAGGCTCTGCTCCCCAGTAGTTTTGTTCAGTCAATAGGTATGGAGTAGAAACTGGGTACCCACACTTTTTAAAGCTCCCTGGATAATACTGATGCCTACTTAGATTTGGAAATCATTTTACTCCAGTACATACGGATCAATCAGTACATATTTGCGTTAAGGAAATAATGGAAGGATAAAAAGAAACTAATAAAATGCTTACAGGGTGAGGGTGGATGAAGACAGTGATGGAAGCAAGATTTCTCTCTCGCTCTTTTTTTTCTAATTTTAATCTGAACATTCAACCCATTTAAAATTTAAAGAAACATTTTAGTCTAAACAATTAGAAAACAACCCTCCAGAAACCTCATTTTAAAAAATTGAAGATAACAAAGACCAGAAGATGTCACTGTTAACTGTGGTCAGATTTCTTATCTGCGATGAAATTCCAGTTTTTGGTATTAATCATTTAAATGTAATTCATTTTTCCTCATCAGCATAATCCCATAGGAGTTAACGCTGGAGGCTGGAGAAGGGGCAGGGAAGTAGAAGACAGCGCATCCTGCAGGGAGGGTTCCTCCCCAGCAGACCTAAACCAGGAGACGCTGGCCCAGGACGAGGCGGGCTGGGAGGGGAAGCATAGGAGCAGCGAATCTCAGTCTTAGGTATATATTAGAACCACCTAGAAAAACTCTCAGTGCCCAGACTGCACCCTAGACCAGTCTGGCCGGTCTCTGGCTGTGAGACCAGGTGTTTCTCCACCTCCATCTGTGGTTCCAGGGTGTGGGCAAGGGTGAGAGCCCGGGCTGGAGCAGCAGGGACCCACCACCGCCATGGCGGGCCACCCCCTTTACCTGTAATGTATGAATCAGGAACGTGGGTAGAATCTTTACTTTGTGTTAGAAACTGCTCTGAGTGCTTCGCATCCTCTGTTTAATTTATTACTCCACCTGTTCTCATTGTTGCCTTTTTATCGTACTAGTTCCCTTATTCCTTTTAAGTCTGGTCTAGTTTCCCTCTTTTCACATTCTTCTCATTCTCTGTTTTTTCTTTTTAAAATCTTTGTTACACATGCACACACACAAATTTATGTATATAATTTTTAACAAAAGGATGTAATATTAAAACTTTTTATTTTGAGATAATTTTAGACTTAAAAAACAGTGCAAAAATAGTCCAGAGAGTTCCCGTGTAACCGCTGTTTCCTAATGTTGACATCGTATACATGTATAGTAATACCAGGACCAGGAAATGAAAACTGGGGGAATACTGTCAACCAGATGCAGCCTTTGTTCACATCTCCCCGTTTTCCCACCAATGTCATTTTTCCTTCCAGGGTCCCATTTTGCATTTAATTATTGTATCTCCTTAATCTCTCCCAGCCGTGACATTTCTTCAGTCTTCCCTTATCTTTCATGACTGTGACACGTTTGAAGAGTTCTGGAATGTTATTTTGTAGACTGTCCCTCAGTTTTTGTCTGATGCTTTTTTCATGACTGCAGTGAGATTAAGAGTGATGTGCTCCTCTTGAAACATCATATCAGTTTATGTTGTTGAGTTTTTTTTATCCCTGGAGGTACTAACTTTAATCACCTGGTTAAGTTGGGGTCCGCCTATTTATCCCTTTGTAATTGGCAAATACTTGGAGGATGTACTTTGAGACTGTGCAGATACCCTGTTTCTTCTCAGATTTTCACTTACTAAATTAAGCTTCCATCCATTGATCTTGTCTGAAAAAAATTGTGGTATTTGCCTAAGCGGTTTTTCTGTTTCTCTTATTCCTTCGAATTGGAGTGCTTCTGTAAGAAAAGAGTTGCCCCTTATCCCCACATACTTATTCAGTTACTTATTTGTGTCAGTATGAACTCATGGATATTTATTTTATTCTGTGAGTTACAATCCAATATTGTCTTTTTTTTATTCAAGTTGTTGCAGCTTTGACTTTTCTTGTTTGCTTCTGCCGACTGACCCCCTTCAACAGCCCCGCCCTTAAGTACCTGCTGAGGTGCAGGGTGTGCTCACTGCTCCTGGGGTGTTGTTGCTTCTAGGTCCTCTCTGCGAGCGGGCTGGGAAGAGGTGTGTCTGCGCCAGCCCTGGCCTGCTCTCACATCTGTGTTCCTGTGTCTGTCCATGTGTGTTAGAAACGGGTCGCACTGATGGCGCTGCCTCTAATCCAGCACCATGCATTCTGTTGTTGCCTCTCCGCTCCTGTAACTCTCCGCTTGCCTGGCTCTCACTGTGTGTTCCGTTTATTTGTTCAGTCCCATTCTGTGTCCACATAAGGCAGATTCGGGATTGCTAACCCATATCCTTGTGAGAAACAAGTTCATGAACATGATGACTGGATCTGTGTGCAGCCCTTTCCTGCTTCAGTGTGACAGCACCCGTTAAGTGTTGTTTCCTAGAGTTACTGAGGCTAGTTTCTTCCTCCTGCCCTTCGGTGTGTTGATGTTACTCGTTTGTAAGACAGGCTCATTTGTTACTATTTGTGTTCCGTTTTGGGTTCTTCCCATAAACTGGTTGTTTTGTTTCTTTAGTTTTTTGAATATGTGATGCAATACTGTGGTTTGCAGAGTCCGAGCTGTACCCAGGGTGGACTCAGAGAAGTGTCCCTCCCTCCTCACCCTGGCCACCCATTCCCTTCCTCCCCTGCACCCCTCTCCCACTCGCCCCCTGTATGAAGCCAGTCTCTAGTTTTGAATTTATCCTTCCTGTATTTCTGCTGTACAAATAAGCAGTTACATGTACATTTTCTTATAACCCCCTTCTTTCTTTCTTTTTAATAGACAGTACTCTTTTAGAATAGTTTCAGATTCACAACAGAATTGAGCAGAAAATACAGAGTTCGCACATAGTCCTCCCCACCCACACATACATACTCCCATACCCTCAACATCCCTCATCAGTATGTCATATTTGGTACAGTTGATGAACCAACATGGGCACATTATTATCAACCAAAGTCCATAGTTTATATTAGGGTTCACTCTTGATATACATGCTATGGGGCCCCCTTCTTTCTTACATGACGGATAGCATAGTATAAATCTCTTTTGTGCTTCACTGTTTTCACTTAACACGGTATCTTTGGACCACTGTGTATCCATTCTTACAGGTCTTTTCATTCCTTTTACATGTGTGTAGTGCTCCATCATGTGACTGTCACAGTTGGTTCAGCCTCTCTCTAGTGTATGGGTATTTAGGTGTTGTCTAGTATTTTGCAATTACAGAGAATGCTGCAGTGAATAACCTTGTGTGTATGTATTTTCATATCATTGGAGATGTATCTTCAGGGTAGATTCCTGGGAGTGGGATTGTTCAACTAGAAGAGGTGCAGAGGTGTGATTCTGGTAAGTGGTGTCCCACCAATTTCTTCTGAAGGGTTGTGTGATTTGCCTCCCCCTTAGCTATGTTTGAGAGTTAATTGCATGTATTTTATAACACATACATGTCAGTGATTATGAAATTTTGTCCAGGGTCTTCCTTTCCTTGTCTGTTTTCTCTTCTGTCATAATGGGTTGCAAAAAAAAAAAAAAGTAAAAGTAGTTTTCCAGAGCTGACCGAAGATTTTCTAACTGGCATTTTAGAGTTATAATTATATGTTACATTTTTCTACTTTACCTAGTTTAGCATCTGTTACGTAACATCTCACCACCTGCTTAGTTGTGCAGGCAGCTCTTTTCAGTTTAGATAATAATGCTCTGTGCTTCAAGTTTCAACATTTTCCTATCTTAGAGAGTTGTTTCCCACATGTCTGGGTGGGTGTTAGTATTTCTGACCTTGGGGCAGTTCAGGAGAGACTTGACTTCTCCACACCTCTGTGTTCCGACGGTGGGGATAGCCATCTGAGCCTCTTTCTCTGACTTGACTCATTGGGGCACCGCTTACAAAGGTGGGTAAGGGCTGCCTTACGAAGCAGGCCACCCTGTGCCCTGACCTGAGGCCCTGGGCTCTGCGGTTCCTTGTCTGCTTGTCCTGGCCAGTCTTGGCCTGGGCTCGTCTGCTGACCTCTCCTCGTTCAGGGGTCTCTCTTCTCTTGACTTCTCCACCCTCATTTTACAAGAGCCCGACTGTTTATTTTGTCTGACCTCACTCACTGCGCTGATGAGATCTGCTGGAGAAAGCCCCTAAATTGTCACAAATGGTACCACTCGACGTCTCTGGATTCTCATTTCTGCTGGTCTCTGACACGACCTTTTTTACCTTACTGCTTGTCCTCAGCCAGTCAGGCCCCTCTCACCTCCCTCGTGTGTGGTTTGCCTTTGCAGCCCCTGCCTCCTGGCCTGTCCCACACTGTGTGTTCGGTGCACGTGTGCATCTTGTTTCAGATTTTGGTTCATCCTGAGGAGGAAGATCTAAATAGCCAGAACCTTCGAAGGGTACAGGCTGCTTTGGGAAGCAGAATGCTTTCTGTATCGCGGTCATTACGGTGTTTTTTATTTTTGTCCTCACTGCCTTCTCCAGCTCCTTTTCTGTCGATCTGTCAGAATCTTGCTCAATTATGAGCCAAACCATGGTTTGTCACCCCCAAGAGGGCACAGCCAGCAGAGGACGACGGGCCTCATGTAGCGGCTGAGAGCCTGGTTTGGAATCCAGTTCTGCCAGCCCCTGGTGTGTGGTCATAGGCAGGTGGCTTGACCGCTCCCTCTGCTGCAGTTTCTTCATCTGTAAAGTAGGGGCTGTGCCTCCCAGGTAGTGGTGAAGACGGCGTAAGGACTTGAGTAAAGCTCTTTGCACTGGGCTGAGTCTCAGTAACCCGTGGCCGCTGTGGGTAACGAGATCCTTTCTCACTTTCTTATCCTTCATGTCAGAGGCGTCGGAACTGCCTGTTAGAAAGTGTGGCCTTGAAGGAGGCTCGATGTGCTGAGCCTTGGATGATGACTTGGAGCTGTTGTCCTGGCTCACCGCTAGCCAGCATAACCTGGACCATTCTTGATTCACCCCAGTGAGGGTGGGAGGGAATAACGGGAGGGGGGAAGGTAGGAGGGTCCCCAGAGAGAATCCCATCTGCTTCATCAGGGCGTCTCTCACGACGAGTTCAGAGCTTAGGCGAACGACACAGGTCATTTCTAAAAAGTATTGCTTTGGATTAGACCTGTTCTGAGAACACGGACTGTGACTTTGAGCCTCTCTGGCTGCTTCACACAAAACAGAATTGTTACGGTTGTGGGATTTTAGGGTGATCAGAGTCACAGTACCAAATCCCGATGGGTACCTTAGATCTAGTAACATAGACTCAGTTTTCCCTATTTGTGTGGAGACAAATGTCAGTTTTTCATATTTTTGCCTTTAATAATTTGTGGAGCCTTTACTGAATATGAGTCACTACAGGTCTTCATGTTTCTGTGTTACATCTGTGCATACATGTGTGTGTATGTACATTCAGCCACAAATGAGTGTGGGTTTTTTCCCAGTCTCTTGTATACATATAAAATTTTTAAAAGAAATTTTGCACTTCTTACGTTTGGAAGAAGCCTAAACACAGAATAATGGAATCTTCTTTTTGTAACTTAACCAACACTATCAGCCCAGGCATACAGGCACAGCCCAGCTAGGACCAAAGCTCAAACCTCCTGATTTGAAATCTGGTGTCCTTTTCTGATATTACTTTCTTTTTAGGGTTTCATTTGATAAATTAACAAATGTCAGTAAAATAAATGAAGTAATAAAAAATGACTATCCCACTTTTCTTGGATGGCCTTCTTTCAGGCTTTTTGTTTGCTGTTTTTACAGTCCTCATAACCCTTGGGCTTTCCTCATTTTTGAGCCAAGCAAGTGGTTGCTCAGAGGTGTCGGGTAACCCAGCAATGTCTCAGCTGTTAAGAGATGGGGCCAGAACTGGACCTCGTCTATTTGACCCCTGTTTTATTACCTAAGAGGTTAAAAAAATGCATGTGTAGATAGCCAGGTTGTTCAAGCTCTGGGTTTGGATTTCCTTTCCTAGAGAGGTTGCATATCTGTTAATGATGTCAGATTTTAGGCTGTGATATGTGTAGAATATTGGAGCACTGATACTTAAAGTAATGCACAATTATGATGATTTTATAGCTAAAATGACTTTAGCTTTTATTTGCTCACTTGTTGGTTCTTACCCTCTAGAAAAACCTTTGCACTGGCTTTCTTGGTTAGTAAATTATGAGAAAATCAAGCTAAAGTCACGAACACGTTTTCTTTTAAAGCAGTCATTTGTATTATCTACCTACTTATTTTTGGAACATTAATTTGGATCAGTCTAACTTACTTAGCATCTGAAGACAAGTTAATTTTTATCTGTGAAACAGAGTACTGTAGTTTTGTGTTGAAATAATTAAAGTTCACCAAAATGGGTAGCTCAGAGAACAGCTTAATAGCTTCTCTAAAAATAACCCCTTCACAGTTGATAGGTAGCATTTTAGTTGCTTAACAGTGTGTACAGTATGTGGTGCTAATGCACGATAAGATACCTCCTTTATTTAGACAAATTTTATCATCCATGAATACTGTTGAGCCTCTGCAATGAAATGGCCATAATGACTGGGGAGGGTAGGGAGAAAACCTGACCTCAGCAGACATTTTATATTCATGTCAAAGCCTTGGAAATGACTGGAAGCCTGGGCATGTAGTCTCATGACACCGCCACTGCTTAAAACCTGTTTGGAACATGTGCCTTCAGTGTGAAGAAAATCAACCTCGTAATTTTATAACATGGCTCAAATTTTAAAAATCACCTTTTGAGATGTATTTTTTATCTATAATGTGCCTCTTCTTTGTGCACAGTTCAGTGAGTCTTGGCAAATGCACACACTTGTGTACCTGCCGCCACAGGGAAGACACGGAATGTTATAACCCAGGAGTGCCCTGGTGCCCCTTTGTAGTCCATCGTCAGCTTGGGCGGTTATGGCTTGGTTTTCTGTCTCTCACAGTTGGCCTCAGCTTACCTGGAGTTTCAGACAGATGGAGTCACAGAGTCTGCTCTCCTTCATCTGGCTTCTTTCATGCAGCGTGCTGTGTGCACCTGTCGGTCCATGTTTCCTTCGTGTTGCTCAGTGCTCTTCCATTGCACGGTTAACATAGTCTGTGCTTTCCTTGTTGGTGAATATTTGGCTTGTTCCAAATTTGTGATTATTAAGAGTAAAGCTCCTACAAACATTTGTATACAAGCCTCTGTGGACATATATTTGTTTTTTTTTAAATTGAAATGTACTTGACATACAGTATTATATTAGTTTCATATGTACCCCATAGTGATTTGACATCCGTATACATTTGTGAAATGATCACCACAGTAAGTCTAATTACCATCTGTCACAGTACACAGTCAGTGCAGAATTACTGACTGCATCCCCCATGTTGTCCATCACAGTCCCATGACTTATTTTATGACCCGAGTTTGTACCTCTTGATCCCCTTCACCTGTTCCCCCCAGCCATGGCTATCCCCTACCCCTTTGGCAACCACCAGTCTGTTTTCTGTATGAGTCTGGGTTTGGTTTTGTTTTGATTTTTAGATTCCACATGTAGGTGAAGTTGTGGTATTTGTCTGACTTACTGCACTTAGTCTAATACCCTTTGGGTGCATCCATGTTGTGGCTGACGGCAAGATTTCTTTCTTATTTACGGCAGACTAGTATTCCCTTGTACATAGACGCTTCTTCATCTTTGTCCAGTCATTCATCCATGGACACTTAGGTTGTTTCCATACCTTGGCTTATTGTGGACATATATTTTCATTTCTCTTTAGTAAATAATTAGAAGGGTGTGGTAAGTGTCTGTTTAACTTTTCGAAAACCACCAAACTCTTTCCTAGTGGCTGTACCATTTGGTAGTTCCACCTGCACTGTAGGAGAGTTCTGGCCTCTCTGCACCCATGCATTGACACTTGGTATGGTCATTCTTCTTCATTTTTAGCCATTCTAATTGGTATGTTATGTAGTCAATTAGCATTTTCTTTATGACTCATCAGCTGTCTTTTTGTGTGTCTGTTGTCACACAGTGTCTGTTCTTAACTTTTGCTTATTTAAAATATTGGGTTGTTTGTCTTATTTTGAAATTGTGAGAGTTCTTTATATATTCTATTTTTATTGAGGTATAGTCAGTTTACAATGTCGTGTCAGTTTCTGGTGTACAGCACAGTGCCTCAGTCATACACGAACATACATAGATTTGTTTTCATATTCTTCTTTTACCATAAGTTACTACAGGATATTGAATATAGTTCCCTGTGCTGTATGGTATGAACTTGTTGTTTATCTATTTTATATATTGTAGTTGTACCCACTGAATTCGTGGCTGGAGAGGCGGGTGTCCCAATGTGGGGGGGGCCTTTCTTCCTTTACTGCTCCCTCCCCACAGGACCCATCCCACAACAATTTTCTTTTTTCTTTCTGTTTCTTTCTTTCTCTCACCAGATTTTGTGAGAATCCTCCTGTATTTCGAAGCGAGAGACACTCTGCCAGAGTTCAGCAGGTGTTCTGTGCAAGTCAGTGGATCTGTAGATACAACTCTTGGTGTATTTGGGAGAGGGTGAGCTGTGAGTCTCTCTACTCCGCTCTCTTGGCTCCTCCTCTCTAAATACTCTAAATACAAGCCCTACATAGTGCACGTTTTCTCTCCCATCTGCACAGTTCACTTTTGACCTTGGAGATATTACCTGGCTTGTTCACCACCTCATTCACTATGTCCCAGTCAGCACCTTTCCTTTCAGTCTTGCTTACTCCTCCTGTCTCCACTGTGGTCCCCTCAGAGGTGTGGTTCTTTTTTTTTTTTTTTTTTTTAATTATTGTACTGACTTGAGAGTGCTGCTGGGTCGCAGTGCCCTTGAGCCTAGGTCGCTGAATGTCCTGCAGCAGGCGGCATGGTTTGCCACAGTGAACTGACCTCAAAGTGCCAGGTAAATGCCTGTTGCTTCGCGCAGCCCACTGTCGTGTCTGCCTGGTACCGCTGCCCTGCTTCAGGTGGTTTCCTTTCCCACAGTTCACCCTTCACATCACGGCTGGAATGATCATTTACAGATACAACTTGGGTACTTTTAGACCCCCCTTAAGGTGGAAGTGCAAGTAAGATAAATCTTAAACCCTTGGCACGGCTGCCAGGTCACTGCCTCATCCTGAGCCATGTGCATTCCAGCCACAGTGGCCTTCTTTGGGGTCCACAGGTGCTCCAAACTAACTCCTCCCTGCTCAGTAGAAAACTTAACTTCGCAGCCACCCCTCACCTGTCTAATTCCAGCTCATCCTGCAGGTCTGTTTCAGATGCCACTTTCTTAGAGAGGAAGAGCCTTCCCCAGCCCCCTAATTGAAGCCAAGCTCTCTAGTCGTCCACTATGGCGGTAATTATATCATGTGCCTTTTTTCTCAGCATCCATCATAATCTATATATTTATAATATAGTCCTATTTTAATATATGTCTCTTTGTACTTCCCCCATGTTGTATAAAGTTTATGGGAGTAGGGCGCTTTCTGCTTTCACTCCTGTGTCCATAGCACTTAATACAATGTGGATAATTAATAAATGCTTGATAAATAAAGTTGATTTTAACATTTGAATGTTTTTAAACTTATTTCGGTATACTTCCTTCAAGATCCCAAACTGACATTTTTTTCTCTTGAATACAAACTTCTGCCTACTCATTTTCTGTCTCTGCCATTTGCATCAAATCAGTAAATTGCCCTAATAATAAGAATTCTTAAATTCCTAATCTTTTTTGTGTCATGGTCTTTTAGGCAGTCAGTGAAACTTGTGGCTTCTTTTCAGATGAGTGTTAGTAAATGAATAAATGATGTAAAATTACCAAGGAGATGGAATATATTGAAACAGCACTTTTTTAATACTGAGAAACTACATCTCTAATACATGTGCTTCTTTATTAATGCCTTAAATAGCTGGATCAGGCAGCAAATGTAACAACTACTATAATTTCAAATACTGTGTAGAAATATTTCCAGATTTACGACTGTAGTCTTTTCATTGGTGTTAGTATTTCTAGTTTTAGCCTCCTTCAGGCTACAGAAATACCTGTATTTCTGTTAGTGTTGCTCTTGTGGCTCAGGGATTCTTTCGTCATCAGAATAAACTACAGATTTCTCAGGTTTCTCTGTGTGATAGTCTCTTGCTTTTTGCTCCGGCGGGCCCTAAACTCCAGCCACACTGAACGACTTGGTGCTCGGAGCCAGCCTCCGTGCCCTGGAGCTCCATCTTTCTGCAGACCTTTATGCCTAGTAATCCTGCCGGCACCTTCTGAGCGTGGCCCACGACACTAACCTGGAGCATGTCTGCCGCACAGTAGGTGCCCCATACGTTGTAGCTGCTGTTAAATGACAAGTGTTCACAAAGCAACTTTCCATTATCTTCACTGCCACTCAGTTCCCAGCAAGTGCACTGTGTGTGAGTGATGTGATGTAGGAGACAAGGCAGCACAGCACAGCGGTGGGAGCAGGTGCACCATTAGCCCTGTTCCAGCTGCTGTCCCCCTGCACTGTGGTCAGGGTGACCTGGAAAGTGGGAGAGATGACCAGGAGCCGGGACCGGCCAGCCATGGGTGTGACATGGGGAGGAGTGCAGTAGTGGACTGGAGTGGAGCCCGTGCGGGCACTGCTGGCCCTGGACCATGGTCGGGGCCACGACAGACCCACGTGTACCCAGAAGAGAACAGGTATGGTCAGGATGGTAGGGGGAAGATCGATGTCATGGGACACAGAGAAACGCTGTCAGAATAAAGCAATTCAAGGGAATAGTCTTAAGAATAAAGATTAATTCCTAAACTCTAATAACCAAGTAACTAGAAATCCTGAAATTTTGGAGTAACACCTTTTTCAAGGATAAAAGGACAGTTTTTACACAGCAGTTGGGAGCAGGTCTTTTTTCCTTCACATGCTTTTCCCCCAAGCAGGACCACTGCTGTCGGGCCCAGCTGACTAACAGCAGTGGATCTGAAATGGCTCTTCTGTTCCTCAGAGTCCGGAATATGTCAGAGTATTTCTGCATGTCCAAGTGGGAATCCAAAAATAATTGCTTTCATTTATAACCTAAGAGCTTAATACTGTTAAGTATCTGCCTGCAGCTGCTCTAAGCTGATACTTGGACATGAGAGTGAGTTTTCACCGCCTGTGGTCACAGCAGTCTCTTTCAGCTGCTAAGTGGTGCCTGTTGTTAGGTTGAAAACCAGTGCAGGGAGCGCACTTGTATGTTTCTTTTTCCTCAGCATTTAACATTTTTCTAGAAATCTTTACTTCTCGGATTTTGTACGTGTGAAGTTGTTGGACTCCAGTTGATTGTGTGTTAGGTGACTTGACCTTGTCCCACAGCTCCCTGATGTTCTGTTTCCCCCATGGCCAGCCTTTTCCCCACTGTACCACACTGTGGCTGTCATCTCAGTCACCAGGTATTTCTTCAGTGTATATAAGCTGTTGCTAATTTCAACCACTGTGTTTTTTCATCTCTAGAAGTTCCTTTTGAGTCTGTCTTATACCTTCCACTCTCTCCTTATCATGCTCTACTTTCGTGAACATATGGAGTATTTTTATAATAGCTGTTTAATGTGCTTGTCTACCAATTCTGTCATTTCATACTTTCTGGATCTGCTTTTTAAAATTGGCTTTTCTTTTCATTTTTGGTTATATCTTCCTGCTTTTTTGGGGATATTGATCAGATGCAAGACACTGGATTTTACATTATTGAGTGCTAGATTTTTTTTTTTTTTGGTATCCATTTAAATTTTTTTTTTCTGGGCTGCAGTTAAGTTACTTGGAACAGTTTAATCCCTTCAAAGCTTGCTTTTAAACATTTTTAGCCAGGTCCAGAATAGATTTTAGTCAGAGATTAATTTGGCCTCAGTACTGAGTCACTACCCTTCTGAGGACTCAGTTTTTTGCCTGTGCTGGGAGGTCTTTCCTAGGGGATAGCACAGGAACTTTTCCCATCTTGTTCACGTGGATTAGTCCATCTGCTCCTTTCCGATGGCTCCTTCCCAGCCTTGGAATTTCATCTTGCACGTGCTCTGATCATCACTCAGCTAAACACTCAGCGGAACCCTCTGCAGGTCTCCCAGCCTTCCCTGATGTTCTCCTCACCTGTGCTCTGTCTCACAGATCCTGACTTACTTGGACCCTGCAGCTCTCAAATTCTGTCTCAACTCAGAGACCTCCAGGCTGCAGACTTCAGGCAGTTAGCTGGGAGGGGTCACAGGACTCACCTTACTGCCTGCCCTGTGTTGCCTTTGTTGGGTGTCCAAAAACTGCTATTTCATAAATATTGTCTGGTTTTCTCAATTAAGATAGGAGAGGTAAGTCAGCTCCTGTTCTTTCATTGTGGCTAGAAGCAAAGCCTGTGGAGGTATTTAGAACTTACTACCTATTCCTCATTGGTGGTTTTTCCCCCAGTGGAATAGACAGAATGGTTAAGACAGAAGTATAGTGTAAATTATGTCTGAAATCATTCATGGTCCCATCATCCTGCTTGTTTTATGAATTGCCTCCTCGGGATAAATATTCGTGTGGGGTGGTGGGGAATTAGATTGATTTATTTATTCATTTAAACGGAGGAACTGGGGATTGAACCCGGGACCTCGTACATGCTAAGCATGTGCTCTACCACTGAGCTATACCCTGCCCCCAGATAAATATTTTTAAGCTGCAGTCTGTGGTTTTGTTTTGAACCTCACCTTTAGTTAATAAAATCTTCATACTTAGTTTAATAGCTGCACAATGGCCTATTGTATTAATATTCCACAATGTATGAATCCGTTACGTTTGGCAATATAGGCTTTGTTCTTTAGGTAAAGCTTTCAGTTACTTTTTTAGAAGTATTTGTGTTCCATCAACCTTTCATCTTTACTTTTATGGGAGATTAAAGTAACTAATTACAGGGGAGGGTATAGCTCAAGTGGTAGAGTGCATGCTTAGCATGCACAAGGTGCTGGGTTCAAATCTGGTACCGGCTCCAAAAATAAGAATAAATAAACCTAATTACCACCCCCTCAAAAAAAAAAAAAAACTAATTACAAAGCGTTTATATTTTCTTCCACTTATTAAATTAAGTACATATTATCTACATGCTAATTGTTTCGTCAGTTTTGGAGGTATCATTTAGTGGAACACCTTTTTCAGATGGACTTTTATATTGGAATAATTTTAGGTTTACAAAGAAGTTGCAGAGATAGTACAGAGGGTTCCCACCCAGTTTCTGTTTCCCCTGATGTTAGTGTCTGACATTACTGTAGTACAGTTATCAAAACTGAGAAACCAACATAGTATAACTAAACTCCAGACTTTACTTGGAGTTTGCTTTTCCACTGATTTCCTTTTCTGTTACAGGATTCAATCCAGTACGCTACATACTTAGTTGTTACGTCTGCTTCGTCTCTGGTCTGTGCTGTTCCTCACTTTTTATGATCTTAAGGAGTCCTGGTTAAGTATTTTGTAGAATATCCCTCAACTTGGGTTTTGTCTAGTGTCCTTCTCATTGTTAGACTGAGGCTCCAGGTTTGGGGAAAGAATGTCACAGAGAGGAAATTACTTTTCGCCTCATCCTCTTCGGGGGTTCACAGTGTCCACGTAGCATTGCTCGTGGTGACGACTGTGATCACATGGTTGAGGGGGCATCTTCCAGGCTTCTCCATGGTTAAAGTACTGTTTTTCCCTTTCCAAATTGTATTCTTTAGAAGCAGGTCACTGAGTTCAGCCTGTTGCCAAGGTGTGGGGGGGCGGAGATTAAGTTCCACCTCCTGGAGGGAGATTCTACACATTTTATTTGAAATTCTGTCAGGGAGACTTGTCTCTTCTCTCTCGTTTATTTGTTTATTCAATCATTTATTCAAGTTATTATGGACTTAGTATTTTCATACTTTGGGTTGTAATCTAGCACTGTATTATTTTGTTGTTGTTGCTCCAATCATTCCAGCTGTGGCCATAGGGCGCTCTTTCAGGTTGGCTCCTGTGTCCCTTTGACGTGCCTGTGTTAGTCTCAAGCACTTCCTCACTTTCTAGCACCACACGCTGCCCAGGCCCATCTTGCGTCTTCCCTGCGCTCACCCTAGAACCAGCCATTTCTCTAAGGAGCCCTGGTTCCTTTTATCAGAGGAGGATATTTAGAAACTGAGATCTGGGCACTGGATATAGTGGAATACTTTCAACTCTGTACTAATGACCAGAAAAACGTTTTTAGCAGAAGTGTATAAAAAAAAGTATCCAAGTAGTTGTCAAAACCTTTCAGACAAAACAGAATGAGCCTTTTCAGTCATATGTCATCCTTCACTTAGCCAACTTTCAGATGCATACTGGATATAGAGTTCCGAGTCGAATGGTGCAGGACAGGGAGCCCCAGCACTTCTGAGTCGCACCTTGTTCTGTGTTCCTGCTTGGCTCTGAAGGCTGACCTGGGTCTACGTTTGAAATCTCCTTGGTCACTAGGAAGGATCGGTGGCTTGGAGTTCATTGGTACTTCGGGTATCTTGAGGCTAAGACAAGTAGACGCTGAGTGGTCCAGACGTGAGGTACCTGCGGCTGACAGTTTGTCCCTGTCCCAGGTCCTTTATGCAAAGCCAGGGCCAGGAGTACAAGTGGAGCAGCACACACCAGAGAAGTCATACTGAGGAGCCTCACATTTAATACATCCCCCGCCTTCCAGGGCAGATAGACCTTCTTCAAGACCTGGAAGATGAGGTTCAAATGAAAAATCTTGGGGTTTTTAGAGTTTGGTGCCAGCAGTTCAAGACCAGGCCTCCAGGGTAACCCTGTTCTCTTCCTGAGTGGCGCGGTGCCCTGCTGTGAGCTGGCGCTGGGGACACCCAGCCGATAGTCCCTGCACAGCGTGCCCTGCACACAGCTGCCCCCAGCAGAGCCGCAGCCGGGGGACCCGCCCAGCAATGGAGGCAGACTCAGGAGGAGACTCGGGGGAGTTCCAGGGCTCCTGAGGGCAGGGTCCCCGGACCCCAGAACCTCTGGAGGAGGGGCGTGGTTGGGTGCCGGCCAGCGCTCCCAGAGGACGGCCTGCTTGCTTTCCTCTCCACAGGCTGCCCTTGCCTTTGCTATGCCCCTGGTCCTGCTGCTCATCCTTCAGGACCTGGCTCCTTAGGCCGCGTCTTCCTTCCTGCTGTCTCTGTGCCCAGCTCTCTTGGGGTTTCAGAAGCGCTTTACTGGGATGGAGGTGGCGTGGGGCTGCTCCTGTCCCTCCCCACGCTGTGTCACGGGCTTCTTCAGAGCAGTACCCCGGTTTGTTTTTGCCACCAACCCTGACACGAAGGCTCCCAAGTGGGAAGTACTGACAAGTGTGGCTTGAATCCCCTCCAGGGCTGGCGTCACTCTCCTGTTGTTGTGGTAACTCTGTCAAAACAGGAAACGAGGCTAGCTTAGCATGACTTGTTCATAACTGACTCATGCTGGTCCCCTTTTCTTCCGTAAGTGATCACAAAACATCTGTTAAATAGCATCCTCCAGAGTTTCGTGGGCTTCTCCTTCCACATTTATGGTCGGTTAAGCGTCCGGAGTCTGTTTCCAGCCACCCCGCCCTGAGATTGACCATGTATTCGGGGAGCCCTGGTTCCTTTTTTTAACCGCTCTCTTACAAAGTAATTGATAAACAGTGCGCTGCACAGTATACAGTGTAAGTTTTCAAGTGTGCAGTTTTGATGTTTTATACACTCATGAAGCTATCAACACAGTTAAGATAATGAGCATACTCATCGCCTCTGAAAGTTACCTTCCATTTGTGTAATCCTCCCACCCCCCCCGCCCCAAAGCAGGTAGGAGCCCCAGGTAGACCCAGCTGATCTACTTTCTGGCCTCTTAGATGAGTTTGCATTTTATCTGAATACAGGTACTTTTCTTTTAGTCTGGCTTCAGTCAGCACAGTTACTTTGCGATTCATCTATGTTGTTTATAGCAATAGTTTATTCCCTTTTATTGCTGAATAGCAGGAATCTATGTGTTCTGAGACTTGAGTGTGCTGCCCTCTGGCCTTGGCCTCCTGTTCCCCACCATTTATGGATCTCAGGACAGAATTCCTCTGGGACTTGAGGGTGCACTTATGTAAGGTGACTGTGTGCTCTCAACAGCTTGAGTTCCTCAGGGGCAGAGTATGAGTTATAATCTTTGTATCCTGTAGTATAACTTAACACTGGATAAAAGTTTCCCCCTTTGTTTGGGGGTTTGTGTACGTGTGTGTGTGTTTTAAATAATATACCCTGTTCCAGTTTTAAAGGTTATTCTCTCAGGAGGGCATGAGGTTAGAGATACTTTGCACCTCTTTCCAATAAGTATTCTTTATTTTTCAAATACTTTTATATTGGTCAGGAATTCCAAAATAATTGTGCTTTCTCCTTCAAAGAGTATTCCAGCATTCTACTAATATGTCTCCTGTGTTTTTTCTAATTAAAAATAATTTTAAAAATATATTTTGAAAAGGTTCACACGGTTCTTCAATGGAAACAATATAAAAAAGGTATACACAGTGAGGGGTTTTGCTGTCTGTTTATCCCACTCCAGCCTGGCAGCCTGTCTCGACCTCCAGCACCACTCATTACTGCCTTGTGTATCCTTCCAGACTTCCTTTGCAAACACAAACCAATGCACATATGCAGAGATATTTATTATATATAAAAACTTTCACTCCTTATTAGAAAAAAAAGATAGCGTATTACTCCACTGCTAGACCTTGCTTTTTTCACTTAACACACGTTGAAGTTCTTCCCATGTCCCTTTTCTTGGCTGCATAGTATTCTGCTATATCAGTGTTCACACCCGTATTTGATGGACCTTTTTAAAATTAAACTTTTTATTTTGAGATAATTGTAAAGTCAAATGCAGTAAAATGTCCTGGTTTCCCCCCAGTGGTAACATCTTGCATAACTGTAGTACAATACCACAGCTTGGAGACTGACACTGATACTATGTACAGGCCTCATTCACATGTCACTAATTTTATATGTACCTGTGTGTGTTTGTGTGTGTGTTTAGGTCTGGGCAGTTTTATCACATACACTGGTTCATTCTTTTTTGACATCTGTTTTCCCATTTAACATGTCTTTTTCCCCCTTCATATTTTAAATAATTTAATTGTAGTTTTAAAAAAAGTAAACATTACCATTTTAGTCATTCTTAAGTATGCAGTTAAATAGTATTAAATATATTGATGCAATTGTGCAAGAGATCTGCAGAACTTTTTCATCTTGCAAAACTGAAACCCTGTAACCTTGAACACCATCTCGTTTCCCCTGCACCCAGCCTGTGGTGACTAACATTCTGTTTGCTGATTCTGTGAGTCCGACAGATTTAGGTACCCCATATGGGTGGAATCATGCAACGTTTGTCTTTTTGTGACTGGCTTGTTTCACTTAACAGTGTTCTCAAGGTTTGTACATGTTGTAGCAGGTGAGAGAATTTCTTCTTTTTCAAGACTGAGTTGTATTCCAGGGTGCATATAGACAACATTTTCTTTATCCATTCATCTGTCAGTGGACACTAGGGTTGCTTCTACTTCTTGGATATTATGAAGAACGCTGTAGTGAACATGGGTGTGAGATCTTGTTTTGAATATATCCCCAGAAATGGGATTTCTGCATCATATATGATAATTGTATGTTTAATTTTTGATGTACTTCCATACTGTTTTCCATAGTGGCTCCACCACTTTATAGTTCCAACAGTGCATAAAGGTTCCAGTTTCTCTATACCTTCTCCAGCACTAGTTATTTTTTGTTTTTTTGATAGTGTTAATTCTGATGTCTGGTTGTGGTTTTAATTTTTATTTCTCTAATGATTAGTGATTTTTGAGCAACTTTTCAAGTGCTTTTTGGCCACATGTGGTTCTTCTTTGGAGAAAAGTGCGTACTCAACATGATGTCTTATTTTTAATTCTTTTAATTGAACCATTCTTGGATTCCTAAGATTAAATAATACTTGGACATAATGAATTATGTGTTGTCAAATTGTATTTACTAGTTTTTTGTTGATTTTCAAGCTTGTGCTTATAAAAGAGATTCTTTAGTTTTGGTTTTACTTCTCTTCATATTCTTAACCATGAGCAGTTTATTTAACCTTGAATTTTTGTTTTTGAAAAGTTTACCAGTTAAAAAGAAAAAGTGAATATCTAGGTTGAGCTCCTGCGGAGGCAGTGTGGTCACAGACCGGACTGAGACCCCAGATTGCAGCCCACATGCTTACAGGGGGACATGGCCACAGCAGAAGCTGCATGTGGTGATGGTTGTGGGACCTAGTGCTGCATGTGTCGCATCACCGGTGCCGAGTAAAGGGTGTTGTTCTAAAAGAGTAAATACATTTTTAAAAAGCGAAGATTAAAGTCTTAAAAGAAAACAGCCAGGGTTGGTAATACCAAAGTGGTTTTAAAGTAAAAGCTATTGAGACACCAGAAAGCCCTTGGTAAAAGGTAAGACCAGTGAAATGTATGTGCTGAGTATCAGAACAATAAAATGAGGTATATAAAGTGAAACTGAAGAATCCAAGGAGGAGTGGGCAGATGTGGAGTCATGGTGCTGCGGGCAAGCTCTGCTCAGTTCCCGGGCATCTGGGTCAGCTGCAGAGGCAGCAAAGCCGAGAGCAGACAGGAGCTGACCCAGCGCCCTGGATGGGCCCCCTCTTTCCCAGCGGGACCTGTGGGGATGCTCTCTTGGCTCTCACCTAAAGGGCTCAGTTGGGTACTTGCTCCCTTACAGAGCGTTGACGCTGTGGGCAGGCGCACTGGCCGGAGCTGCCCTCTCCAGCACTTCTGTCCCCAGAGGCAGATCTGTGGTCACGTCGGACGACCGTGCTTCAGCATAACTAGATATGGACAATGTTGAATTTAAACCCATATTTTATAACTATTTTAACTTATGTTCTCTTTTTTTGAACTCATGCTCTATGGTTTGAATTACCAAAAATGTTTTAATTTCTAAAATTATTCATTCCCAACATTGAAAAGTTTGCTTGAATGCCGTATGCCTTTGCCCGTCTACTTGACAGTCAGTGGTTTAGGCATTTATGCAGCAAATCGAAGCAAAATAAGATTTGGGTAGTGAATCTTTTATTTAAGGAAATAGACTTCACTTCAAAATATTGGGGTGCCTGGTGTTGTGGAGAGTGGGAGCCGAGTAAGACAAGGTCACTCCTACAGTGTGCCTTGGGATGGAGACAGGCGGAGACGTCAGGAATTCTCAGAGTAAGTGGACTGACGGATATCATTGTAGAGGCACAGACTTCTCTTACTGCCTCTTGTTTCTGGCACTTATCCTGAGGAGGCAAGAAGTACTGTGTACTGCCTACCAGTGTTCTTTCACTGCTCCGTCAGTGGGCCAGGTGTTGGTATTTATTCATATGAAAAGCTCTTATAGAAAAGATTCAGTAGAATATTGATTGTAGAGATAGTAATACTATTCCAGGTTAAAATTCATCATAAAATTGAACATACAATTACTATTGCTTCTGCTTGGAATTCTATTAAGTCAGACCTTGAGGACAGCTTGGAAGGAACTATTATGGCTGTGAAGGTATTTTTTGAACAAGACTTCGAAGGTTTTGTTACAAGACTACCCAGACATCTTGATTAAATTTATTGGGGGGGGGGGAGAAAGTCATGTCATTCTTCAGGTAAAGACACAGTTGATGCAGGCAGTCAATGCGTCCTATTAGCCCCCCCCCCCCTTTTTAAATTGAAGTATAGTTGACTCACAGTACTGTATTCGTTTCAGGTGTACAGCTTCATGACTTAGTGTTTTTACAGATGATGCTCCATGAAAAGTTAGGACAGGATGATGGCTACAGTTCCCTGTGCTGCGTTACACATCCTTGTTGCCCTCTCGGGTCCATTTTCTTAGGGATGAAGATGTGGGTGATGGTCAGTTGACGTTGCTGCTGAGTCACTGAAATCGGATTCAACAGAAGAAAGTTGTTTTGGAGGCAGAAATGATGGCTCTCACCAGACTGCAGTTTCTGTTGAAAGCAGTGGGGGAATGTGGCGGCGCACACTCCTGTATTCCCGGGTTATGACAAGGCGCCCGCACAGATCCCAGCTGGCCTGTTAGGTTTGAGAGTCGGCTGTGCGGCCTTGCCGAGGGCCCCCGCTGTGAGTAATACTCCTGCCGCCTTCATGTGTACGGAGCAAATATTCCCTCGGGTGCTGATAAACATTTAACCCTCTGCCAGGGTGTCTGAGAACGGTTTTTAACGCTGTTCCCCCCACCTCTTTTTTTTTTTTTTTTTTTTTTTAGCTCTGCCTATGATAATGTCAACAAAGTCCGAGTCGCTATCAAGAAAATCAGTCCTTTTGAGCACCAGACCTACTGCCAGAGAACCCTGCGGGAGATCAAAATCCTGCTGCGCTTCAGACACGAGAACATCATCGGGATCAATGACATCATTCGAGCACCAACCATCGAGCAGATGAAGGATGTGTATCCTTTTGAGCAGCGGGTTCGGTGGTGTGACTGGGTGGGTCCAGCACTCACCAGGGTGGAGGGAGAGCGAAGAAGCACATTTAAGGGGAAATTGGACTCTCCTTGCCGTCTGCTGTAATGCCTGCACCATTTCCATCTTTCTCTGATGCATTTTATCAGTTGTCAGTAACTGTTTTTAGTATCTTTCTGGCAAATTCAGTATCTTCACTGTCAGTTTTTGTAAAGATTTCCTTTAAAAAGTGCAGTTACGGAACATTTTGGTTAACACCACTTGCAGTCATGTATTTTCCATTCACTGCATGGTTTTCATGATGGAGGAAAGGAGCGAGCAGCAGAGGCAGGAGGGCGCCTCGGGTAGCACTGGTCAGATCCAGACGCTCCTGGCCTGAGTGTCATTGTACCTCTGGGTCTCAGTTTCTTTATCTTTAAGATGGAGGTGCCGGCCTTTGGGCTCTTCAAGGCCAGCTCAGCTCTGAGGTTAGGTCGTTACCTACAACCAACAGTTAGAAAGTGGGCCTGAGCAGGTCCAGAGGACACTCTCTGGTGAAGACTGTTGGAAGGATAGAAGCATTAAGAATGCAGAGGAGGTCCTGCTGGAGGGCGGCCATGGTCTGGCTAGCGCGGTGCTCCTGCCAGGTCACCCCCTTTGCATCCCTCATCTGCACCGACCGGCAACCACTGTCTCTAAGCAGCCCTTTCCGTTTTTAAACAGCTGTTACTAAGCTGCGATGTTGTTGGTGAAATGTCTCCTCCTGCCACCTGTTGTCCTGCTTTACCTTTTGCCTTGAAAATCAAGTGTCTTTCAGATGACGCGTTTTCCAGTCGTGTTTCCTTTGAGCCCCATTCTGTGTCTCATCCCGCGTGAGTCCAAGGTGTTTAGTTCTTACACAGAAGTGACTAAAGGACACGCGAGAGCACTGCCGATGAAATGGCGTTGTGGTGATGTTAGAAGCTAGAGGCTTTTATCATTTAATTTCCATAAGAACGAAGTTAGCCGTGGCTGAAATTCTGGATCTTGGCTTCACGGATGGGCGAGGAGGCAGGAGCAGCAGAGCCAGCGCAGCCATCCTCGGCACATCGTCGTGGCCTCACGTGTGTCGGCCCTTAGTGTTCATTAGAGTCAAGCCTCGGTAGGTGAGAGTTGAATTTAGTAGCGCTATGTTCTTGGCCTGTGTTTCTAAGTATTATGGTTGATTTCTGCAGAGAAGGACGGGACAAGGACGGGACGGGGACGGTATATGGTATTGCAGGGCCAGAGAGGGTGCCTGCTGCTGGCCGTCCTCTCCCAGCCCTTACCAGCACATCCCTGGGGGCGTTTGTTGCTGGCGGACAGCTGGGAGAACAGGAGGCTCCAAGCCCCTTTCAGCCCTTCTCAGGTCTCACCGAGGCCAGCGGCGCACAACGGGCAGGCAGGCGTAATGCCTGCTGTCCCACAGGACCTGAAAAGGAGTCAGTGACCACCGAGGGAGACCACCTTCTCGTCAGTCCCTCATTTCCCTCTTGGGCCTCAGGACGTAATAATGGACCATTTGGGGTCATTTTGTGTTCAGTGCTTTGCTAAGTGTAACCAGTTATTTTGTTGCATCACCTTGACCTTTCCAAACAGATACATAGTACAGGACCTCATGGAGACAGATCTCTACAAGCTCTTGAAGACACAGCACCTCAGCAACGACCATATCTGCTATTTTCTCTACCAGATCCTCAGAGGGCTTAAATATATCCATTCAGCTAATGTGCTGCACCGTGACCTCAAGCCTTCCAACCTGCTGCTCAACACCACCTGCGATCTCAAGGTCAGCGTATACTCCTAGGGTGATGTGTGTTGGAAAAACTTGTTTTACGGGGCGTATTTATGTTTATTGTTTTCTATATTTAAAATTACACCAGAAATACATGAAAACATTTTTGGCCAAAAAAAAAACCAAGTAAAGAATGCTAGTCCTCCTCTCTATCCTGTTGCTCCGTCCTCTCTGGAGGTGACTGCTATAACAAATCGGTGTATCTTCCCAGAGTTCTCTGTGCTCTGATATACACATGTTTTCAGTATTTGTATTTATGAATAGGATTGTGTGCATTATGTGTACGTTGCAAGGTCATCCATTTCATGGGTCACCTTTTTCTTCAATAAATTTTATACAAAAAGCACTCAGAAAACAGCAGAAAACTTAACTTCAGTGATTTCAATACCTGAGTAATGCATTCCCAAAAAACAAGGAAACCCTAGATCCTTTGTGGAGCCCTCAGTGCTCTCTTGAAAATGGGCAGCATTTCTGTATATTTCTGTTTTAGTAGGTGGCAGAGCTAAATAAGGAGGGAGAGCTACAGGTTTCTGAGGTGTGAGGGGTATGGACTCAGTCCTGTAAGAATACGCGTGAATTTCAGGAGACCTAGATAAGTGAACAACGCTCTGCCCCGAGTTCATGGACGGGAGGACGTAACACTGGTAAGACGACAGTGCTTCCCAGCGGAGCCTACAGGCTAATGCCAGCTCTATCAACCCACAGAGTGAGAGAAGTTTTTATAAATCATATCTCTGATAAGAGACTTAATCTAGAATATGTATTAATACAACTCAACAACTAAAAGATGACATCCCAGTTTAAAATGAGCAAAGGAGCTGAAAAGACCAAGGATCTGAAAAAGATAGACAAATGGCCAGCAAATGCCATCATCAGTCAGTAGGGAGGTAGGAATCAGCACCACGTGAGCTGCTGCTTCACACACACCAGAGTGGCGTAATCAGAGTGTCCGATGCTGAGTGTTGGCAGGGATCCGCCCCCAGGTGTGCACCTAAGTGAGATGAGAACCAGCTTCCACACACAAACTAGCCCACAGATCCTCACGGGAGCATATTGGCCCTGGAGTGGAGGCATTTCAGCCATCCAGGTGCCGATGGAGAAAGAGACGGTAGAGCCGGGTGGAAGGTGGAGTGAGAGGGCTGGGGCCCCGGAGCACCGTGCTGCGGGCCGCCCGCCCAGCCTGCTGAGCCCTGCAGACAGTGCACGCCAGTGGCAGAGGCCTGTTGTCAAAGACCACGTGTGTAGGACAGACAAGTCTGCAGAGATCTGCCTGCACACACAGGCAGGTCTCAGACAAGTCGACTGGTGGGCGCCATGGGTACGTGGGACTGGGGAGGAATGGGAGGGGCTGCCAGCGGGCTCGGAGTTTCTTCCTGTCATGAAGGTGTTCCTGAAATACTGAAAAGCATTGACTTGTACACTTTAAATGAGTGAATCATGTGGTGTGAGAATTATGTCTCAGTTAGACTGTTTGGAAAGTACGTACAGATATATAGCAATGACTGTTTAGTGAACTTCAGTTCAACAGACATTCCTGTGAGAAGCCCATGAGGTGTACCTAGCAGTGGAGACAGGTGTTCCTGGAATCTGAGAGTGGATAGGTCAGAAGTCTGGTGAGCAGTGGACAAGTGTACTGATGTCTGCTGTGACTGAGGTACTGAGTGGAACAGTGTGCAGATCTGAAGGAGGCTGGGGCTGTCACCAGGCTGCCCCTCTGAGGATGCTGAGGCTTTCAGTGGGCAAGTGTCTGCATTGGACACAGGGTATTGTAGGCAGAAGGAACAACAGAAATGAAAGGAAGAAGAGACTGGTACACACACACCGAGGCCTGCTGTGTGTGGCTATGGCTTTGGGTAATAGGGAGTCTCTGGCGTGTAGATTATGGAACCTTCTGGAGCTGCCTGAGAAAGGCAGTGGGTTCTGTGATCAGGTGGTCAGCCTATCCTATCGTTGGGTGTTTAAAACAGGGTGGCAGACATGCCGTGAGGTTTTGTGGTGGACAGCTTCCTGCGTCAGCTTTGGTTTGGGTGGACTCTGTCACCCCTTGGGGCCCTCCTGAGTTGGTGTCGTGTGCCCCTACAGGGCTGTGCCAGGTCCTCTCCCCTGGGCCCTTGCAGACCACAGCCAGGCCGGCAGTGGAGGGACGAGGCTGCTCCTAGGGACGGATGGCCACACCTCACTGGCTCTTACGATTTTCTGGAAGAGTTACAGTGAATATGTATGTCTCCTCATGCTTTTTTCTTTGCATTTCTTATCACAGCCCTGTTGGGATAGATTGCTTTTGTTTGTTTTTGGAGAAACATTCTCAGTCAGTATTTTAAGTATGTAATACTTCTGGGGAAAGTCAACTCTTAAATTTTGTTTGAAAAATACTCATCCTGAAGAAGAAGAAAAACAGACCAGACTGCTTTTTCTGTGGTGTCTTCACTGTCGGTGGAGTTGTCTTTCCCCACCAATATATTCACTGCTCACCAGTGTTCACCCACAATGATAGACGTGTGTTGTTGGCCATCTGCACAATCCAGGCATTGTTTTCAAAACCCAATGTAACACACACTCAAACACAATAAGGTGTTTTAGATATTTACAGCAGTGTGGTTCACCCACGTTAAAAAATGTCCACGTGGGGCGTGCGTCATCCACGTGGGCATAATAAATACTCAGGAGAGTTTCCTTCCAGAGATGGGCGGGGTGTGTCCGACAGCAGGTCGGGTGCATGTGTGAGGGTGGAGGGAGTACCCGGGGAGGGGAGTCTTCCACGTGCACGGCGGGGTCACTGCACACCTGTTGGTCATACCCTCAGATCTGGGGTGAGTGTGATGCCAACCCATGGGCCCTGTGCCTCAAAGTTTGCAGCCTGTGACCTTGCTGACTTATTATTTGGGTCTTTTTGAATTTTCGTGTAGGTAATTATGCCGTTTCTTCCTTTTTCTGTTGGCTTCATTGTTTCTTAAGTATTTCCTACTCTTGAGCCCTCAGCACATGAGCTCTTCTCAATGTCAGACCTGTGACTCTGGTAGCAGGCAAGGCCAGCAGCAGTCCGCGGCTTTCTGGCTTCTGCACATGTGCTTTTACTTGTTATCTGGAGCCCTGAGACCCAGCAGACGTGGGCCTCTCCAGGCATGGAGAGGACAAGGGTCACAGGCCTGATTTGGAGAGTCTCCTGGCATCTGTTTAGCGACGTAGCTGGGGAGTGTGGTCGCCAGTGGTCCTTGCCCACAGAAATCCCAGGAGGAATCGGGAAGCCTGGGATCACAGCACGTGGTTCTGGGGGGTGCCTGGGGAGGAGGACTTTGAAAGGTACAAAATGAAATGTCTTTGGGGCTTTTGTTTTATGAGATTTTGAGTTTACACAGCCCCAAAAGTAGCCAGGTAAAATGCAATAGATCATTTATTATTTCTTGTACCATATCCTGCTCGTCTGCCTTCCTTCATGTGGAATTGCGCTGAACAGTATTACTTTCTAATTTTGTACCCTGGCAGTTTTTTGGTTAATGTCCTGTTAGCTTTCAGTGTTGTGTTAAGGGAACTTTTTAAAAAAATCACGTGAGCTTTCCATTGATGACAGTGAGTGGAGTTGTGAGATCTGTTAGAGGTCTAAACCTGCATCTCCCTCTTTGTTTTTTTTTAAATTGTAACCATTTTTGAGAGCCTGTGTTTTCTACGCCTGCTACCAAAACATGATCCCCTTATACCACGTCACTGTTCTGAAAATTGGTAACTAAAGAAAGGATTAAACACTTTCCCTGTGTTTTCACTAAGATCTGGGCATCAGGGTGAGCATATAGCCCCTATTGGTAAACGAGGGCTCGTCCTTAAAATAAATGCCAGCTAATAAATGCAGAAGGGATAATAAAATTAGAAAAATCACTATTTTGCAGCCTCCAGTGAAGGAATTGATTTGTGCAGGATAATCGAGGGTCCTCTGCTCACCCTGCTCAGACCACCCCCTGCCCCAGCGCTGCTGCTGCCCCATGTGACCTCCCTCTTCCCTCACATCTGGACACCCCCCCCCCCCCAGCCCCACAGCCGCCTTGGGCTGCATGACCCATCTGCTGGCCTCCAGACGAGGAAGAGCAGCTGCACACTGAGTCCCCGCCCTGAAGTCACGGCACTGCGGCATGCCCGTGCATGCAGGTCAGTCTTCCTAGTGGAGCTGTGCCACTGATTCTGGGTTCTAACTTTTCCTTCTTCATATTGCCACTTTGAACAGTGCAGTTTTATTAACAGTGTTAAGTGTTAGTATAAGATTTCACCCTTGGTGGTGCTGTGCACCCTGGTGTTTATTTTTAAGGGATTACCAGTAGTTCAGGTGTCGTGCAAGATGGTCAGTGCTAGAGCCTCTGCTGGTTCACCCACCCTGGTTGTTGTGCCACCTGCAGACATCTAAAACAAGGCATTTACTCACCAAATTTTGAGAGCCCACTATGTACAGGACATTTAGGAATAAAAAGTGAGTGAGGGTTGCATTTGTCTAGGGACTTACATTGCAGCCGGGGCCCTGGGCCTCTGCACAGGTAACTGTCATGGATTGCGGGTGTGTACGTCTAACAAAGTGTTAGGGGCGTTCAGAAGAGTGAGCAATTCTTGGGGCTGGTTTTGATCCCGGGGAAGCTCCTCAGAAGAGGTAATTCTCATGGTGAGTGTTTAGGGCAGGGGCTCACTGAGAGGGCGCTGCATAGTCGGGGAGGGTAAAGGTGATGGTGGGAGAGCTGAGTGCAGGAGGACGGTTTGGCGGCTGTGTGCGAGTGGTCTTCGCTTAAAGAACTTGGGCTTTTAGTTAGTGGGCCGAAGGGATTGGTTAAAAGATTTTTGAACCAGGAAGATGACTTACATTTTAGAAATTAAACTTAGGAATTTAGCGGAGGAATTAGATTGCAGGCGAGTAAAAGCTAGTTTCAGACAAGCTACAGGCACCAGCAGTTGAAATGTAGAAACAGCCAATTCAGGAGCCAGTGCACCCTGCACACCCGCCCCACTAGTCTGTCTGGGGCGTTGCTCTGGCTGTCCCGAGCCCTTCCGATGGCTGGCGTCGCTTCAGTGTTCCAGTGTCATTTCAAATGGGTCCTCCTCAGAAAGTGTCTGTCCGTCACAAGCACTCTCCAGTACCACGTGTTAGCAGGTTCTTGCTCTGTAACGTCATCTCAGAATTTTGAGGCCTGGAACAGAAATCGTGTTTCAGCCCACAGTTTCTGCAGGGCAGGAATTCAGTCGGGGTGCAGTGGCCGGCGGTGACTGGTCTCTGCTCCCACATACAGGCCTCAGCTAGAGGATGCAAAGTCATCTCTCATACACCTGGCAGTCGAGACCAGGGACAGCCACGTGTAGCCCCTGTGGCCCAGGCATCCTCACTACCTGGGCAGACGGTTCCAAGTACCGCAGTAGAGACAGTGCCAGGTGGAGGCCATGTTACAGGTTAGGATGCAGCCTCAGAAGTCACATGGCATCACTTCCTCTTTGTTGTGTTCAGATCGTTACAGAGCTTTGCTCAGATTCAGGAGGAGGGAAGATAGATCCTGCCCTCTCGATACAGGTTCAACCACAGAGCTTATAAGAAGAGTGTCGGTAAAGCTTATTTATACTGGAGTGGCCCTCTTTAGAAAGTACAGCTGTGTTCACAGTCATTCACACCACTTACCCCTGTCTTTATAGACATGGATCTCATCAAGCCTCAAGGAGCAGCTTCTGTCCACGTCCACGCTCCCAGAGGAGTGTTGCAGGCATCAGCCTCAATACTTGGCCTCACTGGTCTGTGAATTTCCTATATTCTGGGTTTTTTTAAATCTGGGATTTGTTCTGTGCTTCTGGTGACCCACAAAAGCTGTGTTCCAAGTCCAGACCTGTGCAAGCTGCGTGATGCTGAGCGTAGCGGGCACGGTGACTCTTCTCTGAGTGCGCGAGTCTGCGTGGCTGCGTGTGACCATTTACACAGCAGGAGGCAGACTGTTGGGCTCCGATTGAGCCTGGATCAGAGGATGAAGTGTTAGCCCTGAAAAAAGAGAAACTGTGGGTCACAGGCACATTGAAGGTTGAAGCCACACCAAGTTGATGTGAATTGGTGGTTGTGCAGCCTGCCGAGCAATGTCTGGATGGCTCCAAGGCCTCCCCCTGGGTGGGACGAAGAAATCCACCCTTCGTTGCTTCCTGAGCTGGAAATTGTGCTCATGGGGGTCATGCTGCTCATGGACCCCGCGCTCCTGCATGAGCACAGAGAAGCCTTCCTCCATTGTGCCCCACAGGGGCTGGTGGAAAAGGCTTCAAAGACACAAATCAGGTGCAGGTCTGTTGCAATCAGTCAGGCTGAAGTTAGAGCTGCCGTGATCCCTCTGAAAGGCTTCTGCCCAGACGTTCCCCAGGTCCTCTGACAGCCGGAGACTGTCGAGGCTGCGATGGTGCCCGCTGGCAGGTGGGCTTGGATAGGCGGGGCAGCACCTGTGCTGGGTGGTGTAGACGGAGGGCCTGTGGCCTGAGACTGCCTTCCAGGCAGCTCTGTCGGAGTGCGTGTCGAGAGTGGCCTTGGGGTGAGTGCCCAGGGAGGCAGATGTGGTGTTTGCTCCTTTTGAAAATGCAGTGACAGGACGTCAAGAGACGGAAGTTGTGCAACACAGACACATGCTGCCTCTTGAATGCAGCAGCTGAAGCGGGCGGTGGGGCTGGTGGGGTCAGAGGTTCAGCGTGGTGCCCACGTCTGCGGCTGGAGGGAGACGGGGTGAGGTGCTTGGGTGCTTTCAGAGCCTTTCTGAATTATGGAAACATACAATATGGGATATCTAAACATACAATATGGGCTGATGTCCACGAAGATCTTAAAAATATCTCAGGCCCGTCAGTTCCTCCTTGTCTCTGCTTTTATGGCCTGAGCTCAGACCCTTATCACCTCCAAAGTCATCTCAGTCTTCCAGGCTGCCTAATACTGTATTCTGGCCTATCTTTGTTAACTTGTCTCTTTTTCGGGCTAGTTCCCCAGGGGCCAAGGAGTAGGTATCCTGCAGTTGGATGGGGCTAAATGTGCTGTCGTTACTTTTTTTTTTTTGGTGGGAGGTAAGTAGGCTTTAATTAATTAATTAATTTTAATGGAGGCAGTGGGGATTGAACCCAGGACCTTGTGCATGCTAAGCTCACGCTCTACCACTGAGCTATACCCACCCCTCTCACCACCCCTGTAGTTAACGTTTTGTATGTAGTGGAGCCTGGAATATCACCAGCATCTCGGAGGATGAGGGCCAGGTGAAAGGCCAGCAGGTACTTTTGTGAGTCAGGAGAATTAGAAGCTGTATTTTTTTTTTTTAAAAATTCATCTTCTATATGTGAAGCATCTACTGAAGCTTCAGGAGTGGGTCTGACTACACGGAGGAAGCAGGAGGACCCTGAGGGCAGCGAGCTGGCAGGAAATGAAGTCAGAGAAGGAGAGTGTGTGCAGGCTGAGGGGCCGATCCTGGCCGTGACCTCCCTAAGAACGCGGCAGGAGGGGCTGGTTTTGGTGACTTTATTTCTATGTAGAATGGTTTCATCAGTTAACCTAAGCCTGACTGCTGTGGGATAAGCAGATAGTGTTTGGAGGGTTGTGAGGATGAGAGTGAGTCTGTAGATTTCTAGCCACGCGCCTGCCACATCGTAAGGCGGCAGGTCCTCACTGTCATTGTTGCTGTGGTTTTCTCCATGTTTACGATGCTTGATGTTAGACTACTTAGACTCTCTAAGAAAGTGTCCGTTTTTTTCTCTCTCAGATCTGTGACTTTGGTTTGGCCCGTGTTGCGGATCCGGACCATGACCACACAGGGTTCCTGACGGAGTACGTAGCCACGCGCTGGTACCGGGCTCCGGAAATTATGTTAAATTCCAAGGTAAGGACCAAGTTTGCATAAACAGAAAACCAGGAGGCAGAAGCACTTTGGATGTGGGTTGCAGTGAGCCTCCCTCTCAGGCAGCCTGTTTGCAGCCAGGCTGGGGCTTGGCCAGTCTGGTCAGAGCCAGAGCACCGTCTTAGTTTGCTGTTCAGTGCTGAACTTCTGGGCCCTGGGTTTTGGCCTTTCCGCCTCAGCTGGGGTAATGCTGACCTGTTGTGGAACTGAAGGAGGTGCCTGTCTGGTGGCTGTGACAATGCATGCTCCATGTCCAACCCCTCGGTCAGCTCTTCTGAAGTCTTGCCCGGGGCAGCCATCACTCCTGGGCTGTCGCTGCCGGGGCGGGCTGGGTTTGTGTGGGGTCGTCCGATAGCCTGCGTTCCTGGAAGGGCAGACAGAGCTTTGCTGTGAAGGTCAGGTTTATCTGATGATGAAGAATGCTTCTTTAGCCAAATTAGACCGTGATTTGAGGAAAACATAGGTGTGGAAAAACAAGAACTATTACAGTTCTCAGAATTGTGAGCTGGTCCTGCTTCCACGTGACGTGCGTCTAGGTCACAGGCACCCTCTTTTAACCAGTCTGTGTCTGGTCCTGAGAAATGATTGAAAAATTTATAAAAGCCAGAAAAAGTGAAGTATGGAGTCTTTGTTAGGTTTGTGAGCAAGGTGGTGAACGTTGCGGGCTGCCGTGGAGATGTGTGTTTGTAACACGTCATCTGCAGATAGCATTTGAATAAGGTGTCAGATTTGAGAGTTCAGGGGGCCTGACATACTTCCTGTATCCAGTATCTCAGGGTTGAGATTCTCGAACTTCCATCTAGCATAATGGAACATTAAGATACATGAAGAAAGTTGTACAAATAGACATTGGCCCTCGTGTTGAGATGTAGGAGCCAGAAAGCATCCTGGGAGTCTGGTGGGGGCGGAGGAAGGGAACAGGTACTCCCTTCCTCCGTCCTTTATGAGCAAGAGGGCTGGGGGTGAACGCCGGATGGCTGCTGTGAGGACATGGAATTCCTTTAAAGCAGTTCATTTTTCTTGGAATCATACATTTGTTCATTTTAGCAATAAAAGTAAAATCCCATTAAAATAAATCCCATTGTAAACAAGGATTTAGTGAAACAGGTATTTCAAAGAGAAAACTGCTGTATGGATTGCCTTCTAGTCCGTATGACGAATAAGCCACTCACCTGGTTCTGCCTGCCGACTGGCCATCTGGCCCGCTGGAGGGAGCCGTGGGCGCGCTCTGCATCCTGGTGTCCTTGCTCTGCATCCTGGTGGCCTCGTGCTCCCGCAGGCCTCTGTCCTGACTCAGTGCTCCTGTCTTCACTTCTCGTCCTCCTCCAGGGACGCAGCCAGGAGGGTGGCCTCTGCTGAAAACTGAATCTGAGTCCTTTTCTATTTGCAGCCTGTCTAGCCTGAGAATGCTGCTTCCAGTAAGGCAGTCAGGGTTTTCTGTTGACTAGAGCATTTTCAGTCCTGTGGGAGAACTGAGTGTGCAGTGAGCTCCAGTGTTCCCCTAGGTTCTCAAGTCACTACTAAAGTACTTCCGCCCCCTGCCTTGTGTCAGACCCTCTGACATTCTACCAACATAAACTAGCACTGCTCCTAGACTAACACTGGGAGTGTCCTGATCCTCCTTAAAGGGGGTGGGGGTGCTTTCCCCTCGGCCGCAGCGCCCTGGTGCATGCACCGAAGATGGCCAGCGTTCGTTCAGTGACGGCTCAGTCGTGCACCCCCCCCCCCCCCAGTAAAGTCCTCTACTCCTGTTTGTGCTTTGCTTTCAGTCTGTGATCTGATCTGGTTTCAGGCCCCATGCTCTTCTGGGACGGTCCTTCCACCCTTCCTGTCTTCATGCTGGCTGCTTTGCCAAGTGTGGGTGTGTTGCTTTGTGGAATGGTTCGCATTCTGAGTTCTTGGGACGGGTTTCTCCTCCTGAGGGGCTTTAGGCCACACTTTGCTGGCACAAACCCGCGGATTCTTGGAAGCCACATGAGTGAAGTTTCTGTTTCTGCAGCCTGACTCCCCAGTGCCTCCGACGGTTATTGTATTAAGATTTGCAAAATGTGATTTTCTACATATATTGTTGATTAATTTTAAAAATTAACTTATTTTAAAACAAATGTTAAAGTAGCTATTCCTCATTTTAAACTGTTTTCCACAACAAAAACATTTTAGTGAGAAGACTGATGTTTTCATTTTGCAGATCTCTTCATTGACTGTCTTAATCTGAAAATTGCTAGTCTCAGCTGGTTCTGCACTCAGTCTGACACATGTCATTTTGGTTTAAGTTATTGAGGAAAGGTCTTCACGCGTCATTGGAAAAGGGACTGTGGGTAGTGTTGCAGCTGCCTGTGGCTCTTTGGTGCCACACAGAATCTAGCAGCAAGGGGTTAATTGGACTGTGGAGTCTGAAGCAATGTCAGTGAACCCTTTGCCCTGTTTTACTGAAACCCATTGCTCTACCTGACACTTAGACCCAGGCGTGATTTTGTAAGGCCGAGCGTATGGAAAATACTGGTTCATTGTGTTGCGCGGATCCTGACTGTTGACACACTTCCTGTGTGATACCGAGCCACGCCGGGTAGCCTCTAGGAATGCCCCCTGCACACATGTGGAGAGGAAAACAGAATCACGGTAGTGGCTTGAAAAGGAGCATCACCTCTCAGATCCTGAGCGGGAGGTCACGCGGGGCTCTGGACCCCCTTGCGGGGCTGCTGGGTCCAACTCCAGGACCCCTCGCCTCCGGTGTAGGCTCACCAGCTCTTTGTCCTGTGTCCCATTTGCTTTCTCTTTCTCTGTGTGTGTGTTTAGTTCTCTGAGTCACTTGAGAATAAATTGTGGGCGCACCCTTTACAACTGAACATTTCAGTGTGTGTTTTACTCCTAAGGACAGTGGCTTGAGTGTTCCCCGGGGACATTGGATCATGTTTAGTGACATTTTTGGCTCTTGGTGCTGCCAGCATCAAGTGGTCAGAGGTTGGAGCTGCTGCTGAGCGCCCTGCCCCTCGCAGGACGGCCCGGCCACAAGGACTGTCCAGCCCGATAGGGCCACAAACAGCTGACCCCGTAGCTGGCGCCCAACTGGGGCTCAGAGTTTGGACAATGTCCTCGTGGTAAGCCTTACAGCTCCCCCCTCCCGCCCCCCCCCATTCAGGCTCACACGTTGTTTCCGTCTACTTTAGTCTGAAGTAGTTCCTCAGCCGTCCTGGCCTTGATGCTTTGGAAGGGTGCGGGTCCACTGTCCTGCAGCACGTGCCTCAGTTCTGTGTCGCATGTTTGGGTGTGAATACCACAGGGTGGCGGCCTCCTCCTGGTGGGAGCTCAGCACGCGTGAGGTCTTGGGTGAAGTCCCTGGTACCTCCACTGGAAGGAAAGAAGTACATACCTGTAAAATGAATAGAAAAAGAAGATAAGAAATAGAGATTAGTAAAAAATGTGATGAAGCCAGCAAACTTTTTTTCCCTCAGAGATCAAGGGTTTAAAAAAATGATTTGCAACATGGATGAAGATATTCTGGAAACGCAGCAGTGCCCTTTCTTTTGAGTTGGTTTCCAGAATGAGTAAGTGGGCCACAAATGTCCTAGAGCAACGGTTGTTACTCCTTTTTCCAGCTTCGGCTTAAAAGGATTCTAATTCCTTCTCTCAAATTATTTGAAAAAAGAAAGGAAGTATACTTAAGAAATTCTGGTCGAATTATAAGTTAATGCACTTTGAGGAGAGAAATGAAATCAAGTAATCTCTTGGTTGCTTAGCGTCTTAAAAGAAAGCCACGCGACTGTTTGTCTGTCTGTGCTCTCTTCATTTATTTTTGAATTACAGAGCCCAAGGGGAGGTTGACACCCCGCAGCCCTGCCTGTCACTAGGGTAGCCTTGTGTCGTGGGGCCCGCGATGTCATTCTCCATCTTCTCTCCCTTCCCTGCAGGGCTACACCAAGTCCATTGACATTTGGTCTGTAGGCTGCATCCTGGCAGAGATGCTGTCCAACAGGCCCATCTTCCCGGGGAAGCACTATCTCGACCAGCTGAACCACATTCTGGGTAAGGCTCCTGAGCACATGGGGCGCTAGGTGTCCCCAGTTCGCCTGCCCAGTTTACATCAGAGTACTTCACGATGTTAAGAAGAGGTCTAGCAATGCTTTCACCTGTGATAGAATGAGCTTTTGGTCTTCCTTGATGTGAAACATTAAGGACCCTCGTAAAAACTTGATACAGAAGGTAACGGGGAGGGGGTGGAAGACACGAGAATGTCAGGGTCTGTCTGCCCCGCTGCGGGTGCTGCGCAGGTGCTTTACCTCCGTCTCCACCCCTGACAGCTGGCTGTTCTCTCTGATAGGTATTCTCGGATCCCCGTCACAGGAAGACCTGAACTGTATTATAAATTTAAAAGCTAGAAACTACTTGCTTTCTCTTCCACACAAAAATAAGGTGCCGTGGAACAGGCTGTTCCCAAATGCTGACTCCAAAGGTAAATATTATTTCATTCATTATTTTTCTGAGGCTTAGCCTTCTATTTGTTTGTTGGTTCTATTTCTTAAGTGGGTGGGCCCCTAGCTTGCGGCTCTTGGGCAGGGCCTTACTTGGGGCTCACTCGCCACTGCTTTCTAACCTTTGATTTAGGAGTGGTGGCCATGGGGTCAGGGGGTCTGCAGGTGACTGTCTGGTTCTTCACCTTTTAGTTTCTTTGCTGCTTTTTAACTTGGATCAAGTTCATTTTTTTAGGTTCACATTGTCATTGATGCTTTTTAAAGTCGGGTTTATATGAGTAGTTACGTTTAGGTTGTGTAAGCCTTTGAGTTTTAACAAACCTATACAGTCCTGCAGCCGCCACCACAGTCAAGACCCTGAGCGTTCCCATCATCCCCAAAAGTTGCCTTGTCCCTTTGGAGTCAGTTTCCATGCCTCATCCCCAACAGTCTCTGAGCTGATTTTTGTCCCTGTAGTTGTGCCTTCTACACAATGTCACAGACACGCAGCCTCCTGTGTCTGGGTTCTTCCACTCAGCATGACGCATCTGAGATTAAGATTTATCCACACTGGTGCCTGTGTCAGTCTCCTCAGCAAGTGGTGCTGGAACAATTAGACATCTCTGTGCAAGGGGAAAAAAACTGAACTAAAAATGGAACATAGACCTAAATGTAAGGACTAAAACTATAAAACTTTGAGAAGTAAACAGGGTAGAATCCTCGTGACCTTAGGTTAGGTGAGGATTTCCTAATATAACACCTTAAGAGCGTGAAAAAAGTGAGTATATTCGATTCTAGTCTTTGCTATTTTGTAAGTTAAGTTTAATAATTAGATTAGCCTCATTCTCATTTAACGTGTATCCGTTACATATATTAGGCAGCTATTTTTTTTGAACTTTACATTGATATAAAAGTATGGTAGGCAGAATAATGACCCCATCCCCGAAGACATCTGCATCCTAATCTCCAGAATCCGAATCCATAGTTGGGTCCATGGCAAAAGGGAGTGGGGTGGCTCATCACTGACTTCAGATGGGGAGCCAGTCTCACCCCCGGGGACCAGAGAGCAGCTCGCCGGCACATGGGTGCTGGGCCTGCCATGTCTATCTGCCTGCACAACGTGATATTTTTACCAAAATTTGACTTTATTAGGAAAGCTAACATTTTTTGGTTAAAAAAAAAAAAGTTTCAAAAATCAGGAAATTTTTTTATTGAAGTATATAATTGGTTTACAATGTTGTGTTAATTTCTACTGTACAGCATGGTGATTTAGTTATATAGATACATAAAGACTTTTATTTTTTACATTTTAAAAAATATTTATTTATGTAAAATTCTTTTATAATTAATTCCCTAATGGTTGCTGTTCATAGAATTGTATCTTGAGCATCCATATGTGTATACATGTTTTTAAACCTAACAGTGGTCTACTTAGTTGTTGAATGTAAGTGTTGACCTGAGCCAAGTTCCAGGAACACTTGGTGCTTAAAAGAATAAGAAATAGTCTTTATCACCAGGACCCACAATAACATTTAACGTTTGCTCTACCAGCACGTGTACAGCATCTGCCTGTTAAGTTAGTTACATGATGACGTCGTGCATTGTGATTGCAGGACTTCTTAGAGTAGAACTTTACACACGTTGCACGTATCACTGTTAGACTGGCTTGTGTGCTGCGGCGTCCCAGGTGTGTTTCCTAGACCTGGTTCCTGAGCTGCCTTGTACAGAGTTGTGTAGTTAACAAAACTGCGTAATTGAGACTTCAGGAAAAGGAGAACTCTCAGGCTTTCCTTCTGTGTGTTCCCTCACTGTTTCCTGTAGTTAGTCATGATCTGCATTAAATGATTTCTGAGGCTTTTTTTTTTAAGCTTATTTTCTTTAGGTGTTAAGGTCATGAACTTTGAGGTTGGTTCATTCAGATAATAGTTAACAGCACTCAAGTAGAGTGACTTGAAATGCAGGCATTGGGTGGATTTAGTGAAGACTCGGGGAAGGAATGCACTCGGAATGGGGTGAAAGGCGGGCAGGCAGCGTCCCGTGTTGAGAGCGTCAGCTGTGAGCGTGGTTCAGTCTGCAGCCCGGCCAGTTAGTAGTGTGTGCCCTGTGGACAAACTGCTCAGCCTCGCTGGGCCTCTGTTTTCCCAGTTATAAAACAGGGCTAGTGTTAGTAGCTGCGTCACCAGGTTGTGTGAACATCAGACCACTGGCACTGCTAGGTCTAGATTCTGAGATCTCAAGACTGAAACTTCGTCATTTAAGTATCCGAGTTCTGTCTGTCTCCATGGTTACTGAGAACGGCTGCATAGTGTTCCCTTCTCTCTTGCTGCAACACCACCCACTCTGCAGCCTGGGGCCTTCAGACAGCCTCCGTGTGACACTGACATGTGAAACACACAAGGAGTTTGGTGAAACAAAACGCAAGTGTCTCTAGGTTAGCTGGCGCCTTGTGAAATGAGATGCAGAGGAGGACCTTACTAAGGTTAACCCTTACTACCCACAAAACCCACCAGCACGCACTTGCTTGTAGGTCCACGTTCTGGGCGCAGCTGGGGAGTCTGCTTCGCTCACCTCAGCCTGTGTGGCCTTGAGGGGCCTCACAGCATCTTGCAGCTGGTTCATTTCCACGCCGTGACCCTCCGCCAGCGGGAGACTGGCTGGGCGGCTCCTGAGGCAACAGCATCCCAGAAGGGCCAGAGCAGACGCTCAGGGCCTCTCAGGGTCTCAGGACAGCACGTTTCTGCCACGTCTGCTACTTGGGACACATCACAAGTTCAGCCCAGATCCAAGAAGGAGAAATAACCCACCCACTATGGCAAGAGCTGCAGAGACTTGGGGGCGGGATGTAATCTGCCACTAGGTTGCTTCTGGGTTTTACTGTAATATATGTAAATACGTTCACTTACTAAATAGAGGAGTGTCTTTTTTGAGGCCCTGGACATAGGACAGCAGTAAGATAGGTTTAAGAACCTGTATGCATGTAGCTGAAAGTTCAGATTGGCATGAAAATGACAAAGAAATGAATGGCAGACCTTGGGGAACTGAGGAGATGGAAACTTTCAAGCTGAAACACTGGTGCTTTTAACTCTGGTTAATAATAGTTCACAGAAAAACAAATGTGTCTCTTTTTAAAAAAATTTGGGGGGGGTAATTAGGTTTACTTATTTATTTTTAGAGGAGGTACTGGGGACTGAACCCAGGACCTTGTGCACCCTAAGTTGTGCTCTACTATCTGAGCTATACCCTACCCCCGTAAGTGTCTCTTAAATATAGAAAAAGGTGCCCATTTTTATTCATTATATGCGGTATGAACACTGAAAGGTCAGTAGTGGCATTTTTTCCACTCATCACAGTAGCAGGAATCAGGAGGCCGGCCGGACACCCCTGCGGTCAGGCTTGGCGCAGCTGATGAGGAGCAGGCCGGTGGGTCTCTCTGTGTCAGCAGTCGGGCAGCTCTGTCACATGTTTTGTTCCAGAGCTCTGGGCATTGAACCTTTGGGCTTGCCAGCTGAGTAGGAGGAGATGGGGTGCTTCCATTTGTGTCTCTTTAATTAGGAGTGAGGTTGGATGTTTTTCTACGTTTCTTGGAAATTTCTGACTACTGAGTCCCTTAAACCAGTAGTATCCTAGGTTTCTCTTCAAAGGAATCTAGGATTCTCTCCAAAATTACTGCAGTGAGGGGGAAGAAATGATTATTATTCAGCAGATGGTACTGGGTTAGTTGAATAGCTGTTTGGAAAAAAACAGTTTAAATCATTATTCACACATCAAAGTGAATCCAAAAGAATTGATGATTAAATGCTTTTTAAAAAGTCATACTGTTAAAAAGTAACAATATTTGGCATAGTCAGTATTTTTCTGCTCTCTGCATGAAAATAAGAAAATCTTCCTAAGCTTTAAAAAGAAACCAAGAAGACAGACATAAAAGAAAGAAACAGATTTAATCACATAAAAGTTTAAAATTTAAACCCAGTCAGGTGTGGACGAGAGGGATAAAATGTTCTGAACTGAGTAACATTTGAAGGTTCCCCGTCCTGTTCTGTTGGAGGCTGCGCACAGCGTGAGGCCATATGCCTGGAGTTGGCTTCCTGAATAGAGACTTGGGCACCACCACTTAGGTCTGTGATTTTGGACAAATCAGGAGGATGAGGACACAGCCTGTCTGCCACATGCTGAGTGCTGTGGTTTCCCCAGAGGAAAGTGCTGTGCGGGTGTTTGAATCATGAGCTGAATTAGCTACTTTTTTAAATCGATCCTTGGTGGTTTGTAGGAACAGGGCTTAGAGGTCAGGAGGTCTGAGAAGCACTGGTGTGGTGCAGTCTGCACAGGTGGCCCTTCCTCTGGCCCTGCTCAGAAATTCGAGCTGAAGAGGAGTGACAGATGGCCTTGATCTAGGACCAGAGCTTTGCCAGGTGGGTAAGATGGACCTGGAATGCTGCTGGAGAGCCGGTCAGGGGACCCACCCCAGGTCTGGCAGGCTGGGAGGGAGAAGGGACTGCCGGGCCAGAAGGGTGGGTCCACGTTTCTGCACAGCCACCGGAGGTAAAGGAAGGTAGGGCTCTGGGGGGCCACCAGGGAGAGAGTTGGAGACCATGGTCAGATGTCACCCTGGCCTCAAGGGGACTTCCAGTCTTTTCGGGGAAGTGACATCTGTCCAAGGAGGCATGTGCCCAGGCAACATGGTTCCTGGCATCTGAGCGCTGCTGCGGATGCCAGGTGGTGGGGGCGGGACAGCCAGGCGCTTGGAGTGCGGGGTCAGCACTGCCAGCTGCTCACCGTTTCTCGCTTTCCCTCTGAAGTCGAGAATAACACAGAAATAGCACTTGGAGTAAAAGGAGGCTAGAGATGCAGTTATTTTTCAAGAGGCAAAAAAAAAAACCTCTCTTCCTCTGAAGTTGTTGCCTGGAGGTTTAAAGGCCTAGGATTTAACTGGAAGGAGCAGAAAGTTCTGTTTTAGATGCGCTTCAGCTGCAGAGCAGCCTGTTCGTTGCCTTGGAGTGTGTCCTGCGTAGTGTCAGCAGGATGTGGGGGTTAGGAGTAACATCGTCACAGTCTGACTGTGGCTGGGCCCTCGACTTCGCCTGACCCGGATCTTGTCTGTCTTGCCTCCAGAAAGTCTGTGGGGATGTGTCTCAGCTTTGGGGGAGGGTGATTGGGAGCAGGAAGTGAGGCAAGTTGGTCCCCGTGTTAGGGATGGTAAGACGGTCCACCCGTCTGCCTGGGCTGCTGTGGGATGCAGGTGTGAGCCCAGGTCCCCAAGTTCCTGCCGTCCCGCGGCACTGTCCTGCCCCTTGCGGGGCTCCTCTGAACCCCGCCCATCTCAGGGCCTCTCAGACCCCCTGTCTTCTGCTGCCCAGACTGGCCTCCATCAGTGGCCAGACATGGCTGGACTCCTGAGAGCCACCTCTGCTCTGAAAAGTTCTCCAGCCTGTAAACCAGATGTCTTTGCCGTCCGATTTCCTAACGTGTGCTTGTATGTTGTAAAGACGACAGAGGAAAAGTTAACTTGAAAATGTACTCTCTGTAGAAATTCATTATGTGTGTGCTTTAAGGAAAAAAAAGCTACTGCTTTTCACAGTTCACTTTATGCACATGAGAAAAGTCCTTTATCTGTGGAATTTCTCATTATGTCCCACATGGTTTACATGTTGGTTATCTCCTAATTGAAGATGGATGGGGTGGTGTGTGGGGAAATCGCAGAGCTGAGCACACATGTGCATCCACATATGCACGCCTGCACCCACATATGCACCCGCCCTGTGACCTCGGGCAGCAGGGTGCCCCTGCCACAGCTGCTCTCTGGGTGGGACACTGTTTGTCGGAGTGGGTAAAGTTCACGTACTCATTTTTAGTGGAGGTACTGGAAATTGAACCCAGGACCTGGTGTATGCTAAGCGTGCACTCTACCACTGAGCTATACCCTCCTCGCCAAGAACACATTCTTACAGTGAATACACAACTAAAGTGATCTTTTCTGTCCTCTTCTGCCCCTGGAGCTCAGTGGCACGTGCTAATGTGCAGGGGGATGAGCTCGATGACCGGATGAGAAGTCACCACTGTGGGGGCCGAGGCTTTACTAAGGACATGCCAGTGTTTCTGGTTTTGTTAGTGTCAAAATGTTCTCTGAAAACGTGTTCTTGCTGCTACCTAGTAGTTTCTCAGACTTGTTTGTTGGAGCCCTTGGACTTCTCAGGGGTGTCTCAGGGCCGTGAGCACCACTGGTCTGAGGTTCATCAAAGAAAAGGAGAGATTTTTAAAAGGAGCCCCCCCCTTTGTGAGCTCTTTACCGGAACAACGATGTCTTTTCCGGCACGTGTTCTTTCTCACTGAAACCTCCTCCTGACACAAAGTACAAGAAGTGTTTTCTCACACTGCCTTTAACCTTGTCCCAGCCGCTGTCAGCCACGCCCTTCGGCTGCCCTCTTGGCCTGAGCTGGTGCCTGGGGGCCAGTGGGCTGGGCTGTTGATTAGCCGTCCCTCTGCCTCATCCCTGTTGGTCCCACACTTGCTCCCTTTACTGCACTGTCAGCGTGGAAGACGTGTTCAGGGCTGACTGCCGGCCGGGTGGAGGGAACACCTTTAGTTTGGGGCTTTGGAGAAAGACGCCAAGCTGCAGAGTAGTAGGCTGGGAGGCTGGTGCTTCACAGGTGACTGTCAGCCAGGACCTGGACAGGGGAGACTGAAACCACATGGGAGGACCAGTGACCTTGGAGGCAGAGGCCTTCTCTGTATGTTGAGGGATAAACTGACTGTTGCAGGAGTGACTTCGGAGTTGACTGAAGGGAAGTACATGCACGAGACCTCTGCTCTTGGCCCCGCAGAGCGGAGCAGACCGGAGCAGTGATTCAGGGCTGGTCCAGGCTTTGTAGGTTCGGATCCTGGTCTTCCGCATTCAGCCTTTTCTAAGCATGCACCTTGCTGCATCTGGTCTGCTCCCGTCAGGTGGTGGTGTGAGGAGTCTGGAGACAGAACAGCAACCCGTGGGGGCGGCTGCGCTCCCCATGGCCCCGCTCATGCAGCTTAGCTGTTGGTGGGGTTGTTTACCTAAACAGGAAATGGGACAGATTTCAGTGGCTATGCCTTTGGCTTCTCACTGCTGCACACCCGTTCTCTTTGTAGCTCTGGATCTACTGGACAAGATGCTGACATTCAACCCCCACAAGAGGATTGAAGTGGAGCAGGCTCTGGCTCACCCGTACCTGGAGCAGTACTATGACCCAAGTGACGAGGTAAAAGCCCTGAGGCCACCACAGCCATGTCCCCCAGCTGGGGGGCCCCTGCACAGGGTGGGGCTGGGGAGCACAGGAGGACAGGATCAAGGCTGGAGACCGTCATCATGGTCTGTGGCAGCAGAGGCACCGACCGCAGTGGCCGCCCTGAGGGGGAGAGGAGGTGGATACCTGCTGGGGAGCAGCTGGGTCAGTGGGGGCCCCAGTCCCTTGGGACTTGGTACTTCATGTCCTCCCTGGAGACACGAGGCTGTCATGTGAGGAGTGACCCACCCAGGGCCAGGCTCCCGTGCACGCTGGACGTCCCAGGGACATGCCCCGTGTCGTGTTCTCTCTAGGAAGGGCCCAGCTCCTTGGGTCTTTGCTTCTTCTGGGGGCTCAGTTTTGCCTTCTTTCTCTGAGGATAACCAAGAAAATGCAGTAAGAACCAAAAGTTTGGCTCCTTCTAGTATGATGAGTATGCAGGTGATGGGCCTTCATAGTCCTGTTTAAAAAGGGAGAACCAGGTAGAGTGTGTTAAAGGGAACTCGAGGAGGAAAGGAAAGATAACGGTGGACGAGGAGAGCTGATAGTGAAAGAAGGAAGAAGTCGGGAGAGGAAGCGTTTCTCAGTCACTTCCCCAGAGATGAGTGAGGCCCCCTGCGAAGGTGCGACCCCAGGGTGCATGACGGGCAGCGCTGAGCATGGGGCTGGGGCTCTTCCTCGCCCTGTGAGCTGGACGTTCCTAAGCCCCGGGTCCTAATCCCAGGCCAGGTGGTGCCCCAGAGTCAGAGGGAGCGGGAGGGGTAAACGGATGGCATGTGGAGGGTCTATAGGAGGGTGGCTGCGTCTCGTTCTGTTGTCCCCTTTTCAAGAGGCCAAAACTTAGTGCAGTTTGGGGTCCCTGTTTCCTTCCCCTTAAGGCCTGGTGTCAGGATTCCACGGGGAAGGTCAGGGAGGGCTAGGCGTCCACTCACCGACAGCAGTGTGGCCGTCAGGTCAGCTCTGCACCATGGCATCATTCAGGGCTTCTGACATTGAAATATAAGCATTAATAGACTGATTTCATCTGTTATCATCGAGTATGCACGTACTTAATTAGCTCTGATTATAGAGAGAGTACTGAAAAATGAAAACTTGCAGAAAAATACAAGAAAGATCACTTTGTAGTTTTGTCACTCAGTTATAATTATTAAAATTTTGGAATGTTTCCTTTTCGGTCTTACATTTCTATATCTAAATTTTAAAAATAAGCAGGGTTCATTTCGTTGAACAAATGTGGGCATGTTCCCACAATGTCACTCTTCTGTGCAGCTTCGTTTCTAATGGCTCCTTACTGTTTCTTCATCTAAAGATACTGTAATGAATTTAATCAGAGGCATTTACTTTGAGGATCAGGGGTTTGATGGTGTAAACAGCCCCCCACCAGCAGCAGCTCCCCAACAGCAGCAGGTTTCTGAGATTTCAATACACAGTAAAGTAAAACATTTGAAATATATTTGGGGAAACCTTGAGATGGACGCTGCTACTCCTCATGCTTTGTCCAGTGCCGTGGGCAGCGCAATGCGCCCTGCAGACGCCCACGCCGGCGTGTGGAGTCCAGCCCCTGAGCCGCGCTCGTCCCATGAAGCAGTGAACAGTTGCCTAAGACATAACCACTTTTGTCTAAATGTTGTCTTTTCAAGCCCATCGCTGAAGCACCGTTCAAGTTTGACATGGAGTTGGATGATTTGCCCAAGGAAAAGCTCAAAGAACTCATTTTTGAGGAGACCGCTAGATTCCAGCCAGGATACAGATCTTAAATTTGTCAGGTACTTGGAGCTTTACCTGTAAACAAATCCTCGCAAGGGAGAGCGAGCAGAGATAAAATGTCATTAGAAAAAGAGGAACGCTTGTGGGTCTGCATGGGAGTTTGTGGGCCTCGGTGTGCTGGACAGTGCAGGTTGTTGGCCGATTATTTTTTTTTAAGTGTTAAAAAAAAAAAGGAAATGCAAATCTTGTTTTTAGAGAATATATGAATGGGGAGAGAACAGGGCTTGTGTTAGAAGTCTGGAGATGGAGAGCTGTGACCACAGCGCAGTGGTACTGGAGTTGGAGGAACGGGTCCTGCCATGGTGGGTGTCGGGGTTCTTCGCCGACATTTGTTCCATCCTCTCCTGCCTGCTCCTTTCAGCTCTTCATAGATTGGGGTCAGGCGGGGGGTTGGTCCCTGGTTGACTATTGGTCTAGTCCAGGCTCAAGAGCAGGAGCTGCTCAAGGTGTTTCAAAGCGAGGGCGGGTGTGTAATCGGTCAGAAGGCACCGGAGGGTGGAGGGCCGCCTGCAGCTTGGGCCCCGCAGGAGGCCGTGCCTCTAGGAGAAGGGACATGTGTGAGCTGCGTGCGGGATCCGCAGGCAGGGCGGAGCTGGAACCACAGCTGGTAGAGTATCACCATCACCAAGGAGGGGTCAGGAGTCCTGACTGCCACCCATGCAAGGGATCTGAGGGCCTGCAGTCACGCCACCATCGAGTGCCTCTGAAACCCGGGGCTGCCCCTTCTGTAAAGCCATGTGTCACTCGATGCAGAAGAAAGAAGAAACCGTGGCTTTTCCGCTTGACACCGGGCATGGACAGTCTGACCAGAAACTGCCACCAGGGACGTGCCGCAGTGCGGCAGCCCTGCTGATCACAGCACAGGATAGAAGGACAGAGTGTGGCCGAGGTCCGGGCTGGGGCGGACGGCGGTACTGACGGAGGATGGCTGACATCAGAGCAGGAAGGGTCGCGGGAGAGGGTGGCAGTGGGGCTTGCAGACCAGAGGCTCAGACCGGGGTGGTGGTGGGAGATGCAGCGACCCCAGGGGAAAGCGGAGAGCAGACCGAAGAGACCCGACTCCTAGCCCGGCAGCTGGAGGTGGGGGTAAACCCTTGCTTGGACACACCCTAAAGGGCAGGCTCCAAGCCAGGCAGCGTTGAGGGAACGCAGGCGTGCAGACGGGAGCCACTACGGGGACAGGACAGTCTGGGGAGCACCTGTGTCTCACGCCCTGTGGGCAGGGCGACCTCTTTGGAGTGTGTGTCACCTACTAGGCTCTGCAGTGTCAGTTGCTACCGACAGAAAAGAAAGGCAGCCCCAGGACCCAGCCACACTCCCCCTCCTGCTCCCTCTCCCAGAGCCCACTCTCCTGTCCCTGTGTGCACGCCAGGTGGGCTGGCTGCCTTTGGTAGATGAGATTTGTCTGGCCCTTTACAGACGAGGCTTGCTGACCCCTGACCTGGAAGATTGGGCTGAGCAGCTCCCTGGCCGTTCTCTTCCACGGTCGTTTCCCTTTGTGTTTGTGGGCCCCATTTCCTCGTCTTCTGGTCTCAGGGCGCACACACCGCGTGCTTCCTCGGGCTAGGCACGTGTTAAGAACCCAGTGAGCAGAGCAGACAGGACTGAACGTGGCCTCCAAGGAGCACGTGGTCTAAGGGGGAGAAAGACGCAGAACTGTCCTGCCCATTTGTAGTGCAGAACCACGTCTGGGGTTCTCGTGACTGTCAGCTTCCCAGTGTTTAGTCACCGCTGAGCACCTCCTGGTGCCAGGAGGGAGGAAGCAGAGAGAGACGGGGAAAGCCCAAGCTCTGCTTTCCAGCAGGACCCGCAGAAACAGACAGTGTGGCCGGTGCTCGACCAGGGAGGGCAGCCTGGCGACCGAGGGAGCCCTCGCCACAGAGTGCTGGGGGTGCGCTCCGCTGGTGGGGAGGCATCGGGCCATGTGAGCCCTGGGAGGGCCCGGTTCTGAGGACGCCAACCCCAGGCGGGCCTGGGAGCATCAGGGCAGCTGACACTGGGGGCAGTCGGGTTGTCAGGATCTCAGAGAGCAGGGCCTCTCTCTGGGGTGGTTGGTCAGGGTGCTCCTGAGGCCGCAGGATGGTGCTGCTGACCAGGTGCCTCCTGGAGCCCAGGGCTGCCCTCCCAGGGTCCACCCCCTTTCCTGGAATCCAGCACTGCAGCCTGTCCTCAGTGGAGAGGGGTGGCAGACAGGTTGCGCCGTGTTTAGGTCACTTTCTCCAGGGGCACAGAAGGCACAGTATGTGCCCACAGCCTGATTTTCCCCAACTTTTCTCTTTTTTGCATTCTGTTTTTATTGCGGTGTAGTCAATTTACAATGTTACGTCAGTCTCTGGTGTGCACCGTGTTTGTCACGTACACATTCGTGTATTCATTTTCATATTCTTTTTCATTCGGTTAGTACAGCGTACTGAGTAAGGTTCCCTGTGCTGTGCAGTGGGAACTTGGCTATCCGTTGGCTATATAGTAGTCAGTATCTGCTAGTCTCCAACTCCCAGTTTATCCCTTCCCACCCAGTGACCGTGTTTGTTCTCTGTGTCTGTGAATCTGTTTCTGTTTTGTAAATAAGTTCATTTGTGTCTTTTTTTTTTTTTTTTTTTTTTTTTTTGATTCGGCATAAAGCAATATCATGTGGCATTTGTCTCTCTCTTTCTGGCTTCACTTAGAATGATGATCTTCGTCTGGGTCCATCCCATTTGCTGCGACATTTTTTAACTGACAGTTTTCACCTTTTCTAAAAGTTGGAGGTTTTCAGTGGACACCCCCATTCCCACCACGTAGATTCGTGATTAACACTTTACTTGCTTTGTCTTCTCACCCATCTGTTCATCTGTTCCTCCATGTGCCCATCAGTCCGTCTTATTTTTTTCATGTATTTCAAAGGAAATTGCCAGCATCTAGAGTGACTTATAATTTAATCATTTAGAATATTTAAGTGAGCCCAGAAGAAGGTGGGGTGGGGGCCAGGCTCGCTCTCGGGTGTTTCTGTTTGTGATCGCAGCGGCATCCCGTGAAGCCGGCAATAGCCGGGGCACGAGCTGTGGGAGGGTGGGGAGCATGCTGCTTAGTGTCATAGGTCGTGGCGGAGCTAGGCAGAGAATCCTGGTCCCTTAGATGCAGAATTCCCTTTTCTTACAGTTTCTGCAAAACTGCCTTGGACTAGATTTAGGTTTGCTCCCCCGGCGGGTCGAGGGACCATGGTTGTGAGTTCCCAGCCCGCAGAGAGGGTGGAGCTGTGACAGAGTCACACAGGGCAGTAGAGGAGGGGACAGCGGGCTGCATGGGAAACAGGCACTCGCAGCCACGGGGACCCTCGGGTGGAGGGACACCCCTGCTGGCAAATGTCTTTAGTGGAGGTCCTGAGCAGTCGTAAAGGGTCACAGTAGGTTCATTGTACTTTGTTTAAGGTGATCAGTTTTAGAAACGTGTGCGGTGGAGAGGTGCAGGTGGTTAGGACTCAGGGTCAGCCTCCTCCCCACAGCCGTCTCCTCACCAGCTTCCCCGAGAGGCTGGGGAGGGTGGCCGTGTGCCTGGCTTCTTCCTCAGGTGGACTGGTGACTAGGGACAGTAAGCTCCTGTTTCCCTTTGGTTTCGTTCAAGATGAAAGCATTTCAGGGCACTTTTGATTTCCTCCTGGCCTCTGGTTTGGTTGCGGTGTAGGACAGCGGTCACTTCCCACCGCTGAGCCCGCCTGCCATCACACTGGGGCCTGTGTGCACCTCCTTCCTGCCCTGACTCCAATGGCGTACAAAAACCCTCCCTCTGAAAGTGCCCGTGAGATCCCGGAGTGACACCCACCAGCAACCCTGTCCTATCAGGCAGCATCTCCAAGGGAAGGTCTGCTCTGTCTGCCTTTCGCCACACTTGGTGGCCTCCTGGCCATCCCCATGGGGTTTCCTTCCTGTGCCGAGAGCAGAGCGCGAGGTCTGAGCTGCCATGTTTCACTTCTCCCAAGGACGATCCAGATGGGGGTCAGTCTGTGGGTCAGCAGGCCCTCCCGGGGAGTCTGTGCACGTCCAAGAGCTGCTCGCCTATCAGTGGGTAGTGTGGCTTTGACCCGGAATATCTCAAGCGAAAGAGAGACGTCGGAAGAGTGATGGGGGCATGTGTTCTGGTGTTTGGGGTGCCGTGCTCCTGGTGGGCCTCTGAGGGCAGCCAGGGGCGGGAGAGCCCTGCCAAGGGCGCAGGGTGGGTGAGGGGTGCCATCTAGAGGGCCTGGCGGGGAGCAGCTGTCTGATCACCGATGATCTCTGGATGATGGGACCCTATCTCTGGATCCAGGCCGCTGGCCACATTTCCAGCCAGCACTTTGTTTTGTTTGTGGTGCTTTATCCTGGGCAGAGAAAACCTGAGTGTTAAGAACACCCTTTCTGTTGCTTGTCTGGTTGATTTTGTCCCCCCGGTCATCCAGAGAGAAGGGCTTGCTGAGAATAGAGGGTGGCAGACAGGGTTTTGCTCACAAGCATATGAGCAGAGACGCTCAGACCCGGGTTCCCACCCTGGAGTGGTGAGCGTTGCACGGTTAGGAAGGGGCATCTGGGCAGCGCTGGCGCCTGCTAGGCTGTGAGCAGGCCTGTGCCTTCCCTTCGAGTGTTCTGGAAACATCTGCTGGGAAGTGTCTGAGAGGAGGTGCCTGCGGCCAGGGCAGAGTCGGGGTGCTACAGGTGTTACTCGTGCTGCGGGCTCCGAGGGAAAGGACTTCTTTTGCAGGAGGGTTTTTCCTTTGCTTTTGCACTTTTCCTTTGTCTTAATGTTGCTGTCGGCGGTGTTTTCACGCGGGTTACCTTCACTCATAGGTTTGTCTGTCTGTTTCCCAATAGGACGGGGGCTCCGAGGACCAGATGTGCTCAGACTTTGGTGTTCTCCTCCCGGCTCCTGACCCCGGTCCTGTCTCCAGCCCGTCTTGGCCTGTCCACCTTGACTCCTTTGAGCCGTCGGAGGGGCAGTTTCTGGTAGTTGTGGCTTTTATGCTTTCAAAGAATTCCTTCAGTCCAGAGAACTGTTCCTGGCCCCTGTGCATCGCCCCGGTGGCCGTGGCAGTCTGTACTCTTGAGTGCACCTGCTGCTTACCGCCGCTTCAGTCACTAACCGCTTTCTGGTTTGAACGATGCAGTGGTCCTCCCCTCCTGAGTCCTCTGACCCCTCAGGCCCCTCGTCACTGTGCCCCACTTTCCGGGCCCCGAGGCAGTGCCAGCCCCTCTGCACGTCTCCTCCCAGCCTGTCTGGTCTGGCAGGGGCTCGCGGGCACCCGGGGGCACCTTCTCTTGTATCATGTTAGCCACTAGCATATGGGAGGTATGTACTATTTGCCCAGCTTTTAGAGAATTCGACCCTTTTTCTAAATCAAAGGGAGAAGTGCTGCACCCCACATTCCTGCTGCACCACTCGTAGAAGCTGGACACTTGCCAGAATGTGTCCGTGCAGCACTGGGTGTTTGCAGGACTTAACACAAAAAAAGATTTAAAGTGGCAGCTTCCCTCGGGATGCAGTGAGAGGTGTCCTAGGCTGTGGGAGGCTGCATGCCTGCTGTCTGGGGCAGAACTCTGCACCGGTGTCCTCGCCCCCAAGCCGCCTTCACCGTAACCACACTCATGCCTGAGTATTTAGCGGAGAGGAACACTGCGTCTTTAAATGAGAAAGTGTACAATTCTTTTTCCTCCTACAGCATGTCAGCATCTCAAGTTCATTTTCAACCTACGATATAGCAATTGTAATAAAGCCTTTGTGAGCTCATGACATGAAGCCCTGTTCTGTAGTCCAGTGCTCCCCGAGGTTCATGGCACTGCCGGGCCAGGGCGTCAGGAGGAGCTAGCACTCAGGCGTGTTTGGAGCTCTAGCCGTGTTTTCCCAATCTAAGTATCTGTCCCTGCCGCGCATACGGTGCCGTTGGCTCGGTGTCTGTCCCTTGCGGTGCCTCCTTGCCTCCCCCACTGCTCTCTGTGGTGAGAAATCTGCCTTGTTCAGTAATTACTGTGCCCTCGCATGACTGTTACAGCTTCTGTGCGGAGATGACTGTCCAAGTGCCACATGCCTATGATTGAAACGAAACTCTGTTGTTACCTCTGAGTTGTGTTCCACGGAAAATGCTATCCAGCAGCTCACTTAGGAAAAATAATTCTATTTTTAGCTTTTCAGTTCTCAGCTGTCCTTTTCTCTTGTTTGATTTTGACAGCGATGGAGAATGGGTTATATAAAGACTGCCTGCTAATATGAACAGAAATGCACTTGTAATTCATGAAAATAAATGTACATCTTCTATCTTCATATTCACGTTAAGATTCAGTGTTGATTTCCTCTGGATCAGTAGGTTCTGTTTGTGCTTAGGACAGGAACGCTCACTGGCCTCACTGTCCCGCCTGGGCACTGCCCAGACGCTGTGGTTTACAGGAGACGATTTAGAAGGCATTTCTGGAGGGTTCTTTCCCCCTTGGCACAGCGGAGGGTCAGTTCTGACAGGTTCCTTAACTCACATCCTGGGTCTGAACTGCTCTGTCCACTCTGCTGAAGCAGCCCGCACGTCTCAGGTTGGATTCTCTGGTTCTTCCTAAAGAGGGGCTGCCTGTGTCCCAGCCGAGCACTGGGAAGGGCGCCCCACACCCCCTGGCTGGGTCGGGGTGCTGCTGACTCATCTCCAAAAATCAGATGCACAGCTAGACTCGTGCCCTAAAATACACGGTTTTCACCTCTGAGCGCGGAGCTGCCCTGCAGAGGGCCCCGCAGCGTTGACGGAACAGATACATTGAAGAGTCATTTTCATTTTTAAAGGAACGTTGACAGTTTTGTTGCTCTCGTTTCTTTGTACTTTTTAAAAGGAAGGTTAGAGTTACTGGGAGATTAACTGAGCCCTCTAACTAGAAAGCCATAGCCTTGGCCACTAACACCTGGGGAGGGGGCTCTTCCCACCCCAGAGGCGCCCTGCAGTCAGGGCGGTGTGAAGCCACTGGCGTGCCCCACACCGCTGTGGCCGCGGTTGTGTGCTTTTCACTGGTCGTGCCAGACGTGGCTTCACAGAGCAGAGACTTGTCTTCACCCGGGTACCTGTGAGAGGCACACGGTGTCACGTGCGGTAGGCCCTTCACTTGGATCTTCCTGCACCCCTAGAAATGGACAGATTGGGTCGTCTGAATTCACGGCGATGATCCTGAAGGCCTCCGTTACGTGTGTGCAGAGAGCTCAGACTGATGGCTTTTGCAGTGTCTAAAAAGTAAGCAAAACTTCCCTGCCGAAGCATTCCAGTCTTCCCGCTGAGTATGAAACAAAGCACCTGGCCAGCCAGTTGGGTGGACGGCTGTGCTGGCAGTCACGCCAACCCGGGCCCGTGGGTGGCGTGCGGTGTGCGGGGCGCTCACACAGCTCCCGCCGCTGCTGGCGCAGCGCTGGGCGTGCGGGGCGCACATGCTTGTCGGCGGCCCTGAGTCAGGCCCACTGCCTGTGCCGTGCACCCATCCCGGTCGCACCGTTCAGAGAAGACTGTCTTACCTTTATTTGCTTCTGTGTTAATACAATTTTTAAATTGGTAACTTTTATATAGTATGGTAACAGTATGTTAATGCACACATGCTTTGGGTCCTTCCATAATCCTTTTATATTTGTAAATCAATGTTTTGGAGTAATCCCAAGTTTAAGGGAAATATTTTTGTAACCGTAGTGGTTTTGAAAATCTGAGGAGTCCTTTTGCTTATACAGTTTTAAAGCATCCATGCTTTAAAATCGCCGTGCTGGTGTTTGAAACACGATGCCTCCAGAGTGCAGACGAGCAGCGTGTCCCAGCAGAGTGAGGCCTGGTCTCACTGCGGCCCGGCCGCATGCCAGGAGCAGCGGGGTTCGGAGGGGCTTCACCTGAAGCTCGCTGCCTGTTTTCCGAGCTGTTTATCCGTGTAGAGCGCCCAGGCGAGTTCCGAAACGGCTTTGTCTCTGCTTTGTATGGTCAGTGCCTTGTCGGTATCGTAGCCCAGAACTCTGAATAGGCTGTCCAGTACAGTGGTCAGGTGAAAAATGTTAAAGGAAGATTTTATGAAGAATCTGAATGTTTATTCATTATATTGTTACAACTTAACATTTGTTTGTGGCATTTGTGATTTGGTTAATCTGTATAAAAATTGTAAGTAGAAAGGTTTATATTTCATCTTAATTCTTTTGATGTTGTAAACGTACTTTTTAAAAGATGGATTATTTGAATGTTTATGGCACCTGACTTGTTAAAAAAAACTTACAAAAAAAATTAGAATCATTAAATTGCGTCCCTGTGTTACCAAAATGACATAATACTGTGCATGTATAGTTGAATTGGGATTTCACACGTGAAAATATGAAATCAACTTTCCCCAGTAAGTGTGTCTTCTGACTTGACTTTGCTTGTGGTCCTTGGGGATGGAGCTTCTGCATCCATGGCGTCTTAGAGTCCATGTGGCTTCCCACGTCGTCCTCAGACCTTGGCCCCGGGGGAGGACAGCAGTGCCACAGGCGTCTCCTCTCGCACCCCGCCAACCTGGGGCTCTGCACGGGGCACAGGCCGCCTCTTTCAGACCAGGAAACCATGACTGTGTTAGGGACCATCTGACACTGGCTCTTGTCAGCACCGGGCATCCCATGGCGTCTTGCTGACAAGAACAGTGGGGGCCATGTCTCCAGTGGGGCAGGACCCATGGGAGAGGTGGTCACAGTGCTGGGTGTCCAGCGTCATGCCTGCACATGAGCAGTGAGCCTTCGTGAGTGCCTCCTCATGTCCCTTACTTCGGTGGTGAGGTGGGACTGCAGCGTCTGCTCAGCAGCTGGCTGTTCTCTGTTCATCTGAGAGAGAAAAACGCCCGAAAGTTCCTTCCCCCCGAATAGGGGGTTGCAGATGGGTGTTCGGGGGGTGTCACCTCTGCTTCCCCTGAGAAAGTGATGCAGTGGCTGTCCTCTCGACCCGTAGGAGACCCTTAATGTGACCGTCTTTCCACTCCACACAGGGTCCAGTAGCTGTCTCGCCTGTTGCCCGGGACAGCTGAGGACCCAGGTCACTCTAGCTGGAGGGGAGGAGGCCCCTGTATCGTCCCGGGGGGCATGGGACATAGGCCAGGGGAGTGAGAAGCTGGACAAGGCGGGTGCCTGTCTGCCTGCCGCCCGCTTTGGCCCATGCGGTGGTGGGAGTGGTGACCCGCAGTCAGGGGACCTGGAGGTGTGGGCCAGGGGACGCCGGGCTCAGCCGGTCACCCGTGGGAGGCCAGTGCGGATGAGGAGCAGCAGGGTGGTAGCGGTGACGGGAGGGGAGGCTGGCCACCCTGAGTGTGGATCACCCCCCAGGAGACCTCCCTCTGCTCAGTGGGTGCTGGCCAGGCACCTGGCCAAAGCCAGTCTCTGGAGTCACCAGCCTCTGAGGGGCAGAGGGGACCTGCAGCCAGGAGCTTTGTGACAGTCACTGTGTCTGTCATTCCTCAAAAACACGTGGATTTAAAAGCCGGGCCTTTATGGCAGGAATGTGAAGATGATCCATTTTGATCTGAAAGCAAAGCTTGCCTCTGAGAGGATCAGGAGACCCTTGGGGGTCAGCACTCCCTTCCAGGGCCCTGAGAGCCACCCCGGGCAATGGCTCAGAAAAGAGGCACATCCTTGTTCCGAAATCAGAGGCTTCTATAATGACTGATGTCTAGAGGAGCCATTTCCTGTCCTCTTCTTCCCCTTCACCCTGTTTCCCAGTCTCTTCCTGAAATTGGGAGTCTGAGGGAGTCCGTGTGTAACAGTGTCCCGTGTGCACACGCCGGGTGTCAACATGCTTGCCCCGGACCGAGCGGAAGCAGGTGCTGGGGCAGGACGGCAGCCCCTGGTGTGCTGGGTTGTGTCCAAGGGTAGCTTCCAGCTCTTCTTGCTGGACACTGGACAGCTGGCTGTGGCCGCAGGCTGGGGGGAGACATGCTGGGGAGTAGAGACATCAGATGGGGGGCACCTCACTGGGTGGGAGTCGGGGGTTACTCTTGAATTTCTTGGCCAGAGGAGCAGGGGTGCCAGTGCCCCTTTGTGAGTGTGATGTAAAGTGACAGAAGCCTGGGATCAGCCGGGGAAATGGTGGGAGGACTAGGAGGGCACTTCTGTGTAGTAGGGGTTGGGGGCAGTGGCCTGGGGCATTTGGGGCAGAGAATAAAGAATTGGGATTTTTCTCTTTTCCTTTTTTAAATGTATTTGCAGAGAGGATGTAATTAGGTTCACTTAACTTATTTTATTTTGATGGCAGTACTGGAGATTGGACCCAGGACCTCATGCGTGCTAGACACCCACCCTACCACTGAACTGTACCCTCCCCCCTGGGTTTCTTCAGTTGCTTTTGAAAGTCTTTGCTGTACTTACACAGTGGTGTTTTTCAAATTTTCAAATACTTTTTATCACCAGTGCCTTTTCATGAAAGGAAATCAGTAGAAGTTCACCTGCTCTGAATAAGCAAGGGTGGGGCAGCCCAGACCCCTACCTGTCTCCCTCCCACAGGGAGCAGAATGTTCTTTCCCCAGAGGGACCAGAAGATGATTGTGGAAGCTGTAGAGAGAAGAGCAGGTGCTACAAAAGAGACAGCAGTGGAGGCAGAACAAGACCACAGAGGACACCATGTGCAGTGTGGACCGGGGGGTCGGGGCCTCGCCAGCAGGTTAGCTGGGGTCATCCTCCTGATTTAAAAGTGCAGGAAAAGTGATAAGCCCACCAAGAAGTCAAAACTAAGGTTGCAGGGCAGCGGTAGGTAGATGGTGAGGAGGGGGAACAGAGCCTCCAGCGTGGCTGCTGGTCTGTGAGTCCAGGTACCCCGAGCACCGCAGGGGGCGGATCGGACAGCGCCCTCAGTGCTGGGGACCTGGCCCGGGGCGGGCGTCGGGGCTGGCACAGTGGGAGTTAAAGCTACATCCCAGCCAGGCGCTTACAGAACAGTCGCCTGAGTGCGGGAGGCACCCGCTCTTGGCATTGAAAGAGGCGTCACTGCTGCCTCGAAGAGGAAGTCCGTGCCTGCAAAGGCGGCTGCATCGTCTGTGGACGTGTCTCGGTCCGGCAGGAAGTGCTGGGCCAGGCCAGTTTCAAAGAGGAGGAAGAGGCGGCGGTCTGTGGTGGCCTCCTGTGGCTAGAAGGCAGGGGCCGAACGGGAGACAGTGTGCACGCGTCGGGTTCCAGCCAGATCCAGGAGGGGCCCTACTGCCGGGATTCACGCCCTGAAAAGATGAGTGGCTGCCGCCTGTGGTGCAGACAGCATTGCGGTGAAGTCAGGAGGACAGAAAAGGCAGATGAGCTCATGACAGCAGAGAAAAGAGGATGCCTTAGCCCGTCTGGTCTGTTCTCTCCCGGATGGAGGCTGGTGGCGGGACAGGCAGCCCGCCTCCCTGACCGTCCACCAGGACACGGGCACTGGCAGGGGGGTGGGGCTGCCCAGCTGCTCCGAAGGAACCGAGGTCCTTGAACAGCTGGAACCCCGAGGTCTTTGTAAGAGCGAGTCAGACCAGGCACTTCCTTCCCTTTTTCAGATGCAGTGGCTTCCACCAGCCTGCCACATAGCCGCCAGAGACACGATGGGTGACGGAGTTGCCCGTGGCTGATCCCTGCCCCGCAATGGGTGCTGGCGTGGCCTGCGGGTTCTCAGTTTCCCAACACTGGCTGCCCCTAGACAGGCCGTGTGTCTGCAGCCCCCACCCCACCCACCCTGATTTCAGAACACACCATCATCAGGTGATGCCCCACATGGGATCGGAGACCACAGGTCCACGGGCAGCAGAGGTCCCCAAAGGAAGGCCGTGAATGCACCCCAGCACCCCGAGGAGCAACTGGCTGGCTGCTGAGCAGTTGGCCAGGCCCATTTCACACTCCACTCCAGGGAGGTTCACAGCTGGCCAGGTGGGGAGGCACGGTCAGGGCCTAATCTTGACCCCATAGCTGGGGGACTTCCAGCCCTCAGGGTATCTGCAGGTGAAGTCGGGATGATGGCACCTGCCTCACAGTGGCTCCCAGGACTCCTGAGGACAGGTGTGTCTTGCACTTGCAGTGGGTTCCACACCGGTGCTCCCCCTACCCACACTTTGTCATTTGTTTTTTGCTGCTTGGCTTTGCGTTTTGTGTTTCCTGGAAGTAACAGGCATCCATTTCTGATTCTGGAGGCCGCATCAGGCCCCCAAGGGCGCTCAACCCCTCCCTCCTGGGCCCCACGTCCCCAGCTCCGGCCACCTTGACAGCACCCACGGCCTGGGGGTGAGGTTCCCCCACAGAGGCATGTTAAGAGGTGTGACGCTGTACGACTTCGGTAAGGGACTCCCTCCAACCAGAGCACACACGTTCCATGGAAGGTGCCTTCATATAATAAGGAGGCTGCAGAGACGCCGAGAACTCTGGAACGTTTCTGTCCCCCCACATCTTTCATTTCGCCTGTTCCCACTGGCGCTTTCTTCTGTTTATCCTGTGCAAAAAGTAGACCTGGGGTTATATTTATGACTACATTTCACTCCCCACAACTTTAATATTTGCACTGAATCTGGAAGGCAGTTAACCTTCCTTTGTCAGAACCCTGTCGGATCACAGGGACCCATATCTGTCGGCAGTGCTGGTTCTCAAGCCCCCACTCCCCGAACCCCCCAGGAGCTCCTCCCCACCACACTGGGCCCCTCTCGCGCACATCTTTATTTTCTTAGTAGACCCAGTTGTTTTCAGTGCAGTTGCAGGCTGACAGAGTAATTGGAGGGACACTAACCAGAGTTCTGCCCCTCGGCTCCCCTGTTCACTCTCTCCCTCCCCACATCCCCTGGCAACCGCAGAGGTTTATTTTGTCTCCATAGTTTTGCCTTTTCTGGAATGTCATGGAGTTGGAGATGTACAGAATGCAGCCTCCCACACTGGCTTTTTCCATGTGGTGACGTGCATTTAAGATCCCTTACTTCCTGTCTGTGGTCGATACCCACAATATATCCATCGAGATGTCACTGACAGATGAAGCTGTATATATTTAAAGTGTACAGCGTGATGGTTGGATAGACATACACTTTGTGGTTACCACTCTCAGGTTGATGGACATACCTGTCACCTCACAAAGTTAGCTTTTCCTGTGTGTGGTCAGAACACTAAAGATCTACTCTTAGAAAATGACAAGTGTACACTGCAGAACAGGACGGACAGCCAGAGGCACCGTGCTGTACATAGATTCCCCGAAACTCACTCACCTCACAGCTGAAGGCCTGGACCCTTTGACTAGCATCTCATCTCCCCAACAACCCCCCAACCCCTGGAAAACATTCTATTCCAGTTTATGACAGCTCATTTCTTCCCATCGCTGAGTAAGATTTCCATTTTATGGGGAATTGGGTAGAGCTCAGTGGTAGAGCACATGCTTAGCCTGCACGAGGCCCTGGGTTCAATCCCCAGTACCTCCATTAAAACAAAAAAAAAGATTCCACTGTGTGGATGGACCACATTTTGTTTATCCACTCGTGCACAGACGGACATCTTAGTTGCTTCCAGTTTTTGGCAATTACGAATAAAGTTGCTATGAACATTTATGTGCAGGGTCCCATGTGGACCTAAGTTTTCAAGTCACTCAGGTAAGTACCAAGGACATGATTGTAGCAGGCACAGGAGTTTTAAGGAAGAAATTACATGGATTCTCTAAAACTACCTGGAAATAGAAGCAGAGGGGATACCCCTACTCCACAAAACACTAGAAAATCGAACCCCATAACGTATAAAGAAGTATTATCCACCATGACCCAGTGGATTTGTTCCAGGCGTGCAAGGCTGGTTCGACACTTGGAAGTCAGTTCATGTCCTTCCCATCAGCGAGCTGAAGGAAAGTCACTTGATCACGTCAACAGGTGCAGAAAAAGCATTAGACAAAATCCAGCCTCCATTCATTGGGGAAACTCAGCGAAGCAGGAACAGAGGGGAGCTTCCTCAACTTGATACAGAACATCTAGAAAAAACCTACAGATCACATGCTTGATGAGAAACTACAGGCTCCCCTGCCGAGATCAGACAAGGCGGGTATGTCTCCTCACCACTCCTGTTAAAGTTGATTTTTCTTGTTTATCCAGCTCTTTTCTTGTTGTGAGGGCAGGAGTGGTGACTTCCAAGTTCTTTACATGTCCAAGCTAAAACAGTTTTATACTTGCCTTTTCTATTATTTTTTAAGCTTTTTTTGGAGGCAGAAGGTAACTAAGCTTATTTATTTAAAAAAAGAAATTTAATGGAGGCCCTGGGGATTGAAGCCAGGACCTCGTGCACACTAAGCACACGCGCCACTGCTGAGCTCTCCCCTCCCTCCAGGGCCTTCTCTAACAAAAGGCATACTCGGTGATCTGTGTGTTTTACCACAAATAAAAATGAAAACACAGAATCTCAGGCCCCACCTCAGACTGCATTTCAGCATTTAAACAAAATTCCAGGTGATTTGTTAAAGTTTGAGAAGCTCTGTATGTAGAAGCACAAGGTGTTGGCTCAGCAGATGTGGTTGGAGAAAACCATGAGGTCCAGTGTCTTGGACGAACAGGAGGATTGGAGAGAACTAACTCCACGTCTGATATCATCACGGACCCAGGGGACCACGGGAGCCAGGGTCACGTCCACCGCAGAAACAGAATCACAACATGCAAACACTGCCTCGTTCCCAGATGTCTGCTTACACGAGGAAACCGCCAGTACTGTTCAGAAGGAGGGACATGCAAATTAAACATGAAGTTCTCTTTTGTGCACACTCTACTTTCTGGCTTTTTTTGTTTGTTTTCTTGTTTGTTTTGGTTTAAGCCAAAGTGAAACTATAAAAGCCAAACTTGAAGTTTAAAGCAGTGTGTTTGTTCCCTTTTGCATTGCTGATAGTGCTTTAAATGAATACATCTGGCAGGCGTGACAGGAGTCAGTCTGAAGATGTGGGGTTTTGTTTTTGTTTTTTTTTTATTTTTTTTCCCCAAAGATGTGTTTTGACTCAGTAATTCCATTGCTGGGGCTTTTTGCCCCTAGACAGTCATTCTGGGGGGAACAGCCGCACGTACAGAGGTGTTTGCACGAGCATTACCTGCAATAGCAGATGGATGGTCAGTAGCCCCCATGCCCGGCACTGGGGAGTGACCTAGGAAACTTAGCAAGTCCCAGCAGCAGTGACCCAGTCGAAGTGTCTCACCTCCACCACGCAGACCCTGCTCTGGATCAGGGAGCTTTCTGTCCAATCCTCGGGCGCTGTGGCCTCTTCTCCCGGCCACTTTCCAGGAAGCTCCTGGAAAGCACGCTGTGTGGGTATGGCTGTGTGGGTATGGCTGCTGTGGCTTGCTCGTGTGGGTATGGCTGCTGCCTGCCTCCGACTCTGGCCCAAAGAAAGGCTCTAACACAGCCCAGTGCATGCAGTGTGGGCCGTGGGGCTGCAGAACCACCATCGCCTGGAGCCGGTTCAAACGCAGCATCTCTGGTGTAAGACGGCATATTCGGTGATCTGTGTGTTTTACCACAAATAAAAATGAAAACGCAGAATCTCAGGCCCCACCTCAGACTGCATTTCAGCATTTAAACAAAATTCCAGGTGATTTGTTTAAAGTTTGAGAAGCTCTGTACGTTGGATGTGTAGTTAGTCTCAAAAGATAAGTTCCCATCATGCAGCTCCCTTTCTAACTGAAACCCAGCCTTGGCTTTTCTCCCTCACCGCGGGGGCTGCTCCGTGTCTCCTGGAGCCCTTCCTTTGCACGAGGAGTGGAGAAATCACAGTGGCAGCTGGCCGGCTCCAAGGACAGCAGGACACCATGGCAACCACTTCCATCGGTCGCTTAATTTCATCTCCGCTTTTACATCTTTCTGCAATCCTGAAGCTGGGAATTTTTCTAATTTGGAAAGAACACAAGATGGCTTGCGGTTGCTATGCCGACAGCAGCTGCTTCCTACTGGGCTTGACTGTCACACAGGAAACCATCAGCAACTCAGATTTTAGAGCCTCAAGGGCCAACAGGAGCCTTCATCCCCTCACTTGGCTGAGGCCACCCACCAGCCTGCGGAAGTCGTACCTAGGTAGGCTGCTCGGTGTGGCCAACCTGGGGGGTCTTGGACAGGTGGGGATGGAAGGCAAGTGGGGAGACCCTTCTGGAGACTTGATTTAGGTTTCTTTTACCTCGAAAACCCAGTGTTATGGGGCCGCCATAACAAAGCATCGCAGACTGGGTGGCTGAAACAACAGATTTATTTCTCAGTCTGGAGGCTGGAGATCAAGGTGTGGGCTGGTTCAGTTTTTCCTGAGGCCTCTCTCCTTGGTGCGTGGGTGGTCCTCTCCCCGTGTCCCTTTGTGACCCTCCCTCCGTGTCTCTCTCCTCATCTCATAAGGACACCAATCGGACTGGATTAGAGCCCACCCTAATGGGCTCATTTTAATTTAATCTTACAGACCCTGTCTCCAAGTACACATCTCGGGCAGTGTGGCTCAGCCTGTTAACACGCACCAGACTGGGTCCTCCGGGGATGCTGGCCCCGCCCCAGCCCCCCCACCTCCGTGCCTGGATCCCAGTGTCACCCAACACGCGCGTCCAACGCCGCCCACCAGGTTAGCCAGCTGGAAGGTTGTGGACGTGTCCATGTGCTACCCTACTTTTGAAATGTATAACCCACCCCATCCCTCACGTCAGGCTGGAGCCTCAAACTGGGGGAGGTGGGGCTGGCTCACTTTATGACCATGGGCACCACCTCCTCCTCCCCCGGGAGCGGTGCTTCCCCTGCCCCGACGGGGCGCACACCCACCAGGGAGAGCTGGGACACTGCTCTGTCTGGGATCTCGGTCGCTCTGCAGGAGTGGCTTATTCAGCAAATGCCCCAAGCCCTGGGGATAGAGCTTGTAGGTGGCCATCTTCTCCCCACCTGTGCCCGCTGGGGATACAGGTAGGAGGGACCAAACCCCTGCCCTCAGGGCTCATATCCTGGTGAGGGGAGACAGAATCCAAGCTAAGAAAATGACACGTGTGGGGCGTGTTCAGAAGAGAAAACAAGTCCAGGTGAGGAGAGGGCGAGAGGTGGGCACGGTGGTCCCCAGAGCCCGGAGTGGGTGGCCTCTCTGATGGGGCCCCATTGGAACAGAGTCCTGAGAAGGGAGCAGCAAGGACGGGGCCTTCACAGGAAAGAATCTGGCCCTGACTGCAGGCTTCTGGGAGGTGATCTCTAAGCCCTGACAGGAGTGTCCGCCTGGGGGTCTTTCATCCTTGGACAGTCGAACCATGTGATTTATACCCCAGATAGTATTCAGGGCTGGGCTGAGCACACAAGAAAGACCAAAAGTGTAATTCCAGGGGTGCACACCCACCCGGGGACCTGGAGCTTGTGTGATGGAGCCCCAAAGCTGTGCCCCCAGGCTCTGAGCTTCCTGCCGGCAGCACTCACATCGATGCCGGGGGAGGAGGCCCTCATAGTCCACAGGGAGAGCACAGCCCGGGGCTCCACGCTGGCATTTCCTCCACTCCCGGGTGGCCTTCTCCTAGGGACCAAGTTTAATCCGTATCCTTTCTCTGCTGTAAACTGACGCCATGAGCACACCAGCTTTCCATGAGTCCTCCTAGGAGACTGTCAAACCTGAGGGTGGTCTTGGAGTCCCCAGGCCTGCAGCTGGTGTCAGAAGTGAGGGTGGGGCCGTGAAGTCTAGTCAGTTCAACACTTGCGGGGACAGAAGCAGGAAGCGAGGAGAGATGGGAGGAGTTACATCACGTGGGGCAGTGGAGGGACACTGGCTCTCAGTCCCAGCAGAGCAGAAGCTCCTCGTGCCTTTGAGAGGTGACAGGTCTGAACTGACTATCATTTTAAAAGTGGAGAACAGAGTTAAGGAGGCAAAGTTTGCAGCCATGTCAGCCCCAGCAGTGATCTCTGCAGGGGAGGAGAGCGGAGCTGCCCCAGGTGGGTGTGGGGCTGCAGGACTTGCCCAGGTTGCCTGTAGGGTGTGATGAGAGGGTGATCTGGGAGGAAGCAGGGCCTTCCGCCGAGGTGGAAGACTCGCCTGATTTAGGGCGTGTAGTTTGTCTCGCAGGCCTTGGAGGAAGATGCGAGGGTGGCAGCTGGACGTGAGCCTGGGGTGTGGGGTTTGGGGGAGGTGTCTGTGCTAGAAGACATTGGGGCCTCCAGCCTCGGGAGGATGGGAGAGCCACGGACGTGAGGACAGTGAGCAAGAGGGAGGAGCCCCAGGGCCAGAGTGAAGGAAGAGTTTAAAGAAAGTGACTGGCTGTGTGAAATGCTGCTTGGACAGTGTAGTAAGCTAGGGCAGGTTTAGTGGAGAGGTTGGATGGGAACCTGAGAATGGGCAGAGCCTGGCCCGCTCTCCAGGGTTGGGCGGAAACATGGTGACAGCCAAGGATGATATGGCGATGACAGCAGGTCCCCTATTCTGATGGGACATCCCAGTGAAGAGGGGATGGAAGATGCAGGAGAACAAGGGCTCTGTGGCCGCAGTGAACCTCCCACATGCAGGGTGGACGTGTGGACTGGTGGGGATGGTTTCTGGTGGGAGCAAGAAGGATGTTCCTGAGGAGGTCATTGCTCTCCGTGAAGCAGGACACAGCGGTGAGGAGTAGTGGGAGGAGTGAGGCCTGCAGTCCAGGAAGGGGGCTTGGACGGACAGGTGCAAAGAAGCTGGAGGACAGCAGAGCCCTAGAATCCAGGCTCCCCAGCCACGCTGAGTCCCGTCCACCCAGGGTGGGGCCTGCCAGGCCGGCATGCGGTGTGAGAAAGGGGCTGAGGGAGGGCCGTCGCCAGGTAGGTCGGTCAGAGTGGTGGGGACACCAGCAGGAGGGGCCCAGTTGTGTCCCAGAGCCAGCAGTCCCTAATCGAGGTGACAGAGGGTGGTGACGCTGGGGCTAGGCAGTGGGTGGCAGCCTGCAGGCCGTGGCTGATGGAGGCCTTGTGAAATCACATGGAGTCATATGCAGGGTGTTGTTCATAAAAATAAAACAGAAAAGGAGAGGAAATACTAGGGCATTGCACAAGCATGCAGATTAGATCATGAAACTCGTCCTGTATGTGTGGGTTCTGGATCATAAGGCAGAATGCGTTTTTTACTATTTTTTTTATTGTAGTAAAATACAATAACACAAAATATGCCATTTTAACTGGTCTTCATGTGTAGAATTCAGTGGCATTAGTGCATTCACATTGTTATGCAACCATCCCCACTATGCCCCTAAATTTTCATCATCCCAAACAGAAATTTGGTACCCATAAAATGTAGCTTCTCTTGTGGTCACTGTTAAAAACATTTGAAAGGCACTGGTCAGTGGTCAGCAAGGGTGTGTCTATCTGGGGTCACACAGAGGACAAGACCCTTGCAGGGGACAGCCAGTCCACTGGAAGGATCTGCTATGATTCATCCTGCAATCACTTTGATCCTAAGGGAAAGCTGTGTCTCCAAGAAGGAAGCAAGGACTACCATACAAAGAACAGCAGCGAATCTGGTGCTAATTTTTCAGCGAATGAAGGGGTCTGTAGAAATAGAGCAGAAGTAATGGAAATGCCCAACCACCACTCATGGTTGGATACTTAGGTTTAATGCTGCACAGTCACTAAAAATATCTATAAAAAGCTCCAGTAACAAAAAAAAAATGCCCCTTCAAAATGCAGGATACAAAATTATATAAATTATGGCTCACACCAAAATTAGGATTTTTTTCCCAACAAAGGACGGGCTGAGAAAAGATATTTCCAATAGCAAAACAACAAAAGCTTAATATTTGGCAATTTGGCAATCAAAGGAATCTTGAAAAATCACAAGTAAAAGGAAATACAATTGGAAACTGAAGGAGACCGGAAGGGCTTAACAGTTAATGAAAAGATGCAGACGCTCAGCAGCGGGTTTGTGGAACCGGGGGCTGGGGACGTCCCTGGAGAACGGCTAGGTCCTGGGCGAACGCCAGCTGAACTCTCATGGTAAATCCGTGTTCACCCAGTCAGCTTTGCAGATACATTGCATCGAAAAAAGGAAACAGTATCCAAGGATGCGACCATGTGTAAAAACGGAATCTACACTGTGACCTCACCCGCGTGGGTTTACGATGATGGTATGACTTAAATACCAATCTGCAGAGACCGGCTGTGGACCCACCCAACGACCGCAGGGGAGGCGCTGGGGGCGGAGTGTGGGCGCGGGGAGGTGGCCGGCGGCCCAGGGCGTCCTGTCGGGCCACGTGCACATCAGAGGCGCTCAGGTCAGGCGTGGCCTCGGCTGACCCATGCGTGCCGAGAAGAGCGGGTGACCACGGGCTTCTCAGAGGCGCCGGGTCCCCACCGCCCGAGACCACCGCGGCGCGAGAGCCCAGCCCAGGTCAACCCGCGCCTGCGCGCTGCGTCCCTCGTTGAGCGCGCACCGCCCACCGCTCTGCCACGCCCCCTATAGGCCCCGCCCTCTAGACCGCCGAGCCTCACAGGCTAGCTCCGCGGCCGCGCTCGGCGGCCCGGCCAATGGGAGCGCGGCGCGCTCCGTAGCACGTGCGCCCCGCCCGGACGGCTGAGCGCGAGCTGGCAGACCTCGGGGCGGCGGCGCGCGGGAGTGGGCGCGCGGGCCGGGGCGGGGCCGGGGCCGGCCGCGCGCTGATTGGCCGGGCCGCGTTCCGAGGCCGTTAACGGCGGCGCGGCCGGGCCGCGGCTCCAAAACAAAGGGCCGGGGCCCGCGGGCGGCGGCGGGGATGCCTCGCGCCCGGCGGAGGCGCCAACGGCCGCAGCGCGTCCCGGGCCGCGCCGGGGCCGCCGGAGAGCCGCGCCCGCGCTGAGCGTTGGGCGCTGCGGGCCGGGGCGCGCAACTGCGGGCGGCCGTGAGTAGGGCGGGCCGGACGGGCCGGGGCGGCGGGCTTAGCTGGCGGGGGCGGCCGGGAGGGCGCGTCGCGTCGCGGCGGGAGGGCTCGGGCTCGGGCTCGGGCTCGGCGCGGACTACACACCTGATGTCGGCGCGTTTCCCGGTTTCATCCCGTCTGGCCCCGCCCCGGGGAAGGGACGGAACAAGCCACACCGAGGCTTTTCCCTCTTAAAAAAAAAAAAAAGGGTCGCGATTGGGAAATGAGGACAAAAGAGGCCTCCCAGCACGGTTACGGAAAGTCGCCCACGGAAAGGTCGAGACCCGACTGAGCTCCCCACCACCTGTAGCACCAGCTGGGCTCTGAGGGCGCGGAGCTTGCGGACCTGTCGCGTGCGGCGCCCGCACCCCAGGCCGGCATGGGTGAAGTCCACGTCAGGTGCGGAGCTCCAGGGCGGAAAGGAGGCTGGAATTCCGTCTCCGGTAGAGTGCCGCCCGTCCTGGAGGCCGTTAGGTCCCCAACCCAGACTTTTTCTGTTCAGTCTCATTCCTGCATTCCTGTTGTTCCTTTCCCAGGAATGTTGTGCTTTGCACCCACCAGTCCCTCATTCTCTTACCTGCTCTGGGGATGGCTTTCAGGAGCGTCAGGCGAGCCAGCTGTCCCCTCCCAGCACCTGCGCCCCTTCCTACCTCTGCTCTGCGCTAGGAGCTATGTCACACGTTGGTGGAGCCCCTGCCCTGTGCATCTCAGTGCTGTGCTGGATCTCGGCGACATTGAGGTTTATACTTGTGCACTGGGCTCTTGTCCGAGGGGCTAACTCTGGGGCTCTCCGGCCCCTCCTGCTCCCTCCCCGTGTGTCTCCTGGGCTAGAGTGTCTTCTACTTGTGGGAACCCCTGAGCTAGGACCAGGGTAAAAGCATGTCTTACCACAGCTGTGAGCCCAAGGCCTGGCATTTATTGGGCACTTTTAAAAGGTAACTGAATGCTCTTCATTGCCAATCTAATTAGTAGTCTTTCTGGTTCTTAAATAAACTTATTTTGGAATACCTTTAGATCTACATAGAAGTTGCAAAGATGGTATAGACAGTCCCAGCACGTGCCCCACACCCAGTGTCCCCTTTGTTAACAGCCCCTGTTTCATGCTGCATTCGCCAAAATTAAAGACTGATACAGCTGCGTTCTTTTAACTAGACTCCAGATATTAATTCTTTCCATTTTTCAAGCAGTAAAATTTATAAAGCTCTTTGAGAGTGGTGTCCTACAGTGTCTATCTGTGACCCCTACCTCTCTGCACTAAGTTCCACAAGGACCCTCTGTCCAGGGGAGGGATGGGGGTGGAGGGGGCAAGTGACCTGCCATGGAGTTTCAGTGTATTTTCCTTCCTGGGAGACTGATCAGTGGGAAATCTTTCAGCGTGTGAAGAAGCAGTGAGAGTCCTCCTGCTTTAAAACTGTTCTCACTCTTACGCTAGTCATTCGAGAGTCATTTGGTGCGAACTTTTTAGACAAGTAGATCTGCTAATCAGCCAAACCTGCAGGGAGTGGGAATGGGCACTGAGGGGAGGATGTAGGAAGTTCTGAACATTTTCGTCCCTGGAGGCTGAGGGTTCTAGGGAGGGCAGTGTGAGTGGATTCAGGAAAGACGCCCAGAGGATATGAGGTCCAGTTGACTGCGGGCGACATTGCTCCATGACAGGCGCAGTGGCACTGCCAAAAGCCTGCCAGCTGGTAAGGATAAAGTGAAGTCCCATAGCCAAGCCCTGTCGCCCCTACCCAGGAAGGGACACCTGCTCTGGCACCTGCGGAGCCTCAGGTCTGTGAGGTTTGGAGACAGTGTGACACACTGTCCCAGCCACGTGACACCAGGTGTGATTCTCAGCAGCCGTAGGATTAACATTTCACCCCCATCAGACAGATCGGGTACCACCTGGGCTCCAGGCCCCACAGCCTCCACAGATGCAGTTGGGTTGAGCTCCCTCTGGGCCTCATCCTCGCAGCCTGGCCCACACATGTGCCACCCGTCCCCCCAGCATCCCGCGCCCTCCCCTGAGCACCAGCCCTGTTCTGGTTCCTCTCTGCGTCTCTGGGTTTTCCCTTCCCGTGCCCCAAGACAGGGCTTCGATGCTTGATTATGTTTTAATTAGCATGTGATTAATAAAATGGTGTAATATTCCTGGCCCCTTTCCTCCCGCCTCCACCCAGTCTTCTGGTCTTGTCCCCTCCCTTCCTGCTGAGAAGTGGGCAGCCCTGCCTGTGTTGTCCCTGCATCTTCCTTAGCCAGGAAGCCAGCACCTCTGCTGGGGTGTGTCCCGGGGTCACAGCTGGGAAGCTTAGTTACTAATGAGAGAAATAAAAAGAATGTTTCACGGGTTCTTAGAAAAGAAAGGCTCAGTGCCAGCGCATGAATCAGCAGTGTCATGGGAGCCAGCAGGGGCAGGACCGGAGCACGGGTGTGAGGGACGGTGGGCCGAGAGCCCTGCAGGTGGGAGAGCAGTGGGGGCTTGCTCTAAGGGTGAGGGAGGTGGCGGGTGGGGCTGAAGGAGGCTTCTCTCCCCTCCCAGGGACCCAGGGGTCCAGCCAGGCTGCAGTTCATGAAATGTGGAAGAAAGCTTTTCATCCTTTAATTCAAGGAGGAAGGAAGCTGGTGTGTGTGAAGGAAAGCTGGTACCACCAGAGGCAAATTACCCACGTGCTGTTGCCCTTTGATGGGGAGCCTCCCAGGGCTCTCATGCCTGTGTGCGCGAGTTCGAGCAGTCCGTGCGCACACTTGGTGTTACACAAAAGCAGATGGTGAGAAGGAAGTCACCTTCCCTGTGCTTCCTGTCCCCAGCCTGAAGTCCCACCTTGGAAGCATTTCTGATAGGTATATCAGTGCCCTTGGCCAGTCTCTCTGGGTTAGACATGGGATGATTTCTGATCTTTTGTTATTACATGTGATATTGTAACAACCTTTTCCTGGTTACCTTGCACCTGTGCTAGTCAGCCTGGGGTGGGGGAGATGCAGGGAGGGACCCTCAGTCCAGGGACCTGTGCCCGGAGCTCCAGTGGTGCCACCAAATGGTGATATCGCAGGTGCCCTCACCAGCAGGGTTATCAACTTAAAAAAAATCTTTGCCACCCTGCTAAGTTGTAGGACAGAGACGACTGTGACTTTGGTTTGCATCAGTGAGTGATGTTCACACCTGTTCGGGTGTCTGCAGACGCAGTGGTCCAGGGTGGAGACTCTCAGCTTTGAATCCAGCACGTTGTGCAACCTTGCAGGCTGGTTAACCTCTCTGGGCCTGCATTCCCATCTGCACAGTGAGACTCATTAGACCACTCACCTCTCCGGGCTGCTGTTAATCCCTTTGGTTCTCATCCGGTCAGGTGCTTAGAATAGGAGTGGCCTCGGCCGTGGGGCTCTCCCAGAGCTGCTGCATTTTCTCTCCCGCGGTGGTGATGGAGTAGAATGTCCCCATGCCTCCATCCGTCCCCGCAGCCAGGTGGGTGGGGTGGAGGCTAGGGCGCAGGTCACAAGTGAACCTGTGTGGGGACCAAGGGATGCCTGGAGGCCAGGAGTCCGCTCTGTCCAGGGAATGTAGCTGCTTGCTTTGGGTCCTGGCTCTCAGGGTCTGTCTCAGAAAGCGTGGTAACGGCACCATGTGGACACGGGCCTGATTCACATTCTCTTAAAACACATATCCATGCTTATTTTCGGAGAGAAACTTTTGGAACCCAGAATAGTGTCTTTGCTCTAAAAACGTACCCCACATGGATATCTTTTTGGGGATGGTGGCTGCTCTCCAAACCCAGGGGAGAGAGTGGCCCCTCGTAGATGTGTGTCACGCGATGCCTCTGCACGTCCGTCACTCGGGTGGAGACTAAGTGGCCAGCAGCTCTCGTTGGAAGAGCCCATCTGTATACTGGCTGCTGGAAAACTTGGCCAGGATTCCCCAATGCCTCGGGGACATCCAGCGTGAAAGCCATGACCCAGATCCAGGCCCGGCCCCTGCTCCACTAGGACACCTGGGGAGGGGTGGTGACAGCGGTGGGGGAGGAGACACAGGTGGCAGATACAAGGGCAGGAGGCACACACCTGCCTTTGAAGAGTGGCCGTGGGCACTGAGATGGATTGGGCTCAGCAGAGGTGACAGGAGCCCATGGGCAAGGCGGGGGCACCCCAGGGGGCCTGCAGGAGGTGACCAGTACGTGGCATGGAGAAATTCAAAAGAAACAAAACCCTCGCAAGTTGCCACTTGAAACCGTGGTGTCCCATCGAAGGCAACTCTGAGTTAGAAATGAGGGGCACCCCCGTTCTATGAATAAGGAGTGTTGCTGCTTAAAGGCTGGGCTGAGTGAAGGTCGGTGTCTGTCGTCTCTGGTCAGGTGTGTCTGTGGACGGTGAGGGCCACGTGGCCAGAGCAGAGCTGGGGACGGAGCCAGCCAGGGCGTCCCAGCTGGGCGGCTGCAGGGGTGTTCCCGTGCCTCCCCAGAGCTCATCAAAGATGGCAGGGATGCTAGGGCTCAAACTCATAAAGGGCCTGGTCAGGGCAACGGAGAAAAGCCGGTAAGATGTATTGGGACTAATGTGATGCCTTGTCCTTGAGTCTAGAGAAATCCAAGGGAAAATTCAGGATGGGCACAAGACTTAATGGCAGTAATGGGGGAAAAGTTTTGGGGAACCAGTAACGGGGGGTGTCTGATATAATCAGACTTCTCCAGAAACACCGTGACACTTGGCTGTGAGCAGTGTATGTTGAGGAAGGGAACTGGCTGCGTCCTGGAGGCTGGACACAGGCGGGACCTGTGTGCGGGGCCCTCCCTTCTGTTGGGAAGTGTGAGCTGTCAGCTCTGGTTCAAGGTTTGAAGTGGGAACCCACTTTGTCTCCTCTTCGTATAGATACCCGGTCGCCTGGCGCAGTTTTCTGGAGGAAGCTCCTCTTCCGCATGAGCTGCAGGCCCTTGCTGTCCCCTGTGTGTGGGGTGGGTCTGGGCACCTCGGTGTCCCGTGGGCCGGGTTCTCCGTCCTGAGCCAGGACCCCTGTCTGGGTGACTCTAAGGGAGACGACAGGACCGCTTATCTTGCTCCTGAAGGAGTGGCCTCGCCGGCCTCTTACTCTGCCTTTGTCGGTTTCATTTAAAGACCAGCCAGGGATCGTAAGAAGGTCAAGGAAAACCTTTTCCTCCCCTCCAGACACTTCTAGAGTAAGTTTTATTTATTTATTTATTTTTATTTTAAAAAATTTATTATTTTTTTGATAGAGGGACTGGGGATTGAAGCACATACTCTACCACTGAGCTACACCCTCCCCCAGAGTAAGTTTTAGACTCAGTCAAATCTCTCTTTGTCTCTCACTGGCTCCCTGACTCATTTGTACACGTACACACACACACACACACACACACACACTGAATTGCATTTAATTTTAAAATTACTTTGGGGAACATTCAGATATTTACATCTTCCAGTGCTGGTCGTGGTTTAGCTCTCCATTTATTAATAAGATTTTTCTTAATGCCTCTCAACGTTTTATAATCTCTGTAAAGATGATTCAGGTCTTCGAATGTGCTCTTAGGTACTTTGTATTGTTACATCCGTTGTACATATCGCCCCCTGCATTGTATGAGAGCGTATTTCCTCTCATAAGCTACATGCTGGATCCCCTAGTCCTGCCTTCCTGTGCTGGGTGGGGGGCTTCTGGCCGTGTAGAGGGCATCCCGGCTTATTCCTGATCTCAGGAAGAACGTTTTCTAAGTTTTACCATGAAGCACGATGTTTACTGTGGGTGGTTTGGGCTTTTTGGTTTGTTTGTTTGTAGCTGCCTCGTAACAGAGAAGGAAAGTCCCTACATTTAGTCTGCATGGAGTGTATCTAAAATTGTGAATGGACATTAAATTTTGTCAAATGCTCTTTTTTTTTGGCATCTATTGAAATACACAGCGAACAATCAATGGTAAATTTTATTAATCACATTTCTAATGTTAAATGATCTTGCATTCTTGTGATAAAATCACTTTAATTGTATCCTCCTTTAAAATAGTGCTAGACCCTGTATGGTCATAGTATTTTTTCTTTCTTTTTTTAACCAAGATGTTACATTTATTAAAGTATAGTCAGTTTACAACATTGTGTCAGTTTCTGGTGTACAGCCCAGTGCCTCAGTCATACACGAACATACTTAGATCCATCTTCATGTTCTTTTTCACCGTAAGTTACTACAAGATATTGAATATTGTTCCCTGGTCATATTTAGGATGTTTGCATCTTGGTTTCTGAGAAGAAATGTAGTGATTTCCATTCCTGTACCGCTCTGCCTGGGGTTTGCTGTCGGATCCGTCAGCTGGCTGGGGGGGTGCAACCTCTCTCTGAATTGGAGAGGAGACTTTTTACCAATGATTTGGTTTCTTTAATGTTTAAAGGATTATTCAGGTTTTCTGTTTCGTCTTGAGTCGTATTTTTCAGTTACTCTTTTCTAGGAATGTATCTGTGCAGTTTATATTTTCAAATATATTGACTTAAATTTGTCCCGGCACCTCTCAGCAGTGATGTCCCCAGAAGGTGCCGCCCACCTGCATCTCCCCTGCGTGGCCCCCTCCCCACTTCCCTGCTTCCCGAGGTGGGTCAGGTCCACTTGTCTTTCCCGGGGACGCACCTCTGGCTGTGCTGATCTTCTCCCGTGTGTCCACGTTTTCCTTTTCTGTTTCTCCCCCTGCCCCCGCACTATTTATTTCCTTGTTTTCTTGGGGTCATTTTCCTGTTACTTCTCTAACTTCTGAAAGATGGGTGTTTAGCTCATTCATTCCCCCCCTTATTTTCTGATATCCACCCGGTAAGATTCCACATGTCCCTTAAAGTCCTGGTAAGTAATTAGTTACTTTTTAGTTCAAAATATTTCCTAATTTCCACTATTCTTAGACCCATGGGTATAGAGAAGTACATTTCTTAAATTCTAAACATACGAGGACTTTTCTAGTTATATTTTATTGCTGATTTCTAATTTAATTGCATTGTGGTCAGAGCATATATGGTGATGGAGAGTTTGCTGAGACTTGCTGTGTGGTTGACTTCTGTGAATGTTTGTGGGCACTGAGTGAGCACAGATTCTGTGCTTCTTAGTTTTCTAATTGTCTTTTAGTTCCAGTTTGTTCATAACATTGTGCAAATCCTGTATATCTGCCCATTTGTGTTTACTCTCAGTTACTGAAAGATACAGTAAAAAAGCCACTGTTTATAGACTGTATTTTATACAAATATATACATAGGTATTTCTATATACTACAGTTACTATATAGTATTTATATATACTATAAATATATACATTACTGTGTATGCTTATACTTGATATATTATCACTAATTCTATTTTGATTATAGATTTCTCTTTCTCCTTAAAGTTCTTTCAATTTTTGACTTAAATATTTTGAGACTATGTTATTAGGTAATAAGATTAACATATGCTATTTATTATCTCCTTGCTGTTTTTATCATTCTGAAGTTACCCATTTATCACTAATAAAGTTCTTCATTTAAATATTATTTCATAAGGGAAATATTCATATATTTAATGTAGTTTTTATTTTGCTGTTTAAATATTGTAACTGTTTCTATCCTTTTACCGCTTTAACTTCTTTATGTGACTCACATACATACAAGTACGTAAAATAAATACACTGCTGGCAAGTGATTAGGAATCATGTGTCTGTGTTGCCACCACCCAGTTTCTAGCCTTATCTGTTCATCCTGTCTGTGTCCTTGTTTAAGGTGTGTGTCCTGTCAACAGCAGCTACATGAGCTTGGTTTTCTGTCTAGTCTGAAACCTTAAGCTCTAATGTTTAGTCCATTTCTGTTGAACATGAGCATCGAGACCCCTCTTCCTTCGGTGACTCTGCTTCCTCTTCCCATCGCGCGGTCCCTCCCTTCCTTGCCGCCTCTATGGGTTTGGAAGTTACACACCTGGGTCTTTGTCCTTATAGATGTTTCTTCAGGAATTAGGACACTTCTCCTGAATTTACCAGGATCTAAATTTAATCCATGTATGAGTCTTCTGTCTGGCCAACACCAGGACCTGGGGCTCATCCGCCTGCCCCTCCCGGGCCACCCGCACTCCTGGCTGCGAGCAGGTCTGTCCGGACGCCGGCGCCCTGCTCTGCTTACCTGCATGGTTATCATTTTCTTTACTCACCATTTTCCTCCTTTTCGAGTCTGAAGTTCAGACTTTAGTGTTGTTTCTCTTCTGTCTGAAGCATACCCTTGAATTTCCTTTACTGATTACACCTTAAACAAGGACACAGAAAGGATGAAAAGATAAGGCTAGAAACTGGGTGGTGGCAACACGGACACATGATTCCTAATCACTTGCCAGCAGTATATTTGTTTTACGTACTTGTATGTATGTGAGTCACATAAAGAAGTTAAAGTGGTAAAAGGATAGAAAGTTACAAAGCGAAACTTTTTAGTTGTCTGCAAGTGTCATTCCCTGAATTCCTGGAGGATACCTTAACTGGATGCAGAGTTCTGGGAAAGCAGTTCACTCTCTGAAGTACCTTCCCTGCTCCATGTTACTCGGGAAGTTGCTCCACTGAAAGATAATCTTCCCTCCCCTGCAAACCTCTAAGGTTTTTTTTCTTTTCTTTTCTGCAGTTTCATTATTATGTGACCAGGTGTGGCTTTATTTTTATTTTTCCTGCTTGGGATTATTGGACTTAGCCTGTAGATGGGTGTCTGTCTTCAGTCCTGGAAACTCCGTGCCATTACCTCCTCACCTGTGCCTCTGTCCCGTTTTCCTCACTTTACCTTCAATAAATTCACATACGTATCTGTGCTTTTGGTTTCTTATCCAAGAAGTCACTGCCAAATCTAACATTGTAAAGATTCTTTCCTACGTGTTCTTCTAAGAGTTTTATAGATTTTGTTCTTACATTTAGGTCCTTGATCCTTTTGAGTTCATTTTTGTATATGGCGTGAGGAAGGGGTCCAACCTCATTCTTCCGCATGTCAGTACCCTGTGTCCCCAGCACCATATGCTGATGACTGTCCTTCCGCCTTGAATGGTCTTGGCACCCTTGTCGAAAATCATTTGAGTATATATGTGAGGGCTCTTTCCTGACTAGCAGGTAATTTCTTAAAAATGAGTTAATACTGGATCCATCACACATTTCATAAATGTCATGTGCTTTGAGTCACTGATTCCATGATTTGGGACGAGGCATACCCAGTGCTGCTGGCCTCACGCAGATGTGCATCTTGTAGGCTGCTGTTTCTTTCACATTTCCTGAAGTCACACGTGATACAAAATGTATTTTATCAAGTATTTTCTCAAACTCTTCAGTAAAAGTAGTTCACCTGCCACTTCCAGCTACATTTAGTATAGTTCAGCCATAGGTGTTAGTATTCTGTGTGCACAATAGAGGTTAAAGAACTAGACCTTTACCATGGAGGCCTGCCCTCCCCCACTCTTTACAGCACACGCGTCCTAAACACATTGCTATGTCTCTGTTTGCCCACAGGTCGCTGCATTTTTCTCCCATCCCCATGGTGTGGACAGTGCCACACGCCCTCTGCACAACAACGGCTCTTGCATGCGTATTGCAGTGTTTCCTGTGTCAGAGAGGCCGGCAGAGCTGCAGATGCCCCTGCGCCAGCCCTGAGCTGAGCGAGGAGAGCCCCGCAGAGATGGTGAAGATGACCAAGTCCAAAACCTTCCAAGCTTATCTGCCAAACTGCCACCGGACATACAGCTGTGTCCACTGCAGAGCCCACCTGGCCAACCACGACGAGCTCATCTCCAAGGCAAGTGGCCGGGTCGGGGCCGAGGGGCTGCCCCGGCAGTGACGGCGGGCAGCGCTGGGGAGGGTCACGGGGAGCGAGGTGCATCAGTTACTCATCAGGGCAGAGAACACCGATGGAACAAAGGAAACCTAGAAGATCTATGGCAGTAGTTTAATAGTCAGGGAGGTAAGAAATGTTTTGAACTCATAGTGGTTAAGAAGAGAAGAGGCTATCGTGGGGGAGATGGCATCTCACAGGGAAGCTCTGAGCCCGGCTCGCTGTGCGGGGCCAGGAGTGGCCTCTGGACATGAAAGGAGGGGGTTCCCCCTCATCACGTTGGTCTCCGATTAGCGGTTTGTTGTGTGTATAATCAGCCACTTGGGGACACTGACAACAATCCCGACACAGTGGGAGAGGACATGCTCCCTGGGGCAGCAGTGACAGTCCCCCCCCACGGCCGCTGCTCCACTGCTGCCCGCTGGAGGCAGCCCTGATGTTAAAGCAGCATTTTGGGATGAAAAGGTGCAGAGAGGTGCAGGCTCGTGTTCAGCCACTGGAGAAACGACCCGCTGCCTGTTCTTCCTTGCGAGGCTACTCAGTCACAATCCAGCTCGCATGAGGCTCGGGTCCCGCTGCATAACGGGCAGCCCCTGCCCACGGGTGCCTTCAAGGGGCTGGCAGGCCTGCTTGCTAGGCTCCGTCCACAGGCACACCTGCGCGCACCCGCGTTTGTGAAGTTTTATTGGGCCCCAGCCATGCTCGTCCACTGGCACACCCCCGGGGCTACTTTTGTGGAGTGACAGTAGCTGCAGCAGAGGCCGGAGCGCCCCCCAGGCCGGAGGTGCGTGTTGTTTGACCCTCGTTGACGGACGTTCGCAGAGCCCAGCTCTGCTCAGCCCGGCCCGAGGCAGAGCCCCAGAGCCGACAGCGCAGCACTGATCCAGGAAAAAGGCGGACGTGCGGAATTGGTGGGAGGAGCCGGAAAATCGGGCTAGAAAACTGAAGGCCGATAAGGACGACTGTTAAATTGGACATAAATTAATATTTCTAATCCTAGAAAGCCACGTAAGAAGAGACTGGTTTTTTTTAAGTCTGAAGACTGTGTACTTAAAATGCTGGCCTCTGGAGCCTGCGGACAGGAGGCCCTGGTCTTGGTGGCTGGGAACCAAGCTCTGTTTGTGGCTCAGGGGACACGTCTCTGAAGGCCCAGCCAGGGGCTCTGCTTGGTTCCGTTGTGGAACCGCCTTGGCCGTAACCACACCTGAAAGCACTGCTTCCTTCTGAGTGTCCCGCGGGGCCACCACTGTTGCTGGTTTGGTGTGACTTTTGTTCTTGTCATTTTATAGCTGGCTTTCCTCTCGGTGCTCCCACCCGCCCATCTGTACCCCCAGCCCTATGTCTGCACGAGTACTGCTCGCTGGCCGGCGGGCCTCAGTAACTGTCCTCTCTCGCCTCCTCCCGCCCTCAGGCTGGCGGCGCTGGGTCTGCACGTGCGCCTTGTGCCCCAGGCAGCTCTGCTCCCGGCCCGTGAACTCCTGCCGGCGACAGGCAGGAGCCAAGAGTGCTCTGGATGCGTTTGCGTTTCTCGGTTTAGTTTTGAGGTCTGTGTCCTGCTGGGTCACTTGAGCTTGGTGCCCCAGATGATAAGCCCCCATCTGGCATCCCCTCTGGTTCTTGTGGCTGTGAAGCCCAGGGCTGGCTGGACTCCCAGGGAGGCACAAATACCCTGTTCTGCCTCTTCGGTCGTCTCAGAAAATGTGATCTTGCTCCAAGCTATTTCTCAGCTGGTAACACTTTCCTGGGGTGAGCTGTCACTGGAAGGGCCATTCCTCCAAGAAAGGGGTTGTCTTGGCCTGCAACTTTAAAAAACTTCTAGGAGAAAAGAGTGGAAGCTTCCCTTGCCCTGAGATCGGATGGTTGACACTGTGTCCCGTCCTGGCAGAACCCGCGAGGCCCCGGGGATGTGGACCTGGGCGGTGACGCTCACTCCCACTGTGCAGGGCGGCCCCTCCACCCATTCGCCGTCTCCAGTGTGATGCCAGGCTTCTCCACTTTGATTGCAAAATGTCAAACAGCATTCTCTTCCTCTCTCTGCAACACATCCTCTAAAACTATTTCTTCTTTGCAGTCCTTTCAGGGAAGTCAGGGACGAGCCTACCTCTTCAATTCCGTGTGAGTATCTCTTCCCTCACCCCGTCCACTGCCAGGTCCCACTTCCTGCTTCTGCGCTGGCATCTGCTGGCAGGTCTGAGCATCTGGAGAAGGTGGATGCTCTTCCCTGAGGGCTGGTGTGGGCTGGTTCCCACTGAGACGGCGGGCCTGGGCCCTCCCCACAGCCCGTCCCCTCCTACATTCTTGTCAAAGGTGTGGTGGGCAGGGGGCAGGCGGAGAGGCAGGAAGGGCAGTACCGTGTCCCTGGGAACAGGTGGCGGGTCCATCCAGGGTTGGCGGCAGGGGCTGCTGGCCCAGGGCCCCTGCGAGGGTGCCAGCGCCTCCTTCCCCGCAGGGTGAACGTGGGCTGCGGCCCCGCGGAGGAGCGGGTCCTGCTCACCGGCCTGCACGCCGTGGCGGACATCTTCTGTGAGAACTGCAAGACCACGCTCGGGTGGAAATACGTGAGTGCCCGTCCTGCTCGGACACGCGTGGGCCAGACAGATTCACTGCAGTGACGTAAAATGTTACAGGTGGAAACAAAATGTGCCAAGTGGTATGACAGATGCTGTCAGTCAGAATGCGTGTGAAAATAGCATCTTTAAGCTGATGGCACTCACAGACCCCATGGGACAGGGGAGGGAGGCTGCTCCCACTCGTCCCCATGCCCCAGCTTCTGCCCTGCGCACCCCTGGCCCCCAGGCTGCAAGTGGTGGGCCAATCGGGAGGCTGTCCTCTGCAGGCGCTGCCTTCCCCCATGCCCCCCAGCAGATGGCCTCCTCCTCCAACACCTGTAACCACCCCCTTTACCTGGAGCCCCAGGAAGGAGCCCCTCTTCCCACCACCTCACTGCCCTGCACAGGGTAGGTGCCCGGGGGCAAACCTGAACTAACAGGTCCCTCCAAGTGTGACCATGATGAGTCCAGCGCAGGCCCACACTGCCCTCCAGGGCTGATCACCGGGCAGCCCCCGCGGTCCGCACGGCGCAGGGCCGGCTGGGGGCACGTGACCCTCTGTTTTGTCCTTTGCCAGGTGTGTAATGACATTGAGTGAAACAGATTCTGTTCTGAAACCTCTCTCTTTTTCCAAGGAGCACGCCTTTGAGAGCAGTCAGAAGTACAAGGAAGGGAAGTTCATCATTGAGCTCGCGCACATGATCAAAGACAACGGCTGGGAGTAAAGGGAAACCCCTGTTCCCTTTTGATACTGTTTTGCAAAAGAGACGGTCAGTGTAACAGACACGTAGGAGCAGCTGGATGACAGTGCTGCTTGAACTCGAACCTGGCAGGCTGGCCCCCTCCGGCGACCCCGGGGTAAGTCCCTCCAGCCTGTGTCCTCTTCCTGCCCGTGGTTGTTTCTGAAATGTTTTAATGACCTTCTTATCTCTCAAGTTCTAGAGACTTAACCGACCGATGACTTACCCGTCTAGTTAATACCTTCTTTTAACCAATGCCTTTAAGACAGCTTGGCTTTGCCTTTTCACGTTCGCTAGAAAACCGAACCGAATCTCCAGAAACCACAGGGAAGGGTCTCTTCGGAGAGCTCGTCTCCCCTTGTTTAGAGTGAAGGTGTGGGAACCACTTCTGTCCTAATTCACAAAACCACACCTGGCGTATTCCTCTCGCAGATGAGTGGTGAGGGTGTGATGCTCGTGCAGGGATTCTCCAGAAGCAGTCTATGAATCCGGGCACCAAGGGTGGTGGTTAGCCTTGTTCAGAAACAAGACACCACTGGGAACATTTAGATAAGCTGTCAAAAGAGAAATGTGTCTCACGTAACCCCTTGTTTATTTAAGCCGACAGCTTCTTTATCTAGAAAGTGAGAGCAGCAGCAGCAGCAGGGCGGCCCCAGGGCTGCGCGCGGGCCGAGGCCCTGCAGACCTTGGCCACAGGCGCTGGGCGTGGGTCCCCGAGTTAGTTAGAGTTTAGCGCACTGGACTGAGTAAACTCGGGTTCCTTTTCTCCTCTGATGTACTTGAAGAACAAGAATTATCTTTCCATGTGAAAGAGGCCAGAACAGGACACACTTAAGATTTGCCACATTGTTTTAAAATTTTCTTAGGAAAGGTTAGAGTAGCAGGACAGGTCCGAACTTGGGAGACCCAGGCTGGTTTGCTCTCTGGGTCCTGGTGCCCCTGGGTCGGGCACCGGTCCTGCGGGCTGGCAGATGGGCCCCAAGCAGCCTCCTGAGCCCCGTGTTCCTGCCACAGTTGACGTTCCCATCTGCCCGAGCCTCTGCAGGGAGTCAGCACCGCGCAGGGGTTTTGGTTAATCTTCAGAGAATGGAGGCCCAAAAGCGGTCCCCTAAAAGTTTTGATTTTCCATGTTCTAACCTGTCTCTGGCCGGTGGGCCTGGCCTGCTGCTCCAGGCATCAGGGGGCCTTGGGTGTGGTCACCTTGGCAAGACTCCAGGACCCCAGCGCCGAAGGGCAGGATGGGCTGGGGAGGCAGGGAGAGGAAGGCAGTGGGCCGGCTCTGAGCATCTTTCAGACAAGGTGGTCCTGTGGCTGCGAGCACCTGCCCGCCTCCCCGTGCCCCACAGCTGGTGCGCTGGCCCAGCCGCTCGCCCAGGCTTGCCTCTGGTGCCATCTCTGCCTACAGCTCGCAGCCCTGACGGTGGGTGTCCCGGGTGGGGGACGTCCACACTGGGCCATAGCGGCTCTCGATGTCCCAGGTTGCCAAGGGAGTGCTCGGCACAGCACCGGCCGCCGAGCTGGGCCCCCACTATCCAGGCTGTCCCCCCCCGCCCTCCACGATCCACTGTCCCGGCCCCCACACGCAGGCTCTAGGCGGCACCCAGGGGTCAGCCTGAGCCAACCATGAAGCAGCAGATGCCTGCGGCCTAGCTGTCTAAACACCCAGAAGGATGGGCGGGCCCCTTCCCCGAGGAGTGACATCACTGGAAACGTGGCCGAAGCTGACGTCTCCCCTCTGGCCTGGTTCCTCCCAGCCTCAGTGCCACAACGGGGTGGGGGGGGTGCTTCTCCGAGAGACGCTTCCCTTCCCCCGAGGGACCACCTCAGACTCCTCCGATTTGAGCACTTTGGTTTTGCTGTCATGGTGATGCGTTCACCAGTGGTCCGTGATGACTTTGGTACTTTTTGTAACTGATGCCAACAAAAACTCACAACGCTTGTCAGTCTTCTGCAAACTCCAAGCTCCTTCTGAAACCAAATGAACTGACCACGGGCGGACTTCAGGGAAGGATACTCATGAGACCATACCAGACGTGCTGGTAAAGTGCCAGAATGTTCCACCCTTTTAAATTCCTAAACAGTAAATATCACCCCATGACTTTTATTTAAATTATTTAAGATATTTTTTTCTTGAGAAGAGTGGCAATAAAGCCAGGAGTATAAATGCATTTAAGTTAAACTACACCGTGTTCTCTGCACAGCACACTGGCTGTAGACACGTGGCTTGGATCTGCTGCTGCTTTATATGTACATACAGAGTATTTTTATACTTTCACGCTTATTCTTGATGGCGTCTGTCAGATATCAGGAGGATTAGAAATGGAAATTATTTCAAAAGTCCTTTAATTCACCTGATGACCTCACCAGGGACTTACAAAATCCGAGTGTTTTTAACATCTAGAAAACTGCAATCCAAGCTCTAAAAAGAACTACAGAAACATAAACCCTCCTCTGTCAAAGGTGCCGGGCAGTCCTGGCCCCCGCTGTAGGGTGGTGCCACAGGGCTGCAGCCCAGGGTGGCCGGCCTTCCCTCGGGCCAGATGCCCAGACCAGCCTGTAGGTTTGCCCCTCGGAGCAGGACTGCCAAACTCACGTGCAAAGCCTCCTTCCACCCTGTGTCCAGCCCCGGGCCTCTGACTGCGTGTAGTTTACAAATAAAGCTGCCACTGTCCGATGTTGGCTAGTGAGTGGTGTCACTGGCCTCAGGCACTCCGCTCTGCTCTGCCTGGGGTCTCGGTCATCCTCCCCTGGGGGTGGCTCTGGTCTTGTGCTGTTCAGGGCTGGGAGCACAGCCCTCCCAGGACCACCTGCCAGTACAGGCCCGTGCTCACCTCCTCCAGGATGGCTGCGGGGGTCCAGGAGCCCTTAGGTGAGCGGCCTGGCCAGCATGTGTCTTCACTGGTGTCAGCATGTCCCACCCGGTCACTGCCTCCCTGGGAGCCAGGCAGACACTTGGAAGCAACACTGGCATGAGCCTCACAAGGGAGTCATCAGACAGCAGCCTGTAGCTGGAGCAGGGGTGGGCAGGTCACTGCATGAGCCAGGTCCCCGGCTGACGGGCGCAGGCAGGGGCAGGCCCTTAGGGCAGTGGGAAGGACCAAGGTGGCAGCGGGCCACTGAGCGGGGCAGGTGCTGCGTCTGCGTGGACATGCCTGCGGGCTCAGAGGAGGCAGCAGGATGGGCTGGGCCTGAGCAGCAGACACGGAGCAGTTCTGGAACCGGTGGTAGAAGTTCGGCCGGGGAGGCAGGTGGAGGCTACATGGACCCGAGGACAGCAGCAGGACACGGGCCTCAGCGGGGGACAGTGACCCTGTCAGCCCCACAGCGGAGGAGACCGTGGCCCCCGAGCCGTTGCAGGTGCTTCCAGAAAGCCAAGGGGGCAGGGTCCAGGCTGGGGGCTGCAGAGAGCAGAGCAGGGAGAATGGGTCCCTGAAGGTCTTTCATAGGAAGGAAATGCTGGTTTGGTGGCCAGGAAGGTGCCTTGAGAAAATGTCAAAGCCGAGAAAAAGTCCAGGGTCCTCAGGCCTGACTGCTCAGGAGCCCCGCCTCCAGAGTCCAGATCAGAAGGTCTGGAGTCTAAGAATGTTCCTTAACACGGTCTCGGGTGACACCACTGGAGGACCACGCGGAGTGAACAGGTCACAACGGAGATGACAAGACAGGGGAGGGGGGGCGAGGGTTGGAAGACACACCCCCTCCTTCCCTCAGGCCAGGCCCCTCTGCTGAGGGAGGGATGGAGGTGGTGGCCGGTGACTCCCAGGGCCAGTAAAGGGGACCCAGGCAACAGGCCAGAGCTTTATTAAGTCACAGCTCATAGGGCATACAGCTCAAGAGACGTGGACACAAGCCCCCCACCCCACATCCCTACCAGGCTCCAGGGTGGCAGGCCCGCTGCTACCACGAGCTGAAGTCCCCAAAACCTCGGCTGGGCTTCTTGGCCGCAGGGGCCATGGCACTGGTTGATGGCTCTTCCTCTGCCACACGCTTCCTGGGAGAGAAGCAGCAGACGAGAGCTGCCAGGGGGAACCAGACCCCAAGTGTCACACAGCCCCTTGCCCCCCACCCCAAAGTCCCCGTCTCTTCAGCCCGCAGGGGGGCCCCCATGGCAGCCCGCTCACTGCAAGAGGCCCGGGCCTGTGGCTGCCTGGCCAATAACAGCTCTGACCCAGGGACACTGGGGAGAGGAGGGCACCATGGACCTGGGGACACTGAGGGGAGGAGGGCACCATGGACACTCACGTGACTGTGGGGCTGATGTACTTGCCCACCCCCTGGCGGTACGTCTGGGGGCCCTGGCTACCCTGTGGGGCCTGGCTCATCTTGGCTGTGCTCTCCGGGGCCTCTGTCACCTCGAGCTGCGTCCTCCGCTCGGCAGCGATCTGGCGGGACAGCATAGTGGCTGCCTGGAGCCCTTGGGGGCGCAACTCCAGCAGGGGAGCGGGAATCCCCCACCCCTCTTCGGCCCTCCCTCACCTGAGCGTCAGCTTCCTCATAAGGGTCCACAAACACCGTGGTGGACTCAATTCGGATCTCCTCCTAGTGGGGTGGGGAGGGGGAGTGAGCAGAGGGCCCCCTCCAGGTGCCTGCCCAGTGCTCAGCCTGGGGGCGGCCCCTCTCTTCTCCCAGGGTGCATACCTTAGGGCGGTCAGTTTTGGGGTCACTCTCCACATTCTCCATGGCTGTCAGTGTGTCAAAGCCTCCAACAACCCTACAGCAGAGCAACAGGGCACCTGAGACTGCCTGGGGCAGGGCACCCCAAAGGCCAAGTCCCTGTGGCCAGCTAAGGGCACAGGCTGGCTTCAGAAAGAGCCAGTCGGGCCAGGAGACCAGGGGCCAGAGGAGAGACAGGAGTGTGGTCAGCAGGCCTGGTGGGGGCTGCTGATGACAACAATCAAGACTGACTGGGCCACACCCACATCACTGGTTCTCTTCTGTCTGTAGCTGCTTCTGCACTACGACCAGAGCTAGAGGGTGTGACAGACCACAAGGCCATGAAGCTGGAAATACCTCGTGGGCCGACCCCTGGGCAGAAAGACAACCCCTGGACAGAAAGATGGAGACTGGGCATGGCCCAGCTTTGACCTTCCTGACAGAGGAGAGCGCCAGAGGGTTGGGCAGGGCAGCTGGCCAGGCCGCAGGAGAGGTTCCCCACCTGAGCTGACAGGTTCTGAGGGCCAAATGGCCCCCAGCCCGCAGGGAAGCCCCAAGTCCCCACTTGTGCAGAGGCAGGGACGAAGGCAGGTGAGCACAGGGCCAGCCCAGGCACGCAGCTTCTTACCGCCCGAAGATGGTGTGCTTCTTGTCCAGGTAAGCGCAGGAGCGGAAGGTGATGAAGCTGGGGAGGGAAGGGGTGGTTGGGGAGAGTGCCAGCCTCCCCAGCCCGGCCTCCGACCCCACCAGCAACCCTCTCCAGGCAGGCTTCCAAGGGCAGCCCAGGAGCAGCCCAGGGCACGGACACCCGGGAAGGGGCTAGGGCTCTGTCTCCAGGCCTGGCTGCTGCCGACCTCCTAGGGGCAGGTCTGCAGGTGTCCTGTATGTGTCCCTAGGGGGGCTGGACAATCTTTGGACTAGATTCAGGTTGGGTACCTACCACCTTTAGGGAGAACCTGCTAGAGCCAGGCCTCTCCCATGATGGCCCACAGACTTACAACTGAGACTTGTTGGTGTTGGGCCCCGAGTTGGCCATGCTGAGGATGCCACGGCCCGTGTGCGAGAGGTTGGGCCGGAACTCATCTTTGAAGGGCTTTCCCCAGTACGACTCCCCGCCTGGAAGAGAAGGGAGCACGTAACACCAAGAGTGACCGGGTCCCAGCCAAGGGTAGCCTACTGGTGTGGCACAGCTCAGAAATCTGTGTGGAGTCCCAGGGGTACCAGGTACCATTGGCGCAAGGAACTCTTATCACCAACTCTCCCTGGACCCCACCTGGCCCAGACCCCAGAATAGGGAGTAAAGGGTCCAGGAGACGGGGGTCACTGCTCACAGCACACAGGCTGAGGGAGTGGGCCTGGCCCCAGCAGCTGACAGGCTGATGGGGCTCTGAGGGGCAGCGGAGGTCAGGGGCTTCTCATGGATCACACAGGCCTCACGGCTACCACACCCATCTCCCCCAGGGGTCCCAGCTCCAGTACCTACCTGTGCCTGTGCCAGTGGGGTCGCCCCCCTGGATCTGCAGGAAGAACAAAGGCCAGTGAACAAGCTGGACCCCCCACCTCCAGCTACTCCCGGCAGGAATGGGGCCCTCCCGGGTCGTCCCCCCGCCAAGGCAAGTGTGGCCAGCTGGGCGGGGCCCCCGAGGAGCAGGGCCCTGGGCACTGACCACGAAGTTCCGGATGGACCTGTGGAAGATGGTGCCGTCGTAGTATCGCCGCTTGCAGAGCTTTATGAAGTTCTCGCAGGTTTTTGGCGTCTGCAAAACAGGCCACAGGCTTCCGTGAGGCGCATGGCGGCCCCCCCAGGGCCCCAGGCCCTTGTATGTAGCCGGATCGGTGAGGAGGGACGGGGGCAGCCGCGTGGCCCCAGGACTGTGCGCTAGGCCAGGAGAGGGCAGAGGGCTCTGGCTCCCAGGACAAGGGCCCTGCACCCACCAGGTCACAGTGCAGCTCCAGGTTGAGGTCGCCCTGGCTGGTGTGCAGCCGCACATAGCCTTTCTTCCTCACAAACCGGTAGCGCAGCACGTCCTCGTCAATGGCGGCTGCGGACAGAGGCCGGAGCTGCCTGCCTGCCCTCAGCCCAGCGGGGCTGGGCGGGCCCCAGATTGGGGAGAGCAGGGCAGCGGGGAGGGCTCAGCGATTCCGAAGGTGAGGGAGGGGAGGCAGAGGGCTGGAGTGGAGGCAGATGCCAAGGCAGGACCCAGGCTGGAACCTGAGGTGAGGCGGCCCCAGCACAGCGAGGGCCCCCACCCCAACAGCCGCCCCATCCCAGGCCCAAGCCCACTTTCAAGAGGGCCCGCCCTCGCCTGACCGCCCCTGGGCTGCCTACAAGCCCAAGAGGCCCAGGCGCTGAGCAGTGCTGAGGAGTGAGGAGGGCAGGGAGGCAGGGCACCCCGTCCTCAGCCACTGTCAACGCCGGCAATTGGGATGGAGGCCGCTACCTGCTTCATGCTTGGTCTCCGGAACCATGGCAGTGGAGGTGAAGGAGGCGCTGACCTTCCCGGTGGAATAGTGGGCCTGCCAAGAAACCCACGAGGGCTTGTCAGCACCAGGGAGGCCTCCCTGCCACTCAGGCCCTGCTGGGTGCCTCTCCTCCAGGAAGGCGTCCCTGGTCACCACAGGTGCCAGCAGAGGCCTCCTGGGGATGCACAGGACAGCCTGGCCCACATCGGTCTCTCCCCCAGGGCCCAGGGAGCAGGGCGGGATGGGCCAGTGGCCCCCAGGCCTTGACTGGGCTGAAAGCTGGGCTGCCAGGGCTCTCGAGTTAAGTGAAGCTCTGAAGAGCACACCAGGCAGAGACTGGCACCCTGGGGTTCAGGGCACCGGGAACTTAAGTTTCTTTCTAGACGTTTCAAGTTCCTATAAGAAAGAATAAGCCTCGACAACACGGTTTTTCTTTTAGCCCAAGTGGTGAAAGAAAAGGTTTCTTCCCATAAGACAAAAACACACCAAAATGCTAAGAAATGTCGTATTAGGAAAGTTTTAAACAACAAACTGTCTCCTTTTACCACGCCAAGTTTTCTGGGTAATTCTTTAAAGGGGAGCCTCAGAGGTTTCCCCTCCCCTGGGGCTCCCCAGCTGCAGCTCACCAGGCCCTGCCTGAACTGCAGAGGGGCTGTTTGGGGCCTGACGGGACAGGGCACAAGTCCTGGTGCCACCACTGCTGACTGGGGGCCCCAGGCCGCTATGGACTGGAGGTGAGGGCTGGGCAGAGGCCCAGGCAGGGCGGGCACCAGGTGCCCTGGTACCACCTGCTCCCCGCCCCCACCACAGCCCCCCTGGGTTTGCTCTGGGCACTGAGTGACCAGCTGCGCAGGGTGAGACTCTGCTCCAGACCCACGTGCCCCAGGCTGCTATGCCGCAAAGAACCGTTGAAGCTACCAGGCAGCTGTCCACCCAGCACATCTGCTCAGGGCTGGCCAGCTCAGGCCAGGTTCCACTGCAGACCCTCCAGGACTGGGGACACCTCCCCTGCGTGGCCCAGCCTCCTTCCTGCGGCCCCGTCCCCAGGAGCACCGCGAGGGGTTGCGTGGCAGTGGCGAGGCCCTCTGCCTACTCACGGCATTCAGCTTGTCCACCTTCATCTTCTCAGGGACCCTCATGGTGGCCGCCAGCACCTCGTCCCCCTTGAATTCCTTGTAGAGCTCCTGCAGTGTCTCCCGGGTCTCCGTGTTCGTGTTCTTTAGATAGTAAGACGGGTCCTGCTTGGCTTTTTCTTCATCTACGAGACAGCATGTGGTCCTGAGCAGCCAGGCCCCATCAACGTCCCAGGTGTGCATGATGGGGACAGAAGGCCACAGCAACCGCAGGAGCAGAAGCCCTGGCAGGGACACAAGCATGAAATGACCGGAGCCTTCATCACGGTCACACTCTCCGGGTCAGACAACCCAGGGAAGAGCCTATGGAGGAAGGAAGAGCGAGTCTACCGCTCTGGCCCCGCCCCGCCCAGGCCCCAGCGGTGGGCACAATCTCTGAGGGGCAAGGAGAGGGCCCACCCGGGCACCTGTGGACCCGGGCAAGGAAGCAGCCCTGAGGAGCCTGGAGCTGAGCCCTGACGGGGGAAGGAGGTGGCACCACAGCACAAAGGCCCAGCTGCACCCCACACACCTGGCCTCGATGGCGGGCATGGCCAGGCTGTTCCCCGACCTCAGCACAGGAGGATGCGGCGTCAGCTCAGGAAGCACACAGCCCACACAGACCTGGGTGAGACGCCCAGACGCTCCAGCCCCAGGAAGGCGGGGGCCTCGCCCAGGAGATGGACTGTTCCACCCACACCCCTTGCACCCAGGCAGCCCTGGCTGTACGTACCTGGGTCTGTTATTTTCATGTTATTCTTAACGTGGAAGAAGTTGGAAACATTGAACTTGTCCAAATTGGTGGGGTCCTAAGGCAGAAAGAGCAGATGTGGCAGCGAGCCCAACACCATAGCTGGAGCATCCTGGGCTGTGCGACTGTGGGGCCACCGAGGGTCCGGGCCCGGGGGTAGAGGTCAAGCAGAAATGCGGGCACTGGGGGTCTGGAGGGGCTCTGTCCTGGGCTGGGCAATGAGCAGGGGTGGAGAAGGGACGGCGGCACTAAGGGCCAGCTGCTGGCCAAGCCGCGTCCCCTCCTTCCCCAACGCAGCAAACACACACCCCTTGTTGCACCCCCAGCAGGCTCCCTGGAGATGCGAGCCCGCCCCAGGTGAAGGACACACGTCCATCTCTGGTGGGAGCGTCACAAGCCCGAGAGGGTCCAGTTCAGTCCCTGACTCTCCAAGGGTCTGAGTGTCTCCTGAACTCACTCGCCCTCCAACACCTCCGGACACGCTCTGCACTCAAGCCTGCATCCCAGGCCTGCACCAGCCCCTGCCCTGAGGCCTGCAATGGGGCCACCTGGTGTGGAGGTGGCTCTGGGGGCAGAAAGGAGGGGCCCTGACACAACAGAGGTAGCACTGGAGGAGAGATGTGAGCCCAGGACTGAGGAGGTGGCCTGTGACAAGGCCCAGGGTGACCAAGGGCAGGAAGGGCTCTGCTAAACAGCCCAGGCAGCTGGGGAACCACACCGGGCAGAGCCATGCCAAGGCACTGGGCGGGGCCCCTCCAGGGCCAGATGGGGGAAGGGGATGCCCACCTGGAGGGTGATGATGTCCTGCCGGGAGAAGGGCTCATCGGTCAGCAGGTCTCGGAAGTTCTTGGCCTTGATGTTCAGCTGCTCCACCGCCTAAGGCCGGGGGGAAGTGTGCTGTCACGGTGCCTGTTCCCCAGCCTGGTGCAGGGGCCCAGAGCCCACCCAGGGGTGGGAAAAGGAGGCTGAGACAAGCGTGTGCCATCAAGGCATGGGGCTTCTTGGACTCCAGGCAGGAGGCTGTCCTCACACACGTCTTGTCTTACAGCCTCAACAAACTGTGACCCCAGAGCCCCAGGGGCCAAACTTCAGGGACAGGCATGGAAATGGCTTCGGAAGGGTCTCCTGCCCAGAGCAGGATGGGTGTGGACATCGGGACCCGCTACCCCTACGCGTACCCTGGCAGCCCTGGGGCCCATCCTCCGAGCACAGGATCCCTCCCAGTGTGGGTCCTGGGGAACAAGGACTGCCCACAGCTCAGGTTTAGGGGCTACAGGGAGGCCTCCTTGGCTGTGCTGGCAGCTCCCAGAATGCAGGCTTCACAGGCAGGCCAGGCCACAGGCACCAGCCCAGGGTTCCTCAAGGACACGCACGAGACACTGCTCCCCAGAACCCACCTCGTAGGCGTAGACGTTGCCGGTGGTCCTGATGGCCACGATGTGGGTGTTGTTGGTGAGCACAGTGAACAGCACCGGGCAGTGGTACTTCCCTGGCCCGAGGTCAGAGAGAGGGAGGAGGGGACCCTGTGTCAGCACCCAGAACCAGACCCAGAGGGACAGCCAGCTGCTCAAGCCACTCCTCCAACAGCATAAACTCCCGTTTGTCCTGCAAGACCCAGCCCTGCATGGCCTTCCTCAGAGGACCCAGTTTTGTTAGCCCCTGGCCCACCCTTCCAGATGTGCCTGGACCAGTCTTTTGACCTGTCACCACTGCACACCCCCCAGCAGCCCTTCCTTCAGCCCTGCCCCATCCCCTCACCTCCTGCGCCCCTCACCTGGGTTACTGCAACGAACTCCGGCTGCCCTCCCTGGCCCAGACCCTGACCCAACCCCACACCCGCAGCCAGGAAGCCTATGGAAATGAGTCCCAGCAAGTGGCATTACACAGGGTGGGGGGCAGGGGGAGGACGAGACACTGACAGATGAGAGACCTAATGACATCAACCACACAGGTGTGCATGGACTCTCAAAATCCTGATTTCAAAACTACAAAAAAAATTATGGGATCATTCTGGAAATTTGACCACTGGCTGGATATCCAGTAATATTAAGGAATTTCTATTAACTTTTTACATGTATTAGTGGTATTATGATTATTACTTCCTAACTTCTTAGCTTTTAGAGATACACACTGAAGTACTTAAGCATGAAATGGGACGATGTCTGAGATTTGCTTCAAAACCACCTAAGCGGGTGTAGAGAGGGAGTGCAGATCAAATCAGACAGGTGGACGGTGGCTGGGAGCTGAGGCTGGGGGTGGACACGGGGCAGGGCATCATCGTCCTAATCCTCTTTACTTTCATGTGCCTGAGAATTTCAACTAAAAAAAACAAAACAAAACCAAAAAAGGCGATCTCTAGGTCAATGTTGTTATAAAAAAATTTTTTTTAAAAGGCAAAAGTTAGGTCTGTTTTCTCTCACTGGAATCTGCAAGCCCTCCCATGGCACCCCGGGCCCCGCAGGACTGCCCTGAACCATGTCCCACCTGACCCCTGATCGTGACCCTTGCTCCCCACTTCGCTTACACTGCTCCAGCAACACTGGACTCCTGGCTGTGCCTCAGGGCCTTTGCACAGGCCGAGCCCTCTGCCTGGAATGCTCTCCCCACATCCCCACAGGTCTCCCTCATCCGTCCTCCCCATCCTCTCAGATTTCCACTCACACCCTATGAGTCCTCCTGCCAGCCTCTCCCACCCTTGCTTTACCTCTTTCTCTGACACATTATAGTGGTCTGTTTTCCAATTTCCATCCCCTTTTATTTCGGGAGAGACCTGGTCTGTTTTGCTCTCAGCAGATGGCAGGTGCTCAGTAAATATTTGTGGATGAGAGACACACTGTGTGCCTCCCAGAATCAGCCACTCCCAGAGCAGAGAACCCTCGACGCCCAGGGACTGCCATGGAGGGCTGGGCTCTGTCCCCCGAAGCCTGCTCACTCACAGCAAATCAGTGCCTGCCATGGGCCGGACATCTCCCAGGAATGCACTCGCCCAGTGGCCTGGGACACCAACCTCAACCTGACATCTGGCCAAGGAGAACAGGGGACGCTGTGGAGGAGCACAGAGCAGGGGTCCCCAGGACCAGGCTGGGGTTCTAGGAGCAGTGGTGAACGAAAGCCCAGCCCAAGAGCCGCCAGGCAAATGTCAGAGCTCCCACATCCCGTGCCCGGCCACCCAACCTGGGCTGCAGCCTGGGCAGCTTCCATCTCCAGTGACAACTGGGCCAGAGCTGTGGCCAGGTAGGGCCTGTGCCCCACGGAGTCCAGCTGTGCCCACAAAGGCCACCGGTGGCCCACGTGGCCCATGTGCTCTTGTGGGGAGAAGTGCTGAGCTTTAAACTACTGGACCTGTAAGAGGAAATTACTGCATCTCTGAAACCAAAAGCCAGTGTGCAGGCTGATCGGACAGAGACAGGAACTCGGTGAGAGGCAGGTTCTGCAGGCCAAGCCTGGAGCTGGCTGTATGGGGATCACTCACCTTCACTGTTCTTGGCAAAGTTCAGCTTGATCAGGGACCTCCCATCCAGTTTCTGGAAAGTGTCATTAATAATTAATAATAACAAATACGTGACTAACTTCACAGAGCTGGTGAAACAGGCAGACTCTGGGGTCTCTGACCATCCTGCCTTGGCAGTGGCAGGCAGGCTGGGGGCCCGGGATGGCATGCAACCCGGATGAGGCATGCAGCCCTCGCCCACTTGCAGGGGCGAGGCCCAGGCTGAAGCCGAGGTCAAGGATGAAGGCTTGTTTTATGTTTCTGTGATGTTCACGTGCTTTTATGGTGAGCACTGGTTGCGCAAATCTAAAGCGAGTACATTTCTTCAGCTGGGCAGTGGGTACGAAGTGTGGACCCTATCTCTGCGCCTCATGCCCACTGAAGAAGACCAGGCGCGGAAGAGCGGGAAGAGGGGGAAACACACCCAAACGCTCCAAAGTGGATGTGATGGGTTCCTGTTTCCCAAAACTGCGTCTGCGGCTCAGCTCTCATACAGTAAATCCAAGTCCGCGCAGCCAGGAGAAAGCCACCCAGGGTGGGGAGCTTGATCAGAGGAAGAGGCGGCTGTGGAGAGACCCCGGACGGAGGCAGAGCCATGCCCAGGAGCACAACCCTGTAGCCGTGGGCCCCCCGGGAGGCGAGGTCCTGTCCATCTGGCCCAGAGGAGATGCTGGGTGGGTGTCTGGCCAGGCCCCAAGCCCGGCTGCACCCTGCGTCCTCCCTCCCCTGCGGTGGGAGTCCCCGACCCGCTTCCCAGCAGCTGCTTCCTTCCTTCATTAGTCAAATTACCTGCACACCTGTGCGGCGGGTACTTCACCCCAGGACCAATGGCAGGCGCCCCCCTCCAACTGCTCCCACCAGAAGCCCCTCTCCCCCAGCCCTGTGAGGCACAGGCCTGAGCACGGACCCCAGGGGAAGCCCCAGAGCCTGCCTGCTCCACGCAGCAGGCCTTGCAGAAAACGCTGTTGGTCACACTTTCAAAGGACAAGAAAGAGGAGGTGAGGCCCCCACGCCTCGCCAACCAGCCGAGAGAAAAGCCATGGTCTGGGTGGCCATCTCGGGGAGAAAAGCATGTGAGCCCAGGGCCCTCAGACCCCACTCCTCCCCGAATGTCCCACAAAACAGAGAACAAGACAACACCTGAGTAAATACTGAATTAGCGACATCTCATGTGTCCGGACTGGAAGCCGGGACTCAGCCCTCTCCTGGCCTCACAGCACCCAGGCCCCTGGGCCTCCCTGAAGACAATGACAATGACAGCCTCTTCTCTCCACGTGGCTCCAGGGTCTCTATTCCAGAGCTGCCCAGGCGTCACTCCGCTCAGGTCAGGCCTCCTCCTAGCAGACACGGCCGCAACCCAGGCCCCACACCCCCTGCCACCGCTCCCCAGCAGGCCAGACCTCCATCAGCTGCCCCGGACAGTGGGGTGCCAACCTGTCCTCTGTGGTCCTGAAGAAGTCCTGCCCTCCCTGCTCACCCTCCTCAACCCACCTCTGGCCCAACCCCCTGCCCCTCCCAGCACTCCTGCCTTGACTCTGAGGGACCCGCCTTCCTGCTGAAGCCCTGCTAGCCTGGAACGCTGAGCACAGGCTGGGTCACCTGGTTCCACCTGCCCGTCCCCAGCAGGCACGGGACATGATAAGACGTGGACCCCCGGGCCTCCTAAGATGTGACTGCCCTACAAGGTCACTACTGAGCCCTCCTGTGCCTCAGGGAGACTGGAACCCAACGTGATGTCTCAACAAGTCCCAGTGGCCCACCCTCCAGGGCGATCTTGGGTCCAGCCCCCCACCCCACCTCCTCAGCCTCCACCCTGGTCCAAGTTTACCCAGCACCTCTTGCCTGCCCACACAAGGACACGGCCCCTGGCGGCCTTCCTGCCTTCCACCCTCACCTCCCTACAGTCTGTCCACCACAGAGCAGCCAGAGTGAGCCTTTCAAACAGGCCAGGGCACAGCACACTCTGGCGTAAAAGCTGCCTGGCTTCCAGCCCACCCAGAACAAAGCCAAGCTCCCTCCAGGGCCTGCAAGGCCCCCTAATGTCGCTCAATCTGCCTGTCTCCCCTCGTCCTCAGGTCCCAGCTTGAACAGCGCAGCTCAACAGACGTGCCCCAAGCACCCACCTCTCCCCGCCCGGGGCCCGCATCCCTGCTCCTGCCTCCGCCTCCGCCCTGCTCTCAGCATACAGGCCCTGCCTGGCACGGGCTGACACCTTCCTGCTGAAGGAATGGGTGCAACCGAGCAAACGAAGGCTTGGCCCGGGCTGCAGCAGAGGAAGGGGAGCTCTGAGGAGTGAAGGGCTGGGCAGCACAGGAGCCCCAGGATTTACATGACAGCAAGCAGGGCGCGGGCGCAGGTCAGCCGGAACCTGACTCTGGAATCTCTCTGCACCCACCCGCGGGACGTAGCAGCAGCTGCTTAGCCTCGCTAGGGGAAGCCGGGCACAGGACAGAAAGGAATGCTGCCGCCCGGAAGTGGCGATGACCGAGAAGACAGGTGACAGCCTGTACGTCCGCATGGGGAACCCTTCAGAGAGGATCGGTGTGGGGAGGGACAGTCCCCCCTCACTGCACCCCATGGACACGACAACTGCAGAACACAAGGACAGGTGAGGGGACAGTGTCTCCCAGCCTCAAGAATCCCCTGCACAGCTACCTACCTCTCCATTGCTGGGGTTGGTCCCGTACTTCTTAAGCCAGGGGACGATGTTCCTGCAGGGAGGACAGAGCACGGCAGGTGGTCAGGCGCAGCTGGTGACAAGGCCACGGTCCAGGGGACAGCCCCCAGCTGAGAGCCTTGAGGGGCCTTGTCCACCTCCCCTGCTCACAGAGCCCAGGACAGCAGCACCTGCCTTGGGGGGTGGGGAGTTTCTGGCCACGAGGCCTTCAGGGTTTCTACTGCAGTTACGCACAGACGTTACGTGTAAACAGTACAAGGTGGGGTAAAGACAGACATAAACGTGGATACACCCACACAACGTGCCGCGTGCAGAGAATTCTGAAGGACGTGAGGAGAAAGCCCTCATCACAACTGAGTGAAAAACAGATTCGGAACAATCGTCATGGATCCTCAACAAGGTTACCACAAATAAAGTCACAGAAAATGGGGATCAAAGCTCTCAACAGTGGTCATCCCTGACAGTGGGATGATGGTAAACTTTCCCTTTTACTTTGAAGTATTTCTAAGTTCTCTAAAATCAGTAGGAACCATAAGAAAACTCTAGAGGCTGGCTCATGTTGGAACAGAACACTGAGCATAATGCCTCCTAACCCAGCACTGGACGATCATGGCTCTGCTGTCAAGAAGTGGGAGATACCCCGTTCACGAAACTTCCAAAATCAGCCTGGGATGCTAATTAGAACATCAGGGACCCCCACATCGGGAGAGACGCTGACACCACTCCAGGTAGAGCCACCCACCCAGGGTCACAGCGGCACCGGGCCCCTGAGGCTGCCGGGGCCTCAGCGTGGCCAGCATGGCCCTGCCTGGAGCCACAGAGCCTCCAGCTGCCACACACCCCTTCCTAAGCGGGTGTCATCACATTTGTTAGCTCAGAAGTCATGGGAAAACTCACAGCAAGTCAAAGACGACGCCTTCGGGGGTGCAGACCGGGTAGACAAAGGGCTGCAGAGAGAGGCTGAGAAAGAAGAGAGTTGGTCATGGTCACGGGCAGACTTTTTCCTCTGCCCTGCCCCCATTCCTCCAACAATCCCCCGCTCCTCTGCACAGCTGGGCCGGGTGTCAGCACAGAGGGGACCTCCCACATCCCGGCCCCCTTGAAGCTCCCAGCACAAACCAGCAAGTCCAAAGCAAGGGCCCCAGGAGGCGCTGCAGGAGCCCTGGGCCACCAACAGCCTTGTTCCCTCCATAGCTTCTGCTGTGTCAGGTAACATTGGTGACCTTGCTTAAGCCCAGGGAGGTCCCCGGAAGTGGCCTCGGAGGGGCAGGAATGGAATCTGTTCCCTAAAACCCCGTGCAGCAGGTACAGACCACACTGTCCTACTGAGAACTGCCCTCTCCCGTCCTGAGACCCTGCCGGGGCTACCACGATCTGGAGGTGCCCTGCCTGCTCCCCACGTTTCCAAGGGGTATCCATGTGACTCAGACAAGTCTAAGCAAGTTCTGATTCAGGGATGTGGGGGTCAAAGGGCCTGCAGAGCCCAGGCTGCCACAGGCCACATGCCACCTTGTGGCAGGCCTGTTTGGGAACAGCAGAGCCCATAGATGGAGGAGGGCTAAACCTGGTAGACATCTGTGAGCCAATAACCCTTTTCTCTTTTCTCTGGCATGAGGTTTCCACCATTAGTAATCAGGAGCCCTGGCTGACCTGTCTGGTGTGTACATCAGCCACCTATGAGTTTGGTCAACACAAGTCAAACCCCAGGACTTGGACAGCCTGGCAGCTCTGGGGTCACCTCCCTGGATGCTGCCCCAGGGAGCTTTTGTGGGGTGACCTCACTGCTTTCCTCTCTGGCCCAAACTTCCACTCTAACCTAGTGGAGCTGCTGGGGACAGACCAGAGCGGGACCAACAAAGAAAGCAAGCTCCAAACACTAAGACAGTGTCCCTACAGCTTCCCCCAATGGGGCCTAGAGGGCACACTCTCAAAACACAGTTACCCAGAATCCCAGAAAGTTAAAAAAAAAAAAAAATGGGCGAGGCACAGAGCAGAGGCCTCTTGGAGGAACTGGGAACCAAAGATTTCCATGAGACCAACCCCCAAGGCTACATTCCCAAGAGGCGGTGACAAGACTGGTAGGGGTGGGGAGAGAGCCGGCCAGCGCGGCCGGCCGGGGCCTCACCTGCTCACACTCCCTGAGCCAGGCGTGAGCATGGAAACCCTCACTCCCCACTCCACAGGCGCCTCCTGGGCGCTCCCGGCCTTCCCTGCCCCTCCCACCCACCATTGCCCTGTGGTATCTGGCGGACCTGCTTCAACCAGGGTGCTGGGATCACCAGGAGACCTTTGTCAGCTTTCAAGGCTCACCTGGGCCTCTGGAATCAGAACTCGGGTTGGAAGAGGGGAGGGAACGGGGGGAGTGTGCTATGTAGACACAGGTGTCCAGGACAAAGATGACCATGCTCAAACTTGGGGAATCTCAGGCCCAAGGGGACCATCAGACCTGCCCACTCCCCCAAGCCCCAATGGCTGGGGTTCACTGGTCTAATCAGGGTAGGAAGAAGCACTGGAGGGGCTCTGCGGCTGGGTCACTCCCACCCCCACCCCCACCCCCACCAGTGACCTGCATTCCCAGGGAACGGGGTGGGGCCGCGGCATTGTGACTCTTGCAGCTGCAGTCACTACTCAGACCCTGGACAAAAAGTAAAGTGCGAAAGACACAGGCTCACAGTCAGACCCGTGGTGCAGACCTCGGTAGCACCACTTCCTGGATGTGACACCTGGGTAAGGGACTTCACTCTCCTATGCACTGATTCTCCCAACTGTAAAGTACGCTTAACAATAGAGCCTACCTCCCTGGGAAGGTAAATACAGAACCAGGTAAAGGACAACGCACATGGATAGAGACACAGAACCAGCAGAAAACCATCATTAGTCCCCATCATCACTGGGTCCCCTTCTCCCAGTCCAGGCATGATTTGGATGTGGGGGACACAGGCAGAAGCTACACCTCTGACCCAAGGACCGGACTCACTGTCAAATAATTAAGTACCAGAGAACAATGACAAGGGGGAGAGTAAGCCCTCAAAACTCTTACCTGCAGTGGTCAAAAGGTAAACGACGAAAATTTGTTTGTGGAATGTCTGTTTAAAATAAAAGTAAAATAAATAAATATATAAGATAAGATAAAATGAAAGTAAAACACAGAAAATTTATTCTGTAAAAAACTTCACGAAGGTATACTTATGAACAATTCAACTACATTAAAAGAAAGAGTTCCCGGAAGTCATGGGGATGAGATGCACAGCCCGGGGAACGTACTCAATGACGCTGTAATAACTCTGTGTGATTACACTGGTAACCAGACTTATCGTGGGGAGCATTTTGCCAAGTGTAGAAATATCAGATCACTGTGTTGTGAGCCTGGAAGCAACACAGTGTTGTGGATCGATTACACTTCAGTAAAAATAATAAAGTAAAACCTGCCAAAATGAAAATAAACAAAAGAAAACACTCATGTTAATTACCTAGCTCAGGAATTGCTATGAACTAAAACCTTCCTATAAACAGAAGCAAAACATGGGGTACATCAACAAAGAGCTGAGAGGGAAAAACATACACTTGTTTAAGCCACTAGGGGTGGGTTCCTGCCACAGCCCTGACTAGCACCCTGCTGCGTGGCTCAGCTTTGTTTTCCAAAAAGGCTGTGCCAGTCCTGTTCCCATCAGCTATCATGACAGTGCTCTTTTTACGACAGCCCTGATAGCTTTGGGTATTACCATTCTTTTCATTCTTCTTTCTTTTCATTCTTTTTATTCTTTGCTAACTTAATAGGGAAAATATTATTTTAACTTATGTTTAAAGAGTCACTACCAAGATTAAACATATTCTCCCACATTTAGCATATTTCCTCTTTCTTGAGTTGTCTATGTCCTCAGCCCATTTGTCTATAGTTTCCAAGTTCTTTTTGTTAATTTTCAAAGATTCACTGTACAGTGAAGACATCATTCCTTAATTACATCCCCCACACCCAAGGGAACAGAAGGATTTCATGCCTTACCTGGTTTCTTGCCACCATAGAAGTGAGTGTATTCAGCACAGGTGATGTACCTGTGGAGAGAGAGAGGATCTTACTACCACCCCCTTTATAAAGAGGATAGTCTCCAGAAATAAGAAATTGGTGACTGAATCATTTCACTCATTCAACAAATGCTTATGAAATACCTACCATGGTGGGGACATAGTTCAGTGGTAGAGTGCGTGCTCAGCATGCAAGAGGTCCTGGGTTCAATCCCCAGTCCCTCTATCCAAAAACAAAATACACCTACTATGTGTCAGGCACATAGTGATAAACACAACAGAACATGGGGAGACACAGACCAGTAAGCAAACACAAACGGTCCCACTCTGAAGGGAACGAACTGAATTTAACACACGGCCCAATGATGAGAAGCAGGTAGCCATCTGAAGGAGGAAGAGCTTTCTGGGCAAAGGGACCAAGCAGGCTAATCACGCATAAAAGCCCTGAGGCAGGAAAAGCTGGTGTGTTTCCAAAGAAGCACGAAGCCACTGAAGAAGAGTCGGGCAGTTTGGGGGGGCAGCACATGAAGGAGGCACGGGTGGCGGCCTCGTCTCCAGGGGCCTCGCAGGATGCAGGACTCTGGATTTGCTTCAAGCAGGATGAAAAACTGCTGGAGGCTTCTGTGCAGGCCCCCCCCCCCCACGATCTAGCATAAGTCCTCAAAGCATCACTCGGCTGCTGTGTGGAGAGGGACAAGCAAGAGACAGCAGGGTGACTACAAAGGTCCAAGAAGGAGCTGGCATAAACTTCACCTGTGGGAGGATGCGTGAACGAGGAAGAAGTGGTCGGTCCCTGGAGGAGCCACCAGGGCTTACTGATGGACGGGAGGCAGAGGGAGCCTCCGGGCTTCTGACCCCAGCAACCTGAGCAGCGGTGTGACCACTGAGATGAGGCAATGGGGGGGAGGAGCAGGCTCAGGCTTTGACTATCAACAGTTTGGTGGGGTGGGTATTCAAGTGGTAGCGGTGCATGTGAGGTCCTGGATACAATCCCCAGTACCACCTCTAAAAATAAATAAATCTAATTACTCCCCCAAAAAAGAACCTTAAAAAAAAAAAAAAAGTTCGGTATGCGACATAGTGAATTCGAGATGTCCATCAGATCTCCAAGCAAAGATGCTGAGTAAGCCGTTGACTGTTCTAAGACTAGAGAGCAACCGGGGAGAATGAAAGTGTACAGGAAACCTGGGGGACGTGACGTGTGGGGTCGGGGAGAGGGGAGGAAGCTCCAGCAAAGGAGACCGAGAAAGTGAGGCCCCTGAGGAACCCGGGAAACACAGAGCGTGTGGCGTCCCAGACACCGAAGAAGGGCTTCCGAAAGAAAGAGGTGGTCACGCGCTGTTGAGAAGTCCAACAAAACGAGGGCTGAGAACTGACTCCTGGATGCAGCCACATGGAAGTTACTGGAACCTCGACAAGAGAAGTGCTGGGGGCGAGAGCCCGACTGGAGTGGTTTCAAGGGACAGCAGAAAACAGCAGGGGGACACAGCTGTTTCTCGTCTTCTCACGAAGCCAATCAGAGAAACTAGACGGCAGCTGGAGGGGAATGTGGGGCAAGAGTGCTTCTAAATTGGAAGATGCTGTAGCCAGCAAGTAGGCTGGGGGGCGAGCACCGTGCACGGGGAGGGGCCGCGCGCGGGTCGGGGACCGCGGAGGCCCCGCCACCGGGAGAAGCCATCCCACCGCCAAGGGCGGGGGCTTCCGGGAGAGGCGACGCTGAGGGGGCGCGGCGCAGACTGCGGCCAGGCGGGGACTGAGGCCGACGAGGCCCGCTCCCGGCGGCTCGGCTTACATCTTATCCTTCTGGTGCTGTCGCTTCCCCATGGCGGCGGCGGCGGCGGGACCAGCAAACGCGAAAAACGACGGCGGACAACTCCAAGCTCGGCTACTCGACCGAGCTCCGTAACTACTTCCGGGTCCCGCCCCGGAAGCGGGCCCTTGGCATGCCGGGAGCCGTGGTCCCTGGGGCCGGCGCGCATGCCCGGCGGGCGCAGCGGGACTCTGGGAGCCGGGGCTGAGGACTCAGTCGGTTCCGCCCTGTCGGGTTGAGCTGCCTCCTCTCGGAAGCCCTATCCTCCCGGGGCCTCTCTGTCGACTGCCTCGCCTACTGCCCGGCTCCCTCTGCACTCAAACACAAGGTGACCTTGCCCAGGCTCGTGGCTTCACATTAAACACTTGTATCCCTTGACTCCTACCACTAAATTGCCAGTGCTCCTGACCGCCACTTGGGCGCCAACTGATCTCAAATTTGACGTCTGGTAAAAGAATTCTCCGACCCTTCTGTACCCCTAATTTCCAGGCTTCTCAAGGGACCACTATCCACCCAGTCACCCAAAGCCAGTCCTTGACCACCACGCCATACATCTCCATCTCAGCTCCCACAAGGGCTTATCACAATTTGTAATCCTGTACTACCTTGATCTATGTACTAGCTTACTACACACACACAAACATATGCTGGAGGATGGACATAAGTTCCTTGAAGGCAGGGACCCCAACTGCTTGGCCTGTTATCTCCAGTCCCAAACAAGATGCAGGGCGTACACAAGAGCTCAACAAATACCTGCTAGCGTCCAGCGTCATCAGGCACTCAGTGAGAACTCATGTCTCACATGCAGGTTGGATTCCAGGGCCAGCGTGGGAGGCGATCAGAGTCACGTGTCTCTGAAACTCTTTAGGGAGGTGCCAAGTTGGAAACTGAACAGCTCATTTTCCTCCAAGGAGGGAACAGAGTTTCTAAGCCTGCACCCAGATAAAGCTTGTGCCCAGGGGCCAGTTATAGCAAAAAAAAGGTACACTTGTAACTCAATGAGGTCAAGTGAAACCCAAAGGAGCCACAGAGGCGCTGCAGGGAGTGGTGGCTCACTCCCTCACTTAACCCTCTTTCAAAGTGCACAGGGCTCAGTTCCCGTGTTAGGTGCAAGCAAGGACACTTTCCAGTCTCGCTGACCTGACCACCTACTGTGTGCAGGCTCAGGCCGAAGATGGGTGAGAACACACAAATGCACAGCCCCTGGGGAGCATGGTATGAGGAAGGCACCTCCAGGGGAACTTTATTCATTTCTCCGGCTGTGGTCTGCACCAAAGATGTTACGGGTCCTTCTGGTGGGGCACGGACTCTGCACTGCCAGGGACATTCTCTGAGTCTTCTTTGGGTCTGGGTATAGGCTGGAACTTGATCAGGACAGGCGGGGTGAAGATGGAGGCCTTCACAGAAGGGGAGGGCATCTCCTCACTGTTGGGGAAGCCACTACAGGCAGAGGTCCTGTGCAGGAGACGGGTAAGACACATCCATTAGGTGGGACGCAGCAACCAGGGCCATCAGAGGTGCACTCGATGAAACCCAGGCTGTGGGATGGCTCTCAATATGTATCTACTACCAAAGTCCCTCCGCCAATGTTTAGTCAAGGCTGTTCCTTGCAGCAATGTTTGTGATTTTGAGAACCTGGAAGCAATCTAAACGGCCATCAGGGACGGGTGAAAGGAACTAGGGTGCAGCCACACAGTGGAGTATTCTGCAGCAGACTAAGGAATGTACATCCCAACAAGTAAAGACATCCCAACGTGCAGTAATAGAAAAAAGCAAGTTGCTGAGAAGTACATGCATTATGAGCCTGCCCTGATGAAAAAATTAACCAGCATATTTGTGTATCTGTGTTTTGGAAGGTACATGTTAAACTCTTAGCAGCAGGACTCAGCAGCAGGGGACTGTTATATTTTATGTATTCATTTCTATATTGTGAGCTTTTTTCCATAGGCTATTTTCCGCTTTTGTAAACTTTTAAATAAACAATTTAAAATAACACATTTTTAGTGATGGAACCAAGACAGCAGAGCTCACTCAGAAAGCAATACAGTAGGGGAAGGGTATAGCTCAGTTATACAGTGCATACTTAGCATGTACAAGGTCCTAGGTTCAATCCCCAGTACCTCCATTAAAAATAAATATATCTAATTAACACCAACCCCTCCAAAAATAAAAAATAAAAAGCACAATGGAAATGTTTTAAAAAAATACTGTATAGCACAGGGAACGATATTCAGTATCTTGTAATAATCTATAGTGGAAAGAACCTGAAAAATAATAGATATATGTACATGTATGACTGAATCACTTTGCTGTACACCTGAAATTAACACAATGTTGTAAATCGACTATACTTCAATTTTTTAAAAATTTATAAAAAGGCAATACATAACAGGAGGCTGAAAATTGTCCCCATTAGTGAAATATTTCAACAAGCCAAGAGACGTTGAGTAAATGATACCCCATCAACACCTGGGATGGGATACTCTGCACCTGTTACTATTGGTGAATTTATAGGTAATTTTAATGACCGGGAAAGCAACAGATTCCAGAGCTGCCTGCAAAGCTGCCCACCAGGGTGCTCCTGATTAAGTAACAAACTACTATGTGCACACACACATGCGGGTCCATGGGGAAAGCCAACAGCAAAACACAAATATGTGCCAATGTGGTTCCTTCCGACCATGGGAGTAAGACTGGTGTCTGTTTTGTGTCAATTTCAGATTGTCTACAGTAAATATATACTGTTTTAGAATCTGAAGAATGGTAGTGTGACAAAAGTGTGCTATTGATTGTGGTGATGGTTTCATAACTCTGAATATACCCAAAACACAGACTTATATACTTTAACTGGATTAATTACATGCCATGTGAATACCTCAGTAAAGCTATTTTTAAAAAAGTCAGCTGGGTTGCGGGAAGGGCATGGTTCAGTAGTAGAGTGCATGCTTAGCATGTATGAGGTCCTGAGTTCAATCCCCAGTCCCTCCATTAAAAATAACAATAAATAACTAAACCTAATTATTCCCCCTCCAAAAAAAAAAATCTTCCTCTCTAACAAAAAAGTCATCTGATGCAATGAAGCAGCCAAGTCTAAAGAGTCAATGACATGGGAAATACTTGACAAACATAAGTCAAAAAAAACAGGTGATAAAAACCCCCCATATTCAGTAAATCCCTGCTTTACAAAACACATGTGTAGATACATCACAGGGCTGCCCACAGCTGATAGAATCATTCCCTTTCTGTTGGCCTCTGGGCTGTTTCTGGTTTCTCACCATCACAAACACTAGGAAGGGGGAGTAAGTTTGCAGCACCCTGATTACATTAGGGTCCTTCCCAGAGGTAGCAGGGACTATCGCACAGACATCCCTCCAGCCAGGATGCCCGGAGGCACACTTACCAGGGGACGCCCTGGCAATGGAGCTTGTGAGCACTGTTCCTAGCCAAGTATGAGAAGTGGAAGCCTCCAGGATTGAGGACCAAGGGGGTCAGATCAACCATGTGGCTGCAAGACAGGGCAGGCAGGGGACACACATCAGCTCTGGACTCCTCCAGAGGCCCTCCCCAGCCTCAGGGGCATGCCTCTGACACAGGCACAGGGACTCTGCACACTAGGCAGCCTCTGACCCTGGACCCCTCCTGGGATGATGAGGAAGGACCACTTGGGATTGTAGGGAGAATTGACCAAGAGGTGGGGGGGTCACAGCCGAGTCTGGTGCACAGCCAGTTCCTCCAAATGCTCCCTTTCCATTTGCCTCTAGCCCAGAATAAATTCTTTTCACCTCTTTGGGTTTGATGAGAGGCCAGTCCAATTTAATTTCACTTCAGACCTCGAAACTTCCAGTTTCTCCACCTTCAGGAAACAAAGGAAATTTCAGGACAAGTTTGGTGTCCTCGCCATGAAGAAAAACACCTTCTCCAGGAACTAGGAGAATGACGTATGTTTCTGTCAATCAGCAAACACACCAGGCTCATTCTCAGTGCTCACCTGGAGCTGGGTGTTGGGGCACAGGGCACAGGATGGGGGCTGGGAGCCAAGGGAGGAGGTCCTAACCCAGCCTGGGGGACAGGTGTAGGGTAAGCGGGAGTCAGGAGGGGCAGGTGGGCAGGGATGGCACTGCAGGGGCCCTCAGAGGACAGCACTGAGAATGACACCCATGGGGAGAAGCAGGCATCAGGCTGGAGATGGGGGCCCCAGGCTTCCGCCCAGGGCACTGGGGCCAAGCAGGTGGAGCTCTGTGCCTCCCTCCACCCCAACCCTTCAAGGAGAGCAGCCCCTTTCCATCTGCTTATCAACTGCTGCCTGCAGAGAGTTCTGCGGCTTAAACAGAAAGTTCTGGAAGCCACTGCTGTGGGCCGGGAAGAGGAGCTGGGCTGCTTCCTGCCTCTCTGAGGGCCACTGACCGATGTGCTGGGCAGTGGAGGGAAGGGGCCAAAGACCCTGGGCATAGTGTAGACAGGGGATGATGGGGCCACCATGGAGGCCATGGTGGTGGCAGGTGGTGGCAGTGGTGGAGGTGGCAAGGTTGGTGGCAGGCACGGGGAGGTTGACCGGTCTCTCAAGAGGATGGGTTCTGATTTCTTCGGTTTTGGCTTCCTTCTCTTCTTCTTGGCATCTGGGACAAAAGGTGTCAGTGAATGTCTACCCCGAGGCCAGAACAGGTTGAGTTGGGCCAAACTCAGTCCCTCCAATAGGGAGGAAAGGCAGCCCCAAGAAGTGCACCAATGCCTAAGGCCGCCCTTGACAGGCACCCCGGTGCGCCCTCTCACTGACTCCACCACCACACTACAGGGAAATGGTACTGTTGTCTCTGTCTTACAGGTGGACTGGGAAGCTGGAATGTCCCAGGCATAGGCAGGGTCCATACCGGGCTGACTACCAGGACAGAATTTCATGGGAAGTGATGGAGTGTCACTGCCAAGGAGGGCTGGCCTTGGCCTGAGTAGGTCGGTCTGCCAACCCCCCGGGCCAAGCATCTAAGTCCATCAGCACCCCTGTGGGGATCCAGGCCCTGGACAGTGAGCCCACCAACTGCACCCAGCCCCAGGTCATCCTGGGGGTGTGCAAGGAGGAAGTCTTGTGGAGGTGGGCTCAGGTCCCCTCCGGGACCTGGGGCCTGCCCCCTTCTCTCTCCTGTGCCAAGGAGTCTGGGCATTTCTACTGTTCAGAGCTGGAGACCGCCAGCAAAGTAGGTGTTAAGCTCCTCCTGCAGCCCCTCATCTGGAATGAGATCAGCACTACCAGGGGGCACCGGCTGGAGGCTAAGCACCTGTGCCTGGAGCAACCCCGCTCTGAGTCCCAGTCTAGTTCCTCCACTTCTATTGCTAGTTTTGGGGGTTTTTTTTGGGGGGGGGAGTAGTATTAGGTTTATTTATTTAATGGAGGGAATGAGGATTGAACCCATGACTTTCTTGTATGCTAAGCACGAGCTCTACCACTGAGCTATACCCTCCCCCTAAGCTCCATTTCTGTGTGACCTTCTCATGTTGGACAACCCCCTTGGACCTCTTCCTTAAAACAGGGATAAATAACACCACACCCCACAAACGAGCTAGGCCCCCCAGGTGATGTGGAACAAAGGAGCCCACCACCATCACATTCCTCTGACCACGGCCAAAGACCGTACCCAAACCTGATCAAGGCTTTAGAGCAACTGTCCGAGAAATACAGGGAGGGACAAAGCAAACACACTGGCAGACCATGACAACAAGACACAAACCCATCAAAGGGGACAACACGGTCTTTTAGCCAATGGTATCGGGGAAACGCTAGGGCATCCCACACAAAGGGGACTTAAACAAACCTGGTCAGGATCCTCATTTGTCATCCCTGTGTGGCCACCAATGCAGCCCCCTTTCATTTCACTCTCACGTGTCCCAGTGTGGACACGAGTTATCCAGTCCCCCTAGTGAAAAGGAATCGAAGAGGCCTAGCATGCAATGTGTGGCTCTCAGGAGGGCCTGACTGACGAAGTGAAGACTTCTATGGACCATCGATGGGACCTGAGTCGGGTCTGCCAGGTGCGGAGCCCAGCGCAGGTGGGGCCTCACCCTGCGAGTAGAGGTGCACGCGGTGGATGCCCCTCTTCAGCTGCTCCAGGCGCTGGTGCATCTCCCGGGCGCCCATGCTGTTGCAACAGTTCATATCCCCCTGGACGGCGCAGGAGAACTTGGCCTGCGACCACAGCGGGAGACGCGAGGAGGGAGGAAGCCGGACGCGTGAGCCGCCTGGCCTGCCCGCTGTCCTCCCCACTCTGCCACCTCCGGGGAGACCCTACCTATGAGCCCAGGCTGGCGGGACGGCGCCCCCGCCAGCATCTCGGATCCCCAGAGCTGCGCCCCCCGGGCCCGCCCCGCCGGCCCGCACCCAGAGGAAGGAGAGGAACCCGCGCCGCTCGCACTCGGCCTGCTTGCCCTTGCGCACCACCCTCTCGGCCAGCGCCGGGTTGCGGTCGATGCTGCGGAAGAGGCGGCGCAGCGCGCGCTCCGTGTAGGTCGCAGCCTGCCTCTCGAAGTCCTCCTCAGAGATGAGCTGGCAGAAGGTCACACTCTGGGGGAACTCACTGTCGAACTCGTCCAGGACCTCCATCCTCGAGGGCTCCGGGCGGCCCGGCTGCCTGGGGACGGAGCGGCCGTCGGGGCGAGGCCACAGGGTCCGGGCGCGCCCGCCCCACCCGCCCCACCCCGGAGAGAGAGGGCGGCTCCCCAGGGCCTGAGCTCAGGTCATCGTCGGGGCCAGGCCCGGGGACGCACCGCTGTCCCCCAGCCTCCGCGCCGACGCAGGCTCCCTCCGCCGGCCGGACCACTCGGGACAGTCCCGGGAGACCGCAGGCCAATCCCGGCGAGACGGCCGCACGTGACAATGCCCGCCACTCTGCGCATGCGCTCTCACGCCTCGACAGGGTGGGCGCAGCCACGTGGGGCTGAGGCCCATCTGGCGGAGTTTGGCCCATGGCCACCGCAACTCTTACTCCTTTAAGGCCCTCGCCGCCCCCCACGCCTCTCGGCGCTGGCCTTCAGTACTCCCCTATCCCGGCTGCTCCCCCTCCTCCTCACCTTATGGACTTCTCTCTGCCCCCATCTCCTCTACCCTGGGCTTTTCACCCTCTTCTCTCCTGGCTTACTCTCAGCATCAGACCCACCTCTCTCCAGCTTCTGTACTCTCCTCTCTTCACCATTATGAAGGTCCCGTCTTCACCATTCCTTCTTGGACCATCTGATCTTATCCACTTAGTCCCAACCCACAGCTGACCTAAATAACCCCAACTCCCGCAAGCTTCAGACCCACATCCAAGTATCCACAGGGGACGTTTCTTGGGCATCTCATGCGGAGCACATCCAGATTGGCAGGCAGCTTCTTCCCTCTCGCCCAAAACCTGCTTCTCTTTTCTCTCTCCTACCTGGTCAGTGACTGACACCACTATCCATCCCAGCTAGTAACGAGGTGGGTGCACCCCGGACTGCTTCCTAGCTGTCCCCTCCTAACGTCCCTCCACCGCAATCAAGCCCTGAGATCCATGAAGCATACCTGAGAACTCTAAAGAGATTTTTCACCCCCTGTTGCCAAACTTCCAGCCCTTTAACCCTAGCTGTCCCCAACACAGCAGGTGGCATTCAATTCCTCATGCTCTGATGTCAGAGAGCAAGGTGGATACAACCAAGAAGGAAGATGGTCTGGCTTGTGCATCTTGCCTCAGGATGCAGGCACACTCAGCTACACTGGGGTTCAAATCTTCATTCTGCTGCCTGTCTGTCCCCATGCAACTTCCAAAATCGAACTTGACTTTTAAATATATAGTATGTGCCTTTTTAAAAACAGGACAGAAAAAAACAGGACAAGCATCCTTTGAGAGGTCAGACAGACCTCTGATTAACACCCCCATCATGATATGCTTTTTTCTTTTTTCTTTTTTTTTTTTTTTTTTGTATATTTTTAAGTGTATTGTGCCAGGCACTGCCAAGAGAAAAAACATAAACTGCCTGGTCCCTGCCCTCAGGGGCTCTGGGTCTAAAGAGGGCTTCAGCCACAGGGAGAAAATGGTGATCTAATAGGCTCTTGTGGAAGAACATTGGATGCCCAGGGAAGGCTTCCCCTAGGAGGGAACATTTGAGCAGAGCCCTGAGTCCACAAGCCCCTCCCAGAAAGGGCAGGAGACAGTTGCATGGGGATCTGCGGCCAGTGGAGACACAGTCTGCCTGGGAGAAAGGGGTGGCCATCTCTAGCCATGGCACCTGGAGCCAAGAGGAAGGGAGGTCAGGCCCCAAGTCAGGTGACCTTAGGATGGAGGAACCCCAAGGGCTCAGGCCTAGGATGCAGAGGAGTGTGTGTCATTGTCCCCATCCTCCCCAGGATGTCAAGTCTTCTATCCCCATTGTGAGGGTAAGTCTAGTGTCCCTGCGTGCTCAGCCATTGGTGAGGGGTACCCTAAATGCCCATCTGGAGACCTGGATCTCCTCTCAAGGAGACAGGCTTGAATGATTGTCACTGGGCACATAAAAATCTTTTGCGTCTGGTTCTGATGCTGGAGGTGGCCCTGCAAACATGCCTGGGGGCCAGGCTCCTTGGCAGTTCAGCTCCAAGCCCCCCAGTTGCAGCTGTGGGCATGCCAGGCACCTCACAGTCCTTCCTGCAGGCTCAGGGCAGCATATGTCCCTGTAAGAGAATAAGTGGGCAGAATTGGAGGGCATGACCTGCAGGCTTCATATCCCAAGTCCACTGGCCACCTCCGGTGCTGCTTCCCAAGACCCCAAGAGAACATTCTCTCCAGAGCCTGACCCTCCCCAGGCCTTCAAGGAGGGCTGGGTCCAGTGCAAGTCTACGTAGTCAAGTTTGAGCTGGGTCTGAGCCAGGTCCAGACAGACCCTGTGTGCAAAGCAGTGGGCCTCTCTTTCTCCCCAGGGTCGTGACCAAACCTGGGGCCCCCAGGCTTACCTGGGAGCTGGTTTCAAAGGTCCTTTCCAAACCACGGCTTTTCTGAGTCTGGGGCCTCTGCCCTCACCTATCCAGCCACGACCCTGATGGAGAGCTTGGGGGATGATGCCATGATGGCTGAGCTCTGCACTTGCGCCTAATTGCTGGGAAGTGGAGTGAGGCGGCAAGCCTCCCTGCCCCCAGGCCCTGTGGGTGGGTGGTGGGCTGGGCCTGACTGATGCCCTTTCATCATTGCACTGCCTGCCAGTGGCCCACAGTAGTGCAACAGGGAAAGAGTGTCAGGCAGGCCTGCCAGTGCCTCTCCTGGTGGTCGGTGGTGGTGGGGCTCTGAGACCTGGAATGCAGGCCCACTAGGGCGGGGCCTCTGCCTGGGGGAAGGGTGCCCTCTGACCCCAGAGGCCCAGGCCTGGCCAGGATCTCAAGTTTCCATGGAGAAGTGAGTAAGCTGGGCAGGGGGGAGGGGAGGGACTGCAGGTCCAGGGGCCTGGTCTGGGGAGGGGAACTGGTAGTGTGGGGGAGTGGGGGTCCCTCAAGGCTGGTCCCAGATGCTTTGACAATATCATTGCACTGCTTCTCAAAGCACAGTAGTGCAACCTCGTCAGAGCACCTGCGGCTAGCAGGGGGAAGCCCCCACAGCCCCCAATACACCCAGAATGGGAAGCTCAACCATGAGTTGGGTGGGGCAAGGGGTCCATTCCTAGACATCAGAGTGGAGAGAGGGATTTCAGCGGAGCTGCGGTCCTCGGGGTCCTTAGGACCCCAGGGCAGCCGGACCGTCCCCAGCACCCTCCAGACTGAGGTAGAGACCCCAGACTGAGGGACACTCCAACTCTGGGGCGGGAGTGGACCAAGGAAAGGGCGTACACACAAAGGAGAGGGGCCCGCGCTCCACCGCTGTCCGAAGACCCCTCTGGCCAGCAGCGGGTGTGGGTACAGCCCGACCACCCTGCACTGTCCCTCGGCCCGGGGCTGCGGGAGAAGAAGGGTGGCCCCTGCAGGCTCAGGGTCCTCATCCCTGGTCCCTGGCCCCTGGCCCCTAACTTAGGCTCCGCATTCTGTCTCAACAGATTCCCTACCCGGCAGCCCAGAGCGGAGAAGAGAAACGGGGAGCTCCCTGCTCTTCTGGAGTCCCCTGCCCATAGGAGGACCCCGGGGTCCCGGCTGCGCCCCTCCACACCGCCTGCTGGGTAGGGCGGCCCTGCCCGCGCCCCCACCTCGGACCCACTACTTACGCGGCCTGACGCCCTTTCTGCCCCAGGCCCGGGCAGGTCTCGGAAGGTTGCGGGGAGAGGTCGGACCGAGTTCCGCCCGCATCGTCCCCCAGGACCACCCTGCACCTCGTGGCGCCCTCTCGCAGCCGGCTCCATCTTTAACTCGCTGACAGGCGGCGGCCCGGCCCCCGGCTCCTTAGCATAGCGCCACGCTCATTGGCCGGCGCCGGCGGGGCCTCGCCTCCCGCACGCCCATTGGCTGAGGCCGGAGCGATTTCAAAATAGCCTGCGGGCCCGGATTGGCCCGGAGCAGGCTGAGGCTGCGGCTCCGCGGTTTTAACAATGAGTTCTACAAACACTTTCTCCCCATTCATAACTTATCAAAAGGAACTTTGCCCGCCTTTTCACAGCTCCAGCCTCCGCATGTTTTCCGCTGCGCGGGCGAGCGCACTTGGAAGCCCGGTGGGGGGCGCCGGCCGCGCGGCCAAGCCCGCTGGGGAGGGGGCTGCGACTCAACGAAAATGCCCAGACCCCCGGTCAAGCCCATCTCGGTAGGACTGCAGGCTACCTCGTTTCGCGAACTGAAATAGCTCCCTGTTCCTCCTGGATGGCACATTCGGCTCCAGTGGGCTTTCTGGTGGGGGCAGCCCCTTTCCCCACTCGACTCCACCGTATCACTCGACTTGACCCAAGTGTGATTTGTCTGAAGCCACCGTGTAGGCCTCGGCTGCCGGCCCTGGTCCTGGAGCCTCTGGAGCTTTGTGGATCTGTGGGAAGTACGAGGAAGGGGGCGTCACTTGGGTCCCTGCGTGATTATGGATAAGCATCCATTAAGTGCTAACCCGGGGTTGATGACCCGGAGGAAAGTACACGGCCCTCCACCCCACGCCACGCCCGCGCGGCCTTCACATAGTTGCAGTGTGTGTGTGTTGGGCGTTGGGGGGCGTTGCTTAGGCTACTGTGAATCTTGGCCCCCTACTCTTTTTTTCTCTCAGTCCAGTGGCTGAGAGCAAATGTTTTGGAGGCAGACAGAGCAGTTTAAATAGAATGGATTGGTTGCCTCCTCTGTGAAATTAAGATGATAATTGATCATGCTTCAAAGGGTGGCTGTCAGGAGTAAATGGATGCTGTGTAAATTGCTGGCCCAGTGCCTGGCACATATATACTCTTCAATAAAGGACAGCTCTTCTGCTGCCACTGGTCTTGTCTTGCATTCTGCCTAGATCCACCTCACCTACTCCTGCAGCTTCTGCCTTGCTTCCCCAAGGATTTCTATATGCTGTGCACTGTTGGATTCTGCTCTTAATCAACACTCCTCACTCTTGTGTGGGTGACAGTAGGGAGGTAATAGAGGCAGAAGTGGGCTCTTACAGTCAGGAGGGGTCAGGGATGGACCAGAGGAGTGCCCCTTGGATTGGAAGTGTGGTCCATGCTGCCTGTGTTCTACCTACATCCCCTTGGCACTCACCTCTATGGAAAGTATGCTCCCTACCAGCATCTGCGGCTCTGCCTGAGGGCTACATTCCGGCTGTAGAATATAGGGCAAGTGGAAAGTGCTGCAGAGGAATCCCCCCCCCCCACCTGCGTAGCAGCCAGTGGAAGAAAATATTTTGCTTGTATAAGTACCCAGCCCTGCTTTTTTGCCCTTCAGTTGGAATAACTTTGATGCGTGTTCTACATAGGGTCACAGAGCTCCCCAGTGGGATTAATCTTCAGTTGCCCACAAAAGTGACTTGCTCAGTAATGCAATCTTCACTGGCTGCAGCCCCACTCCTCTGCCCCCGTGTTTTCTGCTTGCACTCCTGTCTCAGGTCAGGTGAGTAATGGGAGAGAAGTGTAGACTTGTAGACAATGATCAAGAGGTCTAAGCAGAGCAGGAACTCACAGGGGAGAGGTCAGAGGAGTGAAGAGCCTAATCATGAACCTCCTGCCCTCAGGTCCCACCATTGGCTAGAGCTTTTCTCCCACCCCCTAAGGGCAACTGATTTCTCAAAAGTGAGGTGCTCTGCCCACCCTTCTCCAAGGTCCTTCCAAACAGCTGCTACTCCCAGGCTTTCCTTGGTCTCTCTTAATCTCATTCAGGAAAGTGGCACCCTCTACCCGAGCTGTTCCTGGAAGCTCCTAGGACTGTAATCTCCACCATGACCTCTAGAGGTCACCCAAGCACCAGCAAAACTACTATGACCTGCCTTTATCAGGCCCACCCATTTATAGTTCCTTTCTCTAAATTGCAGTGCTTTGCTGGCTCAAACTGTGCCTCTTCTTCCAGGAAGCCTTCTCAGATGTCAGTTCTTTGCAATTATCTTCCCTTGCAGTATTTCTTGAAGTTCTGTTAGGGCTTCAAGATTTTGAAGGATCGTAGTGGAGCCTAAGATACCACAGGCCTGAGCAGGCTGGGTGTAGGGGTTGCCATTTGCACCAAGAATGAATCTGTGGTGGAAAGTGCCAGCAGATGGGCAGAGTCCTGGCCTGGTGCTTGGTCAAAGGCAAGTGTCAAAGACTGCCATAACTGCGAGGGGAGGGGTAACAGGGGGAGGGGGAGTGTCTCAAGGGATGAGGGGGCTAGAGAGCTTGTGTTCATCCCAGCTAGTAAGGAGCTGGGCTCTGGCTATTCTGCTGAGGCCCCAGCCCTTATCAGGAAGGTTCGAGATGCTCAGGGGCTGGGGAACTGGGCAGTGTTGCCATCAGACCATCTGAGGGTGGAGGGGGGATTGTGATGGCCCTGGACAGTGTTGAGAAAAGCATCAGAGAGGGCTCAAGGTGTTCAGCTCCCAGCTGTGATGGAGACAGAGGATGTGCCCTGTAGAAGACATGTTGAAGCAGGCTGGTACCTCCTGTCACCCCCAGGCTCACAGCAAAATGCAACCACAGACCAACATTCTTTAATCATAAAGGCACTTGAGAACCAGAACCCCTACAAACCCAAAGTCTCCCATAAGCGTGGCCCTGCAGATGACCCACCCTACTGCCCTCCGTCCAGCCATCCATGACACTCAGAGTTCATCGTGAGCCGCAGAGGGATCCGCGCTGGGCTTGATGAAGATGCCTTCCATGGCCTTCCACCGATTGTGCGTGTTGGCGCTGGGCATGCCGTGCACCTCGTGTTGCCCGTGGATGGGGCTCCCGTACTGCTCACCAGTGACTGACAGGAACACAGAGGTGCCCACGTGCTGGAAGCGCACAGCAGCCTCCCGTTCCCAGTGCTGCCCTGAGCAGCGCACCGTCCACAGGTCCAGGTGGTCACCCTCGCCGTCCTCCCCAAAGGCGCTCACCTCCTGTGGGTGCAGGGCGTGGGACGGCAGTGGTCACTACAGAGGACACACCGAGTTCCCTGTGGTCACTTGCCTGGCAGCTGTACTCACACCCAGGGGCCTTGCTGGCACCTCTCTGAACCTCAGCTTCCACAGCTGCAAAATGGGATACCACAACCCCCACCCCCAGCACCCAGGTATCCCCCCCAACACGGTCTCTTCAAACACATGAATATCACACCTCATCTGTCTGGCCAGTGCCCACTGGCCCCTACAGAGCCAAGACTCCCCCCTCTCTTCTCCTCTGGGTTCCTCCTGTCCTAACCCTCTGAGCCTCATTCATTAAGTCAAACCCCTCAGGCCGACAGTCAGGGTTCTATTTATCTCATACTTTTTCTTCTGATTACCGCACACGCACACCCGAAGCAGCCTCTCTGGTCCAGCCCTACCTCCCACACAGTTCCAACGATCTCCACACACAAGCTTTTCCCCAGGCCTGGAAAGACACTCTCCTCTCTGTGGCTTGGAGGACTCCTGCTCATCCTTCCAGGCCTAGCACGGAAGTTCCTCCTCCCCTGCCCCGTTTCCCATTCTTCACCCCAAGGGCACGTGGATCCCCTCCCGAGTCCAACTCGCCCCAAGGAGTGGAGCTAACAAGCCAGATGACGCTTCCTGTCGTGTCCCCGCTAGGCTGAGAGCTCCAGGGGCCAGACCCTGGTGCAGTCACCTCCGTGTCCCCAGAGGGGGCGCTCGGCAAACACTTCTGACGTGAAATTCCCATCTCACAGAGAACCCTGAGGCTCCGAGCAGGTGCCCAGGCCCTCACACACTCACCAGGGGCTCACCTGATTGTTGGACAGCGGCGACAGGAAGTGATGCGTGTGCAGGTTCTTGCCGGTGAGTACATGCGTCAGCCGCACAGCCTGCCCACAGCGCACCGGGGACCCGCGCGGACACCCGCCCTCCGAGCCGCCGCGTATCCGCCAGTAACTATTGGCGTCGTCGGACGCCTCCACGCCGGTTACCGACTGCTGTCCGCTGCCTGGGGGACGACACCCAACCCCCGAGGTCGCTGTCAACGCGGGTACTCCGACCCTCAGCCCAGACACCATCCGCTTTCCTGGACAACCTCAACCCTGGGACCCAACAGCTCCCCCAGGTCCCGCGGAGCCCCCGCCGGACTCCAAGCCCCTTGGCCCGGCAGCTCCAGGAATATTTCCCGACAACACCCTCGAGCTGCCAGCCTGTTCCCCTAGGCCCCCAACTACTACAACCCCTGATGAACCCCACCCCCAGCCCTTGGCCCGCACACCCCTGAGCCCACCCCGCGGTCAGACCCCCAGCCCCGGGCCGCCCCTGGGATGCCGCAGCCCCGGCCTGCGCACCGGATCCGTATTTGATGTCGTGCGAGTGCAGCCGCACTCGGTGCTGCGTGTTGAACAACTTCAGCACCGACCCGCAGGTCACGAGCTCCGCGCCGATCTTGGTGGCACAGCTGCCCGGCACCGAGAGCGCCAGCAGCAGTCCCAGCAGCGCCGGTCCAGCAGCTCCGCCGCTGCCCGCGCTCCACATCGCCCCGACAGGGCTCCGGCAACTCGGCCCCCGGCCGCTTCCGTCTCCGCCGCAGGCCAATCCGGCTCTGACAGAGCCCGCCGCGGCAGCCAATCGTAGGCCCGCAGGGCGCTCAGCCTGCACTGCCATTGGGTCCTCATGGAGGGGACCCGCCCCCCAGCTTTCGAGAGTGGCTTCTGGGAGGGGGCTGGAGACACGAGGAGGGTTTTGACTGGTCCACGCTTCCGAGGACTCGCCAATGAATATCAAGCTAAGACTGGGGCGGTGCCCAGCAGAGGGAGAGCAGCTGCGAGCCGCTGCAGGTGAGGGCACCCCTCCCGCGGGCGCTGGGCCCCCTACAGCCGGCTCACCTGACTCACCTGTTCATGAAGCCCCTTAATCCTAGATCCCCAGGCCCTTAATCATGGTCTTTCCTTCGGACCCTGAGCCCGCAGCTGCACGGTTTTGAGTTTGCTCGACCGCTAGATTATGTGGTCACAAGCGCACGCGTCTCAAGCATTCAGTCACCTGGCCCTTCAGTCCCTGGATCCCGGGATTAACTCATCCCTCAGTTACATGGACATTGCCCCCTCTCTGACACTGGGTCACCTCAGCTCCTGGACCTTGGGGTTTCTAGATTCACTGTGCCACTCACTGACCCCTTCCAGGGCAGAATCTCATGGTCACTAGGCTCTTGGACAGCAGAGGGCAGCAGGCATCTGTGGTGTAGAGGATAGTGGCGGTGCTCACCAGAAGCCCTCAAGCTATCTTGGAAACCTGGAGCCCTGGGAGACCAAATGACTGTGAACCAAGCCTGGTCACTGGGTGTCCCAGGTTTCTGACTCACTGCCTTCTCAGAGGACTGTCAGCCCAGCTTCACGGGGGGTGGGAAACTTACACCACTATTTATTCATTCGTGGAACATTCATTCCTGGCCCAGGAACTGGCTCTGGGCTACGTTACCCAGTTGGCTGACTACCTGTGTGCTTGGGGCACCCACAAAGCAGGGAGAAAAATTCATGTTTAATTAAATCATCCAGAATCTTGCAATCAGAAAATCCAGAGTGGAGCCATTTTAATTACAGCAATGGGTTATTTGTGGGGGGGTTGTGTTTATTGTCTTCAGTTTGAATTCCACATGGGAGAAGATGTTTTGATCTTTCCAGCACTTTGAGTGTCTAAAATGCTCATGGTGCGGCCTGGATTTGGTAAATCTTGTGCTTGAGTGGCCTCCAATCCAGGGCAGAGGAGCCAGAGCACAATCTGAATGTGTCCTCTCAGGCACACCAACAAGCATCTCAAACTTAGAATGTTCAAAGCAGAATTCCTGGTCTCCTCCCTCAAACTGCTCCTCTCCAGGCTTCCAAGTCTCAGCAATGGTGCCTCCAGAAGTTACTCAAGCCCAAGACCTGGAATTCATCTTTGATTCTTTAGCACATTCCTCACATCTACCCCAACAGATCTTGATGGCTGTGACTCCAAAACAGATTGTGAGCCATCTCTCCTGTGGCCCCCAACACCACCCTAATCCAAGCCACACCATCTCCCCTTCAGATGTCTACCAGCACTTCCTCAAAGATTTCCCTGCTTCTGATACTCAGCCCTCCCCACAAGACATTCTCCACACAGGAAAGTGATCTTAAAAAGTACAAATCAAACTATATTCAGTATCTTGCAGTAACCTACCATGAAAAGGAATATGGAAATGAATATTTGTATGTATCTGATTGAAACATAATGCTGTACACAAGAAATTGACACAACACTGTAAACTGACTATACCTCAATTAAAAAAAAAATCAGATCACACTGGGTGCCAATGGCTTCCCATTGCACATGGGACCAGAGAATGGGCAGGATATGAACGGTAATCTCTGACAGGCAAAGAAAGGGTTCCAAGTGCAGCAGAGACCCCAGAATTGGAGTCGGGGAAGCCAACATGGCTCTCCCTTGAGGCTCTGGAACCTCATGGCTTCTCTCAGCTGTTCATTATCCTGTCTGCCCCTGCTCACCCCATGGACAGATGCTCAGGGCCCTCCACCTGGAGGCCACAGTTCCTCTGCAGATTCAGATTCTCAAGGGAGGAGGTGATGGACTCAAGCTGGTCCCAGGCACTACTCAGGGTACAGTCTACAGGGGAGGAGGAGTGGTAGCTAGTCTCCAAATATGCCATCTAACAATTCCCTCCCACCCCTGTGGGTGTGAGCTGCCCTTCTCATCAAGCTGCGGAGTCCTTTTCCCATTCCCTTGAATCTGGGCAAGCATTACAATTCGCTTGGACCAGAAGAACGCCACAAAAGTGCTGTTTGGGGACATCCAAGCACAGGCTGCCACAGGGGTGGTGGTTCTTTCTTCCTCCCTCTAGAAAGACAATTCCTGCCCATGCTGTACAAATGTGCAGACCAGACAGACCACTGAACGGCCACGGGCAACAGGGAGAGAGTCGCTGGAAGGGGAGAGGCCATGTGGGATGTTCCAGCCTCAGCCTGGCCCCCAGCTGAAAGCAGCAACCCCACCCCATCCCCCACAAACTACTCTGGCTACACCCCTGCCAGTTGAGGCTATCAAACCGCAGTACCATTACAAATGATGATTTTGTTGGAAGCCACTTAAGTCTTGGTTTGCTACACAGTAACAGATGCCTGGAACAGAAGCTAAGGTGAGCTGTCTCTAGCATCACATTCCAAGGATGCCCAAAGGGGCTGCTCCCACCCCAGGGACTGTCGGTCTCTAGACATGTGCCTCTGAGGTGGGGGCGGGCGCAAATGCTCTTCTTCTTCCTTGAGAGTCCAGGCAGCGAAATGCAGAAGCAAGTGGGTATTGGATGTGCCAATCAACTATGGCCAAATGATACAGCAGTGGGGACGAAAGCAGCTTTTTGGTCTTGTGTGGCAGTGGTGGTGGCAGGGGTTGGCCTTGGGGAAAGGGTGTGAGGAAAGTGTGTGTCCTAAAAGATCCTTGCCACAAGAGCTCTGTGGAAAAATGGGAGTCCCTGACTCCCCACCTTAGGACCCCAGCTCCTCTGACAGGCAATGGGGCATGTCCTCCTCCCCAAATTGCAGGGCGTGGGAGCAGTGTGGAGGGTCCTCCCTGCCTGGCTCCAGAGGGAGGTCTGCACTTGCTGTGTCCTCCCCTGTGGGCCACTAAGTGTGGTCGGGGTGGCTGAGGAGGTCTGGCCTCTACATACCCAGTGGGCTCCAGGGGCAGGGAGCAGGGAGCAGGGGAGAGGTGGAGCTGCTCCCCAGGTGAAGATGCCTGCATGGGAACCAAGAGGCTGCCTGAGGAAGGCAGAAGGGAAGGAGGGTGCTGAACTGGGGGCCCAGGATGGCCCAAGGCTCCAGGAGAATCTTGGAGATGAGACCTGCCAACCCGGGCACCAGCCATGCCCACAGACCCTTCCAGAGAGAGCTGCCCTGCCCAGGGCCATAGCAGAAGGGGTGTCACGTGGCCAGCCTGGGGCAGTCATTCCAGAGCTTGACCAACCAGACCAGCAGCCCCCACATGACCTGGCGGAGGGCATCGAGATCCGGGAGCTGGCCCTGGGAAATACAAGTCTGGAAGACAGGCCCTGGTGGGAGTATCAGGAGAACAGAGATGCACCCTGGCAGAGGAGGAGCCTCAGGCAGCGGGAGCCAGTGTGAGGCATGGAGTGGTGAGGGAGGGGGACCATGAGTCCCCAGCAGCTTGAAGAGCCAGAAGAGGCAGATGGAGTGGAGAAGAGCCAAATGATATGGCAGTGGGGACGAAAGCAGCTTTTGTGGTCCTGTGTGGCCATGAGCAGAGCTTGGAGGTCCTGAGCTCAGAGCACTGGCAGCTGCCATGAAGGCCAGCTCCTTGGGGGCAGAGGTGTGGAGGGGAGGCTGGAATCTCTGACAGGAAAACTGTGCTCCATCAACACGAGCTTTATTTCTCCCACTGGCTCCCCTGAGAGGCTCAGCAGAAACCCCCATGGGTGCCAACACTTCTGACCTCTGCTCTGGGCGGGCTGGCTGGGAAGGTGGCGTCCAGATGGGGCGGGAGGAGCAGGGCATGGAGCGCTTGGCACGGCCCAGGGGCCTCACGGGGGGTCACCGTGGCCTACATCTGCATCTGCCCAGGGGCGGACCTTGACCTCCACTTGAGGTTCCGGGGAGCTGTGGGGCTCGCCCTCACCTCCAAAGAAGTAGTCCTCTTCCTTGTCCTCTTTCTCATCCTCCTCCTCATCCTCCACTTCATCCTCGTCCTCCTCCTCCTTGAGGCTCTGGTTGTCCCCCACGTCCACCGTTTGCCAGGACTGACTGGAGGCCACGCTAGTGTTGGAGAACGTGGACAGCTTGGGCTCTGGCGGCCTTGCAGGCTCCTTCTTCCCAGCTGCCATGCTCTCCTGGGGGGTGAGCAGCCTGGGGCTGGGAGACCGTCTGTCAGGGTGGGGCTCCCTGGCCTTCTCCGGGATCCTGGTGGTCTTGGTGGCCGGCTTGGGCAGCGTGGAGGGGGTTCTCGCGCGATGCCGGTGGGTGCTGTGCTGCGGGGAGGTGTGCCGGGACGAGGGCCCGGACGCCGGCCGAGATTCCTGCTGAGATGCCTGCCATGACGCCTGCTGGCTGCACTCGGCCTCCTCCAGCCTGCGCAGCAGGCAGCTCCAGTCGACCTTGGAGGACAGGTGGATGCGTGAGCCCTTCACCTTCTTGAAGCCCAGGAAGAGGTCCATAAGTGCCTCCGTGACAGGGAAGGAGATGAAGCCCAGCTGCCTGGTGAGGTTCTTCTCAAACTTGTACTTGTAGATGAGCAAGGAGACAGCCTGATCCCTCAGGTAGCTAACCAGCTCCTCCTGCCAGGGGTTGGAGAGGTGGGACCCGGAGGACTCGGACAAGATGGAGGGCAGCAGCTTCTTCTCGGTGAGCTTGTAATTGGGGCTCTGTACAGCAGCCAGGGAGGGAAAGGGAGATATGTCATGCCACTCCTGCCACCTGGGGTGCCCTCCTGCCCAGAGCACCCTCCACGTCACCCATGGGGCTCTGCATGTGGGGCACTCAGAGGGTGGCCTGGCCACATCCCTGCTGCATCCGGTGGGGAGCTGAGCACAGGTGGTGCCCATTGGCCCACCCTCACACGTCCCACCCCATGTCATGCCGACAGGACTGGTGACCTCATGACAGCATCAGCCAAATGGGGGCCTGCACAACCTTTGCCCAGGCAGGGGTTCAGAGGAGGTGGCATGCCTGGGCCTTGATGGGTGAAAGCAGGGCCGGGGACTGTGCTGGGATCCACAGGGTGAGACCACCCACGTCTTCTCTGCACTCTTCCTCCTGAGCTATGCCTTCTGGGCAGGGCCGACACACCGGAGAGCCTTGTCTGTAGCAGCGGGATTAGCAGGAGCTACACCCGGGACACAGGGCCCTACTCTGGGCTCAGGCTGCTGCCCATGAGGGACAGGAGTCTCTCTGCATGGGAGGGCCTCTGAGATTCATATGCAAACGTTACAAAAATACCCAGAATAAAAAATATCCTTTATTCATCTTCGACAATGAGTGGGGCTAGCCACTCATTTAATTCCAGGTCCCAAGAGCTTGTGCCCCATTCAAGTATTCTCCACAGGCTGGGGTGGCAGACCTGGACCTGGGGCACCTGCCAGTGACAGTGGCTGCTAGGAGCGGTGGCCGTAGGAGCCCTTCCACTGCAAACCCATCCCTAAGACCCCAGGCCCCACCCTTGAGGAGGTCACCTCTGGGTGCAGTGCAGCAGGAAGTAGAGACACGCTCCTGCCCCTGGAGGTGAGTGGTGAGAACCTGGGGAGGCAGTGGCAGGAGGAAGGGCGGGGGGAGGCACATGGAACCGTGACCACGGGGGTGGTAGGGGTCTGTCTGGAGGGCACCTCCACCATGATCCCAGGGGCGGGAAGGGTGAGGTGCAGGCTCCGCCAGGGCTGGGCCCTCTGATGGGAGCTTGGGGGCCCAGAATGGGGCATGAGGTGGGGAGTGGGGACCTGAGGGTCTTCTGAGGGTGTCACCTCTAGCCTGAATCTGGTGGCCATTTGAGTACTAGACACAAGGGAACCACCTTCCTTGGGCTTGCCGCTGTGACCCTTGTACTTGAGGCTCTTCCTGTGGTTTATCTTGGGGCTGGAGGCCGTGGTGGGCAGCGAATCATAGGGCTCCTCCCTGTTGGTGGGTGTGGCCACCTTGGAGGTGGACTCAGTGGCAGGCTCCCATTCTGACGGGAAGAGAGGATAGCCATCACGGCGGCAGGCGCTGCTGAGCTTGTCCACTGCCTGCTTCACCACGTTCTGCAGGGCAGGGAAGAGGTGATGCTTGGCCAGGAAGTCCAGGGTCCGATGGGGCTCGCGACCTACATGGTAGCCAGGCAGGTTAAAGGACGCTGGCTGGCTCAGCAAGGACTTGATCTCCTTGTGCAGCTCCCGCTTGAGGAAGAGCAGCTCCCATTCTCGAGGGCCCAGCTCTGACGCTTTGGGTGTGTCCGAGCTGGAGCCCAGCAGACCTGAGACCCAGGACAGTGGCTGCTCTGGGGTCCACTGGCTGCTGGCCTGGCTGCCCAGTGAGTCCCACAGCAGGGAGTCCCTGTGGGAGCAGGGCTGCCCCAGGCCTTTCTGCAGAGAGAGGGGAACTCTCAGAGGCAGGGAGGGCTGGGGTCCAACCCCACCCCACCCTAGACTATGACCCCAGACCTCACCCCTTGGTTCTCCAGCTGCATCAGCCGTCTGAGGCTCTTCTCCAGCAGGAGTTGGTCCTTCACGGGCGGCAGTGGGCCCCAGCCGCGGGGGCCCATGTCACTGTTCCGGCGATAGGAGCCCGGCCAGCCGATGGTGAAGCTACTGTGGGAGTTGGATGTGGAGCTAGAGCAGGATGGGTAATTGTTGGGGCGCCCCATACAGAGGCTGGGCCGGGTACGGTGCCAGTGCACAGTACTGAGGCTGGGCCGAGCGTGCGCCCGCTGTCCACCCCTCGGCACCTCCATTGGGTCCTGCACCTCCACCAGCGGCACCCCGGCCTCTGTCTTCATGGTGGCCATGAGCTCAGTTGCCTTTTCCACCACTGTCTGCAGGCTGTCCAGGACCTGTCCCTCAACAAGGAAGTCCAGGAAGCTCTGGAAGGGTCGAGGGCCCCTGAGGTTCTGGCGGTGGCTGTGGAGCCCTGAACTGCCCCAGAGGCTGTGCATCGATGGTGGCTGTGGCATGGGGCCCAGCTTGGAGGCTTGCCCCATTTCAGGGAGCTGTGGCTTCTTTGGTGGCTGCATGTGAACAGAAAGGCATGTCACCATGGGCAGGGATGCCCGACGGGAGGAGAGGTCCCTGGGGTCCTCCTTGCAACTGGGTGGGGAGTGGGTGCACAGGGGAAGGAACTGGGTTTGGAGTCAGGCAGCTCTGTGTTGGGACCCTGGCTCTGCCAGCTTGAGGCTGTGTGACTGTGGGCACAGTGGCCCCTCCTGAGGCCCAATTTCCTCTCCTGCAAAGTGGGGATCTGTTCAGGGTAACCCTGAACCTTCCCTGGCACATACATTTTACATACAAGTGACCTGGCTGGAGAGTCTGAAAACCCGCTTCTGCCCTTTGTAACAATCCCCAAACCCCTCTAAGCCCTGCCTCCACTGCTGGGCTGCACAGACCACCTGCGGTCCTGAGCCTTGAGCTCCCTAGGGCTGCCTCTGCACCTGGAGCCATAGGCCCTGAGTAGACTCTACACTCCCACTCTGGGGTCCCAGTCCACCATGCCCCTCCCAGGCCACTAAAAGGCCCAGGGAGGACATCACAAGGATATGAGAAAGGGGGGCTGTGATCTGGGGCGCCAGAGCTGGTGGGGAACATGTTGGGGGGCTCAGAGTTGGGAACTGCTGGGCTCACTTACCCGGGAGGCGTAGGTGCTGTGGCCGGCCTCATCGTCGGCCAAATATCCCGAGCGGTAACGGTAGCTGGTCATGGTGCGAGTGGCCTGGCCCGCTGCCCGCCTTTTCTCTCGTCAGTTCCGCGGTGCGTCCACGGATTCCTCTCTGCGCGGGGCGGGGAGATGGCATGAGGGTCCCCCAGGCCTCCATGGGTCTGAGTCTCCGTCCGTCCATTGGCCACTGTGTCAGCGGCCCTGGGGTGCTGTTGTCCCTGGTCCCTGGCTCCCCGTACCCCATGCCCTTCAAGCGTCCAGCTAGTCCTCTGCTTGGAGCACCCTGGGCGTCTGCACACCGTCCACGTCCAGATTCGTAGCGGGTGGGGTCCCCGAGGGCTTCCGCATCCTGTCTCCAACCATCTCTGGGCCTGGTGCGTCCGGACCTCCATCCTCCCGGCCCCTGCGCCCCGGCGTCCGCCCTGGCCGCGGCCGACCCGCTCACCAAATCCGCTCCGCTCTGCTCCGCGGTCTGCGCGCTGATTGCAGGACTGCCACGCAGCTCCGGGCGTCCGCGGGCCTGCTCATTTGCGTGCTACGTCCTGATTGGCTCGCGACGGGCCGCTCGCCCACCGGCTCCCGCGGCACAATGGTTGGGGCGGGGCCCAGGTGGCTCCTCCCCCATCTCGCAGGCCTTGCCCCGCCCACATTCGCAGAAGTAGCGCAGCGGCTGCTGCTGACTCTCTCGGTCCCGCCCGGAGGGGAGACTAAGTCACCAAACCCACGGCCTCCCTCGGTGACGCGAGCACCTTCTCTGGTCGCTGAGTTGTCCTGGGTTCCTGCTCGCGGACTGCTCCTTTCCAGGGTCCTCCCCCCGCCCAGTGTGGACACCCCAGGGTCTATCCCAAGCGCAGTGGAAGGAGTCTCGCTTCAGCCCCCAGCTCTCCTGTGTGTCTCGATCTCTGATCACCTCCTTGTCCTCTGTGAGTGGAGCTGAGCAACCTTCCACATGAGAGTTTGGAGATTAAATCGAATGTTCGTACAACACTCCTTGACCCTGATTAGACATCGTCTGTCTTTACCTCCTCCCCCTCTTGCCCCCTCTGCCCAGGAGACTCTCGTAAAGCAATCCCCTCCCAGGTGTTGCCTCCTAGGAGAAGCCTTCCCAGAGAGTCTGTCCCCCCAACAGAATTACAGCAAATCCCATCCCAGACTCTGCCACGCCATGTTACTTATTTGTCTGTCAGATTGCCCTCCTCTGGGGTAGGAACTGTGGCGCTCACCCCTAATCAGTGATCTTTCTAATACCAGTAGGTGCTCAATAAATGTGAATTTCCTCCTTCCAATCTGCAGACCCTCAGGGTCTCTGGCCTTTCCAGGACCAGCTTCCCAGTGGAGAATGACGGGTGATTAGTTGAAATCCCATGATTTAATAATCACAACTGAGAATGACAGTCCTTATGCCAAGAACTTGGTGAAGGCCTTTTTGAGACCTCCAATTCCTAGAACGCCCCCACAGGGGAGGGTATTATGTTATTCTCAGGCTTAGCTCTGCCTTCTCTTCCCTCTGATCTAGGGGGCAAGCAGGGCTTAGAGGACCAGAGCAGACAAGATATAGGCCAGAGTTCCAGAGGCCAGTCCCAGCTCTATTGCTCCAGGCAGAATCATGTAGGACAAGAAACTTCCGATCTCTCTGAGCCTCAGTTTCCTCATCTGTAAAACAGGAACAACATTACCCATCTCATAGGTTGGACACAAATGCTGCACTTTCCACTGGCAAACTCAAGACAGCCACATCACAGTGAAAACCTGGCTGTCAACCATAGTGACTATTTGTAAGCCGTCGGCAAGGAAAGCTTTCCTGGACCACAGAGGAAAAAGGGAGGCCATGAATGTAGCAACTGTAGCCTGGCACAGAGCTCCAGGTAGAAGCAGAGACTTCTCAAACGAAGCCACTGGTGTACACATTTTCTTTCGTTTTCTTGTTGTTCAGAGGTTTTACAAATCAAGAAAAAGCCTCATCTTAGAAAAATCAGCAAAGGCCAAAATAGACGATTTGCAAAAGAAGAAATGTAACTAGCTAATCGAAACATGAAAAAGTTCATCGTTCCTATCAAGAAAACGAAACACTACAAGAATGAGAACACTGGTGTGATCATTATCTTCTCAAAACAACACAAAAAACTTTGGGGTGGGGGAGTAGGAAACGAGTGTGTTTGCTTAGACAAAATACCGGCAGGACGCGACCCAGAAAGTGAACAGAAACCTTTCCCCTCAGGTTTGATTTTCCGTTTTTCATATTAAACATTTTTTGCAGTCCCTGCAAGTTCCACGCTGCCATAAACCCGGCCGCGGTCCGGGTAGGGCGGGGCACTTCGGGTGGCTGGAGGTTGCAGGGTCCTCCGGAACCAGCAGGAGGCGAAAACAAAGGCTGAGTGCCGGCGCGCGGAGCTCGTGCGTCGGGGCGGAGCCTTGGGCCGCGTCCAGGGCGGGGCCTGGGCCGTCCCGCCCGCGCCCTTCGGCCGCGAGCCGGCGGCGGGGACACGATGGCCCGACCCCGCGTGCGGCTGGTGGTCACGGCGGACGACTTTGGCTACTGCCCGAGGCGCGACGAGGGCATCGTAGAAGCCTTCCTAGCGGGGGCTGTGACCAGCGTGTCCCTGCTGGTGAACGGCGCAGCGGCCGAGAGCGCGGCTGAGCTGGCCCGCAGGTGAGCGGCAGCCCCCCTGCAGGGTTCGAGCGGACTTGGGGGCCGCAGCCCCCCGCCTTCCGTGCTCCCGCTCCCGCTCGCGCTACGCCCGCAGGCACAGAATCCCCACGGGCCTCCACGCCAACCTATCCGAGGGCCTTCCAGTGGGCCCGGCTCGCCATGGCGTTTCGTCGCTGCTCGGCCCCGAAGGCTTCTTTCTCGGCAAGATGGGATTCCGAAAGGCGGTGGCGGCTGGAGACGTGGTCTTGACGCAGGTGCGGAGGTGCGGCTGCAGGAAGATGCTCGCGGTGACCTCCCCAGGGCTCCTCCCCGAGGGCACCGTGCAGTTTTTCTGGGCGGAAGCTGCTGTGGATGCCTCCCTTGGTTCAGATACTGGTGCGGTCACAGGGGAGGACATGGAGGCGCTCCTCCTCTGTAGCTGCTCTTGGACGTTCAAGGTGCCTACCTCTCTCTCCCTCCAGGTGCGGGAAGAGCTGGAGGCCCAGTTGAGCCGCTTCCGGGAATTACTGGGCAGGGACCCTACTCACGTGGACGGGCACCAGCATGTGCACGTGCTCCCAGGTGCGTGGGTTGGTGCTTCCAGGCCGGGACGCCGGTATGCAGCAGGTGCCTCTCCCTGACTCCTCCCCGCCCGCAGGCGTGTGCCAAGTGTTCGCTGAGGCGTTGCAGACCTGCGGGGTGAGCTTCACGAGGCTGCCGCTGGAGCGCGGAGTGGGAGGCTGCGCCTGGCTCGAGGCCCCAGCGCGTTCTTTCGCCAGCGCCGTGGAGCGAGATGCCCGGGCTGCCATGGGCCCATTCGCCCACCATGGCCTGCGGTAAGGCCCCCTGACCCCTACCTGGCCCAGGTCCCAGTGCGTCCAGCCGGCTGTCCATTGGCCAGCCATACCTGTTTCTCAACATCGAAGGGGGTTCAGGCGTCCACCAGCGTTGTCTCCACCCCAGATCCACCTGGCCCCCGGCCTAGCTCTGCCCATCGTGGTCCTGCCACCCTGCCCGCTGATGCCTAGGCATCCACAGGTGGACCGATGCCTTCGTGGGCCTGAGCACCTGTGGCCGGCACATGTCTGCTCACCGGGTGTCAGGGGCGCTGGCTCGAGCCCTGGAAGGTATACCTATGAGCCATGCCCCCACAGCCGAGCTGATGACGCACCCTGGCTACCCGAGTGTGCCTCCTGCTGGGGGCTGCGGGGAGGGTCCTGACGCCTTTTCCTGCTCTTGGGAGCGGCTGCACGAGCTGCGCGTCCTCACAGCGCCGGCGCTGCGGGCCCAGCTTGCCAAGGACGGGGTGGAGCTCTGTGCCCTCGACAACCTAGACTCCAAGAGGCCCCAAGAGGAGACCCCTGGTGAAGCCATTCTGGAAACGTTTCTGGAGCCCTCCCCACCATGACCGTGGCAGACAGCCAAGCATTAATGTCTCTTTGTGCCCAGGAAGGGAACCAGGTCCCAGAGCAGTCTCTGAGACTTCCCTGGATGCTGCCACCTCTGTGTCCAGGTCCTCAGGCTAAGAGTGGTGGCAGAACTTCCAAGAGCCCTCAGGCTGCCACTGGGCCTGGGGCCTGCCAAGAGCTGGGGGCCTTGTAAGCATCTTCCCTGTTTGGGTGAACTGGGCAGAGATGGGTATGTTAATAAAGTAAGATGTGTCTTGGAAACTTGGGTGTTTACATACTGTGCCCAGGAAACCTTCTCAGACACAAGGACACGAAGCAGCTCCTTTGGGGTGCACCGAGGTCACTACTCTGGAAGAGATCTGCAAATGTGCCCCACTTCTGTCGTTGCTCATGCTTAGGTGCTCTTCATTCTTTTTTTGGGGGGATTTGGAAGAAGAAAATCTCACCAGGCTACTTTTTGGGAGGTATATTATAATCTCAATTCTGATTTTAAAAGACATCACCTGTTCTAAGGAAGTAGCAAGCAGCCCTTGCCACCCTAGGGGACAGGTCTGAGGAGGTCTTGCAAGCTTGCATGAGTGTTTATGTTCTTCCAGGAGGGATGGTCTTCTGTGAAGGTGGGATCCCTCGTGCTGGGTGGATGCCCCGGGGGTGGGGCTCCCATGTGGCCTGGATCAGGGAGCTGCAGGGAGCAGATGGTTCACCACGTGGTCCTCCTTATCTCCTGTCATCTCACATCACACCTTTGCCCAGGCACCTGTGTCCCCATTTTGCAGACCTCGAGATGGGAGTGGCAGAGCAGGGCTCTGAAGCTGCCTGTTCATTTGTGTGTCATGCATTGGGCCCTGGTCTTTGCCAAGCGTGGAACCAGGGGCAGAAGAGCCCTCTGGAGCTTTCTGAATGGGTGAGGGTAGGATCCTTACCTCCTTTTCCCCTCCACCCACGCCCCGTCCTGACCGGTGGTTTCACCCCCTTTCTGGCTCCATCCTCTACCATGCCCTCTGACCTTGCCTCCTCCAGTCCGAGCCCTTTCCTCTTACCTTTCATCAAGGGCTATGAACTGGAGTCTTCGGTGAGTCTGGCCCTTGCTGTGGCCTCGCCCTTGCCTCCTGGCTTCAGCCACCTGGAGTCCTGCAGGCTGCTGGCTGGAGCTGGGTGGGGGAGGCCTGAGGGCAGCACAGAGGCACTCCCCCCGCCACGAGGTGGGGGTCCCCTGTTCCGAGAGGAGGGGGTGGCTGGCTGTGTGGCTCTGGGGCCCAGGAGAGAGGCGTGGGTGACGGGCGACTTGAGGGTCTGCACAGATGTTGGATGAAGCTGGGGGGGGGGGCTGCTGTCACCCAGGGAGCAAGGGAGGGACGAGCAAAGGTGAGGGCCCCAACCAGCCCTCAACTGTGGGCATTTAAGTGTGGAGAGGAGAGGGGACATGGCCACGCTGGTAGGATAATCAGGAGGCGGAAGTCCACCTCGCCGTGGAGGGAAGGTGACGGGCGGCAGAGGGTCACAGGCCGCACGGGGACTCTGGTGGGCTGCTCACTGGTGTCCCAGGGGAGATGGAGTATTTCTCACTGTGCACTGGGTGGCCCAGCCCAGGGTCTGCTCCAGGCCAGGCCAGGGATGGGAGCTGGGACACAGCCTGTAAGGAGCTCATTGGCTGGGACACACCTGGGGACAGTCGTGTGACCTGGGCTGCAGTGGGAGGTGGGAACACACAGCAAAGGGTGGGATGCAGCCAGGATGAGGCAGAGTATGCTCTCAGAGCAAGTCACTCCCCTCCCCCAGCTTTGGCTGTGGCCTCTGCAGCGGGAGGTGGTCTTCTACTCAGAGCCTCCGAGGCCTGCCTGCTGCTCCCAGGAGCCTGGCTGCCAGCACACGGAAAATCAGCAGCTTCCCAACTGCGGCCCGGGCCAGACATGTGCCACGTGGAGGTCAGACCTTCAGCTGGACCCTGTGTGCGTAAAGGAAGCAGGAGAGCAGGCAGAGCCAGTGCAGCAGGGCAGCTCCGGCTGTGCCTTGGACCAGGTTGGGAGGGCTGCCCTGCAGGGTCGGGAGCGGAGGGACTGCCAAATGAAGAATGAGAGCTGGGCTGAGGCCGCATCCTGTGGACTCAGCAATGGGGAGTCCAGGGTCCTGGCCAGAGGCACCCCGGGGGCAGGAGGGCGCTGGGAGCCTGGCTGAGGTGACAGAGTAGATGTATGTTTCACACTGAACAAGGAACAGAGTGAGGAAGGGGAGAGAACACTGGCCACTGGGTTGAGGAAGTTGAGGGTCTCACAGGCCTCTGGCTTTGGGGAGTGGGCTGCCCTAAGTCACAGGGGATGGAGAGCTAGGACCAGGACAGCACCGACTGATGGTCAAAGGAAGGCCCCAAGCTTCCTTGCCGCCTGGTGAAACGACACCCCAGGAAATTCCCCCTCGGACGTGCCGACCCAGCTGTCAGGCTCTCAGCTAGTGTCAAACACCAAGCAGGGGACTCGGTTGATAATAAAAAATAAGTGTTGGGGCCCTGGCCAGGCCTGGTGCTGAGTCAGCATTACCCACAGTCCCTGGAAAGGGAGGTGGGTGGGGCTGGAGCTATTCAAGGAAATGGTCTCGCCCCTCCCTTGGACACACCCTCCTCAGTTCCCTGACCTCCGTCAGGACAGCGCCTTCCCCGGGGCCCAAGCCTGCTGTGTTAGATGTGGCTGAAGTGATCCATGTACACAGAGGTCACTGTCCCCTTCCCAGCACCAGAGGGTCACTCTGCAGCCCTTCTGCTCCCCTTGGGGGGGGCCAGAACACCTCTGTGTGCCTCTTTTGGAGGCTGGGTGTGGGGAGAGAGGAGCAAGCAGGAACTGCCCAAGGGCCCCAGGCCCTGGCCCGTACCCAGTAAGGAAGAAACCCACACAACAGACCAGAGTCTGAGAGCGTTTTTATTAAGGGCAGCAGAGCGGGTCGCAGCATCTTAGAAAGCCTAGTTCCCACCGTGGGGGGAGAGGCGGGGCCCCCGCGCTTCGAGGAACCCAACCCGGGAGCGTGAATCCCTGAGTGGGCCCGGCCAGGCTGTGCTTGACAGCTCTCCCCTCCTCCAGAGGACCCAGCTGTCTGGACGTGGAGCAGCAAGGCTGCCTGTGGGCTTGGTGGGTGCCCGCAAGGGCTCCTCGGCCACTGCCCGCTGCGGGAGCAGGCACCAGGCCCGCAGAAGGGACCACACGCTGCCTCGCTCTCGGAGGCCAGGCCTCTGCTGATGGGGCAAACCTCAGGCTGCAATGCAGGAGGCTGCTGGCTTTGACCACGGTGGCCATCCTCCCATGGCGAGCAGAGAAGGGAGGGGGTGACAGGCGGGCAGAGCTACGCGGGTGGAGATACGAAGCAATGTGACAGTTTCCAAGAATGGCAATATTTCTGGATTCAGAGAAGCAACGAGAACAAATGGTGGCTTATTTGGACAGCTTCCGACAGAAATTGGCATTTTATTACAAATCTGCATGTGAGTGAAATACAGTCCAGCGTCACCTCTCTGCCAATGAAGAGACAGACGTGGGTGGACGCCTGGCCCAGCGCCCTTGCCTTCCTGGGCACAGGGACTCCAGAACCTGCCTGTTGCGTACCGAGGACTAAAGAAGCCGAGTTCATGACACTCCGCAGGCCACGCGCCTGGACACCTGAGCAGCACCAGGTGGCCTGACCTGCCATCGCTCCCACTTCTGCACAGGGAAAGCCAAGCTGCCACACAGGTCTGCAAGCCCCAGAGACACCTTGCGGTTCAGAACTAAAATTATAACAGGAAGCAAAGGCTCTTGAAGTCATCTTCTCCACAGGATCCAGCCCCCTAAGAGCCAGATGGGAAGCCACCAGTGGCAGAAGTGGAATTGGTGACACCCGGTGTTTGGACCACTGGCTTCCTCTAGGTGTCAGTGACAAGACTCTACTCTTTCAGGGATAGTCCCACTTGCTTTGAAAAGACATGAACATTCAAATCCTTACAAGTTCATCTGATGATAAATTCTAAGGTCAATTTTTATTTCTACAAAAGAAGGCAGTCAAAACAATATAAAACATGTCAAGGATATTACTGAGTGAGCTTCAAGTGCAGCTTGACTCTGCGAAGGCCGGGAGTCCAAAGGGAGGGAGGCTGGCCTGTTCCTGGGCTGGGCCAGTGACAGCGGAGTCGCCAGAGAGTCAGACCATGCTGAGGAAGGGCTGCGGTGGGGCAGCTGCACTGGGGAGTCGGAGAGTGCGCCCCGCGCTCTGTTGGATGGACACACGTTGGATGGAGCTCGGTGACAGGCGAGTGTGGAATTTCAAACGGACATTCTGGCTTTAGCGCTGTCTGCAAGCACCCGGGCATCTTCCAGAACGGCTGCGGGGAGGTGCGCCAACCTGTGGCCTGGGGAGACTCTCTGGTGAGAAATTCCACCCACAAGTGCTCTGTCCTCTGACTGGCAGGCCCCCGGGTGGCCGCAGCCCTGGTCCGGGGGGTCGCCCTCAGCAGACCAGCCCGGCTGGAGTTCCATCACGACGTGGACTTCAGGGTCTGCCCATTTGGTGAGCGTTACTGTGGTGACATTAGCCAGAGTTTACAGAAGAGCTGAGCCTCCCTTTCCATGGCTTTTTTGGGGGAGGGGCAGGGGAGTGGAAGTGGTTGGTTGCTTGTTTTTTTAATTTTTTAAAAGGATGTTATAAACTGGAAGCAAGAGAATTTGAACCGACTCCCAGAGCAGGCGGTGCAATGTGGAGAGAGAAGCCCCTAACACCGGCACAGTCTCTTCTGTGGGAGATGGGGCCTGGGTCCGAGGAGTGAGTGAAAAATAAACTAAATGCAAGAAAGTGGGAGTTGCAAGGGGAGGGGAAGAAGGGGAACCACAACCTTTTTTTTTTTCCTTTTTCTTTTTTAAAACCTTACGGGCTAAATGTAAATTGAAGATTCTGGATAAATTTGGACAGGAAAAGAAACACCATTCTTTTAAAGTAGATTGAAGCAGTGATTTTTTAAAACAAAGAAAGCAGAACTAGAACATCTTAAATTTTTAATCCTTTCTTTACAGGTTACCTAGACCACTTCTGATTAAGAAAACTGTAGAAAGTTAGTAACTGCCACAAGCGAACGCCAGGCGGCGGCCCGAGTCAGCCTCCAGAGTCCTGCTTTGCGGGGTTCTGAATGCACTGCTCGGGGTCTCTGCGCACACTCGCTGGGGTCAATCGCGGCAGATTTTAGTCCACAGGTCGCTTTTCCCCATATTTCTTTGTAAACTCTTCAGCGTTCTTACAGAATTTTTTACGGTCCTTAGAGTATTCTTCAGCTAGGTCAGCCCGGAGTGGGTGCTCGGGCTGGGGGTCGTTCACCAGTGCTATGAGGGACTGGATGACTGCCAAGAAAAGGACAAGCACTGCTGGTTAGGACGCTCAGAAGGGGCACAGCAAGACCTGCAGCTCCGGTCAAACCTGACTTTCATCTCCATGCTTTGCAGACATAGCGGCCTCCCACTCACCTGAAATTCTAACCGCCAGCACTCAGCCCATCCTTCTTCTGAGAGAAGGAGTGATGGATGACAAACAGCCAGCACCACAGTGGACAGCGAACTGTACAGTGATGCTGCGTCCTCCTCCTCCTTCTCCAGGGAGCCTTCTTGTACTGACACACGGGGGATGACCCAGTCCCCACTCCCGACTCTCTCCTGAACTCTGGGGACTCAGGCCCAGCACTGACAGCCTGACTCCCTCTCAAGTGAAGTTTCTCCGGGGCAGGGACCAGGTAGCGTGCCCAACACCAGTCAGCTCAAGGACTTTCTATCATGGTGCCCTGAGTGATTGTGACAGGAAGGGTGTGTGACAGGCCTGCGCCATGTACATGCATGAGCCCACCCTGAGCAGCGAGAAAGGTTCATGTGACCACCCTGTCTAATCACTGGGTGGGGCACAAACCATCCATTCCCAAGGCAGATGTCACGTGCTCCCTAAAGGGCAGTAAGACCCAGAGGTGCTGGAGGGCAAGCCCAGAGGTGAGGGGGAGGGGAGCACAGAAGGTCCAGGGGCCCCAGCCTCCTCAGAAGTAGGGAGCACGCAGCCACCACGCTTCTCACATCCGTGTCCCTCACTCACCTGACCCCCATCAGGATCAGCACCCTCACTGTCCCAGCAGAAAGGCCTCACGCCGAAGCCAGATTCCTTTCTGGGAGCGCATGCCTGTCAGTCACCCCAGCATCACAAGAAATTGACTAGAAACACTGTTTGTCCCATTTCTCCTTCTTTGCTGCATATCCACATGGAGCCCAAATGATTGCTTACTTGACGCAGTTTTTTAAATCAAAAAATATTTTTACAAGGAAGGCAGGGGAGGGAATAGCTCAGTGGTAGAGTGTGTGCTTAGCAAGCACAAGGTCCTGGTCCAATCCCCAGCACCTCCATTAAAGTCATTTTTTTTTAAAGGCAAATGCACACCATATTACCTCATAGGGCTGTGAAAATGATTTATTTATTTACTTGTTTTGTTGTGGGGAGATAATTAGGCTTTAATTAATTATTTTTAATGGAGGCATTGGGGATTGAACCCAGGATCTTGTGCATGCTAAGCACACGCTCTACCCCTGAGCTATCCCCAGCTATCCCCTCCCCCCATTAAAATAAGATTTAAAAAAACAAGGAAAATAAATGTTAGTAACACTCATGGAAAATCACTTTCACTTGCCATAACTGAAAGCACCTAAGGCTGCTCTTGTGCAGCAGGGACACCCCTGCCTGAGAAGCATGCTCTTCCAGGAGCTGCCCCGGCTCACCGCCTCCAAGACCCTCCACTGCACACCTAGCCGTGAGACGGTTCCATTTCAACTTCTGGGAAATCTGAACCACCTTTGCCTTTCAGCATAAATAGGCGGCTTCTTGTCCCTCTACTGGATTAGAAATGGTTCAACAGCAGAAATGACACCGGTAAGTTTTCCAGTTTTCCCTCGTATGGAGACTCAAGGCTCTCTCCTGCTTACTATGCCCATCTTAGCACCTAATGTTAAGAGCATAAAACCCTTTCTTAATCACTAAGACTTGCTTTTCAAAAGATACTCACTTTGCAAGTTTGCAATTTGTCTAATTCTTTTCTGAGAACTTGCACTTATTTGATCAAGTCTAAGTATTTTCAAGTTTATTTAGTAGTTCTGATGAGTATTTCATTCTTTCTTGGTTCCTTTGGGAGCTAAACTCTAATAAATCCTGCTGAGCTCAGCCTGGTTTGCCAGTAGAACACTGACAGCTGAGAGCGCTTCCTGAGCCGTGGCCGTGGCCTGGCCCATTCCCTACACAGGACAGCGCGCTCATCACATAGTCCAGCCTGGGCTTCCTGCTCTCACCCTGAAGCACTTTTCCTCCTCCAAAGTGTAGGGGCTTAGACACATTATCAGAACTTACCTCCTTTCTCATTGCATATGAGCAGAGAATAAGCCTATAAAGGTTCCTGTTTTTGTTCTTTCTGATAGCTCCTTTGTGATGGGGGATGTAAACAATACCTGTAATTTCCCCCTTTTCATGGCGATCCAGTGGGCTCCCTCCTCACAGAGTAATCTGTGAGGTGTACCTTCCTCATCTGCTGTGCAATGTCTTCCATGGAATGTGATACAAAATATAAGCTTATGAATCTTATCCTTGAGTTTGTTATATTTTTTCAGTCCTCTTTCTAAATCTTATCTACTTGATTTGTTATAATAGGGTATGGGGGACTAAACATTCCACTTATGAATTATTTGATTTTTCTTTTCATCTAATTGTGTTGCTGTGTTGTTTGGTACATAGAGAGGTCAGTATTACACTGGCTTTTCCACTGACTGTATTTCAAACACAAATCTCATTCAACCACCAAACAAAGCCGCTGCTCTGTTGCTCATGTCTACCAGAACCAGACAGTGCTGAGCACAACTGTTTTTACATTCTCTCTTCTGGTACTACTACTGCCAGCTCCTACCACCTTTCTGTTTGATATAGTTTTGCCTATTTTCTTGACTTTTCTCATGCTATTTTTGCTCAGCTTTTAATACTTCTTTACTAAAAAAAAAAAAGAAAAAAAAAGATTTAATTCATATACCAAAAAAGAACTCTCTTAAAAATATACAGTTCAGTTGTTTTTAGTATATCCACAAAAGTGTGTGACACCAATTTCATCGTCCCAGAGAGAGTGCCCACTGTGCTTAGTCATCACTCCCTCCTCCACCCCAGCCTGACAAACACCCATATACTTCCCGACTCTGTGGATCTGCCTCTCCCCGGCATTCCGCATGTGGTCCATTCTCACTACTGCAAAGCTGCTGTGAATGCTGAGCTAAGTCACCACAAGTGCCCGGAATGACCAGCTACAGGGCTGCCCAGCTGAGCCCAATCAACCCACAGAATGAGAAATAATAAATTGTTACGCTGAGTCACCAAGCCTGAGGAACACGGGCATTGGCTGCCGGGGTTGGCACCCCTGAAGTGTGTGAGGACACACGCGCTCAAGGCCGTGCCAGCACGAATCCAGAAGTGATCTAGAGAGAAGCCCTCACCATCTCCAGTCACAAAACAGAGGTTCTGCTCTCACTGCAGGTACAAGAGCGTCCCTTTTAAGATAAAATTTTTATCTTAAAAACCCAAGTAAGCAAGTACAAAAAGAATGAAAACTCTCTCTCAGGTTATCTCACTATTTGAAAAAAGCATCCAAAACCCGAAACAGCTACGCACCCAGATCTGCAGCTGCAGACAGGGCGAAGGCTGCCACGGCCTCTCGGGCAGCTGCTGGGGTAGAAGGGGCCCCAGGGCGCGGTAAGGAGAGCCCTGTAACCCTGCCTGAGCCAGTGCGCAGCGGAAGGCGCCAGCAGAGCTAGGAATTCATAGAAAAACCAGTCACGTCAGTCTTTTACAGACATCGACTCGTGCATGACCAAGCACCAAGTCCCCTGGAGACCCTTCTACCATGCTCAACACCCACTCCTTCCCGCTAGTTAGCTGTGGAGCCTGATGGCCGCCTTTCATGGTGACTGTTTCCAACAAGTGAGGCTTGACTTCACGTGGGAAAGGCTTTTAAACCCACCTTCCAGGGGTTCCACTGGAAAATGACTGTTTTTATCAGTCACTGAAAATAAGCTGCAGCCTCTCAAATTCCAAACTCATCCATTCCCTTTAATTGAAAAAGACTGTAGAGTGGTTCAGAAAGTTATAAGAATTCTAGGCACCAGAGGATGAGGTCAATATTGCAAAGAAGTTCTGGAATTAAGAACAAAAACTAGACAGTCTACAACAAAGTCCAGTCACTTGCAGAGACAAGAGGGCGGGCAACCAGAACACTGAATCAAGCACTTTTCCCAGAAAACTGAGCACGTGTTATGTACGTGTACACACAGCACCGAGACATGGGGTCACACCCCTCACTGCGAGGGCAGCGAATGCTGGGCTGCGGGCAACGCAGTTGGCCCCGCAGGGTTTCTCTGGACTCCGTGTGGCATGGCCTTAGACGGGACTCAGGAGGCCCTGCCCGCAGCAGCGCCCCCAGAAGACATGAGGAGGCCTCACCTTGGTCGGTCTTGGTTGCTGGCTTCCAGTTTTCAGCACTAATTACCGGCAGACAGACCTGCCCCTTCTCGTCGATGTTTGGGTGATAGATCTTCGTTTTAAACGTGATCTTCGGGGGTTTGAATGGGTACTCTGCTGGAAAGTTGATTTCAATTCTGAAGGCCCCCTTATCATACGGAGGGTTGTCCTGGAGGGAAAGACAAGAGGGCACAGTGAACACGCCATGTCCACAAGCTGTGGTAGGGACAGGAAAGTTCTGTCTACTCGAGCAATTCATTTGTTTCAAGAGGTTACTAAATTCGGCCTCGTCACCTTCGGGGAACAACCATCAACCAGTGTTTCTAAGAGCAAGACACCCGCTAAACTATGAAAGGCCTGAGATTGATGCCCTGGGCTCTCTACCCTGTTTTTTAAATAGACCCTATTTTTTTTTTTTAAAGTAGTTTTAGGTCTACAGCAAAACTGAGAGGAAAGCCCAGAATTCCCGTGTCTCTGCTCCTCCGCACACAGCCTCCACCACCCGCCCGCCGTGCAAGCCTGGGTGCACAGGGTGCCTGGGGACACACAGCCCCTCCTCCAGCTCCGGCCTGACAGCACGCTCCCTGGAAAATGGAGTTCCTCTGCTGGGGAGTGAGGCTGGCACACACCAGGTCTCCACACTGTCCCCTGTCCCAGTCCCACCCAGGGAGGGGTAAAATTAGGGAGGGCTGAAGGGTGGGAGAGGTATTCCAGGCAAAGAGGATGAAGACTAGGATGGCTGGGCTTGGAAGGGACAGCATGGGGCAAGCCAGGAGGCTGAGGCCCCGTTTAGGGGTCTGAAGCACCCCACCAAGAGGCTGGACACACTGTCAGAAGGTGAACTGTGTGGCAGCTCATCAGGAAGGTAGAGCCTGGGGTCTGGATGAGGGAGCAGAGGCTGCAAAGATGCAGGCCATGAGCAGCTGTGTGAGGAGAGAACCCCATACACACCTGGGAAATGTGGGGTCAGGCTGGACTAGAAGATCATCTTCACCCTAACAAAACCTTCCCTCATCCTTTCTGTAGGGAACGCAGAATTCTCTAGAACTCTGTCCAGAAGTTAAAGTGGCAGCAGACCCCTCCCAGGCCTCAACCTATGTACGCACCCGCACGGCTCGCCATGTAGGAGAGCTGGACTCCCTGTAACTGATGAGTTTATGGGGGGCTTGGGGAACACTGCTTTTGGTTTTCTAAAAAGAGATTTAAAATGTTTTTCCTAAGTAAAAATCATGGTCATTTATACTGCTTGAGCCATGTAAATCTAACTTCTGTATGACTTCTGGCTGGTGAGACCTGTCAAGTCTGTTCACTCGTCATCCAGGAATGACCAACTGCGCAGCCCTACAGTGCGCCAGGAGCTAGGAGGCAAATCCGGGACCGTTCCGAACATCCACACCGGTGATGAGGTAAGAGCCACCACGTCCTGCACACCCGGCGCACGAGAGAAAAGTCAAGAAAAGCAGCTCTAATATACAAGCAGCTCACATGACTTAATAGGAAAAAAACAAACAACCCAATCCAAAAATGGGCAGAAGACCTAACCAAGCAATTCTCCAAGGAAGACATACAAATGATCAGTAGGCACATGAAAAAATGCTCAATATCACTAATTATTAGAGATATGCAAATCAAAACTATAATGAGGTATCACCTCACACCAGTCAGAATGGCCATCATTCAAAAGTCCACAAATGACAAATGCTGGAGAGGCTGTGGAGAAAAGGGAACCCTCTTACACTGCTGGTGGGAATGCAGTTTGGAGCAGCCACTATGGAAAACAGTGTGGAGATTCCTCAAAAGACTAGGAATAGACTTACCATATGACCCAGGAATCCCACTCCTGGGCATATATCCACAAGGAACCCTACTTCAAAATGACACCTGCACCCCAATATTCATAGCAGCACTATTTACGATAGCCAAGACATGGAAACAGCCTAAATGTCCATCAACAGATGACTGGATAAAGAAGATGTGGAATATTTACACAATGGAATACTATTCAGCCATAAAAACCAACAACATAACACCGTTTGCAGCAACATGGATGTTCCTGGAGAATGTCATTCTAAGTGAAGTAAGCCAGAGAGAAAGAAAAATACCATATGAGATCATTCATATGTGGAATCTAAAAAAAAAACAAAAAAAAAAAACAAAACAGAAACAGACTCATAGACATAGAATACAAACTTGTGGTTGCCAAGGGGGCGGGGGGTGGTAAGGGATAGACTGGGATTTCAAAATGTAGAACAGACAAACAAGATTATACTGTATAGCACAGGGAAATATATACAAGATATTATGGTAGCTCACAGAGAAAAAAATGTGACAATGAATATATGTTCATGTATAACTGAAAAATTGTGCTCTACACTGGAATTTGACACAACATTGTAAAATGATTATAAATCAATAAAAAATGTTAAAAAAAAAAAAAAAAAGAAAAAGAAAAAGAAAAGCAGCTCTATCACTCCAGGAGGCGGGACAGGCTGGGCCACCCATCCAGGGAACTTGGCTAAGCTCATCTTAACTCCTCTGAACCTGTCCCCTCCCAGGCTCGGGGGTGACCAAAGGAGTAGCTCAAGTGTGCACAAATCAGACAGACTGTTCGTCTGTCCCAGGGGGTTTTGCTGAAGGTGTGCTGGTCAACAAAGGATGTGTCTTCTGCATAAAGGCCTAAAGCACCCCATGTGAGTTTTCAACATTTAAGCGCTCAACTTATTGTGGGAAGGCATCTCAGAAACTACAAGGGACCTGGAGAAAACACAGTTTTACCATAGAAAAATATTCAAATTTCAGGAATCTGCTTCAAACTGTCCTCCTTCATCTGGGAAGTCCCCCATCCTCTCCAATAGGCTGCAGTGGGCTCTGGGTGAGCAGAGCAGAAACTGCAGATCCATTACAGCTCCCAAGCCCTACCCCTGAGCCCCAAAGCCACTGTGGCAACTGAGACCAAGAGGAAGCTTGTCTACCGCTCCAAACCGCCTGGGGCCTCACACCCACATGTCCTATGTCCCACCCTGTGGTCAAGCTGGTGCCTTCCTTCCCATGGCCACCCTTCAAGAACCCAAAGACCCCACCACACCCCATGTCAGAGCCCTTCCACCAGCCGACGTTAGTCACAGTTTTGTGTCACCAATGTGATGGCTTTCCCTGTGACTCAGCGAGGACACCATGCAGCTCTGTGCAGCCACTCCCTGACTTGGAAACCGGCCACAAGGAGATCCGGCCCTGTGGGAGCAGGCGGACCCTGGTTCGGCCTCCTGACCTACCACTCCTTCGGCGGCGTCCTTCCCCCAGCCAGGAACGGAGCTCAGCCCAGCTGGCGGCCCGGGTCCAGCCTGCTGTTACAGAGGACAGGGAGGGGCCTCCCCGCTCTGAGAGCCAGGCTGGTTCTATGCTCTGAAGCGTCATGGTCCACTCCAGGGTCTGGCCCAAAGCCAAGACAAGCACATGGTCTCTGAGCACAGTCTTCTTGCCCTGTGTAAACTGTCAAATAGTCATTCTCTCTTATCTCTTCTAAAAACAAGCTTCCGGGTTACCCAAATTATGAAATCTGTTCAATTAGCAGACTCATCTTGTGCTAACTTTGCTTTCTGAAGATGACTTCTTTGTACTGTTTTCAACACTCTGGTTTGTAGGACTTTTCACAGCACAGCTTTGTCAAGGAAGTCCAGGGTGGAGAGCCTCAGTGCGGTGCATGGACTCTGGGCCTGATGCCCCCGCTCCGCCGCACACCCCGCTTGGCTGCGCTCTGAGTTTCAGAGTCCGGATTCCTAGCGGGCAGTGCTCCCTCCCAAAAGCAACCTGAGTGCACCCTGAGGTTGGTGGCAAGATTATTTCTCCTGTGAGGCTCCGCGTCAGGAAAGTGGGTGGGGGACTACAGGAAGAGGAACCAGAGAGGAGAGAAGGGACAGAGGCAGGAGGCAGAGCCAGGAGGAAGGACCCAGAAGGAGGATGCACCCTGGCAGCGCTCCTGGAGTGGGGCTAGGCTGCCGGCTCCCTCCTCCCCGCACCAGGCCCGGACTGTGTCAAGCGCTCCTGACCCCCAGAGCCCAGAGAGAAAAGAGAAGGCAAAGCAGCACCAATGCCCTCCCAGCTTGGTGAGTTTTTAGGTTTTGTCATAAGCAGGAACAAAGGTCTTAAACTGAGGTGAAATTCACACAACGTACACCTGACTAACAGAACGAGCACAATCCCATGGCATTTAGTAAATGCCCAGTGCTGTGCAACTCCCTCTCCCTCATCTCAAGACATTTCCTGTCACCCCAGAGACACACTCTGTGCCCATCAAGTAACAAATGGAAAATTCAGGCCACAGAACTGTTCTGTATGCTGCATTTTTGCTTCCATGGAGGCAGTGATGGGGAAGTGGGGCAGGACGGGGCTGTGCAGGTGGGTCTAGGTCGGGCTCACCTCCCTGGGTCCCGAGACCAGAGCACCTGCCACACGACCATCTGTCAGGTGCACTGACTCTCTCTTTTCAAAGCCAAGCGAAGTGGGGTTTCCTTGCTTGTAGTCAAAAGCAAAGATCTCACTAGTATGAATGGTGACTGGAGGGGACACGGAGGAGGGCGTGATTCAGAGACTAGGGATGGACAGTTTCAGAGGAGACTCAGGAGGAGGAGGATGGCCCAGCTGGAAGGAGGTTTGCACAGCTTCAGAGGCAGGAAGAGGCACGGTGGTCCCTGAGAAGGCCTCTCTCTCTTCAAGTTAATAAACAGGTATTTAACTCAACCAGCCTCAGACCAACTCAGAGTTAACTGGTGGAGGGCATGACCCAGGGACAAGGGAGCAAAGCTCCTCAAGAGGCTAGTGCCTGAGCCCAGGGAGGGGAGCCACTGTGAGCCTGTGAGGTGCTGCAAAGAACCTTTGAGATGGAAGAGCCTGCAAAGGTGGCTCCAGCTGTTTACAGTGGGACGTTATCAGTGTACTTGATGCTCATCCCCCCAGAATACCCTACAGGGCTCAGCAGAAGCTGGTGTGTGGGCACTGGGAGTGGTGAGCCCCAGGGAAAGCACGGAGGTCAGGAGAACAGGATTATGGCACAGAGACTGCTCCTCTCCCAGCAGGCTGGGGGGTGACCACCAAAGCAGTACAAGGCCTCTCCAGGAAACTTCATTTCATTCTAAAAACAATTATTGACACAGCTTTGAATATACAAGGCCTCAGGGATTCAAAACTGCCTCACAAGCCTGTGCTTATGAAGCCCAAAGGCAAAGAAACCCAGGGGTAGTCTGGCCATACAGTATGCAGAGAGGCAGGCACTTACTAGCTCTGTTTACAAATAAGGAACTGAGGCACAGACAGTTAGAAGAAAGCCTTAACTGCCATTGTTGATACATTTCCATGTGTACATGTCTCATCTTCTCATACAAGGTAAAACCAGCAGCAGCACCACCACCTGTTGCGGGTGACAGTGACATTCGTGGGGAACAGGCAAGAAAGGAACTCAAGAAACAAACCAGTAAGATGTAACTCAGAGAAAAGGAAAGGAAAGAAAAAAAAAAGGGACTCAAGCTGGGACAAACTCTCCCCTTAAAGAACTAAGGCCTCAAACCATGAAGTCAGAAAAGGACAAAGAGCAAAGAAATATCAAGGAAGTGGGGAGGGTATAGCACAGTGGGAGAGTGCGTCCTAGTATGCATGAGTCCCTGGGTTCAATACCCAGTACCTCCATTAAAAATAAATAAATGAATAAATAAACCTAATTACCCCCACCCAAAAAGAAATATCAAGGAAAACAGAAGACATCATAACATAAAAGAAATTACCATAAAAGCAAAAATTAGCAGATCAGAACACAGAAAAAACAATGAAATTTCTACTTCTTGATACATGAAGCCCGTATAACCATCTATCAAAATCCAGACATAGAAAACACAATCAAATCTTGCATATGAATACAGATGCAAACACACTAAAGACTAAGAAACTTAATACAATGGAATATTTTTAAATAGTCCACTGTGATGAAGGACGAGTTGATCAGAAAGCAAAGAGGGGCTTAATTAACAGGTCACTTTGAGAACCTGCATCATAAAACCTAGGTGACAGTAGCCAGGTCTTTAATGAAATCCACTCATTTGTGATGAGAAGACAATGATTTAGGGTGCACCATCAGGAAAACAGCAAAGCAGGCAGCTCCAAACTCCCATCTCTCCAGAGAAACATAAAAAAATACTTCAGAAACTGTCAGAACCAACTTTGTCAGAATTCTGGAGAACAGCCAAAGGTATACAGCAACCAAATGAATGTAGAATCAAGAAAGAGGCAACTGGAACTCACGGTGAGAGAGCTCTGTGTCGATTCTACCTGCCGTCAGCCCAGCTCCGCCCTGGCTGGGCGACAGACCTCTTAAAGATGGACAGCTCTGTTTCCCGCATGGGGCCCTGGCACTTGGTTTCAGAGGGAGCAGGACAGACCTTGCTCACAAATGACCATGTCTGTCTATTCTGCCTGACCAGGGGCTCCCTGCAGGGCCGACACCAGGAGCTCATCTGTTTGGCATCACTCAGAACCCACAGAGGATGGGGAAGTGCAGGAACTGCTCAAAAAGACTGTTAGGCTATGAAAACTCCCAGGTGGCTACAGCAAATGGCAGCGGTGGAGACACAACAGACTGCTTACAACAAGGAGCAAAAGCCAGAGAGAAACCCAGGACGAGCAGGGCATTCGGAAGCACCCAGGTGCACTGGGGAGCTAAGAAAGTCACACACACGCCCAGGACAGGATACACACTCTGAAAAGAACCGACAAGATCTGAAGCTCTCGCCACTGGCTGACTCCAGGCTCAAAGAAAGTCGGAAGTGAAGGCTGAGGCAGGACTGGACCTGGCTAGGCCCCACGTTAAAGAAGTACTCCTCCCAGAGCCAACCTGTAAACACTGACAGAGATTCTTTCTTTCAGCTCCTGGCATTCAAGAAAATTTCAGTTAAAACACCAGTGGAACACAAACAAAGTCTTCAACAGTCAAGAACAGCTAATCCTGGGGAAGGGGGAGAATGTGATTTCTGAATTGTAATATTCAAATATCCAATTTTCAACAACAACAAAGCATACAAAGAAACAGAAAAGTATGGCCCATTTAAACAAAACAAAACAAACTGACAAAAAACTATGCCTGAGGAACCCCAGACATTGGACTTACCAGATAAAGCATTAAAATCAACTGTCTTAAATATGCTCAAAGAGGTAAAGTAAATCATAGGCAAAAAACTAAATAAAACCAGAAAAATACTATCTGAACAAAATGAGAACATCAATAAAGAAAAAAATTATAAAAGGGAACCAAACCAAAATTCTGGAGCTGAATAGTACAATAACTGAAATGAAAAACTTACTAGAGCAATTGAACAGTAGATTTGAGTGAATGAAAAAAAAAGAATCAGCAAACTTGAAGTGAGGACAATTGAAATTATTCAGTCTAAGGAGCAGAAAGGAAAAGAATGAAGAAAAGCGAACAGAGCCTAGGCACATATGGGACACATCAATCACACCAACAGAAACATTATGGGAGTCCCAGAAGGATAAGAAAGAGGAAAAGGGTGGAAAGAGAAAATAATGACTGAAAACCTTCCAAATTCCACGAAAGAATCTGTATATCCAGGAAGTTCAGTCAACTACAAACAGAACCAACTCAGAGAGACCCATACCAAGATACATAGTCAAATCATCAAAGGACAAAGAGATAATCTTGAAAGTAGCAAGAGAAGTGATGTGTCAGGATCCTCAATAAGACAAACAACTGATTTCTCACCAGAAACCATGGAGGCCAGAGGCAATGGGAGGACACATTCAAGGCAATGAAAGGAAAAGACTGTCAGCAAAAGTATGAAAAGGAATATACAAACATATGTATACATATTAAATGTGAATGGAATAAATGCTCCATTTAAAAGACCGAGATTGCATGAACGGATAAGAAAACACAATTCATCTATACGTTGTAAGAGACTCACTTTACAAAGACACAAAGAGGTTAGAGGTAAACAATGGAAGAGATACTACTTGCAAATATTAACCAAAAGAGAACTTCAGTGGCTATAATATTACCAGATAAAAACATTTTAACTCAAAAAAGACTATAAGAGACAAGGGACATTATATATCGATAAAAGGTTCAACTCATAAAGAAGATGTAACAATTATAAACTTATACATAATTAACAAATTATGAACCAAAATACACAAAGTAAAAACTAACGGAACTGAAGGGGAAAATATAGGTTATAAAATAATAGTTGGAGATTTCAATACCCCACTTGCAATAACAGAGCAAGATAGAAGATCAACCAGTATCTTTTCTGACCACTATGGAAAGCAACTAGAAATCAGTAATGGAAGAAAAGTGGAAAACTCACAAGTATGTGGAAAATAAACATGCTCTTAAACAACCAATCTGTCAAAGAGGAAATCACAAGGGAAATTAGAAAATACTTTAAGATGAAACACAAGATATCAAAACTTTTTGGATTTGAAAATCAAATCAATAATCCGAATACATTAAGAAATGAGAAAAAAGCAAACTCATTCCAAAGCTAGGAGAAAGAAGTAAATAATAACAATTACAGAGGAGATAAATGAAACATAGTGCAGGAAAAAACAGAGGAAAAATAAATGAAAGGAAGTTGGTTCTTTGAAGAGATCAACAAAACTGACAAATCTACCCAAACTAAGGAAATAAGAGAGGAAATCCATATTACCAAAATCAGAAATTAAAGCTGGGACATTACTACCTATTTTACAGAAATGAAAACGATTATAAGACAATACTATGAACAGTTGTACATCAAAAAATTGGATAAATGAGATGAAACAAATGTATAGAAAAATACAATCTATCAAAACTGAATCAAGAAGAAAAAGAAAATCTGAATAGACCTGTAACTAGTAAGGAAACTGAATCAGTAATCAAAAACCTCCCAACACATAAATCAACTATAGTTCATTTAAAAAAATAATAAATAAATGAGAGAGAGGGGTGGGGGCAACCTCCCAACAAAGTAAAGTCCTAAATTGGATGGCATTTTTTTTTTTTTGGTGAATTCTACTAAACATTTAAAAAATTAACACCAATCCTCGAACTCTTCCAAAAATTTGAAGATGTGGGAACACTTTCTAACTCATTCTATAAGGCCAGCATCACCCTGATAGCAAAGTCAGACAAAGACACTACAAGGAAACTATATCAATTTCAATGCAAAAATCCTCAACAAAATACTAGCAAACTGAATTCAGCAGCATATTAAAAGGATCATACACCATAACCAAGTGGGATTTATCCCAAGTATGCAAGGATAATTCAACATACAAAAACAAAACCAACCAATACACAAGAATAAAACAAAAGGGAAAAAAGATCATCTCAATTGATGTATAAAAGGATTTAACAAAATATAACACGTTTTCATGATGAAAACACTCAATAAACTAGGAATAGAAAGGGGCTTCAACATGAAAAAAGCCATATATGAAAAACCTACACCCAACATCATACTCAATGGTGAAAGTCTGAAAGCCTTTCTCCTAAAATTAGTAACAAGACAAGGATACCCACTTTTGCCACTTCTATTCAATACAGTATTTGGTAGTTCTAGCTGCAGCAATATGGCAAGAAAAAGAAATAAAAGGTATCCAAATTAGAAAAGAAGTAAAACTATCGCTATTCAGAGATGACCTGATCTTATATGTAAAAAGCTCTAAAGATTACTCATACACAAAACTATTAGAATAAATTCATGCAAAGTAGCAGGATACAAAATCAACACACCAGTATCAGTTGCACTTCTATACCCTAACAATGAACAATGTGAAAAGGAAATTAGGAATACAATTCCATTTACAATAACACTAAGAAGAATAAAATACCTAGGAATAAATTTAACCAAGAAGGCTGTTAAGACTGAATGTCTGTGTCTTCTCCAAATTCATATATTGAATCTCTGACCCCCAGTGTGGCTATATTTAGAGTAAGGAGATAATTAAGGTTAAATGATGTAACAGGGTGGAGCCCTGATCAACAGAATTAGTGCCCTTGCTCTCTCCACCACGCACTGAGAAAGGGCCTCGTGAGGACATAACAAGGCGGCTACAGAAGAGTCCTCACCAGAAACTGATCCTGCCAGACCTTGATCAGGGGCTTCTAGCCTCCCAAAGTGTGAGAAAATAATTTCTGTTGTTTAAGCAACCCAGTCTACAGTTTCGTTTGTTTGTTTTCAGTCTGAGCTGAATAATATAAAGGTGTAAAACTTGCACACTGAAAATTATAAAACATCGCGGAAAGAAATCATAGAAGACCTAAATAAATGGAAAGGCATCTTGGGTTCATGGACTGCAAGACTTAATATTGGGAAGAGGATAATACTACCCAAGGTAATCTAAAGAGTCAATATAATCTCTCTCAAAACTTCAACAGTGTTGTTTCGCAAAATGGAAAAACCCATTCTAAAATTCATATGGGATCTCAAGGGACCCTGAATAGCTAAAACAATCTTGAAAAAGAAGATCAAAGTTGAAGGACACACATTTTCTGATTTCCTGACTTCCTACAAAGCTACAGTAATCAAAACAGTGTGGTACTGGCATAAGGACAGACATTCAGACCAACAGAATAGAACTGACAGTCCAGAAGGAAACCCTCACATACATGCTCAATTAATTTTTGACAAGGATGCCAAGATCATTCAGTGGGAAAGAGCAGTTTTCTCAACAAATGGTTCTAGGAAAACTAGACATTCATATGCAAAAGAATGAAGCTGGACCCTTACCTTGCACCATTTTAAAAATTAACTCAAAATTGATCGAAGATCTAAGTTTAAGAGTTAAAACTATAAAAACTCCTAGAAGAAAACATAGGGGAAACCTGCATGACCTTGGCTATGGCAACAGTTTCTCAAATGTTACACTGAAAGCACAAGTAACAAAAGAAAATACAGGAAAAATGGACTTCATGAATATTAAAAACTTCATAATCAAAGGACACGATCAAGAGAGTGAAATCCACAGAACAGGAGAAAATATTTATAAATTATATATCTGATAAGGGGTTAATATCTAGAATATATAAAGAACTACAACTCAAAGACATAGAGACAAACAACTGAACTAAAAACATAGAGAGCAGCTTTATTCATAATTTCCCAAGCCTGGAAGGAACAAAAATGTCCTTCAGGAGGTGCATGGATAAATAAACTGTGTGTATTCAGACAACAGAATATTATTCAATGCTAAAAAGAAATGAGCTATCAAGCCGTGAAAATACACGGAGGAATCTTAAATGCACATTACCAAATGAAAGACGCCAATCTGAAAAGCTACATACTGTATGATTCCAACTGTATGACATTCTCCAAATGGCCAAACTATGAAGACAGTAAAAAAAAAAAAAAAAATTAGTAGTTGCCAGGAGGGGTGGAGGTAGGGGTGGGGAGGGGGAGGGGGCAGGCAGGCAGGACTGAATGAATAGGCAGAGCACAGAGGATTTTAAGGCAGTGAAAATACTCCATATGACACTATAATGGTGTGTACACATCATTACACATTCATACATTTGTCGAGACTCAAAGAATGTACAACACTAAGACTGAACCCTGATTTAACTGTGCCCTTTAGGTGATTACGGTGCGGAAACATAGGTTCAACAATTGTAACAAATGCCCCACTCTGGTGGGGGATGCTGATAATGGAGGAGACTATGGGGGTGGGGGGAAGATGGGAAATATCCGCACCCTCCTCTTAATTTTGCTGTAAACCTGAAACTGTTCTAAAAAAAAAAAAAAAAGTCTTAAAAAAAGGGCAAAAGAACTTTGGATATTTCTCCAAAGATATGCAAATGGCCAACAAGCACGTGGAAAGATGCTCAACATCCTTAATCATGAGGAAAATGAAAATCAAAACCACAATATTAGTTCACATCTACTAGAATGGTTATAACTTAAAAAAAATTAAATAATTGTTGGTTAAGGATGTGGAAAAATTGGGACCCTGCTGGTGGGGATGCAAGACAGTGCAGCCACTGTGGGAATCAGTGCAGCAGCTCCCTGAGGAGCACATATGTACAACACACACACACACACACTTCTACACATGCACCCAGAGGAGCTAAGAACAGGGACTCAGTCAGACTCCTACACACCAACGCTCACAGCAGCGTGTCCCGCAACAGCCAAAGGGGAAAGCAACCCTGGCGTCCATCAACAGATGACGGAATAACAACATGTGGTACACATGTGTAACAGGATATTCTTCACCCATAAAACCGACGTGCTGATACGTGGTACAATGCAGCGGAACTGCAGAAACATTATGCTAAGTGAAATAAGCCAGATAAAAAAGGACACATTTTATATGACTCATGTATGTGAAATGTCTATAGCCAGCAAATTCATTGACCCAGAGAGGGGCTGAGGGAGCACCAGGGGCTGGTGCAGGGGAGTGGGGAGGTACTACTTAATGGCTATGGAGTTTCTGTTTGAGTGACAAAAAATTTTGGAAATACATTGTGATGATGGCTGCAAAACATTTTGAATGTAATTAATGTCACTGAATTGTATGTTTAAAAATGACTAAAATGGCAAATTTTATGTAATATATATTTTACCATAATAAAAAATTTAATGAAGCAAAAAACTTTTTAATTTTCAAAAAGAGAAACTTTAGGAATTTTTGAATAAACAAAATTTAAAAGAAAACAGTAAGCTGAAAAAATTTGTCCCAGACATTAAGGATTATTTAATACAAAGAAATCCTACAATTCAACAAAGAAACACACTAGAACCCTAACAGATAATAGACTGTGGAGATATAAACAGGCAAAAAGTGAAAAAACCTTCAACTGTAATATAAAAAGTTTCACATGCAAGTTGATATGGTCTGAATGCTTGTGTTCCACACAAAATTCCTAACCCCCAGGGTAATGATATTGGGAGATGGGGCCTTTGGGGGAACAGACCATTAGGGCAGAGCCCTCAGGAAAGGGATTAGTGCCCCTTCTGCCGCATGTGGATACAGGGAAACGGTCTGTGACCCGTGAGAAGGGGGCCCTCACCCAACTGGCACCCTGATCTCAGATCTCTAGCCACCACAACTGTGAGAAATAAGTTTCTGTTGCTTATACGTTAACCTATTTAGTACCTTGTTATACTGCAGCCCAAATGGGACAAAGACACCGGTCAAACTGAGACCTGATGCACCTATCAAAATGGCAACAATGATTTTTCCCACATGTTTCACAGACTCTCTGTTACATGTTAGCAAACAGTGTTCCAGCAAGCCCCTGAGTGAAGCTAAGCATTTCTCTCTCTCTCTCTCCCCTTCACTCCCCCCTCCCTCCCTCCCTCCCTCTCTTTCTCTCTCCCTCCCCCTCCTCCACACTTATTGAACTTTTAAGACAGCCAGAGGGGAAGCATTCCTCTGAGAGGTGAGGATACTGGGGATCACCACACCAGTCGAGGAAGGGCTGGGGTTCTCCCCTTGGGCAGTTAGACCCCACGGCCTGGGCACTGAAGTATGTGCCCCGTTAAAAATGCTCAGCAACCTCCACGACAGCCTAGGACACATGTGGGCGCTTGTGCAGATGGTGCCTGGAGGAGTGTACGTTGGCACAACCTTTCTGGAAAGCTGACCCTAAAGGAATATATAATACAGAATTCTATCCCTTAAGATCAGAATCTAAAATAAACAAAGATGACGACATTGTACACTTATAACTCATATAATATTGTACATCAACTATACTTCAAAAATAAAAATAGGGAGGGAGGGTGTAGCTTAGGGGCAGAGTGCTGCTGAGCACGCATGAGGTCCTGGGTTCACTCCTCAGTCCTTCAACTTGAAAAATAAACAAACAGATAAACCTGATTATCCCCCTCAACACGAAAAAATAAATAAAATTAAAATGTTTTTAAAAATAAAATTAAAAAAAAAGACGCACACTAAGTTTTACACATAAAGATGTTCACAGACAAATTATTTTAATTTATAAAGCTAACAAGAAAGGAATAATTAAACAAAATGATCACATAAATACTATATAGCATATCATACAGTTATTAAAACTTATGTTCATGCAGAGTTTCAAGGCAATGACTGAATAATGATGAGAGTACAACAGTTATGAAATGATCCCATTAAGGACGGCAAGCACAGAGGCAGGGGGGCACACCAGGTTGAGGGGGACACCCTCACGGGGTGAGCAGCCTAAGAATGTTCACCACCTGTTCCTGAGGGGCTGCTGCCAAAAACTATGAATTGAACTTCTTCATAATGGGATTACGGGGTTTTTTTCTTCCTTCGACTTTACAGATGAATTTTACTTTTATTTTTTATATTACGTTATTGTCCTTTTTTCTTTTTTAACAGAGGTACTGGGGATTGAACCCAGACCTAGGTATGCTAAGCATGCACTCCATCACTAAGCTATACCCTCCCCACAACATCTGAATTTCAAATGAAAAAATTTTATGTAAAAACAAGAGTTCACAGGGACTGCACCTGAACTGCCCTGGTAAGGATGAAGGGCCTCTACAAGTACCTCTTCAGCTCCCCGACCCCCACCTGGTGGGCTCCGGCTCCCCCAGGACCAGCACCTTCAGCACCTTGTTGTCAAGGCACACTTCTGCAGGGCCTGGTCTTTATCAGTCCGGCCCTGCTTTCATCCAGTGGGACGGACCCCACGTGAGTCTGGGCAGAAGACCCCGGTGCTGACCCAGACCCTGCGGTGCGGGAAGACTTGAGGCCCAGGTGTGGGGTACTAGCAGAGGCCCTGGACAGATTGGTTGACAACTGCTTCCTTGAAACTCTCCTCACTCCAACCCAGGGGCCTTGGGCAGTGACTAGAGGAAGGGAGAGAGAGAGGAAGAGGCAGAGGTGGCCTAGCAGGGGTGAGAGCAGCCCTGGCTGTGGCCTGCTCTCTGGGCACAGTGTCCCCAGGGGAAAGCAGGGCTTGGCCTCAACACTCTCCAGAGTCTCAGCCCAGGCACCCTGGGATTCTACCAGCCAGTCTCCACCTTGGGCTTAAGGAGTCGTAGCCTGTTCCACAGGCTCTGCCAGCACGACACAGAAGGGAGGCCTGCCAGACAGCCACCCACCTTCAGAGCCAGCCGCAGTCTCTCGGGCCACTGGGCTCCCGGGTTAGACTGCCCAAGCCTGACCACTTAAAACCGTCCCTTTTATTCTTAGCATTTTTCAAAAGACCCACAGCTAAGTGTTCACTCATTTTATCAGTAGGAAACAAAAAGGGGCCAGAAAAAGCACCAGTGGTCAGATTGTCTTGGCTGTCCTTCCACTCAGTACCTAATAGGTCCCTATAGTGGGCAAGGGCTGGGTCAAAACCAGCCTGGATGCTCCCAGGTGTAAAATTTTCAGTGTGTACTGAAGCACTATACAGCAGACCCTTCCTTAGTTATGCCAATGATTATAAAAATAAACTACAAATCCAGTATTTGCTGTTCAAGTTCCAGGGACTTTTAAAAAAGGCATGACTTACAACCAGCGTCAAGAAGAAAGCATCTGCAGTCAGCTCCACGCTCAGTGTTAGCAAAGTGAGCAGTCTGCGTGGAAGATTTCAGGCCAGGCGGGGGCGAGGCAGGCGCAGGGCTGCCAGAGGCTCAGGGGAGGAGAGGAGGTGGTGGATGGGAAGAGCAGGGAGGAAGGGGTGCTGGTCGTGAGCCGGGGAGATTGGAAGGCACCTGGCCTCCAGGACAGGTGGTGGGGCTCCGGGGATGGGAGGCCAAGCTAACCCCTCCACATACGGCAGAGACCTTGTGACCTCATGGAAGCAGCAGGGTCCACAAGAGACAAAACAGAGTGAGAGGCAGGCAAGAGGCTGAACAAGACCCGTGTCTGATTCAGAGGAAGCGGCAGGGCAGGAGCGAGGGGGACATCCTGGCAACTGGACTGGACCAGGGCGGGACCCTGTGCCCAAGGGCTGCTGAGCCAGAAACGTGGGAACTTGGGCCATGTGCTTGCCAGGAAGCGGTTTCAGCAGGGTGGGAGAAACTGGAATGGTACCTGGAGTCGGTGCAGGACCAGCCTTTTGAGGGGTGAGGAGACGAAAGGTTGGAGACAGAGCAGACACCCAACCAAAAGGGCAGCAAGGCCACACAGGAAAGCCGCTGTGGGAGGAGGCCGGCCCAGCCAAAGGGAGGCGGCAGACAAGGCACTGGATGTGAAGGGCAGACACTGGAGGCAGAAGCCCCAGGAAGATACTGGGGGGGGGGGGAACAGGTGGGCCACTGGGCAAAGGGATCTGAGACAGGCGGGAGGCACAGACTGGAGGGCACCAGGAGGAAAACCCGGAACATGGGTGTCCAGAGGGTGAGAGACAGAGATACAAAACCAGGCAGGAAAGCAAAGAGAAGATGCAGATGGGAAAGCCCGCCACCTTCCAGGAGAGGTCGGGGAAGGCGGCCCTGTCTGGACAAACTGGGCCAGGCAGAGAGATGCCGGGAAGAGCAGGAGTTGGACACATACTCCTTTCTGGGCCAGTAACCACAGACCTGGAAAGCTTGGGACCCCCCCTAGAAGGTTATGAGATCAGAGTGCAGATGGGGCCTCCTCCGGAACCTGAGGCTGCAGCCCTGCCCTTCTGCGCACCGGCTGGCTGCCTATGCTTAGAGCCTCCTTGGGAGCAAAGGAGCCCCGCAGCACACACATCACCTTAAAGAACAATCTGGTAAGAAGTGGAGGTGTTCAATACTCACAGGAACAATAAGCCCTTGCCAAGTCAATAAATTAGCTTCATCAACCTGGATGTTACGGAAGTTTTTCATCCCACATTTGCGGATTTCTTCAAGCTCCTGTTGATTGACAAAGCATAAAGGGGTGTCAAATAGGGGAAAGCACCACATGTCAAGACCCCTCCTGACTCCCTCAAATTAAATCAAGTGCTGACAGCTCCACCGAGAGCACTCCAGAGTGTGGCCAGACAGCCTCCACCCGGCTGAGAGGCCCGGAGCCACGGTGGTCCCCTCGACCCATACCCCCGACCAGGACAAGGCCCCACCTCAATGAACCCACAGAACTCCGAGGACGCACCGCCTCCTCTATGGGCCATCTCCCTGCCGCGGGGCACAGAAGTGGGCGGGGGCCCCAACGCCTTCCGGCCCACATCTGGGAAGCTTGGACAGATCACGTGTAAAGATGAAGAAAATGGGGGACAAGGAGCAAACACGCCCAGAGTTGTCCACCATTGCTGGGGATGCTGTTTCAGAAGGCTGGTATCTCAGCCCAGCGCCCGACCAGGAGCACGACTGCAGGCTGGGAATGGGGGGACATGGGGACAGGAAACCTTCACTGAGCCCTGGTTCCCTTGGCTGCAAAAGAAGGGCACTGAGACTCAGAGTTGTAGACAAGGCGGGGAAACCGAGTTGTAAGCAATACAACCCTCGCACACATGAGGGTTATCACCAAACAAACAGTCAACACAGCAGAGGCTATTTCATGCAGAAAGCACGACCAGCTTGGCTCCACTGGGGCCCTGCCCAGTCTTCTGTCTAGAACTGTCACTTGTTTTTCAACTGTGCCCTAGCCCGACACTTCTCACTGCTTCCCCAACAAGGCGTTTCAGCCCCAGCCACCCACTGTGCACCTGCCCGCCCGCATCCCCAAAGTCCCTCCGTCCTCAACCCTGGGTGAGATGCCCCCCACTATGCCCCCACCCAGCCTCTCCTCCAGGACACAACAGCCTCCTCCACCTCTCTTGGGTGCCTCTTTTCTGCAACCCCAGAGCACCACCTGCTGAGCCCGGCCTCCTCCACTGGGCCGGCAGGACTGCGCCCTCACTGCCCTGATTTCCTCCCCGCTGGTCCAGCCCACGCACCTTGCTGGAACTGGGAAGCCCCTCCCAGTTCGGTGCCACGGCTCTGATTCAGCCCTGCGTCCTCTGCAACCCACAATTCCATCACACAGCCCGTGTACAAGGCACCCCGGGCACACAAAGGTACGGAAAGGGACGAGTCCCAAGAAAGGGGGACTGAGCCAAGTGTCACGTGTTCTAAGTTGAAGGATGCGCAGTGCGCCTGGCAGAGAGAAGCTGAGAAGGACATGTGTGAAACGAATATGCAGAACAGGCAGCTGGGACACGCGGGCAGAGAACTGGCTGAGTTTCTTCCCACAGAGCACTGCTGCTTGTCGGCCCCGGCAGCCCAACACAACCATCAGCCTCTGTCCCAGGCCCAGAAATTCTGGTCCAGCGGGTGTGGGGTGGAGTCTGAAATGGGGTATTTTAACAAGCTACACAGCAAGATGATGAGTTCCATTTCTAAGCAATGCTCAGCTTCCATGAGGAAGATGCCAGCGGCCACAGTTGTGACCCCTGCAGTGGGGGAAGGGGTGGCCCGGCCCATCTTTCTGAGCCTGCAGGAGGGAAAGCAGGGAACTTGCTGGCAGGCAACTGGCCCTCCTACTAATGTCTAGGACTCACCAGGGAGGCTGGTCTGTGGGTTATGAAGCCCAGGCAGACTCAGGAAGGGGGAGAAATAACTCGCATGCCCACACGCCCACTCCAGCCCACTCACCAAACAGGACGTAAGCATTGAGAAGCAGGTGTGAGGGCAGGGATCAGGAATCCCGGCAGCCCACGTCAAGCTCAAACACTTGCTTAGTGACAGGGTTAGTAAGCAGATGGGAAACTGGGACTTGCAGAGGGAAAAGGCTCTAGGATGAAAAGGGTTCCCCATATGTTTTGATCTTCTGGTCCTTGGCTCTTAAGATTCTGGGCTAGAAACAGAAGACACCATGCCCCCAAGGGCTGAGTCCTACCAAGCTATGAGAAATGTTTTAAACCAAGCACAGACAGGAAAAAAAAATTCCAGACAGAATTTTGAAATTAGACAGTCAAAAGAAGAAACAGAGGAGAATAGATTCAGTATTCATGGAATGAAATAAACTTCAAAATAACCTATAAATATACCTTATGGCTTCAGAAATCCACAAGCTAACAATATGAGGTGTGGATAATAAACACAAGAAGATACATTCCAAAAGAAATTACAAAAATATAGCAAGATGGGACTCAGCTGTAGGATGGCTGTGAAAAATTGAAACTTGCTCAAGAAACTTCAAGGGAGGACCAAGTGGGCCTGCAGGCTGCGGGGAGGGAGGGAGGGCACCGGTCAGCTCTGACATCGAGAGACACATGAGCAAATGTGGGAGCTACATGGTGGGAGGACGCCACAAACCCACAGGCGACACTGACAATGGGACAGCAGGGAGGCTCTGGAAACAGGAGACTCAACTCATCTTGCTGTCAAGTTAAGCTCACCAAAGACAGAGAGACAAGCTCCTTTGCATAATTCTAACCAACAGGAAGTGGGGATAAGGCAGAAGTGAGAGGAACCAAGACAAACAAACAAAGCCAGCCAGCCCTATAATCTCCAGGGAATGCTGGGCAGCCCCCGGGAGTTTCTCAACAAGGCATCCAGCAGGACTGTGGACTTGAGCGAGCAGAGCCCTGCCCATTAGATGCCAGGCCTTGTGACACCACCCCACCCGACTTCCCAATGTCCTCTACAGCCCCAGTGCTGAGAACCACTCTCGGGAGCCAGGATGCTGAAAGTCCCGCGTTGCACAAGACAGTCCTGCAGACAAGAACTGTTCAGCCCAAAATGCCAATCACGCCTCCACTGAGAACAAGCTGAAGAAGACAGATTCAAGTCATTCAGAGAAGAGACAGGTTCACCTAAAGGCCTGGCAAACCCTCCAGCGAAACTGCACCCCACAACTGGGGATGAAGAACGGGGAAGGAATGTCAAGGAAGTAGCGCCAACTCTGAGTGGATGGCAAGTGTCTCTGAAGGGTGATGGAGGACTCAACAGAGGAAAGCTGTCCGAGGGGCCCAGCTCCAGAACAGAGACAGAAAGACCAAAGCTAAGACAACAGGGGCTTACCGAATACGTCCCACCATGGCCCGTTCCAGCCCTGCTCAGAGCAAGGGGCCATCAGGTCAGCAGCTTCGGTTGGACGGCACAACGCTGACTAACCCAGGGAAGAGCCAGGGAGAGCAGAGCCAAGGGGTAGACCGCGCAGGTGGTGGGAGCCTGGGTGCCAGTGCACTGCCCAGCCCGCTGCCCGCTCCAGGCCACAGCTGGTGCGGGGCAGAAGTGGACTGCTGCCTGGCAGCTCCGTGGGCACCGGCCAAGGGATAGTCCCCTGAAGGAGACTTGCTGGCCCCTGAGAGGAGCCCAGGCGCAGGACGCAGTTATGCACACCGGGCTCTCCATCACACAACAGAGTAGACACATCCAAGTTTGGGAAAAGAATTTAATAAAGTCTCTCTTTTCTCTTGCTGAAGTCTATGATGGGCCCTTGAAATCCACGGTCCACAGTCCCCCTGGGTAACCTTCGCACACGGCTTGCCTGAGGCCTCCCAGGAGCCATGACTCCTATTAGCTAGAGCCCATGTCCCCTTGAGGAAACCCAGCCGGACGTACAGAGGAAACGCCTGCTGTCCAAGTCACGCTGCCTTGTGTTGAATCAATGCTGCGGATGGCAAGTGTCAAGGGAGGGGGTGCTGGTACAGTGTGTATCACCCTGTAATTTCCTACTCACTAAATGGAAAAAGGCATATCATGCCCCTAAAGAACTAGGGAAAGTAAAGCTGAATGCTGTCTCCCAGGCTGTCACGGCCAGGTGAGGGCAGCAGAGCTGCTCCAGGGACCTGCAGGGCCAGCAGCAGAGGGCAAGGGCTTCGGGGAGAGAGGCGGTGACAGAGCCCTGAAGGAGAGGAGAAGAGAAGGCAGGGAGAATGGGCAGGCATCCACATCCACTGGGAGCGGGGAGTCACACGTGGACACAGAAAGGCTTAGGAAAGCAGAGGAACCGGAGGCTGGCATAGGTGGTACTAACTTTGGGGACTCAACCAGGGTGTGGGCCCTGGCCCAGAGGGACTGACTCCTGCCTAGGCCCACCCCAGACCCTGAACAGAGAATGTCCAGATGGCGAGGGGCACCTGAGCGGGGTCCCAGGTGATGGAGGGGGCACTCCTGCTTGAGAGCCATGAGGCTCAGCCAGCCTGATCCTCCTTGAGGAAGACACTGAGGCCCTGACTAGTTCAGCGTCACTTCCGTGGCTGGAGATAAGCTCCTGACAGAGCGAAGGTCTCCCACTGAGCCAGGCACACAGAAATAGTGCAAGGAACCCCTCGGATCACAAGTCCACACTAACAGAAACATAGAACTTTTTCTTGAAAAGTGAGTGCTTTCTGTGACTTATCTTGTTTATTTTACTGCTGTCTATTCTGAAGCATCCTATGGGCAATAAAAGCAGAATACTCCAATCCCCAACCATTCTCTTCAACATTTATTTTATACATTATCTGTAGAAATATATTTTGGCATGCGGTTGTTTCAGCAAATCATCAGTGGACTAGAAAGAGCAGAGGCTTCTGGAGTCAGACAGGCCTGGGCTCAACTCTAGCCCCACTCTTCACACCTGAAGCTCCAAGTCTCCATCTTACCTGAAAATGGTAGAAAACCTACTTCACAGGGCCCTGCTGAGCCTTACAAGGTACCCTGTAGAGGGCCTAACAGCTGGCACCCCTAGCAGGTACTCAACAATGTTGGTTTCAGCCCCTTCCATAATTGTATCACCACGTTTCTTAAAACCTAGGGGTGCCAGGGCACCAGTGTTTTCCACAGATATGACACGGCCATGGCGTTTACACCCTATGACCAGAACTCACGGGGTCCTCAGCGAGAAATGAATATGTTTACGGTTGTTAGCACAAAGCTTTCAGAAATATCTGAACCTTTATATCTCAAATAAAAGAGAAAACGAAAAGAAACACAAGAAGGGGGCTTGCCAGGGGCATATCACACTCCCCTCTGGAGGGCATCGTCATTGTCAGAATCCCAGCAAAGAACCAAAAGGAGGGATGCCAGGGAAGGGGCGTGCCTTTCTGCAAGACCAAGAGCAGAGGCCAGACCTTGGGTGGGGGGAGGCGGGGTGAGAAACAATGCTCCACACTCACGGGGGACCTGACTGGAGCCTCGCATCCCGAGGAGGGCACATCAGGCAGGTCAGCTTTACTTCACAGATGTAAGGCTGAAAAGAGGCTGGGAGAAGCCCAAGTCATAGACCGACCGGGCACAGGGCGAGGCCAGGACGAGAGCCAAGCCAACTGCTCTCCGTGAAGACCTCAGCCACGTGGAGCAGTGCATCAGGGCAGGGCAGGCTCCCATTGACCAGGACCAGGACCCGGACCCGGACCCGGGCAGGGCCTCCAGTCTCCACTAGGACCTGTGGAGGATGTGGCAGGCTTCGAACAGCACTTCTCAAGACTGCAAGGGCAGAAGTGCACAGTCTTTGCCTGGGCCAGCACAGCCCAGCAGTCAGGGTCTAGGCTCCTCCTGCTTGGGCAAAACGAAACCTGGCAGATGGAGCCCAAAGTCTGAGGGAAAGTACAGAATCACTCAAACACCAGTTACACAACTGGTAGGACATTAGTGATTTGAAAGAGCCACTTCCTGCTCGTGTGACTGTATCAAAGTGACGAACTGTGACAGAAATGCACTTTGCAAGTTTGCACAAAGCAGCTGGCGGCAATGACACCATATCATGACTTTAATGCCACTCACCACACTGTAAATCTAAACACAGAGCCCAGAACACGATTCTCCTACTTCAGTTACTACTCAGCCCCACACGTCCCCCTCCCAGGAGCCAATGGTATGTCAGTGACCTCACCCCAAGTCACACTGGACCACTACACCTGGCTACAACCCTAACTCAGTGTGGTAGGCCCCCAGCCCTTTGGAGAAATCAGGACACAGAGGCTCAAGGCGAGGACACAGACAAGTCCACGGTGAGATCAAGATCTGAACCCAGGTCCCTGATAACTTGACCACAGCATGCTGTTCCAGGGCAGGGGTCCAGTCCCCAGGTCACCCTAGGAGAATTCTCGGCACAGGCTTCAGGGACTGCACTGCCCACCCACTCCAGAGTAGTGGGGCCCTCCTGCCATCTCCACAGTCAGCTCCTGGCCGGCCGCCTGGCTCCGGGATGCGTGTCTGTCTCCATCTGAACATGGTGTGCATGGCAGTCTGACCTACACCACGGCCTGCAGAGTTCAGTGCCCCAGGAAGAGGATGCGGACGCAGGTGCTGGTCCTTTTGTAAGGTCCGCTTCCCTGAGCCCAGGTTCCTGACGACTGGTACGCTGGTGGGAAGGAGACATCTACAAACTATCCAGGAAGGGCTCCGGGGCTGTTCCACTTGTGAGCTGCGCCTGCTGCCCCCACTTGTGACAGTGTGGGCAGCGTCCCTTCTCAGGGAGGGAGCACCATCACAGGCACTGGATTTGATGCCAGTCACTGCTTTGGCTGCAAACGTGCCCCCCAGAGTTGGGGCTGTCTAACAGCACTTCACCCCTCTTCCAAACCTGCTTGTAAAAAGCAGAAGCAAAATCTTGACAAGATAACAAAGTACCAGAAACTACAACCAACACAGACCTGGAACCACTAAAAACAGCACTAAACACCAAACATCACCTAACCCGAGATGAAATCGCCAACTCTCCACCCTGCCCCTCCTGAAAAACCCAAAGCAGCCCCGTGAAAGCAGGAGCAACACCCTGAGAGCAGGGAGACCGGGCAAGGAGCAATCTGGCTCGCCCCACCTGCGGGTGGTCGCTGAGCCTGGGCCTCCTCCCCTTGGCAGGGGCCCTGCCACTCTGGACCACGAGACACTGGGGCGAGGGCCGGGAGGAGCGGGGCAGCCACCACAAGCAGCCTTCCTTAACTTCTGCTTCAAGGCTGAAAGAGAAGACAAAAGGCTGCAGTATTATTGCTGCGAGGGGCTCCTTCAAACCCCACCCTCCTCCCAGCTCCGTACCCGGGCTCCTCTTGGGACACAGTGAGCACCACTGCCGTGCGCACACATTCAGGGCAGGAAGATAAAATACGCATGGTGAGATTCTCAGAAACAAATTTTGAATTCAAGAGCTTTCCAATTTTGCTGGAAAAAGTAAACATCTTTAAACAAAGACATACTCACGCAGCTGTCTCAGTAAACCTCTCTCTAACCCTAAGGAACAGGTTACTTCAAGAGGCAGGAGAGCGCTGGGGCGAGAGGGCCAGCCCAGTGGCTGTCATGTCCGGGCAGGCCTGCCCAGACCAGGCCCCAACCCACCTCTGCACCCCAGCACCCATCCGCCTCCAAACCCAAACCCTCCCGACCCACCAGCTGCTCTCTGCCTCCCAGCGGTGACATCCACAGGGATCTCACACTTGGTATACGCCAAACACTCATCTAAGTGCTTGCTGTGTATTAATTCACTGAATCTTCACACAGGTGAAGTGATTAATGCACAGAGAGGTTAGGCAACTTGCCTGGGTTCACTCAGCTAAGACGTGGCAGGCCCAGGATGCAACCTCCGGAACCTGAACTTTTAACCACTATTCAGTGTTCTCCCTCTCAGGAGCTCTGCCCTAAATAGGAAGACTCTTCTCGCCCCCTTTTTACTGGGGGCAGGGCTAGGCTCATCGAAATGCTCAAGACAGACAGGATGAGGCAGGGCAAGTGACATATGCCAGCAAAGCCCTCACAAGCAAGCAGCCCCTCCAGAACGCTGCCCCCGGGGCTATGCTGAACCCTCACCTGAAAGGCACAGCATCCCTCTGCCAGCTATCCCTAAAGCCATCAGCATCACCCTCCCTGGCGCCCCTTCACGGAGAGGTAGCCCTGCCAGGCGCTGACTGGGCAGAGGGAAGGAGGACTCGTAGCTCTGGAGGGCCAGCGCAGGGCAGGCCAATCAAGGGTAAAACCAGACCAGTCCCCCAGTGCTTCTGGAAAGCACCTCAGGGGCTGGCCTAGCTAAAACCCAAGGAGGGGATGGCGCAAGGTCAGAAGCAGGAGGGTGCACTGGGGGTTCCCACGTCCATCCTGAAGGATGAGAGCGCCTCCAGCTCACCGGCCAACTCCCAGCACCCCACACACAGCGGAGGGAGGACCAGGCCAAGCCCCGCCGCCTCCTCCCCACAGAGGGTCTACCTGCCTGCTCTCTGTCCATCAACCAGCACGCGCAGACAGCCCAGGACCTCTCCTTCCTCACTAAGCGACTTGAGGGCAGTGCCCAGGAGAGGCGCCCCTTGAGCTGAGTCTAAAGGACAAGGAGCAGCCCTGGTGCAGAGAGGAGGTGAGACTGGGTGCCCATCAGAGACCTGGGTGTGCACAGCATGCGTGTCTAGCGGATTCCATGGGTGAGTCAGAGGAGACAAGCCTGGCGAGACCGGACCGGGAAGGAGCATGCTAAGGGATGTGACTTTTTCAGTAGAGTCCTGCCTTCCTGAATTAGGTTCCAGTTTCTGAGCGCAGGGCCTCGGCACGTGCACGTCTCCTCGACGCACTGCTGGGTGGGAACCACGTGGGCCTGAGGAAGCTAACTGGTGTGGAGTACAAAGAAACCACTGAGTGATGTGATGCAGGTGTCCGCCACAAATGGGATGGCCCGAACTCCGGAGCGGCGGTGGGGATGCAGAAAAAAGACAGGCAGAGAACAGAGATAAAGGCCTAGTTCAGCAGAATCTGGCAAGTGGCTAGATATGGGGGGAGGGGGCATGGCAGTCTCCCCCAGGTTTTTCCTTGGTTATGGAGTAGACAAGTGGTCCATTAACTAAGGGAGGCAAGACAGAAATAGGGGCATGGGCAGGGTTTAGACCCAGGGGCCTGCAGGTCCAAGCGCCATTCAAAGGAAACTCTCCAGGCTGGTGGATACAGAGTTTAGGTTCAGGAGGGACGTCTTCCTGGTTCTCGAAGCTTTAAATCCTAACTTACTGCTGCAGCAAAGAAAATAGAAACAGCCCCTGAGCATTTAGTGATACTTTCTAATACAGTGAGAATAGTTTCAAATGACCTGGCATAATAAAACACTAAATCAACAGTCTCTTAACTCAGAGTTGTAACAAGAGCAAAAAGGTCCCAGTACCCTGAGACAAATGTTTCTGTCCTGGTGGACACCTCAAGAAAAGGTCCCAATGTTGCAATAACAAGGACACTCTTTCCCAGGGCCTGTCCCAATTACCTCTTAATAGAGAAACATTTACAAAGAACATCATTAAGGCAGGCTAAAACAGTCCCAACTTCCTAGGATGCATGAATTTTGGGTAAAAAAATGCACTGCTTTCCTCGATTCCCCAAAACCCAGTGGATTGAGAACGCTTACACTGGCACGACACCATTTGTAAAACTCCCGACACATAACACACCTACCACCTGCACGCACTACTCCTCCGTGTTAATTACCCAACCACAGATACTAAACCTGGGCTCAACAGCAACTAGTTCACTGCTTAGTATGATGAATTCCAAGGAATGAACTGTCATTCGGAAACCCCTCCTACTCACCCACAGGTGACTATGGACTGAAAGTACATGAGTATGGAGTTCTGAGTAAATGTTACTTGAACAGCATTAAAAGGTTGCCACAAATCTCAATTCCTTATCTCAATAGTTGTACCATAACAACTAATAAAAAGTCACCCCTCATTTAAACCCACAGGTTTCCCCACTGTGAAAAGCCCTTCTGGGAAGACACCCAGCTGGAAGGCCCTTAGAGGGGATGAATGCAATCCAGACGCTATAAAGAAATGATCAGACGGCAACCAATTTCCCTCAGCCACACCTACAGGTTTCACTTTTGTAACTATTTCCCCTCCTGACTGAAGCAATGGTTACAATCTGGTTGTTGCCATCAATGCTGAATTAGCTGCTTGCAAATTAAAATGTAGTTAATGTTTTGTTAACATTGTAATTCCTAAAAAGGGTTTTCAAAAAGGCTAATACTTTTGGTAAATGCTTTTTAAAGACTTGATCATACTCACTTTGCCTAAAGTAACTTCTCATCCAGATATATGCAAATCACTCCACTTTTAATAATGTATCTTACACTATCTGCAGACAGTCCATTGTTACAAAGAAATCTTTGATTCCAAGTAAGTCAGAAAATAGTTTCTGAGGAAATCTAAAGTTCTTTAAGAATTTTCAACATCACTGTCAACATCTGTTTACTTTTCATCATTGAAAATCTTTTCTAGTATCCACCCCATGTACCCATCAACCTGCATGGATAATTTTTTTTTTTTAATATAACCTAACCTGACTCTCAGAGCCAATGATCAGCCTCTTGTAACCAGCATTCCTACTGAACTGAAAAACTTTCATCCACAATTCAAGAAACAACATACTCCTCCATGCATCTTTGGAAGGAGAAAGGAGGCAGTGTGACAAGGAGCAAGGAACTTGGGATTTGGAGCCAGGCAGATGTAGCATGTCACCTCTCCCCGGCATGGGCTGCTGCTCCACCTTAAGTAAAACTCTTAACCTAAGTCTCACACCCTTCTTATTTGTAAAATAAAGATGATGATGCACTAACTTTAAGAGTTATTAAAAAGATAGGAAAAAACTTAAGCAAATGATCTAGTGCTTAAGTACTCAGTTAATGTTACATATTTTTTCTGAATTACAATTCTTTTAAAACAAACAAAAAAATTATTTAAAAAACCATAGTAACACCCATCTCAGACCCCTGCGAGCCTGGGAGCCCCACACTGGGTCAGCTTGGCTAGACTAAGGGATACTAGGGTGAATTAGGTCAAGATCCCTGCCCTTTAGGAACCCAGTAGGAAAGACAAGTCTAACACAAATCCAATTGTGACAAGTGTTCAAACAGAAACGTAAAGAAAGTGCTGTGGTCACACAAAGGAGGAAACAACTCATTCTGAAGGGGGAGGGGACGGGAGGCCTCACAGAGTAGCTGGCCTTGGAGTTAAACACAGGAATTCCCTGCAAGGGGGGAAGTCGAGGGGAAGGCAGCCTTTCTCAAGTAGAACAAACAGCAGGTGCAAAGGAGACCTCAGGGCACGTGGTCAGGTAAGGGCAGTGAGGGCAGGGGGCTTTGGAGTCAGTCAGAACTAGTCGATCATAGCACACTCTCCCCTAGCTTGGAAAACTAGGGCAAGCCTTGCATTCCACCTTCTCACCTACAAACTGCGAATAACAGGTCTACTTCACAGGGAAGATTAAGCACGATCAAGAATGTGAAGGACATGACACATTGTAAAATAACTATAACTCAATAAAAAAAAGTTTAGGAAAAAAAAAGAATGTGAAGGACAGAGCTGCACAAAGTAAAAGCTAAGGAAAAAGGAAGCTACTGTGACTAGGTGTAAGGGTGGTAGGGAACCACGGAGCAGGAGGTGTGACTGAACAGATTACTTTCAAGCAGCCTAAGGGTCTGGCATGCCAAGAAGTTAGGATTAACTTCTGAGGACAATAAAAGCACAGAGGAATTTGATAGGAGAGTGAATGGATTAAAATTTGCTTTAGAAAAAGAACTGTGGAGGCTGTGAAGGCAAGTCAGAGAAGGCGAGAACTCTGGAAGGCACCCGAGAGATGAAGGTATAGATTCAAGAAATTTCAGGAAGATGAGAGAGGAAGGTACATCCAGGTATCTTTCGATTAAAATCCGAACGGCTTCCTGGATGACTTGGGGAGCAGAGAAGGGAAATAAGCGAATAACAGTCCTCTTATCCAGATGACTGTGTGAATGATGGTGTCACCAACAGAGAAGTCTGGAGTCTGCTGACGGTTCTTTTGTGCCCACTTCCAATCCAGTTTTATGTAGTTCAATGTCGTTCCAGCCCTTAGCGAACAAAAGAAAGGAAACGTTCCCAGGGAGGGAGGGCCCAGGGGCTGTGACTCCAAGTTCAGTGTCTGGTTCTACGGAGCACTGCTCTACCCAGGAGGAACCCCAGCCCTTTATCTCCCCTCAGGAAACCAGCTCCTTGGCCCTTTTTATTTCCGGCCGGTGCAGCCCGGCAGCACCTTCGGCCGGGCAGCCGGCTCGCAACCCTAGGCGAGTTCGGCTCCGCGGGACGCTGGCAAACACACTCGAGAAAGAACTAGGCTCGGGTGGCATCCGTGCTCCTCACCCGAGGAGCCAATTAGCAACACGGACCCTGCTGCATTCAAGATACAAAGTACCAAGTTATTTTTATAAACTTTGGCCGGTTTTGACTCCAACCCCCTCGGCCCGGCCAGGCCGGTGGCACTTTGCTCTATCAGGAGAAGGAGCGCGGAGGACGAGGGGCGGGCAGGGAAGGAGCTGGGCAGGAGGCCCGCGCCGCGGCCGGCCGACCCCCGCCCTCCCGCCTCCCGGGGCAGGACTTGCCGCTGTGTGACTCCGCAGTCACAGGCGACAGTCTGCTCGCACCCGGCGCAACCTAGAGCGCCTGCCACAGACCGGCCTAACTTTGGCCCCGCGGCCGCCTCCCCGCGAGCCCCCCGCCCCGCGCGGCCCGCCCGGCCGGCTCCCAGCCCGGAGCGCTGCGGCCCAGGGCGGGGCGGCTCCGCGGCGCGGGCTCGCTCCGGCCGCGCTCCGGCGCTCGGGCCTCCCGCCGGCGCCGGTGGGCCTGTCGCCGCCGCCCCGGCCCGGGGGCCGCCACCGCGCGGAGCGAGCCCGCGGACCGGGCGGGGCGGCTGGACGGGGCCGGCGGGGGCCGGGGGCCGGCGCGGCCTGGCGCTCCCGTCGGGGCTGCGGCCTAGGCGGCCCCGTTAGCTCCCTCAGCGCGCAAGGCCCGTGGCGGCGGAGCCGCACGGGGCGGGGGGCGGCGGCGGCGGCGGCGCCCGAGGGGCCCGGGCGGCCGCGGGGCCCTGGCCCGCCGCCGCCCCCCGCCCGCCCGCCGGCGCCGGAGAATGGCTTTTACCTTCATCAGCCTCCTGCTGGCCGCCATCTTGGATCTGGTGCTGCTGCTGGCCCAGAATGCATCGCGGCCGCCGGGCGCCGGAGCCCCCGCACTTCCTGGAGCGGGGGAGGGGCGGGCGGCGGCGCGGCGCCTGGCGAAGCGCCTACTGTGCGCCGGCGGCGGCGCGGGAGGCCGGGAGAGCGGGGCCAGCGCGAGGAGGCCGTGCCCTCACGGGCGTCCAGTGCGGTGGCGCTTGGAAACAGTGCCTGGCACACAGTAGGTTCACAGTGAACATGAGATGGGTGAGCAGCCAGGCACTGCTAAGCGCTGCTAAGGGCGAAAGGAAAACCGGGTGACGGGAGTGGCTGTGCGGACCTACTTCTCATCAGGACGTCGGGAGCCTCCCTGAGGGAACAGAAGAAATTAATAATAGCTAACACGCACCGTGAACAGCTCCATTTCACAGAAGCACAGAGGAGGCCCAGGGTTTGCCCAAGGTCACGCAGTCAGCCAGGGGCAGGGCCCGACTGCTGCTCCACAGTCTACGCTGGGACCTGGACCCTGGGAAGGAGCAGCCCGAGGGAGGAAGGGGAATGCTTCAAACAGGGGAAGCAGCACGGGCAGAAACCATGGGACCGTCCGAGTGGCCAGAATGGAGTAAGACAGTTTAGAGTGAGCGAGGAGGGTGGGTGACAGACAGCCTTGTAGGAACCAGAGACATGTGGCTTTTCTTCTCCGTGGGGTGAGTGGCCTTCGGCGGATGAACAGCAAGCAGCCACAGAGCGAGACGCGCGTGTGTAAGGAGAGGACTCTGGTTGGAGGATGGAGGATGAGGTAGGTAGAGGATGAGAGGGGAGCAGGGCCATTGCAGCCACCGGGGCAAAGAGGTGATGGTGGTTTGGACCACAGGTGGCAGTGCAGGCAAAGAGGAGGGTATAGCTTCAGATCATTTAAGCTGGTGATGGAATTTTTCTCCATTCTAAGAGCAATCAGTTAAAAAAAAAAAGCAGTTTTCTATGAGAGGAGAGAGAAAAAGGTACTGGAGATGTATAGCCTGGAATAGAGCCAGCCTCCCACCCAGCATCTGGGAGCCCAGGCTTAATACAGGGAAAGAGTGGGGGAAAACTAGATGCTAGGAGGGCAGGGTATAGCTCAGTGATAGAGCATGTGCTTAGCATGCACGAGGTCCTGGGTTCAATCTCCAGTATCTCCATTAAAAAAATTATAAAAAAGAAACCTAATTACCTCCCCCCGCAAACAAAAACCCAGAAACTAGATGATAAACCTTATACATTTAAGGACCCTGTGTGCCTTTTATTTCCCCCAAGGGCTGACACACAGTGGGAGCTCAGTAAAAATTTGGCAAATGTATGAGGGACTCCATAAGCCAGCTCCTTAGAGCTGGAGGAGACTTGGGAACCTGGCTTGGGAACTGACTCCATGGTCCTACTGTGCACTGGACCTGGTGCTTAGTGGGCCCAGGTCACAGAGGGAGCATGGTTCCTGCCCCTCACCTTGACATGCTAAACCAGGAACAGAGAGTGCGATTGGGAGAGGTGAGTGCTGAGAACTAGCCTTTGCTGTGGTTTCTCCCATATCCTCACCCCCTGGGCAAGATGGCTCTCTTCCGCCCACATTGCAAGTAGGGAACAGAGGCCCTGGGCAGCAGAGTGCCGTGGTTAAACAAGCACATGGTCTGTCCAAGTATGAAAGCTGCCTGGTCTTTGGGGCCCCTGTCCTGCTCTTAAACCTCCACTGCTCCCCTGTCTTCTTGTCACCCTAGCTCTCCTCCACTCCACCCACCCTGTTCATCCAGACCTGACCTTTCCATGCCATGCCCCCGAGCCTCCCATCCAGAATGGTCTCTTCCTCCTCTTCCCTCTCCTTCTGGGTTCCAGGCCCTCCTGCTCAAACTGACCGCAGTTGCTCCTTCCTCCAATCAGCTCAGGTCCTGGATGTTCACCTGCTAGGTTCAGGGGAGGAGATACAGAGGTGGCACTTGCTGTCAAGAGGCTTGTCACACCCTAGGGAGGCAAAAGGAAAACAGGTGTGAGGGTTTGGTGAGGTGCACAGGCTCAGTGGAGGGTCCTTACCGGGACCAGGGTCTGGGCCCAGGAGAGGAGGAAGCATCACAGGGTGAAGTGCCTCTGCTAAGGCAGGAAACTGGCAGTGGCACTCACTGAGCGGTGCCTGGCTCTGGGCTGGACATTTACACCCACCACTGAGCTCCTTGGCACAGCAGAGCCATACTAAGATGCTCTATCTCACGGGTGAGGAAGCTGGGGCCCTGAGAGAAGTAGCCTGCCCTGCGTCACCCAGCTGGGAAGGGAGCTCCAGGAGTGGAGCCCACTGTGGTCCATGTGGTGACGTTCCACCTTGACCTCCCTCTGTGGCCCAAAGCCTCGCATCCTGCATCCCTTCCTTCCCCCAACCAGTGCCCCAGCCTCTGCCATGCCCTTTGCCTGTGGTGCCCTGTTCGTTCCCTCCCCCAGCACCCCCTTGTCCATCTGGGAGGTGGTAGTCATGCCTCAGGACTAGCATGACTTTCCACGCCCACTTGGGGAACTTGACAGCCTGCAGTGTGCTGGGTCCCCCAGGATGAATGCACAAGCCTTCCTTTGACGCCTGCAAACAGCCTCTGAGGTCAGAACTGTTACCAGCCCCACTGACAGAGAAAGACACGGAGGCTCAAGGGGCCAATCAAGTTTTCCCTCAGCCACCTGGCTGGTCAGAGGATCAAGCCCAAGTCTACTCTCCGACTGCAAGGTCTGGGAGACTCAGCCGACCCAAGGGCTCCCTCTTTCTCTTCTCCCCCACCCCCATTCTCTCTCTTTCCCTCCATCCTTCCTTCCTCCCTTCCTTCACAACCTCCACTAGAGTTTCTCTGTGCTTAGTGAATGAAGAAATTAACACAGCACCTGCCCCCCACCTACTGCCCTGACCAGACTGGGTGCTTGGCAAATGTTTGAGGAAGGAAAGACTCCCCTGACCTAGAGCCTTGGCCAACTGGCTGGACAAAAGTTATCGCCGCTGGTGTCAGTCAGCCTTCAGGCTGCATAGGGAGGAGGGTGATTGGAATAGGCCCAGAGTGGAGAGAAAGGCAGATGCAGAAGACAGAAGATGGGTCTGTCCTGGTGACAGTGGGCAGGCGGAAGCCAAGATGCTGCCAGCAGCAGCAGGGTCCTTGGGAAGCAGCAGCCACTTGTCTGGGAGCTTAGGGGTCACAATGGGACTCCAGTGGCCAGAGCCAGTGCGCCAGACCATATCGACACCAGTTCAGAGCCCGGAGTTGGGTCACATGGGCCTGGGCACAAGTCCTTGTGGAACCGAGGCAGTTTCCTCCTCTGGAGAGGACAGTGCCAGTTTCCCTGGCTATGGTGAGGACTCAGGGACAAGGCTGGTCATGTGCTGGTGGGGATGGGTTGGCATACACCTGGGAAGCAGGGCCAGGGCTGCCAGGTAAGAGGAAGAGAGCTAGAAGCTGGCACACACTGCCCCACGCAGGAGGGTGTGGAGCAGCCACGGTCAGCTGCAGAGCCCAGGAAGCAGAGGCAGACACCGGCAGGTCCCTCTCCAGGTTTCTATCCAGGAGGGAACAGTGCTGGTAGTGCCAGGCCTCCCATGACCAAGAACAGGGAGTTCTGCTTGCAGTGCTGCTGAGGGACCCTCTGTGAGCTCCAGTTTCTCCCCCAGGCACAGGAGCACCAAGACAGAATTGTGAAGAATTGAAGCCAGGAGGGAGTAGGCCTGCCCCAGGCAGGGTAGGCACAGGGCGAGGGGTGGGGGTGGGGGTGCAGGGAGGGCTGGTGCAGGCGGCCAGACTTCACGGGGCCACGGGATTGGCAGGTCCCTCGGCCTAAATCTGACCTTAGCTCTGGGCAGCATCACACCGTCTCTGGCCTTAGCTCTTGGGAAGCCTGCTCTGGTGGGGTCTTCACCCTGTAAGCACCATACCCCTCGCTCCCCTCACTGGACCCCTCTCTGAATTCACTTGGTTCCTTTGCCATATTTGTGTTTCACATCTGCATCTGCCCTTAGGTTGTGAATGCCACAGGGACAGAGGCCACCTCTGGCCAGCTGGTCTCTGCCTTCTTCAGTTGTGTAATTATTGAGCACATCCCACATACCAGGCAGCCTCCTAGATGTGGAGACATCGGAGAACAGGCAGAAAACACATGGACCCCAAAGTGAGAGGAGCAGGCTGGAAGGCTGGAGGTTCTGGAGCTCTGGAGGTTAGGAGCTTAAAGGTCTCCGCTGGGTTCTCAGGATGGAGCCCAGGGCCCTCACCAAGGCCACCAGCTCTGCAGAGCTCAGAGTTTAATGGTGTTTCTAGAGTTTTAAGTCACCCTAAAAATCTGACAAATGTCACTCGTCAGTGGCTGTGTCTCATCGAAGCAGGTAGGGACACTGTCTCCCCTCCAGCTCTGGCCCTTCAGTATTTCCCAGGAGCCCTGGAACCCCAAGGAACCCAGTTTGAAAACCACCCATGTAATCTATCCCTGTCATATTATAGGCAAGAAAGCTGAGACTCAGAGAATACGGTCTGGCTCCCCAAGCTCAGAGTCCCTGGGGGTGACAGGCAGGTCACTGGACAGTCACCGTACATGTGATGAGTGTGTGGTAGCTTGCTCATACTTGGGACTGCACTCACAAGGGCCTTGAGTGGCACCAGCATGGGCAGTCGCTGGATGGTTACTGTGTCCCCAAGACTCACCCAGGGTCCCCTCCCTGATGCAGACCTGATGGCTAGAGGCCTTGCTTGAGCTGCAGCAGGACAGCCAGGCTGTGGGCCCCACCCAGATTCGTCATAGCTGCCCTTGTGCCCTGGAAGCCACCCACTCCCTCTGAGCCTCGGGGCCTCAACCTCCATCACACAGAGCTCTGCTAAGGGCCCCATGAAGACATGCTTCCCCGTGGCAACACAACCACCTGGCACATCCCTCTCACCTCTCAAACAAAAGAGCACCTGGAGCCACAAGTCCCTGAGCTCTACTTACTCGCTGCTGTCCAAAGGCATCCCCCGTGCCACAGCGGGCTTCAAGGGAACTCAGTCCGAAATACAGATCACGGCAGAAAAGGTGGAGCCCATCAGCCCCAGGCTGTGAGCACAGCATGTGCTTCTCTGAGCCATGGTTTTCCCACCTGCGAGCTGGGGCCAAGATCATCTGCCTGCCTACCAGGGGACCTGACTGTGAGAAGAGTGTCTGTCTGTCCTGCACCAGGAGCAACCCAGGAAGGTCGGTCCCAGAAGAGAGGCTGTATAGGGGAGAGGAAGTTCACTCAAAGGGTCCTGTGGGGGCTTGTGGCTGGACAGCCTCCCTCAGAGTAGCACAGCCTGAGTCGTGAAAGGCCCAGTGCTGCCCAGGCCAGGCTGGCACACACACTGAGAAGCAAAGGGGTCTCTGATGGATCACATGTGGTCACAAGATAAGGACTGGATGCAAGTGGCCGGGTACCAGATGTCCATCCACATCTCCCAGGGGGCCACTTGGTGCTGGGGCAGGAAGCCGTGTGTGTGTGTGTGTGTGTTCTCTGCAGCTCAGGACCCTCCAGCATCTCTGCTGAGGACTGAGCCTCACTCCCTGCCCAGCCTGATGCCTCTGCTCAAGACCCCAGTGGGAAGCCTGGAGCCTAAGGACACAGCCCTTGCTGCCAGTTGGTACCTGACTGTGGGAGGCTGGCCAGCCATGTCACCAGGTGAGGCCATGCCCTTCATGCCCTGCCTCCCTGCCTGGCCCTGAGTCCCTAACCCTCCTTTCTAGGGAGGGACTTTCACTTACCCGCCTCTGAGCCTCCTCTGAGCCCACCCTGGGCAGGGACACAAATGTGTATCAGACACATCCCTGCTGTAAAAGGAGAGGCACCAGGTTGTGTGATCAGAGCTGCAGAGTCCTGGCTTGACCAAGCCTGGCCTGGAGAGTTGGGGAAAGCTTTCTGGAGGAGGCACTGCTAAATAGAGGCCAAAGTGAAGACAAGATTGGTAGTAGGTGAGTGGACACACCCCACTAGCCAGCCCAGTCACCTTGAGCAGAACCCTAATCCCAAGGGACTTAGGACTTCTAATCTGGAAAATGGGTGGTTTAAATCATGTATAGCAGGCATTGGCACCGAACAAGACACACTTAGTAGGTCTGCAGTGGGCAGTGTTATTTTTGTCTCCAGCCAGGTTGGTATCCAAGGCAGAGGGAACAGCACATGCAAAGGCCCAGAGGCCTTTGAGCCAGAAGAATCCTTCAGACTCCTGGAAGCAGCTTGTGAGGATCCAAGCCAAGCCCTGGAGAGCGAGATGGGAACTTACACATACCTCTGCAGCTCCTACTCTACACCCAGCCCTCAGCTGACAGAGTCCTCATGTCCCTCCAACCCTGGGAAGCTGGTGGTATTAATACACCCACTGTGCAGAGGCTGGGAGAGGTGAGGTCACCAGCAATGGCCCTTCAGCCAAAAAGTGGCAGAGCCTGGATGGCTTCCCACTTGCCACAAGGCATTGGGAGTGAGTCCAAGGGAGCACAGAGAGTACCTGCATGCTTCCACCATGACAGCCCTGCCCAGCCTCAGCCCAATCCCTGCCTTACAGACCTCAGTTTCCCTACCTGTGAAAGAGGGCCTAAGATTAAAATCAGTGAGCTGCCAGGGAGCCTTGCTCTGTTTGAGCACCGTAGACACTCTCACCTCCTTGAAACCTTACAAACAGAGGAAATGAATGCTCAGAGAGGTCAGGGAACTCTGGGAGGTCACACAGCACAGAAGGGAGCCACATATTAGCCCATTTTACAGATGACAACATGGGAGTGACTCAAAAAGCTGAAGGACTCTTTGACCCCAAGGCCCACCAGCTCTAACCATCTGACACAATGCCCCTTGGAGAGCCATGGAAAGTTCTCTGGCCCTGCTGTCTCCAGGGAGGTGGTTTAGGGACCCAGCTGGGCCCATGAGGGCCTCTGGCTTTACTTTGTGGAAAAGCAGGCAGCCCCAGGCACTCCTGGGCCAGACCAAAGGGCAGGCTAGGCCCTCACATCAGCCCCATCCTCTCACCTCCCTCCCTGCTGCCCCCACCCTGGGGTTCCACTTGACCCTCTCTCCTTCTGCAGACGTCAAATGTGAGGCTCCCCGCTGGGACAAAGCCTGGGGAGGGGTCCTCCCAATTACGACCTTGAGATTGGTTGGATGGAGTCCGGGTGCCCACGGAATCTGGAGGCAGAATTTTGCAGGTTTGCATCCCTACGTCGCTACTTCTCGGCTATGTGACCGTGGGGAGGATGGTGGGGAGCATCCCTGCAGGGTGATTGTAAAAGTGAACCAAGAAATCACAGGTCAGGCCTCTGGTCCTCAAAGGAGCCCTTCTCGCCTGTCTCAGTTGGCACCATGCCCAGGCCATGGGCTGGAGACTTCTGTGTCAAATGGTCATAGGAGGTTTATAGGTAATATATATCATATATAAAGCATGCAACTCTTTGGAAGGGGTCCTTGGCAGGGTAGGTGCAGTGGGGGTGCAGCAGTCAGCTGCCTGCCCAGGGTTCACCCCCAAGTTTGGGCATATCTTATTGTGGTTTCTAGTCACCACACCACCTGAATCCGTATCCTGGCCAGGTGGGGTCTGCTCACTCCGCATTGGTGATCTTGACTCACATGCTAAGTAAGCCCTTTTCTCCAGGCCCAGAGAAGCTGCTCAGGCTTCCCATGAGCTGTTGTCCTGGAAGGGGTCATGTGGTACCTGGGTCACAAGGGACATGGTACCAGGAACAGGGAGACGCCTGGGGTCAGAGACACCCCTGGGCATCCTGGGAAGGGCAAGCGCTGTGTTGAGCAGGGGTGTGTAGAGTCCAGCCCCTACGCAGGCAGCCGAGAGAGGAGTGCGTGCTAGTGTTCCCACCGCAGGGGGTGGGGGAACGCGCCCAGAGGCGGAAGGAGCTCGCGGAGACCCTCAGGGGCGCCGGAAGGGGCGCGCGGGGCGGTTGGCCGCGGCCGGGGCGGCGGCCGTTGGCGAGCGGCGGCCTGGGCCAGGCGAGGTCAGGCGTCTGGCCAGGCCGCGGCCACCATGACCAAGGACTCGCCCAGCCCTTTGGGCGGGGGCCGCGCGACACCCAAGAAGCAGGCTACTCCGGGCCCGGCGGCGGTGGCGGTGCTGGAGGAGCAGAGGAGGGAGCTGGTGAAGCTGCGGGCCGAGCTGGAGGCGGAGCGGGTGCGCGGGCGAGCCGAGCGGCGGCGCTTCGCGGCCCAGGCACGCCAGCTGCGGGAGGCGGCCGAGCGGGAGCAGCAGCAGCTGGTTGACCACCTGCGCTCCAAGTGGGAGGCCCAGCGCGGCCGGGAGCTGCGGCAGCTGCAGAAGGAAATGCTGCGGGAGCGCGAGGCCGAGATCCGGCAGCTGCTGCGCTGGAAGGAGGCCGAGATGCGGCAGCTGCAGCAGCTGCTGCACCGCGAGCGTGACGGCGTCGTGCGCCAGGCCCGGGAGCTGCAGCGCCAGCTGGCCGAGGAGCTGGTGAACCGCGGCTACTGCGGCCGCGCGGGGGCGCCCGAAGTCGCCGCCGCGCAGTGCCGCTGTCGCCTGCAGGAAGTGCTGGCGCAGCTCCGCTGGGAGACGGACGGCGAGCAGGCCTCGCGCATCCGCCACCTACAGGCGGCCCTCGACGTGGAACGCCAGCTCTTCCTCAAGTACATCCTGGAGCACTTCCGCTGGCACCCCGCTCTGTCCGGCGTCCCCGACCCCCAGGCGGTGGAATCTTCGGAAGAGCGGTCCCCTGAGACCGCCGTAAAGTCCGCACGTCGACTCGAATCCCTCGGCAGCCTGAATGCGGGCACCCGCGCACGCTCCCGCTCCCTCGAACGGGTGCCCTCGGCGAGCTCCGGCTCCCCAGACAGCCTGCTCCCCGTGCGCGTCAGCTCCCTCGATTCCTTGGCACCAGCGAGTTCCCGCTCGCTCTACAGCACCCTGAGTCGCCCCAAGGCCCCGGAATCCTCCTCGCCAGATGCCTCCATCCTGGGCTCCCTGTGCCCCCCGCAGCCGCCACCATCGGAGCACAGGAGACCTGACGACCCACCAGGAGGGGAAGAGTCCAGGAGCCAGACCTGCGAAGCCCTGACTCCTTTGTCGCCGGGCCAGGACTATGGCGAGCTCGTGAAGCAGAACTCAGAGCTGACCGAGGCGTTGCAGGTGCTGGCCCTCCGCTGCTCTAGCCTCCGCGAAGAGAACCTGAAGCTGCGGCGCGCTGGCTTCCCCGACGAGGCGGACGAGAAGGTGAAGCGGCTCAAGGTGAAGCACGCCGAGCTAACTGGCCTCGCGCGACGCCTGGAGGACCGGGCCCGCAAGCTGCAGGAAACCAACCTGCGGGCTATGAGCGCGCCTGTGCCCGGCGATAGCCTTGCTGGCCTGGAGCTGTGCCAGGCCCTCGCCCGCCAACGAGCGCGGGACTTGTCGGAGCAGGCGAGCGCGCTGCTGGCCAAGGACAAGCAGATTGAAGAGCTGCGGCAGGAGTGCCACCTGCTGCAGGCGCGTGTCGCCTCAGGCCTTAGCAGCGCACAGCTCCCTGGCGGGGGCGCCGCCTGCGCCCTGTGGCTTAACGTCAGCGACTTGGACCGGTTGCAGCGCGAGTCCCAGCGGGAGGTGCTGCGCCTGCAGAGGCAGTTAACACTGCAGCAGGCCGCCAGCCACGCCCGGGAGGAGGCAGGCGGCCAGAGCGCGCCCCGCGAGGAGGCGCGGCGCCAAGTGCAGGCGCTGGAGCTGGAGCTGGGTGCGCGGCGGCGAGAGTGCGAGGAGCTGGGCGCGCAGGCGGCGGCAGCGCAGAGACGCGGCGAAGAGGCCGAGGCACAGCTGCAGGCGGCGCTCCGCCAGGGCTCCCGGCTGGCCACGGAGAACGCACGGCTGCAGGCCCAGGCCGACTGGACGCGGAAGGTGGCGGCCGAGAACGACGATGTGCGCGGGCAGCTGGGCCGCGCGTGCCAGGAGCGCGATGCCGCCGGCCTTCTGGCCGGGCAGCTGCTGCAGCAGGCGGCTCAAGGGCAGGACAGGCAGCAACAGCTGCAGCACGATCTGCAGAAGGCCCTGTGTGATCTCCAGGCTGCCCGGGAGGAGATGCGGGCACTGCAGTGTCATCCTGGTCACCTTCCCCAGGAACTCCAGGGGGGCCCCCAGGCCCCAGAATCCCAAGTGAAAAGTTGGGAAAGAACCAAGTTTCAGCCAGAGCCTGAAGACCAAGCATCATCCCAGCCCAGCAGGGACAAACAAGAGAAGAAGGGAGACTCCCTGCAGGAGAACCCATTTGCCCTCAGGGAGCCAGCCAGTGCCCCCCAAGTGCCAGACAGAGGTCCAACCAGCCAACCTCTGGACTCCAGCCCCTACACCAAGAAAACCAGCTCCCAGTCGAACTCCTCCTCTGAGGTGGAGTCCATGTGGGCCACTGTGCCATCTTGCCCCACTCTAGATGTGGACACAGCCAGCGAGGTGGAGGACCTGGAGCCAGATAGTGTGCCCTTGACCCTGGAAGTGGGGGGCTCAGAGGCCCCTGCCACTCCCAAGCTCAAAGTCTTCCTGGCTCGGTATAGCTACAACCCATTTGAGGGGCCCAATGAGTACCCTGAAAGTGAGCTGCCCCTCACGGCTGGGGATTATGTATTTATCTTTGGGGACATGGATGAGGATGGCTTCTATGAAGGGGAGCTGGAGGACGGCCGGCAGGGGCTGGTGCCATCCCACCTGGTGGAGCAGATTCCAGACAGCGACATCCTGGGCTGCCTGCCCCCTGAGTCCCCTGACCATGGCCCCACTCGACTCCCAGCCAGGCAGGGCAAAGCTTCCAAAGATGACAGTGGTCACAGCCTATTACCTGGGAAAGCGCAGGGGACAGTGGACAGGGGGCCATGCCAGATAGTGTGGGTGGGCTCTGAGACAGGAGTGGCAAGAGAGAGCTCAGATGCCAAGACGGAAGACTGCTGGCTGGGCTCTTGGCAGAGTGCGGACGAACAAGGCTTCTCCAAACCTCTTCTGGGAGCCAACCAGATCCTTTGTGTGGCCCCCACACAACTTTGTCTGAGAAGTATTGCAGCCACATCGGCCGAGATCACCTGGGGTGGCAGCAGCTACCCCCACATGGTGTACCTTGGTGATGTGGAGTGCACCCAGACCCCAGCGGGTGTGAGCTGCTACACCTTCCACCACCTGCATCCTGGCACGAGGTACCAGGCGCGAGTGGAGGTGCGCCCACTGTGGAACTCGCTGCAAGTGCGCTGGGAAAAAATGTCCTCCACCATCACCTTCAACACTCCCTTGGCAGGACCCCCTGACCCACCACTGGATGTGCTGGTGGAGCGCCACACCTCCCCAGGCCTCCTGGTGGTGAGCTGGCTCCCTGTGACCATCGATTCAGCGGGGTCCTCCAACGGCGTCCAGGTCACTGGCTATGCTGTGTATGCCGATGGGCTCAAGGTCGCAGAGGTCACCGATGGCACTGCTGGGAGCACCCTGTTGGAATTTTCCCAGCTTCAGCTGCCCCTGATGTGTCAGAAGATTTCAGTAAGAACCATGTCGCTTTGCGGTGAGTCCCTGGATTCAGTGCCCGCTCAGATCCCTGAGGACTGCTTTTCCTGTCTCCAATGTCCAAAGACTTCTCCCTTTAGCTACACCTGTGGGGACCCATCCACCTGCAGAGTCACCTTCCCCATCTGGCCTCAGAGGCTGGCGCTGGCTCCCCTGAGTGCCAAGTTCAGCCCCCACACCTCTGGAAGCTGCGGGGAGCCCCAGGCCCAGTTCCCAGAAGCATTTCCTGAAGAACCCCCAAGGAGGCAGTCCCCGATGCCCAAACTGAGATCAGAGGGACAATGTCCAAGTGCAGGGTTGGGCAGCCAAGCCCAGGGGCCCACAGAGCCCCAGGAGCTCTGCATGAAGGACCTGCTCTTTCAGAAGAATCCCCAGAACCACAGGCTGCCCCTGCCCAGAGGCCAGGCTTGGGGAGAAAACTGCTACCAACACACAGGCACCAGCCCGAGCCCTGCTCTGGGAGGCACCCGTCTGTCTCCTGAGTGTGGGCCCCGGAAGGAGCCATGTCAGAAGAAGACTGTCCATGAGAAGGTCCTCAGACAAAAGCAAGATGCCCCTGTGTCTGCCCCTGCCCCACTGGGTGCCAGCCAACGATACGTGTCTGACTTCTGTGACATTTTGCATGAGGAAGTTGGGCACTTGTGTCTGTGGGCCACAGAGGGGCAAGAGCAGAGGAAGGAGCTTAGGAGCCAGAGTGGGCGAGGTCAGGCTCTGGGGGGCAAGAGAGAGTGCTGGCTCCGAGAGCCCAGCTTGGCGCTGTATTCTGCTCCATCCAGCAAAGCCATCAGGATGTCCAGGGCTGACCCCCCTGCACTGGGAACGAGGGTGGACTCCCCAGCCAGGGTCTTGGTGGCCCTCTCTGATTATGACCCCCTGGAGATGTCTGCCAGCCCTGAGGCTGCAGAGGAGGAGCTGGCTTTCCAGAAAGGGCAGTTATTGAAAGTGTGGGGCGAGCATGATGGGCAAGTGGGCAATAGCCCTGAGCACTTGGTGGCCGAGGCTGAGGTGGGCACAGAGTGGACTGGCAGGAGGTGGCATTTGCCGGGACAAGGGCCTCTGCCCTCTGGGGCCCGCATTGACGACTTTGAGGGACTCACCAGCCCCCTGGGCTCCTTCCCCATGCCCCTGGGGAGCTCCAGGAGGCCCTCCCCGTGGACCCCAACCACCATGATGGCGGCTCTGGACTATGACCCCAGGAACGGGCAGGCAGGGGGCTCGGTGAAGGGCAAACTGTCCCTGAGGGTGGGGGATGTGGTCACAGTCTATGGGCCTGTGGATGACAAGGGATTCTACTATGGAGAGTCAGGTGGCCACAGAGGCCTGGTCCCAGCTCACCTGCTGGACCACGTGTCCCTCCACAGAGTGAGCATAGCTCCCTGCCAGGGCAGGGACCTCTGGCCACCCTCGCCCACAGGGACCACCACCAGCACCCTCCCCACTTCCATGAGCAGCTCATGCTCCACGAGGCCCCCTGCAGAACTGACGGCAGCCCAGGCCTCCCCTGGTCTCCAGAGCAGCAGGGCAGAAGTCTAAACTGAGTTGCTTCCAAAAGAAAGCCAGCAGCCCCCTGAGAGGTGGGCAGGCCGGTCTCCGTGGCGGGTGTTTGGAGAAGTGCCTCTCTCTGCAATCTGTCAGTAGGCGTTCTCCTTAGGAGTTTAGCCTTATTCACCCATTGCCTTGTATGAACATCTCAAGAAAAGCCGCCTCTTAAAAAGAAAAAAAGTGACCTGAATGTTATTTTTCTATCTTATGTTCAACTCCTCATTAAAATGTTCATGGAAAAAAAGAAAAAGAATATTTTAGAAGCAAAAGTGCAAGCAGGGAAACAAGCCTGCCTCTCCTCACTGTCTGTGCAGGGCCCTCGAGGGCTGCAGACACATGTTCCCGATGGAGGTTGGGGGTCATGATCTTTAGGGGGCTCAGCTCAGTGTCTGAGGGTCCAGCAGAGAGTCAGAGCTGAGAAGCCGGGCATCACTACAGGTGGGCTGTGCACCAGGGCTCAGCCCTTTGTGGAGGGTGGGGTCAGAGCCCCCCAGCTGGGGGCCCCACTCCCCACATTAGTAACGGCCCCCTTTCCCCAGGGCTTCTCACTTCTGAGGGGCCTCCCTGGGAGGGCATGTCCACATTCACCCCATTTACAGAAGAACCCCTGAAGCCAGAGGGTCCCCTGGTTTCAGGTCACACCACTGCAGAGCCACTTCCTCCCATGGTCCTCCGGGATGCCCTCTCTGGAGGGCGGGGACCAAGGGTGGTCTTCATTCTTCTCTACTTCTGCTTGATGCTCCCACTTTTCCCCACGTCCCCGCTGCTATCAGAGGAAGGGCACCACCTTCCTGGGGGACAGGAGGAACCAACCAGGGCATCCTGGCTGGAAGAATTGGAACCACAGGCAGGTTCTCTGGGGATTTGGTGGATCAGATCTAGAATGTTCCACCACCCTGTCCCCAGGGCTAGAGATGGGAAAAGGGAAGGGCAGGCCCAGGGGGTCCCTCAGCCTGACACATTCACTGCTGCCTTATCCTCAACACTGGAACCAGTGTGGTGTGCACACACACTGACCACTTGTGAGCGAAAGCTGCGGGCCACGACTGGGGAGGAAGGCGTCCACCCAGGGCCACTCTGGTCCTCTCTCGCATGCAACCACCACATCTCACAGTGAGAAGTCAGGCTCAGAGGCTCCTCAGCTGGCTTGAGGAGAAAACCCAGACTGGCTCTCAGTTTCTCTTCTTTAAAATTGTGATAAAATATATGTACCATAAAATTTGCTATCTCAACCATTTTTTAAGGGTACAGTTCACATGCATTAAGCACATTCAGACTGTTGTGCAACATATCACCAGGACTCTTTTCATCTTGCAAAACTGAAACTCTACCCTGTTACCCAACTGCTCCCCTTCCCCCTCCCTCAGCCCCTACTTTCTGTCTGGACCAATTGGACTACCCTAGGGACTTCACCAAAGTGAACTTGCACAGTGAATTTTGGTGTCTGGCTTATTTTTCCCAGCATAACGTCCTCAAGTTCTATCCATGTTGTAGCCAGTATCAGTTTCTTTCCTTCTTTACAGCTCAATACAGATGGACTACATTTTTTTATCCATTCATCCGTCCATGGACACTTAGGTTACTTCCACTTTTTTGGCAATTGTGAATCAAGCTGCTGTGAATGTGGGTATTCTCACAGCTCTTCTCAGCTTTCATGGTTTTTCAAACCATCAGAGGATGATGAGGAATAAGAAAACTGCTAGGAGTTCCTGGGCTCCAACTTGTGAGGGAGGCTCGGTGGGCTGCTCATAGTCTACGGGTGGACACCAGTATGGTTTCCATGCACTGGAAGGGCAAAGAATTTAGCAAGAGAATAGAAACTGAATCCAGCACTTTCCAAATTGAATACAGGAGCTGTCATTCCATGGGAACCACAAACAGAACCCAGCAAGAATTATGCTAGCTTCATTGTTCCATCCCTTTTTACTTAACCTCCTTCCCTGACCATAAGCCCAGATGGCTCACCTTTTCCCAAAATCTGCACAGAAGTTTGTGTCATGGCCATGAGTGTGTACCCCCACCCTTCACTCCAGCCTTCACTTGGCTTTATTTTTCTCTGTAGCCATCACCCACCCTTGGTATGTTACCTCTGGTTTTCCTTTGTTCCATGTCCCACCGCACAGCCACATCGCCCCCTGCCAGGTGATGTAAGCCACATGAAGGAAGGGACCTTTCTGGCTTGTTCATTGCCCCGCACATAGTAGATCCTCAGTAAATACAAGCTGAATGAAGGAGAGAGTAGTTTTTGACCATCCTCCATGTGTGGCCCCTGGGCAGGCTCCGGATGCTCACGTCACACCCTGGGCTGCCCCATCCCTGGAACAGAGTCAGACATGGACCCCAAGCAGAAGAGGAAGGCTCTCCTGATCACAGGGGATGGGTAGGTGAGGACGGGGGCATCCTAGGCAGCAGGAACAGCCAAAGCTGAGGTCCAGGTGCATGAGAATAATGAGTGATTGCACATCTGGGGAAACTCAGAGACCAGCAGCATGGGGTCGGGGGCAGGGAAGGAAGGGACTGGGGACAGGGCCCCCTCTCCTGGAAGGGCTTCCAGGTCCCCAGGAGCTTTCTCATGCTGCCACCAGGGGGCAGCCTGAGTGTGCTAAGGGCTGCTCCCCAGGGACTGCCCACCTGGGCCCACACCTGTCTGCTCAGGCCCTGAGCCCCAGGGTCTGGGCAAGCTGGAAGTCAGGAAATGTCTCTTTGACCCAGCAGACCTGGGATTCAGGCCCCACCCAGCCCTGTTCTCTCTCCTCTCTCCTCAGAGCACCCTAGGGAGCCCCCGCATACCCATAGGGGCCATCCCTCCAAGGGACCTGGGGCCGACATGGGCCAGACACGTCTGACACCCAGCTGCAGGAAAGACTCCACTTCACTCCTGCAGTCCTGCAAATCCCAGTTTCCCTGGGGTCACAGGAGGTGTCAGTGACTGAATAAAGAAACGTAGCGCCTGACAGGCTGCAGGTGGCAGGGCCACGGAGCAGCCAACTGGGTCTGAACCCTTGCTTGCCAGTAGACACTTGGGAGGCCTCTCTGAGCCTCAGTTCCCTCATCTGTGGCAGGGTTGGGGGCAGGAGGGTTGTTTTGAGCAGATCATGTGTTCAGAGTGCTTGGGCCAGAGTCAGGATCCAAAGGAAGACCAAGAAAGCTGATGAGGACAGAGGTGGCAGGGGTCCATAGCTTGGCAGGTGGTTGTGGGCCCAGCTTGCTTCCCCCAGGGGCCCTGAGGACCTGAGGGCTTTAAGCAGGGGCAGGGAGAGGCCACGCATGTCCAGCGAGGTGAGCAGCTGGGAAGGAGCAGATGCCTGCACCAGGCCCCTCCCCAACTGACCAGGTGACCTGGAGGCCCAAAGCCTGTGCAGGCCTGCCCAGGACGGGATGGAGGATGGAAGCCCAACTGGCCAGAGGGCAAAGGAGGCTATGGAGTGGGCAGATGGGCAGTGTTCGGAGAGTCTGGATAGTTCTGGAGCAAGGGTCACTGAGCCTGTCCTGGCGCCGGCCACTTCTGCCCAGGGGCCTCTGCTCAGCACCTTGCCAGCCCTCCCCCTGCCCTCCCCCATCACTTCTCATGAGAAACCTTGTTTCCTTCTCACTCCCCAAGAGCAAGAGGGACTTAAGGAAGCAAGAGCCACTGTCGTAAACCAGCATGAAGTGGTCACGGCTCCTCTAGCCTTTTCCAAGGCTCACCTTGGTCCTCCAGCTGGAGGACCCTGCCACCAGCCCATTTGTCCCCCTCTGCCCCTCAGCGACCTGTCCCCCTCACCCTCTGCCAATGTGCATCTTCCAAATGTAAGGTGAGCTGATCAGTTTCAGAGTCCTTATGTGAAATCTGTGTTCCTAAGCACACCACGGTGGGGGGGGGTCACAACAGAAGGAGTTGAGATACCTCTGAGGCCCATTTGAAGCTCATTCTACCTTTCAGGCACACCCTCTTTCCCTGTCTCACCCCTTGGAGGTTGGATTTGGAGGCTGGGTGGGGGTGTGCAGGAGATCAGGGGTTCCACCTAAGGTAGAACCCTCAGGGGCCAGCTCAGTTCTCATGAAACCAAGTATGTGGCCAGGTGGAGCCGGCTCCAGGAACCTGGGCATGGAGGGCTCCTGGGGCCACAGTGACACCACTGACTCCCCAGTCAGCCCCACAGGTCCAGCCAGCCTCCTGGCTCAGCTCTGCCAGTCCCAGTCCCAGTAATGAGTGGGGTCAGCCATGGGTCTGTGCTGGGAGGGAATGCCTATATTTGGAGGGTTCCCTGCTCTCAAGAGCCCTGGCCTCTGATACCCAGCTACAGGGTGCTGCACCCTATTGTGTCCTGAGCCTGCAGGTAAACTCCCCTTAACTAGATCCTCGAGTAACTGACCACCTGACGGGCTGTGCCACCTGCCTGGGCGTTCAGGACATTGACCCTGGCCTGGGGGAACCCTTTGGCTGCATCCCCTCCATCACGGTTCTTTGGTCAGAGGGTGCCCCCTTGGGGGCAGGGCCCCTCCTGCTCAGTTTCTTCTTTCCTAAAATTGGCCTTCCAGCTGCTCTGCCCTTCAGCCAGCTTGCACTCCATCATGTTTTGGGGTGGGCAGCCATCCCACCCCACCCGCCCTCTCTGGATTCAGCAGCCCCTCCCAGGCACACGGATGGCCTGCAGGCATGATCCCCATGCTCTGGAATTACTCATTAACTCTGCTGCCTCCGCTGTCAGACTGGGTCTTATTCCTCACTGCACCCTCCATGCAGGCATCCCGATCCAGCGTGAGGCAGACATCAAACCAGATGCCGCCTGCAAAAATGGTTGGCCTGGGGCACCTGGTGGCTGCACTTCCCAATGAGAACTGACCTTTGTGGGGCTCTCACCATGTGCCTCAGCTCAGGTATGCTCGAGGCCAACCTATCCAGAGGGTATAATTATTTCCCCTTTTTACAGATGGAGAAACTCTGGCTCAGAGAGGGGAGGTCATTCATCAAGGTCGTTCACAAGTTGGTGGCAAAGCAGGGGGTCTGAACCCAGGTGTGTCCCTTGGCCCCTTGCCCTTATCTGGAAGATTATCTGCTGGGGGCAGGGCCTGGGTCTAGGGAGGAGGCCAGAGGGAGGGACAGTCAGGAATTCAAATTGGTAGAGCTGGCTGGGGGGAGGGCGGGAGGTGCCTGGGAGTGGCCAGTAGTTAGGGCTGGGGCAGCAGAGCCCTCTGTGAGCTGCACAGGGTGGGGGAGGGGGGAGCAGGGAGTGGGGAGCAGGGATGGGGCAGCAGGGCAGGCACAGACTGGACTGCTGAGTCAGAGATGCCCTGGGGTCTCCAGGGAAGGTTTCTGGAAGGTGGCGTGGGCTGGGGCCAGCAGAGGCACCCTAGCGTGGTGGGCCGAGGGGCAGAATTGGGCGCTGAGGCCCCACCCCAGGACCATTGGGATTTAAGGAGAAAGAGGCCTCAGAGAGGGCAGGGGGCCACATTTTCCAGAAGCAGGGAGTGGTCAGCCCCACAAGGTCAGGCAAGATAAGGGCCGCTGGGCCTGGCCTCCCTCGTGACTGTGACCAGAGGTGGCTGTCACAGCCCTGGGGCTTCCTGGTGTTCAGGTCAGGAGGGAGTGGGCCCCTCCCCCACTGCACAGGAAGCCCCACTAGGCCCTGGGGAGGGAGGAAGAGGCTCCCCAAAGAAAATGGCAAAGCTGGAATTTGGCAATTCCAAGCACCCCCCCATCCTGTGCAGCCTTGGTCCACCCCCATCCCTCTGGCGACTGGGCAGAGCTCCCAGGACCCTGTCCTCCAACTGGGATTCTGGAGGGGCCTGCTCTCCTCTGCTGCCCCCTCAGCTGCCGGAGAGGAAACTAAATGGGACATCTCCTCACCTTGGCTCCCCCTTCTGTCCTGTGGCACTGCTCTCTGCCCACATTTCCCCTCTCCTCACCTACTGAAGCTCCGCTGGGCTTCTGCCTGCCCACCTAAGCCAACTGAGTAGACACTGCTATCAGCCCCATTTTACAGGTGGGAAAACTAAGGCTGCTGGAGGTCACTTCTAGGATAGCTGTCTGGTCAGTGGCATGGCCAGGATTTGGATCCAAGTCCAATTCCATGGGCTTCCTTCAGAAGCATAGACCTGCCAGGCTTGGTCTCCACCCTGTCCATCTCAGAGTGACGACTGGGCCCCCTCTTTCATCTGTCCATTCACCTGGGCCAGATACAGGGGCCACAGCGTCCTGCAGGTGGACCCCACAACAGACCCTGCCAGTCTAATGGGGGAGGCAACCAAGAAACCGAAGAGCAAGGTTGGGGTTGGTCAGAAGCAGAAAGCCGGGGGTCTGGAGGAGTTTGCGAGAAGTAGGGGCAGGCAAAGCTTTCCAAGACAGGGAGGCAGCCTCACTGAAAATTGTTTTTTCTTCACTTCCCAAATATTTTTCTAAAAAAAAATAACAAAAGTCATAGATAGACATGCAGGAACAATTCCAACAATACAGGAGGACTTGAGTTAAAGCTGAAGGCTCCCTTCCTGCCCCTCCCCCAAGCCCCTCCTCCTGTGGGTCTATGCCCCAGCTTTCTTTATAAGCGTGTATAGGAATGGAAACACGCATATAATTTCCAGAAGCCATAAATGTGATTACATCATTCATACTGTTTTTATTTTATTTTATTTTTAAGTGAATCTTCCATACTGTTTTGGATCCTTCTTCTTCCACTTAGCAGGATGTCGTGGCCGACTGAACAGTAAACATTTCACCCTTCTTTGTCTGTATGCTGAGTGACAGTGTCACCACCTTCAGTTGGGTTCCAGGGCTGTCCTGCCTTCCCCGCAGCCTCTCCTCGGTTACCCGTGGGCTGGTCTCCTTCACATTCCCCCAGCACAAATTTGCTTACCACCCCGGATGCTGGCCTGGGCACTTACCACCTCCCATGGTCCCCTGCCCTTGGCACCTACCCACCCAACCTCCTCTGGGTGCCTCGAAAAGCCTTCTCTTCCTTCAGGAGTTTAGATCTGCTGCTCCCCTGCCTGGCCTCGCCCTGCCTCGCACTTGAGTTTGGCCTTGGGGTCTCACCTATTCATTCACGCACCAAATCATTACTAATCACGTCGGAGCTGGCTGCATCCTAGGTACCGGCTGCAGCCACAGGCAGTGGCTGCTCCTGGTTCTCGCGGAAGTCATAGTGTCGTGAGAGCCACACAGCCCGTACAACAACAAGGGCGTCCACGGTGGTGCAGGGAAACAGAGCTAGGATGAAGGGTGAGGAACAGCTGTTCTGGAGCAAGCAGTCAGAGAACGCTGGGCCAGAAGGGGCGCTGGAGCCGATGCTGAGGGACAGGGTGCCCCGCAGTGGGCACTGCATAGGCCCCGCAAACCAGGGCAGTCAGTTTCCCTGCTAGGACCTTGCAGAGCAGCCTGCATCTCCCCATCAAAGACAGTCTGCTGGGTCCCCCACTGTGCTGTTCACATGGTGCCCATGTCCTCAGTGTCAGCAACTGTTGCTTGAATGGCAGCCCAGTGTGGTGGCCCCTCTTAGACTCAGAGTGGGGCCGTGGGAGGGCAAAGAGAGGGGAGGTGGCTGGTGAGGGAGGGGGCCTGTCACAAGGCAGGGCCTTCAACTCAGATAGTGCTGTTTTAAGAGGCTGCACTGAGTTCTTGCCTGTCGGTGGGGACCTGGGTTCCAGCTCAGTTGTGTAACTTGGGCAGATGGCCTTAACCTCTTTGAACCTCAGTTTTCTCATCTAGGAAATGGGGTAGTAACATACCACTCTCCGAAGTGGTGATGAAGAGTAGCGAGCTTCTGTGTTTGAAGTGCTTTGCCTGTCCCTAGAGTGAGGACCCAACACTGGGAGCCACTATCAGCAGTTTCAATTGGGATGGGGCTGTTGCTCTTGCAAGAGAAACTGCTTCCCAACTGAGTGACCTGAACGCCAAGTTTCTGCAGTGCCACTCTGTCACTTGTGTGTACCACCCGCACCACATCCCTTGTGATGAGGAATGAATGAAACACACATGGTGTCAGAAGCAGCAGATGGGGTAGGTCGCTACAGGAGGGAAGGGAAGTCAGGAGGAAACTCATTCATTCATTCCTTTGACATTTCATTGAGTGCCTATTCGGTGTCAGGCATGAGCTGGGTACTGGGTCTATGAGAAGGAACAAGATAAGGTGTTCCTGCCAGGATCGGGGAGGGGGACTTCCTGAAGAAGGTGATGTCTGAGCTGGGTAGGGGTCTCCAGGCAGAGGTGGGGAGGAGGAGGAAGGGTGGCCCAAGCAGCAGGAGCCCTGGGTGCTCAAGTCCAGAGGTGAGAGGAGAAATCGAGACACATGAAAGGAACAGAGACTTTTGCAGTGTGGCTTGGGGCAGTGTAGAGGTGGGGAGAGGTGAGATGTGATATTGTATGGGACATACTTATAGTAAAATATTATTAGTTGTTTACCTGGAATGCAAATTTCAACTGGGCATCCTTTTTATTCCTTAAATCTGGCTGTTGTATTAAGAAGTAGTTATTTACCCTTTTGGGATATCTTGTGTTTCCTTTTTGTCTGTCTTTCTTTCTTTCTTTCTTTCTTTCTTTCTTTCTTTCTTTCTTTCTTTCCCTTTCTTTCTTTCTTTCTTTCTTTCTTTCTTTCTTTCTTTCTTTCTTTCTTTCTCTTTCTTTCTTCCTTCCTCTTTCTTTCTTCCTTCCTTCCTTTCTTCCTTTGTTTCTTTCCTTCCTTCCTTCTTTCTTTCTTTCTATTCAAAAAAGATGACTGTAAAAGAAGTGCATGAGCTCTCCCGCCCTTACCTGAGCTGCCCTGTGTGACAGAACAGTTGCCCTTACTTTCCCCAGGGCTTCCAGAGCCTGATTCCACTTCACCTGCCCAGCCTCATCTCACTGAGCCCTCCTGGAACCCAGGGGCAGGCGCCATTACTATTCCCAAATGACTGATGATGAAAGATGATCAGAGAGGTTAGGTCCAGTACTAGATACACAAAACCCACAGGCTGTTGGCACAAAATATACACCTGGTTCTTTCTGCCCATCCCCACCACAGTGTGATTTTTATATTTCCAGGTTAATTTCCACCCAAACATAGTCTTACAGGGTTGCTGTCATATAAAATAACATTTTAAAATATATTTTTAAAATGTTATTTATCTATTTTTATTTTTTATTTTGGGGGGAGGTAATTAGGTTATTTATTTACTTATTATTTTAATGGAGATACTGGGGATAGAACCCAGGACGTCATGCAGGCTAAGCAAGCACTCTACCAACTGAGCTACATCCTGCCCCCAAAATAACATTTGGAAATCCACCATTTTCACTTAATATTCGATCAAAAACTTCACCCCAAGTTTTTAAGTTTGTGTCTATGTAATATTGCACTAGAAGTGGGGAAGTAACTATGCTTGGACTTTATAAAGTGCTTGGCAAGAAATGGGCTTGGGGTGGGCACTGGAGGTGGGGACACCATGTAAGGCTGCCCAGTTACCAGAACAGAGACAGTGAGGGTCTAGCTCACTGCGATTTAGAACTTTCCCTGCCCCTGGTCTCTGGACTTTTTCCACCCTCTGACTTTAAAAGGAAAATGTACTAAGTATGGAAACTTCGGAATATTCTGGGAAGTTAAAGAAGCAGGAAAGATAAAACCTCACTCGCATGATATGAATCGCTACACCATTTGGGAAAAGTACACCTGGCAGGACCTATTCAAATTGAAAATACCTACATATCATAACCCACAGATTCTAATTCTAGAAAACCATTCTACATGACTAGAGGTAGGAGTACGTGCAGATATATATCCAAGAATTTAAACATCAAAAAAAAAAGTTTCAAAAACAAAAACAAACTAAAAAAGTTTCAAACTATCAATAACCTGAATAGCCGTGATTAAGAGAACCTCCACACTCTGGAATCTTGATCAGCTATTAAAGAAGGAACACAGTCGGTTAATAAAGAACAAATGTGGACATGCACTAGAAAGATGTTGTGATGGACTCTTAGGGGACAAAGAGCAAATGTAATTTAGGTTCTATAATGACTTACAGTTTATATAGTATATTGTCTTATAGTTTCAAAAAAGTAGGGTCTTTTTTTGTAACATGTTGAACAGATACGTGTTGACTTCAGAGTGCAGATGTACTACTGTTGATACTTCAGAGGACAGATGGGAGAGGAGAATTACTGACTTTTAAAAAATGTATTTCAATATAGCTAGAATTGTTCCAACTAGAAATGTTACCTTTATAATAAAACACAACAATAAAACATATGTACATATATACGTATATAAAATCCCAAAGCCTAGGGGACATCTCTGTAAACATTTTGATGTATTTTCTTCATTTGCTTTTCCATGGATCAATATTTTGCATGCATCCAGTACATGCAATTTTGTAGTTTGGTTTTTTTTCCGCTTAATATCATTTGCATGCTTCTGGACGTGCAATGGTATTCTTAAAAACACCATTCTTAGTGGCTGCCTAACATTCCATCATGTGGATGATTTAATCAGTCCCTACTGTCAGACGTTTACTTTGTGTCTGACTTTTTTCATGATTATAAACACTTGAAAAATATGATTGTACATTAATTTTTGGACCCCAAATGAAACAAGTGACCATTGAGTGCTTAGTCTCAGGAGTGCTCCTGGCAGTGGGGTCCAAGCTTACAGTCTGGTTAGAGAGACAGATAATCAGGCACACAGACCACAAATGTGGTTAATTTCCTTAGAAAAGAATCCAGGAAGAGGAATTACTGGACCCGGGGGGGTGACCATTTAAAAAGATTTTTATTTTGGGCTCAAAAGTACATGAGAGTGATTATTCACCAGACCCCTGCCTGTATTTGAAGGTTATCACTTGAAACTGATTTCTAATTTGTTCCAAAAACAAACAAAGCAACTTGTAGTTTTAGTCTGCATGTCTTTGGTTAGTAGGGTGATGAGTTTTTCAGTACTTTCTTCTGATAGTCCTCTACTGAGCTCTATTCGTGCAAGATTGTTCTTTTCTTCGCTGATGTTTGATACTTCCTTTTTCATTCCGTTCTTACCATTTCTGGGATCTGTTTGTAGGTCTTCTATTTCTTGGTTTACCTGCACTGAGTCGAGTGAAGTAGCTTCGCAATTTGTTTTAATATGTTAGGGCAAGTCCACCCTCATTCCTATTTTTGTTCCCAAGGCGGGAAACGGTGGCTGTTTTTGGCTATTCATTTTTCCAGGTGAAGTTAGAACTTTGTTAAGCCTCAGAACTGCCCTGCTAAGGTTGCATCAAACGTATATGTTAATTTGGAACACCAGTGGCATAGCCAGCCTTCCTGGGGGGACTTGGATCCAGTCTCAACTACACGGTAAACTTGAGACCCTCTCAGCCTCCTTTTGTCTGGTGCCCACAGTGCACCGAGAGGTCCATCAGGTGACCCCTAGCGCAGAGCCGCGGCCCTGGGCCGGCTCCAGCCCCTCTGAACAGCCTGGGTCCGGCCGGCCTGGGCGCGTCGCCTGACCCCGGGGGCCTGCGAGGGGCTGCGGCCACCGGAAGGGGCTGGCAGAACACGGAGCACAGTGACCTCTGCGCCCTCGGAGCAGGTAGGACCTGCAAGCTGCGTGAGGGCGCTGGGCTGGGCAGGGGGCTTCCTTCTCCGGATCCGCACGACCAGCCCCCCGATCCCGGGCCGGACCACGCCATCTGCAGCCCCCGGCTGCGCGGTGACGCTGACCGCCTGCGGGGGGCACCGAGCGCTGCGGCGAAGGGGTCCGTGATGCGCGGTTGCGAGGGGTCAGGGTCAGGCCCAAGAGGGGTCGGCTCCGAGTGTGGGGGCTGGGCGAGAGCCAGTGGGGGCCAAAGTCCCCTTCCGCCGAGATGCGGTCAGAGTGCTCCCGGGCCGAGGTCGCGGCTCCACCCCCGCACCCGGAGTCGAGTGCCAGAGCGCCCAGGGTCGGGGTCCCGACTCCTCGCGCGCGCCCCTCCCCCACGGCGGTGTCGCGCGGCCACCCAGGCCCCGCCCCGGGCCCGCCCCGCTCAAACCCCGCCCGTGGCAGGCCCCGCCCCGCCGCTCGCCCATTCAGATGTGGGTCAGGGGTGAGCGGGCGGCGCCGACGTCACAAGCTTCCAAGATGGCGCCGGGCGGGCGGCTGTGAGCGGCGCTCGGGCGCGCGGGGCGGGGAGCCGAGCCGGGCCGGCGGCGGGCGGACGGGGCGGGCGCGGGCGGCGCGGGCGGCGCCGAGGACGAGGCCGCGGGAGGGCCGGCCGGCCGGCGGGCGAGCGCCGCCGCCGACGCACACGAGGTGAGGGGCGCGGGGCGCGGGGCGCGGGCGGCGGGCGCGCCCCCGGGAGAGGGGCGTGGGCGGGCGCGCGCTCGGCGACGTGGGGCTGCGCGCGTGGGAGGGGGCGGGACCCCCGGCCGCCAGCCGCCCGGCTTTGTGGTCTCGGGCCGGCGGGACGCGGGCTGCGGGGTCCGGGCACAAAGCCCCCGGCCGCGCGGGTTTGCGAAGCGGGGGCGGCGGGCGCCGGCTCTTTGTGCCTTTTCATTAGCGGTCTAATCCGAGCAGCGTCGGGGCGCGGCGCTGCCTGACAGGCGGGCTCCCATTATGCGGGCGGCCCCGCGCCCGCCGCCGCCCCTCTTACGGCGTTTTGCCATTTCCACAACTGCGGCCCCGCTGCGTCCTCGTCCCTTCCCCAGCCCCCTCCCCGCAGGAGGACGACTGCGCGCGGGCAGGGGCAGGGGCTGGGGCAGGCCTGGAGGGGCTGCTCCCGCAGGGCCAGGCCCTGCGGCTGGTGGGTTCGCTGCCCAGCCCCCAGACCTCTTCTGTAGGCAGCCGCTTGGCAGGAAGAGAGATGGGCTTGGGGGAGGGGGTCGGCTGGCAGGGGGAGGGGGGCTGAAGGGCCCCAGCTTGTCACTCTCTGTTTATCTACCAAGATGGTTCATAGTCACACAGGCTTAGCTGGGGGGCGGGGGGAGGCGGAGATGCCTCTCCCTGGGGGGCAGTGACTTCTCGAGAGGAGGGAACACGGCCAGATAATGCTCCCAGCGGCCCCACCCAGAACTGCGCGGGTCCTCCTGGGGAAGGGAGCCCGGTGCTGACCCGGATGGGCCGGAATGGTTTTTGAAGTTATTTATCCGTTTTCTTCTATCCGTTCCACCTCCAGTGTCCTTTCTAGCAGGAGTTGCCAAGCACATCTGGAAAGCTGGATTCCTGGCCCCCCCTACCCCAGCAGGAGGGGTGTAGCCCAGAGAGGCCACCCCTCTGACATATGTGGGGGGGGGAGGGGCAGAGCCTTGCCCGTAGGAATCCTGAGGCTTGTTGACTGATGTGCGGATTGCTCTGCCTCTTCGCGCTGGGGGGGGGGGTGTGCTGGCAGGTAGTGGAGGGGACTCCAGGGCTCCTAGACTGAACTTGGGCCTGTTCTCCAGGGACCCTGGCTGGAGGGATGTAGCTGGGTCACCCAAACCCAAGACCTTTGTGGAGCAAGCATTTATTGCTTCCTGGCTCCTGGCCTTACTTCTTCCCCTCCGTTCCCATCTGCCAGCGTCTGGACTCCCTGGGTCTTTCAGCAGACATTTTCAGGAGCACAGGCCATGTGGCCAGTCTGTAGCCCTGGCTCAAGGAGCTGGCGGACGCTCAGCAGAACAGGGTTGCTGGAGTGGTCTGAAAAAAAGCAGATGGGCCGGCCTCCAGAGACAAAGCTGTGTGGTGAGATTGCTGGTTTAGCCAGCTCTTAGCACCAAGGGTCACGGTGGGGTGGTGGTGGATGCAAGACTGATACTTGGGGGCTGCGCTGAGTCCTTTGGCTGGAGAGTAGGTTGCCCTGCCTGTAAGTGAACTTTCTCGCCTGTGTGGTTGAGCTTATGAAAATCTCTAGGTCCTGTGGGCAGGCAGTAGCTTCACAAGGCTGGAAGGGGGCAGCCCACCTGCCTGCCTGCCTTGGGGTCAGAGCTCCCAGGTTGGTCAGCTTTCCTTTGCTCCTGGCTTCCTGCAGGCCCGTTTTGGGGAGTTGCCGAAGGCCTGTTGCCCAACTCTGGCCACTTGCCTGGAGTGCCGATGTGCGCCCAGGATTCCTCCCTGCAGTGTTTTCCTGCCAGTTGTTGGGACTTGCAGATTAGTCACTCAGTTTTTACAAGCAATTCCTGAAAAGAAAAATCTCCCTCTGGTTGCTGGCTCTGCGTAGAGGAAGAGGCAGCCCGAGGGAGCCAGGCCTTTAATTAAAGCAAAACCGAAATGATTGCTGTAGTTGCTGAAAAGAGAGGAGGAGGCGCTGGTGGGCGGAGGCGATGTGCCCTGTCCTGCAGCGAGGTGCCTGCCGGGGACAGGTAGACACCGTCCCGTCCTTTCTGCCTGGCCTTGGCCAGTGGCCCAGCCTTCTCCACAAGCTGCAGTCCTGGATTAATCCTCACGTAGTGTTTTCTTTCCATAGATCAGATTTCTCATTTTGTTAATAAGCACAGCCTCCGATCCACTTGAAGTCAGCTGTCGTGGACTTGGAGCAACAGGGTTTTGCATTATTGAGCTGACAGGCCTGCTGCCTTCCCGGAGCTCTGGTCTGGGGGTGGGGTTGGGGTGACGGCAGCTAGCCCCTGGAGAAGGGCTGGCAGGGCAGTCCTGGAGAGTTGAAAAGTGGGGAAGGAATAAAGTTCAGTTTACCCAGGGGACCTGCTGCCCTGCCCTTTTGCTTGGCCTGTTGGCCTGGAGCAGTCAGCCCCACCCCACAGCTTGCCTGCCTGGCCCCCTGGGGCTGAGGGCCAGTGCCCACCCCCACCTGATCACTGGAGGGCGGGGCTCTGGATCCTGGCTGTGTCTGCAGAGAAGAAACCACAAACCTGGTTCCTCCGTGTCCTGGCCCTTGGAGCCTCCTTGGACTGTGGAGGGACTGCTGGAGTGGGGTGAGAGGGGCTGTACCCAGTCAGAAGGTCGAGCACGACACTGTTTACTCTCTGTGTGACCTTGGACAGTGATTGACTCTGAGACTTAGTGTCCCCATTTCTAAAGTGGGAACAGATCTGGAGTTTACATTCACGTATCGCTGCCTTCCAGAGCTCAGCCTAGGGCAGACAGACAAGCAAACAGACGATTGTGAGATGGGGTGATAGGACTGGCACCGTGCCACGTGGAGTGTGGAGGGCATGGGGTAGTGGCAGGCCCGGAGGGAGGGGCCGGCTCTGGGCTGCAGGATGCCTGCTGAGTCCAGGTCAGCGGCCAGAGCGGGGTTTAACCGGGAGGACACTGAGTTTTGTAAAGGCAGTGGCGGTGTGAGTATGGCTGGGGAGACGGGTAGGAGGGCAGCAGCAGGAGCCTGCGGACGCAGACACAGGAGCATCCACTGTGTGCCAGGCACCTGGGAGGCGACTTCACAAACTTTTAATTGACTCGACAAAAATGTGTTGAGAAGAAAAGCAGCGCCCAGCTCTCGTGGCTAGACTCTGCCCTCTGGTGCTCACAGACTTGCCAAGCGGTCGCCCAGGAGTTAGGGGGATTGGTGAGTTTTCTGTCAGGTGAGACTTGGTAGGTTAAGTCATGTCCTGGGGCTGCAAGTCCATGGCTGGTCGGGCTGGGGCTGGTGGGGGACAACGCTTCTGACTCCGGAGCGTAAGAAGGCTCGTGTGGCTTGGAGTCTGGAGAGGGCTCCCTCAGGGTAGGGTAGGGGCCTCCCAGCCAGCCGGGCCAGTTTGACTCTGCCTGGCAGCCAGTTTGACTCTGCCTGGCAGCGCAGGGCTGCGCTTCCTGCTGGGAGGGGCCTTGCCCTGAGGGTTAGGGACCTGGGCTGGGGGAGGCTCTTAGAGGGATGGCAGGCCCGGGAGCCCAGTTTGAGCTGGGAGTGGCCAAGCCGGAAAAGCAGGTGGGGGCGGGGGGATGGTGAGTGGGCCCCCAGTGAGCTTGATAAGGAAAGGAAAGCCAGGAGCTGACTCCAAGCCCCACCGCAGTCCAGGAGGGAAGGGCTGGGGCCAGGGTGGCTCTGCTGAGGGAGCGCCACCTGGGAGGGTGTGGCTGGACTGAGTAGGGAGACTCTGAGAAACTGCCTGGCCCAGCCAGAAAGGGGCTCAGATCCCCTCCTCTGGCTGTCCCTTGAGTGGAGGGGTGGGGGAGTGTGGCCTTGGGGTTCGAGCAGGTCATCTGTCAAGGGCCTTGCTGCTGCTGCCTGTGCAGCACAGAGTGGGGCCTGTTTCCTGTTTGGGAAGCCACCTCCTCTGAGCACATGGGGGTGGGTGAGGAGGGAGGGCGTATGGAGAGGCAGGTGGCTGGGTCTCTGGTCTCCTGCGGTGCCCTGCCAGCTCTCCCCTTCCTGTCCATGAGAACTCCAAGGGCCCCTACGGAAGGGCAGGGTTGGGGCTTGGCTGGCGTTGGGGGTGCTTCTAGGTGGGGAGTTGGCCTCTTGAGGAGAGGGAGGGGCCGCTGGCTCTGGCAGGGGTGTGGCCACTGTGCACACTGTCCCCAGTGGTCAGGGCTGCTGCCATGGTCTCAGGCTTCTTTCCCAGCAGCGCCTGTGGGTGGGTGGGTGAGTGGGTGGGATTTCTCAGGTGAGTGGAGGAGGGGCTGTTCCAGTGCCTTGGGAACAGTACCCCCATAAGCACAGGTGGATGGAGGTGCTGCTCCCATTGCCATGCTGGGGTCTCAGCCCCTTGGCCTCTTCATCAGCTTGGTTATAGGCCTTTTGAAGGGTAGGACTACCCCAGGGCCTTTCCACTTCCCTCACCTGTGCTGCTTTGGGAGCCAGTCAGCTCTTGGTGAGTTCTTGTTCTCAGGATGAATGAGAAGGGAGAGAGAAAGGTTGATAGCTGGGAGACTGGGGCCTGGGGCTTCAGTGGCCTGCCTCACGTGGACACAGGGATCTTCTCCTGTGATGAGCACGGGCTACATGCTGACCTCCTAATGTGCTGTTCCCATGCTGCCTGGCGAAGGCTGTCTGATGGTGCCCTGGTTCTCAGCTCTGCACAGCTGGGTCACCTGCAGTGGAGGAGCCCAGACCCGCCCAGCCCATCTCTGGGATGGGCCCAGGCATCCATGGTTCCCAACGCTTTTGAAATGAGTCCATTGTGCAGGCAAGTTTGAGAATCATTGCTTTAACAGGAGCTAAATCTTCATTGATGGCAGAGTCAAGGAGGTGATGATTCCACGTAGACTGCAGGGGTGGTCCCAGACTGCTGCCCTACCGTGGCCCAGCCGCATTGGATTTACAGAGGAAGCCCGCCGATTCTCCATTCGCTACCAGGGTCTGGGAGAAGCTTCAGGTGCAGAGGGGGCTCCCCCTTTTCATGGTCCCCAGGGTCAGTGGGAGGGACCTCAGCCCTAAGGGGGCGTCTCCTAGGAGGTGCTGCCTTGACCCCAGGACACTTGGTCCTGCTTGGCCTTCAGAGACTGCCTGCCCTGCTCTCTTGGTTGAATTCTTGGGCCCTGGTTGGCCTCTGTGTGCTCTGGTGCAGTGACCTTGGAGTTCCTGGTGGCTCCCTAACAAACCCACTGTGGTCACAGCAGGGGACCCCTGAGACCTGGGTCCAGTCCCTTCTGTTTTCTTTGACTTCAAAGTGCCTCAAGGGAGAGAGAGATTGGTCCTGAGGCTAGTTTCCTGGGCTGTTATCTGGACAGATGTGCGAGGGGGCCATTCATGAGGGCCTAGGAGGCAGAGTGGGAGGGGGCGTGAGGGGCACAGGAGGCAGAGCTTCAGGCCAGGTCTGGGTAGCCCGGCCTCCTTTGTTGGGATGAAATAGCGAGCGGGCTGTTCTGAGGGCTGACAGGACCTGCCTGCCTGCTCTGGGCAGCTCACCGCTCCGGGAAAGTGGTGAGGTCTGAAACGGGCCTGGTTGCTGTCCTGGGTGGGAGGCGCTGCCCTTTAGAGGAGGGAGCAGCCTGGCCTGGGCAGGGGAGGAGCTGGGACTGAGATTGGTCTTGGCTGGGTGGTCAGGGGCTGTCAGGGTGTCCCCTGTGGGCTCGTTTTCAGCCCTGTGCACATCTTGGTAGATGGATCCGCGGGTTCTACCTCCAGTGAGTGGATTCCTGCCTCTTCACTTGGCCTCTCCTGGGACCTCATGCCCTCCCCTTTGGTAGAAAGGGGGCTGAGGTTTTTCTCTGGTAGCTTGTAGCTTGGCCTAGAAACCAGGGGGAAGATGCTTCCCACGGAGTCGCTGATGGGATGCTGGGAACATGGTGGCAGAAGAGGGGGACAGACGCATGCAGCCCTGAGCGTTTTCTCAGTCCGCGCTGTACAGGCAGCTGGGAGAGGTTAGTACTCGGCCCGGAGTCAGGTGGTGGTGGAGAGGTTCTGGGAGCAGGACACGCACAGCGGGATACGGCTATGGGCTCCTTCTGCTGAGCAGTGCTCGCGCTGGAGGGCAGCGAGGTTTTCGCTTCGAGTGGGGTTGCAGGCAGCTGCGTGGGACAGAGCCAGGGAGTCCAGTTCTGAAGTGGAGTGTGGTCCCTTGTCCTGGACGCAGGGCAAAGAGAACTCTTCAGGCCACCCTCCTCCGTCCAGCCCCAGCTCTTCCCTCTGCCCCGTGGAAACCTCCAGGAGAGCCGTGTGGGGGAGGGACGTAGTCCGAGAGCTCAGAAAGGGCCCCTGTCCTCTTGGGCGCCACATGATGTGGGCAAAGGAGAGGTGCTGGTGTGGCGGCATACATGGGGCCTCCCTCTGGGCATGTGGGGCTGTGTCTTGGTGGGCGGCCATGAGGGGAGGGCCCTGGGTAACCACCACCCGCAGGTGCCTTTCCCCACTGCCAGGGGGCTAGGCTGCTGGCTGAGGTCGCCCCGGTGGCTGTGGTCGGTGAACCTGAGCCCCAGAGGGGTGCGGGCCAGGGGACAGCATAGTTTCCAAAGTTCCACATTCCATGCGTGTTGACGCTGATGAGGGCGCCAGGGCTGGCCTTGCGCCTTGGGCGGTCGGGGGTTTGACTGCGCGCCCCTGGCAGGTGGGCAGGTGGGTAGGCGGCTTGCTCACCTTCCTGTAGACCCCTCCCCACTTCCCCATCTCCCACTCTGCACACCTCTGCCGGCTGAGCACCGAGGTCCCACAGCCGGCAGGGGCACCTTGGGCTCTGCGGTTAGCAGGCCTTGGAGGCCCCACAGGGTTTCTGCCCGCCCTGCCTCCAAGGGGACTTGCTGAGGCCATTTGAAGTGGCGATTCCTCTTATTTGTTTGATGTTCGTTACTCGGGTTTGGCAGGGGGCCCCTCGCCTGAGATTTCTGCATTTGGTGAGCAACTGTGATTTTGTGGACCGAGAACTCTGGTGTCAGGCCAGTTCCTCCACGTGCCAGACCTTACCTCTCCACGCCTCATTTTCTGTGCCTGTAAAAGGGGTTGGTGTTTGAGATAATGGCTGTCAGCCCTTCTCAGGGTGGTTTGTAGACCCCTTGGGGTCCTCAGGACTCTTCAAAAAACTTGGAAGTTGCTGGCCTTTGTTCCTGGGTAGACCCTTACACCATCAGTGCCATGCTGTGGTGGGTGGCACTGCCCGAGGTGCCCATCACTGGAGCGGCATTCTCCAGCCTCGGCGTTGGGGCCAGGACCACTGGTTTTCGTCACGCATGTCCTGGGGGCTGGACAGATGATCGGGCGGTGACTCTCATCCTCAGAGGACACATCTTTGGCATTCTCTGTGCCGAGCTGGGGGCATGGGCGTGACGTCATCTCCAGGAAGAGCAAGCTGCTCTTTCTCGTGGAATGTTTGTTTCACCTGAATGAGTAGCTGACAGGCCGGTGGTTGCTCAGCCTCGGAGAATCTGTTAGACCTTTTCTCAGACCAACAAAGTGAGCCTGGCTGCCTGAAGGAAGACAGCTGACAGTGTTTGTTGGCAGTGATAGAGCCAGCAAACGGGGAAGGGGAACATTTTGGAAAGGTCTGGAAAGCTCCTTTTCTTCTCTGTGAGCCTGACTTAAAGACTTCTTCTGATACAGTCAGTGGGTTTTTGGATTTTTTAGTGTTGTACAATGAAGTCTGACAACATTTGGAAGATATGATTGCCTCAGTGAACCCGTATTTTCCGAATGACCAGTACTCGATGTTGCAAAATCCTGGGTGAGTGCAGGGCAGAGCGGTGGTTTTGTGTAACCAGGTATGGGTTAGTCACCGATACAACTTCAGATTCTACGTTGCAACCTTCAAGAAACTGCCACTTGTTGAGTTTAAGTGTAATATTAAGGCAGAACAGCTGTCTTTATCTGAAAAGGTTAAAACACTCCTTTCTTCTGTCTGTGTATGGTTGGATTTCTTTGTAGATTTCAGTCAAAACCTAACAGACTGAGTGCAGGGCCAGCTGAGAATCCAGTCACTTCTATTAAGCCAGACGTTAAAGATATTTGCAAAAATGTGAAGCAGTGCCACACTTCTCACTGATTTTTTTTTCTTTTGAAATAGTTTTTTCCCCCATGAAAATATCATTTATGTTAGCATAAAATGGGTTTATTATTGACATTTTAAGTCAAATATTTTTAAATGATCAGTTTTTTTTTAACACAGTAAATAGAACAGTAACATACAAGTCACAAGTCACGTAAGAGTCCTTTGGGGGTGTCCTTCCTAATTTTCAAGAACATGGACAGGAGTTTTGGAACCAGGGACAAGGGCCAGCCAGGCAGCTTCCACACCTGGACTCATGGATTACTTCACCCTTCCCCCCACTGCCCTTCCCTGCCGTCACTTGCTCACCTTGTAGACGTGCACGAGGGCCTGCTGCATGGCTAGAGCGGCTGTGGGGCTGGTGGGACTCAGGGTTGCTGACCTGGGGAGCCCATTGGCAAGGGATGACCAGGAGGGGAGGTGTTGGAAGGAGGCAACTGGGTGGCCGGTGCTGACATGCGGGTGGGGGTGCAGGGCGGCTTCGCCGAGGAGGGGACCCTCGGGCGTGACTGGAGGTGGCCAGGCCCTCCGGGAAGCCCTCCCACCCCGCAGACCAGGCCAGGGTGTGGGCTTTATCCAGGTAGTGGGAGTCCATTGAAAGCTTTGAGCAGGGGAGTGACTCGATGAGATCGCTGTTTGAGAAAGATAACTGGGTTGATTGGACTCCGAATTGGAGGGGGCAGGGGCTGCAGGGGGGAGAAGTGTGCTAGACTTTGGTGTTTTGTCCAGAGTGGCTATAACACAGCCCTTCTCCTCCAGTCCTGGAGAGGGTTCCTGGGACTTCCTCCTGAGGGTGGGGCTCCCGCCTTCCCCGTACAGAGGTTCTGGCTTGTGTTGCTCTCGGTTTGGGCTGAGGGATGTTTTCTGGGCATGTCCTGTGGGACTGGCCCCCCTCAAGCCCTCATTCACACATTGTTGCCAGCCCTTTGGGCGGTCTCGTGAGCCAGGCGATGGGAGCGGGGCTCGGCCCCTCTTTGGATCTCGAAGGCCTGTGTGTCCCTCTCCCGTCTCCCACCAGGCACACTGGCTCCTCCTAGATCTGAGACTGTGCCACATGTGAGTTACAGCGCACACCTGTAGGCGTAAATAGTGGGGGACACACCCAGGTAAGAAACAGCCCCCGTGCCTTGGGTGTCCCCCTGATGCTCTGCTGCTCCCAGGCTCCCTCCTGAGGTCACTGCTCACCTGTATCTCGGATTAAGTGTTCCCTAGCTTGTGCGGTGTCCTCGTGTTTGTCTGGGTCCTTGACAGTGGGTTTGTTCTCTGTACACGGAGCTGGGTGCTAATCGCTCTTTTGAGACTCACCTGAGTGCTGGGTGTCGCTGTGGTCTCTGTGCCTCTGTCCCCACTTGGAGTGTTCCAAGGTAGCCCTGTCCCACAGTCATCACAGGGCCCACCTGAGAGCATTTGGGGTGTTGGGTTTTGCTGCCACCTCAGAAGCCCAGTTTTCACCCCCAGCTCTGCTTCTCTGGGCAGAGAAGGGCCTGTTTATTTTTCTGTTCCTAAACCCTGTTCTTTAATGCCAAGTAGCCCTTCCAGCACCCCGGAGACTCCATCTTAGGAAACTGTGAGCACTTGTTCTTCAAGCCCTAGGGGCCCTTCTGCTCCCTTCTCTTTCAGAGTGCCAGGCCTCTCCTCTATCACACCCATCACGTCACCTGCTGGGCAGGTGAGACCTCTTCTCTGTAAGTGCAGGACCTGGGGGCGTTGGAGGCCCACGGCCACAGGTGGTAACGTTTTCATAGCAGTTTCCTAATTTTATCCTTAAAGATGCGTCTTAAAAAGCTCTGGTGGATGCCCAAGGTGTCTCTACATGGGTTTGTTGGTTTGTTTTCCCCCATTTTGGACTAAACCTGACCCTTGATCTCTGGCTTTAGCACCTTGAGCCCTTGGCTGGAGGCCCTGGGGTTGGGGGCTGGTCCTCCACACAGGGCAGGGGATCCCTTCCTGCTGCCTGGCAGCTTCCTTTGACTCCAGTCCCTCAGGGCCTCATCCGATTTCTTCCTGGCCTCCTGCCTCTAGTGCGCCCGTTGCTCCTGCTCGGGCCCCTGTTGGCAGCCCTGTGCCATCAATGTGCACTGTGTGCACATTGCCTGCCCAGCTTCCGGCTTCCTCTCCTCTCCTGGGCATGCTCGTCAGGACCTGAGGAGCCCCTTCCCTCTTCTCTGGAAGTGTCAGCCTGGGCACTGGGATAATTAAAAATGTCATTGGGTTGTTGCTGCCTTTGGGTGGCAGCCACCACTTGCCCCTAATAAGAGAACTTAAGGTGGTCTCTGGGTTTCCTGTGGGCTCCCAGCTGGTCTGTCGAGTTCCCTCTTCTGCGGCAGACACTCCCCCCTGTCCTGTCGGCATCCGCTTCTTGTCCTGGGACGCTCGTGATTAGCCGGGGTTCAGGTCTGCTTGCTAATGAGGACCAGGACAGGCCCTGCCACCCCTCCCTGGAGGTGCCTTTGCCCTAAGAAGCAGTTGTGCATGACAGCCCCACAGACTCTTCCCAAGTGGACATGCATCGAGCATCCAGCACAAGAAATCTAACTCCGGGAGCCCCTCAAGGGGCCTTGGGCCCCCACCTCACACCCCAGCCCCTGCTTTCCACCTGGGCCGGAACCACCTGCCTTGTCCCGTTTGGGTCTGGCCACTCTGCTCAGCAGCCCGCTGGAACTTGTCCGTATGTGGAAGTGACCATGGACACTGCTGACAGGCAGCTCCTCCTGCCCCGAAGAGGCAGAGTCGCGAGGTTCAGCCCAGGCGCAGGGTGGAGCCCTGCACCAGCGGCCACTCTGCTCCGGGGAGTGGGCCCCAGGGTCTGCATGTTTTCAGTCTTGGTCTTGTTTAAAATCTGACCTTTCTTTTTCCTGCCCAGAAGATACTCTTTTTTTGTCCTTGATGAGCTAGTTAAAGCCATCCTTGCTGTCTGGCACCAGGTTTGGGGGTGTCTGTTTTTACAGCTCTCCCATAGCACGCGCCTCAGCCCTATTCTGCCGTGGGCAGGGCCACAGCTCTTTTAGCCTCGGGCTTCCTGCCACCCTGACAGCGATGTGGGTGGACGGGTCTTTTCTCGGGGGAGGGACCCATCTGCACTGAGGTGGTTCTTCTTGCTTTTCCGTTATGAAATGTCTTGAATGGAGTGGCGATGATGGAGTTTGGTAGCCCTTACTGGGCGTAAGAGACTGTCAGCTTCTGGGATTGGCTTTGAAGTTGTGATGTTGGCTTCTCAGTCCTGGAGCCGTGGGCTGGGCAGCTGCACCTCTGTGACTCCTGAGAGGTGACAGGGCAGGTAAGGGGTGGCTCCAGCCCAACTGGCTGCCCAGAATTTCCACCTGTTCACCACTGTTGCTGCTTCTCCTCCCTCCCTCCAGTCCTCTGCCTGCTGCCTGAGGCCACCGATGCCCGTGGTGTTTATTAGTCACTCTCAGCTCATTTACTGGAGACATGTCTGTCCTTTTGGGGCCGACTCCTTCCTCTTGACCCACATCGGCTGAGCATCTGCCCTTGCAGAGTGGTGGGCTTTCCGGGTGGTAGAAAGCTGTACCTGCCCCAGCGCATGCCAGACTCCAGTGTGCGTGCAGGGCCCTCGGGGTTAAAGAGGTCTGGAGTGAGACCAGAGTGTCTGCGTGTCTCTTGAAACCCCTGGGCCATGCCTGACAAGCAGCAGGACAAGTAGGACGTGGGGCGGGGGTGCAGGGCACCTGTCACCCCCTCGGAGAGTAGCTCCTGGGTGTCCCTTGCTCCTTCCTGAGAGGGAGTACGTGTTGCCCCTGCCCTGTTGGCCAACCTGCCCGCCATCCTCCACAGGCCCGCCTGCCTCCAGGCTCTGGCTCTTTCGCTGCCTTTTATCAGGAGCTCGGCCCCTCCCTGGGGGGGTATGGGTGCATAGAAATGAGTACAGTTTTCGTAATAATAGTAATCGTGGTCATTCCTCTTTGAACAGCACTTACCTGCTGCTTCCCGGTAGCACTTCTGGTTTCACCCGGCCCGCGCTCCTGGCCAGATGGGGCCAGGCTAGGGGCCTCCCAGCGGGCTCCCCCACACCCTCCTTCCAGCCAGCTGGCCAGTTGTGCCTGTGCCAGTGGGGGAAACCAGCTGCAGGTCCCCTGGGTCCCGCCTCCCTTGTTGACTCCCAGTGGGAGTGGCAGGTGGGTTGCAGGCCTGATCACAGGGACCAGCATGCAGGGCTCCTCTGGAAAAGCAGGCTTTGCCAGGCCTCCCTATGCCTCTAAGATGGGCGTGCGTGTGTGGGAAGGTGGGGCAGCGGGGATTTTAGGATGGACTCAGGGAGGTTGGGCTATGGTGGACGCCATCTCCCTCACTGCTCGAGTGAGCTGGTGGGGGCAGCAGGGCTGGCCTGAGGGGTAGGGAAGGAAGCCGGGCCTGGCCCCCATCCCCGTGTCACCAGCACGCTGATGGAGCCCGGGTGTTTATTTCGTGAAAGTCACGTCAAGAGGGCTGGGCTCCTGGCATCCGTGGAGCCTGTTGCTTTCCAGGAGGATGGTCTGGGAGGAGAGCCAGGAGCTGCTGGCCGGCGTCCAGGTCTGGGCAGGATTACACGGCTGGGCTTGCCCAGAGTCCCGCTCACCACCAGCCGTGCCTGGAGGGGCAGGCTGGAGAGGTCACAGGAGCAGCGGGCGCAGCCTGGGTCCCCCAAGCAGGCTGTGGGTCAGGGACCCCACTGTCTCCTCTAGCCAGAAGCTTCTGCTGCTGCCAGGTGGTGGTGAGGAGCTGGGCAGGCCTGACGTCCTCACGCAAAGCTGGGGAGAATGTAGCTGGGCAGGGTGGGGCCCTGCTGGGACGGACAGGCGGGCAGGAGTGGGAGGGGAGGTGAGGGTGGAGGCGCCTCTGCCCCTGGAGGAGGTGCTGGTGTCCATCCCCAGGGTAGGAAAGTTGGCTCTGGAGTCAGGCTTTGAGTCTTTGCTCTGCCACCTGTTTGTTCCTGTGACCTTGGGCAAGTTGCTTAACCCCCCAAACCTTGTGGTCTTATCTGATGTGGAGATAACACCGCAGTCTTCCCCACAGGCAGGATGCCATCTCAGACTGGTGCAGGGCGAGGCCAGACCCTGGGGAGGGACGAACTTCCTAGGCTGGTGGCTGGGTTGGGGGCGGGGCCTGAGGCTCTTTTGGATTCTGGGCTGCTTGGACTTTCCAGGTCTCTGCCCTCCAGCCGCCCCCCTGCAGCCTGCAAGAGGCAGGGTGCGCACCTGTTGGGGCCATATCTGGAGCACCAGGTGGCCACAGTGTGGGTTGTCTGGGACCAAGACTGGGGGCCAGTGGCCAGCGTGTGTGTCTAGGGCCCTCTCCGGCAGGTGTGCATAAGCCCCTGGGGGCATGGAGGCTGCCTGGTGTCCTTGTGCCTCCCCCAGGCGGTGGAGCCCTGCGTGGGGGATGGGCAGCCCCAACTCTCAGCTGGAAGGTTGTGTGTCACTCTGTGACTTCTGGCTAGGTGTCCTGGAGCCGGGAGGTAGTTACGGAGAAAGAACAGCCAGCTGTTGGCAGCTTTGGGGTGGGCCCTGTGGGAGCTTCTCCTGGGATGGGACGCAGCATGACTCCAGGCTCCTGTGGAAGGTGTGTTCTGGGGAGTGAGGGGGCCACAGCAGGGGGGTGGCGGTAGAGTGTTCTTGGAGACAGAGACGTGGGCAAAGAGGCCTGCCCAGAGAGAGATTGGGCCCTTTTCCCCACCCTCACCCCTCTCTCTGGGACCCTTTGTCCTGGCTGGGTGCGGGCTGGTGGAAGTTTCCTGAAATTGGGAGGCGTGTGCAGGGGTGGGTGTCTGGGACAGCTCCTGTCAGACCAGGGTAGGTGTCGTTCTCCTGGGCTTCCTGCTTGATCAGGGTGCTTTCATCTGAAGACCTCCTCTCTCTGCCTTCTGCCCTTTGGTGCTGGCAAGGGGGCTCCCCACCAGCCCCTGAGGCCACATGGAACCCCCCCAGGCAGGTGAACCACGGGGGTGCTGTCCCCGCCTCTGCTGTCCTCACGGGCCTCCTGGCTGGTGTGTGTTTGAGGGGTGGGTACAAGGAGGGTGGACGGGAAGGGCGTCCTTGGCCCAGGTGGTGCTGCCTGCAGGAGGAGCCAAGAGATCCCAGATAGCTACTCTGCCCTCAGGAGCCACCTCCCAGGTCTCCGGCCCTGGGTGGGCTGGAAGCCAGCAGTGGGGAGGGCCTTCCTGCTTTGTAGGGCAGTGTGGGACGTGGGGGAGTGGAGGCAGAGGCTCCCTGTTCCAGCCAAGGCAGGAGGTGCTCTGTCCTGGCTCTTGGAGCGTGGAACACACTGGAGGTGTGGGGCCGCGGCTGGGTGCGCCAGGTTTATGAGCATGGGTGTGTCTGTTCTTTCTGGCTTTTTGCTGGGGGGCTTTTTTCCCACTTGAGGGAAATATGACATGGTACCTGAACTCAAGTGGTCCCTTGACTGGTGAACATGTCCATGTCAGCCCAGAGTCCCACCGGGATGTAGAGCCACCCTCACCCCAGGATGTCCCCGGCCCCTCTCCCCGGCCAGCTGGCTTTGTTTCTCCCCCACATTGGCTCTGCCCATTTCAGAACCTGACCATGCGGTCTGTATCCTTGGCTAAGGTGTCCCTTCTTGGAGTGATGAATTTGAGGTTCATCCATGTTTGTTGTATCAGTTCTCTTTTTGTTTTTTTAGGATTTAAAGTAAAATGTACTTAAAAGTTTTTGAATATTACAGAAATGAACTTACAGAGACCTCATTTAGCAATTGGGTGTGTGGCCCAAGGAATTTCTTTCCTCACAACAGCACTGCAGCAGAGGGGCGGTGGCCCTCCTGGGCATGGGGAGCAGAGGTGGGGCTTGGAGGGCAGCAAAGGAAATGGGGACTCAGCGGGGACCCGTCCCAGCTCACCGTGTGACAGCCCTTTGGATAGGTGAGTGCTGGCCATTGTGTAAATACGGACCCAGGGAGGTGGCCCAGATCTTTGTGTCCACAGGAGGGCAGAGCTGCTCCCCACCTCGTATTCAGCCCTGTGGGGACAGCTGCCCACTCTCCCGTGAAGGGCCAGATCCCGGCCTTCAAAGAGTGCCTGGCTGACTGCCCTGCTGCCCTGACCCTGGGCATCCTGGAGTTGCACTCCAGCGGGCAGCAGAGCTGCACTGGGCTTGGGATACTGGGGGCTGCTAGGTGTGTTGCCTGGGCCTCCTGTCAGGGGTTGCTGGGGGCCAGAGCCGGGCCAGAGAGCAGCCTCATTCCAGCCCATGGTGGGCCCTGCCAGGGCTGGGCATCAGCCCAGTACCCAGTGGGCACTGTGCTACCAGTCTGCTGGGCTAGCCCCCCAGCTGTGTTTTTAGTTAATCCCTCCCCAGCTGTGGTAGGCGCTTGCTGTGGTGATAAGGCGGAGGTCTCTGAGAGGGAAGGAGCAGGCCTCTGAAGGGGCCCTGGCCCTCACCTGCGATGAGGTTGCATCCTTGGGTACAGACCTGGTGGCAGCCCTGCCCACACTTGGCCAGGCCTGGGGCTGTTGGCGGGTCTGCGGCCGGAGGTGCTCTCCCAGCAGGCAGTGCTGTGCAATCCCCCACAATGGATGGTGCGGAGAGGCCTGCTGGGCCTTGTCCTGCTGAGCCTCCCCCCGGGGTGGGGGGTCGGGCTCAGGGGGAGACACCTGGTCAGTCACCCGGCTCTTCCCAGGCTGGACTGATCGGGCCGGTCTGCCTGATCTCTCTGACCGGGACCAGGAACTCCTAGGTACAGGTCTCGCACGTGCTGAGGCAGGGCCACTGGGCAGGTGGACGCTCTGCCAGTGGGGCTGGGGTTGTTCTGGGATTCAGTGCGGCATCCGGTGTGGCCTCCCATCCCCTCTTCCAGTCTGCTCTCACCAGTACTGGGGTGGTCTCTGTCCCTCATCCCAAGGCTGGGCTTGGCTCTGTCCTGCCTGCCGTCTCTGGCCTCTCTTGGTTGTGAGGGGCCGTGAAATGTGGACTCTCCCAGTGTGCTGGACCCACAAAGCTCGTTCTGCTGCCCTCTGGGCCCACTGTGCCCCCTCCCCCCGGCCACCCCTGTGAGAGGGAGCTGTGCGAGGGCCAGAGACAGCTGGCAGGCTGGAGCTGAGGCCTCCCGGCCACCCCGCACCCCGGGTCTGGTCACATTCCTGAGGGACCTGCTGAGCCTCCCTGGCCCTGCGGGCGGGGGAAGGGCGGGCAGGGATGGGCTCCAGGCTTCTGCAGGTCTCCTCCCCCACCCCTGGCTTCCTTCCAGTGGAGTCCAGGCCTGCCTGAGTGGGGGGCAAGTGGGGGGCCTGGAGCCCATGCCGCAGGACCCCTCCCGCAGGGCCCGAAGGCCTGGGGTGCATGGGGAGCCCACCCGCACCTGGCGGCAGCTGCCAGCAGCCTTGGCGGGCTGGTATTGAAAGGGCGAGCCTGCAAAAGCCATGTGGTCAGGCTGGGCAGGACAGGAGGGGGCTGGGCCCTCTGGGCAGGGAGGGGGCCTGAGCAGCCGGGAGGGAAGGGAAGGAGGCAGGAGAGTCAGAAGCGGTTGAGACTGGTTCTTATAAATAGCCCGCTGCACCAGTGCCTCCAATTTTGACCTTTTGTTATGTAAATGTAGCCAGCCTGGGAAGGGCTGCCCAGGCCTCCTGCCACCACGCCTGCTGCCAGGAATTGAGTGCCTGCCACTAGCTCCCCCAGATCTAAGTGACCCTTGGAGTATCCTAAGTCTTTTTTGGGGGGGGTGTACCCTGCTCCTCAGGCCTGTGTTCTCCTGCCATCACCCTACCTGTGGGCGCTGGCCACTGTCTCCTGCCCAGCTGTCCCCGGCATTCCAATTGGGTAGACCCCTAGACCTTCCTGGGGATGACGGCTTCCAGGCCCCCTAGGCACCCTCTCCCTCGCCGCCCCTCCTGCCTTCTGCCCCCCGACTGCTGCCTGTCTGTGTAACCGTGTCCATCTTCTCCCCTCCAGGTGACCAGGCATTGATGCACCCCCAGGGAGGCCACGCACTCAAGGAGGCCACCCCCGCTGGCTGCTGCTCACATGGTTTCTGGGCCCCTGGCACTCCGGTAGGCCCTGGTGGGGAGCTGGCAGGGTGGGGAGGTGTGGGGGAGACGGCGGAGGGATGGCGGCTGCCCCTTCTTCTGGGGACTCTCTGGGCCGCCCGCTGCTCTGGGCTTGCGTCCTGGCTTGCAGTCCTTTGTGTACGGGCAGTGCTGGGCAGCCTGGAGGGGGCCGGGACTTGGGGAGGAGGGGCTGCTGTGGGCTCACAGGCTCCCAAATGATGGGACCTCCTGCCCTCTGCCTGTCCCAGTGCCAGGATGGGAGCACCAGCCATCCTGGGTGCTGGCCAAGCTGACACTGCAGTTCCCTGGGGCTGGGTATTCCTGCCTTTGTCCCTGCCTGGCTAGGGGGAAGGGAGTGGCGGAGGGCTGGTTCCCCTGGGACCTGGGCTCCAGCTTCTGAGCCCCCGATGAGCAACTTCACACGGCAGCTGGCACTTGCTGCCTCCTGATGCCAGGCCCTGAGTGCTGGCCCACATGGCTTCACAGTGTGCTCGAAGCCTTCCTTGTGGTGCCCATGCTTGTGAGAGTTTGCCTCTGTCTCTGCAAACAAGGCTAGGGGCAGCCTTTGTGTCACAGGAAGGTGTGTGGGGGGCGCAGCTCCTCCAGGCTCTGCCCCAGAGAGTTGGGACCTCAGGTTGGGGAGGCTCCGAGCTGTCATTTCCTTTCAGAGCTTGGGTCCTGAGTGGAAGGACATGAGGTTGCTTATTGGCTTCACAGCATTGCCTGTGGGAGGGCACCTGCTCCCAGAGACCCCCGTGCCCACTGCCACACAGCCACCCACAGGGTTCCCGTGGAGGCCGGGGGCCTCTGCGTGTTTATTACTCAGTGACATCAGTTAGCATCTTTGCCAGTCAGGCAAGTTTCCCAGGCTCAGACAGCACTGCCCTCAGGAAGGCCCTGGGCCCAGCAGTGCTAGAGTTTGGCTAGGAAAGTGCTCAGTGCCTGGGGAGTCGAGGCCTCGTGGGATGGGGGCACGGGTGGGGGCGGGCTGCAGAGTCACAAGGTAGCACCTTGGGCTGTGAAGCTAAGTTCAAATCCCCGTTTGCCTGGCACCAAGGACGTTCATTGTCCCCTGCTTGCATTCTCATGTCCTGTAGAAGGGTGATGCTGCCCCCCTTGTGGGCGTCGTGGGTGGTGTGATTTCCCTGCTCAGGCGCTTGGCCCCAGGAGGTGGCCAGGGCCAGGTTGGCGCAGAGGGTCCCCATCTAATGCATGTGTGCCTGTTCCTGCCCACAGGTGGTGCGTGTGGGCGGGGCGTGGGGACATGGGGCCCGACATGGAGCTGCCCAGCCACTCAAAGCAGCTCCTGCTGCAGCTAAACCAGCAGAGGACGAAGGGCTTCCTGTGTGACGTCATCATCATGGTGGAGAACTCCATCTTCCGGGCCCACAAGAATGTCCTGGCTGCTAGCAGCATCTACTTCAAGTCCCTGGTGCTGCACGACAACCTCATCAACCTGGACACGGACATGGTCAGCTCCACGGTATTCCAGCAGATCCTGGATTTCATCTACACGGGCAAGCTGCTGCCCAGCGACCAGCCGGCCGAGCCCAACTTCAGCACGCTCCTCACCGCCGCCAGCTACCTCCAGCTGCCCGAGTTGGCGGCCCTGTGCCGGCGCAAACTCAAGAGGGCCGGCAAACCCTTTGGTTCGGGGCGGGGTGGGGCCGGCCTGGGGCGACCCCCTCGCAGCCAGCGGCTGTCTGCGGCCTCCGTCATCCAGGCCCGGTACCCAGGGCTCGTGGATGGGCGTAAGGGGGCCCACACCCCTCAGGAGCTCCCCCAGGCCAAAGGCTCAGATGATGAGCTCTTCTTGAGTGGCTGCAACCAGGAGAGTGTGCACGGCCTGGGCCGGCCAGTCTGTCCGGCCACCGGGGAGGCCGGCCTGGGTGGCTGCAGCACCAATGGGAGCAGTGGGGGCTGCGAGCAGGAGCTGGGCCTGGACTTGTCCAAAAAGAGCCCTCCCCTGCCCCCCGCCACCCCCGGGCCCCCCCTCACCCCAGATGACCCAGCTCAGCTGAGCGACAGTCAGCACGGCTCGCCCCTCTCAGCCTCTGCTCCTCCCGCCGCCAACAGTGCCTCTTATGCCGAGCCGGGGGGCGCCCCCAATGAGCCCATGGATCTGGAGGGGGCTGAGGACAACCACCTAAGCCTGCTGGAGGGGCCCGGCGGGCAGCCCCGCAAGAGCCTCCGGCACTCGGCCCGCAAGAAGGAGTGGGGCAAGAAGGAGCCCCTGGCGGCCTCCCCTTTTGAGCGGCGGGAGGCGGGGCCCAAGGGTCCCTGCCCTGGGGAGGAGGCTGAAGGGCCAGGGGACAGGGTCCCCAACGGCATCCTGGCGGGCGTGGCGGCGGGCAGCGGGCCCTATGGGGAGCCCCCATACCCCTGCAAGGAGGAGGAGGAGAATGGCAAGGACGGGAGCGAGGACAGTGGGCAGAGTGGCAGCGAGGGGGGCGGCGGCCGTGCGGGCGCGCACTACGTGTTTCGGCAGGAGGGCTACGAGACGGTGTCCTACGGGGACAACCTGTACGTGTGCATCCCTTGCGCCAAGGGCTTCCCCAGCTCCGAGCAGCTCAACGCCCACGTGGAGACGCACACGGAGGAGGAGCTCTTCATCAAGGAGGAGGGTGCATACGAGACGGGTAGCGCAGGCGCTGAGGAGGAGGCCGAGGACCTGTCGGCACCCAGTGCGGCCTATGCAGCCGAGCCCCGGCCCTTCAAGTGCTCTGTCTGCGAGAAGACCTACAAGGACCCGGCCACACTGCGGCAGCACGAGAAGACGCATTGGCTGACGCGGCCCTTTCCCTGCAACATCTGTGGCAAGATGTTCACACAGCGCGGCACCATGACGCGCCACATGCGCAGCCACCTGGGTCTGAAACCCTTTGCCTGCGACGAGTGCGGCATGCGCTTCACCCGCCAGTACCGCCTGACCGAGCACATGCGCGTGCACTCGGGCGAGAAGCCCTATGAGTGCCAGCTCTGCGGAGGCAAGTTCACACAGCAGCGCAACCTCATCAGCCACCTGCGCATGCACACCTCCCCCTCCTAGAAGCCAAAGACCCGCCTCGGGAGCCTGGAAGGAAGGAGCGGAGGCCGGGCCAGCGGGAGGCCCGGGCCCCGGGGCCGGCCAGCGCCCCACACCCAGAGCTTTAATCCACAGTCTGTACCAAGGGAAGAGAGGAGGGCAGCCAGTGCCCCAGCCCCGAGCCTGTGGCCACTGTGCCGTGCACTTCCCATCCCGCCTGGCCCAGCATTCCGCTCGGCTCCCTGTGGGGGCTGCCACGGGGCCTGCAGTAGTGGGCCACGGGGGTCTCCTGGGGACCCAGCCCCGTTCTTGCAGGCTGGGTCGGAGCAGCGGGAGTGGGGGCCTCCCTCTGGGCTGCGGAAAGCAGGGCGGCTGCAGCCCAGGGCATCTGTGTGTGGCCACCCTGGTTCTGCAGGAAGCGGTGCTGGAAGGAGGGGACAGAGCCCTCCTTCCTCAAGCCAGGGGTCACCGCTCGCTGGCACCGGGACAGTCAGGGCCCCCACCGCCTACCTCTCCACAACTAAAGAGCCCTCTGGGCCCGTGTGGCTGTTATTCCTACTGATCTGTTCCTTTTTTCTTTCTGAATTTTGTTTTTTAAACCAAAACCAACAAGAGTTTATTTTTCCCCCGGCCCCTCGGGGCTGAGCCTGGGTCTGTGGACTGAATGTACTGGGCGGCCGCCCTGCCCGCCCTGCACGGCTGTGGCCGGGCGCCCACCCTCCAGGCCCCAGAAGCCCTTCTTGGCCAAAGGCTTCCCTGGGCCCCGAGCCCTGCCTCGGCCGCCTCAGGAGAGAGAGTGCTTTTCCCATAGTTCCCGAGAAATATTCTTTGTTTAGAGGTACTTGTTTTTTATTAAGAGAAAACCCCGTGGAACGTTTATGTGAATGTTTGAACTGGAAGGCCGGGGTTGCTGGGGGGCGGGGGGGCTGGACTTGGTGCCCAGGCGTTGGTACGCGTTTCCATTTCTCCGTGTGTGTGGTGTGCGCGGTGCGTGTGTTGCGTTTCCTTCCTTCCTTCCCCATCAAGGTGGAGAGACTTCTGACCTTTTGCTACCTCTTGAATTGGAGAGAACAGGACGCTGGTGACGGCCGCTGTGGCCGTGACACGTGTGTTTTCCTCCTGTCTGTGCGCACGCAGGGGAAGACGTGGTTGAACGAGTGGGCTCGGGCAGCCCTCCTGGGACCCCGCCTACAGGTCTGTCTCAGAAGCGGTGCCTGCGTCTCTGGGCACATGCAGCTAGCCGTCCACCCTGAGGGTGTGCTGAGTGTGCTGCTGAGAGTCAGGGAGCTCACCCATGCCTGATTGGCCCGAGTTGGAGGTGTGAGTGCTGCAGCCCCCTGGAGCCCCCCGCGCAGGGGCCAGGAGATGGTAGCCGCGTGGTGGGGAACCAGTCCCTTGCAGCTCCCTGCCAGGCCAGGGTGGGGTGAAGTGAGCCCCCCCCATCCTGTCCCCTGGGCCTGCGAGAGTGTGACCTCAGGAGAGCAGTGGCTCCTGCCCCTGCCAGGCCACTGCGGAAGGGCTGACCAGAGGGGTGTGTCCCGACACCCCGAGGATTGGAGGGGACCTGCCCTGCTTTGGCACCTCTGAGCAGTCCTGGCCCATGGTTTCTCTGGTGCGAGGTTGGCCCCACCCTCGCCCCTCACTTTGGGCTCCCTGCCAGCCTGAGACACCCCCCTGGGCCTGGAGCCCGCTCACAAGGCCAGACCAAGGTCGTGGGGTCGCTCGCCAGCTGGAACCACGGGGCTGGGCCAGCGCCTTTGTCTTCTTCGTTTTGCTTCGTACTTTTCTTTCTTTTCTTTTACTTTAAGTTCAGACCAAAAAATTCCGGAGTCACCCCTTCCCCTCCTCCACCCCTCCAGAGACCCTCCAGCTGAAACAGAGCCTGAGTTCAGGGACCCGAGTGGTGGGTGTGCCAGTGAGGGCGTGCGGGCCGCTCCTCTTCCAGCAAGTCAGGCCCCCTCCAGCCCCTCTGCTCTCCCGACCCCCCCCACTCCATCAGCACTTAAGCCACACGACAAAAGTCTGTAGCGGGAGCTGCACACACGCCGCAGGGCGTGGCTTCCAGCGAAGCAGGTGGTTCATGGCAGAGCTTCAGGGACTGGGCGCAGAGGCCCTCACTCGACCTTCGTGCGACATAGTATTGTACCCACCTGAGTATTGTATCGAGCCTTTTCTGTATTTTAACAAGAAAGCAAAACACTAGTTTCCTATTTAAGACTTTAAGGGTTTGTGGGGCGGGCGGGGTTAACACAACACTTGGTTTGGTTTTCTCTTTCCTTGATTTCACGTGGATGCGTGCGTGTGTGCGAGCGTGCGTGGAGATGTGTTAGAGCCCCACCAGGAAATTAGGCCGTTGGAGGCCCAGGGCGGCTTACAGTTCTCTGCTTTAGTCACTTAATTCCTGAATGTTTCGGAGAAACAGGAAACAGAGAAAATAGCAGATGTCATGTAGGAAAGAGGATAAACAAAAACAAAAAAAGGAAAAAAAAAAAAAAAAAGCTCATACCCAAATTCACAAAACGTATTTTTTAAACCAAAGCACATTTTGAATGCGTATGGAACCTCAGTGGGCTCAGAAAAAAAGATACTAATATATTTATCTCATTGTTTACATAAACTTGGACAGTTTCAGACCTCAGCAGCTGTAAGGCCAGTCCCAGTGAAACCCCACCTACTGCTGGAGGCCCTTCCGAGTCATCCCTGGATCAGCTCGTGGGCAGAGGGGCCCCCACGTTCGCCTGAGCCCTCCTCCCCAGTCCGGGCCTCTCCCAGCCCAGCTGGCACCAAAGAGCTTGGGTCTGTGCTGACCACCCCCCAGGCCTCCTGGCCAGACCGTGGTGGTCCTGGCCGGCTGGCTTGGTGAGGGTGGCTGTCAGCTCTGGCCCTAGGACCCAAGTCTGGGCTTGGGCCCTGGGATGGAGGTGCACCGCTGTCCTGCTCCTCTGCCCGAGACCCTCGGGTGGGTTGTGAGGGTCCCTCTCAAGCCAAAAAGCCAGGACCTTTGCACAGCTCCGTTGACTCCAGCGGGTCCCCACCCCCCGGGGACCCTCACCTCCACCCTGGCAACGGGAGGGGCTCACTGGGCCGGTCCTTACCAACACAGACGGTGCAAACACTCTGAACAGTGTTGTTTTTGTATCAATATGTTTGTGCAGTGATGAATGTATTTATTTCTCAGACTTGGGGAGAGCGGGCGGCAGGCCGGGCTCCGCCACCGCACGCTCCCGCCAGACCCAGCCCGTCACAGGGGCTCCTCCAGGATTGCAAAAAAGGTAGAGGAAAAGACGAACCTCTAAGCAAATACGAATCTCAGAGACTCGCAGCATAGCCATACTCCTCAGCCTGTGAAACGAACAATCTGGACCCAGACGGACTTTCAGAACCTCACGCAGCCGTGCGTTACCGTCCGTCGCCACTCGGGGGCGCTGGGCCGTCCCTTCCGCGCCGCCCCCGCCCCCACCGTCAGTATTCACTGGATTCGCCGCGTGCAGGAGTGCGATCTGGGCCGGGCCGGCTGGGCAGGCAGACCCCAGCCGCCCCCCTCCCCCCGAGGCCGTCCTGAGTTGGGGTGAGGCCTGGGCAGCCAGGAGAGCAGGGCTGAGGGCAGGGCGGCTGCATCCGTCCAGTCCCCTTGGCTTGGGGGACGAAAGCAGAGGCGCCCCGTCTTAGAGCAGACCAGGGATCTCAGCCCTGCCGTGCCCGCTGCAGGGACCAAGGCCCTGTCCAACCCCAGGGTCACGTGGGCGTTACTAAACCTGTGAATCCGATCCCAGGAGGGGGTGGGGTGGAGCGGGGCCTGACCAGAGCCTCAGTCTGACATTCCAAAATCGGGTGTGCGTGTGCGCTGCCCAGGACCCCCTACCTAGGGCCCCCAGATTGTCACCCCACTTTAACTTTCTACCGGGAACCCCTCCCCCTACCTCACCTTGCTATTTATTGCTGTAATTTATTGACCTCAAAAATGCTGCATAACAGACCTCACTCGGGGCAGAGAGGATCTCCAGGGCTCCCCCCCTCCACTTGGCGGGGCCCCGTGGGGCCAGGTGCTGAGGGGATCCTCTCTGTCCCCCACCCATCACTTGCTTTCCCCTCCCCCATTGGGGGACCCCAGGCTGGGCATTGGCCCACTCACAAATACCTCGAGGGGGAGGGGAGGGATGGGGTTATAGCTGTTTTGTTTAATCAGAACTGGAAGAGGGATCATGTCCTATAAGCCCTTCCCAGAAAGGAGGAGGGAACCGTGATCGCACTCCTGCACCGGCCACCGCCGCTGTCAGTCATAACATTGAGTTCACTTCCCGCGAGAGTTTGGATAAATTCAGGTCAGAGCTGCAGGTATGCAGCCCTCGAGTGTCATGGTAAAGCAGCCACCAATCTCTCCATTCAGAAGCGTGCAGTCTTAATGTACAGTGATGAGAAACTGTTATTTTATGATCTTTTCATTAAAAGCTTGATTGAAGACTTTCGCGTGGAGCCTCTGTTCTCTGACTGTTCTCGACAAATGACAAACTGCTTTCCTTGGTCTGTCAACTTCCAGGACCTAGAAGGGTGGGAGCCGGGGTGGGCATCTGTCCGCCATGGGCCTGAGGGTGGGTTTCAGAGGGGCCAGGCCCTCACTTGGTGGCGTGTGCACATCCTGAGCAGGGCACTGGGGTCGGTGTCTTCCTGGGCAGTGTTGGCCCAAGCTGGCCAAGAAAGTTTGGGAAGCAGCATGTGTGTAGACGGGGTGTGGACCTGGTGGCCTAGATGAAGACCCCAGAGTCCGGCTGGGACAGGGGAGGGCTCTTTCCTGTCCATTGCTCCTTCCTGCTGCTTGGCCTTGGGGTTGCTGGGGGGTGTTGAGGAAGAGGGAATCATCTTAGTCTGAAGGGATGGGGACAGTAGAGTGGAGGACTGTCCCTCCTGGCCACCAGGGTGGAAATCGCAGGCTGAGTGAAGACCCTGGAGGAGGAGCAGGGGTGGGGCTGGGAGGGTGGTGGCCATCTTAGATCTCCGACTCCATAGACTGTGGGTGTCTGACTGGCTGCAGGGCCAAGGGATGTGGCCATCACTTCTCTAAATCTTGGTAAGTTCTGTTCAATGTTTTAAGTTCTTTTTTTTTTTTTTTTTTTTTTTGCTTTTACCAGAGCACTACCTAAATGCAGTTTAAATAATCAAATGTTTCTTTAAAGGCTTAAAACAAAAAATAGTTTCTTGTACTTCCAAGTCCAGCCCCACATTATGCAGGTAACCCCAGAGTCTGGACTTAGGATAGGTGAAAATTTTACTTTGTTTATGCCCTCTTCCTCTTCCCTATGCCGCGAATAGTAATCAGATGTGTAGTGTAACCTGGGGGTTGGCAAACTTTCTGAGAAGTAGCCAGATTGTAAATGTTAGGCTTGGTGGGCCGTACTATCTGGTGACTCACCTCTGTGGTCACAGAGCCTAAGCAGCAGTGTGAGCAGACGGGCGTGGCCGTGTTCCATCCAATTTCGTTTACAAGAAGTGGTGCGGTGTGGTCGGCCAACACAGCTTAGTTATCTCAGACAATTTGTTCACCACTCCTGAGGTTCCTCCAGGTTTAATAATGATCCTTTTTTTCAGTTGCTCAGTTTGATTTGAGTCTGTCTTTCCTCGCTCTCTGACTGAAATGCCTCCCAGCACAGTTTTTCACAGAGCTTATCTGTCCTGTCATTTTTTCTCTGGCATATCTATTCCAGAGCCTGCTGTTCTGCACAGGTTGGGCTGGAGTCCTGCCTTTCTGCCTCTTTTCTTGGATGCTTCAGTGGCATATTTCCTGCAGTACCATGCTGAGAAAAGAACACACAGAAGGTAGCTTTTTTGAGATGTAAAATGTTGAAAATGCTTTTAGGTGTCATGTAGTTGATAGTTGGGCTGGGTATAGAATTGTCAGTTGGATTTCACTTTCCTGCTGAGTATTAAAGGGGTTGCTCCACTGGCTCCTACCTTCTCACAAAACAAGACCTCCAGCCCCCTTAGTACGTGACCAGACTTCCTCCCTGGAAGCTTCTGGTGTGGTCTCTCCACTTTGAGACTGTTTGTCTGTATGTTGGGCTGGGCGTGTTGTGAGCAAATGCTTACCAATTTTTAAAGCTTCTCAGTAGTTATTTTTAATTTTCTTTCTTCCTTCATTGTTGCATTTTGTTCTCTTTTCATGGCTGTGATTGCTAAGGAAATTGTAATTTTTGGACAGTTTCTTCTGTTTCTTGCATTGTATCTAGATGCCTTTTGGATCCACTTTTGGTTTGTTTTTATCCTAGTCTTTAAGTTTAAATGCTTTCCTCAAATGCTGGGTGACCTTGGCAGTTTGTTCCTATCAGGATGAGGCCCTAAAAAGCTGCTTGGAACCAATCCAACCATTCCCTAAGGTGTGTGGGTTTCGTCAAACTCACCTAGCAGGTGTGATGGAGGGAAGGAGACAGTGTCCCACACACGGCTGAGTAAGTCAGGCCTGGTCAGGGAGTCATTCTGTGAGTGGAGGTCAAGGATGGGGGTTTGAGTGGTAGGGACCGCTGTTTTCTAACATGTTTTGTTTAAAACATTACTCTTTCCAAAAGCTATCTGACCCCGGTGGTTCTCAGTCTTGTGCTGGGGGAAGGGTGGGGGGTGGGGAGGTTTGAGCCAACAAAAGGGGTGGGGTAGGAAAAGAGCTCCCTCAGTCCCAAGAAAAAGGGAAAGATGCGGAGGAAAGGCTAGGGAGAGTGAGCCAGAGACTGGCCCGTCTTCACGCCTGAGGGGGTGTCCCCAAAGCTGTGTATTTTGGGAAATGTTTCCCATGGGCCTTCTGCAAGGACCTTTTCTGAATTTAAATGTAAAGGAAGCAGGTGGCTGGCTCCTTCCCAAACCCGGGGGTGCCAGGCATGTTCTTAAAGGTCTCAGTGCCATCGAATGTTACTGCTGCTGGTTCCGAGAGGCCACCCCTGCCTCAAGGGGCACCTGGGGACATTACAGAGTTTGCTCAGGGCAGGTTTTTTTGGTTCCTGTGGTTTAGGATGTTAACTGGACTTAACATGGGGACCATTTTGCAAAGTGCGTCCTTCCACGACGTCTCTTATCACATGTCCACACTGCTGCTGCCTTGGCCACAGGCCGCAGCAGAGGTGCATGGTGCAGTGGGTCGTGGCCACCAGGAGCCTGTGGTAACTGTGGAGGGGTTGGGAAGATGACAGTGTTTCCATCTTGGGCGCAGGAGACACCGGACCTGGCCAGGGGGCCCTAAAACCTGCCCACGTTGGGATTCTACAGGCAGTGGTCCCTGGGCCTTGGGGAAGTGGGCAGTGCTGTCCCCAATCCCCCTTCTCTGTCGTGCCAGTGGGCTGTCAGCACGAGCCCTTAGAGCTGGTCTTCCCGTGTCCCCACAAAGCCTGTCCACTGTCAGGGACGCAGACCACAGCCTTCAAGAGCAGCGTGAGGGAGCCGCCGACCACCTCTGTCCCTGGTAGGAGGCGATGTGCGAGGCCCCGTCCCAGCCAGGCTCCTTTCACAGTGAAGAAGGTGATGGAGACAGTTGGAAAATGCATCCCGGCAGCTTGAGAACCACACTGCCGGGAGGGAGTTTCAGGGTGGGATGTTGCCAGGGAGTGTGTCCCCGGGAAGCTGACGTTGGGGTTGGGATGAGGCCTGAAGGAATTGAGGGGAGAGGCCAGGCAGGGGGAGGAGCAAGTGGAAAGGCCCTGTGGCAGGCGTGTCTGAGGAGCAGCAGGAGGCAGGTTCCGGGCTGTGCCCAGCCAGGGAGGTCATGTGGGGATTTGGATTTGTGCCCTGGGAGCCGGGCTGGTCCTTGGGCTGCTGTGGGGATACAGGGCGAGAGTAGGCTATTTGGGGGTGCTGCAATGATCCAGTCCAGAGCAATGGCCTGGCCCGAAGAGGTCGGAAGTTGGAGACTTCGTTTTGTATTTAAACCTATTTAGCAAGCACTTCTGTGTCACTTGCTGTATGTGTACCAGTAACGTCTCAAGTGCTCTGCAGACAGCAGCTTGCTTACTCTTGGAGACAGTCCTGGCAGGGTAGGTGACATCTCCATTTACAAGCTTGGAAGTGGAGGGACAGGTAGGGCAGGGATGGGCGATGGAAGAGTCCCAGGTGTGGGCACCGGCCGGAGAAAGGGTGCAAGGGGGCATCAAGGTTTCCAGGGCAACAGCTTAGGGGGCAGGACTAACTGATGGGCCATAGCGGCCGTGCGGGGTGTCAGGAGCCCCTGATGGGGCTCCAGGGGGCTGCATGGGCAGGGAGTCCCCACTTGAGGTGGGGTTCGGAGAGACTGAACCCCAGGACCCTGGGTGAGATCTGCAGGTGGGGAACAGCCCGGGGCCCAAGGGGACAGAAAGGAGAGCATGGGTCACCCGGCGGACTGCAGCCAGCAGGTGTCTCAGGGAAAACCAAGAAGTGGCTGTTTCTCTGAGGGGCTGTGACTCGAGGAAGCAAAGCTGGAATGCTGGCTCTCTCCCCTCGTCTCCCGGTGCAGACAAGGGTCTTTAACCAGGAGGCCGAGGTCTGCCTCCTTTGGGTGAACCCTGGGGATCGGGGGCCACCTCACCTCTGTCCAGGGGGCCCGGCTTCAGGCGAGCCCCGGGGCCTCCCCACAGGGCAAGCTGGGAGCTGGTTGGCACTGGTCACATAGGTGGCCGGGGGCCCATCTTCCAAAAGTGCCACTTGAGACTGGACCCTCCTGTGCTGGAGACCAACAGGGAGTCTCCGCTTGCTGCTGGGATGGCCGCCCTCGGGCTGAGGGGTCCTTGTCCAGATGCCGTCATTTGGGGGTAGTTTCACCTTCCTGGCATCCTTCTTCCTTCAATTACAACTATTTATTTTTCTTACCAAAGCAACAGATGTCGACTGGGAAAAAACAAAACATCCCTAGGTTTGCAAAAAGGAGCAAATAAGAAAGCTCTTGGTGGCGGGAGGGTATAGCTCAGTAGCAGAGCGCATGCTGAGCATGCATGAGGTCCTGGGTTCAATCCCCAGTACCTCCATTAAAAAAAAAAGAGAGAGAGAGAGAAGGAAAGAAAGCTCGTCATCTATCTGTCCCAGTGACGGGATGTCTAACTGTTAGGTGCACAGAGAGCCGTGTCAGACAGGACCCCGGAAACCAAGCGCTCGGGGATACTGCTGCATGTGTAGGCAACAGCATATGCAGAGTTTGGAGCCATGAAAGCACATGGTCTGTTTAATGGACTGAGGCGGGTTTGGGGTGTCTGGACTGGAGAGTGATGGCTGGTGGGCAGGGCCCACATGTGCAGGACCCTGTGCTGCTATTTGACACCTCTCAGTTTACTTAAATCTGTTTTCTGTGATCCGGGAAAAAATGTTTCAAATCCAAAAAACAGGGCTCTGCACCACAGGCACAGATTTTATCATTGTTCTGTCTCTGACTGGGACATTTATTGAGCGCCTAGCCCCACATGGATATTCTCATGAGACTGTGCACAGAATGGGAAACTCCCGCACCCAGGCCTGGTGACGCGGGCGGTGGCACTCGCAGAGCTGCCCCTCCAGGCAGGGCGCTCACACAGCCGGCAGCTGAGGAGTGTGCGCACTGGCGTTATGCGGGTTGCTTGAAAATTCTCTCAGCTGTTTTATATGTTTGAAAATGTTCACAAGTTCATAAATTTCACAAAGCCTGAACATTCAGAAATGCTGGGGAAAAATGTAGCCTACACATGTTGGGCTGTTGATAATCAACCAAAATTTCAAAAGTACCAAAGGACGCAGAAGTTTAGGGCAGGGCGGTGCAGGGTGGTGGGTGAGCCCTTCCTAGGCTGTGCCCTGTCCCCCCGCCCTCATGGTGTTGCCCTGGTGGATACCCTGGAAGGCTGCTCCTACCCAGCTTAGGGGAGTGGGGCCCGCAGAGAGAAGGACCTTGAACCTGAGTCCTGGGGGAGGGGCAGAGATGTACCAGTGGGAAGACAGGCAGCTGCTTCTGGCGGGTCACTGAGAGCAAAGGGCAGAGGCACTGCAGCCAGGGGGTCTGTTTCCATGGTTCCTGTTGCCCACACCCGGCCTGGCCCCCGGGCTTCATTAGGGGACCAAGTGGGTGGGGAGGGGTCAAAGGGCCCCTCAGCTCATTCTCCACAGCTGCAGTAACCCCAGAGGGGGTGCCCAGCTTCTCTCTCCAACTCAGACAGGGTGGAGGCTGCCCCTGCCTGGCTAGCTGTCATTGCTGAGCCTCAGTTTCCCTAACCATAAAATGGGATCATGATACCTACCCAGCGTGGGTGGTGGGGGTCGTGGGGACATGACAAGGCAGTGGGAAGTGGCTGTGGGGGACTCCAAGGGCACAGGGCTGCCCAACACGACTGATCAAAGTGCCTCCAGTAGAGTTGTCAGCAAATACTCTCTCTAGGAGCCACATGAAAATGTAAAAGGAAATGAGTGGAACAGATTTGAATGTTTCATCCAGCCCAGTATACTCAAAATACTTCAATATGTAATTGATATAAAAATTATCAATGAGATGGTTCTTTGTGGGGCCACATCTCAATCTGGACTCGGGACTCAGGTGCTTAGTGCCATGGTCCAGGGCTGTACATCCAGCAGTGAAGAGGGAGTGCCCAGCACTGGAGTCAGCAGTGGTGCCGGGCTCGGTGCTCAGTGCCCTAGCCATGTGAACCATGGGCCGCCTCAGCCCTACGAGGGAGAGTCTGGTAATAACCCCACTTTACAGGTGAAGAAATTGAGGCACAGAGGCTGGAGCCCAGCCTCAAGGCACAGAACTGTGGGGAGCTTTGCACTTACATTTGCCCCTCCTCCTACCTGCCCGGGCCAGGCCTCCACCATCCCAGGCTTAGCACCAGGAACAGCAGCCAGGACTGTGGGTAGGGTGGCAGCTAGCCTGGCAGCACAGTGGTACCCCAGTTTCTTCCCATCTCAACACCCACCTTTGTCTTGGTTGCATTCCTATTTGCTTTAGGAATGAGTGTGTGCCCTAGTTCTGGCTCATGAGAGGTGAGGGAACATCTAAAGAGACACCTGTGAGTGTGCTAATTGACTTCCTCTTTTAGGGCCCTCATGTTTACAAGGTGGCTGCAGCAGTTCCAGCCATCACATGCAGACAAATCAGGTAGGCAATAAAGCTAATATCCCCTCCCCCCATCTTTTTATATTGAGGCAGACCTCCCAGAAACTCCCACCCAGTGGACTTCCTCTCCTGACTTTCACAGGCAGAATCCTACGAGGCAGCAAGACAAACACCATAGTGGCTTTAGACCAAGCCCTGCTTTACACCTGGGGCTAGGATAGGCCAGGCCTGGCACCTGACAAGAGCAAGCCTTTGGGAAGGAGAACACTAAGGGGCTTGTTCTGGCAAGAAGGAAAGGGAGCAGGTAGCTTTAGGGTAGGAGACCAACTGTATCTGCATACTCTTCAGATTTTCCTATTTCTGCTTCCTGCTTCATTGTAGGTCCACCAGCACTGTTAGCCTTTAGCCAGAGGGTCATTCTCTTTTCTTAAAACCTTAAAGGAGGGGAGAGGGTATAGTTCAGTGGTAGACCATGTGCTTAGCATGCACAAGGTCCTGGGTTCAATCCCCAGTACCTACATTAATAAACAAACAAACAAACAAACCTAATTACACCCCCCCAAAAACAGTTAAGGAAAAAAATTTAGATTAAAAAAAAAACCTTAAAGGGAAGGCTGCTATACTTCCTCCTTGCTGTAATGTTTGCTGTACATCTTTACCAGGTAGCCTTCATCAGGTCTGAGTCCCTTACTCTCCCTCTTTGAACTATCCACAGATGTGGAGCTCAGCCACGTGTTCCACATCTGTTGAAATGCACAACTGAAATGATGGTGTCCTGTCTCTTTTGTCCATGTGGTGAATGACATCAAATTTCTGAGTTTGAACAGTCTCTGGAAGAAACTGCCTGGTTTCCATGTACCTTTTTTTTTATACCCCTTTGGATTTGGTTAGCTAATTATTTAGGATTTTTGCATCCAGCTTTATAATTGAAATCGGCCAAAGATAGGTAGATTTTAAAAGGACAAGTTTACCTACAATTTCACCAAACAATGAAATAGCTTGTCTTTCTCTTGTTTCCTTTAAAGATCTTCCCCATGTACTTTACAATCTTAGTTATTTTAGCATAAATGCTAAATCATATTCTTTTTTTCACTAGACATCAGCATGTCTTTGCATGCCACATAATACTAGAATACCTCATTTAAATAATTATTGTTGTTTCCTTTTGGTGATGACTGTAACTAACCATTTCAATGAACCACTTAATGCACTGTGGTTTTTAAAATTTTCTTCCAGGAATAAGTGCCCAGAAGTGGATCACTGGGTCAAAAGACGTGAATATGTTACAGATTCTGATCTCCTTTCCACAAGAGAGACGATCAGTTGGCAGTGCCCCCGCAGCGCCGGGGAACAAGCCCGCCTCACCTTCCTGCTTCAGAGGTGAGTACCCACTAGCCCTGCGTGGTCCGGCCGTGGCACTTGTGCGGCGGTTCTGAAGTGGCCCCGCGTTCCGCCGGCCCGTGTGCGCCCTTTGTGACGCGGCCGGGGGGCCCGGGCGGCGGGGCGGGCAGAGCCGGGCCATGGCCGAGGCGCAGGAGCTGCTACTGCAGCTGCAGAAGGACAACCGCGACGGGCGCCTGAGGAAGCAGGAGCTGGAGGAGCTGGTGCGCGGGCTCGAGGCGGAGAGCGAGAGCCTCACCGCGCGCCTGCAGGACCTGAGCGAGCGCGAGCGCAGGTGCACGGCTGCTCGGCCGCCTCCGGGCACCGGGAGGGAGCGGCCGGCTTCCGGGCGTGGCCCCAGGGGGCTTCTCGACTCCACCCAGTTCCAGGGCCGCGGGACCTCAGTTTTCCCTCTGCAGCCTGCAGCGGCGGCGGAGCCAGGCGGCGCGGGCCCTGTGCGGGGAGGCGCGGGAAGCGGCGCGGGAGCGCGCGGAGCGGGTTCGCGGTCGGCTGGAGGCGGTGGAGCAGCGCAAGCGGGACCTGGTGGGGGAGGGGCCCTGGCTGTGGTGGGGCGGGGCCTGTAAAACGGGAGGGGCCTCTCGCAGGGCAGGGACTTGCCGAGTGGGCGGGCCACGAGGGGTGTGGCCTGGTGAGAGGGCGGGCCTTGGATTGGGCGGGGCCTGCCGAGGGGGCGGGGACCTCGGAGAGGCCCGGACCGCCCCCTCGATCCTGCCCGCAGGAGCAACAAAACCTGCAGCTGCAGGAGCAGTGGGAGGAGCTGTCAAGTCAGGTACAATCTCTTGCTTCCCCTGGGAAGCCCCGCCCCTTTCCCACCTCTACCTCCCAGGATCGGTCCCTCCCCCAGCCAAGGCCCCGCCCTCACAAGCGCCACCCCCAGCTCTTCTACTACGGAGGAGAACAGCTGAGTCAGCAGCGCGCAGAACAGCAGCTCGGGACCCAAATGGTGGCGTTGCAGGTGCTTCGGCGGGGCCCCGAGGGCCGGAGCAGTGGCGTGGGCAGGGCTTTGACAGACTGGGGGCGGGGCCTGGGCACGCGGGCGGGGCGTGGGCAGGGCCATGAACACCTTGACGCGGCGCCGGGGCGGGGTCCTGAGGGCTCGAGGTGGGTTGGGGCGCGGTGGGTGCAGTGAGTGCCGGGCTCCTGACATCACTGGATACTCCGGAAGAAACAACTGGAGCTGGTGGAGGCCAAGCACGCCATGCAGGCGGAGGCCCTGCGGCAGGTGCGGGCGGAGCCGAGGCCGGGTCTGGGCAGGTGCAGGAGGGTGGAGAGGGATGAGTCTAATCAGCGCTCCCCGCATCAGAGCGCACGGCGAATGGAGGAGGCCTGGGCCAGCTTCCAGGAGCAGAGCGGAGTACTGCAGGTGCCGCCCCCGTCCGCTCTGAGAGCCGCTCACCTCAGACCCCACTGGGGCCTCCACCCATTTCCTCCCCGGAGCTGAGGCAGCCCGCCCCGGCCCCACCGAGGTCTTCCTCGGTGTGAGGCCTCACTCCCCCTCTTCCAGGAGCTGCAGGGGAAGGTGATGGAGGCGGCGGCTGCGCTGGACGCCTCACGGGGCGGCCTGGAGCAGTAAGGGGGTTAGGACTGCCGGGTGTGGTGGGGTGAATGTGGGGGCCGGACAGAGAGCCCATTCCGATGTCTGTCCGTGCAGGTGCGACTCACAGCCTCGCCGGGGGCAAGACTGCGCGGGGTCGCTTATGGAGGAGGTGGCCAAGGCGGACTGCGTGAGCGCGGGCCCAGGCGGGGGCGGGCTGGCTCCGGGATCTGCCCCGTGGGACCACCCACCACGCGGGCCACGCCCCCACAGTACCACGCCGCGCTGAGCCACGCACCGATGAAGCCCGCCCCTTCACGGGCCCAGATCCAACGGCGTCATGCCCCAGCCTCCGCGCTGGGTTGGACGCCGCTCCCTTTTCCCCGCAGGAGAACCGGCTGTTCGGCGGCGCGGGAGCGACAGGCATCAGGTGAGCCAGCGGCGGGCACGGGGCGCGGGCCTGGGGTCTGGGGCGCGTCCCGTGCCCCGTCACGTCCCGTCTGCCGGTGCGTCTTCGGTCCGCAGGCTGTGGGCGCTCGGCGCGCTGCAGACGCTGCTGCTGCTCCCGCTGGGCGTCCTGGCACTGCCGCTCCTCTACCTGGCGCTGGTGAACCCGTCCGCCCTCCGCCGCGGGCTCGCGCGCCCTGGCTCGGACGCCGCCCTGCGCCGCCTGCGCTACACGCTGGCCCCGCTGCTGGAGCTGCGCCCGCGCGGACTGCTGCCTGCCTAGCACATCACGCCGGCCGCGGCCGCCTGCACCCAGTCTCCCGCGTGTTTTTTGGGCGCAGGCGCGGGGAGATTTGTGGGGAGAGGGGAGAAGGGGAAGAGGTTGTCGGGGGAGAGGTCGGGCTGGTGGAGGCGGGGAGACGCGGGGGTGGTAGTTGGGAGACGCCGGAGGGAAAGAGGGGAGGGGCGGCTGCGAGAGAGACTCGAGACGCCGGGGCGGGGGTGTGGTGTGTCTCGGGCCAAGTGGGCGACGCCCCCCGTCCAGCGGACCTTGGTCTCTAGAGGCTGCCGAACCCTCGTCTCCCGTAGCCCCGCCGCCCACTCGGAAGGGGGCCGAATCGCTACTAAACCTGGTCTCCCGCTGGCGAGGCGAGCCGAGCCCGCGGCGCTGGCCGGCGGGTCCCCGCGAAAGTCCGCATGGTGGTTCTGGGTCTCGAGGCGCCTCTCGTTGTTCCCCGGTGCCGGGCCGCCGGCGTCCTCCCGTCGTCGTGCGCGCTCACCGCCTCGGTCTTCGCGGGCATCGTTGTCTTTCGGTGAAGTGTACCGCTTAAGGGAGATGGACCTAGTTTCACTTTGATGCAGACGGTGCTCTGCTTTCATTATTTACCTTTTTCGTGGTGAACTTGCTCTGGGTGAATCTCTGGTGCACAGATACATGGGGTTTTGCTCTGGCCTTTATGAAATAGTTTTCTTATTGATTTCTACGTGTTCTTTAGTCATTTTTGGGTTAACTTTATGGGCTTTGTATCAGTTTTATCACATTTAAGAATTGTGCGTTGTGTCCTAAGAAAATCCATTCTTGCCTGGAAGTCATAAAGATAGTCTCATACTCTAGATACTTTTCATTGGTGTAAACATTTAGTTTGTCTGGTCATTATAACATTTTGCTTATGGATTCATCCATAGATGGGCATTTGGGTTGTTTCCACTTTTTGGAATAATGCTGCAGTGAACATGGGTGTAGAAATATGAGTCCCTGCATTTACTTCTTTTGGGGTATATATATATCCATAAGTGGAAATGCTGGATTATATGATAATCCTGCTTATTTTTTAAAAGGAATTTCCATAAGGCGTCACCCAGCGTCTGGACATCCTCCACGACATTAGCTGTTTTCTGTCTTTTTTTCTTTCTTTTTTAATAATAGCCATCCTAATGAGTGTGATTTTTTTTTCACTTTCAAGTTTTACACATTGTATTCTCTAATTTTTCTAATTTATAATTACAAAGTCAATCCATAAAACAAGATATCTTCGGGAAGCCTAGCTTTTTTTCCGTGCCCTCGACCCTGTTGCCTCCATTCTCTTGGACAAACACTTGATTTTTTTTTTCAGGACTCTTTTTTTCCCTTAATAATTCAACTGTGTACAGTCACCCTCCCCTTTCCCGCCAGCACAGCGCCGCCGCACTCAGGCTTCTTGAGCGTCTTGCAACAACTCCTTCAGGCAGCGTTGAGGGGTGGTCGTGTCATACACCAGTCACCATAGTGATGGGGGTGGTCCCCTGCTACCTCTGCGTGGAGCCTTTTGCAAACGTCTTTTTGTATTTTGCCAGAGATCTTTGAGCTCCAAGCCTCAGAGTGGGACTGTGAGGCAAGGGTGACCACACGCATGATAGTGTGAGATCCCCCCTCATTTCTGGGTTTCCCTGTGGCATTCCCGCCCTCATGGGGCCCTCCCCCTCCCCAGAGCATTGCCTATGGTATGTGTGGTCCGTCTGATGGGGAAAAAGGACATCAGGGTAGTTTTCATTTACATTTATGAGAAGTCGTTGGTACAGTGGTGAGCATAGCTGCCTTCCAGTTACATTTATGACCAAAGTTGAGAATATTTTTGGTATCTGAGGGCCAGGTGCATTTTCTTTGCTGTAGACTATTTGCTCCTCTTAAACATGTAGGCTCGCAGGGGCTCCTCAGTTTTTTCAAAGCTCTTTTCCAGGAGCCACTTGAGCTTTGAGATCTGTGGCGAGAGTAGTCCCGGGTGTGTCTCTCTGTTCCTGGTGCTCTTTTGCCGTCCACACGTTGGGCAACAACTCACTTTCCTATGTGGATCCTGGATTTGGGGGGGAAGTGTCCCCCATTTGTGGGTTACTAACGAGTCCCAGCCTCTGCTCTGCTGCGGACTCAGGGACTTAGCAGGGTTTGTACTGGGAGGATCTTTTGCATTTCTGTGGTCATTTTACATTTGGCTTGTCAATTGCCACAAAAAGCCTGGGATTTTGGTTGGGATCACACTGAATTTAAAGATCAGTTTGTAGAGAAACGTCTAGGACATGTCTCTCTCCGATGTTAATTTCTCTCAGTGTTGTGTGTTTCTAGTGCAGAGGTCTAGTGCGACTTTCAATTTATCCTTAGGGATTTTATGTTCTGAGCCTTATTACATGTGGTATAGGTTTTTTTTGTTTTATTTTCCAACTGTTCTGTGTGCGTAGAAATATAACCCATTGCCTTACATTGACTGTGTAAACTGTGATATTGCTGAATTACTCCCTTATTAGCTCTTTTAACTTCTCTGTAGTTTCCTTGGGATTTTATACACAATCTTATCATCTGTGAAGCAGGGCAGTCTCTCTCCTTCCTCCCAGTCTGGGTATCCCTGGCCACACCCAGTACAATGCTGATTAGAAGTGGTGAGAATGGGCACCCTCATCTTGCTCGGGATCTTAGAGGGGACACCGTTGGTATTTCATCACGAAGATGTTAACTGTGAGTTTTTCTTAGAGATGTTTATCAGATCGCGGTGTCCTCTTATTTCTAGTTTGCTGACTTTTTTTTAAAATCATTATGGATGGGTGTTGGATTTTGTCCAGTACTTTTTCTTCCCCCTGAAATGGCCTTTTGGTTTTCCTTCTCAAGTCTGTTCATGTGAAGGACACCAACTGCATCTTAAGTCAACCTTGCATTGCTGGGATGAGGCCCACTCGGTCACGATGTCCTTTTCGTACATCGAGCTCAGTTTGCTCATTTTTAGTTAAAGATTTCTGCATCTGTGTTCGTGAGAGGGATACTGCTCTATCGTTTCATTTTCTTGGAACATCCTTGTCTTAATATCAGGGCTTTGCTGCCCTCGTGAAAAATGAACTGGGAAGTGTGCTCGCTCCCCTCTTTTCTGTGTAATGTTGGCATTATTTCTTCCTTATACATTTATACCCATTTTGGCTTTATGATGAAAAAAATGACACCTTAGTAATTTTTTTTTAGCACAGAAAGACGCAGGAGTGGTCAGTGTGCGCGGCTCAGTGAATTCTCGTAGAGTAAGAAGGGTGCCAGCGCCTCGGTTCCCCCCTCCTTCCCAGTGCCTCCCTCCTTCGAAACTGTCCTGGGTTCGAATACCAGCAAGTAAGTGTGCCTCTTCCTGGACTTCAGATGCCATCACACAGGGAGGACCTTTTGTGTCTGGCTCTCCAGCCAAGCATCAGAGGGGTCGACCTCATTGTCTGCTGTACTTGCTCCTTTATGTCCTTTACTGCCTAGTTCTCTTCCGCATGAGCAACCACGATGATTGACCTCTCGTCCAGGGACATTTTGGTCATTTACAGGTTTTGTTTGTTAGGAGTAGTGACCTCAGGACATCCCTGTTCGTGTGTCCTGGGGCACGGATTTCGTACTTCTGCTGGGTACACGTGTGGGAGTGGAACTGCTGGGGATGAGATGCTCGGCCTTCCCGGACACTTGAGTTTCTGAAGTGGTTGGAGCAGCGGGCACACCAGCAGCAGCGTCAGAGTTCCGGGTGCTCCGCTTCCTCCCAACACTCGATGTCATCTGACTTTATATTTCAGGCACACATGTGGGTGGGTAGGTATCACACTGTGGTTTTAATTTGCATTTCCCTGATGACTAATGAAGTTGAACACCTTTTGTTATGTTTATTGGCTGTTTGGACAATCTCCTTTGTGAAATGTTTGTTCAGGTCTTTTGTTCATTTTTCTATTCAATTGTGTCTGATTTTTAGTAGTTCTTTGTGTATTCTGGATATAAGTCCTTTGAACAGATATATATCATTGCAAATATCCTCCCAGGTCTGTGGCATGCCTTTTCATATAGTTCAAGTTAATTTTTTCCCCTTTATAATTAGTGCCTTTTTTGGTTCTGCTCAAGAAGTCTTTGTGTATCCCGAGGTCATCAAGACATTCTCTTCTGTATTTTCTTTTAAAAGCTTTTAAAGTTTACCTTCAACAGTCCACCTGGAGTTGATTTTTATGTCTCGTGTGAGGCAGACCGTATGATTAAGTTATTTGTCTGTACTCAATACAATACCATTATTGCAAAGACCATCTTTCCCCGACTGCCCTGCAGCATCTGCGTGTATGTCAGTGTGTCCCCTGGATGTCACCTCCTCCACTGTCCCTTTGTCCTCCCCTGAGCCAACACATCACATTGTCTAAACTACTGTAGTTTAAGGACAAGTCTTGATACACAGGTTTGTGGGTCTTCTTTAAGATCCACATAGCTATATTTTGACCTTTGTGTTCCCATACAGATTTTAGACTTGCCAATTTCCACTCCAAAACTTTCTGGGATTTTGATTGGCGTTTGCAGTGAAACTACAGATCAGTTTGGGGAGAGCAAACATCTGTATAATGTTGAGTCTTCCAGTCTGCGAATACTTTACTGTTTGTTTAGATGTTCTTTCTCTAAGCCTGTGCAGTTTTCAGTATTTCTTATGAATCTTTCATTAGATTTACGTCTGGTGTTTGATGCTGTGGGATGCAGTTGTAAATGGTACTGTTTCCATTTCGTTTTTTGGGTTATGAGATACATGTACACACATGCACGACTGACTTTTGTATATTAGCCTTTACCCTGGACCTCCACCACAGAGTACATTCATAGGTCACTTTGGATTTTCATGCACACAAGTGCCATTTCCCAGCTTTATTTCTCCTCCAGACTCTTAAGCTGTTTCCTTTCACAGCCTGACTGGCTGGGCCCTCCAGTGCCGAAAGCTGAACAGCAGCCATGACAGATACACCGCCTTGTCTGGGGGACAGCTGTCAGTGTCAGTGTCACCTCTGAGCATCAGACGCTCACGTCAGGGAGGTGCCTGCTCTCAGACCAGCTTCATTTCGGGAACCCTTGTCCCGAGCGTGGACCGCACTTCCCCAAAACCCCTCAGAGGTGCCAGGCTCTTGGGTTGGTCTTTTTGTCTCCTGTGTCACCGAAAGAGGAGCTGTTTTTTTTTTTTTTTTTTTTTTTTTGAGAGTTTAAACTTCATTTTGTTTTGAGTCTCTAAAGAGACCTCATTTTCTTGTCAGCTAATGGGTTTAGACTTTCTCCCCAGGAGAGTAAGTAGCATTTCCCACTTTTCAGGGTGTGTGATTTGCCACGTTGCCGGAACCTTGCATGTGGCATTTGACTGAGTTTCATTTTAGAGCCAATTTGACAAGCTTCCTGTCCAAGTCTCCGAAATCAGTTCTGCTGGGTGTGAATCATTTGTACTGTTCTATGCCGTGTCTGTCCTGCACGCCTTCCGCTCCTCCCCTTCCACCTGTCAGCTCTTTCTCCTGGAAGCTACGCAGTGTTGCGGTTTCCTTTCTGCTTGACCACCCCACCCCCGCAAATGACCTAGAGCGTTTGACTTGGACCAGCCCCTAGGGCCTTTCCGCCTGAATTCTGCCAGGTTCTGCTTCATAAATGTGCAATCACGTGATGACAGTGACTCTTTTCTTTTCATCTCAGGTCTCTTATTTAAATAAAAGTGCATCTCTCTCTCTCTCTTTTTTTTTTTAAAGGAACACATTTATTTATTTGGTGGGAGGAGAGCTAGATTTATTTATTTTAAAGAGGCAGTACTGGGGCTTGAACCCAGGACCCTGTCCACGCCCAGCTCACGCTCTAACCACGGAGCTCCACCTCCCCACAAGTGCATCTCTGTGCTCGGCGTACAGCTCAGTCTCACTGCTCACCCACGCGTGTGATCCCCGCCTGGTGTGCGGTGACTGTAGTTATGATTTGCATTTCTCTGATAATTAGTGATACTGAGCATTTTTTCACGTGCCTACTGGCCACCTGTATGTCTTGTTTGGAGACGTGTCGGTTTAGGTGTTCTGCCCGCTTTTTGGTTGGGTTTTTGTTACTGAGCTGTTGCCACGCTCTGGAAGTGAAGCCCTCGCAGGCGCAGGGGTGCAGATACCGTCTCCTGTTCCACAGGCCATCTTTTCATTTTGCCCACGGTGTCCTTTCTGGTGCAGAAGCTTCTTTATGTTTATACACGCTGCACTTGCGGAAGCTGAGTGTGTCTGTCGCCGACTCTGGAGCCCCACCGGGTGCCTGGAGCGTCTCACTCACCTTCCTCTCCTTCACACTTGGCTCTTGGTTCAGACCTTCACTGACTCGCTTCCTCCTCACCTGCGTCACACCTGCTGTTGACCCGACTCCGGGTGCCTCACTGCTAGATGTTCTGTGTCATCGCGTCTTTAGCTCTGGGTCCTTGGCTGGTGGCGGTGGGTGGGAACCTGGAGCCGACTTGGAGGAGAGGAGACGGGCGGACGGAGCCTGAGCGTGTTCAGGGAAGAAGCACGTACTCTGGGCCCCTTGGGCCAGGCCGAGTCGTCCTGGCCCCGACCCACTGCCCGCAGCCTGTCCAGGAATCACCCCTTGGCTGGATGTGCATTGAGGAGTCGACACAAAACGCAGCAGGTTTTTTGTTTTTATTTCATTCACGTTGGTTGAATCTTAAGTTGAATATAATTTTTGTTTTTTATACACAAGAAAATACTTCATGTACCTCTGAAATGAAACCGGTAGGGAATGTGTCCAGTGCAAAAATCATCACATCCAAGCAGAGCCTGGCCCTGATTGTCGTCCCGGCCACGCGTGGGCGACGCCGGGGGAGGCGGCGGGCCACCAGGCTCTGCGGGGCATGGTCCCGCGTGTCCCAGGCTGGGAGGCCAGCTGCGCGTGGCGCCCGGTCTGGGGGCTCAGTAGGGGATGTCGTTCTGATAGTACTGGATCATGTCGTAGGTGCGGCTCCTGGGAGGCGGGGAGGGAACAGGGCTGTAAGGGGCAGGGGCCGGCCTGTGGCCCCTCACTCCTGGGCCTTGGGTGTCTCCCCGCTGCCCTCCCTGGGGGCCAAGGGCAGAATCACAGACCTTTGTCCACCCTGCCAGCCCTCCTCTCTCGGGGACGCTCCCTCACCCATGGCTGCCCTGTCTCCTGCTCGCTCAGTGGGCCCCACAGGTGGGCGGTCTTCCCCCTTGGTCCTGGGGCCCCTCTGTAGGACCCCCTACCCCCTAGTCACTGTGCCCCTCCACCCTGCCACACGCCTGCCTCCCTTCACCAGCAGAACCATCCGGGGAGGCTGGCCTCTTGAGCCCTCCTAGCAGGGCCAGTGCCGGTCTCCAGGGTGCAGGCCGGGAGCCGCTGCACCTCCCAGGGCCTTGACTCCCATGAGGGCGGCCTCCCTTGCCCACCTGCTAGAATCACATCTCCCCAGTTTTTCATCCTTGAAAACTCCAGGTCCCCCTCGGCACTCAGAACGGGGGCTGTCCTGCTGTCCTCCCTGCAGCAGCTGAAGCGGGCAGGAGACCCTGGGCCTCCCAGCTCAGCAGGGAGGGCACTGTTCCTGGACTCAGGCCTCAGCCCCCTCTAGGCCAGCACCCCGTGGCTCTGTGGGACTCCCTTCAGGGCGCTTAGTCCAAGTACTCGCGGGGCAGCAGCACCCTGTCACCCAGCCCAGGTGTGGCCCTGGTGAAAGCAGGTAACGGGAACGGAGGACGGGGCGGGTGACTTGCCTGTTGCTGAGGAAGCAGCTCTGAATGACCTTCAGGATGAAGTTCGCAGCCTCTCGCTCCGTCATGTTGGGGCTGAACCTGTGCCTGGCGGGGAAGGGCCATGTCAGGACCCCCTCACCCCCTCCACCCAGGGGTCCCTCCAGGCTGCCCTTTCTGAGGGACGTGGTCTGGCCTGTGGGCTGCACTCTGCAGGAATTTGTTCAGCTGAGGGTCAGGCCCTGGGAGGGCGCCCTCTGGGCTCAGTGTTGTGAGGGCCAGGCTTGGCTGCTGGTGGGGATGCTGTGCCCAGCTGGCCTAGAGGGCTCCAGCCCCTTCTCAGCTCCCCCAGGCCGAGTGGCCCAGACACAGACACTGCTTCCCTGAGAAACGTGGGGCTCTAGGGTAGGGCTGCAGCCGTGGTGCAGAAGCCCAGGCACCTCACTAGTAGGAGGCCTGGTGACAGCACCTCACCCAGGCCCGTCTGTGCCAGGCCCCAAGGACAGCCCCCAGTCACTGTTACCAGTGCTTGAGAGACTGGCGTCTCGAGGGGACAGCTGCCCCCAAGTGGCCTGCGGGCTGGCCCAGTACTTACTTCAAGAGCTTGATTGTCTGGCCGCGAAAGCAGGGCAGGCCCGTGTCCAACATGAGGGTGACCAGAGAGACGACAGCGTCCATGTAGGGCCTGGGGAGGGGAGAGGCTGCCTGAGCAGGTGGTCCTGCCTGCCGTCCGTGCAGCGTGTGCTTACATGTGGCTCTGGGAACCTTTGGATTTTGGCGCAGACCCCCTGCACAGGCTGTGTGGTCCAGCCTTCGGCCCCAGCTGAGGTGACCCACTACTTGCAGGGAACCATGTGGGCACCTCGCGGGCTCCAGCAAACTCCAGTTGAGTCCAGGTGCCATGTGACATCCTTAGGCTGGGACTGGAGGCCCTGGCGTGCAGCCTGGGGCTGCAGGGGCTCAGGCTGGGGCAAGGGGCCAGGTGGGTGCCCAGAGAGGCCTGAGGTATTGGCAGGCAAGGCCTAGTCTGGCACATGCACAGGCACAGAGATGAGGCAGGAAGGCGAGCCCTCGGGTGGCCTCCCATGTCCTCGTCCCCCAAGGGCCTGGCGTGACCCCCAAGGGTTCTGAGGGGCAGGTGGGCGGGCCTTGCTGGAAGAGTGGACGGACGGCTCACCGCACAGCCAGGTAGCCACGGACACACATCTCCATGAACCACTTGAAGGGCGTGGCCTCCATCTTGCCCCCCATGATCATCACCATCTCATCTGTCAGTTTGATGTCTGGCTCCCAGCCCAGGTTGCCACCTGGCGAGCTCTCAAACATGAAGCCGAAGTCTGCAAAACCCCAAAGGGCCACCGTGCGGGGGTCAGCTGGCAGTGCAGCAGGAGGAGAAAGCAGGGGCCCCGGGGGAGGACAGAGGGAAAGGAGGGGGCTGGATGGGAGCAGCGACGGGGAGAGGACAGGGGACTCTGGGGGGAGGGCAGGGCGGACCGATGTGGATGATGTGGCCCTGCTTGTCCAGCATGATGTTGCCGTTGTGCCGGTCCTTGATCTGCAGCAGGAAGAGCAGGAGGCTGTAGGCGGCCATGCTCCGGATGAAGTTGTAGCGCGCCTGTGGGGGGAGAGGGCGGGTGCTCAGGGCGCCCCAGGCCTGCACCCCCGTCAGCAAGCTGGACCTCGATAGCGGAGTGATAAGTGGGTGCACCTGGGGGTGCAGGGGCCCCTCCCACCCTCGCGAATTAGCTGGGGGTCCCCCAGGTCTACGGGGCTGCCCACCTGCTGGAAGGCCAGGGTGGACTCGTCCCCGTACTGGCGCGTGAAGTAGTCGTACATGCCGAAGTCGGTCTGGCGGCCCAGCTGGTCCCGGGACGTGCAGTCGGGGATGCACTCAATCACTCCACACTAGGGAGGAAGGGCCGAGGCCAGTCTGTGGGCGGACTGCCTGGCTGGGGGCCGAGGAGCAGCGCCTGGGCTCCTGCTGGGGGGACTTACCCCGGGGGCAGTGGCCACCACCCGGTACGGGAAGACAAAGAGGTCTAGGCCGACCAGCTGGAAGATGTTTTTGAAGAGGTCGATGATCTGCAGGGCCAGCATGTCCTGGGAACCAAGGAGACGCTGGGGGTGGTGGTCAGCCGGCTCACCCAGCCCCCACAGCCCTGCCCACCGAGTAGGGAGGAAGGGGGAGGCCCCAGTGAGCAGGAGGCTGCAGGGCCCACAAGAGAGGCCTTTGAAGGTTTGCCAGAAAGCCCTGATTTACTCTGAGGCACCTGAACCAAATGGGATCAAAGATTCCTGTTTCTGCATGAGATTCAAGTGAGAAGTGCGCCCGGAGCCTTGTAGAGAGATGGGCAGCCCCCCCAGCTTGCCCCCCTCAGTGAGCCCCTACCCCTGTCCCCCTACCTGTCGGCAGTCGTCGCCCACTTTGAAGATGGCCGCCTGCCAGGAGATCTGGCCGTCGGCCTCCTGCGCGTGGCCCTCATCTTCGGAGTCTGGGCGGCACCGCAGACCTGCAGGGAGAGGCTGCCCGTTAGCTTTGGGGGTGGTGAGGGGGCCGGGGACGAGCCCTGCTCATTTGCCTGAAGGGGGCCCAGGGACCTTTAGGGATCGTCTCTGCAAAGCCCCAACGAGGCCAGTGAGGGCTCAGCAAATGCTTGGGTCAGTGGGTGGAGCCGCAGGGCCAGGGTCTCTTCCTGAGGACAGTCAGGGACAGAGCCCCTTCTCACTGGAGCGAGGACCCAGGTGTGCCTGGGCACTGTTGGGGGGCAACGGCGTGTCTGCACCCTGGGATGCCCAGGAGGACCGGGGCAACACCCCCTGGATTGCTGCCCTCCCCAGTCACGCCCACCCAAACTGCACAAGGTGACCACAACCAAAGCCACGCTGGGGCGGGTGGGCCCTGCTGCAGTGACCAGCCCTTATCGGAGAACCGGAATTCAGATGCAGGCAGAGGCTAGGGTGATAACAGCCACGAGCTGAGGAACCAAGCACCGCCCGCCACACAGAGGCTGGAAGGACCCTGACCCCATGCGCTTGGAGGGGGTGGCCCTGCTGACACCTGGGCCTCTGTGACCGGGCAGGAGTCTGCTGCTGCTGCAGAAGCTATGCAGCCTGCAGTCACTGGCACTGTGGCCGAGCAAACCAGTTTTCCCCTGGGGCCTCCAGCACTGCACACGGGCCTGCCACCCGCAAAGGATCAGACTGAGTGAGTGGAGGTCATCATCCTCGCCGGGGAGCTGCTGACATCCTGGACATGCTAGGGGGCAACACCACACCCCAGATGGGCCCACTGACCCTCCTTCTCAAGTTCGCTGACTCCGCATCGCTTCACCTTGAACTTGGCCAGATATGGGGCTTTGGCAGCACTGGAAGACAGCAAAGAGAAGGTGGCGCGGGGGACACGGAATGGGAGCCCAAGTGACAGGCTGCAGGGGGCCTCACCTCTGCATGGGCGTCCCGGACTTATAGTCGATGTCCAGCACGATGGCCTCGGGGTTGCTGGGCAGGTAGCAGCCTGTGAGGGACAGAGGGGACATGTAGGGGCCCAAGTGTGGCAAGGGTCCACCCTCACACAGGCCTTCCCTGCAGACGGGGCTGCGCTGGGGCCTCAGGGGATCTGTCCTCTTTAGAGAAACAGCAGTAGGCGGGAGGACCCAGAGTGACCACTGGCTGGGGGTGGTTCTGGACACAGGTGCCCAGGCCCTGGCTGCCCCCGCACCCCGGGCCCGAGCCGCACTCACCAGGCTGCACCTTGACCTCAGACAGAGCTGATAGGCACGCCCTCTTCCTCTCATCGCCTTTAGGGTAGGGCCTGAGAAACGGGACAGGATGCTGGCCTCCAGGCTTCTGTGGGTCGGCCAGGCCCTCCTGTCCAACAGACCCCTGTCCTCGTGGGAAGCTGGCCGCCTGGCCTGGAGGCGCTCCCTGGCTCATGATGTCAAGTGCCCCAGACCCTGCACCCCCGGATGAGGAGTGGTGACATGGAATTGTCTCTCCCCTGTGATGGACGCCACCCCCTACCCTCCCTCTGCTGCTGCATCACCACTCTGCTTGGACATGACGGAGCCCCGTGGTGACCAAGGTGCGAGAGGCCTGAATACTGGGGACAATGCAGGGGACCAGGCTCCTGGAGGAGGGTGACCCAGGGCCAAGGCGTCCAAGAACAGTGTCAGCTCCACATGGGTGGGGGGCAGGAGGTGACTCAGTGGAGGGACCGTGGGGGCTGCAGAAGAGGCGGGTTTTCCTCACACCACTGGGACCCTGGGAACCTGGAGGGCAGAGTGGCCTCAGGCTGGGACCAGACCGGAGAGGAGCTTGGATGTGGTGCGTCTGTCTGCTCTCAGGAGCCCTGGGTCCTGCTGGCCCTCAGAAGCAGCCACGGCAGGGTCTGGGCCCCGGTCTGTAAAGCTCCCCAGCCAGTTCCCATGAGTCAGGATGGGGGAAATGCCACGTACTTGATGATGGCCGACACGTTGGTGATCTTGTTAAAGAAATCGAATTCCCGCTGGTAGAAGTCCTTGGCGGGGCCGGACAGGGAGCCTGTGATCTCCTCCACCAGCTGCTCCAGAAGGTCGCCAATGTCAGCTGCAGAGAAACGGAGGCTGATCCCCGGTCCAGGGCCCCTGCTGACCCAGCCTTCCCCGGGGTGGCTGCTGGCACCCCCAGGGGCCCCGCCCCGAGCTCATCCGCCTTCCTCACTGTGCTGATGCCTGTCACCCGAGTCCCGGATGCTCTTGGCTCTGCTCTCAGTGAGGACAAAAGTCGGTGCTGCTGAAGCATGTCCTTGAAGCTTACTAACACCACCGGCGTTTTTTCACTGCTCTGAGTGAAGCACCGGGAACGCCCCTGGTGTGCCCTGCCCCCTGCCAGGGGAGCAGCACCTCCCCTAGAAGAACGACCAGGGGGGCACCAACCTCACACTTGGCACACAGCATGTGCTCTCTTGAAAATGAACTAAATCAATCTGCCACTTCAGGAAACAACCGCACAATCTTGGAACACTTGACAGACTGCCCGACAGTTTCCCAACACCTAGAAGCATTTCTGTCGGGGACACTTCCAGGGCTCTGCAGACATGACCTTAAAGTCTGGGTCGTGAGCCATGTGGACACAGGATGGGCACAGCCCCTTCCCTGCATGTTGGGGTGCTAGGGTCCTGGCAGGTGCCCGCAGGGAGCACCCGGCACCACCAGAGTGCCTCTCCCTCCTCCAGCTACACATCTGCGAGGCCCAGTCTCCTGTGGTCACCGCAGCCACATTGTGTTCCGGCTGATGGACCGCAGGAGAGAGGGAGGCCCCTGTCGTCTCCTGCAGATGCTCATGGGCCTGCCAAACCAGAAGGCCATCATGCCACCTCTCTTGCTAATTTCTTTAAAAGTTAAATTTTTATTAAAAAAAAGTGTATTATTGATGTTTACGTGTAATGGGTTTATGTTTTTAAACGTATTTTTTTTTAAGAGGAGGGACTAGAGATTGAGGGCTAAGCATGCCCTCTACCACTGAGCTACATCCTCCTCTCCCTCAAATGTCTCAGTTTTAATTGCTAACATTCATGGGCCCAGATAGACAAAATGCACAGAAACCCAAGCTCTTTGAGGGTCTCCGTGCTTTTTAAGGGCATGAGGGGTCCTGGGCCGTCTCGTCCCAACGCGGACGGCAGGGTCAGGCGAGAGGTGACTGGCCAGGAGCTGCTGGACGGAGCCGCAGGGGCACGGGGCCAGACAAGGTGTCTGCAGGGCTGCCCTGCACCCGTTACGCAAGGCGGAGGGACCACGGGCAACCTGGGACGGGGTTAAAGGTGGGGGACCACGGAGGGAGAGTGCTCACCGTCTTTCTGGTGTCCCTCTTCATCCACGTAGATGTTGGTCTTCATGTTCCAGATGAACTGGTGTGCCAGGAGCTGCGACTGTGACGCTGCCCACAGGATGTACTCCCGCACGTAGCCCATCTGCAGGTGGGCAAGGTCATGGCTGGCCCAGCCCCGGCCACGCTCTGCCAGGTGGGGTCACTGACTGCTGCAGGCACTGACTCCTGGCGCTCAGGGGCCCAGCGGCTTCTGGCCGTGGGGTCTGTGTTAACGCAGGCATCTGCCAACTCTGCTTCCTCAGTCCTCTCCCCTAACCCTAACTGATTTCTGCTGTTGTCAAGCCTCAGGAGGGGCAGGTGGGCCCCGGATGCTCGTCTGTGAGCTGCTGTGAGAGACACTGCAGAGTGAGGGGGTGGCTTCCAGAAAACCCCACTTCCCTGCTGGGGGCACAGCTCCAGCCCCTGAGGACCTCTTTGCTGCCACTCCTGACTTCTTGAACTCCCATGTCCCAGGTTAAAAAGGCAGCTGTCCTTTCTGGAAGACTCCTGCGGGGGTAGCCTCTCCCTCCCCTCAGTGGTTTGTGGGCCCACTTGGTAGAGCAGCCCTTGGACAGAGGCCCTCAAGCTGGGTGGGCGGGCTTCCCATACTCGTCAAGCTTCAAATAACCCAGTTCTAACCCAGCAAATAGATCTAAAGATGAACCACGAACATTCAGCCTGCAGTGCAGAGCCTCCAGGCTAGGGAACACATGGAGGCTCAGCCAGGACACAGGGTGGCCCCGCCCCTCCCACCTCTCCTGCCTCCCAAGCACAGCTTACCTTGTCGTAGCGGAGGGCCTGCACGATCTGGGGGATGTAGAACAGGATGGCATCCTGCAGGGAGGAGGGGGAGCGGCTGTGACTCCAGGAGAGGCAAGAACAGCTCTATGGACGGAGGTCTCGGGACCCACCCCATCGGAATGGCCCTGCTGTCACTCTGCCCATGGGGGACTGAGAAGTGGGGAAAAGCCCCAGGATGGCCAGGAAAACAGCTAACAGACTGGAGCACAGGATTGGTGGGAAAAGTGGGAGGGGCAGGCTCCCTCACGCCCACCAGGAGCAGGGGGCCCGGGTGCTCACTGCCGGGCTTGCGGAGTCAGGGTGGAGGGTACTGCAGACTGCTTGTGAGACCAGCCCAACCCAGACCTCAGGATGTCCTAGAACCTATGGCTGCTACATGGGGTCCCTGGGCCATGTGCCCACACCCCCCACTGAACCAAACTCAAGTAAACTCCCCTTCTAAACCCAGACCCCTAGCTGAAGCTAAACACGTCTGAATCAGAACTAAGTCCACCTTCCCTGACTCCCTGAAGACATGGGGGTGAAGGGGTGCTCTGAGAGGGACTGAGTTCTGCGTGGGGAGCAGCCCCCAGGCCCACCCGGCAGGCAGCTCACCGGCGGGAAGGAGCGCAGGACCTTGACCCCGTACTGCGCGGTCAGCGGGTGCGGCGGGTACATGCTGGAGAAGTAGGACAGGCCGGTGGGCGGGTCGGCGGGCGCCCAGCACAGCACGTGGCTGAGCTCAGGTGCATCGGCGTCGATGGTGTGCCAGGTGACCAGGAACTGGGAGGAAGCGGGACAGGCTGGGGCGGGCGGTCCCCGGCCCCCCTGCCTCGTAGGATGGCCCCAAGGAGGGATGACGAGAAAGCCCTCGTGATGGCTTCTGACACATCACGTACAACAGTGTGACTTCAAGAGCTGAGAGGTACGTTCAGCGCTTTTCTATAGTGAACGGAGTCAACGTTCAAGTGAGGAGCGGATGGCCTGGGAAACTGGGGCTCATGGAAGCACTGGGGTTGGCAGCTTCAGCCGCCTTCCAGGCGTCCCCAAAGGCATTCTGTGCCTGAGCGCCCAGGGCCAGGCCCGCGCACCACCTGCCATGTTACCTTGATGGCTTCGGGGACATCACTGACAGCTCCAGGGTCCAAGCGGACCAGGCGGGTCACCTCGTTGCCAATGGCCTCTGTGTTCTTGAACCTGCAGGCACAGACACGGCTCGCCCACCGCCTCCACAGAAGACAGGGCACCAGGGAAGCCCTGAACTGAGAGATGCAGATCAGTACCAGGTGACACTCTAGCTATGGACACGGGTCACCCGAACATGAGAGTTTACTGTGCTCAGCTATAACAAAGCCACAACTCCCTGGAACTCCTCCTCGGCCTTGCCCCCAAAGCGCCACACCACAGCGTGGCAGCCTGTGGGCCAGAGGCACCTCAGCAGGAGGGAGGGTGGGTGCGAGCTGTCACGTGTTACTGTCCAGGCTAAGACCAGGTAGGTGCTGGGTAACCCCTGGCAGGCCGCAGTCCTGTCCAGGGGACAGACTTAGGACTACGTAGGCAGAGTGGGCTCACAGGGAAGAAGGGCCACCCTGGACGCATTCACACGGGGTGGACACAGTCTCTCTGGTGGGATTTAGCACAGGGGCCCCTCAGCAACCATCAGTCTGAGTTCTGTCCCTGCAAGAGCTGCCACAGGAGAGCTCATGGAACACTCCGCTGCCTGCCGCCCCCTCGAAGGAGCCCCCTGCTTAAAGACGACAACCAGGAACTAACTCAAAGCTTCCCCAGGCCTGCCTCCTGGAGGGATGGCTTCCTGGGTTGTCCTTTCCTCAACGAGTAAGATGGAGGCCCCGAGTGTGCCCTGACATTACCTCCTCGGGCTCTGGGATGCTGGGCCCCTGGCCGATGGCCCCCCCCACTGCACAGAAGGACTGGGCAAAGGTCCAGAGTTAAAAGATGGCTGCCTTGATCATCCTTGGGGGTGTCACGTCACCCTCTTCCCACCCCAGGCACCTGCACCGGACCCTGGCCAGGCCCTCATCAGGCAGGCGTGCCCTGGGCCCACCTGGCTGGGAGTTGCACAGCCAGGTAAGGGGAGATGCTCCAGGCAAGGTTCACGTTGTCTTTCCATTGCTTCTCGCTCAGGCTGATGTACTTGGACCTCCAGTTGGCCACACTGTTCTCTCCGGCCTGGTCCAGCTCTAGCTCTGGGGCCGACAGTGGGTTGTACCACGTGATGAGGCGCTCGATCTCGGTGGCCTGGCGAGGCGAGACAAACGCCAATGGCCTCTGGTGGCCCGTGAGCTGCCCCGCCCCGCCCTCCTGGTGCACGTGGCCGGCGGGCTCACCAGCAGAGACAGCAGCAGGGTCCGGCGCTTCATGTAGTACTTGTGCAGCTGGGAGCCCCGGTTGGTCTTCTTGGACATGCCTGGGTGGGAGGGCACAGTGTCGCCCTTGGAGCCCTTCCAGAACCCAGAGGATGCCGTCTGCCCGCCTCGGCCTGACGTCCGCGACCGGACCCAAGGGGCCCAGCAGCAAACTGCCACCAACCTGACTTCTTGGAGATGGTGGACATGCCGCTGGACAGCGGGTAGGTGTTGATCCAGCCCTGTGTGGCCTGCTGGCGAGAGCCGACCGCTATGTCCAGGTTGCTCCGGGTGTCCTGGTTATCTGCAGGCAGACACGGTGTTCTGGAATGAGGCGCCTGGACTCTGACTCAGGCAAGGCAGCCATGGGGGAGCAGGGCCGCTGAGATGGCTGGTGACGGCTTCCAGGGACAAGCCAGGTGTCTTGCAAGTTCCTCATGAACCGTTCCAGATGGAAGCTTTCTAAGGTTCCTTACAGTCTGCCGAGCCCCGGAGCAGAGCAAGACTGAGGCACTGCCCTGAACCGTGGCACTGCCGGCCCCAGATGTCCTCCAACTTGGCGCTCACTTGGGGCCCACGGGGGCCGGAGTAAGGGCTGCCCGGTTCCAAGTGGAGCCAGGAGGCTGACTCAGGAAGTCACTGTGTCTGCTTCTTTCCTTTCCTGGGGGTCAGGCTGTCTGCTGATGGTCTGCCTGCAGAGACCCCACTTGGCACCTCTAACTTGGATGCCTGACCAGTTCTGTGCTTGGAGAAACGAGAATGTGGCTTCCTTCAGGAGGACTGTGGCCTGCTCACTGACCCTGTCCACCCTTCAGTCTCGGGGATGCAGCTCACACGTCACTACCTCTAGAAAACTGTCCCTCATTCCCTACCCCTGCAGGCAAGCCAAAGGATGCTCTCGTGACCCTCCACGTTGGAATCACCAGCGGACTAGACTGGCCCCCACCTGGTGACAGTGGACCATGCCTTACTCCTGCCGGCACTTGGGCCTCCACCTGGTGCCAGCTGTCGGGCATACAGGGGGTGCCTGTGCCATGAGCTGGTGCTGGGGAAGTCACGCCGGGGGCATCTGCTCGGAGTCCCATGCACATTTGTGCTCCTCAGTGGGGCCAGAGGAGAGGCAACCAGCCAGGCACGGGCCTCTGGCCAAGCCGGGAACTCAGTAGGGCCCTCCCGGCTCCTTTAGGGCGCCCTGCCTCGCCCCACCACCTGAGGACAGCGCTCACCTGGGGGAACGAGCTGACTGGCGGTCAGGTACTTCTTGTCCGAGAACATGGCAGTCCAGAACTTAATCATTATGCTGATGTCTTCACGCAGCCTCTTCTCTCCCTGGGTAGGGAACTTCGGGGGACAACTGCAGACAACCAGAGGACAAGAGGTGTGTGCCCGGGGCCAGGCACGGCAGAAAGCCATGGGAGGTGGCACGTGGGGTCCCCTAATACAGGAGGGGTAGTCAGCAACCCCTGTCTCAGTGACCTGCCCAGGAAAGGGGGAGTTTCTGGGCCCTCTGGTGACCCCTCATCCACAGCTCTCAGCTGCCCCTGCTTGGCGGCAGGGATGCGGGGTCCCCTGTGCCGCCTCCGGTCTGTTCTCTGGAGTCAGCTGAGCCATGGGGAAACGTGACCGGTCTCATGGGGGCGCCGGGCTGCGGGGGGCCAGGCACCTGAAATAGTCGAAGGCGGTGGAGTAGACCTTTTCCCGGAGCACGTTGCGGGTGGTGGCATTGGGGAGCACGTCCGCATGCAGGAGGGACAGCCCGAGGGTCAGCAGCCTGCGAGGGAGGCCGGGTGAGTCTGGGGGCCGGGCTCTCCCAGCGCTCAGGGCCCGTGTCTGCATGGCAGACTCTCCTGCCAGGGCGGGGGCATCAGCCGGGTGACCACTGCTCAGACTGTTGTACCCGATGTCTTAGGAAAAGGTTTAAACCTTCACTTTTGTGGGGGAAAATGACGCGTGTGTGAACATGCCTTGGCCGCAAGCTTCAGTCTCACAAACTACCTGTAAACCACTCCCTGGGGTGCAGTCACCTACTGGTGCTACAAAGGTAGACATTTAATTCACGCTCAAAGGAAGACAATTTACCTGGTTTCTGCAAGATAGAGCTACTCTACAGCCTGCAGACGTGTTGGTCTGGGGTCTGAGAGGCCCCCTGCTCGTTCCCATGGCAACCTCACCTGGCCGTGGCCATCCAGTGCCCACCCTCTTCCACTAACCCGTTCCCATTACATTTTGTAAAAGTATAGCTCTGTGACAGGCTGCAAATTAGGGCAGAGAACGTGCACTCCTCTGTGGTTTGAGAAGCATGGCCAGCGGGCTCCCAGCAGGCTGCAGGAACAAGGTCCAGAGCTCAGGCAGGGGCGCAGGCAGGGGGAGCGGCACCCCTCCCAACGGGGGCCCCTTGCCCTCCTTCCCTCCGACCCTCCAGATACCTGCAGACCCCTCCCCACACTAGGCCGGCCCCTCCCTACTGTGTCCACAGTGCCTCTGACCAGGGCACCCGATCTCAGGACCCTGGGTCACACGTCCCCTGGAGGGTGAGTGCCCTCTCCTGTGCAGCCGGTGTCGTGCACAGGGCGTGACACTGTTGGACGTTTTCTGTCTGCGTCTTGGAGGGTAACGTGCCCCGGCCCCTGGCCTGAGCTGTCATACCGGGCTCTGCCACACGGCCGTCTGCTTTCCACTTTCCACTGTGTCACCAGAGTCCTGCTGCTGCCACCCACCCCCAACCGATGTAGAAAGGCTGCCCACCAGCCAGCCGGCCAGTCCCTGAGGTCCCAGAGCGAAGCGCCTCCCTGCAGTGCCCCTGTGCTGACAGGTCAGCACTCGGCCCCCATCCCCAGTCCCAGGAGGTCATCACGTGCAGACCTCATCGCCGGGGGCCCTGCATGTACTGGGGGCTCAGTCTCCAGTGAAGGAATAACCAACCATGGGAAACCCTGGGGGAGTGGGCCCACGGTGCCAGCAGCTCAGACCCCACCCCCGAGAGTCCCTTACTTGAATCGGGGCCCGATGGCGGCCACGTGCCGGTTCATGCTCCCTGCGGCGCCCCCGATGCTCAGCGACATGGAGCGCTGCAACAGGCTGGAGAAGATCTCCACCTGGTCGGAGCTGCAGTACTTGGCAATCTCGAACCGCTGCACCAGGAACTGAGCAGGAGGGGCGCGCTGTGGTGGGCTGAGATACCGTGGGGCCAGCCGCCCGCCCCCGAGTCAGCGGGGCCTGCCCCTGAGGGGCTCCAGCCCACAGGAGGGCGGGTGGGAAGGGGAGGAGGCTGGCAGAGCCTGAGAGAAGTGGACCCCCCCAGCCCGGGAAGGCAGTCTTAAACCCAGACCCAGGCTGAGCGTGTGGAGCACGGGGAGGGGCACATACGTCGATCCAGATGTAGTGCGGGGTCACTTCAGGAGCACAGGGTTTGGGCTGACTCGCTTCAGACGCTGCCAGGGGGTCTGCTTCCTTTATCTCCGCAGAAAACAGGCCGAACTTCTGCTCCACCGTCATCTGCCAGGCCCCAGCCATCTCCCGCAGAAACTGCAAGGTCAGGAGGGTGAGCACCCACTAGCAGTGGGGTGGGGCAGGGCGGGGGGCACTGCGTGTTCGCTGTAGAAGGGCCCTGTGCTCTAGAGCGCGATCTGGAGGACCCAGGGAAGCACAAGAAGGAAAAGATCACCCAAGGTCTTCTGATGAGCCCGCTTCCCAGGCTTTTTTTTTTTTTTTTTTTTTAATACCAAAAAGCCCACTCTGGAACCAGGGCCAGGCCGCATTCCCTGTCCCTCAGACCACCTGTGACAGCACACCTGGCTGAGCCTGCCTGATGGTCCTGGAAGCTCCTCTGCTCCCAGAGAGGAGGTCACCTGCCCAGGGCCTCCGGGCTGGTGGGGGCAGCACCGGACCCTGGCTCCGGGACCCAGTGCCTCTTCTCCACCCAACATGGACTTCATGACCCCAGCAGCCTGGCTGAGGGCTTCGCAGGGGACCAACTTCGCTGGCCTGACAACACTGGCAGCTCCTTCAAGGGTATCCAGACCGCCTGCGGGGAGGTGACCACAGAGCTTTCCCCATCACAGGTACCCTGGCCCAGCTCCCTGATGGCGGGGGAGCTACGGCGCTCAGCAGTGCCACGAGGAAGACAGCAGGGGAGCCCTGAGGAAGAGAGTGGGGCAGGTGGTGCCCTCTGCCCGCCTTCCTGCCTGGAGACAGAGGCCACCGGGGGGCCCTGAAGGGAGGACAGTTCATGCTCAGAGGAGGTCAAGGCCCTGCAGCCACACGTGTCACGTGTGGAGGGCAAGGGACAACCCGCAGAGGTTGCTCACCCGCCCTTCCTCCCATGACCTGGTCGCCACCTCGACCCCAGACTGCCCTCCGGCTCCAGGCACGAGTGTGAATGAGGCCCCCCACACAACCCCGTCCACGGCGGTGAGAAGCCACCCACAGAGTGGACGCTGCTGTCTGCCAGGGCGAGCAGCCGTAGGGACTGGGAAGAGTGAGTGTGCTGTGCAGCAATTTGGAAGGGGTGGGCGCTGGAGGGCCCCTATCAGACCTGTGTGGGGAAGGTGGAGGGGCCAGGAGAGGGGAGACGGGAGGCTGGGCTGGGGACAGATTCTGGACATACTTTAAACCATCTGCGAGGATCACTGCGGGGCATATGAAAGGGGCTAAGAGATGCCATGGGGACTGTGGGTGTCACAGAGCCAGCAGCCTGGTTCATTTGTTTCAGGGCACAGACTTGAGCCCCGAACCAGGGATCTCCGTGGAACCACAGCCCAGGCCTTCCCTGGACCAGATCGGTAGGCTTGCTCACGCTTTGACTCCCCACAGGACGCAGCAAGCCTGCCGCTGAAATCAGGGCCCTGGGTGGCTGCTGTTCTCAATGAACTCGTGCCTTCTGCCTTCTCCCTGACAAGCGCGTGTTACCACATAACAAAGAAAGAAGAAACCCAAATCCAGAGATTTTGAAGACACAGAGGTGGAACAGCCTCACTCTAGGGCTGCGCGCGGCTGGGCCTGGACAGCGGGTCCTCACAGAGGTGGGGGGTCAGAGGAAGTGAGACGTAGGTAACGTAAGACCCACACGTGTCTGTGGCAGGGGAGGAGAGCCACCAGGACCGGCTTCCAGAGATCTCTCCCTGGGGAGCAGGGAGCCAGCAGCTCAGGGCTAGGGGCACGCTGGGTCTGGACGAGTAGGTGGGCAGGACTGCTGAGGGCTGAGCAACGGCTGACGGCAGGGGCGGGGGACAATCTGGAAGACCCCAAATGAGAGCAATTTGCTTGGCATAAAAATCCTTCCACGACCCCTCTCCTAATTTTGCTGGAAAAAAGATAAAAGGGATGCGAAGGTCGGGGTGCGGCAGGAGGAACACACCCTTCTGGCCAAGACTAGTCCCTCGGGGTGTGAGCCTCATTTCAGCTGCCAGACACGAGAAGACCCTCCTCCCCAAGAAAACAAAGCGCAGGGTCCTGCGCCTCCGCGCTCGGCCCCACACAGTGGCAGGTCCACCGGCACAGACATCAACACAGTAAAGAAAAAATGAACAGAAACTGACTCACTGATGACCCTGATACTGGAAGTGACTGACTAGATGAGCATTTTAAGTAATTATTATAAATATGTCCTAAGATTTATTGAAAAAGATAGAAAAAGTGGAGACACAGAGTCTCAGCAAAGAAATATGAAGTGTGAAAAAACAAATCCTTTATCTGAGAATTGTTATCTCAAATGAAATAAATAAAATATGGTTTGATAACAGAATGACTAAGGCAGGAGAATGTACCAGGGACGTGGAAGGCAGGCCAGTTAAAATGAGCCAAAACAACTGAAGGTTGTGACCTGTGGACAATGCTGCTGTCACAAGGTCACCAACACAAGTGTCCCTGGAACCCAAGTGAGAAAAAAAGGTGAATGGGGCAAAAAGTGTCTTTTATAAACTAGTAGCGTGAAATTTTCCAAGTTTGATGACAAACCTGAAATCTCTAAATTTAAGAAGTTCAGTGAATGCAAACATAAAATACGCAGAAAACTGCACCCAGGCACATCATACTTAAAACTATTAAAAATCAAAGAGAAACACCCTAAAAGTAGCTTTAAAAAACCCCAATTATGGCACATATTGAGAAATGATGATAATTTGCTGATTTTTTCCCGGAAACAACACAAGCCAGCAGACAACAGACATATGTAAGGTGCCAAAGGCAACCAACCCACAGAACCGTCCACTCAGGCCCCAGGATGGCGGACCCAGGAGAAGCGCCTCCTGCGTGAGATGGAGGCGGGCTGGGCGGGAGTCTGCTGGGGCGCTCCTGGTGGGGTGGGGACACGGGGAGTTTACAGAAGCGCGTGAGGGATGGAGACAACTAGCTGCTACGTGAACACAGCTTAAAGCATCCTCCTGACTTCGCTGAAAGGTTTTCCCCTTAAGGACACACACAGCCCCATTACGAGGTGAGTGACTCACGCAGCGTGAAACAGGCAAGAACAGAGCTCGAAGGGGGTCCAGCCATGACTGTGGGGCCAGGAGGGGGCCCCCTCCCCACAGTGACGATGGCCACGCGGCAGCACGCCCTGCAGCCCAGTGAGCCAGCACCAAGCCTGCCAGGCGCCAGACCAGCTTGTGGTCTCCACACTAAGACTGCGGGGAGCCCGTCATCACCACACCCTGCAGACCAGAGCCCTGTGCCCCTGGCAACTGCAGAGCTGGCCGCGCCCAGAGCCCAGGGCCCAGACGACTCCCCTCCTGAGAGGGGCCTCTCCCATCGCCTCAGGCTCTGCAGGGTGTGCCGGACACAAACTAGGGGCAGTCGTAACATGCCTGGCAAACGAGGGGTATCAAGACTGCTGCCACCACACTGCCTGGGGCACCCCAATTTCTTCCTTGGAACTTATCCAATGTCCCTCGGGGGGCAAAACACATAAAATGCCCCCTTTGACCACTTATCTCAACTTATCTTAAGAAACAAGTCAAAAAAGTGTCAAATTTCCTGTTACCTTGGAAATTAACAGGATCTTTGAAAAATAATTCAGTCCTTTGGTGTTCACCCAATCAGCTGAAAGGGCGTCTGTGACCTTCCCTGTGGTCCCCAGAGCAACTCTAGAAATACAGACCCAGGAGGCCCCCCTCCCTGAGGTAGCAGGCTGAGACACCGTCCTGCGGACCAACAGCACCGCGACCACATCCGCTCTCAGAGAAATGGCTCCCCCTGCCGTGCTCCAGACAAACGACAGCCCCCAGCACCACCGGTCCTTTCACACACATGCCCTCTGTCCCCACAGTCCTGCAGCTAGGTGTCACTGTCCTGGTCTGACTCCAGGCCCTGCAGGGGAGGGGCTTGCCCAGGGTCTCCAAGCTTGTCCGCTGAGGGCCAGGGTCTGCTCTCTGTCTGTTCAGCCCACCCCCCAGAGCTGAGCTGGCCACACCAGGGCCTTACCGGCACCTCCACCCCGTCCTTGCCGGCCAGCAGCCACTCCCAGCAGGCCAGGGCAGTCTCCATGCCATGCTCGTTGAACATCCGGAGTGGGCCCCAGCACAGATGACGAAGCAGCTGTGGGTCACAGTCTGCAACCAAATACACGCCCTTCAGAGGTTCCGTCTGTGGCCCAGCCCACGGCCTCCCCAAGTCAGCAGAGTAGTCGGCACCAGCGGGGCAACAGCCTTCTGTTTGCTCCCACCGAGCGAGATGCCCAGAGATCTTGCCCTGGGGGGCGCCGGCTCCCTAGGCTGGGGAGCGCTGGCTCCCTGGGCTGGCGGGGCATTGCCGTTTACGGACCAGCCCAGGGTTACCTTTGCTGCTGATGAGCATGGCCGTCAGTTTGAACATGGCCTGTGTGTAGTGCTGGGGGTCACCCCGGTCCAGCGCTGCGTTCAGCTCCTGAACCATCATCTTGTTCAGGTCGGATGTCTGGCCAGTGGCGTCTGAGAACCGAATCATCCCACATACCTGCAGGGAGCGTGCCATCAGCGGAGGGGCCCTGGGCCAGGCTTGGCCGCCCCACCTATGCAGGCACCCCCATCCCATCTCCACAGAGTGACAGGCTCGCCCCCCTGCACACAGCCTCCCTACAGCCTGTCCTTTAGACACCAGCCGTTCCCGCCAGGCGGGGTACCTCGCCAGCATAGCGGTTGCGCAGGTTGAGGGATGCCATGAAGTTGGAGTAGTCCTTCTTCACGCAGGCTGGCCGCTCCGTCAGCTGGGTTGCCTGCAGACAGACACTGACGGTTACCGGGCACCCAGGCATGTCTGCCGGGCTACTCTGAGGTCTAAGCCCCAGGTAGGACATCAAGTCCAGACCCGGTTGTTAAAATAAAACACTTCTGAACGCCCTCTGCTCTGCAGGCTGCACGGAGGATTTTCAAGGTTCTATTCCAAGCATCCCTCCAGAAGGCAGGCTGACTGCAGCCCCCAGTGCATCCTGGCTGCTGTTGCCCAGTGACAGGAGAACAGCTCTTCCCACAGAAACTGCATGGGGTCCTGGGGAGCCCTGGCCTCCAAGGTGGCACGTGCTGGTAACCGTGCCCAAAGACGGGGAAGGTGGCCAAGGCGAGTGCGGTGGCCAGTGGGGCTGGCACACCCCTGGCTGCCCACACTCCCGAGTGAGAAGGCAGACCATGGGGGACAGATGGGCCAAAGGATCACACCAGCCCTGTTCCTCCGCTTCAGCCTCATGCCTGCCTCCTGTCCCCCAAGACTCGGGGCCTTGGTGCTCCTGTCCCCACCCCGGTAGGACCCACCCACTCCACCCGGGACCACCTGCCTCATGTCCCTCCAGCACACTTCCTACACACCAGCTTATCTGAACCCTGCCCCATCTCTGCCTGTGTCCTCAGAATCTGGAGAGACCCAGGGTGAACTGCCTGGCCCCGCAGAGCCCAAAGATGGGGCAGCGCCAATCCACAGACCCTGCCTGAGCCTGGCCCTGTGGGCCGTGTGCAGGATGCCTGTGTCCTCAAAGAAAGCACAGTGACCCCAGGTGACCGCATAGGCCCTGATGCGCCCAGCCTGCCTAATGGGCTCCTCCCTTCCTGACTGGGGGGCCAGCCGCCACCCACCCCAGAGTGGGCAGCAGAGGCGTGCACACAGCCACCTCAGCTCTGACGGATCCCAGGCTGGGAGATGCCAACACAGCACTGCCCGTCCGGTCGGTCACCATTATCAACCACCGGCTTCGAGGTAAAGCTCTGATCTGGCCCTGAAAGGACCACCCAGTGCAGGCCCCTAAATTAACCTCGAGATGAAGCTGAGGATAGGGGGATGTAGCTGAAGGCGACGAGGGGGTCCTCAGGCATCCAGGTCAGCCTGACCATGTCCCACAGAACACTTCTCATGGACACACAAAAACCCACACCTGACCTCGCTAACAAACCAAGCTTAGCCCTCGTCACACACTCTGTGCAGGAACACCCGTCCCCGCGTGCGCTCCCCTCTGGGTCTAGGGTCTGCTGCAGACAGAGGCCCGGGCTCTTGAGAAAATCTCTGTTTCTGCCCTGGTCTCCCTGTGCGGGGCTCCTAGGATGACGTACCCCGAGAGTCGTGTTCTGCTTGTTGTAGCCAGCATAGTGCAGGATGCTCTCGGTGGCCATGGCTAGCCCCGTGTGCTGCGACAGTCCAGACACCCAGTTCTGGTGCTTGTTCAGATATTCCTGAGACAGGGGACATGCCATTTGATTTTAAAGGTGAAAACAAGCCTCCATGAAATAGGTGCGGGATACCAAAGTACACCCTGGCTCCAACATGGGGTCAGCCCTGCTGCCTGGCTGGGTTGAAGCCCCTCTGACCCCAGGGGGTGGGGGACGGAGGGCCTGGGCCACATGGGGGTGTCTGGGGGAGTGGCAAGGCTCTTTCAAGCGCATCATGCTCTTCCCTCTTGGGCCAGGCCTCCCGCTGACCCCGTCTAGGAATGAAAGGGGGCTTCCCGCCTGAGACCATAGCCACGGAGCTGGGCCCTGTCCTCCACATGAGCCTAAGGAACATGGACCGTCTGAAAAGCAAGTACTCGGGAGAATGCCACCTTGTGTGGTGGATGGCCACCACCAAGTCACAGCTGCTTGTCCCCAAGGGCTGCATCCTCCCAGCTCCTACGTCTTTGTGGAGGGGCAGCCTCGGGTCCCCTGGGCACACCCCAGGTCCTTGCAGGCGCTGGGAGCCCCGGCCCTGCCCATCCCAGATTCACACCAGCTCTATCCTGACCAGTTCCCGAGGTCAATTTTACAAGCCCCCTCAACACACCTGCTGTGGTCCAACCACATTGCTCCTAGTGGCCTTTCTCGTCTTTGATCCCTTCGAAGGGACCCCCCTGCTCTCCCACATGGCGGCATTTTTGTGCGTCTGCTTGACCACCTCAATGATGGCTCACTGGGCAGTCATGTGAACTTACGGCCAGTCTGGAAGGCCTCACACGCAGCTACACGTCTCCTGGACTCTGCCCCCACTGTGCTGGCCTCCCTCAGCCCTGGGCTTAGGGGCTGCAGGGCACCCCTTGGAAACGCCGCTCCCGCTGGCATGTGAGCCCCTGGGCACCCAGCCTGCAGGCAGCCCCAGGCCCTGCCCCAAACCTGGCACTGCCCCAAACCCGGCACCTCATCTGCTGTGGTGGTCAGCTCCCCAGGCCACCCACCCTGGACCCCGGCACCTGCTCTCCTGCCCCGACCTGCACGCTCACTGCTCACTCACAGGTGCTATTACCCCGCAGGCCCTGGACCCACGTTTCTGGTTTGTTCTCCCATGGCAGTGTGGTGTGTGTTTCGAGCAGGCTGTCTGTGTGAAGCCCTCTGGGAGGAGCTCACTGAGGCTGCCCCTGGGTGACGTTAGGCAGATACCTGGAGGTGGGACTTGGTGGCCGTGGGCGCCCACTTCATGGCCTCCTGGAGGATCATTCCACAGCGGGCAGCGAAGTCCTTGACGATGCTCTGCAAGAGACATGGCCTACCTGTCAGTGCCTCCCAACTGCCACCAGCCAGCTACCCCTGGGGTCAGTTACCCCGAGGGCTGAGTTGTGTCCCTGGAGCCGTGCTGAAGCTCTAACCCCAGCATCTCAAATCATGACTGTGTTTAAAGAACAAAGAATCTTTAAAGAGGTGATTACGGTCAAGTGGGGTCGTGAGAGTGGCCCTGATCAACGTGACAGGTAGCCTTACAAGAGGACGTGATTAGGACACAGTCCTGCACAGAGGGACCACCACATGGGGGTACAGGACAGGGCGCCATCAACAGACCACAGAGAGGGGCCTCTGGAGGAACCAGCCCTGCCAACACCTTGACCTCAGACCTCCAGCCTTCAGGACGAGGAGGGGCTAGACCTTTGCTGTTTCATCCATCACGCTGAGGACCTTGCCACAGTGGCCCAGCAGGCTAACATTGTGACCGTTGTCACCAAGGCTCCTGTGGGGAGGGGAGGTGCCAAGGCTGGGATGTGGGCCAGCCCTAGGCTGTGGTCTGAGCCTAGATTCAATCTGCCACAGTGAGGGCTCTGTGTCAGACCCACTCAGCACATCCTCCTTCCCTGGGGCTGTCTGCTTGGCTGAGACCCACATGCAGCACAAAGCCCAAGTCGTGGGGCCTGCCCAGCACAGCAGCAGCCAGAGCACCTCTGAGTGGCCAAGCACTGGACACTCACACAACTTTGAGACACCAGAAACCGCAAGGCAGCTGAGAACTGCCTGGCAGCCAAACCAGGAAGGGAGCGGACAGACCAAGTGGCGGTGGGGGGGTTGCCTACCTCCCGGGCCTCGTAGGTGTCAGGGACGGTGATGCGGTACGGGGCATCGGGGATGTCGTAGTAGGGCTGGTCCTTGTGAATGTCCTGCAAGCACAAGTCCATCTTCCAACTGCCCTCCTGGAGCCGTTCTGTGAGCAGGGCCTGCCTCCCAAACCCGCTGCAGACGCTGACTGGGAAATGCCCCACGGGGACCTGTACCCCCACCCCCACCCCTGCTTGTGGCGGGAATTAGCCTGACACTCACGGCATTCAGTGACAGGGACAGTGTCTGCAGGATGTCCAGCATGGTCTTCAGCACCGTCCCACTCCAGAGCAAGTGGGGGAACCTGCACCCAGAGCCCCTACTTAGGGCCCAGGAGCCCGTTCCCCGAGGAACTGTGCTCCTTAAACCCCGCCTCCCGCTGCCCAGCAAGGGTCGGAAGCCAGGAGGCCCCCAGGTGGGTGCCCAGTGGGAAGCGCTCCCCAGGCCCTGCCAGGCCCTCCTCATGGCAGACACAGCCCCAAGTGACCACTCCAGCCCAACCCTGCTGTCCTGGTCACACACGGGCCAGGCCCCTCCCTCATCCCCAAGCAGGGCTTCTCCGGCCCTCACATCAAAGCTCCTGAGGAAAACAGCAGTACAGGTGACCCCTGAACAACACGGGTGGGGGCACCAACCCCCGCTCATACAGCCCAAGTATAACTTACAGTTGGCCGCCGTTTCTGCGGTTCCACACCCGCGGGTCGGGAACCACTGCAGTATTTACCACTGATAACACCCCACATTGTTCAAGGGTCACCTATATCTGCAGGACACCTGGGGTACAGTACAGAGAAGAAGCTGCTCGGAGCATGGTGGCCCCAGGCCAAGGGGAGCAGGCCGCATGGCTGGGACACGCTGTGGCCCCGGCTCGGAGGCGCAGCTCAGACACGCTGTGTGTGTGTCTGCAGCTCCAGGGACACCCTGGAGAGCTGTGGGTAGGCCCAACAGCCTCTGGCTTTCACGCTGCCAGGAGGCTGCCCAGCCCACTTTGAGGGCCGGCATCCGTGGGGGACATCCCGTGAGTCTGCCGTTGCTCCAGTGCAGCAAGGAGAGCCAGTGTGGAGCTGGCTCAGGGTGGGCTCGCCTCCTCCCGAGGGGCCTGGGAGATACCCGTTCCCCTGGGGGCCTCTGGCCAGGCTCTGGGCTGGGACAGTGGGAGACTCAACACCCAATGTAAGTAACACTGACGGCTCAGAACAGGGAACATTTTGGGCCACTGAACCCTCACTGGCTGGCACCCTGTGGAGGCTGCACTGCCCTTGGAGGGCCGTAACTGGCTCCACTTTTCTCTGTACTGAGAACGCAAGGAGGACACAACCCCTGTGGCCCAGGTCTACATATGCACATGTGCACACATGCGCACACACATAGCAGCAGCAGCAGGGAAGAGGGCTCACTTGTCTACCAGACCAGACAGGTACTTGTCAGCTACCCTCCGGATCCTCTTGTGGATGTGGTTGAAGTTCACCAGCAGGAACTGGGCATGCCGCTCCAGCTCCTCCTCGTTCTCCTTGGTCTTGGCCTGCATTGGGAAGAGACAGGTAGCAGGCACCCCGAGGTGCTGGCAGACACGCAGGGCTCCCACAAGGCTTACTTTATCTGCCATCATGTTCAGGAAGGCGTCGAACACTTTGTCCGCGACAGCGATCACACACTGCATCATCCCTGAAATGGGAGGCCGGCTGTCAGCGGGCAGGGACCCACCCTGGCTGCTCTCTAGGTTTACAGAGTGAGCACGGGGTCCCACATGTCGCCCCAGCCTCCCCAACGTCACATGTCATCTGCAGTGACACTGCACTGCCACCTGGACTCCAGCCTTTCTCTGGATCCCCCGTCTCCCACCAAGTCCCCTTCTGTCCCAGGACCCAGCCCAGGACACCAGGTGGCATTGGCTCAGCGCCTCCTCGCCACCCCCCTGCCAGGTCTGCATTGATGTCTCCAGCTGTTCTGGTCTTTCCGGCCTCTTCTGAGGAGCACAGGCACTTTGTACCGAAGTCCCCCACTGGGGCCTGTGTGGTGCTGGCTCCTGTGTGGACCAAGCTCGCGGTATTTCAGCAACATGCCCTTCCAGTCGCACGTTGTCGGAGTGCAGTCAGTACCTCCCGGCCCTGGGCACACAGTGCCGGGATACCTCCCAAGTTCCTGCTGTCCCCTCCCTGACTCCACCCTTAGAAGCCAGGCCTCGAGTCCAGCCCCAGCTCCGGGCAGAGGCCGGGAGCAGCACCTCCTGGAGAGAATCTGCGGACGCAGGTGGAAACCAACCGTGACCAGTAGACCCTCGGAGGTTGTGCAGATACCCCATCTCCTAAAATTCACTGAGCTGGGGCAATGGGCTCTGGTGTGGCAAGCGGAGTCCTGCAAGGAGGGTCTGTCCCTGAGGCCGACAGTTGGGTGAGTAGGGTTTGTAAATCCTCACTATTTACTTGGCTGTTCTCAGGCTGGCTCCTGTGACCTGTGACAACCACGTATGCTCTTTCCTCGTCTGACTGGCACGACCCTACTGTCCAGCACTGAGGGTGCCCCGCACTCATCCTGTACTCTCTCTGGAAATAAGATCTAGGAACGGGGCATACGCGCGGCCCCCGGGGCACAGAGCCAACTTGAAGAAGCCACAGCACAGAGAGAACCTCGGTGCGGTCGAAAGAACCGCAGGAAACACGTCCTCAGCGAGGGTGGCGAGTGACCAGCAGAGGGCGCTCCGGAGCCCCCGCCCGTGGTCGGCCTGCCCGGCCCCGCGGGAATCTCCCCGCAGGAGAGCCCAGGAACCCGGGCAGGCCTCTAGGGAAGCAGCCGCTCACAGTCCCTCAGCTGATTTCTCAAATGGCTTCTCCAAGAATTGATTTTTCCACTGAAGGGAAAGAGAGTCCAATAAGGATCTGGGGGTTGGTCCCTCGCTGGCGGGGACGAGCTTCTCTGGCGAGGACGGACTCCCCGCGGCCCACAGCGCTTATATTCATCTGAACGTACTCATCTCGGAATTAGCACGCAGCAGTCCTCGAAATATTTACCCACACCGCTAATCAGCATTCACGGACCCAGCAAATCAGCAAAGTTTGTTAAAAAACAAAAAACAAAAAAACCCTTCATCCACAGGCCCTTAGAGGACAGATGAGGGAACTGTGTAAAAACAACAAAGCTGTTCAGACGGGGAGTGTCTGTAGGAACGAGTGCATCAAGGCCAGGACATTCCAGAAGGCGTGACTCCAAAACATGCCTTCAAGAACAGTAAACACACTGTCCCGCTGAATCTGAAAAGCCAACTCTTTTTGCCATCAATAAAAACAGTTATTTGTTTAAAAAGAGTAACAATTTTGTGAATAATTCCCTTAACATTTTAGGAACTAGTTTCTTAAGTTTTTTGGGGGGGGCGGGAGGTAATTAAGTTTATTTATTATTATTATGTTTTATTTAATGGAGGTACTGGGGATAGAACCCATGACCTCGTGCATGCTAGGCATGTGCTCTACCACTGAGCTATACCCTCCCCCTCTACCGTAAGAAAACCTGAAATGATTGCTAATACTGTTTGTTGGAATAAATGCATTATTAAAGTGAAATACATTTAAAAATCTGTGGATCAAGCACACTAAATTTCCTCAAATATTTAAGCACAATTATAAACTTAGTCACAAGTCTTCTAAGCATTTAATTAAAGCATAGGCCTAACATTTCAGAGTCTCTTCAGTTTTTAAGTACCTTATAAATCAGCACACACCCCAACACAATGACACCGAACCTCACCAGTGTCCTTGTGCTAAAATGGGCAAATGGTGCCTGCACAGTGCATTTAACGTTCCTTTTTCACTGCCTCCATTTTAACATTCCTGCATGTTTTTATTCCAAATCTTATCTTGGGTTTGCCTCACTAGGGTTACTGTAACAGTAACATTTTGAAACCATATGAGAGTTTAATGGTCTTTCTGTCCTGAGCGTGGTCCTTGTGACAGGTCCCCCAGAGGCCCTGTGAGCTCAGGGTCTGAGGACATTTGCAGCTGGGGACTTGCGAGTCTTTGTGTTTCACACAGACTTTTTTTGTATTTCGAAACTTTCCCAGAAAAGGAGGATGTGGCCCCCAGGTCCTGACCTGCTGGCCTGGCCTGATGGAAATGTGGGTGGGAAGGAGGTGGGGTCTCCTCGTGGCCAGCAGGAGGGAGCCCCCACAATGAGGAACGGGGCGGTGCCCCACAGCGAGCTCTCTGCTCTCGGCTAACCAGCACCACTGGCTGCTGCACAGACACCTCTGCACCTGCTGGGTGCCCTTCCTGCCTGGGCGCTGAGACCTAATGGTGGGCACCTGGCCTCTCCCTGGACGTGTGGCTCTTTCCTGCTGTTCCCTCTTTACATGAGAGAAACAGCTACACATCTCCACAAATAGAGGAGAAAACACTGCATACGTGTGTGCGTGTATAAACATAAAACGCACATATGAGATACAGAAATGTAACTCCCAGTGTATTTAGATATATATGTTCTAAGATATTTTCCCTTCTTTTAAGCAAAATAATAAAAAATACTGCGCCCATGTGCGTATTATGGCCATCTGTCTGCTGGGAGCCCTGAAGCCTGGTTCTCAGTTCCCCAGCTGTAGACATTGGAAAAGAAGGGCAGGGCCTTGGTCATGAAGACGCCCAGGGCCTGTCCAGCAGAGAACAGCACAAGGGACTGAAATCAGGGGCTACAGGGAATCTGTGCACAGATGCAGGGCCCCCCGCAGCAGAGGCAGAGCCAGAAAGAGGACTTTTTAAGATTATGTGTTTTTATCCTGATCTTCCCAGGGTGGGACAAAGCTTCATAACAGTGCTGTCTCCACAGAGAGAGAAAATCGGGAGCAGCAGCCCTTCCCACAGTGGGAAAGCTCGCTCACAAGGGCGCACGCCGTCCACTCACCAGACTTGTCCTTCTGAATGGCTTTATCCTCAAAGTAGCAGAACATCACCTGGAAGCGATCGGGATCTGTGGAGCGCAGAACCCTGGCAAGAAAACAGCCCCGAGGAAAGGTGAGGCCCCAGGCCCTCCCACCAGACATGCTCCTGCCCAGGCAGGCTGGCGAGGCCACGAGGACAGACGGTCCTACGCCTACGTCCCAGCCGTCCCCCGCTGACCACAGGTCTCGCGGGTTCCAACAGCATCAGCTGAGTGTCCAGCGACGGGAGCCTACAACAGGCAGCCGCCAACCTGAGAGGCAGTGCTCCCTGTGCCCAGTGTGCGTGTCTGGGGAGGACCTGAGCAGGGCCCCACCCGTGCAAGGTGCGCAGCTGTAAGAGAAGCCCGAGCGCAGGGGAGGAGGGGCCACCACCTCATGCACTCCAGTCGGTACACGGACAGCAGGTAGGTGGACATGGCGAAGTCCAGCTTGCTGATGAGGGCGGTCACCTCGGGGGCTGGGTCCAGCAGGTTGACCACGGTGGCACGGAGCTCGCTCAGCTCGGCCTGCAGGGCGAACGTGGGGCTCACATGGGCCAGGGCAGGGGCAGCCCCCCTGGGACACGAACCCCAGGGCCAGGCGCGTGAGCAAGCACTTGGCAGGCCTGGCTCTCACTGCTCAGGAGACCCTGCCCTGCACCACCCGTCCCGGCAGACGAGGTCCTTACAGGGGTGACTGTGTCATTCTTCATGGCCGAGTTGTACTGGAGGACAGACCGCAGAGGCTCTTTGCTGGGAAAGGTGAGCAGGGGGGACTTGGTGGCTATTTCACAGACACCCTCGTACCACTCCTCTGGCCAGAGTCCTGCAAGAGAGCACAGCTCGTGGGCTGCCTCCAGCTCACAGGTTCTGGAGTCGGGGGCCCTTTGCTTGAGGTAACTGTCCCCAGAATGGGGTGCAGACATCAGCCTGTCTCCTACCCTAGGCAGGCTTTCCTAAGGCAGGTGGTGTCCTCAGAGCCCTAACCCACTCCAGGAACACTGCAGACACCTGGGCACAGCTACCACCAGTCACCTCCATCGCACTCTGCCCAGTCTTCCCCTACCTGATCCCTCCACGGCGAACCCCATCAGCACAGAGTACAGCCAGAAGTCCCGGAAGAGCTTCTGCAGCCGCGGCTTCGCCTCCTTGATGGGCGGCAACCGTCGGGTGAGCTGACCAGCCGAGGAGAGGTGGAAAAAAGGACCTTATTTGTATATGAAACTCTGAAACCTGGAGCCGTGAGACCGAGGCTTCTCCAAGTTGCCTCTCAGAGAAGCCGTTGGGCCGGCTGCGCAGGGACCAGCCCTCGGGCAAGCTTCCCGTTCACACTCCTTCAGAAGGAAAAGTCCATTGAGCGTCCAGTGTGCACAGCAGGCGCCGTGCTGGGGGGAGAAGCCTGGCTGCCTCGTCAGGGCAGGAGGCAGGCAGGCCACCATCCCAGGGCTCCCTGGTCTGGATGTTCCCCAGGACTGTGGGGCAAAGGCTGAGGCAGGAAGAGACAGGAGGTCTGAGGAACGTGCGAGTGGAGAAGTGGCTGCAGTGACCTTGGGCGGGACCCTAAAGTGTGAAGCAGGTGAAAACAGTGTCACCTGGGGGTGGGGGTAAGGGCTGGAGTCCCTGCGTCCCTGCCCGGACCATGTCCCGCCCGTGTGACAGGGGAGACCCGGCAGGACGAGTGGACCCTCACTAGAGCCCCTGGTGGAAGTCAAGCCCCACAGTGATAACCAACCTGTGTGAGGGGCTCTGCAGTCCAGACACTTAGGATCCATGAGTGCCAAGCATGTCTGGCTAGGGCCAGGGGGCCAGGGGATGCCTATGGCTGAGGGAGGGGCGGGCAGAGCCGGGTGGGCAGGTAGGGCTATAAATCAATACAATGCTTTCTGGAGAGCAGTTTGGAAATGTGCATCCAAAAACTAAATATCCCCAACATTTTACCTAAAGTGCCATCTCCAGGAATCTATCAGAAAAGTACCTGATTTAGGCACAAAAATATAACATCTGTGATAATAGCAATATAAACAGAAAACACTGTAAGTCTACCTGAAAAGGACATTTAAGTAAAGCATATTAAAAATCATATCTTTAAAGAATATTTGGTAACACAAGTAAAGTTTATAACGTGTTAAGTGAAAAAAATGTAAAATATATGAATACCATATAGATTTACACACACATAGAAAAAGGAGGAGGAAAAACTGCCACGTGTTCACGATTATTTCTGGGTGGCTGGGGTGGCAGGACTTTCCAGCTTCTTCCTGGAGGCTGTCTGCACATTCGAGGGTCCTGCTGCAGACCTGCGATCACAGGGAGGCCAGTGGAGGCTGGGGCGCAGGGAGCCGTGGGCAGGTGCCGAGGACGGGGAGGAGCGCGGGGCAGGGGAGAAGCCCGGAGCTCCCGGCCTGCCAGTGGGCCCAGGACAGCGGGGCTGGGGAGAAGGGCTAGGGGCCCGGCTCTGGGGTGCAGGCGCCAGGTCACTGCCTCTCACTGGCTGGGTCTCTGTAACTGTCACAGGCACCTCTGCCAGAGGTGTAGCCCTGCCCTCCATCCAGGAAGAACACGAGCGGATGCGGGGAGAGGGGTCGGGGCACCCAGGTCCGAGGAAACAAGATGGAGATCGGGAAGCGGTGGGCAGTGCCCCCAGAAGCCAGGATGCAGGGAGGTCACACGGGCACAAGGGCATCAGCGCTGAAGACTGCATACCCACGACCAGAGCTCCTGGGTGCTAAACCAGCCCCACAGCCACGCTTCCCTGAACACGACGACCGCCCTGACATGCCAGACTCCCCAGGCCCCTCCATGTGACACACGTGCAGACCCCCCCCCCAAGGCGCGCTCTCATTTCAGAAGGTCTCTGGGGACAACCCTGCCAGACATGCTGAGGAATAGAGGTCAGGAGGCAGCTGTGCGATGCAGTGCTCCCCCACAAGCCAGGGTGTTCTGATAGCAATGCTTAAATCACGAGGCCAAAAACAAACTGAAACTGAAAACGATTCCAACCCCCAGGCCCCTGTGAAGACCTGCTGGGGCAGACGTGTGGGTGGGAAGCACTGTCCGGGACACAGAGACACCCCCCATGCGGGCAGCCCAGGCCTTGGCCCCCAAGAAGACCTGTCGGAGCAGACGTGAGGGTGGGAAGCACCGCCCAGGACATGATGACCCCCGCGTGTGGACGGCCCGGGCCTGGGCCCCCGTGAAGACCTGCTGGGGTGGATGTGAGGGTGGGAAGCACCACCCGGGACACAGTGACCCCCGTGCTGTCTCTGCCTCTGCCCACAGAGGAACAGGCTCACAGGATGATGCCCTGGGCCAGGTCAGAAGCTGCGACCACTTAGGGGAAGAGAGGACTCCACTCCCAGGGGAGCATGAGAGCCGCCACCCCGATATAGTTGGGCCCCAGAGCTGACGGGGGGGATGGTCACGCCTCCAGCACCAACATGACTGACAACAACATGACTCCAACACAAGTCACCCAGCAGTGATCAAAGACACAGCAGGGCTTTGTGCTGACGAAACTGGCTGAGCGCTGTTTGATCTGGGACGTATTTACTTTGGAAAACACAGTCCAGCACCAAAGTTCACGCTGCAGCCCCCACGACCTCAGCCGATTCCAGCCCTGCAAAACCGCTTCTCAGGAGCCCAGAGGTGAGTCGGTTTCTAACGTTTCTGCTGATTGTGAATTCCTATTTGCAGTGGTTAGGGGTGGGTGACTGGTTTGTATCTCCACCAGACTGCACATTCAAATGCTTTCTGTGTTATGTTAGAAAGGGAACATGGTTTTCTTTTTAACCTGCTGGTAGTAGTGTTCTGTTGGCTACACGGGTGGGGCAGGAGGCAGACCCGGGAGAGAAGCGCCAGGCTCCGGTACAGGATGTGGACGGGACAACAGTGCCGGATGAGTGTGAGGATATCCTTTTCTGGGGGAACTCAAATGGCTTGGGAAGACCACACACATGCATATGTACACGTGCAGGGACCTGGTGAACCTGGAGAAGCGGGTTGGGGGCTGCTCTCCATGCTCCTCTGTCAACTCTTCTGCGAGTTTGAAGTTACTTCTACCTAAAAAGCTCTCCCAGCTTCTCTCTTGTCACACCTGCTCTGTCTGGGCCTAGAGACAGCAGGCAGGAGGGGCCTAACGGCCCAGCCCTGCTCCGTGCAACCAGCACGACAAAGTGCCACGGCAAACAACCAGGAAAACAAAACCCTGAACCGTTTACCTTTAAGAATTGCTGCTTCTCTGCAAAGACAGCAGTGTGGACTTAAACAGCCTAGCAGTAATTTTAAAGTCTCACTTGATTCCTGCCATACTAAGTGACAGAACCACAGGAAGAGTCACTGCTCGGATCCCTAATTTTAAACCACAGGAAATACGGGGAGTGCATTCAGCTTCCCCTGATGAGGGTAAAATGAAAACTATTTTGGGCTTTTCATCATCTAATGAAGGAACAGGGTACTAGAAGCTTCAAATTCACCGTCTGAACACAGAAAAAAAGCATCAAAGTGTCCCCTCCGCCTCCCGACCTGGTCCCAGACTCCCTTCTCCTGACACTCACTCACTCAGGTTGGGGGTTCGCAACCTCCTTTTCTCTGAGAGGGACACTCGCATCAAGCTGCCTGCTTTCCTCCTGCCTGGCTTCCTCAGCTGTCTTCCCGAAGCTCCCGAGCCCAGTTCACTAGGAACCTGCCCACTTCCACTTGCAGCCACGCACCTGAGAACCTGTCTCAGTCACATGCTGGGGGAGCAGGGGGGACGGGGCAGGACAAGACAACAGACACTTCAAAGTCAGGAGCCACATGACTTTCTCCAAAATGCGCACAAGTCTCTCTCGGTGATGAGGGCCATGTTAGAGCTGAGTGTCTTACGGGTACAGCAGGGGCTGGTGCTCCGGGGCAAACAGGCAGAGCCCTCACGTGGGGAGGGGCTCACCCGGTTCCCATCCAGCCACGGGCACAGCGCCTGGGGTGTAAAAACACTGGGAGGAGGAAGTTAAGTTGCAAAAAATTCCTCGTCCAGCGCCTGGTGCTCAGCAGAGGCCCTGCCGAGTCACTGCCGTCAACAGCCACTGAGAGCAGTTCCAGGGGGTATCTGTGCAGTCAGCCCACCTTCAGGCCGAACAAGTCAAATATTTACCTAACACGGGCCAGGAACTCTGACCTGGCCTGGAAGGGAAGCAGGTATTCTGGGCCTCAAAGGTCTAACAGGAGAGGGTCACACAAACAAAAAACTCAACAAGACACTCTCCTCTTTGGGGGGTGATCAGAAGGGGCTGCTCCAAGCACAGAAGGCGAGCCCAGCCCAGTTTCAGGCCCCACCCGCCTGGCCAGTGTCCTCACAAGCCACGCTTCACTGCACACCAGCCCCCAGACAGCTGGAGGGCCCCAAGTGCCTCCAGGCCTAGTATGCTGTGTGCAGAAGAGAGACAGGGTTGGGTGAATGACTGAAAAGACTCCCCAGGACCCCTGAGCCTCAGGATTCCGGACGGCTACAGTTCTGCACAGCTTTCAAGAAAGGGTTCTGACCTGGGGCCCAGGGTCCTTCAGGCAGGCGCCCGTTTCTCTTCACCAGATCCTGAAGTGGTGAGGGACTGGTGCCTGAGGCACCCTCCTGGGCCACCGCTGGGGACCTGGCAGAGGTAGGGGGTCTGCCAGGCTGCCTCTCACCATGTCCTGTCCTCCCTCCACTCCAGCTCTGCTGAAATGCTGCGCCTGCTGCACCCCCTCTTTGTGTCTCTCCTCCTGGCATCCGTGTACAGGAGCCACAGCCTGGGGCACCAGCTTGACGACGGAGGAGAGGCCCCCCAGTGGGGGCAGCTGAAGGGCAAAAACTTGAGCCAGCCCGTCCTCCCCGCTGACTTCCACAGGGAGAACACAGTCACCAATGACTGGATCGCGGACGGGGAGGAGGATGAGGACTACCTGGACCTGGAGAAGATCCTGGGGGAGGACGACGACTACATCGACATCGTGGACGCAGCCCCACCCACTGACCCCGCCGCCAGCGCTGCCAGCGCCCTCCTGCTCTTCCCAGGCAAGAGCCGCATCCAGAGGCTGAACGTCCTCAACGCCCAGTTTGCCTTCGACCTGTACCGGGCACTGAAGGAGCAGACCAGTGCCGCAGACAACGTCTTCCTGGCGCCTGTGGGCATCTCGGTGGCCATGGGCATGATCTCCCTGGGCCTGCGGGGGCAGACCCACGAGCAGGTGCACGCTGCCCTGCACTTCACTGACTTCGTCAACGCCAGCAGCAAGTACGAGCCGGCCACCGTCCACAACCTCTTCCGGAAGCTGACCCACCGCCTCTTCAGGAGGAACTTCGGGTACACGCTGCGCTCTGTCAACGATCTGTACGTCCAGCGGCAGTTTCCCGTCCGGGACGACTTCAGAACCCAAGTCAGGCAGTACTACTTTGCCGAGGTACAAGTGGCCGACTTCTCGGATCCGGCCTTCATCTCGAAGACCAACCACCACATTTCCAAGCTCACCAAAGGCCTCATCAGAGATGCCCTGGAGAACATAGACCCCGCCACCCAGATGATGGTCCTAAACTGCATCTACTTCAAAGGTAAGAACCGACGTCACGGCCTCAGCGCGAGCTCGCGGCACCGCTCTCGGCACACAGGCACACCCAACATTCTACCTCAATTTACTCAGGAAACCAAGATACCGGGTCAGCTCACAGGGACAGGGAAGATCTCGGTGAGGGGACAGGAGAAGCTGACACTCAAAAATTCCGCACTTTTCACTCATATGAGTCTTCAGCACAGCCTTGTGAGGCAAGCAGTGTCATCCGTACCACGTCCTGCAAACACCAGGGAAACGGAGATGCTGGGAAGGGGCAGGGCCAAGCTCGCCCAGGCAGGCGTGTCCAGCACCCTGGTGACTTAGGATAACTCAGAATCCGTCTCAGCGTTGGGCCAGCTTGGAGTTGAGGTTTTTTCGTTTTCTTTCCCAGTGACTTTACTGATCGCTGGAGTAAGAACAAAAGGCTAGAAACAAGCTCAGCTCAAGGAACTGGCACCAACCCCACCCCATCCTGTCTCTGCAGGTGGGGGTGGGGAAACCAACTCCTACTTCTAGAGCAACTGTTCTGGGCCAGGCACCATGGCACACCTTAAGGAGGACTTCCCTGCAACAACACACATGCACGCAGGGCCCCTAGGATGCCAGAAATAAACAGATGTGGATTTGTAGAAACCAGACCTCACTTTTAAGGAGCCCTCAGCGGGACCTGAGCCAGGAGAGATCTTCACCTCACTCTACGTGCCCAGACCGTTGAGGGCAGCCACGAGCAGTGGGTCACAGCACACCAGGCCTGGTGACGGGCAACCACTGTCCTCTGCCACCAAGCACTAGTGGGCACTGACCAGGTCAGTCCTGAGGCCTGGGAGGCCACACTTCCCTGCAGGTCCGCTCCAGTGCCATGTACAGTGGCCTAGAGGCCAGTTCCTGGAGGTGGCTGTGGGGTGGCGAGGCCAGAGCCCCCACCTGCCAGGACACCTGCTCTGGGCCACAGCCTCCACCTGCCAGAACACCACTCTGTGCCTTAGCCGAGGGCCTTGGTGCCATAATGCTGCCTCTAGTCAATGCAGGGTTAGAAGCCAAGAAGGCTGGAGTAGGGTGCAGGCTGAGCTGGACCCCAGGGTCCCCCCAACACCAGGCAGAAGGCCAGCCTTGGGCAGGCCCAAGGCGGAGGCTCCAACAGGCCTGTGCCAGACACACGTGAAGTACTCGGTCAACACACACGTGTCCTTTATCACTGGCTGGTGAGACAAGTGTGGGAATGAAAACTGGGTTGAGAACTGGCCTCATCAGTCTGACCCAGGTTCTCACCTCTGTTGTGGGGCAACAGCAGCTGCCCTGACGGGGCTGGGCAGCACCACCACCCAGGGCGGTGCATCGCTCGGTGCAGCATGGCACAAGGCCAGATGCTACAGGCTAAGTAGGTCTGATGTGGCCGGTGGCACTTATGAGCAATTAAGCCCCGTTCAGGGATGACCATGACGGTCAGGGAAGACATCTGGGCAGCACTGAAGCCCTTAGCCCTACCAGCCTGGGGACACCCCAACTCCAAGGGCCTCTGCCTCAGGTTGGGTGTTCAGAGCAGGCAGGGACCTGGCAGCAAGCCACCTGTGCAGTTTATAATCCGGGAGCCAGGGCCACACCAGAGGGGAGGGGCACTGGAGTGGTGCCAGCAGTCGGGGATGAACAGCCAGCAGCAGCCGGGCAAGCCCAGACACTCATCAAAAGAGATGCAATTTTAAGCTCTAGCTCCCAAATTTGTCATCACTTTCATTTTAATTTCAGATGTTATGACAACCCTGTAAAGCACAGGGAAACAGAAGACGTCAGAAGGGGAGAGCCCAGAGTGCGTGGGGAAGGCGGGAAGGGGGCGTCTGCCCCTCTGCCCTGGGCGGGCATCAGGAGACATTCGGGGTCATTGTGACCTGGGGGACGGGTAGGCCAGGGTTGAGGGACACCCCACAGGCACAGGACACCCCCACAAAGACAAATCCATCCCAACCACCGACAAATCCAGTCCTCACAGGTGGCGTTCTCATCCCTCGTCAGACGCACCTGCTTCCATGGACAAAGCGCTGCCCCCGAATCCAGAGTGAAGGTGGTGAGGGCAGCATCCCGCCCGTCACCCTAGAGTCACAGAGTGAGGGACTAAACCCAGTCCAGGCCAGCAGGAGTGCAAAGCCACTCGTCCCACAGTGGGGAAGGAGAGGCCCAGGCAGGGCAGTGACCTGCCAGCATCAACGTGCTAGTGTCAGGATCTAACTCAGAACTTGTGCCGGTCTGTCCACACTCTTCCTACAAGCCTCTAAAAATGTGTTCTCAACGTGTGGCTCTTGGACGGCAGCCTCAGTAGCACCAGGGAACTGGTTAGAAACACAAAGTCCTGGTCTAAACCCCACCTGAGGGACCAGACTGCGGGGGTGGGCCGTGCAGGCTGCTAGCCCTCCAGGAGAGTGTGTGAATAAAAGCCCGTTCCTGCTGACTTTACAGGATCCTGGGTGAATAAATTCCCCGTGGAGATGACACACAACCACAACTTTCGGCTGAATGAGCGAGAGGTGGTCAAGGTGCCTATGATGCAGACCAAGGGGGCCTTCCTGGTGGCTAGCGACCAGGAGCTGGACTGTGACATCCTGCGGCTGGAGTATGTGGGGGGCATAAGCATGCTGGTCGTGGTCCCGCACAAGCTGTCTGGGATGAAGGCCCTCGAGGCCCAGCTGACGCCCCAGGTGGTGGAGAGATGGCAGAAGAGCATGACAAACAGGTACCTGGGGGTGCCCGGTCACTCTAGGGAAAGGGACTAACTCTGCCCAGACTCCCCACGCCTGCTCTCCGAGACAGCTCAGAAGAGGGGCAGGGACCCCCAGCTCTGCCACACACCTGCCCACCTGCCCGGGCTCCCCAGGGCCGCTCACTGTGGGAAGAAACAGAACCCCTCACCGCCCCATCCTCTCAACCCCGAGGGGACAGGCATGACATTCATGGTGTCCCCGTTAGTTCTCACACCGGTGTGAGAACCGCAGGTGTTCCCGTGTACCAAGGTCGTGGCTGGGCCGGGGCAGGTCTGACCAGATCTGGCCAGGCCCGGGTTAGCAAGTGAAGCAGGCTTAGGTCTCATTCTGGGCCAAGAACACAGAGAAATGTGACCAAGACAGAAACAGGCTCCAGGATGCAGGTCAGCCCAGTAGATACTCAGCCATCAAGCCCTGTCACTCTGTCCCTAAAAATGTCCCTCTGTACCTGCCTCCCTCCCAACCTCACTGCCCACAACCTTAGCCCTGACTCAGGGGCCTACCCAGCCCACCTACCCACTGCTCAGCCCACCTGCTCCGCCGGACAGCGCCTCAAGCTCCCTCTGCCTGTGGACTGTGGACCCCGGCCTACAGGGTGCAGTCCTGCTCTGCTCCCCCTCCTTGCCTCCCTTCCCTGGAGCCCCTGCGCTCCAGCCAGCCCACAGCCTCAGCCCCCTACCCCGGCCTTGTCTCCCAGGCACATGAACCCCTCCTCCTGGACGGTTCATCACTTAGACGTTAAAGGACCGTCTTTTCATCTTGCTGCTTCACACTTGGGCATCTTGACTCCCCAGAGGGAGAGCAAGCTCTTGGGAAGGAGGTGCGTTCGGCATCTTTACCCCGGGGCTGCTGGGCGCTACAGCTGCTGTCTGCGCAGGCAGGCTCTGACAGTGCTCAGCGCTGTCCAGGGAATGGAGCGTTCTTTAATAAGTGCACTGACCTGCACTCCAACTCCATAACTGATAAAATAAGAAATGCCTGAAAGCAGGGACCCGAACTAGCGAATCACGTCAGATGCCTTTGACCTATGAGCCAATGAAAGCTCTGCCACTCCCGGAGGGCAGAATGATGCCTCCAGAACCTGTACTTCAGTCAGCCAGGCCCATTCCTTCCCTGACCAGGACGCGAGAGGTGCTCCTGCCCAAGTTCAAGCTGGAGAAGGACTACAACCTGGTGGAGGCCCTGCGGTCCGCAGGGGTCACAGCGCTATTTGACAGGAACAGCAACATGACGGGGATCTCGGACCAGAGGGTCACCATTGACCTGGTAAGGCCTGCCCTCTGCACCCATCCCTGCCCCCTACCCTGTCCTGGGTCTGCCCCCAGTAGGGCCCCCCGCCCCGGCCGAGCGTGCAGCCTTGGGGTCCGTCCCTCCTGGTGACACCAGAGGGAGAGCAGGTGCCCCAGTCTGTGACATAGCCACTCCCAGCCTGGCTGGCGATGGCACCCAGCACACGGGAGAGCAGCATGGCCCAGGGACATGCAGACTCTGGCCTGTGTTTCTCTGGCAGCAGCCCCAGAGCGTGAGCAGGTGGGGGGTCCCTGGCCACGGTCTTGCTCACAAGACACGCACGGTGCACAGCCCCTGGGGGCCATGGAGCAGGGGAAAGACAGCTGTTCACACAGCACAGCCTCCCCTTAGCTGCCGGGTGAGCACAGGGTTTCAAGGGTCCTCTGACGAGCTGCGGCCTGTGCCTCCCAGAGGGTCTCCCCACCCTTTCCCTGAAGGAGTTGAGATATCACTGTCCCCGCTGCCCCTCTGTCCCTCTGTGCGCGACCTGACGCTCCCCTCTCCCCATGGCACAGTTCAAGCACCAGGGCACCATCACAGTGAACGAGGAGGGCACACAGGCTGCAGCCGTGACCACTGTGGGCTTCATGCCGCTGTCCACCCAGGCCCGCTTCAGTGTCGACCGGCCCTTCCTGTTCCTCGTCTATGAGCAGCGCACCGGCTGCCTGCTCTTCATGGGCAGGGTTGCCAACCCTGCCAAGTCCTAAAGGTGGGGTCTGGGCCCATGGCTGCCCCCCGACGAGGAGATGTGCTCTGGCGCCGTCACCCTGGGCTGCTGCTCCCCTTCCCAGAGGCAACTCTGACAGAGACCAGGCAGCTTGCTGGGATTGGGGTCAGTTCTGCTCCGTGCCCGGTGCTAGCAGCTCCCGGGAGTGGGTGCACCTGGACGGTGTTGGCAACACAGCCCGCTCTGACCGACTCTCTCAGCAAAGCCCATCCCCAGGGCCCCAACCCTGCACGTCTGGCTCCGCTACTCAAAGCCCTTCTCAGCCAGGGCTCCTTGGCTGAACACGGAACACAGATCAGAGGGGTGACTGAGCCCCTCCCCGCTGTCCGGAGGGAAGGGGCCCCTGACACTGAAGGGGAGCCCTGGGCCGCGCGCTCAGTCCTGTTGAGGCCCAGCTTCCTGAACTGATGCTAAAATGTCTCTGCACCTGCTGTCACCTAGCAGCCCCCCGGGGACAACATGCACATGTAGCCATGCCTTCCACCCTAGAGATAAATGTGGCCACTTTCACTGTGTACGATTCTATCTTTTTCAAGCTCAAATAACTAAGGAAGGCCAAATTCAAAACAGCAGGCAACCCAGGGGTGATGGAGGCTGACAGAGTGACCCACAGCAGACAGGTTTTTGGCATCGGATGTGCAAGTGTCGCTGGGTCTGGGGTGGCCCTGGGAATGCCAGTCTCCACGCAGGGCACGTGCTTCAGTGTCCACCCTGGATGCGGGGAGACCCTCTGACATACTGTGATAGGTCTGGTTCGAGGAGAAAGGCGACACCGAGGCCTGTATTTTTAGACCCTAATTCCAGGGTAAGACCAGTGGAGTTCAAAGAGGCTGCTCAGGACGGAGGAGCACGGGGGCCGCAGGCCAGGGACACCACAAGCTCTGCGTACACGCCATCTGACTGTGACCCCGCGGCCCTGACTCCAGGGTCCAAGTGCAGGCCGGCCTGACCCCACAGAGGACTGCTGACCCGGTGAGACCTGCTCAGTCACAGGGCCCCCAAGGGGCGCACTGAGTGATCCCCAAAGTGGGGGCCGGGGGTGCCTGCAGGTCATCACTGGGCCTCATGCCAACCCCAGGCAGTCAACTGTTACCACCTCCTTCTCACAGCTGGAGACACAAGGAGAACGTGTAGGGAACGAGGTCTTCCCAGGCCCGAGTCCACCGCTAACCCTTTCCCCGACCCCCTGCTTCTTGCACCAGGTCACCCGCCTCGAGCTCCCGGGAGTCCTGGGCTTGCCGACCCCCTCGGAAGCCCTCCTCCACATCGTCAGCACTGTGCTGGTAGGGTCTGGTCCTGCCGCTGCTTTCCAGGCCCCTCCACCCCTCCACGCACACCTCAGAGTTCTGCCCTCAGCCCTTCCCACGTCTCCCATGCAGAAGGCACGTGGCCCTGTGCGCAGCCAGCCAGGCCCTCCACCCTGACATCCACCTGGTCCACTCAGCCTGCCCTCGGTCTCTTCAGAAACAGCCAACCCCTGGCCCCGGGCAGCACAGTGTCCTCTCGGAGCCCAGGCCTGAGCTGGCTGCCAGGGTTCCATGCCAGGTTCTGACACTTGGAGGCAAGTCTGTGCCTCAGTCTCCCTGCCTGTAAAGCGAGGAGAACAGTACCCACCTCGCAGGGCTGTGCTAAGGGCTAAGCGAGCTGCTGCCTGGAAGGGTTCAGATCACGGCCTGGGGCTCACCAAGAGCTGGGGAGAGGCTTCTTGTGGCCACCTCCCCCTGCAAGCGCATCCAGCCAAGGGCTCCTAACGGGGGCTGGCTGGCTTTCTCCCGTCTCTCTTCCTTACACACTTGTGATCAGATGCCACCCCCACAAAGAAGAGGACACAGCTCCAAAGGGGTCTAGGACCTACGAGTGTTAGTCCACAAGCCTCCTTTACAGGCACGGAGGGAACAAGCAGCCTGTCCAGGGGCACAAAAGCTGCGAGTGGCCCAGGTGAGCGGCTCTGAGCGGACCGTGTGGGCACTCCCTGCACTCGGTGATGGTGGGGCAACTGCATCTCTAAGAAGCTTAGTGAACCAGTGGGTGGACACCCAGAGAAGCAACAGAGTCAGCCACAGTCTCTAACAAAGACCACCCAGCCTAGGCAGGAAGGAGCCACTGGGTCACGTGACCCAGCCCCTAACCCCTCGCTCAGGAAGGGCCCCAAGGTCACTGATAAAGGAACCCAAGCTCCTACCCCAGACCCACTGGCATGTACCCAAAACAAAGTAATTCGAGACACCATGTCATCAAAAGATCCAAAACAGATCCCTCTTCTTTTAGAAGGAAAAAAAAAAAAGTAAGAAAAAGAACAAAGTGTAAAACATTAAAACAAACAAGCAAAGAGCCCCAGCAGTTGGTCCCTTCCAGGAGGTCCGAGAAGGATGGGACGGAACCCATGATCTCTGCTCTCGGTTGGGCAACAGGGTCAAATGTTTGCTTCCTCCCCCCACGACTTAACCATTAACTTTTGCTGACATGACACACTCACCCCGTTCTGTAAAAAAGGTCGCCGCGGGGGGGGGGGGGAACACCGTGTTTTAAGTACCTTCCGGCCTATTGCTGCTAACAATGCCCCTGCCCCACCCAGCTGGCGTCTCAGGGTCACCCCCACTTTTCCAAAAGCTTTGCCGGTGGAGCAGGTGTGGAGAGGCTCAACCCACCCCGTGACCCTAAAACCCAAGTTCAAAGATACTGAAACTCACGACCTTGAGTGCCCCTCAAGTATGCTCCCATCTCCCAGAACCTGCTCTCTGTGGAGCCCGCCCCGGGCTGAGGATTCTGTGCCCCACACCCTTCCTCCAGGCCAACACAGGGTCTGCGTGCGACAGCGCATCTCAAGCCCACTGTGCAAGAACCAACATCAACCGTGACATGGAAACATCTGCGTGTTTATAAATCACCCAGCAGGGTGTTGACAAGAACCCTCAGAGTCCCAGGAGCCCTCAGACTCTCCAAGGACTGTGGGGGCCCTTACCACAGGGGCAAGGTGGGGGGCTCCCAGGGAAGCGTGGGGGGCACGTGGCAGGCCCACCCCCATACACACTCAGGAAGAGGACGCTGTCCGACGCCTGGTCAGGGTCAGGCACTCCCAGGGGCGGGCAGGCCAGAGGTGGAACACTCCCCCGACATAGCACACAACGTCTCAATGAGGAGCCAGTCAGCTACCTCTTTCCCCTGGCCTCGGCCGGCTATACCAGGGCCCCATCAGTGCCCAGATTCAGGTGATGAATGCCCACCAGAGTGGGTGCCAAAACCACTGCTGGGACAGGAGAGGGCTCTCCATCCACCTGCCCGGCCTCCCCGCCCCTGGGTCAACCTGCGGCCTGGGGATCAGCTGCTCTAAAGCTCTACGTGTGGGACACACGAAAGTGTTTGGGAAGCCGACGAGGTGGGCACTGGAGGCTCAACCAGAAGGCAAGTTAAGTGGATGTTTGAGGATCGTGGAAGAAAACTAAACATGACACGGCCTGGCTCAGGACTGGCAGCCGGGGACGCCAAGCCAGGGAGAAGTGACAGGCAGCCCCGGGAGGAGAGGCACAGGCCGAGACAGGACAAGATGGAGACAGGCTCTCGGCCACCAAGGCGGGGTGCAGGGAGGGGAGGGATGCGGTGCCACCCGGCCCGAGTCAGAGGCCCCAGGGTGGGCGGGAGGAGCATGGTGAGCCCGAGTCCGACCACGAACCTGGGAGCCACGCCCAAGGGACGTGAAGCCCCGGTCAGCCGGCCGAGGGGGTTGGGCCAGGCACGGAGGACACAGGAAGGCACGAGGTGGCGGGGCCACAGCAGGCACAGGCCCACTGGACAGTCCCGTAGCCGGGTCCCCATGGCCTGCTGATAACACCGGGCAGTGCCCTGGGCTCCGACACGCTGACCGGAGACACTCACCACAGCGATCACCGGGATGAGGACGCCCAGGTTCCCCGCGCTGCTGGAGGCCTGGAAGAGAGCAGGACAGGGTCACCGGCGGGCGTGTGCGTCCGCACGAGAAGGCCGCCTGGCGCAGTTACGAGAACTGGACGCCTTCCTCTGAAAGAAACGACGAGTCGGGTGTGTAGCGGCAGGGAGAGAACGCCCAGCAGCAGGTGACGGCACAGACCCGGCACCTCTGCGTGGACGCCGCACAGCGTCTCCTGGGAAGGCGCCCACCGCCGGCGGTAAGCGGAAGAAGACGGCCTGAGCGTCCGCTCCCACACAGAACCCACCACGCGAAACAGAGACGTTTACGCTAAACGTCTAGGAGGAAGTCTGCAAAGATGTTAACGATGATCATACCTGAGGGGAGCGATTTGGGTGCTTTTCACTTAATCATTTATACGTTTCCGTACCTTTCCTACAACATACACAGATTCTTTCCAAGTTCAGGAAAATCTGATGGCTACTTAAAAATCGCTAAGTAAACCGTAGTCCAGACACACAGATGTGGCCACGCGGGGCTGAGACGGGATGGGAGGTACAGAGAGTGGCAGAGGGAGTGGCCCTGGGGCCCAGAGGTGTCCTTGCCACAGCTCCTGGGACCCTCAGACGGATACAGCCTCTGCTTCCTTTGGCGCTAAGAGCCCTCTCCTGAGGCTGGAGCCCCTTATCCACTGTGCCAGGAAGGCCAGACTGTGAGAAGCCAGTCGCCCAGAAGGCGGTAAGGGCTGGCAGACCAGGGCTGAAGTGGGGCCAAGGGTCTTCGGGCCCTGCCTGCACCAGCCACACCCTCGCCACGGAGTCCTCCATGCTGATGGTTCCACCTTACATGTCACCTCCCCAGAGGCCTCTGGACCACCGGATGCCCCTTGCCACACTGCCCTGTTCTATGCCCACTGCCCCCTCCCACCGAGTCTGCAGGGGCTGCGCCTTGTCTCTGGTCACCTCCCTGAGCTTTTGTTCTTGGCCCTGGAGGAAGACTGTGGAAGCTGGGGTCAGGGCCGGGGCAGGTCCGACCACCACCTGCTTGTTTATTCCCAGGCAGAGCTGAGCAGGCCCACAGAGACCCTGGTGTTCATGTAGTAGGGAAGCTGCAAGTCTGGGGTGGGGGAGTGTGAGGGGAAGACAGGAAGGAGGCAGAGACATGGACCCACACGACATGTCCAAGGGGAGGCGATGGGGTGAGGCTGAACCTGCCTCAACCTCCCCAATCTATCCCTTTGGAGTTCAAGACCTGACATTCTGTCTGTCCCCGTGGATACGTCTCTCTTGGATGGCCAGAGATGAGGCCCCTCTCCTGCTGTCAATATGCTGTGATGACAGCCGCGCCACCCACTCCCCCAGCTTCGTGATAGCCACACAGGGAGGGGCCTGGCGGAGGTGGCCGGTAAGGTCTGATGGGGAAGCCGCCCCCTCCCCTGACCCCGCCAGCACGCTGGGAAGGAACCAGGAGGCGTGGAGACAGCCCTACCTTCAGGGCAGGCCCCTTCTCACTGGCCCGCTCGCTGGCCCGCTTGCCCTCCAGCCCCAGCTGCACAAATAGCTCCAGCAGGTTCATGAGCAGCTCGTCCACCAGGTGCTCATCCTGGATGTTGGCTGCGATGTTGGCCAGGGCGTTGATCACCGCCAACGAGCAGTGCCTGTGGGAGAGAAGGGACGCGGCCACAGCGCGGGGCCTCTCTGCCTCCCCGGGCCCAGGAGCTGTGAACAAACACACCCCTGAGACGAGCTGGCGGCCAGGGGCTGCACAGCTTACAGGAGCCTGCATGCAAGGACTGGGAAGGTCTCAGGACTTTTCCTTCCAAGGGCCCAGAACAACCAGGGCTGAGGACAGACGTGCTGGCTTCCAGGGGACTCTGGTCCCTCCCACAATAGTCACGCTTGGTCTTTACCACCCCACTTCTGCCTAACACCCCACTTCCTCCCCTGGGGGCCGAGGCTAGGGTCAGCTCATGTCACACATGCAGGGAGCGCTCAGGGGTCTTGCTGCCCCAAGTACACCTGAATAGAAGCTGACGCCACGAACCCACAGGGCGGCCGGGCTCCAGGCTCCGGGGCCATTGGACCCCGCACTGAGCAGCTCAGGTCTTTAAGCCCCAGTTTCTTCTTGCATCAAATAATGGTAACAATTTCCTCCCAGTGAGGTGTGGGAGGAACCGAACACTCCCCATGAAGCACTGAGCACATTGGTCCCAGAAATCACAGCACCCTTCCCAAAAACCCCAGAGGGAAGGGCACACACATAGCAGGGTGCCTCCCCCAGCGGGAGGGGACAAGTCATCCTGGGGGCAACGCCAGAAATGGCCTCGAGGCAGGAGAGTCCCCTGGATGGAGTGCTCAGGAGAGGAGAGAGACAGTCCTGCCTGCCCATCCCATCCGCCTGACTTCACTCCCATCCCTCCCGTTCCCCGGATCTGCCCAGTCCTAGGGGAGCTCCAAACACAGAGTGTGTCCTGGTCCCAGGGCCTCCCCGGGGAGGGCGAGGATCACACAGGAAGCAAGACTGACATGAACACCGACCACTGGAGACTGTAACCACCTCCTCCCCTTGACCCCCTGACCTGTCTCTGAATCCATCCCAGGGAGAGCATCAGAGACCTCACAGACACGCAGCACCGAGCAGCAGAAAAACCGGACAACTACCTAACATGCAAGCAAGCGCTGGTCAGAAAGACCACAGCGCTGCCCCCGACAGACACACACAGACACCCAAGGAGATCTGCAGACGTGTTGGGGGGGGCTAGTCTGTAAGAAAGTGTCACCGTGGGCGCTGGGCCCGTGGGACGGTGCCAGTGGGGGCGGCCGCGGGGAGGTGCTCACTCCCTCCCAGGGTGCGGATTTCTAGCACGTAGTACTTTTGCAAGAAGAGACGTTTATTTAAAAGACAACTCCCCAAATGTGACATTTTCACAAGGAGTTCGACGAGACGGTCAGGACGTACAACGATGGTGAGTTTGGGAAGAACTACCTGTAGCCATGGTCTTTGTAGTCTTTGGTGGCTGAGTACACAACGGAGCTGGCCTTCACGCTGATCTGCTGGAAGAGGTTCCACACCTCCTGGTAGATGTATTGCTGTGGGAGAGTGAGGGACACAGTCAGCACAGCACCCAGTGGGGACGCTCCCGGAACCACGGACCACAAGGGCCAGAAGAGCATCAAGGCCGCCCCTTCCTAAGGCTTCAGACAAACCTCAACTTCAGCACCAACTCAGAAACAGTTTGGATTTCAATTCCTTTAACATCAGTGAGAAACCAGTTTAAACCTCCTTCCCCCGAACACTCTCAGAAACATTTGCCTTCATCTGGAAAAAACCTCAGCAGCGCTCAGCGCTGAGCCAGCTGGGAGCACGTCACTCACGTGCAGGGAGCACCTCACTGAAGTGCAGGACAAGTTTAATCTGTATTTTCACGCCCTTGGTGGTCAGAGGGGCTGAAGAGGGCCCGCCCGCCTCCTTACGTTCCCAGTGATGACCAGACAGCCCAGCTGGTCGATGATGAGCACGTCCAGGGGCGAGGGGGGCTGGCAGAATTTCTGCTGCAGGATCTGCAGAATGGGCTCCATGACCTTTGGGGTGTCCCTCAAGGCCACAGCGATGTGTCCCAGGGCACGGATGGTGTGGTCGGGAATCAGGTGAGCGTCCCTAGGGAGGGAAGAACAGAGCTCAGCACACAGAGGTAGGGACCCGGACCCCAGCACCACCAGTCTCTCGAGGAAACGTCCTCTGACCACCGGCAGAAACACAAAGTCCCCGGCACCACGTGGGAAGGCAGAGGTCTCTACTCCCAGGTGGTGTCTCGGGCACGTTCCAAGGTGGGCTTCGCCAGACCTGCACATGTCCCCATGAGCCTGCGCAGAGCAGGCGGCCCCTCGGGGCCAGGGTGGGGTGGGGCGGGACGCACTTGTCGCTCTCCTGGGAGATGTAGAGCCGGTTGGAGAGGCTGGCCAGGAAGGCCTCCACGATGACCGCGTCCACTGTCAAGCCGGCCTTCAGGCACCTGAGCAGGGAGAAAGCCACACAGCACCCAGCATCAGAACCACCAGGTGAGCCTTTGGTGTTGGCCTGTGCTATAGTCTTCCGGTCTCGGGGGGACAAGGTTTAAAGAACTGCCAGGTACTCTTTGCCCAGAAATGGGAAAGGACGTCGTCACACAGGATGAACGCAGAAGACTGCCGCAGACCCACCCACCCAATAAGCATCTCATTGGGAAACAGGAGCTTCGTTACCTTGCCCAAAACATTCTCCTTCAGAACATCATACTCATCCTAACACCAAATTTAAATTCCCGGTTCCTGAACAAAAGTCACAGTAACTGATTTACAAGACTGAGGGTCCCAAGGGGGCTGAGGGAATATTAAAATTACTATTGAGATTTCAGTAGTACAGAGAAATGCTCATGTTCTAGAGAAAAAGGGAGACTTAAAAGCCCCAAAGTACATCAACCTTTACAGGTGTCTCCACTCCCCACATGCCTGGCTTCCGGGCCACAAGGTCAGAGAAGAGAATGACAAAGAGGGGCCAGGTATGTCCCACTGTGGCCCCCAGAGCACAGAGCCAGGACAGAGAAAGAGAGAGACGCTCCTTGAAATCAGAATGTATTTAGTTTCCGAGTTTGCAGAGCAACGGTTCACACAGCAGAAGCCTGCGCAGAAGGGACACGGGCCTGGAAAACCGCTCATTTACACCAGAAATTACACAGAAATAAAAGAAGATAAAACATGACAACGCATCATTACTCTGGTGAGGGAATAACAGACAATTCTTTACTTTCTACTATTTTATACATCACAGGTTTTTTCTAGTTTTTATCGTGTTTATGATAAGGAAAAGCAGGACGCTTTATTTTTTTAAGTATGTGATAATTCTTCTTTTCAGATCAAGCATAGAGTTAGAATAATCAGAAAGAAGCCTTGCTGAATCAAGGTCTCTGACTCTGTCTGAAGCCCCTAACCCCTTCCTCTCTCCCTCCCCTCCTCCCCCTCCCTCCCCTCCCCCACCCTCCCCTCCTCTCTCCCTCCCCCTCCTCCACACCTGCAGATGTTGTCGATGGCCACATCCCGCAGCTGCTCGTACATGGAAGGCTGGCTCTTCTTTCCTGACATGACATTCAGGGTCGACTCAGAATGTTCATTTGTGACACTGATTTTTATATCATTCCCAGCAACTGAATGGAAAAATTCAAATATGTGTCTGGTTAAGTCTACACTTTCCACACCCTTGTCCGAAACTCAAAACCAAAACAACATGATCATTTTCAGCTATAAAAGCAATCACTCCAAAAAGATTTCACCAGGCATTTCAGAACACAAGGTGTCTGAGGACAGAAAGAAGGAAACAAATGTATAAACCAAAAGGAAGGTCACCTTGGTCACAAGGTGACGAACATGTAAAACAGCAACCCTTCAAGGAATGGTTCAGGAGTCAGGACGCCCAGGCACTCAGGCAAGGCCCCGGCCCTGAGAGCATGCAGCTAACGTGCAAGAAGCTGGGAAGCCTGGGGGCCTCAGAGGCAGACCCTCCTCACTTGGAGTCTGGGTCTCTGCACCTGACGGGAGAGGCTAAAATGCCCACCTTGGTGGGACTACAGGCAGTGAGGTGGGTCTACACTAGCACCCGGGCCCACAGCAAGTGTTTTAATCAACGTCAGTCATTGCAGGTCACCAGACGTGCTCACGGCCGCATCCTCACCTGGAATCAGGTAAGGACACCCTCATGGGGTGGGGTTGGACAGTCAGGGTGCGGGGAGAGCTCCCCAGGGACAGGAAGTACCAAAAAGGGAGGAGGGGAGCAGGGCCTTGAGTGGTGGCGGGAGCACACACCAGGACAGCGGAGAGAGGAAGGCCTGGCGCCCCGAGGGGCTCGTGCAGGGAAAGCTGGGGAAACAGCAGGCAGGACGAGCCCAGGACAGGTGTTACCTGTGTGGTACTGACTGTGGCACTTGTACAGCTTCACCAGCACAGGGGATGGGACCACCAGGAAGTCGCGCAGAGACGGTGTCACGGAGTGCACCACCACCGGGAACCTCTCGCATAGGCGGCCCAGACCCTGCAATGCACAGCGGAGCCGTCAGGCAGCCTCAGGGGAGGCGCCCACTGGAGATGTCCAGGAGCAAAGCTCCCAGGGCCACCTGGCCACGGGGCAAAAAGACAGGAAAGAGGTGGTCGGGACTCTCCCACCCAAAGGGGAGGGTCACTGTTTAAGTGCGCCCCTTTTTTTTGCTTCCAAAAGAAACGGGCTCAAAACACAATTTTTTTGGGGGGGAGAGTAATTGGGTTTTTATTTATTTACCTTTAACGGAGGCATTGGGGATTGAACCCGGGACTTTGTGCATGCTAGGCATGCACGCTACCACTGAGCTGTACCCTCCCCCAAAACACGATTTTTAGACAAGGGTGGGTGTGGAGTCTCTGGGTCATGACAAGGTCTTGGCAGAGCTGACACCAGAGATGACACGTCCACAGCCGTGGGGACACCCGGCAGACAAGGGGCAGGGTCCACAAACCAGGACCCAGCCATACGTGAAGCCCCCTGAGAGAAAGCCGGTTGGCTGTCAATAGTGGCTCTCATCAACTTCCGAGAGACAGCAGCTCAGACCCGCTGCTGGTGCCAACCACAGCCCAGACGACAAGAGCACCCAGGTCCCAAGACTGACCTGCAGGCAGCAGATGAGCAGGGGCAAGTGCGCGATGATGACTTTGCTGGACGTCTTGGATTGCAGCTTCTCAGACAGCCTGGCACACAGGTTTTCTGCGCCTGAGTCAGAACCAGAGGAGGGTGTGAATCTTTAAAAAGGCCAGCAGCCACGAGACTTGCTCAACGACATCACTAAACCCTGGGGACTGACTTTCCACGGGAACATGGCAGTGCAGGCGTTGCCAGCTGGACCCGCATCCGGTCGTCTCCTGCTGCTGTGACGACACCGTCCCACAGGTGGCTTTCCCCACTGCCGCCCGAGCCCCAACCCCCGAGTCCTGCGCACAGCCCTCCTCTCTGCCCGAGCTCCCCGCTCACCCTGCTCATCCTTCACGGCCCACACCATCAGGTCCACACAGGCCGCGCTCGCCTGGCAGCGCAGCTTCAGGGGGCTCAGCTCGCTGTGGGTCCGGTCTGCATCGTGCAGAATCTTCTGGAGCTCCCCCTGGCTGGTGTTGAACTGCTCCAGCACAAAGTCATGGACCTCCTTCACAAAGGAGGTGGGGAGGTCTGTGGGGAGGCCAGAGCCAGGCTGGGAACGGCTGACGCCAGGAAGAGGGCATCCGCTGCTGGCAAACCTGCCTCTGAGAAGGCCCACTGGGAAGAGCGGGGATGGGCCTGCATGGCTGGCCCCCTGTACATGTGGCCCCAGCACACGTGTGGCCCATTGCACTGTATAGGGTGTGTCTGCATGGGAACAGTCCATTTAGCAAGAAATACCCCTGTGATATTCTCTACAAAGGGGGTCGGTGATCAGACAAAGGGCAAAGCCGGAGGCACCCGAGGAAGAGGACCTCCCCCACGGCAGTGCCCAGTGCTCATAGCCTTTTCAAGCTCTCGTCCTCGGGGCCTGGACAGCTCAGGAGCGCCTGAGCCGTGACCAGCCGGGGAAAATTGCAAGTGCCTCGTTTCCTCATTTTCAATGTTTTAAGATGTCTCAGATAGATACGTGGAACTGTATTCGTGACAAGCTGATCAATACAAGACAACATGTCCACTTTAGAAAACTTCTGAGGAAACACACCCACCAAAGAGGCCCACTGGCAGGAGTAGAGCTGCAGGCAGGGCCACAGGCAGGGTCCTCTATTACTGCTTTTCCCAGGACCGGGCCATGTCACCCGTAGTGCTAGGAAGCGGCAGCAGGGAAGCCCGAGGTTGTGCGGGCCGGCCCTGTCCTCACCTTTCATGTAGTGCAGGGTGTCCCGCAGCATCTTGAACATGGCCACATAGAGGGGGTCGCTGAACGTGCTGTAGTAGAGGTCGGCGCTGGGGTTGACCTGCAGACAGAGGCTCATGACCCCAAAGAACCGTCCCAGCAGGGGAACCGTCCACCTGTGTGATCACTCTGCTCCTGATGCAACAGCAGGACACAGGCACTCACGCTGCCCAGACACCTGCAGGGGGGGGGCCCCAGGGGCGCCTAAAGTAAGGACCACCTGCTCCTGCTGAAAGCCCACCCCCTCTGGCCGTCCTTGAACAGGGGGCATGAGGAGTGGGGAGGTGGAGGAGGGGTCCAGGTGCACAGCCCGGCTCCATCACCCATGAGCAGAGTGCTGCAGCTCCCACGCCACACATCTTGCCCCACTGCAGCGTCTGGCATGGGATAAGCACGCAGTGATAGCCAGTGACAGCCAATGACGGTAGTACCACTGCAGTGAGTCTAGGATTTCAAGCTCTTTTTTTTTTAATATACAAAACCATTTCTTCAAATGGAAATTTATACTAAAATCCAAATTATAAAACAAAAACCTGAGAAACTGCTCTGTTCAGTTCCGTAGGGAGAAGGGTCACAGAGCCCACATCCCCAGCCCCACCTCCACCTGGAAGACAAGCCCTGAAAGAGGAGACAAGAGAGCCTCAACTCTGGAAGCAGGCTGACTCCTCATCCCAGATGGAGTGTGGGCCGGCTCCCCACCCTGGGTCCTGGTCTGCCCTGGGCCAACGACCCCGCACCCATGACGGACACCAAGGGCCCCTGAGAGTACACAGCGAGAGCTCAGGCCCTCAGCAGGACAATGCCCTGCAGACGAGCCAGGAAGTGCGCGACACTGAGACCAAGCCCCCGCAGGGCAGACGCTGGCACATGCACCCAACGCCCGCAGACAGCCGGACAGCGCAGGGCGAGATGCAGCCGCAGCTCAGGAGGGGCTCCAGTGGTCCCTCCCTGCTTCGTAACTGAGCCCAGGGGTAACAGGTGCTGTGTGTCTTATAATCCTAATGAGGAACCTGGGCCCAGCACTCGGCCACAGCAACCTTTGGAAGGGGACAGCCCAAACATTCCTGGGACTTTCAGACCTCTCAGCACTGACACTCAATGATTTTATAAATAACGCAGTTGGGCCTTGGTTGCAATCATGCTAAAGACGGCCGCTGCCTAGTATGTGCCCCTCACACTCCTAAGTCAGGGACTGCCTGAGCCTGGAAGACGGAGGGTGTGTGCCAAGCCTCAGCAGTGGCTCTGGGAGCGCCTCGGGGGCAAGGACGAGGAAGGAGCTTGGATGCAGAGCCACGGGCCTGGATAGGAGCTGGCTCTGCACTGGCCGTGGGCTGTGAGCACGTGTCAGACCCCCAGACCTGTCCGACCACTGCTCGGAGGCCCCAGGAGGGGACGCAGGTAACACAAGCCCTCAGGGGCAGGTGTGCTGTCATCACTGGACCAGGGAGCCTGGGCCAAGGCCCCAGGGCCATCCTTCCACTCGCCCCTAGTCTCACCCATGCAGGTGTGCCCGGCAGGTGACCCCAGCATGACACCCTCAGAGGACATACCTCTGTCACGCTGGCGACAACTGCGTCCAAGGATTTGAGAACGGGCTCCTCAACGATCTTCTTCACCTGAGGGGAAGTCAGACCCCATGAGTGCCTGACAGATGGCAAGATGGGGCCCAGCTCCTGAGGAACACAGCACGCTGACGCATAAACCACATCACAGGCTGGAGGAGAAAACGTGAGGGAAAGAGGCCAGCAACACACACATAAACACATACACACACCACACACACACACACGTGGCTGCAGCTCCGGTGGACACACCGCCCCGCATTCCGCCATCCCTGCAATTTCTCACCTTATCCCAGACAAGAATGAAAACAAAAAGAGCCTCAAATCCTGGGATGCAGGTTTCCATTTCCAGGAAGAGGAAGCATCCGGACTCCAGACGTCACTGACTGTGTGCCCAAACCCCTCCCAGCTGGTCCTCAGCACCGACACCCCCCGCCCCCGCCCCCGCCCGGGGCACACTCAAACCACAGGGCACACCTGAACTTTCTCACAGACGCCTTTCTTCCCAGCTGCTCCCTGTACCAGCACTCAGGACAGGGTTGCACTGTTCTATCCATGGCAGGACCACCTGACACTGCTGCCCCCACCCCCATTATAGTGCTGCAAGAAGCTCAGTTTCAAAATGTATAGATCATGATAAACCACATGCCAGAAGAAGAAATTGAAAAACGGCTGAGAAAAAAAAATCTAATCTTCAGAAGTTAAAATATACTGGGGAAAAAAATTCCCTTAAAGGACCCAAAACACTGAGCCTTCTGTGGGGATGTCTGAGCCGGGACCCTGCCAGGACACTGAAGGTGGGGGCAGTTTCAGGGCACTTCTAGAACATCCACGGCCACCAAGCAGTTCACGGCAGCTGCACCCTGTGGGGGGATGCCACGACGTGTCCTTGCACCTTCACCCAAAGCCGCACAGAGCGACTTCTGCCCTGGCCCCTCGCAGGCAGAGGGCTGCTCCTCCAGTACAAGCCTCCCCCCCGGCCTTCCCCGTCTCTCTTCCACCTTCAGAGTCCATCCAACCCCCTGAAGCCCCCGTGTGGCATCCCAGCTCAATCACAGCCACTTGAGAGTCAGGGCCACAGGCCTGTCCACTCAGACTCGGACAATCGGGTCTCTGACATGACCTCAGAGGTCAGGCAAAGGTATCCAAGTATGAAAAGTCCACTTTGTATTCATCTAAACAGGGCAGCCCCTGAGTGGGTGTCAGATGCAAGAGAAATGGGGCTTGGGGTCAGATTCCTGGGCTGAGCCTGGGCCCTGCCCTCCACCCACTGTGGACTCAGACGGACCTCTTCCCCTCAGGTGTGGAGATGCGTGGCCACCTCTCCCACACGGCTGCTGCAAGGACAAAATGAGAGCGTCCCCTTCCTTCCTTCTTCAACCTGCAACCTTACGACTACTAAGCTGTGCTCTGCAATGCCCAGACGCCCAGCTTCCCTTTAAATCACAGCAGTCCTGCTGGATACACGCATGTCCACTCACCCGCCAGCACTCCGCTTACCAGGTTTAAGAGCTCCCGGAGCAACTCCAGGGGGACGGTGAACTCCTTACAGGTGACGCCGCTGAAGAGAGGAGACACGGAGAAGCTGGAGCTGACAGTGGAGAAGTAGTACTCGGGCTCTGGGGCGCCCCCATCGGGCAAGCAGGAGGCTGCCGGGAGGAAGGCCAGGCGGTCAGCCCTGGGCACACGGGACAGGGCGCTCCCAATACACCCACACATTCAGCTCTTGCTGATACTCCAAGTCCGTTCTGTGATCAGCAAGCAAAGGCTGGACTGCAGACCCTCAGGGAGGGGAGCCTATCACTCGGGTGGTTGGGGAAAAGCTGGAGAGAATCATTCCTAGGATTTTCAACCCAAACAGGATAAATTTAACAAATGAGAAGAGTAAGAAAAAAAAGAATGACACCTTTTTAGAAACAGAGATGTGAAAGTCTGAGGCCACTTATAACAGAGGGGAGGGGGCGGTAACACCAGGAGGGGCAGAGGTGCTGGAAGCCCACCCAGTGAGGAGGGAGGGTGACGAGGCTGGTTCACAGGGAGCAGCGGGGAGGGTGCATGCGTGTGAACCCACAGGTACCACACGCATTCACTCCTATGGGTTCACACGCATTCACTCCACCGTACGGACACATGTAACTGGCTAATTCCACTCAGCACCAAGTCCAGGTTCGTCCACATTGCCATAGACAGTAGGCTCTCCCTTTTTCAGGCTGAGCACTATTCCTGGAGGGCATATGCTGAATGCAGCAAGCCAGTCACAGAAATTAAAAGCTGCATGAACTCACTTATACACGGAATCTAAAGAAGTCAAAGGCGGGGCACAGGTTGGGGGGATGGGCCAGGGGCCAGGGCGGTGTCATCACGAGGTGGGTGGCGGGGTCAGGGGATGGGGAGGTGCCGTCACAGGGCATACAGCAGCGGTTCTGAAGGCTGAGTCCAGACAGCTGGTTACAACCTGACGACCATGTTAATTACACCCCCACTAGACACTGAAAACACGCTGAGATTTCAGGTGCTCCAACCACACACACCCCAGTACCCACAGGAGGAGAAGGACAGGTTAACGGCGTGACTGGAGCAATCACCTCACCACGCACACATGCACCAAACATCACGCTGTCAGTCACAGAGCACGTCTGTGGTCAGCGGGCATCTCCTGGACAGTCACCCTGAAACGAGGACGAAGCCCCACGTGTGGTGGGCGCTGATGGGGGCAAAAGGCAGCAACTGCAGGGACCACAGATCTAAGATTTGGGGTTTACGCAGGGTTTGCCACTGAAAATTTCTGAGCAGGAGATGATCAGATCTGTGCTTTTAAAAAATCATTCCTAAAACTAGATTCATGCAGTGCTGTGGAGGGACTGGAAGGAGCAAAGGGCAAGTAAGGAAAGTTGGGGGTGGGAGGCGCGTGGGTTGAGGGGAGGCTCAGCCCGCACAGTGCACTGACCCTGGGTACGCACCATAAGTGCAGGCGCAGAGGTGCCGCCACCAGAGAGAGTGAGCCCTCCAGGACACGGCTCAGCTCCTGGGTGCCCCTGGGGCGGGGACGGGGTATGAGGCCTGGAGTAACACACTGGGATTATGTGGGGGTGGACTTAGCCTTGCATTCGAACACACATAGACTGTCACACGGTATGTTCTTGCACAGCCAAGAGGTACTGTACCCAAGCCGTCCACACTGACTTGAGGACAGAGATACCTCTCCTTTGTTTTTTGGGTTTTTTTTGTTTTTTTTAATTCCCTCACATCTTTAAGATCCTCTGGAGAAAGGCTCCCTGAGAATCAGTGTCATCCAGTAACAGAGCAGAGGTCGTTGTGGGGCACGGGATTCTGGCTTCTCTATTCCCCATCACCTAACCCACAACTCACCTCCCTCAAGGAGAAGGTGGGCTATTCTTACACGTGTCAGACACCACACAGGGCTGCCATGTGAATCAAATTCGTAAATTATGGGAAAGTCCTCTGTGACCAGCAAAGCGCTATAAAAGGTATTGCTCACAGTAATGTGACTACTTCATCTACACACTTAGTGACCTTAGAAAAAAGAAACAAGGGAAGTACCCTTCGTTAGACTCTCCACCTGAAAACCAATGCTTTCCCAGGTTCACACGCTAAAACTGGCATCCTGCAGGTAATTTCCTGCGCTTTTCTCTAAGTTTGAAATATTTTTAGGTTAAGAAGTTTAAACAAAAATAGAAAAGAAATGTTTTCTAAAAGCTTGACCCTCGATGCAGGACAAAAGAGAGCCTGTGAGCGTCCTCATGCACAGGACGTCCCAGAAACTGGATGGGTGGGCTGGCAGGTGAGCGCAAGGTCAGGTTCCCAGCAGAAAGGGAAGCCCACCTTCGAAGTAGTGCAAGGCGGATCCTCCAGGGGAGCTGGGAGGGGGTGCCCCTCGCTCAGGGCTGACCTGAAACACACAACCACACAGGCAGGTCAGACTGCCTCAGACAAGGCTCTCTCTGCCCCACCTCCTCCCTGAAGCCCACCACACTCTGGGTTCTCCACTACGCTCCAGAACGTCAAGTTCTCCATGTCTGGCAGCATATCCTACACTTGACTACTGGGTTTCTGTGTGTCTGTCTTTGTCCACAAGTCAGTTTCATTTCCCACTGGCACTAACCGTCTCTTGCTCAGAACAGGGCCAGCACCTGGCAGCTCGGAGAAATGTGTCATGCCCGGGAGGAGTGGGGGAAATCACTTATAAATCTCAAAAAGGACAAGGCGAGCCTCTGCACTAAGGAGCATGCTCTGAGAACTTTCACGTTTCCTAAGTTTCCCTGGAGTACACGGCAGGCCTGGGCTTTCCTCGGCCCAGGCATCAGACAAGCCCCCGCGCCCTGCGCTGCCTGGGAGCCCGGCCCCACCTGGGAGAGGCTGGACACGCTGCTGGTCTTCCTCTTCAGGGCGCCCTCCGGACACACGGTTAGCAGGCTGCTGGGGAGGATGGAGCGGAAGTCATTGAAGGAGCGTCTCCGCACGCCCGCCAGCTCCTCAGGGACCCGCAGGGAACGAGGTGGGGCTCTGGGGAAGAGCCTGGACAGGAGCGACTCCTCCGTGTTGCTGCAACGGCCGAATGCCCGCGAGATCCCTATCAGGCAGGGAACTGCGTACTTGCAGAGGTATTCTGGAAGACAGAGAGGCCGTGACAGACCAGACAGGGACCTGTGACCTCACCCCCAGATCTGAGGGCTAGGCAGGCCCAACCCCAAGCACTGACCCACAGTACTTCCCATCTGTCCTCTGATACACATTCCACTCTTGCCGGAGGTCTTACCCACCTCCAGTCGCTTCCAAGTCACTCACTCAGCAAGTCATGCGCGTCCACAACACACCTATCCCCTCTGGGGGCAACCGGCAGCCCTGTGCTCAGACCCACACCCTGCAGGGAGAGCAGCCCAGCTTTCAGGCAGCAGGTCTGGGCCCACGCCCCACGCAGCAGAGGGAGCCACCCACCGGGCACAGAGTCACAAGGAATAGAAACTGAAGGCTGGGAAAAGCAAGGGAAAGAACGATCACAAAACCGTTCAGAATAATTACCTTTTTCTTGAATCTCCAAGGCCTGGCACATTCCCAAAAGAACATGTAAAACCTGCAGGAGTGCTTCTAAAATCTGGAATAACCAAAGAAACAGGACACAAATTTATCAACAAAGTCAGAAAATCACCACAAAACGACTCAGAACCAGAGGAGCTTCAGATGTTCTCTGTGCAACCTCAGACTTGACACATGACTCCCGTGGGCTGGCCTTGCCGAGGGGCCAGGCAGATGACCTTCCTTCCCACTGTGGCTGGTTCAGAGACCCCTGACCCTCAGGCACTGCTTCCTTCATCTTCTGGAAACAGGGATCGGCCCCCAAGCTCTCTTCACAGCTCAACACCCTGTTTCCTCCACTCCCCGTGGTTTAGTCCTTCAGACACTGACAGCCCCCATGACTTGGCCACAGTCCAGGCATCAGAAACCGCCTCCGACTGTGCTGCTCAGGACAAAATACACCAGTATTCCAGGGATGTGGGGACCCACCCTGAACAGTCTCCACCCTCAGCACAGGTTCTCCACGTCCATGGCATAAGCTTTGCAGCAGCACTTCCTGCCACTGGCCTAACGAGCTCACAGGTAAACAGCACACAGAATATTTCCACCCGCCTGCCTCGGCCGTGCCCCACCCCTGCCACACCGTGTGGCTGGTGTTTTCTGCCTCTAGTGGTCCCTGCAAAAGCCCATGGTGTTAGCTTGAGTTCCATCTGCAGATGAGGTCAGCTGGCTCTCCGGGTCTTCACTCGTGGTCCCGCTGTCCCATGGCTCTGTTTCCCGCAGGCTCGGGCCAGGCCCCCTTGGGGGTCCTTCAGGGGACTCTACAGACCCTCCCAACTGACCTGCCCTCGGCCCCGTCAGCGATTCTGGACGTCAGGAGTGGTGTGGGCCCGGCGCCGAGGAAGAGTGGCTGGACCGAATGCCTCTCTGTTCCCTGGCTTCCAGTCTCTGGGGTCCAGGCAGAGAACCAGGGCTGGCCTGACACGACCTGCTCGCCCCCAAGCTGAAATTCTCACACTTTGTCACTGATGCTGAGGGCACTGTGAGGACTTGAAAAGCGACATTTCTCCCCAGTGTGCTAAAGCACTATCTTTCGCGGCGACCTCTCTCTCTGTTTGGACAGATGTTATTGACAGAAAAGCCCTGTTAACCTTTTAAATAATAACACGTGACACTAACGTATCTAGTTGTCTCTTTAGCCAGCCTCCAAGGAAATAAAGAACCTAAGCTAAGAAGAAACAGTCACAACAGAACTGACAGTTTGACATTAAGGGAAGAGATTTAAAGTTTTAAAACAGAATCAAGAACTCAAAAAGTGTAGCCAGCTGGGGGCATTTAGCATCAGGCCAGAAACCAGGCACGCCCGGGACAGACCTGATGTTAGAAGCGTGTGAGAACTGATTTTCAAAATAATAAATCTGGTTAAGAAAAAGCTTAAATTATGATCCTATTCTTCATTTAAGGGAAGCATGAAATGCATTTAGTAACATTTCCAACAAAACAAACTAAAACTAAAATAACTGTGGAGCACTGAAAAGAATAGTTCCAGCTTTCTAGAAAATCCTCTCCCCAGCAGAGAGGCAGGAAGATGAGCCGTGTCTGCGTGCGCTGCACCTCGTGGGGCAGATGGGGAAGCGGAGTGAGGGGGATGCCAGCGCCCAGTGGGCAAGCTCAGGTCTGTGCGCAGGACGCAAGCCTCTCCTGGGAGTGTTGTTAATGGTGTGAAGAAAGTCAACATAAAAAAATTGAAGTGACTGGGTTGTTTAACTCTCGTCACCGCTTTGGGACCCTGCGATCTCACAGACACGCAGTTGGCTCACCACGCACTGACCTCATCCCGGAGTGAAGGGTCCCTGTGAGCCACGTCAGACAGCAGGGTCACAAGGCAGAAGCTGAAGCTCTCGGCGACAGGAAGGGAGCCTGGAGGCCAAGAGACAGAAGTAGAGTCACAAACCAGATCGGCCACCCCACCAGCTAGGCCCGCACACGGCCCGTCTCGTGAAGGCTGCCCTCTTCCAGAGGGGGGCCCCACGTGTCCGCTGAGACATACCCCCATCTTTCTGCTGAGACATACCCCCACCTTTCTTTTAATCAAATGTTTTGGTTCAAGAAATTTAAATGCTTCTTGAGCCAACTTATAGTTTGAGGTTACGTGGCTTTGCAACATGCTAGATTCCATTTTTTATCCTGATCTGAACAAAAGTGAGAAGTCAATCTCGATGAGAGAGTGAGAGACTCTACATGGAAGCCATGCGTCAAATGCCAACTGCTACCACTTTAAACTGAATTAACATTTCTATTTCCTTCTCTGCTTCCTTTTTACAAGGGAGACAATCCTAAAAGAGCTGCTAGAGGTCTGCTCTATCCCTCCTAGTTTTTTTAGCCCTTCTCTGACTCAGCCTGCCAGCAGGGAGGTTCTCAGGAGCACGGCCTCCGGGTGGAGGGAGCACTTGCACCCAAGAGCAAAAGGGACCCAGCACTCCTACCGTGTGCACCTTCAGAACATAGAATGCTGCTGGGTGTGTCCAATCACCACTAGTATTTAATTCACTTCCAACACTGAATATGCAGTCAAAGACACACACAGAGTAGCAGCAGATGACCGTGCATTTCTACATCCACGCCTGTGATTCTACGGCGCAGCTCCAGGTCCTCCGGGACTGCCTGCTTCCCAGCCCCTGAGTTTCTAATTCAGTAGCTCCAACGTGGGGCTGGGAATCTGCCTCACAACAAGTTCCCAGGGGTGCTGAGGGGCCGGTCCAGGGGTGGCACTACCGCTCTAGAGTGTAAAGGCGTAGGTGGTACTGCCTCAATAAAATAGAGGGGACTGAAGTGTCACCCAACACTGGAAATTTATAGACCTCTAACAGTGTTTAATAATGCTGAAACTTTTATTCTGATGAGTCCATGCATACATAGTAACACTTGTTTTGAAACAAAATTAAATAAGATAGGACCAACATCTTCTAGTATTCCACTTCCCCCCAAATTAGGTAACAACGGTGGACACAGATGTCAGACTTTTTAGTTCTGCTCTATTTAGTCTGTAGTCCTTCAAATTCCAGCATCCACGCATAATTTGGGGTCTGTCATTTTAAGCACAGTAAGTCAGCAGAAATGATGAAAACACAGACAGGCCCAAGTGGGCCATTCATGGGAAAAGCAAACTCTCCAGCAGACTGAGCCCATCTAACAAATTAAGATCGTGCCACCCATGGAAAGGACAAGGGCCTCCTTCGAGGCACCAACCCCCACGTGACAGGAAGGGAGCCTCAGGCCTCAGTCTCATGGGTCATGGACTCTGAGATGTCAGTGGTCTTCCAAGCAGATTGCGGAGTCTTGGGAAACCCATACACAAGATCATCAGCGTTGTAAGTGCTTAGCACAGTGCCTGGTGTACGGTGGACCTACGTGAATACATTCGAAGGGTGGGGAGGAAGGAAGCAAGGAGGGGCGGGCAGAGGAGGGAAGAAGGGAGAAGATGATCTAACCTTCCCTTTGACCTTAGAGAGACCTAAATAAAATACAAGTTAAAAAGTTACACATGAATTTATTCCATTTCTAAAGGTGCAAAGTTCAATGGAAACTCAGGAACATCAATGAAGCCGTGGAACTATTCACAACGAACCTTGCAGTTGAGTCCCAAACACCCAGATCTCCCCCCAGTTTCTGAGCAGCAGCAACACAGCTGGAGAACTGAGCTCACTGCAGGCTGAGCCTCTCCACCCCAGGGCCATACACTGGTTCAGGGACAGCAGGTGACCCAGTTCCGGCCAAGGAGACATGAGCAGAGGTCCCTGCTCAGCCGCGCCGGCCCCACAGGGCTCAGGACCACAGTGAGAGCACAGCCGGGGCAGATCTGGCAGAAGTGCTGCAACTGGGGTGTCAGGGCAGCCGAACCCCAATGCTCACACGCGGTCAACGCACACACGTGCGATTCCCCGCGTTCTGGGAAAACACTGCGCAAAGTTACCTCTGCCTTTCCGAGCTGTGCTTTCTTCTACCCAATACACTTTCGGGAGACCTTTAAGAAGTCGAAGAAGGTAAGGAACCACAGAGTCTTTGTGCTAAAAAAAAAAAAAAAAGACACTTGATGAAATACATGACTGGTGGCCTTTCAGCACAGACTGAGCCGCCTCACCTTGGAGAAGGGAGCTCGCCCGGTGTCGCACCCTCCCGGCTCCACACGGCGGGCGGGCGGCAGAGGCTGCATAACCAGACGGCAGATGCCTGCCCTCCCGCCGCTGAGTGTCTGGCCGGGCTCCGGCCTCCACGAGAAGGCACTTGCACACTCTCAGGGCTGCCTACTGAGAGGGGTTCAAGTCCCCAGACTCTCAGGACTGGACAGAAGCTCCTGGCCCCGGGCTCCCACACTCGGCAGTGCCCCGTCATCCACGGCCCTGAGCTCTCCCTCCTTTCCCCACGGGTCCTTCCTCACGTCTACTTCTTCTCCCCGCACCCGGCGCTGCTAGGACACTAGGCTCACAGCCAGTGTTAGCCAACAGCAACATGACTGTCATCTCCTTCCAAACCAGCCAGCTGGCACATAAGGCACACCACCCGCCTCTTTCGTGAGATTCCCCACCTAGCTGCTGCTCCAAGAAGGACCAGATGAGCCTGTGCTGAGATGGGGTTGCTACCTGATGCTCGGAAATGCTGAAAAAACCTCGGTAGTTTTGAAAACAGGGCTGAAAATTCTATGACACTACTTTCACTGAAAGGTGGTGTGGAATCCACCTGCCCTGGGCACCGGGCCACCTTGGTGACCTGCTTCTGGTGCACTGGCCACCCTCCGTGGCCGTGGGCTCTAAAACTTAACTTACATCAAACATGGTTTTGAAAAAGCCAGTATTACAAAATTATCTCAAAGAGTACTATCATTTCAGAAGGAAAAGAAATGGTTATTCTGAGTCTGATTAACAAGTGTGTTACCTGAGGTTGAAAATCAAGTCTACTCTGGAAGCCACACAATGACTTCACAAAGCATGGTTAACTAACTCCCTGGCAAAAACAAAGGCAAAAAACAAACCAAAAAACCCCCAAACTTCTAAAAAGTAACACAGTATATTCACACGGTCCAGAGAACACATTGTCCCGAGGAGGGGCCCGGAAAGAAGCCTCATCCCTCCCGCCCCAACCTCTTCTCGCCCACAGCTGAGCACTGGACCAGGTCGTGCGCATTCCTGGGGTGCTGACTGAGGTAAATAAAACAGGCGCACATGTAAACCCTAACCGTGCCCTCCTGCGCCTGAAGAAACTTTCAATCTAGGGAAGTCTTACCTGTAGGTCAGATTCAATGAGGAAAATGCCCAACGCAATCACCGCATCTCTCCGCCTTTCATCTAACTGGAAGACCCCGTGGAAATCCACGGGGCACATACAGAGCAGCTTCTGGACCTATAAATGAGACAAAAAGCCCAAACCCATAGATTAAAAACATAGACACCCCATTCAGAATGCATCAGTACCATAAAAGCCCAGTGAGTCTATACAACCAATGAGTCATTTTTTTTCAATCAAAAGATCATGGAAAGGATGTCTCCAGCCTCTGAAATGAGGGGACTGTGCCCCATGAGGAATCTGGCCCAAGGGCTGCAACGCCGTGTCCATGAAGCCTCCCATCTGCACATTCGTGTCAGGACAGGACAGAGGCTCCACTTCCCAGGGGTGCCTATGAGCAGGTTATGCAAACCCCTTACAGTCACCAGGCCTCTCCCTTAAACACAAAACGCGTGTAGAGCACTTAGGACTGTGCAGAGCACCCAGTCTGTGCTCAAAAAAACACCTACTGTTATCAGACATGCCGTGGTGGCCAGCAGAGGGCAGGCAGGCCAAAGGCAGCAGTTTACTAAGTGATGGAAACACTAGTAAGTGACTGTCATAAAGGAACCAAACATCAAGATTTTGTATGAGCAGGAAACAGGTGATGCCAATCTTGAAAGTCTCTACAGGGGACGTTTGGAACGGAGCCTCAGGTAAGACAACCAGGAGGCCCCGACCCCGCTGTCCGTGGCCCTGTGGGAGGGCACTCACTGACACTCATGTGGTCGGGCGGGTGGTTTGATGACAAAGGAAATCGAATAAGCGCTTGGCATTTGCCCTGAAATGCACCAATTACCACTGAAATTTTTAGAAGAGAGCAAAATTGCTGTTGTTTGCTTAGATTTAAAAGGGCAAACACAGACCTGAGAGAAATGCCTTCTAACCCGAAGGCGGCAACAATCTTTGTCCCAGCAAATTTCCTTCAGGAATGATTGTAAAGGAATAATCAGAAATGGGCAAAGATTACAAAAAACATCCTCATCCCAGTGTTGTGTATGGTAATGGGAGATCTGAAACAACCCAAAGACGTAACATTAGGAGCGGAATCATGATTCAACCACTTGATCAACTACTGGGTCGACCCCACGAATCTGCCAATCTTCAACCACTTTAGACCTATGAAAACAGCGCTTCGTGAAGTTCAGCCTAATGGTGCAGGCTTAAAAAGTGGTGTTTCTAAGACTAAGCAACGACAACGAACAACGCTCGAAATGTTCTGTAAGCTCACGAGAGGAATGGGACGGCACGTGGAGGGAGGGCGTCCTGTCGCCCAGCCCCGGGCTCCAAGCTGCAGAGCAACGTCCTGACAGACAGGACGCACCCGTTTCTCCTCTGGATAAAACCAATCAGCTGACACAGCTGTCACTCCAATCACCAATAAAGTCAGGAAGAACTACAAATGCATGACAAATGGTGCTGGTGAGCCCTCTTACCCAAGGCCTAGTTATGGTTAACCTTGTAACGGGTTGTGACTGCTTGGCTCTATAAAAGGGTGCAACTTCTTTCTGTCTTTATAATCCCTTAACCGACTACCTGGGATACCACATTCCTGTTGAATGTTTATTCAGTAAGAAATGTGTTTTCTCTCTCTTCCACCTCTGCGGAGAGGGTTTCTGGGTTGAGAGATCTTTTCAAATTATATTTCCCCAGCAATAGTGCCTGCAGGACTACTTAGGAGGGGTAATCAGAGAAGGCCTCTCTAAGAAGGCACCAGTTAATTGGAATATGACTGAGAAGGAGCCAGCCAGGACAAACCAGGAAAGATCACTCCGGGAGAGGCCAGCGGAGCAGCAGCCCAGCGGGAAAGGGGAAGCAGGGATGCCCAGAAGTCCACGTGAAGGCAGGAAGGACCCCACAGGGCCCCACAGGCAGGTGCAGAGCTAGACTCTAATGGCCACGGGAAGCTAGCACCGCTGGGGCACATGCGGAGGCCTTCATGACTGGAGTTTAGAACGGGTTTAAAAGAATCCCTCTGGTTGCAGCATGAAGAATGGATTTTGGAGGACGAGAGTGAAAGTAGGGAGATGGGTCAGCACAAAGACGGCAGAGACAGGAGAGAGGCCGTGAGGCAGACTTGCTGCCAAAGTAAGGAAACGCCAAACCAAGTCTGAGAAAATAAGATGCACTCTCAAGTCTGCGTGACTGGGCAGAAAACTGCAGAAGAGAACCCACCCTGAGAGGGAATACAGGTCAGGTATTTAGGTCAAAATAAAGCTACATTAATAGCATTGCAAGCTGGCAGGCCAGACGTTTTTCTAAAAGAATACAACTTTGTTATCTGAAACCTCTGAGAATACTCTTTCTGGAGAAACAAAATTCCCTGAGAACTGAAGACTAAGCTTTAAGTACCAGGGTATTTTTTTGTTTGTTTGTTAACTCCATTTTTCAATTGTTTTCCTCTAATTTACTGCCCCCCTTGGACAATACTGAACATAAGTCAACATTTTCGAAGTGACCCAGAGCTATCACAATAAACCAAGGTGATTGTGACATGATGCATGTGTCTTAGAACGATGCCAATTTTGGCAAATCGGCAAATCACCTCCCTTAAATGTCAGCTTTGTCATATATAAAAGGACGATCAGATAGATTTTCGCAATGTCTGCTGTAACAACAAAATCCTGAACTTCCATCTACAGCCATGAGGGAATAGCAAGGTCTGGATTTATCTTCCTGCCATAAAACAACAGAAAAGTGGATAAATACAAGAAACCACTGGTTTCTACACTGGACCCGGAGCACAGGACAGTGACACCTGGGGAAGAGGAAACAAGGTGAGCCCTACAACTGCCCTGGCTTTCTGCCCGAGACACATCCTGGACATGGAACAGGAACAAGAGAAGAGTCTTCATTCTCACCACTTATAGCCAGTACTTTACTAGCGGGCCAGGGCAATTCGACAAGAAAATGAAATAAAAACCATCCAGATTGGAAAGAGGCAAAACTATCCCTATTTACAGGTGACATAATCTTTTTTATAGAAAATCCTGAAGAATCTGCCAAAAAAGCACTAGACTTAACAAATAAGTTCAACAAGGTTGCAAAATACAAGATCAATATTCAAAAATCAACTGTAATTAAGAGTTTCAGCTTTACAAGATGAAAAGAATTCTGGAGATGGATGGCGGTGACCAGAGTAAACTATTATGATTGTATTTAATGTCACAAACTGTACACTTAAAATGATTAAAATAGCAGATTTTAGGTTATGTATATTTTACCACAATAAAAAAAATTGGGGGAAAAATCACTTGTATTTCTGTACAGCAGCAATGAACAAACTAAAAATGATATTCAGAAACTATTCTACAGTGAATATAACATCATGTGAATTTGACCTTAATTTAAAAAATAATTCAACTTACAGTAACATCAAAAGAACAAAATAATTAGGAAAAAATTTAACAAAGGAAGTACAAAACTCATGCTCTTAAAAACTACAAAACATTGTTGAAGAAGTAAAGACCTAAACATAAATGGAAAGACATCCCATATTCATGTATAATTAAAACTTAATATTAAAATGGCAATTACATTCTAAATTGACTTACAAATTCAACACAATCCCCATGAAAGTCCCAGGGGATGTCTTTGCAGAGATTGACAAGCTGATTGTAAATTCACAGGGAAATTCAAGGGACCCAGAAATAGCCAAGGCAATCTTGAAAAGTAAGAATAAAGTCAGGGAACTCACTCTTCCCAATTTTAAAACTTCCTACAAAGCTCCAGTAATCAAGACAGTGTACTAGGATAAGGAAAGACAGAAACCAATGCTAGAATAAAAACACCTGTCACTCCAGAATTCTAGAGTCAGCAGAAATGAAGCTGAAAAAAATTTTTTTCAGACAAACCAAAGCTAAGAGAATTAATCACACTAGCAGACCTGCACTATGAGAAATGTTACAATCAGTAAGGTGTAAACATAAATTTACATAAAGGAATGAAGAGAACCAAAAACCATGTACATACAAATGTTTATGTTTTCATACTTTTATCATTATTTAAATGTTATAACAATGTATTATGGAGTTTATAATACAGAATTAAAAATCTGTAACAGCAATCACCAAAAAAGGAAGGGGTCAGATGAAATTACAGTTGTAAGGTTATTACACTACAGTAAAGTGGTATAACGTTACTTGAAGGTAGACTATGATACATTAAAGAGAGGCATATTTCAATCCTAGAACAGCCACTTAAAAAGAGAGAGCACTATAACTGATAAGCCAGTAGTGGAGATAAAATGGAATATTAAGAAATGATGAATTAATCCAAAGGCAGGCAAGAAAAGAAAAAAAGAACAAAAACCAAATGGAACAAATAAACAAGTATCAAGATGGTAGATTTAAATCCAACCATATTAATAATTACATTAAATGTAAATGGTCTAAAAACTCCAACTACAAGACAGAGATTTTCAGATTATAAAAGAGCATGCTACATGCCATCTACCAGAAAATCACTTTAAATGTAAAGACGTAGGTTAAAAATAAAAGGATGCAAAAATACATATTATGCAAACACCATTAGCAAGAAAGCTGGAGTGGCTATGTTAATATCAAAGTGGATTTCAGAACAAGGAATATTACTATTCATGATGAAAAAGAGGTCAGTCAATTGATGATGAAGACATAACTATCATAAATATAAATATCTATGATCCCCAGAATCAAGTTTCAAAATACATGAAGCAAAAACTAAGAGAACTCGGGGGCAGGGGGTGGGAAGGGACAGACTGGTATTTCAAAATGTAGAATAGATTAAAAGATTATACTGTATAGCACAGGGAAATATATACAAGATCTTGTGGTAGCTCACAGCGAAAAAAAATGTGACAATGAATATATATATGTTCATGTATAACTGAAAAATTGTGCTCTACACTGGAATTTGACACAACATTGTAAAATGACTATAACTCAATCAGAAAATGTTAAAAAAAAAACAAAACTAACCAACAGAACTCAAAGGAGAAATCAACAGATTCACAATTATGGTTGGGGACCTCAACATTCCTCTCTCAGGAACTGACAGAACAAATAGGAAATAAGTGAAGATACTGGAGAGCTAAAAAACGTATTTGACCTTACAGATATTTATAGGAGACACCACTCAACAAAAGCAGAATTTTTTTCTTGTACACCTGGGAAGTTCATCAAGACACATCTCACATATACTGGGTCTTTAAACAGATCAGTACACTTAACTGAAATCCAACAAAGTATGTTTCCTTACTGCAACAGAACTAAATTAGAAATCAGTATCAGAAAAAAATTATAAAATTCCTCAATTTTTTGGAAATTAAACAACATGCTTCTAAGTACCTCTGAGTCAAAGAAGAACTCATAAGGAAATTATAAAATATTTTGAACATAATGAAGGAAAACACAACATAATAAAATTTGTGTAATGCTGTTAAAGCAGCACTTACAGAGAAATTCATATCTTTAAATGCTTATGTTAGAAAAGAAAGGTCAAAATCTTACAATCCTATACTTATATGATTACAATTATAGTAATAATAAGATCCCCCAAAAGATTTAACACACTATTTTCCTAGTTTGTAAGAGACATCTAGAAAACCAACACTTAATATTTATACTAAATGGAATTTTCACAAATCTATTTAAACTGGTCTTAAATATCCCCTTTTATATGCTAATCATAAATGGTATTTTATTTTACTTATTATTTATATTTTAAATTCTTCACCAATCCCCTAAAGGCTATTAAACTGCTAAACTGCTCTTAAGACAAAGTTGACAATCATTTGGATGACCTGTCATGGGTGATCATGCCCCGCCCACCTCCCCACCCTATTTTGTGCCCTCCCATCTCCCTAAGCTGTAACCACTATAGCCTTCTTTATAACGTCATCAAATGAGTCAACAATTTTCCTACCTCTAGGCCTTTGCACAAGCTGTACCCCCTGTTAGGAGTATTCTTTTGTACATACATCATTGGCTACCTCCTTTAGCTGTTTTAAGGTTTTTCCTGATCCCTGCATGAATGAGGATCCCATGTAACTGGAGACTCTATTTTTAATCTCTTCTCGTATCATTTACCTTTTAAAAAAATTTTTTTTGAGGGGGTAGGTAATTAGGTTTATTTATTTATTTATTTATTTATTTATTTTTAGAGGAGGTACTGGGGATTGAACCCAGGATCTCGTGTATGCTAGACATGCACTCTGCCACTTGAACTATACCCTCCCCCTTTACCTTTTTGTTTTTAAAGTAGATGCTACTCAAATTTATTTCAAACATATATATGAAATTGCAATTCACCTCCAGAGTGTAACAGATCAACAAACTAAATATAACAAACCAAAGATTTAATATGTGTTCTTAAAGTCTTTTTTTCATATTGATGTTTCAAAGCAAAACTTAAAAAAAAATTTTATTGTGGGGATAGGTTTATTTATTTATTATTTTTAATGGAGGTACTAGGGATTAAACACAGGACTCCATGCACGCTAAGCACGTGCTCTACCACTGGCTATACCCTCCTCCTCACTTACCTTTATTTATTTATTTATTTATTTATTTATTTAAGTTCATTAACCTTTTTTAAAATTGGAAGTACAGTTGATTTACAATGCTAAATTGGTTAATTTTTGGTGCACAGCATAGTGATTCAGTTATATATACACATGTATGTGTGTATACATATTTTTTCCTATTCTTTTTCACTACATACTATTACAAGGTATTGAATTTAGTTTCCCCTCCTGTTTTTTTAATTGAAATAAAAATTCACCAACACCATTTACTTTTACTTCATGGCACTTGTTACCATTCTAAATCATATTTGCTTGTTTTCTGTGTAACACTTGTCTGTCTCTCTCCAGGGTAAACTCCATGACAACAAGGCCATGTCTCTTTATTCACCCCCTAAGGGGCCCTGCAGGGCCTGGCACACAGCAGGTATTCAAAGGTTTAGCACAGAATGGATGGATGGATGGATGTCACCACCACTTGCTCTCAGGACGGTATATACACCCTTGGCTGTCCCGAATCCAGGCTTCCAGACACGCTCCACACAGAAGCTTTCGCAGCAGAGATAGAGCCTCCGAGACTGAACAAATAAATGCAAGTGAGACCTGAGGGGTTCTGCCTCAAGCCTGTGAAGGCAGGATTCTGGCTGGCTTGGCAATGTTCACAAAAGGCCAAGCTTTTTTCCAAAATGCCAATGAGAGAAGCAAACATAAAAATGAGCATATAGATAAGTAACCGGGAAAGTGCAGCACGTGGAAGCACCGCAGCAAGTGAAGAGCTGCTGGGGAGGGACGGAGGCAAGCGGCAACACTGACAGCAGGAGAGAGGACTGCAGGAAGGAGCCAGAAAAAGAACATTTCTGCCCTCTGGGGAGCAAACAGTGAGTGACATGTCCACTGAGACTCCCTGGGCGGCGATACAAACACTGCAGCCGAGTAACCTCCCTACGTACATCACTCCCAGGCCGCGAACACTCCAGGGCTCTTCCTGGTCTTGAGGATAAAACCCAGACCTGAGGCTCCGACCACACAGGGGGCCCTTGCTATCTGCTCCAGTCTCACTGCCACTCTTGCCTTTAAATAGATTATGTTTCCGCCAGACTGCCTCTCCTCTGTGCTCCACTCTGTTCCCTTGCCCATCGCCAACGCTCAGTCCTTGCAAACACCCTTTGTATTACTTCCAAGCAGGCCTGATTTAAGATCTCCACTGAAAAGAACCTCCCGGCAAGTGCCCATGACACTTTCACTTTCTTACAGCATATTTCACTTTTTTCCCTTCCACTACATTTCCCACAAACCTAACAGGAGCCACCGAGAACAGCTTTGGGGTCCAAAGTAAAAATTATCTGCACTTCCCACCCCTACCCCAGTAAAGCACAAAACAGCTAAATATCTTCCTGGGAGTTTTACTGAAAAGCCACATAGTTCAGGACCGGCTCCCTTCTGGACAGACACCGGCCAGTCCTTCACCTGTTACTGCAGCTACTGATTTGTGAGTTAGCGGGGGGTCAGGACTGTGCACACCTAGTACAACCAGCTGTCGAAATAAGCTACTCAGAGTGGCACAGCTAGGAGTCAGTACTCAAGCAACAGGACTGCAAATTTGATGAGAACCCCGAACTGAAGTTTCCATATAACAGAAAACAAGAACATGGCAATATCGCACGATCCCGGCACTTCTGCTTTGTGGGCCATTTCCTTAACTCACAATATAACACAGCCAACCATGGTCAAATATTATCTTCGGCTCAAAAGAATAAGGTACCCTTTTATGCCTACTGAGTTGGCAAGAAAAAAACAAAACCCAACAGTGGTGAAGCTATAAATGCGCACGAGGCACTTGCTGAGACGACCACGACTAAGTAGTCTTTTAGAAACAGGTGGGCAGTAAACACCAAGACCCATCGACAATGTAACACAAGGATGTAATTCAGAAGACAAATTGCTAGATGTACAAACATGCCGTTTTATAAGGAAAAAACTAGAAAGTGGAAACAGAAGTGCTTCAGTAAGGTCTGTCAATGCAAAAAAATGACATGCAGACAGTAAAAATAGGGGCTACTTTTGCAAAAAGCAATCAAGTGAATAAGCTATATATGGTTACAAACTACAAAGAAGCTCTAAGAAATGAAAGTGCTGACGGGTTAATGTTCTGGGCTGAATTATGTCCCTCCCTCCCAAATTCATTATTGAAGTCCTAACGCCCAGGTACCTCAGAATGTGACTGTATTTGGACAGAGGGTCCTTAAAGAGGTAACCAAGTTAAAATCAGAGGATTACACTGACTGGTGTTCTTCTAAGAAGTGATTAAGACACAGACACAGAGGGAAGGCTAACTGAAGACACAAGGAGGGAGAAGACCACCATCTACAAGCCAAAGAGAGGCTTCGAGAGAAACCAACCCTGCAGACACCGTTCTCTTGGTGAGAAATTGTGAGAAAATATGTTTCTGTCATTTAAAGCCCTCTGGCACTGTTATGACAGCCCTAGCAGACCAACTCAGTTAATGTGGCGTGATTACATGTAAAGATTTTTTTCTTTCTCCGGTTTCTTCCTGAAATATTTTAGCCTTGATTTAACAACACTGGTTCTAGCAACATGACTACCCTATGCCAAAGCTCATTCTCTCTCCTCCCACTCTGTTTTTTTTTTTTCTTTTTTCACATGGCCTCACAAAAGAATGGGAGCAGGATAGGAAATTTTCAGTTTTCTGATGCTGAAAAAAATGCCAGTATCATGGTTTCCACTCTGAAGCACAGGCTGGATCACCACGAACTCCAGAAAGCCCACTGCCCAGCATCTGGCCACACACCCTCTGGATTACAGGTAAGAGTTCCCCAGCTCCTCTTCCAGAGCACATCTACCAGGGAGGGTCCAGCCAGCCCAAATGCCACAGCACTGCTTAAACAAGGGATCAACAGCTAGCTAAGACACCTGGAGGTTCTGCTATTTGAAATGAAGAAAAGAGGGTTGTAAGTACGTGGGAAAGGACTCTGATCAAAGCCTCCCAAGGAGGCAGGGGCCATCCCCGGATTTCCTGGGTACAGAGGAGGGTGCCCAGGCAGAGCCAGGAGGAGGCCCAGCAAGGACAGCTCAGCCACATTCTGAAGACCATGAAGAGCCAGAAAAGCACAGGCAGAGGTGGGCGGGCAGAGGGAAACCAGGGAGAGGCAGTCTGGAGCAGACCATTTGCAGAGATTCCGGGGTAGACAGGGCTCTCTTTCTTCTCAGTTTGTCTCCTCTCATCTTTCTCCCACAGGAGGAGGGCTGAGGGCTGAGTGGGCCTTCCAGAGGGCGTCCTCAGAGGTGGGCTGCAATCCCAGGGTTGGGCGTCAGGGCTGGGATGCCAGTCTTAGGGGTAGCCTAGCAGAAAAAGTTCAGAGCTCAGACATGGATCTGAGAACAGACGCCCAGGGGTCCTGAGTATGGCTGTCTGAACACAGCAGGACTCTGGCCACCAGACGCGGGATAACAGAGTAAACGGGGGACCTGCAGCAGATGTGACTACTGGTCACCTGAGCAACCAGATCAGGACTGTTTCTTATTCACCTGACCTAGCATGTGCCACTTAATGGTCGGTGTTCCATACACGTTTCTGAATGAAAGAGGGAATTAAAGAACAAGTGAAATGCCCTGAGTAGTGACAGACTTGGCCTCACAGCCTGGGGTCAGAGTGGGTGCATGGAGTAAGTCAACCCAGCTGTGGTGGCAGAGGGCCCGGCTAGAGAAAGCGAGGTCATTAACATGCCCACGAGCCACTGAGGCATGGCAGGCTGCCCGAGCTTCCAGTGTCGGAGCCAAGGTGTCAGGTCTAGTTCAGAAACAGCCTTCCTCAGGCCAGCCTCATCTGCACCAGGCCCCACTCGGCCTCTGCCTTCTCTCTGGAAAAAAGGAAAGAGAAAAAAACGAAAACAAAGAAATGGCGGCAGGTGGGAGGGGCTCAACATGCATCTCTCCAGATTAAGTCTCCACACCTCTTATCTCAGGTGGGTCCCCAGAAATTCCTTTACTCTTAACAGTCTCAAAAATCTTTTCCTTAGGAATGCTAAGAGCTTCTCAACAATTGTTTTAAAATAGGGGCATGTAGAAAGCAGACAGTATTACAGATTAAATGGTAACAACGATCCCTGGTCTAATCACGTCTCAAGATCACAGATGAAGACAGGACAAATTTACATACGCTGGATGGAATCAGCCACCTACAGAAGCCTCCTCTGAGAAAGTTTCAGGGTCCCCAAGACCACACACACAGACACAGTCGTCCTCGGCTGACTGATATGACAATGAAGGGTGTGAGCAAGGGAGAAAGACAGGGGGGATCCAGAGAAATCCACGCACGGGCTTCCTCTCATCTGCCCCTCCTGGGAGGGTGTGCGCTCCTCTTTACAGCAGCAAACAAGCAGGAACACAGAGAATGATGTTTGTGCCTCAGGAAGTCCATCAGAGACACGGCACCCACGGCTTTTACCCAGAGCTGGTCACTCAGGCATTGTCTGCCTAGCAACCATCAAAATCTCTGATTCCCAGAAGGAAAGCAGGTGTTCAACACAAAACCATCTTGTTTGCACAAAGAGGCTAGACATAGTGGACCCCCCCCCCAATCAGTCAGGGAATGGAGGGAACAGTTCAAGCACGAAGTTCCTGACACAAGTGCAGGGCCAACCTTGCAGGCAAGCCCTTCTGCAGACAGCAGCCTCAGGCTTGCTCAATTAACTCTTTCCTGAAGTGCTCTGTAAGTGAGGTCAGTGGGACTGAAGTAGAAAAGTGAAAGATGTTGTTAGGGAGCCGCATTAGTTAACTGTGAAACATATTGTAACCTCCCCAACAAAGCAGTTACCACAAAATGCAAAGCTAACAACGTTGCAGTTAAGAGTGGTCCTGTGATTAGAGAAGCAGGCCAAAGAAAGCAAGTTGAGCTTAAGGTGCATTTTTCAGTTACTGAGAGGGAAAGGGCCCCACTACGGCCAGAGCCTGGGACCCTCTTCTAAAAGATCATCCAATTCCCTACACTCTCCTCCCTCTTCTCCAAGTCCAACAAGCAAACTTCCGCTAGGCTTTTCAGTTCTCCTATAAGGAAGGGAATGTGCTGACTAGTGGGCGTGGATTTGATTTCATAAACCGGCGCTGTGGTCCATTATCAGGCTCATCCAGTAATAACCGTGATCGTTCATTAGGCACCCACGTGACTGCTTTTATTCCTGTCATTCTATCTGTCAACATACTCTTATCAAGTACTGTCCTTGAATTCTGCAGGAGAAGGTAGAGGATGAGATTGGGGAACTGATCTGCCAAGAATTACACTAATAAGCGAGTGACACAGGATTTAAATTCAGGTGTTCCTATCTCTACAACCCGTATTCTTTCCAGATGATTGTACTCCTTTAATTAGAAGTCTCCAGGGCCTACTCACCCTGCAAGTTTGAGAACCTATGAAGCCACAGAAGGCCTAGGTCACTCTGCCAAAGTGACACAGCCTGTTGGCTTCACCCCTCACCAGAGCCACAAAATCACTTCCAACTGCTCTGCTCCTATCAGACCACGTTCTCTTTCCACCCACCAGCTGTGGAGAAGAATAGTCCTAAATAATTCTAACTCTTCAGGGCTAACACTGCAACCAGTCTCCCCGCACACTGGCGGGGGAAGCAAGCTGGCCTCTACTGTTCACCTGCTCTGTGCCTAACTCTGAGTCAAGAGCTTTATGCTCCAACTCATTTAATACTCAAGACCCACTTCATTTCACAGCTAAGGAAACAGAGGCTCTGACGGTTGAAGGATCCTGTCCAACACGACACACACTGGCAGTGCAGAGAGCAAGCATAGCTCTGACTTTAAAAGCCTTGTTGTCTCCACCGTCCGCCCCGGAGAGCCATGGAGCTACCTTTCGCCTTTCGCCCGTGATAAGGAATCCTTCGGCGTTGAGTTCTCCTTTCTCCTCCGAAGACCCGGAGGTCAATTCCCTGCCCACCTCACTTTCTTCAAACGTCTGCCTCTACGCGGCCTACCGCCCCCTCGAGTCTCTCGAGAAAATGCTGCGCAGCACATCTGCGTTTCAGAAGCGCTTCCACACTACTCCCTCGGGCCTTCACCTCGAAGAGCAAAGCACGTAAACGCGCCCCTTTCCCGAGCAAGGCACCGCTGCAAGGTCACGGAATAAAAGGCAGGGCACGCGGGGCACCGACTGCAGGTTCGACGCCGCTGCCCGGCCCTCCCCACGCCCCGAGCTGCCGCCCCCACCGGGCGGTGTCACAGGGCGGCCCCGCGGCTGGGAGGCGCCCGCCGGCGCTCTCCCGCCACACGTCCGCCCTCAGCCCCGACCCCGGCCCCCGACCCCGCCGCTCCGCTCCCTCCCTCCCGAGCCGCCGCGCCCCGGGCCCCTCCTCCTGTAAGCCCGCGCCTGGCGGCCGAGCTACCTTCTCCAAGGATGCCGGTCTCTGTACGGCCAGCGAGCGGGCCAGCGACAGGACCGTGTTGAAATAGAAGCCGCGCGAGACGCCGGCGCCGGAGCCCGAGCCAGAGCCGCCGCCGCCGCCGCCGCCGCCTCCTCCTCCTCCTCCCCGGGCCGCCGCCGCCGCCATCATCGCAAGCCGCGGCGCCGCCCGCCGGCTTCCCGAACCGGCCCGCGGGCGCTGGAGCCCACGGCGCAGGCGCGGCTGCGGCCAGCCTTCGCGCCACGTGACCGCTCCGCTACGGGGCGTGGCCGCGGGCGGCTCCACAGCAGGAGGGGGCCCGGGAGGCGCGCGGCCGGCCGTGGTCGCGCCCGGGCCGGCGCCCCCCCGCCGCAGGGCACGATGGTCGGGTCCGGGGGCGGGGCCGCGGCGCGCGTCGAGCGGAAGGAGCTCGCGCGGCGAGGCACTGAAGGAGGTGGAAGGGCGCTTCCTCAGGGCCTCGGCGCGGCGGCTGTGGCTCCCCTGCGGCCCCGAGAGCGCCCCTGACGCTCCTGCCCGCGCGCGGCGAACGCCGGCGCCATGTCGGCCTACCCCAGGAGCTTCAACCCGTTCGACGATGACGCGGAGGACGAGGGTACCGGGCCGGCGCCGTGGACTGACGCCCGCGACTGCGCGCCAGCCGACCGGCAGCAGGCCCTGCGGCAGGAGGTGCTGCGCCGCGCCGAGGCCACGGCCTCCAGCACCGACAGGTCCCTGTCCCTCATGTACGAGTCCGAGAGGATCGGGGTCGCCTCTTCCGAGGTGAGCGCGCCCGTCCCCCGAGGTTCCTGGGGGGTCGTCCGGTAATCCGGGATGGGGTCTCTTGCTTTAATGACTTCAAGGCTTGTAATACTTTGTCAGCTACGTAGAAGTGTGGTCTTCAGTACTCGAAACAGGCCGTCTGCCCCCGGCCGTCTCCGAGCCGTTAGTCCCTTTGGCTGGTTGTTTCTTATACTCCTGGTTCAGAGGTCATCCCCACGCCGTGTGCTATCCAGGTAAGTGAAGATTGTGGACAGCAGAACCCGGACTTGGGAAGTGGAGAGTCAGTTTATTTTACACGATCAAGTGGCCGGAAGCCTGGCCCCAGGGCTTCAGCCGCTCCACCTGGAGTGACCCAGCGGGGACTGCGTGCCTCCGAGTAAGTGGGCCCTGAGTTCTTCCCCGGCATTGACCGCTTCTCCCCCTCGGCAGAAGGGGTGTTGAAATCTTGTCTGCCTGAAGGGCTGCTGAGTGAGCCAGAGCTGGAGTCTGGTCGGGCCCAGGGCCTTCCCTTTCCTTCCCAAATCCAAACGAAAATGTCCAAGACAGAAAGTCTGCGGTCTGTGACAGTCTGTTTTTCCGGCTCACCTTTGTCTAGTCTTCTTTTCATCCTTAGACGATCTCAGTACTGCCCGTTGCCACTTTCTTGGGTTGTCCCCCCTCCCCACCTCTCCCTGTTACAACATCCATCATTGGCCCATCTTCTGTCTTTAGCCTCATTGAGGAAGTTTAGCTTGTGTCTGTCATATTCCTACGAGTCCCAGTGGAAGGTGTTGACTTAGATTTGGGAGGATTGCCTGTGGTCTTAGGGCCAAGGTGGAGGGTTCATTTGGCTAAGGGTCCTAGGCCCAAGGAAGCCCACTAAAAATGTTTCGAAAAGACATCTTTGGAAACAGAACAAACGAAGAAGGAAATGAGAATGATAGAGTAGGATATCATGGCAGAGGAGAAACTGGGATCTGGCTTTTAAGGCTAAGGTGTAGATAAGTGTGAGGAAGAGGAGGAGGAGGTATGTTCCTAGGCAAGAAAGGAGGCACACAGAGGCACTGGCCCAGCGCCACAGCTCCTGGACTTCTGAGCAGGAAGTGATGCCCAGGAAGCCTTCCCAGAAAGGGCCTGAAGGAGGACGCAGCATGGTCAGGAGCACCAGAGACACGGCAGATGGAATTGTTTCATACAAATTGTGGTGAAAGCCCCACGCTGCCCCCAAAAGTCCTTCTTCTATGCAGTGGGGACTGGGAGAGCAGAGACAGAGGGACACCTCAGGCCGTGAGGCTTGACATGGCTGTGCCAGGTGTTGCTCTAAAAGGTGCGGGATGATTATGGCTGAGCAGGTGACAGACTGTCATCAGCACAATTACGCACTGGATTTTTCCAGGGTTGAATCACTTCTCAATTATCCATGGCCCTGGGAAGGCAGGAATGGTCAGCAACTCACCCCACCCTGTGCTCTCCAAATTGTCTGAATCCATCTCATCACACCCACCCATCTGGCTCCACCCCTCAGAGTTGGGGGGTGGGGGCAGGTGAGTTCGGACCTGACAGGCCCAAGTCGCCCACTAAACTAACCTCCCAACCTAGACAGGTGCCCGCCAGATACCCAGCGCTGAGATGTGTCAAAACAGGACCTGCTTTTATAGAGGATTAGGACTTCCCAGGTAACACTAGGTCGTAAAGGTCACCATAAATCCCAGCTTGGCAGCAGTCTTACTTAGTCTCCTCATCTCTAGCACTCAAGAGCTGCCCTTCTCCAGTGAAACTTGCAAGGTTCACATCTCAGGAAGGCTCTCGCCTCAAGTCCTGTCCCCAGAGCCCAGAGGAGAGGTGGTCAGGGCAGAGCAGGTCACGCCTGGCCGTTTCTGTTTCCCAGGTGACTTGTTACTTCTTTTTCACAAAGTTTAGTTTTTGTGAAGCGATACTCCAGTCACAGGGTTGAAAATTCAGAACATCAGAAGGCTGTGCAGGCTCCCCCAGCCCCGCCCCCAGGCTGTACAGGCTCCCCCCACCCCATGGGCTTTTTGGGCCTCCCACCCACCCCCTGCAGCCTGCTGCGTCCCTTCCTTCAGTGTCATCGTGGAGATCCGCTGTGTGTAAAGACATACTGACAGTCTTTCTTTTTTAACTTTAACTTAAGCAAAAGCATCCTGTACCTCCCAGACACACGTTGCTTGCTGGGATTGGAGAGCATCCCACAGCAACACACGGGGGGGGGGGGCAAGGGTGCCGCTGTTTCTTTTTCTATGGTTGCATCTCATTTCCCTGAGTGGATGGCTTCCATTTCTGCAGCCAGGCCCCATGTACTGGGCGAGCCTGTTTGTGCCCCACTAGGATGTGGTCTTTGTGCCCCCCCGTTCACTGCCTTAACCAGAGAGACTGCCTGCCCAGGGCACCCCTCATCCCCTCTGGCCGCTGAGCATGCACCAGGGATGTCTTGGGAGGCCTGGGATCTCAGTTCAGGGAGGCTGACAATAAATGTCAGGCCCCGGCCCCTGCACGGCCGGCGCGGCAGCACCTCCAGAAAGAATCTCAGGGACTCGGCCTTGCGTGCACGTGGCCTCGTGCAGGGCCTCTCACCTCGTTGGTGTCTTTCCAGCACTCAGCAGTCACTGAAGCCTTTCTGGGCATTCAGTTCAGAGGAGCCTTTTCCAACCCAGGAACAAAGGCCATCACAGCCGTCTTTGTAGGGTGTCCCCATGGTTAGGGCAGTGAGGACGTCCTCTGCGCAGCTGGTCTTGGGGCAGAGCCTTCCCCTTTCCAGTGGCAGCTGTACTGACCAGAGCCTCCCCTCCAAGGCAGCCCACTGGGTTTGCTGCAGCCAGAGTTCTCAGCACACACCTCTCCTGAAGCAAAGGCTGATGGAAGTGGGCAGACCTCTGCTTGATAAAGTAACTCCCGGTGGATTTCTAAAAGTCAGCTTTGCAGGAGGAGCCGTCTCCTGCTCAGCCTTCTGCCCTGGCGCTTCTCAGCACAGTGCTCCTCTAGTGGCTGGCAAGTGACTGACTGACCTGGGATGGGAAGGGAAGGGATGGGGAGAGTCAAGTGACTGAGTGACCCAGCATGGGAAGGGAAGGGGTTGAGGAGAGGATTGATTGGAAATGGACAGGGGATGTGGTGGGAGAAGGAATCAAGCTTTGTGGCTCTGGATGATATAGGTCTACTCTGGATTTATTCTTTTTGGTTTTTTGTAAACCATCAGTGATTGAATTCAACTATTGAGAAGTTCCGGGATCACATTTGCTGGCCCTGTAGCTGTAACAAGGCGCCTTTCAAGGTTGGGTTGTTACTGTCCAGGCAGGTCAGACATCCCACCCTGGCCCTGTGGCATCTGGCCACGTCTGCTGCTCCTTCCTGAAATGTCCACCCGTGGCTGCCATGGTGTCCAGGGGGACCATGCTCTCCTGACCAGATGATGTGCTGGGGAGGCCAAGGGGCTGTCTGTTCTCCAGCATCTGCCTCCAGGCGGTGGTTCTGAGAGTGAGAGTGCTGTTTAAAGGTCATGTTCGGGAGTCCCCAAGACCACCCTCAGGTTTAATGATTCTAGAAGGAATTATAGAACCGGATAGGGCTGTTACACTCATGGTTATGGTTTGTTACAGTGAAAGGATACAGATTTTTGTCATCCGAGGTGCAGGGATGGTGGGCAGGGCACAGGGGAGCAGCACAGACCTCCCATCGTCCTCTCCCGGGGAGTTGTGTGGGCCATGCATACTTCTCCCAGTGGTGATGTGTGACAGCACACAGGGAGTTGTCCACCAGAGAAGCTCGCCCAAGTAGGGGGTCAGCCACGAGGCACAGCTACCCGCCCAGCTGACCCGAGTCCTCTCCAGCCCCTGCAGAGGTCATGCCATGTGGCCCAAGGCCCCATCATAAGTCACATGGCTGACGTAGACTGTCAGGCTGGCCTCAGGATTCAGAGAAGCAAAGTCACTCTTATCAGGATAATCCAAGGGCAAGGAGCTGGACAAGGCCTTTCCTGGGAACACGGGGTATGGGCAGCCCAGGCCTGCTGAGTCAGCCGTGCCGGTCAGCCTGCACACGCCCTGGGAGACACCAGGCTCTGCAGTGGGTTGGGGCCGGTGGCCCTGCCGCCTGGCATCCTCACCCACTCCCCATCCTGCTCTCCACGCAGTTCCTCTCACCCACTGCCCCTGGCCCGCTGCTCCGTCTGCCTGGATGCTCTGGCCCCACTTGGCCTGTGACTCCTGACTGTTCCACTTTCAGTTTCTCACCCCATCGGGGAGTCCCCGACCCCTGCCCCAGGCAGACATGAAATCCCTGGGGGGCTGGCTTTGGCAGGGGGTGTGGCCTCTGTGTGTGTGTGTGTGTGTGTGTGTGTGTGTGAGATGCTTGTGTTTGTCTCCCCACAGGGCCGTGGGCTCAGTGCCACAAGGGCCCTCTGCCTCCCCTGGGTTCCCAGTGCCGCCAGGTGTCAGCACGGGAGAAATCAGACCGGCCTCAGCCATCTCCTGTCCTCTCACCCTCGTCTGCCCTGCCAGGCTGGCGACGCCCTCAGGGCGGAGACTTGGGGTTGACCCGTGTACCTGGAACTCTGATCAATTAGCAACTCTTACTCCCCCTCCTCAAAGTTAGCCCTTGCAAGATTTGCTTGACATATTGAAGGACAATTTTTTTTCTTTTTTGCTCAGAAAAGCCTGATGGTTTCTTCAGACCTGTGTCATGAGCTGGTGAAAAACATTTAAACATCCAAAGCTGTAAAGCTTGGCAGTCCTAAGTGTATGTCCAACCAGAGTGCAGCCAACGTTGTAGCTATGTGTCTGTATGTTATATTTTTAAACTTCACTCACTAAACATTCAGAATTAAAGTTATATATTGAGTTCCTAAGTGCCCTAAAAGCCTTCTGTTAACACATTTATATCTAAAATGGGCTCCAGCAAACCCACTATGTGTAGATTCGTTTATCCTCAAATCTCCATCCAGGCTGTTGGTTCAAGATTGTTTGTGACTTTGTTGAGCGTCTCTAATGACTGTCTGCATCGTTAGTGTAATGATGAGCCATAGGGAGATTCAGGTTTCGGAGATGCAAAGAAAGCAGCCTCTTGGAGTAGAAGAAGAGAAGCTTGGGGGTCTCGTGGCTGAATAGGGGGGTCACAGGGAGGGGACATGGCTGGAATGGCATGAAATTGGGATTGGACCAGGTTTGGCCCAAATAAAGTAAGGCGTTCGCACTGCCGTAGTGGGGGGTTCACATCCACACCCAGAAGCCTCAGCTCTTGAAGAGTCAGGTCCAGGCCGCCCTGGGGACACTGGAGGAGGTAGCCTAGCCAGCTGAGCCCGTCCTTCCCTGCCTGAGGGAGCATGTGCTGCAGGCAAGGGGGAGGGAGGAGTTCTCCGTTGGGACAGGTGCTCAGGGAAGGCTTCTCTGAGGAAGTGACCTCTGAACAGAAACCCAGATCAAATGAGGGAGGAGCAGAACTGTGAGGAGCTTTACAGGCAGAGCAAGTAGGATGTGCAAAGGCCCTGTGCCAGAGTCGCCCTTGTGACCAGTTTTAAAGCTGAAACTGTGGATTGGCCGGAATCACACACTAACAGGGCCCAGAAAGGACACCAGAATGTAGTCTCTGAGTTTGAAGACCTGACCAGGGCCAGTGACTCAGGTGGCCCAGTGGTAGTCTCGTATCTGAAAGAGAGAGTCCAAGAACCACAGCCCAAGTCAGAGCCCTGGAGGGTCACCAGTGCTGGGGAGACAAGAGGAGGGTGGAGCTGGAGGGAGTCTGCCACCAGTCCAGGCCTGCACTCTGACCCCATCCATCTTAGCGTGGTCCGGAGAGCCAGCCTCTATGGGCCAGAGGGAGAGGGACTCCAGAATAAATAGGAAAGAAAGCAGGCAGGTAGTGCAGAGAGGGAGAGACAGAGGGATGCGTGTTCACCGGTGACAGCGTCGTCCGCATGTGTGCCAGCTGAAGGCTCACAGGAGCCTGCCGGTGTCCTCAGTTGGGTGGGGAATTATGGAAGAGTCATGCCGTCCTCTCCTCCCCAGGAGCTCATCCGGCAGCGAGGAGCCCTGGAGCGCACGGAGAAGATGGTGGACAAGATGGAACAGGACCTGAAGGCCAGCCAGAAGCACATCAGCAGCATCAAGAGCGTGTTCGGGGGGCTCGTCAATTACTTCAGAGCCAAGCCTGCAGAGACCCCGCCCCAACAGAACGGCACCCTCGCTCCCCAGCCCAACAGCAGGTGAGCGGGCCCCCAGCCGTCCGGATGTGGAAGAGCAGAAAGTGGGGCTGGGGGCGAGTGACTCAGGCCTTGAAGGGACCCAGGGACCCTGAAAGTTACTCACTGGGGGGGGTTTGTCTTTAAACATTTGAAACAAGAAATGTTCTCCGCTGCTCTGGGTTGTGTTGGTGTGGTCGCTCTCCAGTCTCCACGTTCTGCTGATCTGAAAATCAGTACAGGTGTAACTCACCTCACAGACTTTTTGCCTTAAAGTCTGTGTCCAACTTTTCCATATCTAATCCAGTTTAGCCATTGATCATCATTTTAAAGGTAGAGATTATTTTCCTCAAGTTATGGCTAGAGAAGTAACAAAATCACACATGCAATTTTGTGGGTATTTGGGTGTTATGTGTTCAAAGATAAGAATTGAGTTTCTGCTGAAATGGATGACTGCTGTTCATCTCAGATCAGAGTGTCTGGTTTTTACTATAAAAACGATGTAGCCATATTATAGAAAATCCACACCTTACCTGCCGTACCAGGAAAACTTAAAATTCTGGTTGTTCCTCTTATTCAGTGTTTTCATAATTGCAATCCGAGTATTCATTTGGCTTTGTAGCCTGCTTCTTTTATTTAACCCAGAAGCTCATGGGGGCCCACAGGACTCCTGGGAGGCACTGGTGAGACCCCCATGTGGTCAGGAGGCCTTTGACTTTCTCACATGGGCACCGCTGGAGAAGGCTGACTGCACCATCGCAAGGGTTCCTCCTGTCTAAAAGTTTTCTTTTTCCCTTGCCTTTTATCCAAAGATTGAAAGAAGCCATAAGTTCGAGTAAAGACCAGGAGGCACAGTACCAGGCCAACCACCCAAACCTCAGGAGGCTGCACGACTCAGGTCGGTGGGGACCTGGCTCCTGCCCACACTGGGGCTCTGTGGGGACACTTGGCCACGGGAGTGGTGCGCAGCACCTCTCAGGGAGCCAGAGCTATGCTTTATGGTGGTGTCAGCCCTCCTTCCCCCGAGGAGAAAGGGATAAGGGGGTGGGAGCCTGCTTCATGCAGCTCTGAGCTCTTCCAGCCGAGAGAAGCCACTTGCAGGGAAGCACCTATGATAAGTAGGGTGATGACCCCCAGAGACGTCCCCATCCCAATCCCAGACCCCAGAAATACATCAGGTTATGTGGCACGGGGGAACCGTGGTCATAGGGAATTACAGTTGGCGACCAGCTGACCTGGGACGGGGAGATTATCCCGGGCCTGCACATGGACCCAGTGAAGTCACTGTGAGTGGAAAGGGGGCAGAGGAGAGAGTGTCCGAGTGAGAGACCTGAAGGTGCTGCCCTGCGCGCCCTGAGACAGAGGAGGACCACCTACGGAAGCTGGACCTCCAGGAGTCGGGAGAGGTGGGAATCGGATTCTCCCTAAGAGCCTCCGGGAGGAGGACACCCGGGTCAAAGCCCAGGGAGGCCGGGTTGGACTTCTGGCCTCCAGAACTGAAGGGTGATCTGTGGTAGTTTGTTCCAGCTACAGGGGCAGCTGATGCAGGCTGAGCCCAAGTGGGCGGACAGGCCGTGGGCCAGGAGGGTGGGACAGACTGTGTTTTGTGTCACATCACCCCATTCCTGTCACATGACAGGCCCAGACGCATCCTGTATCTGGGAAGGAACTGAGGCCTCCTTGGGCTCATATAGACAGACCCCCTAGAAGGCCAGGCATGTCAGAAGTAACCAGGTGGTTATCGTGCCGCCCTGGGGGGGCACGGAGCCCACTGCTGCTGGTTGGCACGGCCAAGGGGGGCCAGCCTGATGGACGGGGAACCAGAGAGGGACAGAGTTCAGTCTGCAAAGGCAAAAGCCTCCAGGGAAGTGAGAACTAAAGTGTACAAGGCCTGCCAGACAGCCCAGCTTATCTTCCCCTGAGGAAGTGGGGCAGGAGCCCTGCACCTGAAGGGCAGTTTTAGGAACTACGGGAGTTTTAACTTGTATTAGCTTAAGAAACTCAGAAAAATACAAAAACAAAACGAGACACCGTATGGGCTTGTGTAAGTCATGCTGGAGGAAACACACCAGGTTGAAAAAGAGATGCTCCCCAGAAGACGTGAGCTGGACGACACGGCTTCTCTGTGTGCATTTCGAAACCGAAGTTCCAGGAAGGTTTCTTGGGGCAAATGCGCCTTATTTAACATTTCTTTTCCCTGAGCCTGTGTAGCTCTGCGTGGCTGCAGCTCCACTTCCATACCAGTACCAGTACAGGGGTGCGTGTGTCTCTTAACCCAGCTTGTGTGCCCAGGTATGCCCAGGTGACCTGCAGACTGGGGGGCTTTGATCTCCGAGGGGCTGCCCCTCCCTCTCCCACCAGCCTGCCCAGAGCTCCTCACTCCCACACCCATCTCTCAGGGTAGCTTCAGATGTACCGCTTTACCTCTTCCACCCGTTTTCCAGATTAAGGGTTTCTGTTGGTTTGGCTTTTTTAGGAGGTGATTATTTATTTAGAAACATGATTACAGCTTATTCAAATGATAAATTTGATAGGATACATGTTGTTTTATTTAAAATATTGAGAAGTTAATTTCATTTTAAAGCTATAGGTAAAAGCTTTGTTAACTATTTTGTGTTCACATATCTACATTTGCCTAAATAAACCCAAATAAAGGAATATCAATAGATCCTTTTCTTCAATCCGTTACAAAGCCAATGTACCAAAGGAGTACAATTAGAATTTGGATCTCTCATATCAGAATAAGGTTAATTTTGTGAAGCAGCATTTCAAGGGATGTCAGTGAACATGTCTCCTGGTGTTTCTTTGTAACGCAGACTCTGTCCCCGGTGGGGCTGGTTCTGCCATGAGTACCGAGGCTTACCCAAAGAACCCGCACCTTCGGGCCTACCACCAGAAGATCGACAGCAACCTCGGTAAGCCTGGGGAGGCCCCGCCCCAGCCCAGCCACTACGAAACCCGGTGTCTGCCTGCTCCCCCCCGCCACCCCCAACACTCTCCGGAGTCTGTCCCCTTGTCTCCACCCTCACCTCTCATCTGGGTGGTGACAGGGATCGCTAGGGAGCCACACACTGCAGCCTGGCCTCACAGAGCCCCCACTTCCCCTCTGGGAGCTGGGCACAGGGACAGAACCTGCCTCTGAAACAGACACCAAAATCCTGCTGCCCAACAGCAACCACTGATTTGGTGTCACTCCTTCCGTGTCCCGTGGATGTGTGTGCAGGACGTCAGGTTTTCTGGATTCTGCTTTTTCACTTACATCTTTTATCATTTCACTGTATATCACTTCTATATTTTCACTTTTGTTGTATCTTCACTTATACCACTTTTCCTAAATCTTTTTTCCTAAAATGTATCTGAAAAGCCCACTTTGCAACTCCACGCCCTGCTGTTAGACACTCAGGTGGTTTCCCGCAAGGAAGCCTCTGGCCATGTTTTGTGGATAGGTTGCTAGAAGTGGAATTATAAGGTCAGGAAAAAGAGTCTCCTTTTGAGCCCTGGAAGAAATCTTCACAGAAATAAGACATTGGTTTTGGAGAGTAGGCACAAACAAGACCATGTATATAGTATTGGTATTCCGCCACCCACAGTGACCGTCACCGCCCTTGGGGCAAACATTAGCACAAGACCTGTGTGGCCAGGGCCCCCAGCCCCCGGGGAGGGGGCCACCCCAGCCCTCCCCACACTTGACAGGCCTTTGCCCTCAGAGCCCAGGGAAACCCCAGAGGCCACCTCTCACTTCTGTCCTCTGGACTCTGGAGCCAAAGACCTCAGGCAGAGGTGCGACTGCCGGATCTGACCACCACAGAGAAACAGGCTTACGGAGCCATCCATCCCCACCAGAGGTTTCCCCACCACAGAGAAAGGCTGTCCCCATGCTGCTGGGGGAGGGGCCAGGATTTGCGGGAGGCGGGAAGAAGAATGCGTCCTGCTGACCCAGGGCTGAGGGTGTTCGGTGGGGCTGAGACCCACAGCCCAGGTGGTCTGAGTGGTATGGGCAGAACGCAGCGTGGCCGTGGTCCCATCCTGGGCGGGCAGAGCACACCTGAGAGTGGGGTCAGAATGTATACCCGCCTGCCCCTCCCGCCTCCCCTGGGTGCAGGGAGGGCTCTCACTCCTCACGTTTGGACTTGAAGTTCAGTGACAGTCACATGACCTTTGCCGCAGTAGCATACTCAGTTACCTGGGACTCAGCCGAGGCGGCAGCACCTTCTGTCCTTTATTCCTCCTGACGTGACTCTGGGCTGCTGGGCCAGTGCCCCCGGCTTGCACAGAGGCCACCATCTTCCCAACCACAAAGTAAACCAAGGAAATGGTCCAGCCTGGTTTGGGGGGTCGGGGCTGTCTATCATCCCCTATAACACCCACAGCATCTATGCGTCTGCACACCTAGGGAGTGGTAGCCAGGCATGCACGAGTGTGGGAAAGTGTGAATTTTCATAACAGAGGCTGGGGGACTTCATGGCTTCTGGGTTCAGTGGTAGCATCTGTAGTTCTTGTGTTTTCTGGGAGGGCACCCCCGGTGACAAGACAGGGACGGAGCCCCCATTTCTCATGCTGCTTGCAGAGTAGAGGTGGGTGGGTGGCAGCCTGTTCTGGGGGCTCCTGTTAGACAGAGCTTCCAGGTCTGTCTCAGGTGTTTCCAGATGGGGATCCTCACCACTGTGGACCTGGGATTCATCCAGCCTTAGGGAAGCTGGAGCCGGGAGGCTGGAGAGCAGGCATTGCTGAGTTCTGCCCACTGGCGGGGCTTTCCCTCTGGAAGCACAGGCCAGCAGTCTGGCTGTTCATGACCAGAGTTTACTGTGGAGTCTAGGAAGAGAACATGTGTTCCAGGCCCCTTTGTACTGTTTTCCTGGGTACCACCTGCCTTTGCAGTGTGCAGGAGCTTACTTGAAGGTTCAAAGGCAACTGAAAATGATATAGACTTCTGAATTTTTAAAAATGCTGGAAGGACAAACCACCATAAGTGGTTACTGTTGGGGGGCAACAGGAGGAGCGGCTCACACATGAAGCCCTTACTACTTTCTTTTCATTTGCACATATTTTGGGACAAGTCACCAAAGCCCTGGGGTCTGGCTTGTCATATGAGAAAGAGGAGTCAGGAGCCTCGTGCTGGGGAGCCCCTTGTCGGGGGGGAGGGTGCGGGTCCCATTGCTGTGACTGAGCGCTCAGCCCATGTGTGCGCCCCTCTCCTGCAGATGAGCTGTCCGTGGGCCTGGGCCGGCTGAAGGACATAGCCCTGGGAATGCAGACGGAAATCGAGGAGCAGGACGACATTCTCGACCGCCTCACCACCAAAGTGGACAAGCTAGATGTCAACATAAAAAGCACAGAGAAAAAAGTTCGGCAGCTTTGAAGACAGAGGAGGATTCCACTCCATTGTGATGAAAAGATGCGGAAGATCTTCCAGATTCACGAGGAATTTCGTTTCTTACTTTAGTATGTGATTTAACACGTGTTTGCAAACAGTACCGTGGAGTGGGTCTCGAGAGCTTTTGTTGTGAGAGGACACGCGTCCCACTTTTCTCAGGGCCGACAGTTTCTCAGTCCTCTGAGCTGAGTGCATGGAGTTTCAGCCTGAGCCCAGCGGCCCGGCCCATGTGCCTGCCCCGGCGTCTGATGGCCTGCTGGAGTGGGAGAGAGGACCTGCATTTCTCACTTGGAGAGGGAGAGGGAGCAGATAGAAGGATAGGGGTGGAAGTCGTCAGGAACCACCAGCCCGTTTCCCTGTCGGCCCTACTTCTGGTCCCCAGGCCTTCCAGGGTCAGAGCACTAAGGGCCATGTGACCGATTGTTTGTGGAGGTCCTTCCTCCCCACCGCCCCCCTACCCCTGAGCACATTGTGATTCTCTAAGCCCTTGGGAAAGGACAGCGTTAGGTTCAGGATGGAGTATGCTGGCATTCTTGGCTATTTCATGGACAGAGGTCACCTCTTCTGTGCCCGGCCTCTGTCCTTGGCACGTGCTTTATTTTAGCAGGAGGGGTGCAGACCCGCACTGGTCACTGTGATGCCTGGAAAGGTGGAGGGAGCTGGGTATGCTCTGCGGCCCCTGCACTCTCACCCAGGACTCGGTCCACGGTCCGGAACGGGCTTTCCCCTGGCCTGAGGCTGCCTGGCTGCCGACCAGGGACCAAGGACTGGGGACTGAGGACCAGGGCCTGCAGTGCGTGGGGCTGGAGCATCACATGGACATGGTCCACCAAGCTCTCCACTCTCAGGTCACCGTGACCAGGCCCCCTGGTCTGGCAGCGTTTATTCAGCGCCTGGGGTCGGCCCCGTCCCGGACTCCCACCCACTCTCTCTCGCACTTCTAGCAACAAGCTTTGACTCCCCACTCGGTTCTCTGGTACCCAGTTCTAGGGCTGGGACTCCACAAAAGATGCTGACTGCGTAGGAGGATTTGGCTTTTTTTTTTTTTTTTTTTTTTAAAAAGCCCAGACCTTATCATTTCCACTGGCCCAGCTTGTTCTTTCCTCCCAATTTACAAAAAGAGAATCATTTAAAAGCACTAATTAAAATTGATTTCTGTACTTAAATGAATTTCTTTGTGTTGGTACCACCAACTGTGTAGTTGAAGCCACAAGGCCCTAGTCTTTTTTAAAAGCAAATTAATATATTTTGCAGATGGTGAAAGCAAGACTGATTTTAATAAGACAGGTTAGGTCAGAAACTGAAGTCACGATGCCTTTCACCTTGAAACCTGGCACTGGCACCGTGGCCTTACTGCTCTGGTTCAGTAACATATAAACAAAGTCCCTTAACAGTGAAGCAAAGCCTTGAAAGGGCTGCAGGAATGCATCAGTGTGTATGTAGCAGCTCAGGTATAAAGTTCCATCCCACAGTGCATGAATGGCCTTCCTGTAAACACTGACGGCCTCCCCAGGCAGACACAGCTCTGTCAAGTTCTGGCCGCTTCGGGGTCTGAGCCACATCCCTGAGACACGATGGAAGGTCACTGGAGCCCACATCCGCTAATCATGACCTCGTCCTGATGATTCCCTTAGTAACTAGAAGAAGGAAAACTTCCAGACACACGCCCAGCCCACACTAGAGTCCACGGGGCTTTCAGCAGAAAGGCTGCTCAGAAGGGTGAGGCCATGCAGCCTGAGTTCTGTCTGACCTCCCTCCAGCATCAGCAGGCGTGGAGATTAGTCCATAGACCTCAGACCTGAGTTTATTTTCAGGTAAATACACAAAGTCCCCTTCCTCTCGCATGATGGGAGATGGGATCGGTGATTTAACTGACTTCAAGCAAAGTAGCACTGTATTTTCTGTACCTGCCCGTCCTTTGTTGGATTGATGGAGCCAGTCACTGCTCTTTTTTTCCCCACGCGACCCTCACTTTTCTAGACACATCTCGGGCCTGTGACAGGGCCCCATATGCTTTGTTCTGTTCCTGCTCATGTCCCTTATCCTAAGGCCTGGGCAGGGGGCCTGTGCTAACCTTGCGCTGGGTCCTCGCCCTGCTCCCACTCCCAGGGAGGGCCCCTTACAGATGCTGCTTCATGCAGAAGTTGCTCGCATCCTCAGAGAACAAAGGAACACCTGAGGGCCCTCCAGAATCTGCCTGTGATGATCGTGGTCAGAGAAAACACTCTGCCCTCCAGATGCATGTCTCGGGGAGACCCCAAGGTGCCGGGGCTGGGTTTGGCTATAGGACGGGCTCCCAGACAAGACAACACCAACAAACTTGGCTTTGCCATGTGGGGTCCTTAAGACATCAGTATTTCTACAGTCGAGCTGCAGACAAACCGTGCCTTCCAAAAAGTGACTTTTCTAACTCAAGGTTGTTTACATGTTGTGCATGTTACTAACTTAAGTGCATTCTCCTTCGGAGGAAACATTCTGACATCGAGTAGTTTAACAGCAGTGGGTGGCTTCATGGGTGTCTTCTCTGCGTTCTATGGGAAAGGACGCCTGAATTGAACTCAGGTGGCCAAAAAAGATGTATGTAAGTGCATTTTAATTTCGCTTTCTCTAACTTCTTCTTGTGAATATGTGATTTTTAAGCGTACACTACACCAATTTAGTAAAATTCTTATACTTTGTCTAGATAGGGCTTTTCAGCAGAATTTTTCAAGTTACCAATGTCATTAAGCATCTTCAGAGGAATAAGATGTCTTGTGTACAAACTGACGAACTAGACGTTAAACATGGGCACAGGAGGGCTTTCTGTTCAGAGCCTGTGTCAGAACAATTCTTAGACTTCACGCCTTCAACTCCACAAGTGACCATATTCCATAAAATAAAATGTGAAGTTGTTTTTTAATCAAACTCTGCCCCTTGTGTAGTCATTTAAGAGTGGGGGGGGGAGGGTAAAGCGTAGTGGGTAGAGGGCATGCCTAGCATATACGAGGTCGAGGTCCTGGGTTCAATCCCAGAACCTCCATTTAAAAAAAAAATAAACCTAATTACCTTCCCCCTGCCAAAAACAAAACAAAACAGAATCTGCAATGTAACAACAGCTAAAAGGCAAACAACAGGAGAAGAATCTAACAGAATTCTACCTGCCATCCCACGATGGGTATACTCAAATTAAAATCTTGTTCGTGAAAGAGAACCTTCCTACTCTGTCGGTGGGACTGTAGTTTGGTGCACCATTATGGAAAACAGTATGGCGATTCCTCAAAAAACTAAACATAGACTTACCCTATGACCCACCAAACCCACTCCTGGGCATGTATCTGGAAGGAACTCTAATTTGAAAAGATACACGCATCCCAGTGTTCACAGCAGCGCTATTTTGAAAAAAACGCAGAAAAAATATTTTCTCTTGTTAGATAAGTATTTATATGTTTCTTGATTTTTCACTTGTCCTATAAAGCCTAAAATATTTACTATCTGAACCTTTACAGAAAAATTTGGTGACTCCTCGTCTAGAGGGTTGCATAGTACTGACTTATCTGAGATAAGTGTAAGAGGAAACCAGTGTCCACCGAGTGAAGGATCATCATACTCAGAATTTTACTAAAGGCATTCCAGAATGCTCTGAAATCCAGGGGAAACAAGGAAATTTGCTTTGCAGCCCAAGTGACAAGAAAGCAGCCATTTTACAAAAGAGGTGGCCAAAGAATGAAAACTACATTAGAAAATGTCACGAGGAACGTGACCACACTTTAAAATACTGAGACACAGTGAGACAGGGTCGGCCAGCGTTCTCCGCAGCCGTCACTAGAGCTTCTGGACACCAAAGTGGAGCCTGGGTCAGAGAGGTCACCCGATGACAGAAGTAAGTAGTGAAGTTGATATTTTAAAGAGTTTGGTATAGAAAATTATAATGGAGATGTGAACATTATTTTATTAGTATTGTAGTAGCAAACTAATAGGAGGGAAACAAAATCTTCAGTGAGCACCTTCTTTGTTTTAGGGAGATAAAGTTGGAAATAGATGTAAAACGTGGGGAGAGAGTGAGAAGTGTGGAGTGAGAGGGAAATTAACTGCAGCAGAGGGAAAGGTCTCCGAGGATGGGGCTCACAGATGTAGTAGAAACTGAACAGGTCAACCAGTCCCTGTGGAGGCAGCATCTGAGAACCTCTGACCCGATCAAGTCAGTAGGTAAGCTCACTTCCTGCTTCTCTACCTACACGGTCACCATGGCCACGCCTCTTCTCACCTCAGCATCCCTGCTGGAAGAGAAGCTGGCACAGGGGGAAGGGACAGACACTTGTGAGGCAGCATTCCAGGTAGACTGCCTGGCCTTCACCGTCACCTGCAGGGTTGGACCTGCCCAGGCAGAGGAGAATAAAAAGTCCGTGATGGGTCTCCAGGTGGTGTCCTCAGGATCAGGGATAGCAAGTCGGGAGTCCTGGCAAGTTGCTCAGAAAGCCTTGTCGGTCCTTTGCATCCAGACTGCAAATCTCTTTCAAGACGAATGTAGGGACAATGCCACCTGGAAGCCCTGGGAACTAGCGAGGAGCTAAAGCAGAACCCTAGATCTTTATGTTTTCCCCCTTTTTTTATGTTTCCTTGTTGCTTCTCCGTTCATTTCCATTTTGTTACCTCTTAGCATCTAGAACATTTTTTAGAAAAAGAATTTAAGCTTGTCTCAGCTGTGCTAAGGAAGAACAAAGGAAAACACTTACAATTTTTATTGTGAAAAATTCTGAACATCTACAAAAGTACAATAATATAATTAACAGCCCCCACCCACAAGCACACACGTCACCTGGCTTCAACAATTATCAACACAAGGCCATTCTTGTTCCGCCTGTATCCAACCCACAACCTGTACCCCACTGGACTAATGTAAAGCAAAAGGAAAGATATTTTGATCCAACTTTAAGAGGAATTTTTAAAGAGGGAAGCATGACACACTGGCAGCAGAATGGTGGTGGCATCTCAAATCCAAGTGATAAGAATTTGGGCTGTGACCACAGTGTGTGCAGAGTAGTCAGAGGGTGCAGTCAGGGTTCATCTGCTTTTATTTTATTTATTTTGAGGGTAATTAGGTTTATTTATTTTAATGAGGTACCGGGGATTGAACCCAGAACCTTGTGCACTCTAAGCACGGCACTCTACCACTGAGCTATATCCTCCCAACCCATCTGCTTTTAGAATATATGTTTCTGATTCATCCATAGAGAGGTGACCCTCAAAGCCTTCATAGAGTTTAGCCTACAAAAGGAGAAGGTGTGGAGAGGCTGTGACTAAGCTTCTACACTTAGAGGCTGGAGACAAAAGTGCTGTAGAACATACCGGGGAAAGTGCATTTGGAGAGATGGACGACATTATGTGAGTGTTTCAGGAGCTCAAAAAAAAAAAAAAAAAAGTCTTTCCAGAAAGAGCATTTCAAACACCTAGAGCCACATAGATCAAGGAACATGATGGGTTCAAGGAAGATAACTGATGATCTCCAAAGGCCAGTTCCAGGCGAGGGAAGGGTAGAACCAAAGAGAAGCAGGCTGTGCAAGGAGTGGGTGATAAGGAAGTAAAGTTTGGCTGTGAAAAGTAGTCAGGGTATAAAATGGAAGATTTTCCTCCCACCCTCACCCACCTACTGAGAGATCTGTATACATTCAGGCTTGGGGAGGTAGAAGCCCAGGGTCAGGCTGAATTATAACAAAAACTTCTCATAAGATGCTTAATATGTACCAGGGACTATTTCAAGCACTTTACCCTTATTAACTCAATTAGTAATATAGAAGGCATGACGGTAAGACTTACCATGGTGAGCATTTTGAAATGCACAGAAGTATCAAACCTCTCTGTTGTGTACCAGGAACTAACATAGTGTTGTAGGTTGATTATACGTCAGAAACAACAAAGTCATAGAAAAAGAGATTAGATTTGTGGTTATTGGGGAGGGCAGTCAGGGAAGGGGAAATTGGATGGTACAAACTTTCAGTTATAAGATAAATAACTATTGGTGATGTAATGTACAACATGATAAATGTAGTGAACACTGCTGTAGGTTCTCTTTGAAAGAGAATAAATCCTAAGGGGCTCTCATCACAAAGGAAAAATAAATTTTTTCTATTTAATTTTGTATCTATGAGATATTCACTAAATATTTTTCCTATTTCTTTAGTTTTGTATCTATGTATATTCACTAAACTTGAGAAAATCATTTCACAATGTAAGTCAAATCATTATCCTGTCCACCTTAAACTTACACAGTACTGTATGTCTATTATATCTCAATAAAACTGGAAGAAAAGTAAATAAAACACATTCGAAAATGAAAAAACACATGGGGTGGGGAGGGTATAGCTCAATAGTAGAGCGTATGCTTAGCATGCACAAGGTCCTGGGGTTCAAGCCCCAGTACCTCCATTAAGAAAAAAAAAAAACTAAATGAAAAAACACATAGGGCATGGAACGATTCAGTCAGCTAGTCATTTGAGCTAGCAATCCTTCAACTTCTGAGCTGCTCGAACACAACATGAAAGTATGAGGGGGAGCTGAAAACCTGCTTATGCTGAGTCACATAAGGCACTAGACCTTGACAGTTCCTCTCGAGTTTGCCCCGAACAGACCTGCCCATCACCCTGCCCTTGCAGGGCAGGTTCACCCTGGAGGAGCGGGTGCAAACAGCCCCAAGGGGACTGTGCCGGCAGAGGGCTCCAGGCATGGGTTCGTGCTGCCGCGTCCCCCTCGTCGGACACGCTTCCCCCGGTCCAGCGCCGGGGCCGGAGGTTTATCTCCGCAGCCGCCATCCGACGGACGCGGAACATCACTCGGGGCGGGACGCGCGCGGGGCCCAGAGGAGAACCGGGCAGAGCCGACCCCGCCCCTGAAGGGGCATTCCGCAGTGCAGGGCGCAAGGGCGCCGTCCACTCGCCGACCACTCTACCCCGGCCGTCCACTCGGGGCCCCGCCGCCCCGCCGCCCCGCCGCCCCGGGCCCGCACGTCCCGCTTTGTTCCCAGGGCGGGTTGTGGAAGGGCCGCTCGCGACCCGCCCTGCCGTTTCCCGGCAGCGCCCCCGGCAGCCCAGGGCACGAGCGCCTGCCCCGCCGCGCCCGGAGCGCGGGGTCGCGCACGATGTGGGGCGCGCACGAGAGGCGCCCGCCCGCGTTCCTGATTGGCCGCGCCGCGTGACGTCACGGGGAGCGCCCCGGCGGCCGCTGGGAGCCGGGGCCCGCGCGTGCGCAGACGCAGAGCGTTGAGCGGAGGGGGAGGTGGCCGGCCACTTCTCCCGCGTCCGCCATTTTGTTGCTGTGGCTTTCGGGAGCGGGCTGGGCGAAGCGGCGGCCCCGGCGGCGCGGCACTCCCGGAGGTCCGGTGCTTGGCATTGCCGCGGGGCTCGGTGCGGAGCGGCGGGAGCGCGGGACCGGCGCGCGGCGCGCCAGGAGTGACTGGAGCCTCCCCGGGCGGCCTCCGCCGCGCTCGGCTTCGCCGCCGCCACCCGGGCAGGGCCCGCTCTGCCGAGCCGGCTCCGTTGGTGAGGCGGCCCCGGAGCAGGCGGGCGGCGTGGAGGATGCTGCGGGCCCGCCGCCGGGAGGAAGGCGCGGGCTCGGCCCTGTAGACGCGCGGTGACCCGGAGGCCCGGCCCGGCCCGCAGCCGACGTCGGGCGGAGCGTCCAGCGCAAGCAGAGCAGCCGCCCGGCCGCACCATGTCCTCCGCCAGGTTCGACTCCTCGGACCGCTCCGCCTGGTACATGGGGCCGGTGTCTCGCCAGGAAGCGCAGACCCGGCTCCAGGGCCAGCGCCACGGCATGTTCCTGGTTCGCGACTCGTCCACCTGCCCCGGCGACTACGTGCTGTCCGTGTCCGAGAACTCGCGGGTGTCCCATTACATCATCAACTCGCTGCCCAACCGTCGCTTCAAGATCGGGGATCAGGAGTTCGACCACCTGCCGGCCCTGCTGGAGTTCTACAAGATCCACTACCTGGACACCACTACCCTCATCGAGCCGGCGCCCAGGTACGCGCGCAGTGCGGGTGCGGGACCGGTGCGGGGCGGGCGTGGGACCGGTTCCCCCCGTCCTGAACCACATGATTTTCCAGAAGGCCTTCGGAACGGAAGGTCCTGTCGGGATCTGGGTCGTGGAGTCGAGGGGTGCGTTTCAGACACGTCGGGCTGCGGGTGCCTAGTGAAATTCCACGCCTTTTGCCTTTTGTCACGCCCTCTGTTTAATTATGCGAGAGCAGGGTTTTGTTTTTGTTTTTTAAACCTTTTTGGGACCACAGACTTAGAGAACCTGCAGACAGCCGTGGCACCCACCCCCGTAAACAGCACGCACGCACACACAAGTTTGCACACCATTGAAGGTCTTGGACTCCCTGCTGCAGGCCTCTGAACTCCAGGTTAAGAACAACTGGAGTGCAGCCTTTGCAACACTCGACAGATGAAAATGGTTTAGCGTTTAGAAACAGATACCTGTAACTGTGACACATCATAAATACCCTGCCTGATGCCAAGTTTGAAATAAGTCAGGCACTTATTTTATAATACATTAACTACAAATATTTTTTAAAAAGGTGCTTTCGCTTCAACAAAGACTTTTTTTTTTTTTTTTTTTTTTTTTTACAGTTTTCCCCCAAGCTGCACCATTAATAGGCTGGAAATCCATTTGGTTAAATTCCAAGGAGGAATAAGGCTAGAATGTTGCTAAAGGAAATTTCTGAATGACATTCAGTCTTAATTCCATCCTAGTTCAATTTCATTTGTGCTTTTTGTATTAAGTATAATGATTTATTACCTGTTTTAAAGTTAAGAACCCAGAGTGACGCTAAGCAGCAGGTATCCTCTTTTCATTTGATTATTTGCCTTAATGTTTTTGTTAGAGGTTTCTTTTATTTAAATGATGCCAAACTTGAGCTGAAGAAATTGCCTAGAATTAAAAATAAAAAATATTTCACTGCCTAGTTTATTTCTTAAACATTTATTTAACAAGGGCAGGGTGCTAATATAGATTCTTTGGGATAAGATGCTTCTGATTTTATAGATTGGCTGACAAGAGCTTTACTCTGAGCTTTAAATGTTAAAAGCTATTATAATTAATTAAGGAGCCCACTGGATGCTTAAGTTGCTTCTGTGGGATAGAAGTAGAGAAGAAACAAAGCCATGACAGTGTAATGACTGTAAGATTAACTACCGAACTAAATGGACTTTTAAAATGGAGAGAAAGTGATTATAAATCAAATACTGTATAACAAAGACCTAGACATCAAGAATCTGATTGGTGAAGCTTCCAGGTCCCCAAAGATGCTGGTAACTGGATTTAGCTGGAGCACAATAGAACTCCAGCATAAGGGGTTGGAGGGGATCTTAGAACCCACTGTAATGAGATTGGAAATATGTTTAAGTAAGTGTTTCCTAGCTTGTGAAGGTGAAGTCGGTCGTTGATTTCAAGCATTTATGAAGCCATGCTCTGCGCAATGCATCGTGCTTACTTCGAGGTGGCAGGTACTATAATTCAGCTGTTTCAGAAAGTGTGGGTGAAGGACTCAGTCCCCTTCTAGAGGGAGAAAAAGGAACATGCCTCAGTGGCTTCCTCTTCCCGCAGAACCGCCTCCAGACTTTCCATGCATGCGTGTCTTTAATGCGTGTCCTCACCCCCTCGCCCTCCCCTTAGTGCAGCCCCGCTGAGAGCCATCCCTGCACACCTGCTCACACCTTCCATACCTTTGCTCAGGCTGTGGGCAGCCCTGCCCCACCTGCTTCTCACCTGCTAAGATCTTCCTGGTTGTTCCAGGGCCTTCACCTGACCCTCCCCCTCGAGTTCAGCTTTAATTATTTCTCCTCCCCTGTGCCCTCTGCCCCAGGCATTTTGCTGTTATGTAGTTTCTCTTTTTCCGTGGCATCTTGGAGAACTGTCATAGTGCTGGCTGAATTCGATTCTGACTGGGTTTACTTCATTATACTGGGTCTGAATTGTCTCTCCTGTCCCCAAAATTGATGGATTTGGTTTGATACGTGACTGGCCTGCTGAGGGCAAGCCTTGATCAAATGCAGGAATCACTGTGATGCTTTTTCATGCCCCAAACAGGATAAATTAAGTAGTTTAGTGTTTTAAGCATCAGAACAGCTCTTGCAGCCAGAGTTTCATGTCCCCTGGCTAATAGTTCTTTTTTGGGGGTTGGAGGGCAGTCTGTTTTGCTTAGCAAAAGGCCACAACTGTATGATGCAGAATTTAAGGACTGGTGCTCTAGTTTGACCTTTTTTAATTGGAACATTCCTTAGCTTTTAATTAACTTTTAATTTTATATTTTCATTCAAATAATAATAGAGAATTCTTCCCCAAGGATAGGTAAAGATGGGTGGCAGTCGTGCTTTCTCTATCAAGGAACTTAGATTTCAGTGGAGGAGACAGATTTAAGTGGAAAAATAAATGCAATCCTTAGAAGGTGTGTAAACACTCTGAAGGAAATAAACCTGGGCTGAGCAAGTAATAGAAGGTGGTGTGGTCAGAGGGTGTGCGCCTGCGGGAGGGCAGAGAGGCAATTCCACAGAGCCCTGAGGTGAGAAAGACAGCAGTGTGCTGGGGGTGTGGTTCTTGAAGACTGGGGTTTGGGGATAGGATGGGCAAAGTAAGGAAACTGGATTTTACTTAAAGCACTGGGGGTGCCAGGAAGAAGTTTGCAGCAGGGAGTGGCCTGGGGCTGTTACTGCAATCCAGGTCAGAGTGGTGGTGACTGATGGATTGGTGGAGGCCATGGGTCATAGTTCATGTAGGCATCACAGGGACTGGCTGACAGCTGTGGTTTCTGGGAGGTAGGTTGCTGGTGGGAGGGGTGGTGAGGAAGAGAGAGGCAGAGACTCGGATGACCTGGTGTTTTTGTAGCTGTCTGTCCTCCTGATTTACCTTATAAATTGCCTTTTGAGTTTGTGGTATTCATTCTTGTCTTAGATTTTAAGTTTAACCCCAGAAGGTATGTCAGTGGCTTTTGATTTTTGAATGACCCTAAGTGACTTGCTTTCTGCGTTTGGGTATAATTTCAATATTAAACATCATTTGATAAATTTGTTTTTGTCTCCATTTTATTTGACTATAAACATTTTTAAGATTCTGTTTATTAAGTTATAGTTAGCATTCAGGTGAGTGTTACTGTTTTTTTGCTTCTGCTTTAATAGAGGCTGTTTCCAGTTTAACAACAGAATGTTTCAGAAGGTTTCTGAGTGAATTTAGTTTAGGTATGAAATACACTTTCCCATAGTTTAGAAACTTGAAAGTGTGTTTTGCGTAGTTTGCTTTGCTTATTAAATTTCCCAGCTCTCAGTTATGTGGCTGTTTGGTGGCTAGTAGAGAAATCATGAGAAGTAAAAATTGAAAACTGAGGCAGGTTATCCTGTAGAGAAAATCTTGTGTTTTAGTTGGCAGTCATCGCATGCTACGTGGACTGGTAACGTGGACGTTGACTCAGCCATGCCTTCTGTGCACCTGAGGGTCTTCCTGGTTATTGACACTTACTGCACCTGCTACAGTCTCATGGCTGTGGGGGGATGCGCAGCCCTGAGGAGGGGCCAGCCCTGCGGAGACCAGAGGTGCCACAGGCAGCATGGTCACACCCCCCTGTCACAGCCACTGCCTGGATGTTAAAGGAACTTAAGTCTGGACTGGTAGAGTGAGGAATCAGGGAGAAGGATTAACAGTAATTTTAATTAGCATAGAATTGGGCACCGTGGGTCAACCTGTGGGTTTCTTCTTACCAGTAGCTTAAATCACCTAAATTCAGTGGAGGTGAGATACATAAACACTGACATTATGCTGGGGGCTGTTCCCGGGGCACAGAAGGTACTGGTAGCCATTTGATTTGTGGCTTTTCCTTTGTTTAAGACTCAAATTCAGAGAAGTTTTTATCTAAGAAAGAATTTTCCTTTTGATCTGAACAGTTGGACTGGATTATTTCTGTGGTTCCTTCAGGCTAAAATATTTTTGTTCTTTCTGATGAATAAAAGAGGCAGTGGTTTTAGTGGGAATTCAGGTTACCCTGGAGTCTGGGCTGAGATCATAACAAGTGAGGTGGGGCCACCAAGCGTGTGGCAGCTAGTCTGGAACGACGGTAAGCTCGGTGAGCGGTGCTGAGGTGGAGAGGCAGCCAGTGGACCCAGAGGCACACAGGGTCTCCCATCTGTAGAACAGATTTCTGCAGGGTCAGGGAATTGGAGTGGCAAGGCTTCTCTGTGTTTTCAGAAGGAACAAAAGGATGGAAACAGGAATGGCAACTGCTTCCCTGTGTCTTTGGCATTATAATTTTATTAGCTGCAATCTCAGTATATTTTGAGTTCTACCCTGTTTCAACACCTACTACTAGACTCAAGTCATAATGGAAGTGAACCGTGTTCTAGCCTTTGAGAAGCTCAGCATATTGAACAAAATAAAACAGAACACCATGGGAGCTTAAAAGCAAGGCTTGGAAGAGGAGGTGCTCTGAACTGACTCTGGAGGGATGAGAACAGGTATACGAGGGAGAAGAGATGGGACAGTGCCAGCGGGAGGGCCCAGGTCTGATCACAGGGGACAGTCCGAGAGCTGGGCAGGGAGGAGGGTGCCCAGTTGTAAAGGGGCCGTTGAAACGTTTTCAGAAGAGAATTGTCATGAATGGTTTTCCTTCTCAGAAGCTGTGGAACTGGTGGGGAGAGTCTGGGCTGTGGAACTGATGAAGGGCTGTCCCAGGAGGGCTGTGAGAAATTGAACTCAGGTCAGACGCACTGGGAATGTAAAGTGGAAACTGACACCCTGCTGGGCAGTCCTATTTGGGGAAGGGTGAGGTGTGGCTCCAAGGATGATGGAATGGTGCCTCTGATAGAATGGAGGAGAAAGGAGAGGGGGGATTGTCCTCAGCAGGAAGCCAGGTGGTGGTCAGCAGTGTGCTGAGTTTGCTGTCCAGAAGAGAGCTGGGTCTGAGCAGAGGCTGGGAGCTGGCGCAGAGGAAAGTCCTCGGGACAGAGTGGAGCCCGCGTGGGAGCAAGGGTCCTCGGTGTCCCATACCATTGAGTGGTAGAGAAGGGTCACCTACTTGAAGCACTATCAGTAGACGGGTGCTCAGCCAGTCTTCTTGGAATTGATTCTTTTACCATGTATTTTCCTTTCCAACTTTTTGTTGTGAAATCTTCCATGCATACACGAGAGTACATGTGTATGTGTCTATAATGAGGAAAACCTTCACGTCCATGTCCACATTACCCCCTTTAAAAAACTAGAACGTTACCAGCACCTTTGAAACTCTCCCACCAGAAGTTGGTTGTGTTGCTTTCTTAGCATGAACAGGAGATTGTGAGCTTAGAAGGTGTTAACACTGAAGTTTAAAGGAAATGTTTTGTCTGTGGTTTATACATGAAGGTGAGAATGCTTTTAATCAGAAGACACCAAGAGCCAGTCACCAGTTAGTCATCCCAGGCTTGCTGTTCCAGAGTGCCTGGACGGAGGCTGAGATAGGGAGAGGCATAGGTCTGGGGGGGGTGTATGTTCGCATGTGTGTCTGTGTGCTGGTGCTATTTACAATCTCAATCATGGAACAGATTGCGAAATGATTGAGAAACAATGAATTGTTCCAGCTTTATGTTTCCTATTTCTTTGGGCAGTGGGGTCAAACGAAAACGTTAAGTATATCTGACTTGGCAATATCATAGTTTCATCTATGCAGTGGAACTGAGGTGTAATTTGCAGTGGATTTTGACGAATATAGGAGTGACAGAATGGGAGTGGGGGGCTTTTAAGTTATGTCAGGGATGTGGCCTGGAGATTTAGGGTATATTTGTGCATGTACAGAGGCAGGAAAGGAGCCCCAAGGACACTGGCAGTACAGAGTGGAGAAAGCGTAGGCTACCTTCCATCATTGTCAGGTTTGTGCACAGCCCTCACCAGTGAAGTGTTGAAATTGGAAGCGCGCCCTCCGCCTCTGACTCAGTGATCTCGACCAGGAAGCAGCCACCTTCCAGTGAAGAACTGGGCAGTAAACCCTTTAAGCTCTGTGGGCCATACAGTTGCTGTCACAACTGCTCAGCTCTGCCCTTGTAGTGCAGAAGCAGTCGCAGACGGTACTGTGATCTGATCAGATTTCATTCACAAAACCAGGTGGCAGGCCGGAGTTTGTGGATCCCTGGGCCAGACTCACGGGTAGTTTTTGTACAGTGTACTGGAGCTGAGAATGGTTATTACCTCTTTTTAAGGGTTATATAAAAAGAAGACTGGCAAAGACCACATGTAGCCCCCCAAGCCTACAGCATGTGGCAGCCCTTGACAGCAATCTGCCGCCATCTGGAGGGCCCCACCAGCCTGGTCCTGCTCTGTGCCTACAGAAACCAGCCCCAAGCCCAGAGCTCTGGGGTGGCTTGTCAGGAGTGATGGAGCCCATGGCCTCTGGTCTTTTTCTGATGTGGAACCAGACTACGTACAGAAACCTGTCTTCCAGAGTCTTCCAGCCTCACAGGGGCTAGTCTTTGGCTTTTGTGCATCACCCCCGTGTCTGTTCTCCTGACCCTTCAACAGCTCACCCCTTCCTCTGGACCCTGTTAGCCTCTGTCAGGCTAACATGAATTACCCTCTGTGCTCACGGTTGCCTTCTAGTCTCTGCCACTGCTAAGTCTGCAGTCTGGTGAACAGGAGCTTGGTGTGGATTCATGGTGTGTCCCAAGTTCTCAGTACACAGAGAGGCCAGTGGACACCTGGGTAAATGGATCTCACTAGTGTTTATCCCGTTGAAGCTGTCCTGGTGTCTTCACATCTGTGTAGAACTGACTGCTTTTCACTTCTCACTGCACACACAGTGAAATGACCGGCAGAGGAGGTCTGGGATGGAACCAACTGCACTGTTAGTAAAACACCTGAGATTTGTGTAGTATGACCCAGACTTTTTACAGAATCTCTCTGTGGCCTTTGAAATTGGAACAGGGGTATACTTTGGGGGAGTGAGGGTGCTGAGTCCCAGTGAGGACCTCTTGTGAACTTTCACACACATGGCATTAATTCTCCCACCCCAGAGAGACACAGGGGTGGCCCTGAGGCTGCCTAGTTCAGAGGTTGTCACCGAGGACTCCAGAGCCAGACTGCTGGTGCAGACCCAACCCTGCTTGGGCTTCCACGTCTGTCAGGTGGGGAGTATGTTACCTCCAGGATTGCTGTGAGGATTCGATGCTTTACCATCTGCCAGGAGTGCAGCCAGAGCCTGACGTCCATGTGCGTGTCAGCTCTTCCCTCCTTTTGAGGCTCGTGGTCTCTCTCCTTACAAATACTGATGCTCAGCAGTTTGCCCCTTGGTTTGTCAGGTTGTTAATAAGTAACAAGACCTTTGAGGTTGTAAATCAGGGTCCTGTTCAGCAAGGTATCCTGACTATGAAGCTGGTCATTTACATTAAAAAGATGTAAGTCTTGCCAAATTACAAAAACTGGCTTTTGGAGAGTAGCGTGGCACTATGTACCAAGGACCATGAAAATGTTCCTGTTCTACCTGGGAATGTAGGCGTTACAAAAATATAACAGGGACCATCTGCTCAAAAGAGTGTGTGACATTGATGATGATATAGAGAGAAAACCTGGCTAGAAACAGAGCTGGTTGCAGCAGGCTTTGGGAGCAGCAGAGTGGGCAGATGCTGGACTGCCCCAGCAGAGCAAGACTAGGGCTGGGGGGAGTGGGACTGTAGTTCAGTTAGGGCAGGTCTGTGGGATTTTTTTTTCTCTTTTGTTTTCCTTTTTCTTGCTGAATGTTGTAACATGGTGACATTTCTAAAAGGAAACTTTTTTTAATTAAAATACTTAAACGTAGGAGATTGCTTTGTTATCTGAAATAACTTTCTAGATCATTAACAGGGAGAAAGAAACTGGCCATGGTCTAATTGAAGATAAAACAACTGTGGTCAGTGGTTAAACAGGCATATATCCTGTGCTGGCACACCCCCTTTGGGGCTGTTCTAGACCCAGGCTCTGGTAACGGTCCCGCAGGCCAAGTCACCCTGAAAGAGGTGAGGACTCTGGATGAAGCCCAGATGACTCTGATGTAGATTCTGTGCTTTCGAGGGGTGGAGGGAATGCTAATGGTAATAGTTTTTCTCAAAAGTTAATGTATTTGCAACTTTTCAGGATATTTCTTAGATGAAGAGAGACCTTCTTTTGCAGGAGTGTTAGAGATGGGGTGTTGGGAAGAGCAGGGACCCCAGAGAACGTTCACCAGCATGCTGGCTGGGTCACGCTGGACCTGTGAGCACAGCAGAGGGGGTGATGTGAGGCTTGGATGGTGATTCCTGTACTGGATGCAATATGGGTTTATTTTTAATTTGGCAAGCATGTAATTCCTTTCCCGGTTTTTGTATTTTGAGGGACACGGAGGCCGTTGTCTTGGCTCTGGGTGCTTGGGAAGGCGAGCAGAACATGTGTGGTAGATTGGGACCAGGAGGAAGAGTGTGTGGTCGTGACAGGGCCCAAAGGAAGGCAGCAGCTGATCTTGCTGGAGATTTAAAATAAATTCAGGTGTCTGTATGTGTAAACAAAAGTTTCATGTAAAATAGAGATGGGGGTGGTGTGCTGTCCCTTGGGTGATTTTAAAAGTCTCATTCAGGATGTTAACTTCTCTGCATTACAAACTGCAGAGAGTAACAGTGTGACCCAGCCTCCTTGGTTACTGAGAACAGGAGAGGGGAGTAATCCATTCCAGAATTAAATGGCTTATTACAAGTTTGACCAGCATCCATGTAGAGGAAGAGTTCTCTCTTAGAATAATTCTCTTTCTCTCTGAAGGTATCCGAGCCCGCCGATGGGGTCTGTCTCCGCACCTAACCTGCCTACAGCAGAAGAAAATCTGGAGTATGTGCGGACTCTCTATGATTTTCCCGGGAATGATGCCGAAGACCTGCCCTTTAAAAAGGGTGAGATCCTGGTGATCATAGAGAAGCCGGAAGAGCAGTGGTGGAGTGCCCGGAACAAGGACGGCCGGGTCGGGATGATCCCCGTCCCCTATGTTGAGAAGCTCATGAGGCCTTCTCCGCACGGGAAGCATGGAAACAGGAATTCCAGCAGCTATGGCATCCCGGAGCCCGCTCACGCATATGCCCAGCCGCAGACCACGGCTCCTCTGCCTGCAGCTTCCAGCAGTCCTGGGGCCACCGTCAACCCTTTGCCATCCACACAGAATGGACCTGTCTTTGCAAAAGCAATCCAGAAACGAGTGCCCTGTGCTTATGACAAGACCGCCTTGGCCTTGGAGGTAAAGTCTGTGGAGGCTGGTTGTCGTCCTTTGACACTTAGCTTTCCCTCTTAGTTTTAATCTTGTTTTGCAAAGTAATAACTGCTCATTTAAGGTGAATTCATGGGATGAGCACTGGGTGATTTTGGAAGATGCACTGTGAGGTTTCCACGTAATTCATTATCCTTTCCTAGTCCCTGTTTCTCTCAAGTTAGCCTTCTTGCTGTTTTCTGCTCCCAAAGCCTTGGGCTTACTCTTAGAGTTGGTTTTCTTTCCAACAAGGAAAGGTGATGGTTGAGAAAGACCCATGACCTAAAGATGAAGTCAAGCCACAGATGGACACACAGCCACTGTCCAGGTCCGTATTTCTAACTCTGTGGTCAGTGAGGAGAAACATGAATAGATGTCATAGAATTTCTCTTTAGCTGGATAGGGGTTGATTTTTAAATGTCTCAGACCTTACTTATGTGAGATTTTGTAAATTATAATAGCTTGAAATAGAACTTGAACAAGAAAGTCCTGAAGAGCAGTGTTGAGGAACCAGAGTGGGGTGTAAATCACAGAAGGTAGAAGTTTGATGAGACGTTCTTTAAGCCCAGAGTGACTGTGTATGAGCACAGACCTCATGCTGGGTCTTGGGACAGAAGGATCTTCCGAAAAATAAGTAGATTCTGAAAATTCAAATTTTTAGAAGCACAGTCCCATAGATTTTTTTTGTGCTGTTATTTTTTATTGATGTATCAAGTGCATAAAGTGAGGTGAGCCCTAAACATTATTGTATTAGAATACAGGATTTAGTGCCACAGTTCCCCAGCTCCTTCATTCATTAATAACTTCTGAAAATGCTCTGTGAACCACATGCTGCAATGTAACCATCTCTGTGACATGATTCCAGTTTCATGCTCTCCCTCAGTGCATGCTTGTTAGAGAGGCTGTTCCCTGCTCCCCCTGAGGTCAGCGTAGGGCCCCTGAGTTTGGGAGGCGCCAGGGGCCGTGCTAGAGCCCCTAGCTTTGGAGCAGCCCTCCCACAGACATACAGCTATAGTTTCCATGTGTTTCACTGGTTATCCTCAGTTTTCTTTGGCCCAGGAGAAATATCCAAGTGACTACACCTGAAGGTTTGTTTTAGAGACCGAGGTGACTTCACCCTCTCGTGTTGGCCCTGAGAAGGGAATGAGGAGCAGCTGAAGCCTATGGCCAGAGCCAGGGAGGGCCAGGGGCTGTTACACTTCCCAGGGGATGAACAGGACGAAACAGAGGAAGCTGCCTCCACAGATCTGATCCAGGCCCGGCTGAGTAGGTCTTCTGGCTTTTGGGTCCATGCCTCAGCACCCTAAAGTAACTTGGGGTGTTCTGGGCATTAAATACCTTCCAGTTTGCGTAGTGGCTTCAGCCTTTGGGGGCGTTTCCACATCTGTGGTCTCCCCATGGAGTAGGTTGCTGGGATTCAGAGTTGGTGTGACTTGGCGTGTGTTAGGCAGCTGACCACTGGCACCACCAGGCTGAGGTCCTCAGGGGTTGAGGCTCCCAGTCCGAATTCCAAGCCCTGTAAAGGAAATCAGGAAGTGGGTTCTTACCCAAGCCAGGGTTTAAAGCCTCCCTCCGCTGATGACACCTGCCTGTTGACCTCTGGCTCTGACGTGTGCGTTTAGAACCCCCCACCTCCCGCATCAGAGTGAGCACAGAAGGGTAGTGGGGGGCCTCTGAGAGCTTGGTGTGGTGAATGGTCCAGAGATCAGGGCGTTAGACCTGGACGAGGAGAAAGAGCCCTGTGAGAGGAGTACATTTTAAGATAACCAGTGTGCTCGGCCATCACACAGCTCTTTAAGTCTCGGCTCTGAAGTTTGCCGGCTGTCAGTGAGGTCTCCATCCTGCACCTCCTCGCGACGCCAGCCCCCCTTTAAGCTGGTGAAAGATCTCAGGGATTCACCGAGAGTGGAAGGGGACCCAAGAAATAGACCTTTGCCAAGTTCCACTTCACGCTGTTTCTTATTTTGTGTGTCTAACTGAGGCTTTGGGCTCTGCTGGAAGTAAGTATTTTTGTGAATTATGTTATCTTCTAAGGCTGTTGCCTGTCTGATCTTGTTAAAAACAACTCTCTTGGGCCTGTTGCAATTAGGTTACCAGGAGAAGTGTTGAAATGAGAAAGGAGACAAATGGGGCGGAATGTGCCAGTAACCAAAGCTTCGTTCTCCCCCTTGAGATCGTGTTCCAGAGAGCAAGGGTGGCTTAGCTGAACTTCAGCTCCTGAATCATTTCACAAGTGTTTTATTTGTAAAACTTGATTTTCGAAAGAACAATTCTGCAAGTAAAGAGAGACTCTCCTCTCTTGCTCACCTCTTTTCAGGAAGGAGCTGACCTTGGGGTTTGGGCTGCAGGGGAAGCCTTGGTGCCTGAAGCCTCAGCCGGCAGGGCTCCCCAGGCCCTGGGAAGCAGGTCACATCCTGCCGGGATGTTCTCAGGTGGAGGGCGCAACATGGCCTCTCCCGAGGCAGATCGGCAGGTGGGGTGTTTAGAGCGAGGGCGCTGCTGTCGTGTGTTCTCTGACGCAGCAGGTGGGCAAGATGCAGATACGCAGTCCCATCCCCCTAGGCAGCTGTCCTACATTCTCTGAGCCGAAAAGGCACCCTGGCTCTGAGCTTTGATGTCTGTTCACTCATCATCCATTCATGCAACCAGCCTGTGAGGGTGCCTTGTAGGGTCCTGCTGTCGGGCTTTCCTTCCAACGACAGATGAGACACAGACACCGGCAGTGTGATTGGTAACAGAGAAAAGGAGGGAGTGAGGGTGGTCTGGGAAGACTTCCTGGAGGTGTTGACCCTTGAGCTGAATTTTGAAGGATGATTAGAAGTTAGCTAGGCGAAGCAAGGAAGGCATTCCTGGCAGAGGGAGGAGCTTGTGTGGACAAGACTGACGCCACTGTCGCTGCAGGTTGGTGAGGGCCAAGCATGTTGGGCACAGGGCAGCAGTGACAAGAGACAGAAGCCTGGGCAGTGAGCTTTGAGGTATCACCAAAGGGCTCAGCTGAGGAGATTCAAATTCTCTTGTGTGCCCTTCACTGAGGCGTGAAATCGCCAGTTTCTCACAACTGGATGGAGGTTCTGAAGTTTGCGGGTGGGCAGTTTGTTGATTGATTTTATGTAATTTAGAGCAAGTGCTTGAGTCTCCCTGCAGTAATGTGGCTCTCAAGCACTTGTGTTCAGCACACTTTCCTGGCTAGACAAGGAGGGAGGAAACTTAGTGCCCTCAGAGCTGTTCTGGCACTAGGGTGTCTGCTGTGTCCAGGTTCTTAGTGGAGCGGTCCCTGTAGTGCGGTCCCCGTGTTGGTGATACAAGGGAGGGTCTGTGGAGCAGGTGCTGAGGAGGAGCAGTGTCCGTTTCTCAGGTGCAGGTGAGGCTTGGAGTGACCTGGGCAGGGCTGGTGGAAATCAGGGACGCCCTGCTCCTTTAGTCGTCTTTCTGGAGCTCAACTTGGTACCTCCAGAAACAGTCTCTCCTTCAGCAAATGTTTGTTGAGTGCCTGTTGTCAGGCAGGCATTGTTGCCGGAGTTTGGGGTGCAGACAGGGACGGCCCCTAATCTGTCCTTGTGGGTCTGGCACACGGCTCCTCCGGTGGGTGACTCTGGTAGCAAAGGCGTCATTCCCTGCTGGCAGCCGGCCACCTCCATCCCCTCCTGTGTCTGCTGCACCAGTGTCTGGACCTCAGCGTGGCCCTGGTGGTGTCTCTCTTGAGCTTTCTTGTTTGCTTTTGTTTTGTTTTGTTTGGGGGTTTTCCTGGTCTTATCCCACCTGTACACTCCTGGTCTTTTACCGTCCTGGTTGTGTCACGTAGCATGCAGGTCACCCTTCAGTCTCACGTGACTGCAGACTTCATAAAGGCGCCATCCACACCCCACCGCAGCCTCTCCTGCCCCACGTCTCTACCTGAAACAAGACAATGAGGTTGGTCTGGGTGACTCGACTTGGTTGAGCCCATGCTGCCTCCAGATACCCACTTCCCATTCCAAATCCTCATAAGCCATCCTTCTGCTAATTGCATGCAGAATTTTGAAGTTTGATTTCAGGCTCACCTTTTACATTTTATAGAAATTGCTGTCATCCCTGTTAGAACAAAAACCGTGAGACTTGAGTCTTGGGTCTGCCAGTGTGCTGTGATGTAATGCTTTGTGTCAGGTGACCAGCACTGACTCTTACTCCTGCCGCCAGTGTGTTTGGTCAGTCCTTGGACACCTGTCCCCATCAGCATGAGGACATCCTTCATCTCTGCTCAGGGTCCTGCTCTAGAGACTTGCTGGTCATCCCCACTGTGGGCGTCTGCAGTTGCATCATTGAGATTTCTCCTTGGGTTGTCCACTCCCCAGTCGTGCTGAGACCCCAGTCATTGGGTTGCATCTGGTCTCAGAATCTTTTGAATTGGCTTCCCTAAGGCCCACAGAATTCCTTTACTGGCTGGCCTAGAATTCCCAGATTTCTGCTTCCACCAGAAACTAACTTTGCTTTGTTGGTTAGAATTGAATTCACATCAGCAGTTTCTTCATCATTACTTCCACTTACTGAGAGGAAGCTGTCTGCCAAGCAGCCCGAGGTTTCCCTAGTGCTGCCTGTGTTTTTAAGCTCTCCAGGATCGTCTGCGAGTTCCTCTGACTGGAACTTTATGCTCCCAGTGACATGGGGTCTGCACAGAGGTCTGTCCAGGGCCATAGAGCCTCCCAGCATAGGGGCCTACTCTGTCTCCCGCCCCCACTCCCCTTCTCACCAAGGCCCGTCAGAGACCCACAAGCTAACACTTACCTTCTTAAATGAAGGACTTTTCATCAGGGCCGCTGGCTTCTCCTTCCCCCTTCTGTCATGACAGGTCACTTGTCCCAAACAGCATCCAGTTTTAGGAATTTGATTTACCTACGTCTTCTGTGCCAGAAGTAACGTTTTTTTTTTCCTTCTGGCATTCTTACTGGGTTTTCATTAGAGAAGATCATTCTTGAAAGAATTTTGTTCCTCTTTCTTAATATGTAAATTGGGTGGGAATACCATGAAATTGAGGACCTAGTGTGGTTCAGGCAAGGCTTGTCCCAATCTGGTCCTTACCCTGAACTCAGTCTTCTGTATGTGGTAATAGCTGGGGGTAAGAAGAGCTGGCAGCGGGGGGGCTTCACAGAGAGAGTTTTATTTTATTTCTTCTTTTTTTTTTTTTTTTCAATTGAAGTACAGTTGATTTACAGTGTTGTGTTAGTTTCTGGTGTGCAGCAGAATGATTCAGTTATGCCTGTATTTTTCGTATTTTTATTTTTCATATTTTTATTATAGGTTATTACAAGATATTGAATATAGTTCCTTGTGCTATGCAGTAGGAGCTTGTTTTTATCTATTCTGTCTATAGTAAGTAGTTTGTATCTGCTAATCCCAAACTCCTAGTTTATCCTTCCCCCTTTTCCCCCCTGGTAACCATAAACTTATTTTCTATGTCTGAGTCTGTTTCTGTTTTGTAAATAAATTCATTTGTGTCGTATTTTAGATTTCACATGTAAGTAATATCATCCAATGTTTGTCTTTCTGTCTGACTTAGTCCACTCAGTAGGATAATTTCCAGGTCTATCCATCTTGCTGCAAATGGCATTATTTCATCTTTTTTTTTGTACATAGCTAAGTAGTACTCCACTGTATATGTGTGTGTGTGTGTGTGTGTGTGTGTGTGCGCGTGTGTGCATGTATATATATGTGCCACATCTTCTCTATCCAGTCATCTGTTGATGGACACTTGGGTTGCTTACAGGTCTTGGCTATTGTAAATAGTGCTGCTGTGAACGCTGGGGTGCATGTATCTTTTCAAATTAGAATTCTCCCTGGCTCTAGGGAGTGGGATTGCTGGTTCATAGGGTAATCTGTTTTCAGTTTTTTAAGGAATCTCCATGCTGTTTTCCATAGTGACTGCACCAAACTACATTCCTACTGAACAGTGTAGGGGGAGGTCCCTTTTCTCCACAGCCTCTCCAGCATTTATTGTTTGTGGACTTCATAATGATGGCCGTTTTGATGGATGTGAGGTGATACTGTAGTTTTGATTTGCATTTCCACAGAGAGTACTTAGTTAATCCTCGCAACTGCACCATTTAATGCCCATAGAACTTGAGGTTTGTGTCACTTGCTGACAGTCTCACCGTCAGTGTGTGGCAGGACTAGGGCTCAGCCCACGGTCTTTCTTTAAGCAGCTTTATTGACATACAATTAACATACACAGTTTACACACTTAAGTGAACAACTCAGTGGTCTTTGGTGCGTTACATTATTCACTTTTTTAAAATTGTGATGAAATATGCACAACGGAATTTGCCATTGTTAAGTGCGCAGTTCAGTGGCATTAATTGCATTCAGTGTGGTGCAACCATTACCACTATCTGTTTCCAGAATTTTTTCATCACTGCAAACAGAAACTAAGCATGAAGCAGGGACACCTCAGTCCCTTCTTCTGGGGCCCCAGTGACTCTAGTTTACCTTTCCCTTGTGTGGCTCTCCCTGCCCTTGATGCCCCCGTAGATGGCATCATCCCACATCTGTCCTTTGGGTCTGGCTTGTTTCACTTCGCATAGCGTTTTAAGGTTCTTGCGTGTTGGAGTGTATATCTTCATTCTTTTCCCATCGTATGTATACACCACATTTTGTTACCTGTTCATTTGGTAACGGTCACTAAGGTATTTCCACCTTTTGGTTATTGAGGAGTGTTACGAACATTTGTATACAAGTTTTTGTTTGAATACCTGTTTTTAATTCTTTTCAGTATATGCCTGACATATTGTGGTAGCTGTCTGTTTAACTTGAGGTCAGCCAAACCGCTTTCCACCGTGGCTGCACCGTTTTACTGTCCCACACGCAGCGCACAGGGTTCCGGTTCTCCATACTGTCACCAGCACCTGTTATTTGCCCTTTTTTTTAATTATAATCATCCTGCTGGCTATGAAGTGGAAGCTTGTGCGTTTAATTTGCATTTTCATAATTGCGTCTTGACCATTTTATATCGTCTTTGGGAAAATGACTGGTGGTGGTCGTACATGGGATTTTGCTTTGTTTTATGTCTTTTTTGGGTTACGGACCTCTTTGAGAATCTGGAGAACGCCATAGAGTCTTTCTCCAGGAAAACGGCATACAGTAATGTAGTTACACCCAGTTCTGCGTGTGCTTTCAGGATGTTCTCCAGGATCTGAGACCCATTTGTGTCACCCAAGTTAGGACTTACGGGTCCAGGGTTTCCTAGTGTGCTTCTGGCCTTGTTTGAGTGCATCTGAGAGTGTCAGTACGGGCACTGAAGATGGTTGGGGAGCAGGAAGCTGCGTGGCTCCCAGGACGTGGGCTGCTCCTTGACCCGGGTGCCAGAGGGTGGGCAATAGGTTATTTCCAGAGCCCCAGCCCACACGCTGGACGAGCAGAGCTGTAGGACACATTGCCAGCGCCAGGGAATGTCCCTCTTGCTCTTTACTCTTGAGTGCTCCTCACCAGACATGAAGAGTGGGACTGAGCGGTGCCCGCCGGTGTGTGCCTGATGGCAGTTACAGCGTGCACACCTCAGCCTGTTGGCAGGCCTTACCGCGATGAGGACTGTCATGGGATGACAGTAAAGACAGGGCGTGAAGAATGTCCCTGACCTGTTGATAGTGTCAGCCACATCTTCCAGGCCTAGGGTGATCCTTGAACCCAGTTTATACTCAGCCATTTCAAGATCAATCTGCCGTCCCAAGTGAGGGCTGCTCTGGGCACAGTCCTTCTCCCAGGAAGCCAGAGAAGGGGCCTAGGACCAGGATTGAGAGCCACATGGCTGCAAAGCTCCTGGCCGTTTAGGGTCTGAGTCCGGGCACTCTTCAGGAGAGTCATGGAATGAGCTGGGCCACAGCCAGGCCCAAAAGTGTGGGTGGCAGGAGGCATGACAGGGCTGGGGTGTGCCTGTAGACATAGAAAACAGCATGAGGAGGGGTGGGCTATGCTCTGACACTTGGGACTCCTGAAAGGCCAGGAAGGCCTTCCCGGTCAAGTGGCCACCTGGAGTCTCCCAGCCCTCCTCCCTCCAGGTTCTGCTGGTCAGGGTTCCCACAGGCGGAGCAGGAGTTCTCACACTGTTTTTGTCCTCTACAAAAACAGCCATTTGTGGAGTATCTGCCTCGTCTGGACGGTGGATTATTGACTGACTGTCTCACAGTGGAGACAGGCTTCGTTGAGGTTAGGACTGCAGTGGGTATGCAGCAGATCTTCCTGGACTGATCCAGGAGGATCATGCAGAGAGTGTGCCAGGAAGACCGCCAGGGGGTGGGTGTTGATGTTTGGGCAGTTTCCAGCGTCGGCCTCGTTCTCTGTGTCCTCCCACTTTCATCCCCAGCTGCTCAGGACCGTCACAGTAAGTTAGGACTCCCGTTTCCAGGCTGCCCTCATCCTCTCTCCTGCAAGGCATCCTTCCCATCCCCTCGTCCTTGCTGAGAGGACCCTCACTCCTGACTCCTGCAAACCCCCGTTAGTACAGAGCTTCTCCCTGCTGATTCCACTACTTCCCCGAGGCCAGGGGCCAGCCTGGCGGGGGCAGGAGCGTGGGGCCGGGGGCTGGGTTCTGTCCGGGAACCTCAGCTCCAGTAACAGCTACCATTTACTTTGCTGGGTGTTCTGGTTAACAGTTCCACATAGTACTTCCTTTAATTATTGCAAGAACCTTTCAGAGTCAGAAGGAAGCTGAGACTTGGACAACCCCAGCAGTGTGTCACAGACACTGAAGGTGGCAGAAGCAGGCATCCGTCCAGCCCTGCCCCGCTCCGAGGTCCCCAGCGTGCATCAGCACACCCCTCTTCTCAGCAGGCAGACGAGACTGCTTACATCCTGCTGTGGTAGCTCTTAGCTCTTAGCTGTAGATCGGTCTGGTGTTCGAGTTGTGGCCAGTGCACAGCAGAGAACCTAGCTGTCTGCAGGGCCACCACCTGGAGACCCATCCTGCTCATCGTCTGCACGTGCAGCTTTATGAGGGGCTTGTACGGGGTCTTGGGTTGTCCTTAAAGCTTGTTTGACTGTGGTCAGGATTGCTTATGTTTCTTCAACTGAGAAACAAGAGCAGAGGTCAGGTTTCTTAGGACCAACTTGGCGATTCTGGGCAGTAGCCTGGAATGTGATTTCATTTTAAGATGTGCAATGGTATAATTGGGTTTCCAGAACATCACGTCCTTGGATCTGTCATGTACTCGGTAGCTGGGAGAAGGAAGCCATGTGATTGCAGGGGGGGCAGAGAAGCATGAAATGAGGTGGGAGCCCCATGAGGCGGTGTTGGAGATAGGGTTTGGTTGCTGTTCCCATGCGGAGAGGAGGTGTTGGGCTGAAGAGCAGAGCGTGACCCAGTTCTGTGTGTGTTTTGACGAGGTCTGTCTCTGCTGTCCTTGGGCCCTGGTGCTTGTCACTTCTGTCCCCAGAACCTTGCTGCTCTGCTGTGCTCTGCCATCTGTCTCCAGGGACATCAGCCTGTAGCTTTTTCTCCTTTCCCTGATTCTGCAGACTTCTCTGAAAAGTCATTTACAAGAGACGTGTCACGAGGAGTGCAGAAAGAGCAAAGCACTCTCCCTCTCTCAGAGATGCTGTCAGGGTGTGGAGGGGGCTCCTGGCCTCCTGACCTCACAGAGCTTTGCTCTCCGAAGATGCCAGATAGGAAGTACCCATCCGGCAGGTGGTTTGCAGAATGTCACCAAAAAGAGGGGCAGAGCAGCAGGGAGCGAGAGGGAGATGACATCTCGCATTGCGGATGCTGCTGAGCATCCAAGGTAGAGGACCAGACGGGCCATTGACCTGGACCTCCAGAGTCTTTGGTGAAATGGTGGAGCAGGTGTCAGGATGGCAGTCAGGATCTGGCTGAGGGAGAGGAGGGCTTGGAGATTGGGCTGAAGGGCTGGGCTGGCAGAGCCAGGCAGTGAGAGGCTGCAGGGACCCAGAGGTGGGGGCCTTTGCAGGAGGTCAGGGCTTGTTCCTGGACCCCAGACAGGAGAGACTCATTCACCTAAGATGTGGGAAAGGCTGCCCATGACCAGGTTCTCAAGAAGATTGTCACATGTCAGCCAAAGCTAAACATGTGAGGCAAAATTCATGCTCTCTGGGCCTCTGGTGTCCAGTTGAAAATAGAGAGGTCGCAGGGTAAAAGACAGTTCCCAAAGTATTTCCTGTAGGGCATTAAATGAATGGGGTAAATAAGAACGTTGATCCTGAGGAGAAACCATTGATCCTGACACTGTTGGCCCAAACTGCATCACTTCTTTTAGTCTGTTATTCTTGCCTTAGTCTAGGGGAGGGGGGTAGTTTTTGTTTTGTTTTGTTTTTAAACATTGGTCAGAGTCGGATCTGGCTCTGAGTGCAGGCCTGCCTAGGGCTGCCCAGGTACCCTCAGGCCGTCGCCCCCATGTAGATCCCACCTGGGTGTTAGCTCACCTGGTCCCTCCCGTCCTCAGCAGTCTCTATAGGAACACACCTACACACCCTCTTCCTGTCCTGGCCTTTTCGGGTGTTTATTTTAATACACTGATCATATTGTATTTTCTGTAAGTTAATTTGGAATGATGCCAGTAGTTTTATATCTGAGTTTTCATTTCTTTCCTACTTCATTGTTTTAAAAATAAAGACGGATAGGGGAGGGTGTAGCTCAAGTGGCAGAGTGCGTGCTTAGCATCCACAAGGTCCTGGGTTCAATCCCCAGTACCTCCTCTACAAAAAATAATAAATAAACCTAATTCTCACCCAGAAACAAAAAATAAATTAATTAAAAATAAAATAAAGATAAGTAGTCATTGTCTTAGGTGAAAAGGAAATGAGGAAAGAATATGATCATATGTTGGAAAGAGAGGCTGGCCAGTGACACTGCCCACATCGGTGGCCTCACTGTGCTCCAAACACCAGACGGCAGGATCCAGCACCGAAGATTATAGAGGCCGCGGGTCTCGGGGAGTTGTGGGGGTGGGGGTTGAGGGGTCCAGCTGCAGAGCCTGGGTTTGTAGCATCCCAGGAGCTCCTGCTTGCAGAGGATTCTCTCTGCTCTCTTAAGCCTGATCTTAATTTTGTGTTAAATGTTTCATTATCATGTCCTAAGTTTGTGCTTAAATTTTTTTTAATGGAATAAGACAATCAGATTAGGCACAAATCATGATTCCAGATTTCCACTGATTTCAGCTTCCAGCTTTGTGATTTCTGCAAACTCTCTCCTGTAACTCAAGATTCTCATTTGCAGTAGAGCTTTCCTTATATCATACCTGAAAAATGTCTTCACTAGAAACAAATATGATTATAATTTGAGTTTTCCTGTTTTGTGACTTTTGTGTATAGATAAAGGAAATCCAAATTATAAAATTAAATCATTGGTGCACTAAAAGAATATGATTTTTTTCTTAATTATCAAACATTTGTGTGAATATCCTAGTCTTGAATAAGAGAGACATTTTTCTTTTTGCCATCTGTGAATAAAAACATTGTTACTCGGAGAAGGGAGTAGTGCTTGAACTCCAAGCACTAATTGTAAAACAATGTGTATTTTAGAAGACTACTAATGACATTTTAAAACTTCATTCTTGTATTAAATCAATTTATTCTCTCCCCTAAATTTTTATTTCCTTTTAACGCAAAACTAGAGAAAACTTGTCTTTTCAGTGGTAGTTTTAAATTTTAATATTTTTAAAGTTGAGATTTACAAGAATTACTTTAAAAGGCATGGGGGAGCAGTCAGCTATTGTAATGGGAAGAAAACATTGGAAATAACATAAGTGATAGATACGGTCTTGTGTTAACCCCCAGCATCCGGCTCATTTCTGAATGTACTTCGTTGCAGGTGGTGAGAGGGGCCTCTTACCCTTTCCCTTGCCGTCGGGGGGCCTTCAGTCAGACGGGCCGGGCAGGAGGGTTATTCCGAGGAGAGTGGCCACAGAGGCTGCTCACAGGGCAGCACGCTTGACTGTGCTTTCAATTAGAACTGTTGTACAAGTTTAATAAATTGGGGTCCCTGTCTGACATTTGCTGGACCCTTAAAACACCTCTTTAGAGTTCTGTTGGTCTCCAGGCAATTTGAAAACCATGCCCAAGTTAGAATCCCTGCCCCTCCTCGGTGAGCAGAGGCAGCCTTGACCAGTACCTGTCCTCTGGCAGCGGGTGAATTCCTACTACCCTGTGGTTCAGAGTCAGCCCAAAAAGATGTTCAGAACTGGGCTTCCTTCCCCCAGCGACTGCCCTGCGGAGGGAACATCAGGCCAAGGAGGCGGCTGAACGTGTATGGCTGTGCTGGCACTTTTCTGATGCACCTTTCTGTGTGAGTGAACTGCTCCTGTGAGCCAGGTGTTCATTCTGTCCCATACGAGTCAGTAGCCAGTTCAGAAAAAGGAAGAGCTGTGCTCTGCTCAGAAGCTGAGCGGTACCCAGGCGTGTGGGTGGTGCTGTGTATCTTTGGCATGGCCTGAGTCTAAGTTTGAGCACTGAGAAAAGTGAGTGAGTCCTAAGAACAAAAGGTGTCGGTTCCTCTGCGTGGGACAGTTTGGGTGATTTAGTTTTCGGAGAAATTGGTGACTTTGGCTTCTTCCTCCCCCTTCCAGGTTGGTGATATCGTCAAGGTCACGCGGATGAACATCAACGGCCAGTGGGAGGGCGAGGTGAATGGGCGCAAGGGGCTCTTCCCCTTCACGCACGTCAAGATCATCGACCCTCAGAACCCAGACGAGAACGAGTGATGGCTGCTGCCCTGTGCTTGCTGCTCGGTCGTCCTGCGCGGAGTGTCTCCTTGGACGTGGGAGAGCGTCCTCTGGGCAGGTCACACGCGCTACCGACGTCCAGCTCCTGCAGTGGGCAGTCTCACACACATTGGAATGCTCTCAGTGGCTGCCCGGCATTTGTATCATAGTCGTGTTGTCAAAGAGTAGCCGACCTTAGAGTTCTTTGGATCATAAACTGGAAACCCTGGTGGAGGCACACACGTGGGGGACTTGGTGGGGCTGGGGCTTCCTTCTGGTCAGTGCCCTGCCTGTCCCGAGGCCTGACTGCGGGTCCCAGGGAGCTTGAGCCCACGCAAGGCATTGTTGGCTGTGAGCACAGAGCCAGGCCAGCTGCCAGTGTGGTTTTCCTGGAAGAGCAGAGGAAGTGAACCTTAAAGAAGAGGGAATTCTGCCCTAGACTCCCCAAATCTGGCTTTTCTTTTTTTTCTTTCCTTTTTTCTTTCTTGCTTGGTTTGGTTTTGGAAGACTTAATTAATGAGAACTGTGTGTTCTGAGCAGGTTTTTAAGTAGCAGATTAGGTTTTTGTGATGTTATAAGGGGTGGCCTGTGCCTCTGAGCCTCTCACCTGGAGCCGCCACGACGAGAGCACGAGAGAAACAGCCCTGAAGGGGGCCTGTACCGCCCAAATCACAGACAACAGCAACAGAGACCGGCTGTGTGCACAGCTCTTGGATTGCGTTGTCCCCAGAGGCTCCAGGGCCAGGGTGACTTGCCTTGTTGGCCAGTGACATGCGGAGCACGGGGCCGGCGCTCTGTCCAGCCTTTCAGTGACTGCAGCCCTTTGCAGTATAGGACCTCGGGTTCTTTGCAGTGGAGGTAAAGTGAATCTTCCAGTTCCGCTTACTGAGGCCCAGTCCTCAGGCTCACCAGGTTCCCTTGGAGACACTGCTGCCACTGCTCCTGGTCCCTGAGCCCGCAGCTCTTGCAGGAAAAGGAAACTGGTTGACGCGTTTGGTGTCTGTTGTTTCCCACGTCACGTGCATCATTAACCATTTAGCAACATGGTGTCAGCAGTTTCCGTTGGCTGAACGAGGCCTAATCACACCAGCCGGCTAGCACAAGTGTGTGATCGGGCCTGCGTCCACAGCGCAGAGCAGACTGGAGTTCTGGAACTCCTCCCTCCTGGACACTGGTGAAGACAGGCCTCAGCTCAGAATGAGTGTAGCAGACCTAGACGTGTAGCAGCAGCCTAATAATTAGTAACTGTCACTCAGCATTGGCTGTAACCGCGTTCTGGCTCCCAGGGGTCTTAGGGTTTAGGATTAGAGCAATTATTCTGGTGATAGAACCAGCAGGACAACCAGTTTTCAATTTCTCCCTTTATTTTAATTGAACTGTAATTGATTCCCAACGTTGTTTCAACGTTGAGTTTCTCTTTAATCAGATGTTCCATCACATAGGTCACCACATTAAAGAGCCTTGAGAGTGTTCTGTGACAAAGTCAGTGGTCAGTTGGAAAAAATATCCCTGTCCGTCTACAGTTTTCCTGAAAGAGGCTCCTCCACAGGCTCTTCCTGACTAGTGAGAACCGTGCCACCTCCTGTTGCAAGGGTGCCCCGCAACGAGGGGCACATGTGTGGTGAGGCCACACGGTGCCTGGAAGCACCGCTCGCCCTGGGGCCCGTGGCCCACTACCCTAGGGCCCCTTGCGGCTGCGGAGCATGTCCCTGCCCAGAGTACAGACCCAGGCCTGAGAGCCACATCCAGCTAAGTGACTTGGGCCTTTCAAGGACAGCAGTCAGCTTTGAGTACGAGGGGTTTCTGGCTGTTTTGGAAAGCAGGGCTTCCTTTCAGCCACGTCTGCTGACGGTCAGTAGCAGGACCCGGCCCACGTGGGTCACTTCAGAATCAGACCTCCGCACATCTAGGCTGGCTCCGTGCAGCTCTGCGCAGTGCCTCAGCCGTGCACCCCTCGAGGACGCCCAGGAGATGAGATCAGAGCCCGGAGGAGGGGAGCCTCAACTCCGAGTTCTCCAGACGTGTGCCAAAACTAGCACCTTTCTGACTTAGAACCTTACTAGTTTCTAATGAGGCGGGGAAGTTCTTCTTTTCACACTAAATACACAAAAAGCGGTACCCCGCCCCGGCTTGGGCCTGGGCTCCCTGGCCGTCTGGGAAGCCTGCTTCAGGGAGTGCTTCGAAGCCCCAGGGGCACCACCTACCTGCCTGGGGGGCTGCCTCTCTGGGGCTGTTCATTACTACTTGCTCTGCTCACTGTGTCACTTAAGAGCATACATGGGTGTTAAATTAACACACTTGGGAAGAGAGCGGATCATGTACTGAAGGGCATTGATAGTCTAACGGGAAACTTACCTATGCTGGGAAGGATCTCTGACCCAGGAGTAGTCCTTGTCACCTCTGCCCGGGCAGGGCCACCTGACGAAAGTTACTCAAGAGGAGGATGCATGGGCTGGCTGCCACCTGATGACTGTCACCCAGACAGATGCCTCCTGCGCTTGTGGTCGGGAGCCTGCATGGAGGGCGGGGCAGCTGCCCACTGGGAGCCCGCGTGCCCGGCCCCGCACTGGCTTCTCCTGCAGCTGTTTACAGGCAAGGCGGGCCAGGACCCACGGCCGCTGCTCTTGTGGTGTTTGCTCAGAGGAACATGAACATTTTATTTTTGAAAAGGGATGATGTGTTTTTGTGCCAGGTGTTTATAATTTAATCTTTTAATAATATTATGTTCATTAACCTCTTAAACTGAGTGGAATCTGAATTGTTTTAACGCCGTACCTAAGACTGATGCTTTCTGTGGCCACCACTGAGCTCCCTCAGCCCCCACCCTCTGGGACCGGCGGCCCTTGGTCCCGTCACTGCTGTGGGTGTGCCCTACGGAGTGAGAGGACAGTCCTCTGAGGCGGGGTCCTTGTCTGCGGGGGGATGGTGGCCTTGCCTCTCAACGGTCTTCACTGTGTGTTTTAAGATGATAACAACACAACACAAAACTCCTTTGACCTGTAACTTAAAAATCATAAATTTCAGGCAATATTTTCTGTGTAAGCTTTTAAAATTATTTTTGGGGATCATAGCTTGTTTTATTTTGTGCTATAAAATTAACAGTATTAAATGACTTATATTCTTAGAATATATGGAGTGTCTTTTCTTGCCAGATCAGTGCCTTTTTATTTTTGTATTCCATTTTACGTTTCTGGTCCCGGCGTCAGACCCTTGTTCCCATGGCCTGTTTGTACGTTGTCTCAATAAAACTTGCATCAGCTGGTGGTGGCGCGGCTTCGTGTTTCGGTGTCTCCTCAGTGCTGCCTGGAGGCGCCCAGCCCCACCAGCCCCCTGGCAGTTCAGCACTTGGTTGGGACACCTTTGAGATGGTGGGCCTTGGCACAGCCACCCCCTCCTCCAGGCCCAGGGAGAGCTTGCGTGTCCCCACTGTGGGCTCCCTGTCTGGTGCTCGAGCCTGGGAGATGGGCAGCCTTATCCCAGGTCAGGGCGTGAGGCCTGTCTGGCTTTTTCAAGCCCTCCTCTGTTCCTACATGTCTGTGGCCCTCCTGACCACTCTGGGGACCTGGACAGCTGGAGGTGTAGGGGGACCCACTGGTTTCTCTGCCACCCCTCGGCCAGAGCCACCCCCATACCTGCTGGTGTGTCCAGAGTTCTGTGGTAAAGCCCAGGAAGTGGGACCAGCCTGCAGCATGCTTGCTCCTCCTCTCAGGACTCTGCACAGCTCAAGAGACACTCCTCCTGGAAGAAACAGGCCTCAGAGACACCTTTGAAGAGTATTTTCAGCCTGAAAAGGTGAACTTTGTCAGCCACTCTGGGCTGGATTCCTCCGTGGGAAGAGCTCCTGGGAAATGAGGCTGGGCAGGGGCTGCCTCCCGGCTGGGTGGGCAAGAGTCCAGTCCTGACACCCCCACAGTGACTTTGCATAACTGGCCCCTCTCTTGGCTCCCCAGCAGGAGTTCAAGGCCTGTGTCTGAACTTGGGGCTGCAGAGTGGGGGCAGAGCCCACGCGTCCCCCACCCATGCCTACTGCCCCAGGAGCACCATTGGACTTGCCCCTTGAGGTAGCCTATATCCCTGCAGCCCAGCACTGAAGTGGAGTAAGGGCATGCAGTGAACCCTCCTCCAGGCCCATATACCGAAGGCAGCCCCGGGGAGCCCACTGCACAGGCTCAGGGGTCCGAGGGCGGCCAGGAACGGGAGCCCTCAGGGTGGGTGCTCAAAACTGCCCAGCGGCCAAACCCGGCACACGGGTGGGTCTGCCCAGTAGCTGTGTGGAGGGCAAGGCCAAGAGGAGGGGGACCAAGCCCCCTGCCTGCCCTCTGAGGAGCCCAACATAGTCCAAGGAGTTGGGGAATTAGGCTTTGACATCAGAGTTGAAGGAAAAACACCTAGAAGCCCCAGTGTCCAGCGGAAGGTCTCCCCTACCCTGTCCACTCCATTCCCTAGCCTCCCTGTTTATTATGTGGCTTACTCTCCAAACTACAAGCAAATACTCTTCTTCAGTGTGTTCTCTACAGAAAACTATCCACGTATCAGAGCCTGGGGACAGACCAGAACTCATCACACCAGCCACTTGGGGAGGGTGGAGGCTGGGCTGAACAGCTTTGCGGGAGCTGGCTGCTCAGTGTTGGAGGACCCCAGAGAACCAGAGGTCGGGCTGTGTAGACCAGCCTGGGAGGCCAGGAGGCTGGGATGAGGTAAAAAAAGCAGCCAGGGAGTCCTGCAACCTGAGGGCCCCCACTCTCTGCTTCCGGAAGAACAAACTGGTGTGGCTGAGGGCACCATCCCCGCCCATCTGGCCTCAGCTCAGATGTCGGCTGTGCTGTATCAGCGCCCCAACATTTCCTGGGGACCAGTTAGTCACACTGAGGGCTCCCCCTCTGAAAATCCACTCAAGTCTTCTGCCCCCAGAACCCAAAGCTCAGGGAGGGCCCTGCTGACCCTCAGACTGGCCTCCAAGGGGCGCCAATGTTGACCCCATGTTAGAGGTTGCTGCTCTCCCTTTCCCACCCAACCTGCCCGGCAGGCTTGGAGACCCCAGGCTAAGAAGAGAGGGGATGGGTAGATGACGGAAGAAAGGGACAGGCTTGCATGGTTGAGGGGCCCAGGGATCACCCCTGCTTCTCACCTCAGCCTTTGGGGTGTCGGGTTTGGGGGGACCCTCAGCCACCCTTGCCAACTCATTGCATCTCAACCTGGGGCTCAATTTCCCCCTTTGCTTTTGCCCCACAGGGTCTGTCAGGGCCACTCTGTTGGGTACCACTGCGTGGCCAGAATCAGGACCTCAGGCAGCCCAAGGCTCGGAGGCGTCCTAAACCTGTTTCCCTGGACCCCCGCGTCCACGCGCACCACCCTGAGCCTGGCACCTCGTGAGGCCGCACACCCGGCTACCTTCATTTTAGCTTTTGCTCCACGAGGATTTTGTCACTCCTGTCCCCACCGTGGGGCAGCCAGAGCCTTGGGTCAACACCCAGGGTCCAGGTATCTCCCCCGGTCGTTGGCCTCCTCCCAGCCCCGACACTGACCTGTCCCCCCAGAGTCATCTCTGGCAGCCCAGACTCAGCAGCCCCCACCCCACACCTTGAGCACCCTGTGTCCTGTGCTGGCTCCGCACCTATCAGGGTGCCCTGGAGGCAGCCCTGGCTGGAGGGCCCTGCAGTTACTCCCACGACTCCTGCAAAATTGGGCAGAAGTGGGTCACTGACCCAAAAAGATCACAGACCAGGACTGGAACTTTGCACTGGAGACCCTGCATCCTTGGCTGAGCCTGGCAGGCCTCTCCCCTCCCACTCCCTGCCCTCTGCTTCGTAAGCACAGCATAGACCAGCCGGCCAGGAGCCAAGTCTCCACTCTGCCACTCACCAGCAGTGTGGCCCTGGGGAGCTCCCTCCTTGCTGAGCCCTCGTTTCCCCATCTGTAGAGGGAGGTGATGCAGGCTTTCGTGAAGAGTAAGGAAACAGATGCGTGCCGAAGCGTGAGAAGTGTGTGAAGCCACAGCCATGGCCATTGGTGAGGCACACCGTCTTCCTGGCTGGGCGGCCGGGGAGAGGGGTGGCTGCAAGGTCAGCACCTCTGTGGAGTGGGGGCGGCTTGTTGGAGGCCCGGGACACCAGGCCTGAGCAACAGCATCTGCCCAGTGACGGGGCCTCTGCTGTAGAAGGGGCAGCAGCTGCACGGTGGAAACCAAGTGTGGCCACAGAGGGATGGACTGAGCAGAGCCGCCCATCCTCCAGGCCTGGGCCCCAGACCTGCCTGCATGAGGGTGCCCCTGCAGGCCCTGCTCCTGTCCAGCCCTGGGTGCAGCCAGACTCCGTGAGCTCCCCCATCTGTAAAATCAAGGGAGTTGTGCCACCCCCAGGGATGCCACTGTCTTTGTCATCCTTACCGGAGGGGAGGGGAGCAAGGCCCAGAAAGGGAAGACAGCAAAAAAGAGGGCCCAGCCCCAGCCACCAAGGGAGAGATGGGACAGCAGTCAGGGGACCTGTGTGTTTAGTGACAGATGAGATACCGCTTCCTTGGACCGTGTCCTTCATTCATTTCCCACATAGTCACCGGGTTCCAGATTGCTGGAAGGACAAGTCCTCCCTGACCACAATGCAAAGATCTGGACGGTCAGCACAGCAAAACCCTGAGGGGCCAGGAGCCAGAAACAGGCAGGGCCTGATCCAGTCCAGGCAGGCTGCTCAGGGAGGCTCCCTGGAGGAGGGCACGCAACAGGGGGATGCAACCTGATTTATAGAGACACAGGAAGCTCTCCTAATACAATGACAGGCAGAAAAAAGGAAACGCAATAAATGTAATTTAAGGTAGAACATTCTGTGCATGGGGAGAGGAGGGAGAGGGGGGCGCTGAACCCCAAACTGGTCAAAGTGTCATGGGCAGTCTTTTGGGTTTTCTGTCTTGGGGACGTTTCTGCAGGTGATTCAACTTCCCCTACTTGCCCCATGGATGGTTCCAAGACTTAGGAAAGAAAAGATAAAAGGACCCAGAGCTGTTGGGCAGCTCAGGTTGGCGCCTGTGGGATGGCGAGGATGCCAGGACCGGACCCGCCTGGGACATCCACAGCCAGAGGGTCTCCCTGCCTACCCGTGCACCACCCCACTTCCAAATTCTGGGTCTCCACGACATGCGCTGGCCGGCGGGCGGTGCTGGGCTCCTCGGGGCTCCGGCCCGCAGTGTCTCTGCAGCGCCAGCGCCAGTGCCAGCCCCGCCCCGCCCGCCCCGCCACGGCCCCCAGTGGCTCCAGAGCAGAGGCCGCACTGAGCCCAGGTGAGCCCACGGATACAGCCCACCCCCCTGGCCCCACCCTGGGCCAGCGCATCGGGGACTGGGGGTCCACAGTGGGGAGGGGGCCAGGCCAGGGCTGGAATGCCCCTCCTCGTTGTGCCAGCCACTCTGCCAGGGACCCTACTGTGTGCCTGTCCCCTTCCCTGGCCGCCGGGCTGGTGGGGGACCTGGACCAGGAAGGCGGCTGGAAAGGGCTTCTCGGAGAGAGGGAACTGCTCATGCAAAGGCAGGAGGTTATCTCCTGAGCTCTGCAGTGAGGAGGTGTGGACTAGAGCCCCCCATATTTGCATGCAGGGCTGCAGGGCTCAGATGCTATCCCAGGAAACTGGGGGCCGCTGAGAGCCCAAGCTGGGCAGGAACCTTGTGGGGGGTGGCCTACAGGAGCCTGGGGAAGAGTGGAACCAGCTGGTGTCCTGGGGCTGGTCTGTGGGACAGGCCCAGGCTCCTGGTAGGTAGTCAGCGCTCAGGCACTGTTACAACTTTTGGCATTGGGCAGCTTGTGGACAAGGGACAGCACTCTGCAAACACTTGAGATGCCCTCTTGCCATAACCCTGGCAAGGACCTTTGCCCTCAGTGGGGGTGTCTGGGCCTGCAGGAGGCACATAAGCCAGCCTAGAGAAGGTTCCGTCCCCAACAAATCTCTCCAGGCCCAGTGCCCTGGAGGGTCTAGACACCTGGGCACCTGGGAAGGGAGGCAACAGCTTAGACAGGCTCCTGGTAGCAAAGTGAGGTTCCACCTTTTCTGGGCTCTGTGGCCCAGCAGGCGAGTCCTGAGGCCAGGCAGGAAAGAGGTGGGCAGAGCTGAGCCAGAGGTAAAGCCAGGATCTGGGGAGGGGCACCCTTGTGTCCAGGTTGGGGGCAGGCAGGGCAGGCATTGGCCCAGTTTTGCAGACCTGCCTTGGCAATGAGAGGGTGGGAAGAGCATGGGTGCACCCAAGTGGCCTTCAGGTGCCACTGCCTCCTCACCTGTGATAGCCCTCTAGGGCAGGTGACACCAGGTGCCAGGTAAGTGGACAGTCCTTTCCCAAACTTTTCCTCTGATTCCTGCTTCTGGCTCTCAGGCAGCCACCCAGGGCCCTCGCTGGGTTCTGGGCAAAACCAAGTGGAACTCAGCTCACTTAGAGGTAAACTCCAGGATGAGCTTCCAGGAGAAGCAGCAGGGATAACCATGGGGTGGACTGCAGGGAGGTCACGGTAAACAAAGCAGCTACGCTTTCGTCCTGGGCCTTCCAAAGTCCAGTCTGTAAGCCCCATCTTCCGGAAGACGTACCCTGTGGCCTTGAGGGTCCCTGGGCTGCTGGGATCTCTTCATTGACAGAGCAACTCCTACCCCAGCACATGGCTTGCAGGGTGATCCAGGGGCTTCCTGGGTCCCTGCCTCTCTTGGGACTAAGGTGGGAGGCCCCACGAGCTGCTTGAACTTGGCAAGCCCTTGGCCCTCAGTTTCTCCATCTGTTGTCCAGTGCAACCTCAGCACAGGGGCGTTTGTGAAGAGCGAGCCAGGGCTGTGTGCTCCGCCTTCCTTTCCCCCAAGCCCATCAGGCCTGGGCTGGCCGCCCACTTCTGTTCACCATGGAGCTGGGTTTCCCTGGGGACCAGCAGACTGGCCCCGCCCCACCCCCAGCCCCTCCTGGCCACAGCTCACCCTGGGAGGAGGGGTGGAGGCTGGGCCACCTCCTGGACCCCTGCGCCCTTGCCCTGCCTTCCAGGGCCAGGCAGCCTCACTCCACTGCTGGGCTGGGAGCAAGAAGCAGTGGCCGCCCCTGGAGGAGGTGGGTAGCCAGGGCTGCCAGCCAGGGTGGGGGCCAGGGCCAGGGCGAACTAAATGTCACCACTGTAGAAGAAGCAGGTATCCTGAGGACCAGGAAGGTTCTGATCTGCCAAGGTGACCCCGTTTGGACCCCAGACATGGTGGCCTCCCTGGAGAAGGGGGTGGTCCCAGGGCTCCGAGGCTGCAGGATTTCTAGGGGGCAGCAGAAATCAGGGAGGATGTCCTAGGCCTAAAGGGTGGCAGAGGGGTCCAGGCAAAGGGGGAGGGGGTGACGGTGATGATCCCGGGGGCCTGGGCGGGGAGGTGCCCTCCATGGTGTGGTTCCTCTCTCAGAAGCCCCCACAGGATCTCTCTGTGTCTCTACCCACAGACTTCATCAAAGCCCTGGTACCCACAGACGCCCCTGTCTCCCCCCAGGTCCTGGAGGCAGCTCCCGGTGGGATGGCAGGCCCAGCGTCTCTAAGGGCCACAGGGGGTCCAGCCCCACCAGGGGCTCCCTAGGCCTCCCACAGCCCGACACCTGTGGGCCTGTTCTCCACCCGGCTGCGGGCCACTCGCCATGGGCGGCTGCTTCTCCAAGCCCAAGCCAGGTACCTCCTCTCTCCTGGCCTCATCCCTCCCCCCTCCCTCCCGCCTCCTGCCACCTTCCTCCACCCCCTCCCCCTCTGCCTCCGAAGTAGGTCAGCCTGGGCTGCAGCCGGCTCCCTCCGAATGTTAACGCCGCGGGCAGGAATGGGGGGGCTGGAGGCCTCTTTACTGGGGGCTTAGGATGCTGGTGGGGGAGATAACAGCAGAAGGGGAGGGGAAGTTTCCTCCTGCTTCAGGTTTGGGGAGAGGAGCTGTGTCCCTCAGGGCTGGGGAAGGGGGCTCTGGGGACACCCTCATCCACTGTGTGACTTCTCTGAGCCTCAGCTTTCCCCCTACAAAAGAAGCCTGACCCCTGGAAGTTGCTGTGAGGTGGCGTGACAGGCCCTGGCCCTTTTCACCCTTTCCTTCTGACCCTCTGTGTGACCCTCAGCTACCTCCTTGGCCTCTCTGGGCGCACTTCCCTATTTGTAGAGGAAACCTCCACCCCACCTGACCCAAGTAGTTCCAGCAAGGAGGGGGCAGTGGTGCCCCGGGGTGCTGGGAAATGCCCACGTCTGCTCTCCTTCCCCCCTCACTTCCCTCTTCCCTCCTCACAACACCCAGGAAAGCATGGGTGTGCTGGCATGGCACAGATGAAGAAACCAAAGCTCAGAGAGGCCTCTCTAGTGCGCAGTCAGTGCCCCGCCACCTGCCCAGGTCACTGGCCAGCTTGCCCCAGCTCCCCTTACCAGATACACATGGGCTCCATTACCTTGGAACCCATGAGCTTTTCTCCTTTTCCTGGGTCTGAGGGAGAACTTGGGGGCCAGAGGAGACCTGTGACACCCTGCCAGGCAGAGGGACCCACCTGAGCCTGCGCCTCCCTCCCCTCATCCCCATGCCCTCAGGCAGATGATGTCCACTGTTTTGACCTCAACTCTCTCCCATCAGAAGTGGGCAGGAGGATGCCAGCCAGCCTCCTCCTGGGCTCCTGTAGAAGTGCTAAGCTGGCAGGGCCCCTGGGCAGACTCTGCCACCTGAAGCTTTCTTTGAAGGGCCTCAAAAGGCTGGCCTACCGAGACCCCTGGTCCCAGGACTCCCAGTAGAGAGGCTGGTCGCTCTTGCCACACCTAGGGCAGTCCTGGGGTTCTTGAGCCCAAAGCCAGCCCTGACTGTTCTGTTGTGTGGCCTTGAGCAGGTGACTTCCTTTCTCTGAGCCTCTGTGTTCTCATGTATGAAATAGGACTCATAATTGTGCCCCTGTGTGTGCTGTTGTTCTCAGCACAGGGCAGGAATGTGATAAGCCCCTCTCTGGGGGGCTGGGCTCCCTGTGGACTGTGGCAGCAGGGCAGGAGCTCAGGCCCCAGGCGCCCACACTGGGCAGGTCACAGGGAATTTTAGGGTGTGGAAGTGAGAGTGTTCAGGCCAGGAGGGGCCACAAGGAGACCAGAAGAAGCAGAAGATCCTTGTGCAAATTCTTCACTTTCTGCTTGCTCACCCCTGTGGCTTGGAGCATGTTAGAATGGTCTTCCTAAGCTCCCTCCCTACTCACTGTGTTCCTAGTAAGAAGTGTTCCAGGCTAGGCCTTTGCTAAGCTCAGAACTAGCCGGAAGCAGGTATCTTGGCCACAAGCACTACCTAAAGGCTTTCCCTCTTTGCCATGGCCACCAGGAGGCTCAGAGTGAATCAATAAAACACTACTGCCCAACTTCATCTGTTGAGCTTCTACTCTGGGTTACATGTATTGTTTGCTTAGTGTTCACTATCATCAAAGAGATAGACTCGTGCTCTCTGTTTTATAATGAAGACATCTGCCCAAAGGGGCCCTTTCCACCGCTGCCCCTGACTTAGTGTCTTCCCTTTAGACCACATCAGCGAGCGCCCCAGGGCCTTCTGGAAGGAGGTAGAGGATGAAAACAGCCTGGCTGGGCTGTCATCTGGGCCCCTGCCAGGCTGTTCCTGTGAACTCCCACTCCACAGCTCACATAGCTGGTGTCAGCTGAGTCCAAAGTATTTTTCTTTTTAATTCTTCTGAAAACATTCTAACACCATTACATAAAGTGTGGAAAATGAAGGGAAAAAACCCACCCCACCCACAACCCCTCCACCTGACACAACCTCAGCGTGGTGGCCCTGCTGGAACCACGGAGCCCAGATTCACCCCTGCCCCATGCAGTGCCTGGTGGGGGAAGGTGCGGTGGGGAGGGCTAGGCCAGGAGGGTGAATGAGGGGCCAGGCCTGGGTGGGGGATTAACACAGCACGAGATGAGGGACAGGCAGGGGCCGTGTCTCGGTGGCCAGGCCGAGGGGAGCCAGGTAGGGCAGAGCAGGACAGCAGCCCAGGCCCAGGAACTGCACGGCAAGGGCCCTGAGGTGTGACCCGGTTCTTTGTCCCTGTAGTGTCAGGTCTGGGGGACGTGCCCTCGAAGGTGACTCCTGCCCAGACACCGGTCTCCATCACTCAGCCCTGCTCCTCACAGCTGCAGCCCAGGAGGCCAGATTATCACTGTTCAAAGTTCTGTTTATTGTTCCCTTCTAATTAGAATAATACCCCAGGCAAGTTGTAGGGAATTCGGAAAATGCAGAGAAGCATAAAGAAGAAAATGACAATCTTAGTTAACTCCCCTCTTCCCTTGAGAGTAGGCCCCACTGGAGGGTGGGGGATGGGGGCGCTGGTCCCTTCACCTGGGTGGGGTTCACCTCCAAGTCTCCTGAACACAAAGATGCTGAAACCCAACACCTGGTAAAAGATGAAAAATTCTCTAACTGGTGAGAATTTTAAAATTAATAAAAATTATTTTTTAATTTTTAAGAAGTTGAAATTATGTTGCCTACACTTTTTTTTTAATTTTGCAAAAACTTCACGCCTATGGAACCCTCAATTTCCCGTCATTCAGATTCACAGAATGCATCTCGTTTTGGACACCCAGTTGTCACTGGAGTAGGACCTAACACGTTGCCCCCGAGTCTTCAGGGATGTCGGTCATAGTCCTCCACGGAGGCTGGGCCTTCGGAGTCAGCAAGGCTCTGGGGCACCGGGTTCTCACCTCCACCTAAATTCCTAACGGAAGCACAGTTTCAGGGTTGAATGAGCCTCATGTGTGCCCCCTGACTAATTTTGTTAGTGAAAAAGGAAACATGCAGAAATTAATTCAAGTTGACCCGGGGCCACCCCTGCTCAGCCTCCGGTCTGTGGCTCACATGGCTTTCTGGAAAGGTCGAGGAGTGGGG